>NC_073696.1:25178357-28050857 GCF_029784165.1 Wyeomyia smithii | reverse complement strand
CATTCAAAACTAGATGAACATTTCAAAAGGTCCTATCTGCTTTCATCGTTTTTTTCCGGAGGGTCTTTTCATTTTGGTAATGGTTCAGCTCTAGTAAGTCTCCCAAGCGTGGTTTTCATTCAGGAGGCAAGAGTGATCCCGCCGCTATCATTTTGTATAAATATCGCGTCATAAAAGGTGTTTAATGAGTTGTGGTGATTGAATGAAAGTGATCGATCAAAAAATCGATCAAAGCAGATAGGACCTTTTGAAATGTTTCTCAAGAAAAATAAATAAACGAACAAAACACATTTTTGTAATGGTTGAATTTCAATTTATTCACAACATCCAATTTGATTTACCATTTAGGCTGCACAAGAACCTTCTCTACACCAGCATGTACTGGAGCCACATATGCGACCTGTTTGGCCACTGGAACGACAGTCTTAATCACTTCCGGTTGTTCCCAACCATAGGCACCAGCTCCGTAGCTTCCCCATGGCAGACCCCACGAGTTGACCTTCACCGATGGCACAACGGTTTTAGCAACGTTTTCATATCCCCATCCGGCACCGTAGTTTCCCCAAGGTTGATCCCAAGCATTAACCTTCACTGATGGAATAATTGTCTTAGCACCGTAGCTTCCCCAAGGTTGACCCCATGAGGGGACTTTTTCTACAGCACCATAGTGACCGTTCCATCCGTTGCTGTACAAACCAGCTGCTGGCCACGAAGAAGCCCACGTTTTAGCGTATGGGTACGAAGCCACCTGATTTCCATTCCATCCGTTGTTCCAGGAGTTCCAACCACCCGAGTGAGATGGCCAATAGGATGCTGGGGCGTAGGATCCTTGAGCGGCAACCGCCAGCGTTGCAAGCAATATGGCAGAAATAACCTAATGAGTACAGAACTTTTATTCTATGCTCGTGAACAATTGGTTTTAGTAAAACTAACCTTCATTTCGTTTGATGTTTGAAGTTCAATTAGCTAGGAGAACGATGATGATATTTGTGAGATACTGTGGTTAAGTGATACTTGTGCGCGTTTATATACTAAGTTGATATTTATTACTTGATTGGTTTCAACGTTTTTGTCACAGGTTTAGCAATTGCACTTCCTGATAACAATTTGTTTTATTTCCTTTCGATCGATGGTTTAGATTTCGATTGTTGCTTATAATGTTCACAAGCACTGATAATTTATTCGAACAAAAATTAAAGCCACTAGTTTCAGGTACTGGAGGAAGTGACAAACTAATGATAATTAATACTGATTAAATAGTTGATGGGAACTTCCTTTGAAAAACATTTCTACCGAGTATAAAACAGCCAGACTTTGTTAGTGTCAACCACAGTTTATCCTCAAGCCCAGCTGCTTCAATACGTTACAAACCATTTTCACAATGAAGGTTTGATAAAAATATACTTTACATTGGTTAAGAGTTGTATTTATTTTTTTATCATTTAAACTAGGTTTTCGCTGCATTGCTGGTTGCCACTCTGGCTGTCGCTGCTCAGGGATCCTACGTACAATCCTCATATTGGCCATCACACTCTGCTGGATGGAAATCCTGGAACAACGGCTGGAATGGTCACCAAGTGGCTGCTTACCCTTACGCCAAAACGTGGGCCTCCTCTTGGCCAGCATCCGGTTTGTACAACAACGCATGGGATGGATATTATGGTGGCTACGATAAGGTCAATTCCTGGGCTCAACCATGGGGATCCTATGGAGCTGGATGGGGATATCAGAACTTTGCTAAGACTGTTGTTCCATCGGTGAAAGTCGACTCGTGGGGTCTGCCATGGGGAAGCTACGGAGCTGGTGCGTACGGTTGGGATCATCCGGAAGTCGTTAAGACCGTCGTTCCAGTAGCCAAGCAGGTTGCCTATGTTGCTCCAGTAGAAAAGGTTCTTGTTCAGTCGAAATGGTAAATCCGAAATGATATTCTTCAGAGCTGGTTCAATTGGAATAATGATTTAATTGAATTTGTAATTGTTGATTGATACAAATCAAATAAAACTAAAATATGTATATTTAAACACACAGTACTTTTTTTTTAAATAAACTCTTCTAACCTTGAGACTTAGGTTCATAAACAACAATTATCTGAAGTAATCATCAGTTTCATCATTCATAACCCATTAAGATTGCAGAAGAGTTAACTGGAGAAAATTTTCCGTAGTTCAAAACAAAACTAAAACTGAATCACTTTCTTCCCAAAATAATACAAGGAGAAATTAGCTGCCGATTTTATGTTTTCAATTGTACATTTAATTCATGAGTACAGCTAGAGTCTTGTAGTGAATGATATAAATTTTGCGAAGGGGTTGTCTTACTGACGAGTCACGAGTATAACGAATTACAATCCGAGCGTTTTGTAATGTACAGTGTCTAATTTGCCGCGATCTGAGAAAAAAATCAATCCAGGAAATTTTATAGAAAAATAGTTTGGAGAATAATAAACAGAAACTTATTTCAGATAATGTGAAAAAATATGTTGCCAGGAATTCAAAATACCCAGGATGGTGAAAACGAAAATTTTATTAATTTTGTTAAAGAAATTGAAAATCTAATAAATACTATAAATACGGATCACATCTTGAATTTCGAAGTTTCGGATCGTGGATAGCAAATTATAAGTTCAGGCTTTTCAATATCATTGTTCAACCTCCAATTTCTTGGGTCAAAGCCTATATATCAAATTGGGGACCGCAAATATCCAAAATCTGAATTCTAGAATACGGATCATCTGTTTTGAACTTGAAATCTCGAGGTCATGGATGAGAGTTTTCGATTTCGTATCTAGTTCCAATTTCGAAAATTCCGTCTAAGAAATTCTAGAAATAAGATTTCGTGTAACAGATTGCGCAACGGGTTTAATTTCCGTTTGATTTTGGGGTATAGACTTAAAAGTTCACTTACTAAATTTAAAACCAATGGTAAAGTATAGATTTTGGATTTCTAATATTGTTATTTGTAATTAGAAATTACGATTTACAATTTTCCGGCTATAGATTTTACAAAGTTTAAAGAGGAAACTGATTCCAAAGATGAAAACAATAACTTCAGGTAATGGTTCTAAAAATTCAAAATTTCGCAGTGTGGACTCCAGTTTTTCCGATTTTAAACAGACGTTTCCCAATTTTAAGATTCTGCTCCCCATTAAAGGTCTGAATGTGGTGTATATATAGTATTTATATATATATATATATATATATATATATATATATATATATATATATATATATATATATATATATATATATATATATATATATATATATATATATATATATATATATATATATATATATATATATATATATATATATATATATATATACATACATATTTATATATACTATACCTTCATTGTATTTTATTTGACAATTTAAGGAAGTTCTCCAGAAACCGAAAGCAAAATCGGGTTTCAAATTGAAATATGGAGTTGACTCCCGGCTTGCGAGCCCGGGATAATGTTCCTGAAAAACATTGGGTAATGTTTGTCCCTTTAAGGATGTTTTCCAGAAATCGGAAGCTATTATGTCTCTAGAAATTTAAAATGGCGTCCTAAGTTGATTTCTGACCTCTGGGTGCAACGCTTCCGCAATACTTATAATAGACGATATTTGGTCGTCTTAAGTTGTTATCCAAAAAACTGAAAGTCGGCATCTTCGCCATCGAAATACCCGGATTAGGCAAAATTTGGCCATTTTAGGATGTATTCCGGTAACCCGAAGTAGTCATCTGGATTTTTCGCGTGATGTATTTGAAACATATTTATTTCATGGTATTTGCATATGTATGTTTCAATGAAAGCTCAAATGTGTGTGAATGTTAGGTTTTGAATGTACCGAACATTACATAGTTGTTCTGTTGGCTATCGAAAATTCCTTATTTAGAGCGAAAAATGAAACCAGCAGAATTTTTCAAGGAGTATTTTTTCTCTTAAATCGTGTAAATCTATTTTAACATATAATAAGTTTGAATGAGAAAGGCTGGCTCTCACCGCTGGGTTTTTTTTTTTTTGGAAAAGCTTGATAGAAACGAAAAAAAAATCATAAGAAAATCGAGCGTAAATTTGGCGAATAATGATAAAAACGACTGTTAATAAAATCGAAAAAGCACTGCAGTAATATTTCTATCCATTCATGTGTTTCGATGTGCTAATTTGAGTTATATGATAAAAAAAATTTCCAAATTCTACGCTAGCAACCATCCCATACCACACACAAGATTCGAAATAAGACTTTACATTTTTCAATAGTACAAAAGTTATTACCATAAAATCGCAAATACCCGCATTTTGGTGGACGCCTAACTAATTTTCCAATCGATTGCTGCAAGAATGAAGAAAATCCGTTGTAAACAGACTTCGTTATAAGCATTCGAAAATGGACAATATTTGTGACGCGTTCGATGTTTTCGGTACTTCAATTTGCACCCCTATTCCAGAATGTTACCGCAAGACGTTATTTCACATCAAAAATAAGACACCTCGCAACATTCGTTTCAAACTGATTACGAACGGGTACTGACATGAATCGGTAAGGATTTTTGGTTCACCTAAGGACTTTTTATCCAATCGAATCACTCTTATTCTAATGAAAAGATCACATTCTTTTTGACATAAAAATGGCGTTCATTTTTATTTCAATCTTGCTCTGTGTAAATACTGTAAATCTCCGATGAAGTTCAGTTTTTAGTTAACACGTTTTCCGCTGACAGCATTCATGCTTCCTTACCACCTAATGAGTATATCACTTCCCTCTAGCAGAGTTTCATTGCATTGCACAATTGTCATCCTTGGGAGAATCTCTCGCCAGTCGCATCGCAGGGTTCAGGGGGCGGGCCGAATTTCCAGGACTAGAGATCAACTTAGATGGTTCCTGGGGCCGGAGCGAGATTCAGCTGCTGCTGGGAAACGGCATGACCTGCCAGGGGGGCAACATGGACCGCGCCACGGTTAGCAGTGACCGAAACAGCACCCGGAACAACACCTGCATGATGAGCAGTGACCGGAGCATGAGGAGCAGCGTAGTATGGGGCAGCATGAACAGCTGGCAGAGCAGCAGGCCAGTGAGCAGCAGCAGCCCAAGGAGCGGCAGCGTAGGGCCATCCAGCGGCTGGCCATGCGGCAACTGGAACGGCAGCCGGAACTGCAGCTGCATGTGGCCAACCCCACGGATAGACTCCGGCTTCCGCCACGACGGCCATGGCCAAAATGACTGCAGCGATTATGCACTATGGATGGTAGGAAAAATAGTTTTATTAGATCCTGCTATCCTTGGGTTACTTCTCAGTACTATCAACTACCTTCATAGTTGGTAATTAAGCGGGAAAGTTGGAACTGCACACTTGAACGCTAGATCTAAATTTGATGATTATCCGAACGACAGTGTGACTATTTATACCGAACCGAAGTACGCTCTCGAATTCTAAGTTCTACCATTCAATTCATATAGTTCCCTCATATGGTTTCTAATGGCTGGTAAATAGATCGCACATGCAACAACAACAAAAAGAAGCAAGAAGGGAAAAAACTTATCTAACAATAATCATGTAATAGGCGTACATTCCTCCGCCTCAAGTACGCGCTCAGGAACGGTGAACTGCAGCAGCAATTAATCGACCCAGGGCAGAAACGGGTCCCGATCGTTCTGGCGGTGCTGCTCTGCTACAACACCCCATAGCACAGTTGTGAACACAGGTATGAACTCTCACTCTCACTCTCGCTTTCTGGTTTTCTGTTCCGCTTGTCCTAGTATTCGGAACCCTCACCGAGGGCAGAGTAAAAACTGCATTCAATCTGTCTGGGAAAAGAAGTTTGCAACTTCAACACGCAGAGACACTTTAACAGTGGTGTCCGTCCGGGTGCCACAGCGAAGGGTGCGATCAATGCAATGGTCGTTCTAAAACAGCCACCAGAAGTGATGCCAGTGATGAACGATTGATCGGCAACCGCGTGAATGGAGTCTAGTTCGACGTCCTACTACTAAAAGTACAATTTTTATTTGATCGTAAATCAGAGCCAAAAAACTGGCAACCTCGCGACGATCACCACCGCCGAGAAAACTATTTCAAGTTCACTGATCCATTTTCCGCCTAGATCGAGTGCGAGAGTTTATGTACGAAATCACCGTCGCCCCAGCAGAGCCAAGAAAAGAGCTCGCGCGCCCCCATCGACCAAGAATCCCATATGGCAAGCCGAACACTGAACGCCAGATTCAAAACTTCTCTCACACTTGCATTCACTGTGCATTGCATTATCCATATGTCCGCGGGTTGCCAGTCACCTCGCCATCATGCCGTTTCTGTTCGATCTAATGCAGAAAACGGGGACGCAAAGGGATCGGACTCGAGAAAAACTCAGACCATTCCAATCGGATCACCAACGCTCTCGGGGTGAATTCGCTATATAAACCTGACCAGGGTGGGTTTACTGTTCATAATTAATTCAGGTGTTCTACCGCCACTAGCTGCCAAAAACGCGGAACCAAACCAACAGAACAGACCAATCATGAAGGTATTTCTTCTAGTTTGAATTCTGCCAGTATAACTATAAAAGTTTTATTTTTCTTCAACTTCTTAGTGCATGGTAGCTGCAGTCATCTTGGCTCTGGCCGTTGTCGTCTCGGAAGCTCTGCCATTCGGTGGCTGGCCATACGCTCACTGGGGAGCCCCAACTGTGATACAAGCGAACGTTCTGGCCCATCCCTATGGAGCTCTGTCGCACGCCGCTGTCCACGCCGCCTACCCAGCGCTGCCAGCAGCCGTCATTGCAGGCCCACACTGGGCTGGTCCCGTTCATGGACCAGTAGCGTCCGTTGCGCACCACGCCGGAGTGGTTCCTGGTGCTACCTCCGTTACCGCCAACCGTGGTTCAGTGCATGTGGCTCCCCTTCCCGGACATGCCGTTTCCCAGCAGCAGCTTAACCTGGCTCCGGCTCCGGGAACCATCTAAACTTAAAGCTCAACGAACGACACAGGGACAACAGCAACACACCTGACCTCAGCTAGTCACTGGAACCGAGACATCCAACCAACCCACCAAAAAAAGCCGAAGTCTTCATCTCTATCTATCTCTCTCTTTCTCCTTCCATCTCTGTCTATAGTCTATCGTCTATCGATCGAAAAGCAAACTGTCGCAACTAGTTAGGATACTCTCGATGCGCGTACATTTCGGTGAGTGAAGAGAATAAATTCGTTTCCATTGTTTCTTTATAAAAACAAAACTCTAAAACTGTCGTTTCATTGTGGGTAATTTGCGTGGAAAGAAATTTTATCCCTAATATCACGACAACACATAATCACTTAACAAACTTTGTACTTTCTGCGGGTTTTCTGATAGAGCGTACCCATATACTTGGCACTTCACAGCACAGTGCTTCATTTTGTTGATTTCGTACTCTCAATTATCACGTCCTTACATTAGATTTTAGTGTTTTATTCTTTTTGGAAAAGTTTCTATGTTTTTATTTTGTGTTTCCTTCAAAATGGACAATTCAGTGATTGATCCACCTAGGATCAATGTGGAGAATTTATTTTTTGGGACAGTGAGATAGAAAACCAATGTATTGTGCAATGTCTTCGAAGTTGTCAAATTTCTATCTCTCATATTTAAAAATATGTAAATAGATTTTTATGGAAAGTTCATCCAAATCGTAATTCTCATCATAACTTTTTTCCAAGATTTTCTGCATATTTTATATTTTTAACAAAGTTAAAAGCCATACAGAAATACATGTTTATGCCGAACATTATATTTAGTTCAAAATACAAAAGATGTCTAACCATTACACAATGGTCGGAAAATTGAAATTTCCGGCCAAAATTCATTTTTTGGGCCAAATTGTTGGTTTTCCACTGCAGATGATTATGACATATAGGAAAAGTTTTGTACTGACAAGGGGCTGTTTATAAACCACGTAAACTGAGGCAAATGAGGTCTTGTATCTTCGAATAAACGTAAATAACTCGATAGTGGGATAAGATACAAACGATTACTGTTTTCAGCAAAGATGCACATAATAGTAAAACGCTTCTTATGGCTTTGAGAGTTAGTTCGCGATTTGTCCGCAGAGATGGCGCACGAATCTAACTTTTGATAGGAGCATTCAAGAGATATGGTTTCTTCAGCAAAGTTGTAAAGCTATTCAATTCAAACAAAACTACTGCAGACGAAACGATTTAGCAAATCTCGATTGTAGAGCCAGCAAATATTGATACAGTTTTCTATAGTCTTGTTTGTAAAAAACTGTTTTAAAACGGTGCTTGATCAATTCAATGCAATCATTTATAACATTTTCTGATCTAGGTTGTATTAACAAACTCACTAAATCGATCTTATGAACTTCCTCGTAAGACATTGCTCGCTTCTTCGTAAAACACTTGAATAAAACTTCAGAACTGTAAAGCACACATAAAACTTCGTTTCCTCCACATACACAAGCAATCAGACCGACTCAAAGGAATGAACTAGAATCAGTCAGCCATAAAAGACATATGAGCCGCATGATTCAAAAGTATAACAATATGTGTGAGATTGCGGGTTTATGCGTGTAAGTAGTTGTGAGATTGACGGTTAACTCAATGCAATTTTGTGTATGAAACACCTGACTGCAGTGTTGGAACGTTCGACCATGAGAACCTCCATTTGTTTATGCTGTATGCCGACATATCCGGTACACAGCTTCGGCTGTAACTGGCGAGTAAATGCCCAAATGCAAGCTCGAACCATTTGTTTAACTCTGGCAGTGATATTTGTGTGTGGTGAGAGAAGTTTGCGTGTGGTGTTTCATGGTCGTGTTTTCATAAAACACTGGGAATCATTTTTGGGATAATAATTCATTTTTTTATTCGGTTAAGTATGATTTCACATGAATAATCGCTAAGTGTCTTAGCGATGTTGTAATGGGTCAACAAAATAAATTTCAGAAAAAAAACTTTGAGTTGGTAAAAAAACATCGATACACGCGAAAACCAATATATTGCTAATATTAACCATTTTTTTTTTTCAAACAAAATGAAAAAAAAATATTTTTTTTAATTAAGTGTGAACAACTGGATAATCACACTAATTTTAAGTTTTTCCAGTATATTTTTGAACCTAATTGCTATGACATACGTTGATAAGTCTTCATTAAACTCAAAAAAAATTACATAAAAAATTGAAAATTCTAAATTACTTTTTCTACAAAAACGCAAATTTCACTCAAACTTTTAACATATTTTTAAACAACGTATATTCTAATAAACCAATAAATCTAATAATTTCACGTTTTTTAGGTTTTGAACCAAATTGCTATAATATACAAAAAACTTTGTTGATAAATCACCCAAAAATTCGAAAATGGCAAAAAAATGGAAAATTTATAATCATTTTTTTCTACAAAAACGCAAATTTTCCGCAGACTTTTAACACATATTCTTGAAGGGCACAAGTAGGGCTCTCAGAAACACTATCAGGTGCTGTGCTTACACGTGCTTACATTTAATGTTTTTGATGGTCAAAATTAGGAAAATTACGCATATTTTCAATGTGGCCTGCAGCTCACTCTGTAGGTTTGAAATCTATTACCCATTTTGTTTTAGGAAACTAATTTAATAAGCTTTCAATCATATGTGAACATATCATGATAGCTTCAGTAGGTTTTTGTATATTCCAAAATATTCAGAAAAACTATTTTTCTCCGTTTCTGAAATAGGTAACTTTGAAGGCATTTTTCAACATGAACCGTTTTTTGTATCAAGATTTCATTCAAAAATTATGAAAATATAGATAAAATACTACAAAATCATGTGCTAGAAACATCCTGAATATGAAATTCGCATTCTGGTAATTTTGGCCACTCTTTTATATAGGGACCGTCTTATGTGCATTATCGGTTTAACCCTTCAGTACCCAAAGTATTTTTTGGATGGACTTCGAAAAAATCACTATGGAGCTTACTAAACATTTTTTAAGTTCTTATTGGAGCATTTTAGAGGTTCAACTGGAAACCGTCTGAAGGCAGCACTGGGCACTGAAGGGTTAATTGGATCAATTGAAAAATTTAGAAAATCAAGGGAAAATTTTATAATGAACAATGTAAGCTTTTGGTCAAAGTATAACACATGACGTCTTCTAAAGTGAGACAACAGAAGGTTCATCATTCGAACTTTTCGTTTTGTTCGTTATTTTTTGTTTTAAATTTTCTTGGCAGAGTTCGTGAATTTTTTGAATTTTTTATGTGCGGCCGTTGCGATAACGTAATATGAGCCTAGACATCAAACTTGCGTAAACAGTATGAAGAAATAAGGCCAAATGTTCCCTTATGCAGCACACAGCTGTTTGCAATCTAGCCAGATCCTTTTGCACTCACGCTCTCAGCCTAACCTACGATGTAACTTGACTATGTATAAAGCAGGGTTTGAATCCGACACCCCCGGTCTTCTCTAATTGGAGCACTGGATATCCCAATTCTGATCCTTAAACACTTTATCACAAATCCATAAAGTGCAATAAGTGTTTCCTAAATGTAACCACCAATCAGCGTTGCAAAGCGAGCGAGAAGCAAAACCTTTCTCCTCCTTTCTGCTTGAGAACGAGACATATGCTACGCTTCTCAAGTCTTTTGCACACATGCTTTCAAAATACTCTTCATCCTTCATGCATTCCCCTAAATAGCAGCGAGTGCGCACCAACACGCAAAAATTCTTTTGTATTGCTCTTCAGCGTCTGTGAAAAAGTACGCGAGTTCCAGCTTGCGAGTACTCGCCTAAAATTGCTCGACTAGGAAGAGTACTTGAAAAACTGTGCTCGAAAACGAAAAGGCTTTCTTCCCGGTTTTGCTTCATGCACAGACAGCCGACAGTGGAGCGGAGAATATGTAAAGAAGCGCAACACACGTTTCCCCGATCACGGCCAGACCGGAGCGAAAGAAGAGCGGCTTCAACATCCCTTTCTCACTAACCGCCAGCCACAGCAGCACCCTCTTAGGGAAACCTGGTGTGTGAAATGAACTTCACCTCGGGCTCACTTCCTTCGTGGGGGAAGTAGAATAGGAAGTGCCCTGCCAGTCGTTGCGATCCAGGGTGAGATAAGGCTCGACGTCCATCACCACCGCCACGTCGCGATTACCGCACAAGATGACTTATCCATTTTATTCGGCCGCTGCCGCTGCGCCATTGCTTGCATCTTCAAGACCAGTGGACGGGACTGCCGCTTCCTGACATTCATGCCCATGTTCGACAGGTAATTTTCACAGTTTGGCTGGTAACTCTGATCGGATTGATGCTGCATGGGTAGTTTCGTCAGTGCGTCTTAAAATAAACCCATGAATAATCGACAATTTTTGGAAAAAAAAGGAAACCAGCTTTTTGAAAGGTTTCACTTACAGTAGAAAAAGTTACACTTTTTCGAAGAAACGAATATAATATAACCTCTTACGCAACGATATCCTTAAAAAAATCGTACATATGCGTGGCAATTTAACTTTCGAACATAGAAAACATTGCATTTTTTTAGTTTTGTCCGATAATTCTGTGTGGGTAGAACCCACAAGAATATTTTCTGAGTGGGTACTACTACCCATACTACCCACATCAACCGTTGGCCCTGGTTACAACAAAACCTGGAAAATCAGAATGAAGAAATCAAAATTGTTGTTTTACTGACAGTGAAATTTAAATTTGATATTTGTAAATTGTAATATGTTTTTCAACTCTAACATTAATAAGGAAAATTGTACTTCATGGTTCACCTTTTACGTGTCTTCAAACGTTTTAATACTCAATAGACCCGAATAGGTTTAATGAGAATAGAAAGTTTGAAATTGTCATACCCGTTAATTGATAGTAAAATCACGATTACTGTAGTACCGAGATGTTTAAAATTCAGTTAAAAATGTATGGTCGTTCTTAATATTCACAAAGAACATGCCTGTAAGACTGTGCTTCCCAACGAGACGAGATCACGAGATCTAAAATCTAGCTCTGTGGAAGATGATCTACAATAACCAGTCCGTCCGCTATGAAGGGCTACCAAATATTTGAAAATTCTGATCTAAAACCCAGTAAACTATTCTCTTGCCACAGTGGCCGGATAGACAATCAAGACAAAACTACTGCCTGCTAGCTTTCATACGTGACTACTGAAAGACTAGGAAATGGAAGAAAAGCGTGACTTTTTCTTATCAACTTCTTCCATTGTATGATTTCGGGACTCTAAAAGTGCCGTTGGTATTTCATGAAAGTTTGGAAGAAGGTCATTTTCCGCTGGCGAGATAACTCTAGCTTATTTTTTCACACAGTTTAATTTGATTTAGACTGACACTAAGAGTTTCACTTGATATTTGGCCTTGTTTTCAGCTCTGATTGGTCGAAATATGCGTTTATCTACAGTTGTCAATTGCAGAGCTGCGAATTTTAACTGTGAGCATCAGAATATCAATTTCAGGACAAGCGGAAATTGAAATTAATTTCAGCTGCAATCAGTTGACAGTGGTAATACTGACAACTGCGATCTCTCACGCGCTGTATTGTTTTAGCGATGTTTATGTGTGTGAGAATGTAGATACTTATTAACTTCATCGATTTTATGCGTTGGGTTGGCTCAGATTAAATATATTCAACATGTTTCTCGACAGTATAATTTTTTTCACTGACATGATGTTCAATGAAAATTGACACGGATGACACTTAATATCAGTTGTGTGATTTTCATTTTGTAGTTTCGAAATTTCGCAGGTCAATATCACAAATTTCCTCATGTTTGTGGAGCACTGCTAATTTTCCAATCGATAATTGTGAGAAGGAAGGAAATCCGTTGGAAACTGACTGAGTTTTAAACATTTAAAAGTGGGCAGTTTTCGTGACGCTCTTAATGTTTTCCCTCTTTTAATACGCTGCTCTATGTTGTTAGAAAGTCGTAATTCTACGTTAAAAATACTAAGGAAACTCAAAACTTTTTTGAAGTAGAATACTTCTCTCAGGAAGTTCGGCTACATAGGGATGTGAAATGAAAATCTAAAACCGAAAAAAGTGAAAAATTTGTCCAATTTCAAATGCTAATAAAGCGGTTAGTATACGATGGATTTCCTTCGTTCTTGTAGCAATAGATTGAAAAATCTTCTAAGATTCTTCCCGAAAGAAGATAATTCTAATTTTGTTATTCACACTATTGTACTATTGAAAAACGTCAAGCCTTGTCAAAACGAAAAATTCGACCTCTGATTGGTCGTTATATGATTGCTTCCCAAGCACGGTCGACAGAATCATATACCTTGCAATTTTAAACATGCTATTTGGCCTATCAAAGAGCCTGTTTCAGCCGAAGCCGCTCAGAATAGTTGTAGACAGCGACAACAGCAGTCGTCCTCCCTTAGCAGCAGCACTAGCAGTGCAGTGGATACCAGCGATGACGGAAAGCGGCCACAGCTGTGGCGTAGCAATGGATAGCCCACTAGTTGCAGCGGATTCCAGCAACGATAGCAGCTGGGCCAGCTGATGCAGGGACAGTGGATACCAATGGCAGCGTATAGCGGCCACAACTGTTGCATGGCTATGGATAGCGCACTAGTTACGGCGGATCTCAGCATCGATAGTGAAATCGACTTTAGTGAAATTCGGTCTCTGTGCGATAGTGGACACTAGTAAATGCATTTAATGAATAGTTGATTCATTTTGACAACACGTGAGCCGTCTAGTTTTGATTGTCATATCAGCATTTCACTGTTTGCTTTATCACAACGAATACTTTGTTCGCACTGTCAGTGATAACGCAAAGATGTAATCGGCATCTTATCCGATACTATATTGAACAACAAATGGTCCTTTTCAGTATAAAACAAAAACCCGATGATTAAAGCGTAAATGTTTTCCCTTTAGTTAATTTACATTTCTAAATTTGCAGAGGTTATGAATTTTACTTTATTTCCATGTCTCAGAACGTACCGAATTATCTTTTCCTTCAGTCATGAGCACGACATCCGATAAAAGTTCATCTTGAAACTCAAAAATTGTCAAGCTCCAACCATGACAAGCAACTTACTATATTATTGAAAATTGTCAATCCTTGTTGAAGTGCAAAATTCGATAGATCTGATTATTCAACGTTTATTTACTAGAAAAAATGACTGACACGCAAGCAGCCGGATTATCTTTCTTGTTCTTGTCTACTTCAACCTTGCGGTCGTGGCTTTGCACACAACCTTCCTGTTTGCATATCAAAATTTCCTGTTTATTTGGATGTTTTGAAGTAACAAAATTTTTTTCAGGGTGTAAATTTTTTAACGAGGCAGAATTCATCCATGTCGACTCTTGTTTAAAATACTTAATTTTATTCTAGTAATCGGGAAGACATTCTTCTTTCAGCGTTCTAACTTGTATAAATAGAATTGAGCGACCATAACAGAGCCGAGTAGTCGATATTTGAGCGCATGTTCTCGAATTCCAGAGACAGTGAGATACAAATGCCTATGTCTGGATTGAATGATGTTAGACTCATATTTATATAGAAATAGTTTTTCCTGCAGATGTTTGCAGATTTGGTAAATATCTGTTAGTAAATGGTTGCAGTCTTTTAATGTGAGTCTTCAATCACTAAAGAAATATAAAAGATAGAAATAAACTTTTTTCGGTGAAATTGTGCGTTTCATTACAGCGAACAGCGTTTAGAAACATTGAAAAATTGTAGAAAATATCTAGTTAAAATTATATTAAAAAAATTATTTAAACGGGCATTCTATAGAAAACGTCTCAACGAGTTTAATAATGTGGGAAAAAAATCGTGTCTCACGTTTAGGTGATTTAGCAACAAAACTGTATCTGCTTAAAAAGCTGAATCAGTTACATAACTTTTCTGAAGATACTACAGCTCTAAAATCAATTGTTCTTAGGTCAAAATAATTTCGATCGCGTTTTTGCAGCCTTGGAAACAGTGTAAAAGGGAATATAATTCACGAAATATTTGGAGTTATTATTTATCAATTTGATATTGTAAATAAAAACTTTCACAAAATGTTCTATATCACAAACAAATTCAAAATGTCACAAAAGTCAACAATGTCCAAAACGTAAAAAATGTCAATAATATCAAAATTTCGAATATGGCATAAAGGTCAATGTCAAAATGTCAGATATCTTAAGTGTCAAATATATTAGTATACGTCCGAAATATAAGTCAAATGTCCAACATATTGTGATATAAAATTTGAAATTTTTCGCAATGTTTAATTTGGTTCTAAAGTTAGATTAAACGCACTATCACATCGACTCTCTTCTTTACCCTAGTGCGAAATCACCTCCTGCGCCGGCCCAAGCGGAACCGGAGCAACGTGTAGCGATCCCGGAGTGGCGGCAATATTCTTTCCCACTGGAACGACGCTCTTAACCAGTCCGGAATGTCCCCAACCTGCACCATAACTTCCCCACGGCAGTCCCCAAGAGCTACCGTGTTCATGATGGCCATCCCAGCCGTCATCGTGATACAAGGATGAAGACCAAGATTTTGCGTACGGGTACCCAGTAACACCGTGGTGGTCATCCCAGGCGTTCCAGTCGTTCCAGGAGTTCCATCCAAGTTCGGCAGCTGGCAGATAGGACGCTTGCGTTGCCGCTGTCCAAGCGACGACGAACAATGCGATGAAAACCTGAATAAAAGATGTTTTTCATTGAAGCATCAAGCGTTAATCGAAACTATTTAGAGTTACCTTCATGGCGTTGCAGTGGCGGGTGAATTTGTTGTTTGCTGAGAAGAGCTCGATGTGAACTGTGCGATTGGATGAGCAAGTAGCGAATTTTATTTATTTTCCTTTCGAAATGAGTTAATAGAATTAAAATAAATCAAGGTCGTAGGACGCCTTTCCTTAAAAAATATGTTAGGAATTAAGGTGTTCATGACAACGAAAAAAAGAGAACGGAATGAGCGATTTGTTTCCAAAACTTCTAAATGATCGTCGAGCTGGAAAATTTTATGAGTATAAAACTGGACGGTCAGGTCAGAACACATCACAGTTGAATTTTGTGTATCTGCTGAATCACAAACTAGCCAACAATGAAGGTAAATTTTGCTGGTGCAAGTGACATTCATTTATGTTTTATTTCGTGTAGGCCTTCATAGCTCTACTGCTAGCCACTGTGGCTATAGTCGCCGAAGGATCTGCCGTATCCACAGTTTGGCCGTCTCACTACGGCGGATGGAACTCTTGGAATGGATGGAACGGTTGGAACGGATGGAATGACCATGGCGCGCTAGCTTACCCATACGCCAAATCGTGGTCATCTTCTTGGCAGGGTGCTCCGCTGTACAAAGGCTGGGATGGATATGACAATGGTGCCCGTTCGTGGGGTCTTCCCTGGGGAAGCTATGGAAATGGTTGGGGACATCACGGTGTTGTGAAGGCTGTCGTTCCGGCCAAGACAAAC
This sequence comes from Wyeomyia smithii, assembly GCF_029784165.1. Taxonomy (NCBI): domain Eukaryota; kingdom Metazoa; phylum Arthropoda; class Insecta; order Diptera; family Culicidae; genus Wyeomyia; species Wyeomyia smithii. The sequence goes on along the minus strand of NC_073696.1, from coordinate 28,034,468 downwards.
TACTGGGGAGCACCATGGGGATCGTACGGATCAGGAGCCTATGGCTGGGAACACTAGGGCGTGTCTGATTTCAAACCACGGTTGTATACAATGAGAAATTCTGTAAATAAAAAGTTTTATCTCAAATTAATTGGAACTTATTGTCTGCTATTGAACATCTGAACAAATATGTCCAACAATTGTGACTTTGAAAACTTAGTTTGAAATGTCGAGAGTCATATAGACAACAAAACCTTCGCATTTCATTGTTTTGTAATCGATTTGAGAAAATGAAATAACGTTGATGGTACCATAACAAAAACATGGTCAAAATGCAGAACTATGAATTTTGATGTAAATTCAGAAGCAAAAGTGAACATTCTTAAGCCATAATGATTTTAATCTCGATACAAAAAAAAATTATTTCATGCTTTTCGCTCTTCACGTATCAGTAATTCTAACAAATAAATGATGCGCGATGGACAGATTTAAACTAAATTCAAAACGACGTACTTTTGACGTAGGACTACGTATAACCACACTACATCGAGATACATTCTGCGGAAACTAAAACCAAGGTGTAACGTTGGAATGAAAGATTTCAAACGGTAATGCTGGTGTAACCACATGATGGATTACAATAATCAATATGTCGTTGGATTGATAAAATGATGGACAATTTTGTGATTCCTCAGTTATCATTATCATTTCATTGTGAAAATTGAATAAAAGTTTCAAGGTCGAATTTTCACGAACAATGTACCAATCACATGCGAGCACCTCTGGCACAGACTTCATGAATAGACACCAACTGGTTGCTGTGATATCCCGTATAGCAGTGGCAAAAAAAATTTGACAGAATCCCCCCGTCCCAATAGGTCAACTAAAGTTTGCTTCTATGAGCCTAGACTATATTGATGTCTTGAAGGTGAAGCTTTTTCGGAAAGTTCGTAACCACCTCCACTATCAGACAGTTTCACGTTCTGCTGTCAGAATGTTATTAAAACTGATGTCTTGATGGAAAACATGCTGGCACAGGCAACAGTACTGCACCTAGCAATGTATGAATAGAGCGCTGGTTGGTCACTCGTCGTCTATCAGTACAGTAGAACTCGATATCCATTTGTGTGCAACCAAGCCAAGTTAAGACTACATTGCCGTTGTCGACGCTCAATGGGGCGTGTTGGGTTAACGCGTAGGTATCGTTTGGCGATCTGGAATACAATCGAACTGCCGTTGTTTCGTATATGTAGTTGTTTCGTATATGTAGTAGCAAATATCAGAATTCAATATGATTATTCGTATACCGCAAAATACGCTGCGCCGCCGGGGACAGCAAAATTCTGTACGTGTCGGTAGAGGCAGATAGCAGAGTATATAAATTAGGTTCATTGTACAGATAATCGCGTTGTTTATTTTCAAACTCTACACTCTGTTTTTCTCATGTCCATTTTATGTTTTCTGTGAATAACATTTTGGTTCAAAAACTGTAATTTTTTATCGTTATTTTTTCCACGAACTTGTAATTGCAGGAAAATTTTATTATGTGACATCTTTGCCGCTTGGTGATTGTAGAGTGAGCCATAACAACAAATAAATATTGTTTCATTTCTACTAAATCGTACTTAATTTAGGTCTGTATAGAAGCTTGCCTTTTCGCGTATTGAAGAAAATTGACTGTATTAGAATGAAAGATATTCACCAATGTTAAGGAGAACATTTTTACTTTCAAAATAGAGTGCTGCAAATGAATAATCAAAACAGACGCCGTTTGATTTTGCCAAACACGACATGGCAAAATTTGCCAAAAATGAACGGTTCTCTTTTCATAACGTTTTTTCATGGATATTTCCTCCAATGAACTAGTTTTAGTTCAAGTCGTTTGAGGTGTCGCTTGATGAATTTAGGCTGATAACCTAGATACTTGATATTACTACCCGAATAATTAGAGGCTTAGTACTGCTTAGATCATGATCATTATACATCAGGGTTGATATTTGTTGACACTCTTGAGTGAAAGTGAAAAAAAGCATCCATAAACGTTATTGTTTTACAATCCTTTCAGAGTTCTCCCTTCCCGCTTTTTGCATGGAAGTGAACTGTCAAAACACCTCATTATATTTTATGCGATGAAAGCAAGACAACAAAATCAGTTTATCAGTTAACGAAGATTGTCAAGGCATCCGTCAATGTCAGTGAAAAAGTGTTTCGGTGAGGTTTATTTTGGTTGACTGGACTGTTTGTTTTTCTTTTTCGCTTTGAAGTGAAGATCATTTGGTTGGATTTGTCGTCAAACTTTATTCCGTAACCGTGAACGATGCGCGCGATCTATTTCATCTGAGTATAACAGCACGTTACTAGGACGAAAATCTAGTGAATCTGAAAGAGTGCTGCGATCATTGGAAGTGAAAATTGAAAATGATTGGCTGTGATTTTCGAAGAATTTCGCTGGGGAAAATGACTTTTATCAGCACTGTTATACATATAACCGGCACATGTTCCGGTCATGTTCCAGGAACCGTTTTACCAATTCCGGTCATTCGCTTTGGCAATATAAAGAACCAAAATACCTTTCTTTTGGAGGATGTTGAGCTTAAATTTGTTGAAATTATCAAGAAGACTAAGAAATGTGTTTTGACATAATCGCTTGTTTTGGCACATGTGTGCAGAAATCGAACCGTGCTAGAAGTAAAACGAGCTCGAATCAAACAGAGCCTCAAAGGGAAATATAAAACTATTGTAGTCCTACGTCAACTACGCGGTCGTATCACGGATACCACCATTTTTTTTTTTTTTTTTTTTCAATTAAAGTCAATGTTTGATTTCGTGACAAAATGCACAAAAAATTTACACATATTCCAGAGTAAATACTCAATTGAAAGTTTAGATTTTAGATGTTGGTATTTCGGCATGGTCCCCTCCCAGCTGGTCGGGTTGGTACCCTCCCAGCTGGTCTCGAGGTACGAGGGCGGCCTAACAAGCCAGTCGTCGTAGGATCGAGTCTGGACTAGGGAGAGACTGTTAGTGTCAATAGGATTGTAGCGCCAGCCCCGCAATTGTCCTGTACACTTAACAGTTGGCTGCGTAGTCTGTGTATAATGAACAGAAGGTCGAGTTCCGAATCGGAATGTAGCACCAAGGCTTTTCTCTTTTATTGCGGCATGCAGTCTCTTAAATAAAATAAATAGAGAAGTTTGTATTTTCAGTCAACACGATATTTATTATTCCAGCAGTTCAAAAGTGAAAAAAAAACTACAAAATTGATGTCTTTCTAAAAGAAACCGGGGCAATAAAGCCAGGTCCCGCTGCCAAGGCGAACGGTTGCGCTACAGGCACCAACGTGTTGGCAATGTTCTGTTGACCCCAACCATACGGTCCGGCACCGTAAGTTCCCCATGGTAATCCCCAGGGGTTGGCATCTATTCCATAAGAATTGCCTCCATTCCACTCGTTTTGCAACGGATACGGGACTCCTTGCAATAAAGAGGCGTGAGGGTACGAGGCAGCTCCATTCCAGGAGTTCCAACCGGCAGCATAGGTCGGCAACGCAGCGGGAACGTAAACTCCGTGAGTAGATACCGCTAACGCGGCCACCAGCAATACGATGAACATCTGTCGAAAATTAAACTTTGTTACTTTCAGCCTTCATCGAGCCACTTAAATGGCTTCATTACCTTCATTATTATACTCCTCGGCGATGGTTCGTTGCTTCGACACTCGGTGATTAACTGTGAAAATTTGTATCAAAATAGACACGTTTTATACTGTCTAGCCGCCATAAAATATAGTGCATTAGGAAACATTGTAACTTGGAATTGAATTATCGATTAACTTCCTAGAGCGAAACGGGAGACGTGGAACTTAAGCCTTCAAAAGGTGGATGAAAGTCTTCCTAGGAAAATTTGTTGATACACTTCCAAGTTTGGTTTTATTTTCGTCTCAGTTTCTCTTGGATAGCCAATTAGGGTAGTTTGGGTTAATTTGGACCCCCTAAGGAAAACTCCTGTTATATCGTAACCTGTTTTTTCTATCCCATAAACGTAATGTAATATAGTAATATTGATCTGTTTTCTATGTTCCTGCACGAAAAAACCTTGATATTGAGGTCAAAAAAAAAACAAAAAAAATAACGGCACTAAAAATTATGATTTTCGGACATAAAAAAATCGTTTGGGGTGAAAATGGACAGCTATTGGGGTAATAAGGACAGTGTTTGGGGTGATGTGGACAGGGTAAAAAATGTGAGTTTTATAGTATCAATAGTAGCTTAATACACAGTAGAAGGTGGTATCAGGCATACGGAATGATAACTGCAATTCTTAGGCATTGCACAGTGGTTCCACAGTAGGCAAAAAAAAAATCCCCATCTCCAATTATTTATACTAGAAACTGAGTATGCGATCGTATGTCGCACACGCGCGTTTGTGTGTGTGCGCGTGTGTGTGTGTGTGTGTGTGTGTGTGTGTGTGTGTGTGTGTGCGTGTGTGTTTGTGTGCGTGTGTGCGCGTGTGCGCGTGAGTGTGTGTGACTGTGTGCGTGTGCATGTGTGTCTGTCTATGTGTGTGTGTATTTGTGTGTGTCAGTGTATGTGTGATGTAAGTTTCATGAGAACCGGATGATATACCAATTTTAGGCAGAGCACTTTGAATGTTGCTGTGTCAGAAAATTTCAATGATTTTTATGTTCAAAAATCACAATTTTGAGCTTAACTTCGATTACCTAATTCCCTCAATTTTGATCTGATTTTGGATCAACGAGTTTCGTGTTGAGGGAAAATTTATGTTATTTTTCAGAACTCTTGTGTACCGTACAGTCCCGTGAAACAGTTCGGAATGATCGGATAACCAACAGCCTATATGAAATTAACCGTATTTTTCGAATTTTTGGGTCCAGGTTTGCATATCGTCGTTCCAAATCCGTTAATCCCAAATTTGCGAAACGGGAAAATATATAACGAATGTACGTTGACGTACGATTTTTTATTTTTCCTTGAAAGGCCTATCAAATTCCTTAAATTTTCCATTAAATCTTTTAATCGGTTAAACGGCTCAAAAGTTACAATTTTTTGAAAAATGATTGCCGACTTTTGGCAACTTTAATTCAAAATGGATCACACTAAGGACCAAACAAAAAAATACTGGTATAAAGTTTTTCGATAAAGAACAAATATACCAATGTTGAACATGATCTGAACAAAAAAATAAATCTGATAATAAGAAAGGTTTAACGGCATTTTGGGGGAACAACATTTTCGGATATCAGAAATGAGTTCAGCACCCAAAAATTGGCATTATAAGTCATTTTCAAGCATTTTAGAAAAAAAATTAGGTTTTTTCAACTTTTGTTCATAAACCCGCCAGTCTGCGGGGCATTGAAAACACTTTTTGTACAGATAAATCATCCCAGATTGCCTGCAACACTTTTTACAGTTCATTGTTTGTACACCGCCGTCTATCCGTTCGTTTTTATATGCCCGCGGCATCAGTCCGACAAAAGAATTTACTTCAAACTCGCCTGACCATATCACCCCAAAAAACTGTCCATTTTACCCCAAACAGGACGCCTTTCTAAAAACTCAATTCCTTCCACTATTTTTGTTCAAACTTATCTCAATCTTTCATTAAAATGTACTCTTTTACTAGACAAACACGGCTGCAAAGCTTATTAGACTGAAAACATCGAAGAAGTTTTCAAAAAACCTTAAATACACAAGCATGAAACTTACAGCAAAATCAACTTTTGATGTTTCCTTTGTTTACATTGGCACTGCGGTGCACCTGTCACAGCAAACCATGAAATTTTTATATTAGTTAGGGTTTAGTAGTTCAATGAAAGGATGAAGTAGTACATGGAACCCAAAAATGTAATACTTTCCAAGATAAAACACCTGTCCATTTCACCCCAGGGGTCCAAATTACCCCAAACTACCCTACTATCATTTAAATTTGGTTCTGTAGTTGAAATTTCGGTTTTATTTTATCAAACAGTTACTCATTTAGATAAACTTTATTTGTTTTGGTTTTCTACTCAGGACGGCAGAATCTCAAAAGAGACGCGACACAGTTCAGTTTTATATAAGTTCAAGAATTGTTGATCGCAGAGTTATTGAGAACAGGTAAAAGATATATCAACCTTGGAACTGGGAAATATTTTGTCCCAATTGTGCTTGTGTAAAACGAGCAGCGTATTACACGTTATCGATGAGAAGTTATTCGAAATAAACCGAGAATTTAAATAATAAAATCCATTCTCACTCTCGGAAATTTTTGGTAAACCGCACGAAGCCCCCCGCACGCTTCCTTATTTACTGCAATATAGTTTTAAGCTTCAAAACTGAATTTGATTCATTACGTAGAACATAAAGCTACAAAATAAAAGTTTTTACAATTCGGTTACCATCCAATATGGCTTAAGTTATTATAAGGTCAACTAAAGAGAAATTAACATTGAGTTTTGATCTCGAAGAAGACCCTTCAAACTCTTTTTATTTATCAAGCCTAATTGGCACCAACTGTATTTTATGTTAAAATCAATCTGTGCTCTATCTTCATTTAACGAAATTTTACTCAAATTTTTCCCTTGAACCGAACTGTTTACTACTTGCAAAATTTTTACTTGCTACGCGACAGCAACAACGAAAAATTCTCCTTCGTGTAACAAATTTGTTATTTAAGAAGCAATAAGATTCGACTTCAGTCATGTGACAACATGTATTGTCCCATATATGGCACATATTACTAGTTCCGGTGTACGTGCGGTGTAGGGAAAAAATATGACAAGAGCTGCTTTTTTCTTTGTCATACAGTACGCAAATGTTGATAATTGAAAAGATTTCATTTGCCTTTAAGATATGATCTATGAACTACATTAGAAAGAAACACAAACATTTGCTTTCTTGAAAGCGGATGTTGGCCACGTTGAAAACACGCTTTCCATCACGAGAAAAAACTCTTTCTGATCTCTTTGACAACGCAAAACTCGTGAAAATCTAAGCAATCTATTTTTGCATATGCGGCAAATCTGGTCACAAGGTATTACACCTTTTTATATCCAAGTAAACAGTGAATTGAGCCTAGGACCAATCAATCAATCATAAATTTGAGGCTGGGATGCCACTTGTAATGGAGAAATATGTGTGAATAATGAGGCCAGAAGTGATCCTGGTAGCTGCATCATTACAAATGTAGCGAGTGAAGTCTCGCTTACGCATGCATTGCGACTTTTGGTTGTATGCAGAAACATATACCAGCGGAGAGCTGTCTTTAAGAGCCAGTTCGCGAGAGGTGCAACCGCATGTTGTTTTGATACTCTCCGATTGGGCAGAAATTTTCAGCGTTTGTTTGTCTATTCAAGGTAGGAAGTTTTGCAAAATTTCAATTTTTTTCATTGAGGTTAAGTGGGGTAAAACGGCCCTTGAAAATGATATGTCCAAAAACGTCCAAAATCTTGAAACCTAATAAAAAGCCAAGAAAAATTGTAGTTTCCAAAAGATGCATCTGGATATTATGCCAAATAAAAGCTCTGTAGTTGTTTTATATAATGCTAACTTCGGGTTCTGGACCTTTTCTGTAGAGAAAATAGCACCCCGAAAATCGCCAAGTGTTTTTCAAGAAAATTTTTGTTTTCGTTATGTAAATCTATTTGTCACTTTTGTCATCTTGCCCTTAAGTTCGTATTAACTTCGAGTAATGATCTGAAATTTTCAGTGAATCTATCAAGTCTAACCCAAGTTCTTGCAGTTTTGGTGCTTTTGACGGCTTTTTTCGAAAAAAAAATCTTTAAGGAACGTTTTACCCCAAATTGCGCATCTTCTGGTAAAGTAGGTAGTTCTGGTAAGGTACAGTGATAATCCAAATTTTCAATAACATCTATTAAGTCTAGCAGGAACTATAGTGATTTTGGTGATTTTGACGGTTTTTTGAAAAAAACCTTCTAGGGCCGTTTTACCCCATTTGGCACACTTGGCTTATACATGACATCAAAGCTCTTGAGTTGCTCTACAAAACGCCATATTCAGATATTTTTTCTAGCGATGTTGAAAAGAGTAGGATGACCCTGAAAATTGACAATTTTTAAAAGAAAATGCGTTTTTTCGTCAATTTACCTCTTTGCCATGTATTGTGACCATGCATTTTGAAGTACTTTTAGTGTAGAATAATATCACATATTTTTAGAAAAATCTATCAAGTCTAGCAGGAGTTATTGCGCTTTTTAGATTTTGGACGTTTTTGGACATATCATTTTCAAGGGCCGTTTTACCCCACTTAACCTCAATGAAAAAAACTGAAATTTTGCAGAACTTCCTACTTTGAATAGACAAACAAACGCTGAAAATTTCAAGCCAATCGGAAAGCATCAAAACAACGTCTCTCAGAAAGGCGGTTGCGGCTCTCGCGGACTGGCTCTTAATTTCATTACTTTTAGTTTTTTTTTCTTTCTTCGTCGAATGCACCGTCATAAGATACAAAAAGTATTGATATATTGCTCAAAAGCAGAGTAAACAGGATGAATTCGAACTCAAATGCAAGGTAGTTTTAAAATTTGCTTGCAAATCTATTGTCGACAGCTTGGCAACAACAAAAAGTTTCCCTTGGTTCTGGCAACAAAGACAGTTTCAATATACCGAGCCAATGAAAATCCAGCAAATGTTTGAAGCTAATTTCAATTTAACTATTTCTCCCAGGGGAGCTGCGTAGCCGCAAGGTTACAGAGTCCGCTTTGTCAAGCGAATGGTCGTGGGTTCGAATCTTTAGTAGACCAGGCCATTCGATGTCAAAACTGGACTTTAAGTGTGGGTTCATTCGGCAGACAGCAGACACCCCGGGCATATCTCACAATAGATCTACGATTCTGGTCGCAGTGAGGAAGTCCATACAGGAAAAAAAAACTATTTCTCCCGCATCCCGTCCCACAAAAAAATCATTTGAAATGGCTAAATTATTTTATGTTTAAATAAACAATTGTAGATTTTCGAAACGAATGGAAGTCAAATATCGCAAAGCGTCAGTGGCAAAAAAAAATCTGCATGAGTAGCAATTGAAATGTATTTTTGGTTGAGCAAAAACACAATATTCACGTTAACATAAGCCGAAAAACTTCAACGTTAAGGGAAAGATAAAACTTATTTTTGATTTCAGTCTAGCGAATTGAAAAAAAAAAGTTAAAAATAATTGAAGGGATTCAATAGGGTACATGTTGCAGACAATTGAATTGATAATACAGTCATACCTCGATATAAGGCAACTTAATTTTTATTTTCGTTGCATTATATCAAAACACAAATATTTTTACCGTTATGCATAGTTCTTGATGGCTACTCAAAGGTGCGCAAATTTTTATTTTTATTTCCCTTCACCTAACTGTATATATAAACCTGTCTTATGCCCCTTTAAAATAATTTTTGTAGACAAACATAACCAGTCACAAAACATTGAAAAAAAATGTCAATTTTGCCCCATTTTACGGTACTTATTGGTTTCAAAACTTACTAAAAACATTTTTCAGAACATTATGCACCCCAAGAATCATTGTTGTACTTCAATTTTAAGATAATTAAAAAATGTACGTTATATCGAGGTTGCCTTATATCGAGGTATGACTGTGAATATAGTATCATAAATTGGACCAATTCTATAAAAATATAAGTATTTTGCTTAAAACTTTTATATTTTTTTAGTTGATATCACTACTTGTTTCTTTGATGAGTCCAAATATGAATTTCGTCATTCAGTTAGTGCACCAGCACTTTACCAACACCAATTGGTTCAGCATAGGCCACCTGCTTCACGACTGGAACAACGGTCTTAACGACTTCCGGATGGTCCCATCCGTAGGCCCCTGCTCCGTAGCTTCCCCATGGCAGACCCCACGAGTTGACCTTCACCGATGGAACAAAGGTCTTAGCAAAGTTCTGATATCCCCAGTCAGCTCCATAAGTTCCCCATGGTTGAGCCCAGGAATTGACTTTATCGTAAGCACCATAATAACCATTCCATCCTTTGTTGTACAAACCGGTTGATGGCCAGGATGAGGTCCAGGATTTCGCGTATGGGTAGGCAGCCACTTGGTGGTCATTCCAGCCGTTCCAACCGTTCCAGCCATTGTTCCAGGAGTTCCATCCTGCTGAGTGTGATGGCCAGTATGATGATTGTACGTAGGATCCTTGAGTGGCAACCACCAGGGTAGCAACCAACAACGCAAAGAAAGTCTATTTTAAAAGAGAGACAAATTAAAATTGTTTCCAAATCGAATCGATTATTTTATCAAACCTTCATTTTAAAAATAGTTTGTAAGGTGTTGATGCCTTTGTGTTTGATGATGAACTGTGATTTTTACTGTTGAAGTTGGTCTATTTTATATCTGATGAAATTTTTGGTTGTGCTCGACGCTGATCAATTATACAACCAGCATTGATTATCACACATTCGCGACATGAGACGTTTTATTTCTGTTTTGATAGGTCTCATTTTCCGGTCAATTCAATTGTCGATCGCCGGTAGCGATCGCCAACTAAAAGAGAACACAAGAATGCAATTTCCGGAAGTGAAAAATCATTATAAAATTGTTTTATATTGATCGCGGAAAAAATGGCTTGAGAGTATAAAAACATCATCGAACCGTAGTAAAGTCACAGTTCAAATTTCGATTCCCAAGTTTGAGCAGCTTATCAAACCAATTAAAATAGTACGAAAAATGAAGGTAAATTCGTTTTAATCAACTATACGCACACACGAACTAAATTATAATTCTAATTTTTTACACAGATCACTTTTGCCATACTGATTGCCACTCTGGCCGTGGCCGTGCAGGGATCCTACGTACCAACCTCTTACTGGCCATCCCACTCTACTGGATGGAACTCCTGGAACAATGGCTGGAACGGTTGGAATGATCACCAAGTTGCTGCCTACCCGTACGCCAAAACGTGGGCCTCATCCTGGCCAGCAGCTGGTTTGTACAACAAGGGATGGAATGGTCACTATGGTGCCTACGATAAAGTCAATTCCTGGGCTCAACCATGGGGAACTTATGGAGCTGACTGGGGATATCAGAACTTTGCTAAGACCGTTGTTCCATCGGTGAAGGTTAACTCGTGGGGTCTGCCATGGGGAAGCTACGGAACTGGTGCCTACGGTTGGGATCATCCGGAAGTCGTAAAAACCGTTGTTCCACTCGCCAAGCAGGTCGCCTATGTTGCTCCAGCACATGTTGGTGTAGAGAAGGTTCTTGTTCAACCAAAATGGTAAATCGAAATTGTTGAAAATTTATGTTCAAAATAAATGACAATCGGCCAGGTTTTATATCGTTTATTATTTGTTTTAAATACGGAAAGAAAAGTTGACATTAATATCTTGAAGAATCTTTCTGAAAATTTTACAGTTCCTCCAGAACCCCTTTCAATGGGTCTTTGTAAATAGGAAAACTTCCCAGAACCTTCCTATTTTTGAATCAGGTTCGAAATATGACATCCGCAACCATCATGGAAATACCATTATCTCCTGCATTCCAGAACTTTCTAAATCACTTGTAAATAGTAAAAAAAAATCAGCAACTAAAACACATATCACGACCCAAAAGGATTTATTTAGAGATCGCTTAGAAATCTCGAATCTTTTGAATTTTGTATCATTTTTTTTTAAGCAGTAAACAATGACGGGCATGTGGAAGCCCTTTACACTGACTTCAGTAAAGTATTTGACCGAATCAACATACCATAATTACTCTTCTAGCTGCCAAAAAATGGAATTGGGGTCTCTAAGTTGGTGTCCAGTCAAATTCAACGCATCGCAAACAAGTCACCTTTGGAGTACCCCAGGGTTCACATTTGGGTTCACTTCTCTTTGTTGTGAATGTAAATGACATTTTTTTCATATTTAAACAAAACAAACATACTAATTTACGCAGATGACATGAAAATCTTCTTAGATATCAACAATTGAAGCGACACTGAAGAACTACGCACCATGCATACTCCTCTGCACTTCTAAAACTTTTTAACTCCTAGTGCCCAAGTTAAATTCTAGACGGGCTTCGGTACATTCACTATGAATCATTATAAACACTTTTTAAGTATTTATTCAAGCTTTTTAGAGGTTTGACTAGAGCCCGCCAAAAGTGGGCATTGGGCACTAGAGGGTTAACTAAATTATCTACAGCTAAATATCAATCAAATTCTAAATTATATACAACTAAAAATATTAATGAAATTCTATCCAATGTTAACCCATTCTCGGCGGGTGATGCCATATGGCATCACCGGAAATCTAAACTTTGATTGAAGCTCAACAAATATACTGGGATCTCTGAACGGAGAAACTATTCAATACGGTTAGAGAACAGTTCGATCTACAATATGCAATCCAGTTTGTGTCATTTGTTCATGTTGTTGCTGAGTAATACGAGTTTGAAGATAATTTTTCGAATTTTTTTGCGTTACATCATTAATGGATGCTCCTTTGAGGTACATCTCTTCGATTACACAAACGCCTGCTAGGATACCATTAAGATAGCAGCAATTTATGTAGAAGCGCTTTCGGTTGACAAAAGACCACGAAATGCCACGCACAGGGGTGAGGGAGTTAACGAAATGACCACGTGGTCTTTTTTCCTAACTTATAATTTATTGTTGCCACCAAGTCAAGAATGACGCTTTTTTATTTTAGAAGCATAGAATGTACTGAAAGTATAACAATAAAACCTAAATTAATCCACCTATCGGTCAGACCCAGCCTTTCTCATTCAAACTTATTATTTGTAAAAATAGATTTATATGAACGCTTCAATCCAATTAATGTGTATTCACTTTTTGGGTTCTAAAATAATGATGTTGTAATATAAGTATAAAATATGAAATTTGACGTAATGTAAATGCTCAATAAATAGCGAAATAAAAGTAATAATTCTTAATTTCGAACAATTTAATCATGAGCGATACCGGAAACATTCAAATGGTACGATAGCACATTTAAATTATATTGTGGCCACATATATTGATCAAAGCAGGTATAGTTTTAAATAGCCTTTGAATTTCTTTTCTTTCCATAACTTTTGAACCACATATCAAATTTTGATGAAGTTTGTTATTTGTAAGTTTGAAAGATGACTCGTTCGTATGACACAAATAAGTCGTGTAATCTTTGAGACAATAGAATTTCGTTGTTTTATTAACAATTTAATTCATAACGGTTGCTTAGTTCGATTATAATCAAATGAAATGGGAACGTATAAGGCAGCCAAACATTGAAACCACGTGTTAAATCATAATTCATCAGGTAACCCTTAACTAGCCTGTTCATCTGATAATACAATCGATCAAATCGGTTGTGTACCTTCTGAGATAATGAAGTTTCGTGATTTTCACAATTCAGTACATTACAGACGAAATTACAGTTCGATTATAGTAAAATTCAATAGTGTGTTATGATTCAGCTAGACCTTTCATTTGACACTTATTTCGTGAAAATCTGTTCAGCCATCTCTGAGAAAATTTATTTATTTATTTCGTCAAACCAAAGTAAACTACATATGCTTATAACTAACTTACATGCTATATGTTATTTATACTAGTGAAAGAGGAAAAAAAGAGTTTATATATAATTGAATAATGGTTTCTTTACTTGACGGATTATTACAATGAATGTATTCTAAAGTGAGTGAGTTTATGTATTCTTCGGAATATGTTTCTTTTCATAGCTAGATTTCACATTTTTAAACATAACAGGCAAAGTAATAGTCCGATTGCAAAAAAATCAATAGGGTCTTATGGGGTAACTAGACCTTTGCATATGACACTGATTCTCTGAGAAACATTAGTGAAATTAAACAGTCTCCAGAAGACGTTTCTTTTCATAACTTTTGAACCACATGTTCAATCTATATAAAATTCAAAAGTTAAGGGTTTTTAAAATAGCCCGTTCATTTGATACCAATTTTATTGAAATCGGTTGTGTGGTTTCTGAGATAATGATGTTTCGTGATTTTTACATTTTTAAACAAAACCTCTAAAATAAAAACTCAATTACAATGAAATTTAATAGGGTCTTATGGGGCAACTAGAACTTTCATTTGCATATAATTTCATTAAAATCGGTCCAGCCATCTCTGAGAAAAGTGAGTGAAAATAAAAATCTGCACATACACACACACACACACACACACACACACACACACACACACACACACACACACACACACACACATTTACATACACACACATACAGAAAATGCTCAGCTCGTCGAACTGAGTCGAGTGATATATGCCATTCGACCCTTTGGAGTACTTTCATATCTTCGGTTTTGCAAGTGATTGCTATACCTTTCTAGGAGAAAGGCAAAAAGTTAAAAAAATTATTAATTAGGAGTAAAATATTCGTGCTGAAGAATCAGCGATTAAAACAAATGACTTTGAATTTCGTACACTTCAATCACGAGCAATACCGGGAACGTACGAATAGCACAATACTAAATTTAAATTTTGTTGAGGCCATATGTTTTGATCAAAGCAGTTACAGTTTTAAATAGTCTTTGAATTTCGTTTGTTTTCATAACTTTTGAACCACATATCAAGTTGCTATGAAATTTCTTACTTGTGAGTTTGAGAGACAACCTGTTCAAATGACACTAGATATGTTCAAATAAGTCGTGTGATCTTCGAGATAATAGACTTCCGTTGTTTTTATAATTTAATACATAACGGTTGAAATAAAAATACGATTATAGTCAAATAAAATGGGAACCTATAGGAAAGCCAAACTTTTCATTTGACACTAAGATTGTTGAATGTAGTCCAGCCATTTTTGGGAAAACGAGTGAATTTGAAAAGTCACCGGAACATGTTTCTTTTCACAACTTTTGAACCACATGTTTAATCACTATAAAATTCATCAATTAACTTTTAACTAGCCCGTTCATTTGATATCAATATTGTTCAAATCGGTTGTGTACTTTCTGAGATAATGAAGTTTCGTGATTTTCACATTCTGGTACTTTACTGACGAAGTTACAGTCCTATTACATTGAAATTCAATGGGGTGTTATGAGGCAGCTAGACCTTTCATTTGACACTAATTTCGTGGAAATCGGTTCAGCCATCTCTGAGAAAAGTGAGTGTGTTTGAGTAGTCTTCGGAATATGTTCCTTTTCATAGCTGGATTTCACATTTTTAAACATAACAGGCAAAGTAATAGTCCGATTGCAAAACAAATCAATAAGGTCTTATGGGGCAAGTAGACCTTCTATTTGACACTGATTTTATGAAAATCGGTTCAGCCATCGCTGAGAAACATGAGTGAGATTAAACACTCTCCAGAACACGTTTGTCTAAATAACTTCTGAACCGCACGTTCAATCTTCATGAAACTCAAAAGTTAAGGGTTTTTAAAGTATTTCGTTCATTTAAAACCAATTTTGTTAAAATCGGTTTAGTAGTTTCTGAGATAATGATGTTTCGTGATTTTCACATTTTTAAACATAACCTCTAAACTAAAATTCCGATTGCAATGAAATTCAATAGGGTCTTATGGGGCAACTAAACCTCTCATTTGCAATTAATTTCATGAAGATCGGTCCAGCCATCTCTAAGAAAATCGTGTGAGATTGGGAGAGCACACACACACACACATACGCACACACACACATACAGAAAATGCTCAGCTCGTCAAACTAAGTCGATTAATATACGGGATTCGACACTTTGGAGCACTTTTATACCTTTGGTTTTTCCAGTGATTGCTATACCTTTCTAGGAGAAAGGCAAAAATGTAAAAAATTTAAGCGAATTTTTAGCACTTGACATATGAAAAAACCACGTGGTTAAAGTCAAACCTAAATTAATCCACCTAGCGGTGAGACCCAACCTTTCTCCTTCGAACTTATAATTTGTTAAAATAGATTTACTCCAACACTTAAAAAATACACCATGATTATTTCTGCTGGATTTGTTATTCATTCTAAACAACAAATTTTTGGTAGCCAACAGCACAACTATACCGAACATTTGAAATTTAACATATCACCGGCTTCGTGCAACACTGGCACTGGCGCTAGCGTGCGATATTGTTTATTAAATGTTGTTCCTTATACATTAATTTGAATGATCTTATCAATGAAATTAAAATTCTTTAACGCAGTTGATACTACTGATCGTTTCTGAGAGGCATCCAATGAATGGCCAAATACCAATCAATGTGGGTTCTTGAAACCTGGATTATACCCAGTGGTCAGAACTCGACCTAAAACCCAATTTTCAATCCAGATGACCACTTCTGGTTGCCTGATAATCATAAAATCATAAAATCCATCATAAAATTGCCGAACTGCCTAATCTGGTTATTTCTATGGCGAAGATGGCGACAGTTTCCGATCAACAGCCTAAAGTGACAAATATCATCCAATACGATTTGAAGAAGCGGTATGATATCCTGAGGCCAGAAATCATCTTCAGACGCCATTTTAAATTTCTAGACAGTAGCTTCCGGTTTCTACTAGTCTAAAAGGGACAAACATAACCCAATGTGAGCTTTTCAGTACCCGGGATCAACCTCAGATCACCAGGAATCAACTTCACACTTTATTTTGAAATCCGAATTTGCGACACCTGTTTTCTTTAAATAAGTCGTGTAATCTTTGAAAGAAGAGGTTTTTAATATTTTTACAATTGAACACATAATGGATAAAATAAAAGTCCGATTACACTGGTCAACACATTATAGCTTTTCCTGTGATTTTTCTTCTTTCTAGGGCAATTATTGTGAGCTTTAGAGCAGCATATTTTTACAATTTTGTCAACCAGTGTTATAATCAAATTAAATGGGTGCCAATAAAGCAACTAAACCTTCAATTCAAAACTAAGATTGTTGAAATCAGTCATGTCATCTTTGGTAAAACGAGTGAATTTAAAATTTTTTTCTGAACACGTTTCTTTTCGTAGACAAAACAGGAAAAAGTCACCACTCTGGCCGGTCTTCCACTACTTTCCTGGCGGATTATTATTGTAGTTTTGCAGTATTATTGTAGTATTGCAGGAAATGATACACATTAGATTTTTGCTTTCAAAATTGTTTACCGTGAGTTTTTTGTCAAAATTCTTGTGCGTTTATATTGAACTGTACAATGCGCCGTTCAACACATTTTTGCCTTTCTCCTAGAAAGGTATAGCAATCACTGGAAAAACCGAAGGTATAAAAGTGGTCCCAATGGCCGAATGTCATACACCACTCGACTTATTTCGACGAACTGAGCATTTTCTGTATGTATGTATGTATGTGTGTATGTGTGTGTGTGTGTGTGTGTGTGTGTGTGTATGTGCAACTTTTTTTTCTCACTCACTTTTCTCAGAGATGGCTGGACCAATTTTCATAAAATTAATTGCAAATGAAAGGTCTAGTTGCGCCATAGGTTGCTATTGAATTTCATTGTAATTGGATTTTTAGTTTAGAGGTTATGTATCAAAATGTGAAAATCACGAAACATCAATATCTCAGAAACCACACAACCGATTTCAATAAAACTAATTTCAAATGATTGGGCTGTCTTCAGAACCCTTAACTTTTGAATTTCGTTATGATTGAACATATGGTTCAAAAGTTATGTAAAGAAAAGATATCCTGAGGTTGTTTAAACTCACTCACTTTCTCAGTGATGGCTGAACCGATTTTCACAAAATTAGTGTCAAATGAAAGGTCTAGTTGCCCCATAGGTTCCTATTGAATTTCATTGCAATCGGATTGTAACTTTTTCCGTTGTTCATAAAAATGTGAAATCACATAATGCAAGTAAACATATTGACTTTCTCCTAACGATCACTGGCTAATTAAAAGGTAGAAAAATGATTGAAATGGCCGAATGTCATATACTACTCAACTCAGTTCGACAAATCGAGCATTTTCTGCATATATGCATGTATAGGTGTATATGTTTGTGTGTGAGTGTGTACGTGTGTATGTGCACCTTTCTTTCGCACTCACTTTTCTCAGAGATGGTCTGACCGATTCTTTTTATCTTGGTGTCAAATGAGGGGTCTATTTGCCGCTTAGGTTGCTATTGAATTTCATTGTAATCAAACTTTTAATTTTGGCGCTGCGTCAGAATGTGAAAAACGCTCTTATATCTCAGAAGCTATGAACGAAATTGAATTCAAATAAATGGGCTTTCAAACCCTTGAACAACGAATTTCATAATGTTTAAACATGTGGTATGAAAGTTATAGAATGAAACGAAAAACGCAGACTGTTTAAAACTATAGCTACGATCAAAATATGTGGCCTCAACATCATTTAAATTTAATATTGTACTATTTTAATGTTTGCGGCCTTGCTCGGGATTGAAGTTGAAATTAAAAGTCATTTCTATCATTTCACTTTTTGCCCTTCTCCTAGGAAGGTATAGCAATCACTGCAAAAACTAAAGGTATAAAAGTGCTCAAAAGGGCCGAATGTCGTATACCACTCGACTCAGTTCGACGAGCTGAGCATTTTCTGCATGTGTGTGTGTAACGCTCTCCCAATCTCACTCGGTTTTCTCAGAGATGGCTGAACCGATTCTCATAAAATCAGTGTCATATGGAAAGTCTTGTTGCCCCATAAGACCTTAATAATTTTTTTTTGCGAATGGATTATTACTTTTCCTGTTATGTTTAAAAATGTGAAATCCAGCTATGAAAAGAAACATATTCTGATAACTACTTGGGCTCACTCACTTTTCTCAGTGATGATTGACCCGATTTCCACAGAATTAGTATCAAATGAAAGGTCTAGCTGCCTCATAACACCCTATTGAATTTTGCTGTAATCGGACTGTAACTTCGTCTGTAATGCATCGAAATGTGAAAATCACTAAACTTCATTATCTCAGAAACTACACAACAGATTTGAACAATATTGATATAGAATGAACGGGATAGTTAAGGGTTAACTGATGAATTATGATTTAACACGTGGTTTCAATGTTTGGCTGCCCTATACGTTCCCATTTCATTCGATTATAATCGAACTAAGCAACCGTTATGTATTAAATTGTTCATAAAACAACTAAAGTCTATTTCTCAAAGATTACATGACTTATTTGAACATAACTAGTGTCATACGAACGAGTCATCTCTCAAACTTACAAATAACAAACTTCATCAAAATTTGATATGTGGTTCAAAAGTTATGGAAAGAAAAGAAATTCAAAGGCTATTTGAAACTATACCTGCTTTGATCAATAAATATGGCCTCAACATAATTTAAATGTGGTATCGTACTATTTGAACGTTCCCGGTATCGCTCGTGATTGAATTGTTCGAAATTAAGAGTCATTTCTTATATTTCGCTATTTCTGAAGCACTGACATTACGTCAAATTTCATATTTTATACTTTAATTACAACATCAATATTTTAGAACCAAAAGAGTGAATATACCTTTTTTTATTAAATTGTTTATTTGACACGGCACAATGCAACTCGGCTTCACGGTGCCAGATACAAAATTACGAGGACGACTTTTGTTTATTCAAACGAGTTATAATTTTTTCCGGGGTGGCGAGGCAGCCTCTGCCCTTACTACCTCAGAAAATGGGATAGCCGAGTTCATGCCTTCATCTTCACTGCTCTCCGATACGATCTGTGGTGGTTTCTGCTCTTGCTCTTGTGTCTTCTTTCGTCTGTTATGTTTTTTGTCCACAGTAGTGAACCTATCGGCCAGCTCATTGAGCTGTAACGGGTTCGCTCCAACTGCTGCTTCTGCTACGTTCGTCTCTGTTGGTGTCTCAGCTAGTGGTGGTGTCTTTGCTGATGATTTCGGGGTTGGAGTCTCGGCTCCGCTGTTGGTACAGGCTAGTTGAGTGGGAGCGGTTGAAGTGATGTTCGGTTGCATCTCGGATGGAAGTGACGAATTGCCTTTCGCTGCTTCAGTGCAAGATCTTCCGAAATGCACCTCCTTAGTGCAATATTGGCAAGTTGCAATCTGGTTTTCATAGGAAACGCGACTCACGATTGGCTCCGAATAATCACTAATTACAAAGCCAACATAGCTCGGGATTGGTCGGTGTAAGCGCATTCGTAAAATACGTACACCGCTGTAAACACCACCAAAAAAGTTTTTCCACTTGTCGCATCTGGTAGATACGACCTCTCCATATGCTGCCATTTGCTTACAAATCGCGTTTGATTCGACATGAATCGGCAAATCGTGCACTCGAACTTCGATGGCATCGTCTTCAATGTGCACTGGGATGGTGTATCGAGTTTGTTGATGGGAGATAGCGTGTTTAAAACTGTTCTGTTTCACAAATTGTTCAGCTATTTCACGTCCACCGTGAAATGTTATCAGGATACAATGCCGTACATGGTGCATCTGTATAGCCTTGCACAGACTGAAATCCAATTTCATTCTGTCTCTGAGGAGTTTTTCTACCTCTTTAATCGGTGGTCGTATCGGGCATACTCGAAAATCGACACAGACAGTATCTCTACGCATTTTTGGAATGTTATTCACTCACATCAGTAACACGCGGCAGGCAAACCACTGCGAAATAATAGCAAATATAGCAACGTACGGCAATCTTAATCAAACAAAAGGGTATCGAAAGCGTATTGTTCTCGCGATCAAGAGCACTTGCGTCTGTTCTGGCTGGAAGACGAGCACGAACTGAATATACCTTTTTGGATTTAAGCATTCATGTAAATCTATGTTTACCAATAATAAGTTTGAATGAGAAAGGCTGAGTCTGACCGCTAGGTGGATTAATTTAGGTTTTTTTATAACATTCGAACTACATGTTCAATCATCATAAAATTCGTTATTTAAGGGTTTTAAAGACAGCCCTTTCATTTGATACCTATTTTGTTCAAATCAGTTGTGTAGTTTCTGAGATAATGGAGTTTCATAACTTTTACATTTTACATAACAGACATAACAGATACATAACAGACAAAGTTACAGTCCGATTATAATAAAATTCAATAAAGATTTATCAGGCAACTAGACCTTTCTATTGCAACTTATTTTGTGAAAATCGGTCCATCCATCTCTGAGAAAAGTGGGTGAGTTCAAACAGTCTTAGAAACATGTTTCTTGTCATAGCCTGATTTCACATTATTATACATAACGGACAAAGTTAAAGTCCAACAACAATAAAATTTAATAGGGTCTCATGAGGCAACAAGACCTTCCATATGACACTAATTTTGTGAAAATCGGTTCAGCCATCTCTGAGAAAAGTGAGTGAGTTTAAACAGTGTTTGAAACACGTTTCTTTGCATAACTTTTGAACTACAGATCCAATCATTAAAAAATTATTCCACAAATAGCTCAAAAAGCAAGGCCGTTTTTTTATACCAATTTTGTTCAAATCGGTTTTGTAGTTTCTGAGATAATGAAGTTTTGTGATTTTCACATTTTGATACATAACCTCGAAACTAAAAATCCGATTACAATAAAATTCAATTGGGTCTTATGGGGCAACTAGACCTTTCATTTGCAATTAATTTCATCAAAATCGGCCCAGCCATCTCTGAGAAAATCGAGTGAGATTGGGAGACCGTTACATACACACACATACACACACATACAGAAAATGCTCAGCTCGTCGAACTAAGTCGATTGATATACGAGATTCGACCCTTTGGAGCACTTTTATACCTTTGGTTTTTTCAATGATTGCTATACCTTTCTAGGAGAAAGGAACGGCCCCTTATTATAAAGGTAAAACTTTTACACGCGAATATTAAAACAAAGCTCAAAACAGTACTCCTAATTTAAAGAATTGGAAACAAATAGTAATTTCAATAATTCTGATTAAATTAAATTTATTGAAAATATCAATTTTCATCAATTTCGATTTACCATTTTGGCTTAACAACCTTCACTATACCAACAAATGCTGGAGCTACATAGGCGACCTCTTTGGCTACCGGAACCGCTGTTTTGACTACCTCAGGATGTTTCCAACCGTAGGCACCTGCACCATAGCTCCCCCATGGTAGACCCCACGAGTTGATCTTCATCGATGGAACAACGGTCTCGGAAAATTCTGCTAGCCCCATCCAGCTCCATAGGTTCCCCATGGTTGAGCCCAGGAATTGACTTTATCTTTGGCACCATAATAACCGTTTCATCCGTTGTTGTACAAACCAGTTGTTGGCCACTATGAAGTCCAGGAGCCACTTGGTGACCCCATGGTTGAGCCCAAGAACTGACTTTATCGTAGGCACCATAATAACTATTCCATCCGTTGTTGTACAGTTAATGGCCAGGATGAGGTCCAGGCTTTCGCGTATGGGTAGGCAGCCACTTGGTGATCGTTCCAGCCATTCCAACCGCTCCAGCCGTTATTCCAGGAGTTCCATCCAGCAGAGTGTGATTGCCAGTATGAGGATTGGACGTAGTATCCCTGAGCAACACCAGCCAGTGTGGCAATCAGTATGGCAAAATTTATCTGTAAAAGAATAAGATGTAATTTAGTTCGTCTGAACGAACTTTTTTTTTTAAATGTTATTATCAACTGTTAAAACCAAGGAAGCAATATTTGAACTGTAACTTTTGTGTGGTGCGATGATGGCCATTTTTACTCAATCAATATGAATCGTTTTTATATTGATTTTTCACTTCCGGAAATTGCATTCTCTTGTTTCATTTTACTTGATTGTTACCTATTTGGCGATCGTTACCGGTGTATCGACAATTGGATTAACCGGAAAATGGTTGCATTTCAAAGCAAACCGAAAACGTCTCGTGTCGCGAATGTACAGAAGAACGTGATAATCAATGCTGGTTGTATAATTGATTGGTGTCTAGCACAACCTAAAATTTCATTGGATATAAAATAGACCAACTTCGATAGCGAAAATCACAGTTCATCATCAAACACAAAGGCATCAACACCTTGCGAACTATTTTTAAAATGAAGGTTTGATAAATTAATCGAATCGCTCTTGAAAAACAATACTGCTTTTTCTTTCTTCCAAAATAGAGCTTCGTTGCGTTGCTGGTTGCTACCCTGGCTGTTGCCACTCAAGGATCCTACGTACAATCTTCATACTGGCCATCACACTCAGCAGGATGGAACTCCTGGAACAATGGCTGGAACGGTTGGAATGGCCACCAAGTTGCTGCCTACCCATACGCGAAATCCTGGACCTCATCCTGGCCAGCAACTGGTTCTTACAACAACGGATGGAATGGTTATTATGGTGCCTACGATAAAGTCAATTCCTGGGCTCAACCATGGGGAAGCTTTGGAGCTGGATGGGGATATCAGAACTTTGCTAAGACCGTTGTTCCATCGGTGAAGGTCAACTCGTGGGGTCTGCCATGGGGGAGCTACGGAGCGGGTGCCTACGGTTGGGATCATCCAGAAGTCGTTAAGACCGTCGTCCCAGTAGCCAAGCAGGTCGCCTATGTTGCTCCAGTAGAAAAGGTTCTTGTGCAATCGAAATGGTAAATTCAGGTTTATCAATATTGTCGTACCGAATTCAGTTGATGTTTGATAATAAATAGTGTTATGGTATTTCGCATTCTAGAACTGATGTATTGATAGGTTGATAACAAAATATATAGATGACATCCAACACACTTAACTTAAAATTATATCTGTGGAAATTTATAGAAGCATTCGACTCACAAGAATGTTTTTTAACATTTCTAAATAAAACCTCGGAATCTGCTCGATGGAAAAAATGAAATTTATATTCTGAAATTGAAAGTTCTACATTCCAAATCCAAAAACCAAAAAATCAAAGTCTGAATTCTGTTACTCAAGTTGAAAAAAAAACAATACCTGAACTTTAAAATGTCGAACTTAAAATTGAAAAATAATTTCAATTTTACATGCAAAATAATAAATTTAGGACCAGTTATTTTACCTAGAGCTTAAGTAGTCATATTGAATTCTGGAATTCGATTTTAACTTTATACTTCCCAAAATCTAAAATTTCTAAATCACAAATTTAAATGTTTCTGATTCAAAAATCCAGTGTTCCAAGATAAGGAATGCGACTCTTAACTACAAATTTCAAAATTTTGAATTGAAAACAAAAAATTAAGACTCAGTAATTCTCACGCAGGTATTACACGTAGTAAATATTCGCTTACAATAACGGTTAATATTCGTTTGCCCGTGTAATATTGATATACAGGTCGGACTCGATTATCCGGAGACTCGATTATCCGGGGGCTCGATTAACCGGGGCTCGATTATCCGGAGAAAATGGTTCGATTATCCGGAATATTTTTTGTTTCTGTATTTCTATAACGTACTTTTGTCTTCCGGGTCATTAGAAGGTTCGGGGTTGTTCTTAATTGTAGCGGTACAAGCCCCGTTCCACTTAGGCAGTTCATTTTTGGCAGCTTTCTCGTCGTTCATTCGACCAATTCTTACTCAATAACCTCTAAAATCAAGGTATTATGGTTTTTTGTTGCCAATAAGGACAACCGCTATTGATAAACCGGTTTCGGAATTATGGTAGGAACATATTCCTGTAATATAATGGCCATGATCATTGCAGTACTTAGAACCACAAGCAGACCTGTCCCGGTTCTGTTCCGGATACTCTCGGATTATTGAACCGAAACTCATCAAGCGAAATTAATAACGACTTGAAATCCGCAAAGTAGTCCATATCGAGCATCTAGGTCGTTATAGGTCACTCAAGAAATGGAAAAAAAAAACATTAGTGTTTGTTTTACATCTTCGAGATAATCAATATAATATTATTTATTATTACGTATATATGTATAATAGGGTGCAATCGTTATATGGAAAAAACGAAACTTGATAGCAGAAAGCCAGAACCAAGTTTTTTGACGTTGACTAACGTCTATATCGAAATTAGGCACCCGAATTTGAAAATCTAGTAATTCAACCAGGGAAAAGTGGTCAGGTTTTGAACGCTTATTTTTCAGTCATTTATAATCAGGTTCTCGAGGTTTTGGCATCAATCGATCAGAAATTCTTTTACGGTTAAATTCATGTAACAAAAACAAACTATTGTTTGAGTACACTATTGAAAATCGGTAATTAATATCGATTGTCTAAATCATACCGCGCAGCCAATCACTACCTCTCTTCCCAAGCACAGTCGACACTAACGGATACAATCGATCTGACTTTGTTTTTATTGCTGTTGTCACTTTCTGTTTTCGATGTTTATTTGCGTTCCTTGTCAATCCATTTTCTACTTAGCCCCTCCTTCTTTCTAACTAACTGACGATGCCTTGGTATAAAAGGTACCGTTCGAACATTTCACCCCATCAGTTTTAAAACTAAACCTTACCGGTTACATACGGACGCTAGGTATTAGCAGCCGAAAGGAGGAAAGACAAAATAGTACCGGTCATCTCGTGCCGGTTTCACCCGTAATGCTGGTGGCTGTTAGTAGTACATAACTACTGCAAAATACTAAAATGACTGGAATTCTGGACGGACTAACGAGAATAATTGGCAACTGGCACCTTGTGGTGCCTTGAAGTTTTATAATAGAAGCGGTTAATTGAATTTTCTGTTTTGCAAAATGCTGCTGCTAGCGGCAAAAAACCTTGCAAAATTGCATGTTTTTGTTGGTGTTAATATTACGACAGCGGCCGGCGCAGCTTTCAAGAAAATTTTTTTCTTGCCATTTCATCATCTGCTTAGCTCCTCCTTCTTTCTAACTGACTGACGAAGTCTTGGTATAAAAGGTACCGTTCGAACATTTCACCCCATTAGTTTTATTACAAAACCGTACCGGTTACACACGGACGCTAGGTTCTAGCAGCTGAAAGTTAGTAGTACATGGCTACTGCAAAATACTAAAATGACTGGAATTCTGGACGGACTAACCAGTGAACGAGAATAATCGGCAACTGGTACCTTTTGGCGCCTCGAAGTTTTATAATAGAAGCGGTTAATTGAATTTTCTGTTTTACAAAATACTGCTGCTAGCGGAAAAAACCTTGCAAAAATGCATGTTTGTGTTGGTGTTAATTTTACGGCAGCGCTAGGTGTTAGCAGCTGAAAGGAGGAAAAACAAAGTAGTCCCGGTCATCTCGTGCCGGTTTCACCCGTAATGCTGGTGGCTGTTAGTAGTACATGGCTACTGCAAAATACTAAAATGGCTGAAATTCTGAACGGACTAACCAGTAAACTAGAATAATCGGCAACTGGCACCTTTTGGTGCCTCGAAGTTTTGTAAAAGAAGCGTTGCAATTCCCTCTATATTTCTTTCAATGGAATATAAGAATACGGTAGTCAACGTCATGCGGTCGTGTCTTGAATACCACCCTCCTACTATTTTGTTTTATTTGGAGCCCCAAATAATCCTAAATTTATCGGAAGTCGATTGGTTTAGTCTCCGCTTGGCGGAGCTAACAACTTCGGCTAACAACTTGGCCGAAGACATCAAAGAGCTAGGATGTCCCAAAAAAATACGGGAGCTGTTCGAAGTTGAGTATGTCGAAATTTATGTTGCAAATCATTTTTTCTGCCAACACTGCCAGTGCACCGGCGTTAGTCAGATTTCCATCAGAAGTAACTTCTGAAACACGTTGTAGATTCTACCTACGTCTAGAATATTGACCTGAATTTGTTTGCTTGATCCAACTGAGTGTAAAAAACTCGTTACGACAGGTTATTTCTGATGGGAATGCTGCTGGCGCCGGTACATTGGTAATGTTGGCAGAAAACAAGATTTTCTGCATTTAAATCGACATACTCAACTTTGAACAGCTCTAGCTCTTCAGTGCCTTCTGCAAAGTTGTTAGGCATCTAAAATACTATACTTTTACATAATGTAGTGCATTATTAGATCATTATTGCGCTCTCTAGAAAGGTAAATGCAAAAAAGTAGGTTTTCCCATATAAATTCCCATACAAATTTGAAATGCAATGCGCCAAGCGGTGACAAAACCAATCGACTTCCAATAAGTTCAGGGTTGTTTGGGGCTCCAGAAGGAACCAAAAAGCTTGGTTCTGGAAAATCGATCACTTTTCCCCACCCTAATGTATTACAGACGCCGACAAGCAGTCTAAAGACAATTTTTATTTTTTTTGTCGGCACATGCATGGTATACAATTTATTATAATAGAAAATTCACTGTTCTAGAAAAAATTGAATAAAAAAAATGGCTCGATTATCCGGAAGGTTCGATTAACCGGAGCGAAATATTTTTCAAAACTCCGGAAAATCGAGGCCGACCTGTATTTACTTCAAATATTTGCTGAACAAAAAAATAAGCAAAAAATCGTCCATGTCGATCTTTTTTAAAGAGCTCACTACTAAATCGCGCTGATCGTCAAAGAATATTGAAACATAGCTTAGAAATCATACGCTTTGACCCGTCGCTTTCAATTGAAGAGCTTTTGTATCATTTTCGAGCACTTCGTAAGTCACGTGACACCCAGTCGAAAGCTCTTGCTGTGATTCTGACAACTGAAGGACTTGCGAAGCGGAAGCGGAGATTATCACCATCACTCTCAAATGACGATTCTCAATTGAAAATGACAATGAGCGCTGACGGAGACAGAAGGCTTCCATACAGTACTCCTATAGGAAAGAGGGAGGAAACATTGATCGGAACTTGAGTAACGTACGTATTGGATGCCATTGCCGTTCTAACTACGGCTTGCGGTGCCAATTTCAAGTGAGACGCTGAAGGAAAGAAAGGGGCTCTCTCTCCTTCACTCTCTCCGTCGATTGAAATAGTCATTAGTTTCATTTGAAATGATCCGAAAAAAGAAAGAGGGAAAGAGAGGAAGACGTGATTCATTGACAATAGTTGAAAGGAATCAAGTGAAAATGAAACTGTTCGAATCGAAATGACAGCACGAGTATATCAGTTTCATTGTTTTGTTTCGAAAATGTAGAACCCATAACTTTTGTTGGAAAAAATATTATTTATTTCTATTTTACTAACGAAATTCTATAACATAATTGCAAGACTGTTTACTTATGAATTTTGCCAAAAATTGAGGTTGGAAAAATTAAGCACATTTATTGACATCCGTGAGCCGATAGAACCTGAAATAATTCTCATATTTAGTGTAATTTACATATTCCCATATTCCAGCGAATCTAACGAAACTGTGGATTTTTCGAAGTTATAAAAATCAGTATTTTCTGATGGATTTCAATGCTGTTTAACATTAATATGCTTAATTTAATCGTTTCATCGCACAGTTTGGTAAAATTCACGGAAATTTCTTTACCGTATCAAATCAAAACAGCAACTCGATAGTGCTGCAAATAACTACTAATTATGCTACGAAGTATAATTTCTGGAAATAATTCGCATCATGCAATAGCTTAGCAAATATATATTTTATAAAATGAGCAAAGTCAGTTCACTACCGTTCCAACAAACAGGGCTTCAAGTAAAAAAATATTTTCGAAAGTGTATAAGCAAGAGTTCTGACCTTAACAATCTATAGCCCGAAGCTTGAACTTTACCAAAAACTGGAAATTCAAGCTGCAAAACCAATATGAAAGCAATATCGAAAATATTGAATTCAGAATCTATAATCTGAAAACCACGATCCGAATCTGCAAAGCTCTGTAATTCGTAACATGATTCGAAAAAATAGTTAAGAAATCTTAAAGACCAGACATTCGAAGTCCAAATACTGCAATACGATGCCATATGGTAAGCTTAAAAGTTAAATTCCGAATATGTTTATGAAATGTAAAATCAATTTGTTCTGCCCCATTTGGCAATAATAGAAATGAAATTTGATGTTCTAAAACATAACATTTCATGAAACAGGAATTGATTTATACAAATCAAAATTTTTTCAAATACAGACCATGTGTATTATTTTATTTTATTCATTTTTGTCAACAATTTAGTTACTCTTGAATCTTGACTCTTCAAACTACTAATTTTAAACTACCATTTTGGGTGCACGAGAACCTTTTCCAGACCAAAATGTGATGGAGCTGCATAGACCACCTGCTTTGTAACTGGCACAAAAGTTTTCACCACTTCCGGATGTTCCCAGCCGTAGGCACCAGCTCCATAGTTTCCCCATGGTAGACCCCACGAGTTGACCTTTACCGATGGAACAACGGTTTTAGCTAGGTTCTGATATCCCCAGCCTACTCCATAAGATCCCCATGGTTGAGCCCAGGAGTTGACTCTATCGTAGGCACCATAATAACCATTCCATCCGTTGTTGTACGAACCAGTTGCTGGCCAGGAAGAGGCCCACGTTTTGGCGTATGGATAAGAAGCTACTTGGTGATCATTCCAGCTGTTCCAACCGTTCCAGCCGTTTCTCCAGGAGCTCCATCCAGCAGAGTAAGACGGCCAGTATGAGGAATGTTCGTAGGATCCCTGAGTAACAACAGCCAGAGTGGCCATCAGCAATGCAATAAAACTCTAAATTGTTGAAGTATTAATAGTTATGAATGTCGTTTTTCGTAAAATGATAAACTGAGATGTTTTTGTGGTGCAATTGCAATTCTACTATTTGCTCTACTTTTACTATTTAAAAATACCATTTCAATCAAAACCATTTCAACATCGAATATTGCAATTAGAACTGTCATTGGCCTCAATGAACTAATTCTTGCATAATTTTTCGAAAGGACCTATGTAACAGTGAGAGACTCTTCGATAAATACCTAGGTTATTCTCAAATTTTCCACGATACTCTTCAAATAGTAAACTAGGTAATATTGTAATCTCTGGATTATAATATTTCCATGAAATCGTTAAAAACTTTTATAATATTAACGAAACAGAGTGAGACAGTAAAGAATTACTTATTTTTTCTTACGGTCTTTTGAAAACTCAAGTAAAAATTAATCAAGAAATGCTAAATAGAAACCATGATGACACAATTTGGGAGGCATTTCCGTTCAGATATTCAATTACAGACGGTAAGTTTTAGTTAATTTGCGATAAAACTTTTTACTTACAAGAGAATTTTCCATCATATACAATCGTGTCTCGAAATCAGCCCCTCCCTAGTATCCCCAGCCGTGAGCTCCTGATCCGTACGATCCCCATGACAGTCCCCAGTAGTTCGTCTTGGCAGGCACGACAGTCTTCACAACGCCGTGATGTCCCCAATCATTTGCATAGCTTCCCCAGGGAAGACCCCACGAGCTGGCTCCGTTGTAATATCCACCCCAGCCTTTGTACAGCGGTGCGCCCTGCCAGGAGGATGACCACGATTTAGCATAGGAATAAGCAAGCGCACCATGATCATTCCATCCATTCCAACCATTCCATCCATTCCAAGAGTTCCATCCGCCATAGTGAGATGGCCAAACTGTGGATACAGCAGATCCTTCGGCGACCAACGCCACAGTGGCTAGTAATAGAGCGATGAAGACCTGCCAGAAACGAAACAAAAAATAATCTAATATCACTAGCATAAATAGCAACCGATAAGATTTACCTTCATTGTTGGTTAGCTTGTGATTCTGCAGATACAGCAAATTCAACTGTGATGAGTTCTCACCCAACCGTCCAGTTTTATACTGAGTATATTTTCCAGTCCAATGATAATTCAACACTGGTACCATTCTCTTTCTCTTGCCGTGAACATTTTAATTTTTAACATATTTGACAAGAAAAAACGTTTCTCGACCTTGAGGTTTTTCAAAGTGTACCAGCCTATTTTGAAAGGAAAATAAATTAAAATCTCGAACTTGTTCATCATTTCGAATAACGCATGATGCTTCACTGAAAAACATATTTCGTTCAGGTTTGCATCGCATCATTCTAAATCCTCATTGCTTTGGCAGCGGTAACGCAAGCGTCCTATCCGGAAGCTGCTTTCAATGCACACTGGGCCAGAAATGGAATCTAGCGGAACGAAATTAATAGCGCTCTTCGGGTTTGACCAATCGGTTTCCGATCTGCTACAAAGTTTCTTGGTATAGTTGGGGCGTCATTTTGGATGTTTGAATTGGTTCGGAATTTAGCCGCAAAGGTGGCGCTGCGATGCCAACTTCTATCCCTTACACGTTAGAGCTTTGCGGTATTCGACAAAGTTGTATATCTCTAAATTCCATGAAACTTTACAGAATATACAAAATTTCTAACTCTTCAAGTTTCAGAGATCTACGCGTTTTTATAAATTTTGTCTGAGTTTCACGTTTTATTGTGATAATTTTATGAACTCACTCGAAATAATTTCTTACAATTTTTTTCTCGATAGACATTGAATAATTACGTCGTTTTCTTCGGAGTACAGAAGTTTCTGAAGTACTTGAGTGAAAATAATACACAAAATTACGCCCTAAAATAACTAAATAAATAATAATATTTATTAATTTTTTTTTGAATAATCGACTTTCTGAGCTGAGCTGAGACTGAGATTTGAAAAAAAAATCAGACTAGATTTCAATATGTCATGCATTTTTAAGGCATTAGACATGAAAAAGTGGATTACCAACATTTTATGTACTTCTCGTTGGTTCAAAAATTCAGGTGCTCTGCCAAATACTTTGGTTTGAAAAAGTGTGATGGGTGCCGTTACATCCGCCCCCACTTCGATATGATGTGAGTCTTCTTAAAAAGAAAGAACTGCATAGGCCTGTCATGCAGGCCCCTAGATAAAGATAATATTTATTGAACTCTATAGGCAATTTTTAATCGTGTATGTAAATCAAAGTACGTGAAAATCCTGCTCCTGGTTGCTCGTCATCGGTGCACTATACGGCGTGTCGAGCCGTGGGAGGTTCTCGTCAGCTGATGTAGATACCGTTATAATCTTCGTCTGCCGTTCTCCGTGTATTCATTGGCGCACTTGGTAATTGGTTTCGTCCCTTTGGGCACCTGGTAGAAGGTTTGGTGAATGCCAGTGAACCCGTTGTACAACAAAGTTGTACAACAAGTTCGTGGTGCGATAAAAAAGGTCAGTAGTTTGTGAGAACGAAACAGAACCAAAGTTGGTTGTTTATGATTTCGCCGTGTTATTTTTGGCTTTCTTCTGCGCAGACCTCTCTTGGGCTTTGTGATGAGGAAGGACTTCATTCCTATAACCTTCTTGCGTATTGCCTATGAATTTGGCACAATCGTTATTCGCCTTTTCCCTTCGTCTTTGCCTTAGACTGTGGCGGAAGTGCCATCGCGTTCAGCCTTCTTCAAGTCTTCTTCTCCTTCGCCTCCTTTGACCGTCTACACCCGACCGACCAACTCTCCGCAACCAACGCTACACCGATGAAATGTGACATGACCGGGGTTATATGGAGCGCCCCTCGCAGCTTCTTTCTCGTCGAATCCTTCCTAATTGTGACGTTGTCGAACTGGATCACACCACTTCTTATCGGCTAACAAGTGGTAGTATATTTTTTTTGTATGATATTTTTTGAAGTAGAATACTTCTCTCAGAAAGTTCGGCTACATAGGGATGTGAAATGAAAATCTAAAACCGAAAAAAGTGAAAAATATGTCCAGTTTCAAATGCTAATGAAGCGGTTAGTATTCGATGGATTTCCTTCGTTCTTGTAGCAATAGATTGGAAAATCTTCTAAGATTCTTCCCGAAAGAAGATAATTGTAATTTTGTTATTCACACTATTGTACTATTGAAAACAGTCAAGCCTTGTCAAACGAAAAATTCGACCTCTGATTGGTCGTTATATGATTGCTTCCCAAGCACGGTCGACAAAACCATATACCTTGCAATTTTAAACATGCTATTTGGCCTATAAAAGAGCCTGTTTCAGCCGAAGCCGCTCAGAATAGTTGTAGACAGCGACAACAGCAGTCGTTCTCCCTTAGCAGCAACACTAGCAGTGCAGTGGATACCAGCGGTGACGGAAAGCGGCCACAGCTGTGGCGTAGCAATGGATAGCCCACTAGTTGCAGCGGATTCCTGCAACGATAGCAGCTGGGCCAGCTGATGCAGGGACAGTGGATACCAATGGCAGCGTATAGCGACCACAACTGTTGCATGGCTATGGATAGCGCACTAGTTACGGCGGATCTCAGCATCGATAGCGGCTGATGCAGTGAGGCACTTTAGTGAAATTCGGTCTCTGTGCGATAGTGGGCACTAGTAAATGCATTCAATGAATAGTTGATTCATTTTGACAACACGTGAGCCGTCTAGTTTTGAGTGTCATATCAGCATTTCACTGTTTGCTTTATCACAACGAATACTTTGTTCGCACTGTCAGTGATAACCCAAAGATGTAATCGGCATCTTATCCGATACTAAATTGAACAACAAATTGTCCTTTTCAGTATAAAACAAAAACCCGATGATTAAAGCGTAAATGTTTTCTCTTTAGTTAATTTAAAGATCTAAATTTGCAAAGGTTATGAATTTTACTTTATTTCCATGTCTCAGAACGTACCGAATTATCTTTTCCTTCAGTCATGAGCACGACATCCGATAAAAGTTCATCTCGAAATTCAAAAATTGTCAAGCCCCAACCATGACAAGCAACTTACTATATTATTGAAAATGGTCAATCCTTGTTGAAGTGCAAAATTCGATTGATCTGATTATTCAACGTTTATTTACTAGAAAAAATGACTGACACGCAAGCAGCCGGGTTATCTTTCTTGTAAAAGTATTCTACTTCAACCTTGCGGTCGTGGCTTTGCACACAACCCTCCTGTTTGCATATCAAAATTTCCTGTTTTCTCTGTTTTTCCAACTTGTTGTTAAAGTTTATTGCGCTCGTGTACGGGCCATTTCATCTTATTATTACTTTAACTCTGCTTCTACTTAACATCTGCGCCCGTCATATAGTTTTATTAGTTACGTTGAAGTATAATATTTCCCTACTAAATTGTAGAAAAATCATTTCTCCATCACTAAGTTATCCGCAAAATACGATAACATTGAGATTAACCACTTCATGGCGGACGTTTAACTATAAAAGAAGACAAATACATTGTTTATTGATTTTTTTCCTCTCATATATTTTAAAAAAATTAAGCTAAATTCTCCTTTGGCTGAATGTCTATTGATTTATATAAGTTCTCCTAATTTCATAGATGCTTTGTGGTTAAATATTTCGTCACAGTATTGTTAAACTTGCCCTCAGGCCATTGGACAACTTTTTCTTTTCCATTTCATATTGACTTTTTTCATATCATTCTCATTTTCTCTTTTAACCCTTTTTTCCATTCCTGTAGTATCTCTGTTGATCTCTGTAGTAGTGAACATAAAACTCTTCAGATCCTCTTTGTTAATCTTTGTCTTTGTACGTTCCCATATGAGCTTACTGCCTACCGATTAATTTTCGTAAAAATGGTTTTCGTCCAAGATAATTACTGCCTACTAAACAAAATTTCAAAATCATCTTTATTTGTCTGAACGTAGAAATCGTCATCGAGTGACAGGTCTGTTTGTCTCTGGAACAATTATTGCATTTTATATCCAGCTTTCCACGAGCGGTAATGGCGAACAGTACACGCAGCCCATTTTGACGTTTTCTGTAGGTCAGCAAATTTTTAATCGCAATAACGGAGTGAAAAACATAGAAATGTTGCATCGTAGCATAGCAACTTTAATAAACCGTTTTGTTTATTTTAATCCGCGCATGCGCACGACGAAATTTAAATAACAAAACGCTCATTGTTTGTTGAAGTTGCTATGCTACGTTACGACGTTGTTATATTTTCTACTCCGTTACTGCGATTGAAAATTCCTTGACCTACAGAAAACGTCAGCCTGGGCTGCGTGCACTGTCCGCCTTTACCGCTCGTGGAAAGCTGGATATCGTATCGGAGCACACACAATTTCGGATAGGTCTTTTTTGCATGGCTACAACAATGGAAGAAAATACTAAGTTAGACCGTAATCACTATATGATTTAGATGCAGATAGCCGCTTAAAGCGAACAATGACACCCATCGTAAAACAGACATTTTGACGGAAAAACGATGAACTATTTCTCTTTAAAGACCAAAACCCCTGGCCGAAACGTCGGGCAGTAGTAAACACCCGTTTTTAATCCACGGCAGACTGAGTAGCCGAAATCCAACCAAAAAACCTGGCTGTAGAACTCCACAACTACGACATCGAAAATAGTGGAAGTCGTAACGAGGATTCGGGGATTCAAAAGTTAGGCTACAGAGAGTTTTATATCTCTAAACTTAAAGGCCACGATACAAAAAATCTGACGATTTTTTCTGCTTCCTGTCAACATCAATTGTGTTTCATTTTACTCAATTATACTCAATTTTGCCCTATTTCTATTTATAATAATTACACTGTTCCAAAATAAGGCTTCTCAGGAGACTCAAACAAAATCAGTGTTTTTTAAGTAATAGTTTTAATCAAGTTTGATCTATTTTTTCATCAGAAACGTATTTGAACCACTAATTTTGAACTACCATTTCGGGTGCACAAGAACCTTCTCCACACCAACATGAGCTGGAGCAGCGTAGACCACCTTTTTAGACTCTGGCACAACAGTTTTAACCACTTCCGGGTGTTCCCAGCCGTAAGCACCAGCTCCATAACTTCCCCATGGTAGACCCCACGAGTTGACCTTCACTGACGGAACAACTGTTTTAGCCAGGTTATTATATCCCCATCCTGTTCCATAAGTTCCCCATGGTTGAGCCCAGGAGTTGACTTTATTGAATGCACCATAATATCCATTCCATCCGTTGTTGTACAAACCAGTAGCTGGCCAAGATGAGGCCCATGTTTTGGCGTACGGGTAGGCAGCCACTTGGTGGTCAATCCAACCGTTGTTATTCCAGGAGTTCCATCCATGCGATGGCCAATAAGAAGTTGGTACATAGGATCCCTGAGCGGCAACAGCCAGGGCGGCAATCAAAAAGGTAACAATAACCTACAGAGCAAATGTGTTAGAAAATTATCTGAATAGGTTCAATAAATTTTACCTTCATTTTAATGGCTGTTTGCACGGTAGAAGGACTCAGACTGAACTGTGAATTGTTCAACATTTGCTAATGTTTTTATACCTATTTGTCTTTTACAACATAGACAGAGCCAACAGACACTCAATTCATTAGCAGTTTGAGCTCTTCCGGAAGTAGAGGTTGATACTTTACTTCCTTTTGCTTGGTTGGTTGGTTTTTCGAATTTATTAACTATAGCACAGACACCGGTGCATCGATTATAACTACGAATCAAGAATTAAAAGCAATTTGAATTAGGTCACCTGTTCTAGGAAGTTGGCAAGCTGTAAGGTGAAAAATTTCGTCAGATATAAAATAGAGCAGCTCCAAAAGCAAAAATCACAGTACATCGTCGAACACAAAGGCATCAACACCTTACAAACTATTTTGAAAATGAAGGTTTGTTAAACTAATCAAATCGTTCTCAAAAAACAATACTGATTTTTCTTTCTTCCGAAATAGAGCTTCGTTGCGTTGCTGGTTGCCACTCTGGCCGTTGTTGCTCAGGGATCTTACGTTCAATCCTCATACTGGCCATCACACTCAGCAGGATGGAACTCCTGGAACAACGGCTGGAACGG
Organism: Wyeomyia smithii; assembly: GCF_029784165.1. Classification (NCBI taxonomy): domain Eukaryota; kingdom Metazoa; phylum Arthropoda; class Insecta; order Diptera; family Culicidae; genus Wyeomyia; species Wyeomyia smithii. The sequence goes on along the minus strand of NC_073696.1, from coordinate 27,998,112 downwards.
TTGGAATGGCCACCAAGTTGCTGCCTACCCATACACCAAAACGTGGGCCTCTTCCTGGCCAGCAACTGGTTTGTACAACAACGAATGGGATGGATATTATGGCGCCTATGATAAAGTCAACTCCTGGGCTCAACCATGGGGAACCTATGGAGCTGGATGGGGATACCAGCACCTAGCTAAAACCGTTGTGCCATCGGTGAAGGTTAACTCGTTGGGTCTGCCATGGGGGAGCTATGGAGCAGGTGCCTACGGTTGGGAGCACCCGGAAGTGGTGAAAACTGTTGTTCCAGTTGCGAAACAGGTGGTTTATGTTGCTCCAGCACATGCTGGTGTGGAGAAGGTTCTTGTACACCCAAAATGGTAATTCGAGTTTGTTACAAACGGATGTTCTAAATAAATTGTAAATTATGGCATTTAAACAATTGGTTTCATTTGTGAGAATTGAATAGATTCTATTACTCCCTTTTCTAGTAAAATGATATTTTAATTTTTTAAACTGATCCTCAATTATTTTATTGTATCTTTGGGGCTGAAATATTTAAAAATGCATATGTTACCCCATCGCGTCGAAAAGAAATTTGCAATAACTCACAAAACTGTCAGTGGTGGAGTTCTTTCAGTGAGGTGAAGAGATAGCGTGAGAAGAGTGCTACGGCTGCAGCTGCATGTCATTACATTGTTTGGGAAATCATTAACAACCGTGATCTCATACTCAAAAAACGAACCGTATTGATCAATCCACTTTGGTTTTTGATCATGAGGTAGCTGAGGATTTCTGCATTACACCGATGAACTTTTCTTTCCGTATACAATACCCGTATTCAATTATAAGTCAGTCAACGTGTTGTCTGAATGTCCAAAAATAAAAACAGAATTGGAAAAATCCTCAACTACCAATGTTTTACTGTTTATTTCTGTGTTCTAATGTGTACATTCGATCAACAATTAGTTTCACTGCAGCTGATGTGTGTAAATCGGTTGAGAAGAAACATACTACCTAAATAGCAAAAGACACAATTATTGGTCAGATTGGGCATTCAAGATCATTTAGTCTTTAAAATCTTCAAAAATCCAGTACAAAAGCTACTTTGTTGTAATAAAAGCTTGATAACAACTTATTTTATTTAGTCTTGATGCATTATCTTGCAAAAGTAAAAAAAAAAATCCAAAATATGGAGTGACACACAATTTTGCATCGCAAAATGTAGCATTGCTACAGTTACTGGTTGCAAATTTAAATCATTTCAAACGATTAAAAAAGGTTACAACTGAGTTAAAAAATACCACGGCTAATAAAAGTTGCTTACTTTCGTGAGAGGGACTGTACATGTAAAAAAACAATGTTGTAGTACAATTGTGGTGTAAAAAATTGTTTCACTGCAAAATATCACTCTTGCTCTTTTCACGCGATGAGTGCAGGTCTGATTGTTAATGATACAAAATGAAATTTCAAACTTATTGCTTCCTATTTGTAGTCATATTGTTACATGTTGATCCAAAATACTGTTTAGTGTGCATTGATATGTTTTCAGACACATGATATGTGCTTTTTTGAATAGACACTATGCTTTTTTAGCTTGCTTCCGATAGTAAAAGCAAAACTAAAACATAAGATTCCTAAAGTCACTTCAAATGAAAATTGCCCAAAGAAATTGATTGTGCAGTTGCTACACCAGTAGGTAATTCGTATCAGCAATCTCTGAAACCACCTAAATTTCAAGTGATTTTTTGCCCCGGTAGATTGGCAAGTAATAAAACAACTAGACATTATATAGAGAAACCGTAATGACACAATTTGGGAGATCTTCGTTCAGATTTGCGATAGTGATTTCCAAATAACTTGCGATAAAACTTTTTATTTACAGAATTTTCCATCATATAGAATCGTGCCTTGAAATCAGCCTCTCCCTAGTATCCCCAGCCGTAGGCTCCTGATCCGTACGATCCCCATGGTGCTCCCCAGTAGTTTGTCTTGGCCGGAACAACAGTTTTCACAACACCGTGATGTCCCCAACCATTTCCATAGCTTCCCCAGGGAAGACCCCATGAATTGGCGCCGTTGTAATATCCGCCCCAGCCTTTGTACAGCGGAGCGCCCTGCCAGGAGGATGACCACGATTTGGCATATGGGTAAGCTAGCGCACCATGGTCATTCCATCCATTCCATCCATTCCAACCGTTCCATCCATTCCAAGAGTTCCATCCGCCGTAGTGAGATGGCCAAACTGTGGATACGGCAGATCCTTCGACGGCTATCGCCACAGTGGCTAGTAATAGAGCGATGAAGGCCTGTCAGAAACGAATTTAAAATGATTCAATAAATCGCACCACAAGTTATCAGCAATATTTACCTTCATTGTTGGTTAATTTGTTATTCTGCAGGAACACAAAATTCAACTGTGATGAGTGCTGAACTGACCGTCCTGTTTTATACTCATTATGTTTTCCAGTTCAATGATTATGAAAAAGTTTTGAAAACAAATTCCTTATTCCATTCTCTTTCTTTCACCATGAACTCTTCGAATTATAACATATTTTCCAAGGACAAACATTTCCCGTCCTTCATTTATGTTCAATTTGCTAGCTCATTTGGAAAGGAAAATAAATAAAAATCCCCGACTTGCTCATCAAATCGCACAGTTCACATCGAGCTCTTCTAACCAAACATCCAAACCACCCGCCTGTGTAACGCCATGAAGGTAATCCAAAATAGCTTCGATTAACGTTTAATGCTTCACTGAAAAACATCTTTTATTCAGGTTTTCATTGCATTGTTCGTCGTCGCTTTGACAGCGGCAACACAAGCGTCCTATCTGCCAACTGCCGGACTTGGATGGAACTCCTGGAACGACTGGAACGATTGGGATGACCACCACGGTGTTGCTGGTTATCCGTACGCTAAATCTTGGTCTTCCTCCTTGTACAACGACGACGGCTGGAATGGTCATTTTGGCTCTTGGGGACTGCCGTGGGGAAGCTATGGTGCCGGTTGGGGACATTCCGGACTAGTCAAGAGCGTCGTTCCGGTGGGAAATCAGATTGCCGCCACTCCGGGATCGTTACACGTTGCTCCGGTTCCACTCGGTCCAGCGCAGGAAGTGATTACGCACTAGAGAAGATAAGAGAGTCGATGTGATTGTGCTTTGAAAAGGATCATTTCAAAATCAGAAATTTTTAAGAAACCTAAGGTAAAAATTCAAAATAATATGTATTTAATTTCAAAACAGTAATCTCAAATGATAGCTATTATAATGTTACAAATAATTTCAAAGTTTTACGGTACATCAAAAATGCCAGAAATTACAATAATGCCGGTTTTTATCGTTTTATTCGACAAATTCTTTTTACCTAAAACCAGTTTAATTGCAATATGCAATAGATAATTTTCATTAGAATCACAGACTGGCCCGGATTAGGGCACTGCACAATGGGGCGACTCTATACAAAGGCTGGCCAAGCAAAAAAGTGTCGATAAATGCGACAAAAACTTGGTATTTACATAATTTTGGAGCGCTGAACACGAATTTGGCATCAATTTTTTGTTTGGGGCCGTCCTTAAAGCACGAAATCCAATTTTTAATATTTTTGGCACTTTTTTCCTTTTTTATAGATATTTATGATCTTTGACCACAAGTAGTGCCACCGGGCGTCCTTCCCATTGAAAAAATACGTTATTTAAGGACGACCCCTCGAACTAAACATGTTTGGCTAAATATATATATATATATATATATATATATATATATATATATATATATATATATATATATATATATATATATATATATATATATATATATATATATATATATATATATATATATATATATATATATATATATATATATTTATATATATATTTTTAAATAAACTGAAACAACATAGGTAATCTACTATATAAAAATGGAAAAAATGGCCTCCGTCTCAGTGGTGTACAGTCACCACCATCATTTTAAATCGTTTTGAATCAAAAATATAAGCGGTGACGTGGGTTTTTTTACATGAAAATGTTTGTTAACGTTCAGGAAAGACATTTGAAGGAAAGTAACGAGTATCTGTTTACTAAAACTTGAGATTTTATTCACAAAACTACGTAAAACTTGCAAAATTATGCTGAATTTGCCTCTAAATCAAAATGTAAAGCGATGACATTCGATTTTTTTTACATTAAAATGTTTGTTAACGTTCAGGAAAGCCATTTGAAGAAAAGTAACAAGTATCTGTTTACTAAAACTTGAGATTTTATTCACAAAACTACGTAAAACTTGCAAAATTATGACTTTTTCTGCTAAATTTGCCTCTAAATCAAAATTTAAAGCGATGACATGTGATTCTTTTTTCATTAAAATGTTTGTTAACGTTCAGGAAAGACATTTGAGAAAAATGAAAAATATATGATTACTAAAACTTGAGATATTATTCACAAAACTGCGTGAAACATGCAAATTTATGACCTTTTCTGCTAAATTTGCCTCTAAATCGAAATTTAAAGTGATGACATGTGATTTTTTTCTCATTAAAATGTTTGTTAACGTTCAGGAAAGACATTTGAGGAAAAATAAAAAGTATATGATTACTAAAACTTGAGATATTATTCACAAAACTACGTGAAACATGCAAATTTATGACTTTTTATGCTGAATTCACCTCTAAATCTAATTTCGAAGCGATGGCATATGATTCTTTTCTCATTAAAATGTATGTGAACGTTCAGGAAAGACATGTAAGGAAAAATAATTAGTATCTGATTACTAAAATTTGAGATTTTACTCACAAAACTACGTGAAACATGCAAAATTATGACTTATTATGCTGAATTTTCCTCTAAATCACAATTTGAAGCGATGACTTTTTTCAATAAAATGTTTGTTTATGTTAAAATATAAAATGTATGTTTAAAGATGATTTTATGTATACAGCACAACAATATTGCAGCCTTCTAATAGCGTTCTCGATCCAGATTAGTTGAGAAAATACGTTATCGATATTGTTTTAGCACATTTTGCATGTTGTAGGATAAGAACAACGATACACCGTGCCCCAGAGCTGAGTCGAAAAAAAATGCAGTTCGAAAAGATCCTCGACATGATCGGGGATCGAACCCGATATCACAACCGTGTGGGAGCCAATCGACATCGCTAACCACAGAGCCACGAGGACCACATACAGCATACAGAATACAGAAAATCACCGAGAAATATATTTTTTTTTAATTTATTCGTTTTATACGATTACATGCGAAATTTTGACTTTTTATGCGCAATTCGCCTCTAAATCAAAATTCAATGATTTGTTTTTTTTTGCAATAAAATATTCGTTGTTCTTTCAACAGCTACAATTTTTTTTTTGCAGAATAACCCATGTCTCGAGCATTAAAATTTAACATTTCTGATGTTTTCGTAGTTTTGTGAATAGTTACATATTACGGCATTCGATTTACTTTTTTACTTTTGAATTTGAATTTGATTTTTATTAGAGAACTTTTAACCAGAAGGTCATTCAGCTCTTAATATTACTGTTTTACCTTTTTTACGTTAATCCAAACTAGAACTCTTGGGACATTTAGCTGGAGGAAAGGTTACGATTCATTTGTTTGAATATCGATTAAGAGGCAGCTTAAGCATTAAAAATCTTTTATTTTCTAATTTCTACGAAGTTTTGTGGATTAAAAAATGGCGACTTCCGGTTTCAGGAAAATAACCTTAAGCGATATTTGGCCAACAATTTCAACACTTCCGAAAGTGGAACTCCATACGTCATTTTATAGCGATGACACATGTTTTTTTTTCATTAAAATGTTTGTTAACGTTCAGAAAAGACATTTGAAGAAAAATAAAAAGTATCTGATTACTAAATTTGAGATATTATTCACAAAATTACATGAAACATGCAAATTTATGACTTCTATTTCAACTCCATACGTCATTTTGAAATCCATAATGGTGACTTCCAGTTTCTGTAAATCAGCCCAAAATCAGAAAAAAAAACAATCCAATATGGGTATTTCCGTTCTGCGCGTTCTCAGAATATTGAAGTAGGGTATCGAACGTCTTCGTCAGTGGTTTTTTTCGGTAGTTTTATCTTTGAAACCTTTGATCCCGAGCATCGCCGGGAACGTTCAACTAGTACAAACTAATTACGAATTGAAAATGTCATCATCATCATCATCATCTTCCGCTGTGATCGCTTAAATCTCCTGTTGAATTGTTTCCAGAAAATTTGAATTACATTATATTTATCAGCAGGAAAAATGTCTTTCGCTGCAATTTTCATTTCTTCTAGTGATTTTCTATGTTTCATTGTTTCATATATATATATGTTACCTTCCTTCTTTAAATACATATATAACTCCATAAATTGACAACTTACTAGACATTGAATTTGGTGGTGCAGCTGAAGTTGAAGGCTCCATAATAAAATTCAACGAATTCATGAATTTGACAACCAAGACACTGGAATGACCCAACGTTTTAAATGAATACGAAAAGATGCGGAGGGCGACGACTGTTCTTTGTTTTTTTTTCTCATGAAGCAAAATGTGTGCTTTACTTTTGTATGCAAACGAGTGCCAAGCAAAAGCAATCTTCAAACGGGCTATTGTTAGCCGGATGAATGGTATGAACTTGCTGCTAGTATTTGACACTTCATTCAGTTTAGCGAATTTCATGATCATAAACTGGAAAGGGCTGAATGTTTTTAATATTGTTTTAAATTCGCAGAAAGTGATAAAGTTTGACATAATTAAAATTTCATAAAGATTTGTTTACTGTTTTCTTGTTTAACACTTATTTTATAACTTTTCATTGATAAATTTTGTGATTATTGCCCAAATTTATATGTTATCCTTACGGGTTGAGTACGACATCATAAATTTTCATTATTGGGGTATCATGGCTATGATTAAAATTAATCCTGGATGAAATTTCAACTTCAAAAATAAAAACTAAAAAAATCTGCTATCGCTTTTTTCACTAAAGTGACAATTTGCGCAGTTTTGCGCTACAGCGGACAGTATGCATTTGAAAGCTTACGTTTTAACCTAAATTTCGAATGTAGTCACAACCGTGGCAAACTGCGGCAACTAAACTTTTAAGCTACTTTTCTACAAAAAATCACGTTTTTTTTAATTTTTTTAGTGTCAGGCCTAGTATAACCAAATTTTACAATATCTAATGAAAAGGGTCTGTTTTGCATAATATTTACAACAACTTTTCCTTTGAAGTCAAAAAAATCCAAGCTATCATTGAAGCTACAGAGCGTTTCAAAGTAATGTACTTTATTTCAAAAAAAAGACAAAAAACGTCAGTTCGCCAAGAATTAAAAAAAAATGTACTTGGCTCAGTTAAACATAAATTGTATCGTGCCGTGTCAAATAAACTATTTCAAACTAAGTCAGTTCACCAAGCTTTGAAAAGTCATAAAAAACTCAGATTTCATGACATTGCGCCCAAATTTTAGATTTAGACATTTGAATGTTATAGCAATAAAGGAAAAATATTATGAAACAGCTAACGAAAAAAAATTTCGACGTAGAACTACGTTTTACTTTAGCATACCACACAGGGATGCAAACTGAAAAACTGGGACGAAATTTGTCCCTTTTCAAATGCTTATAGGTCGGTTGATTTTCAACCGATTTTCTTCATTCTTGCAGCAATCGATTGGAAAATTATACACGCATCTGCCCAAATGCAGAAAAATGTTGTTTGAATCTAAGAACTATTGCACTATTGAAAATTGTCAAGCCTTGTTGAAATAAAAATAACGTCCTCTGATTGGTCGCTTGCTTGCTGTGTGTGTATGATATGGTATGATGTGTGTACGATATGGTGTGATGTGTGTATAATATATGATGTGTGTATGGTATGATGATATGGTATGATGTGTGTGTATCTATGATATGGTATGATTTGTGTGTGTGTTTTTTTTTTTTTTTTTTTTTTTAAAGGTGGCGGGGAAATCTGCAAACAGACACCTGAGAAGAGAACTCAGGGTGTGAGGATGAGACTAGGGGAGAGATGCTGGGGTAGTTACACTCGCCCAGACACCTACTGATCCCTGTCCCGACCCACTAAAACCCCTCCAGTCTCCAGCCCTGGTCTTCCCGGAACGACGGTTAAGTATTACGTCGGGGAGTGGCTTTTGTGCGTGATGCACCCTCTTTACTCTTATAACCTCCTAGCTAACTACCTGGAGACTGGTAATTAGCTACCACTGGCGTGTTGGTGGTTGACCCACCACACACGTTGCAGCTCCAGAACAATCTGAGAGGCGGCCGCACAGACCGCGTTCCAGATGTCCGGGTCGTCGCACATCCTCCGGACTAGATTGTCCGGAGTAGTGCCAGGCCCGCTAACAGCCATCATGTTGCTCCTCGCTCTAGCGAAACGGGGGCATACGAAGAAGACATGCTCAGCAGTCTCCTCCTCCTCCACGCACTCGGGACACATGGGGGACACCGCGTGTCCGAACCTGTGCAGATATTGCCTGAAACAACCATGGCCTGACAGGATTTGTGTCAGGTGGAAGTTCACTTCACCATGTCGTCTCCCGACCCAGCCGGATATCTCCGGTATGAGTCGGTGCGTCCATCTGCCCTTTGTGGAGTTGGACCATTCCCGCTGCCAGCGGAGCATCGAGAATGACCTTCTGGTACCTCGTATGCCCCTTGTGTCACGTTGGTCGAAACACTCTCTGTCCTCCTTGATGGCGATGCTGATAGGCATCATGCCGGACAAGACACAGATTGCATCGTATGACACCGTACGATACGCACTCGCAACTCTCAGGCACATGAGCCTGTAGGTACTTTCCAGTTTACCACGGTAACTGTTAGTACCTAGCGCTCTGGACCACACTGGCCCACCATACCTAAGTATGGACGAAACCACGCTGGCAAGAAGTCTTCGCTTGCTGCCATAAACCGCTGAGCTATTGGACATCATACGAGATAGTGCTGCAATAGCCGATGAGGCCCTCTTACAGGCATAGTCGACGTGACTCCCGAACGTGAGCTTGTCGTCCACCATAACCCCCAAGAGCTTCAGGGATCGCTTCGAGGTGATGGTGCAGTCTCCGACTCTGGCCACCGCCTGTTGCTCCGATTTACGGTTGTTCACAACCGTGACCTCCGTCTTATGATGCGCGAGCTCCAGTTTCCTGGAGCGCATCCAGTCCTCAACCTTGCGTATACAGTGCGCGGCCGTCAACTCGACCTCCTCGATAGACTCGCCGTAAACCTCCAGCGTTATGTCGTCTGCAAAGCCGACGATCACAACCCCTACAGGGAACTTGAGTTTCAACACTCCGTCATACATGACATTCCACAACACCGGGCCCAACCTTGCGGAACTCCTGCGGTAATTGGGACGCACTTCTGACCCTCCTCCGTGTCGTAAACAAGTACTCGATTCTGGAAATAATTTTCCAGAATCTTGTACAGCGACACCGGTACATGGATGCTCCTGAGCGCGAGCGCTATGGAGTCCCAACTGGCACTATTGAACGCATTCTTCACGTCGAGCGTGACGATTGCGCAGTAGCGTATTCCCCTTCTCTTGCGCTGGATTGCTACCTCCGCCGTCTTGATGACGGAAGAGATTGCGTCCAGCGTGGACCTGCCCTTCCGGAAGCCGAACTGGTTACTTGCCAGACCGTGTACACCCTCCGTGTACCTCACCAGTCTGTTGAGGATGATCCTCTCAAGCACCTTGCCCGCGGTGTCCAGCAGGCAGATAGGCCTATATGCCGATGGGTCCCCTGGCGGTTTCCCAGCCTTCGGCAATAAGACCAGTCTCTGCCGCTTCCACCTGTCCGGAAAGAGACAGTCATCCAGGCACCTCTGCATGACTGCCCTGAACAGCCAGGGGGCCGTTTTTATCGCCAGCCTGATCGCCAGGTTAGGGATACCATCCGGTCCCGGTGCCTTGCTCACCTTTAGGGATTTGGCGATCACGATGAGTTCCTCATTCGTAACCCTTGCCTCCTCCCCTGCCTCGACACGGCTGTCGTCGTTCACGGATTGGATGCTCGGCAGGTTGGCCGACCATCTCTGGTCTATGTCTGAGATACTGGAACGTCGGACGTGAGACTCGACTGCCGGAGGCCAAGGACTTGGCTCGTGGCGTGGAAAGAGTCCCTCGATGATATGCTCCAGCATCGCTGGTGATCGCTCTGCAGGCGCCAGCGCGCCTTTAGTCTTGGCCATTACGATCCTGTAGGCGTCACCCCACGGATTTGTATTGGCACTCGCACATAGCCTATCGAAGCAGGCCCTCTTGCTGGCCTTTATTGCACTCTTTAGCATCGATCTTACCGAACTGAATGCTGCGCGGCGCTCTGTCCTCTCTTCTTCGTTTCGCGCACGCTGCATCCTCCGTCTTGCACGGAGGCACGCACTGCGAAGGTCGGCTATCGCGTCCGTCCACCAGTAAACCGGTGGCTTTCCATTCCTAGGTTGGCGAGTCCTAGGCATGGTGGCGTCGCACGCCCGCGATAGCATAGCAACTAGTTGGTCAGCAGTCGGGCGGAGCCAACTGCCCCCCTCGCGCTCCCTTCTCATTGCCTCTTCGAATACCTCGGCATCAAAGTGCGATGTCTTCCACCCGCGAACGGTCGGAGTGTTGGCTCTACCCGTCGCTTGCCGCCTCTCGTTGTTGTCTACACTATAACAGACCGCCTGGTGGTCGCTATTAGTGTAGCCATCGTCTACCCTCCAGTTCTTGATCAGTCCTGGTCTGGAGAACGTCACGTCGATGATCGACTCCGCACCATTTCTGCTAAATGTACTTTTGTTCCCAACGTTGGCCAGATCTAGGTTGAGCTTTGCAAAAGCCCCCAACAGGATCTGGCCCCTCTGGTTCGTGAAGCGACTTCCTCACTCAACAGCCCAAGCGTTGAAGTCGCCCGCCACCACCAACGGCGTTAGGCCCGTTAGCTCCATGGATAGGAGGTCGACCATCTGGGTGAACCTTTCGGTAGACCAACGTGGCGGAGCATAGCAACTGCAGTAGAACACTCCGTTTACCTTAGCAACTACGTACCCTTCTTCTGAGGTTGAGACAACCTCCTGAACCGGGAACTTGCTCGTCGTACATATGGCCGCCAAACTGGACTTATCCGCAACCCAATTACCGTTTCCGGAAGGGATGCGGTAGGGATCCGATGATTTGTGTGTGTGTGTGTGTGTGTGTGCTGTGTATGGTTTTTAACTCGGCACGATCTGCTAACTGCTGAATCCGGTTCACGAAATTCACAACGCTTCATTAGTAGACATTATAACTCATTACCTAAGTAAAAATATTGGTTTTATCAAAGTTTTATAGCGCTCAATACAGCCAAAAAAGCACTAAAAAACTTTGATAAAACCAGTTGTGTTACTAGGGTAATGAAACACTCAATGCATTTCTTAATAGTGTACGTAGTTCTACGTCATTTATTCGTGTCGTGGATACAACCTCCTACTTTTTTGGGCTGATGGCCAGCGATTCCCCACTGTGCACTGGGGGTCCGGGGCAGATATTGTCGAGGGGTCCACTTTTCTTAAACATTTAGAGGTAAGAAAAAATTTCAATTTGTGAATTGTGAATGACTTCACACTCTGCCGTAAGGTGACGAGCAAAAAAAGGCATTCACTCTGTCTTCTCGTTTGTCATGTTCTGGCCTAGAACTAGGGGTCCCACCGGGTTGAAAGCCCAAAGCACTTACCCCCGTTGCCCCCCTCCTCTCCTTAAATCCAGGCCTGATCATAGACCATTCATATGAGGATGTTTACATCACAAAAAAGATCACTAAATATCTTGTTTTTTTTTTTTGTTTTGTCGTGGGATATTATATTTGTACCAATGTTGTACATTGTTTCCTCATGGAGAAATCGGGAATTGTATGCGTCTAAGTTCGAAAATCTGAATAAAACAAACCTTAACATACTAAACTTACATGCATTTCATTCTGTTCAACCGTTATGGAAAAATCTTAAATAAGAGTAAAAACTGTTTGTGAAAACTAGCAACTTGATTGAATATAACATTTTTCGTGGAAACTCTGTCTTTTATATTATTCTACAGTTTATTGCGATCCTTGAAACTGTCAACATAAAGTAGAACAAACAAAAAAGAAAACTGAATAAATAAAAATAAACCATAGGTTTCGTGTAAACAGAAACAGGTGAAAGCTAAATACAAAATTAACATTTTCATCCCATACGGGCTATTCTCTATGCATTATTGTTCTCCTGTCCGGCATCACTTAGCAGTAATTACGTTGTATTATCTTGTTTAAATTAATTTGCAGCAATCCAACGGTGATTAGGAACGCATAACTATATAATATTGTGTCCGTCCCACCGCAGTGTCTTAGCCGGTCGAAGTACTAATCCGTTCTAAATTCCAAACCACCCTTCCTGGTTGCTTGTCTGACTCTCTTTATCTCTCTCTCTCTGTCTAGGGTGCATGGAGCCAATCTCCCCTTTCCCCGCAAATAGATTGCCCGCGCAAAGAGATTGATCGATAAGTGCGGTGCGGTTCTGCTCTTGCAGCTCTTGGAGGTGAAATTCTATCGGAACTGAAACTTATGACTGTTTTATGATGATTGAGCTGTAAGATCGTGAGCGGTGGGAGAGAGGGGCACACAAAGTGCTACTGTTGTCTCGCTCATTTCGCTCTTCGTACCGATTTGTAGGGGGTGCGTGCGTTTTTCTTCTTGTTTCGAATGTCTTAAGAATCGTTTATTTCTACTAGGTCGTAATTTATGCAACGAAAAAGATGTAAGATTTCGATGTGAGCTTTGTTGTATTTATTATTTTTTATTGACTAAATTCAGTAAAAATGCGTCCTCAGTAATGTTAATCAGAACTAGCAAGGTCAAGTAATGCTCGAGCGGGTTTACCGCACGCGACTAATGAATTACCCCTGCGGTCTGCCGCCCCGCTTAAGAGCACTTCGCCAGCTGCGTTTGAGCTAATAGACGATCTACTTACTGATAGCTCGTGCTACGATCTAGCGCACAGAAAAGCAGGAGTAGGAGGGTTTGGCTAGGATTCTCGGCTGCAACCTACACCAAAGGCAGGGCAGGGCGTGAACAGGTGGGATCGAGAATGGCACACTTTGCGCTTAGCATACGGCTGTCGTTTGCGATCGGGGAGAATGCAGCCCCCGATAGTTCTTTGATACACTACCAGAGTAGAGCAACAAGTACGGCATTTAAATGGGCAATTACTATTAATAACGGTCAATACTTTCGCGTTTCGGTCGATGGTAGCTGGCGGCCGAGGCTTTTCCAGCCCAATCTCCAAGAGACCGGTACGCTCACCATCGTCATCCGTCTGGAAGAGTTCACTTCGTTGTTTCAGTATAAAAACCACGGCCGGGTTCTGAGTGCAATCATAAGCAATTCAAGTGTTCTAACAATCAAACCTCAGTTAGCTGAAATCTAACCAGAAATCCCAACAATGAAGGTGATTTGATTAGAATTTTTGTGTGATAACGTATCAGTGTTTTTTTTTTTCGTCTCATTTTGCAGTTTATCATTGCCGCTGTTGTTCTCACCCTGGCTGTAGCCTCGGAAGCTAGTTGGCCTGCCGGCCCATGGGGACCATGGGGAGCTACCGTTGTTCAGGCCAACGCTCCAGCTTGGCCAGCATGGCCATATGCCGGAGCCTACGGAGCGTGGCCAGCAGCTGCCGCCCACTGGGGTGGTGCCTGGCCTGCTGCTGCCCACTGGGGAGTCCCAGCTGCTTCAGTTGCCCACCATGCCGGAGTTGTTCCCGGTGCAACCTCCGTGACTGCTAACCGTGGTGCCGTCCATGTTGCCCCTCTGCCCGGACACGCCATTTCCCAGAAGCAGCTGAATCTGGCTCCAGCTCCAGGAACCATCTAAGATACTCAACAGCCCGATCTATCTACCCTTCCACTTCCACCAATCCAACGCGATGATCACAACAGGAAAATGCTCAATTGACTCAACCCTTCTGAAACCAATAGATCTACAACTGCCATGCTTGAAAACGCTGAGCCGAAACCGAAGTTCTGTGTTGTACGTTTTAATGTGAATAGCTAGAGGAACACTATTTATCGGATGTAAATATATGTACTTGACTAGAAAACAAAAAAATGGCTTTTTTGTTCAGTTTTTTTAGCTTCATATCCATATTGTTTGATTTTTATTGTTTGGTTTCACATCAGTCGAGGGGTTTATATTTGATGGTTCACGACAAATTTTATTTCAAATGAGATACTTAATTGGATTTTTATTTGAAACCATTTGTATAAAAAGGCGCAATTAGTAATTGGACAGAAAATTATAATGAACATGTGTAAGTCTATCACTTACTGTTTTTCTGAGTGAACGTGTTCAAAATAACATTTTTGTTAAAACAATTTGAGTGATTATCATGGTTTCAAGAGTGGTACAATAAACTGACAGTTTCGGGCCACACATAAGATATATGTTTTAAAAGAGCCTCAAATTACTGACTAGAAAGCAACAACTTCAAATAACAAAATCTGATGAGAATGACACCAGAACAAAATCGAAACCGTCAAACACTTCAAATCAAGAAAGAAGGATAACGTACAAACAACAAAGAAGGTGCTGTAATGAGTAAAGCTCTAATTTTAATCGGAAGATATGACAAAAATTAAAAAAAAAAAAACAAAAAAATTAAAAGACCTAGCAAAAAAAAGAACTAGGACTGGGGAAGCAATGAGAAAATTAAATTAGGGGCCGTTCATTCTCTCTCCGCGTAGTTAATCGTGTTCGTTTGATACACTGTGCTACAGCGATTTAGAACTTTTAAAGTGACCTAGTGTAGGTTGTAGGTCTTGTTGAGTGTAACATTCGCTCATACTAGAAATCTTCCAAACACCCCCAAAATCTGAAGTTATGGTCAAAATACGATTTTTTGGACTTCAGCGCATATAATATTTTTTAACTCAGTCATTTATCAATCGATTTACAATATTAAAGCAGTTTTAGAAAGAAGACAAATATAGCTTTCAAAATATATACAGGTTTGTTTCAATATCAATAAAACATGTTGAGTTATTTGAGCATAAATCTAATTTTTTAGACTTTTGCACAAAATTTTTCAATTTAATTGTCAATTTTCCGTCTATTTTTGTGAGAAACATACTACACATATACTATAATTTTGAAAGTTTATTCAATTCCGAATCAAATGAAAGTAGTTTTGTGAAAATCGGTTGATATTTGGCTAAGTTATATATTTTTTAAGAAAACCAGAATTTTTGGCTTCTATCGCGCAATTATTTCACGGAGTTACAAATGATGAAAAATTGCAAGAACTTTTGATGTGACTTAGTGTGGGTTGTAGCTTTAGTCAAATGTTACTTGCGTGTTTACTTGAAGTTTTTCAAATACCCCAAAAATTATTAGTTATGGTCAAAACCCTGTTTTTTACCTTAGCTCACATTTTTATGTTCAATTCAGTTATTTTTCTACCGATTTTTTATATTTTGGCTGTTTTGGAAAGGCGAAAAATAGAACTCTTGACACATATAAATATGTCTAAAGAGTTTACCAATATGTGATGGATAGTTTCAAATAAAATAAGATGATTTATATTCAATAAAATAAGATGATTTATTTTTTTTCAAATTTTACCGATATGTGATGAATAATTTTGAAATAAACAAAATAGTTTATGTTATTATTAAATTTTTTCAAAGTTATTCGCAATTTTTTGCACATTTTTGTAATGAACGAGTATAATTGCTGTAGAATTTGAAAAGTACATTTAGTGTCAAACGAAAACAGTGAGTGCTGTTTATGAAAATCTGTTATAATTTGGCTGAGATATGACTTGATGTTTTCCACCATATAGGGTAGGGAACATATTCTAAGCAGCTTTAGGAACCGCCTGTGTATTCAGACGAAATACTCGAAATGTGTTGGGTGAAATTCAAACAGTAGTATATCAATCTGTTCTCTATCGTTTTCTCTGTCAGAACTTGTTTCCAGATTGTAAAACTGAGTTAGCAAACTTTAACAATCATCAATCAAAGTTCCCAATCGAGGGACACTATTCCAATCACCCCGAACCTATTTTAAGCAGTTTCCATCTGTTTTGCAGGCGTTTTTTGCAGCACCCGAAGTGGCTCCTGAATGGCTGCAATATAGGTCGATTTGTTTCAACAGCAATTGTTCACAGATTTCTTTGTGATTAACGGTATTTTTTATATTCGTAAGACAGCTAGACAATCGAAGTTTTCGTTCCATCGTTGAAATTGTCGATATCGATCAAAATGCAGAAGTTTGCGGCCTGTTTTCTTCGACTGATTAAAATAGGCGCTACTGCTTAAGCCGTTCCCTACGCTACTTAGATTTCATCAAATCATTTCTCAGCATAATTATAACATATTTTCATTAACAACACCTATTGTTTTCGTTTGGTACCAAAAAGAACCTCTAAATTTTACAGCAATTGAAGCTCCATCATTACAAAAATGTGTGAAAAATTGCGAATAAATTTGGAAAAAATTGAAAATAACATAACATTATTTATTTCAAAACTATTCTTCACATATAGGTAAACTTTTCAGACATATTTATATGTTCCAAATGCTCCATTTTTCGCCTTTCCAAAACAGCCAAAATATAAAAAATCGGCTGAAAAATAACCATATTAAACATAAAAATGTGAGCTAAGGTAAAAAACGGGGTTTCTGAAAAACTTCAAGTGAATGCGCAAGTAACATTTGACTAAAGCTACAACCCACACTAAGTCACATCAAAAGTTCTTGCATTTTTTCATCATTTGTAGCACCGTGAAATAAATGTGCGATAGAAGCCAAAAATTTCGGGTTTCTTTATAAAATATATAACTTTGCCAAATATTAACCGATTTCCACAAAACTGCTTTCATTTGATTTGGAAATAAATATACTTTCGAAATAATAGTGTATTTGTGGTATGTTTTTTACGAAAATAGACGGCAAATTTAAAATTAAATTGAAAAATTGCCTGAAAAAGTCTATAAAATTAGATATAAACTCAAATAACTTAACATGTTTTATTGATATTAGAACAAACCTGTATATGTTTGGAAAGCTCTATTTGTCTTCTTTCCAAAACTGCTTCAATATTGAAAATCGGTTGACAAACGACTGAGTTAAAAAATATTATATGCGCTGAGGTCTAAAAAACCGTATTTTGACCATAACTTCAGATTTTGGGGGTGTTTGGAAAATTTCTAGTATGAGCGAATGTTACACTCAACAAGTCGCTTATATCATTCATTTCATTCAAGAAAAAAAAAATATTGCCAGAGTTTTGAGTTTTGAGTTAGATATAATCGGGAGTCTAAGACGAAGTGAGTAAAATTTATATTTAGTTAATTCTTTGTATATACTGAGTTAAGACAACATGAGTTCTGCAGAAACAACATAAATATATAAGTCATTCCATCCCAAATGTACAAAAAAAAGTACAAACGTATCAACGACCTTCTCAGGTATGACTCAAAGCTTGGGGAATTCTTAACAAAAGGTCACTATGCAAAAGACCCAACTTTGGAGATCACTTCGTCAAAAACCCTTATTTTTTTCAGTTACGACGATATTATTTTTTTTTTTTTAGTTACGACGATTATAGAGATAGAGATTTACTGTTGTTGAAATTATTAAGTCATTTAAGTAATCTAAAAAAGATATTTTGACATCAGATACAGCATTGACAGTAAACAACTTCAAATTTCTCTAGTTCGTTAAAATCTCCTAGCTTTCTTTACGTTAGATTTTCACAAATGCTTAAGATTTAAATTAACTTGCGTATGTTTCCAAAGAACATAATAATTTTTTTTCAGGGACAATGATGTCAATTGTTGAATTTTTCCAGCTAATTTTCCGTAAATTATGTCATCAAGAATGTCCATAATCGAAACAGAGCTGTTCGTAATATAAGAAGAAAAATTAGAAGCTAATCAGAGTGAACTTGACCTTATCTCTTAAAAATGGTGTAAATTGAGTTTAGCTCATAATACCTCGGAATGATAAGTGTTTTTCGTGCAAATTTTTTCCAGAAACATAATGAAATTATCGAATTTCAAATCAAAATATATTTTTTCGCCGAAAACTTTAATTATACTTTGGAAATGCTTAAAAGCATATCTGACAATAATGCCGCTTAAAATTGATTATTAATTATTTTCAAAAATAATGTATTAGTTTATTCACGTAAAATTACATCTCACGGCAATGTACATAGGGGTACAAATTTAAAAACCGAAAACTTCAAGAGAGTCACGAAAACTGTCCACCTTCGAAATGTGACTGGTCGCAAAATGACGCAAAGCAGCGTTTACGTCGTCTACAAGAAAAAAAAAGAAGACAAAGCCAAGCAAAGGCGAAAGCAACGGAAGCAGCAAAACCATAGTACCAACAACAGCAATAACATTACTAGTAGCAGGAACAACAGTAACATTCGCATAAATAACAACAACAGTAGCAACAACAACATCATCAACCACAGTAGCAGCAACAACAACGAAACTGGAACCATCACGCAGCGCAACACACGACCTTCACTTTTACTTCTTGACAAGGAACTATTGGCCGCAGCACGCATACATTTCTCTGGACAACAAAACAAGGACATTAGAACAAAATTCATCAATTTTCAAAAAGGCGAAACTATCAACCCGTACAGAACTGAAAATGTTCGCACTGGCCAGACTGAAAATGTAAACAACAATAACAGCGACATCAGCAACAACAACTCAACGTCAACATCCACACCACCACACGACAGCCAATTCGAACTGGACCCAATGCGGCCTCCTATAGTGCGCTTAACGCAGCAGTCAACAAACGGCGATGGGCGCTTTTTAAAGGCTAGACTTCGTGACCCGAATATAATGAAAATCGTCCGCCTGTACCTTGCGTTCATGAACGACCAGCAACCAACAGTATGTGTAGATGGTTACACATCAACTAGTATCCGAATGCTGTTAGCTTCCGAAGGACTACCAGTAAGCACCGTACATCTGCTGCGCATTTTCCAGGAAGTCTACCAGGAATACGGGCTGTCACCCTCGGAAGCAAAAGCTGACCTACAGACGTACAGGACCTTTCTACTTTGCGAACGGTCACATCGGCTGCAGCAATTGCGCGTAAGTCACGTAAATTTTCACAAGTAAAGACGCCCAATTTGGAAAGTAATAGTGCAAGTTCACATAGACAATTTTCACATTCCACACAGAATGCAATAATGACACCTTCTTTGGAGGAAGAAAGTAATTATTTAATTGAAAATATTTCACATTCCGAACAGAATGCTAAAACGACACCCTCTCTCGAGGAAGAAAATACTATTTAAGTCAAACTATTTTTCCAAAAACTTCTTCGAACGAGCAACAGAATGTGACTGAAATACTGGTATACTGCCAAAATTTCAACCGCATGAAAAGTCCAGCCAAAATGAAGGGAATTAATCAAAATCTATTATCATCCACCTTCAAAGTAATTCTAGGAATTATTTTTCAAAACTCTAGAATCTATTATGTCTAACATGAAACCAGAAGTAAAACTGCATGTCTATGGCGACTTCAACCAACGTAATGCAGACTTTATCGTAGACATTGAAAATGAATCTATCTTACTCCCAGTCGTAGGCGAAAACGAAACACTGCAGTATCTTTTTGGTAAATCCTCAGAACTCGGTCTATATCAAATCAATCATGTCAAAAACAAACAAAATACATATTTAGACCTATTATTCACAAACTGCACTGAAGACTTCTGTGTAGATGCATCATTGACTCCCATCTGGAAAAATGAAGCATTTCACACAGCAATTGAATATTCAATAGTAATTAATAACAGTTCGTACCCTAGCGACTGCGAGTACGAGGATGTACCGGAATACCACAAAACTGACTTCGAACAAGTCAAACGTAGACTACGCATAATAAATTGGCGTAGTGTTATTCGTAAAGAAGGAAATGTCAACGAAGAAGTATTAAAATTTGATGAAATAATTAATCAAATTATATCAGAAAATGTACCACTAAGAAAAAGAAGACGAACGTACACCAACAAATATCCAGTGTGGTTTAATCCACAATTGAAGAACCTAAAAAATAGAAAACAAAAAACACATAAAATATACAAAAAAGACAACAATAGCGGAAATCTTCAAAATTACCAAGAAATTTGCTGTCAACTTGACGCAGCCATTAAAATTGCGCATGAAGAGCATAACCGTAGAGTCGAACATCAAATCAAGTCCTGCCCTAAGAACTTCTTCAATTACGTAAAAACCAAACTAAAAAGCAACAACTTTCCATCACGAATGCATCTTGACAGTAATGTAGGACACACTAGTAATGAAATATGTAGTCTTTTTGCCACTTTTTTTTCAAGAAATATACACCACATTTGAAGAAACAGACCGCGACCGCGAATATTTCTCGTATTTTCCTGAATTTTCGAATTCTTTATCTGTCAATCAAATATTTGAATTCGAAATTTAGAACGCACTTAAAAACTTAGACGCTACGAAAGGTCCTGGACCTGACAGAATAGCTCCAATTTTGTTCAAAAACTTGGCAGAAGAACTATCTACACGTTTACTACACCTATTTAATATGTCTCTGAAGAATAGAATTTTTCCCGAACTCTGGAAAACCTCATACTTAGTGCTAATTTTCAAATCTGGCGCTAAATCAGACATTCGTAATTGTCGTGGAATTGCCATTATTTCAAGCATTCCAAAATTATTTGAATCAATAATTAATGAAAAAATCTTTCAGCAAGTAAAAAACCAAATCACAACAAAACAGCACGGCTTTTATAAAGGCCGATCAACTACCACAAATCTTTTGGAATTCATAAATTTCACTTTGACTGTAATGGACAACGGCAACCACGTAGAAGCACTTTATACGGACTTTAGCAAGGCATTTGACAGAATCGACATAACTTTATTGCTCTTCAAGCTCGAAAAATACGGAATGGAAACAAAATTCTTGGAATGGCTGCAGTCATACTTAACAAAGAGAACACAAATAGTCCGCTTTCAAAACTCCTTCTCAAACCCAATAGAAGTAACTTCCGGGGTTCCTCAAGGTTCTCACCTGGGCCCTCTTCTTTTTATATTATACGTGAATGACATTTCCTTTCTTCTCAAATCAATACGTGTCCTTCATATGCTGACGACATGAAGCTCTTTATAGAAATAATCAATGCAGAAGACTTCGAAATATTCCAGAATGAAATTAATGTATTCTACACTTGGTGCAACAAAAGTCTATTACAACTCAACATCAAAAAATGTAATTCAATAGCATTTAGCAGAAAAACAGTAACACCACCTACAAACATTTTCTTAGGAAACCAACCAGTAGAAAAATGCAAAATCGTAAGGGACCTAGGCGTAATCTTAGACTCCAAACTTACATTCATAGAACATTATAATACAATTATCAACAAAGCAAATAGTATGCTGGGCTTTATAAAACGCTTCGGCCACAATTTTCAAGACCCATATACAATCAAACTATTATGTATTACATACGTCCGACCAATTCTGGAATACTGTAGCATTGTATGGAATCCCTATATTGTAACACATGAAGAACGCATTGAATCTGTCCAAAAACAATTTCTTTTGTACGCGCTTCGTAAACTAAATTGGACAGCATTTCCCTTAACATCATATGAAGCACGCTGCATGCTTATAGACATACAAGCACTTAAAGAACGCCGCGATCTTTCAATGCTTTATTTTATCAATGACATTATTTCTCAACGCGTGCAATCTTCTAAATTATCATCGCAACTAAATTTTTAGGCACCCAGTCGTCAATTAAGAAATCGTAAAATATTTTCGGAAAACTCTCACAGAACTAACTACTCAAAAAATGGCCCAATAAATCGTATGATGCGTCACTATAATCAGCACTGCGAAAATATCGACATCACTATGGGCAGAAATCAAATCAAAAAACGACTAGCTACTGGAAATAATGTATAGAATATAAGAAAACATAGTATTATTATAACTGTAGTCTACATTTGCTTGACGATAATAAATAAATAAATGTATAAAACTCAGTCAGTCTTCAAACGATTTCCTTCATTCTTTGGGCAATCGGTTGAAAAATTCTCCCCGCTCTAATGCACAAAATTGTAGTTTGAATATTCGAGCTTTTCTGCTATTAAAAATTGTCAAGCCTTTTTGAAACGCCAATTTTTACGTCTGATTTGACGCTTGCTTTTTCTAACACGGTCGACAGAACATTAAACCTAGTTACTCAAGTTCTACTTAAACCACTAGCAGCTTACTAGTGGAGCCACTGCAGTTTTCTATTGGATGGCAGATCTGCAGCAGGCGGCGATTACAAATATCTCGCTATATATATATATCGTATGTTTATATTTTTTTCTCATTTCAGTTCTGCGCGCCTTGTTAAGCTTAGAATAAAGAAGATAGGCCGCATGCCAAACCTAGAACTCCACAGAAGTTGAATCGTGTAGAGGATGAAATCAATGTGTAACATAAAATGTATTTTTATTTTTTTGTAAATAGCCTTTCAAACGTCTTCGGCATGTTTTTGCATAGGATTACTGCAGTAAACCACTGCCGAAGACGTTCGATGCCCTATATTGTATATTTACGTTATATTCATATTTTTTCCTCATCTCAATTCTGCGCCCACTGCGGAGTCAAGATGAAAGAAGATAGGCCGCATGCCAAGCCTAGGAGTCCCCAGAAGTTCAAGCGTGCGGCCCAATAGCCCGGCCCCAGGTGGCCTCATATGCAGAGTATTATGGGGGCTGTCCGCAAATGTTCTGGCAATAACAAAACACCATTCCTGTGAATCTTGATGTTCCTAAAGTAAATAATTTTTTCCGAGACTTCAATGAGTTGTCTCGTAAATATAACCTTGAAGCGACGAACCCGGCGAGCAATTACTATGCGACATTCTAACGTTCTTCTGCATACACTGAGGGGAATGATTGAAAAGCTATGATCTTTCTAGGGCAACTATTTTGAGCTTCAGGAACGCATCGTACATTCAAACTCAGTGGTCAACTGAGTTACTATAAATTTGGGAGAAACATAGTTGACTTTCATTTTTGTTATTTAATATTTTTAGCATTAGAGTGAAATGTTTGAAGCGAAATAAATCATAATTCGAAGATCCCAGGATATATGCATTCCGATTTATATTAGACAAAATGTCTAGGTACGCGCCACTACGGAAGTAGTTATAACGGTAGGGACGTGCCCCTTGCAGCGGAAAATGTCTAGTCAACATCATCCGCTATACTTGAACAGTTAATTGGTCTAGCCACAATCATCCGTTATACTTGAACAGCTAGTAAACCGCACGGACTGTGAAAATTCGTATTGGCAATTAAAATTTTAAAGTTTCGAATTGAAAGGTCAACCCGTCTGTTAAAATTGAAAGAACAAAACCCCCAGTACAATGACTGTCATGGATCAACGACTTTTGGCTGGAATTATAAGACACGTGTTTATTACAGTTCGCACATCACAGTAATAAATATTCAAGCAACAAATCGACGCTCTCCCCTGTGTGGCATAGTGGTTGAAACGAATCGTCATCGAACCCTAATTAAATCAGGTTAGGTAACATCGGATCATAAATTTTAATTAAATCACATAAGCGCATGGATTTACCGAAAATTTAACTTCAACAATCAGCATTAGAATTAGCCTGCCTGAAAATTTCGATGAAGTGCATATCAACTCGCGTGATAACTTGCAACGTCGTACAATATGCGAAAAAAATCTGATTTATCCCAGCTGCTAGCAGCCGTGGCCGCCGCCCTCGGCTCGGACGGACAGCGAAAGTGAAAACAAAACCGGTGTTGGAGTCCCAACCGAATCCGACTCTACTAGGCAGGTAATGAACAACAATAACAACCGTGCTGCTCCGATTCATAAATATTCACAATCTTCCATCAAAAGAATAAGGAGAAGGAGGTGGAGGTGAGCAACTAAATGGGAAAATAATCGCGAAACTCAAAGCAAATCCGCATGTGTTTAGTTGCAATGCGACCAGATGCCTGCAGGAAGCGAAGGGTACGAGCAAAAGCAAGTGTTAATCTTGTTTATGTCCCCCAAGCTGCGAGTCTTAGAGGAAGTTGGTATAATATAGTCAGCTGTTCAGTCAACTCAAGTTAAACAAGCCTTTATGCAACGCTTTTGCCTTGCTCCAGTTCCTTGACAATCGTTATAGTCCTCGTTCTCGCGCGCGAATACCACAATACCGGAGGTCTTTGTATGCAAATCGTTGCCCTGCTGGTTGCGTGATAAAATTATAGGATGTCGAGGGAGAATTTGTCCTCCCCTGTCGAAGACAGCAAAGATTACTATTTAAATACTTTACTTGCGAATGACGTGCGGACGACATCATTCAATCAATCTAGATGGGTGTGGCCCAGTGCTATTACGAGAGTGATTTCCTGGTTAAATAAAGTAGATCGAATAAATCAACATATGACGACATGACATGACATAACGACGACACGGTATACAGCGCTACTGTTCCGCGAGTCGACCTTAAAAAATGATTTATTCATTGTTGCAATTTTGAAGCTTTAGCAGAAGCTAATTAAATTATACGTACCAAGCCAATGTCATGAAAGGCGGTAATACAGACAGAGCGTTGTAAATTTTTTTTTGATAGCGCTGACAGGTAACATTTAGTTGGCACAGCACTTCATAAAGCTTTCCCTTGACATGGCGTTTAAATAGCTAAACTCCATTACAATGTTCTAATTGAAATTTTCAGGAGATTTAGAAAAAATTAAAGAAAATCTGTAAATATTGTTGGTGAAAATTACATAAGAAAACAACAGTTAACAATCGAAAATTGAAAAAAAAATCTTAGAAAACTGATAAAAATAGATCATTCTCATAATAGTTTCAAAAATCAGACTGAAATTCTTGAAAAACAGTATTTGAAGGGCACAGATAATCGTATCTATATATTTTAGATGGCTCGCGTTTAAAACCTTGATAGGCAACGTTTCTGCAAACAAAACTTTTGACCATGAGCTATGCACATAACGGATAAAAGCAATAAGCCGGATAATTGGATTGATTAAAATGCTATAAACCCCACGAACACTGAGAGTGTTGGACGAAAGGAGACATTAAAATCAACAATTCCTTGAGTATAAAATGCAATGCTATTTCAGTTTTATTTCATTATCGAAAATAGATATCCGCAATCACTTTTGGCGACTAGTTACACTTTTTAAGGAAATCTTGAAATTAATAATTGAAGCTCATTCAAAATATACCGCTAATCAATTTGTTTAAAATCATTCAACAACTGTCACATGTCCACAAATATTCGAGAAAGAAGCTGAGATTTTTATCACATCGTTTGTTGATCCTTTTTTCTTTACCAAGTACCAGGAGCCGGAGCAAGATTCAGCGACTTCTGGTTGAGAGCATGTCCAACTAGAGGAGCCTTGTGAACCGCTCCTCGGTTGGCAGCGACGTACGAAGCGGCATGATGAACTGGGGCCACAACGGCACCATGGTTCCAGTGAGCATCACCGTGATAGGCTAGAGCAGGAGCACCCCAGTGACCATCCCAGCTATTGTAGGCAACGGCGGCCGGTGCGTATCCCCAATGATTGTCGTGAGCGTTAGCGTAGGCCCAGCTGTGATGATCATTGGACTGAATGACGGTTGGTGCTCCGTGATGGGCAGCATATGTCACTACGGGGGCGACGGCGGCGTATCCGTGATGACCGGCGTAGACCGCTGGGACGTACGATCCTTTGATGGTGATCGCCATCAGGGCAACAATGACTGCAACTGCGATGAACTACAGGATACAGAAAAGAAAACATTTTTAATAAATTTGTGTTTCGAAAATAACTCGAGAACAAACCTTCATGTTTATTTTTTGGAGATTGACCTGTTGTTGGCTACTTGAGCGCTGATTAAATTGTGATTGAGGTTGACGAAAAATCGACGATTTATAGCACCGTTTTGGTTCCCATCACTACCGATAGGAATGCAGCCTTTCACAAAATTAACGGCTAGAAGCAGTTATATTGCTTGCATTTTTTTCGTGGTCAATCCAAGACGTATATCTGGTTGTTTAATTTATCTTGAGCAAAAGCTCTTCCGTATCTACTTTTTGCTAACACAGTAAAATCTGGACATACTCATACTTTAATGCATGTATAGGCAGATTAAAAAAAATTTAATATTCATTAAGGAAAAACCACTTTCTATCATTGTAGATAATTAACAAGACAGTTGCAGTAGTTCTTTTCAGGTAGACATTAAAACTAGCACTGTTAGCAAAAAAGGATAATTTAATAAACCAACAATTTTTGTGCCGTTGTTAATAAATTTAAATATTGTAGATATACTCTCTAACCTTCAAAAATTCTTCGTAGTTAGATTTCGATTCCCGCTAGCCAACGCATTGTGGTTCAAGCCTCAATGTTGTGCGAAAAAAAATAACTCTATAAATCTCTGCATGAGTAACTGTGAAACGTGTAGAACACATAGAAAAAAAATTAATTTCATCGAGTACTGCCTTAGGATACTATTACAACATTTTTGGAAGAGTTTGATTCATCATTAAAAATCTCTATTTTTTTTTTTTTTTTTGAAGCTAAACAAGATTTTGAGCCGCGAGATTGCAGACTCCGCTTTGATTAGTGTTGATCGTGAGTTCAAATTTTAGTAGAATCCAGCTAAGTCATCTTAAGCAAACGATTATTTTGGAGTTTTCCACTAACCCTTTCTTTACGTTGAATTCTATCAAACCTTGAACTCTCTCATAAAATAAATTTGACATCTACTTGAAACCTCTCCAGTGAATTAAAATTGGAAATAAAATCAGCAGAAGGTAACAACGCCCAGAGCAGTAAGTGTGAAAAGGAAGGGTAAAAAGCCATATATATATATAAGCACGGATGATATCATAAGCATCTCACTTACTCTCAGTAGAGTAAATTTGCTATTCAACAGCGGAATACAGCAGACACGCAGTGGGTGGTCCATATAGGAAAAACAAGCATTAGAAAAAGTGGTATTAAAACAGCATCCGAAACTGAAACAAAATTTAAACTGTGGTTAACACAGAGTGGTCCAATTAGGCAAAAAGTGGAACTTTATTCCATAGCGCCTTTCACCTTTATCCTAGCTTAAAAGTGTCTTCGGAGAATTGTTTGTATGAATGACCCGCATAATCGAAAATTGTCAAAAATATGGAAAGTTTACGATACTAAAAATAAAAAAAATACTTTTTTGTGTTAAGAGATAGAAGAACAGTTTATTCAGAAAGAGAGTAAGGTTTTTGGATGATGAACCTTGCCTGGGGTCGGATCATGAGTGTTGTGCTCCTGCATTTTAGTGTTTTTTTTTACAGTTTCTAGCGCACAAAAAGTTTGACTCGCGAGTGTGAAATGCAGAGTATGTTTACAGGGTTGTGAATATACCAAAAACCCGATCGAAATCGCTTTTATATTGCTTTTTGTAGTGATTTATAAAATGTCCTCTAGTGTAATTGTTATTGCGATGTGCGATGTTCTTTTTCGGATCGCTACCGGCAAAAATACCACACACACATGTGTGGCTTATAATATCGGTTATGCAAAACCAGTGTACGAAGAAGGAATTAGAGAGCAAAATAGCGAGCGCGTGAGTTGTTGGTGGTTGTAGAAAGCTGAAATGTGTGTATAGGATAGCTGAAAATGCCACACTACTTCAACATAACCTGCCGAGTCCAATGAAGAAAGGCGTGAATGTCTGATACGAGGCGATAACGGTATGATGCCTGTACTGAAATTGTCAGAGCAGAGCAGACTAAAATCGACGTTAAATAGTGGCTAGCAAGGAGGAAGAAGTGGATAGGATAAGTACTATGGATCTTGAACTTTTTGCATTTTTATAATGGTTAGGGGAAAACGGAGCAAGGTGACTTACAGACGGAGAGCGGTTCGGTGAAATCATATATATATCATGCTGACCAAATCATACACTTCACAATCACATCAAAAATCGCTTTTAAAAGCCTTACTAAACATAACGGAGATGTTCTTTTGGTATCTAATCTTGCTCCGTATTCCCCTGTGTGGAAAGGTTCTGAATGCGAGCTTTGCTCAAGAGAAATCAGAATATGTATCTGTGTGGTTGTAAGAATTACGTGAGAGATACACAGACGAACTGGCCTTGTGATTTAATTAGTGAGCCTGTGTGTTGAAAGGTCGGCGGGGCGCACGCCGATGGGGCGGCTGCCACACCAAAAATTGTACAGCTCGCCTGTTTTGATGTTGACGATTGTCTTGACGGTGGGTGCCTTGTCGGTACTCTGACATACAGGTTCACTATGATCTAATGAATGCGTGAGGGTGTTGTGTGAAGTGACTGATGTTGGTGTGCGTTGCGTTGCAGATTTTGCTTTCGTAGCGTGGTAGATGAGAGATTTTTTTTGAGCAGCAGTTGCAAACAACATCCGCTTTCTAGATGTGTGGATTTGTCCGCAGATCGCAGGTTATATATTTATATACATTCAAATGCAGATATTTGCAGTTTTTCTTTCTTTCTAATTTTGAATCATTGAAGATCTTTCTAAAGCATATCTGGACATTTGGCAGAAATGTGGCATGAAATATAAAAAAATCAAACCTGCTACCTTTCTTCAACTTTACCTCTCAAATATAAGAATGCCATGGAATAATCTGCACTTCTCATATCTTTATGATATTTTCATCATTCAGCAAACTCAAAACAAGGCATAGATTGTGGGTATTTCGTCAAGTTTTATGATTTTTCTAGCTTTTGAAAAATACTGTTACATATATTAAATTTTTAAGTGATTATCTGATGTCTCGTAAGTCTGCGTGTTACGAGCCCATTCCGGTGGTATTCCGATAATCACAATTTTGGCATTTAAAAAAAAAACATGCAATTTTTTGTTTTTGAATTTTGAGGGCTTTGGATGCATGTAAATTTGCCAGTTTTTGAACTCATTAGGATACTTAGCTCATTCCAAATTATATTACAAGAGAAAAACGCGTTGTAGATCTTATATCCTCTAAAATTGCGGTCGGCTTACAGTTTCCGAATAAAGTTTAACGTCTTACGAAATAAAGTTACTCATTGATTCGTGTTCATGAGCAGAAACGCCTAGAGTCGTACGATATGTAAGGTAACCGAAATTACTTAACCTCCACGATTCGCTTGTATCCCGTCACTGCAAATATGATGAGGTTTCAAACATGTTGGCACCTGGCGCGCTTTCGTGAGTTCATATATCGAAGATCGCACCACTAACCTCGGGAAAGTGCGTGCACGTCGGGTTCAAAATTGGAAGGGTCGGTCAGTTCCTTTATTAGTTCAAAGCTCGTTATTCCCGTCGTACTCCTAAAATCAACGAAACAAAACGTCTTAGATACATAGTAGATAGGTTCGCGAAAAATATCTTAGTGGACGAGGGCCCATAAATACCGCCAAGAGTTTTATCGTATATAGAGAAGAAACGCGGCAAACAACTAACACAAAATTCCTATACCCTCTAGTAACAACAAGTATCGAACTAACACCCCTTTCCTTCCTTCCTTTGATCTACGTTCTGGACCGGCAGGCGTCGGTATTGATCAGCATGCAGGGGTTATTGGAGATGCACATCGAAAAGCTAAATCCCAAGCAGGAATCACTTAATTTGATTTACAACTCCAATCGATCCTGATCAGTAACGAAGTGGCAACCGGTGGTGATCAATCAAGCTCAAGCTCAAGCTCAAGAAGAATAGTTTATTCAGAAAAGTTTTAGAAGATTCAAAAATATGAAACATTGTTGAACCAATGAAACTCCTCTCTTTTTTTTTTGGTACAAAGTTATAAAGTATATAACATGGAACTTACTTAAAAGTTAGTTTTTATACCTAAATTTTGTTAGTTGCATTTTACACGAAAGTTTTGTTCAGAGGAATTGTTAGAGCACACAAAATACACATTTTTTCCAAAAGCCATATATGTTCAGGACTTTTTCTTACAAAATTATATTATATTTTGACTTATTATTTCGTTAATTTCAAGAACGTATAGGTTAAAAAGTGGCAAGTGAAATCATGATGTCAATACTTTTTCTTGAAGTTAAGCTGAAGTACTATAAACTCCTTAAGCTTCCATTTGTCCCAATCCACCCATATTAGATTACGGCGAGCATATGTTACAGTAGGTTTTCATATATTCAAAATACCAACTTTTTTTTGTTAAGAGATAGAGGAATGGTTCGTTTGGCAAAGTTTTAGAACGTGCAAAAATATGAATCTTTGCTGAACAAACTAAATTCTTTTCTTCATTGGGAACAAAGTTACAGAGTATTTTCTGTTAAAGTTACTCAAAAGTTAGTTTTTTGTACTTAACTTTGTTAGCTACATTTTACAAGAAAACATGCATTTGGGCATACAAAACACACGTTTTTGTTGAAGGCAACACATCTCCAGGTCTTTTCCTTACAAAGTTAAAGCATGTTTTAACTTATTTTTTCGATAATTTTAAGAACGTGTAAAGTAAAAAGGGGCCAGTAGAATCATGATGTTAATACTTTTCTAGAAGTTTAGCTCGAATGCTCAGAACCGTTATAAGTTTCATCTGTCCCAATCCATCTAATCATTATTCTATACGTTGTTCAAATTATCGAAAACATATGCTGAAATGTGTTATAACTTTGTAAGTAAAAGTTCTGGAGATGTATGGCCTTCAACAAAAACGTGTGTCTTGTATGCCCAAATGCTTCTTTAGAACAACGTTTTCTTGTAAAATGTATGTAACGAAAGTTGAGTACAGAAAACTAACTTTTAAGTAACTTTCATAGAATGTACGCTGTAACTCTGTACCCAATGAAGATAGGAATTTAGTTTGTTCAGCAAAGATTCATATTTTTGCATGTTCTAAAACTTTGCCAAACAAACTATTCCTCTATCTCGTAACACCAAAAAGTTAGTATTTTTAATATATGAAAACCTATTGTAAAATATGCTCGCCGTACTCTAATATGGGTGGATTGGGACGAATGGAAGCTTAAGGAGTTTATAGTACTTCAGCTTAACTTCAAGAAAAAGTACTGATATCATGATTCCACTTGCCCCTTTTTAACCTATACGTTTTTGAAGTTATCGAAAAATAAAGCTAAAATATGATATAACTTTGTAAGGAAAAGTCCTGGAGATTTATGGTCTCTGGCAAAAGTGTGTGTTTTGTGTGTCCCAACAATTCCTCCGAACAATACTTTCGTGTAAAATGCAACTAACAAAATTTAAGTACAAAAAATTAACTTTCAAGTAAGTTCCATGTTATATACTTTATAACTTTGTAACAAAAAAGATAAGGGTTTCATTTGTTCAACAAAGTTTCATATTTTTCAATCATCTACAACTTTGCTGAATAAACTATTCTTCTATCTCTTAACACAAAAAAGTTATTTTTTTTATTTCTAGTATAGAAAACTTTTCATACTTTTTGACAATTCGAGAATTTGCGGGTCAATAATCCAAACAATTGTTCCGAAGACGGTATTAAGCTAGGATGAAGGTGAAAGGCGCTATGGAATTAAGTTCCACTTTTTGCCTTATTGGACCACTATGCAGTGGCAGGGTAGAAAATATCAAAACTCATTAGTGCACTCATTATCACAATGTGAAAAAAATCACTGTAAACGCTAGGAAAAATCATATTTAATATTTATAATTATAATCGGAAGCAAACAAATTATCTGTATAAAAAACGTCAAAGTGAAATAAATTTTGTTTAAAATAATATTAACGAATCGGAAATAATCAAAACTATTAAAACTCACATGACACATTCATGACCGTGACGTTAGAACCAAATAGAAATACCACACACACACACTTGTGCGTGGCATCCCGATCAGAAAAAAAAAAACAAAAATGTAACAGAAGCTGTTAGTTTGTTATGGGAAAAACACTTTCAGGCTGTGTTTTCAATTTGATCCCGTTAGGTGTTAAAATAACAGAAATGATTCTACAAGTATCAAACACATATCAAACTTTGGTACTAATGTATCAGCTTTCTAACAAAATACAATAGTATATAGATCAGTATAATAACAGCCATTGTTAGAAACAACAGATTTAAATAGAGACAACAATTTATTGAACTGGTTTCACAACAACTTCATTACAGGATTTGTTATTATAACACATTCAGATTTAATTTTGTTATCAAAATCATATGAAAAAATACAAAATCGTATCAAAATTTGTTATTTGTATCTCGCGTTTATAGAATTTTGTATTTTTTTAGTTATGCTCTTCTGATTGGGATACCATTGGTATAAATCGGTTTGAATCAGAAACGTTGATAAATGTTGTGCTCTAGTGAAAAAAGGCCACACTCACACTTGTGGGTGGTCCCAACAGCGTCCTTACTGTCTGTTGCTTTAAACCGGTACCAAATATAAAAATTCTAATAGTGCTTCTCTAATAAGCTGATTGAATAGAAGATGAACCGGAAATAGCTAAATGAAGACGAGTACGAGTTATAAGTGTAATCGCATCACTTATCAAGGTGAATCCTGATCCAACGTACTCTTCCCTACAAACAAAAAATCCTATCCTGTGACCTTTATGGAGATGCAGATATTAACACGTTTTCCGAATAGCAAAGGTCATGCCGTTATTGATCCTTTGAAATATTGAGTCACTGAAACTTGCTCAATGAGAATGGTTGGCCACTCCAGCCACGTTCAGTTGATTCCCTGTGCAATTCTGCTCATTGATATGTGCAGTCAGTCAAGCTCAACTAAGCTGAGCTATCTTGATTAATTTTTCGGGAAACCCCTCTATTATTACAATTATTACAGATTCGGGAAGAACACAAAAGACTGTGCTTCACAGGATCATAAAAACGATGTGTGATGATTTTGTAAAATTTGTAAAATTGTGTGAGTGTGTGTATGTGTAGGGGGGAGTTTTTACGCATTTGATAGTAAATCTGAAAACTCCAGATTTATATAAAAAGGCTTCTCTCCATTATCTCTCTTTTAGACTGTTCAGTCAGATTCGGCTGAAGGAAATAAACAATTAACATTAACATTATACAGAAACTTTACAAGACGCCAGAAATTGCGGTGTCGGACCTTTAAGACCTTAAAATCAAAACCTCTGCTCTATTTGAAACTTCTTCCATAATTTGATATCAAATAATAATCGAACATGAAAAGACTGTCCATAACTGGTGAACCTTTATTTCCGGTGACGTTTCAACGCTCATTGTTCAGCAATGGATATTAGGGTGGGACAAAAAATAAATGTTAGCTCCCATGCACTTTTCGTGTTCCTTATGGGTCCCATAGCAACTGTGTAACTTTTCAGATCGATCGGTGAAACGCCCGATTTGCGCCCGATTTTTAAAGTTTCGATATGATTTTATATGGGGAAATCCACTTTTTCAATACTTATTCTCTAGAGATGTCCAGTTGGCTGTTAAAAATATATCAATACATGATATTTGTGGGAAATTTTGCTGGAAAAAAACTCTTCTGAAGACCGTAAGGCGCTACGATGCTTGTAGAAACAGCTATTCACCCCAAACTGATTGAATGTCTGACGAACGGCTCACCATTGAAATTTTCCAGCAACACTGCTACAGCATGCTGCTATTGCAAACTTGCTTAAGTATGAGAAACAATTTCGCGTGGAATTAATTTTCAAAGGGTGATTTTTGCTCATAGTATCTTCGGGGAAGCCTCCAAGATAAATTTAAGCGATATCATTTCTCATCACATGGTTGAATTTGCAACAGCAGCATGCTGCAGCAGCATTGCTAGTAAAATCCAATGGTGAGCCGTTTGTCAGATATTTAATCAGTCTGGGGTGAATATCTTTTTTTACAAGCAAGGTAGCGCCTTGCGGTCTTCAGAAGAGTTTTTTTCCGGGAAAATTTCCTATAAATATCTTGTATTGATATATTTTAAGAGCCAACTGGAAATCTCTATAGAAAAAGTTTTGAAAAAGTGGTTTTTCCCATATAAAATCATATGGAAGCTTTAAAACTCGGGCGCAAATCGAGCGTTTCACCGATCGATCTGAAAAGTTACACAGTTGTTATAGGACCCATAAGGAACACGAAAAGTGCATGGGAGCGAAAAAATAACACCATCGCTTTTTCCCGTATAACCATGTCCCAGTCTAATGGGTATTCTATCATTTATCGCTTATTTCTTCTATATTTTTATGAAAAAAGCAATGATTCTAATTCTACGGATGTGAACTATGATCAAAGTAACTATTTTCATAAATACGGCATGTGCTATAAATAATTGCAAAAATGTTTTATATGACATAATGACTAGACATAATGACATAATTACATACTCAATTAATTTTTCTTTGATTTTTTTCCCAGGTTGCCTGAATACATTGGCAGTTTATTCAATTTTTATGTTTAAAATGAATTCAAAAATGCGTCCTAACCACCATTTGATTCAAGTAATCATTACAAAAAACGAACAATTCCACCTAGCGGTGTGCATGATAAACTCTACGCCTACTACTTACTTACTTTCTTGGTGAAACATCCCTAAGTATTACACCTGCATCACAATAGTACGTCAACGCACTCGGACCATGGCAGCTTGTCTCCAGTTTCTTGGGCGTCCTACTCCCAAGATCTTGCTCCACCTTATACAACCATCTTGCTCGTTGCGCGCCTCTACATCTTGTTCTGGCCGAATTCAAGACGAACACCATAATTGCGGGATTGTTGTTTGGCACCAATTGTATCCATCCAGCTTTAGCGACTTCCTGCATACTGGGCTCGCCGTAGAGTTGCGCCTGCTCGTGATTCATTCTTCGCTTCCACACGATATACTCACATACTACACCGAAGATGGTCCTAAGCACACGTCACTCGAAAACGGCTAGTATTTGCATGTCCTCTTCCTCCTCAAGCATTGTCCATGTCTCATTCCCGTAGAGAACTATCGGTCTTATAAGCGTCTTGTGCATGATGCACTTGGCACGGGGGCGAAGGTTTCCAGACCACAACGTCTTATGAAGGCCGTGGTAGACATGACTTCCACGGAAGTTTCCATCGTACAATTTAAAATGTTTCTGAGGTCGATTTGAGGCTTCAGTGCATCATTACGTTTCCGGAAATACCAATATTTGGTGGTATTTGGTCACTTTCCGCTGTTTTCCAGAAACCGGAAGTCACCATCTTAGATTTCAAAATGGCATTTGGTGACATTTTCTGCTTTTTCATGCATTTTCTGGCCTCTAGGTGTCATTCTGGTTCCGGAAACACCGATATCAGAAACCGGAAGTTTCTATCTTATATTCAAAAATGACGTCTGGAGTCGAGTTTTGGACCCGACCATTTTAGGCTGTTTAACGGAAAACCTGTTTGAAATATCTGTTTAATTGGTATGGGAGAATACGGAGGAGTGTCAAACCACCACAGAAATTTGTGTTTGATTTGTATAAGAGCCCTCCCATCCGGAATTTGTGTTTCATTTGTAGGGAATCCCTCCCTTCCAGGAGAGGGAGGGGTGTCAAACTATGATTGGCATATTTGTTATCCCTAAAAACATTCACCTGCCAAATTTGGTTCCATTTACTTGGTTAGTTCTCGAGATGTGTAGAAATTTGTGTTTCATTTGTATGGAACCCCTCCCTTTTAGAAAAAGGAGGGATGTCGAACTGTTTATGTTCATGATAATAATAATACCAATTATTAATTAAAATTTAAAAATTAATAATCAATCATCATAATAATTGTTACCCACAAAAACATTCACATGCCAATTTTGGTTGTATTTGCTTGATTAGTTCTCGAGTTGTGCGAAATTTGTATTCCATTTGTATGGGACCCCTCCATTACAGAAGAGGGAGGGGTGTCAAACCATTATGGACACATTTTTCACCCCTGAAAACATCCACATGCCAAATTAGATTCCACTTACTTGGAAGTTTTCGAGATGTGCAGAAATTTTTGTTTCATTTGTAAGGGACTCCTCCCTTCCAGAAGGGGGAGGGGTTTCAAAATATCTTAGCCACCTTTTTCAACCCCTATTTACAAAATATCACGCCGATCGGTTCAGTAGTTTCCAAGCCTATATGGATCAGACAAACAGACAGACAGAGCTTAATTTTTATATGTTTAGATGGCATGGGTCACACAAGTGACCGAAACTCTATCTCTAGGGTGTTGAAACAAATCTAGCTGAAACTTGGATGGTAAAACAAATAAATTGGATAAACTACAAGATAAATTTTAAATGTAGCACGCTCCAAAAATCTGAAAACAGTAATAACAAAGTATGAGTAAAATTTTTCAGAGAGCAAATGACGAATTCGAAAATTACAAGACGCCTTTACAGAGCTGGTCAAACGTACATAATTTCTCATTTTTCACAGCTCATTGAGCCACCTTGGAATTCAAATTGGCGAATGTAGTTGATTTCTGGACTCTAGGCATTATCCCGGTTTCAAAAATACCCATATGTAACTGTTGAGGAATGTTTTCCAGAAGAACCACGATACAATAAACGATAAAAATATAATCACTTAGTTAAGGAGATGTCCCTATCTATCAAAGCAATCAAATTAGATAAATTATAAGACAACAATGCGAGTTTTGCAGAGTAAAACACACATAAAAAAAAAGATTAAAATCAGAACAGTCGGAAGTTCGAGAAATGAATATCAAAAACAAATTAATTCTAAATATTCATTCGGGCTAGTCAGAGCCGGATTTAAGGGGAGGCCCAGGGGGCCCGGGCCCCGGGCCCCCACATTTTTGGGGCCCCCACAAAACGAGAAAAAGTTCTTTTCGCTATCAATAATGAGATTCAATCAAAAGTTTAATTTACAGCAAGAAAATTTAAACAGACCATTCCAATCTGAAACTTTCCTTCAGTGTTATTTTTCCGCGAGCGTCAATATCACAACTACATCCATAAGAGTTCACCTTCGATTCTCTTGGAATGACACACATCACACAGCGCGCATGGGAGGTAAAGCAAAAGAAGAAAATAATCCAGAAGTTTTTTTAATGCATTGCTGTTGATTCCAAAGAAAAATAAGCTTACTTTTTTTTCTTTTATTCTCGCTTATTTTCCGTCGGTCTAGTTCCGCCACTGTTGTGGCCAATCACCGACGCCCAGGGAGGCGACTCCACACCCAGGACCCTAACTCACGACCCGTTTATCAACGGACCGGCGCCAACGGCTTTACTTCCTCATGCGATGGAAGGCGTGATCCCAGAGATTTTTCGCCTCAGAAAATCTCCCGGTGTCGGCTAGTATTGAATCTAGACCAGTTGGGTTGGTTGTGAGTAGATCACGCCACCTCACAACCATCGACACCTATGTCGGCAGTGGGATTCGAGCCCAGGCGTCGAGCGTGGTTGGCGGAGACGTTACCGACCACACTAGGCCCCCGCTCTAAATAAGCTTACTTGTCCGTGTGCAAATTTTATTGACCTGCAGATGTGTGTAGTTTTTTCCTAGTTTCTGTAGATTATTGCTTATATTTGCGCCTTATATTTGCGCAGTCTCTCTCAAATCGTGTGCAAATTTTTGCCTGTGGATTGCAATTTTTTCAAATTGCGGTAGAATTTTTTCAGATATCAAGAAAAAGTTTTCGAATTCCAGGTTTGGCTGTAAACAGTAAGCAAGCACCGAATTTATTATTACATTTGTTCAAAATGTGCGATCGCCACAAAACCCCGCGTGTATATCAAAGTGGAGCTCGAAAGTGGAGTGGAGAAGAAAAAAATCAAAAACTCTTTAGTGCCTCCAAAAATCATTTTATTTGAGGATTTATTTGAGCCTAATACCCCGTTCACACTACACTCCTTATTACCCGAAATCGGGCCATTCGTGCTGTCGAGGCCATATCACCATGTCATATCCATATCACCTGATATTCCATACAATCGATATCATGTTCGAAAACCAATAAAAACCAGATTTGCAGCGGTTGGCAACACGACCAACAGACATTCGACGCAACCCTACAAATTTCGAAATTCGCTCTGCATGCGAAATAGAAGGAAGGAAATATTTTTACTCTTATCATCCCGCGCATTTTGACAATTGCTTATGAGAGTTCACATTGGTGCGAGCCAACTAGCTGAAATCTCTATCCTAATTACATGGCTCTTGTTGTCTTGTTTTTGCCTTGACCTGTTTTTGTTTTCTTCTCTTTTCAATTACCGAAGTAAATGTCAAACCATATCATCTGACTGTAGAGTGAACACCCGAAGTGATATCCAATATCATCTGGCGATATCAGGAAATATGCGGCGTAGTCTAAACAAGGCATAATGATCTCGAACGTAACTGGAGAAAGGTCTTTTTCGAAGATGAAGATGAAGATGATTGGAAATAGGTTGCGTACGACTATGAAAAATGAAAGGCTGTTATACTTAGCATTTTTAAGTTGAGAGTACGATATTCTGAAAGAGTTGAATGTTGATTATTTAATTAATAAGTTCTCTGAACAAAAAAAACTCTAACAAATTTTTGGTAACTTTTCAATACGATTTAACTCGTACGATAGAAAAAACGGTTTTGTTTTATTTCGAGGCCCCCACTGTAAACTGGGCCCCGGGCCCCCACAATCGTAAATCCGGCTCTGGGGCTAGTCCACAACCATTCCAAATAAAATGCTATAGCTACTAAAGAAAGACCATGTTTCGGATGAAAAGAGACATTAAATTCAACAATTCCTTGAGTATAAATTGCAATACTATTTCATTTTTATTTCATTGTCAAAAATAAATATTCACTATCACTATTGGTGAACAATCATATTTGTCAGGAAATCTTGAAATAAATAATTGAAGCTCATTCAAATTAAATCGCGAATCAATTTGTTTAAAATCATTCAACAACTGTCACATGTCCACAAATAACCGAGAAAGAAGCCGAGATTTTTATCACATCGTTTGTTGATCGTTTTTTCTTTACCAAGTGCCAGGAGCCGGAGCAAGATTCAGCGACTTCTGGTTGAGAGCATGTCCAACTAGAGGAGCCTTGTGAACCGCTCCTCGGTTGGCAGCGACGTACGAAGCGGCATGATGAACTGGGGCCACAACGGCACCGTGGTTCCAGTGAGCATCACCATGATAGGCTAGAGCAGGAGCACCCCAGTGACCATCCCAGCTGTTGTATGCAACGGCGGCCGGTGCGTATCCCCAGTGATTGTCGTGAGCGTTAGCGTAGGCCCAGCTGTGATGATCATTGGACTGAACGACGGTTGGTGCTCCGTGATGGGCAGCGTATGTCACTACGGGGGCAACGGCAGCGTATCCGTGATGACCGGCGTAGAGCGCTGGGACGTACGATCCTTCGGTGGTGATCGCCGCGAGGGCAACAATGACTGCAACTGCGATGCACTTCAGAAGAGAAAACATTTTTATTAAATTTTGTGTTTTTCAAAAACAACTCATCAACAAACCTTCATGTTTACTTTTTTGGAGCTTGACCTGTTGTTGCCTACTTGAGCACTGGTTAGACTGTGATTGAGGTTGACGAAAAATCGCCAATTTATAGCACCGTTTTGGGTCCTATCACTGTCCATAGGAATGGAGCCTTTCACAAAACTATCAGTTAGAAGCAATTCAATTGCTTGCATTTTTTTAAGTTGTGCTTATTTTAGTACATTTATCATGTTATTCAATCTATTTGCTTGGCAGTCCAAACGGCTTTAAATCTGTTTCATGTTCGTTTAAGAAAATATTTAACTCACAAACCGTCAAGATTTAAAATTATTTTATCAGTTGTACATTTATCTTAAACTAACGATATGCTTCCGGGTTACAATACTTCTTTTGATTGTTATCAGCTACCGCTAATAACAATTAGAATATGCGCGAGTAAACTTGCCAAGCAACTATCATTCTTTGAAGAAACAAAGTTCTCGAAACACCGGCTCCTCGACAAAAAAATTGCGTGCCATAAGAAAATCATTTTTCCATATGAACCGAACAATTTTCCAATCAGTTTGCAACCAGTTTCAAGTCGGTCTAAACGGTTTGATTTCAGTAGTAAGAATCTGCAAGATCTGTGCTTGCTTCCGCTTGCTTGATTTGTGAAAGGTAACGCACCACCAAAAGAAGCCAAAATGAGGCAGTATAAATTGTCGGTGTTTCGCCAAATTCAATCACAACTCGATCAGCATTCAACCTGCCAACTTGCTTAGTGCAAATTTCTAAAAACAAATCATGAAGGTAAAATTTGGGATTATTTTCAAAAATAGAGCAAATAATTAATTAAATGTTTCGCCCTACAGTGTATCGCAGCTACAGTCATGGTTGCCCTCATGGCAGTCATCGCCGAAGCATCGTACGCCCCAGCGGTCTACGGAGGCCATTACGGATATGCTGCAGCCCCTGTAGTAACATACGCCGCACCAACCGTCGTCCAGTCCAACGATCATCACAGCTGGGCCTACGCCAACGCTTACAACAATCATTGGGGATACGCACCGGCCGCCGTTGCCTACAACAGCTGGGATGGTCACTGGGGTGCTCCTGCTCTAGCCTATCATGGTGATGCTCACTGGAACCACGGTGCCATTGTGGCTCCAGTTCAGCATGCCGCTTCGTATGTTGCTGCCAACCGAGGAGCAGTCCATAAGGCGCCTCTCGTTGGACACGTTCTCAACCAGAAGTCACTGAATTTGGCTCCAGCTCCTGGAACTTGGTAATTGGTCGGAAGATTTTCCACTCTGGATTTGTAGATACGTGGGACATATGATGCGGGTTGAAAAGATTTAAATACATTTACTTAGTTGAATAATGAAATAATTGTTTCTCTTATTACGCGATGACCTAGGATGAATATTTGAATGAATCTCAAGAAAAAATCGAAACTTGTCAAAAATACTCTCAAACCAAAACCAAAAAAATTAATTCAAAAATAAAACTTTCTTCAATACACGAATTTTTATTTAACTTCTAATGTGCACGATTATATTTTTTTAAAATGGGTAAATAAATTAAAAGTGGGTAGCATAATTTATAATGTCGATAGCTCTGCTGATGGCAAATTAATGCTTACAGAGCAGAATCACGCCAAATGATCTAAATATGTATACGCAAGAATTCAATCGATCATTTTTCATTTAGATGAGACTTTGCACACTTATTCGACTTAACAAATCGAGTATTTTCCGAGGGAGGACAATTTTTTCACAATCTAGAGTAAATTTCTAAAAGAGCATTTGAAGACATAGAGGCATAGATTTTATTAAAGCATTGTAGCTCAAAAACCTTTGGTGGCATAGAAAAACTGTCTGATAATGAATTGTAAAGAAAGCATGATGCCTTTGGGAAAAAACATACATCGTGAAAAAAAATAGTTTTGAATACAAGGATAAAAAAAAACACTAAAGGTCAATTTACAAAAGAGAGGACTTAAATTTTTCCACTTTTTTTTGTTTATAAGGAAACTTTAAACTATAACTTTTGATAAAAAGTTCAGTTGGAAAATATGAAACAAAATTTTATATTGAAGGTCAAATTTTTGGAAACAATATGCAATATCAATATGTCTTATAATCTTACTTTCCAATAATTTTCAACGATTCAGAAAATTATTTCAAATCGAAAAACTTTTATTAATTAATTAACAAAATACATCCCTTTTCATGTTGGTTTCAACTAATGTTCAGAAACTAAATAAACACTGAAAGCTATTTGAATACAAAAAAGAGCTAAATTTTTCCCTTATATTATTATTTTTTTTGAACTTGTCATTTTTTCGAACCTTCTGAAAATAAATCCAGGATGGAGATATGTAAGGAAAATTAAAAGTTAGGTTCCAGTGTTTTTCTTCAATTTCAACTATTTAGAATAAATAGAAATAATATTTTAGAGAATAATCGAGTTCCAATGATGAAATAAAACTTTAATAGCAATTTCAAATCAGCTCTTGGCGACTAACTTTCTAAATGCATTTTTTCCTGAGCTATTTCAAAATAAAATACAACAAACTAAAGTTTTTTTTTTTTGATAAAAATACGCCTTTTTATTACCTTGTCCGTGAATATTAGGCAACAAGCATAGATTCGTTGCATTATATTATCAAAACAACACAATTTAGTTTTTGGCATCAAAAAGATTTAGAGAATAATTTGGCAATGTTTCGCACACTGGTTGAAAATTTGGGATTCGAGAAAGTGAGTAATTCGTTGTTAGTTGATAGCGATGATAGTAATGTGTATGTGAATATTTAAAAATTATTGGTTTTGAATGCAGTGTTCATTGAGAAGATTCTGGGAGCCAATATTTTTATATGCATTCAAAGTAAAAATAGCTCTTTGGCAAAACTGGTCGTGAAATATTTAGAAATTATCATAATATGTGACATATTTTACCCATACCAAACAGAGATAAAAATCATTGTCGTTCAGTGAAGAACAATTTTGAAAATGCAACCCAACTTTGATCAAACTCATAGATCAAATCTGTCTTATATTCTAGTACCTATGTACACCAATTGGAACGATAATTGGGTTAGTATTCAAAGAAAACAAAATCCAGGAGCACCGCTCTCCACCCATGCATGCTAATGAGATAGATCAAGATTAAAATAATTGAAACACCCGAACCGTTGTGCACAAACTGGCCAAGCAACTATTATTTTTAAAATAAAATAACGTGCGTCCATTAGTACTATGCAAATGTCATAAAACCACCGCTCGAATTAGCTACGCATCGGCAAAGCGGTGCATGTCATGAAAAATGCCTTGACAAAAAAAATCTGCAGAATTTATTTCCGCCTACCAGATTTGTGAAAGGCAACGCACCGCCAAAAGGAGCCAAAATGGGGCACTATAAATTGTCGAATGTTTCACCAACTTCAATCACAACTCGATCAGCGTTCAACTTGCCAACTTGCTTAGTGCAAATTTCTGAAAACCAATCATGAAGGTAGAATTTTGTAACATTTATAATAATAGGAAATATAAAAAAATTAAATATTTTGTCCTGACAGTGTATCGCAGCAACAGTCATGGTTGCCCTCATGGCAGTCATCACCGAAGCATCGTACGCCCCAGCGGTCTACGGAGGTCATTACGGATATGCTGCAGCCCCCGTAGTAACTTATGCCAACGATCATCACGGCTGGTCCTACGCCAACGCTTACAACAACCATTGGGGATACGCACCGGCTGCCGTTGCCTACAACAGCTGGGATGGTCACTGGGGTGCTCCTGCCGTAGCCTATGGTGGTGCTCACTGGAACCAGTGGAACGGTGCTGTGGTTGCACCAGTTCAACATGCCGCTTCGTACGTCGCTGCCAACCGGGGAGCAGTCCACAAGGCGCCTCTTGTTGGACATGTTCTCAACCAGAAGTCACTGAACTTGGCTCCGGCTCCTGGAACCTGGTAAATGGCCGCAATTGGATTTGTAAATACGTGGGGCATGTGGGACTGGTTGGAACGTTTTGAATAAATTTCTTTATTTCAAAACTAACAGCAATATTTTTTTTATTACGCGAAAATCCGAAATGCATAGTTTAATGACTCACAAGAAAAACAAGTTATTTTCAATTTATAAAACAGTCATATCATGACCACATTTTGAGTTTAGTGAAGCAGACAGTGTATGTAATTTTTCGAGAATGCTTAAAATGAGCGAGAACAGAAAGGTGTGCCCTAGACCAATCAATAATCAACATGATGAACTGATATCATAAAATGACCTGTATATCAAATGACCGATAAGCAGAAATCGCCATCTTGGATTTCAAAATGGCAGTGGACCTAATTTCTGGCCTCTGGGTATCATCTTAATCATTTTAAGCAGTTTTCCGAAAAAAAAATGCTTGAAACATGTGATTCATGTGCGTTGGACTCTCCCCCGTTTTCATGAGTATGGAGGGATGTCAAATCAGACTCTTGAATTCTCACATTCCAAATTTGGTTCCATTTGCTTGACTAGTTCTAGAGCTATGTAGAAATTTGTGTTTCATTCATATGAGAGGCCCTCCTTCCAGAGGAGGGAAGAGTATCAAACCACCATAAAAATATGTCTTGCGCCCTAAAACCTCTTCATGTCAAATTTGGTGTCATTTGCTTGATTAAATCCTGAATTTTACAGAAATATTTGTTTAACTTGTTTGGAAGGTTCCCCTTTCAAAGGAGTCAAACCACCGTAGAAATATTTCTTTCTTCTCAAAACCCTCATTTGTTGAATTTGGTTCCATTTGCTTGATTAGTTCTTCAATTCTGCAGAAATTTGTGTTTCACTCTCCCTTCCAGAGACGGCCCAGGACGAACACATACGATTCGCATAGATTCTCTAGGATTCTTCACATTGGATTCGTGAGCGTGTTGAAAAGGATTCCTGAAAAAAGAA
Organism: Wyeomyia smithii; assembly: GCF_029784165.1. Classification (NCBI taxonomy): domain Eukaryota; kingdom Metazoa; phylum Arthropoda; class Insecta; order Diptera; family Culicidae; genus Wyeomyia; species Wyeomyia smithii. Next base: position 27,953,742 of record NC_073696.1, on the reverse strand, counting down.
TCCTCTGGAATGCCCTGTATATGGCTCTAGGATTCTTGAATATGAATCCTGAGTGGGAATCCTCCGGATCGTATTTGCGATTCCTTTCACGATTCCGTCACCGAGTTGGGATTCTTACTCAGGATTAGTAAGGGGGCGGGGTCTTAAACCAGTATATTAACTTTCCCCGCCCCTAAAAACCCCTACATACAAATATTCACGCCGATCCGCTGATCCGTTCTTGAATATACTCCTGACATACGGACAGTGTTTTATTTTTATTATATTGAAATAGAATAACGAATATAAATATAAATATCATGAAAACTCAAGAATATATGGACTTGAAAACTTACATTTAGTTTCGAGTTCGTTGAAATCCTTGAAATATCTTTTATTTTGCTTTTATAAAATATGAAACATAAAGAAAGAAACAAATGAAGAAGAGAAACTGAGAGTTAGTGAAAGACAGAGAATGAAACAAGGAGCGAAATAATAAGTAAGAGAAAAAGAGAGGAAAAATTGGAAAGAGAGAGCAGAATATAAACGAAGAGAGAGAGAAAAGGAAAGAGAGAGGAAATTTTCGTTCCAATTGCGAGGCTTCAATTATGCCTAAAAAATTAAATGTTTTATGTTGAAACTATAAAAAAGAAAGGAAGCAACGGTAAGAGAAACCAATAGAGAGGCAGGAACAGGAAAAGAGAGAAAGTGAAAAGAATAAATAAAAAGATGCAGACAGAGAGGCTGACAAAAACAAAAAGTGATAGAGAAAATTCAGAGTAAAAGCCTGAGAAAGAGAGAACTACAGAATGAAAAATAAAAGAGAGAGAAAGAGAGAGAGACAGAACGAGAGAGCGAGAAAAGGTGAGAAAACAAGAGAGAGAGAGAGAGAGAGAGAAGGAAAAGTAAAAGAGAGAGGGAGAAAGCGAGAAAAGGTGAGAAAACGAGTGAGAGAGAGAAAGTGAGAAAGAGTGAAAGAGAGGGTGAGAGAGAGAGAGTAGAAAGAAACTTTAGTTTACGCCACTCAGTGCTGAAAAAAAAATCACCACCTAAAAACTCAAACAAACTGATATCAAGCCATCCTTGGCGTCGAATGTCTTTTCTATACACAAACATAAATTGTAGCTAGACAACGGTCACTAGACAGACGAAAAGTTGATTTTCGATTAACATATTTGTTGGTATTCATCCCTTAGTCAAAGTTCATATTCGTTTATATATTGTCAAAATTGAAAATCATTTTCATCTTTAAGGAAATGAATATGATTATCAGTGTCAGTAACTTGTATTAAATATTTGTATTACGTTGAGCTTAGCATATTGAGGGATTTCATCCCAAATCGTCTCAAAGATTGGCAGCACCCTCTCCGAATTGGTTGAAACTTTTTGGGTGTGAAGACATCACCTAAATAAGCATCTCTGCATACTTACTTTTTTTCAAAATTAGTATAGACTGTCTCCTGAAAAGGGCGAAACTTTTTTTGCCGATTTTTTGTAAATCAATATAATTCAAAAACGGTAAATTCTACAAAAAGTGTTCTATAAGTAACTTTTAGGAAATTGTCTGAATTTTCATAAAAAAATATGGATAAATTATATATCAAGTCCTGCACTAAAAAAACTGCAATTTAAACACAAAACATCGATTTAAAAAAAAATTTTTTGGTGAAAGACAACATTGTTGGCTACATTTCGTTCATACATCGCAACTTGAGCATATTTAAGGAAAAAAAGTTATTCTCAAAAATAAAAAATGAAAATGCAAACTAATACTAAGGTATATTATTTTTTCAGTGTAAAACAACCTGATAGATTCATTCTGTGCCGAACACGCATCAGTATCGGACGTGTGATCGGTGATCGCTCCGATAGAATATAAAACAAAAGACGTGTGAACAAGTGTTGGCATTGTTTGCCTGGTCAAGTGAAATAAATCCGGGCTCAAGGTCGCGCCTTTGTGCAACTGTTTCGCATCGTGACGGGACACAAAAGAGGAAAACGAAGAAGCCATCAGTTGACAGTGAGTTGTATCGCTGTGTGGAGTGATCCCACACCTGGCTCGCTGCTGGTGGCTGTTTGGTGCTGCTGTATTGGTGCTGCTGGCTGTAACGGCTGCAACTTCGAACCTTACTGGAAGGGAGAAGTAAAAAGGTACATGCTCTTGTCGGCGCTAGTGCGCTAGACTTAGCGGGATGGATGTAGATCCCTCGCCTCCCGCGCCACCATCCCCGAACCCCTCTGACTCTGACCCTTCTGTTACCCCCTCCCCTGTTCATTCTTCAGTCCCCCCTCGCCCCAGGCTTTACCCAGACGGAGCCCAGGGCAGCTATACTGTCTATTTTCGGCCAAAGGCGGGACCGAAATCGAAACAGTTGAACCTCTTGCAGATTTCTAAAGACCTGACGAAGGAGTACAAGGGCGTGACCGAAATTTCCAAGGTCCGGCCTAACAAGCTCCGTGTCGTGGTCAGTAACCTGAAAGAGGCCAATGATATAGCTTGCTCTGAGCTCTTCACACGCGAGTATCGCGTTTACATACCCGCACGAGACGTGGAGATCGACGGTGTCATAACCGATTCGAGTCTGTCCGTCGAGTGTATACTGCAAAGTGCCAAAGGGTGCTTTAAAAACAAAACCTGTCCCGATGTAAAGGTGCTCGACTGCAAGCAATTGCGGTCAGCATCGATCATCGGTGGCAAAACAGTATACACCCCGTCAGACTCGTTTCGAGTTACGTTCGCCGGGTCAGCGCTACCAAGCCACGTCTCGATCCACCGGGTTCGTCTCCCTGTGCGATTATATGTGCCTCGCGTCATGAACTGCCTGAATTGTAAGCAGTTAGGCCACACCACCGCCTACTGCTGCAATAAGGCACGTTGTGGCAAGTGTGGGGAGAATCATGCGGATGATTCCTGCAGTAAAAATGCTGAAAAATGCATTCACTGTGGGGAGAGTCAGCATGAGCTCTCGACATGTGCGGTGTACATGCAGCGGAGGGATAAAATAAAGAGGTCTCTCAAAGAGCGTTCGAAGCGTTCTTACGCTGAGATGCTGAAGAAGACCGTTACCACTTCTCCCATTACATCAAACCCTTATGATCTGTTGTCCTCTGATGAAACCGATTCTGACGATTCACCAGCGGGAACATCTTACGCCAATCCTGGGGAGTCTAGAAAGAGGAAAAATATTTCCTCTCCTAAACTTCCCAGAAAAGGTCCTAAGAATTCTCAAAGTGAAATGAAAGTTACAAGCAAACCAAACAGTGCTGCGGAAAAACCGCAGCAAACTCCTCCTGGGCTTGCAAATTTAAAGTCTCAGAAGGAGTTCCCAGCACTGCCAGGAACATCTAAAACCTCAGTTGTTCCTTTTGCACATCCAGTTGATGAAACAAACTCTGGATTAGTGAAATTTTCTGACATTGTGGACTGGATTTTTGAAACTTTCAATATACCTGATCCAATTAAAATTTTTTCTTACAGCATTTCTCCCAACAGTTAGATCATTTTTGAAGCAGTTGACTGCCCAATGGCCCCTCCTTGCAGTGATTGTATCCTTCGATGCCTAATTCAACTGCGTATATGAAGGATTCTATCTCTGTCTTACAGTGGAATTGTAGAAGTATTTTACCAAAAATGGATTCATTTAAAGTTTTAATAAATAGAAACAAATGCGATGCATTTTCCCTTTGTGAAACTTGGCTTACTTCAAATATTGATCTCAACTTCCATGATTTTAATATTATTCGCCTTGATCGAGACACCCCATATGGAGGAGTACTTTTAGGGATTAAAAAGTGCTATTCTATCTATCGTATTAACCTCCCCTCGATTCCAGGCATCGAAGTTGTCGCATGTCAAATGACAATACAAGGTAAAGAGCTTTGTATTGCCTCAATATATATTCCTCCCAGAGCACAGGTTGGGCAACGGCTGCTCTTTGATTTAATAGAACTTCTTCCCTCGCCACGTTTGATTTTGGGAGACTTCAACTCTCATGGCGTGGCTTGGGGTTCCCCTTACAATGATAACCGCTCCTCTTTAATCTATAACCTTTGCGATGACTTCGACATGACTATTTTAAACAACGGCGAAATGACACGTATCCCGAAACCTCCAGCGCGCCCAAGCGCTTTGGATCTATCCTTATGTTCGACGTCGCTACGGTTGGATTGCACATGGAAGGTAATCCTCGATCCTCACGGTAGCGACCATCTGCCTATTCTTATTTCAATTACTAACGGGTCAACTCGCATGCGACCAATTGACATTCCGTATGACCTCACACGAAATGTCGATTGGAAGTTATACGAGGAAATGATTTCAAAAGCGGTCGATTCGATTCAACATCATCCACCACTTGAAGAATACAACCTCCTCGCGGGCTTGATTCTCGACGCCGCGTTGCAAGCCCAAACGAAGAAATATCCTGGCGTAACGATTAAAGAACGGCCTCCCACTCCGTGGTGGGACCAAGAGTGCTCCGATGTCTACACGCAAAGATCCGACGCGTTTTTGGCCTACCAGAAGGGAGGTATACCTGGCGACTATTTACGGTATTCGGAGCTTGATACCAAGCTTAAAAGTTTGGCTAAAGCAAAGAAACGCGGATATTGGCGTCGGTTCGTGAACGAGACGTCGAGGGAGACATCGATGAGCACTCTTTGGAACACAGCCCGAAGAATGCGGAATCGCGTAACGGTCAACGAAAGCGAGGAGTCTTCAAGTAGGTGGATATTTGATTTTGCCAGGAAAGTATGTCCGGACTCTGTTCCTGAGCAAAACATTGTTCGCGATGCGTCTCCGGGCCACGACGCGATAGAATCACCTTTTACGATGGCAGAATATTCAGTTGCCCTCCTGTCCTGTAACAATAACGCGCCTGGGTTAGATAGAATCAAATTCAACTTGTTGAAGAATCTACCCGGCAATGCCAAGAGGCGCTTGTTGAACTTGTTCAATAAGTTCCTGGAGCAAAACATTGTACCGCAGGATTGGAGGCGAGTGAAGGTGATCGCCATCCAAAAACCAGGGAAACCAGCTTCTGATCACAACTCTTATAGGCCGATTGCAATGCTATCCTGTATCCGGAAATTGATGGAAAAAATGATACTCCGTCGTTTAGACCATTGGGTCGAATCAAATGGCCTACTATCGGATACTCAATTTGGCTTCCGCCGTGCCAAAGGGACGAATGATTGTCTTGCGCTGCTTTCAACAGATATTCAGCTGGCGTATGCTCGCAAAGAACAAATGGCGTCTGCGTTCTTGGACATTAAGGGGGCTTTTGATTCCGTTTCTATTGACATTCTTTCGGGCAAACTTCACCGACAAGGATTTTCTCCAATTTTAAACAATTTTTTGCACAATTTGTTGTCCGAAAAGCACATGCATTTTACGCACGGCGATTTGGCAACTTTTCGCATTAGCTACATGGGTCTTCCCCAGGGCTCATGTTTAAGCCCCCTTCTTTACAACTTTTATGTAAATGACATCGACGAATGTCTGGCAAATTCATGCACGATAAGACAACTTGCAGACGACAGTGTAATCTCTGTTACAGGAGCCAAAGCTGCCGATTTGCAAGGACCATTGCAAGATACCTGGGACAATTTGTCTGCTTGGGCTTTACAGCTAGGTATCGAATTCTCTCCGGAGAAGACTGAGATAGTAGTTTTTTCTAGGAAGTATGAACCTGCTCAGCTTCAAACACAATTCATGGGTAAAACGATTTCTCAGGTTTTGGTACACAAATATCTTGGTATTTGGTTCGACTCTAAAGGCACCTGGGGTTGTCACGTGAGGTATCTGATGAAAAAATGTCAACAAAGAGTGAATTTTCTTCGTACAATAACCGGACAATGGTGGGGAGCCTTTCCAGGAGACCTTATAAGGCTTTACCAAACAACGATATTGTCTGTTATTGAATACGGGTGTTTCTGCTTCCGCTCCGCAGCAAACACACATTTGATTAAACTGGAGCGAATACATTATCGTTGTTTGCGTATCGCCTTGGGTTGCATGCAGTCGACCCATACGATGAGTTTGGAGGTCTTAGCTGGAGTACTACCATTGAAAAACCGCTTCTGGAGCCTGTCTTCTCGTATTCCTCTCAAATGTGAGGTCTTGAACCGTCCCGTGATTGAAAATTTTGAAAGGTTAATCGAACTTAATTCTCAAACCCGTTTTATGACGTTGTATTTCCATCACATGTCCCATAATATTAACCCTTCTTCGAATATTCCAAATCGTGTCGACTTATCAAATACTTCTGATTCTACTGTGTTTTTCGATACATCCATGATAGAAGAAACTCGTGGAATCCCGGATCATTTACGCGTGCAGCAGATCCCTAAAATATTTTCCAATAAATATCGAAACATCAACTGCGACAATATGTTCTACACTGACGGAACACTTCTTGATGGGTCCTCTGGCTTCGGTATTTTCAATAACAATTTAACCGTCTCCCATAAGCTCGATAATCCTGCTTCTGTTTACGTCGCAGAATTGGCTGCAATTAAGTACACCCTAGGGATTATCGAAAAAATGCCCACGGACCATTATTTCATCTTTACGGACAGTCTCAGTTGCATTGAGGCTCTCCGATCGATGAAAGATGTTAAGCACTCTCCGTATTTCCTGGGGAAAATACGGGAACATCTGAGTGCTTTATCCGAAAAATCGTTTCAGATTACCTTAGCGTGGGTCCCTTCTCACTGCTCGATACCGGGCGATGAGAAAGCGGACTCTTTGGCTAAGGTGGGCGCAACAAACGGTGATATTTATGAAAGACCAATTGCTTTTAATGAATTTTTCGCACTTGTACGTCAGAATACGATCATCAGTTGGCAAAATGCTTGGACCAGAGGGGAATTGGGAAGGTGGTTACATTCCATAATCCCCAAAGTATCGACGAACCCGTGGTTCAAGGGGTTGGATGTAGGTCGGGATTTCATTTGCGTGATGTCCCGGCTTATGTCCAATCACTATAGATTTGACGCGCATCTCCGTCGTGTTGGGCTCGGGGAGAGTGGTATCTGTGCCTGTGGTGAAGGTTATCACGACATAGAGCACGTTGTTTGGTCATGCCCTGTACACCGTGACGCCAGGTCTAGATTAGTAGCTTCCCTACAGGCCGAAGGTAGGCAGCCGGCTGTTCCTGTTCGTGATGTCTTGGCGAGCCGTGACCTATCCTACATGTCCCTTATATACGTTTTCCTGAAATCCATCAACGCCCCAGTTTAATCCTATTCCCTTCCGCCTACATCCAACCAAACGACAATAACACGTTAAGACGAATAACGTTAATAACGAACATTTATAAAAAGTTGAAGAAAACCAGCTGTAACTCGCCAAAGCCATTTTATGCAAAACATCATATCGAGTTTCAAGTTTAGCTTATGGCGCGTGACAAGCCGCACTTGAAATCTATCCAACTTTCTCCCTATTACGCAAAGCATTAACAAAATTTACAAAAATGTTCTAAAGAAGTTTTACTCAAAGATAAAGCAATATATTTTTTTTCGATATTTTTAAAAATAGAAAAGACATTTAACCTTCACAAGACATGCTGCACATATTGTACCCTAAATTAATTCTTTAAGTATACTACGACGTTCACGCACGCACGGAGAAAGGGATAATTATTTTGCTGATACGTGAAAATTTTAGCTGTTTCAAAAAAACATAGAGTATAAGATAAACCCATTCCCGACGAGAGACATTCAAACTTTGATTCAAGTTCAACAATTCTACTTGAAAATTTTCACGATGGAATTATTCAGTAAGGTACAGATTGATCTTGAATGTGCAATACAGTTTGTGTTAGTTATGTTTATAGTTGATGAAGTTCATTTTTTGGGGTAAAAACTGATTTCTCTCCGCCGGGATCGGGTTAGGCTATTGGCCATTATTTTTGAACATTATGTAAAATTTGATCAACAGTTTTGATTTAAGATATTTTGATATATCGACATAAAATTTTCAAAGTTTTAAAAATTAAACATAGGTTTATCTACTATCCTGCAAATGCGCTACAGTAAGCCAACTTTTTTTTTTTTATCAAATAATATTTGTTTGCTTATGTAGAAGAAGACGAAAACAAAGAAGTAGACAAAAGTGGTGGTAATGGGATGAGGATTGTTATGTTGTTACGCAACACTATAAAAGGTTTCTGTGATGGAACGCAGATGATAGATGTTTCATGCGCGTCATTTATCATGTGTGAAGTTATATCGGAGTATTAGAGAGGGATTTGAACTACCCATCAATGATTAAAAAAGGACAGTTCTTCGTTATTCCAATCTTTGCTATTGGTAATAACAAATTGCAGAGTCAAACTTTTGCATGTGTGAATATTTTTTTTGGCAATCCAGTATTTTTTCATGAGCAATGGTTTTTGTAAATTGTTATTTTTTTTCAATCACATTCATTTTTAGTTATTTTGTAAGTTTAGTTTGAATATAATATATGTAACATCAAACAATTGAGAAAATGAACTATTATTCAAGTTATGAAATTAAAAATAAAAATTAAATCGTTAGAAAACAATTTTTCGAAAATAATCGAATAATGGAGAAAAAGTCTTAAAAAGATATTGGAGAAAACAGCTATGCAGTGGATCCGTATAAGAAGCGAGATGCAGATTCGTTTTCGAGTAAGCAATCAATCCACGATCTACTGAACGAAGGATTTATCGCAGTTAGATAATTAATTAAGTTTTAAACCAGCGCTGGCCATCTGCATCGAATTGTCGATAGTGTCTTAGTTACATATTGAACTTCAACTTGATATCTCAAAAAAAAATTCATTTTAGATTAAAAACCAACTCTTAACAGTTTAAAATGCATTTGAAAGCGGCTAGCCACTACGGGCCAACTAGTAGTAAATATTTCTTAACTCGTAAAACAAGAACATTTAAGAATACAGATTTGTATATTCAACTCGTGGAATAAAATTCAATCTATGAGATTTTCAGCTGGATAAGTTTAGGATGTTTTCGGTAGCTCGTGTTATTTTGTTTTATTCGACTGTTGGAGAGAGACCACAGAGTGCTATTTGGTTGTTCCCCAATTGCTTCGTACATTTTTCAATAACCTCAATTTGTTTTGTGAGCCAGATAAATTTTCTAACAATGTGTTTATTATATTGACCATTTTTCGATGTTTTTGTCTAAAGTTTATTCCTATCCACGCAGCAGGGGCTTCATTTACATTCACTATTTTTATATTCTAATTAGGATCTATCACGGATTTTCCTGTTCCACATCGTGGAACTAATGATGCAAATTGTTACATATCTATTTGATAACTGAAGAAGTACTCAGCATTGTAGGGAAATAGTTTTCAGTAATAAAGTTTATGGTTTAACTACAAGATTTCATGATCGGCTTGCCTAAATATTTTCGATCAGCAGGTAGGATCATAATGTTTTTAGCCACAGCCACCATATTCATTTGAAAAACATAATACTGAACAAAAATATGAGAATGCGTAATTTATTTACAGTTTTATTATTGAAACACTATGTATAAACAGAATTGTGGGGTAAGTTATGAATTTACACATCTGTAAGAGTGGAAGTTTGTCAGTAGCTGTGTATTTACTCCTATCAGCAATTTGTTCCCGAATTAAGGCGTCTATTTTCATAGTGATCGGCTATCGAGAGCAACAACAACAAAAATACGCAACTGACTGTAAACTGACCAAGCGACTATTACTCTTTGAAGAAAAAAAGCGCTTCCATTTGTTTTATGCAGCTGTCATGAAACCACCGCTCAAATTAGCTACGCATCGGCAAAAACTTGCGTACCAAAATAAAAAAGGGGTGCGGTCTAATTTCGTTTTTCCTTTTGAACCGCGCTCGACTTCTAAATCAGGTAGCAACCAGTTTCAATCAATTGTACTAAACTGATATAACAAACTGTTAAACTGATAGGAATTTCATGATTGCAGAAAAAACACCTTCATTTGTTTGACACCTTGCGAGTCCTGAATTTGGCCTTAACGGTTTTTTAGTTCGACCGCAAGAATCGACAGAATCTTCGCATGTTTCCGCTTGCTAGATTTGTGAAAGGCAACGCACCACCAAAATAGACCAAAATGAGGCACTATAAATTGTCGATGTTTCACCAACTTCAATCACAATCCGATCAGCGTTCAACTTGCCAACTTGTTCAGTGCAAATTTCTGAAAACCAATCATGAAGGTACTATTTTGGGTTATTTTCAAAAATAAAAAATATTTTTAACTATATGTTTCGTCTTGACAGTGTATCGCAGCTACAGTCATGGTTGCCCTGATGGCAGTCATCGCCGAAGCGTCGTACGCCCCAGCGGTCTACGGAGGTCATTACGGATATGCTGCAGCCCCCGTAGTAACATACGCTGCCCATCACGGAGGACCAACCGTCGTGCAGTCGAATGATCATCACAGCTGGGCCTATGCCAACGCTTACAACAACCATTGGGGATACGCACCGGCTGCCGTTGCCTACAACAGCTGGGATGGTCACTGGGGTGCTCCTGCCGTAGCCTATGGCGCTCACTGGAACCACGGTGCTGTGGTTACCCCAGTTCAACATGCCGCTTCGTACGTTGCTGCCAACCGGGGAGCAATCCACAAGGCTCCTCTTATTGGACATGTCCTCAACCAGAAGTCACTGAATCTGGCTGCGGCTCCTGGAACCTGGTAAGTGGCCGAAGATGCTCCACGCTGGGTTTGTAAATACGAATGGATATGTGATACTGGTCGGAACTCTTTGAATACATTTATTAAGTTGATTATTGAAAACATTTTTTCCACTCGATAACCCGAAATGCATAATCTAGTGATTCTTAAAAAAAATATTGAAAGTTGTCAAAAAACATTCGTGATTTGCAGAAACAGCTTTCAAAAAAACCTTTTCAACTCTGGTGATGATAAAATAATACTCACATTCAATTTAAATATACCAACATATCACAGATTTCCTACATATAGACACAAAAGCTGACTTCCACCTTCTATGAGATCAGCTATTCTAAGAATAAGACATTGTTTTCAATAAAGACACCACTTTGCAATGTTAATCAAACTGCTGTATTTCAGACCAATCACTGATGTTTACTCCGAGCATGAAATCCACAATGCCTAGGCCTCAAACAGCATAATCAGGATAACCTGACCACTGGAATGTAATTATTAAATCCAACACCGTAGATTCCGGTTCCATAGAAGGCGCCATATTTCCACGGATCTGACTTACTACCAAGATTAGCCTGAATCACCGTCTTCTGCGGCAACAGTGGATAACCGGCATGGCCGAGATAATGATAGCTAGCGACAGCCGCTGGTGGTACCACAGGTGCCGCCACTGGAGCAGTCCACGGATGCCACGAATATCGCACCGGACTGGGAACACCATACGGGAACCGATAACCGCCGTTGTTGGCTTGCACTACCGTTGGCCGTATGCCATCGTGATACGCGTACGTGCCGGAGAATGGAACTTGCGGCGCAAGAGGGACGAACGGATTGTACAAGCCTAATGCTTGCAGCGCTGCGAACGGATTGTATCCGGGATATAAGGGATGATACGATCCCTGGACGACGACGCCTAGGGCCAGCAAAAAAGCCACCAGAGCGACCTGCACAGAGAATTAAGAATCCCGCTTGAATTTCGCACCATTATCACGATAAATTCACTACCAAATTACCTTCATCTCGATTTTCACTTTTCCACCGACAATCACTCTTTGATTGCGCGTTACCAATAGACGTGCGTTCTTTTATAGAGTTTATCAGTCACACCAATCGGCCCCGATCGGTCGGCGCAACAATTAATCCCAGAATGTCCGGCCAACCGGTGGCAATATGGAGGCGTTACGCAGCCGCGACAAGGAAACCTAAGCTGAACCAGTCGGAGAAATAAAGTCAACCGAGCCGGCACAAATAAGGGGTAAATATTCAAATGCTTTTCGCTCACGGCACGCCTTACGCCGATTATACGCCCAGAAGTTACCAAGCCGGTAATGTTCACTTGTTCTTAGAAGATAAAACAACTCCGGACACACTTATCATGTAATTCTAGCACTGCAGCTGGTTGACCAACGATAAAGGTGGATCATCAATGGACTCGTGATAAATACAAGATCACAACTTCAATCATAAGCGCTTATGCAAAAACGTAGAGTCGTTTCTCTAGCACTACCTGATTATTATTTACATTGACAACCATAGAGTTTAAGCACGGAACATTGAATTAAAAATTTTACCACATATTGATATTGAACCATGAAGAGACTTTGTATCTTATAAGTTGGGCCTTGAATTATGGAGGCTCTGGCAGCACAGCTACCGTCAGCACGTGTAAATTGTCTGCTTAGTCAAAGTTTACATTTCAAGTGTTTTTTCGCCAGTTTTTTGCTGAAACTCGTGTGTTTGGTATGAGTGATTGCTGAGGGCTGTAGAAGCGTACGAATATGCAACGATTTTAATACCCATATACCCAGTGAAAAATATTCGAAGCCCTATTTTACGCCGCACTGAAAGTGTAGAAAAATGTCGCGTGTGTGGATTGCAATGTCGTGATTTATCCTGCTTTTTTTATCTCCATACATTTTCAATGCGTTTGCTTATAGAAATAAGTGACATTTTCCGTACAGTGGCAAACGTGTATACCAAGTATGATGACAGTTCTACAAGGTATGCAATTCACGTCGATGCATTAGCATTAGTGATCGTTATGAACTTTTTCCAATTCTGTATGAAATTTGAAATGATTTTGCATTTTAAACTAAACTTATAAAACATACTTTCCTGAAAAGTTATAGGAATGATGTTGAAACATGTTTTATTTGTGGGGAATACATAAACATGCTGCGGTTCAGGTAAAATAGGCTGTTTTCATAAATTTGCCGGTAACCTTTTTGCACTTTTCGTTATTTTCTTGTACTCTAATAGCGCTTCTAAATAGAGTCGCTTATGTTTCATACAGTAACAAAAGTCATGAGCTATGACAATGACCAAGATTATGCTCCAACTATTAGAAATGTAGCATTTTTATATATTTTATTTCGACATATCGTCGCAATTTTTCACACTAAATCTAAATTAATATCAATTTCTAGTGTGTTTCAACTGAAGCTTCACTCTCCAACCAAAAAAATCAAATATAAAACAACATAAAACGAGAAATTTCCAAAAATGTTCCGAGTTCCATACAAAACGCGAAATTTTTCATAACGAGATTTGTTTGTGTGCGTGGATTGACAAAAATGTAGCATACCTTGTAGAACTGTCATCATACTTGGACGTGTATAGGCCATTTTACGAACTGGTAGCTTGTACCTGCGTTGTGTCAGCTGTTCCGTGTTTTCCGTCAAAATTTTATTCTTGGATTAAGTTCTAAAACGTCTCGTAAAATGGTCCATAGCCGTGTAGGATTCATTTTGTTTCGCTCGGTGCTGCGTTTTTTTTTTTTCGATAATATTCGTGGTTGTGTGGTTGTGTGGATTATGGGCATAACAGTGGACCGAGGCATGAAGGTTGGTAACTATGGTGTAGTTTATCATTCCCCTAGTTCTAGTGATCAGCGATTTTTGCAAATACTAGAAAACTGGTTTGAGTTTTTTGTGGATAGCCGCAAATTTAACGTGATTGCTGGTGACTTTAACATAAACTGGCGTGATAGCTTTAATTCGAGCCATTTGAAGAGATTAATAGAGTTTTGCAATTTAAAACAAGTTGTTACTGAGTATACGCGTATTTCTAGACACAGTAAAACTTTAATTGATCATGTTTATACAAACTTTGATTCTGTTCGCGCTGCAGTAAATTCTGAATTGAAAATAAACGATCATGAGACTCTTGTGATTACTGTAAATCAGAGTATAAACAGTGATGATAATTTAGTTAAACTAAAGTGTTGGAAAAATTACTCGAAACGAAAGGTTTCGGATCCTGTCGCGAGAAACGTGGATTTCCCATTATCGGGGTGCCTTGATCATAAAACCGATGTTCTCAATAACGTCTTAAAAACGTGTACTAATCAGTTAGTGGAACAAAAGTTTGTTGTTGTGAAGAACTCCAACAAGTGGTACACTTTGGATCTTTTACGTCTTAAACGTAAGAGAGATGGATGGTATAAAAAGTTTTGTAGAATAAATAGTAATGATCACTGGCGTAACTATACGATGGCGCGTAATATATATTCTCAAACTCTGATCAAAACACGAAGCGAATATATACAGAGGAAAATTGAACATCATAAAAATAACAGCAAAGAGTTATGGAAAATATTAAAGTCATTGTTGAAACCTGGCGTTTGCAAATCGCGGTCCATAACCTTTAATGGCACAGAAGAACGATCAGAATAAGCAATCGCTTCTAAGTTCAATACTTATTTTATCGATAGTGTTTCAGATATCAATCGATCTATTGAATTGGTGGAAGAACCTGATGAAATGAAACAGCTAATTAATGTTAACTGTACTTTGACCGGTTTTCAACCTATTTCATACATAGAACTGATAAACATTTGTTTTTCAATGCAAAAAACGGCTGGAATCGATAACGTTAATGCAAAAGTCTTTCAAGATTGCTTTCATGTCATCGGACACGACCTCCTTGGCCTAATCAATGAATCGTTACAAACTGGGCACGTGCCACGAGTTTGGAAGGAATCTTCGGTGGTTCCTATTCAAAAGGTTGCTGGTACGAGTGAAGCCGAAGAGTTTCGTCCCATCAACATGTTGCACACATTAGAAAAAAATTTAGAACTTGTTATCTAAGGCCAACTTTAAATTATCTTAATATGAACAGTTTGTTAATACCAGAACAATCAGGCTATCGAGAAGGTCATTCTTGTGAAACTGCGTTGAATTTGGTGTTAGCAAAATGGAAAGCAAATATTGAGCGTAAAGAAACTATTGTTGCAGTGTTCTTGGATTTAAAACGCGCTTTCGAAACAATTTCTAGGCCCTTATTTTTACGAACAATAAAGCGCTTTGGTATTACAGGTACTGCATACAAGTGGTTTGAGAGCTACTTGTGTGACAGAACTCAACGGACTATTTTTCAATGAATTTACATCTTTTCCCATGGGAAACATTCTTGGAGTACCTCAAGGAAGTGTATTAGGGCCCATTTTATTCATAATGTACATTAATGACATAAGACAAGTTTTACGTTTCTGTGATATTAACCTTTTTGCTGATGATACTGTACTGTTCATTGCAGCTAAAGATCTCGATTTTGCTATTATTCGCTTGAATGAGGACTTGTGTTCGCTGAGTAGATGGCTGAAATTCAAACAACTAAAACTGAATATAAGTAAAACTAAATTTATGGTTATTTCGCGCAACCGTGTTACTGAAAATGTCTCTGTGGAAATTGACAGCGAGACACTTGAACGCGTACGTGAGATGAAATATCTTGGCGTGACTATTGATGACATACTTAAGTTCAATATTCATATTGACAATGTCATCAAGAAAATTGCCAAAAAATATGGAATTCTCTGTCGTTTGAATAAAGAGTTGAGTACTTTTAGCAAGATTCATCTCTATAAATCAATCATCTCTCCCCACTTGGACTTTTGCTCTTCCATTTTATTTTTGGCAAATGAAACTCAAATATCGAGGTTACAGCGTTTGCAGGATAAGGTTATGCGGTTAATTTTGAGATGTAGTAGATTCACTTCCTCGGCCTTGATGTTGGATGCCTTGCAATGGTTATCTGTGAAGCAGCGAATTGTGTTCATGACGATGGTGTTCATTTTTAAAATAGTTAACGGATTGCTGCCTCGATATTTGTGTGATCGAATTGTGAGAGGAAGTGATATTCATAGATACAATACTAGAAACGCGACAGAAATTCGAACACCAAATTTTATTTTTGGAGCTTCGCAGAATTCATTATTTTTTAAAGGAATTAAAGTGTTCAATTCGATGCCTACACAGGTCAAACGTGCAGCAACGCTACTTGAGTTCAAGAGACAATGTATTTCACACGTCAAAGCTGTTTTTTAGGCAGCTAAACAGAAATGTTTCACAATTCACGCACTAAATTGACGAAGTTTTCATAACGGATGATTTTATGTGGACTTTTGCTGTAATAGCTTTTTAGTATTTATTAAAGCATTGTAAAAACTATTATGTTCGTCCCGATGATAATGATGGATTTTGTATTTAATGTAGTAGTAAAAAAAATAAATGAGAAGTCTACAAAGGTTTGAGAATCGCGCGCCTTACACAGATATAAATGACTACCTTTCTTAAATTAATATATGACATTTTGAAAAATAAAGGTTTTTTTCATTTACATACATACAGATGTATTATGCTGATGTATGTTATGAAAGTTGAGTTTTTGTGACACAATAAACTTTTAAGTAGTTCTGGACATACGTCGGATTACACGGGAAAATTATGACACTTTTGATTGTCTTTGGACGTTGAAATTCCTAGCTGTTCTAGGACTTTTTCGAGTTGGAAATTTTCTAGACTTCCCTAGGTGGGGAAATCCTCATGAGTCTCATGTTAAGTTCACGGTTTACCTGTGCTTTGCTTGCTGAGTTCGGCGGGAATGGCCTTGTTGGGACTGTAGCAATTTAGCTGTGGGCTAGATTGGGTGTTGGCTTAATTCAGATGTGAATAATGTTCAATTGATTGAAAGAAGTAAAATAATTAGAACTCGGTAATATTGGTCGTAGAACGGCTTAGAAATTTGTGTTTAATTTTTTTTTTATTCAGTAATACTGCCATTGGAATATTATGGAGGATTTTATATCTATTGACAAAACCAGTCCGTTTTTTTTTTTGCTTTCTGGTTTAATTGAAGTAATAACTAATTATCTAATAGATAAATCGTCTACCTTAAATCTTTGTAGGGGTAAGAGGCGGGACCATCATCATCATCATCATCATCATCATCATCATCTGTTTGGATGACTTTATGCGGTGAATAGTTGTAGAGGAGACCGACACGTGCAAGCACTACATTGTTGTTGTAATAATTTATTTCATTTCATGTTTTCAGCCGCAGAAAGTAGCACAGCAACTGTCGATATGTCGTGAATTACTCCTCTATAAGTTCATATATTTTACACTTCCCATATGTTTTTCGAATATATTTTTATTATTTTTGTTTTGCATTTTCAACATCTAAAACATGAAAATTTCAGCTATGGAAGGCAGTCGACCGAGATTTTCTTCAGATAATACTTACCTAATGCCTAATACTTTTTATTGTATTTTATAATTCATTTTTATCCATCTCACATCATGTACATATGATCATATCTAATAATTACATTAATACAATTGCATTATTACATTAATACAATTAAATCATGGTCATATCACTTATCGAAATGAATCCAGATAAACAACCCACCCCACTAACAAAATCTCGCTTCTTATAGTTCCGACTTGAAAACAAAGTTCATAGTTCCAAAAGAAACGAATTTGAAAATAAGCGCCAAAAATTACATTTTTCAGTTTCACTAGAATTTTACATATTAAGAATTCCTTCTCATCCAATCTATTTTAGTCTATTATTATTATTTTATATGTACGGTCAAAACTAAGCTAAGCTAAGCTACTAATTAAGCCTTGGATTATAATCAATAATTATTGAGCCCAAGCTAAAGGTGGACTTTAGGCTTTACTTTCTGAACGTTGGGCTTCAACCGTTTAAGGGAGAGGGCAACTTATTACTTGCAATTTTCTCACCTCCGAATGATATTAAACAATAGGAGCCTCCCACCCTCTCTCCGAAAACATTTGCTCCGGGCCCCCCAAAATCCAAATCCCACTCAGTCATTGGGCATTTCCGGAAATACCCGTACTGGGTTGTTTTTGGCCAGTTTTGCTATTTATCCGAAACTAAAGAGTGTTTGGGGTCAATTTCCGATCTCTGGGTATAATTCCGGCTTGACACTGCAAATCTCTATATTAAAATTCGAAATGGTGTCTGAAATTGATACATGGCCTTTGCGCATGATCCCGTATCTGGACATAATCATATTAGGTTCATGACCATTTTATGGTGATTTCCAGCCACCAGTATCGCCATCTTTAATTTCGGAAAGCAAAAAAATCGATGAATTACGATAAAAATAGGAGCATAACTAAGGACGGAAACAGTAAAAGCTCCATATAAAAGAAAACGGTTATATCAACAATAAATGGTATAAAAATGATGAAACGAACAAAATAATTAACAAACTACGCAAACAGAGGACCAAAGCAGCAAAAATCGATATAGAAGCTGACAAATCAACAACAACGAAGCAGAAAATATGTAACAATAGAACAACCATCATTTTAGGTAAAATGACTCCAAATAATCGATTCCTGATCTAGTCGTGGATCTTTTCAAGTTGGAAATTTGCTCGACTCAGCACTGGGGCACGGTGTATCGTTGTACTTATCCTACACATGCAAAATGTGCCAAAAACAATATCGATAACGAATTCTCTCAACTAATCTAGTTGATCGAGACCGCTATTGGCCCCAAGGCTAAGCGTGCGTTATTGTTTTTTTTTTTTTTGACTTCAAATAAAAATAAGTAAAGTTTACGAAAAAGATGAATGTTACGGCAAAATTTATAATACAAATGTAAACAAGCATAGTTTATAAAAAAGGTAAAGAGTAAACATGAAAAATATTATAAAGGATGATTTTTTTGCTATTTGGTTTTTCGTGTATTCAGATTTTAGAATTCACGCGGGAATTCTGACAGCTATCAAGGTCTAATGTACTCGATTGGTTTGCCATTTCACCATGAACAGACTTACGCTTGAACAACGCTTACAAATAATCGAATTTTATTACCAAAATTCGTCCTCTGTGAAAAATGTTTTTCGCGCATTTCTACCGAAAAATTGTGTTCAGTGACGAAGCTCATTTCTGGTTAAATGGGTATATTAATAAGCAAATTTGCCGCATTTGGATCGAAGAGCAACCAGAGGCAATACAAGAATCGTTAATACACCCAGAAAAATGCACGGTTTGGTGCGGTTTACACGCTGGAAGCATCATTGGTCCGTACTTCTTCAAAGATGATCAAAATCGCAACGTTACGGTCAATGGCGCTCGCTATCGCGCGATGATTTCTGATTTTTTTTTTGCCGGAAATGGAAGAGCTGGGTCTTGTTGACATGTGGTTTCAGCAAGACGGAGTAACGTGCCACACATCGCGTGAATCAACAGACATATTGCGGAATGAGTTCGGTGAGCAATTAGTCTCACGAAATGGACCGGTGAATTGGCCGCCTAGATCATGCGATATAACACCACTAGATTATTTTTTGTGGGGCTACTTTAAGTCTCTCGTCTATGCGGATAAGCCAACAACAATTCCAGCCTTGGAAGACAACATTACACGCGTTATTCACGAGATACCAGCCGAAATGCTCGAAAAAGTGACCCAAGATTGGACTTTTCGTATGGACCATTTAAAACGTAGCCGTGGCCAACATTTGAAAGAAATTATATATATACATATATATATATATATATATATATATATATATATATATATATATATATATATATATATATATATATATATATATATATATATATATATATATATATATATATATATATATATATATATATATATATATATATATATATATATATATATATATGTATATATAGTTTCGTAAGCTGTCAGTGGCACACGCCAAACGCAAGTTACTAAAACTGTCTTCTTTCCTAGCAAACTATGAACCTGAGGTACACCAAAGTTTGTTATTTTTTTTATGTGTAGCAACTACAAGTTACCATTGATTGCGTTTAGTCCTCTACACACCTCCTTTCGCCTGATACGGACCCATTGAAGCGTGAGGAAATCAGAGTGAACTGAGTTTCAACTTTCTTAGGCACACGTGGCTAAATGTTCTGATCCAGTTGCATCGACAAAAACCGCCAAAAATATAATGTTTCGCTGAAGACAGAGGAAGATGATTTCGGGATGTAAAAGGAACGTAGTGTCATAAATATTCAGCATGTCCCAGAGATTTGAAATTAATCAAACCACTATCAGTTGATTGTGAACGTCAATCTATAGTCACATATCCAATTAGTCCTGTAACATCATACAGCTTCATCAAAATTAGGTTGTTAAGTGATGGCATAAGACAGTACCCGACTATGAAAAAGTCAAGTACATGATGGGTTATTTCAAACAAGAGCTCCAACGTAATCTTTTAACTATACTCCGACGTTCAAACTGTATGGTTAAAGCGATAATTCATTTGCCGATATGTAAAAATATCACCAGTCAATACGTTATCAAATAATAAGATATTATGTCATTGCTTTATGAATACAGATACAGTATAAGCTTACACTATTTGTCCCTACTTTGAAACATGATGTCATATTTCAGATGTTTCTCATAGTTAAGATTAAAATTTGAGTTTCAAATTAGCGTTGATCATCTGCATCGAATTGTCGATTTGTCATAGTTGAATCTTGATTCCAAACTAGATTTTTTGAAGAAGCATCATTTTAGAATAAATACCAGTATTTGTAGTGAGTCCAAGTAACTTGCATTTAACAGTGGCTAGCCACTACAGGTCAACTAGTATGATTATAAAAATGACAGAAACAATGGTGACAGAAATATCAATGAAAAGTAAAGTAAATTACCCTATAGTGGACCCCTTTCCTATAGTGGACCACTCGTCAGATCAACTTAATTTCTCTTAACATAAATCCGAACAGATTGGCTAGATGAGATGCTTCCCGATGAAAGTGTCCCGAAAATCCCTCGAGTTTTCGCATAAATTTAGTTAATCTAGTGGATGGTCCACTATAAGAAAAGACGGGCATAAAGAGCCAATAGCTGACCCCTTTCCTATAGTGGACCACTCGTCAGATTGACTCAATTTCTCTTAAGATTAAATCGGAATTCATAAACGTTTCGCGTGAATCTGATGCAAATTGGCTGAACAAGATCTTCTCTGACGGAAATTTTCTGAAAATCACACGAATTTTCGCTAAAACTGAATCCAGCAAACTTCCATTGAGAAACATCTTATCCAGCCAATCTGCATCAGAATCATGACAAACAGTTGTAAATTCTAGTTTATATCCGGAGAATAAAGAGTTTTTCGTCAGGGTGGTCCACTGAAGGAAGTTGTCCATCCACGTCGTCCCGCGTTGGAAAACAATTTGCTACCAGCACTGCAAGCTTGTTTTACATGCATGTTGAAAATTATCAGGCTTTGAGACTGTTTTTATGTTAATAAAAAACGATATAGTGGACCCCTTTCCTCAATTAAACTAAAGTGGACCACCCGTCAGACTAACTCAATTGCTCTTAAGACAAATCAGAATTTATGAGTGTTACTCTTGATTCTGATGCAGATTGGCTGGGAAAGATGGTTTCCGATGGAAATTTCTAGAAAATCACTTAAGTGTGCACATAAATTGAGTTAATCTGGCCGGCGGTGCACTAAAGGGTGTCCCACACCAGATTGCATCACGGGAAAAACACTGTAGAAAATAACCAAGTTGACCGATCATTTTTAAACTTTCAGACAATAAAATATAACCGATTATTAAGCTTCTGGCATATTTATTTCAGTCAACTTCAAAGCCATAACTGTACATTCGTACCTTACGCTTAACTCCACTCGTTAGGTTTTCTACAACATCTGGCTGCAGCTCTTTCTGTGCGGGAACCCACTTTTGCTTCATTCCGGTTAGTTCCGGTGCCTTGGGGGCACTCCAGAACATAATTTGAATAGTGGCACGAAGCAAGAGCCGGCCGGAAGATCGTAGGTCTGATTTGTCTGATTAGGTGTTGCTTCAACAGAGGAAGCGAATGCTTCTGTAGACACTCCTTGTGGTAGATCTCTCCGTCTACAGTCCCGATAGTCACGAACGGCGCACTGCTTTTGCCACATGAGCAGGTCGCTTGGCAAATCAGGTATTTCATTGCAAACTTCGAAAGTTTTTGCTTACTTACTTCCTACAGAACATTCAACTTGTGCTGGGCAGTAAAGAACTGTAGCTCCAGCGGCTGTCATCCATCCATGATGAGACAATCAGGCCTCTTCAGCATCTGGGTGTACAGTTTCCGGGCCCGTGTCTTTCCCACCGTATTTTGCCGTTCGTCACAATTTGGAGCCTTCTGTATTTTGTACGTTTGCAGTCCTTGCCGGTTCTTGGTTCTCTGAACGGAAGATCTGGACAGATTCAATTTTATGGCCGCATCCCTAACCGAAGCATTGGGATTCCTCGTAAACGCTTCCACAACACGCTTGTGATCCTGATCACTCCTGATCCTGATCACTAATAGAACATCCGTAACGTTCAACCACACAACTCACCGTTGACTGCACGATTCCGAGTTGTTTACCGATGTCCCAATGCGAGCGTTGACGATTTTTCAGGTGCTTCCGCAAAATGAACTCGCGACGTTGCTTTTCGGATAGCGGCATTTTTCCCAATTTTTGTAAAACTGACAGCAATAAAAATACACTGTGAGCAATACACTCCTAACTACTTCTACCCAAGATTTCAAGACAAAACATCCAATAAATTATTTTTTACAGCGTTTTTCCTATGAAGCAGTTTTTGTGGGATACCCTTATGGGTTAGTGAACCCTAGTTCCTTCAGATTTAAGAGAAATGTTCAATGCCGGTTTCGTAATAAGGTAAATTAACCTGTGGTGGACCACTTTCCCATAGTGGACTACTCGTTAGGTTAACTCAACTTCTCCTAACATTAAATCGGAACTTATAATAGTTTCTCGTGATTCTGATGCAGATTAGTTAGATAAGATGTTTTCTGATGGAAGTTTTCAAAAAAATCCCTCGATTTTTTGCAAAAATTGAGTTAATATGACAAGTGGTCTACTATAGAAAAGGGGTTTACTATAGGTGAACTTACCCTACTAATTTCATAATTGGGTGAAATACTTGGATCCCAGTTTGCCTTGCTTGTTTGAAACTCATGAGGGTTTGTTTTGTCAATTCAAGATTCGGAAGAAGCATATACTGCCGGTACCCGGATAACTGCCCCATAATGAAAAACAACATGTCAAGAAAACGGTGATTTTATATTATCCGTGAATTTTCGGATTTCCAGCAATTACTTCCAGAACCATAACAGTTTCATGGCACCACAAGTTTATCGTTGAGAACAAAAAACCATGGATGGAACTGGTTTTACGTTATATAACTTGGAAAAAAGACAAAATGGGACAAAATATGCGGGCACATTTCAAAAATACTCACATATTTTGTCCCATCACACATAAATTCAACCAGCAACCGACAGTATTATTGGCAGATTAACTCAATTTCTTGTAACATAAATCGGAATCAATCAATGTTTGTGATGCAGCCTGGCTGGACAAGATGTTTCCCGGTGAAAGTTTTCTGAAAATCCGTCGAGTTTTCGCATAGTTTGAGTGAATCTGACGGGTGGTCCACTAAAGGAAGTAATCCATCCAAGGCAGTTCTACCCTAGTTCCGGATTTAACTCGTCTAGGGTAATTTAGGCTATAGTGAATCCTTTTATGGAATGAAAAATCGGTAAAAAAATCTTTAAGGGGTCGACTATCGATATGACATGACGGAAATGCGAGAACATGCAAAAAAATTATAAAAAAAAAATTTCGCTAAAAATTACAACGGGTCACCTGAAAAAATGTCCATTGGTAAGAGATGGCGCATTTCTAGTGGTAGTAACATAAAAATTTCTCCGAGTATTTTGCTCATTGACCATGAGAACAGCTATCAAATACCTTCTATACATCTCATTCTAACTTTTTAGTACTCACTTTCACTAAACGCAATCTATTTTTATTAAAAACATATTTTTCCTACATAACTCCATTGTGTCTTACCACCATTCGTCCATAAGCTTGTGGTGTTGATTTCGATAACAGCTCAAAATTAAGACGAGAGCCCTGTTGTCGAAAGTGGATGCGCACTATATTCATTAGGGTGGATCAAGGTCATAGATATTTGAAATGCAATGCGCCAAGTGGAGTCACTAGTAATCGACTACCGATAAGTTTAGGATTTTTGAGGCATCAAATGAAATCAATAAAGTTTTGCTCTGGCTCTTTGCTTCAAGTTTTAACATTTCCATGTGACAATGAACCACTTCAATACTCATAGCCAAGCAACGACATCTAGTGCAAATATGAATGGAAAAATCGATAGTCTCTACAATTCTTCTATAAACGGCAATACACAAACAGTTGCGCTCCCTGGTGTGATTTACACTGAATTTTGTTTTCACTCGATTTCTTTTTACGTGATTTTATTCTACACGATTTCACACGTAGCGAAGATTTTATCGAAACAACGCGAGCTTTTTTAACACGGTTTGTTCAAGTATTGGCAAAAATTAGCGGCGGTGTCCCATTGAAACAAAATTTTGCGCAGAGGAAAATAACTACGAGAAAAAATAACAAACCAATGATAAACAATCACAAATGTTTGTGACGAAGTTTATGACAAATGGAGACATGAAAAAGCTAAAATTCACAACAAAAATAATGTCCGATACCTTGAAAAATATCATCGAAATAGTCTAAAATATAACCGGAAATTCTTTGTACGATGATAAACATGAGGATGAAAGTGGTGACGATAACAATTATACTATAGAAACCATGACGGTTAAACGCAGTATGATTTATATAAGGTGTGGTATTATAGTTCAACATCTACATCTACATTATTATTTAATGAGTAATTGTGCAGTCCCCTTTTATGGTGTTACTACTAATTGTGTTGAAAATAGCTTCAGTTTCCGTTGCTCTCCGAAGGAATAGACGTTACGAAGAATGTGGATATTGAGTAGTTGAAATGGATATGACGGGTCTTCTTGCAGGCTGACTGCATTTCCAGTTGTAATTTATCGAAATCATAGCGCGGAAGTGCCAGAAGAAACCGGTACGTTCTTTGAAAATATGGAATAATATATCGTTTAGCTTCAATGAACTAATTTTAGTTTACTGCCGCCACCTGACAAATTATCGGACCGAGCTATTCGTTTCAAGGAAAACGTTTAAACTGTATTTCAATAATGCAGAGCCGCGCACAGATATTGATTCTTACATAAACTGAAACGTAGATAGAAAAATTCTGTGACAAAGTATTCTCAAGGTAGAAGCTGCAATATGGACTAATCGATAAGATAATGTTGCTCAGCACAAACGTCGATTTAATTTAAGGCGTTAAAAAGATGCTCAGACCCATTTGAGATTTGGACCAGCAGATTCAGAAAGATATGTCGACATAGAATTAATGAAATCGAACAGATCAACAACATTTGGATGATCTTGGAAAATCCCATGCAAAACTTATTCAGGAGAAAAAATACCCCAATATAAAACCCTGAAGAAACAGCCGAAAAATGTAAGAAGCAATAGCAAAGACAAAATATAAATTAAAATTTCGTTAACTGAATAAAAATTGCAAAATACAAATAATTTGTTTACTAGAATTATTGCCATTTTTAAGGATTAAAATTTTTTTGGAAGTTTATCATTATAATTAGTAGTAAGTTTTTTTTTTTAATTGTGGGGGGGGGGAATTATTACCGAATAATTCGTTAGTAACATCTATTGCATTACTTAAATCTTGAAGCTTTGTGGTAGATTCACAAATAATAGCGGCAAAATTTTGGAATGATCTCGAGGTTTCGGTACCGGTTTTTCATCGCAAAAATCAACTGATTTGAATAAAAAAACAACAAAAAAAGGCAGTGCGAGAATAGCACAGTCCCCTAATATATTGTTGTCAGGAAAATTATTTGTGAAATCAGTATAAATATAAAATCAAAAAATAAAATGCATTAGAGAGTGTACAACAATTTGACGTCACAACTATTCACTTGGATGTTGTTAACACTTTCCGACTCGCCACCACAATCTTACTTATACTTTTTCCACACCCTATATCAACCATACTGGGTTAAACGGACAAAAATATTATTGAAAAGACAAGAAAGCTTATGATAAATTTTACGACAAAAAGACAATACGATGATGTTACATGGAAATAACGACTGAAACATTACAAAAGTAACAATAGTGACGATGGAACTAACGAAGATGGCAATGAACAAAATTGTCATAAATGGCAATAACAAAAAATATAACAGCAAAAATTATCAGAAACATATATATGAATAGTTTATACATAATGTTTAATTCGAAGCTATAACAACCATAAACAAATTATAATTCAAGAAGATGATAAACATAACAAATTAAAAATTACAGTAATAAATTGATAACGAAAAATACAACGAAATTATACATAAAAACCTAAATTAATCCACCTAGCGGTCAGACCCAGCCTCTCTCATTCAATTTTTTTATTTGTAAAAATAGATTTACATGAACGCTTCAATCCAATAAATGTATATTCACTCTTTAGGTTCTAAAATATTGATGTTGTAATATTTACATATAAAAATGCAGTCAAGTCTGTCTGTCTGTCTGATCCATATAGGCCCGAAAACTACCGAACCGATCGACGTGAAAATTTGTATGTAGGGGTTTTTGGTGCCGATAAAGGTTCCTATGACAGTTTGAGACCCCTCCCTATTCTGGAAGGGAGGGGTCCCATACAAATGAAACACAAATTTCTGCACAACTCAAGAACAAACCAAGCAAATGAAACCGAATTTGGCATGTGGATGTTTTAAGGGTTAACTAATATGTCCATAATAGTTGGATGAATCACAAATTTGTGCACATCACGAGAACTAATCAACCAAATGGAACAAAATTTGGCAGGTAAATGTTTTGAGTGGTAACAAATATGTACATAATGGTTTGAAACCCGACTCCCTCTTCTATAAGAGAGGGATTCCATGAAAATGAAATACAAATTTCGCACAGCTCAGGAACCAATCAAGAAAATACAACCAAATTTGGTATGTGAATGTTTTTAGAGGTAACAAATATGTCCATAATGGTTTGACGCCCCTTCCTCTTCTGGAAGTACATGTTTCTTCACAAATTTCTGCACATCTCGCGAACTAATCAACTAAATGGAACCATATTGGCAGGGGAATGTTTTTAGTGGTAACAAATATGTTCCATAATCGACCTCAGACAACATTTTGGATTGTAAGATGGCAACTTCCGGTTTCTGGAAAACAGCCGAAAATGGCCGATTTCCACCCAATATAATAATAGCCGGATCTAGAATAATACACAGGAGCTAAAATCGACCACAGATAGCATTTGAAATTCTAAGATGGCGACTTCCGGTTTCTGAAAACAGCAGAAAATGACCAAATACCACCCAATATGAGTTTTTCTTTAACCAGTATGCCGTTCAAAATCCAGAAATTGTCTCCAAATGCCATTATGAAATCCAAAAATGGCGACTTCCGGTGTCGGAAAAACAGCGGCAAATGACCAAATACCACTCAATATGGGTATTTCCGGAACCGTAATGTTGCACTGGAGCCACAAATCGACTTCAGACAACATTTTGAATTGTAAGATGGCAACTTCCGGTTTCTGGAAAACAGCCTGAAATGGACGATTCCCATTGAATATTAGTATTTCTGGAACCAGAAGCTAAAAATTGATCACAGACACAATCTTGAATTTTAAGATGGTGACTTCCGGTGTCTGGCAAACAGCCGGAAATGACCAAATACCATTCAATATGAATGTTTTCAGAACCAGAATTATGCCCAGATGACAGAAATTGATTTCACAGGCAATTTTAAAGTCCAAAATGACAACTTCCGGCTTCTGAAAAACAGTCCAAAGTGACCAAATATCACCCAATATGAGCTTTTCTTTAACCAGTATCCTAAATACCATTTTGAAATCCAAGATGGCGACTACCGATTTGTGAAAAACAGCCTAAAATAAACAAATACTATCCAATATGAGTATCTCTGGAACCAGAATGATGCAAGGAGCTAACAATTGACCTCAGGCACCATTTTGAATTGCTAAATGGCAACTTATAGGCAACAGTCGGAAATGACCGAATAATACTCAATATGGATATTTCCGTAAACGTGATGATGCATAGAAACCAAACATTGACCCTGGACACAATTTTGAATTTGAAGACGACCAGTTTTAGTTTCTGGAAAACAACCAAAAATACCTCCCAATATGGGTATTTCCGGTGTCAGATTGAAGCCAGAAAGTCTGCCGATAATGACAGAATACCACCCAATATGAATATATTCAGAATTAAGGCGATGTACAGAAGCCAAAAGACGAGGATGTTGTCATTTCGATAAAACCAATCATTTCAAACGATTTGTTATTTGACTTTGATCATTACCTATGGCCGATTCGTCGTGCATTTGCAGACTTCAAACAAACCGCAAGGAATCAATGAACTTGGAACGTTCAAATAGTACGACACATAGTTTTAAATAGTCTTTGAATTTCTCTTCTTTTCATAACTTTTGAGCCACATATCAAATTGTTATGAAGTTTGTTATTTGTAAGTTTGAGAGATGACTCGTTCGTACGACACTAGTTATGTTCAAATAAGTCATGTAATCTTTGAGATAATAGACTTTCGTTGTTTTATTAACAATTTAAAACATAACGGTTGCTTAAGTTCGATTATAGTCAAATGAAATGGGAACGTGTAGGGCAGCCAAACTTTGAAACCACGTGTTCAATCATAATTCATCAGTTAACCCTTAACTAGCCCGCTCATCTGATAATAATATTGATCAAATCGGTTGTGTAGTTTCTGAGATAATGAAGTTTCGTGATTTTCACAAGTCGGCACATTACAAATGCAGTTACAGTTCGATTACAGAAAAATTCAATATGGTCTTCTGAGGCAGCTCGACCATTCATTTGACACTAATTTTGTGGAAATCGGGTCGGCCATCTCTGAGAAAAAAAAGTGAGTCCAAGTAGTCTTCGGAATATGTTCCTTTGCATAGCTGGATTTCACATTTTTAAACATAACAGGCAAAGTAATAATCCGATTGCAAAACAAATCAATAGGGTCTTATGGGGCAATTATACCTTCCATTTGACACTGATTTTATGAAAATCGGTACAGCCATCTCTTAGAAACATGAGTGAGATTAAACAGTCTTCAGAACACTTTTCTTTTAATAACTTTTGAACCACATGTTCAATCTTTATGAAATTCAAAACTTAAAAGTTTTCTAGGTAGCCCGTTCTTTTGAGACCAATTTTGTTTAAATCGGTTGTGTGGTTTTTGAGATATTGATGTTTCATGATTTTCACATTTTTAAACATAACCTCTAAACTAAAAATCCGATTACAAAGAAATTTGTTACGGTCTTATGAGACAACAAGACCTTTCATTTGCAATTAATTTCATGCAAATCGGTCCAGTCATCTCTGAGAAAAGTGAGTGAGAATTAAAATCTGCACATACACACACACACACACACACACACACACACACACACACACACACACACATACAGAAAATGCTGAGCTCGTCGAGCTGAGTCGAGTGATATATGCCATTCGGCCCTTTGGAGCACTTTTTTACTTTCGGTTTTGCAAGTGATTGCTATACCTTTCTAGGAGAAAGGCAAAAATGTCTTAAATGGCAATAACAAAAAATATAACAGCAAAAATTATCATAAACATATATATGAATAGTTTATACATAATGTTTAATTCGAAGCTATGACAGATTGACTACTAAGAGTTCATAGTGCCACCATACTGCGTATTGCGACATGCTAAAAACCGTTGCCTCTTTTTATGCATGAAGCGAAATTAGCTTGGATGGTTGGGCTGTTGGCAACACGGTCGAGTAAAGTCGGGCTTTTCAATCGCGGTTATTGATTCAGTGTTTTAGGTGTGTAAACTAATGAAAATAAGTGTTAAATGGGCTGCAAGTGTTCATTACTAATGTGTAGCAGCATTTGAGATTGAAGTGTTGTTGAAGTAGTTACAAAGAGGCAGTGAAAATTCCATCGAAATTTGTAGTATAATTTTAAGGGGTAGCCATGATGCGCAGCCCCAGCCCCAGCAAACAAAAGAAGAATTAGACAATGTCTATAGCTGTAGTTGTGAAATAGTGATAGTGCTTTTGTCGTTTTTATTTTGTCAGTCTTCATTGACAAGCAAAGTGACACTGTTCGCTTCAGGCTGGTGATCTGTCCGAGTTTTTCGTGTTGCACTAAATTTGAAACCCCTATCATGGAAGCAAAATCGACAATAAACTGCCATCTCGCTTGGTGCATGCTCGGCGTGAACGGTGTCGGTGGCATCATGCATAAAATAATACACCGACAGACGCAAAAGAAAATCACAAAATGAGCGCGAAAAGTGTGCAAGCAAGTGTGATTTTAGAGTAAAAGTAGGTAATTTTTTATCAGAAGGGTAGAACATGATAGACGGTCAACGCTGAATGCACGCACCTATATCGCTCCGTCTAAACCTTGTTTTATTCAGTTATTTTATTGATAAGAAGTTTTGTGAAGTGTCGAAGTGTTACCTTTCGTGTTATCGAATGTTGGAAAAGTGAAATTTCTGCGGTGGAAACATAAATAACTGTGAAAAGTGACCCAGAAGATAATGTTTAGGAGCGTCGGATTCGTTTAAGAAACCATATTTGTGTTGCGGAATGTGAAAAAGAAACAAATAACTTTGTATTGATATCTTGCAATGTGCAGAAGTGAAAGAGATGAAGATATGATTTGGCTTTTTTTTCTTTCGAGAGAGAAACATCGTTCATGTGTGCACTATGGGAAGAAAGATTCTATTTAACAGTGGAAGGTGAAGGAAAGGAAGACAAAAAATGGAAAGATAGGCTACGAAAGCCGCTCCATGAACGAGAGCATGGATCTGTTGGATGAGTATCATTTGGACAGACTGATTTATATCTAATGACAAAATATCGTGTTTAAAGTTTTCACTCTTAAATATTATAGTAAAGGCACTAGTATAACTTTCAATCATATGCCCTACAACATCATTTCCGTTTAGTGCCGTAAAATAGGTTATTCAAAAAATTCAAATTCAAATTTTCGTGCATTGTTGCGAGTGACCAAATAATTTTCAAACGAATCCCACAGCTGTTGACTGGAAGTATTGAAGTAGGCTGTGTTTTTCTCTTTCCAACAGCGAATGATTGATTGCATGAAAACCGTGTACAGTGGCAGCGGCGATAGGATCTCACAGCTGATGGAAGCTGTTGAGGTGTGCGTGTGGCCTGTGACATATATACGTGTCTTTTTCACTAAAGCTATGCTACTCGTGAGCCTGCGTGTTGGAGAGTCGCCGGGGCGGTCACCGTTGGGGCGGCTGTCAGCGTCAAAATGATTAAAAGCAATGCAAAATTATACAGTTCGCCCGTTTTGATGCTGATAGTTGCCTTGGCGGTGGGTGCCTTGGCGATTCTCTGGCATGTGGATTCACAAGCGGCTACGGATGGCTAAAGTATGCGCTTGATGTGGTGTAAATTTTGTCACTGCATTTGTTGAGTTGGCAAGTAGACTGACTGTTCCGGTTTTTACGCAGATATTTTCTATCATTTTTATTAACGAGGGTTTCAAGAAGTGAAGTAGGTTGATTTTGCTGTCGTAGCTTTTAGGGCGTAAGGCGCTATATCTCTTTATAGTTTCGAAGGAAGCCTGCCTGCACGTTTTACTCTGTATGATTGTTAGTGCAGCAAAAGTGAAATTAACCGCTCAATTTATTACTTTATGCGTTTTTATGAATTACAACACTAACACAAATCTCCTCCATACCCGTGATGCTTGTGGAGTGTGCAGGAGTATATCCGGTACTCTAGTAGCAACAAGTATCGAACTAACTTTCCTTTCCTTCCTTTTTTTGATCTACGTTCTGGACCGGCAGGCGTCGGTACTGATCAGCATTGGAGATGCACATCGAATAGCTAGAAAATCCCAAGCAATAATTGATAAAATTCCATGTGCAATTCCGGTCGATCCTGGTCAGTAACGAAGTGGCAACCGGTGGTGATCAATCAAGCTCAAGCTCAAGCTCAAGCTAAAAGTAGGTAATTTTTTATCAGAAGTTCTGCGAGTGCAGTAAATGATAACACAAACACCGAGACAGTTTTTGCGACGGAAAGTATTACCCTTGCACTATAGGGTTGTTTTGAAGATTTTCGGCTTGCATTTCAACATTCTGAGCGAGATAAGTAACATTTGTTGTTTGTTTTTTTTTTCTATTTATTTATTTTGAAGTCGCACGCACCGAACTCGAAACAATGGTGGAGCTATTCATGAGAGAATCGCGGCCCTTATATGTCTTAAACTCAGTATTTATCAGATTTAGATTGGTGTTCCATTGATAGCGACGATTGTATTCTAATTAGAATAAATTTTCTATTTCTTGTATGTGTAAGATCGAGCAGAGCTTATCTGATAGTGTTGCCGGCTTGGCTTGAAAATGGAACTTTGCGTATTTGCTGAAAGTTCTTAATGCCGCTGAATAAAGAAATTATTAACAGTTGTTGACGCCTTTGAAGTGTGGTAGCAGTTGTTTTGGTGATGTTGCAGTTGTATGTGGTGATTGCCGAAACAGACATGCCAAGTTTATGTTGATTATAGTTTATACATTGAGCTGCAACATTTTTGCTGCTGATAGCAACGAGTGCTGCAGTGCTGTCTACTGCGGAGAGTATATTTTCAGTCAGCAAGATTTTTGTACACGTGTAGTTTTGGGGGAAACGTAAAAAGTGAAATCTGTGAACTGTAGTCCCGATTAAAGAACTCAAAATATAAAATAAATTTTTTATTCTAAATTCAATCTAACTTTTTATACTCTTTTTATGATTTATCTAGCTTTTGAAAAATACGGTTGTTTATTGATAAGCTTTAAATATTGACCATGAGATAGTTTGGGCATTTTATCAATTGATTTGGAATATGTATTATTACCCATGCTTAGATGCATTTTATCTACTTTTCCAGCTTTGAACGCATGAAATTTGATAATTTTAAAATTAAATAGGTATGTTTTCTTGTGTTGCGTTGATTAAGAATGAGAGATGTCTGAGGTTGAACGTAAGTTTCTCTAATTTACGTCGGTTGTAATAAGTTTTGCTGGACAACGATAACTGTGTTTTCGTTCAGGGGCCGTTCCAAAACCACGTGGTCATGTTTTGATCACTTTTTACACCCTTCGTCCCCCCCCCCCCCGTGGTCTTTCGTGGTCTTTTGGCTAACCCCCCCCCCCTTTTGCGACTTCAACCACGTGGTGTTTTCATTCGTCAAGTACCAAAAATTAACCTTAATTTTTTTACATTTTTTAATTAAACTTTAAGTACATTCTATATTTATAAATTGCAAAAGCTTCATTCATGACTTGCTGGCAACATCAAATTATAATTCAGGAAAAACAGACCACGTGGTCATTTTGTTCCGCGCAGTACGTTTATCCGCGCATTCATCTTAGAAGGCTGCTTTTCGGCAGTGGGTTTCTGTGAGACACAACTAATTTGTGTGCTTTACCATGTGCATAGCGTAGCCAGCTATGATAGTACAGTGTCTTGAAATTCCGAACTGAAATATATCTGATGACTCTGTTTTGATATGCATTATCATTCCTTTTCTATTTATGACTTCACTAGCTTTTGAATAATTATTTATACTCCATGGCAAACGGTAAAATGAATAATAATTGTTTTGGATTGCATAATTTACGCGGATTCCGGAATTTACGCGGATCTCGGAATTTGCGCGTTTTTCTTTAGTTTTCACCCAAAGAGTACTGGTGTGTACTATTGTGGAATTTGGAGTACGTTAGTGGAATTTGGAATATGGTGCATTGATGCTAGTCGAAGTCGAAATCTTATGATTGAATTTTTTCGATTTTTTTAGCTTTTGCGCAGAGGTTTTTGTATACTATGTCCCAATTATGACTAGTTCGGCATTTTGTCAACAAACTTAAGATATATATTTTGGTAAATATGCATATCTGCACTTTTTAAACTATTCGGGGTTTGGATGCATGAAACTTTGCCAATTTTTCTATTTGATAGGCAACACTCGTATCGACAAATAATAGAGAATCGGTGTGAAGTATCGTGTTCCCGAGCGTTTGCGTCGGTAGGCGTGAATTGAGCGGTCGTGCATAATGCTACGGTGTTAACGCGTGTCCGGCCCGGGAAAGTTTTGCTCATATAAATGTTTTTTAAATGTAGTGACCCGACTCTATAATATGTTAATTCAAACCGTCCACATAGTGTAGTATAATATTTTGCGTTTCACTTGGATATACCACACACACCTGTGCGTGACCCTAATAACACTCTATTGTTTACTTCTGCTTTGAATCGGTCTCAAATCAGGAAATCGCTTTTTAAAAACAGACGAACAGTATACAAGAAACGTCGTTAGTGCCCCTTTTAAGTTCAAAGCCAGATGTCTGGGTGACCGTACCTCTAGAGTCTTCGCGTCGATACCTTTCATGAGGTCGTGATTTCTGCAGATTGGTTATAACCGTGTTATAATGTTTGGTATAAAGAGGATCACTTCATGAAGAAGTGATAGGAGTGGCGAGGCGTTAACGTGGACTCAACTATCGTAGTTTTCGTAACACTGTATAGTCAGCTGAGATAAATCAATGGAAGATACGTTTCGATAGTTGCATAATGACTTCAAAAACATATGTCCGAATATTTGAGTCTGTTTTAATTGAGTCATAGGTCCGGTATCCTAGCGTGCGCTTTATTTTTGCAGTGTTATTTCATCAAACAGAATGAGTTCGGATCGCGTTATGATTTCCGTAAATGATATAATGAACTCGTAGGCGCGATATTTGTTACCATGGACCCGGTACTCGAACTCAGCGTACGTTTACCAAAACGAAACCTGCTGCAGACCCTACCCTTTTCTCCAACATCCCAGTGATTTCTCGTGGAAGTGCAGAGGTGTTCTCGGTTTCCAATAATGCGAGTATCACGTCAACATATTCCTATACACACTCCTTCTTTGACCTGCATTCGGATGCGGCCGGCGCTGGTATTGCCTGAAATAAAGATTAAGGTCATCAGTTTTTACACATTGAGGATGAATGCTAGTCCCAAGCATCATCCGTTGGTTCTCTGTGTAATTACAGCTGATCTGGCAATAACGGAGTAGCAACCGCGGGCGGTCAATCATGCTCATGCTCATGCTCAATGTTTAATTCGAAGCTATAACAACCATAAACAAATTATAATTCAAGAAGATGATAAACATAACAAATAAAAAATTACAGTAATAAATTGATAACGAAAAATACAAAGAAATTATACATAAAAAAATCGTAGCAAATAACATCGTTGAAAAGGAAGAAATTACTGAAAATAGACGATGAACAAAATGACATAAATTTTAAAATGTCGTCAAGAAGATGAAGGAAATGGCAACAAACCTGCCGATGATGGAAAAAAAAATGCAACTTTATTAATGGAAACGGTTACAAAAATGGCAAGCAAAACTATCAGATATTTTGGCAAGAGATACCATAAAACGACGGTAATTATACTAAAAAGGCAATAAGACAATGGAAATTTAAGTGCCAAATGGCGTGAATAACACAAAACAGCGTAAAGCGGATGACGATAAAAAATTACGATTCCAACAAAAAGACAAAAGGGAGCCTGCACAACGGTACTGTAAGCGACGGCAGCAGGTGCCGCGGCGTAGGTAACAGGGGCCACGTACGGAGAGATAACGTTATGGGCGTAATGGGGAACCACATTTTACTGGACAACGGTTGGCGAATAGGCCCACGGGCGGAATAGGCGATGATGTTTCCCGAAGCAACAACGGCCAGGGCCATCATGACTACAGCGATGATGCACTATGAAAGAACCATTAACAAGGACGAAATTTAGATTTGCTTATCTTGCCAACTTACCTTCATGATTGTTGATTCCTTGGGGAATCGCAGCGACGGAGTTCGTTACTGTTTCAAATTTGGTTGGGTTCTGTTTTGAATATACCCTGAACGCATCTTCTATACGGAAAGAATCCATCATCATCAACTGACCGAAAACTCGCGAACTCGATCGACAACCACGTTGACAGGTATGGCAAACTTGTTGCCGAAAATCAATCGGGAAGTATCGAAACGGTCAAGCGCTTAGCTTGCAGATAGATTTTTCATAATGATATCACGTTACTGTGGGTTGCTACCTTACCCGGATTTCTCTCCTGATGATTTTCGCAGGGTC
This sequence comes from Wyeomyia smithii, assembly GCF_029784165.1. Taxonomy (NCBI): domain Eukaryota; kingdom Metazoa; phylum Arthropoda; class Insecta; order Diptera; family Culicidae; genus Wyeomyia; species Wyeomyia smithii. The sequence continues at coordinate 27,917,608 of NC_073696.1, read as the reverse complement.
AAACATTACTTGCTGAGGTTCCTTAATTTTTTGTGGAAAAAGTAGAAAATACTCTTTGGTGTTCAAACAGGTAATAAAATTTAGTTTATTTAAATAAATCGAGTGAAATTATTTTTAACACGATCGATTTCTTTTTTTTTTGAGCAATTTGAAATGCTCTACGAGTCCTTTTTAATCAACATGCAAATTCAATTATTTTTGTTCTTTAAATTTCGAATGAATCTTCTTGTTCTCTCTTTGATAATAAAAGTTGAAAATCTGAGTTTTTTCCAGAGATGGAGAAATTTTTCAGACTGAAGAGTAGTTTCGTAGCAGGGCGCATGATAATTTAGAATTTTATTCGTAGACGATATTGTCACTCTGAACAAAGTGCAATAATAAATTTTGATGAATTTTGACCTTTACTCAGGTATGCGCTTTAAATTTCCAATCCAAGCAAAATAAGGCCCGAATCTCTAAAACCTTAGAAGATAATTGGAATTTCATAACATCGTTAAACGTCTAGTCACTGACGATGGTCCTTAAAGTTCAATCTTGTCCAGTTCAACTCAAAACACGTTTGGGATTAGCTCCCACTAAACTCATCTGTACTTCCGAGATAATTAGCCGGTTACAAAGCTAATCCCAGCGTTTTAACTAGTAGCAGGCAAAGGCGGCGGGCAACCAGCTGTTGTGTGCCTGAGCTAGAAATAAAATCCTCAGTCAACCTCGCACCAGAACCTGCTTGACGGAAACCGCGAAGACAGTAAAACGAAAATGTCGATTCTAAATGCCAGCAACCCACATTCTTGGGCGTCATAAAGCCATAGTTTGATGGCAGTGCATGATATGATAAAATTTACTCCTTAGCGCAGATATTGACTATTTTTTGCGCACACGCTTTTTCGCGCCCCCCACTTTCGGTTAGATACGGCTGTACGCATTGCCGATTGATCCAGATTATCTTCTTTTTTATGCTGTTTTCGGTAACTTGTTCTGGCATGGCTAAAATACCTCGCGGTTTTGCCGAACGATTTGCAGAAGAGTTCGTTTGAGTATAAAAGACAACTTTGAATAATCGGAAGGTCAGAACACACCAGCACTCGAAGCAGTATTTATTCGTCCTTCCGCGACCGATCCCTTTGAAATCAACAATCATGAAGGTAAGTTTTTCGAAACTGATAACACCGCCCTTTTTGATAGGCTAACTTTTTGATTTTGTCGAATCGTAGTGCATCGCTGTAGTCATGATGAGCCTGGCCGTTGTTGCCTCGGGATCCGTCACCTATTCCGTCCCGCTGGCCTACTCCACACAAACCGTCGTGCAGCAGAATGTGGTCCCACGGTATGCTTATGCCGCCGCTCCAGTAAGCTATGCTGCCGCTCCAGTCGCTTACGCCGCTGCTCCAGTAAGTTATGCTCCTGCTCCAGTCACCTATGCTGCTACCCCAGTCACCTACGCCACTGCCCCACAAACCACCGTTGTTCAGGCCAACGTTGTGCCGAAATACATTGCCCCGGTTGCCTACTCAGCTCCAGCTGTGAACTACAGTGCCGACGATACCACCGTCGTTGAAGCCGCCCCCGTTCAGGCCGCCGCCGTCGCTCAACCCGCTGTGGCCGTCGTCGCTGCTCAGCCAGAAGCCCGCTATCTGGCCGTTAACCGAGGTGCCGTCCATGATGCCCCACTCGCTGGGCACACCCTGTCCCAGCAGTCTCTGAATCTGGAACCAGCCGCCGGAACCGTCTAAAAAGTGATATCCCACGTCCCTCTCAATGTCCGTTTCCTTCCCCCCCCCCCCCCCCCCCCCCAAGTGCCAACTGAATTGTTACTGAATACGGTTATACCACGAAGTCCGCACCCGAGTCTGGAATGCGTTCAAGCAGAATAAATGTAGTTTGTTTGTAATTTTAACTCCCGTCTGTTTGTGTGTTTGAAAGAACAATTTGGATGACCAGGAATTTCAATGCTGTCAGGTACGAACCCCATAGTACACTTGGCGGCGCACGATCAACCTCTTTGTCGATCTCTAATCGTCGGCTTGGAAGTAAATAAGCAAGCACCGCTGTCCGTTCGGGTACAGTTCTCCTCGGCCGTTTGCGAATGTCCTGCTTCACGCTAAATTGACCACACCTCAAGCTTAAAACTAGTTTTTTGCGTCCATAAATACTACACGGTACGTTTAAACTGTAATGATCTCCGCACTAGTGTTCAGGAAGGGTGATTTCTTTACCGTAGGGGAAATGTGGAAAAGGGTAACATTTCTGATGTTTATGCGTTGAATCACTAGATTTTTTTTTATTTGGGTTCATGGAAATTATATCAAAGTTTTCGTCAAATATAAAGTTTTTCCCCATCATCCCTTACATCGCTAGAGTCGCAAGTAGTCAGGAAAGTAACCGATGGGCCAATGCTAGTGCTATCAAGAACTGAGCCTAAGCTTATATTTCCATATTTAATAACTATTAGCGCAAATTGAGATTGACAAGTGCCACCTATACGACAGTCCGATGAGTCAATAATCAAAATCAGTTCACCATTAGTCAGCTCATTACACTTGAAACCGGTTGAACCATTTCATGTACTATCTACGATTGCCGGTTGTAGGGCTGGACCTGATTGGTCTCACCCGTTGGTTAAGGTCTTGCGTTGAGCCGCATCTCCGCGTGGCCGTGATTGGTACAAGCAGTAGCGGTGTATGAATGTTGACAGAAATTAATCATTAAGAAGTTTAAAAAATTACCCAGTATTTCCAGCAAACACTTAAGACAGTCAATATCCTACCATGTTATTATGCGATAGTTATTGTTGTTCTTGTGGGTTCAAACGGCTATAATTTAGGACACGTCACTCCAGCTAGATAAGAAAAAGCATTCGTTTCAGCTGGTGATGTCAGTTGCAACCTTTTAGAAATCAGAAGAAATAGATTATTGTAAACACTTTATAAATATTTCAAGTTTGAAAACAATTGCTCTACATATTGATATAATAATATAATTTAATAATTATAATTTTAAAGGGATTAAGGGATATCATGCTATTCTGCCATTAAATTTGTTTGGACGATGTAAATTATTCAAACGATATCTCACCTGAGAACGCTCTCAAGAACTTTTTTATCTCTACGAGAAATGTAACAACTGTGTTCTTAAAAAAATATTTTCCGCTGTCCGTTATAACTTTTTAAAACTATCAAATAAATCAATATGATGTTTATTCATTGCTGTTTTGACATAATATGCCACAATTTATTATTACAAATTCCATAACTTTTGGTTTTAGGATAGACAAAAATTCCTTCAGTGATGCGTTTATGGTTTTAAAAATGAATTTTTCAAATTCAAAACAAGATTGATGCACAATGAAAGATACTAAAGACAGTTGAAAACACCCATGTAAGTGAACAATTAAACAATAATTCAAAGAGTCTGGTTATAAGTAGTAGTTGTTAATAATCGAAAAGAATTCAGTTCAGATTCGCGGAGAAAAAAATCTGTTAACTTTGCATTTGAGTTCAATTAAATCTATGTTTTGGCTCATTTTTCAATTATACAGGTCGCCAAAATGAAAAATGTGCATTCCAAAAGCTCAGACCGGAAAAAATAAAAGATTGTAACTGTTAAATCATTCCTATGAATTTTGGTCCCCTAGCTATAATCAAAACTAGTCAACTTACGTAAGAGTGTCGCATAGAAATTACTCGCCGGGTTCGTCGCCTCAACGTTATGTTTACGAGGAAACTCATTCAAGTCTCTGAAAAAACGGTAATGGCTAGGGACACCAACATTCACAGGAATGGTGGAATAGCTATGATCTTTCGTTTTTTTTTTTCCAGTTTGAGTTTTTGGAGTGCACCTGTGTTGACCAGTGTCATTTTATATTGATAGACTTCAATCTTCTATTTCGTAACCTCGCTTGATCTATTAAATATTGCTTTTCTCCTACATATATTATTTCTTCCAATTCTTCTCATGTGAATTTTTTCCTCAATTTTTGTCAATTCGTTATGACTTTCGATATTTATATATTATAATTATTTGGTTCAACGTTTTTGCTCAATTTCACTTTTTGTTTAATTGATTCTTCAAGAACTCGATGACGTTTCTGTTTCAGTTCTATCCTAATTTTTCAGATTGAGCAAATTTCAAATTCACAAACATATAATTGCACTGAGGGGGTTGCATTGAATTTCAATTAGGAAAGTTTTTCATGAAAACTGAAACAAAATCCGAAAAAAACCAAATTTGAGAAGAAAGTGAGAATCTCTTCTCATATTTCGTTTTTTTCGGATTTTGTTTTTAAAACGCATCAGCATCGACTGCGTGCAAGTGGTGACAATGTTTGCCCGGACCCGGTTTATAAAAGTGCTGTGTCAAATTGATTGGCACTGAAGGTCACGAGCCTTTGTGCAACTGTGTCGCTTCGTAACTGCCTGCTGTCAGCCGATTTGTTTGTGAGTGCAGTACCCTCCAGGGGACGATTGTTTACACAAAAAAGAAAAAAAAAGCTGACCCTGGAAAGACCCGGAAGATATTATTTCAAGCCTAATCCGAACCTTTCGATTCGCGACGCAGCTTTGAAAGCAGTTCTGGCCATTCATGCCATTACGCGCGATCGACTTTCAATAGGTACAGAGACAAGACGTCATTTCTGTACTAAAAACTCTTCAATCCACCAAATTCACCAGAGATTCGTCTGGTGGAAAGATTTTGAGCCATAATGGAAGGCAACGTTCGAAAATCGTCCAAGGTGCTTTAGAACGAGTAGTTGAGGAAAGAATGGATGAAAGTTACCAAAAGCACAAAATTTATTGAGGGGTCTTGAGGACTTTCAACGATGAAAGGGAAATCAAATAGAGGGCATGAGGTCATTATGCCGAAACATAATCCATATGTATTAGTTCATTTGCTGAAAGTTTCAACAAAATCCAACTCAAAACAAATTTTTGGCGAACACTTTTGTCTGGTGCGTTTTTGTCGAGTACAGGTCATACACGTGAGCATCGCATCATAAGCGATTCGAGTCTATCCGTTGAGTGTATTTTGGAAGGGGGTGTCGGCTGTTTTCAAAATACTGCTTGTCCCGATGTTGAGATACTAGATTGCTATCAATTGCGATCCGTGTCGCTCGTCAGCGGCACAGGAATATACACTCCATCAGACTCGTTTCGTGTTACGTACCCCGAGTCTGCATTGCCTTGCCACGTCTCGATTCACCGGGTTTATCTCCCTGTGCGCTTTTATGTGCCCCACGTCATTAAATGCCTTCACTGCAAACAATTGGGCCACACAGCCTGAGGATTCCTGCAGTGAAAAGGCTAAAAAATGCAGCGCAGGGAAAAAATAAAGCGGTCTTTTAAGGAGCGCTCAAAGCGTAACTTTTGGCCATTCGTCACACTATGCAAATATTCTCTATAATACCGTTACCGCTAGTCACATTGTACAAACAAACCTAAAAGAGCTGAGACAAAACCGAAGCAAACTCCTCCGGGTTTGAAAATTTAAAATCCCAGAAGGATTTTTCTCATTCTGATGAAAAATTTTAATTTTATTTAGGAGAAAAAAGAACAATTGCATCAGCTTTATTGATAAGCAATAAAAAAACAACGTTAAACAGTTTTTAAATAGCGGAAATGAAGAACAGGAATCATGGCCCGTTTTTTTCATGTTGCTGATGTCGTTGTCAATTCAGTAAATAAATCTTAATAAATAAGGCTTTTGTCAAATTTTGAGCTAAAATCTTGGTCTGTTGGGTCGGGTTGTGATAGTAGCTGAGAAAGTTGATGCCATATTTCACGACCGCTTGACGAAGAGACAGTAACTTCTACGTAACATACTTGCAGCTTCAATCAGGTGGAGTGAATCCGGTTTTATGTACGTTTTGAACCTTTTTTTGTAAGTCCTGACCAAGATGAGCTGAAAATGTACAAAACAAGTTTCAGGCATCATTTTACATCAAAAATATGATTGTATTTCTCAAAACTACTTGTTTTGTGCAAAAATATTTGTTATTGCGTTGTTTCTATTCACCCCGAAAATTGGCGAACCGGAAATTTACCGTGGAATTATGTTTTACGAAGTATTTGAAAAAACAATTTTTTGTTTGGTGCTATACAAAATCGAGTTTCAAATTATATATAATCGAATCATATATAATCGAGTCAATGTATTATCGAGTCTCTATTAGTAGCAAAAAAAAATTATTTTTTTTTTAATTTCGAATATGACTTATCTAAAGCTAATATGTCGTAAGAGGACAGCCATAAAATACGTTACGAAAAAAGGGAAAAATATAAAAAAAATTAATAAAATTGAAAATTTACTACTAAATACTTAAATAAATTCATTCAAAAATACAAAAATAACCTAAGAAAACTTTAAAAAATTCAACATTAAATTTTTTTAATGTTTAAAAATTTGATAAATTAAATAAAAGCGAGTTGAATATAATATAATAATCAAGTCTCTATATAATCGAGTCCGATCTGTACCAAAAATTGATTGATTAAAAGTTTCAATCAATAAATAAAAATGCGATGCATTTTCCCTTTGTGAAGCTTGGCTCACTTCGAATGGTCCAAATTTCATGACTTCAATATCATTCGATTGGTAGTTATACGAGGAAATGATTTCAGAAGCTGTCGCGCCAATTCAACATCAACTGTTGCAAGCCCAAACGAAGAAATATACCGGTGTGACGATCAACGAATTGCCCTCTACTCCTTGGGACAATGAGTGCTAAACAAAAATCAAAAAATCCAAATTCTTATTAAACCAATTCAAACTCGTAAGTTCAACTATACGGTTATGAAACGCATTTACTGTGAAGTGGTTTTGACTATTCAAGTGACACGTTGTATTCAAAAAATCTTCTTAGTTATCAAATAAATTTTTTTGCATACTCTCTTTCTTTTACAGTAAAAACCAAAATGGTATCGGTTGTGGTATGTAACTACTACATTTCACATATTACTAACGAGACATAACGTAGTGCATGTGGAAGTTGAAGGCTTCGTGGTCATGCTCTTTTATGCTTAGGGAAAAAAGATAATTTCGATTTAAAATCGATCGTCAAATAAGTACCTCAAAGTACCTATCTGAATTTCACTTTTTCTTTTTATTTGGAATATCCTTGAAATTCTGGAAGTGACTACCATTGTCCACGTTTACTCTTTTACCCGGAATTCACGTTTTCGAATAATACCTCTGCAACCAAGAATGAGCGATGTATCGGACATCTGTCGCTTATTTTTATGTATAACATGTAATTTATGTTTGAAACACATAAAAGATTCCCTGATAAATGATATCTAGATGTTGTGCAACAATGAACCGTATAAAAACATACTTTACGGGAAATTTAATAAAAACATATATGAAAACTCATTGTGGTGGCGTTTAAGTCACTTTTTCGTCGTTTAGAAATTATTCAAAAATGCTTTTCAAATTTTTTATTTTGAAATGGACATCATTTTTAGAAAATTATCATTTTATGCTTCTGTATAGAATATGGCGTTTGAGACACTTTTGCGATTACCTATTTTACATTTTATGCAGATGGGTCATTCCATACGGAGTGACGACGAAAAAGCACAAATTTGGACACGACCATCACAGATTTTGTTCAAAGTTAGGGAATTTATTCATCTACTGTCTCTTTGGAAAAATCCCAATTTTGGTGTCGATTGAAAAACCCTCCGCTCTGTGGGACCCCCCTCTTTATTGCGAAGTCGCGCAATTTTTGTCAAAAATCTTTTTTTTCTTTTTTTTACAATTCATAGACGTGAGATGTCCGAAAAATACTGATAGATGATTTTTGAAGAAAATAAACCAAGGAATCCAGAAAAAATATAAGTTCTGCCCGGAAGTGTTGCCAGACAAATTATTTTTGTAGTTGAAAACTAAATTTACATTTTTCGGCAAATTTTTTCAGCCATTTTTATTTGAAATTTGATAAATTCATCGTGTTCCTAGGAAAATTTCACATAAGAAACAACTATCATATAAACTTCGTAATTATTTTTTTTTACAATTTATAGACGTAAGACACCCGGAAAATAGTGATAGGTGAATTTTGAAGAAAATGAACCAAGGAATCGAAAACAAATATTTCTTTTGCCCGGAAGGGTTGCCAGATAGATTATTTTTGTATTTTAAAATTAAATTTGCATTTTTCGGCCAATGCAGCTAGTTTTATTTTGAATTTGATGGTTTAATCGTGTTTCTCCGAAAATTTTACGTAAGAAGCACTTAACACCTCGTGGTAATATGAGCCAATCTTGAGATATAACATTTTTACGAAAAATTAATTACAAAATTCAGAACTGGGGTGACATTGCGCATTTCGTTTCGAGCAACTCGAACAAAACTAAATGATCGCTGGGGGGCGTTTTGTTAATTGTTTCGTATTTGACAGCTCCTTTTAAGCTTAAAGCATAATTGGCATTATGTGACCTACTCGAAAATAGCGAAAATCGTTCGAATTGAGATGCGCAATGCCCTGTTTTCGTAAAAATGTTATATCTGGAGATTGGCTCATATTACCACGGGGTGATAAGTGTTTCTTACGTAAAACATTCCAAGAAATACGATTAAACCATCAAATTCAAAATAAAATTAGCTTCATTTGTCGAAAAATGCAAATTTAGTTTTAAAATACAAAAATAATCTATCTGGCAACACTTCCGGGCAAAAACAATATTTTTTCTGGAATCCCTGGTTTATTGTCTTTAAAATTCACCTATCACTATTTTTTGGGTGTCTTACGTTTATAATTTATAAAACAAAATAATTACGAATTTACAACTTTTTTCGTAAAAATGTTATATCTCACGATTGGCTCATATGACCTCGGGATAATAGTTGTTTCTTATGTGAAATTTTCCAAGGAACACGATGAAACTATCAAATTTAAAATAAAAATGGCTGCATTTGCCGAAAAATGTAAATTTAGTTTTCAAATACAAAAATAATTTGTCTGGCAACACTTCCGGTCAAAACTTATATTTTTTCTGAATTCCTTGGTTTATTTTCTTTAACAATCATTTATCAGTATTTTTCGGACATCTTACGTCTATGAATTGTAAGAAAAAAACAAAAGAGATTTTTGACAAAAATTGCGCGACTTTGCAATAAAGAGGGGGGTCCTGGAGAGCGGGGGGTATTTCAATCGACACCAAAATAAGGATTTTTTCAAAGAGACAGTAGATGAATATTCCCCCTCAACTTTGAACAAAATCTGTGATGGTCGTGTCCAAGTGGCACGTACACTTCGTATGGAATGACCCATACACAATTGGAGAGAATAAGTATCCAAATAAAATGAAACGGAAAGTAGCTGCCAATATCTGCCTTCCTGTAAGATATGTTCTCTTAAAAAATGTGTCATAAAATCCCAAAAACAGACATTACTCCTCCAAATTAAGAGATAGCGATACACATTCATCTAAAAAATTGTGAAATTTATACACAATTAGACACATTTCAAGGGTCATGGATATAAAAGTGCCTACAATCAAAGCAATCAGTCACTCAACAGCTCTTCAAAGTTCGCTCCTCAACTACAGTCGAACAACAAGCGAACAAAATGAAGGTACTAATTGGAGTTAATCTTCAAAGGCTGGAGCATCAATAACTATCAAACAATTCTTTTCCAGTTCATCTTAGCCGCACTCACTTTGGTTGTTCTGGCTTTGGCCGCCCAAGCTCAGCTAACTGAAGTGACCCGCTACGGCACAACCCGGCCCGTCAGCAGCACCGTTTGGCCAGGTTACGGAAGCCTTCTACCGTCTGTCAACCCGGCCTGGGCAGGTTGGTTGGCGGGGCCAGCCAATGGCAGAATCTGGGGCTACGGTACTCTACTAGCGTTCAATGGACCATGGAACAATGGATTGTGGAACAGCTGACCATGGAACGCCGAATTGTGAACCAACGGATTGTCGAACAACGGTTTGTGGAACAATGGACTGAGAAACATTGGATTGTGGAACAATGGATTGTGAAAAAACGGTGTCAGTGGCTAAGGATAAAAGCAATATTGGTAAACGGACCGAAAGACAATGGATATCTTAAATGCTATACGAGGATCATCGAAGTAACTTATCTCGTTTTGTTTCACTTATCTTATGAAAATATAATAATAAAAATATTGATGATTTATTCTGATTTTTGGATGAACATTTTTTGGAAAATTCGGTTATATTCTTGAAAAAACATTTACAATTTAAAGCAAAACTCTGCCGAGAGGAACCAGCTGTGTTCGGTTTGGTCAACGATGGATTTTCGAATCGCGTTGTCATATGCGATTTGATTTATGTTTTGATACATATTGATACATTTTGATGTCTTTTTTTGATATTGTGCATCTTGAAATTAATCGGAATTAACTATTTTTTAAAAGAAAATGCAACCTAGGATTCCCTGACAGTTAAATTTAGCAATATCGAATGCTGATTCAGATATTGACGACTCTCTACTTTTGGTATAATCATAGCATTTTGTTATTTCAATAATAAAAAACTTCTATTTTCGATCGAGCTGAAAAACTAGACAGTGATGATTTCTTAGGATATTTTCAGTAAGTAAGGAAGTGTTATACAAAATATAACATTTCTCTCGCATCTCTGGAAATATTGATCTATTCAAGATTTTTTATCTATACCTGAGCCAACATTCTTGACTCATGTACCAGCTTACTTTTTGATAACTGTAATTGATTCCACCAGCACGACGTTGTGTGTCATAATAGCTATTAAATATTCACATAAGGAAAACAACTGAACTGATGCAATCAACACCACAGTTATCACAAAGATGTACGCATCCCATTTCTGCTATTCACTTTTCTCTTCTACTGCAATGATAAGATGCACCTTCTACTCAACATTCTTTTCAAGGCAAAACTATTGTACAGCTACCATATACGTTTATTTTTAGTTTGGCTCCCGTAGCAGCAGCGAGCAGCACAAATTTGTAGTTGTAGAAAACTGACTTACCTACATGAAAAAATATATACGCTGACAAAAATTTAAACTTTTTTTTTTGTATTATAGGTTACAATATTGAAATAAATTTGCCGCAGAATGAGATTTTGTTTTTAAATTTTAACTATGCGAAAAGTATAGAAATTTCGATTTACTTCAAAACTTGTGTAGAGATTTAAATTTTTGAGAAATAAGCTTCCACTTGATTGAAGCGATACGCCTTTCTTATGGCCAAAATACCAAAAAATGGAAAAATGTCTTCTACTCGAAGGCAAATACAATCTTCAATTTTAATCGCCGACCAGCCACCCCAAGCCGGATAGGCAGAATATCTATGTTGTAGAATAACTTCAATATTTTTTTCAAAATTTTATTGCACTTTTTAAAAAACTATATTCCAACATTCAAAAACAATTCATTGACCACGAGTAATAATTCCATTGCCAGTTCCAGTTTCATCCTTTTAATTCACCAGTATTGTCCATAACCAATGCCACCGTAGTTCCACAATCCATTGTACGCCAATGGAGCGCCATAAGCCCAGCTCTTTCCGTAGGCTGGCCACGCCGACCAACCACCCCAAGCCGGATAGGCAGACTTACCATACAGGCCTCCGTAAGCTGGCCAAACGGTGCTGCTGACGGGCCAGGCTTTGCTGTAGCTGTCCACCTCCGTTGGGTAAGCTTGAACGGCCAAAGCCAGAACTACCGAGCAAAGTACTGCGACGATGCACTAGAAAAACAGTAGAAAAATGCAAAAAACTACTCTATTATGTTAAGTTTGATTATCATTTACCTTCATTTTGATAAGAGTTTTGAACAAAACCTTGAAGAGCTGTTGAGCGACTGATTGATGTAGAACTATTTGGAAATGCTTTTATACCTGCTTCCCAGAAAAGATTTATGAAGTATAATTTAACCAAATTAAATGAGCCGCAAGGTGACGTCAATTTTAGAAACATTCGCCATCAATCGACATAATTTTGAGTGCTCAATTCAATTAATTGCGAACTCTCGGCCGGGTTAAAAGGAAGAACATTCACTCACAAGGCAGTTGGAGCGTAACGGCTGATCGTTGCTAGCAGACGATTAGTTTTAATTTGATTTTTTGTACTGCTCTAAAGTCAGTTTTTTGTTTAATTTTTTGAGTTCCTTCAGTTAATAGTAATAGGCCTGATTTATTTTGTCCCGTCGAAAAAATTTAAATCCGATATCAATTAACGTCTCGCTTCAGATGTTTTACCAGTGAGGTATGGTGTCGAAGGGTTTGAAAAGGAAGAAAACGTTTAGCAGCACTTTAAAATTTTTAAGAACGACCGTTCTCTTTAGTTTTTTTCTGTAAGTCACAGATATAAAAGAGACTACAACTTTTTGAACAGCAATCAGTCACTCGACAGTTCTTTACAGTTCACATTACAAAACAATTCAGCAACATTCTCACAAAATGAAGGTACTAACTGGGATTAATCTTCAAAGGCTGGAGTATCAATAATTGTAATTAAATCTCGTTTCAGTTCATCGTTGCAGCGCTCGCTCTGGTTGTTCTGGTTTTAGCCGTCCAAGCGCTCCCAACCGAAGTGTCCGTTTGGCCAGCTTACGGAGGTCTGTACGGAAAGTCGGTTTACCCAGCTTGGGGTGGCTGGTCAGGGTGGCCAGCCTATGGCAAGAGCTGGGGCTATGATGCTCCACTAGCGTACAATGGACTGTGGAACTATGGTGACTATTGGTAAACGGACTGGAAGGACCAGGTGGCGATAGATATCTTGAATGTTACACGAATAACAAACGAACAGTTTTATTTTTTTTTCTTGTTTTAACATTTTTTACTAAAATATAATAAAAGTAAAAAAGAATGTATGAATTTTAATTAAAATTTGGATGTGAGTGAAAGAACACATTTTTTGCCCTATGTTTTAATTTCTGGAGGAGGGTCTCCTACGAAAGGCAGAAAATCAAAAGGCAGATTCACGAAAGGCAGAATCACGAAAAGCAGAATTACGAAAGGCAGAGTGTTTCATAAGGCAGAATAACGAATGGCAGAATCACAAAGAGAAACGAATGGCAGAATCAAAAAATGGCCTATTTTTTTCTTAACAACACACACTCGCGGCCTTTGGCCGACTCTATTGTCCTAGTGTATGCTAACTAAGGGAAAGAAAACTCGTTTAAATAATCCTAGAAAACCAGTAGATCAGTTGTTTGTATGCGAGAGACCGCCGCTTCCGACGGCGGGTCGGCGGCCGGCTCGGACCGCGGAAACCACGGCGGCTTTGTGCCGCCTCGGTTCCTTGCCCTCGATTATGCGTCTTCGCCGCATGAGTTGTTTTATGTTAATTATAACCAACAAGCCGTTGAGTCTAGAGTAAGCTTTACCTAACATCGAAAAATTACTATCCGCGATGCCGTGAGAGTCTTTAGAACCTGAGCCAAACCAGTTTGCGCGTTTCGGATCTAATTATTAGGCTTGATTTGCACCTTCCATCAAAACTGGTCATTGCTTGTGACCAGTTATTTTGTCTGGTTAACAAATAATATTAAATAATAAATGTAGAGTAGCAGCTTTGATACCGTGACCAGGATTGGTTTTGCTACCAGTGATTCTGCCTTTCGTGCCCTTCGAAATTCTGCCTTTTGAAATATTCTGCCTTGTGTGAACGGTCATAGAGTTCTGCCTTTCATGGTTCTGCCTTTCGTGCTTCTGCCTTCCGTGATTCTGCCTTCTGTGGCGAACCCCTGGAGGAGGTTTTCAAATCTTGTTCGTATCAGCGCTTTGGTAAATTTACCAAGATTCTGAATTTGAGGTAAAATAGTTCTATAATTCTATAAATATCATTATTCGAGGCATTTTGCTGCATTGATGTCATGAATAGTCAAAAATTATTACCCAAAAGTTATTACCCAAAAGGTTTAGTTCAGCATACACTTTATTTTGAACAGCTAGAAAAAATTTCCATCACTGTACTAACTTAAATTGACATTAACGTTGTAATAAACTTCATATAATTCCTGTTCTATAAATTATCGTGTAATCTTTATCTTAAACATAAGAGCAAAATTCTGCCATTTTTCTCGAAGACTTTTTATATGCGCACGATTATAGAACTTGGTTTTTTAGTCCTTGAATAAAACCGATAATTACTTATAAAATACAATGTACACTATCACATCAACATGACTCACTGTGAAGGCATTCTTTATACTATTGTACCAAAGATATAACCAGATTTCCGTAAAAAATAGGAACATAAATGAGCATAGAGCTAAACTTCAGCAACGTCATCTGAGTCGACAAAATTTGAATTTTATTAAGGTGCTATTAGCACCTCAACTATCAAGTAGCTGCATAAAAAAGGCAACAAATGCGCTGAACGCGGTTTCAATTTGTCAAATGCATTTACTAACTAGAGTAATTCAGGTTTACGAGCACCAGCTTCTGTCATAAACGAGAACCCGTTGCAAATTATATCGACAATAAAAAAACTTCAACTAATCAGAAAACTTCTAAGGGCGACTTTCAATTGACAATCAGTCATTTTTTATGGGAGGACAATCAAAGGGATCAGATTGAAAAACATAGTCTAAATTTCAGAAGGCGGAAAAAAGCCACACTGAGAATGGAGCAGCATTCAAGCACCAGTTTTCTGCACAAAACGGTTCACAATGGGACGCACACCGGCGAGGGTGGAGATCAACACCGAGCGATGGCGACCTTGATATTGGCCCACCTGGTTCTGATCTGCAGCGCGACACACTCTGGAAGGAACAATGTCGGTCCGTATGTACGGTGCATCGGGGTTTTTCTTATAACTGGTGTTAGGGCTAGCTGGGTAACATTTCGGTACAAAATAACCCCTGTCTACTGCACGGAAAGCATGTTAATTAATTCTCTTAGTCGTTGGGTGTGATCGGAAGTGTCAGGAACGGTGGCACGGGTCACAGAGCGACGCCCAGCTGAGCGAGTAAATAAGAAGCGTACATTAAACAGAACGTGACGACTGAACATAATTTAGTGATTTCATTACGAGATTTATTCTGTATACTGTAAAATAGACTGTGTTGAAAAAATATTATAGATGTCAAGTTCAGAAATTTTACTCGTTCATGAATTCAAGTTGGCACTAGACTTTAGATTTTAGAACATACAAATTAGACGCTAAACCCATTGTTATTGCAATGTTAAAATGCATATCTGTGGAGAGATGGGCTGTAATTCATGATACGATACTAAATCTATTTGATTTTTAAAATAGGCACTTTATAATTCGATTAAAGTCGTTTCCCTATGTTGTTTGTAATTCCTTATTAAAAAACCAAAATGTCCCGGATCTTATACTCTAAAACCTTTACTGGTGGATAATTAATCGAAACGACCAACCAATTCGAATCGATCTAGTTCGGGCTAGTAACCCCTTAGAAATAATTCCCCGTACCTCTTCCGCTTGGTATTCAGCAACAGTCGAAACCAGTTTCGCTTGAGCGAATTAAACGACTTAAGAACTAAACACGGTCCAGCCACCGCCCGACTGTCGCAAACCAAAAAAAAACATACCAGACAAACCAGGATATCTCGATCGATCTGTACGTACGTACAAGAGCATGCATCCGCAATGGGCGATCCGATCCGATCCTCTCTGTACGCGTACCCGTGACGACAGCTCCTTTCACATTGGCCGCTCCGAGTGCGTAACGCTGGTTGAAGGTTGTCTGCTCAAGAATCGGCACCTATGTTTTGTTCTTTTGCCATCTGTTAAGAATGATTTTTCGCTATATAAACCACATGCTACCAACTTCTACAGTAACAGTTCACTCGTCAACGCAGTTGAAAACTATTCGTTAAACCTATCCTTCGCAGGAATCCTTAAATCAATAATCATGAAGGTAAAAATTGTTGACTATTTCAAAAAAATCGAGTATCAAACCAAAATTTAATTTCCAACAGTGCATCGCAGCTGTAGTCATGATGGCCATCGCCCTGACCGTTGTTGAAGGATCCGCGTACAGCTACGCCCCAGCGCTGGCTTACTCCCTACCGTACGCCCATCAATATGCCGCCGCTCCCTGGGGATACGCTGCCCCCTGGGAACAACTTGCTTACACTGCCGCCGCTTATCCAACCGCTTACTATCACCAGCCCGCTGTTCCCGTCGTGCTAGCCCAGAAGGAAGCTCGGTATCTGGCCGCCAACCGTGGTGCCATTCACGATGCTCCCCTTCCCGGACATGCCATCTCCCAGCAGTCGCTTAACTTGGAGCCGGCGCCGGGAACGCTGTAAGTTTGTAGGAGTAACCAAAAAGGCAATCGTGATACACATAAATTTAAATACATAAATTGTTCGAACTGAACCTTATGATTTTTATTGTCAAAGCTTAGTATAGGTAAGGGTAACTGAAGTGCATTGAACGTTTCTCCTTCATGGGCTGGTGCCTGGCTGATAGTGTCATAATAAACTAAATCGACCAAAACCTGTTGTCCAATCTGCAAGTTGCAGATTTGTTTTGTATCTGCCACCGCCAACAAGGAACCATTTTAATGCGATCGGGTTCCGAGGGCCGTCAAATAATCCAAACCGAAGGCAGCTGCTCTGGTGGTACGACTCGCCTAGACAGAAAAGCTTCTTTTGTGTGATTTTGTTTGGCCTGGGCGTTTGAGGAGTGCGTCAAATTCTTTTAGAAATCAAAGTATTTTTACCTGTTACGAGTACGACAGTATCGAAATCATTTTAACAAATAGTATAAAGTTGAGAAATTTTTTTGACTGAGTGTAAAGATAAGATAGGGACATAAAATTTAAAAAATATTAAAATTAACCCTCTAGTGCCCAGTGCCGCCTTTAGACGGCCTTCAGTCAAACCTCTAAAAAGCTTCAATAAGGACTTGAACAATGTTTATAAAACTTCATAGTGTTTTTTTCGAAGTCCATCTAAAAATTAATTTAAGCACTAGAGGGTTAAATAGCAATAACATCGAGAAACTGAATTTAAAAAAAAATCAAAAACCGAATATGGACAAAACTAACTGAAAGCTTAACAGAAAAATAAAATTAACAAACATAAAAATTGTTGTCAAATTGAACTAAAAAACTGCAAAAAAAATAAATATATAAAAACCAAAAAGCAATGCGAAACAGAACTAACAATCATATAAATAATAGAGAACAAAAAATGCAATTTAAAAAATAAACAACAGCAATTTACATTAATAGATTAAAGACAACGAAAAGCAACACAGAAGCACAATTACAAAAAACAGAGAAATGAAAACCAAGGAAGTGAAGCTTAAAAAAAAAAAATTATAAGTGCTGGGTTCGAAAAACAATAACTAAACGGCGAGTAACAATAAGTTGAGAAATCACAAGAAAACCAAAAACCGTGCTCTGACAAGTGCGTGAATTACGTTACTCATCGTTTTAAAAGGGGGGAGGAGGTCTAAAATATGGATTAAAAGCGTTACGTAAGCTGTGTACGCCGCCTCTTATAGAAAATCAAATTTGAGATGATTTATCTAAGATTAGATAGTACCTATTAAAAACACTCTCAGAGAAAAAATCACGACAAGGTAGAGAATCAGAAACAATAAAAAGCAGGACTGCATTGTCAGTCAAAGAAAAACTGAGAAATAATAGAATGAAACATATTCATGAATAGAAAATAACCAAGAAGCAAAAACAATAAAAAAAAATAATAAATGTAAAATATCGGCAATAAGTAATAGGCTAAATACGATAAAACATATACGTACGCAAAATTATACGGAAAAGCAGGCAAACATGTATCAAAACAACTTAAAATCAAATCACAAACATGAAAACCTTAATTTACACAATTTAAGGCAAAAAATCAACAATGAAAAGAAAAACATTAACGGTAAAAATCAACAGTAAAAATAAGAATAAGCCTAAGCAGAGCAGTAAAAAATAAAAAAAATCATCGACATATTTAAAACAAGAAAAATTGTGTAACAGAACCATAAAAACAACAAAACAACGGAAGTTATAATTCAAATAAAAAAAAAATAAAAAAAGCAAATCATAACAACGAGATAAATAAGGAACATTGTAAAGAAAACTGAACAAATAAAAAATACATAAAATCAAAAGTTCCTAAAATATTTTTTGACGAAAGAAATTGAAAAAATATTAATCAAAATAAAAAACGAAGAAGCAAGAAGATAATCTGGACAAAAAAACAGGAAACCACAGACAATTATGCGCAGGTTATTCGATACAAAATATATAAAAAGAAAACAGTAAAATAGAAAGAAAAGAATTCATAACACAAATAACAAAAATACCACACAAAGACGAAAAAATATACAAAAATACGCAGGAAGAACGACGAAAACAACACACAAACAAATTTAACAGAATATTCTTACCATAAAAAAAGGAAAACAGAGTAGTAAAACAAAACAATCGAAATAAACAAAAATCAGGAAAAAATGCGAATAAAGTAAAACAATATATAATACACTACAATCAGAAAACAAAAAAAAAATAAAACCATAGGTATAGGATCACAAATATACAAAACTTCAGCAGCAAAATATGTTAAAACTTGTTTTAACAGCAAAAAGAACTAGAGAGTACATAAAGAGTGTACAAGATATATAAAATACAAAAAGAAGTAATTATCAAGAAAGATGAAAATGAACAATATGAGTAAAATATAATATTTACAATGATTACGGCTTAGCAGTCAAGGAACGGTTTAAGAACGACACGGTTTCAACTTCGTCTGTCTGTCTGTCTGTCTGTCTGTCTGTCTGTCTGTCTGTCTGTCTGTCTGTCTGTCTGTCTGTCTGTCTGTCTGTCTGTCTGTCGGTCTGTCTGTCTGTCTGTCTGTCTGTCTGTCTGTCTGTCTGTCTGTCTGTCTGTCTGTCTGTCTGTCTGGCTGTCTGTCTGTCTGTCTGGCTGTCTGTCTGTCTGGCTGTCTGTCTGTCTGTCTGTCTGTCTGTCTGTCTGTCTGTCTGTCTGTCTGTCTGTCTGTCTGTCTGTCTGTCTGTCTGTCTGTCTGTCTGTCTGTCTGTCTGTCTGTCTGTCTGTCTGTCTGTCTGTCTGTCTGTCTGTCTGTCTGTCTGTCTGTCTGTCTGTCTGTCTGTCTGTCTGTCTGTCTGTCTGTCTGTCTGTCTGTCTGTCTGTCTGTCTGTCTGTCTGTCTGTCTGTCTGTCTGTCTGTCTGTCTGTCTGTCTGTCTGTCTGTCTGTCTGTCTGTCTGTCTGTCTGTCTGTCTGTCTGTCTGTCTGTCTGTCTGTCTGTCTGTCTGTCTGTCTGTCTGTCTGTCTGTCTGTCTGTCTGTCTGTCTGTCTGTCTGTCTGTCTGTCTGTCTGTCTGTCTGTCTGTCTGTCTGTCTGTCTGTCTGTCTGTCTGTCTGTCTGTCTGTCTGTCTGTCTGTCTGTCTGTCTGTCTGTCTGTCTGTCTGTCTGTCTGTCTGTCTGTCTGTCTGTCTGTCTGTCTGTCTGTCTGTCTGTCTGTCTGTCTGTCTGTCTGTCTGTCTGTCTGTCTGTCTGTCTGTCTGTCTGTCTGTCTGTCTGTCTGTCTGTCTGTCTGTCTGTCTGTCTGTCTGTCTGTCTGTCTGTCTGTCTGTCTGTCTGTCTGTCTGTCTGTCTGTCTGTCTGTCTGTCTGTCTGTCTGTCTGTCTGTCTGTCTGTCTGTCTGTCTGTCTGTCTGTCTGTCTGTCTGTCTGTCTGTCTGTCTGTCTGTCTGTCTGTCTGTCTGTCTGTTTGTTTGTCTGTCTGTCTGTCTATTCTGCGGTCGAAAACTTCTTTTGCCACACAAGAAATGAACCGAAAGACAAATCTGGCGCAATTCGATCCTATTGCCTTTCTCTTCTCCCGCTGTCTGCTTCCACTATTAGCACCTTGGTTTGTGGCCAGCTGTTTTGTACCGCCCGTTTCCTCTGCCACTTGCTTTCAACAGCAGCATCAGCTGCTGCTTTCTCCTCCTTTCCATTCTCTGCTACTGTTGATGCTTAAGATTAAAACGACCAGCTTCGTAAACGTAGAAAAGAGAATGACGCAACTTGCAAAAGTTATATACACTAAAGTCGTTTTATACGCGGGGGATACGTGCCGCGTAAAAATAACCGCGTAAATTCCGGAATCCGTGTAAGAAAAACCACGTGGATTCCTCGATTCGCGTAAAAAAAACCCGCGTTAATTCTGCAATCCGAGTGAAGAGAAACCGAAACCCGCGCAGAAAAAATATCGCGTAAATTCCGGAACCCGCGTAAATTCCGGAATCCGTGTAAAAATAACCGCGTAAATACCGGAATCCGCGTAAAAAAAACCGCGTAAATTCCGGAACCCGCGTAAAAAGCGACCTTAGTGTAGTCATATCGTCAGTTGAATTCAATACTGGCACAACTCAAAATTCATAGTTTCGAGAAAAATCTGTTTGGAAATTATCGTCAAAAAATTCAGTTTCCATTTTCGTGATAATAACCATGTTATTCAAGTTTTACCCTCAGTTTTTCGTCTTTTCTGGGATATTTTAGATTTGTGCCATAGAGGAACATCTACTTATAACTCTGGAGTTTTTGTGAATTTTTAAAACGAGTCTTCGTGAGATGAAACTTGATAGTATTTGGCATCGTTTGCCATCAAAAACACAAAACTGCAAAATTTCAAGTTTAGTAAAGCGAGCAATGTTTGTAGTTTGCGAGACGTCCAGACGGGACGGCCGAATTTTAAGTTTTGAATTCAACTGACAGTATGCATCATCTATCGGATGATATTCAGGAACTGCTGATGATGCTTCTGTTTCAAAAGCCAGATTGGAAATACACGCGAGTGGCATGTCTGTGCTGCTTTCATGCATGTAAATGAGACCACGGAAACAGTTGGATGATTGACGAAACGACCAATAACGTAGTAGCGATGAAGATGCGAGGTGTAATGGCAATATTTGGGAAGCGTGCTCGTGGTTGGTTGAATGATATTGATTTTGAATTTAATACGAACTTGTTGATTTTTTTTTTAAACAATAACTATTATAACGTATTATGTCGTACTGTTGATGCTAATAACAAATCTTATGATATACATATAATCGAAAGATGCATAGACCAAAAACATATGTGTCGATATTTACAACGCTATACATAATTGAAATATTACATCTAAAACGTTTTACTAGATGCAAGAGAAATCTGAAAATGGGCCTTTACGGAAAGACGTAGTGCTACGTCAAAGCAAATAGTAAATGGTATAAACGAAATGATAATTGAGTAATGTTTAAAAACACCTCAAGAAAAAATTAAATAAATTTAACTAAAAATATTTTTTTTTTGAAAAGAACAGACCACATAAAACAAAGTAGTTGAATAAAAATAAAATAGAGATCAAAAGAAAGAAGTAAAAAATAAAATGAGCAGAATGCTAACATTGTATGGATTTGATGAAGAAAGCTCAAACTAAAACGAAAATAACTTGGTGATAAGCTGAGAGCTAACAAAAAACTAGAAAACGTAAAAAACTTCGCTCCAACAAGGCGCTCAATGCTAGTTCAGTTCCGAAATTCTTGAGCTTAGCACCACCGTCTGTCGCCACCGCAAGTGTTGAGTATGGTCAGTTTCGACACAGGTAGAATTGCACTGTCGCTAAGCCGATATCTGCTGCTTGGACTTGTGAACCTGTGCACAAGGGTAGGGCTTAAATTTAGTTCGCATTTGATTAACTGACCGGGGTGCTGCCTGCAGAGCAAGACGGCGAACGAACTGAACGTGCCTCCGCTGCTGTTCGCGTTTCGCCCTTGTGCCGAACAGGAATTCGATCGAAACAGTCGTAGGTAGGCTTTTATTAATACGCGTTACGCGAGTTACGAATGCATGTTTATTTCGACTGAAGTTCAACCGGACCCGGGTCGGGACCATTGCAGAACTTGTTATGGTTGAACTTTGTGTGGATGATTGACAGGTTATTGGCAGTAGGTGTTCCTTCTGGGATTGATTCAAATATATTCTATGTTGATTATTTTTTATTCGTGAATTTTTCGGTTTCTAAGCGGAAATGAATTACTGAATACTTTTGTCTCATTTTTCGGTTAGCACTTTAACGCATCATTACCGGGTCACACCTTGCAACCGTTTCGCTTGACAAGCTGGTCATTGTCGAAGAAGCATGGGTTGGTTAACGATGCCTTCATTTTCTGTGTTCTTTTATGTGTGTTCTACGTTTTTAATATTTAATCTTTAATCTGACGGTGCTCAATTTAATTTTAACTATTTTCAGTACTCTGTTTTTTTATTTACTACTCGAATCAATTTTGTTCCATTTATTTATTTACATTTTTTTTGTTATTCTTTTAGCAATTCGGAAAAAATAGTCTAATAAATGATTTTTATGAGTTTCTAAATTTTAGATTTAGAGCTTATAACTTATAATTATAACCGAGTTTATAAATCAGGACAATCAAGGTGAGATTTTTGCATCAAAGCTCAATCCAAACATGTTCATTCCAGCGGGTAATTGACGCGGTACTTATCCCTTACAATCGGTTTACGTTTTGTTCCTACGACATCGTCATTCAGATCAACGTCCAGAAAGCCCTCCGCTATGAAGGATCGCGATTCTGACACCTTTTTCCTCGGTTCACAATGAGACTCACAACAAGAGCCTACCGACCAGAACCGGATTTCGCTTCCCATGAAGATCACAGCCTCCCGGTGCGCGCTTACAAGACATTGCGAAGTGTAAACACTAAGGCATGCATGCTCGATAATGAAGCGCCATCTGGATCGGGGCAATGGACTACAATGTGGAGCTACTCTTGAGCGTCTATTAAACCCGTTCGTAACGCTCACTCGGAATCTGCGTGATGGGTGTGTGTATTACAAAATGTTACATAGCTTAAGAAGCACAGGACAGGGGATGGGGATGGGCGTTGTCGGCAGGTTTTTGTTGTTTTTCTTTGCGTTCAAGTGATTTCGCTTTACTTGTTCGCCAAGCGAGGAATAGCCAACGAGCCAACTCTTTGAGATCCATAAAAAATATCAAACTTTTTCTTTATTTTTCTCGGGTGGTTTCTCGCCGGTGTAATGAGGCATAAGGAAGTCCTGTGGAAGATCCAGTTTGGACTTGCAGTGATACCGGGAGCTGCATTATTTTTTCGAGTATAAATATTGGATGAAGTTCTAGGAATAATCATAGTTTCTTTGAATCTCGAGAGGAAAACATCATCCAAAGCAATCATGAAGGTTGGTAACTACTTTTTTTTCTTGTTTGAAACTAAGAACTTAGGTGCTATTAAAATTCATTTTCAACAGTGCATCGCTGCTGTAGTCATGATGGCGCTCGCCGTTGTTGCCGAGGCAGGTCTCGCTCCCCTACAGTACAATTATCTGTACCCTTATTCAGGTCATACGACCGTCGTCCAGCAAACCGAAGCCGAACCGACAAAGATCATTGAAGCGCCTTTACCCGTGTTCTATGACTATGCTGCTCCGTATCCTTACTATCCTTACGCTCGGATCTCGCAGCAGCCAGGTGCGATTTACTTGCTGCAAAAAGAAGCTCGCTATCTGGCTGCCAACCGTGGGGCTGCCCACGACGCTCCTCTTCCGGGACACGAATACTCCCAAATACAGCTCAATTTGGAACCAGCAGCGGGAACTATCTAAGCCGTTCCTCTCTCCAATTTGGATATGCAATGTGATAACAAAATCAGAATAAACACACATTCAGGATGGTAGACTGGAGTTGGTTTTATTGTCTTATTCCCTTGTTAGTAACGACCTTATTGGGTGGCCATTCTGCAACATAAATGGCGATATATTTTCCTCCATTCCATATCAAATAAACACTTCAAAACTTACCTGGTTCTACCCGATCGACCACAAACCGGCTTCGACCGCATTCGAGGCGTCTCGTAGTCCGGTTGTGCGTGAACGCACAGGGCAGATAGTCCTCGACACTGACATTGCCGACGACGTTGAGTTCAATAGCGCTTGGCAAACGCGACCGCCGGAGAGATTGCAAAATGCATTCGAGCCACGCCTCGATCAGCTGCCTGGTTACCTTCCACACAGCCGCTAAGAGTTCAATCGCTTCGACAGACAACAGACGCAAGAAGGCATGCGCGTGTTTATTGAGATATTTATTATGTCACATTTTTCAAGGACTTGCGGCGATTGTGCGCCACTCATGGTGTGGTATTTTGCCCTCTTCTCGTGTTCTGGTTTGCTCTTTTTTTTCTACCGGAGGCGAAACCAGCAATTCGACACGGTTGGCGTTTTATACAATATTGATTCCCAATTAAATTGGAGCGCTCGATAGAGATCTGGTGCGTTTATTTTTTGCTGCTGCTGGTACTTTGATTTACGTGACGGCAACAATTAGAGCTCACGTCGCTTCGGAGCATCTGGTAGCAAAATATTTCACTCGCAGATTTTAACGAGCTTCCGCCGTCGCTAGGCTAGAGGCAATCAACCGTTAATCGATGGTTATGAATTAAACGGCACACGCACCACGATTGATAGTCGGGGCGGGACTCGCCGCATCGAAAGAACTTGAAACTTAGAGGTATAAGTTTAACAAAGCTGAACGTGTCAAATAAATGTTGTGTGAACAAAAAAAAAAAACACCGAAATTGAAGCAGCAATCGAGAAAATTTATTCCTTTTTAATACCTATTTAATCTCAATTTAGTTAGCTGAAAAAGACTCAGAATAATTGTCAAAAACATTAATAGAAATTTTCTCGACTCAGCACTGGGGCACGGTGTATCGTTGTACTTATCCTACATCCATCTCGATAACGAATTCTCTTAACTAATCTAATTGATCGAGACCGCTATTAGCCCCAAGGCTAAGCGTGCGATATTGTTTTCCCTTGAAACAACGTTACCTAATGTCATGTTCGATAGTATACAGATATAAGACTAGTGATCTTTAATAATATGATCGTCGATGAGATATGGGTAAATCCATTTCAGGTGTGCAAAAAGGCTATAAACGTGTCTACGACCTTCTTAGATTTGGTTCATAGTTTTAAGACTTGTTCCTATAGAGCTATTATGCCAAAATCCCAATTTTTGTGCCGATAGGTTCACCCCTTACCCCGTGGGAATCTACCCTTTTTGATAAAACAAATGACAAATTTTGATCAAAAAGCATTTATTTCATTCGAATATGGCTACAAAAGCATGATGTTTAAGAATAAACTGATACATGGTTTACGAAGAAAATTAATTGAGGATTCCAAAAAAATATCAATTTTGCGCGGCAGTGTTGCCAGATATGTTATTTTTGCATTGAATAAATAAAATCGTATTTTTCGGCGAATGAGTGTACACTAAAGTCGCTTTTTATTCCGGAATCCGAGTACAGAAAATCCGGAATCCGAGTAAAGAAATTCCGGAAAAACTTTTGTTATGAATAGCACCCGATAAGCTGTTTGTGATTGAAATACAAAAATCCAAATAAATTTTATCCGATACACCTCACTAGTTAACCAAGGTTTATGGGTTGCGATATCTCCGGGTCTCGTCCGAAGTCTCCGGGCCTGGGAGGTTATCTTTGGGTCTCCGTTTGAAAGCGAATTTTCTCCAAGCCAACTAATTTCAACTTTCGCTGGCAATGGTGTAAGTTGAAAAGGTAAATGAAAAACAGCAATCAATTATAACGATTCACCAAATTATATCACACCCTAATGATTTTTGGCGTGATAAAATAGGGAAAGTGATAAAATCGGGAAATTTTTAAATTTTTTTTTTTTTTTTGAAGATGTTAATCAATAACTAAATACGTAAAATCAGTGATTTTAATTTTTTATTTAGAAAATTTATCTGTACAAACATATGAAAAAAGCTGCAGTTGTTTTTTCATAAATCGATATATCTGAATAATGACAAAAGATAGAGAAACTGTCTGAGATTTTATACAAAATATTTGAAAAATTCAATTCGAGATCCTGTACTGAAAAAATATTTCAAAAACAAAAAGTGGCTATAAAAAATCGATCATCACTATTTTTTTTAAACATTTTTTAGATAGATAATTCAGTTGCCTAAAACTTTTCTGAACAAATTGGTAAAATGAATTACTTGCTTTTTTGTAGCGCAGTACCATCAGCAAAATATTAGATGTTCTCACAACACTAAATTTTGCCGAAAACAGCATGCTGATATCTCTCACATATTGCAAAAATCTCAAAATGTAAATAACGATTTTTAATGCCTTCTCATAGAAAGCTTTATGTTGCTTGCAATATGTAAGAGATAGAAACATGATGTTTTCTGTAAAGTTTCTTGTTTTGAGTTCACCTAATACTTTACCTAAGACACCAAGCGTCTATCTTTATCTAATGCAAAAGTAAATATTCTATCTCACTTTTAGGAGGATTGATCACCCACCTTTCTACATCAAAGATGCGTTTTAAATATTTTGAAACTTCTCCGAACATATTATACGATTATAATAAACATTTGTATCACTATTCAATTATTCGCACGAAAACAGCAAAATGTAACATTGTGCATCGGTTGAATTTTTAATGTAAACTTCATCCAGAATGATACACAGAATTATGAAAAATATCTTAAACATTGAAGCGTAATATAAAATCAGTTCACTCTGACATTTTTTTAATGAAATGTTTTATGATGATAAAATCGGGTGAAAAATGTGATAAAATCGGGGGCAGATAAAATCGGGTACTGATATAATCGCGTGATTACTGTATTTAGTTTTTGACGATTTTAAATCCCCCCCCCCTCCTCCTCCGTGGACAACTACTCATATCAATTCTAAAAAATTTGTATGGACCGTGGACATTATACAGACCCCCTCCCCTCCCCCAAATCTATTCACGTGGAATGTGGATGGCCCCAAAACTCGTTTCCACTTTCGAATGCTTTATAATTTCACTTCCAATGATCGCCGCGCCCTTTCGTACACAGCAGAATTTCATTTTTGAAACGAGCTGCCACACTCCGATAAAATACTTCACGCGCATCGTTCACGGTCACGTAATAAAATCTTCTGAAAATCCAATCCAGATGATCTGGGCGAGTTCTCTGTCATGCACGGCTTGCTCCCCCTCTTTATCACTCTTTTTTTGGACCTACAAAATGTTTTGTATGGGTTGTCAAACTCTCCAAACTCCCAACCCCTCCTCCTTCGAGCGTTATGTAATAATTCGATGTTCCATTACACGTTTAATCGAAAATTTGCGATTAAGGAAAATAATTTTGGGCTATATTTCCCGTACATTGAAAAAACGAGAATGTGCATAATGAAATCGAGGTATACCTGTGATTTTTTTTTCATTTCTTTTTTTTGTCAATGGTTAGTTTCAGTTCCGGATGATATTCGGTCATACGCAGATTTCGGAATTCCCACGATGTTTTTTTTTCGAATTCACGCGGTTTTTATTAGTTTTTACGCGTCACGTAACCCCCGCGTAATAAATGTTATTAGTGTACAACAACTAACTAGCATTACAAAATAACAATGTTCCAATCGATTACAGTCAGCACTGCGTTTTTTCACACGTAGAGGAAAATTTTAGACAGAATCGAAGCAAGCCAGGAACGGAATCGGACGTAAAAATTTTCGCTCGCGTGTTATTCCGAAAAAAAAAATGTAAAAAATGTATTATATAATAGTGCGTATATGTTACAAATGTAACCGCGAAGTGAATTTATTTTCGAAATTTAAGAGTGTTCCGTTGTGTACCGTGCTGGATCGAAACCCGTACAGTATCGAAATCCGTACACCTTGATGTTTTTCTTCAGTTTTAAGCTTTATAAAAATGAAAATTCATATGATAGTTACATGTACATGTACGTTGAGCTGTTGGCCTTCTGTTAAATTAAACTATGCGCCAGTAGGCCATGAAATAAAAATATTAAAAATGAAAAATCAATCGTGAATCGGTTTCAGTTGTCATTTCGTTGTATCGTTAGAAAATTTACTAAGGAAACATTTTTCAGGTAAAAACATTCTTTAAGTGGGATATAAGTGTTTTACTCTGTAAATCTTTTTGAAATTGATGGAGAAGTAAGTCTTTGTAATTTTTGAGCTGTATATTGTCTGGTCAATAGTGTAAACTGTATTTATTCAATAAAAACTGTGCCGTACGGATTTTGATCCTTGTTAATTGCTTGAATCGAAATCCGTACAGCGTGTGTATCATGCATATATTGTTGAACTTTCTTCTTGTTTTCAGCATATAATGGAAGAAAACAAGTATAAATCTACGGCAAACAATTTCGAAGGAGCTGTGACTGAGGTAGGCAAGGGAAAGTCATACCGGGAAGCTTCGATAGGTTCCGGCGTTCCGGTAACTACAATAAGGGGTGCCGCAACGAAACGCTACGGAAATTGCACTATTTCAGTTGATATAAAATATTAGAAAACCGTGTGAAACTTTATGAACCAATTGATCCTCAAAATATATTTACTCGTAAATTCAAAGATAAATTATAAATAAAAAACGTTCATTTATGTACTTCTATATCTATACGGATTTTGATTTATTTCTGTATGGACTTTGATCCAGTCTATATCGCGTGTGTGCGGATTTCGATTCAAAAGTGTGCGGGTTTTGATTCAGGCAAAAAACAGTGTACGGATTTCGATTCAAAACATTTTTTATTTAAACATGATTTTTTCGAGTTTCAGAGTGATTTTAATCATTTTGCTTGAAAATAGTGATAAAATATAAGTAGACCTACAAGTAAACATGTCAGTTTAAAGCAATATGTGATTTCTTGATTTTATATTGACCGTCAAAGATTATCATGTGCTTAGGTGTACGGATTTCGATCCAGCACGGTACCTATTCTGCGAAACAATCATCAAGTGCGTGTAGTAATGCGATGAATATCAATCAACAAAATGGCTGAAATAGCAAATAGAGTGGCACTACGCCACCGCCGTTTGTTCGGTTTTGTTTTGGTTCTCTTTACTGTGTGTGCGTGTGCGTTGCACTAGCCATCGACTGGTGATGGCGGTGAAGAATCTTCATTCAACCCTTGAATAGCTAAGCATAACTTATGACGAAAGTGAGCCCAAATGCGGGTCACAAATTTAATTTTGTGATGAACCGTGAGAGGAGGAAAGGCGGGTATTTTGTTTTAAGTAATTATCAACTTTTTGCTGAACAATTGGTATGTTTCTTTTAAAATGATTATGTTTTCGCACAAATCTGTTACGAAAAGGGTTGGACCGGTAACAAGGCCAGCAATATGATGTGCGTGGTTTTGCTCTAAGTTTGATTTTCGATAAAAAGTTGTTTTCTTGCCAGAAATATTAGTGTATTTGGTCAAGATTTTTAGTTCAGGTTCTGCTGCTAGATAAGCAGTATTTTTATTCGAAGTGTTTCGAAATGTTTTGTTTTTTGTTCGTGTTAAAATCGTAATTGAGAAAAATTGAAAAAAGTAGGAGGGTGGTATTCAAGACACGACCGCATGACGTTGACTACCGTATTCTTAAAAAAAAAAAAAAAATATTCCATTGAAGCAAATGGTAGAGGGAATTGTAACGCTTCTTTTACAAAACTTCTGTAACAAAATTTCGAGGCTCCAAAAGGTACCAGTATCCGATTATTCTCGTCCAGAATTCCAGCCATTTTAGTATTTTGCAGTAGCCATTTATTACTAACAGCCACCAGCATAACGGGTGAAACCGGCACGAGATGACCGGTACTATTTTGTCTTTCCTCCTTTCAGCTGCTAACACCTAGCGCTGTCGTGAAATTAACATCAAGATAAACATGCATTTTTGCAAGGTTTTTTTCCGCTAGCAACAGCAATTGTAAAACATAAAATTCAACTAACCGCTTCTATTATAAAACTGCGAGGCACCAAAAGGTGCCAGTTGCCGATTTCTTGTTTACTGGTTTCCGTCCAGAATTCCAGCCATTTTAGTATTTTGCAGTAGCCACCAGCATCACGGGTCAAACCGGCACGAGATGACCGGTACTATTTTGTTTTTCCTCCTTTTAGCTGCTAACACCGAGCGTCCGTATGCATCCGGTACGGTTTAATAATGAAACTGATGGGGTGAAATGTTCGAACGATACGTTTTATACCAAGGCTTCGTCACATAATTAGAAAGAAGGAGGGGCTACATAGATGATGGAATGGTAGAGACAAATGTTTCTTGAAAGCTGCGCCGGCCGCTGTCGTAATATTAACACCAACACAAACATGCATTTTTGCAAGGTTTTTTCCGCTAGCAGCAGCAGTTGGTAAAACAGAAAATTCAATAAGCCGCTTCTGTACCAAAATTTCGAGGCACCAAAGGGTGCCAGTTGCCGATTATAGTTTCCTGGTTAGTCCGTCCAGAATTCCAGCCATTTAAGTGTTTTGCAGTAGCCATTTACTACTAACAGCCACCAGCATAACGGGTGAAACCGGCACGAGATGACCGGTACTATTTTGTATTTCCTCCTTTCAGCTGCTATCACCTAGCGTCCGCATGTCACTGGTGCGGTTTTGGAATCAGAATGATGGGGCGCCGGCCGCTGTCGTAAAATTAACACCAACAAAAAGATGCATATTTGCAAGGTTTTTTCCGCTAGCAGCAGCATAAACATCGGAAACAGAAAATGACAACAACAATAACAACAAAGTCAGATCGATTGTATCCGTTAGTGTCGACTGTGCTTGGGAAGAGAGGTAGTGATTGGCTGCGCGGTATGATTTAGACAATCGATATTAACTACCAATTTTTCAATAGTGTATCTCAAACAATAGTCTGTTTTTGTTACATAAATTTAACCGTAAAAGAATTTCTGATCGATTGATGCCAAAACCTCGAAAACCTGATTATAGATGACTGCAAAATAAGCGCTCAAAACCTGACCACTTTTCTCTGGTTTTCCCTGGTTGAATTACTAGATTTTCAAATTCAGGGGCCTAACTTCGATATAGACGTTAGCCAACGTCAAAAGTGGGATGGCCTTTCGTTCATTTGAACCAGCTAACGAAAATGACCAACAGTTTTTTAAGCGCCTCAAAACTGATCGTCCGCTCGAAACCGAACTTAACCAAAACATAACGAGTTTTCATCTTCAGTTTGTAAGGAAATTACTTTTTAAAAAAGGAACTTTTTGAGATATTAAATTTTATGACTTCTCTAGCTTTTGAATAAATTTTTAGCTCCTAAACAAATTTTACATAATTATTCTAAATTTTCAAAGCTCAGCCACTTTGAAACAATAATGTTTATTTCGGCATTTTTTTAATAGACTGAAAATGTTGTATTGTTACTTATACTCATGAGGTTTTTATCGAATTTTCGGGCTTTGGATGCATGAATGGTGCAAGTTTTTAAATTTAATAGGAATATTATTATTTTTCTTTTTTCAATAACAAAAAACAATACCATATTCATTTCAGAGAGCGAGTAATGGCGCTATAACCATAAGCTAGAAATGCTAAGACTAGAGTTAATACTCATGTTCCAACCGTAACAGTGGAAGCGAGTAAAGGCGCTATATCCTTGGTTTCGAAACCCGAACATAAGGAAGAAATACCTATGTTCCATCCCAGGAGATTGCTCAACAAAGGAGTGTACTTTCTTAGCTTTATCACTCCCAACGAATTAGGTATATTACTTCTTACACACGGATCGGTTGGTACGGATTGTCCCGATCTTAGATTATATTGTATTATATTGCGCTACACAGTAGGCCTGGCCGTTAACAAGAAAAATGTATGGAAATCATTTTTTAAATGGTGGATATCATTTTCCAGGATCCTTTCAAGTACTGGCTGTGTTAGTGTAGACTAGACTAGACTAGACTAGACGTAGAGGAAAATTTTAGACATAAGACTAATTTCTTAAAAGAGCGTATGGATACGTTATCATTTCAACGCATTCAAAGTATTGTATCTCAAAAATCTATGATTGCAGGTACATAAAAGTGATGAAGAAATGCAGGGAACAAATGTAAAGAGTATACACGGGGAAAAATAGTTTCGATGCAAAAATTTCTGAATGAACAATGCATTTTGATTTACAGAAAAAGATAGTTGATTTTTTTCCTAATTTTCTCATCATGGAAACTTGAAGTTATAACAAAACTTGTTGTAAAGAATCCACGATGGAGAAATGAATTTTTTTTTTTCATAAAAAAATTATTTAAGTTCAAGTTTTAGACAGATATCAATTTCGTCATTTTTTTTTTTGA
Source organism: Wyeomyia smithii (assembly GCF_029784165.1). NCBI lineage: Eukaryota > Metazoa > Arthropoda > Insecta > Diptera > Culicidae > Wyeomyia > Wyeomyia smithii. The sequence goes on along the minus strand of NC_073696.1, from coordinate 27,885,516 downwards.
AATATATTCTGTTGATGTTAAATGATTAAAAAAAATATTCTAAGTCAAAATATCTATGAACATTTTTTTCGTGAACACATTCGTTTTCAAGTTGTTGTGGTTTCAAGTTGAGAAAATTAGAAAATAAATGGTTATAAGTTGAGAAAAACATCAAATCAAAAAAGGGCTGAATTGTCATTTTAAATTTATTTTTACTTGAAACTTGACATTATTACAAACCTTAGATAAGAAAAAATCCTATATCGAAGAATAAAAACCAATTCTTACTTAAAAGCACATAACACAATTTTCAAAATTTCAATTAGGTATATAGAGAAAAATCTAAACTCAGTATGATAATAACAGTAATTTTAAATCATAAAGCTCTTGGTAGTATTCCTCCAAAAAGAGAATGGATAAATAACTCAGAAGTTATGGTTATGCTCATATTCACGATTATCAATTTGCATGAGTCGAGTAATTCAAAGGACCCAAAATATTTCTAAATTGATCATTCCGGTTTTTTTCTGTGGTATACCTTACTTTTTACCAAAATTTTAATTATAACTTCAGGTTTCAAAATTTAGTGTTCAGAAATTTTCGCTCTAAAATTTTTTTCAGCGTGTGAATTTTGTTTCAAGATTACATTTGTTTTCTACAGCTCTCTCTCTCTCTCTCTCTCAGAAAGTTTTATTGTACAATCATAGGTTTCTGAGCTACAATGCTTTGAATGCTTTGAATCTTGAGTCTAAAAAATTTCTCCAGCTTTGAGAAATACGCAGTTTGCTGATCCAAATACAAGTGCAAAGTTTCATTCCAATCAAAAATGATCGATTGAAATTTTACGAATTTCCAGATCATTTGGCATGGAAACGCTTAATAGCGATTCGTGGACTGCCCTTAACACATTTGAAGAGTACAAATGCAATAAGCTGGCGGCGCAGCGTAGGTGATAGAATGAGGGAATTCAAAAAAGAGGCGGATTGCATTGTGTATTATTGGTATTCATGAAGACGAACGTTGAGCACAAAAGTACATTAGTTTTTCGTCAACCGTATACCATCAATGAGCAAATCGTTGAAAGCACAGAGAAACATTACCAAAAACGACTTCAGGGGTAGTATCTACCAAAAATTTTTTTTTCTTGTCTTTTTTTTATTGGCTCAAATCATGCTTGAACTATCCAAGAATAGAAAACTACATCGCCCAAGTACTGATCTAAACTCAAAATTCGTTTAAATCAATTTTTACCGAATAACTTTCACGCTCCAAAAAAAAAACATTTTTCGTTTATTTTGGCGATGCTCATTTTGTTTTTAATTTCGAGGCTTTGTAAACTAGTAGAAGTTACCTATGATCGATATCGTGTTTTGAATTTGTAGTATAGAGGTCGCTGCATCAAGTTTCGACCGTTACAGCGTCTCTACAGCACGTGTTTACTAACAAATTTTATTTGTTTAGTCGATCAGCCGTTCTCGTTGTGTGCGTTCTTTGATTGAATTTTTTGATACTTTTTAACTGTGAGTTATACTCGAAAGTACTTAAATATGAGTGACAAACTCAAACAGTTTTGCGTGGGATCGAACGCCAACCGCATCAAAGTCACTGAGCGTCGCATGACTGATACCTCGAAAGAGGGTAGACGCAGCCTTAGATCAGACAAAAAAAGGAAGAAGAGGAAGATAAAGCCCAGAAAGGACAACTTTACGGCACAGGAGTAGCTGACTGAAGGTTAAAAAATTATTAGGGGCTTTACTGTTGCGATTCTTAAGATTTATAGCAATTTGAATCTTTGAACGCGTTTCTCTCAAAACTATGTTTTCAAAATCGGCGAGCAGTAGAACTGAAAAAGTTCACATCCGATTGACTTGAAATTTTAACTGTACCTTCTTCATTAGATTATCTAGTGAAGTACACACGATTTTGGCGATTGATTAACAACAACTAATGTTATAAACAATCAAAGTCGATTTTTTTTGTCGAAACAGAATTTTTTTTTACAAACCGTTACGTTATGTGTACTTCGCTAGCAACGCTTATATAGATTATGAAAATTTTTTTGTTATGGTTATAGGTGGAGTTGGGCACGACTTCTACTGCTCGCCGCGGAGCAACTTTAAAAAAAAAGCGGTTCACGGCAATCGCAGCACAGCCGCCATTTTGTAACAAAAATAGCAATAAAAATATTTTTTCTATTCTGCTCGATCCAATGATATATGTAATATTTATATACCTTACATCTCAAATGTCCTGTAAAAAAATTCATGAAAAAAAGCCTTGTTTTTTTGAGCATTTGGTAGGTATTACCCCTCAAAGAAGAAGAAGCCTCATCGCAACGAGAGCTATTCCAGTAAAGTTCAGACTTTCGTACGATCACTGTTACCTGGAGACCTAGCCTGCAAGGTAAGGTAAATTATGAAATGTGCAGTTCTACATTAAAAAATGGCACTCGAATTTATGGAAAAAAATTGTTTTACGCTAAAGCCGATCATATTTCATTACAGAGCAAGTTTGAATTATTTAAATTTACTGGTTGCTGAGGTTGATTTTTGTGCAAAATTTGAAGCGAAGACCCTTTTGTAAAATAGAGAAAAAACATCTGTAAAAAATTGTATTATTTATGAAAACATATGCTTGAAATATGGATAATCTCGAAAATTTCCAGGTACACTGCTAACATTATACTGCACAACACGGCTGACTGGCGCAGTTGGCAGCCCCCTTTTATCTCCGCTAGGTAACACCAGGACCAGTAGGTATTCGCAAGCTGCTCCTGCTACTGCGGTCAAAATTCGCTAACATAACATAATACCATCGTGCTAAAGTTCTAAAATGTATTGAATTTGAAACAAATCTGTTTGAATTGTATAAGGTACAAGCGCGAAACTCTTGACGATTTTTTTTATTTGCTCAAACCAAATATGAATATATTACTTCAAAAACAATCGGCTTTCTACTGCGCTAATTTACATGAAGTAAGGAAAATTCACATTAATAATTAACTTAAGATAATAAATAGTCATCATCGTTACTTAAGCGAATAAAAATAATATGAATAACGGTACAAGCGATCGATCGAATTTCATAACCCAGAGGAAAAAACAAGAAACAATACGACATAGTAATCAATGTCTTCTTGGTTCATGGCACTCTCGCTATTGGATTTCCCCGGCCGGGTACCATACAGGAGATTTGTTTACGTATATTCAACATATCTTTCAATGGCTATTATGCTGTCTTTTTGGTTTCACCGTTATGCGGAACTAAATCTATTCAAATTCAATTGCTACACTCACATGATAGAATACTTGACAATTCAATCAACCCGTTCTGAATTGACGCGCTGTCAATGTCCTCCCTCCCCCATAGAAGGCGGCGCGCCGACCGAATCAATCGAGTGCTCGATTTTTGCACACCAAATTAGACTAGCACAAAAACAAACACGAACCTCGTAGGCGGGTGCCTGCAATAACTCCGTTGTGCGTGGTGGTTTGCAGGTCAGAATTTCTTTTGATTGAAATGCCTTTTAATTGTGCTTCTTGTCTTCGACCCGTGGGTCGCTTCGTAAGGTGGAGTCACTAATTTATAGTCCGTCACTTAAAAAAAGCTCGTCTTAATTACTAAGTATAGAATTCATTGTACTACCATAAGGTCCGATTATTTTCTCCTACTCTTGGAATACTTTTTCATAGAATTAACCCGCGTGCTGCTTACACTTTTACAGTGTGGAGCGAAAAATCTACACAAGACAAATAAGCGAGCGATGTTCATGTACACAGTGATTCGCGTTCACAAACATGCTCCCTTCACTGTACGTAGGCATCAATGGAATTACGTTACACCGGTAAAGCGGAACGCAACAGAACAAATTGCCAGCATACGCGCGATCCATTCTTGGATCCGGGATGTGTGTCCAGGTTTAGAGTTCGATCAGCTGACAGGAATCTTTGAGCTATCATCTCACCCGTATATAAAGGCCATCCCAAGCATCCTTCGGACATCAGAAACTAATTGCTTCTCCGAAGTAACTCATCTCGGTTAGAAATATTCCCGCTGAAGAAAGGCTTGCAATCATGAAGGTAACTTATTTATAATTGTGTTCGTTGTGTATTATTGTCATTACTCATTCTTCCAGTGCATCGCAGCTGTAGTCATGATGGCTTTCGTCGCTGTCGCCCAAGGTGGACTGATCTACAATGCTCCGTGGATTTATACTCTACCGCATACGACCGTCGTGCAGAGCAATTCGATCCCAAAACTGATAACTCCAGCCTCCTTCGGTGGATGGCCATTTGCCCCGGCAGCACCGAGTCCCACTGCATGGCCCTTCGCTGCGCCCTACTACTACCCCTACAGTAGTCCGTTCACAACCTACCAACCGGCGGCGCCGGCTTTGCTGCTACAGAAGGAAGCCCGCTATCTGGCTGCCAATCGGGGCGCCATTCATGAGGCTCCACTTCCCGGACATGTGATCTCCCAGCAGCAGCTTAATCTGGAACCAGCTGCGGGAACTGTTTGAGCATTGGGACTGACACGAATAATTTCTGAATATGAAAATGGCATGATACGAAGACAAAACAGTTTGACATTTGGTGAGCAAAAAGTGAAAATAAATGTGCTTCATAATTGAAGTCGGTCTAAGGCTTTCTCATTCATCCATGGTTATTATTGAGTATGAGCATACAAACTGTGAAGGGGAAAATTGTTTCAGTGCTTGAAAAAAAGGTGTTAACTTACAAGTGTCGCCATGTGGTTCTCCTATTTCAGCTATAATCTTTCAACTTCAAACTACAAAGTTATGATTTGTGATTTTTCACTTTTCACTTCCACTTCCATTCAACTTTCCTAAAATTTTGGAGCTCAATTTGCGAATTTTCAACTGAATTTTCGTTCTCATCTTTCAATTATTGTTTTCTGGTAATTTTAAGTATTCCGATCACAGATTTTCGACTATCGATTTCGATTCTGGTTTTATAATCTAGGGCCTTTTTAAGTTTGACGTGTTTGAAAATTTGTAACATTCTGTACCTTTGACTACATATATGAAATTCAATCTTTTTTAGTTAGAACTTTCTGACTTCGTGTTTGTGTTTGCGACTCCTGAACATTTTGACTTTTAAATTTACTGGCGTTTTCATTTCCAGTGGTTTCAACTTTGGGTTTGTAGTTAATGCCTTTTGCCTTTCTCCTAGAAGGGTATAGCAATCACTGAAAAAACCAAAGGTAAAAGTGCTCCAAAGGGTCGAATCTCGTATATCAATCGACTTAGTTCGACGAGCTGAGCATTCTGTGTGTGTGTGTGTGTGTGTGTGTGTGCGCGCGCATGTATGTAACGGTCTCCCAATCTCATTCGATTTTCTCAGAGATGACTGGACCGATTTTCATGAAACTAATTGCAAATGAAAGATCTAGTTGCCCCATAAGACCCTATTGAATTTTATTGTAATTGTATTTTTAGTTTCGAGGTTATGTATCAAAATGTGAAAATCACAATACTTTATTTTCTCAGAAACTACACAACCGATTTGAACAAAATTGGTATCAAAAGAACGGGCTTGTTTTTTGAATCATTTGTAAAATAGTTTTACAATGATTGGACATGTGGTTCAAAAGTTATGCAAAGAAACGCGTTCCAAACACTGTTTAAACTCACTCACTTTTCTCAGAGATGGTTGGACCGATCATCACAAAATAAGTGTCAAATGGAAGGTCTTGTTGCCCCATAAAATCCTATTGAATTTTATTGTTATTAGACTTTAACTTTGTCCGTTATGTATAATAATGTGAATTCAGGTTATGAAAATAAACATGTTTCTAAGACTACTTGAACTCACCCACTTTTCTCAGAGTTGGATGGACCGATTTATACAAATTATTTGTCATTTTGGTACATTATGACTTTTCTGAAAATTTTCATTTTTTGTGAATTTTTGTTTATTGTTTAGTCTTCAGTATAATACAGTACAGACAATTATGACCTAAATTTAATTAAAATATATTTAAATCTAACTTTGCTTATATTAAAGTCGAATTCGTGACTGATTTCATTGAAGAGCCTACAACTGTAATCTAACGGATTATGCTGGCCATACGTGGTGCGGAACGTTTTTCTTGCTCTTTTTATTTTTTAACGGTTTTTTAATTATTTATTTTGATTTTATCTTATATCCCTTAATTCTTCGTTACCATTAATGGCCTTTGTTACCTGTCTCAAATTTTCCCCTTCTTTTACCTCTTTTTCACCTGTTAGTCTTTTGAAAATTTTTTGACTAATATTATTTTCGGAGTTATCACCATTTTTATTTTTTTTTGATTTTATACTTTTATATTTTCATCTACTATTTAAGTTTTTCCGTTATTTTTACTTTTAAGTTACTGTATTTATTTTAGAGTATTTCACTGTTTCATTTGATTTCTTGTTTTCCAAGATTTTTCGACATGTTTTAAATACATACTTGTCATATTTGTTGGGACTACTGTGCCTTTTTTATATTTCCTAATTTAAAAAGTTTTGATTCATTTCATTTTTAAACATTTCTGTTAACTATTTCTGCTTTTATAATTTTTTTTATTACATTCTCGCCATTTTAAGGTTTTATTATACTTTTTAGGCTATTTTCAACATGTTTGAAATAATATCATATATTTTCATCTCCTTCTACTTTTCTACATATTTACTTCTAGCCTTTATTTTTTTAATATTTTGGTTTTTCTCTTTAGTTGTTTTGTTCATATATGAACTTTTTCACATACTTCCTTTTCTTGACTGCTGAAATTTTCAAATTTTTCATGACCATTTCAACATTGTTGATTTATTTGTAAATTTTAACGTAGAGCTACGTCTCTCAGGAAGATCCTGAGGCTACCTAGGGGTGTAAAATAAAAATGTAACAATGGAAAGACGGAAAAAAATGTCCAATTTCTAAGTCAGTTTTAAATGGTTTTCTTCCGTTCTTGCAACAATCGATTGGAAAATCATCTATGCATCTTTCCAATTGCAGAAAATTGAAGTTTTATTATTCGAACTATTATACTACTGAAAATTGTCTACACTTGTTGAAACGCAGATTTCGACTTTTGATCGCTTGACGCTTGCTTTCTATATACCTAGAAAACCTGGAATGTACTCTTCAGGCTACATAAGAGCCGGCTTCTGTTCAAACCAATCAGTTTACTAGTGGATGACCACAAGAACAGTCCAAACTAAGCAGCAGTGGGTACCAGCAGCGGTAGTGATAGCAATGTCAACGGTAGAAGCAGCGGCACTACTTCTTTCTCTAGTGATTTGGCCAGCACTTCCTTTAGTGAATAGCTCTGCCATATTTTGGCAAAACACAAACGGGGATCCAAATTTCAAAACAGCTTTCCACTATGTTGTCAGAAGAGTGCCTGATTCCCACTGTCGGAGATAGCAAAGAGATGCGTTCGGCATCATAGCCGATTTCAAATTAAACAACAAATTGTCCTTTTGATGACAAATTAAATACTTAATTTGAAGAATTAATAATTTCTCGTTTATCCGTTACACTTCATTCATAATTTGACAGCAGCAGGCATCGGCAGCGACAGACTTTCCATGTCGGTTTTCTGTTCAAATCATTTTACTATCAGAATAATGGGAAGGACGGTCTCTCTGGTGAAATTCTGCCTGCCGTCCAATTTTTAGTGTTAAGAAGGGTTAGAAAATAACAACCAAAACAGATATCAGAACAGAGTCAGAATAGATAGTTTGAAAAGAAGTAAAAGTATACAAAATAAATGTGTTTATGAATAAATGTTAGAATACATTAAATTGAAAAAAAAAATGACAGAAGGGTGGTATGCCATATAGCTGTTCGTTGCACACAGTCATAATTTTAATGTTTTTTAACATTTATTCCCTAATTCATTTTTCTTTTACACTTTTTCTTTTTGAACAAGTTTGTTTGGTTTATTATATCGATTTTTTATTCTCATTTTCTCACTTTTCTACGTTTCATTTGTTAGTCGTTCTTTCTGCTGTAAACATTAAAAATATCTCTTGGAATAATTTTGAAGGGCATATTTGACTCTACATATGAAAAAAATTTCAAAATATTTTGTTTTTTATATTTGAGTTTTTTTCATTTTCAACATAAACATAAACATTATAATATTTCCTATATTTTTGGCACTCAATAGTACCCATATTTGATTGTTCTTAAAACTAGAAACAATTACCTTCAGTATTCAAAAACGTAGAAAATCGATCAACTAGTTCAAAGTTATAAATTTTTGCAAATAAAAAGCAAAGCCTTGGTGCTACATTCCGATTCGGCAAATAAAAATTGTTAAAAGAGCAATCTTTTTCTAGCCACCTTATTTCAGAACTTGTCACCCAAAGTGCTTCAATTGTGCAGTGATTGATCTTTTTCGTACGCAATCAGACCCGTGCTTTTTGTTTAGTGATTAGAATGACCAGTTCCGACATTTTTGCGATTTTTCTATGTTCAAAAGTGACTTTTGAACTAGTTGATTAACATTTTCAGATCAAATTAACGGTAATTAGTTCTAGTTTTGAGAGGAAATATCAAGGAATCATGTATGCGTACTTTGAATGCGAATATTAGGAAATTATTATCATGTTTTTAGAAACTGATTTTAGAAATTGATTTTAGACTTAAATAACAAAAAAGATATTTTTAAACAAAATTTCCCTCTTGCGGAAAACCCTGCGAAATGACGCCAAGAAATATTGCGTGTTTGCCTCAGAATAAATGACGAACAAATGACAAGTGTGAACTTTTAGCTGAACATTATCAATAACTTTGATGAGAAGCAGACCATTGCCGGATTCGGAAGTCAAAATTTTCGCGCGTGCGATTTTTCGAAAGAAACTTTGTTTAATATCGCGAAGTGAGTTTTTTCAGAAATGTTTGTTATGTTGAGTGTGATGCGAAACTTTTACTTGATGTGTATCGTAGTGCCGGTAAGATTATTCGATGAAATAGCTGAATTAGCATATGGGATTGGCGCCAAGGTCGTTTGCAGCGGGTTTTGTCTTCGTTATTGCGTCCGAAGTTGTCGCGTTTTGTCGTGATTAATAATACGTGGAGGGTGTAATTCGTGTTGTAGTCATAGTTGAGAAGCCTTCGTTCAGAGTCCATTGTGTTTAAAGGGTATTACGAATGAAAGGATTGATGAACACTGCTTTGAGAAGTGTAGAGTCAATACTGTATCGGCTCGTGAAAAAAAACTAGTTTTGAGCGATGCAATTAGAACTACCGAATCCCGTGTGATAGAAGAAGTGAACATTAAAATGATGCGGCTAAAGATAAGTATAGTGAACATGCGGGAGGTAGTTTGAAAGTGATATTTTTGTTACTTTCAAAATTGTTCATGCATAGAAAGTGACAATTGAAACGAGCGTCGCTTGCTTTTCACATCAAGGCTTGCATGAAAGCTTGTGTGCAGGTCCGAGTGGACAGACAATGCTGCTGTTTCCACCGTAAATGGAGCAAATGCATTGCAAATAAATGTCTTTTTTGCTTAAATTTTTTAATTTATCATTATTATTTTAAGTTCAATTTTTTGGAGCGGGGGCCTAGTGTGGTTGGTAACGTCTCCGCCAACCACGCTCGACGCCTGGGTTCGAATCCCACCGCCGACATAGGTGTCGATGGTTGTGAGGTGGCGTGATCCACTCACAACCAACCCAACTGGTCTAGATTCAATCCTAGCCGACACCGGGAGATTTTCTGAGATGAAAAATCTCTGGGATCACGCCCTCCATCGCATGAGGAAGTAAAGCCGTTGGCGCCGGTCCGTTAATAAACGGGTCGTGAGTTAGGGTCCTGGGTGTGGAGTCGCCTCCCTGGGCGTCGGTGATTGGCCACAACAGTGGCGGAACTAGACCGACTGAAAATAAGCGAGAATAAAAAAAAAATAAATTTCAATTTTCTTTTTGTAGCAATTGCGTAGGCGACCGATTATCACAAGTTTGGCAATTTATCATCAGATTTTAGGTAATAATTTGTAATATTTTTTTAAACATAGGTTATATTTTGGTACGTATATATGGTAAGATTTATTCATTTTACTATTTGGCACTCCTTTTGTCAATAAATATAACATGCTATTTATACGGGTCAATTTTTTTGATATAAATGTATCAAACGAATTGGAAGTCTGAAAATAATAATAAAATCTGTAAGATTCTAATATTATTTTGAGGCGGGGCTTACCGATTGGAAAATTACTCCGGAATGTACTGCAAGTACTCAGTCATTCTGTAAAGGGTCTTTGGAAGGTCGGTAGAGCTAACACCTTTTAGAACCCGAAACTAAGATAGTTGCAGAATTGAAATATAATTGAAACTGTCTTTTTTCACTATATCAGTGCCAGACAGTGGGATCTAGAAAGGTTCCACACACACACACATCACTGCCAGACAATGGGATCTAGAAAGGTTCCAGACACACATTATCAATAACTTTGATCTACCATTCCAGCATAGCAAAATGTTGTTTTTAAAATGCTATAAAAGTAGCTTGAATTTTGATGTGAAGTTTGAAATTCAAAAATTAGATCAAAAATACTATTCTTTTTCACTGAGTTGCTTCAAATTAACAAGGACAATATTGTGGATTAACATTTATTCCTATCTATTGAAGCAGCGGTTCTCAACCTTTTTTGTCCGCGTACCCCTTGGCGATATTTTTCATAGCGATAGTACCTCCTGGTTTAGAATGTTCTCGCAGAGTGGGAAAGTGTATTGTATGATCATGCCGTGGTAGTCTAGTTCAGGTTTAAAATTCAACTATCGTCGTTTGTTTGATTGCAACAGTCAGGTTTTAAGAGCAAGATTGAACAACAAATGAAGTCATTCTGTGCCGAACACGCATCAGTATCGGATGTGTTTGGTGATCGCTCCGATAGAATATAAAACAAAAGACGCGCGAGCAAGTGTTGGCATTGTTTGCCTGGTCGAGTGAAGGTTCAAGGTCGCCCGCCTTTGTGCAACTGTTTCGCATCGTGGCTGTTTGCTGGTGCGTAAGCCGATTTGGCTGCTAAGTGATTTGTGCTACAGCAGTGGACGAGAATCTCAACACAAAGGAGGAAAAAGAAGAAGCCAACAGTTGACAGCGAGTTGTGTCGCTGTGCTGAGTGATCACACACCCGGCTCGCTGCTGGTGGCTGTTTGGAGCTGCTGTATTGGTGCTGCTGGCTGTAACGGCTGCAGCTTCGACCGTTCGGACAACCAACCCTGCTGAAAGGAGAAGTAAAGAGGTATGTGTTTTGTCGGCGCTAGTGCGCTAGATTTAGCGCGATGGATGTAGATCCCTCGCCTCCCGTTCCACCATCCCCGAAACCCTCCGACCCTGTCCCTCCTGCCAACCCTTCTTCTGTTAATTCTCCAGTCCCCCCTCGCCCCAGGCTTTACCCGGACGGATCTCAGGGCAGCTTTACTGTTTCCTTTCGGCCAAAAGCAGGACCGAAATCGAAACCGTTAAACATCCTGCAGATTTCGAAAGACCTGACAGAGGGGTACAAGGCCGTGACCGAAATCTCCAAGGTCAGACCCAACAAGCTCCGTGTCGTGGTCAGCGACCTGGAACAGGCCAACGCTATTGCTCGCTCCGAGCTTTTCACACGCGAGTATCGCGTTTATATACCCGCCCGAGACGTGGAGATCGACGGTGTCATAACCAATTCGAGTCTGTCGGTCGAGTGTATCTTGGCAAGCGGTTTTGGCTGCTTAAAAAATGCTTTGTGTCACGACGTAAAAGCAAAGATCATAGATTGCAAGCAATTGCGGTCTGTGTCTCTTGTCAACGGCACAAAAGTGTACACTCCGTCAGACTCGTTTCGTGTTACGTTTGCCGGATCTGCTCTCCCTAGCCACGTCTCGATCGATCGGGTTCGTCTGCCTGTGCGATTGTATGTACCCCGTGTTATGAATTGCACCAATTGCAAGCAGTTAGGCCACACAGCCGCCTACTGCTGCAATAAGGCACGATGTAGCAAGTGTGGAGAAACTCATGCGGAAGATTCTTGCAGTGTAAATGCTGAAAAATGTATTCACTGCGGGGAAAATCAGCATGAGCTCTCCACATGCCCGGTGTACATGCAGCGCAGAGATAAAATCAAGCGGTCACTTAAGGAGCGTTCAAAGCGATCTTACGCTGAGATGCTGAAGAAGACCGTGACCACTTCTACCATAACATCGAACCCCTTTGATCTGTTGTCCTCTGATGAAACCGATTCTGACGATTCACCAGCGGGAACAACTTATGTCAATCCTGGGGCGTCTAGAAAGAGGAAAAATATTTCCTCTCCCAAACTTCCCCGAAAAGGTCCTAAGATTTCCCAAAGTGAAATGAAAGTTACAAACAAACCAAACAGTGCTGCGGAAAAACCGAAGCAAACTCCTCCTGGGCTTGCAAATTTAAAGTCCCAGAAGGAGTTCCCAGCACTGCCAGGAACATCTAAAACCCCAGTTGTTCCTTTTGCACTCCCAGTTGATGAAACAAACTCTGGATTAGTGAAATTTTCTAACATTGTGGACTGGATTTTTGAAATTTTCAATGTACCCGATCGAATTAAAATTTTTCTTACAGCATTCCTCCCAACAGTTAGATCATTTTTGAAGCAGTTGACTGCCCAATGGCCCCTCCTTGCAGCGATCGTATCCTTCGATGCCTAATTCATCTGCGTATACGAAGAATTCTATCTCTGTCTTACAGTGGAATTGTAGAAGTATTTTACCAAAAATGGATTCATTTAAAGTTTTAATAAATAGAAACAAATGCGATGCATTTTCCCTTTGTGAAACTTGGCTTACTTCAAATATTGATCTCAACTTCCATGATTTTAATATTATTCGCCTTGATCGAGACACCCCATATGGAGGAGTACTTTTAGGGATTAAAAAGTGCTATTCTTTCTATCGTATTAACCTCCCCTCGATTCCAGGCATCGAAGTTGTCACATGTCAAATGACAATACAAGGTAAAGAGCTTTGTATTGCCTCAATATATATTCCTCCCAGAGCACAGGTTGGGCAACGGTTGCTCTTTGATTTAATAGAACTTCTTCCCTCGCCACGTTTGATTTTGGGAGACTTCAACTCTCATGGTGTGGCTTGGGGTTCCCCCTACAATGATAACCGCTCCTCTTTAATCTATAACCTTTTCGATGACTTCGACATGACTATTTTGAACAACGGTGAAATGACACGTATCCCGAAACCTCCAGCGCGCCCAAGCGCTTTGGATCTATCCTTATGTTCGACGTCGCTACGGTTGGATTGCACATGGAAGGTAATCCTCGATCCTCACGGTAGCGACCATCTGCCTATTCTTATTTCAATTACAAACGGGTCAACTCGCATGCGACCAATTGACATTCCGTATGACCTCACACGGAATGTCGATTGGAAGTTATACGAGGAAATGATTTCAAAAGCGGTCGAGTCGATTCAACATCACCCACCACTTGAAGAATACAACCTCCTCGCGGGCTTAATCCTCGACGCCGCGTTGCAAGCCCAAACGAAGAAATATCCCGGCGTAACGATGAAAGAGCGGCCTCCAACTCCGTGGTGGGACAAAGAGTGCTCCGATGTCTACACGCAAAGATCCGACGCGTTTTTGGCCTTCCAGAAGGGAGGTATACCCGACGACTATATACGGTATTCGGAGCTTAATACCAAGCTTAAAAGCCTGGCTAAAGCAAAGAAACGCGGATATTGGCGTCGGTTCGTGAACGAGACGTCGAGGGAGACATCAATGAGCACTCTTTGGAACACAGCCCGAAGAATGCGGAATCGCGTAACGGTCAACGAAAGCGAGGAGTCTTCAAGTAGGTGGATATTTGATTTTGCCAGGAAAGTATGTCCGGACTCTGTTCCTGCGCAAAACCTTGTTCGCGATACGTCTCCGGGCCACGACGCGATAGAATCACCTTTTACGATGGCAGAATTTTCAGTTGCCCTCCTGTCCTGTAACAATAACGCGCCTGGGTTAGATAGAATCAAATTCAACTTGTTGAAGAATCTACCCGGCAATGCCAAGAGGCGCTTGTTGAACTTGTTCAATAAGTTCCTGGAGCAAAACATTGTACCGCAGGATTGGAGGCAAGTGAAGGTGATCGCCATCCAAAAACCAGGGAAACCAGCTTCTGATCACAACTCTTATAGGCCGATTGCAATGCTATCCTGATCCGGAAATTGATGGAAAAAATTATACTCCGTCGTTTAGACCACTGGGTCGAATCAAATGGTCTACTATCAGATACTCAATTTGGCTTCCGCCGTGCCAAAGGGACGAATGATTGTCTAGCGTTGCTTTCAACAGATATTCAGCTGGCGTATGCTCGCAAAGAACAAATGGCGTCTGCGTTCTTGGACATTAAGGGGGCTTTTGATTCCGTTTCTATTGACATTCTTTCGGGTAAACTTCACCGACAAGGATTTTCACCAATTGTGAACAATTTTTTGCACAATTTGCTGTCCGAAAAGCACATGCATTTTACGCACGGCGATTTGGCAACTTTTCGCATTAGCTACATGGGTCTTCCCCAGGGCTCATGTTTAAGCCCCCTTCTTTACAACTTTTATGTAAATGACATCGACGAATGTCTGGCAAATTCATGCACGATAAGACAACTTGCAGACGACAGTGTAATCTCTGTTACAGGAGCCAAAGCTGCCGATTTGCAAGGACCATTGCAAGATACCTTGGACAATTTGTCTGCTTGGGCTTTACAGCTAGGTATCGAATTCTCTCCGGAGAAGACTGAGATAGTAGTTTTTTCTAGGAAGCATGAACCTGCTCAGCTTCAAACACAATTAATGGGTAAAACGATTTCTCAGGTTTTGGTACACAAATATCTTGGTGTCTGGTTCGACTCTAAAGGCACCTGGGGTTGTCACGTTAGGTATCTGATGAAAAAATGTCAACAAAGAGCGAATTTTCTTCGTACAATAACCGGACAATGGTGGGGAGCCCACCCAGGAGACCTTATAAGGCTTTACCAAACAACGATATTGTCTGTCATTGAGTACGGGTGTTTCTGCTTCCGCTCCGCAGCAAACACACATTTGATCAAACTGGAGCGAATACAATATCGTTGTTTGCGTATCGCCTTGGGTTGCATGCAGTCGACCCATACGATGAGTTTGGAGGTCTTAGCTGGAGTACTACCATTGAAAAACACTGACGGATCACTTCTTGATGGGTCCACTGGCTTCGGTATTTTCAATAACAATTTAACCGTATCCCATAAACTCGATAATCCTGCTTCTGTTTACGTCGCAGAATTAGCTGCAATTCAGTACACCCTAGGGATTATCGAAAAAATGCCCAAGGACCATTATTTCATCTTTACGGACAGTCTCAGTTCCATTGAGGCTCTCCGATCGATGAAAGATGTTAAGCACTCTCCGTATTTCCTGGGGAAAATACGGGAACATCTGAGTGCTTTATCCGAAAAATCGTATCAGATTACCTTAGCGTGGGTCCCTTCTCACTGCTCGATACCGGGCAATGAGAAAGCGGACTCTTTGGCTAAGGTGGGCGCAACAAACGGTGGAATTTATGAAAGACCAATTGCCTTCAATGAATTTTTCTCATTTGTACGTCAGAATTCGATCATCAGTTGGCAAAATGCTTGGACCAGAGGGGAACTAGGAAGGTGGTTACATTCCATAATCCCCAAGGTGTCGACGAACCCGTGGTTCAAGGGGTTGGATGTAGGTCGGGATTTCATTTGCGTGATGTCCCGGCTTATGTCCAATCACTATAGATTTGACGCGCATCTCCGTCGTGTTGGGCTCGGGGAAAGTGGTATCTGTGCCTGTGGTGAAGGTTATCACGACATAGAGCACGTTGTTTGGTCATGCCCTGTACACCGTGACGCCAGGTCTAAATTAATAGCTTCCCTGCAGGCCGAAAGTAGGCAGCCGGCTGTTCCTGTTCGTGATGTCTTGGCGAGCCGTGAGCCGTTTTCCTGAAATCCATCCACGCCCCAGTTTAGTCCTATCCCCTTCCGCCTACATCCAACCAAACGACAAGAACACGTTAAGACCCCGGATCCTGAAACAGCAATCAGACCCGCACGATACTCTCAAGGCCCGAGGGAGACAACCCAATATGCCAGTCCGTAATATCTTGGCCCAGCAGCGGAACATGTGCTTAACTATGGCAATGAAAACCATCATACAGTAAACCAGTGCTTTTAATGCAAAATATTATAGCTTTAAGTTACATTTAGTTTCAGCTCGTAGTCGGCAGCGAGGATAAAAAATTTGCTTTTAGTTATTAAGATACTTTAGAAAGTAAGCTACCAGATATAATTGGCGCCGTTAAACATTAAATTGTATTTGTGCCGTGTCAAATAAATTATAGATGAACAAAAAAAAACAAATGAAGTATTACAAAAAATTGCTTTATCCGCCATTGCTGATTTTTCTTTCACATACCCCCTGAAGGCTATCGAGTACCCCCAGGGGTACGCGTACCCTAGGTGGAGAACCGCTGTATTAGATTTTTACCGTCCGCGTGTATAATTGCTGAACGATAAATCACAAAAAATCTTTTCCTCATTCTTATGATTTGAATCAAGTAAAACAAAATAAACTCAAAAATATATTTTCCTTATCTATCGAATGTGTCACAAACATTTTCTAGGAACTTTAAATTCATTAAAATCACGTCATTTTACTAAACAAATGAAAACAGTCATCAGGCGTCGATGCCCTTCATCTCGATATGACTTTGCCAAAGAGCTCTTTCTAGCTCATCTGCTGGCCCCCAGTCCTTTGGTTTTAGATTCTTCTTTACCCGCTAGAATGTAACAAAATAAATACCTGTGATTGGGGTAAAAAATCCTACTCACATCCAGGAAAGATCCTTTCGATCGAATTATTTTATAAACTGCAAAGCTTGGAATCCACAGCATCGATGCCAAGCAGCTGCTCCAGCCCAATGCGATGGCCCATCGAGGGTAGACGATGCCATTGTAGGTTATTTCTCTGTTGTAGACAATGGTCGTGATGAAGATGAACTGGAAGATTATTGATTGATTGGAAGAAGTGATGGGAAAATCTAACTCCGCTACCTACCGTTAAAATAACCGGAGTAACAAACTTCCAGGATACGATCCAGTACCGCTCCAGCCGTTTTCCGATCATGTACTCAACATCACGCACATAACGATGGACGCCGTAGATCCAAGCTATGGCCACGACCTCTACGATGCAAACCAGGATTACCGAAATTGAGGCCGAATACCAGTCGAACAGTTGAATCAAGTACATTCCTCCCTACGAAGAAAAGAATTTAAACCGTGCTTCTCAAGGTGATCGATATTCGAACCTACTTGCGTTGTACATGTGATTGATAACAGGAACATTACGCAGCAAGCCCCAATGGTGATCAAGCGATGTCGCTGCCGCAATCGTGGAAAAACGTCCAACACGGACGAAATAATCGCTTCTATTTGAACGAACTAAAACAATAAATTTTCTATAAAAAATGACTTCTGATAAATGTTTTGTTGGCCAAACCTGACTGTCGACACCAAGTAAAAATAGCATAATGAAAAATAAGCAAGCCCAAAATTGCGGAAATGGTAGCATTCCAATTGCCTCCGGATAGGTTACAAATGCCAAACCTGGTCCACCCGTAGCGACAGTGGACACCGGCAGTCCGGTTTGATCTGAAATAATTTACTTTGCTAGAATAATTTGGATTGACAGCAGAAACTTACTTACGTGATAAATACCCTAGAACCGAGAATACAACAAACCCCGCAAAAATGCTGGTTGCACAATTCACGATCGGAATAAGTATGGCGTCGAACTTGGTGTTGTTCCGAAACTGATTGTAGCTCGCCATGTTGACAATTCCGCCCCAACCGGGACCGAGTGAAAAGAAAATCTGAACTGCCGCGTCGGCCCACACTTTCAGATTGGTCAGTTCGCTCCAGTTCGGCATGATGTAGAACCGAACCCCTTCGATTGCACCCGGTAGAGTGATTCCTCGCACGAACAGTACAGCCAGAACAACAAACGGGAAGGTGGCGGTAAAGTAAACAACCTTCCCAACCGATTGTATCCCGTTGCAGATGCAACCGAAGATTATCAGCCAAGCAATCACGTCGCAGGTCAGCAGGGGCCACACGATGTTACCCAGCGTTCCGATGCCTTCTGAGATGTGGAGGATTTCATTGCTGTTGGTAATCGTTTTATCAATGAATGATGGTTTTTTATTTTTTTCATCTAAACTTTACTTAAAAAACTCATCGGCAGGAGTCCGCATTCTCTGAGAGGGATCGAGTGCAATATTGTTCATCAGCAGCTGCACATCACCAGCCGTTCCATTCAGCTCTAAGCATCTTGGAGTATTCCACTCATTCCGACAATTTTCCCACGGCAGTTGAGCTCTGGCGGATTTCCACAAAAACAAAATCGGATACGCGATAATCACATTGTAATAGGAAGAACAGATAAAATTGATCACAACAATCGCTAGTCCCGCTCCCTTCAGGAGGGGAACTATTTTGAACACTGTCACACAACCCGTGCCGGAGAACTGTCCTAGACAGACCTCCAGAAAGAACAACGGAATGCCACAAAGAAACAGCATCAGCAGATAGGGCACAAGAAAGGCACCACCACCGTTACGATAGCACAGATACGGGAACCTCCAAACATTACCTAATCCGATTGCATAACCCATACACGACAGTATGAACTCCGTTTTGGAAGCCCAACTTCCCCGCGCTTTCACACTTGCAGACATGTTTCTAGACCAAACTCAGTACACAAACTGACGCTCTAAGCCGTGTGCGTTCGAGAGATTCATCTTCTCCTCAATTGGATAATCGGTCTCGAGAATGACACTCAACGAAAGGCACGTATGCGCCCTGCATTTCACTTACATTTATTGACATTACTCTACGCATAAGTACACCAATTGATTAGCATGGGGCCTACAGAATGAAGCTATTTATAATCTCCACCAGTTCGGGATTCTCCACCATTGTCTTGTGGTTACCCTCGATCGTGTGCAGCGACACCGATCCGCTCGTGTACTCGGACAGCCCGTAATCACTCTCGATGTCCAGATGGAAAGCCGCACTCGGTCGTATCAGCACGATCGGAACGTTCAACGGTCGACCAACGTCCAGATTGAGCAGCGCCGCCATACGAATTCTCTTGTAGAGGGCCTTCGTCATTTTTCGGGTGTATTCTGCCGAGTAAATTTTTTGTCCTTTGCTCAGTTCGATCAGCTTCTCCGTTTGCTCCTGGAACGTCGCTGCCTGCATGATAGAAAGCAACTTTTCTACGGGTTCGTTAGGAAGGGCAAATGAAATGATGAGAGCCATGAGTTTCTTTTGGATTTTCTCCGGAGTGTCGCCCATCTGCTGGAGTGATAGGAGCTTCATATACTTTGGAGCACCATCCAGCAGCAGAAGTTTGCCCTGCTTGTTTCTCGCTTGTAAACGCTTGACGATCTCTCCTGCTACCAGAGAACCGAAGGAGTAACCAACGATCGCATAATTGTCATGCTGACTAAATAATGTACTGCACAACTCTTCAATCACACAATCCACAATCTCCGGAATACTGTCGCACTCGTGGGTACTAAGCAGTTGCAGCATAAATACCGGTGCATTAATCTTCTCCGCTATCACGTTCCACATGTTAGTGGCAACTCCCTCCAAACCCGGAATGATCAACACTGGCCGACCAACATCGCTAGCCGAAGGCAGTCGAAGAATAGTTTGATCGCTGTGTTTTTCAGTGCCAAAATTTCCCAGCAACACATCAACACCAAATACCGTTTCGCCATCAGCTTTGTCCTCCTTCCCTGCTCCGTCCTGATCCGCTTGTTTCTTTTTCTCATCTAACTTAACCAACTTGGAGAAGGTTAACGTACGTAGGTCCTGCGGTGATAGCACCAGATCAAAGTCCCGCTCGAGAACTTGCTTGATCTCAACCGCCATCAACGAATCCATCCCGATATCCGCCAGCGTGCTCTCCATCGATACGGATTTCAGCTCGCGAATGTTCATAATATTCATCACAGCTTCAATGATGTTCTTCGATCCAAAACCGGAGCGCTTCTCCGCCACAACCATACTGGCCACGATTGGGTCCTCGCAAGACAATAGTGTATCCAACTCCTGCAAACAGGAAGTGATTCTCTGCTGCAAAGTCCCCCCAATCTCCATGTCCACCTTGTCTTCCACCATATCGGCCACAAGGCCGACCTCTCCTACTGCACCCCACTGAATGGCCTTCGCTGGCAACCCGGCAGCCTTCCTCCGCTCGATAATCCGCTCCATAATAGAATTCGCCATTCCATAATTACTCTGACCTGCATTTCCTCGTCCACAGGAAACACTGGAAAACACCACAAAACGCTTCAACTGGGGACAACATTCGCGACTAGCGAAATCCAGATACCCAGTCGCTTGTGCCTTCGGCGCGAGGCACTCGTAAAATTTCTCCGTAGTCTGATTTTCCAGTATACCATCTCGCAACTGTACTGCTAGGTTATAAATGGCCGTCACCGGTCCCAGCTTGCCAGCTTCCCTTAGCAACGCATAACAACCGTCCTTGGTGGTTATGTCCTCAGTGCAAACCATCAATTTAACGCCGTAACTTTCCCAAAGTCTGTCAAGAAAAGAAATATTAACCTCTAAAACTGTGCCAAAATTGACAACCTCTCACTTAATCCTAAACTCCTGGTACGGTTTTGTGACTCCCCTGCTGGAGCTCAGCACCAGCTTCCGGGCACCTCGCAGGATCAGCCAATCGGCAAGCTCCAGCCCGAAACCACCGAGTCCTCCGACCAGCACCTGTACCTGGTCCGGATTGCAGTACACCCGATGGACGTACGTTAGCGGCACAGTTTCGCGATCGGACTCACTGTTGCGCAACTTCAGCAGCACCTTGCCGATGTGCTTTCCACTTGCCAAAAAGCGGAAAGCCTGCTCCAGGTCACCAGCATCGAACACGGTTGTATTCAGCGGCTTGACAACGGGGGACTGGAAGAATTCGCCCAGGCGGAGATGGAGCTGGAGAAAGAAGTTTTTTGTTTAATAGCAAATTTATCTAAATATCTAAATATAGGGTCAGAATTCGTCAGAATTTTCAAAGCGCATCTTAAGTTGTAGTCCATGATATTATTTTTTTGATGATTTATTTTTCAATAGTATCAATTCAAAACGATTGTTGCAAAATAATGTTCTGGGAGAAAGAATTGAAAATTTTTAAAAATCACAAGCATTTTTGACGTAATTTTAAAATATTCCTAACTCTTTTGAGCTATCGTTATTTTTTCTTCAATAGGTTTTTTAACGAAAAGCGTGCACTGGAAATCTTCAAGCATAGCACAGAGAGAAGAAAAGTATCCCAAGGTGTGCCCAAGTGAACTGCAAAAATTAAAATTGTTTTTATTACAAAAAAATCAGAAGAAATACATTCTCGAACATGAATTAGGATAACTAATCCATATTCAAAGTTAAATTGCCTGAAATAACTTTTACTAGCAAAAATGGACAAAAAATAAAGTAAAATCTGACTTATCTCTGACAGATAAAACACCGGAATTGAAAAGATCCCACAACAAATTTAAACCAGATACTGCAAGATGCTTCTAATGATTAAATCCGTGATTACTATAGTTTTAATTTACACCTAAAATCAAGACTGAAGAATAAAATAAATTTATTTATAGTTCTATTACAGAGAAGTCGATTAAAAAGCAATCCAAAGAGCCAGGGAAGGTGAAAAAAATTAAGAGCAAAATCTTTTTTGATAGCTTCCGCAAAGAACAGACAAAGAAACTTGAAAATCGTGTGTAAAAATTTCAATCAAAAAACGTTAATACACTAACGACATCTTTCTTGTGATGTCCCATTTGCTTTGCATAAATATTGCCGTATCAATATTTCATCGATATCAGTGCTTGGTTTGTCAGTGACGCAAGCGCCATATAGCGGAAGCCTTAACACTTACTGTTGAATAACGGTTGCGAGCTTTTACACACTCTTTGAAAATAAGTTGGACGTCTATTCTCTGTGTAGCTTCTATCAGCCAGCGGCGGCAAAAATTTACGGCAAACCTCAAATAGTCAAACGTATCAGAAATGGAAGGATTTCGAATTCTTATTACAATCGTTGGAAGATACTACAAGATGCTTATAATAAGTAAAAAAAGGAACCTTAATGGTAGAATTGGCCGAAGATAAAAAATGATAGCAAATTTGACTAGGCGTCTTCGAGAATTTTTAATTTCTAAAATTGTGCAAAATAGAATGCTTCTCAAAATAATGAAGGCACATAAAGACCAAGGAGTTCAAATCATTACGATACTCTTCTGGAGATAAGTAAAAATTTTTAACTGATTGAAAAACTTGAAGACGTTAAAAAATGTTGAAAATGAGAACATTTTAAAAATTTGTTTTAAATTATCAGAAACGGTTCTCAATGCAAAAAAACTAAATTAAATCATATTGAAATCTAAATCTCCGGAAGTCCGAAATAGAATATTACAAAGTTCCAAATTTCTTCCCTAAAAATAACCTCCAATCTGCTTAACGAAGTTTTTTAAGATGCGAAAAGACTGAAACACTGATTCAATCATTTGGAGTTTTTGAGAAATCAAGTTGCTAGTTTTTTTTCTATAGTCATAACGAAATTAAAAGACAAAGACTTCACTATTCAAACCAAAACGCAGATTATAAGAAGATCGAGAAATATTTCTAAATTGCTGCAGTACGGAGTCAATTAAAAAAATCTGAACAAAAACCACAATAACCGAAAAAGCTTTGCTTCTTCAAAAATATGAAGAAAAACGTAACATATTATTGAATAAAGCTCTCAAAGTAAAGTGAAGATGAACTCAAATTAGCTTAAACCAAAGAATACCAACAATACCGTAATTTTCAGTACAAATTCTAAGCATCTTTAGGATTAGAAAAACTGGTTTAAAATCTGGAATTGTCGCAAAATAAACCTGAAACCTCATTAGAGACGATGGTTTAACGGATCTATCTCTATCTATCTCTTTTTTAACTTAAAATATTTTTTTTAAAAAGCAAAAACGCCTGCAAATTAGACTTGAAACCGAAAAAATGACCATAATGTCAAACATAAATAGCCCTCAAGTCGCAAACAAATTCGTTTGTAGGAAAGATTAATAAACTTTCAACCGGAGAAGGACTACAAATGCCAGTGAAATGATTTGAAATCAAACCGAATACCTCCGATACACACTTTAAAAGTAACATCGAAAATGAACAGGACGACCCGCTAGATTAGCTCAATTTATGCGAAAACTCAAGATATTTTCAGAAAACCACCATCGGGAAACGTCTTATCTAGCCAATCCGCTTCAGAGTCACGAGAAACACTTATAGAGTAAATTAACCAACAGTAAACCCTTTTCCTTAAGTGGACCACCCGTCAGATTAACTCAATTTGTCTTAACATAAAACGGAGATTTATGATTTCCGTGATTCTGGTTCTCTGAAACTTTCTCAAATTTTCGCATAAATTAATTATTCTGGTGAGTGTTCCACTGTAGGAAAAGGGTCCACTAAAGGTTAATTTATCCTACGAATGTTTCTCGTGAATCTGATGCAGATTAGCTGAATAAGAGAGTAGAAGTTCCTTAGATGAACCACTTCCTTAAGTGGACCACTCCGACTGAAGACTTATCAACAGCATGAAATTTACAAATGTTTTCTGTGATTTCTGATGCAGATTAGCAGGATAAAATGTTTCCTGATGGAAGTTTCCTTTTTCAAAACTCACGATAATTGAGTTCGACCTGTATTGCTGAAACACGAAGTTTCATCATGATTTTATCATAGTTGATTGGAGAAAAAGTGCTAACAATTGGGGAAGTTTTACCAAACATAAAAAATCCACTCTCTCGAAATTTGAAGAGACCCCTTAGATTATTAGAAATCGCTTTCGCTGAAAACTTAACAAGGGATTCACCAACTGAAATATGGTTTAGTGCAATTTTTATTTTGTAACTGCGTTTAATCTGAAAAACGAACCTAACAATTCACAGCGAATCTAAAAAAAACTTTTAAGTTTCCAATGAAAAATTATTTCATTTTAAACGCAAAAATGTGTAATCTCGAAATAACATGATGGCTGAAAGAAAAACAAAATTTGCAAAAACATGCTCGTACGAACAAGAAAAATTTAATTTAAATTATTTTATCAATGGTCGAAATATGCTACAAGGGCCATAACAAATATTTTATTTTCAATAAATTTATGGAAATATCAAAAAATCTCTAATAAAGCATCAAGAAATCACATTTCAAAAAGGAAGAATCGAATCTCGGCAAATACCTTTAAATTCAAAATAACGTGAGCTTAAGCTCAAAATTGCCGAAAAGCATGCTTCAGATAGAACACAAAATTACCGAACAGCGTGTTCCTCATCCGATAAGAGCACGATACGATGATTGAGTATTTTCCAAATGTTGTGCCATAGTTTTACCCAAGTACTTGAAAGGTTTCCTTACTTGGCAGAGAAGGTCGAAACTATCTAGCTTCCCTTCAGGCTGGAGGTAGGCAGTCAGCTGTGTCTGTTCATGATGTTTTGACGAGCCTTGGTCTTCCCTACATATCCCTCATATACGCTTTCCTGAAATCAATTCATGTCCCAATCTAGTCCCATTCCCTTCCGCTACTTCCAACAAAACGGCAAGAACACGTTTGAACCTAGAATTAGGAATCAGCTACTAGACCCCACACGAATCCGGCAGAACCCCATGAATAGAAGCCTTCCGTGATATCCTGGCTCAGTGGTACACACCATATATACGTTGAACACCAACGAACAACAGCAACAAATCACTGATTGAAAGAAAAACCCAAGTTTTATTTTCAGCTCGTAGCCGGCAGTGTGGATGAAAAAATTTGCCCTTAGTTCATAAAATACTTTAAAAGTAAGACTCTAGATATACCAAATGAAACTAACAAAAAAAGACGAAATTATTAAATTTCTATCGAGGGAAAATTTAAAAAAGTTACTTGAGTATTATCACAAAAAAAAACAGAAAATTTAGACAAAATCAACAAAAACACATAAATCTCTAAAAATGTTGTGTCTTATACAAAGATTCATAAAATTTAATGATCTAAACCACGAAGCTCTAGCGCGTATAAGAAAAAGTAAGCATCGCAGCGCCATCTTTGCGGTCAAATCGCAAGTCAATTTAAGCATCGAAATTGAGATTGATTGAGATTGGATAAACTCTGCGAACGCTCATAATTTCGTTCTGCTAGATTTCATTCCTGACCTAGAGCGCAATGTAGGAAGAAACCAAAGAATATAAACGCAAAAAATCATTTAAAGTGAAGATAAATAAACTTCGAATCATAAAACGACACTCCAAAAAACAATGGCATAGCAAAACGCGCGTTAGGACTACAGAAAGTCCGATGGTGAAAAATAAATTACGCGTCTCAATCGGTTCTCAACGCTAGAGTAGTCCGAAAATATAATCAAGTCATGTTAGATCTCTGCAAACTGCAAATCGTAAGATAAACTACAACTCACGCTTCTGAAGATGCGAGAGGACCAAAATAAAGTTGAGTTTGGGATATTTGAAAAAGTACGAGAGCACAGAAAACGCTGAAAATAGTGAGTTTGAATCAACTAAAAAATATCGAAACTAGTTGTTCAAAAAAAAAACATTATAAAAATGTTGTAGAAGTTCGGAATTACAGAAAAATGCTTAATTTGTTTGAACTATTTTACAAATTATCGTTGATTTGAGTTATTTTAATTTATTTGGAATTTTATTTCCAATGTAGACTTTTTTATGAATCAGTTTCACGCAGCGTTGTTAAGCAAACGACATTATTTTTGACCTTAATAAACTGATTTTCTCATTTTTTTTCAAGCTTTAAAGGCGTTTATAAGTAGACTTCATTCGATAAGATTTCAATTTTCGAGCCTCCTAATTCTCTAGTTTGGCCTAATTGAGCAAATTTTCCATCCAGTCTTTACCAGAGTATTGAGGTCGTTTATAAGCTTGACTTTTTCCAGCTTCAGCATTTTGAACAATTATGAGTTGTGTAAAAGTGTAAAAGACTTTCAGAACCCGCCTTCAATGAAAGGGTCCCCTTTTTACTGTTTTTTAGCTTCAATTTCTATGTTTGAACTTCTCAGTTTCGTATTAAGTACTGGTAATTTGAGCTTATTTTCAAATTCGATCTTGGGCTTTTTGGCCTTCAAGAGTGTTATTTAAAAATGTTTTAAGTGGTTCAAGCGTGATTCAATTCTTAGTAATTTGAAATTATTTTTTGGTTCTATAATGTTTTTCTACTCACCTCATTGAATTTCGCAGTATCCTGCCACATATAGTCAAGCATCACACTGGAAAAGGTTAGCCCTCGCTGCATCAACACCATCGCGATCTTAGAATTTCTCGCCATATCGTACTTCCCAATCTCCAGGAAGTGTCCTCCCTTGGCTAAACACCTTATCGAAGCCTGCAGTTTCTCCTCGGACAGCGAATTCAACACGTAATCCACACCTTTACCATTTGTCTGATGTTTCACCATCTTCTCGAAGGAAATATCCCTGGAGTTTCCAATATTTTCCTTCACTAACCGGGGGAAGCGCTTCAGCAAGAATGCCGCCTTCTGTGGTGTACTAACCGTGGTAAAAACCTCCAAACCCTCGGCAAGGGCAACCTGAATTGCTGCCTGACCAACTCCTCCACTACCGGCGTGAATCAAAATCGATTTACCTTTCTGGATTTTTGCCCATATAAAGAAGGCACTGTAAACCGTAGCATAAACCAGCGGCACCGTACAAGCTTCCTCCAGTGTCCAGTGGTCCGGAACTGGCCACGTCCACTGAGGATCATATGTGGCAATCGTAGCCAACCCAGCAGATTGTACCGAACCAAAAACTCTTCGACCATCGTCGGTGATTCCAGCAAATTCGTACCCCAACTCGCACTCCTCGTTCAGCCGATTGGAAAGTAAAACATCTGAAGAAAGTCTTCCCGTTGCAACCATCACATCACGAAAGTTTAACGCACTGTAAACCACGCGTAATTTGTTAGTCGCTCCTGGTTGCTCATTCAAGGGTCCTTTGAACCACATTAAGGAGGACAAGTCCCCCTTCGTTAAGCAATTAGCATAGCAGTGATCATCCACCGGTCCAACAGTTTTCGTTGGAGGAAGCAACGCGTGCCGATAACTACCCCAGACGCCATCTTTGAACACATTGATCGCCAGTCCCAGGTTCAGTTGATTCTGGTAGAACGGATGATCCAAAGCAAACGGCGGAGCCGTTGGATCATCAATGAACACACAGCGAACGTTCTGCAGTTTCGGTTCTTTCCGTATACAATTAACCAGCCCTAGAATTCCCGAAGTCGAATCATTCTGAGCGTAAACCACAACTGGCATAAATTTCACTGCCTGTTTCAGCTCCAACAGCCAGGTGTAGTCATTCGTATGCAGCTGAATGGCCATTGGCGATTCTAGGAATTGACGGCTTTTACACTGCAGAAGGATCAGTGTTTCCGATTGATCAACGCGGAACGTTGCAATGTGATGGAATTCGTTCGGTGGTCTAAATTCTTCTACATTGAAATTGGTACTTTCTCGGACTATTAAAAATCCGCTGTCTACCAGGCAAGACATGACCGATTGCAAAAAGCTAAACTCGGCTAGTTTGTTGTCTGAAATTACAAACAGGCAGCTTGTCTGATCTGCCAGCTTTTCATTTTTGACCTGAACGTTGCTCGTTTCCACTTCATTGCCCGTCAGTAACACCAGGTTGGACTGAACTAAGGGAAGATCGGCTACCGCCTCCCCGAACAACGGACACAGCACGGGCAGCGATTCAACCTGGACCTCCGTCACTCCAACTGTATAGGTTGGAACATTCTCCAACGCTAGTTGAACAGCAATCCGTACTGCTTCTCGCGCGGAAATCACTTTTTGACCGTTATATGGAACAAACTGATACGTTTCGAGCACCGGAGCGCCCGGGTTTCGTCGTCCAACAACCATCGCCCGGGGGTTTGTGATTACTATTCCCCCGCACACTGAAACGTTCGATGCCGAGCAGGTTTTGACGGGGAAAAACTCCCGTCCATCGGTGTCTTTCTGCAGCTGTGCCATGTGCCGCAGTGGGTCGATTGTTACCCGCTCGATTGCCGTTGGTACCATCAGCGAACGGGTGTCCGAGACGATGATGCCGACCTGTTGAAAAAAAGGAGAAATTATTATTCTAAAATTCGGAGGTATAACTCTCAGTTTAAGTCCAAATTTTAACCAGTACCCTAAATTTGAAATCCAAAAATAAGATTTGAAAAATCCAGAACTCAAAATAAAGATTCTAGAATCTGCCAACAAGAAATCAGAGTGTAACGTTTTATTTGATTCAAAAATATATTGGCTTTAAAATTTAAATTTCAATTTAGGAAACGCAATTTATAAACATCCATTCCTATAAATCCGAATCAGTAATCTTACACTAATGCGAATCTAGAAACTTATATTTTTTTTCCTTGTAGAAGACTGAACCACTGCTATCATTGTTTGATCTTTTGTGGTATGCTTCACCTTACTCTAAGTGCGTACAAGCAGGTACATCACTATTTGGCGAGTTGATGTCCTTGCTACAGTACACATTTATCCCAGTTGGGCAACGCACTTCGTATAAAGTTTATTACCTCACCAGGACCGGTAGGTTCTATGTGTCTCTTACCAAAGATACGCAATCTGCGTTGTATTAATACTCGGTATTCGCAGAGTAGATATTCTGAAGTTTCGCTTTCGATGCCACACAGGCGACATTTATCATCATCAAGTTTGCCTATCTTCTTGAGATGATACTTACTCGGGCAGTGCCCTGTAATAAGACCTGTGAATGTCCTCAAGTCTTTCTTATTCAATCTGAGCAGCACGAGGCTCTTCTCGCGATTTGGCTCTATAAATCTTTTCGATTGTCGTAATCCGCTTATGACATCCCCGTTTGCTTTGATGGTCGCTTTCTCCCATTCACCGAGTTCAGCTTTTAGAGCGCTCGGGGAGACTCCACAGAAAGGTTCTGGGCCAACAAAGTTAGTAGATGACCCTTGTCTGGCTAGTAAGTCGGCCTTCTCGTTTCCTTCGATTCCACAATGACCAGGAACCCAGTATAAGTTCACCTGGTTTTTCATAGCTAACTCTCGGAGCGACAGGATGCATTCCCACACTAGTTTAGAGTGGCAGAAAGGAGAATTCAGGGCTTTAAGTGCTGCCTGACTATCACAGAAAATGCCAATATTTGCATGTCGATAATTTCTTTCCAGACACGTATTCGTGCATTCTATTATCGCGTATATTTCCGCCTGGAAAACTGTTGGCCAGTGTCCCATGTGAAAAAATTTATTCATTCCTGGTCCTGTGAATTTCCTGGTCCGAATTGTGGGTCCACCCTGTTGCCAACTTTCGCGTTCTATCTCTACTGTTCTGTAAGGAATTTCGAAATTTGGTTTCCTCTCCAGCCAATCCTCCTTACTTTTTATTAGATTATTTATTTGAAAATCATTCAGTATTCTCAGGTGTCCTTTTAGATCTCCTTCTTTTAGGTTGCACTGTCGATTTAGCCTTAGAGCACTTTTTTCCGCTTCTAGTTGAACCACCTGATGAAGTGGAAGAAGGTGAAGTATTGCATCTAAGGCTTTTGATGGAGTGCTTCTCATAGCTCCACAAATCGATGCACAGGCCAATCTTTGGATTTTACCTAGCTTCGCTTGAGTGGATGTTTCAGTGGTTTTGGGTCACCAAACTAACGAGGCGTAGGTTATTCTGGGTATGATTATTGTTTTATATATCCAATGTATCATGCTGGATTTGAGACCCCAGCTTTTTCCAATGGCTCTGCTGCATACCCATAGGGCGTTTGTGGCCTTGGTAATTGTTTGTTCTATTTGAGTGTACCAGCTTAGTTTCTGGTCAAGTATGATTCCCAAATGTTTGACTTCAGTGGAAAGCTTTATATCGGTGCCTTCCTCTCGCAATTTTGGAATAATGTATCTCCTTTTTCGAGTGAAAGGAACAATAGTTGTTTTGGATGGATTTACACTCAATCCCTCTCGCCTACACCATTGAGCTGTGAGATTAAGTGCAGTTTGCATTCTATCAGAAATAACGCAGTCGTGCCTATCCTATCACTTCGAAGCCGTTTTCCGATAGGCTCCGAAGAAGATCGTCTACGATTAATGGCCATAACAGGGGGGATAATATCCCTCCTTGAGGGCATCCTTTCGTAGTTTTTCTTGTTAGGGAAGTCCCACCGAGTTCAGCTGTTATTTCGCGACTTAATCCACTTATTGTGCATGACATTAATCCACTTTATTGTGTTCCTGTCTATGCCATGCCTTTTCATGGCCATTTCCATTGAGTTGTGAGACGCATTATCAAATGCTCCCTCAATATCAAGAAAGGCTGCCAGGGAAATTTCCCGAGCTAAAATTCAGATTCTAATAAGTATACTGAATATAGATTCCAATAGATTCGAAATCAAAAAAATCTTCAATCAGCAATCGAAAGAACGAAATCCCGAGAATGACGATCCAAAATCATTCATAAACCCTTAATTACTGATGAATAATCATAAACATACTAGATAAAGAGAGCTTCGTAGCCGCAAGATTACAGAATCCGCTTTGATAAGCGAGTGGTCGTGAGTTCGAATCTTAGTAGAATCAGGCCATTTGGTTGTCAAAGGACTTTAACATGGGTTCATTCTCAGGCTCTCTAATACATACCCTTCCTTCAAGCTGAATTTTATAGTACCCTTGCTGACTTTCATCCTAACAAAAAAAAATTCCCTCTTATAATAAAACTGTTCTGAGTAACGTATAATAGTTCTCTTCAGGGAGTTTTAATCATGACGCGGTCTTGGCTGGAGGAACGATGTTTCGATACGACTCCTTCCTCTTGACAAAATAAGTCCTCCTTATAATAAAACTGATTTCAGAAATATTTACCCTCTACAGGGAATTGTAATTGGCGATATTGGCACGAGAAACGAGGTTTCGATAAGACTCCTTCCACTTGTCATAATAAGTCCCTCTTAGAGTAAACCTGGCCTCAGTTCAGGCAATTGTAATTTGGCGATATTGGTAGGATAGAAAAGAGGCTCGGTATAGTAGAGCAGTAAGCTTGAAATGTAAGGGTAAACTCTCACACACAAGCACGGATATAAATAAAAAAAGCGTATTATTCACTTCAATAGTGATACTGCCAATAATATGAAGTGCGGAGTACAGAAAACACCTGGGCAATATCACAATAGATCAAAATGTCTCTGGTCGCAGTGATGAGTCCACACAGAGAAAAAAAAAACATACGGTAATCAAGACCACTTTGTCCAATCAAATTCTGCAGAACCGGAATACCGATGCAGATTCTAATTTTTATCTCGAATATCAAACAAATTTTGAAAGTGCAGAATCTAAACATATAAAAATGCAGCTCTGTCTGTCTGTCTGTCTGTCTGTCTGATTCATATAGGCTTGGAAACTACCGAACCGATCGGCGTGAAATTTTGTATATAGGGGTTTTAGGAGCCGGGAAAGTTGACTAAGATAGTTCGAGACCCCTCCCTCTTCTGCAAAGGAGGGGTCCCATACAAATGAAACACAAATTTCTGCACATCTCGAAAACTAACCAAGCAAACGGAACCAAATTTGGCATATGGATGTTTTTAGGAGTAACAAATATGTCCATGTTGGTTCGACACCCTTCCCTCTTCTGGAAGGGAGTGGTCCCATACAAATGAAACACAATTTTTTGCACATCTCGAGAACTAACCAAGTAAATAGAACCAAATTTGGTAGGTAGATGTTTTTAGGGGTAACAAATATATCCATAATGGTTTGACACCCCTCCCTCTTCTACAAGGGAGGGGTCCCATACAAATGAAACACGAATTTCGCACAGCTCGAGAACCAATCAACCAAATACAACCAAATTTGGTATGTGAGTGTTTTTAGAGGTAACAAGTATGTCCATAGTGGTTCGACTCCCCTCCCTCTTCTGTGAGGGAGGAGTTCATAACAAATAAGACACAAATTTATGCTTATCTCGAGAACTAACCAACTAAATGGAACCAAATTTGGCAGGTGATTGTTTTTAGGGGTAACAAATATAATGGTTTGACACCCCTCTCTCTTCTATAAGGGAGGGGTCCCATACAAATGAAACTCAAATTACGCACAGCTCGAGAACCAATCAAGCAAACATAACCAAATTTAGCAGGTGAATGTTAATAGGTGTAACAAACATGACCATAATGTTTCGACACCCTTCCTTCTTCTGGCATGTCTCCAAATACCATTTCGAAATCCATGATGGCGACTTCCCGTTTCTGAAAAACAGCGGCAAACGACCTTATACCACCAAACATGGGTATTTCCGGAATTGTTATGGTGCACTGAAGCCACAAATCGACCTCAGACAACATTTCGAATTGTAAGATGGTGACTTCCGGTCTCTGGAAAACAGCCGAAAATGACCAAATAACACCCAATATGAGTGTTTCTTCAATCAGATTGACGCTTAGAGGCCAAAAATTGTCTTCTAATGCCAATGTGAAATCCAAGATGGCGACTTCCGGTTTCTGAAAATCAGCGGCAAATGACCAAATACCACCCAATATGGATATTTCTGGGATTGTTATGATAAACTGAAGCCACAAATCGACCTCAAACAACAATTTGAATTGTAAGATGGCGACTTCCGTTTCTGGAAAACAGCCGAAAATGACCAAATACCACCCAATATAAATGTTTCTTCAACTAGATTGACGCTAAGAGGCCAAAAATTGTCTCCTAACGCCATTCTGAAATCCATGATGGCGACTTCCGGTTTCTGAAAAAACAGCGGCAAATGACCAAATACCACCCAATATGGGTGTTTCCGGGATTGTTATGATGCACTGAAGCCACAAATCGACCTCAGACAACATTTTGAATTGTAAGATGGCGATTTCCGGTGTCTGGAGAAGAGCCGAAAATGACCAAATACCACCCAATAGGCGTCGTACACAAATTACGTAACGCATGAAGGGGTAGTGGAGGGAGGATAAGTCTGCGTTACTTATTGTTACATAGTGGGGAGGGGGGGGGGTAGTTGAGCCCGTTACGTAACTGAGATGTTTGCTCAGAATTGCAAATTTGGAGGGGGGACAGGTTGTCCAGCGTTACGTAACTTTAGGGGGGGGGAGTCATATCTAACGTTACTTATCGTTACATAGGGGGGGAGGGGGTCTGAAATCTAGGTTTTAAGTGTTACGTAATTTGTGTACGACGCCATATAGGTATTTCTGGGATTGTTATGATGCACTGAAGCCAAAAATCGACCTCAAACAATATTTTGAACTTCCGGTGTCTGGAAAACAGCCTAAAATGATCAAATACCACTTAATATGAGCGTTTCTTCAACCAGATTGACGCACGGAGGGCCGAAATTGTTTTGAAATCCAAGATGGCGACTCCCAATACCACCCAATATGAGTATCTCTGGAACGAGAATTAAGCTGAAAATTGACCTCAGACACCATTATGAATTGTAAGATGGCAACTTCCGGTTTCTAAAAAACAACCAATAATGGCCGATTTCCATACAAAATGAGTATCTTCGGAACCAGAATGATACACAGGAGCTAGAATCGAGCACAGACACCATTTTGATTTCGAAGATGGTGACATCCGGTTTTTGGAAAACAGCCGAAAATGACCAAATAATACCCAATATGGGTGTTTCTCAAACCAGAATGAGGCTCAGGGGCCAGAAATTGTCTCCAAATGCCATTTTAAAATCCAAGATGGCGACATACGGTTTCTGAAAAAAAGCCTGACGGTGACCCAATATGGGTATCACCGGATCCAGAATGATGCAAGGAGCTATAAATTGACCTTAGACAACAGTTTGAATTGAAAAATGGCAACTTCTGGAAAACATTCGCAAATAACCGAATACTACTACATATGGACAAGTCCGTAATCGAAATGATGTAAAGAAGCCAAGCATGGACCCTGGACACCATTTTGAACCAGAAGATGACCACTTTCAGTTTCTGGAAAACAACGAAAATAACTGAAATGCACCCAATATATACCCGGAATAGAGGTCATGTACAAAAGCCAAAAGTTGAGGATGTTGCCGTTCCGATAAAACCAATTATTTTCAAACGATATAATCCAACCGCAAGGAATCAATAAATTTGAAATGTTTAAAATTATTAAATTAAACACTAAAATAGGCGGGACGAAGTTTGCCGGGTCAGCTAGTTCTTAGTAAAAACGCAAATAAAATCTGGAGTATACAATTTTGAAAATCAAACACTCTTACTTGCTATCGAAAAATACAAAATTCTCAATCCAGGGAACTGAAGCAACAAGTTGGAAAGGAAAAAGATCAAACGTGTAACTAAAAACTATTTCTGAGCTCTAGAAGTAGAAAAAAAAACAAACCAAAAATTAAGTCCACTTCCAAAAGCTTAAGCGTCAGTCAGTTTTAAACGGATTTCTTTCGTTTTTACAGCAGTGGATTGGAAAACTAGCTATGCAATCATCGAAATGCGGAACATTGTGATTATGTGATACTAGCTGTACAATAGAAAAAGTGAAGAAGAACATTGTTTTAAATGAAAATTTTGACCAATTCATGCTGAAAACAAGGCCAAATATCATTCAACTTGGGTATTTTAAGAACCAGGATGATATAAAGTACCCCAAAATCGTCCCTAGACATTGGAACGTCAAGATGGTGACTTCCGATTTCGAGAAAACTAGTTAAAATGACCGAATATCACCTAACAAGAACATATTCAGAATAGAGATGATGCTCAGCGACCGAAAATCAACGTTAGACGCCGGAAATCAACTTCAGACACTATTTTGAAATACATGGTTCAAGTTTTGTAAACTCAGTTATCAGCCATTTTAAAAAAAATGGAGTTAAAAGAAAAAAGGGTTTAAGATTTCCCGCTTTATAGTATCAAATTGAATAATCACTATTGCTCAACTTGTCGTCAGAAGGAAAAGTCAACAGTCGAAGAAGGGAGTAACGAATTTTCCGTGATTATAAATTTTCGACAAACCGTCAGCAAAACCTTCTGGAAATCACCTACCACTGTAAATTGAGTTCTTTGATTCGAAGACAACTGCTCTCACACTTTGGTTTGAAAGTAGATTGCGTTGTTTGCTTTGCTAAAAACTCAAAAAAAAATCCAGCCATCCGTCTCGCTAGTTTGCTCTTCAATTGCTATAGAGTTTATCTCAGCACTCAGCAGTTCGACCGCGATGTACTTCTGTGTATTCTCAGCACATAGCGGATTAAAGAAGTTAAATGCGAAAAATTGCTACACGCGGCGCTCGTGTTGGGCAAGAAGTGAACAGTGAATATTCACTTTTGCTCTTTTCACCTATTGAGAACAATAACAAGCCTGAGTTTGAGTTGCAAATAACCCTAAGCGTTAAAACCACTATAAACAAAATCCTGAGTATAACTATTCACAATCGACTTTATACCAAACAATGGTAGTACTCGAAGCTACTGGCAAACTTGCAGATAAACAGTTTTTTTATCTTTATTCTGTCGGAAATGATGAGTATTAGGAGTTTAACAACAGCTAGCAATAAATCTTTGTACAGACTTAATTAAGGCATTTTGATGCTGATTTTATGAACACAACTTGTAGAGTAACCTAAACATTTAGTAGTTCTAATTGAAAAAAAATGTGATACAAATTTCATCACTGAAAAACTCAATAAAATAACATCATCAATAACATCAGAGATATTTACCGGGAAAGTGTTACCTTTTCGAACCTTTACCCTATAATACCCATGTAGCGAGAGTGCGTTTCATGCACTGAGGCACAGTATAGTAGCGTTCGGGATGAATTGTATGCAGAAATAGGTTGGGTGTGCGATAAAATTCAGTACTCCTTAGATTAATTAGGGTTAAACTTCAATACCATTATTAAAAAAAAAAGTTGTGAAATTTATAGACCGATAAAATAACGAAATATCAACTCCTAGGATCATTAGCAAGTAGGTATAAAATAAAAATGTAACGGCTAATTTAAAAAGAGCTCGCGGTGCAATACGCGATCCACAAGTCTCCACACAGAAACAATCGTTCATTAAGAACGCAAGAACTGCAGTTCAGTGGCTAAGTAAGCCAGGAAATAAATGAGAAGAGCGGGTCCGTTCTTCCTGGGAAACCGCAGTGACGATCA
The DNA here is from genome assembly GCF_029784165.1 of Wyeomyia smithii. Classification (NCBI taxonomy): domain Eukaryota; kingdom Metazoa; phylum Arthropoda; class Insecta; order Diptera; family Culicidae; genus Wyeomyia; species Wyeomyia smithii. The sequence continues at coordinate 27,849,269 of NC_073696.1, read as the reverse complement.
CTTTAGATCGATACGCTGAACCGAAAAGTTGCCCAAAAGTAAAAGATTTATTAATATAAAGTTTCGAAAATAAGGTGAACATACCATAAAAGGAGCTACCGATTGGTAAAGAGTTGGTGATAGAAATAGAGTCAGCCTTTCATTTGACCTCGTGGTAGGACCCATTAATTTTACGGGCATAACGTGGAATGCTACCGGAGGATTGGCACCGCCACCTGCATAAAACGACAGCTGAGAGAGTGTAGAACAACACTCAACAACACGGGGCAACACGAGGCGGCCCTGTTCAAAATGAAACCATTGCCAATCAATTTGTTGACCAATTTTACATAAGAAATGCTTTATTTAAGGTATCCAGCCCAGCGGCTTTTAATTAGTGAGAATTTGGGTTCAATTTTGCCAGTGTGCGTTGGTCGAAATTTGACATCGCCAACCAGCGTTGCCGGTGCTATCAATGTTTTGACTGGCTGTCGTGTGTGCCAAAAAGAGAAGCACACATTTTTATTCGATAAGTCTCTATATGTGACTTTGTGTAGGTGTGAAGAGGCACGTTTGCCTTTGCCATGTCAATGACAGCAGCCGGCAACCGTTGGGAACGGTCGGCGGCAAAAATAGAAAAGATTCTATTTTTTGCAACAACAACAAGTGACGGTCGACCGCTGTGCTCTGATTGGTCGAAAAAGAACGGAACGGTAGCGGTTGACCGCTGCAACGGTTAGTCTGATACAGGCTTAACGCGAGCAGCAGCAGAACGGTCGGCCGACCCGCGATAGATTGCACCGTGAGTCATAGTATTAGGGCAAGTGGATAGTAATAAAAGGTTAAGGTAAAGCTGTGGTTTTTTGAATTACATTGATCTGAAAGTAGACCCGGAGCCGACCCTGAGTGCCTTCGTGTGTCTCAAAGTCGAGCAGGCGGAAAAGAGGTCTTGAGCACCCACCCCGGAAGTCCCCAGAGGAACGACCAGGGACTTGGGGCTTTCTTTCAACAGCCTGCCCTCTGGCAGGTTGAGCGATAACAAAAGTTATCACCCTCTACTAAAATACTCGCTTTTTTGACAGTTCGATAAACGCAATCAGTTACTAGAGTTTACTACCGAAAAGTCAGTTGCTCAAAACCCCAATGTTACCGAGTGTGTACGAGAATGCAATCTCTCAGGCTCAGGCTCGTAATTCTAGAACTTCCTTTCCAGAGCCCGATATCTAAATTTGAGAACTTGGAAGCCAGTGTCCAATTACAGAACTCAGGCGGAAAAGAGGTCTTGAGCACCCACCCCGGAAGTCCCCAGAGGAACGACCAGGGACTTGGGGCTTTCTTTTAACAGCCTGCCCTCTGGCAGGTTGAGCGATAACAAAAGTTATCACCCTCTACTAAAATACTCGCTTTTTTGACAGTTCAATAAACGCAATCAGTTACTAGAGTTTACTACCGAAAAGTCAGTTGCTCAAAACCCCAATGTTACCGAGTGTGTACGAGGATGCAATCTAAAACAAAAACTCAGTACTCAGGCTCGTAATTCTAGAACTTCCTTTCCAGAGCCCGATATCTAAATTTGAGAACTAGGAAGCCAGTGTCCAATTACAGAACTCAGAATCCGGTTCGAAATACACTAAAGTCGCTAAACACTAAAGTTAATCCGGTTCGAAATACAAAAAATCGCGTAAATTCCGGAAATCGCGTAAAAAAACCTTCGTTTATTTTGCAATCCGAGTCAAGAGGTACCGAAATTCGCGCAAAAAAAATACCACGTAAATTCTGGAATCCGCGTAAAAAAAAACGCGTAAATTCCGGAATCCGCGTGAAAAAGCCGCGTAAAAAAGCCGCGTAAAAAAGCCGCGTAAAAAAAACCGCGTAAAAAGCGACCTTAGTGTATAAAGTTTGGAACGAATTGAAAAATTCACATTAAATAACAATAACCACGTTCTAGAGCCTTTAAAATTTAGCATCTTAAAGAAGAATTTCAAAGTTTCATATCCATCCTACCCCACAGTCTAGAATCTCGCTCAACAAGATTTAGAGTTCGAAATTTAAAAAATTCAAATAACAGCTAGGGTAGGTGAGCCAGTTATGGCAAGTGCTCCAGTTATAGCTATATCGCATAAGCGCAATGGTATTAGTTATGGCAATACTCCATTTAAACTCCATAGGCCATAACTGGTTCATGCCATAACTGGTACATTTTTTAGGTATTGCCATAACTGGTACTCCTCCCCTAGATATACAAATTTTTTAATTTTTTAATTTTTTTAATGCTAAAATGATCGAATGTTAGTGTTGAGTTAGTTGGCGTATCTAACGACCTGTTTTGTTGGACAGTGTATTTGTTTACATTTACTTCTGGGTGCTGCAACAGAACATCAAAATCGGTATGAGGCAAATAAGCGAAAATTTACGCCGAAGTAGTGATATACGAGTTTACTGTTCGCCCAAAAGACACCGAAAGAGGTTGCCGAGGCCGTTGGATATCATTAAACCACAGTTTATCGCATCGAAAAGTCTCTCCAGGATGGCCCTAAGTAGCGAAAACCGGGAAGTGAATCTCCTCGGTTTGCATGTACACAAATCATGATCGGTCCGTGCAAAGTTTGCTTGCAACGCGGTACGTTCCATGAGGAAACTTGCCAATGATGCCAATATTTCTGAGAAATCCATGTGAAAAATTATCAAAGCATCTTCTAGAGCTAGAGCAAAACTCCATTCGATCACGGAGCGAATAAAAGAATTACGAGTCACTCGTTCGAAGAAATTGTGTTGACGAAAAGCTCGATGTCCAACAGCCGCATAGATCGGTTCATTCCACCGAAGAAAGTTGAGGATGTTTCTAAAAAGGTAAAGTTTAAGTTCCAAACCAAACATCCGGCGGTTGTAGTTATGTTTGACTTAGAAGCGTTCAACGCACAGGCATGGAATAAACACTGAACCGTGCTGCACTGGTGCGGTTTTTGCATAACAACACGATACGACGTGTCCTGCTACCACCACTCAGTGTTAGTATTAGACAAACGACACGAAGGGCGAAACTTGAAACACCGAAGGCAGTGTCATCGCCACTGGTGTCTTAAGCTTCGGCAAACACCGGCGCCGGAGGATCTAGCTTCGGAAAACACTGGTCTCACGTAAAGAATAGTATCAACAATGTGAGTATATTTGGGAACATTTTCCTTCGCATTAGGCCTAGCAGAGCCATATGGCATAACCGAGGTGTTTCTACGAAGTTCAAACATTCGGCTACGGTGCTTTCACGAAAGTAAAGCCCTCGTTTCCGGTGTTTGCCGAAGCTTGAGGCACCAGTGGCGATCGTATAACACTGACACTGGCTTCGGTGTTTCAAGTTTCGCCCTTCGTGCCGTCTGTCTCACACCAACACTGAGTGGTAATTGCTAAGCACGCCGTTTCGTGTTTCGAATATATCCTTCAGTGCAGAGCGTGTTTTGGACATGGCTGCCAACGCACACTGGAAAAAAATGAACCCAAATTCCCACTAATAAGAAGCCGCTGGGCTGGCAACCTGAAATATAGCATTTCTTATGTAAAGTTGGTCAATAAATGGATTAGTGATATTTTCATTCTGTGCAGGACACGGGAAAGGATCTATATTTCCAAAAATACGCAAAAATAGGGCGAAAAGGGGCAAAATATACCATTTTTCGTGCCCTGCACTAAATGAAACCATCACCAATCGATTTACTGACCAATTTTACATACGAAATGCCATATTTCAGGTTGCCAGTCTAGCGGCGATTATTTAGTGGAAATGTGGGTTACGGTTGTTCCATTTGTCAAGTGCCAAAAACTCGCTTAAATTTTTTACATTTTTATTATTAAACCTTTAGTAGATTCTATATTTCTAAAATGCAAAAGCTTCATTCTTGGCTTTTTTTTTCCTGTGTGGACTTATCACTGCGACCAGGGCTTAGATCTGTTGTGATATTGCCCAGGTGTTTTCTGTACTCCGCACTTCATATTAGCAGTAACACTATTGAAACAAGTGATACGCTTATTATTCATATCAGTGCTTTTGTGTAATTATTACCTTTCCGTTTCAAGCTTACTGCTCTACTATACCGAGCCTCTTGTCCATCCTAACAATATCGCCTAGTTACAATTCCCTGGAGAGAACTTTCATATGTTACTCACACCAGTTTTATCATAATAGGGACTTATTTTTATTATGAGGAGAGTCAACAGGGGTACTGTAGAATCCAGATTGAAGGAAGGGTACGTGGTGGGGAGCCTGAGAATAAACCCATGCTTAAGGTCCTTTGACAACCAAATGGCCTGATTCTACTAAGATTCGAACCCACGACCACCCGCTTACCAAAGCGAACTCTGCAACCTTGCGGCTACGGAGCTCCCCATTCTTGGCTTGGTGGCAACAATGAATTATAAGTCAGAAAAAAAGACCACGTGGTCATTTCGTCAGCATCGTCCCTCAAGACCATCTGGGAGGTGAATCATCATATACTTTTGGAGAAACTGTCTCGACTAGGAGTTTATCGAACGTCCAACTGGCTTCGTTCATATCTGAGCGATAGATTTCTTTGCGTAAAAATAAGTCCAAAGAAATCATCTCCTTTTTCACCATGTTCTGGTGTGCCCCAAGGAAGCAACTTAAGTCCCCCGTTGTTTACACTCTTTTTAACGCGGTAGTAATTCATCTGCAAAATGGTGGTATACTGATCTATGCCGATGATTTAAAGATGTATCTTGTGGTACGAAGTGAAACTGATTGCATAGAATTGCAGAAACTAATATATCTTTTTGAACATTGGTGCACTTAAACTGTTTAAAATTGAGTATTGCAAAATGTTCCGTGATAACATTTCGAAGACGTAAACAATCTATTACATTCGATCTATTACATTCGACTATACCATCTAAAAATTGAGGATTTAGGTGTTTTGTTGGATTACCAGGTCCCTTTTTAGTCTCACTACTCGGCAATAATTGACAAAGCTAATCGGCAGTTGGAATTCATTATGAAAGTTGTCAAAGATGTCAACGATCCCATATGTTTGTAAGTTTTTTTTGCTCTCTAGTGAGACCAATCCTGATATATGCAGCTATTGTGTGGTGTTCCTACGAAGAGATTTGCAACACGCTGATTGAGTAGGTGCAACGTATGTTCGTTAGGCGTGTTCTCCGTAACCTGAACTGGCGTGATCCACTGAATCTACCGCCATATGAAAGCCGGTGTGCATTGCTCGGTATCTAACCACTTCATAGCAGACGTATGATAAGTCGAGCAGTTTTTGGAGCGAAAATACTCATGGCTGAAATCGACAGTGCTGAATTGTTGAGTCGTATGCTACTTTATGCACCCATCCGTGTTCTTCGGCCTAGGCAACTCATTCAAGCCACAACCAGAAATACGAGATATGGCTCAAATGATCTCATCAACGCTATAAGCAGCAGATTTCTGAAGGTATACGATTGTAACTTGAGTTAGAATAAGACTATTTAATAAAGACCCAAATGTCCAATGATTTTAAATTATAAATACAAATACAAATAAAAAATCGTATAATTTACATAAACAATACAAATTGCAAAAATGTAAAAACATAATTCTTCCAAGATATTCAAGAATTATTTTCACTCTATCTTTTTCAGTGCGTCTTTGTGAGACCAAAGTTTATAATACTATTCCTAATAAATGAACTAACACAACATTGAAGATTCTATATAGAATAAAAATCACCATAAATACTTCATAATGAAAGAATTCAATTTTAGTGTCATGGTCCACTATGAAAAACAACAGAGTACATGACTAAATCCAATGGTGTATAATGGATTATGATGGAAACAAGCTTTTCAATATTTAAATAGAATTTAGCAAAACTACAATCAACATAGAGATGTGATTGAATATAAAGTTTGTTGATGTAAAATAGCCACACCTTGTAAAAACTGATAGTACTAACCTGTAACATGCAATCCATCAGCGCTACCCAGCTGCCTTTCCACTCTATTTTGGCCTCTGATCCATCGACTCGTGCCTCCAAAACCGATTTGAAAAATCCGGAATAGTGGTAACCTCGTAGTCTAAGCTCTTTATAGAAATCCTTAGTCGGTAGAACCGTGGCCGTAGAATCCCTTTCAGCAACCTTAACCTCAGGTGCAACAGGCATTTCCCTTGCATAACCCGTAACAACGACCGTGTCCCCTTCGAGTACCTACAATTAAATCGTAAGTAATCACACATACACACGTTAGAGAGTTCTCACCTCAAAGAATCCAGACACCTTCTGCAGCATCACATCCAGGTAAACCGTTTGATCTTTCGTCAGAGTCGTAGCGCGCAGAAACTGTACATCCTCAAACTGGATCGGAGTGTGCAGCAGCTCACGGCGCACAAGACAACACATCAAGTCCCAAACCAGATACAAGTAACCGGTAGCAGGAAACAGCACCCGACCATCGATGCAGTGCCCCGTAATGAACTGATAATCCCGATCAGTCAAACTGATCTTAAAGGCCAACGCGTTCGAGTTGCTCGTTTCATCACCCTTATATTGAACCACGAAGGCCGTTTCACGATGATCCCATCGAATTAAGGGCGATACCATGGCCGTTCCACGTGATACCGGAAACTGTACCGCTGGATATAGCTTCGAAATTTGGGGATTCTGTGTGGTCAAGTACATGCTGAAAATCATAAGTGAAAAACGGGTTTGTGTAACAATCAAACAAACTTACTGTCCGATCCGACTCAGTAATTTGCAAGCAACATCCGGTGATTCGAGTCCCCGCGGGAGATAATTCGATTTGTAGTTCAACATCTTCAGCACCTTCTCGCAGGATTGCTGGCTGCCCAGTTCCACTACGTAGCTGTGCCTCGGTATGTGATCCAATAGGTTGACGATCGAAACTAAATTGTGCAGTTTAGGTGAGTGAAGGATTGACGAAGTTTGGGGCAGTTTCGATGTGATCCATTTCGACGTCGGTAAGATCATCTGGCTGAGCACAGCGTTCATTGTTTGGCGCAGCTTGTTCGACAGGGAGCCATCCTTTGGAGGCTCACAACTCAGACTAGCAAAGGAAAGTTCTTCCGCCCCGAAACCGGATGAATTTAGCTGTCGAATCTGTTCAAAAATAGCCTGCTTTGAGCCTGCTAGCACTCCAAAAGAATTGGCTGCATTTCGGACCATATCCTTCAGAGGAAGTCGGTCCAGCTTGGCGTTAATTTTTACCAAAGCGGTGCTTTCACTTATGGCCTTACTTTCCGCGTACACTAATCCATGCCAGAATACGGCCCGAAGAACGTGCTCTAAGCTCAAGCCGCGATCCAGATAGGCGCAGGTGAACTGCCCTACCGAGTGACCACCGTACGAGTCGAACTTTACCCCAATGGAGTTCAGTAAATCAACGATGGCGATCTGCAGTATGGCCGTTCCGACCATGGTGTGCAAGAGAGATTCCTTAGCAGGTGATTTTTTTAACAGATCGAACTTTAGCGTTTGAAGCACTGCCTGGCATTTGGCTAGAGTGTTTTCTACCGACAAAAACTGCTTCAACCCATCAAGCTCCTGCCGCCATAACGGATTGATTCCACCGAAAATGGCTACCAACGGCAGAGGATCGAGGGCAATGCGCTCAATGTATGACTCTTTAAGAATCGCTGGCTTGTTGCCGTTCTTCCGGTAAATCCCATACCCGCGATATCTATGCCCAGGGATGGCCTGCTTCTGGATATTGTACACCAAGGCAGTGAACTCCACGTCCAACGGACGCTGCGTAATAGCCCGCAGCATTGTATCAACAGCCTCTCGAGTTCTTCCAGACCAAACCACCAACCGAGGAAGATCATCTGCTGACAATCCAAAATTTTTCTTCTCTTTCAAATTTTGACACAGTAACGCATGTGCGTTCGCTCCTCCGAATCCAAACGAATTGATGGCAACCAGCGGGCCGGTCAGAGGTGTGGTCTCAGTTACCACCTGTAACCTTTTCTCGACCAACGAAGCAATCGAGGGTTTAACCTCTTCAAAGTTAATGTTCGGTGGGATCAAACCGGTTTCCATCGCAATGATACATTTCGTTATGGAGCACACGCCAGCCGAGGGCTCCGAATGGCCGATGTTGGATTTCACTGAACCAACTAGCAGAGGTTCCTTCCGTCCGGCACAGTATACCTTGTCTATGGCATCACATTCCTCCGGGTCTCCAACGTACGTTCCGGTGCTGTGAGCTTCCACGTAATTCACTTCAGTTGGACTGATGTGGACTTCGTCGTAGAATTCCTTCAAAAGTTTTTGTTGCATTACACCCGACGGATAGGTGATTCCCTCCGGTTTAAACCCATCGCAGTTAGTTTTTGAATGCACCAGATTACCGTAGATTCGCTTAGCGTCCTTGGCTTTTTGCAGAAATATGGCGCAGACCGCCTCCGATCGAGAATATCCCGTTGCATTCTTATCGAACGGTCGACAAATTCCGTCGGTTGCCAATACTCCCAGCAGCCAGAATTGATACGTTATAAACGGATGCAAAGTAAGGTTGCTCCCTGCAACGACTGCCGCATCACATTCCCCATTCAATATGCTCCTGTAGGCCAAATCCAAAGCGTACATTGAGCTGCTGCAGGCAGTGTCACACACCATAGAAGGACCTCTGAAATCCATCGTGTACGACACACGATTTGCCAGTTGTGATTTGGAACATCTAAACGATTTTTAAAATTACTATTTGCTTATAGATCAAATTAGTTTTCTCTTACCCCAGCACCCCCAAACCTTTCGGTGGACATGCAATATAGTACATCCGCACTTCGGTTTCGGAGAAGCAAACACCACAAAACACACCGGTCCGCGAGCCCCGTAGAGTCTCCGGATTAACACCGGCATCCAATATGGCCTCATACACATGCTCGATCGTCATCCGCACCTGAGGATCCATCGTGTCGCGCATATGACGGTCCATCCCGAAAAACTCGTAATCGAACTTATCCAAGTTGTTCACCTTGCCGGTTCGCTTCGGCATACCCGGCATCGTATGCGCACTTCGTATTTCCTTGGCGTCCACCAGATCCCGCTTCTCAAACAGATTACGTCCAAAATCTTGCACATTATCCGTTTGCGGAAATCGCCCGGAAATCCCTGAAATCACTACACTCTCCTCGGTTCCAACCGATCGATACTTCCTCGATGGCATTTTTTAAAGTTTATTCAAATCTTCCAACGACACGGACAGACCGAACGGTACTAATTGATTAAAAGGCGATAATTGCAACCCGGCCATTTATAGTTTACTACCGCCAAATGCATGGGCTGATCCCCGCCGGTGACCCGATATTTGAAATTATAATGTCTGCCTGCCGGGGAAAGCTCCATCATTATGCAGTCTGCACATGTCTGCCCGTTCTGCACGGCGAGTGCATTCGCGTCGACACTTTCCTGTAGGAAACGAAGCGCGATGTTTGTTTCGAAATTAGAATATACCTGTTGTTTGTGGTCTTGAACGTCACACGCCCCGCACCAGTGCTGAAATATGGCTGCAGAGTGCAGGACCTATTATGCAATATTGTCCCTATGGTTGAGACTAGAGCAAAGTCAAACTACTGAAATTGCATCTCAACTTTTTATAGATTATTCAAAATATTGTCCTTGCAAAACTGTGACTTAGATTTCTCGTTTATAAATTTATTATATACAGTAATATACGTACTTTACATTATAACTAGAGGATAGATTACCGGGTTTTTCATACTCTGTATAAATTTGCCGTATAGGGACCCCCCTAGATCACGTAACATAAAAGTGTCTCATAATCATTACTACATAATAGGGCTTCTCTCCAAATTGGTTACTCAGACGAGATTTGTAAATATTAGCAAATTTACAGCAAAACAGTCCGAGAAAGTATCAACAGATAGGGAAAAACGAAAGTATTTCAACTAAAAAATAGTGAAGCAATTGTCTTCATTTTAGATCGAGTAAAAAGAACACACGTGACAAACTTAATTGGTTGAAGTTTTTTTTATTCATAAAACAGGTCAACAATGCTGTGATGGGCATTGTTATATACAAAGACCGAAGTCTTCAAACGGAAAATTTTCCAAAAAGCTGTTGATGTTGTTTTATGCAAAACGTCTACGTAGGCGATTACAAGCGAAATCATTCTGAAAATGCTGATTATAATGAAACTTTGTTGTTTTCGTCTAGAGGATACATGACTTTTCAACAGGTCAATGTTTCTTAAACGGCGTATATATTTCAGTAGGTGTGATCTTCAAAAAGTAGTATATCAAAAACTTTTAATTTCTTTTAAATCTTTGTCTCTGGACAAGTCGTAGAAGGTTAATTTTTTCGACTTGAAATGAAATATATACTGAAAGCAAAGCAAAGCCTTGGTTCTACATTCCGATTCGTAACTTGACCTTCTGTTTATTTATACACAGATTTCACAACCGACTGTTTAGTGTACAAAATAACTGCGGGGCTAGCGCTACGATCCTACTGACACCAACAGTCTTCCCCGAGCCTAAACTCGAACCTACGACGACTGGCTTGATAGGCCAGCATCGTACCTCGAGATCATCTGGGAGGGAGGTATACTGAAAGAGAGAATGCAAAAAAATACATTCATCAAATGAACAATGTTACATAAATGTCTTTGGAGGCACTTTCCAGTGATTCTGAGCTCATAATCTATTTTGTTTTTTTTTTAACCTTAAAAAGAGCTTTCCGGCAATGTTTAGCTCAGTTTAGTATAATTCTCCTTTTTCGAACATTTCCACAAATTTTCATAAAGATCTGAGCAATAGGAAGAAAGTTAGAGCGATTTGCACCGCGCCTCGCCACGGCCGCATAAGCTAAACTTGAAACTTTACACGCGATTATCTCGGAATAGTTTTTTCCGGAAAATGACTTTGCCATGATCCTGATTGCGGGAAAACTACTGAACCGATTTCCTTTATCTTTTTTTTTTTTAATTTTCGTTATAAAATTCACCGGTCCTTGAACGATCGCAGTTACATTTTGCCGCAAAAAATTTTTAATGCAATTTTTTGCGCTCAAAACGGGCATTTTTTGGGAAAAACGTTCCCGTTTGCACTGAAAACAAAATACCCTTAAAAGCGATCGTTCAAGGACCCGGCACACTTCTAAACTATTGAAATAATATGAGTTTTTTTATTTCGGTTGATCCGCTGAGTCTCAATCAAGATAGCGTTTCGGGGAAACGGCCATTACTCCAGTAATAATTTGTATATCTCAAAACCAAACGTATTTTTTTGTTGTTGATAAACTGTACTTTCAGAAAAATACCCCTTTGATGCAATGAAAATGGTGCTATGCACTTAAAAATAAATTCAAACTTCCCTCATTTTTCTCGAGCAAAAAGGTATATAACCCCTTAACAGCTCAATTCGGAATCATTTTCTTTTTTGCCCTACCACAAGAAGCAATTTTCGACGATTCTGAGCTCAATTTGGGATCGTTTTCGATATTGGCCTAATACATTCATTATAATTTTCAATTATTTTTTTACGTCATTTATACAATTAAACGAGCTTATAGGATTTTCAATGTAATTTAGATTAGAAATGTTCTTCGTAAACACATCGTTTTTTAAAGTGACTTTTTGATTGATTTAAATCAAGTACATTTTGATCGATTATATTTATTACCACCATGTTTGAAGAGAAAATCATCTATGTTTTAGTTTCTCTTCTACTCTCGTAAATACGTACAGGTTGTTTCTGCTAAACATTCCATTTGTTCTGCCTGCTGCTGCTAAGGAAGCCAAATTTTGAATGAAAGGTGAAAGGTAGTTGTGAACTGATTTTGACATAAAAAGAATGTTGAGTAGAAGCTACCCAACATCATTCCAAGAATAAGAGAAAAGAAGTAGAGAGCAGCAGGGATGAAATGCGTCAGTTGTGTTTCAAAAGCTTTCGTTAAAAACAGTGGAGAGCGTAATTTTTTCTCGCCGAAAGAATTGCTCTCTGGGCTTCCTAGAAACGGGTCACTCGTTTTTTTCACCCGAATGCTGTCATTTCGATCAAAGATGGCGTCGAAACAACAAGCACTGCGCTAGCGCATTGTACGGTTCTTCAAAAGTGAAGGAAAAACCTAAATTAATCCACCTAGCGGTCAGACTCAGCCTTTCTCATTCAAACTTATTATTTGTAAAAATAGATTTACATGAATGCTTAAATCCAAAAAGGTATATTCACTCTTTGGGTTCTAAAATATTGATGTTGTAATTAAAGTATAAAATATGAAATTTGACGTAATGTTAGTGCTTCAGAAATAGCGAAATATAAGAAATGACTCTTAATTTCGAACAATTTAATCACGAGCGATACCGGGAACGTTCAAATAGTACGATACCACATTTGAATCATGCTGAGGCCATATATATTGATCAAAGCAGGTATAGTGTTGAATAGTCTTTGAATTTCTTTTCTTTACAAAACTTTTGAACAGTATATCAAATTTTTATGAAGTTTGTTATTTGTAAGTTTGAGAGATGACTCGTTTGTATGACACTAGTTATGTTCAAATAAGTCGTGTAATACTTGAGATAATAGACTTTCGTTGTTTTACAAATTAAAACATAACGGTTGCTTAAGTTTGATTACAATCAAATGAAAAGGGATCGTAAAAATGAAAAGGGGAGCCAAACTTTGAAACCAAGTGTTCAATCATAATTCATCAGTTGACCCTTAACTATCCCGTTCATTCGATATCAATATTGTTCAAATCTGTTGTGTGGTTTCTAAGATAAATAAGTTTAGTGATTTTCACATTTATATACATTAGAGACGAAGTTACATTCTGATTACAGCAAAATTCAACAGGGTGTTATGAGGCAGCTAGACCTTTCATTTGATACTAATTCTGTGGAAATCGGGTCAACCATCTCTGAAAAAAGTGAGTGATGTTTCTTTTCATAGCTGGATTTCACATTTTTAAACATAACAGGAAAAGTAATAATCCGTTCGCAAAAAAAAATCATTAGGGTCTTATGAGGCAACAAGACTTTCCATGTGACACTGATTTTATGAAATCCGGTCCAGCCATCTCTGAGAAACATGAGTGAGATTAAACAGTCTCCAGAACTCGTTTCTTTATGTAACTTCTGAACCATATATTCAATCTTCCTAAAATTCAAAAGTTGAGGGTTTTTAGGTAGCCCGTTCATTTGAAACCAATTTTGTTCAAATCGGTTGTGTACTTTCTGAGATATTGATGATTCGTGATTTTTACATTTTGATACATAACCTCTAAACTAGAAATCAGATTACAATAAAATTCAATAGGGTCTTCTAGGGTAACTAGACCTTTCATTTGCAATTGATTTCATTGAAATCGATTCAGCCATCTCTGAGAAAATGGAGTGAGATTGTGAGAGCGTTACACACACACATGCAGAAAATGCTCAGCTCGTCGAACTGAGTCTGTTTCTTTCTAGGAGAAAGGCAAAAAGTGAAATGATTTTTTTTTTATTATTCTCGCTTATTTTCCGTCGGTCTAGTTCCGCCACTGTTGTGGCCAATCACCGACGCCCAGGGAGACGACTCCACACCCAGGACCCTAACTCACGACCCGTTTATTAACAGACCGGCGCCAACGGCTTTGCTTCCTCATGCGATGGAAGGCGTGATCCCAGAGATTTTTCGCCTCAGAAACGATAGAAATGACTTTCAATTTCAACTTCAATCCCGAGCAAAGCCGCAAACACTGAAATAGTACAATATTAAATTTAAATGATGTTGAGGCCACATATTTTGATCGTAGCTATAGTTTCAAACAGTCTGCGGGTTTCGTTTCTTTCTATAACTTTCAAACCACATGTTTAAACATTATGAAATTCAATGTCTAAGGGTTTGAAAGCCCATTTATTTGAATTCAACTATGTTCATAGCTTCTGAGATATAAGAGCGTTTTTTACATTCTGACGCATTCAACACGGCAAATAGACCCTTCATTTGACACCAAGATAGAATGAATCGGTCAGTCCATCTCTGAGAAAAGTGAGTGCGAAAGAAAGGTGCACATACACACGTACACACCCACACACAAACATATACAACTGTACATGCATATATGCAGAAAATGCTCGATTCGTCGAACTGAGTTGAGTAGTATATGACATTCGGCCATTTCAATCATTTTTCTACCTTTTAATTAGCCAGTGATCGCTAGGAGAAAGTCAATATGTTTACTTTCATTATGTGATTTCACGTTTTTATGAACAACGGACACAGTTACAATCCGATTGCAATGAAATTCAATAGCAACCTATGGGGCAACTAGACCTTTCATTTGACACTAATTTTGTGAAAATCGGTTCAGCCATCACTGAGAAAAATGAGTGAGATTAAACAACCTCAGGATAACTTTTCTTTACATAACTTTTGAACCATATGTTCAATCATAACGAAATTCAAAAGTTTAAGGCTCTGGGGACAGACCAATCTTTTGAAACCAGTTTTATTCAAATCGGTTTTGTAGTTTCTGAGAAATTGATGTTTCGTGATTTTTACATTTTGATACATAACCTCTAAACTAAAAATCCGATTACAATGAAATTCAATAGCAACCTATGGCGCAACTAGACCTTTCATTTGCAATCAATTTTATGGAAATCGGTCCAGCCATCTCTGAGAAAAGTGAGTGAGAATAAAAAGTTGCACATACACACACACACACACATACACACATACATACATACATACAGAAAATGCTCAGTTCGTCGAAAGAAGTCGAGTGGTATATAACATTCGGCCATTGGGATTACTTTTATACCTTCGGTTTTTCCAGTGATTGCTATACCTTTCTGGGAGAAAGGCAAAAAGGTTACAGTAGACCACTTTCGGAGGAATCTCTGAAAATGCTGTTCTCGACAACAAGGACGGTACGAGTTCTCGTTACCAGGAGGAGTGCCTGGTGAAGATTCTGGTTCCGTTCTTGGAAGAGCATCATTCTAATTGGAGGTACGTCTTCTGGCCAAACATGGAGTCTTCCCGATCAGAAGAGCATAACTAAAAAATTACAAAATTCCATCAACGTGAGATACAAATAACATATTTTGATACAATTTTGTATTTTCCCATATAATTTTGATAACAAAATTGAATCTGAATGAGTTATAATAACAAAACGTGAAATGAAGTGGTTCTGAGACAAGTCTAACAAATTTTTTGTTTTTATCAAAACCTGTTGTTTCTAACAATGTTTGTTATTATATTGTTCTATATATTATCTTATTTTGTTAGAAAGCTGATATATTAGAAGCAAATTTTGATATGTGTTTAGTACTAGTCAAATCATTTCTGTTATAATTTCTGTTATTTTAACACCTAACGGGACCAAATAGAAAACACAGCCTGTAAGGTTTTTCCCGTAACAAACTAACAACTTCTGTTACATTTTTGTTTTTCTTTCTGATTGGGTTTCCATTACACCCAGAAGACGTTGGTGTACCTCGAGGGAAAACAAACACCGTACGTACCCAAGGAACGGAACCAGACCAACCTGCCCCAGTGCCGTCTGTGTGTGTGTGTTTGTGTGTGTGTGTTTGTGTGTGTGTTTGTGTGTGTTTTTGTGTGTGTGTGCGTTTGTGTGTGTGTGTGTGTGTGTGTGTGTGTTTGTGTGGTGTTTGTGTGTGTGTGTGTGTGTGTGTGTGTGTGTGTGTGTGTGTGTTTATAATGCATCTCCAATTGGCGGGCAGTGCTTTCATGGAAAAAACCTATCTACATCCATTTCTATTTGAAACTGATTTAGATTTTAATTTTTCAATATATTACATAATATATCGATGCACATACATAATATATCGATAATATATCGAATATTTTTAGCTTACTTACTTTACTTTTTTGGCTAACGGACCGTTCACCGGTCCAGGGCCGAACGAATTAGAGATTTTTTTTTATTCTCGCTTATTTTCCGTCGGTCTGGTTCCGCCACTGTTGTGGCCAATCACCGACGCCCAGGGAGGCGACTCCACACCCAGGACCCTAGCTCACGACCCGTTTATTAACGGACCGGCGCCAACGGCTTTACTTCCTCATGCGATGGAAGGCGTGATCCCAGAGATTTTTCGCCTCAGAAAATCTCCCGGTGTCGGCTAGGATTGAATCTAGACCAGTTGGGTTGGTTGTGAGTGGATCACGCCACCTCACAACCATCGACACCTATGTCGGCGGTGGGATTCGAACCCAGGCGTCGAGCGTGATTGGCGGAGACGTTACCAACCACACTAGGCCCCCGCTAAACGAATTAGAGATGTCCAGCTTCATCTGTCTTGAGCAGCCGTTCTCCAGTCTCCCCGTACACCAGCAGATCGTGCATCTTCTTCCACCGCGCACATCCACCGCGTGCAAGGCCTACCACGGAGTCGACGACCTCTTCCTGGTTCTCTACTGAAGATAGTTTTGGCGGCTCTCTCGTCAGGCATCCTGGCTACGTGTCCAGCCCTCTGAAGCCTGCCCCGCTGTATTACCTTACTATATCAGCATGTTTGTATACCTGGTACAACTCGTGATTCATGCGTCTGCGCCACACTCCACCTTCCAATTTACCGCCAAGTATCGATCGCAGAACTTCACGCTCAAAAACTCCGAGCACTCGTCGATCAGCTTCCTTCAGCGTCCATGCTTCATGTCCGTAAAGGGCCACCGGGAGTATCAGCGTCCTATACAGCGCTAGTTTTTGCGAGTTTGCAAACTACGGGACCTTAGCTGGTTACGCAGTTCGTAGAAAGCCCTGTTCGCAGCTGCAACTCGTCGTTTCACTTCACGGCTCATATCGTTGTCACATGTCACAAGCGTACCAAGATAAACGAATTCGTCAACCACTTCAAATCGTTCCCCATCCATCTCCACCTCAGCACCAACACCACGGGGACTCCCACGCTCTCTGCCAGCTACCATGTCCTTCGTTTTGGCAGAGTTAATGACAAGTCCCAATCTCGCTGCTTCTCTCTTAAAAGGTACGAAAGCCTCCTCCACGGCCTTACGGTTGATACCGATGATATCGACGTCGTCCGCAAAACCAAGAAGCATGTGAGATTTCGTGATGATCGTACCGTTTCTTTCGACGTTTGCTCTTCGTACTGCACCCTCATAAGCGATGTTAAACAGTAGGTTGGAGAGCGCATCCCCCTGCTTCAGTCCATCCAACGTTACGAAAGCGGCTGATGTCTCGCCAGCTATCCGCACGCACAATTTTGATCCCTCCAGTGTCATACGACTCAGCTTTATTAGTTTCGTAGGGAAACCGTGTGCCAGCATGATCTGCCACAGCTCGTTCCTTTTCACTGAGTCGTATGCCGCCCTGAAGTCCACAAAAAGATGGTGAGTCGATAAGTTGTACTCCCGGAACTTATCGAGGATCTGTCCAGGGTTAAAATTTGATCCGTCGTGGAACGCCCTTGTCGAAAACCAGACTGGTATTCGCCAACAAAGGATTCCGTTAACGGTCTCAATCTGAAGAACAGGATACGGGAGAGCACTTTATATGCGAAGTTGAGCAACGTTATCCCTCGATAGTTGCCACAATCCAATCGATGGCCCTTCTTATAGATAGGGCATATATACCGTCCTTCCCAGCGGCCTTGCCGTTTTTCAGCTCACTAATCGCCTTTTTCACATCCTCCTGTGTTGGAGGCTCTACAGCTTGTTCGTCACTCATAATCGTCATCCTGTTCCTGCTCTGCTCATCCGGCTCCTCACCGTTCAATAGCGCCTGAAAATGCTCCTTCCATCTGGCTGCAACCGTCGGTTTATCAGTAAGCAGGTTGCCGTCCTTGTAATTACACATGACCGGCACCGGGAAATTCCTGCTTCTGACTCTGTTGACAGTTCTATAGAATCTCCGCACGTCGTTTTCAGCATAGCTGTCCTCTGCGCTGGCGAGCATCTGCTCCTCGTACTCGCGCTTCTTTCGACGGTGGGTTCTATTTTCGGCAGCTCTTGCCACCCTGTACCTCTCTCTGTTCTGACGCGTAGCCGCAGTGAGCATGCGGCTCCTGGCACGGTTCTTCTCATCTGTCGCTCTCTGGCACTCGGCATCGAACCAGCCGTTAGGCTGCCTTCCACGCGTCGTACTTACCACCTCTCTCGCAGTCGTTTCGATGGCGCCGTGAGTACTGCTCCACAGCCCATTTATGCCTTCCACTCCTTCCTCCTGCTGTTCTGCGATCCGTTGATCCAGCTCTCTGGCGTATTCTGCTGCCACGCCATCAGCTTTCAACCGCTGAATGTTGAAACGCGTCGTCCTCTCTGTGCGAGTTTTTAGCACGTTCGACAACCGTGCGCGGATCTTACAAACGACGAGATAATGGTCAGAGTCAATGTTTGGTCCCCGAAAAGACCTAACATCAGTAACATCCGAAAAGTGCCGACCGTCAATCAGTACGTGATCGATCTGGGAGCAGGCTTCTCCATTTGGATGCCTCCAGGGGTGTTTCCGAATATTCAAACGTGGAAAATAGGAGCTACATATGGCCATTCCTTTGGCCGCGGCAAAGTTTATCAGCCTCAGGCCGTTTTCATTGGTTGACGAGTGGAGGATATGCCTTCCAATGACCGGACGGAAGAATTCCTCCCTCTCAACATGTGCGAATATTTTTAGCACTGGAGATGAAAAGTGACAGCTGTAGTGTTCATCCAACGATCCATTTCAAGAATGCCTGGTAATACACATACATTCCGAGACCGCCGTCATAAACACTAAAAAGCCCTGCATGAATACGTTGTTGTATTTATTGGACATAACATTGTATTCACACTATCAAACTAATTTGCATTAGTGATCCGTATTCAATATAAATTGATCTTATGAGCTTCGATGTCTTTAATATAATTTTGAACGATCTTACCAACTTATTCTTCTCCCCTCCTCCTATTATGCATCTTAGCACCTGAGTATGGAATAAAGAAATTCTTCGCTATAAGTGTACAGATTTTAATCAGCCTAAGAGCAAGATCGCGCTAAATGACATATGGTCGAATATCGACCATTTTTGATTTGAATGAAACTTTGCACACGTATTTGACTTAGCAAACTGAGCAATTTTCACACCCATGAGTTACATTCTAAAAGGGCGTATGCCTTTTGGCATAGGTTTTATTCGAAGCATTGTAGCCCAGAAACCGTTGGTTGTATAGAAAAACTGTCTGAGAATGAGAGTCTCACTTTTTTCAGTTTTAGATTTACATTTTACATCCCTATGTAGCCAAACTTCCTGAGAGAAGTATTCTAATTCAGAATTAAATCTTCATTAATTCCTTATAATATTATGAATTATATTATTATATTATTATCCATTAATTCCTTATAAGAACAGTTGTTCAATTCATAGGATGTAGTGTTTATCTTACATCTCTGTGTTACCTTGATAGTGAGGACTAAGGCGCACGGTCAACACAATGAGAAAGGTGTTTTCACATTGAAAACTAGACACGGCTTTACTGGAGGAAGTGTTGGCAAATGCATCTACCGCTAATACCACCGCTATCATACGAAAGCGCGTCGTTTCATGTGGGGAATATCAACAACGAAAAATGACGCGCGTCTAAGCATAACCCGAACTGTTTCGCCGTGCTGCTCCCATTTACCTTTACATCGGCCTCAGGGAAGTACCGGCTGCATCTGCATCTACCGCTGAGGCTGTCACTATACTGCTATTGGTACCAAAAGCTATTAACTCTTCAAATAAGTGTGTTATTTGTTCTCAAAAGAACAATTGTTCAATTCAAAATCGGATTTACGCAATCGCATCTCTGTAATATTACCGACAATAATATTCTTCTGAACAAACTGTTACAAATTTTCCATTAGGCCTCTGCTATAATAGACGCGAAAAGCGACGCGAACCGATTCGCTCAGCTGTTGGTTAATGTACAGCCATCAGTGGAGCCGTACATAAACCTACGGCCGAGCGAATCGGGTCGCGCCGCTTTTCGCGTCTACTATGGCAGAGGCCTTAGAGGAAGTTGCTGGCTGATGTATTCACTCCATGCAAGCCTGCTGCTGATGCTTCCCGCTACCACACTGAAACAGCATTTTAGTGATGGGAGTGTCGTTGCATCAGCTGACCCTGCTACTATCGATGCTGATATACCCGCTGCAACAGCTACGCTATGCATAGCCATGCCACAGTTGTGGCCGCTATACGCTGGCCCAACTGCTGAGCAACTGCAACGCTATCCGTAGCCATGCCACAGTTGTGGCCGCCATTGGTATCCGCTGTACCTGCATCTGCTGGCCCTGCTGCTATCGATGGTGAGATCCGCTGAAACTGCTACGCTTATTTGCAGCCATGCCACAGTTGTGGCCGCTATCCGCTATCGATGGTACCCACTGCTCGCTCCCGCTGCTGCTAAGGGAGGACTGCTGTCGTTGCTGTTCAGAACTACTATGAGCGGCTTCGACTAAAACAGGCTCTTATATAGGGATGAAAATAGGAATGAATTATTTTACGTACGTGGTGGAATGATATAACTTGAAAAATATGTGTGACTTCATTCTGGTTCAGAGCGATCATTTGATAAGCTCCACCTCTTTTTTCAGTTTCTAAAGTTTTTCCTCAGTTTCGTAGCACGGATGCACAAAAATGATTTCTTGTCGAGCCGGACCGATAGCACTCTCATTGAAGCAACAAAATAACATGTTTTGTGTCGTGTTGCGCAGCTTCGTTGAAGAAAATGTTCCCGTCCCCGTGTCGCATGTAAGCAGATTATTGCGTTCAGTAGACAGTAGATAGTGTATCCAGCGAATAAACATCGATGGTGCTCTCACACACGCAAGGGTTTTAACCCGTATCTTATTGCGGTTTGTAACATCAAGCGATTTCGTTTGCTCGCTGTTGCGTGTTGCATCATGTTGAAACTTGGCAGCTGGGAGACGACAAAATTCTGTTAATGCTGATTGATTGAATCGACTTCACATTAGCTCTGCATAGTCGAACTAACTGCTTTTGTGAATGCGTTCTAACAGGGCAATTTATTATTCAATGTCGGTTATGCTGATCGCGCCTTTGCGCTGCCCCTACAGTGGGGAGTTTTCTAAATAAAGTAAAAATTAGACAACTACAACAGAATTTGATTGCATCCCGCACAGAATGTCTGCTTGTGTTGATGCCAGAAAATTATTAACCTTCAATTATTTTTTTATTTGCCCTGGAAAAAGCATGTTGCGGTTCAAAATCGGTTGCTAATTACAACCTTTGAGCTGCCCTAACATTGGGGGAATTAAGATACACGGACAACATGCACTGTGGAAGCTATTTCACATTCAGTAAATAAGACGGGTGCGACAAATTTAAATTGCTAGGATGCAACACAGAATACTTGCTTGCGTTGACAAAAATTATTAACTTTCAATGACTTGTTTATTTGCCTTCAAAAAGGCATTTTGATTTCCAAAATTGGATTTTCTGATGGCAATCTTTATGCTGCCCCAACACGGGGGGAATAATGGCTGTCTGGCGACACACGCTGAGAAAAACCGCGCTGCTCCTGAGACGTGGTGACCAACCACAGAGCTAGTGCTGCTGCTAAGGAAGGACGACTGCTGTTGTCGCTGTCTAGAACTATTATGAGCGGCTCCGGCTGAAACAGGCTCTTAAATAGGCCAAATAGCATGTTTTCAATTGCAAGGTATATGATCCTGTCGACCGTGCTTGGGAAGCAAGCATATAACGACCAATCAGAGGTCAAATTTTTCGTTTTGACAAGGCTTGACTATTTTCAATAGTACAATAGTGTGAATAATAAAATTACAATTATCTTATTTTGGGAAGAATCTTAGAAGATTTTCCAATCTATTGCTGCAAAAACGAAGGAAATCCATCGAATACTAACCGATTTATTAGCATTTGAAATTGGACATATTTTTCACTTTTTTTTGTTTTAGATTTTCATTTCACATCCCTATGTAGCCGAACTTCCTGAGAGAAGTATTCTACTTCAAAATTTAAAATAAACATTAAATTTAAATTTAAAAAAAAAGAGTTGAATTTTTTTTATGTTTTTTTTTTTAGAGAAACTTGATGTTAATACGCAACTTTAAAAAAAGTCCAGGATGGAGAAATGAAAAATAATTTTTTTATGGAAGATTAATTTTTTTATAAAAATTCTAATTTAAACATTTTTTGAAATATTTGTATTCTGATGATTTTAAAAGATGCAGAGAGTCATTTTAAATCAAAAAGCTTTTGTCAGTAAACATTCTAAAGGCATCAGTTTTCGAGTTATTTTGAATTCAAGCTCGAAAAATTATTTATATTTCGGAAAATACACGTTTTTCTTAATTTGTCCATGGTTCTCCAGCAAAAACCATACGTTCATTGGAATGCTTGATCAAAAATATACAATTAATTTTTTGACAACAAAACGATTGGATAAATAACTCAAGCGCTAAACCTTAGGCTACCTACACGTTCCCCCTTGCCGAATGTTTTATAAAAAATATGTTTGTCGTGCAACACTACCTACTTGTTTACTAATAATAACTGTTTGTAAAGTACGCAACCAATAACTACTGGGTTACCTATAATATCTGTTTTCGTATATAAATACGATTGCACTTCTCCAGAAAAGTTAGTAACAGTTTGCATTTTGTGAAGATGAATAAAGTGAAAATGGAATACACCAAGCCCAAATGCTGTAAACCCTTTCCTTCGGTGCTCATCAAGCTTACGCAAATTAAACGAAAACGTTATTGCAAAATTAAAAATATTGAACAGTCAAGCTCATTTTAATACGTCTTTATCAATTTGTGATTCGTGTAGTTATTGGAATAATAGTCAAGCCACCATTCATCCCTTCGCTGTTTACTATTCAGAATCCGGAACACTTAAGAATATCAGCTTCATCATAATAACGGAATTACTCCATTATGATACTGTTGCGGTTCAGGTGTTCATTGCCAAATTAATGAGTTTTTTGGAAACAACAATACAGTTGAAAAAAGCGATATTTATGTCTGATGGAGCTGTCTCACAATATAAAAATAGATAAAACTTTGGAAGTCTTTGCAAGTTCAAAACAAAATATAACGTCGATGCAGAGTGGCATTTTTTGCGACTTCTCATGGTAAAGGCCCATGCGATGCAATTGGTGGCATATTAAAACGAATGGCAAGAAATGCAAGTTTAGCTAAAGAACATGAACATCCCATTACAAGCGCAAAAGAATTGTATGATTGGTCTAATCAGAAAAATAATAAAAATTCATCAAAAATGTTATTTAGTTGGGTATCATATGAAGAATCTGAACAAGGAGTAACAGAATGGAGCAATATTTTCAAAAAATCTATAATAATAGCTGCAACACAAAAGTATTACTCTTTTGTTCCGATTTCAGAAAATAAGATACAAACGAAGCTGTTTTCAAAAGATGACGAATCATTTACTTATGATGTATATAAAATATAAGGTGAAACTAGTTCTGTAAAGTTTCTATGTCATAAAAAATATGTTCCTAAGATAATAAAACTCGAAAATAAATATTTGATTCTTATATATATTTATATCACATTTAACTCTTCTTGAGAACCGTTCGCCCAATCGTTTTGTTGTCAAAGAATGCATTGTATATTTTTGATCAAGCATTCCTATGAACGTTTGGTTTTTGCTGGAGAATCATGGACAAATTAAGAAAAACGTGTATTTTCCTATATAATTATAATTTTTCGAGCCTAAATTAGAAATAACTCGAAAACCGATGCCTTTAGAATGTTTACTACCAAGAGCTGTTTGATTCAAAATGACTCTCTGCATCTTTTAAAATCATCAGAATACAAATATTTTGAAAAATGTTTGAATTAGAATTTTCATAAAAAAAATTATCTACCATAAAAAAATTATTTTTCATTTCTCCATCCTGGACCTATTTTTAATAGTTGCGTATTAACGTCAAGTTCCTTGAAAAAAAAATCAACTCTTTTTTTTTAATGAAATTTAATGTTTATTTTTAAATGCCAAAAAAATGGTCAAAAAAAAATTTTTTTGTGCAGTGGATATTTTTTTCATGATGCATTTTTGATTCGTTACAACTCATTCTCAGACAGTTTTTCTATATAACCAACGGTTTCTGGGCTACAATGCTTCGAATAAAACCTATGCCAAAAGGCATACGCCCTTTTAGAATGTAACTCATGGGTGTAAAAAATCTCTCCACCTGTGAAAAATGCTCAGTTTGCTAAGCCAAATACATGTGCAAAGTTTCATTCAAATCAAAAATGGTCAATTAAATTAGTTAGTAAAAAGTTAGTTCAAACGGTCATTTTAAAATTTAACGAGGAAAATGCAAGTTTATAAATCCTAAGGAACGGAGAAATAACCGAAAAAGATCTCAATCCGCAAGCAGATATTCATGGTTTTTATTCATTGAACCAAAAATTAAAAAAAAACAACAAGAAGAAAAAAAAAGAAGTATTTTCGATACAAAAATATGTCTGTAAATAAATGGTAAATAAAAACTAGTAATAATAACATAACGGCTTGAATTTTTTCCAATTTTTAGTGCTCTAGACCACCTTTTTTTTGGACGCGGCTGAAAGTCTCCAAAAAAGCATAAAAACCTGTGATTTTAATTGTATTCAAGACAATTCGGTTCACACTTATAGTTGGATACTATTCCCAAAATAAACTATACGTAGACAAAAGACAACAAAATAAAGTGTTTGAAGCCCTATTGTTGAAAACGTTTCATGATTCGATATAAGGTACAATTCGATATTAAGTACAAATCAAAATTCGAAATGTACCTTATATCGAAGTTTGCCTGTATGTTATTATTCACAAAACTACGAAAACATCAGAAATGTAAAATGTTTATGCTCGAGACATGCATTATTCTGGAAAAAAATTGTAGATGTTGATAAAACAACGAACATTTTATTGACAAAAAACACAAACCATTGAATTTTGATTCAGAGGCGAATTGCGCATAAAAAATCAAAATTTCGCATGTATACGTATAATACGTATAAATTAAAAAAAAAAAGTATTTTTAGGTGATTTTCTGTATTCTGTATGCTGTATGTGGTCCTCGTAGCTCTGTGGTTAGCGATGTCGATTGGCTCCCACATGGTTGTGATATTGGGTTCGATCCTCGATCAGATCGAGAATCTCTTCGAACTGAATTTTTTTCAACTCAGCTCTGGGGCACGGTGTATCGTTGTACTTATCCTACAATATGCAAAATGTGCCAAAAACAATATCGATAACGAATTTTATCAACTAATCTGGTTGATCGAGAACGCTATTAGAAGGCTAGCGTGCAATATTGTTGTGCTGTATACAGAAAATCATCTTCAAACATGCATTTTATTTTTTCTCAAATGTCTTTCCTGAACGTTAACAAACATTTTAATAAAAAAAACACATGTCATCGCTTTGAAATTAGATTTAGAGGCAAATTCAGCATGAAAAGTCATAATTTTGCATGTTTCACGTAGTTTTGTGAATAATATCTCAAGTTTTAGTAATCATATACTTTTTATTTTTGCTCAAATGTCTTTTTTGAACATGAACAAACACTTTAAAAAAAATGAATCACATGTCATCGCTTTAAATTTTGATTTAGAGGCAAATTCAGCATAAAAAGTCATAATTTTGCATGTTTTACGCAGTTTTGTGAATAAAATCTCAAGTTTTAGTAATCTTGTCACTGACTGTTACTTGATACTTACTATTTTTCTTCAAATGTCTTTCCTGAACGTTAACAAACATTTTAATGTAAAAGAAATCACTTGTCATCGCTTTAAATTTTGATTTAGAGGCAAATTCAGTATAAAAAGTCATAATTTTGCTTGTTTTACGTAGTTTTGTGAATAAAATCTCAAGTTTACTTCTTATTTTTCCCCAAATGTCTTTCCTTAACGTTAACAAACATTTTCATGTAAAATACCCACATGTCACCGCTTTTTTTTTTTTTTTATTTAGAACGATTTAAAATGAAGGTGGTGACTGTACACCACTTAGACGGAAGCAATAACATCAATACGATCAAGCGTTACGAAATTCCATTTTTATAAAGTAGATATATTGCTGATATTGCTGCAATTTTTTACAATGCTCAACACCAACCTATTTCAAGGGACACAGTGCCAGAATTTTCGTTTCCCCGAGATCGTGAATATTATCTTAAAAGTATACCTAAATATTCCGTAGAACGTTCATGTCAACATCAGAAATATGTCATTCTTATTTTTATTTGATTTTCATAGAATAATTGAAACAAAGAAAATAAGTTCCTTCGTTGATTCTCGTGTCCATTGTTTTCCGTTCCTTTCTATCCGATTGCCAATATTGCTTATATCCTTGGTCACTGACACCGCTGTTTCACAGTCCATTGTTTCTTAGTGCACTGTTCCACAGTCCATTGTACCACAGTCCATTATTCCATAGGCCATTGTTCAACAGGCCATTGTTCCACAATCCACTGTTCCATAGGTTATTACTCCATGGTCCATTGTTCCACGGTCCAGTGTACGGATAAATCCGTAGATCTGGCAAGCCTGGTCCCCTGTGCCGTTCATGTCCAATTTCGGGCTGTATTGCAACAAAGATATCTGAATTAGATTACCACTGGTGGAGTCCAACTCAGATCGAAGGGAAGCCGAACTGTTCGCCTTGACGGTCGATCAGGGAATGATCTTCTCTCAACACGGATTGTCCTTTTATAGCGTCTCTCAGTGTGGGGAACTTGGGTGATTGGGGGAAGAACCAATCACGTGGAAGCATCTCTGCTTTCTTTCTTCGTCGCTTGCGTTTGGTGATGAATGCGATGCCAATTGGCTGGCATTACTAGCCAATGACTGAATGCGTCAAATCATTTCGTCTATGTTTTTGAAGTCTGCGTTAGGGAAAATACCAATCGTATGAAAAATGTATGTGGATATTATACCTTAAAACTTTTCCGCAATTTTCACGAAGTAATAAGAAAATGGTAACTAAAATTATCATGTTTACAAATCTAGTATATTTTGGCTTTCCAACGGTATATTAACTATTGAAATCGGAACAGTTGTTTGAGCGCTATTAGCATCTAAAATCTTCCATTCCGCCAACCAAAAACGTTACATATTCAATCCAGTTTCCACAGAATGTACCTTAGTATAGTGAAGAAAGACGTAGTCCCACGTCAAAAACAATGTCTGATAGTAACCATTTGATGATACGCCCTAACTGCCCTGTTCGTCTGCATATTTCGGCCGAAAACCCCTGATTGCTTGGTTTGACGATTGGCAATAGTATAAAAGAATTTCAGAATAGTCCAGTATTAATCAGTCGCTCAACAGCTCTTCAAGGCACATATTGCAACTAAAACTGGTCAAAACTCCTGACCAAATGATGAAGGTAAATCGTAATCTAGCTGAATATAATTTGGCAATTTATTAGGTACATTTTTTTCTAGTGCATCGTCGCTGTACTTTGCTTAATTGTTTTGGCTTTGAGCGTTCAAGCCACCCCGACTGCGTTGGCCAGCTACAGCACGGCCTGGCTCGTCAGCAGCACCGTTTGGCCAGCTTACGGAGGCCTGTACGGGAGGTTTGCCTATCCGGCTTGGGGTAGCTGGTCGGCGTGGCCAACTTATGGCAGGAACTGTAGCTTTGGCTCTCCGCTAGCGTACAATGGATTCTGAGACTACGGCGTCAGTGGATACGGATATAGACGATATTGGTGAACAATAAGGAAGCGGAACTTGCGATGGAAATGTTACACGATGTCAATGAATTGTTTTTAAATGTTGAATTATAGTTCTTTAAGAAAGTGCAATAAAATAAAAATAAAAATGATGTTTATTTCGACAAGAGCATTGCCAAAACAAAGCTTGAAAAAATATCCTGTTTTTTTTTTTTTTCATTTGAACCATGTAGAACACTGCCGCTCTTCGCATATCCGTCCCATATCGATTTTTGATGATTTTGACTTTTTTTGTGGGAATCTGTTTAAAATCAACTCAAGCTTTTAAAAAAATGATAAAATGGTAAACTTTGTTCGTGAACTATGGAAAATCAAAACCCGTTTTTGTTGTCCCATGTCGAAAATATTCGCATAACAGTCACTTTCATTTTATTGATCGTGGGGGGGGGCTAAGTGATGCCCTAAAGTGTCCTTTTTTGAACCATACTATGCAATGGAAATGCTTATTATTTTGAATTAACCCTCTCCCGCTCACAAGGTTTATCATTAAAATTTATAGCTTCACGAGAAAATTCAAGCTGAAAACTTTGTAGACTAACTAAAATTACTGTTAACTGTAATATTTTGAAGAAAATACCCAGTGATGCTATGAGGCCGCATATAAAAGTTTCTGGAACAATCGTAAGCACAACAAACTATTTTATGTCATGATATGATGATTATAATTCTTGGTGCTCTAGAGTCACCATGAGCGGGAAGGGGTAAACTCTAAGCATGCTCATTTTACACAATAAATTTATTAATTTACTTGCATGTCGTGCTATTTGCATATTACTTACTCGTTTTATCACATATGTTTGAAATTTCTCCCTTCTCTTTAAAATGTGTACGTAATTTTCAAACAAACCTTTACAACCATACCCTATTGTTACACATTTTTCTTGTGAACCATCTCCCCGCGGAGAAATCAGTTTTCACCTCGAGACAAGGCCCACAAACTTTTTTTTTTTTTTATTTTTTTTTTATTTTTTTTTTTTTTAAAGGGGGGATTTGTTAGTAGCTTAAGTATTTATGATAAATATTAGTAAATAATGAGTATGTGTGTCCAATCACAAATGGTGACTTCTCAACACTGTTAGAAATTTGTAATTTTAATTGTTAGGACTTGTTTGCTTTCGCAATTAGGACTTATCATTCGTAGGGATTTAAACCTACTTGTCAGAAAAGGGGAAGTAAACTTACAACTAACTTAATTGCTAACTTATTGGCTATAAAGAGAGCTTATCGTAGCAATTGAGGATTGCAACGATTTTTGTCGAAAATTGTTAATAATTTTATTTGACATAGCTTCTAATGGTTCAACACCAGTAAGTCTATGTAATTCGAGTGTACCAAACCAAGGAGGACGCTTCAAAATCATTTTCAGAATTTTATTCTGAATCCTTTGGAGCGTTTTCTTCCTTGTTGAACAGCAACTTGACCAGATCGGTACAGCATAAAGCATTGCTGGTCTAAAAATTGGTTTGTAAATCAAAAGTTTGTTCTTTAAACAAAGTTTAGAATTCCTGTTAATGAGAGGATATAAACATCTCGTATATTTGATGCACTTGGCTTGTATACTCTCAATGTGCTCTTTGAAAATAAGTTTTTCATCATAAATTAGTCCCAAGTACTTAACCTTGTCGGACCAACTTAAAATAACCCCATTCATCTTGACAACGTGATTATTG
Organism: Wyeomyia smithii; assembly: GCF_029784165.1. Lineage (NCBI taxonomy): Eukaryota > Metazoa > Arthropoda > Insecta > Diptera > Culicidae > Wyeomyia > Wyeomyia smithii. The sequence goes on along the minus strand of NC_073696.1, from coordinate 27,819,924 downwards.
TTTGGCTTGAGGAAAGAAGCCCTAGGCTTATGCGGAAAAATTATCATTTGAGTTTTAGAAGCATTGGGAGAGATTTTCCACTTTTGCAAGTAGGAAGAAAAAATATCTAAACTTTTCTGCAATCGACTGCATATGACACGAAGACTTTTTCCTTTTACGGAAATGCTTGTGTCATCGCAGAACAATGACTTTGTGCATCCTGGAGGCAAATCAGGAAGATCTGAAGTGAATATGTTGTACAGGACTGGACCCAAGACTGAACCTTGAGGTACACCTGCTCTGACAGGAAATCTATCAGATTTTGAATTCTGATAGACAACCTGCAGAGTTCGATCAGTAAGATAATTTTTTTAAATTTTGATTAGGAAAATTGGAAAATTAAAAGTTTGCAATTTCGCAATCAAACCTTTATGCCAAACACTGTCGAATGCTTTTTCTATGTCTAAAAGAGCAGCTCCAGTGGAATAACCTTCAGATTTGTTAGCTCGTATCATATTAGTAACTCTGAGCAATTGATGAGTTGTGGAATGCCCATGGCGAAATCCAAACTGTTCATTTGCAAAAATTGAATTTTCGTTGATGTGTGACATCATTCTGTTAAGAATAATTCTCTCAAACAGTTTACTTATTGAAGAAAGCAAACTGATTGGTCGATAACTTGAAACTTCAGCTGGGTTCTTATCCGGTTTTAAAATGGGAGTAATTTTTGCATTTTTCCATAATTTGGGAAAATATGCAATTTTGAAGCAGCAATTGAAAATTTTCACTAAAAATTCCATTGTGCTCTCAGGGAGATGTTTGATTAGTATATTAAAGATTCCATCGTCACCAGGTGCTTTCATATTTTTGAAATTTTTAATAATTGATTTAATCTCATTCAAGTTAGTTTCAATTATTTCTGCAGGTAAAAAATTCTGGAAAGAAATTAAATCAAATTGACGTGTGACTTCATTTTCAATTGGACTCACAAAATTCAAATTTGAGTTATGAACATTCTCAAACTGCTGAGCAAGTCTTTGAGCCTTTTGTTCATTGGATACAAGAAAACGTTCACCATCTTTTAAAACTGGAATAGGCTTTGAAGGTTTCTTAAGAATCTTCGACAGCTTCCAAAATGGTTTTGAATATGGTTTCAATTTTTCAACTTTAGTCTCAAAATTTTGATTTCTCAGAAGAGTAAATCTATGTTTAATCTCTTTCTGTAAATCTTTATAAATAGTTTTAAAAACAGGGTCACGAGAACGTTGATATTGACGTCTGCGGACATTTTTCAAACGAATTAGAAGTTGAAGATTTTCGTCAATTATTGGTGAATCAAATTTCACTTGAGCCTTTGGAACAGAATAATTCCTGGCATCAACAATTGCACATTTTATTGCTTCCAAAGCGGAATCAATATTCACTTCGTTTTGCAAATCAAGCTCATTATTGAAATTTCTCTCAATATGAGTTTTGTATCTTTCCCAATTAGCTTTGTTATAATTAAAAACAGAGCTCATAGGGTTTAAAACTGATTCATGTGATAAAGAAAAAGTTATTGGAAGATGGTCAGAATCAAAGTCAGCATGTGTGATCAAATCACTACATACATGACTTTGATCTGTCAGCACCAAATCAATTGTTGAAGGGTTTCTTACAGAAGAAAAGCATGTAGGACTATTCGGAGACAAAATAGAATAGTATCCTGAAGAACAATCATTGAATAAAATTTTGCCATTGGAATTACTTTGAGAATTATTCCATGAACGATGTTTAGCGTTAAAATCGCCGATTATGAAAAATTTCGAACGATTTCTGGTGAGTTTTTGTGAATCACCTTTAAAATAATTTTTGAGCTCGCGTGTGCATTGAAATGGTAAATATGCTGCGGCAATAAATAAAATCCCAAGTTCAGTTTGAACTTCAATTCCCAAAGTTTCAATAACTTTCGTCTCAAGATGGGGAAGAGCACGATGTTTGATTCGGCGATGAATAACAATTGCAACTCCACCGCCGGAACCCTGAATCCTATCATATCTATGAACCACGTAATTGGGATCATATTTTAATTTTATGTTAGGTTTCAAAAATGTTTCAGTAATAATTGCAATATGCACATTATTTACTGTTAAAAAATTAAAAAGCTCATTCTCATGGGCCTTCAATGAGCGAGCATTCCAATTTAATATTTTAATTGTTTTATTTAAACTCATTGTTAAATTTTAAATTAGAAACAATTTTAATAGTAAAATTTGTGCCTATTTTAATGGCTTCAAACATTAATTTTGCCTGCAACGTGGCGTTCATAAGATCGAACATTGCCTGTTGCAAAAAAGAAAGTTTACCTGCCGTAATAGGCCCCAGGCAGTTGACATTAGAAAAAATATTTTCGGTAGCAATATTAGCTGGAGTGATAGGTGTACAATTATTTTCTAGCGTGTTTTGATTACCCATATTAACGGTCATTTTCGAACTACCAACACTAGGCGGTATAATGTTCGAACTACCTGTAACCTGTGCATAAGTTAAACGGGTATGCAAAGGAGTAGGTAAACTATGCGTCACTGGTACGCTTGGAGAATTTTGTTTTGAAGTTGGTTTTAATTAAGAAATTGAATTTTGTTTACCTTGCCTTAACAATTGCTAAACGGACTGGGCATTGATAAAAATTTGACATATGGTTGCCGTTACAATTCGCACAGCGAAAATTTTTACTCTCTTTCACAGGACATGTGTCCTTTTTGTGAGAAGAGTCTCCACAATTAAGACATTTTTGGTCCATGTTACAGAATTTGGAACCATGGCCATAACGTTGGCAAGTACGGCATTGGGTGATATGCTTTTCACCTCCGCCATACTTCCTATAAATTTCCCACTTTACACGCACATTATACAAAGCATGTGCTTTTTCAAAAAATTTTAAGTTGTTAACCTCATTGTGGTAAAAATGAATTAAATAATTAACAAGGGAAATTCCAGTTCTCTGACTGTTTTTGCCTCGTGATTTTTGTTTCATTAGGATTACTTGGGTAGGGGCTATGCCAAGTAATTCTGTTAGAGTAAGTTTGATCTCATCAACGGTTTGATCGTTGGTGAGACCTTTCAAGACAACCTTGAACGGCTTGGCGTTCTTGGTGTCATATGTAAAAAATTTGTACATCTTGTCAGTTAAATACTGAACAAGACGATCACGACCCTTAACTGAGTCGGCTAATAAGCGACATTCACCTCTACGGCCAATTTGATAGGTAACTTTAACGTCAGAAACAAACGTTGAAAGTTCCTTTTTGAATATATTAAATTCAGAAGAAATAGTTACCACGATAGGTGGAACTTTCTCCTTTTTTAAAGATTTTATATTTAGTATAGTTTCATTATTAATAACTTCCATTTCACCAGCTTCTTGCTCAGGCAAAATATCAAAAGGATTGTCACTACAGACACTCGATGTGTCAGAAAGAGATGCCTCTCTTTTCCTACCCGCAGCGAAGCGAGGTTTCTTTTTCCGTCCAGCCATTTCAGGTTATACGAAAAAAGTTAAAACAAATGTTAAATTCAAAAGTAGGTAGTCTTGAGAAATACTGATGGGAAATAACTTTCAGGTAATCTTTAAAAGACACACTGACAAAACACAAACTTTGAAGCTATAGGCAGTCAAAGACCAGTCCACAAGCAACCGAAAAAACGTCTGATCTGTAGGACAGTTCAAGACGCACTGAGGCCCACAAACTCTTTCCAAGTAACACACGTTGGTATAGAATAGTTGACGTTACCTATTCCATGACATCAATATCACCAGAAAAGCGCAAGCCAACTTGATATAATTAAGTGGCAAAATACATCTCGAGTACTAATACGGCAATGCGCAAATCTGTTGCTATGACAACTGTTAACCAGCGCATGCGCAAATGTGTTGTGTCTGCGCAGTGCAACTAGATCGACAATTGCTTTTATCAGTGGCAGTTTCAATTGATTATAAAATGATGACAAAAAATAATATTCAACCTTTCAAAAAGAGTTGTTTCTTTCGGTACAATATTGAAATTGTTTTCGCATAGTTTCAACGTTATCTGGATATAAAATCTAACAAAACTAGAAAACGTTGATAGATATACAATAACAAAAAACTGAAGTGATATTGGTTACACTGCAAGCGTTTTGTTTATCATTTGATGGCGCGTTTTGACGCGCTTCGAATAAATATAGAAATCGTTCATATAATTTAAATATGATTTTGATCAGGTAATTTTAAGTTGGGTGTTGTATGCTACGACTATTGTACTAAGGAAAAGCATTTTACAGGTACGTAGTGTTGTTATTAGATGGTGTAATGTCTTACGAAAAGACCAAGAGATAGTGATTGTCATTCTTGAAATCCTGTTATTAAAAACATCTCCAAAACCCGAAAAAACGAGCTTGTTTTCGAAATGCGGTTTATTACTGATGAAAAACAACTTCAAACACAATAATAACGCAAGTTTTCAATTGCGCTTGTAGTACACTTATATGACTACTTTCGTTGTTACTTATTTTCTAACATGTTTTGTGTGTTACTTGGGATGCTCTATATTTTTTCAAGTTAAAACCAAAATGGCAACGGTAGAGACATGTAACTACTACATTTCAAATGTTACTATTAAGACATAACGTATCGCATTTGGGAGTTAAAGGCTTCTTGGTCATGCTTCTTTATGCTTAGAGAAAAAAGATACTTTCGATTTAAAATCGATCGTCAAAAAAAGTACCCCAAAGCACCTCTCTGAATTTCACTTTTTCCCCTTATTTGGAGTATCCTTCAAACTTTGGAAGTGATTGCCATTGCTCAAGTTTGCTCTTTCAACCGGAATTCGCGTTATCGAATGATACCTCTGGAACCAAGAGTGAGCAATTTATCAGATGTACGATATTATTAAGTATAACACTTAATTTCTGTGTAAAACACATAAAAGATTCCTGCATTAATAATGTCTAAATGTTTCGCAACAGTAAACCGTATATAAACATAATTAAAAGGAAATTAAATAAAAATAATAATAAAAACTAATGGCGTTTAGGTCACATTTTCATAGGCTAGAACTCATTTGGACATGGTTTACATTACAAGCCTTTTATCTCGAAACGGATAATATTCTTGAAAAATTATCATTTTATGCTTCTGTACTAACAAATGGCGTTTGAGACATGTTTGCGAATACGTATTTGACATTCGTCAATTATGCAAATAGTAGCTCTCATCGGTACTAAACATTTTTCGTGTCACTATTGAAAAAAAATACTAAAATGGCTGTTTTGATTTTTGTCCTGCGTTCCCATACATTCAACGCACTGTGACAGTCCCATAGCAAAAAAACTCAAATGGAGAAAACGTCGATTGAATTATTTAAGCAATTTTCGGTTATTTCGTGTCCCATAGCTTGTCCTAGTAAGACATTGTTATCAATTGGTTAAATTAAGTATGTTCAAGTCAATTGACTTAAAAAATGACAAAAACTATATAATTCTATTAACATAACAGCAATGTGACTGACATGCGAATAATTTTCGATCTGATCAGCTAAATATTCGCATAACCGTCTCCTAACGAAAAGTGTTGCTTCAGGGTATCCGACAACTTCGGCAGCAGTTGTCTTTGGCAGGTTTTCTACAGCATTCTAATGCACAACCCGTCGAAGAAAACTGCTACCGAAATAGTCCGATACCCTAATTTTCCCAATTTTTGTCATAAATATTAATTATTTATTACCCCTTTTCCCGCGGCTGATGCCATATTTTATCACCAAACATCTAAACTTTAATTACAATTCATCAACTATACTTGAAACTATGAACAATGAAACTATTGAATAGGGTTAGAGAACAGATCGATCTTCAATGTGTATCAGAATTGAAAAGTAATAACCCAAGTAACACACAAAACATGTTATAAAATAAGTAACAACGAAAGTAGTCATATAAGTGTACTACAAGCGCAATTGAAAACTTGCGTTATTATATTGTGTTTGAAGTTGTTTTTCATCAGTAATACAACCGCATTTCGAAAACAAGCTCGTTCTTTCTGCTTTTAGAGATGTTTTTAATAACAGAAGTTCAAGAATGACAATCACTATCACTTGGTCTTTTCGTAAGACATTACACCATCTAATAACAACACTATGTACCTGTAAAATGCTTTTCCTTAGTACAATAGTCGTAGCATTCAACACCCAACTTAAAATTACTTGATCAAATTAATATTTAAATTTTATTAACGATTTCTATATTTATTCGAAGCGGGTAAAAACGCGCCATCAAAAGATAAACAAAACGCTTGCAGTGTAACCAATATCACTTCAGTTTTTTGTTATTGTATATCTAACAACGTTTTCTAGTTTTGTTAGATTTTATATCCAGATAACGTTGAAACTATGCGAAAACAATTTCAATATTGTACCGAAAGAAACAACTCTTTTTGAAAGGTTGAATATTATTTTTTGTCATCATTTTATAATCAATTGAAACTGCCACTGATAAAAGCAATTGTCGATCTAGTTGCACTGCGCAGACACAACACATTTGCGCATGCGCTGGTTAGCAGTTGTCATAGCAACAGATTTGCGCATTGCCGTATTAGTACTCGAGATGTATTTTGCCACTTTATTATATCAAGTTGGCTTGCTCTCATGCAGTAATCGGTACTTGTTCTACTAGCCTTCATATTTTGCGCTTTTCTGGTGATATTGATGTCATGGAATAGGTAACGTCAACTATTCTATACCAAGATACCAACGTGTGTTACTTGGGATATTAAAAAGAGATTTTTCAAGAAAACATTTCACATACTGACAGACCCAAATAAAATACATTATGGTTCTTAATTGTGGTTATTGCCACCATGTGTTGAGAGAAAATCATTAACATTTTAGTTTCTCTTCTACTCTCATACAAATATTTTTTGTTTAATAGTCCAGTCTGTTATGAGAGCCAAACTGAAAATAAATGATTACCTTAAACTGTCTTCGATATGAAATGTACGTTGTATAGAAACTGCCATCATCATTGTAGTAGGATAACTGTTGTGTTAGGGAAGATTCGTATCTTACATGCGCGCTCATGGAAGAAGGGTATTCTGCAAAACGTTACACTACGTAAGACCATCAAGCAAAATTGCGTTACGGAGGGTTGGTTGGGTAAGTAAAATTGCAAAATAAATATCATCATATTTCAGTTTTAAATAGTTTATTTGACACGGCACGATACAATTTATGTTTAACTGAGCCAAGTACATTTTTTTTTAAATTCTAAATTAGCAGGGAAACGAGGGAGGCCTTTTCTTCATTCTCGCGGCCGACTACGAGCTAGTGGGGATTTAAGGTGAGAGGAGGGGTGTTACAATTTTGTTTTTAATTATTTTATATTACAGAATGTATTCATTTGTACGTGGCTAACCAGTGATGTTCTGTTTGAGCAGTTTTGGTCTGAGGTGTCTGCGTAAACATAGAGATGCCGAGTCTTCATTTTAGTGTCTCCAGCCGGGTGTATCATTCTCTTTCAGTTTGTGACAGAAATTGTATTCTAGCAAATAGATAAAAGAAATCAAATTTTAATGCCAGCATTTTTTATAAACCCGTATAGTTGTGTCATGTACTGGAGATCACCGCTTCCCAGAATGTCTCTAACGGGTACGTTCGGTTGTTTTCCTCGGGCCCGAAGGGAATCTATAAGCTCAGACCTAACACCACAGTATTCGGTACACGACCAAACAACATGCTCGATGTCATGGTAGCCATCGCCACAAACGCAGTGATTACTGTCTACAAGCCCTATACGAAAAAGATGCGTGTTTAACGTATAGTGATTGGACATAAGTCTGGACATCACGCGAATGAAGTCCCGACCTACATCCAACCCCTTGAACCATGCTTTCGTCGATACCTTAGGAAAAATGGAATGTAGCCACCGTCCCAGTTCATCTGAGTTCCATGATGATTGCCAACTGTTGAGTGTTCTCTGACGCAAAATGCTATAAAATTCATCATAAGCAAATGGTCTTTCATAAATATCGCCGTCAATAGCACCCACCTTAGCTAAAGAGTCAGCCTTTTCGTTACCCGGAATCGAGCAATGAGAAGGGACCCACGCTAAGGTAACCCGGTAATTTTTATCTGTTAAAGCACTTATAAACCGCCGTATTTTCCCCAGGAAATACGGGGTGTGCTTCACAGGCTTCATTGATCGCAGAGCCTCAATGGCACTGAGACTATCTGTGAAGATGAAGTAGTGGTCTATGGGTAGGGTTTCGATGATTCCAAGAGAGTACTGAATAGCAGCAAGTTCTGCGACGTACACGGAAGCAGGAGCATCGAGTTTGTAGGAGGCGGTAAAATTTTCGTGGAAAACACCGAAGCCAGTGGACTCATCTAGATTAGATCCGTCAGTGTAAAACCTTTTATCATAACTAACATGTTTAAACTTATTGGAAAAAATCTTAGGGATCTCTTGGGGTCGCAATTGATCCGGGATACCAGAAATGTCTTGTTTCATGGTGGTGTCGAAGTATATAGCATTATTAGAAGTAGCTAAAAGTGCGACATTGGAGGAATCGTATGAAGAAGGATTAATATCTTGAGCCATATAGTCAAAATATAAAGTCATAAATCTGGATTGAGATTGAAGGTCGACCAACCTCTCGAAATTTTCAATTACTAATGGGTTCATAACTGTGCATCGAATTAGCAACCGGTAAGAGAGATTCCAAAAACGATGTTTCAACGGAAGAATACCCGCTAACACTTCAAGACTCATCGTATGGGTCGACTGCATGCAACCCAAGGCAATACGCAAACAACGATATTGTATTCTCTCTAATTTTATAATGTGCGTGTTCGCGGCGAAGCGAAAGCAGAAACAGCCGTACTCAAGAACTGACAATATCGTTGTTTGGTATAACCTTAGAAGGTCTCCTGGGTGAGCACCCCACCAAGTTCCGGTAATCGTACGAAGAAAATTAATCCTCTGTTGGCATTTTTGTGTCAGATACCTAATATGACAAGCCCAGGTGCATTTAGAGTCGAACCAGACCCCGAGATATTTAGCGACTAAAACCTGAGAGTTCGTTTTACCCGTTAGTAGGAGCTGCAGCTGAGCTGGGTTATGCTTCCTAGAAAAAACGACCAGCTCAGTTTTCTCCGGAGAGAATTCGATACCCAGCTTAAGAGCCCATTCAGACAAATTGTCTAAGGTATCTTGCAATGGTCCTTGCAGATCGCTAGCCTTGCCACCAGTAATGGATACAACGCTATCGTCTGCAAGTTGCCTTAGCGTGCATGAATTTGCAAGACATTCATCGATGTCATTGACGTAAAAATTATATAAGAGAGGACTTAAACATGAGCCCTGGGGGAGGCCCATGTAACTAATTCGGGAAGTTGTCGAATCGCCATGTGAGAAATACATATGCTTTTCTGACAACAAATTGAGCAAAAAGTTATTCAAATTTGGTGAAAGTCCCTGCGAATGAAGTTTCGCGCTTAAAACTTCTACAGAGACAGAGTCAAAAGCCCCCTTAATATCCATGAACGCAGAAGCCATTTGCTCTTTTCGAGCAAAGGCAAGTTGAATTTCAGTAGAAAGCAACGCTAGGCAATCGTTCGTCCCTTTGCCCCGGCGAAAGCCAAATTGAGTATCTGAAAGTAACCCGTTTGTTTCGACCCATTTGTCTAACCGTAAGAGGATCATTTTCTCCATTAATTTCCGGAGGCAAGAGAGCATCGCAATCGGCCTATATGAATTGTGATCAGAGGCAGGTTTCCCGGGTTTCCGAATAGCAATGACTTTTACCTCCCTCCAGTCATGCGGAACAATATTTAGCTCAAGAAACTTGTTGAACAAATTCAACAAGCGTCTTTTTGCAGAGTCGGGTAGATTCTTCAACAGGTTGAATTTTATTCTATCTAACCCTGGAGCCTTATTGTTGCACGACAGGAGAGCCATTGAAAATTCCAACATCGAAAATGGAGGCTCTTCCGTAGTTACTAATAACGCGTCGCGAAAGGTTTTCTGTTCCGGTACAGAGTCCGGACAGACCTTTTTGGCAAAATCGAGTATCCAGCGATCTGAATACTCCTCGCTTTCATTCGAAACGTCACGGTTCCGCATGCGCCTGGCGGTATCCCAAAGAGTGCTCATCGCTGTTTCCCTGGACAACGCGTTTACGAACCGCCGCCAGTACCCGCGTTTTTTCGCCTTTACTAAGCTCTTCATCTGCCTGCCCAGTGCCTCGTACTTTCGAAGCAGGTTGACAGTGCCGTACTCCCGGTAGTCCTTATACGCCGCGGACCTTCGCGCGTACAGCTCAGAGCACTCTTTGTCCCACCATTTGTTGGGAGGGCGCTGTCTAATCGTTACCCCGGGTATCGGTTTCGTCTGAGCTTGAGTCGCGGCGTCGATTATCAAGCCAGCTAAGAACGCGTATTCTTCCTCCGGAGGAAGTTCCTCGTGAGTCTCGATAGATTGCGCTATAATAGACTCATAACACTTCCAATCAATATTACGTGTAAGGTCGTAGGAAATATTGATTGGGTTCGGGGAAGTTGAACCATTAGCAATTGATATAACGATTGGAAGATGATCACTACCGTGGGGATCGTTGATTACTTTCCACCGGCAATCTAACGCTAGTGATGTCGAGCAAAGGGATAGGTCAAGCACGCTTTCACGTGCTGGAGGATTAGGTACACGTGTCGCTTCCCCAGTATTCAAAACTGTCATATTGAAGTCGTCGATCAAGTTACAGATTAAAGAAGATCGGTTGTCGTCGTACAGCGACCCCCATAGCGAACAGTGAGAATTAAAATCTCCCAATATCAAAAAAGGCGCGGGAAGCAACTCTGCTATATCAGTGAGATGCTTCTGTTCAATCCGCGCGGATGGAGGCATATATAACGAAACAAGGCATAGGTCTTTTCCATTCATATTCGTTTGAATGGCAACGACTTCAATATTCGAGATCGAGGGGAGGTCGATTCGGAAGAAGGAATAGCACTTTTTAATCCCTAAAAGTACCCCTCCACCGTGTGAGTCTCGATCTCGACGAATAATGTTAAAATCGTGAAAATTGAGTTGATCGTTTGAATTGAGAAAGGTTTCACAGAGCGCAAATGCGTCACAATTGTATGTATTTATTAAATGAGAAAATAGATCGAATTTGGGGATGATACTTCTGCAATTCCACTGTAATACAGTGATAAAATTCCTAACCTCTTTCGCCGTATTAGTCATCGAAAGATATGATAGCTGAAATGAGGGGCCAAGTTGCTGCTAGTTGCATCAAAAAGGTTTTCACTGTAGGAAGAAGGGCAAGAAGAATATTTTGTAGGGGATCTGGTATGTTGAATGTTTTAAATATCCAGTCCACAATATCAGAAAATTTTATGAACCCTGTTTCTTTTTTATCTTCTGATCGAGAAATGGGTGCACGAGGGGTTTTTGGTGCCCCAGGAAGCGGTGGGTACTCCTGGTTTGATTTAAAATTAAAACCGGGAGGTACTTGCTTCGGTTTTTCTTCACCGCTTCCTTTTTGTGTTGGCTTATTGGTCATTCCGCTAGGGGTTATCTTGCGACCTTTGCGAGAAAGATTAGGAGAGTTGATCATTCTCCTCTTCCTAGATCCTTCTGGCATGGCATAAGAACACCCTTCGAGGGGATCGTCAGATGTACCCTCATCGGTTGGCAAAAAGGAAAAGATGTTTCCTGTCGAGGGTGGCTCAGCACTCTTCAGCATTTCTGCGAAAGAGCGCTTTGATCGTTCCTTGAGGGAACGCTTTATTTTTTCCTCGCGCTGTTTGTACGCGGGACACGCCGAGTTCCCTCGCAGTAAAGACACTTTTCAGTATCCTCACTGCAAGCGGTCTCAGCATGATTGCCTCCGCACTTGCTGCAGCGTGCCTTGTTGCAGCAGTAGGTGGCTGTATGACCTAACTGCTTGCAGTTTTGGCAATGCATGACCCGCGGTACGAACAGGCGTACAGGCAGACGAACCCTGTCCAAAGAGATGTAGTTCGGCAGTGCGGATCCGGCGAATGTTACACGGAAGGAATCCGAAGGGAAGAATTTCTTTTTCCCTTCTTCGATGGATACTGAATGCAATTGCTTGACATCCAGTATCTTTACATCTTGAATCAGGGGGTTCTTGAAGCAGCCAACCCCGTGACGCAAAATGTCATCGACCGTGAGGCTTCCTTCGGTAACCACACCGTCGATCTCCACGTCCTTGGCAGGGATGTACACGCGGTACTCTCTCGTGAAGAGCTCGTAGCTAGCAATTGCGTTTGCTTGCTTCAAGCTACTCACAACAACTCGCAGTTTGTTCGGTCTAACCTTTGTAATTTCGGTTACGTCCGAAAACTGTTTTGCCAGGTCCTTGCCGATTTGAATTATATTTAGAGGCTTCTTTATGGGCCTGAAGTAAACTACGAACGGACCTTTCGAAGCATCTGGGTAAGCTTTCACCCGTGTTGCCGGTACTCTTGGTACGGGGCTAGGTAGCGGGGAAGGTAGAGGGGAATTGATGGGGGAGATCTCAATCTCTTCCCCAGTTGTTTCCACATCCAGGAATAGTTGCACCTGCATGTCGTCCATTTTGCGGGAGCGTTACGCTCTACCGCACACAGACGATAAATATTCGAATGTGAGGGGGGGTCAAGTAGTTGCTATTAAATTTTAAAAACAATTTTTCAAACTACAATGGATCAAAATAAAAAAAAAAGGCAGTAATACTAATACTAATAACAATAGTAATAATAATAATAATAATAATAATAATAATAATAATAATAATAATAATAATGATAATAATAATAATAATAGTAATAATAATTATAATAATAACAATAATAATAATACTATTAATAATAATGATAAAAATTCTAAAGTGAATACTTCACCGAACGTCTAAGTCACGACCTCACGGCTGATAGTAGGATTAATCGAGCGTCTCCGCAGAACAAACAATGACGATCCAGCTTCGTGTTGTGACACAGTGGCCGTATCCTACACGCGACCTTGTAGATGCCACTTGTAGTTGACTTCCACTCGCTCGATCGTATGGTGGTCCGTGCTGCTAGCGGGGTAACAGCGGTGCGGGAGAATTATTCTTGCTGATATATCAGCTGCGTATCGGATCACTGGCGGGGTAGCCTGCCCCTACCAGTGTGCAGAAGATGTTTCTGCCGATATATTGCAGGCTATTGTTATCGCACACAAGAACTAATCGAAAAAAAAACACCCGTACGATAACTCGTGTATTGTTATTTTGCGAATCAAACGGAGATAAACAATTTGCGTCTAATCGAGACGAAAGCAAAACAACGAATGAGTAATATCATCATATCATCGAAGTTTATTTTTTATATTTTCATAAAATAGTTGAAATAGAAGATATTAGTTTTTCATTGATTCTTGTGTATCATTCAAGATATCCATTGTCTTTCGGTCCTTCCAGCCAGTTCACCCAAATTGCCTGCGTCCTTAGCATCTGACTTCGTTGTTTCACAATCTATTGTTTCTCAGTCCGTTGTTCCACAGTGCATTATTCCACGGTCCATTGTTTCACAATCCGTTGTTCCATAGCCCATTGTTCCACGGTCCATTAAACACTAGTGGAGCGCCGTGCCCCCAGCTCCTGCCGTTAACTGGCCCGGCCAACCAACCAGCCCAGGCCGGGTTGACGGGCGGTACTAAGCCTCCGTTAGCTGGCCAAACGGTGCTGCTGACGGGCAAGGCCGGGCCGTAGCGGGTCACTTCAGCCGGATGAGCTTGGGCGGCCAAAGCCAGAACAACCAGGGCGACCGCTGTAACGATAAACTGGGAAGAGAATTAATTACAATTATTGGTACTCTAGCCTTTGTAGATTAGTCCCAGTTTGTTCGATTGTTGTTCAACTGTTTTAGTTGAGATGTGAACTGAGAATAGTTGTCGAGTGACTGATTGCTGTTCAAAAAATTGTAGCCCTTTTTATATCTGTGACTTACAGAAAGGTTGAAGAGGATCATAATTCTTTTCTCATTTTCACTTAACCCCACACAAGACGAAACCTCACCAGTAAAACCACTCAAGCTCGACAAATTTGGCAGTACAAGAAAATTGGCTCAAGCCTATTGCTATTTATTGTGGGCACTAAAACAGGTGAGAAACGAACTTCAGAGTTGTAAAACACCAGAAGGGTTGTGTGTAAAACCACGAGGTTGACCTAGAACTACGTAAGACAGTTTACGTTGACATTGGGTATGGATATAGGTAGTATTGGTGAACAATAAAGATGCTTCCGGAACTTACGATGAAAACATTGAAACATGTTTCTTTGAGAAAGTTTAATTAATTTAAAAAAAAGGATGTTTGATTCTAAAAACGCATTTCCAAATTCAAATATGAGTGTTTTTTGGTTGCAATGAAGCTTTGAATTTGCTTTCGCCTAAAGAGGACACATAACTTTTTCACAGGTATTTAGACTCTTTTGAATTAGGGCCTACTTTGAAAATATGTATTTTTAAGAAAAAGAAAATGGTATACCAAAAAAAAAATGATGGACGTGTTATGGACAAATTTTAAATTTCAAGAAGTGATTATAGCATGTTTGTACTGTCATCACAAGTATATATTTTTCTAATCTTTAAGGTTATCACTTAATGTTTCAATATTCTATATCGTTATACATCACCAATTTCACTGTTTATTATTTCTACCAGCGTCTGATTCTCCAGCATCGTCATGTGGCTCCCTTCAACAGTCTTCAGTATAACCGTCCCGGTCGTGTTGGCTTCCAGGCCGTAGTCTTCCTCGATGTCCACCGTTGAAGCCATCGAGGCCCGTATCAGCATAATCGGTATATCCAGTACCCATTGTTGTTTCTTCTCCGCATCCATGGCGTACACCATCTTGAGACGATTGAACAGCAGGGTCGTCATTTTGCGCGTGTACTCGGGTGAATAAGCAGATTTATCTTTGCCCGCTTGAATCATTTTTTCAATCTGCCCCTGGAAGGTTGGAGCTTCCATAATTGACTGCAAATGCTCTGTCGATTGGCTGGAAACCACGCTGCTTACAATACCCGCTATTAGACTCTTCTGAATCAACTCATCCGGAGGATTCTCCCCCAGCACCAGTACAGACATCCTGGTCAAAAACTTTGGCGCACCATCAATCAAAATTAATTTGCCGTGAGCCTTTCTCTGCTGCAACCTTTCGGCAATTTCAAACGCCAGGAAAGATCCGAAAGAATAAGCTACGATCATAAATTCGTTGAACTCGTTGAAAATTTTCTCATCAAGTTCGTACATAACTTGATCAACGATCGCGGCCACACTAGTTTGTTCAGCTGTATTCAATGTTTGCAGAACAAATACTGGAGCTTCCAAGGCGGAAGCAATATTTCGCCACACATTTCCAGCAACTCCTTCCAGTCCGGGAATTATCAAAATCGGCCGTCCCTCTGAGCAGCTGGAAGGCAGCTGGTACACTGTTTCCGAACTAAACTCCTCATCACCCAAATTTCTAAGCAACATTTCCATACCGATGAAGACTCTGGTTTCACCACTTTCAGCGGACGCCTCGTTTTGAAGCTTTCTTTCGTCCGCTAGCTTTTGAAGTTTCATGAAAGTTAAAGTTCGCAACTCCTGAGGAGACAGGACCAAATCAAAATCTCTCTCCAACACTTGTTTGATTTCAACTGCCATCAGAGAGTCCATGCCAATATCGGCCAGCGTACTTTCCATGGAAACGGACTTCAGATCCCGAATACTCATGATATTCATCACTGCTTCGAGCAGATTTTTAGCACCTCCTCCAAGCCGCTTCTCCGCCACAACCATACTAGCTACAATCGGTGCCTTATTGTCCAACAGTCGATCCAGCTCCTGCAGACACGACGATATCCGTTGCTGCAGGGTGCCTCCAATTTCCATATCCAATCGATCTTCCGCCATATCGGCAACGATTCCAACCTCTCCGATAGCCCCCCACTGAATAGCTTTACCCGGGTACCCATCAGCACAACGCTGTTCTACTATTCGCTCCATGATGGAGTTGGCCATCCCGTAGTTACACTGACCCGCATTTCCTCGTCCACACGATACGCTTGAGAACACCACAAAATGCTTCAACGCCGGACAGAGCTGACGGCTCAGTTCGTCTAGGTACTGTGTAGCGGTCGCTTTTGGGGCAAAACATTCGACAAATTTCTCCACCGTTTGGTTTTCCAGCAGACAATCGCGCAGTTGCACGGCCAAGTTGAAGATGGCTACTACTGGACCCAATTCGGATGCTACGCGGAGCAACTCTTGGCAACCCTGGGGTGTACTGACGTCGGCAGTGTTTACTACGATTTGCACCCCATACTTGCTCCAGAGTCTAGAATAGAAATTAAGGATTATTTTTCTCTAGTGTTGAACACTCCAACTTACCTGATTCGATACTCCTGGTAGGGTTTCGTAACACCCCGACTAGAACTGAACACCAGCTTGCGACAACCGCGAAGTATCAACCAATCGGCCAGTTCCAGACCGAAACCACCCAAACCGCCAACGATCAGGTAGGAGTATGCCGGATCGCAGTACAACCTCGGAATGTACGGGATTGGAATGGTTTTCTCGTCGGTTTCGTTCTCCCGAATTTGAAGCAAGATTTTACCGATGTGCTTTCCACCGGCCAGAAAGCGGAATGCCTTTTCGATCTCCACCGCCGGATAGACGGTTGTGTTCAACGGTCTTATCACGCCACTGTTGATGTCCGCCGTCAGTAGGTCATGTAGCCTCTGTATAGAAAAATCGAAGAGTTTTAAAACATCTTACGGAGTAAGATAAATACAAACCTGCTTCTCTGCATCAGTTCCCTTAAACATCGCATCCAACATCACCGCAGTGAATGTCAGCCCTTTCTGGAACAGCTGCATGGCAAGCTGCGAATCGTTTGCCATATCGTACTTGCCGATTTCCAAAAAGTGTCCATTCTTACCCAAACAACGGAACGAAGCCTGCAGTTTCTCGTCCGCCAACGAGTTCAGCACATAATCCACGCCTCGACCGTTGGTGCGTTGTTTTACCATCTGCTCGAAAGACGTATCTCTCGAGTTACCGATATTCTCTGGCACCAGCTGAGGATAGCGCTCGAGCAGGAAGTTCCTCTTTTCCTCCGTACTCACTGTGGTGAATACCTCCAGTCCGTAAACTAGACAGACTTGAATTGCTGCAAGTCCGACGCCTCCGCTGCCAGCGTGAATTAGAATGGATCGACCCTTCCGGATGTGGCAGCAGATGAACAGTGCCGTGTAAACCGTTCCGTACACTACCGGTACCGTTGCAGCGTCCTCTAGACTCCAGTGGTCCGGGATTGTCCACGTCATCATGGGATCGCACTCCACCAGGGTAGACATCGCACCACTCGGTAGCACACCCATGACTCGTCTTCCATTGACGGAAACCCCTGAATACTCGTTACCGAGTAGGCATTCCTGCTCCAGCCGATCGACATGGAACGCATCCGCAGAAAGCCGACCCGTAGCGAGCATAACGTCTCGGAAGTTCAGAGCACTGTATACTACCCGTATCAACTCCCCCTTCAAGGGGCGAGTGTTCATGGAACCTGTGAACCACGTCAAAGATGATAAGTCGCCACGGGTGAAGCAATCAGCATAGCAGTGATTACCGACCGGAACGGTCACCCGGCTGTTGTCTATGAGGGCATGCCGATAGCTACCCCAGGATCCATTTCGATAAACGTTGATTATTAAATCCAAACTCAACTGGTCCTTGTAGAAAGGATGGGTTAACGCAAATGGTGGAGCCTGTGGATCGTCAATGAAGACACAGCGAATGCTGTGCGACTTTGGCTCCTTGTTGATACAGTTTACCAGGCCAATAATCCCTGATGTTGAATCGTTCTGTGCGTACAGTAGAACAGGTCGAATTTTTATGGCACTCTTGAGCTCCTGGAGCCAGTCAAATGAGCTGTCCTGCGATTGAACATGAACAACCGCAGGTGATTCCTTCGCAGTGGTGGATTTCGGTTGAAGCAGCAGAATTGTCTGATCATCTTCTGTTACGAAGCTGGCAATCCGGTTCAACTGGGATGGCACTTGGATTGGTTGATTTATGGTGTCTCTGATCACGAGGTATCCGGTAACGGATAAGCTAGCCGACGCATCTCGCAGAAAATCCGCATTCCCAAGTCGGTTGTGACTAATTAGGAACTGTTGGTTAGTTTGGTTGACTAGTTTTTCATTCTTTACCGTCACGTTAGGAATTTCCACCTCAACGGGGCTTAGTAAGGACAGTGTCGGTTGGATTAGTGGAAGATCAGCCATAGCTTCCGCGAACAATGGCAGTAGAGTGTCTGTTCCGTCTTTGAAAACTTCTGTAGCATGTATTGCAAGACTTGGAGCATTCTCAATGGAAAGTTGAACGATCATTCGAACAGCTTCTAGCGTGGATACTTTCTCCGTAAGAACATAGGGAACAAAGCGGTACGTTTCTAGTACCGGAACACCCGGAGGATTCCGCCTGCCGACAACGTTTGCTCGGAGTCCGGAAATTCGAACGCCTCCACACGACATCGAGTTAGTTTTACTACACATTGTAGACACGAAGTAATCCTGCTCCTCTTCATTCCGCAGCATCTTCGAGAGGTGAAACTTTGGATAGATTGTTGCGCTTCCGATCGCCGTCGGTACCATCAGGGATCGCGTGTCGGCCGCTATAATCGCTACCTGTAGGATGCTGTCTAGAAACGCTATCCAGTTACCTTTCCACTGGATTTTCGCCGCCGAGCCGTCACTGCGGGCCTCAAGGACCGACTTGAACAAGTTACTGTAGTGGTAACCTCGAAGGCGCAGCTCTTTGTAGAAATCGCGTGTCTTCAGAATTGGTACCACGGAGGGAGTTTCCTTGGTTGAGAAGTCTTCGTAAGTGTCCGGCAACTGCCGGGCGTAGCCCGTCACTACGGCAGTGTGGCCATCCAGAATCTGTAACAATACCATATTGGGTGTATTATGTATATTCGAAAAGATTGTCTAAAAAATGGGTATTCTTATTCTTCTTGTCTGGCAATCACTTTCACTCCAAATTCTCGAGTGTTTTCGAGTGGATTTTATCACCTTTGTCACCATTTGGATTATTCTTAGTAGTGTCACAACCCTGATTCAATTTTCGTGTTGATTTTAACTCAAATTTATATTAATGACGTTAGGGATTCATTTTTCAAAACTTTCGTCTTTCTATTGGAATTTCGACTCAATTTGTCTAAGTACATTTTTGAATTGTTCCAACTTCGATTATTACCTTACTTTTTACAGTGTAGCTGTATCTAGTTCATCCAATTTAAAATAAACTCGCAACATACACGCTTAAAACTGGATCTCGAGCTCGGCAAAAAAACATCCGAGTTCACTCGGCAACTTTGGATTCAACCGGTATTTCAGCAAAAAAATGCCGGTTGCCGACAGTTGTCAGATCATTTTGCCGAGACTTCGTCCAAAAAACTAAGCTTGACGAAGCTCGTCTCTATTTTTTGCCGAATTTGTCGTTAAACACTGTTGATGCCGAGGTCAGCAAAAACATTACTGGTATCTCGGCACAAATTTTACTCGTTGCCGTGTTTCGGCAATACAGCTGTCATTCTCATGAACGAGTTGCCGCCATTTTTCTTAGTGCAAATTTATGCGTGTTACGGGTGAGCAAACAGGAATCGGATACAAGTTTGGCTGAAATTTGTGCAAATTACAAGTGTTTACAATCCGGTAGCCGAAAAAAATGTAGTACAGTTTGGGGGAAGTGGCTGGAACTCAAAAAGTGTAGTTTCAAATCGTGTGAATACTATATTTTATTTGTTTTAGGGATAGGCATTAGACGTAATTTTAAATTAGATGTTTAGCTCAATGCCCTACTGGCGAGCAAGATAAAGATAAGTACAAAGCACAAACAATGCCGAGATTCGGCGAAATTTTTTAAGTGTGTAGATTGCCATGACTTTGAATGCTGAATACCGGCTTACTGAGTTCGATTAAAGAGTCTCTCGCAAGTCTATCAAAATGATTTTTTGTCAGCTAATTGGCTTCTAAAAGATGATGAGAGACAATTTTAGTCACAGGTGTTCACGTCCAGCCCTGCTGTTAACTGGAAGTTTGACGAGTTGTTTTTGGTGCCATCAGCAGCCAGTCTTCTTTTACTTTGTTATTGTTCTTTTTAGTCATTCTTGAATAAACACGTTGAATAGTTGTGCGTTATAAACTTCGTGTTCCTGATGTCCGTCCGAAATCCTGAATAATATCAGGTTATCGACCCAGTTTGCGCGTGCGTCGGGAGTTTACATTAACGAAAGTGGAAGCTGGAGCTGGAAATCGTTCGCTTCCCGTTGTTTGACGATTCGAACTTAGCGTCGTGGAAGTTCCGGATTTATGTAGTGTTCGAAGGGCATGAGCTGCTTGAATGCATCCATAGCGGAATGGCGGAAGTGGAGGAACTGCAAGTGAAACAGGAGCACACTGACGCCGTTCGTCAGGCAAACGAAAAACTGGTGGAGAAGCGTCGTGTAAATCGGTTCTTATTTCGCGAAATTTTTTTTAATGATACGAAGCTACCGGGGCAGTGATGGAAGACATCGATATACTGTGCCTTGGAACCAGCGTACGCGACAGTGGTAACGGCGCTCAAGACGATGCCGGAAAACGATTTGACCCGCGAGTTAGTCAAATGCCGGCTCCTCAACGAGGAGATCAAGTGCAGGATATTGAATGTGGAAGTTGTTACCTCTGAACGTGAGTCGGCTGCTTCTCCCGGAAAGCACAGAAAAGGTGCGAAGAAGACAGAAAAGTGCTTTGCTTGCCACAAGCCTGAGCATATAGTTGTGAATTGCCCAGAGAAGAAAACGCAAATGGAAACTAAGAACAAAAGCAGTGCGAATGTGACGGAGAAAAGTATGTATTTCGTCGCTAGAATGGTCGCTGACAAGTGACAGCTGCGATGAAGAAGATGGTAGACTTCAGTGGTTCGCCGTCTCGGGTGCCACGGAACACATGGCTAACGACCGAAAACTTTTTGAAAAATCTGTGCTAGCGTAATCAATTTTCGATCCGGAAAGTTAAGATGGCCGAAATGAAGGTTATGTTTGAGAACGGCGGTGTGAAAGTTCTCCGTGATTCAGAAGTGCTCGCGTGCGGTGTCCGTTGTGGTCTCCAGTACGAAATGGGTTTTTATTCGAAGAATGCGAATAGTTCGGCCTTGTATTCGTGTGGAAAGATCCTCAGATGACATGAGCTCGGGCATCAGCGCTATAACCATCTAAGTGAAAAGAACTTGGAGAACATTAGGGCTAAGAACATGGAGAAATGGTTGTAATAGTGCAAGAATGGGAATAGAACCGAAACGATCTGTGAATCTTGTGTCGATACGAAGCAAACAAGAAAGCCGTTCGGTGAACGTTTGGATAAACGGGCTACGCGTGTGTTGGAGGTTATACACAGTGACGTTTGCGGTCCCGTGACATGATGGAAGTCAGGAACAGAATCACAATTGTTTATACCATACGGTCGAAGGACGAAGTGTTTGAATATTTCAAACAGTACGAAGCAATGGCTACTGCCAAGTTCGGTGTTGGTATTTCGCAATTGGCGTGTGACAATGGCGTTGAGTACCGCAGTAGCGTGTTCGATAAATACTGTTAACAGAAGAGTATAGAGATGCAGTGTACCATTATATGCACACATTAACAAAACCCTGGAGGAAAATGTAACATGTTAACTTGAGTAGTTTCACCTTAGCGTGCCTTTGAGCTCAGTGCCACACCTTGTTATATACTCTTACCTTAGTAATTGACTACTCTTGAATAAAGTCAGCTTTTAACACAGCTTACATGGTGTCAGAAGCGACTTTCGAGAAACGGAAAAGTTTTTGCTACATTTGACCGTGAAAGATGTTGAGAATTGCCAAAAATAGATGCTGAACAGTGAATTTCCCCTCGCAAACGTGTGAATCGTCGACGGTGGTTGGAAAAGTTTTGTTTTTCATATAGAATCGGGTAGTTTGCCGTCACAAGAAAAATGGCGGAGTCTGGGGCTAAGGCTACTGCTTCAATAGCATGTCTAAAGCCACCGAAAGCGTTAGTGTTGAGTGACAACATGGCGGAACAGTGGCGGACCGTCAGTTCAAGTGGTTTTCGATCGCGGCGCATCTAGACGCAAAGCCGAGTGCAGTGCAAGCAGCAACGCTGCTAAGTGCAATTGAAGTCGATTGTATACGTATTTTTGATACTTTCGGACTGGACGCAGTGGAGCAAGAAAATGAAATTAATGTGATAGTGCAAAAGTTTAATGAGTATGTCACAACCAAGTCTTGCATCACATACGAGTGATACCATTTTAACAGAATCGTGCAAAAAAAAAAGAACCTTTCGATGTGTTTATAACTCGCGTCCGAGAGCAAGCGAAAAAGTGCGCTTTTAGCGTCTTACATGATTCGCTTATAAAAGATAAGTTGATCATTTGAACGCGGTTCACTAAACTAGTGCCTCAGTTACTGGACGATGAACTTTCACTCCAAAAAACAATCGAGCTGTGCCATAATTTCGAATTAACATCGATGCAAACGCGGGAGTTGTACAAAAACTAAAAAGTGTAAGAGTTGAGGTCGGGGAGACGATCCGACGAGCCGGAGGTGTGGAATAAAGAAGTGATCAACTAGAATCGCTGTGGAAGGAAGCACAAAAAGGGTAACTGCCCTGCCTTTGAGGCCCTTGTCATGCTGAACGCCAACGCGAGCGATGGGGCGCGAGAATTGCCGTAGGTTAATGAACAGCCGTAAAGAGATCTGTTTATTTACCTACGGCAAGCTTCTCGCCACATCATTCGCGTTGGCGTTCACCATGGCAGAGGCCTGACAAAGTGTGCAATGCCTGTAGGCTGAAGGGTCATTTTGCAAGTATGTGCAAAATGAAGAAAAAAATCGACGAAAATGTGAGGGAAAACGCACAGCAAGTGAGTGAATGTGACGAGTCTGATGCTGAAGAAAAGTTTTATGTACATATCGTAGAGAATGGTGGGGACGATGATTGGTATGAAATTATCGAGGTCCAAGGAAGAAATGTGTCGGTGTAGCTGGATACTGGCGCCTAATGCAACGTACTGCCTATGAAATTTCTGCAGGATATTCCGGAAATCATCGAGCCATCCATAACAAGAAACCTAGTGACATACAATGGCCAGAAAATTCCGGTCGTCGGTGAGATTTCAGCTAGATGTACAGTCAAAGCTAGGTCCAGTCACATTACTTTTAAAGTCGTGAAGGAAGATGTCACGCCTGTGTTAGGCCGTAAAACCTGCACCGCCCTTCAGCTGATAACCGGGGTTTATACTTTTGAGGTGAACGAGAAAAGACTCTATGAAGGCCTAGGATATCTGCGCAATTACGTGTATGATATTGATTTGATTGGGAATCCGATATGGAAAGTCCGTCCCTCAAGAAACGTACCCCACAGCATCAGGGAAGAAAAAAGAACTCGCTAGTATGGAAAGACTAGGTGCGAAAATTCACGAGGCAACCCTTGCGTCAACGCCATGGTGATCGTCCTGAAGAGGGGAAAGTTAAGAATCTGAATAGATCCAACGTGGGTTAATCAGAACCATCCACTTACCACAGTAGAAGAGATATCCGCACGCCTTAAAGGTTCTGTTCAAATCACCCTTTCAGATTGCAAAAAAGGGTTTCTGGCAGTTTAAAGTGACTGACCGTATATTAAAGTATCTTACTTTTGAGACGACATGGAGCCGATACTGCTGTGAGCGACTTCCATTTGCCCTGGCGTCGGCCCCGAGATATTTCAAAACGTCATGCAACAGCTGATAGAGGATATTGGTGGCGTTGAATGTTCGATGGATGATATATTGATCCATGCCCCGGACTCGAATAAACTACATGAAATCACCAACATCGTGTTGAAGAGGATCACTACAGCGGGTCTTAAGCTGAATCAGGAAAAGTGTCTGTTTGACCAGCCATCAGTTGAATTGCTTGGACATATTCTGTCGGCCGAAGGGCTAAATGCGGATGACGAGAAACTCGACGCAATTCGAAACCTCCAAATACCTACTAGTAAGCAGCAACTACAGAGAGCTCT
Source organism: Wyeomyia smithii (assembly GCF_029784165.1). Lineage (NCBI taxonomy): Eukaryota > Metazoa > Arthropoda > Insecta > Diptera > Culicidae > Wyeomyia > Wyeomyia smithii. The sequence goes on along the minus strand of NC_073696.1, from coordinate 27,795,813 downwards.
TGGCATGATTACATATCTCGGTAAGTTTGTTAAAAACATATCAGAGATTACAAGTCCACTTCGAATGCTGTTATCTAAAAATGTTGGGTGGCAAGGGAATGTTGAGCAACAGGTCGTATTTTTGAAAATAAAAAAAAATGATGATTTCTCCACTCATTCTAGCCTTTTACGACGTTAACGCGCCTGTTGTGTTGTCGGTAGATGACAGCTCCAAAGCAATGGGAACAGTTTTGCTGCAAGGTGGCAAACCAGTTGCGTATGCGGGAAAGTCGTTAAGCCCAGCCAAATATAATTATACACAGACAGAGAAAGAAGCAACTGCGATCCATTTTGCGTGTCGAAAGTTTTATCAGTACATATACGGTAAGGAACTGACTATTGTAAGTGATCACAAACCACTAGAATCTATTTTCCAAAAACCATTAGACCGGGCACCATCAAGGCTCAAGAGAATCAGGCTGGATGTTGCGCAGTACAAACCACGGGTCATCTACGTAAGAGGCAAGGACATACCTATTCCTGGCATACTAAGCCGTCCTTCTTGATTCACCAAAAAGAAGAGTTCGAAGATTAATTGGAGGTCCACATCATACTGCAAATGTTGAAACGAGCAGCTTCCGAACTACGAGATCATGTATCGAAGGATCAAGAGATGCAGCTATTGACTTAAACGATAATGACTGGTTGGTTGGACCAGCGGGATGACGTAAATCCGGTTTTGTGAAAACACTGGTTATCCCGCGACGAGCTCGCTGTAAACGAGGGTATGGTGTTCAAGGCCAATTAGGTAATAGTACCACAATCACTCCGAAAGAAGCTGCTGACAGCTATCCACACTGGACATCCTGGCCTCACAGCTGCGTAAAACGAGCAAAACAGTCGCTGTTTTGGATAAACATGGGGTCGGATATACAGGAACTGATCGACGCCTGTAGAATCTGTCAGAAACATCAACGAGACAATGTGAAACAGACTATCGTTCCGAAAGAAATTCCAAGTTTGCCATTCCAGCGAGTTGCTTCAGATCTATTCCACTTTAAAGGTCTACTATATTTTAATCGTGGATAGCTATTCGGGTTTCTTTGACTTTAAAGAGCTGTCAGAGTTGTCTTCGCAAATCATAATAGCGAAACACAAGGCATGGTTTGCAGTTCATGGTGTTCCACGTGTATTGGAGTCGGATGATGGACCGCAGTACTCGTCCGGAGAATTCCAAGAGTTCGTGAAGAACTGGGACTTTGACCATAACACATCAAGACCGTGTTTTCCTCGTGCCAACGGACTAGCTGAGCGCTACGTTCAAACGGCCAAGACGATTCTCAAGAAATGTGCCGAAGATGAGTCAGACGTGCAGCTTGCACTGTTACACGCCAATATCTTCCGGAATACGTGCACCCAGTGAAAGGCTCATGGGAAGACTTCTTCGTACAAACCTGCCCACTACAGACGAAAGCTTGCAGCCTAAGGTAATTTCCGGAGTTCCGGAAGCATTGTGAAAGCATGACAGATTATATGCAGTAACCGACGGAAAAACTATACTCAGACGAAATACTCATCACTTACGACCAGTCAAAACAGTGCAGAACGAAAACCAAGAAAAGCTGGATCTGCCTGTGTCGGAAGAACAGTTGACTTTAACCTCGGCATCGAGTGAGGATATCAGTACAGGAAGCAACTCGGAAATTTACTCGCCAGCTGAAGACCCGGTTTCTAATCAACAGCACACAACTCGCTGTGGTCGTATTGTTAAACCTTTGAAACTTAATGATTTCGAATACTATTAATATTCTAAAAACGGAAGATGTAACATGTTAACTTGGGTAGTTTCACCTTAGCGTGCCTTTAAGCTCAGTACCACACCTTGTTAAATACTCTTACCTTAGTAATTGACCACTCTTGAATAAAGTCAGCTGTTTTCGTGAGGATTGGATTAGAAGTTTTGGTGTGAGGCGGTGGAAACTGCAGCATAGTTTAGCGAACAGGAGCCCGGCAAGTGCGATCATCAAAGGTAAGACACCCTATGAGCTTTGGGAAGGTATTAAATCAAATGTTTCGGGAATGAGAGTCTAGGGAAGCCCTGCATACTGCCGCTTACGCCAAACGCACCGAAAGAAACTAGACAAGAAGGCTTGGAAGGGAGTTTTCCTTGGGTATCATTTCAACAGCTTCAGTGTTTTGGACCCGAAGGGTGGCAAGGTCATTGCCGCCAGAGATGTTATCGTCGATAAGACTAGTGGTACCCACAGGATCATGAAGCAAAATATGAACGGACAGTTCCATTCAAAAGAAGCAGCGGAAGACGTGATCGCAATTAGGGGCTTTCAGGGAAGTCTGAGAATGTATCGGATGACCGTGATATGATGTGAAAGCAACGTCCGTGATCAAGAGCTGTTTCCAGAAAGAATTTGCCATGTCGGATCTTGGAGAGGTGAACTTCTTCCTCGAGTGCCACCAAAAGCGGAAAAAAGGAGCTGAGATGTAGAGAACTGATAAACCTTTCCGTAAGCTGGTGGGTTGTGGGACTACTTGAAGCGCATCCTTCGCTATGTAAAATGCACTCTTGATGTCGGTCTTGAGTTCCAAGGTGACGAAGCCGAAGTAGCGTTGGTGGTTTTCTCTCAGGGAAACGACATCAACGATCGGCGGTCGATAAGTGGCTACACTCTGCGAGTCTTCGGAGGTACAGTGGCTTGGACAACGTGGGAGCAGCAAACAGTCGCTTTATCTTCTACTGAGGCCGAATTTGTGGCGCTGTGCACAGCCGCCGGAGGGGATTGGCGCGCGAGAAGAGAACCCAGAGATTGAGCAGGGGTGATAAAAGACAATTTCAGTCATAGGTGTTCACACCCATCCCTGCTGTAAATTGTAAGTTTCACGTTTTGTTTTTGGCGCCATCAGCAGCCAGTCTTCTTTTATATTGTTGTTGTTCTCCTTAGTAATGCGTTATAATTTCGTGTTCCTGATATCCGTCCGAAATCTCGAATCTTATCAAAAGCCGTTAATGGTGTACATTTTGGATGAAAGATTAACTGAAATGTTATTGCTAGAACTTTCGAAGATGCGAATGCACGGAGGAGCAAGGAGGGGGTTCGATTAAAGCGCCACAAGAAGGAACTACGGCAAGTCGTGACCGATGACGAATCTGAAACTGAAGGAAACGAGGGCGACGAGACGAACGATGAATCTCGGTAGTAACCAACAGGCGACCGGCAAGGTGGGTACAGTCAGCTAGAATGGATGGTTGCTGAAATCAATCAGCCAGAACTAATGTAATTAGCGTTTATGTGGAGATTTCTTAAACGACAGCGAATACGGTTACCAAAAAGACCTCTATCAGCGACAAGGTGTACGTTGTGAATGAGACAGGCGCCAACCTTTTTGGGAAGCGAGCAGCTACTACACTTGGTATACTGAAGATTGATACGTCGATCTCTACTGTGAAGTCTGGTGCGGATCAGATCAGTAAAGTGAAAAGAGTGGTTGTCACTGTCGAAGTAGACCCAGGGTTGAACCGATTCAGCACACTCAGCTTCGTGTCCCATTTCCATTGCAATCAAAATAGCTAGCAAAATTGCTCGGACAAGACATAATTGAATCAGCTGCAGGCTGTGCTGGATCGTCTAGAGGAATACGGAATAACGATCAATAAAAAGAAGTGTGAATTTGGACGCAGAGAGGTTACTTTTATGGGATGTCAGTTAAGCAGCAAAGAGATCAGAACAGCAGGAGAGAAGGTGGATGCCATTCGACGTTGTAGTAATCCTGAAGCAGTGAAAGAGCTGAGGAGTTTCCTCGGACTGATAAACTATCTTGGTAACTTCACACCAAATCTTTCTACTCTAACTGCGCCTTTGAGAAAACTGTTGCACAAAAATGATCGATTCAAATGGGAGCAACAGCATATGCAGGCCTTCGAATCTATGCAGTAGGAATTAACGGACCCCAAGAATCTGGGTTACTAATATTTTTATGACGATATAATCCTGATCCTGATTGTCGAAGCCAGTCCAATTGGCATCGGGGTAGTACTGTTACAGGGGAAGGATGGGAAAAAGAAGGCCGTTTGCTATGTAAGCAAGGGCCCATCGCAAGCTTAACGAGACTCTGGCTGCGGAGCGATTGTTTTCCTATTCACGTAGTTTGGAGTTTAAGTTGGTGATCGACCATGAACCGCTTAAGGTGGTGTTTGATTCTGAACGAAAGCAGCGTCCAAGGATTGAATGTTGGGCATTGTATCTCCAATCATTGAAATAAAAAAATGTTTATGTATCTGGGAAGCTGGAAATAAAGCCGATCCATTAGCAAGATTGCCGAGATTCGGTGAGTGTTCCACATACGATCAAAATAGAGAATCGATGCCGCTCACCGTTCTGGAATAGGCCAAACCAATCGCTTTGCATTGCAAAGCATTAAACACTGGCCGATGGGGAGACCAACTAAAGATGTATCTGAAGATGTACCAACTCCCTTTTGCGTCATCCAGCAATCGGTTGAAGATCGATTCGGTCGAGAAGAAGGAGAATAAACATTACAAAACCAAAAGGTAGCACGTGAATCTTTCTTCGGAAGAAAACCAATTTAGTAGGTCGGTTCCGTCACAACAGATATCATAGATATTAAATGGAGGACAGTATTCATAAACAAATCATGCAATTCGTTCAGAAACAAGCTCACTAACTAAAAAAACATAACCTCACCTCAAATCTACCGCTGCTTTGCTGCACCATAACGCTCAGTTCCACCGCCTGATTCTTGGCCACGGGAGTTGCCCGTAAAAATTTCACATCGTCGAACTGCACCGGACAGTCGGTCATCTCACGTTGTCCCAGATAGGCCAACAGATCCCATACCAAACTTAGGTAGCCGGTTGCTGGGAAAAGTATCCGTCCATCGATGCAGTGCCCCGCAACGTACACAAAATCTTGATCGGACAGCGAAACCTTGTAGTGCATAGTGTTCGAATTACGTATGCTGGCCCAATCATAGCGCACAACACACCACGAATCCCGGTGGTCCCATCGGACCAACGGAGCAATCATGGAAGTTGCACGCGAAACAGGGAACTGTACCGCCGGATACAAGCTGAGCAAGGCTAAATTTTGCTTTGCTAGGTGCAGGCTGAAATATAAATCGATTATGTCACGTCTTTTCAAAAGAGTTTAAATCACTTACTGGCCCAGAACCGATAGGAATCTCATCACAAAATCGTCCACTCCCTGTTCGACCGGAACGCAATCCGATCTTCGCTTTAAACTACGTAGAATTGGTTGCAGAGATTGTTTGGCGAACGCTTCCAGCAGCTGACAGCGTTCGGGAATTTTCTCCAACAAGCTCACAATAGTAATGGAGTCATGGGGCAACGTAAAGGCAAGGGTTGAAGACCCCCTAGCGTTGAACCATCGATGGGACGGCGTCATAGGTTCCTTTACAACATTCCAAAGCGCTCTCTTTAGCTTCTCAGATATCTCATCTGCGTAGTCTCTAGCGTACAGGAAACTAACGAACGGGAGATGTTCAGCAACATAGCCACGTGCCTTCAGCTGATCGACGACTGCGCAAGTCGGATTCAATGGACCACCAACAACTCCGAATCTGGAATGGATCTGATCATGAATAAACGCATCGAAGGAAAGAGGTGGTGCCGGTCGTTTGGCACCTAACTCCAGAAAAGCGTTATAATTAATCTCCGTTTTGTACTCCGCGAAGATTGCGCCGTGGCTGTGAGCCAAACTTAGAACTTGATCGAGGGTTAAGCACTTATCCAAATAGGCGCAGGTAAATTGACCAACCGAGTGACCTCCGTAGCCACTAAACTCCACTCCAATCTCGGTCATTAAATCTACGTAAGCTAACTGTAAAACCGTTGAACCCACAATCAACTGCTGCAAATCCATCGTTTTCGTTGGTCGTTTGAAAAGATCGTATCCAAAAGTTTCCAAAATGGCTCGGCACCTATCAACCATACCTTGAACTAGTGGGAATTGACTAAATGCCAGCAGATCTTCTCGCCATCGTACGTTCACTCCGGGGAACACAACAATCAGCGGCGAATATTCCAGCTTTATTCGGGCAACCCTGGTAAGCTCGAAACTAGCCAGCTCAGTTCCTCGTTTACGTATGATTCCGAAGCCACGATATCGGTGTCCGGGAATGGCTTTACTTTGAATGTTTTGCAGGAGCGCAATGAACTCGCCATCCAGCGGACGTTCTTTAATAGATTCGAACATGGCATCGATAGCTTCTCGAACCCTACCAGACCAAACGACCAACCGCGGTAGATCATCTTCCGGTATTCCGTGGTTGAACTTCACCTTAGAATTACTACGGACTACAGCGTGAGCATTGGCACCTCCGAAGCCGAACGAGTTTATTGCTACCAGAGGTCCCTCCAGAGGTTGTGGATCACTGACGACCTGCAGTCGTCCACTACTCAATGATGCAACATCCGTTCGAGGTGTTTGCAGATTTATATTCGGCGGAATCAGCTGATTTTCCAGAGCGATAACACACTTGGCAATCGATGCCAATCCAGCCGAAGCTTCCGAGTGACCAATGTTGGACTTAACCGATCCTATCGGCAGCGGGCGGTCACGATTCGTACAGAATATCTTATCGATCGCATCACACTCTTCCGGATCACCTACAACGGTTCCCGTACTATGCGCCTCCACGTACGCTATACTTGCCGGATCGATGGACACTTCTTGATAGAATTCCTCCAGCAAATGTTTCTGCATCACACCCGAAGGGTACGTTATTCCTTCCGATTTGAACCCATCACAGTTCGTTTTAGAGTGTAGAATATGCGCGTAAACGCGATTTGCATCCTTAGCTTTCTGTAGAAAAGCTGCACACACGACCTCCGATCGGGTATATCCAGAAGCATTCACATCGAACGGACGGCATACACCGTCCTTGGCAAGCACTCCGAGCAACGCGAATTGATACGAAATGTACGGATGCAGGCATAGATTAGTGCCGGCCACGATCGCTGCGTCACATTCCCCACTAAGAATACTCCGACGGGCGACATCGAGGGCGTACATCGAACTACTGCAAGCGGTGTCCACGATAAGTGATGGACCACGGAAGTCAAACACGTACGAAATTCGGTTCGCCAGCTGGGATTTAGCACACCTTCGAAAACAAAATCACACCATCAGTTGAAGTTGAACAACGGTCAATAAAAAACCAAACGACATACCCCGTCAATGCGTAGCCCTTGGGAGGGCACGTCTGGAAGAACATTCGGGCTTCGGTTTCCGAAAAACACACGCCAATGAACACTCCCGTACGCGAACCCCGGAGCGTTTCCGGATTAACACCAGCATCGAGAATTGCTTCATACGTATGCTCTAACAGCATACGCATCTGAGAGTCCATTGTATTACACTGTGCACGATCAATGTCAAAAAACTGGCAATCAAACTTTTCCAAATTATTAATCTTCCCAATACGTCGCGGTATCTCCGGCATCGTGTGTCTCCAACGCGTTTCCTTATCGTCCACCATATCCACCTTTCCGTAGAGGCTGCTCGCGAATTCCCACAGATTGTTCGTCTGCGGGAAACGTCCGGATATTCCAGAAATCACTGTACACTCGGCAAGATTCGCCGTCCCCAAACCAGCGGTAGCCATCGTAATCAGTTAAGACGCGTATTTTCCCTCGACAGCAACGGAACAAAGCTGAGACTGGCAGTGTGCATCGCAAGAGCTACCATTTTATATCGGAGAATAAAAAAACTGTCTCGTCAATTAGCATTGAATTAATCACACGAATTAAAATGCACCGATCCGCGTCGGATTGTCGAGTGCATGGCACGCTGCCTGCCAAAGTCATCGACTCTGGTCACTCTGGTTCCGTACGGCAGTCATTCACTGGTCGACCACCGACGTTGACCACGGTCAACAACGGTCGACGCTATGAGTTAGATAAACTTCCAAACTCTCCCGCAACGGAACTATGTCAAATGCGTCAGTAAACAGCCGAAAATTAATTTGCTCGAATTCTCTAAAGCATCACGACACGACAGTTCGCCAGCAAAATGATAACCTTATGTGCATCCAATTATTCCGTTTGTTGTAAATCGCCGGCTCCGAAACCCTGGAGAATTACCAATTCAAATCAATCGCATCGCCCCGTTGCAATGCACCACAATTTGTGAGTAGCAAATGGACTCCTCAATCGAAACGCAGAGGTCATTACAATCGGTTGACCTATACACCGGGAAGAGTACAGAAGGGGCGACGTCCGTCATTGGGCTTCTGTTTGGTTTGTGGTGTATGGAGCACACTTGTTTATATAAAGAAAAAATATTTTTTAAATGAGTATACTTGGTCGAGTGTCAGCCGGGTTTACCAACTTCTTGGAAGATCCAGTCGGAACTTCGCGAAAGGTTAAAGAACAGTAGGATAATTGTAGGTGTACATTATACAAAAAATAAGCAATTGAAGCAAATTCCATATCCAACGCTTCGGCAAACAACAGCCGAAACGTTGGATGTAAATTGAATTGATGTTTAGATTATTTACCGAGACTTCAAAGCTGAAAAAAAAACAAATCTAAATTAGTCGACAGTCGCAACAAAAAAAACCTCGCTCGTATTTCAGCTAAAAATGTGGCATAGCGACTGTTTATTCATGTTAAGGGCGGCGTGCAACACTGTCTGATCCGAACTATTACCTCGCCAGCTATATCGAAGACGACAGCATGTCGAAAGTGCTTCACTACCGAAAATGTCATCAACATCTTTTTGCAAGTAGTAGTAATTTTGCCAGAATAGTGCCCCCTCGACGAGGGGCCCTCGTACATATGTTACCGAGATCCTGTACGCTACACGAGTAATTATTTTGATTTCTTCCTGAGGTCAGTTACTCTTAAGTGGAGCAGGCGAAATTTGTATTTCCTTATTTTATATTTTACTATTTTTTTAAATATCCATGCATTTTAATAATCTCTCGATTATTAAAATCTCGCAAAAATGTATTTCAGGCTAACAATAAGTTTTTAGCAGTTAGAAACCTTTGAAAAAAGAAACGGCTATAAGTCTTGATACCATAATCTTTTGAGCTGAACAATTTTACTGCCGGAAAAACTCTAGTGAAAAAAAATCTACAAAAATAACAGCGTTTGGTAACAAATTTCTTTATGCAGTGAAACTTATTGGAACTTCCTTAGGTAGAGTAGAAAGTTTTCAATTATTATATCCCTTTCCGACCGGGCCCATATAATTGCGTAGTTAGAAAGTGACCTAAAGAAAACTTTCTCTCTCGCTTTTTGAACGTCCTATTCATTGCTTTACTACTCACAACGCTAGTATCAACATTGCAGCTGCTACGAAAAATAAAAAAACGGAACAAGCAATTGTTTTTATATGGGAATTGCTTCGATTTGGGTTTTATTATCTGTCATTTTCTACCTACGCAATTGTGTAGGCTCGGTCGGGAAGGGATATATAAAGACGTCCTTAAGAAAATTAGTTTTTATGCAAAAAGTGTGTCATGAGAAGTTCAACTCCGAATGGACGATTCTAGTTTGTATATTTGCATCTCCTATACATAAGCGGCCCGATAGCCTTGAGATGTGCTAGTGGCCGATCAAATAAACAAACAAATAACACGCGGCGCACTCAACTGAAACATACAGTGCTTTAAAGTCTGTAAACAGATGATAGGTCTTTTCTGCTCCTGATTTCGGTTTGTAGGCCTTCCTCTCCAGGTGCTTTGTGGCTTTTTAACTTCTTAACCTCATTCTAGATCGACGAATCCACGGCTCATCCATCATCTTCAATCAACAACAATCAGCAACATTTCGATCTTTCAAGTGCCACATTTCACAACCTTATTTCTGAACATTACAGCCTACTGAGTCAAAATTTCGAGTATTTCTTTGTACAAAATGTGGCAGTTTTGACGTAGATTGCGTCTCTAAGAAAGTTCCGAAACAGAGGTTTAAAATGATAATTTGAAAACGGAACAAAGGTTAGGGTTACCATTTGGTCGGAATTAAAAATCAGGACAACTTTTTTTCTGGCACAAATTCGATCTAAGCTATTTTTATTTTTTGAGATATCAATAAATAAAACCGCAATCTGAAATTTGCACTGCAACAAACGCCAAAACACTCATTTATTTGACGAATTTCTCGGACGATTCAATTCTGCAACTTTGATTCATCAGGCGTTAGTAGATACCTAAAAATGTAGCACACGTAAACTGGTTGAAATTATACTTAACAATTGTCAGATGTTTAACGGTTTCAACGACTAGACAATTTCTCTCGTCAAGATTCAACCAAAGAAACAATTCGTTCCAAATTAATCCCTTTCTTTCCGGGGTCAAGATAAAAGTACTGAACAATCTTCAACATTTCTGAATATCCGGTACTAAGAAAAATCAGGACAAATGCTAGAATATGAAAAAAAAATCAGGACGCTCCAAACAAGTCTCAAAATTAGGACATAACCTGTCAAATCAGGACGGATGGTAACCCTAACAAAGGTCGAAGTTGGCCCCTTTTCAAGTGGTTATAAGTCGATTAATTTTCAACGCATTTTCTCGGTTCTTGCAGCAATCAATTGGAAAATTATTATTGCGATCAATCAGAGCTAAGCTTGATACTAGCTTTCTCTAACGCGGTCGACAGAATATTATACCTTTCGGCTCTCTAATTATCACCTTCCGTAGACACTTCCTAAATTAAAATATCTCAATGCAACTTGATTCGAAAGACAGTGCCATAAAATGAGTTCTTTTTAGGATCTATTGTGATATATGTCAATTTTGCAATTATTGACAATTTTCACAGCGTCATTAAATGAATTTCTGGTTTGTGTCTTGGTGCCTATTCGCGAACCGTGACTGGCACAATATCGCAAATGTCAATAGATTTTTCCATTGAACAGTTTTTTTTTCTCATCAAGAAAGTACAAATTTTCATTCGGTGCTCACTTCAATCATATCGAGTGTTTTGTTTCGTCTCTATTTATCACCTCTTCGTAGCCACTCCCCAAATTAAAATATCTCAGTGCAACTTGATATAGAAGACTTACTCACCTTTACCTTTGCGTCGAAAGACCGATTGTCGATCCAGTGCGGAATCTAGAACACATCGCCATAACACTCGGTTTTGGGCTGCCATCTTCCAATTGCCTCTAACGCCTATTTTTTTTGTGGACCCCACTGCGACCAGTAGTTGTTTGATCTATTGTGGCATTGTCCGGACGTTTTTGCTGTTTGCACATTTCTGTTTTTTTTACCATTTTGCAGTACTACTTATTGTGTTATAGTATTTTTGTCTTGTCCTTCAGACTTAGTAACCTACTTCCTTCCTTATCGACCTTATCATATCCTCCTGCAGGTTATCACTCAAAAAGCATACAACGTGCTATAGTCTATGATATTATCGAACCTTTAGACCAGTGGTTATTAAGTCTGGAGGGAAGTTATAGTACTTTTTGTCTTCTCATTCAGATTTAGTAACCTACTTTCTTCCTTATCGATTCTCTCACTCGACTGAGACTTCGTAATGATGGTGCCGCTTCTTTGCACGCCAGCCCTCCGTATAGCACCCTCGAATGCGGTGTTGAACAATATGATTGACAGCCCGTATCTCTGCTTTAAACCATCTAACGTCACGAAGGAGTCCGATATCTCACCGGATATCCTGACTCATGATGTAGAGCCTTCAAGAGTGGCACGTGTCACCCTTATTAGTTTTGTTGGAAAATCATGTTCGAGCATAATTCGCCATAACTCATTTCTCTTAACTGTATCGTACGCTGCCCCGAAGTCTATGAACAGATGGTCAGCCTGCAAGTTGAATTCTCGAAATTTGGTCCGTAGTGGAGCGTCCTCCCCGAAAACCACATTGGTAATCGCCAACAAAGGTCTCCGACAGCGGCCTCGGTCTATGGAACAGAATACGGGAGAATATTGGTTCATTCCGGATAATAACTTAATGGGGATTAGTACTTTCTGGGTAGCAGTTTTCTAGTGATTGGTACATTCTGGGATTTTGTTTTCTGGGGAAAAAGCTTCGGCGTTTCATTTTCTGGGGAATAGTTTTCGAGGAATTGTTATACAATCGAGTCAATCCATTCTCGAGTACACAATTAGAGGGAATCCAACGAGCCAATATTCGTGTAAATGAGTTTGTAAGAACTTCATCTTCGACGTGATTGCGATCGAATCTATCGTTTTAGTATCGTACTTTTTTAGCATTAGATCAAACAATTTAAAAAAATTACTCTGGGAATAAACAATCCGAAATGCCATGCTTTTTCCTAAATTTGAAGGTAAAAATGAAAGTCCTACTTTTTCTTATTGATTAGTGAAGCTGCAATCTAGTCCAGTATGTGATACAATTCGAAAAAGCTAAAACAATTTATACGCTTCATGAGCACTTACAAATACACTTCAAATCAGCTAAAAGATAAAATTTATTGTCCCATCCGGCCGCTTTCCAGTTATCAGCCAACAACAATCATTTCTTCGCTTTCTTGTTCATCAGACTGCAAATCGCTTCCTGTAGGTTTTTACTCTCCCTAAGCTCCGCCTCGATCTGTTCAATCCGTTCATCTTTGTCAGCAATCTGCGCGAGCAGTTCTTTTGTCTCCTCCTCCTGCTTTTCAAGCTTGCTATCTCGAGCCGAAAGTTGCTGCTCAAGCTGGCTAATGAGGACGGTGTGTTTGGAAATTTCGCGCTCCCTCTCGCGAATCTTGGTTTCGAACAACTTTCGGTCGGTGCTCTTCTGCTCGGCTAGCTTCTGTCGCTCCTCTTCGGCAATCTTAAGCAGCTTACGGGAGTCATCACGGTTTTTGGTCTGTGGATAAAAATGATTTTGTATTTAATAACTGAGTTAGGTTTTAGTAGGTCACGTCATACCATTTCTACCAGGTCATGCTGCAACCGTTTATTTTCCTTCTCGTAGTTGTCGTTCCGCGCTCGACAGGCCTCAACCTCCTTAGCCAGAGCTGCGCACTGCTGTGTCTTTTCACTGGCTTTCTTAATGTACTCGGACAACTCCAGCTTCATTTGATTGATTTTTTTATCGTACGAAGCTGTAGCACATCGCATGTGGTTTAATTCCTTCTCCAGTGATTCATTCTCCGATTCTTGCCTGATAAAAAATGTTTTGTAGATTATTATTTGCATAGTATGTGATAACTAAGTAACTTACGCAGAAACTTTCAACACGAGGGGCAAGTTTTTTCTCTGCACCTTGTCGATTTCCGCTGTCAGAAGTTGATTCTGATGCATAAAATTGCTGATCTGTGTCGACATTCCTGCTAAGCTCACGCGCAAATCCTTCATCAACTGAGTTTCCATGTTAATCTTTAACTGATAGAATTCGATCAATTCGACCTTCGTCACGTCATTGATGTGTCCCGCAGCAGTGACATCCTGGATATGCGAAACAGTTTGATTCATTCTCTCAAGCAGATCCCGACTAAGGACTGCCGAGTTAGCACACGGTGGTGAGTCTGTCAGTGTTCTCCTCTCAGCAGACTGATTATTTCCATTCCAACTTGTCGCCAACATGCAGACCATCCGGGAAACCTCCCGTCGGGGGAAATCTGCCGAAGCTGCGACATGCAACATAGCTTCGGTAAGTTCCAAGCAACCCAATGTCAGCCCTTTAGCAATCAGAAAATGGAGCGGCTTTTGGTTTAACAGATTGTTCACTTTCGCAAACCATAGTGTCGGGGCAACATTCGCGAACTCATTGAACGTGTGCAACGCCCAGAGATACACTCGAATTTCACTATCTGGTAGGGAATAATCAAACGAGTGATTGGGTTCCAGAAACTGGCCAAACAACTGCCGAAAAAATGGCTCGACCATGTGATCAAGGTCTGAATGTACAGTGTTTTGTACCTTCACTATCGTTGTAAGCAATTGGCAAAGAGAAACGAGTAATCTCTTATCATCATTATCTTTAACTATCGACAGCAAATCAACAAGCAGATTCTGACAGGAATCGACAAACTTCGGCATGCTCTCCGTCGTTTCCCTACCCTGCGAGGTGGTGTCCAAAATAACTCTAAGTAAATCAACCGCTTTGGCACAACTTTGCTTCGATTGAATCCATTTAGCTGCCAAGCAAACCATTGAATTTAAATAGGTTTCACTAATTGGTTCCAGAGCCACGATGCATTCTAAAATCTCGAACAAAACATCCATGCAATCATCGATCGCTGCTAGCTCCGATACCGAACCCATTGTTTTATCATCGTTGGTATCTTTTCGTTTTTTCCTTGCGCCAACAAATCCCGATTCTTTCGTTTTGTCACTGGCATGCCTGTCAATGTCCTCCAAAAACTCTTTTAGATTTTTTCGGAAGAAATCATCCTCAATGTTAACGGTGTTTTGCTGGTTTTCCTTCGATGAGTTATTTCTGCTGTTGTACCGAAGAATGTACTGCAGATAATCTACAACATGGCGAAGAACAAAGCTATTCCTGAGAAGTAATTTCAAACTAGTTTTTGCAGAGCTACAAGAATCCTAACTAATGAAACTCACCCAGAAGCTAAAACATTCCGCACCTCTTTGAAGCTCATCTTCAGCAAATAATGCAAGTCCATCTCTTTCAGATAATCATTTTTCTCTAAAATAATGTACATCTTACACGCTACCAGTCCAAATTGCTTAATCCTTCCGCAAAACGACGAAATGCTAATATTTTTAGTCAGGAGATAGGTCATAGGAAGATTCATGTAGCAGAGATTCACCAGAATCGAGAGAGCCAACGTGACGAGCTCGGTCTTATCCTTGTGGCCGTGGTTTTGTTCCATCAACGCGAGCAGCTTCAGCATTAGGGTTTCGATGTAAGGCTCGTGACTTTCCAGCTGAACGCCGTGTGTCAGCAGTTCGACAAGGGCAAGCAATCGCTGCTGCTGTTCCCCGTTGTGGGTCTCCTCTAGCATTTTTGTTAACACCGGCAGGTAGTGAAACTTCTCAACCAGGGCCTTTCGAGTTTCCTCACACCGGGTAGCCGCTTCCAGCACCGACACAGCCGACCACAGCAGGGACATCTTTTTCGTTCCAGTGCTCATCAGCTTGTGGAGGTTGACAAAAAATGCGTTGTTCCCGTACACGGACACATCGAAAACCCGCTGATCGGTAACCAATGCAAGGTGCTGTGGAGTAAAAACGGCCAATTACTTTCAAAATAATTTATCCACCGTAAAACCAGTCATTACATTCAAACTATTCGTCACTAAAGTTTCATTGCCATAGGTGCTACTGATAAAGTAGGATTGGATGTTGTTATTGAAATCATTTATGTACGAAGACATTCTGTTTCACGCTTTCTTAACACTAAGCACTCAAATGGTCACGAATCTACTAATAAACAGCACAATTTTCAATAGATTTTTCGACCAGAAACTTAAAAACGGTTGAGAGCAATCAACATTTGAGTTTATGCCGCGCTGTGTTACTGTTTAAAAAACGATCAATTTTAAAACGCTCCGCTGTAGCTGTCAAACAAGTGGATGCGTAACGTGCGTTAGGGAAAGCATAACTTGCTTGAAGTGTGGAATCGTCAACAACCCTGAAATGAATAGAATTACTTGGAATAGCATATAAAATTCAATTGACTATATATACAGGTACGGCAGATGGTTTAAATCATAGGTTTAAAAGGCTTCTGCTTGTTAACAATAATGACGTAGAACTCAAGAAGCAGTGTGGAAAAATCAATATTCGGCAAACTTTTTAAAGATGTTTTTCAAGGTTAATATGGAATTAATTTTTGATAACAACTTTTGGCATTTTCCTGATGCTCAATTTTTTGGAGTGTCCTGTTTGCCTGAGAATTTGTTAAACTGAAATTAAATCAATATTTTTTTTTTAACTTTCTGTTGATTTTAATTTGCTTCTCGGAGCGTTTTCGTGTATTTGTAATTTTTGAAGTATTCTGTAACTTGTAGAAAAGTTTATTATATTTCCAGCTTCTATAGAAGCTTGCAATCATATTGAACTAACTGATAAATTTTGTTCGTTTTTGATATTTTATTTGATCTCTTCGACTGGTTTATAGTTTCATTAGAAATTAATTTTTGTTTTGACAATTTCATGGTTTCAGGAATTTCGAGCTAAGTCGTCGCTAATTTCTGTTTGGCCTCCAATTTTGCTATGCTAGATGTCATTTTGAAGCAGATTTCGGAGTCTATTTTGAGGCTTTTCCCGTGTTTAGAAGCATAACTTGTGATTTTATATCTTAAGGTTTCTTCGGGACTATAAAAGCGTTTCCAGTATTCGGATGTCTTTGCTTGAAAAGTAGTTATCGATTTTTTTCAAAAACCAGCATGAAATCAACATTTTATCGTTTGTTTCAAGTCGCCTCCAACTTTGAAATCATTTATAGCAAAATTTAGAATCAATTTCTTATTTTCCCTTTTCTAATCTTTTGGTGTATTTCGCAGCTCTTTTAGACTGAACTCTGATAGAATTTACGGCTTTCTGGCCTAGGTCGTCTCAAGATGAGTCTGAGATTGTTTTTGTTATTCTTTTGCTGACATTTTTATGCTTAATCACTAAATAAATCACAGTAACAAATTTTTTTCACTTTTTCTTTGTAAAAAATTAACAAACAGTGGGGTGGGGAGAAGATGGGAGTTTTATCAAAGTCCACGGTTGTCCATGAGACGGGACGGCACGAGAAATGTGGACGGTCCTTAATGGCGCACAAAGGAGTTTTCAGCTTAAAACTTTGAAAACCTTATGAAAATCTTGAAAAAAATCTACTGGACAATGTTTTCCCACAATGTTTTTGGAGTTCTACGTCATTACTGTTAACAAAAAAAGAGCCCTTTAAACCTTAAATTCAAACTATCTCCGTACCTTTTTATATTCCATTGCGTGTTGTTTGGTTTACCCATTTTTCGCTACTAATACAGAAAAATGTCTTCTTCTTCCTCACCTGCATATACCTCATCGCATAAAATTATCTTGTTTATCCAGCTTTTTACGCGCCATAATGGCGGACGCTATAATGCAAAGGTCGAAATAAATTACTCACCCTTTTGACAACTCTGTTTACGTCAGTTTGAAGTCTTCATATATTTTATCAAAAAAAAACTATATCTGGCAACATTTGTGTTGCCAATATTTCAGAAATCGCAAATCTGACGTAAGCAGAGAGGTTCGCATATTACGAACACGCATTATAGCAACCGCCATTATGGTGCGTAAAATGCTGGATAGAGATAAGTGACTTTTCATCTACGCACACTACCCAGTAAACAATTTTGTTGATTGATAGCTTGTTAAGCTGCTATTAGACGGGTTTCGACTGAATTAAAGCTTAATCAGTCATTATACAACCAAAATGTTTGTTGGGTAGTAAACGTGTAAACCCGTGTAAAGTTGCTTTTGTTTCCTCCAAACTGAAAATCATCGCATCTCGTTGCTTCGACTTTTATCACTTTTTACCATTTTTGGTCAATTATGTTCAGCAGTTTAGGAGAACGTGTAGTTCACTAGTGTGCCTAGGTGAAAAGTCATCTCTACAGACCTTTTACGTAAGAATGTATTAGTGTCACTAGTTGAGGAAAATATTTACAAATGGCTGTTTTGTTTGCAATGCTATGTTTTTAGCAGCTGGACAAATATTCAGTTGAACACTCATTATATGTTTTAAACTTGTTTCTGAATGATTTTTTTCATTCGTGATCATGAATCGGAAGAAGCTGCTAAACATAATCGACCAAAAATGGTAAAAAGTGATAAAAATCTATGCAACGAGCTGCGATGATTTACAGTTTGGAGGAAACAAAAGCAACTTTACACGGGTTTACACGTTTCCTAGTGTGCGTAGGTGAAAAGTCACTTATCTCTATTGAGGAAATAAAAAACAGAGGAATTAAACCAAGGCGATTCCAAAATCGAACTGAAATTTGTAGTTCGACGTAAATTGGAAGTCGATCAGCATTCCAAAATTAATTAAAAAACTTCCCCACAAACAATTTTGTAGATTTAAAGCTTATAAAACTGCTACAAAGCGGATTTCGGCTGAATAAACGCTTTTTTTTCTTGAACAGATATATCTTCTAGCACAGAGAACAGACGTTCATTTTATTTTCAAAAGATGTGTAAAAACTTGCAACCGTCGTTTAACCATGAGTGGTAATGCTTCCGTTATGTGGCGCTCGCGTCAATGACAAACCAAGCACTAATATCGATACAGCAATATTCATGCAGTGCAATTGGGGCACCACAAGACAGATGTCGTTAGTGTATTAACGTATTTTGATTCAAATTTTTACTCACGATTTTTAATTTTTTTATATGTACATAAATGTCTGCTCTTTGTGCTTTTAGTTATTATAGTGCAAATATAAGGTTTTCATTACTACCTGAATTTGTCATTTTTTCATTAAAGAACCTGGAAATTTTTGAATGATGTATTAATGCAAAAGATACAATTTTAGTTTTTCTGCTGTTTTTGGCAGCACAGAACGTTTTTTTTTTCATGGGTTTAGCTTCACACACACTGACGAAACTACCCATGCAGCATCAATCATAGTAACCCATGAGTCAACAGAAAAAATTTTAATTTGTCCGGACGGCTGACGACTCTGAGCTACAAGAAGCTCCAGAAGAGCTACTACATCACTGCGTGCGCTTGACCGGGAGGTCGGTGCAACCAGCCAAACAGTGAAAAAGTATCGTCAGCCGGGGTGAGATTGTTCCAGTGGGGGTGAGATTGAGCCATCCAACCCGTGACTTGTCGGCCATCTCTTCCGGATCAGAAGACTAGTCTTTCTTGGTTAAGTATTCAAGTTAACTTATTCAAGTAAGATGGGTCTTGTAATCGCCATGGGATGGCTGACAAACAATCGGTTTGTATGGCACAATCTCACCCCCACTGGCACAATCTCACCCCGGCCTACGGTACCAGGTACTTGGTACCACTGTTGCCAACTGTACAGATTTATCTTGAAATGTACAGATTTCCTCGGATTTTTCGGTACAGATTCTGTACCGTACAGATTACAGATTTCGAGAAAAAGTACAGATAAGTACAGATTTTTTAGATGGTTAGAAAGGATTAGACAAAACTTTTTGGCCGACTTTGCAACGATACAATGGATGGGATCTTGCAATCCACGCACTTAGAATTTACTGCCAACTATCGGTAATTTGCTGCCGAGAATGGCACCACTCGGTTAAAAAACGGCAGTTGTTACATGTTTTCGTAAATCTCGATTTAACCAAACTAAAATGTTGGTACAAAATATCCGAAATATCGGTAGTGTTGATGAATTATGGGTTTCATTGTTTTTTGACAGAATTTTCAGGAGATTGAACCACAATTGCACGGTTATATGCATTACCGAGCCCCATTCAAAAGTGTGCAAAAGTTTTATTGAAAATCGATCTAGTAATTTGGAATTAATATTAACTGAGTCAACGCCGTCCCAGTTTTCAATTCACGTTGAAGCTGTATAAATATAGAAAATAAAAACTTTGAGCCAGTGGTACAGATTTTGGTACAGATTTTCCCCGGAAATAGTACAGATAAAAGATTTTTGCAGCTCCCAGTACAGATGAAAATGTGGCAACACTACTTGGTACATGAACTAGACATGCATGTCAGGGAGTGGCAGTGGACGGTCTCGGAACTACAGGCAATAACGCAGTAGTAGTACCTGAATAAGATGGTCAAGTCGATTTTCCCGGTTAATCGCGACGTGGCGAGGGTGGTGGACAACAAGATCTGTCTCACCCGGATTGCAACGACCGGCAGGACACCGCGTATTTCACTTCCCACACGAAGGAAGTGAGCACCGAAGTGAAGTTCATTTAGCCTAAGCGTAGCCTAACAAGCCGGTCGTAGGTTTGAGTCTCGGCTCGGGAGAGACTGTTATTGTCAGTAGCGCTAGCCCCGCAATTGTTTTGTACATTGAATGGACGGCTGCGAAGTCTGTATATAAATAAATATGTTTCCAATCGGAATGTAGCACCAAAGCTTTGCTTTACCAAAATTGGCGAACCCGCCCAACGTCCCCAAATTGCGTACCATCGAGTGTTTCTGGACAAACCTGAAGCGTAAGATCTACTCCAACAATTTTGTTGCGAAAACTAAGGAGGAATTGATAAATAAAACGAAGAAAGAACTTAAAAACATGTAGGCAATCACATGTTTTCGTCCGCAATAGTAAATGTTTCGGTTAACTGCCGGAAGGCCACTCGCTAGAGCGTAGATTTTTTTTTTTCGAGTAAACTAACATAATCACCTTCCATGGGAAATTTATCAACCTCAATTATCTGTCTTAGTAATTTTTTAACCACCATCCGAAAAAAGTGAATTTTGTATCGCTACAGTAAACGCCAAATCTGTTGCCGTTTTTAGGAAGAGTTTGTAAATGAAAGTAGACGCGATGCAGAAATGCGGCCTTCTTCGGAGAGATAGTATGCGAATGATGAAGTCGTTTTTCAATCTGTAGTTTGGTGGCCCAAACGGGATTCAGATGTAGAATTATTTGTCCGAAGTTGCCATGAATATACCCTAGTTCTGCTCCGAATGCTCCCGAGCCAATGCTTCGAAAAGCGCTATCTTCTGGGCCTTGGGAAGACATCGCAATCGACTTTCTTGGTCCTTTGCCTATTGGTGAACATTTGTTGGTAGCCGTGGACTATCATAGCAGATATCTGGAAGTTCGCGGAGAGATGTTTAGCCGCTACGGTGTCACATCGCAGATTAAGGCAGGCAATGATCCGAAGTTTGCAAGTGAAGAGTTTGGAGATTTTTGTATTGATTACAATATACAGCTGGTCCATACGATTCCATATTGACCACAGATGAATGGGCTGGTAGAACGCCAAATCCGTTCTATAGCGAAGCGGTTAAGAAATGCACAGAAACGCTGGAAAGATTGGCGAAGAGAGCTGCATGAATATCTACTTGTGTATCATGCAACCAATCATTCAACCACTGGCGAACCACCGACAAAATTAATGCTCAGATGCAGAATAAAAGCTAGACTTCCTCACATGCCAGGATATGTCGACAATGAAGCTGCACGTGATTTTGATGTTCTTCAGAAAGAGAAGGGAAGGTAGTATGCGGATAAAAGACTTTGAGCGGAATCCAGCGAGATTCAAGAAGGCGATCGCGTCTTCATAAATCACCCCGCATTACACCATGTTTCAAATGCTAACATCTCAACATATGTGTAAACGAGATAGCATATCACCGCCTCTTTTCATACATCTGTGTCTTACTGGTGACAGCGGGCACAAATTAATTTGAGCCCAGGACATGAGTGCATTGTCATTCACTGTTACTCGGCATAGGAATGCCAATGGCTCGTTATAAATCGAATGATAAACAGCCATACGCTTGAAATGGACTTTCCCCCAGAAGAGTTCGTGATAATGAAGAAGAGCGGATCCGATGTTGTCGTTCATTCACAGTCATCTCGTAAAGAGTTTTGTCGCAACGTCACACATCTGAAGAAGGTTCCTCCAGGACGCATTGATTCGAATGGAGAAGAGTTTAAACAGTAGTTAGGGTGGCCCCAGGTCAAAACTAGGTGTGCTGGTGGAGTAAAGAAATGCGGTATAAATGTGTGTTCGATGTGATGTTCATCACAAATCCTAAAATGATTCTGAATGACGAAAAAAGAGTTTAAAGGCCCTCTGAACATTTTCAATGCTCAGAAACTTAAAAAAAATGTGTTTGAAAATCTTAAGCTGATTTTTTCTTTCCTGAAAAATCTCTTTCACTACACTATAGAAAACTCTTACACGAAAAGGGACAGTGATACCGACGGACAAATAAATCAATAACGCAGTTTGTTATAATACTCACTGTATGAATGAAACTTAAAATCTTTATTCACTTATATGCTTCAAAATGGATCGAACTTTTCGGCCGCGCTTTTTGGTGCCCCACCAGGCCAGGACTCGCTAGTGTAGGTATGCTTCTTTTGTGCCTAGTAGATTCACTTTGATTTTCATTAATTTTATCCATGAGTTTTTTCAGCTCTCCTCGTTTTTGATTTGGCCAGCATCATCATCATCATCAGAGTGGTGAGTTGATTTTTTTTTTGCAATTTAACTCAAAAGGGAAGAAAGGGCAAACATTCAGTATGTAGTTCTGGTAACGAAAAAGCTTATAACAAGTATGGGAATTTGAGTTCAGGGGTTTTTTAGGGTGACTTCCAAGGAAGTCCCATAGTTTAGAGTACCTTTTTTTAGTAGGAATTGTATAGGTTGTAATACTCTTTTTTCTCTTATACCTTTGATACTTCTTCTATACCGTTATATAATGATTGCGATTTTTCTCATAGTTCTATGTGTATGTCTTTTTTTCGAATGGATAACCTTGTTGATTTGCTGAACTGGTTCAATAGAGTAATACATTCGAATTTCGACGTCGGTATTAGTTAAAATGTTTGCTCGATTTAGTTTGAATTAGGTAGAGCAACCTGGTAGATATGCAATTACATATTGTGACTGATCTTTCTGATTGACTAGAACAGATAAATTTAATATAGTGTTTACTCTTGTGAACCTTCACCATTTTCTCTTTTTGTTTAGGATACGATTTTCCATCAATTCGGTTAGCGTATTGCGATTTTTTCGTAATTTGAATGCGGTCAGTTACTTGCGACATTTGCCATTCAATATTTTGTTTTGAGTTATGTGTTTGTATTGTTGGTATATATAATTCCATTAATCATATATATTCGGTTATTGCAGTTTGAGTAACAGAAAAATGCAGTTTTACGAGAACTTATGTGTAGTTTGACTGCGCTGTATTCGATTGTTGCCCGCATCACGGGGATGCAGACAGTTATGGTTATATTGTGAAATTTTTAGAACAAAACTTCTAGGAAACAGAAAATGTTGCACGATTTTCCAATCAGTTTGTGTACGCCTGTTTATAATACGCTTTACGCTCTGGTTTACTGTTTGTTGGTTGGTTGATAATTGATCCGGTTTATTACGGTATGGGTACGAGCGGGGTGGCTGTACTCATACCGCAATATCTATTGTTTGTCTTATGAACTATTGCGCCTTATCGAGTGGCAAATGTCGCTCCTTCCGACGGTTTCGAAGGAACAGTAATAGTTGGAACATCGGGGATAGGAATTCGATCCGTTAATCCGGTTCCGGTTGCAGGGGGATTTGAATTTGAATCATCGAAGTCCGTAACAGTTTACTTGCAGTGTGCTCTCTTATGGCTTAGGGTTAGTTTAAAACACGTTTAATGTTACGTTTACAGTACGGATTACTTTGTGTTAGGATTGACATACTTTCTATTGCCATTACATGATAGTTAATTGGTTGACAGGCTCCGTTTGGGATTCAACTGGGGTTGAATGGAACACACGAAATAATACTCTGTTCTAGGTTGCTAACTAAATTACGATTGCACTGAAAGTGAGAAAAAATAATCCTACTTATTTACATTTATGATAACTTAAAAATTGAAATGAATCTTTAAATAAATATCCAAAAATAAGCAACATTCATCCATTTCCAATCGTGCGAGCCGTCAGTGTGGAAAATATCTAGTCTATAATTACATCATTTCCTAAGAATGTACACAGAGTCACACGTATGACACAATTTCATAAAGTTTTTTGTTTTTAAATTAGTGATTATTTACAATTCTCTATTGTATGGTAGTAGCAATTCTACTTTCTCAGCAGAACATCGATAGCCCGCTTCCGGTTGCGGTTCCGCAACTCATTGTCAACCCGCTTCTGTAGCAGATTGAAAATGTCAATGTATTGATTTTCGGCTGCCAGGTGCAGCGCCGTATCACCGTTACAATCCGAGCGATTCGTTTGCAGCTCACGTATTCTCAGAATCTCCCGGATGACAGCGGCGTTTTTCGAGAATACAGCGTAGTGTAGAATCGAGCGCCGACTACAGTCCAACGCGTTCACGTCGATCAGTGAGCGGGCCAGACCAATTCGTACGATGTTCAGATGATTGTTGGAAGCGGCTGTATGCAGGATGGACTGACCGTTGGTCAGTGGAATTGCGGGGTTCGCTCCGTGCTTCAACAGTAGCCAGAAAATTCGCTCGTTTCCAGTTTGGGCGCATATGTGGATGGCGGTGAATCCTTCCTGATTTTGGCCGTTCAGGTGGAAGCCATTATCTTGGTGCAATTTGATGAAGTAGCTAACCATGGGTTCGGATTCCTTCAGCGCGGCTATGTGGAGCGACGTGTTTTGGCCCACCTGAGGCGATAGAACGTAGCTTACGATTTCCGGGAAGTTATTCACGAAGTACTTCACGATGTCCAGATGATCGAACATCGTCGCCGTCGAGATCACGTTTCGGCCGTATTTGTTGGTGTGACTCACGTCAGCTCCGAACTGTAGAAGCGTGTCGATTGCTGCAGTATTTGCACTGATAATGGCTTGGAAGATCGGTGTTGATCCGGTTGAGTCTTCGTCGTTGGAATCGCAGATTCCTTCCTGCAGGAGGTACTGTAGAATGCGAATGAAGCCCTCTCGGGCAGCTGTGTGGAGTAAATTTTTCTGCGGTTGTTTTGCTATTAATCGCAACAGAGAGATGTCTGCTCCGTGTTCCAACAACAAATCCATCATTGGAAGATTCGCCTTACCAACGGCTATCAGAAGGGCTGAGTTTAGAAGTTCCTCCGGAGGTGGCCGTGCACAAGCAAGAAGAGTTTGTACGATGCCTAAGTGCTGATTCATTACGGCCAGATGGAGCGGTGAAAAATTGTTGGAGTTGTAGAGGTTAGGATTAGCATCGTGCTTAAGCAAAGCACGAACTGCGGTCAGTGAGTTTGACAAGCACGCTGAATGCAGAGGAGTATCCAAAAATCTAGGTGTTTGAATGTCCACATCTAGAAAACAAAATAGGATACGCATTCTTTGTTCATTTGTTGTGCTATGCAGAGGCGTTAGCGAATCACAAAAGACATTTTCTCCAGGTTGTTCTACATTGTACTGTACATTCGCACTTTTTAACAAGCAGAGAATGTCCAAGGAATGAATTGATTCCGGGAGTAAAACTATCTGATTGGGTTGACGACGGTTCAACAAAGATTTTATGATCCGTAAATTTCCCTTCGACACAGCCAAATCCAGTGGAGTCTTTCCTTGCTGGTTCACGACATCAACTTTCGCGCCGTATCTCAACAGCAGCCTGACTAGTCCAGCATCCCGATTTTCAACAGCCAAATGAAGTGATGTATTTCCTTCAGTGTCCAAGATGTTGGGATTTCCATGGTTAGCCAGCAAAAATTGAACAACATTCCGATATCCCTTTCTACTGGAAATATGCAGAGCACTAAAACCATCGCAATCTTTCCGATTCACATTAACCACGACGTTCGAATCATTCGCAAGCATAAAACTTAACACCTGCATCCGCCTGTAGCAGGCAGCCACCGGATAAAGCCCCGAATAATCCACGTAGTTCAACATGAACTCAACAATTTCCTCCTTATCATCGTCGCAGAATCGTAGAAAGAGTTCAATACAACTTTTCGCAATTTTCTCGCTTAAAAGATCATTATTTTTAAGAAAAATAATCGCTTCATGATCATTGTTCAGGAAAAGCCACCCGTACTGGCTGTGGTCGTTTGTGTACCACCTCGCTCCGGCATTAGTCAGAGTTTTGATCATCTCCAGGTTACTCAGCTTGCAGGCAACATCCAGCGGGGTAAGATTCAACGCATCCCGCTGGTTGAGATCGTCACACTGATCAAGCAGTAAATTCAGCAGCTCCACATTCCCGGACATAACAGCGCACTGTAAGATTTCAGCGTTCGCCTCCGTATTAACATCATAATCAGGACGATTTTCCAAAAAACTGGTAAACAACTGATCAAATCCGAAGATCATCGAGCTTGAGTCGATCTGATTGTACCCGAAGTCCGAGACGACCTTCAATACCACATCCTCTTCGTTGCTAAGCAACGCTAGCTCAAAGCAGAACCGAACTCTCGAACCGAAATCCGTTAGAATATCATGAAATTTCACCTCCCACGAAGCGACCCTAATATCTTCCATCAGGTAGGACAGAATCTTCAACAGTTCATCGGTGTTCTCCAGATCGAGCAAATGCCCCAACAGCAGACAACTCTGCGTCCGTACCAACTGATCAATGATCCCAAAGCCCCGGTGATCCCTTCCGATCAGGTACTGACTCTTCGTTATGGTGTCGCGTATCTCATCGCAACTTTGAAGGCGAAACCCATCCAGAACGTCACGCTGCTGCCGAATACATTCCAGTCGGTCATTAAAATTCCACGTTCGTCGTTCATAAATTTCCGAAATTATATTTTTCGATAGTTTAATTATACTGAGTGCGTTCTGAACTATCGTTTTCGGGCCGATGTTCGGTATGAGGACCTCGTACACGACACTACCGTGAGTCAGGTAGTTGCGTAGGTTTCGTCCGGTTAACACGGGGACATGGTTCGATAGGCTTTCCGCATTGTTCAGGAGCTTGGCAGACAACGCCCAGGTTGCTTCCAGCATGGCCATTTCGAAGGCAATCCCTTCGATGCGATCGAACGTCCGAATGTTCATATTCGTATCGAGGAAAAGACTTTGCAGCTGTTGAATCTTTTCCTCCACAAGCTTCTGACGTTCTTGGAGGTCGTTTCGTTTGGCTCGGTGTTTTGTTGCATTCATGTTCTTCGGTTTCGTAGAAACCCAATCATCATCCAGATCCGGCGACGTGTCAGTTCGAATTTGAAGCGAAAGATCAAACTCGGAAATTTGGTGGCGAATTGAGTGGTTTTCAAGAGCGTACAAAATTCTACACACTAGAAGAGTCAACCTGGATTGCAATTTTTCGTCACCAATCGAACCCAAATCTTCATGGAGAAAAGCCACAAAATTTGACTTAAGATTAGTTAGTAACACACTGTCCACTTGTTGACTTAACTGAACCGCTCG
Organism: Wyeomyia smithii; assembly: GCF_029784165.1. Lineage (NCBI taxonomy): Eukaryota > Metazoa > Arthropoda > Insecta > Diptera > Culicidae > Wyeomyia > Wyeomyia smithii. Next base: position 27,768,904 of record NC_073696.1, on the reverse strand, counting down.
CAGGTGAGACCTAAGCAGATGACGAATTTTCTCGAAATTGTTGTTTGATTTTAACTTGGCTATTATGCTATCGGCCATCAGAACCGTGTTACAAAACTGTTGGTGCAGCATTTTGTAACCATCAATCTCTTCGTGTAGACGTGTTTTCACCTTTTTGATATGATCGCTTATCTTCAAACCGCACATTTTTTGTTGCTCCAATATTGTATCAAGAATGGTCTTAATCTCAAGCAAAAGAAACGGTGCAAATTCTAGATCCTTAACAAATTCGCTCGAATTATGACGAAGAATGTAAGCATAGTACGATTTAATTTCCTCCAAGCATTTACAGTCATACAAGCGATTCATTAGCGCTTTCATGGTTAAAATGTAATTTAAATTACGAACGTACAACAAGAGATTTCTTAATATCCTAAGATTACGGTGCAGCTCTGCGTAGTCCATTTCCCCTCCAGCAGCCTCCAGCAAGGAGGAGAAATCTCCCCGACTGTGTGACAGATAGTGACGAATTTTTGTATCCGTCAGAAGATATCTTGGGGTAATGATATTCAGTATGCTAACGAAATGCTTCCCAACATGGGGGGTATCTTTACAGTTCCTCACAGTTTCCTCCAACACCTGCACGACTCGTTTCATAGCTAAAACATCAACTCCCCTGCCAGCGTTAAATTTCATGTCAACGACGGAGTCCACATAGCGCAGCGCCCGATTGATCGTGTGCAATTCCTTCATTCTACTGTAATTCTTAGCAAGCTTCCGAAACACCTTTCGATTCCGATCGGACACCTTCAGCGGCCTTGTCTGCGAGCAGTGATAATCGAACCGATACTCACGAGCTTTCAAGTAGAGCCCGCGACAAGCGTCATCCGATAGCAGATATTCCCGCCGAATTCGCTGCAACTGATGGAGCAGATTTTGTACCGTTAGATGATCGTACGCTGGCTGCCGGACGCACCAAACATCGTGCAGTCGAGCACGGTAACCGGTTGTATTCTTTCCACCCAAAGTAACCACGTAGTAGCAAAACATCAACTCTTGGTTCAGCTCTGGGGTCCATAGGATCCGGGAAAGCGGCTTGGAGGGTGAAGCGTTAGACGGAAACAGTGCTTCAGGGTAGCACGGAAGCGCAAGAACCTTTTTCAATTCGCTGGCGATTGCCTGCAAATAGGCTAGTAGCTGCAGCTTGTCTATTAGCAACTTGTAGATGTCGTAATGTGGAGGGCTTTTCCAAATGTGCAGAAATATTCCTGGAAGAAACAAAAAAAAGGAATCAGGTATTAGTTCGCTCGCCTTTTTTTTAACGTAGAACTACGTCTCCGAGAAAGTTTCGCTACAAGAACGTAAAATGAAAACTTTAAATGCTCATCACTCGGTTAGCTTTCAATGAATTTCTTTCGTTCTTCGACAATCGATTGGAAAATCAGCTACGCATCACTTGAATGCAGAAAATAATAACTTGATTATACGTAGGGACCTTACAAAACGCCCCATTTGGGTAAGATGATGTATGCCATTAATTCACCAAAATACTCACATGTGGTTTTAAATGATGAATTTCTTCGTTTTTCTCATATTTATATACCCAGCCTTTCTACAGTTCTCATATGAAAAAGTGTATAATAATGACGAAAGTACTTGAAAAAACTGTAGAATTGGTTGTGACCAACATGTAATTATTCATGAATTTTATATAATCCTTTATGGTTAACTGACTTGCAAATACAGTCAGGTTTTTTACGCGACTTTTTTACGAGGTTTTTTTACGCGGATTTTTGAATTAACGCGGTTTTTTTTACGCGGATTTTTGAATTAACGCGTTTTTTTTTACGCGGATTTTTGAATTAACGCGTTTTTTTACGCGATACCACGCTAATTCAAAAAAAATTTCTCGAATTTCCTAATTAACGTGGGTTGGAACCAGAAACGTTTAAATGTTTATCTAGTAAAAGACTTAATCCAAAAAATACTCTCCGCCCACCGAAAGATCCGGAATAACCGGCAAAGAGGACAATTCCAAATACTGGTTCTAGAGCGTCTAGGGTTTTTTCTAAAGCCCTTCTTGCTGGACTACTTTACGCGGATTCAAAAAAAACGTGTTTTTTTACGCGGATTTTTGAATTAACGCGTTTTTTTTACGCGGATTTTTGAATTAGCGCGGTTTTTTTACGCGGACTTTTGAATTAACGCGGTTTTTTTACGCGTTTTTTTTTACGAGATACGTATCCCCCGCGTAAAAAAACCTGACTGTAGTTCCTCTTTTTTTTCCTGTATGGACTTCCTCACTGCGATCGTTTATCTATTGTGAGATATTCCCGTGTGTCTGTTGTATCCGGCTCTACTACTATCAGCAATACCGCTATTGATAAGTGGCATGCTTATTATTATTGTTTTATCCATGCTTGTTTGTAATGTGATTTTACCCTTCCTTTTACACGTTGTCGACTCTACTCTACCGAGCCTACTTCCTCCTACCAAATATCGCCAATTATAATTCGTCGTACGTCCTTCTAACTTTCACACCTTTAGGACTTATAATATTATGCACATTTCAATTTATTTCACTAACTTCGCCAACTTTTACCTAAAAACGATTACAATTAAAATTGGGTTAGAATGTACTATGAAGCGCTTGCAGAAGATTGCTTGAAAACTTAGGGCATGTTCCATTGCTTTTGATTTTAATTCTAGGACTTCACGCTTCTCACTTCGCGTGCTAATTTCCGCTAGTGGCATACTAATCATCTGCTTCAGAGCATATTGGTCCGTTTTGGCCACGGCGTGCTTGGTAGCGATGGTAATTTTTACAAAAAGTAACACTGATATCGAATATTTTAGAAAAATCGTCATAAACATACATTAATAGTTGAGTACCTAAGCTTGCTGCTACCTGCTTAGTAGTCCTATTGAATCGCGTTACTAGATATGTTGAGAATCATAAATGTGGAAAAATTTTTGCTTCAGAAAATAATAACAAGAAAACGAATCATTTTTCATCTCCCTGTTAGTTTCTTTCTTTTTCCCAAAACTAGGTTTTAATCATTCCCTCTCTCTCTTTCTCTGTCTTTCTCTCTCTTTCTCTCTCTGTCTTTCTCTCTCTCCCTCTTTCTCTTTCTCTCTCCCTTTCTTTCTTTTTTCTCTCTCTCTTTCTCTCTTTTTCTCTCTCTTTCTCTCTTTTTCTTTCTCTATTTGTATTTTTCTTTCTCTCTTTCTTTTTTTCTCTCTTTCTCCCTCTCTCTCTCTCTTTCTTTATCTTTCTCTCTCAATTTCTCTCTTTTTCTCTTTTTTCTCTCTCTCTTTTTCTCTTTCTCTTTTTCTCTCTCTCTCTCTCTTTCTCTCTCTCTCTTTTTCGCTCTCTTTTTTTCTCTCTTTTTTTTTTCTCTCTCTCTCTTTTTTTTTCTCTCTCTTTTTCTTTCTCTCTTTTTCTCTCTCTTTCTCTCTTTTGCTCTCTTTTTCTCTCTTTCTTCTCTCTTTTGCTCTCTTTTTCTCTCTCTTTTGCTCTCTTTCTCTCTCTCTTTTGCTCTCTTTTTCTCTCTCTCTTTCTCTTTGTCTCTCTTTCTTTCTCTCTTTCTCTCTCCTTATTTCTCTTTCTCTCTCGTTCTCTTTCTGTCTCTCTCTCTCTTTTTGTCTCTCTTTCTGTTTTCCTATCTCGACATGCAAAATCTATACAGTCATACCTCGATATAAGGCAACCTCGATATAACGTAACTCGATATAATATATACGTAACTTTTACCTCGATATAACGTAACTTTGAAAATGTATTGAAATTGAAAATAAATGATAAAACAACTGTTTTCGGGGTATAAATTGCTTCAAAAAAATGTTTGTAGTGAGTTTTAAAATTTATGAAACTAATGCGAAAATTGTCCTAAATAGCATAGAAAAGGTTTAAAAATACTAATAGGTGATGGAAAATAGGTTTTCACGCATCCTTCAGTAACAATTCACAGTCTTGCATCAATTAGAAAAAAAAAATTGTTTTGCTTGTTGAAATTCTCCCTAAATGGGCAAAAGAAAGGTTCAAAATCACTGATAGGTGATGGGAAATAGGTTGTCACGCATCTTTGAGTAACCTGTGTATCATTTGAAAAAAAATGTTTTTTGCTACTGAAAATATTTCTAAATGCGCATAAGAAAGGTTTCAAAATACTGATAGGTGATGGAAAATGGGTTTTCGCGCATATTTGAGTAACCATTAACATTGTTGCATAAATTAAAAAAAAGTTTTTTTTGCTTCGATATAACGTAACTCGATATAACGTCTTCTGTGAGGGAGGGGTTCCATACAAATGAAACACAAATTTCTGCTTATCTCGAGAACTAACCAACTAAATGGAGCCAAATTTGGCGGGTGAATGTTTTTAGGGGTAACAAATATATACATAATGGTTTGACACCCCTCCTCTTTTTTATAAGGGATGAGTCCCATACAAATGAAACTCAAATTTCGCACAGCTCGAGATCCAATCAAGCAAATATAACCAAATTTGGCAAGTGAATGTTTTTAGAGTAACAAACATGTCCATGATTTTTCGACATCCTTCCTTCTTCTGGCATATCTCCAAATACCATTTCGAAATCTAACTTCCGGTTTCCGAAAAACAGCGGCAAATTCCGTTCCGGACTTCCGGTTTCCGAAAAACAGCGGCAAATGACCACATACCACCCAATATGGGTATTTCCGGTATTGATATGACGCACTGAAGCCACAAATCGACCTCAGACAACATTTTGAATTGTAAGATGGCGACTTCCGGTGTCTGGAAAACAGCCGAAAATGACCAAATACCACCCAATATGAGTGTTTCTTTAACCAGAATGACGCTCAGAGGCCAAAAAATGCCATTTTGAAATCCAAGATGGCGACTTCCGGTTTCTGGAAAACAGCGACAAATGATCAAATACCACTCAATAGAGGTATTTCTGGAATTGTTATGATGCACTGAAGCCACAAATCGACCTCAGACAACATTTTGAATTGTGAAATGGCAACTTCCGGTGTCTGGAAAACAGTCAAAATGACAAAATACCACCCAATATGAGTGTTTCTGTAACCAGAATAACGCTCAGGGGTCAGAAATTGTCTCCAAATACCATTTTAAAATCAAAGATGGCGACATACGGTTTCTGAAAAATAGCCTGAAGTGACCAAATTCCACCCAATATGTGTATCACCGGATCCAGAATGATGCAAGGAGCTAAAAATTAACCTCAGACACCAGTTTAAATTGTAAAATGGCATCTTCTGGGAAACAGCCGAAAATAACCGAACACTACTACATATGGATATTTCCGTATTCGAAATGATGTATAGAAGCCAAGCATTGACCTTCGACACCCTTTTGAATTCGAAGATGACCACTTTCAGTTTCTAAAAAACAACGAAAGTAACTGAAATGCATTCAATATATTTCCGGAATAGAGGTGATGTACAAAAGCCAAAAGTCCAGGATGTTGCCATTCCGACAAAACCAATCATTTCAAATGTTATAAACAAATCGCAAGGAATCAATAAATTTGAAATGTTTAAAATTATTAAATTGAACACTAAAATAGGCGAGACGAAGTTTGCCGGGTCAGCTAGTACACCTATTAAAATACCTTAATGAATAGTCAAAATACCGAACACTTCACTTTACTCTAAACATTCGAAAAAAATCACGAAGATTCATTATTTTTCAACCTTCCAGAGTGGGATCCCCCCTTAAGTGGTTAAGATTTTTCATCACTTGTAACAAACATAAAAGTGCACATTTGATAATTTACAAGGCATCATGTAATTTATGAGACAAATTTTTACATAATTTGCTCTACACTTTTGGAAAAAAATTTCCTTGTTATAATAAGACATGAGGGCATGCTTGTAATTCTCCTCAGTATGTGAAAAGAGAGGAGAAAAAAATTCACCGCGCACTTCCCTTCTAGTATGTGCCTGCGTGTAGCAAATGCTTTCACCACACTGCTTCTTTCTCATTCCAAAGTGTCTCAACCAGCTTACAGAGAGACAAACACACTTCCAGCTCACCCCACATCTGATAGAAACACGAGGGGTGAATCACTCTACAGAGAAAACGCAGAAGTGCACAACAGTGTCCACTGGCGAGTAGTCCGGAAGGTGAAAAAAATCCTACCGGGCAAAAATGTAATCCTCGTGTAGCTACGAACGAATTCCACCAGAGTAAATTCGACCAGCACGAGCGGCACGAGCAACGCAGTCTATTTTTTTTCTCCCAATCTCTTCCTCTTCTGCCATGCTCAAAAAATCAACTGTGAAACGCACCGCAGATAGCTCTGCAGTGTAATTATTGTGCGTGATGTCCACACGTGTGAGAAAGTACACCATAGTTCATTGTCTCGCAAGAGAGAGATTTCAGATTTCACCGCAGTGCGTTCAGGTAGCTCAACAGATAAAAATCGTTTGTCGCTCTCTTCTAGCATGAGCGTATTGATTTGCTCTTTAGTGTGACGGCAGTTGTCTCCGCAGTGCAAGATGTTCTCCTGCACTTTAGAGGTTTACTGAGGAGAAAAGACAAGCATGCATGAGGGTGTGTAAAAGCTGACTCGTGATAGTACTACTTCGTATATATTTAAAATAATGTCATTGACGAAGAATAGCATTCCAAATTCGCGGCGTTTCTTGAGTGTCTGCAGAACAATACGCGTGCAACGTGCTTCATACGATGGCAGAGGAAATGCAGTTCGATTCAAGTTGCGGAGCGCGTAAAAAAGTAATTGTTTTTGAACAGATTTCACATATTCTTCGTGTGCGGCAGCATAAGGTTTCTATATGAGGTTACAACACGATCGGTCTTTGATAGAGTACGGGTCTCGAAAATTGAGACGGAACCGCTTAACAAAGCGCAGCATACTGTTTGCATTAGAGTGAAACGTTATTGAAGCCACAAACAGCCGATATCGAGCCACCACTTATTATTTTCAAAAGCACAAGATTCGGAAATAGATAATGCGTTCCCTGAGAAAACGTTTTTTTTTTTTTTTTTTTTTTTGTTGAGATTAACTAGGCTTTTGTTGCATTAAGTACAGAATAAATTAACTTCCTGGAATTCTTCTGTGTCACTGCAAATGCTGATTTCCAAGAAGAGCTTCATGTTGTCTGCGTAAATTATTATATTTTTTTGGTATGAAGGAAATGTGGCACCCCAGACTTCGAGAGTTTGTTTTGGATGATTACTATTTGTACAAACAATCATATCAAATCTCAGCAACTTGTAAAGTTGCAAATCGTCTTATCAACTTAAACCTTTACGTTCTTTACTTAGCTTGTGGAAAGTGAAAATCATTTCACGAGATACAAGTGGTACATTTCTACATAATTTGAAGCCACATCATCCTGTACGTACAGGCAAGTACATGCCAGAAAAGAAATGAAAAGGATTTTATTTTTGCTCCTGATGAAATGTTTAGTTACGCTCATAATCCAGCAGCCGTTCTAACAGCTCCCCCTTCTCAGCAGTACCGAGTCAAAACTAAGCGAATCATTTCGCCTGAAAGCAAACTTCGGTGGGCAGCAGAACGGTAAACTAGACCATCTGGAGTACGTTTCGTACAGGTTCAATGACTGTCCACTCTTGTTGAATCACATCGAGGTTAAGAAATTCGTTCACAAATCAATCTACTGTAAATGATTTCCATTTCATCTTACGCTTTCACAAGGCACGAAGAGTGCCAGAACCGACGAAAAGAAAACGAAAAATAATTTAAAATTTTGTCGATTAAGAGCCTTTTCACTAGCCGAATTATTTTCCAAAAGAACAGCTTTCCGCTACAGTTTTATTTCGGATTTCTTTCCCGCTCTCGCCTTTCCGCATTCGCAGCAAAATTCTTGTATTTTTTTCCTTCTACAGAATACTTTGCAGCTAGCAACAGAACGATGTTGATTCGTCTGCAATTTGTGCAAAGTTTACGTTTGGCTCTTGGACCTGTTTGCTGTTTCGCATTTTTGCTGCGTACAATTTTTAAAATTCAATTTGGCTTTTCTCGCTTAGCTTTTTTTGTGGAGTGCTTTTCTTGACGACTGATGAATAGAGACTAGCTAACGACCTCAACATCGTAATTATGTTTCTTGTAATTCTTGTCTGTATAAGATTACATCTTTGTCAAAAGAGAACTTATAAATGATGAATCGAAACCGGAATCCGTTGAAATCTCCAAACAGGTGACCACTCCCGGCCAATAAAATGTTGTTAAATATAATGTACGGTCTCTGCAGAGCCCTAACCAACATAACACGCCTGTTTTCCGCACCCATAAAAAAACTCATTTCCGATGCACAGTCAGTAGCAAGCCCAACCGCGCCAATCACGTTTCCCCCAGTTTTTCCTCCTGCTTCTCATATGACACTGAGCGGGCCGATAACCCATCCTTCTGTTGTGTGTGAGTGGATTCACTTTTTTTGAATCAACACAAAATAGAGAGAAAAAAAACCTTCCTCAAACAAACGAAAAAAATCCGCCCCTTTTCCACATCTCTGCGATTTTTTTTTTCTTATTCCCTGTCATGTTCCCGTTTGGCGAGGGGATTTTTTTTCCATTACCCGCCACTGAACCAGTGGGAATAAAAGAGAGCCTTTGTCCTGCTGCGGATACTCTCGTTGTTGCTGTCGTGGAGAAAACGGATTTTTTTCCCTGTTCCGAACAGTCGAAGCCTACCCGCTCGGGACTGGCCAACCATCATAGGGATTTGATTTTCCAGTCCCATTCGACCAATGGAAAGTTGGAGAGGAATGCAGACACCCAGCACAAACACCCACGCAGTGCATCATCGTTGGGCCTCGTGTAGGTTACTAGCTAGCAAAGGCCAAGGGTGATTCGCTGGTGTGTCATGTTTAGTGGTAAAGTAGTCAATTATGGCAAGGTTGTTGGTTGGGTCCTGACTCCTGTTTAATTATTCTGCTAATGAGTTGTTTCAATAGGTTTTTAATACTTTAATACTCTACTTTAGATATATTACCAGAAGGTACGCGGACTTGAATTCATAGATGCTCGAATAAGACGTCCTTACTCGACTTTGACAAATACTTTTAATCGCTGTAACTCTTATGTATAATTGGATCATTTAACGGGGATTTGACAGGCATCTTGGGTAATCATTTCAATAATAAACAAGCGGCAATAAGTTGCATGATAAAAATTTGACTTTCGAATATTTTAATTGATGTGATTGAGTTAGAGTAATCCTCTGCATCCATAAGTACTAGGGTGGCAATGAATATCGAATTTTCAAATTTCGTTAGAAGTAGTGCTGGAAAGTTTCGTCTTCTCAAAAAAAAAACCCACATGCAAAATTTCAGCTCAATCGGACTTTGGAAACACATGCCTTAAAGCGGTCAAAGCTTCACGAAAAATGTCGTCGTTGAAAAACCCGCAGTAGTTCAATTAAATTGTCGATATAAAAAAATTTTGACGTAGTGCTAATAAATCGATTGGTTTTCGATGAATTTCATTCGTTCTTGCAGCAATAGATTGGAAAATCTTCTAAGATTCTTCCCAAATGCGGAAAATTGTAATTTTATTATTGAAACTATTGTACTATTGAAAATGGTCAAATCTTGTCAAAACGAAAAATTCGACCTCTGATTGGTCGTTATATGATTGCTTCCCAAGCTCGGTCGACAGAATTATAGACCTAGTAATTTGAAATGTGCTATTTGGCCTATATTAGAGCCTGTTTCAGCCGAAGCCGCTCATAATAGTTCTAGACAGCGACAACAGCAGTCTTCCCTTAGCAGCAGCAGCAGCAGCAGCAGCAGAGCAGCGGATAGCGGCCACAGCTGTGGCATGGCAACGGATAGCGCAGCAGTTGCAGCGGGTCTCAGCATCAATAGTAGCAGGGCCAGCTGATGCAGCGGGGCACTTACTCTATTGGAATGCTGTCTCTGTGCGATAGCGGGCACTAGTAAATGCATCCAATAAAAAGTTACCTCATTTTGACAACACACCAACGTTCTGGGAAGCTGGCGTTCAAAATACATGAGCCGTTTAGCTTTAAATGTTAAAACAGCTTTTCAATGTGTTATCTATCACAAAGAATACCTTATCCGCACTGTCAGTGATAACGCAAAGATGTGATCAGCATCTTATCCGATAGTGAATTAAACAGCAAATTGTCCTTTTCAAGATGAAATAATTACCAAATAAGAGAGTTGATATTTTCTCTTAAATTAATTTAGACCTCCAAATGCTGAAACAGTTCTAAATTTGACTTCATCTCTATGTCTCAGAACGTACTGAACCACCTTTTTCTTCAGTAATTGGCAGCTTTTGTTATCTGCATAAAAATTAGGCTATCGCATAATCAAGCCTTTGACTGGATTGGTCGTTATATGATTGCTTTCCCAAGCACGGTCAACAGAATTATAGACCTAGTGATTCGGTATGTACTATTTAGCCTACGTACCTAAGAGCCTGATTCAGCCAAAACTGCTAATATTAGTTCTAGACAGTGACTACAATAATCCTTACTTAACAGCAGCAGCTGCGGCAGCAGATAGCATCAGCAGCAATATTGGGGCCAGCTGGTGCTGGAAGTGCCGCTAGTAGCTGCCTTTGGGCAGTAGCGAGTAGCATCAGTAGTAGGTACACTAGCCGACACTTCCTCTAATGAAAAGTTGCCGTATTTTGACAAAACACAAACGTTTTGGAATCAATATTACATCCGATACGAAATTGAAGAACAACAGTCCGTATAAGAACAACAAACAAATTATTGATGATTTAATATTTTCTCTCTTCACGCTGGAATCAAAAGTAAAATGTTGTTTTAATCTGCATGCACGTTGACTGTTGAAACTTGTTTGCGTTGTTTAGTGTTTGTTTCTTTCCTGTTCAGTGATGCATGTGCAAACTAAAATTCGGTAGCACTTCAACTCCTCTTTTGCACAAAATTTTAAACATATTCAATACAAGTAATGCAACATAAAAAAAATAATGCAACAACCTTATGTAGTTCTACGTCAAACTTGCGGTCGTGGCTTTTCATACAACCCTTGTGATTTTTTTGATGCCAAATATCTTGAAAATGCATGAAACATCAAGATCTAGTGTAATCACTAAAAATTATTCTTTTTCGAAAAAATCGACTTTCTGGAACTTCGAAAATTTGCGTGCCAATAGAATAGATAGGAAAATTTTGACCTTCGAATTTCGCTTAGAAGTAGGGCTCAAAAGTTTTTTCTTCATGAAAAGAGTTCAAAAAATTCAAAATTTCAGCTCAATCGGACAAGCGGAACACGCCCCTGAAAGTCGATTGTTTCGAAAAAAAAATTGTTTTGAGTTAAGACCAGATTTTGACCTTTAATGCATACTTGGCACCAAAAAAAATGCGGTATCGACAATTTCATGAACTTCTACCTGTGCTTTTTATCATCGATATTTTTCATGAAGCTTTCTTTGACCACCCTGAGGCACGTGTTCAAAGTCCGATTGAGCTGAAATTTTGCATGGAGGCTGTTTTTCGAGAAGACGAAACTTTTGAGCACTACTTCTAAGCGAAATTCAAAAATTCGATATTCATTGTCACCCTAGTACTAATGGATCAAATCAAATAAAAAAACAGCGGCAAACCAATCACAATCTCGCTTTGTGTTCGCAATGTTTATTCTAGATTGATGCTCCGTCTTTTTTTAAGTTATGTCATTTCCCGATTTCGCAAGACGCAGAGATTTTAATTCGTACAATCATCCCGCGTCATATGCAAATAGTAATTCGGCTTATCCACAGAATTAACAGACTCGCCAGCTGCCACAACTGTGACAACACCAATGACACTTCTTAGCGCCCCGAAAAAAATAATTTGAAGTTGTAAAACAGCGTGGATGGACTGAATTCTGCTTGAGAAAACAAATTTGTTTCAAAAATAACTCTTATTATCACTACTAGCAACGTTTTGATGTGTGGTAGAAAAAAAACTAATAATAACTAAACAATTTCAAGGTGCCAAAATTTGCTTTCCGGTCACCATAATGACGTCAAGTTTGTTTAATTTATCGTTATTGCAGATTGTTATTTGCCGATGACACGAGATGATTCTAGTTCAAACAGCAATCAACACATATTACAAGTGATAACATGCTACCAGCACATACAGAACTAACTATTAGCGGTCATCAAATGGCTGATAGCGAACGTGCCAAATCCGGATACTTGAGCAATACTACAGACATTCCTGTATGACGGTGCTTCTCACACAGACGGGAAATCCCAATTCTAGCATTGTGAAAGGTGATCTCCAAACACTAGTGCGGTCCACCGATTTCCTCTGCAAGTCCGTTCGCCGTTCGTTCATAGCTGGTAGAATTTTGGTGGTCGCACAGCTGAAGAATGAAGGAACTCCGTTGGAAACTGACTGACTATTAAGCATTTCAAAGTGGACAATTTTTGTGACGCTATCGATGTTTTCGGTTTTTCAATTTGCACCCCTATGTTCCCGTAAGACGTAATTCTACGCCGAAAAAAACATACCTTCTCAGTACTCTGGCATAACTTGCAAAACTGCCCTTGCTAATCTTTTGCCAATTTTCTCAGTTCTTTTTTATAAACAGGTAATCAAGTTTTAGTGTTTCTAGTTTTTACTATACTTTTTATCAACTTTTAGTTTACTCAAAGGAGTTTCTTTCGGCTTCGCAGTCTTTCAAATGTGAAAAGAAAACAATATTCGTCTTTTACACCGACGTTTCGAATAATATATATTTTTTATCAAGGCTCTACGAGTGAATTAAGACCAAAAAAAATATTTTTTAGAAATAATTACATAAATTATGCACATAATATATTATATAGAGCATTATTTGTCGAAACTGATAATTATCAACCTGAAAGAACATCCAAAAATACATTAAACAAAGCTTAACATGATATCATAAGCTAAACATGATATCAAATAACATTTTAGCTTCTCAAATTATGAAAAATTAGAACTAGACACTTTAACGAAGCGGAACTCGTAGCACTCTCAATCATACTAAACATTTTTCCGTAACCAGTAACTTGCATGCAAACTCTATTGCGCACAAGTTATGCTGTGTGACACTCAGTGGAAGCTGTCAGCGACCGTTGACGTTTGCTGTTGTTTATTTCTGCACTGCGATGCGTGCTATGTTGAACTCACTACACAGCATCTTAAGACAAGAATCAGCAACCACCGGTCGAACATGAAAAAACTGGATGAGCTTAAGCCAAACAAACATGCCACCAACCCATCCACTATTGCCAAAATACATCACCTGAGAGAAAAAACTGCACAGCATCGACAAGAACCATTCATTGAAGTTGAATGAGGTGTGTATCCTGGATGAACATAGGCGAAAAAAAAGCGATGAACGTGTTGAAAATAACTTGTGCGCAATAGAGTTTGCATGCAAGTGTGACGCAACACCTCGCGAATTTCCCAATGTTTCGTCACGTTAGTAAAACTCAAGAAGAATGTGATCTAGAACAATAGCCTGCTACCGAGTTTACTTAATACAGTAGATCAAGCAGTTTGCACGTAAAACAAAACGGTTTCAACATAAACTAGAGCATTAGCTTGCCGAAGAGTTTACGTAACTTGCAGAAAACCTCGTTACCAACCATGAACCAAACCGAACAAAACATCCTTATTAAGAGTCGTTTAAAATCAATAACCAAGCGTCCCGGTTAGAGGCCACCGAACGATCGGTAGCTTACCACACATGCCACACCATGTATACCTTTTTGATTTAACTATAAGCAAAACAGAAGCCGGAGGCACAGCGTCACTCACGGTTACCCTTAGGCGCTCACGGTTGCGCGCGGTACCGAGAGCTTGCGCGCCCACGAATACTCACAGTAGCGCGCAAACAAAATACCGTACGCTCTCGCACGTGCTCCGATGCACGCGCTCCATAGCGCTCGCGGCATATAATCATAAGTACTAAAATTCAACTCGAAAATGAAACAGGGGTAGTAAATACTATAGGTTAGAATATATCCTCTAGATAGGCGCTAACTCAGATCGGAGGGGAAGAGCCTCTCCGCTCTGAATTACACAGGTTAATATTTAAGCAAAATTGTAACTCAATAAAATCAATCATCATTTTCTATCATCCAAAAGAGGTGATTCCGCGAATCGAATGTTCGTGTACAGGACTTATCCGGAATAGGTCCTGGTAGTGCTCCAGCTCTACACAAGTTTCTGGTCACGGTAGTACTATTGAGAGTGCTACGAGTTCCGCTTGGTTGAAGTGTTTAATTTTTCATAATGTAAGAGGTTCAAATTGTAATTGATATCATGTTTAGCTATTTTTTTTCTGTTTTGTCAATTAATGCTCTAGCCGAAGAGCCAGTTTACAGGAAAATGGTCCTCTCGGTAATGATATATTATGTGCATAATCTATGTAATTGTTTCTAAAAAATCTTTTTTTGGTCTTCTAATTTTGACGCTTAAGTGTATACAACAGAATGCAGTGAGTTTAACACACGATAAACAAAAAGTTATGTAAAATAAAAAAACATTTTGTCACTTCTTGCGCGGACGTACAGCATTCAATGCTAGGCCTAAGAAATCTTCTTCTTCTATACCTATAAAAATGCAGTCCGGTCTGTCTGTCTGTCTGATCCATATAGGCTCGGAAACTACCGAATCGATCGACTTGAAAATTTGTATGTAGGGGTTTTAGAAAGGTTCCTATGATGGTTTGAGACCCCTCCCTCTTCTGGGAGGGAGGAGTCCCATACAAACGAAACACAAATTTCTGCACAACTCAAAAACTAACCAAGCAAATGGAACCAAATTTGGCATGTGGATGTTTTTAGGAGTAACAAATATGTCCATATTGGTTCGACACCCCTTCCTCTTCTGGAAGGGAGGGGACCCATACAAATGAAACACAAATTTCTGCACATTTCGAGAACTAAGCAAGTAAATAGAAGCAAATTTGGTAGGTGGCTGTTTTTAGAGGTAACAAATATATCCATAATGGTTTGACACCCCTCGCTCTTCTACTAGGGAGGGGTCCCATACAAAAGAAAAACGAATTTCGCACAGCTCGAGAACCAATCAACCAAATACAACCAAATTTGGTATGTGAATGTTTTTAGAGGTAACAAATATGTCCATAACGGTTCGACTTCCCCCCTGTTCTGTGAGGGAGGGGTTCCATACAAATGAAACACAAATTTCTGCTTGTCTCGAGAACTAACCCAATAAATGGAGCCAAATTTGGCAGGTGAATGTTTTCAGGGGTAACAAAGATATCCATAATGGTTTGACACCCCCCCCTCTTCTATAAGGGAGGGGTCCCATACAAAAGAAATTTAAATTTCGCACTGCTCGAGAACCAATCAAGCAAACATAACCAAACTCGGCAAATGAATGTTTTAGGTGTAACAAACATGTCCATAATGTTTCGACACCCTTCCTTGTTCTGGCATGTCTCCAAATACCATTTCGGAATCTAAGATGGCGACTTCCGGTTTCTGGAAAACAGCGGCAAATGATCAAATACCACCCAATATACGCATTTCCTGAATTGTTATGATGCACTGAAGCCACAAATCGACCTATCAACCTCAGACAACATTTTGAATTGTAAGATGGCGACTTCCGGTGTCTGGAAAACAGCCGAGAATGACCGAATACCACCCAATTTGAGTGTTGCTTTAACCAGATTGACGCTCAGGAGCCAGAAATTGTTTCCAAATGCCATTTCGAAATCCAAGATGGCGACTTCCGGTTTCTGAAAAACAGCGGCAAATTACTAAATACTATCCAATTTGGGTATTTCCGGAATTGTTATGATGCACTGAAGCCACAAATCGACCTCAGACAACATTTTGAATTATATGATGGCGACTTCCAGTGTCTGGAAAACAGCCGTTTCTTAAACCAGAATGACGCTCAGGGGCCAGAAATTGTCTCCAAATGCCAGTTTAAAATCCATGATGGCGACTTACGGTTTCTGAAAAATAGCTGGAAGTGACCAAATACCTCCCAATATGAGTACAGTCATACCTCGATATAAGGCAACTTCATTTTCATTTTCGTTACGTTATATCGAGTTACGTTATATTGAAGCAAAAAAAAATTTGTTTTCAATTCATGCAAGAATGTAAATGGTTACTCAAATATGCTCGAAAACCCATTTTCCATCACCTATCAGTATTTTCAAACCTTTTTTATGCCCATTTAGAAATATTTTCAGAAGCAAAAAAAAATTTGTTTCAATTGATACACAGGTTACTCAAAGATGCATGAAAACCTATTTCCCATCACCTATCAGTAATTTTCAACCATTCTTATGCCAATTTAGGACAATTTTCAACAAGCAAAAATAAATTTTTAATTGATGCAAGTCTGTTGATGGTTACTCAGAAATGCGCGAAAATCTATTTCCCATTACCTATCAGTATTTTTTAACCTGTTTTATGCCCATTTAGAGAAAATTTCAACAAGCAAAAAAGAGGGTTTTTTTCTAATAGATGCAAGACTGTGAATTGTTACTGAAGGATGCGTGAAAACCTATTTTCCATCACCTATTAGTATTTTTGAACCATTCTTATGCCCATTTAGGACAATTTTCGCATTAGTTTCATAAATTTTGAAACTTACTATGAACACTTCTTTGAAGCAATTTATACCCCAAAAACAGTTGCTATATCATTTATTTTCAATTTCAATACATTTTAAAAAGTTACGTTATATCGAGGTAAAAGTTACGTTATATAGAGGTTGCCTTATATCGAGGTATAACTGTATCACCGGATCCAGAATGATGCAACGAGCTAAAAATTGACCTAAGACACCAGTTTGAATTGTAAAATGGCAACTTCTGGGAAACAGCCGAAAATAACCGAATACTACTACATATGGATATGTCCGTAATCGAAATGATGTAAAGAAGCCAAGCATTGACCCTGGATACCATTTTGAATTCGAAGATGACCACTTTCAGTTTCTGGATTATGAATTCGAAGAAACAACGAAAATAACTGAAATGCACCCAATATATTTCCGGAAGAGAGGTGATGTGCGAAAACCAAAAGTCGAGGATGTTGTCATTCCGATAAAACCAATCATTTCAAACGATATAAACAAATCGCAAGGAATCAATGAATTTGAAATGTTTGAAATTATTAAACTAAACACTAAAATAGGCGGGACGAAGTTTGTCGGGTCAGCTAGTTCCGAAATAAATTTGTGTACCATTCTTGGACTTGGACTTGGTTTACCTACTTCTGTCCAGACTACGAATCCATAAATGATTCTTTGTTGTGTAACGGAATAGTACAAAACATATCCAATCTCTGTAGTTTATCTACGTTCGCGACTCGCAACTTCGAGCCAGTATAGCGTGGTGTACTTTCAGCAAGTAACACAATTTATTTTTTGACGTAGGACTACGTCTAACCGCACTATATCGAGATACATTCCGCGAAAACTAAAACCAAGATGTAACGCCGGAATGAAAGATTTCAAACGGTTATACTGATGTAACCACATGATGGATCACAATAATCAATATGTCGTTGGATTGATAAAATGATGGACAATTTTGTGATTCTTCAATTTTCATTATCACTTCATTGTAAAACAGTGAAAATTGAACAAAAGTTTCAAGGTCAAATTTTCACCAACAATGTACCAATCATATGCGAGCACGCCTAGCACAGACTTCATGAATAGACACCAACTGCATGCTGTGATATCCTGTATAGCAGTGGCAAAAAAAAATTTGACAGAATCTCCCCGTCCCAATAGGTCAACTAATGTTAGTTTCCATGAGCCTAGACTATTTTGATGTCTTGAAGGTGAAGCTTTCTCGGAAAGTTCGTAACCACCTCCACTATTAGACAGTATGACGTTCTGCTGTTAATAAATATGTTTATGTTAATAAAACTGATGTCTTGAAGGAAAACATGCTGGCACAGGCAACAGTACTGCACCGAGCATTGTATGAATAGAGCGCTGGTCATTCGTCGTCTATCAGTGCAGAAAAACTCGATATTCATTTGTGTGCAGCCAAGCCAAGTGAAAACTACATTGCCGCTGTTGACGCACGGTGGGGCGTGGAACACAATCGAATTGCCGTTTGAATTGTCTTCTTCTTCTTCTTGTTTCGTATAGCAGCAAATATCAGAATTCAATCTGATTTTTTGGGTACCGCAGAATACGCTGCGCCGCCGGGGACAACAAAATGCGTTGTTTATTTTTGAACTCTACATCCTGTTTTTTTTTCAGATTTATTTAAATAACTAAATATGGTATTTGAAAAACAATAGAAAACAAGAATGCTCCGTACATATCTTTGAATAGTTAGTTAAACGAGCTGTACTGATGATTATATTTTACTAGCTAAATGGATTTAGTCCAATATGACAATATTAGTTGCATCCTGCGGTAGCGGTATAGAGGAAAACCAAATTCATTTCATCTTGATATTAGAGTTTCGACATTAGTATTTGTGTTTTTCAATTAATTTTTTTTTTTTTTGAATTTGCATTTACAAGAAAATATTACTTTCCATAACCTTACTTGTAATTGAACAACGCTATGCAAACATTAATTGCCGTGGCTAATGTTGTGCATCACTCTTGCCCAGTTTATTTTCGAAAATAACAGACATATAACCTTCAAATATGATATCTTCGTTGTTCTTTGGTATCTTGAAACTAATCAAATTTTTTTTTTATTGATTCTGTATACTGATAAAATGTTTAAATTGACCTGAATTGAATGTTAACATGTTCATAAAATTCTATGTCAATTTCAAATTTTCTGTAAATATACATTTTCTACTAAAACTGTCATTCATTATCTATATTTTTTCCACGAGCTTGTAACTGCAGGAAAAAATTGATGTGACATCTTTGCCGCTTTGTGATCGGTGAGTGAGCCAACTTTAACAAAACAAATAGATATAGAAGGAAGAAGTTTAATTTCTACTAAATCGTACTCAATTAAATATTTTTTAGAGGGTTGCCTTTTCGCGTATTAAAGAAAATTCGCTGTATTAGAATGAAAGGTATTCATCAATAGTCTGGAAACCAAATTTAGGGGTAAATTTGGGTCTAGAGCTCTATAGCAATATTTTAGAGAAAAACTTTCTTCAACAAAGTTGTTACATATGATAAAGCGCTTATTGAAAAAGTATCAAAAATTGGGGTGACCAAAATTTTCAATGCTATCAAGTATCTAACTTTTTTATTTTTGTAGATAGAAAACCTTGTTCTACAATTTTATAGCTCCAATAATTTTAAGTAACTTTAAAAAAAAAAGATTTTCTCTAAAACATTGCTATATAGCTTTTCCCCTAAATTTGGTTCCTGGACCATTGTGAATGTTGAAGAGAATATTTTTTCTTCTAAGGTAGAGTGGTACAAAGAAATAATCAAAATACAGACCCCGTTCGATTTTGGCAACACGCCAGAATATTTTCTGGCATTTTTTTCATTTTCATGACTTTTTTGACTTTTTAAGTGGTCAAAGACGACCTTAACAGTAGAAATGGCCACCAATGAACTAGTTTTAGTTCCAAGTCGTTTAAGGTGTCGCTTGATGAATTCGGGCTGACGACCTAGATACTTGATATTACCACCCGAACCAAAATACCTCCCTTTTGGAAGATGTTGAGTTTAAATTGGTTAAAATAAATAAAGCAAACTACAAAAGTAAAACGAGCTCAAATCAAACATAGCTTTAAAATAAAAATATAAAATTATTGTAGTCCTACGTCAACTATGCGGTCGTGTCTTGGATACCACCTTCCTACTATTTTAATAAATTTACCTTCTGGTGGATAATGAAGGACATGCAGACAATGGTGCACCATAAACACACGTGTCGTGTGTATATGCCAAAGTTCGCAACATAGTGGCGAAAAAAACACACCCGTTTCGGCAGCGTCCTTACTTGCTGTTGCGGTTAAATGAACAAGGCAGTGTGAATCGGGTGCTGGTGTGGGGTTAAAAATATCCGACAATTCCCTTTGAACCCCACTCTTCCCGTCACCGAAAGTCGAACGGGGTTGTTCATCTTTCTTTTATTTCCACTGAAAACTTATTTTCCACCTCGGTTCGCAGCAATGGGAATATGTTGTAACGTAATCACTCGGATGGATGGAATGGGGTGTTGAAAGGGGGGAACAGGAGGACCAGCAGGGTGTAATTTTATACGATACTGTCGTTTATTTCTGTCAGGCTCGGTGTGTATAATTTGAAAAATATCTGCTTATTTTTTACTGTCGTGCCATTCAATGAACTTCTCGGTCGGAGAGAGCAGAAAGCTTCGATCTAAGATGCTTCGTGAATGTAGCTTTTTTTAGTTTCAGTGTCAATTACTCTGTATTATTTTCTCACAAACTGCTGGCAAAACAATGACAAATCTAGGGGCGAATTAAAAATAAAGTTATTTGTTCAGGTGAAAGCATCAATAATTCTCCGTCTCCCACCTTTTTCGGAGTTTATGTACATCCACCAACCTTTTGGAAGACAATCTCCAAAAAGGCATCTCTAAGATTTGAAAGGGTTTTTGGCTGGTACGAAACGGACTGGAAACGAGGCGAGAGCGGGTTTTTATGCTTTTTACCACCTCGGCACCTGCTTGGGTGCCAGACGGCTGAAACCGACCGCGCTTACCGCACCTCGGAAAGAACCTAGAGAACCAAGCGGGCAAGAACCGGATACCATTTTTTAGCTGCTGTCTTTGGCACTCTATCCCTCTTCCAGAGGAGTCACGGCGATGAAAAAGCGAAGCACCCAACCGACGCAAGAAGAATTTAGCTTCGAAAGTGATAAATGTTGTATGGATTCGCTTCTGGCGCCGATGATACCGAAGGGGAAGGAGGCTACCTTTTCCCAAGAAGTAGCCCAGATGGAGATGAAGCTGTGGGTTCCGGTTTCGAATTGGTGGAATTGTTGCGGGTGGACGTTCGGATGGGAGTTGTTTTCGGTTGCAAAAAGAGCTTACGTCGGATTATCGGAAATTTCCCTCACTCGAGGTTCGTAAGATGTAAGGAGTATTTTTTTGGAGTGCAACCTGAAGCAAAATAGTACGAATGATTTAACGCAAGTTTGACAAAGAAGTTTATGTTTTCGCAGTAAAACGTGAAGTTCCAACAATAACACTTCACTCTTTAATCCTTAATTAGGATGCGCTAGTAAAAAGCATCGAAACTTTCCGATAATGCATCCCGTAACTTTGTTTTCGTCGCCGTCAATGGTAAAGAAAAAGGGGGAAGCACGAGTAGGATCGCAACAGCAACCTGCCACCCGTCGAAAAACCGGCACACCACTATCGCACTAACTCACACTAACTCACAATCTCCAACACACCTTCGAGTGCTAGATGTGGCTGAAATTCTCCACACTTTCTCAACACATCATCACTCTGTGTGCCCGTGTGTGTCTCCTCTGGCATCCTGCCGGTGCTCGGGATAACCGATTGGGTAAAACGCGTTGACGGGGCTTTGCGCCTCCTTGCGCCATCCATAAGGCTTCAAAGAACCGACCGCCGCCTCCCCCCGTGCGCTTTCGCACGTATCAGCACCCACTATCGTTTATTATTATTCTAAGGGAAATGAACTTCATAATGAAAGTTGTTTAAAAAAGTTGTTTAAAAAATGCGACAGGAAGAAGTTGTTTAAAAAACCTTTCTTCCGAAAAGTGCAAAGTCGAGGAGCGTCAAAAGCCATCGATCCTTCACAATTTCTTGAGACTAGGTCGTAAGTCATAAGATACGCAACGGAACGAACATCTGGAAGAAGTGTGCCAGTCTACCCCGAGCAGGCATCCGACCGTCCCCGGAGGGATCCTCCCCTTACCCATTTGACCTTTACACTTTGCCATCAGTTTGTCGAGTTTGTCCTACTTTTGCGCCTCCATTCAGTTCGTTTCGTTTCGTTCCGTCTTCCGGTTGCTGCATACACGTGCCTGGATATGGACTTCAACTCTATTAGCCGACCCGATAGAACGAACTATACCTATCTATACCTGACTGCCTGTCTGTAGTTTCAAAATTTCTATGGATGACAACGAACGTGTCTAAGCGGAACGTTGTCTCAACACAGCCAGCAGGACTGTGTGTTTGCAACTCGCAGATGGCAATCTAGACGAAAGGCAAGACTTGCGCGGGGGGTAGGGTAGCCTTTTTCGAACTTTTCCCGTGTGACATCTTTTGGCAAACGGTAAACTATCGTCGGACGAAAGTGAAAGTGTAAGGATTCTTTCCGAGATTGCGAAAGTGAGTGGAGATATTCAGATGGCAGGTATTATGGGATGGGAGAATAAAAACTGGAGTTGATCTTGATTGACATGATTGATTGGGGGATTGACTTTGAAAAGCAGATTGGAATTTGGTTGATAATTGACAACTAACATCCTGCAAGTGCGTCAGATAAGTTGTTAGTCTATACAGGCTTTAATTAATTTCTAAATTTCTAAAGCCCAAATTAATTTCTAAACGGACTTCGATAAAATCATTATAAACCGTTATAAACACTTTTTAAGTATTTATTAAAGCTTTTCGGAACATCGACTGAAGCCCGCCAAATGGCGGCCTTGGGCACTAGAGGGTTAAATTTGGGAAAAATTTATAAATTTTTCAATCTAAATAAGCTGGAGATGCCGAAAAACTGTTTCGTTTTGGGTATGTTCCAGTGAAGGAACTCACCTTCTGTAGCTCAAAACTCTAGCAAATTATGATTTAGCGATAGAAAAAAAATGAAAAAAAAAATGATGGTTAAAATATTTCAATGTCAGCTTCTCCCAACATTTTAAAAATTTCATTCAGGTGAAGCATATTGAGTTTAAAATTCACTCCCCATGCGTATATTCAGCAGACAAATCTGCAATTCTGACAAAGACAAGGTTTCTTATTCGGTCATTTTCCCTTACATTTTACTAATACACTGGATTCTCTTTTTACGCGATTGATACGTGCGCGCAAAAAAAGAATCGCGTAAAAAAAATCGCGTAATTTCGAACAAATCGCGTGAAAAAAAATCGCGTAATTTGGAGCAAATCGCGTAAAAAAGATCGCGTCGTTACAAAACCTTTCGCTATGTGGTAAGTGTGTGTGTATGTATGTCTATGTATGTCTATGTATGTGTATGTGTGTGTATGTTTGTGTGTGTGTGTTACATATTGGCTTATAAAGAAATATTTCCCATGTCACACATCGCGTAATTTCAAGAAAATCCCGGAAAAATATCGCGTAATTTCGAGAAAATCGCGTAAAAAAATCGTGTAAAATTAAATCACGTAAAAAAAAGTCGCGTAAAAACAGAATTCAGTGTATATAACCTAAGACTGTGAAAGTCGACAGTCAATGTGAAATCAATAAACTGTAAAGTTGATATTGCCATCTTTTTGATATGTTTGTTCATGGTTATACAGTTGACGGAAAAATAATTACTTCACAGAACACGTCTGTATCCCACACAAATAGTGTGCAGCGCAGTCCGTCCTCTTTTTCGAATTCCTTCATTCCATCACCTACGCCATGTAACCTGATTGTTGCGTTAGTACTCTCCGAAAATCACACGGGATTTTTTATCATACAATAGCTGTTTCGTTTATCGTTACATCGCTATTCCGTTCAATCGAACCTATAAGAACATTGTCCGTGCCAAACTTGTGTAACTATTTTGTGCTTTTTCGTGTCATTTTTTTTGTCAAACGGTATTGAATCCAAAAATGGCCGACTTCGAGTCACCACTTTGAATATTCAGAAGCACAAGATTCGATAATGTTTAAAATGGCCGTTATTCTTAGGAACTTCATAAACACTGCACCAGTAATTGGTTTTAATCTCTCAGATTTCAATTTGGAGGAATAGATGTCTGTCTACCTATAAACAATTGACATAACCAAAAAACAAACCTAAGCTTTAAAAAGACCGTAACTTCTTCATTTCAATGAAAATAATTCTAGTGAGAGGTCACTCAACTAATTAAACTCAGTAAATACATAAACAATGAACGAAAGATACATAAATCCTTTTCAACTCAGTTTTACGGTTGCAGAACTCGACTACTTCTACCGAAGATAGAGTTGAAATAAAGTCATTACCTAAAAATATAACCTTAAACTACGTCACCGTGATACAGACAAATTAATAGCACGGAAATATACCTCGAATTCGAGAATCAACGTTTACAAATTGGCATAATAATCGAGTTTGGTATTTTGGAGTTTACAAAGAACAAATTCACCCTCGCTGCACCCCCTTGCTGCCCACGCTTATGAAGTAGACAAAATCTGTTGCTTTAGAATCACTTTGTTCCGAATTATTAATAATTAAATGATGCCATAACTCATACTCCCCTCCTTCTTCCACTTTACTACACCACTGAGATATTGCAAAGTCTCAGATGACACAGTAATGTCGCAAAACTCCGTTCTCATACCCAAAAACCTTTGTATATGAAATTTTCACAGATATCGTGAAAGACGTTATCAAGTTTACAGAGTACAATTTACTCCCCTTTGTCTACGCTAATGAGATAGAGCAAAACTAATATATTTGTTACTTTTTATTCTCGAAAACCTGTAAGTGCAAATTTTTTCAGTAGTCGATTCAGTAACGATGCCTACTATGATTCACAATTTTCACTAGTAACATTCCTGTCAACTTTCAACGGATACTACAGTTAAAGGGCTTTTTCCAGTAATCACAACATAAATTGAAACAAACTTTTGACATCTGGCTTATATATCAATATAACGTTGAGATGAAGAGGTTACGTACCATTTAAATCTGAGAGACTAAAACCAATAACGGTGCCGTGTGTATAAATTTCCTAAGAATATCGGCCTATTTAACATAAAATGGACATAACACAAAAATGTCACCAACGATTTTTTTAAAAATTTACCCAGGTATGAAGAACATGATAACGAACAAACTGGCGTTCACCGTTTTGATGGTATTTTTTGTTTTTAATTTTTTTTAATTTTTGCATTTTTGCAGTTCGCTAGCTCTGCAGTCTGCGTAGGGTCCGCAGGTCGTCTTCCACATGATCGATCCACCTTGCCCGCTGTGTACCTCTCCATCTCGTCCCTGACAGATTGGTCTTAAGAACCATCTTATCGTAAGGATGTCGGTGCGCAGCCCCCCGCAACCTGCCAATCATAGCAGTGTGGACGATAGATAGCTCCCCAAGCACTTCCTGCAGTTCGTAGTTCATTCCAGGGATACCAAATGTGCAGATTTGTTTGCAAAACGCAGATTTTTGGAGTCCGTGTGCAGATTTTTAGTGATTTGCAGATATTTGCAGTTTTTCCACGATTTCTGCAGGTTTTTGTCAGAGTCTCCTTATATTTGCGCAGATTTTCTTAAAATGTGTGCAGATTTTTACAGACTTTTGCCCGCGTGAGCGAAATTTTTTCGGATACGGGTAAATTTTTTTTTCAGATTTCGAGCACATTTTTCCGCTTTTTCGAGCAGTTGCTGACATTTTTCAAAAACATCTGGCATCTCTGGTTCATTCACTCCGTTCTCCATCTGCAGTCCACCGAATATGGTACGCAACACCTTCCGCTCGAAGACCGCAAGTGCGCGTTGGTCCTCCACAAGCATAGTCCATGTCTCATGCCCGTAGAGAACTACCGGTCTGATCAGCGTCTTGTAGATGGTAAACTTGGTGCGGCGATGAATTCTACTCGATCGGAGCGTCCTCCGATTCCCTGCCATAATGCGGCGATGAATTTTTTTGCTGGTACACGCAAAAGTTGGATGGTGCGAAACCAGTACAAAATTGTGCGTTTTCAGCGCAATTGCTGATGTAGTTTGGAACCAGTTCAATGATTGCGTGTTGAGCATAACGTAATTATTGCTCTAGCGTTTTTTCAATGTATTTGGTAGCTCCAAACTATTACACCTAGACAGTTTCAATTGGTATCAAGCAGCATTGCAAAGCGAGCGAGAAGCAAAGCCGTTCTCCTTCTTTCTGCTTGAGAACGAGACATATACTACGCTTCTCAAGTCTTTTGCACACACGCTTTCGAGATATTTTTATTTCTTCATGCATTCCCCTGAGTAGCAGCAAGCACGCACCGACAGTATGAGTGAGACTAACAACACTGGCATGGGCATCAAGTATGTACAGCACGGGTGTCTCGCTCATTTCGTAAAGCGACGAGGCATCGCCTTGCGCGTCGCATTCCGAACCGAAATAGAAGCGAAAGAGCAACCTGCAAATTATATGTAACGTGTCTAGTCTCGTCGCACGTATATGGAAATTCTACGAGCGAGAGACAAATATCTCTCGTCGATTGGTAAAAAAGCGTTACAAGTGTTGCCATAAAAATCAGCAACGCTTTTGTGGCTTTGTGGGATGGAGGGTTTTCGATGAAGCTAGTGTTGATTACAAAATTTTGTGAACAGAACTTTGTTTCGTCATTTTTTGCAAATCATTCAATGATACTTTTAAATGACCAAATCCATCGAGATAAATCGGTCGAGTATTATAGCTAAATATATAAATTTAGTGAGTTCACAAGTTTTTGTTCGCTGCTTGCACTACTCCATGAGTAGCAGTCACTAACAGTGCTGATAAAAGTCATTTTCCCCAGCAAAATTCTTCGAAAATTACAGCCAAACATATTCAATTTTCACTTCCAATGATCGCAGCACTCTTTCAGATACACTAGATTTTCATCCTAGTAACGCGCTGTTATACTCAGATGAAATAGATCGCGCGCATCGTTCACGGTTACGGAATAAAATTTGACGACAAATACAACCAAATGATCTTCACTTCAAAGCGAAAAAGAAAAACAAACAATCCACTCAACCAAAATGAACCTTACCGAAACAATTTTTCACTGGCACTGACCGATGCCTTAACAATCTTCCGATGCACTGACCGATGCCTTGTCTTGCTTCCATCGCATGAAATATAATGAGGTGTTTTGACAGTTCACTTCCATGCAAAAAGCGGGAAGGGAGAACTCTGAAAGGGTTGTAAAAAAATAACGTTTATGGATGCTTTTTTTCACTTTCACTCAAGAGTTGTAAGAAATTCGCTATATGTCAATGTATTCGCAGTGAAACTGCTGCGTTATCCTTTTCACACATTTATTGTGCGATTATAGTCCAAAATTGGTGCGAATCGGGAAGTACAATGATTGTACAAGACTTGAACTTTTGCGTGTAGCGACGTCGGCAGTTACCAGTGAGCCCAGGTACACGAACTCATCACCACCAACTTGAACTCGAGGTGGGAGGTTAGCACTGTCTCCTCGTGAACCCCTTCCTTTCATGTACTTCGTCTCCTTCGTCTTCGATGCATTGATGACCAGTCCAATCCGTTGGGCTTCGGCCTTTAGTCTGATGTACGTATCCGTCATCTTCACCAAGGGCCGACCCAAAACGTTGTGGTATATTTTGTGTTGTTTTCGAGTCATTTGAAGTAGTTTGATAAAACTCTTTGTAAGAGTTTTGTATCATTCTAGTAAAGATTTTGATTACTTCTGGTGTCATTTTTTCGCCATGTTTTGCGCAATTGGTTTTTCCTTGTTTTTTAAATCACTCTCTGGTATTATTTTTGAATACTTATCATTTGTTGCGTAATTTCAACGTAATTTTATGCTGATCACGTATTTTATTTATTCTCGTTATGCTATTTTGTGCAATTTTTTCATCAATAATAGTTTTACTTTGAGTTTTTGTAAAAAAGAATGGCAACAAGGCCCGCTGAGTGCTCTGCGTGTTTTATCTCTACGTGAAGTTTAACTAATTTATGCTGTTTTTACTCAAATAAAATGAGTATATTCAGTGAGTTTCAAAGTTACATAGTTGCTGGTTACATGTTTGGCGAGAATTTGTTGTTTGTTTTGGAGTCGGTTAATCGAGACGCACAAAAAACACCGACGATGACGAATAAAGCACGCTCGCAGCGCCGTCTGTTAGCGGATAGAAAAGCAAGACCGTAGAGATGTGCATAAAAAAGTTGCGCATATAATTTACTCATATTCTGCTTATATTTTCCACTAATATTGCGGGCGCGTTAGGCAATCCCATTTTACCATTTTACGAACTGCTAAGGTAGGATACACTGTATTTGCTGTTCCATATTTTCTGTGAAATATTATTCATGAATTTAAATCTGAAACGTCTCGTAAAACGGTTTCTGTTTCGCTCAACCTGTCGCATCACGGCGCTCCGATTTTTCCACTTTTTGCCGATAACGTTCGTGGTGGTGGTAGATGCGTGAACGTGTGGATTATCTGTTTAGTTGACTTTATGCGATGAATAGTCGTAGAAGTGCAAGCGCTGCAATGTTTTTGTAATAACCTATTTAAATTCATGTTTTCAGTCGTTGAATAGAGCACAACAACAACCATTGATATGTCATAAATTAGTCTAGAAAAAGTTCAACAATTCTTTTGGGAACACAATATAACGGACACTTTTTATATGTTTTTCGAATTCGTTTTTTTATTTTTTGCGTTTTCCACGTTAAAAATTTGAAAATTTCAGCTATGAAAGGCAGTCAACTGAGATCTTCATTACATACCTCTTGTTGTATTTTATAATTCATTTTTATTAATCTAACATTATACATGATCATATTTACAATGTTTGGATGACTTTATAGGTCAATGGTTGCGGTGCAATGTCGTTGCAATAACTTATTTTTATAATTGTTTTCAGCCGCCGAAAACAGCACAATAACTACTATTGAAATGTCTAATATATGTTCATTTATTCTATTTTAGCACAACATGACGGACAATTACCATATGTTTTTCGAATCTATTTTTAATATATCTTTTGCGTTTTCTGTGTTAAAAATTCAAATATTTTAGCTATTGAAGGCAGCCAATCGAGATCTTATTAATATTATAATAATAGTTTCCTTATTGTATTTAAGAATCCATCTTTATTAATCTCACATTATACGTATATGATCATATCTATATTGTTATTTTAATCCAATTAAATTATGGTCATATCATTTATCAAAGTGAATCCTGATCAAAAACCCACCCCACTAACAAAATTCTTTCCGTGGTCTTTGTAGGGATGCAGAGGTATACTTGGTCTCTAACAAAGCAAAGACTACATTCTAACATTCCTTCCTGTTTGTGGGTTTCGTGCGTCACTGACACAACTCGAAATTGCTTCCTCCAAGAGAAACGGGATTGAAAAGTTGGAGTTTATAATTAACCATGAGCTAGTTCAAATCTATTTTTACTATCTTTGGAGCATGTTTTTGATTTGAAATCCAAAGATGCATCAGCTTATAACTCGGTTTTTTGTAAATTTTGAAACAAGTCTTTGTGAAATAAAACTTAATAATATTTGGCATCATTTGACTGCAAAATGAAAAACTTTTGAGTTGTGCCGTTGTTGTACGAAACTGACGATATCCCCACCTGACTGTAAGGACGTGGCCGGCGCCGTTATTTGGTCTATAAAATATCGGGTCATTGAATGATGCTCAGTGAGAAGGAATTACCACTCCCAGTCTTTCTTTCAGTTGATTCATTGTGCATCTTGAGTGGCTCGGACCCATCACGGAGTAGCAACCATTGATATGTACAGTCAGAACTAAGCTAAGCTAATTGTTTTACTTTGAGTTTTTGTGTCATTTTTGTGTTCTTCAATTATTTAGTTTTTTTTATGTTTATTCTTGTCTTTTAGACATGTTGTTGTTTTTATGTCATTTTTGTGTTTTTGTGACAAGTTTGCGGAACGTTTTGTTCTATTTCTAGATGATAAAATTGAATTGAAGAAAAATTTTTACTTTCATAATTTTAGAATCATCCTTTTTTTTGTAACTTTTTAGCCATTCAGATATCTTTTTTGTATCACTTTCGTGTCATTTGTATACTACTTAATGTCAGGGTGGCGGAAAAGTTTTCAAAACCTAATTCCCCGATTTTCCCTGATACTCTCGGAAATATAATATTAATTTCAGTGCAAGTGCCACGTAAATGGGTGCAACTTTGAAATTCTAGTAAAAAGAATTCAATCGGATACGAAACTGGAATTAGCAGGAAGAGGAATTAGCTTTTAATGCTGTGAAAATCAGTTTTTGGGCTGAATCGTGTCTCGGTTGAAAAGTTTTCCCTGAATATTTTTCAGTTTTTCCTGATATTTCCGGATTTCGTTGATCGAAAAATGAATTCCCCGACATTCCCTGATTTTCCAGATCCCTGATTTTTTCCAGATTTTCGCCACCCTGCTTTTTGTGTCATTTTCGTAAAAGTTTTCTATTTCATTTTCTGTGTTATTTTTGTGTCATTTGAGTGCCGTTTCTAAATCACACTTTGATCCATTTATGTTATGTTGGTGTCAGTTTTGCGAATATTTCATAAAAAATTCATATCGTTTTTGTATCACATTTGTGAAATTTTCGTGTAATTCATATTATTATTTGTTTTGTTTTTTTCCTTATTTTTCACTCTTCCACCACGAGAATTTTCTACAGTTCCAGAAAATGTTAATTGTAAAAGACCACATTCCGAATTAAGAATAGTACAAATAAAAACATTAGAATTTTATTCCCTTACTGTACTTCAACGCTAGAAAAACACTCGCCGCTCGATTCTCTGTCATCTTATCAGGGGAATGAAAAAAAGGAAAGCCATCACTTCCATTTCTTCGCGATTTCAGTGAATACATCTTCTTTTTATGACATTAAATAAGCATAGGGCATCAACGGCAAAAGCAAAAATGTCTGCACCCCACCTTTTTCATTTTCTTCCGATGGTCCGCAAGAGAAGCACGGTCCAGGTACTTTAAGTGATGATGCTACTTATTCGGAACGCAGAAGAACAAGAAAAACGAAGCAACGTGCCTGGCTCTTATCTTCTAGCCAGTGTCGTGCTCGTTGCCAAGATGCACTTCATTTGCAGTCTTCGTGCTTTTTTTTTGTCCTTCCAAGATGTCATTTTTTTCTGCTTCGTAACTGGACTTTCTAGCAGTCAGCGAAACCATCTCGGATAAGGGTGCAAAGGGTGCAGGAGGGGCAGAATGGTAGAGCGAATAAATTATCTCCATTCAATTAAATTTTCTTTTCGAAATAATTAAATTATCTCTCAGCGCTTTTTTTTTTCTCCCTCCGCGCTTTGGGAAAATTTCAAATTGTACGTTTGGACATTCTCTCAAGAGCTCTGGCTCGGTCACATCATTCGATGTTTTTCCTTCCATCGTCACGAGTCCTTCGAAACGGAATCTTATTCCAAGACAGTTCTAATGGCCAAATATTTGTTCCGGTCGTCTGGTCTGGCATTGCACTTCGCCCCCTTTTGCCCGGTGCAGATGATACCGGGACTCGCAGCCACCGCTCGGATGTCCTTTCGAATGGCAGAAAAAACAGACTCGCGAAATATATTCTTTCTCAGAGCTGCGCAAAAGGACGGGGACAATCTGTCCCTGCACCAAGCGTTCGTCTTGCATGAAAGCAAAGTGGTTCGGCTTCACTCGATTTTTTCCTACTTCCATCTCTATCTCGCTCTCGTCCACCTTTTCCCGCTTCTTCCCTGGCGCAGAGTTCGCCAACCGTCTTATTACCGGAATGGAACGGTTGTTGAATTGAGTTGATGAGGTTTTAATTGTGTTATTTTTTAATTACGAGAAATTTAAAAAGTTTGTCCTGTCCTGGCGCTAGGGCAACCGGACACACCGCACCGGAAAGGCGGAAGGTGGCCGAACGTGTTCAACTGCCGATACAAAATGTGATGCTTTTTATCCAGGGATAGGGACTTGTTTGCAAAAGATATTTTGGTTGTGTTCTGAACATGAATTTTTGTACTGTTTATTTTACTTTAGTACATGGCTTAGTTTTTTTTTTTTAAACAACTATACGTTCAAGCAATTCTTTGAAAATTACAAGAGTGCTGCTTTTTCAGGGTCCAGGACAGACTTTAATAGTTAGGTGATATCCAAGACATTTTTCATCGTTTGCTATGCAACATTTTTAATTATTATACGGAAAAATCAGAAAGCAAATGTGATCAGAACTCAGAAAAAAATTTGTTCTTTTTCAGTGCCCTTATTTTTTCTGCTAAATTTCTGATCAAGCACCACAATGACTTTTAATTTTTTTCGCAAATTTTATTTTATTATTTTCTGTGCACAATAGTATAGTTTTCAAATTTCTTACTTGGCAATGCAAGAAAAGTGTGCAATAGATGCTGGACTCAGCAGTAACGACATCGATCAAATTTCGTTTCCAATTAAAGGTAAAACCCGTCACCCGTGAATGGTGAATGCAAATCGTTTACATTGCCAACGAAAATGTATTACCCAAAAATGTAAATTGCGTTG
Source organism: Wyeomyia smithii (assembly GCF_029784165.1). Classification (NCBI taxonomy): domain Eukaryota; kingdom Metazoa; phylum Arthropoda; class Insecta; order Diptera; family Culicidae; genus Wyeomyia; species Wyeomyia smithii. The sequence goes on along the minus strand of NC_073696.1, from coordinate 27,736,651 downwards.
CTGCCAAATGACAAATTCATATCATTTAACATTTCCCGATTTACCCATAACCATTTGGGTTTCCCAACCCTACTGTACTTACAACCCGGAGCAAGCCCTACCGTGGGAACCAATTAACCAATCCTGTGCTGTTGCGAATAAAAAATGGCTTTCCAGAAAAAGTTTGGAGTATGAGAAAGGGGCGAAAAAAAGCGTTGCCCGTTCTCTTTCTCGCTACTACACCCAACACCAACGGATGTTGAAAAAGGACGCAATTTCAACGAGGACGTCGTCGTCGCCGTCGCCATCGCCCATCACCCATCGCCGTCGTCGTCGTCATCCTCACGTCATTATCGTCTCCTGCAGCCATTATGCGGGGATGAGTTTGTACTGTTTCGTCCACGCTGTAAGCACCGGGCACCAACCGACGGACGGACGGAGAAAAAGGCGGAATGCTCAGGAAAATATATAGATTGTCTTGCTTATTTTTTTCCCCGTTTCTTTTTAGCGCAAAAAATGAAAAAGCTGCAGCGAGCGAGGAAAAACTATACTGCACAGACGTAGAGTTGAAAACTGAAAGAAATTAATATCCCTTCCCCGACCGTTGCCGTGCCTTCCAGGCTTCTTTCTCTGGCCCGCTCCGCAGTGGCGTCGGTTGGTTTCTGCAGCCGACAGCGCTACTAGCGCTCGCCGCGTTCCGTTCCAGGTTGGGCAAACAGAGGACATCTCGCTGGGCACCCGGGGTCTGGGTTACCGAACAGCGTAAAGAGGAAAAAAAGCAGCAGCACCACCATCAAGGAGAGTGCGCGCCAACTGAGGGGGAAAAAAATTAAATTATCTTCCATTTCTTTTCGCATTTCATTTGCAGAAAAGTACATAAAATTTATGAAATTTTATATTTCCTCTCGCTCTGTACCGGTTGGAGCGGAAATTTGCTGTGCCAAGAAATTCAGGCTGAGAGGCTAATATTTAATAAGCTTTTGGTACTGTTTTCGTTGATGATTTCTGGTGTTTTATGGCCCTGATTTCAATCAGGAAAATTTAAACTTTAGTTTTTCTTGAAAGTTTTGTTCTGTTCTGTCAGAACAATATTTCTTGTCGCGGTTAGTTAGGACTGAAGATTATTTATTGATATTTGATCTCATCCGTGTGACACAGCTTGATCGAGTAAAATTATGTAGGACAATGGGCTCGGACAACGAAACAAACATCTGCACACATAAGAAGCTTCCGGCTTCTGTTTCGGTTCCGGTTTAGAAGAACGTGCCAGCTAAAAGCCCAACAAGCGAATGCCAGAACAAATGCAAACACATAAATCTTGCAAATGTCTTTTATGATAGAAATAAAATCGCCTTAAAGTTTAAACAAACGCCACGAGCCAGCACAGCCACCCACTTTAATGGTGATGTAAGCAGGATGGTAAATATCGCCCGATTCGGCCATCCTTCTCACTTCCGGAGCGCAGACCATGGTCCAGTGGTTATATACACCTACCTCCTTCCAGTACTATCGACAGCCTTCCTAGGGGTGGTCTTTTGTGTGTGATGAAAACCAACGCACGGTTACCACCCATCTAGCTCCACGCCTGTTTTTGCGTACAGGCAGTCGGGGATCGGCTATAGACATTTCCCCTTGAGGCGTCTTGAATCTTGTCTGTCCCGTCACCACTGGTCTCAGTTCATCATCATCATCAGTAGCGCTATCATTAAGAGCCCATCATTTCACAAAGGGTCCTACCGGGAGTGGGCTCGCTTGTGGCTGCTTTTGAAGGATCGAGCAAAACGCACAGATTGTCTCCCTGGAGGTGAACTTCGTCATCTTCGTCATTATCGATAGTGAGCAGTCGAAATTTAGACTTACCACCCATCAAAGTTGAAATTGGAAACCGTGAACGCTCCGAATCTTCAACCCTCACTCTAGAAAATAGGTAATTCGGGGTAGATTGACGGGTGAGTGTTGCATAAAACCATCATAACTCATTCTACATTATAAGAAGTTCAACAGCCTCCTAATTGTTGACAAAAATCTTAAAATCAATATCGAAATCATTTAGGAATCGTTACTAAACAGCGGGGTAATTATTTCTACCTCCGAACAACAACAACAACGTAATCAAATATCGGCCGATTAAAAAAAATATAATTTTCTTAGATTCAGAAGCGCATACATATCTGAGATATGTTTTTACTACACTACTAAGAGTTTTTATTCCACCGTTTATCGTTACAAAAAAAGGAATCAATTGTTTCGACATTTTCAACATTACCAGCATATAATAATCATGATTTTGTCCGCAAGGCCGTGCATCTTTCTTTAAAAATTAACTAACTTATAGTTAAAGTTAAGTTGAAAATACAAAATCTTATCTAAATTTTGCCAACGACAAAGTTGTTTATACCACTGGTGGACAAAAGCGGAAAAAGTGCTGCCCTAAAGCTCAAAATTCCTGTAAAATTTGATGCCTCTTGCCAATGTAGAAATACAGAGTATCTACTCTACTTGGGAAATAGAATTCTCTGATTTTTTCAGGTGCTTTAGATTGTTCAAAAAACCAAAATCTCATGTCCAAACTTACCTTAAAATAAATACTAACTAACCTAAATCAAATAAATACTAATGAACTAACTCTGTGAAAAAAATAAAAATAATAATGACCGCTTGAGATTTGTCTAATTGAATTGGCAGATGATTCCTTCGCCATCATTTCTACTGAAATCGCGTTAGCTAATCTTACTTTGAACCTAAAAATTTACACCATAAATTCCACTCTTTACTTTTCTGCAAATAAAATTAAAACTTTTTAATTAAGAGTCAGATTCTTCACAGAATCAAACCAACTTTCCGAGTCTTAATTTTCTTCATACCTCGACTGAATTATTATGCTTGTACAAGTCAGACTCGAGTCAGCACGATTATTCGGAGGCTCGACTATCCGGTGTCTTTTGACGCAGAACTACACTTTTCTTTATCCTTTTTATAAACGGAAACTGGACAAAATTTGCGCCAGTATCAGCTGGCTTTCCGCATTTGCTTTCGGCTTAATCAAATCACATATCTCGGCAGCAACCAACGGTTCGATGCCAGTGGAGGGCTTCTCTGCGATGAAGCTTTGCCTTATTAAGACAACAATCAAACAAAAGCAAGCATTCTTTGCTGGATCCTGACAATCTAAATCTGCCGTGGTCGTCTAATTTTTCTAAATGTTTTTTTTTTGTTTTTTTAATAGGGGGGAATGTTTGTAATGATTTATTTATGTACTAATATCTATTCAGAATTAATATTGTGTGTTCTGCCACAAATGGTGACATTTAAACACTATTATATATTTTTGTACGCTTTTTTATGTTATTGAATGTTATTAGCTTTCGCAGTTAAGTTAATGTAATTGTAGGAAAATTATTAAACCTACTTGTCAAGGAAAAAAAAAGGAACAAAACAAAACTTAAAATAAACTTAAAACTATCTTACTAACTATAAAGTGAGCTAATCGTTGCAATTGAGGATTGCAACGATTTTTGTCGGAATTTGTTGATAATTTGGCTTGACATATTTTCTAATGTTTTTACATTAGTAAGCCTATGTAGCTCGTTCGTGTTAAACCAGGGAGGACGCTTCAAAATCATTTTCAAAAGTTTATTCTGAATCCTTTGAAGTGTCTTCTTCCTGGTTGCACAACAACTTGTCCAGATGGGAACTGCATATAACATTGCTGGCCTCAAAATTTGTTTGAAAATTCACAATTAATTCTTGAGACAAAGTCTAGAATTCCTGTTGATAAGAGGATATAAACATTTGATATATTTATTGCACTTTGACTGGATATTTTCAATGTGCTCCTTGAAAGTAAGATTCTTATCATAAATTAGCCCTAAGTATTTAACTTGATCAGACAAATTTAAGACCACACCGTTCATCTTAATAACGTGGTTATTGGTGGGTTTGAGAAATGAAACTCTTGGCTTATGAGGAAAAATTGATAACTGTGTTTTAGAAGCATTAGGAAAAATCTTCCATTTCTGCAAGTAATTTTCTAAATGTAAAAGCAACTTTTTCAGTGTGTGTCGTCAGAGTGCCTTATTCGCCACTGTCAGGGAGGCAAAAAGGTTGCGATCAGCATACCAGATTTTAGACAGCAAACTGCCCTTCTTGGGGCAATTAAACAAATAATTGCAGATTATTATTTTTCGAAAAGTCTCGACCTGTTCAATCAGTTTAAGGTGCGAATTAAAAGCCGATAGCATTCCAATAGCACGGGAGAAGTATGGGGATCGATGCCATCGTGACGATTTGAGATATTGCTCAGTTGAAATAGGTTGATAGATATGGAACTTTTCACAACCACTTGAAGGTTCCCGATCACAGCCATATATTTCGTACTACAGCACGGCACAAAATGTGCAAGCAATTGTATTATTCTCATACAGAGGACTCCCATTGTTTATTCAATCAAGAGTTTCTCGATTTATGACTTATTCATAAAACACTCTAAACAATGTGTTTGTTAATAGTGTGCGTAGTTCTACGTGGGTTATGCCTTAGGGCAACGGTTCTCAATCTTTTTTTGTCCACGTACCCCTTGGCGATATTTTCCAAATCAACGTCACCCCCTGGCTTGTAATATGTGTCGTGATCCGGAGAGCAAGCGGATGCTTGAAAATTTGTCTCGACGCTGTCCATTGGTAGTCCACTAGCAGCCAACGGGTTATCGGCTGCAGCCTGCATTGGGTCCGGTTGAGTAAATGATGAAGCATAACATGCTTGTATCAACCCCGGTACCGGCTGCTTGCACGCAGTATGTCCAGGTCCTCCGTCCTATAAATCCGTTGCCGAATCGATGGGGCCCTCCGCGTCATCCATAGTCCTTCCTCCGGGTTGTGTGTCGTCCAGTACCGCTCGCTTTCTCCTTTTCTGCTTGGCTAGAGTTGCCATTGCGTCCATCGCTGTTGAAAGTATCCGCAAGAATGAGCCTTTTTTCCGAAGGCGCGCTTCTTTTATACGCTTTCTGAAAGTCACCAGTTGCAGAATGTGGAGCATATGTATATCTATCCCCACTCCCAGTTGCTGCATATGAAGCACATACAACTATACAATTTTTTCGAGTTCTGCCATTCCCGCATCTGCGTGTACGCTGCTGGTTGTTTATTGCTCTAAGGCAATGAATATATTTGAAGGGAGGTTCAATTTATAGTTCTAGACTAGGAAAACTAAACAAATTAATGCACGATTATTAGTTTTATTTATTATCATTATTTTTTTTTTATACACTACATGTCAGCACCACAATATGTAGATCATGTTGTTTTAGTCTCTTTCAGGTTTCAAATGATTAAACTATGGTTTGTTTACTTTACGAACTAATTTCATTTTTTGTCATATGACTTACATTTTAAGTTTAGTAAAATGAACGGGAATAGAAGGTGTGACTTTAGGCTTAGAAAAAATCATGGTGTGCTGAGATACGGGAACACAATAGTAGAGGGTGATTCGACTTTGGTTTAGAACTAGTTATACCTTTCCCAGTAGTTTAATTGGCTAAAACACCTTGCCGGAGACAACGGAGATTGCGGGTTCGAGTCCCGTCTGGACGAGGAAAAATTTTTTGCAAGCCTTAAGTCACGCCTTCTATTCCCGTTCATTTCCGCATCCTCGCAAAATGGATACATTGCCCGCTTATGGTTTGTGTGTTTTCTACAGTCATGTTTTAAGAGCAAGTTTGAACAACAAATGAAGTACTATAAAGCACGGTGTCTCTGGTAGAAGAAACTTATCCGAAAAAAAATAGTGTCGCTTTTATACTCATCATTCGAAAGCTCAACGTGTCCCCTTTAATATGCTTCTTAAATTGAAATGTTCTATCGGCGGGTCCAGAACAATTTTTCCTTTTTTTTATTTAAACTAGGTATACTTATCAAGGGATTTAGGTGCTGGGGGGCCCGATCAGATATTGTTGAAACCTTCAAGTTTTGTTTTTTTCATATAGTGAAACAATATTTGGCATAATCTTAGATTTTTTAAAAGGGTAAAGTGGGGTAAAAAAGACTCGAAAATGTTGAGTCCAAAATCTGCTGAAAAGACAAAAAAAAGCTATAACTTTTTATACGCTTAATAGATTTCTCTGAATATGGTAATTCTATCCTATAAAAATAATAAGAAAGTTTCTGTCGAGGTTACATAATTAGACATTTACATTTTTCTTCAAAACCATGGTGATTTTGGGAGTTTTTTTTTGTCATCAGAACTAGGTCCTACAATTAAACGAAACTTGTTATAAATCAACTCAAGAGCTTTTTTTGGACGTATTCAAAAAGTGCACCGTATAAAAAAATCGATTTTCTCATAACAAGGTTTAGGCCATCATTTGAACTCGTTACACAAGGAGCGCAACTTAATTTTGTACCTACATTCAAAATGCTGGCTATAGCAGACTATAGCTCATTAACATCCTAGTCTCAAATTGGTTTAAAAAATTGACCTCCAAAAAAAAAATCTCGGGTTCGGGTCGGCCTCGGGTTTCACAGCTTCGGGTTCGGGTTTCCCAGAATAAAAATTATCGGGTTCGGGTTTAAATGGAAGAAAGTTTCGGGTTTGGGTTTCAACCTAAAAAAAAGTACGAGTTTGAAAAAAACCAAATCCGACCATCTCTAGTAGCCAGAACTTCAAACATTCTTGATGGTACAATAAGCATACCGAATTGCACAAGAATCGTTGCATTCTACTCAAAGTTACAGTAACATTATGATTTTAGCAGCACCTGGACATGAGAGTTTAAAATACCATTTCACCAGGCCCGGATTTAAGTGGGTGGCGAGGGGGGGTGGCAAATGCCCCGGGTGAATACAGGTTGGAGACCATTTTTTGTTTTGCTCGTCGCCTTCCAGCGAAGCGTTAAATGAAGTTGAAAGAAATGAAGAAATGAGTTGCTCTATAAAACGTATAGCGTAGATACGGGGTCCAGTTTTGTTGACAAGCAAAAAAGAGCTGTAATAATCACCATTTTTTGAAGAAAAATGCAAATATCCTATAATGAAACCACGACAGTAACTCTAAACAACCGGCATTTTATATTTTTTTATAGGATAGAATGTCGATTTTTGAGGAAATTAATCATATCAATCATCAATCAAAATCAATATTATCAAAGTCACAACATTTTGTTTGTTTTCAGCTGATTTTCGACTCCAAAATTTCAAGGGTCTGTTTTACCCTACTTAACCCTTTTCAAAAAATCTGATATTATGTAAAGCTTTGTTTTGTTATTTAAATAAAAACAACCCAGAATATTTCAGTACGATCAGAGAGCCCTGATAACTTTTTATATTTCTGAAACATTTTATTTTTTTCCATTTCACTAGTTTTTTGATTACAAATATATATTCGAAAACAAATTGTTCTAGACCCCCTGATAGAACATTTCAATTTTGGTAGGACATCTCAAGCTTTCGAATGACGAGTATTAGAGCGATACTAATTTTTTTGGATAAGTTCTTCAACCAGAGATACCGTGTAAAGAAAAGTTGCTTTGTCCGCCATTATTAATTTTTCTTTTGCGTACCCTTTGAAGGATTTCGCACCCCACGTTGAGAACCGCTGCCTTAGAGAAAAAACGACCAGCTTCGTAAACGCAGAAGCGAGAAAGACGGAACTTGAAAAAGTTCTACAGTTGTATGTGCTTCATATGCATCATCTCTTGGAAGATATTTGTTTCAGAAGCCATATTGTGAATGGACGTAAGCCGCATGCGTGTGCTGCTTTTTTGCATGAAAATTTTCCATGTTGTAGGATAAGTACAACGATACACCGTGCCCCAGTGCTGAGTCAAGAAAAATTCCAACTTAAAAGGATCCTCCGCCTGATCGGGAATCGAGCCCGATATCACAACCGTGTGGGAGAGCTAGCTGTTCGATATCGCTAACCACAGAACCTCGGCGACCACTAACGGTAAGAGTCTTAAGCAGGTATTAGACGAAGCAAATATTTGCTATTTTTGGTACGATTTTTATTTGCACAAAATTAAATCTGTATTGAAAAACAGCAAATAATTGCTTCGTCTAATACCTGCTTTACGTAAAAGAAACGCTAAATAACGATTTCTAATTACCAGCCTCATATACTTTAAAATTTTCCAGATATTTGATACTCAACTACATTTATATTAGATTTCATTCACTTTGTCTCGCAAGAAAGATTACAAACCTCAAAAATTTTATTCGAAATCAATTATCCTTCGTGTAACGTAACCAGATTATTGCCAGACTTTTTATTTGCATTTTGCCAGGTTATATAAAAAATCTGGTTAAACCCTGTTAAGAACCGATAGCTACATTTGGCGGTTTTATAACATAAAAACTCAATCAAAAACCAAAATTTATTAAGGTACTTTTTTTTTCCTGTAGGAGCCTATGACCACTGCTACCATTAGTTAGATATATTGTGGTATACTCCGCGTTAATTTTTATGCACTGTCAGTTCGTTCCATCACTATGGGTATCAGTGATAGTCGCACCCAGACTTTGCATTTCACCCCAAGAAGGTATGACTTCTTTGATGAAGTTCCTTACATTTTTTCAGCAGACCATATCTCGTTAGGCGTGAGGATACCTTTTCCAAGAATACGCAGTCTTTGCTGAATTAATGCGCTGCATTGGCACAGTAAGTGTTCCGAGGTTTCTACTTCAGAATTACAGAAACGACATAAGTCATCTGTCAGTTTACCTATTTTTTTAAGGTGATACTTACTCGGACAGTGCCCAGTAAGTAGGCCAGTTAACGTACTCAGATCAGCTTGATTCATACTGAGTAGGTTCCGTGTGATTCTTTTACATGGTGTAATGAATAGTTTAGATTGTCTTGCTTTGGAATAAGCCTTCCAGTTGGCATCAATCATCATTGATTCCCAGCCTCTCAGCTCAGATTTTAAACAGGATGAAGATACCCCACAGAATGGCTCCGGCCCGACGAAAGCAGTTGAAGAACCAATTCTCGCTAAGAGATCGGCTTTTTCATTTCCTTCTATACCACAGTGACAAGGCACCCAGTATAGATTGACAACGTTTGTTACAGTAAGTTGTCGTAGGGATTGAATACAATCCCATACCAACTTCGACTGACATGTGTATGCTTTTAAAGCATTGAGAGCTGCTTGACTATCTGAGAAAATGCAGATATTGGCATACCTATATTTCCTAGCCAAGCAAATACTTGTGCATGTTAGAATAGCATTTATTTCCGCTTGAAAAATTGTGGGCCACTGCCCCATTGGAATTGATATATTGATTCCTGGTCCAGTGACCCCAGCGCCCGTAGACTCGCCCATTTTAGAGCCATCTGTATAAAAAATGACTGATCCTGGACGAACCTTAGGACCTCCTTCATCCCATTCGGTGCGATTGGATTCAATCACTTTGAAAGGAACACTGAAGTTAGTCTTAGAGTCCATTCGATCTTCATTCATGGTTACTAAGGCGTTCAGTTGGAAATTTTTGAGGATTTGTAAATGTCCCTGTAGATCTCCTTCCTGAAAGAATTTAACACGTTTTAGCCTAAGAGCACCTTTTTCGGCTTCAAGTTGTACATACTGATGTAAGGGTAGAAGATATAAAAGAGCTTCTAAGGCTTTGGATGGTGCACTGGCCATTGCTCCTGTTGTTGATAAGCATGCCAGACGTTGTAGTTTATCTAACTTTTTCTGAGCTGATAATTGTGAAGTTTTAGGCCACCACACTAGCGAGGCATAAGTTACTCTGGGTCTCACTATTGCCGAGTATATCCAGTGAATCATCCTCGGCTTGAGTCCCCATTTTTTTCCAAATGTATTGCTGCAAGCCCAAAGAGCGTTGTTTGCTTTTGAGATCGCATACTCTAGATGGTCGTTCCAGTTGAGCTTGTGGTCAAGCATAACACCTAGGTACTTGGTTCGCTTGGATAGCACCAACTGTGTGTCTCCCAACTTAAGAGTTGCAATATTATACTTTCTATTTCTTGTAAATGGGATAATGACTGTTTTAGAAGGATTGACGCTTAGTCCTTCCAGGTTACACCATTTAAGTGTGTAGTTTAAGGCGTATTGCATTCTATTGGAAATAGTAGATCCGCATTTACCCCTAACTAAAATAGTAACGTCATCAGCGAAACCGATGATTTCGTATCCTAGGTTCGTTAAGTTGTTAAGAAGATCATCGGCAACAAGAGACCACAATAAGGGAGATAAAACCCCTCCTTGTGGGCAACCCCTTGTTGGTTTTGTCGTTAAAGTTGATCTTCCTAAATTGGATGTTATCAACCGGTTTGATAACATAGCGATAGTCCAATTCAAGATGCACATGTCAAAACCGCGTTTTTTCATAGCATTTTTTATAGATTCGTGAGAAGCATTCTCAAATGCTCCCTCAATATCAAGAAAGGCTGTCAGTGAGATTTCTTTAGCCTCAAAAGACTTCTCTAGTTTTGAAACCAGCGTGTGGAGTGCTGTTTCAGTTGATTTACCAGTTTGATAGGCAAACTGATATTTGTTTAATGGTCTACTTTTTAAGTAAGATAATTTGATGTGTAGATCAATGATTTTTTCCATCATTTTCAAAATGACAGAAGTTAGACTGATTGGTCTATATGCTTTGGGACTCGTCCTATCACGTTTTCCAGCCTTAGGAATAAATATGACGCGGACTTCTCGCCATTTACTCGGAATGTAGCTTAGTGTCATGCTAGCCCTGAACATCTCCACCAGACAGGGGACTATAATATCCTTGCTTTTTTGTAAAAACACTGGATAAATCCCATCTGGCCCCGGCGATTTGAAGGGCTTTAAGGAATCCACTGCCCATTCAACTCTTGACGTCGTGAATATTACACTGGCTAATTCTTGAGCTTTAACCTTGTCGTGAATTGAGCTAGGTTGAGCCATATAGAAGTCCTGTGCATTTTCGGAAGTCAATTGAGTCGAGCCTGGGTAGTGTGTATCCATCATGACACTAAGTGTTTCCTGAGAGTCTGTTGTGAACTGACCGTTTTCGTTCTTTAAGCGGCCAAGCCCATTTGTGTGATCTGTAGAGAGGGCCTTATGGAGTCTAGCTACAACAGGCAAGTTTTCAACTTGCTCACATGTACGCTTCCAGTCCCTTCTCTTTGATTTTCGAATCTCTCGATTGTATTCTGTTAGACAGCTTTTATATTCTGTCCAATTTCCGGTAGTTTTAGCTTTGTTGAAAAGCCTCCTTGACGATTTTCTTAGCTTTTCAAGTTTATTGTTCCACCAAGATACGTTCTTACTAGAAGTTTTCCGTTTCACCGGGCAACTTTCTTCGAAGGAATCTGTTATATTAGTTAGAAAAGATGAGGAAACAGATTCGAGTTGCTCAGTGGAAGAGATGTCCACTGAGAGCAAAATCTTGTTTGAGAGTGTGGAATAGTAGCTATCCCAATTAGTTTTTCTAGGATCTCTGAATTTTTCGGACACGAGCTCCCCAGAAACATAGTTGAACATAATTTGTTTGTGGTCCGACAATGATTGTTCTTCTGACACGTGCCAGTTCACAATCATTCCAGATAGTTTAGCGCTACAAAGTGTTAGATCAAGAACCTCTTGTCTAATTCTAGTAACAAATGTTGGATCATTACCTTGATTACAAATGTTTATGTTGTGAGAAATTAAATATTGAAATAAACACTCACCTCTAACGTTGATGTTACTGCTACCCCAAACCGTGTGGTGGGCATTCGCATCACATCCTATTATGAGCTGTTTGTTTTTTTGTTTGCAGTGTTGAACAAGCGCAGCAACTTCTTTTGGAGGAATCTCAGCGTTATCTCCTGGGAATTACGCAGAGGCAACGATGATCTCCGGTATCCCACGAGTCGTTGGAACCTCCACTTGTATTGCCACGACGTCTCTACTGATGAATTCTGTAACGGGTATAAATGTTAAGTTTTCCCGTATAAGAATTGCTGCTCTGGGAGCAGTATGTGTACTATCATAAAGAAGCTTACATTTTGGTGTAGAAATTCCTTGAACTCTATTGTTGTTGGACCAGGGTTCTTGGATTAGAGCCACGTCCAAGTTGTCTCGAGTGAACCTGCTACATAGGACGCTGCTAGCTCCTTTGGCGTGATGTATATTAAGGTACTTACTTACTACATTATTTTTTTTGCCATTTCTATACAAATATGTTTGTTGTATGACCTCCCAGCTGGTCTCGAGGTACGATGCTGGCCTAACAAGCCAGTCGTCGTAGGTTCGAGTCTCGGTTCGGGAGAGACTGTTAGTGTTAGTAGGATCGTAGCGCTAGCCCCGCAATTGTCCTGAGCACTTAACGATTGGCTGCGCCAAGGCTTTGCTTTGCTTTGATTCATGTTTGTTGTTTAATATTATACAAGGTGATTGGTTTCTTGTTAAGAATGTTTCAGGGGCTGATAGAGGACCACGTTTGATGAAAAAACTTTTCTACGCATATGCCCTAACGTCAATCTACTCAGATTTTTTCAACTTCTAAGTTTCTTGGATACTCTTCCTCAAAGTGGCTCTTCGAAAGTATGCGACTAAAAGCAACTCTATTGATTTCATTTGAAAGCTGAGAAAGTTTCCTACTAGAGCTTTACATATCTTAATAAAGGAAAAAAAATAACCCAGAAAACGGTTTAGTCCCAGAAGGTCGATTTGCGGCCAAAAAAAAATATATTTTTTCGGAATAATTCGATTTTCCCAATTGCATGTACTCCCCCCTTGGTAGATTTTCGAGAGTCGAAAAATCACAACTTTTAAAGCTTTGAGGCACCCTCTAATCAAATCTGATTGAGCTGTAGTTTTACCAAGATCTTTTTTTTTTAACTCAATGGACAAAATATACATGGTCGGTTTTTGGAATTCGATGTTGAAATTTTTTCCATACAGCCACCCTATTGGCCGATTTTGACATATCTAAAACGTGATGATTTAAGCAGAGACATGTAAACAAATATCATATATTGGTAGTTGCGTTAGAATGTTTGATTTTGAGCCAAATAATCGTCATTCGCAGGATTTCATCAAAAACAAACGGCAACTGAAGCGCATCGAGAGTTAAAAATGTTTACAGTAACGCTGTTCTAAGTGAAACTACGTGCCGTGATTGATCCCGTCGCTTTAAAGAAAGAAATATTATTATTGACGACTGTCGGCGTGAAAAAATCCAAAAGCTATCGAAAACGTAGAATTGGAGAATTTGCTCGATGAGGATTGATGCTAAACGCAGAAACAGCCAGTTTGGTATTGGGAGTTACCCGCCAATCAATTTCCAAGCAATTGCATGCTTTGAGAATGATTCAAAAACAAAGAACTTGGGTTTATCATAATTTAAGGCCAAGAACGTGAAGCGTCTTTTTTTTTGTAAGATTTGGACCAGTCTTTTTTTGGCCTGTGAACAACTGCCCCAGAGGTAAAAAAATGGAATCATTTGACTGCCACAGTAAAGATTGTCTCAAATACATCTCTTTACTTCTACTATCAGCCTGGAGTCCCACAGGGAAGCAACTTTGGGCTGTTGCTTTTCCTAATATTTTTAACGATGTTTGCTTTGCAATTCCACCTGAATTTAAATTACTATATGCTGACGATTTGAAAATATCACTTGCTGTAAAGACCTGGGAGTGGAACTGGATTCTTAGCTAATCTTCCAAAACCACTTCTGGTTTTATATCGAAAGCAAACCGCAACTTAGGGTTCATTATGCACATTGCCAAGGACTTTTGTGACCTGTACTGCTGTGAGCCCTCTACTTCTCATTAATACGCTCCAATCTCGATACGGTCTCTGTTGTAGCACTCATTTATGAATTTGGAAATCCAGAATAGGAGCTGTACAACACAGATTCATCAGATACGCCCTAAGGCATCTTCCTTGGTCCAACCCAGTTTGCCTACCACCATATGAAGGCAGACGCAACCTGTTGAAAATGAACACTCTGAGCAAAAGGAGGACCGCTTCAAGAGCTGTATTCGTCACTAAACTGTGTGAAATCGATGCCGAACTCCAGTGCTAAGTCGAAAAAATTTCTAGCTCGAAAAGATCCTCGACCTGATCGGGAATAGAACCCGACATCACAACCATGTGGGAGAGCTAGCCGACCGATATCGCTAACTACAGAACCACGGGGACCACACTATGTCAGTTGAAGTTAAATAAAGTAATAATTGTATCTTGTTTAAAATTGGTTGTTCGAGCAAACGACACATTTATATTTTCCAATTTATCTCGCAAATGAATAGTTCACCTTAGTTTAGTATTTAGTAAGAAAATACTACTGTATACTATGCATTCATTGAACATCAGTTTTAAGGTTGAAACTTTCACAATTATACTTTTATTTTTCAAGCTGCTTTTGGAATATTCCACAGCGAAAATCAAGTGCTTTTTGGATTCAACAAGCATGATATTAATATCAGAAATAGATCACCGGACCAGAAAAACTTCCGAGTTGCAAAAAATTGGAAAAATCTTTTGCGCGATTAAACTTTAAACACTCCCAAACCGTTTAATCGATTAATCTTGAAGATACAATATCTAATGTTCGCATCTAACAGTAAAAAGCTGGACTTGTACTTGTCTCATAAAGAGAGGAGTTCCAGACCACGTCCAGATAATTGGATGGTGTTTGACTGAATCATACGTTCTAGCAAAAAAGCATACCTATAATTTCAAGTAATTTATGCTATTTCTAGAGAAACATTTCAATAGGTCCTATCTACTTTGATCGATTTTTTGATCGATAACTTTCGCTCAATCACCACAACTTAATAAACACCTTTTATGACACGTTATTTGCACAAGTTGATAGCGAAGGGATCACTCTAACCTTCTGAACGAAAAACCACGCTTGGGAAAAAAGACGGTCTAGGAGAACGATGAAAGCAGATAGGACCTTCTGAAATGTTTATCTAGATTTATCAGTAAGTCACAGTTTTTGCTAATATTTTTTCACTGCTCTCTTGCAGTTTTGTTTTGCGTTTGAAAGGCCAATTCCTTAGGAAGAGAAAATATCTAAACTTTTCTGCAAACGTCGGCAAATGACACACTTTCAGACTTTTGCTTTTACGGAAATAACAGTGACTCTATGCATCCTGGAGGTGAATCAGGAAGACCTGAAGTAAGTAACTACAGGACTGGACCCAGAACTGAACCTTTAGGTACACCCGCTCTGACAGGAAAACCTGCAAAGTTTGATCATTGAGATAATTTTTAAAAATTTTGATTAAAAAAATTGGAAAATTACTTTTAAGCAATTTCACAATCAAACACTGTCCTATGCTTTTTCTGTGTCTAGAAGGGCAGCTGCAGCGAAATAACCTTCAGATTCGTTAGCTCGTAACATATAAGTAACTCTGAGCAGCCATTGAGTAATGGAATGCCCATGGAGAAATCCAAATCGATCAAATGCAAAAATTGAATTTTAATTGATGTGTGACATCATCCTGTTAGGAACAGTTCTCTTGAATAATAAAGAAAGTTGTCAGACTGGTACGTCAGTACATATTAAGCCTAACGCTAATGGATTTTTTTACTTTACTCGTTCTGAGAAATAGGAACACCTTTTCGCCTACATCGGTCAGACTCATCCATCATAAATTCATTTAAGATTTTAGTATAAAAAAAAACTTATTCTCCGTGGGTGAAAAGATTATCTTCCACGGCGAGCCACGTAAGCGAGGGAGACGGGATTATACAAATTAACCAAAATATGACAACGTGGCTCAGAAACGACCCCTCCACAGACGACGTAAACTTTCGCTCGAGTTTCTTTAAATATTCCATTTCGACAGCATGAAAATTTGCTTCATAACAACCTTTTTATTTGTTTGTTGCTTCACTCGCCCTCGAAGACTCAGCAGCAGCAAAATTCAATTAAAATAATTTATCAAAAACCAGTTTTTTCCTCGGAAAAAACTCTTGCAGCTCTGAGTTTGTTCGTTAGAATTTTTCGTTTCATCCGAAGAAGCACCGTTCTGCTGCTACCCTCCCCCTGCCCAACTGCCATTGAGTTGGTCGCCCGTTTTTTTGCTCCTGTCCGGCTCGCCCCAGCAGCACTTTGCAAGGACAGCATGACTTTCGCGCGCAGTGTGTGCGTGAGTCCATTTCGGTATACCTGAAAACGATTCGCGCGCTTCCAGCGCGGGAGCAAAAACTTTTCCGAACTAAAACTTTTCCCAGAGAGTGTATAGTTTAGAAGAGGAAAAAACGTTAGCGAGAGCGGGAAAAAAAATGCTCGCACACCTCGTGCGGTCCACTACGGGCGATGGAAACTTTTTCCGCGAATGGTGGGATGGTTCTCCATCTTCGCCGTGCTCGTGGACATCCGAAAATCGATAAATGCGAGGCTTCTCTTCAGCTCGAACAGCACGTCAAAGGGAAGCAGCGCGGGGTTCCCCGTTCGCGATGACAACGCGGTGCGTGTTTCCGATCGAGGGGGGTTGTGGGTGGTGCCTTCAAGGGTAATAAATAGCAATCGATGTTTCCGAAGCTTTTCCAATGCAAATGCAGCTTCGGGACGCGTTTTATTTGTTGTTTTCACGTGTGTGCGTGCGTAATATAGTTTAGTACAGAATCGAATGGATGCTGGTGTGGGGAGTGATAGAGCTTTCCAGAACTCAATAGTTACGGTATCAAGCGCGTATCGATGACGAGCTATAATAAAAAAAAAATACGACGGGAATAGTGCAGAGAGCTTTGGTTGTCTTTTTTAGGGGAAAACCGAGTATTGATTCCAGGTGGAGAATCGGAGGACTTTTCTAGGTCCATTCGAGCAGAGCTCCACTACTGGTAGCTCATGCGGAGGTGCTGATTCGTTTCATTACTTATTGAACATTTGAATATTTAAGAATTTGATTGGAGTTATGATTTGAGTAAGAAACAAAATAAACAAGAGTCGGGCTCCAAACTTCTGAATTTTGATCAATATCGACAATTTCAATGACGGGAACGAAAACTTTGATTAACATATGTCTTCCAAATATATAAAATTCATCATTTCATCAGAGAATTTTTTTTAAGAAAACATCAATTGAAAAATAATTTTCTGGGTACTGGGAAAAACCTACTGCTAAACAGATGCATAGGGTAGTTTGGGGTAATTTGGACCCCTTGCGTGAAATGGACAGGTGTTTTATCTTGGAAAGTATTACATTTTTGGGTTCCATGTACTACTTCATCCTTTCCTTGAACTACTAAACCCTAACTAATATAAAAATTTCATGGTTTGCTGTGACAGGTGCACCGCAGTGCCAATGTAAACAAAGGAAACATCAAAAGTTGATTTTGCTGTAAGTTTCACGCTTGTGTATTCAAGGTTTTTTGAGAACTTCTTCGATGTTTCAGTCTAATGAGCTTTGCAGCCTTGTTTGTCTAGTAAAAGAGTACATTTTAATGAAAGATTGCGATAAGTTTAATCGAAAATAGTGGAAGGAATTGAGTTTAAGAAAGGCGGGTTTAAGAAATGGACAGTTTTTTTGGGGTGATATGGTCAGGCGAGTTTGAAGTAAATTCTTTTGTCGGACTGATGCCGCGGGCATATAAAAACGTACGGATAGACGGCGGTGTACAAACAATGAACTGTAAAAAGTGTTTCAGACAATCTGGGATGATTTATCTGTACAAAAAGTGTTTTCAGTGCCCCGCAGAGTGGCGGGTTTCTGAACAAAAGTTGGGATACCACTTTTTTTTTCTAAAATGCTTGAAAATGACGTATAATGCCAATTTTTGGGTGCTGAACTCATTTCTGATGTCCGAAAATGTTGTTCCCCCAAAATGCCGTTTAACCTTTCTTATTATCAGATTTATTTTTTTGTTCAGATCATGTTCAACATTGGTATATTTGTTCTTTATCGAAAAACTTTATACCCGTATTTTTTTGTTTGATCCTTAGTGTGATCCATTTTGAATTAAAGTTGCCAAAAGTCGGCAATCATTTTTCTAAAAATTGTAACTTTTGAGCCGTTTGACCGATTAAATATTTAATTGAAAATTTAAGGAATTTGATAGGCCTTTCAAGGAAAAATAAGAAATCGTATGTCAACGTACATTCCTTAGATATTTTCCCGTTTCGCGAATTTGGGATTAACGGATTTGGAACGACGATATGCAAACCGAGACCCAAAAATTAGAAAAATACGGTAAATTTCATATAGGCTGTTGATTATCCTATCATTCCGAACTGTTTCACGGGACTGTACGGTATACAAGAGTTCTTAAAAATAACTGAAATTTCCCCTCAACACGAAACTCGTTGATCCAAAATCAGATCAAAATTGAGGGAATTAGGTAATCGAAGTTAAGCTCAAAATTGTGATTTTCGAACATAAAAATCATTGAAATTTCCTGACACAGCAACATTCAAAGTGCTGCCAAAAATTGGTGTATCATCCGATTCTCATGAAACTTACATCACCCATACACTGACACACACACACACCTACACACACACATACACACGCACACAGTCACACACACTCACGCGCACACACGCACACACGCACACAAACACACACGCACACAAACACACACGCACACACACACAAACGCGCGTGTGCGACATACGATCGCATACTCAGTTTCTAGTATAAATAATTGGAGAAGTGGAATTTTTTTGGCCTACTGTGAAACCACTGTGCAATGCCTAAGATGCAGTTATCATTCCGTATGCCTGATACCACCTTCTACTGTGTATTAGGCAACTATTAATACTATAAAACTCACATTTTTACCCTGTCCACATCACCCCAAACACTGTCCATATTACCCCAATAGCTGTCCATTTTCACCCCAAACGATTTTTTTATGTCAGAAAATCATAACTTTTAGTTCCGTTATTTTTTTCTTGTTTTTTTTGACCTCATTATCAAGGTTTTTCCGTGCAGAAACATAGGAAACAGATCAATATTACTATATTACATTACGTTTATGGGATAGAAAAAACAGGTTACGAAATAACAGGAGTTTTCCTTAGGGGGTCCAAATTACCCTACTGTTTAAAATATGTTCGAGAGATTAAAATATTTTCCTTCAATTGGAAACTTTATTTGCTTATTGTAAAAGTTTACCGAATCAATTTTATTATCTGAAGATAAGTGCTGACAAAAAAGTAGGAGGGTGGTTTTCAAGACACGACCGCATGACGTTGACTACCGTATTCTTATATTCCATTGAAGAGGGAATTTTAGAGGGAATTGCAACGCTTCTTCTACAAAACTTCTGTAACAAAATTTCGAGGCACCAAAAGGTGCCAGTTGCCGATTATTCTCGTTTACTGGTTAGTCCGTCCGACTTCAGAAGCACAAGACTCTAAAACAGCATTGAATAGCATTTTCGCAGGTGACGCATTGACTATCACCGAGTTTTGTGCCTTTGAAAATTCGAAGTGGTGACTCGAAGTCGGCCATTTGTGGCTTCGATATCGTTTCACCTCGTGGTAGAGGCCATCCACATTCCACGTGGGCAGCTTAAAGTTCCCGATTCATCCGAGCACTAGCCTCGGTAATGCAACTGAAGCCATATATTTTTCAAGGACCTAGGATTTTTTATCTTTTTAAAAGCTAAAACGGCGATTTATGAGTCTCAAATACGTTCGAGCATGGCATGAAATTACTAGATTTTTGTCAATTTTAATCCTTGAAGCGTATTTGTCTCCCGAATGAGTTATTGTTTCCCTAGGACAAGCCTTATTTTGATTTTTAGAAATCTATCCATAATTCATAAGGTAATTAAAAAACTCTTTCTTAAAAGAAGCGATTGCCTGATAAATTGCTGACAAGTTTCCGCTGCTAGATCTTGTTTTTTTTAAGCTTTTCTAAACGAGAAAAAAACGAACAGTGATTAAATCGACACGATACTGCACTTATGTTTGTATTTCGCTTCACACATTTGGAATATTTCGTCGTAATACAAGGAAGTGAAGCATAAGTTGCTAGAAATTAAACTTATGCTGGTATGTTCAAATCTCCCCTAGGGAGACCATTAGAGTCAATATAATAACTATATTATTGATAATAATATAATTATTATATTGACTCGATAAGTTTGTACCCGATGCTCGAAGTTTTCGTACAGATTTAAAAGCTTTATTTAGCACTTAGATGACTTTACCGGCGAAAAACCGCAATTTTTTAAACTGCATTTTTGGAAAGATATTATACAATTTTCATACAATTCAGAATTATTATCTGTTATGTGATTGTTTGAAAATCCGTTCGCCGATCTGACTTTTATTCCTGTCGTAAGTCTGTGAGGCCTGATTTAGCGTGTACCAACATGACAACCACGCACACCACTTTTGTCAACTGTACACTTTTATCTGGAAGCGTACAAATTTTAAATGATTAAAAAAAGTAGACCAAAGTTTGTAACAGACTCTGCAACGATACAATGAATGCGATCTTGCAATCTAAATGTTTTTTTGACAAGCCAACTAGAATCGGACTAATATTAACTGAACCAACGCAGTCATCATCTTTTTCTCTAAACTGTGAAGAAACATCGTTGATGTTTTTTTTTTCTCAAAGATTTACCAAATGAAAAACTATGGTTAAAATGAATGAAAATTTGGCAGCACCACTGTACACTGAATGTCGCTTAGGTAGTAAATTTGTTCATTTTTGTTCGTTTTGCCGTTTTTTAACGATAGAATAACGTTAGATAGATGTCGTATTTATTGTCGTGGCTGTGAATAAATGTCTAAAGTTATATAAGCCGTGATTTTTCTCTGACTGCCAAAAAATTCCACTTAATTCTACGTCTGGGCGGATTTGTTTCGGACGGCTGCGAAGGCATCCATCGCTGGATAAGTTAGTTAAGCCTCGCTCGCGGTAAAGAACATCCGCGTCGCTTTTGTCTTCGTTGAGTGCGCGTTGTTGTTTTGTTTTTGCAGTTTGTGTCCCGTTTTGAGTGTGTAGCAAAGGTTATCCCGCTGCTACGGTTGTTCCGCGAGCCGCATGACAATGACGACCCTTGGAAATTCACCACCAGTGACAGCAAAAGAAACAAGAATAAACGCGATAAGTTTAATTTTGTTTTATAACCGTATGACTAATAGTCATTGACTATGTCTACGTGGAAGCTAAGGACTTAAAAAGAAAATCTAGCAATGCAACCATAGAAAAAATTGTCATGGTTTGAGCGCTTATATTTCAATCATTTCTTATCAGTGTCACAACTTGCCGGTGGCACTATTGTGAAATATCAATGGTACTTTTTAGCGCCCTCAAAGTTATGTAATTGATAACGGCAAAAACTTCTCAGTAAGCGATTGATTAAATTCTCGCTTTTCTTCTCAGTGTTCAATTTTCGGCCTGTACAGCTGTTGAAAATGTTTTACTTTCCTTGCCACATCCTAATCTTTTATACTTATCCCCCGCTCAAAGTTACTTCGAAACTCTAGCATTCAGAAATTCCACCTCCATTGTCATTTCTAGAACGGACGCGGTCTGATCGTGGTAAAAAAGGAAAAGTCCCGTTCACCCCGTGCTAGGTTTCAGGGTTCGAGTACTTGGTAGCTGCAAAAGTGCTGGAAATGGTAGGACATTCTGCCAGAAAAAACGAGAGAACTAGAATCATCCCGTGTCTTTGGCAAATGGTAGTCCGAAATTTATTGCCAATATATTGAACAAACTTGCCGGTGTTACTTTTGTGAAAATCATAAAACTAAAGTAGGGTATCGAACGTCTCGTCAGTGGTTTTCTTCGGCAGTTTTTCTGCAGCAATCTCATGCAAAAGGGGGCCGAAGAAAACCACTGACGAAGACGTTCGATACCCTAGTTGATCTAGAACTCGCTAAAACGTTTCTGATTAAACTATGGAGCGGTTCCACAGAAAATGTCCCAGTTTTAATTTTTTTTTAAATTGTCATTTTATATTTGGCTGAAACTTTGACGTTTCTTTAGGCAAAAGATGCCATTTTGTGCTATTGGTTTAATATTTTGGAAAATGACTCATTTTTCAGAAGCTATTGAAAAATGATATTTTGGGAAGGTATCGATGATTACAAATATTTTTAGGGCCAGACCGGTTTGTTTGATTTTCCGAAAAAAATATACACTCTCAAAAAAATATTTACTTTTTGAAAAAAAGTTTGAAGAAAAATTAAAAATTATTTATCTAAAAAAGCTCTTTTTAATCTAATTTTTAGTTTTATAAAAACTACAAAAGATTACCTAAAAAATACAACCGGTCCGATCATGGGGAATTAGGAAAAAAAGTTTTAATTTTTGAAAGAAAATTTAGTTTTTTTTTTCAGGGTACATTTGTTTATGGAAGGACAAAATTATTGTCAACAACTTTGCCCAAGAGACTATGCCAATCAAACAAACCGTTTTGATTGTAAAAATCTTTTAATTCCCCATAGAATGCTCCTTTGGATATAAAAAATATTTCTACAGATAAAACGGTTAGAATGATTGGCATAGTATGGGCATAGGCAAAGTTGTAAATAACAATTTTGTGCTTCCAAAAAAAATATTTCCCTCGAAAAAAATATTTTTAAAAACATTTGTTTTCAAAAATTCATAACTTTTTTTTCTTTATTTTTCCATGATCGGACCGGTTGCATTGTTTAGATAATCTTTTGTAGTTTTAATAAAAAAAAGATTTTTTAAAAGTGAGCTTTTTTAGATAATCAATTTTAAATTTTTCTCTTAGATTTTATCCAAAAAATAAATAATTTTTTCAGAGTGTATATTTTTTCGGAAAGAAAAGTTCTTTACAACTTTGCCGAAGGCGTCACACCGATCAAACAAACCGTTTTGTCCCTAGAAATATTTATTATCATCAATACCTTTCCAAAATATAATTTTTCAATAACTTCTCAAACATGAGTCGTGTTCCAAAAAATGGCATCTTTTGCTTATAGAAACGTCTATGCAAAGTTTCAGTCAATTCAAAAATGGACGATTAAATTGGTTACCCGTTTTTTGTAGAATTGCTCTATGGTACTCATAAGTCAAACATGCGGCCATGTCTTGGATACAACCCTTCTACTTTTTATTTACTATAGTTTTTTTTGTTGCCTTGTAAGCTAGGGTCTGCCGGGCAGATATCGCAACCTGAGGAGTAGTATGTGTACACAGGGTGTTAAAATAGAATCTTCATCTTTTCATGAAGAAAAAAAAATTACATGAAAAGGAACAAAAGTCGCAGAAGAAAGAATTTAAAACGAGTTTTTGGTGAGAAATACTGTTGAGAAGTTTGCAAATATCAATTTTGTTAATAAAACATTTTCTAAAAATATTTGAAATTATGACACAATTTTTGGAATTTTTTCAAACGCCTTTTTGAAAACTTCAGTTTAATTTAAAATATTTTTCATACTTTTAATTTTCATGAGACATTGTGATTTTTCGGAATATGTTCTGAGATATTTTTAGAACATTTTTGGATTTTTTCATAACCCAATATCATTTTTGCATTTTATGTTTTTGAGACATGATAGATGGTTTTTGTAAATTTGGGGATTTTTTTTTTGATATTTGAGACATTTTAAGTACATTTTTTAAACCTTCTAGATTTAGATATATTTCCAGAAAAAAGCATCACTCGTCAGAAAAACAATGATTTTTTGATGTTAAAATAAAATTATATTGTCATCTTGACACTGCTGTGCCATGCTGTGCCATCCACCTCAAATTTAACGATCCGTAGAATGAATCTTTGTGTTCCGTGTAATGGGTCTGCATGATGGTCTGACCACAACATTCGATTCAGATAATTTGATATTTAACTCAAGAACTCCCTTCGACAGCTGCCACAGGCAGCTTGGTTGGTACGGAAAACAAAAATCACCATTGTCGTACAAAGTAGCATCAGAAACGTCACTATCATCATCATTATCATCATCGTTATTATTGCCATTATCATTAAAGTATTTACCGCCTCTTGTCGACTTCATTCATGTAAACTATTTGTTCGTATATGTGACCCTCAAGGCATTCGTGTGTATGTGTGTGCATGTGATCTTTAAGTGTTGAGATCCTTTGGAAACTTGGCTAGGTGAATATGTGAAATGCATTCTCCATGCAGGACCTGTAGAGTTTCCACCGGAGAGAGGGCTTCTACATACATACGAATGTATATACAGGAATGTCACTTCAAATATTAACGTAAATGCAAATTGGCTGGCCGGTACATACTATTTCTTGTTGCTTTACTAGGGCAGGCAACAAAAAGCCACTCTCGGGAGGATTTATTTCACACCACCGATTTCGACAAGGGGGTTGAGTTTTCTCCGACCCCGATCTGCAGTGCGGGAAGAGCTTTTGACCCTGCTCGAATAATATTTTGTTGGTGAAAACGTTCAACTTTGATTTTCATCTGTTCGCTTTTTTTTTAATCACGAAACGTAGAACTGTTCAGTGTATCAACATAATAGCAAACTGGCTGGATCGTGTTTTATCTGGTCATTATTATCGCAAGACAGTTCGAAAAACCGAGCCCGAGAACCGGATCCGGCCACCCGGACCAAAGGCAAACGAGATTGCTGGCAGGAAGTTGAGTGGCACCCGACCGCAAGAAGAAAACCAACCCCAACAGACACAAAGGCCACGCATATCATATTATCATTGCGGGTATATAAAGGTACTCCATTGCTTCTGATGGGGTTGTCCAGTGGGTGGTATTTATTGGGCTCCTGGCCCGTTTTGCTGCACACGTGAAATTACGGGGTATGGCTCTTATGTTTCTTCTTCATGCTTGTGGGGTGTGGGCGGAAGGGTTAGGAAGGAGCATCGAGAGGCAGTAGAAATAAAGCTTTTTCATGCTTAACCACCATCCCTGTCTCCACTGTGCCACTCTCCGTGTGTATGAAAACCGGAATGTGTTATGTCTTGAAACTTTCTTAGACGTTTTATGTGTGTCTTATCTTTTATGCACGTTGCCCAGGATTTTGCGGGTGAGATGAAATGTATGGCAATGGTTTCAAATTAAACGACTGGACGTAGAGCACCACAGAAAAAGCGACTCGGCACAGGAGAGCGATTGTTTGCACTATACATAGGCCATACATGCATATGTATGTTGCTTCGAAAGGTGGCACCATCACGTTCCTAACTAAAGGTTGTGGTGGGGGGAGGGGTTGAGAAGTGAAGGGTGGCATTGGTTTGGGTTTTCTTGTGCAAATA
This sequence comes from Wyeomyia smithii, assembly GCF_029784165.1. Lineage (NCBI taxonomy): Eukaryota > Metazoa > Arthropoda > Insecta > Diptera > Culicidae > Wyeomyia > Wyeomyia smithii. The sequence continues at coordinate 27,711,550 of NC_073696.1, read as the reverse complement.
TAAAATAATACCCCAATATCAAACCTTGCACGGCAAACGTGCATGTGGCGAAGGCGGACACACTCTGGGGATGATAAGAAGGAGCAGTTTCTTGGGTGGTTGTATCCTGGAGATGTGTTACCACCTCCTGCTTTTACATTGTCTTTTTGCCAATCTAGCTTCGTAGTCTGGACCCAGGCTGGCACTGGGAAAAGTGGCAGCTCTGGGAACAGAATTGAACAAATTTAAATTTCAATCTGATTTTCTTGCAAGAAAACGCATACATTTATGTACGAGACTGGTGAGCGCAGGTGGTGAGGGAGAAGGCGTGCGAATGAAATTTTGCTTATTTGTGTGACCGGGCCTGGATGTGTGCTCCCGACACGTGAGCCGTCTTCAGACAATTACGGTTCAATTGGCTAAGATCTCTGGGCAAAGGTTTGCAGGGTGGGTAAGGATAAAGTTTGGCTTTTTGTGTTTTAATTACTTTCTGATAGCGCGTCATACGAGTTTTGGATAATGCTTTTTCGAGCGTTGCCGAAGAGTGCAATAAGTCTGCGGACTCTGGGTATTGTGGGTTTGACGAGAGTTCAGACTTAATGCCAATGTTGAATGTTGGCATCGTTTGCAATGATCCATATTTTTAGTGCTTTGCTACCTAGATAAATTTTACTCAAAACTGGTAAATATGTTCCCCAAGTCAATGTCGGTGACTCTCGTCAATTTATTTTTTAAATACTACTCTACACTGAATGTTATTAATTTTCGTTAAACATTACTAACAAATTTACTTAGTCTAATAAGATATGACTGTTAATTCCTTTCTAATGCTTTTGTAAAATGTTACTTTGCGCATCGACTTTTTAGCACGTTGATTTTTTTTTTTTCACTTTCTAAGTAGGTCGAAAATTACTTGTTCAAGGGAAGTAATTCTGAGAATATTAGTTTACAATAATCATGAGAAAAGCTAACTTTCAACTTAATTTTTAGCATTTTCGAGCCTTAAGAATCATAAATGTTGAGCCAAATTTGGGATCATGGTTCCAACTCTTTAGGTTTAGAGATAGCGTTATTCAGCTTTTGTATACTTTCTCATACCATTATAATTTAATGGCAGTAGGTATACACTGCTCGATTTTTAAGCTACGAGGCTCGTAAAAAAGCATGTTATTTTTGGGTTCCAAAAGTTTTCAATTAAAAAAAAACAGAAAAGTAGAGTTGATTTTGTCTTCGTTTCATGATTTTCAAGATGGAAAATGAAAAAAATATAAAAGTCAAGCAAAATCAGTAAATATTCGGAAATAAAGATTTAGAAATCCGACCGACACACTAAATAAACATTAAAAAAAATATTGAAAGCTGCGTAAAAACCGAGTAAATTTCTAAATACACGCAAAAAAAACATATAAATTTCGAAATCTTATACAAGACACGTAAAATAACTACGTAAAAAGTGAGTTTATTTAAAGTAAATAATTCACAAAATATATGAATCCAGACAAGAGTACTAATCCGAAAGCTCTTCGAAGTTTAAATAAGTTTTACATTGGATTCACTCCCTAGTCCGAATCTCAAACTAGGAAGAACTGCAGCAGGAAAATACAGGAAACAAGCTATTTTTCGATGTATTGTTTCTATGTAATTTCTAACGACTTTGGAAGTACGAGGCCGAGCGTTATCATGCAGTAGAAGCACTTTTTCGTGCCTTTGCTCTAATTGTAACCGTTTTTCACCCAGTTTTCGGCTTAATTGCACCAATTGAAGTCGATACTGTTTCTCATTGATGGTTTTGTTCGGTTTCAATAGCCGACCTGGTCCCACCAAATCTGCAACATAAACTTCGCAGCGTGTACCTATATTAGACCGAGCCGATGACGTATAAGCAGGGGAAAAAATGTACTGAGCGATGACACTTTTGACGTAGAATTACGTCTTACGGCAACATATACAGGGGACCAATTTCATTACAGGGATCCAATTTCAAAAACCAAAAACATCGAGAGCGTCACAAAAATCGTCCATTTTCAACCGTTTTAAGCTCAGTCAGTTTCCAACCGATTTTCGTCATTTTTGCAGTAATTGATTGGAAAATCAACCAAGCACCAGTCCAAATTCAGAAAGTTGTAATCTGATTGTTCGAACGATTGTACTGTTGAAATTTGTCAAGCCTTATCGAAACGCAAATGTCGACCTCTGATTGGTCGCACAATGCTTCTTTCCCTAACAAGGTCGACAGAATATACCTAGTTGACTAAGAATGCGCGCTTTGTGTTTTATGTATAATTCATTCCATGATTGTGCCGATACTACACGGACGTTGGTTGCTGATCGTGAAGAAGAAAAAAAAGCCGGGTTTCAATTTCTTGCTGATCGCGCTGGGCGCGTTGATACTTAAGCACCAGACTATCTGGCGGCTGTTATGGAGTTTTCGGTAGCTACAGAATTATTGGAAATGGCAGGCAATTCTACTAGAAAAAACGGGAGATTTAAAATCATCAGCGAATGGTTATCCGGAATGATGATAATTGAACAAACTTGCCAGTGTTGTTACTGTTGTGAAATATAATGGCACCTTTTGGTGCTCATCAACTATGTGATTGAAGTACATAGTTAAAATTTTTCATCGTGTGTAACAGGCGGAAAACCGCGAATTTCCGCATTTGCAAGCGAGGAAAAATTTAACATTGCCTCAAGAACGTGCTGGTGGCCCTGAGAAGGACCGGTTATAATTTATACTTGTTTTCGTGCTGGATGGCAGCAGATTACAGAAATGCAGCACTTACGCTCTTGCGTCTTAAATTTAAACGGTTATATTTTGATACCTCAGCAGAATTACAGCAGAATTTTACACATGTCTACCATCGGCAATGTCAAACACGCAATAATCTGCTTTCATACGACACGGGAACGGGAACATTTTCTTCAACCAAGCTGCGCAACACGACACAAAACATGTTATTTTGTCGCTTCATTTCATTTTGTCGGCTCGACAGAATGTCCAGAAGAAATCATTTTTGTACATCCGTGCTACGAAACTGAGGAAAAACTTTAGAAACTGAAAAAAGAGGTGGAGCTTATCAAATGATCGCTCTGAGCTAGAATGAAGTCACACATATTTTTCAAGTTATATCATTCCACAACGTACGAAAAATAATTCATTCCTATTTTCATCCCTATATAAGAGCCTGTTTTAGTTGGAGCCGCTCATAATAGTTCTGAACAGCGACAACAGTAGTCCTCCCTTAGCAGCAGCAGGAGCAGTGCAGTGGATACCATCGATAGCGGATAGCGGCCACAACTGTGGCATGGCTGCGGATGAGCGTAGCAGCTTCGGCGGATCTCAGCATCGATAGCAGCTGGGCCAGCAGATGCAGGTACAGCGGATACCAATGGCAGCGTATAGCGGCCACAACTGTAGCATGGCTACGGATAGCGTTGCAGTTGCTCAGCAGTTGGGCCAGTGTATAGCGGCCACAACTGTGGCATGGCTATGCATAGCGTAGCTGTTGCAGCGGGTATATCAGCATCGATAGTAGCAGGGTCAGCTGATGCAACGACACTCCCTTCACTAAAATGCTGTTTCAGTGTGGTAGCGGGCAGCATCAGCAGCAGGCTTGCATGAAGTGAATACATCAGCCAGAAACTTTCTCTAAGGCCTCTGCCATAGTAGACGCGAAAAGCGGCGGGAACCGATTCGCTCGGCCGTAGGTTAATGTACAGCTCTACTGATGGCTGTACATTAACCTACAGTCGAGCGAATCGGTTCGCGTCGCTTTTCCCGTCTATTATGGCAGAGGCCTAATGAGAAAGTTGTATCATTTTGTTCAGAAGAATATTATTGTCGGTAATATTACAGAGATGCAATTGCGTGAATCCGATTTTGAATTGAACAATTGTTCTTTTGAGAACAAATAAAACACGTATTTGAAAAGTTAATAGCTTTTGGTACCAATAGCAGTATAGTGACAGCCTCAGCGGTAGATGCAGCCAGTACTACCCTGAGACCGATGTTAGGGATGTGCGATTTTCTTCCGATATACCGAGTATTTGGCATCGATACTTCAACAAGCAATATTATCGGATATCGATATAATTTCATTTGATACTCGAAAAATATCGGAAGAAAATTCGTGTTGACGGTGTTCTCTTACCCCTCTCTTACCCCTACAAAGATTTGAGGTAGACGATTTATCTATTAGATAATTAGATATTACTTCAATTAAACCAGAAAGCAAAAAAAAACGGACTGGTTTTGTCAATACAGATATAAAATCCTCCATAATATTACAATGCTTAAACGGCAGTATTACTGAATAAAAAAAAATTAAACACAAATTTCTAAGCCATTCTACGACCAAGATTACCAAGTTCTAATTATTTTACTTCTTTCAATCAATTGAACATTATTCACATCTGAATTAAGCCAACACCCAATCTAGCTCACAGCTAAATTGCTACAGTCCCAACAAGGCCATTCCCGCCGAACTCAGCAAGCAAAGCACAGGTAAACCGTGAACTTAACATGAGACTCATGAGGATGTCCCCACCTAGGGAAGTCTAGAAAATTTCCAACCCGAAAAAGTCCTAGAACAGCTAGGAATTTCAACGTCCAAAGACAATCAAAAGTGTCATAACTTTCCCGAGTATTCCGACGTATGTCCAGAACTACTAAAAAGTTTATTGTGTCACAAAAACTCAATTTTCATAACATACATCAGCATAATACATCTGTATGTATGTAAATAAAAAAAAACCTTTATTTTTCAAAATGTCATATATTAATTTAAGAAAGGTAGTCAATTATATCTGTGTAATGCGCGCGACTCTCAAACCTTTGTAGACTTCTCATTTATTTTTTTTTTACTACTACATTAAATACAAAATCCATCATTATCATCGGGACGAACATAATAGTTTTTACAATGCTTAAATATATACTAAAAAGCTATTACAGCAAAAGTCCACATTAAATCATCCGTTATGAAAACTTCGTCAATTTAGTGCGTGAATTGTGAAACATTTCTGTTTAGCTGCCTAAAAAACAGCTTTGACGTGTGAAATACATTGTCTCTTGAACTCAAGTAGCGTTGCTGCACGTTTGACCTGTGTAGGCATCGAATTGAACACTTTAATTCCTTTAAAAAATAATGAATTCTGCGAAGCTTCAAAAATAAAATTTGGTGTTCGAATTTCTGTCGCGTTTCTATGAATTGTATCTATGAATATCACTTCCTCTCACAATTCGATCACACAAATATCGAGGCAGCAATCCGTTAACTATTTCAAAAATGAACACCATCGTCATGAACACAATTCGCTGCTTCACAGATAACCATTGCAAGGCATCCAACATCAAGGCCGAGGAAGTGAATCTACTACATCTCAAAATTAACCGCATAACTTTATCCTGCAAACGCTGTAACCTCGATATTTGAGTTTCATTTGCCAAAAATAAAATGGAAGAGCAAAAGTCCAAGTGGGGAGAGATGATTGATTTATAGAGATGAATCTTGCTAAAAGTACTCAACTCTTTATTCAAACGACAGAGAATTCCATATTTTTTGGCAATTTTCTTGATGATATTGTCGATATGAATATTGAACTTAAGTTTGTCATCAATAGTCACGCCAAGATATTTCATCTCACGTACGCGTTCAAGTGTCTCGCTGTCAATTTCCACAGAGATATTTTCAGTAACACGGTTGCGCGAAATAACCATAAATTTAGTTTTACTTATGTTCAGTTTTAGTTGTTTGAATTTCAACCATCTACTCAGCGAACACAAGTCCTCATTCAAGTGAATAATAGCAAAATCGAGATCTTTAGCTGCAATGAACAGTACAGTATCATCAGCAAAAAGGTTAAAATCACAGAAACGTAAAACTTGTCTCATGTCATTAATGTACATTATGAATAAAATGGGCCCTAATACACTTCCTTGAGGTACTCCAAGAATGTTTCCCATGGGAAAAGATGTAAATTCATTGAAAAATAGTCCGTTGAGTTCTGTCACACAAGTAGCTCTCAAACCACTTGTATGCAGTACCTGTAATACCAAAGCGCTTTATTGTTCGTAACAATAAGGGCCTAGAAATTGTTTCGAAAGCGCGTTTTAAATCCAAGAACACTGCAACAATAGTTTCTTTACGCTCAATATTTTCTTTCCATTTTGCTAACACCAAATTCAACGCAGTATCACAAGAATGACCTTCTCGATAGCCTGATTGTTCTGGTATTAACAAACTGTTCATATTAAGATAATTTAAAAGTTGGCCTTAGATAACAAGTTCTAAAATTTTTTCTAATGTGTGCAACATGTTGATGGGACGAAACTCTTCGGCTTTACTCGTACCAGCAACCTTTTGAATAGGAACCACCAAAGATTCCTTCCAAACTCGTGGCACGTGCCCAGTTTGTAACGATTCATTGATTAGGCCAAGGAGGTCGTGTCCGATGACATGAAAGCAATCTTGAATCACTTTTGCATTAACGTTATCGATTCCAGCCGTTTTTTGCATTGAAAAACAAATGTTTTTCAGTTCTATGTATGAAATAGGGTGAACACATAGGGAAGAAGGAAGGAAGTATTCTTTTGTTATCACGCACATTATGAAAATTACATATGAGTTTTCCCGCAGGTGCGAACAGTCTTGAAACTCTCTTTTAACGCTTTTAACACCGTCAACGCGAATTTGTTAAATTCGTTCGACAACGAGCAAAAAAAAAACAGCGTGATTTTTATCTTTCTCAAAGTGTGGTTTTAAAACATTCACACGTAAATAAGTCTAATCTAGTAATTCAAATTTACATGTCATAAACACTTCCAGTGTTATTCGCTATCGACGAAATGAAAAGTAATTCACGCAAATTGATTGTTTGTGAAAATGTTTTTTTCCTACTTCTTACATGCCTATCCGTTTTAGCATTAAAAGATTCAGCAACTTCTTTACTTTGACATCAGTGCACCGTTGGCTACGAAAAAAATTCAGTGTAGGAAATCCGGTTTTTCGGGATATGTTAGGAAACTGAGGAATTTTTTGAATATTTGAACAGAATCTTACACTTATTGGTTCAAAGTCCATAAAATTACTGTCACAGGTTATCACAGGTGTTATGGTGATATGCTCCCGAAATAGTCCTTCCAGAACAGATTTCATCACCGTTTGAAATATATGATCAATTTGAAAATTTGGAAAATTTACTATGCTTATAAACAAACCAATGCAACTCGCTCACAAGCAAAACTTTCGGATTCACGATTTCGTTCGTTTTTTCGTTTGCACTTCACCCGTTCCGATATTGCGATAATATTGAAGTATCGATACTTTACTTGCGATATATTTGGTACTTGGTATCGGATCGTTTCAATATATCGTGATACCAAATATCGATACCTTCGCTTCCGATTCCCATCCCTAACCGATGTGGAAGTAAATGGGAGCAGCACGCCGAAACAGTTCGGGTTATGCTTAGACGCGCGTCTTTTTTTGTTTTTAATATTTCCCACATGAAACGACGCGCTTTCGTATGATAGCGGCGGTATTAGCGGTAGATGCATTTGTCAACACTTCCTTCAGTAAAGCCGTGTCTAGTTTTCAATGTGAAAACACCTTTCTTATTGTGTTGACCGTGCGCCTTAGTAGGATAAACACTACATCCTATGATAAATTGAACAATTGTCCTTATAAGGACAACAAATGAATTAATGAAGATTTAATTTTGAAGTAGAATACTTCTCTCAGGATGTTCGGCTACATAGGGATGTGAAATGAAAATCTAAAACTGAAAAAAGTGAGAAAAATTTCAAATGCTAATAAATCGGTTAGTTTTCGATGGATTTCCTTCGTTTTTGCAGCAATCGATTAGAAAATCTTCTAAGATTCCTACCAAATGCATGAAATTGCAATTTTATCATTCGAACTATTGTACTATTTAAAACTCTTAAGCCTTGTCAAAACACAAAACTCGACCTCTGATTGGTCGTTATACCGCGCTTTCCCAAACACAGTCGCCAGAATTATGGACCTTGTAAATTGGGAATGCATCATTTGGCCTATATAAGAGCTTTATCAGATAATAAACAGACATTTCATCGGATATTAAATTTAACAACTGAAATTTGAAGAATACAAATGAATAATTGAAGAGTTAATATTTTCTCGTTTTGCGCTATAATCCAAAGTTAATTATCTTCATCTACATGCATACTCTGACTATTATTACGTGTTTGCGTCGCTTAGTGTTTGGCTACGGTCATGCAAAACGCTAATAACGGCGCGATGCGATTCGGCAAGACGAAATGTGTTGAAATGTATAGCTCTACTTCGCCTTAAAGAGAGCTACATTTCACCACTGTAAGGCGAATCGCATCGCGCCGTCATTCGCGTTCTGCATAACCGTAGCCTTTGTTCCGTTCCCGTTTAATGATGTCGTATTAAATGATCAACCCTAATCGAGTGTATTTCCAAAGCTATTGCAAAAAAATATTGACATAAGACAGGCTGTCGTAATTCCACGTTAACCTTGCGGTCGTTTCTTATAAACAACCTCTTCCACTTTTTTGATGACATCCGAGAGCGTTCCTCTATGACAGTGTTAATATTGGCAAAATAATAACAACCGCCTGATAAAATATATTGCGACTATAACGTTGCCGTCTAGTTCCCCATACACGGTTTTTTTTTCTTTGCTGTTCACCTTATTCCCATGTTGACGATAGCATGTGTGGTTGTATGTAACACTCGGTATACGATACACACATCCTTCAGTGCACAGCCGCTCTATTGCCGAGTTTGCTTTTCTTTGCAGGAAGCTTGTCGGTGAGGTACCGAGCAGTTTTTACGCTTTTTCTTCTCACAGCCCTTTTTAACAGCCTTCACACGACATCCATTCAAGGCAAATGAAAAAGAGAGGGAAAACGTCTCCGGTGGATGCGAGCTGTTATCGAAACGCGCTGTTTTTGTAGTGCGGACACGAACGCCTGTATAAAAAACAGCTTCTTCTCTTTTCTACATTCGCAATCCCGAAGACATCCTCTAAATAATGCCGAATCGAAACACGGAGTACATTTTTCGTTTCCTTTTGTGATGCTCTGTTGCCAATATGTTCTCAACGTGACTCTCGGACTACCAGCACGTTAGGTATCACGAACAAACACCAACAGGAAAGAAAACCCTAAGCAGACAGCAAAAAAAGACTGTACCATTGGCATGCCTGCGTAGAAGCATGATCGGGCAGTCTCCACGACTTTCTTTTCAACACCCATCTTAATGTGATTAAGAAAACCCTTCCGGCTTTCCGCTAAAACAGTTGTTCACATAACATAACGAACTCAAGATTCTTGTTTTTCAATCTTTCCAAAGCATGCAATCGCTTGGAAATGGCTTAGCGAGTAACTCCCAATACAAAGTAAGCTGTTCCTGTGTTTGGCATGGATTCTCATCGCGCAATACCTGTAATTCAGCGTCTTCGAACGATTGTGGCCTTCCTTTACGTGGACACTATTGTCAACACCGATATGACACATTCAAAGTCAATCAAAGTCGACCATCACTTATTGCTGGCGCAATCTATTGTTAAATAGCGAGAACTTAATTGCGTACCTAATAGTTTTAGGAACCATTCAAATATTACATAACGCGGAATTTGGCAATTTCCAGTACCCACCCACCCCATAACGCAATTTTTCATGTTTGCCACACGCAATATAACGCATCGCTGAATACCCCCCACCCCTGTGCACGTTATGTATTATTTGAATGATCCCTTAATCAACGTTCGAGATTATTTTCCTATCTATTCAGCAGTACTAAGAGCCAGTTCACGAGAGGGGCAACCGCTTGTTGTTGCTTTGATGCTCGTCGATTGGGCCGAAATTTTCAGCGTTTGTTTATCTATTCAAGGTAGTAAGTGTTGCAAATTAATTAATTTAATTAGGCGTCGTACACAAATTACGTAACACATGAAGGGGGGGAGGGGGTTTGAACCAGCGTTACTCATTGTTACATAGGAGGGAGGGTGGGTAGCTGAGCTAGTTACGTAACTGAAATGTTTGCTCAAAATTGAAAATTTGGAGGGGGTCAGGTTATTTAGCGTTACGTATTTGGGGGGGGAGTCATATTGAACGTTACTTATTGTTATATAGGAGGGAGGAGGTCTAAAAACAAATTTTTAGCGTTACGTAATTTGTGTACGATGCCTTATTTTCATTGAGGTAAAGCGGGGTGAAAGTGTAAACCACAAACAGTGCAACAACTCCTGCTAGAGTTGATGGATTTTTCTAAAAAAATTCTACAGTAATAGCACAGACAAACAGACGTTCCACTCGATGACAATTTCATCGACCCGAAAAATAACGACTATTTTGAAATTTTGCTTAGTGAGCAGTAAAGCCGCTAGTTTCGCTATAAGCAAGCGTGCACATTCATTATCAAAGACAAAAACCTTCAGTAATGCCGCAGGTGTTTTTTAAGCAAGCGTGCACATTCATTAGCAGAGGCAAAAACCTTGAAGTTAGGTTAAGTATACATGATATAATCGAGCATGTACGTACATTTCGTTTTCTCCTATCATTTCCTGTGTGGTTTGGATTCCTACCGTTCCAATTTCACCAAATGAGCCCTGGTGAAGAGTAAAATTCGTTCACCTTTTGGTGTAATTTTAATCTATGTAGATTACCTATAAGTTTTAACTCACGAGTGTCTGGTTTTCCAGTTCCCGTTACCGTAATAATTTGTAATATTGTATATTTTTGAACCTTCACCTAGTGTTGTTAAATTTTTTTTAGGTTTCAGAAATTTTGACTATATTTATTTGAGTATTTCAATCTAAAGTACCTGATTTTTTAATTTACTAACATCCATCTATCTGTGATTATGATTCTTTAATTCACTGACGTTACGTTCAATCTCTAAGCTCACCAAATGTAAAAGAGTCAAATTGATTTTTTTTTATTTTTTGTCGTTGTGAGAGTTATTGGCTTTCATCTATCTGCCAATATCGTTTTTAAATATAAACGATTGAATACCGGTGGGTTGGGGTTGCAACACGAGTTTTTGCAGTTTTAGTTTTTTGGACGCCATGTTGGGAAAAACTTTCTTTAAGGAACGTTTTACGCAAAATGGCGTATCTTCTGGTAAGGTAACATCCATAAATGACGTAGCATTCGAGGGGGGGGAGGGTGTTACAGTTTTTGTGACAAGGGGGAGGGGGGGTTGTCAAGCTACGTAGCAAATATGAAAAGAAGAAAAACTTTCTTTGTTGTCACTGTTTTGTCTGTTTAGGGTCATTTTTATTACTTCCTTGTCTTTAGTAAAAAAATTGTCATGGGGGGGGGTTGTTATAAAACTACGTAAATATCTAGACGGGGATCTGACTTTGTGACGAAATGCTACGATGGGGAAGGGGGGTGTCCAAAAAACCTGAAAAAAGCTACGTCATTTATGGATGTTCCATAAGGTAGGCAGTTCTAGTAAGGTAGAGTGATTATCAAAATTTTCTATCAAATCTAGCCGGAAATATTGTGATTTTCGAAGGCGAGTTAGAGTGGTTTTCGAGAAAAAAAAACCTTCTAAGGCCGTTTTATTCCTTTTGGCGCATTTGGCTTACACATGAAATTAAAGCTCTTGAGTTGCTCTACAAAACGCTTTATTTAGAACAATATTTAGAAAGTGTAGAATAACACACACAAAGTCTCAGAAAAATCCATCAAGCAGGAGTTATCACACGTTTCGTGATTTGGGCGTTTTTGGACATATTATCTTTGAGAGCCGTTTTACCCCACTTAACCTCAATGAAAAAATTAAAAATTTTCAAAACAAGCAAACACTGAAAATTTCAGCCCAATCGCAAAACATTAAAATTACGTCCCTCAGAAAGATGGTCGCAAACTGGCTCTTAACTTCACATTTTCAAAGGAAACTCATAAGACTTTTAAATTCCGTAATCGGTATTATAAAACCGCTTTAAAAACTTACCTATTAAATATTTTTACCTATATCTGCTAAATACTTTCGGACAATACAAAAGAGCAGAGTTAATTGCAACTGAAAATCGAAAAAAAGTCTGCAAAATCAGCTGAAAATTAGAAATTTAACCGATACTCTGGTTACACGATTAAAAAAATCTATTTAATCCACATAAGAACACCACCTAAATTCTGGAATATTCGTAATAAAATTCTTAAAAAAAACTGTAGTGTGATAATTCACAGAAACGTTAAGCTTGAGCTTGAGAGCTTGATTAATCACCACCGGTTGCCACTACGCTAGCCATGCAGGAGCGATGTTGTTTTGAAGGCAGATAAATGTTCTCTACCTCACCGTGAGAAAGCAAACGGATTCGGGCCAAGTGAGGGGGTGGTGGTGATGTTGAGGAGCCTGAGATGCTCAAGTCCTTTGATAATCAAAACCGGTCTGCTTCTAAACAAGATTCAAACTCGCGACCATCTGCTTATAACCTTGTGACTACCAGCTCTCCATTGACTAATTTTAACAGGTTATGGGCCCAAAACCCCTTTATTACCATGTTCACTCCAAACAAGCAGACATGCAGAATATCAAAAGCGATGCAAGGAAGTTGATTCGGCAAGTGATGTGAAAAACTATAATATTTCAAATGGCCAAAGAGGAGATCCCTGGTGATAGTGTGAACAGCGGTGGCCTAGCTACACTAGTTGAAAACGACCTGTTGGTGTTAATCGCTTTCACCAAGATGCTGCGACGAAGTGTCATAGTAGGCGTGTTTTCGGTTGAAGCAAGGTCGAATTCACACCACGAAAGTCGGTGCTCACTCATCATTTACCGCCAGTAATTCTTCGTTGAAGGTAGGTTGAACGTATTCTGTACCTTTTGAGATTCTTTCAGGAGTGCTTCAAGACGGTATTCTGGGCCCTCTGTTGTTTATTCTGTTTAAAACGATTGCTGTACGAAGTTGGAATCACCAAAATTTTTGTACACTGATGACATCAAATTTTACCGTTCAATCACAATGAAGGAAGACTGTTGTGCACTTCAAATGGATATCGGCAAACTTCTGGAATGGCGGAGCTTGAATGGAATGGAAGTCACTTTTTTGACTGATTAAGTGAAGCACAGGTATGTTCATGAAGAAAAGCACAGTTATGTTCATGAAAGACCAACATTGGAGTCGTTTTCGACCAAATCTTTTTTTTTTAAATCGATATTACCAGAACCGATTATAATATTTGGCTGAAATTTCTTTATATTGTTGCTTGAATGTTCATCGAAAAGAACCCTCTTCAGATGTTTTCCGCTAAATGGCAATAGTGATATTTGATTTTGGGACTTCTCGATTAGACTGGGTCGTTTTCGACCCGTTGTATTGTAGTGCGATTTTCATGTATATGACATTTCGTAGTTCATAATGTTTATTATGATGAAGTTGTTCACACTCGTAGAACTATTATTAACACTATTTCGAACAAAGAAAAAAATTTGTTTTGTTGAAATGTTTTGTCGATTGAAAACAATATCGTATGAAGAAGTTCGTTGCATCTAAAATAAGTCGAATGATGAAGACTTTTCAGCTGGTAATAATAATAAATATGTTCCCGAAGTTTAAATAGAAAATGAAGAATCTGGGAAGTTTTATGGAGGAGACGATTTAAATGATATGTGTTTTCCATAATTCATCAATGTCGCCATGAAAATGACCCACCAACGTAAGATTAGTCGTTTTTTTAACGTAGATCTACGGTTAAGCAAAAGAAATAGCAGTAAATTATTATGCTTTGCTGAGTATGTGAATAATGCTGTGGAACTCAAATAGCACATTGGTTGACATCTCAAGAAACGTAGTTTTCATTGAAAGATCAGTGATGGTTAAGTCAGAAGCAAGGTATGTTCAGCTAATGATATGTAGAACTCAACAGATACTCTAGATCTTGTGTCAACAAAACTCGTAGAACTAGTCATAGATCTATCTGAAGATAAAGAAAACCAAAAATCTTTCGATTCAAGAAGGGTGGAAAATACCTTCTTGGTTGTTAGAGATAGCGCGAAAGAGCACAGACAGCCAAGATGGCTGAGTAACTACAAGACAGCATTGTGTGCCAAAGACTTCGTCGATGTAATTCCACAGTCCGTGGATTTACTCATAAAGTGTGGCAACTGGAAGCTCAATGTGAAGACCCCTAGTGTTTCGAAAAGATGGTGAAATTACAGTACTACAAGGCTTTGCCAACGCAGATTATGCAAACGATCCGGATGATCGAAAATCGGCTTCAGCAGAAGATTACTCTGAATTCAGTCGCCAAGAAAGGAATTTGGTCATCACATCACTCAATGCGAATGAAGAGGTAGAGTTACTCTACATGAAAACTATGCCAAAGAAGGTTTTTCATAAAAATTATCATTTCTTCTTGTATATCGACGCTGTGGCCTATTGGCCATTAGGGTTTGCAATCCCGGGAACGATTTCCCGGGAAATGGCTTTTCCCGGGATTCCCGGATCCCGGGAACAGAAATATTGATACCCGGGATCCCGGGATTCCCGAGTTTAGCGAAAAAAATTGTATGATTCACAATAGTTTTTTATGCATTATTGCAATAAAATTAAATACGTCAAACTATTGCGAGTTCAAATAAATCATTTAATAAAACTCAAAGTCAGTATAGTATTTAAACGTAAAAATCATCTTTGAATGTTAATTAGTAAGTTGAGTCGTATTGAACTGATTATTTTGTATTCTCTCGTTAGACTTCCGGTTTGTCTCGGTTATAGAAAACCACCGAACTACGAAATAACGTAGTTAATTAACCAAAAATCTTCCTTCGAATCTTACGTTCTTATCCATAATGATATAAACTCCAAATGAAATGTCTGTCAATGAAAACTAGACTTGAGACGCAGTTTATTTAAAATAAATCACAATGGCATAGCAAATATATTTAAATGAAAAATAGAAGGCGAAAAGGTCTGCTACCGCTCAAGTAAACAGTAAATATTTACTGTAGTGTAAAAAACATTTTGCTAAAAAAGTCCGTACCGAATAAAGCAAATATTTTTCGCGTCCAATGCCTGCCTAAATGCCCAAACACAATGGATACGTTTGCGTTGCGTTGACGTTAATTTGACAGAAAATCTATGGGCTAACTGTCAAATTGCCGCAAACGCAGCCGCAACGTATCCATTCATTCAAACATCAGCGATGATTCAGCAGACTTGAGCAAAGTTTTACAGAAGGAAATAAAATATTTAGCTTAATGGAAAATTGTCAGCGGATCTGAAGCGATTGTTTGACGACATTAATTCCCCTTATTCTCCTCTTCTGCAAATATATGCTACAAAAATCGATCACGAATTGACTTGAAAATGTTTTGTATTTCATTTGTTTTTTTTTTTGTTTTTCATGCGGATTGAGAATGAAATTTTGAACAATTTTTTGTTACATTTTACTTATGAATTTCATTCAAAATGTCATTTTGCTAAAGAATTCGGGAATTCTCGGGAAATTCGATTTTTCATTCCCGTTTCCCGGGAAATCGATTCCCGGGAAAACCCTATTGGCCATGTTAACAATTATATATAATGGGTGTAGGTGGTTAAAATTGTTTATAAATAATCAACACAAATAAATTTAAAGGTTATTTTATACTTTTTGCCCTAGGACGATCATAATCGGTGCAGAAGTTTTGGAAACCAAATTTAGCCTGGGAAAGTCGTAACAAAGTGAGTCTTCTCATTTAAAACACAAAATGTGGGTATTTTTCAATGTTATTCTTCATTAAACAACCCCCATGTTCTTGGAAACGAATCCGGATAGGTGAACTAATTAGGTTTGTAACCTTCCCCCATTTATTATTCCTACAGTCAGCGAAAAGGTCATCCGAAAAAGCCCGTCGCTCCGAAAAAAAGGGAACGGTGTACCTTTCCAGGAACGTCCCCGCAGAGTGTCTAGCCGTTTCGGGTAACAAAATCAGACCGAAACGCTTCCGGTTTCTGCAGCCGACCGTCTATCCGTTTGCGAACAAGGGTGAGACTATAAGTTTTTCGTTCCGATGAAGCAACGAACAAATGGGAAAAAAGGAATTTTCGTACCTGACCACGGGTAACGGTTTTTTGGTTGACCCTTTTTGCTTGCACGCCTGAATGGTGGTACTGCAAAAAAAAACATTGTTTCTCTTTGGCAATTTTCGTAATCTTCAAATGGTTGTAATAAAAATGTACATTAGCCATGAAATAAATAGGCTAAATCTACAAGACAAATTGTATGACCTTTTTCGATTCCGAGAAACTTGTCGAGATAACATCCTAAGCAGAAAGAATACTTAGTTACCGTGCGCACTCGTGATGATGGTAGCAGCAGGCGCGAAATGTATCTGCACAAAACTACCATAATATAGTTAGTGTGAGCAAACACATCTCAGCAGACCGGCAGAGCAGCGTGTAGTGGCAAAGAGTGCATTTTTATTGCCACACTCGAGGAAGAAGGAGGTAGCTATAGGCAAAAATGCATTACATGCGAAAGGCAGCAATAAAAATAATAAATAATAAAAATAGCGCGAAAAAAAACAACAGGGCCAGCCACAGCCAGAGCGTGTGCTATATACTGGCCCTGGAAACGTCCGATAGAGAAACGGCTGTGGAGATGGGGGGAAGAAGAGAGAGAGATAGCACTCGATAGAACACAGAGTTCGCGAAAACAGCACACTACTAGTTGTGAAAGTGAGAATGTATGTTTTTGCTTGCGCGTTTTTGCCTTGGCGGCGGTCTGGAGATATTGTATGCAAAGCGAGGATTAATTTGATTATCCATTATTGAAAATTATTCCCAATAGTCACAATTACGTGGCGCAGTAAACCCTAGTCCGAAGCAGCAAAAGTTGCCTGCTGCTCTGGTGGTGAGACAGAAACAAAAGCCATGGTCGTATTTCAGCAGATTTAGCTGCGTGGAAGTTATTCAGTAAGACATCGATTGAAAAGATTGACTCATTGTGAAGAAATGGATGTGGAGAAAGCATTCGTTTCCTTATTATGTGTCAATCCGGTCACCTCGATCAATCAAAGCTAAAGTAAATACACTAAAGTCGCTTTTTACGCGGGGGATACATGCCGCGTAAAAAAAACCGCGTGAATTCCGGAAACCGCGTAAAAAAAACAGCGTTAATTCTGCATTCCGAGTGAAGGGAAACCGAAATCCGCGTAAAAAAAACGCGTAAATTCCGGAATCCGCGTAAAAAAAAACGCGTAAATTCCGGAATTCACGTAAAACCCCTGTAAAAACCGCGTAAAAAGCGACCTTAGTGTACTAATTAGAACAAAAGAACAGAGTAGAAGTCATTACAAAATAATCTCATGTTTAAATTATTTTATACTATTGTTTATTTGTTCTTCAATTCAATTCTACGAAAAAAATCATGAAATATTGAAGTAGGTAGGAAGTAGGACATTTTCTAAAATCTTTTTTTAGGAAAACTAAAAATTTAGCTAGACATGGATGGTTATGAGTCATAGAGAAATGAGAAAAAAGTTAAAATTAAAAAAAAAAATTAACACCAGAACGGTTTGTTTTTTATATGCATGAGGTCTTCGGCAAAGTTTTAGATAGTAATTTTGTCTTTTCAGAAAAAATGTTCAATGTCACTCAAGATTTATTATTTTCAATATTGTTAACAGTGTAAATTTTATTGGGTGACAAAAATATCATCTCCAACTTTGCCGAAGAAACTACACTGGTCAAACAAAAGATTTTGGCTCTAAAAATATTTTTATCATTCATCCGAGTGCCTACGGCTCAAGAAAAAACTCCCAAAGTTAGATTTCCTGTTACAACAAACTTTTGTGCTGAAATATAAATCAAGTAAGTCGAGCCTGTAAATGATAAAAAAAATTAGAGCCACGAAGGTTTGTTTGTTTGGTACAGTGTCTTAGGCAAAGTTGTAAATGATAATTTTGTCCTTCTAAACGAATAATAAGAAGAAACAAATCGTTTTTGCTTGTATACACGAACTAATTAAGCCAAAAAACCCGTCAAACGAACATTCCACTGTAAAAAACAGTTGAAACAAACAATTGTTCCATTTTGCAAATTCATTTTTTTTCATTTTTCTAGTTTCAACTATCAATGTTTAAATACATTGTGTAGTACAGGTCGGACTTCTATTATTATTCATAAATGTCTGAATGTCATAAATGTCATGAATGTCATGAATGTCATGAATGTCATGAATGTCATGAATGTCATAAATTTCATTTGTCATATATGTCATATATGTTATAAATGTCATAAATGTCATAAATGTCATGAATGTCATAAATGTCATAAATGTCATAAATGTCATAAATGTCATAAGTGTCATAAATGTCATAAATGTCATAAATGTCATAAATATAATAAATGTCATACGTGTCATAAATGTCATAAATGTCATAAATATCATAAATGTCATAAATGTCAAAAACGTCAAAAATGTCAAAAATGTCAAAAATGTCAAAAATGTCAAAAATGTCAAAAATGTCAAAAATGTCAAAAATGTCAAAAATGTCAAATATGTCAAAAATGTCAAAAATGTCAAAAATGTCAAAAATGTCAAAAATGTCAAAAATGTCAAAAATGTCAAAAATGTCATAAATGTCAAAAATGTCAAAAATGTCAAAAATGTCAAAAATGTCAAAAATGTCATAAATGTCAAAAATGTCAAAAATGTCAAAAATGACAAAAATGTCATAAACGTCAAAAATGTTCAAAATGTCATATATGTCATAAATGCCTTAAAAAACATAAATGTCATAAATGGCATAAATGTCATATATGTCTTGAATGTATAATGTCATAAATATCATAAATGTCATAAATAAATGTCATAAATGTCATGTCATAAATGTCATGTCTTAAATATCATGTCGTAAACGTCATAAATGTCATGAATGTCTTAAATATCATAAATGTCAGGAAAGTGATGAATCTCTTCAATGACATAAATTGTTTGTGGTAACACTTTTAATATCATATATGTCATAAATGTAGAAATGTAATTAATATCATAAATGTCATAAATTTTATATATTTTATAAATGTCAAAAATGTCATAAACGTCATGAATGTCATAAACGCCATTAATATCATAAATTTTAGCAATTTATTAAAGTCATAAATGCCATTAATGTCAAAAATATGAGAAATGCCGTGCCGAAAAAATGGCAGTACCAAACTTAAGATGATTTATTTAGTTTCAGAGTTTCAGAGATTTAGTTTCACTCTCACAAACCTTTTAGATAGAATCCCATGCACTTTCTGATTGAAGACAATGATGTAAAAACATTTTGACTATCCTTCTACTATTATTTATTTTGTTATTACCTAAATTATTTTTATTTAGTTGTATTTTATTACATTATTGAAAATCATTCCTGTCTTTTTCATTTGCGTTAATTATTCCTGACCTCGTCTAACTCGAACATCCACCGCGCGTGTTTCCCGGGCCGGTTGGCTTATTTTTCGAAGTCGAAAAACCTTTCAACTGGATTTATATTGCGGTAGGAACGGCGAAAAGTAATACCCCAAATAGGAAAAAAACAAACAGTTTTTAGAATGCGCTACTGCAGTTGCAGTTTCATAAGCTGTCTGCAGGAGTGCAAACAGTAGTTATTATAGTGGCAATGCAAAGACGACAGCAACTCAGAGTTAACGTTTCTATAAATTGAAACAAATCTCTAGCCGACAAAAAACAATTTTTTTTCTAATTCACCAAAAATATAAACAGTAATCTATTTCAATGTGAAGTTCAGTGTGAGGGTTAGGTGAGTAAAAAATTACAGTTAAAACTCTTTTCTCCTAGAACTAAGGTGTCCAATCTTGAGATATATAGTCTTCGGAGAATAGCAAGTTGATGTATCGAGTAGTGTTGTTGAGTGCCCTGCGCCAAGAAAAAACCGGATGTTTATGAACTATCACATTAATGACTCTATTGATACGATGCACTTGATTAGCTTTGTGAATAAAACTATTCATATTGAATAAAAACAGGTTTGTCCCAAAAGATTGTGTTTTCTAAAACAAAAACAAACAATAACCAAAAAATGAAAACGTTGATTCCGGCCTGGCGCGCTGGGTTCTTTTTTACTGCCGGTTGCGTCAATGTGCTAACCTTCCCGAACCGACAACGTCCCGGGATTTTGTTGTGGTTTTTCTTGAGATTTTTTTTTTTTGTTTTTACATTGCTTAGAAATGATGGTGCCTGCTTGCAACCGAGCAAGAGCTAGGAGGAGAGAAATTTGCAAGTGCAAAATCGATCCAAGCAAGCAACACATGCAATTCTTTTCTCCTGATGCCTGCTTGTATGCCGCTCGATATTGCGTTTACCGCGACGCGCTTTCTTATGAACGACGTCCGAAGAACACTGCATGCAGGGAGCTGCAGAGCGACTGTCTGCGGCAGTGTATAGTTTCTTTCCTTGTTTTTCCATCAATTTTTATTAAAATTAAACAGTTTTTCTTGTTTTCTTTATTTGCATGCGATGCCGGGTTGGGAGAAACTGTAGTGACTTACATAGCGATCGAGTGCAGTTGCTTGTGCTGCATACAATACCACTGCATTTTTTTGTGTGCTAAGATGGTAGTGGCAGTGAAGTCGTTTTTAATTTAGCTTATTGCACCCACGATAGAGTACAGATTAGGGGCCATCCACATACCACGTGGACAGATTTTTAACGATTTTGACCCCCCCCTCCCCCTCCGTGGACAACTGTTAATATAAAATTTTAAAAAATTGTATGGACCGTGGACATTAGCCAACCCCCCCGCCCCCAAAGCTGTCCACGTGGTATGTGGATGGCCCCTTACCTAACGTTTGTAAAAATTCTAGCCTAGCCATATTTCACACTTTAATATACATTTAGTTTTATATTATGATACTGTAACATTTTTGACATTATTAAAATTTTTGACATTTTTGACAATGTATAATTCCCCCTTCGAAATCCAATTTTCAGTTAGCGAGCTATGATAAAATATTCATCTAGAAAGCTAATATCTAAACGTTAGCAGGCAGATCACATCGCTGTGCCGGGGGAATGGAGGCAGGTCATCGATACCCAGTTGTGTCGGGCGGAAAAATCACCAACGGCATAAACATCATGTCACGGGGAGAATAGATTCACACCAGAGGATTGCCATTATAGCGATCCGATTATTTTTTTTTTTGTTTTTAGTAATTGCATTGTGTTGGTATGCTAAATGCATTGCACACCCGCCGTGACGGGTAGTGAAATTCGCAATTTTGCCTCCATGCCATAAAGCATAACCAGTGCAGATGCGGAATGGTTACTAGAGCAGTAACATAGGGTGGATGCTGGTTTCAAAATCTTGGAGGCGATTAGATCTTTTCCAAGGATTCAAAACGTACAATTGTTTAAACCACCATTTGTGGTTTTTGTGCTGAAAATGTCGCTGTCTGTTGTATTTCGGCACAAAACATGAGCGATTTTTACGCCCCTAACCAGCCTAAACAATGATATACAGGCGTACGGGATGCGTGACATAGGTCTGTCGTCGGCACACAGGTCATCTCGGTTCGAGTTTGGTTTTCTGCTTCACCAGAGTGCCCCCTGCTCAGTCCTATGGTCAGTGCACTTTTTCTAGCTGAGATGAGCAAGCGTACGTGGGATGGCGATGGCGTGAAAGATAGGATAGCGCGGAATTAGGATGACACATACGCAAACACACACACATACTCGCTGCTTTGTGCTGGGCCCTGTACGCTGTTGTGTTTCGCAGTTGAATTGTGAACTAGTAGCGCCGTTCCTCGAAACTGACGGGAAAACCGGAAAACTGCAGCACTGCTGCAGCCATTTCCACCCAGCAGCTCTTCTAGCCTGAAGGAAAACTAGACAATAAATCGAAGAGATGTGCTCGCCACCATCACACCACTTTAACCCGATAGCAGCTAGTGCAACAAAATGCATCGCGTACTCGGTAGGCTGTTTAAGGCAACTCATACACGAATAACTAGGTGTTCAATGTTCGGAGTTAAAAAGTCATATTTTTCAGGAAAGAACGCACGGAGTAGTGTGATATAAGTGTGATGGTGTAGTGAATAACACTACTACCCTCTACGATTTAGGTTTGGTGCTCTGTGAACTTTCAACCTATGGAATGCGCTTCTGAGACGGCTGGAAGCTGTTTCAAATTTTCAAGCACAAATGTGAATTTATGAAAAATATTTTTGAGTATTCTTGAAATACCGAAAACATCGGGAGCATTACGATAATTGTCCAATTTCATAACTCAATCAGTTTTTGACGGATCCCGTTCGTTCTTGCAGCAGTTTGGAAAATCGGTGCTAACGATTGTTCTATTGAAGGATGTAGGCTCTTGTTTTGAGGCCGAATACCATCTAATATGTGTGTTTTCAGAATCAGAAAGATACCCAGAGCCCGGAAATAAATTCCACAAAGCCAGAACCAAGCTTTTTGCTTCCATTTGGAGCCCCAAACAATCCTAAACTTACCGGAGGCCGATTGGTTTTGTTTCCGCTTGGCGCATTGCATTTCAAATTTGTATGGAAATTTGTATGGGAAAACCAACTTTTTTGCATAAAGAACTTAGAATAGCTTAAACCATACGTTTTAAAGCTTCAAAAGGTAGGTTTTTATGCTTAACAACTTTGCTGAAGACACTAAGAAGCTACGATGTCCAATAAAAATGCTTTAACTGTTTAAAGTTGAGTATGTCAAACTAAATGCTGAAAATTATGTTTCCTGCCAACACTACCAGTGTACCACCGTCAATCAGATTCCTATCATAATTAACCTCTGCAACATGTTGTACATCCTACTTGCACCCTAAAGATTGATCTAAATTTGTTTATCCAGTCTAGCTCAGTATATAAATATGATACGAAAGGTTACTTCTGATAGCAATTTTACTGACGCCAGTACACTGGCAGTGTTGGCAAAAAAAATGATTTTCAGCATTTGATTCGACATACCCTACTTTGAACGGCTATAGCATTTTTTCAGAACATCCTAGCTCTTTAGTAGCTTCGGCAAAGTTGTTAAGCATCTAAAATACTATACTTTTACGTAGTGTAGCGCAATAATAATGCTGGGCTGAGCTCCCAAGAAAGGGAAATGCAAAAAAGTGGGTTTTCCCATACAAATTTGAAATGCAATGCGCCAAGCGGAGACAAAACCAATCGGCCTCCAGTATGTTTAGGATTGTTCGGGGCCTCAAATGGAACCAAAAAAAAACTGGTTCTCGAAAATTGATCACTTTTCCCCACCCTAATATTAATACAAGATAGTCCAACGTAACCTTAGCGTTAGAGCGAAAGTTGAAAGAGAATTATTGCTGCAATTCACCGCTTCAGACCGTCAAAATGTTCAAATTCCAATCAAGTATGTTTCCAAATCTATTGCAAGAAATACAATACATAAGACAGTTTGTCGTAGTTTTACGTCAAACTTGCGGTCGCGTCACATACACAACCTCTTCAACTTTTTGACGTACTTTAGTGTTTGATAAGACTAACTGTTCAGTCATGTTTTACTCAGCTGATATCTTTGAAAAAACCTTTGATTTTGGAATGGTCTTTATTTCAATCGCTCATTGCATTAGTTTATGTCTTAAGAGTAATATTAATTATCTGCTAAGAGTTATTACACTAATTTATATCAAAACGTCGACAACAAGCTTCGCGTTGAGAAGTATTTTGCCGCATCTACAATTCATATATGAGAACAGAAAACAATTATAAATTGATTCATGCTTTAGTCAAAATCTTCACATGGAAATTATTGTTTGCTAAGTACCAGATCCTTAGCTTTAACATCAGCTGCGCACGTACAACAGAAGCAAAAATTTCCTTCAAACAATATTCTAAACAATATAATTAGGCGTAATAGTTTTTCCAGAAATATTCCGTTCGGTAACATTTTCTCAAACTATTGTGATATGGCAGATTTAAAGTACGAAAAAGGTTTTAGAATTTTACTCACATCAAATAATTACAAAAAAAACTTTCTGTTATGTTTTCTTTTTTCCCAACCTCATGTGTTCATAATTTCAATCTCACCTATAACAAATTCTTTTTTCATGACTTGCTTCTCTCTCTCTCTCTCTCTCTCTCTCTCTCTCTTCATCTCTCTTTTGCTTCCTTTCTTCCTTTCTGCTCTTTTTTTTTTCGTTTCTTTCGCATGTTTTAACTTTTTTTTCTCCTTCTCCCTATTTTTCTTTTCCTCTCTCTCTCTTTCTCTACTTTGTCGATTATCCCTAAGTCATTAACTCCATCACCTCTTTTGACAACTTTTTCGAATGTGTTCATTCAGAACGCTAGATTGAACGCTCCGCTCTCCAGAGATGCAGAAACACGCAAAAAAACGTGTTTATATGACACGGGTTTGTATTGTTCTAATCAAGAAAAAAAATGATTGATTTTTTTTTTTGAGTTTCCACAACCAGTTTTTTACTCGAACTAATTTCTAATTTTAACAACGGCTTTTACTCGTTAACATTCAATTTCATTAAGGCAGACAATGTGTGCAGCAGGGGAAGCGAAAAATAAGCGAACTGGAAAAATGATATAGATTTGGAGAAATATACCGCAAGTCATTTTCAATAGACAACAATCAGGTTATAGTGACGCTTTGACCCGTCGCTTTCAATTAAAAAGCTATTATATCATTCTCAAGCTCTTCGTGAGTGACATGATAGCTACTCCGAAGCTCTTGCCTCGATTTTGACAACGGGAGGGCTAGAAAATGATACAAATGCGTTTTAATTGAAAGAGAAGATTATCAGTCACTCTCACATGACGATTCTCAATCGAAAATGACAATGAGCGCTAACAGAGACAGAGGGCTTCCATACAGTACTTCGCGCAAATATATGGATGAGAAAAGAAAACCGTGACGATATGAAACGGAGAACACATAAACCAGTTTCACAATTCGAACTGGTTACGCAGCGCCAATGATCAACAGCGAAAAAAATTCCGAAATATGGTTCGAAGTTTGCGTGACGTATGTCTTGGATGCCATTGCCGTTTTAACTGCGGCTTGCGGTATTAGAAAACTATCATAAAACGACGTGATGCGGTGCTAGTTTCAATTAAGACGCTGAAGGAAATGAAAGAGTCTCTCTCTCCGCCGATTGAAATAGTCATCAGTTTCATTTGAAACGATCCGATGAACAACAGACGGGAAGGAGAGAAAGAAGTGATTCGATGACAGCAGCCGGAAGGAATCAAGTGAAAATGAAACTGTTCGAATCGAAATGACAGCGTGAAATAATCAGTTTCATTGTTTTGTTTCGAAAATGTTGAGCCCTGGTTTTGACCAATTGAACTACGGGGGACGGTGGGGGACTGTTCCACAATCTATATGCGTATCACATTCCACTGCCGACTCATTCTATTGCTCATCTACACACACTGCAGTGCAAGCGTTATTTATACGTCTAAAAAGAATGTCTCATCGCACACAGAAGAGTCAGCTGATGCTGATAACTCTTATGTCGTTTCCGTTTTCGCGGTGTAGCTACACTCAAACGACACTTTTGACACCGTAAATGTTTTATTTGACTTTCTGGACTACACTTTTTCTGCCTCTGACTACCCTTTTTCTGTCCCGGACTACACTCGAAAAAAGCAGAGTGTACTGTAGGAAGTTACCGACACATTCACACGTATGTGTCAAAACTGGTTTGTTTTGGTTCTCGTTCCACGTGGTGAAGTGTCAGGTAAATTTTTTTTCAGCACATTTGCGAGATGGACATATGAAATGGAAACGAGACAAAATGACGATGGCGATAATGACCAAAACAAAACGAATTGACAGCTATCCCATTATTAAGCATACCAATGCAACTACACTGAAAATGTTTTATTTGAAGCTGCAAAGTATAGTCCGGAAAAAGTGTAGCTACACCTCGAAAACGGATTCGACATTATAGACCTGTGCACAGTGGTCCAATAAGGCAAAAAGTGGAACTTAATTCCATGGCGCCTTTCACCTTCGTCCTAGCTTAAAAGTGTTTTCGGAACAATTGTTTGTATGAATGACCCGCATAATCGCAAATTGTCAAAAAATATGAAAAGTTTAATAAACTAAAACAAAAAAATAACTTTTTTGTGTTAAGAGATAGAAGAATAGTTTATTTGGCAAAGTTGTAGAAGGTTAAAGAATATGAAACTTTGTCGATCAATTAAAAATCCTTTTATCGGTACAAAGTTATAAAATATAATACATAGAACTTACTTAAAAGTTAGTTTTTTGTACTTAACTTTTGTTAGTTGCATTTTACCTGAACGTGTTGTTCGGAGGAATTGTTAGGTCACACAAAACACACATTTTTGCCAAAATCCATATATCTCCAGGACTTTTCCTTACTAAGCTATATTATATTTTAGCTTATTTTTTCTTTAAATTCAAAATCGTATAGGTCAAAAATTAGCAAGAGGAATCATGATGTCAATACTTTTCCTTGAAGTTAAGCTGAAGTACTATAAACTTCTTTAGGTTCAATTTGTCCCAATAACCCATATTAGAGTACGGCTAGCATATGTCACAGTAGGTTTTCATATATCAAAAATACTAACTTTTTTGTGTTAAGAGATAGAGGAATAGTTTATTCGGCGAAATTTTAGAACATGCAAAAATATGAAACTTTGCTGAACAAACAAAATTCCTATCTTCATTGGGTACAGAGTTACAGAGTCTTTTGTATAAAATTTGTTTAAAAGTTGTTTTGTACCTAACTTTTGTTAGTTACATTTTACAAGAACACGTTATTCTGAAGAAGCATTTGTGCATACAAAACACACGTTTTTGTTGAAGGCCACACATCTCCAGGACTTTTCCTTCCAAAAATATAGCATGTTTTGCTTATTTTTCGATAATATTCAATTCCATTCTACCAAGACGTCCAAAAAGAAATTTATTTAAGCAAAGTTGATGCTTTGAATTATATATTCTCAAAGTAGATGCACACAAGATATTCTACGGCAAATTTATTTAGGTACCAGTTGTTATGACATTTTTAAACATTTTGCTTATAGGAAAGTTTGGTTCGTTTACATTCACAATTCGCATCTCTATAAAAAATGGTTAATTTTGTTTTTGCCAGATTAGAGTTCAGTTCAAAACTGCTAGTACTATACTGCCGTTCCAATCATAGTTGTCCCAGCGTGCATAAGGTTTGTGTAGAACATTGGACTACTATGATTGGAATGGCAGTATATGAATCTGAGATTTTAATTTTCTGCTCTTTAAAAAATAATCAACCCTAATTTGCTAGTATGTATAAGATTTGTGCGTAATTAAGTGTCGATTTATTGACTAGAAATCTATTAAAAACATTCAAAATTTAATTATTTCAGATCATTTTAAATAGCCTTCCTAGTAATATTTTAATAGCAGGAGATACAGCTAAGCGGATTTTCCCCCATCTGTTTTACTTAAATAAAACATTTCAAATCAGCACCAATGCAATCTTATCAACTGCCATTAGCAAATATCTGAATAAGTATTGAAACCCAATATCGTCACTATCACATCGAGCAATAGAACGGTGGTGATGGGATAGCGGGAGTTAGACTCCCACCCAACCGGTCACCATCATTTCGTCGTCATCTGCCGCTGCTGCTGGTGGGGCTACTGCGGCTCCCCAGCGTTTGGCATAGCGACCAGGCCGCGTGCGCTCCTTCCGCCGTGCCCGTCGCAAAAACTTTTCACAACTCAAGATCTACGGAACGGACGCGACGGTGCGTACCTCTCTGTACCGACATACATATACACACTATAAAAGCCTGGTACGCCTGAATAGGAAAGACCGCGCGCGCCACACACGCAAGGATCGTACAGGCGGGTGAGGGAGGATTGGGCAAGCGACGACGCAACGCGGCGCGAGTCCTTGCTCTGCTTTCTGCGGACTATTGGGGATCCGGGAATCGCTCGCGCGTGTGTTTTCTGTTCCCATAGTTTGGCTGGATGTAACTTTAAAAAGCGGAGGTTGTTTAACACGCGGCGATTTGCAAGTGCTTCTGCGAGCCACTTTTGATGCGAGGCGAATAGTTTACAATGTTGAGATAGAACCTTTTCAACTAATAATAAGGTAATAATGTATTCTGTCACTTACCGATGCAAAACTCAACGTGATGCAGAGGCAATTCTTTGAAGTGATTCCGAATGAGAAAGATGTTC
Source organism: Wyeomyia smithii (assembly GCF_029784165.1). Lineage (NCBI taxonomy): Eukaryota > Metazoa > Arthropoda > Insecta > Diptera > Culicidae > Wyeomyia > Wyeomyia smithii. The sequence continues at coordinate 27,683,412 of NC_073696.1, read as the reverse complement.
TCCAAAATGTAGGACAGCCGTAGCAGGAAGACGCTGTCCACATCCATGAGATTGTAGTTGCTGTAGCCCGCAGACAGTTGTTGAACATTTGCCACAATTTCCCGAATGCGGTGTGCGTTATGAATTCGATCTTTGCCCTGCTTGCCGCGACCTCCAGTGGAAGAATTGATTAGCCAGTAGTCATGATTGATAAGAATTTCATTTAGATACGCTTCCATGTGCTCTTTTAACGGGACATTTTTAAGCTTGAGTTCCGCATAAGCTCGGGCGATGATTTGGATTTCATCTTCGTACTTTAGTTTCTTAATCGAAATGAGGAACTCAAATAGCTGAAGATTGCCCCGTCGGATCAGCAGGTAGTACGCAAGGTGATTATCGATGCGTTCGGTTTCCCGCAGGATCATATGCTTAGCCAACTCATCCTGCTTCTTCTCCAGGGCCAACTCCGCGGCAGTTTGATATTTCTTGTTTAACGCATTGCAATCGGCACCGCGATTGATTAGCAAATCAACCAGCTCTAATCGGTTCGCCTTGGCAAAAATTGACCGGTGCAGGGCGGTATTGAAAAACTTCTCCTCTCGGATGTTCACATCGGCGCCGCTGTCGAGCAGCGTCTCCAATTTTTCTAAGTCACCATTCTGAACAGCGTCAAACAGCATGGCGCTCGGGGTCAGCCGACGGGTAGTTAATAGTTACAATGCTGCATTCTATGAATTGTTTTATTACCCTAATAAGATGTCCTACTTTGGTTAATTTTAAACTTTTCTTGGTACACCATTATGTCACTATTTACACATACAGTTTCTAGTATTTATTTGAAAAACGTCCAGAGTTTAATTTTGAAACTTCTGTACATAACTTTGGTACTTTTCCAAGAAACAATTACACTTTTGATCATTATTCATAAATTAAATAAAGACGTTAGAAAACAAAAACGAACGAAACAAGCACAGAGCGGAGTATTGAATCTAGAATTTGGATTCCGTTTTTTGTCCGCCGAAACTTTTTTTCAAACTTCTAATCACTTGACTAAATTTTAAACTGTTAGCTGATTTGACTGCGGAGAAACGAAACGAAAAGTACCATTCGCGTACAAAATCACGAGACTGAATGAATGAAAGTAGTCAACGGTCGGTCGGTCGCGCTGCGGCTGGTCTGGCCTGCTACGCTGCCTATCATCATCGCGGCAGAAGCCAGCCTGTGCTCTCGCTCTCGCTCCCGCTCATGAACTGTTGGGCACCATGGAGTGCACACCAGCGCACGGTTCTCCCATATTATATAGCGGACAGGTAAACAACCAACACACAAGCAAACATTAGCACGTGCTATTTGCAAATTGGGAACACTAGCTTGGCAAGAGAGAGCAACACTTTTCGCGACGTCAAGGAAAACAAACAAACCTCCAAGCTAGGCGATAACAAAATAGGAAAAACATGTGTGGAAAATAAACATTACCACTACAGCCGAGTGCACGTGGTTGCATTGCCGCTAGCTGGTAAATGTACGTTTACATAAGGCAGCGTAATTGCGAGACCTTTCTCTCTTTTGTTTTTGTAGTGTGCGATTTAGTTTGACTGTTGGTTTCGGAAGCGCGCGCGAATTTTTCCTGCGAAAAAATACTCAATCCACTGCTCGGTCCAGGCTGGAGTGGAAAACTAATACGCAACAGTGCTTCGAACTGGGTTTAGACACGAGTTAAACACTAGCTGATCACTTATTCTTTATTCCAAATCGACATCTCAAGTTTTTTCGACAACTGGAGACGCATGGTGTTTCCAATGGAGGCTCTTGGTTAATTGGCTGGAGGCTCTTGGCTGATTCCTATATTTAAATTAGAGAAATTAGTAGTCATCATTAACTCGAAGGCAAACTAACTATTTCACTGCTCCAACTCGTTTTCAACTAAATTACACCCGTTTTAAGCCGTATTTCAAATATTTCTGCTTCTCACCTTTTTGACGTAGAATTAGTAAGTGTATTTTGTAACTGGTTTAGTTTAGTTTTAGCTGTAACTGCTTAAGATTGGTTTTAGGAAATCTGAACTCGGTTGGTTTGCCGCTTGGTGGCCGCTTCGGTGTTAACTTAACTTAACTTAACGATATGCTTGTTTACAGTTATACAGCTGAAGAAAAATTGGAGTACCTCGTTTGTTTCCCTCCCCCTTTTTCACATTTCGTCATTCCTTCACCTACGCCGCAATGCCTGGTTTTTGCGTTAGTCCTCTCCGTAGGTATTTAAAACAATTACATGTCAAATTCATCGTCTACTACGTAATAGAAATTATGCGCGTTTCCTACTGGAGTACCTATCGGTCTGGCGGCTGTAATGGAGTTTTATGCTGCAGAAGTATTGGAATTGGTGGAGAACGCTGCTCTTACTAGCGAAAATAAATCTAAAATCATCCCGCATCATCCGTAGTTGGCAATCCGCAATGACGAGCAATTGAACAAACTTTTATTGGGCGTCAGAATTGCCCATGGAGGCCTTCTATCGTATATTCAACCTTTTCTGATTCCAAAGAAAAAGGCAAAGAAAAGGCCCAAAACAGCGTTAGTATTGACGGTGAAACGGTGCTCTACCTATGTATATTTTAGATTTCTGACTATTATCGCTACGATGATTTTTGAGGTTGAACTAACGTCTATCTGGAAGTTAGGTGCCCGAATTTAAAAATCTAGTGATTCAACCATGAAAAAAGTGATCAGGGTTTAAGCGCTTATATACCAGTAATTTCTTATCAGATTTTCGAGGTTTTAGCATCAATCGATCCGAAATTCTTTTACGGTTATGTTTCGTAACAAACACAACCAATAAACGAAGATACACTATTGAAAAACTAGTAAGTAACATGTATCATACCGAGCACAGCCGACACTAACCAGCGACCTGCAGCTTATTTTAGCAAAAAAGGCCGGGTAGGCAACTCATTCAATCACAGTGTTCCACAGCAGACGGACCACCCGGCGGACTGCACACCATTGCTGAACATGTCCGGACATGTTAGTAATTTTGCCCAGATCTTTGGCGTCGCATTCGTTTGTATTGGCAATAAGATACGAACAACCGTTTTACTGATTTAAATATGTATGAAGTGGAAGCGATAATACGGAGGAGTTTCATCCATTCCTTTAAAATAATTTCTTGTTTATATCGCTTTAACGTCTCAGCATTTAGAAATGCACTGTTAGACAAAATTTCAGTAAATACTAGCGTTTCAATTCCTTCTTCTATTTGTTTTAATGGAATATCCCAGATCCCCTCCTACTATTTGAAAATTGCCTCTCTTCATATTTCATTAGAAATTGGTTGTGTCTTAAACCCGCATCATTGACGTAGAACTAAGCAAATTAAAATTGATTAGAACTAACTATAAATTTGAGGTAGTGATTATTCACATCAAAAGCCTATGATGTGTATCAGTGGCGTAGCCAGGATTTCCTTCTAAAAAGGTTTCAGAAATAAAAATATGAACTTTGAAAATACTGGGGAGAGAGAGAGAGAGTATTATATAGTCACTAAACTCCATTTCCACAGGCAGACAGTCATTCGATCCAATCTTAAATAATCTGAAATAGTATAATGTTTGAATTTTAAAAAAATAGACTTTTTTCAGAGGGTGTTACAAAAACTAAAGGCAGATAATTGAGTTTGATAAACTTCCCATGGAAGTTTACTTGCATAAAATTCTGCGTCCTTGCGAGCGGCCCTCCGATAGTAAACCGGAACATTCGGCATGGCGCACGAAAATATGCGTGTGGGCAGATACACCACGGAGCTCACTTCCTTCGTGAAGGAAGTAAAATACGAAGTGCCCTGCCAGTCGTTGCCATCCAGGATGAGATAGGTTTGGTCGTTCATCACCAGGGCCACGTTGCGATTTGCCGGGAAAATCGACTTGACCATCTATTGCAGCCGCTGCCGCTGCATCTTTGCCTGCAGCTCTGAGACCAGTGGACGGGATTGCTGCTTCCTGAAATATTTGTCCATGTTCGACAGGTACTTTTTCACTGTTTGGCCGGTCAAGCACACGCAGCGATAAAGCCACGGTTAGAGTTCGACTGATAGAGCTTCAATTTTTTTCTGCTCACTTATGGGTTACTATGATTGATGCTGCATAGATAGTTTGTCAGTGCGTGAGAAATAGACTGTAGGAAAGAGAGGCGACAAGATACTCACCGTTATGGTAACTGTCACACCAAAACGAATAACAGCCGTGGTTTTGCAAGGCGATTGTATGGAGAATTTACAATTACAAATCAGCTGATACACTTAAGTAACCATATTTCCACAAGACAGTGAAGCATGGAGGTAGCTACACAATGATGTGGGGATCGTTCGCATTGTCTGAAGTGGGGAGTTTGGCGCATATCAACGGAATTGGGACAGCTGATGTACAGGGTGACAAAAAAGTCCGGTCACACAGGAAAATCTCAATATTTCGAAGAATAAGAAGAAAATCTGAATCTGGCTTTCTAGCTTTATTCAGTAACTCATAAAGATACTTCACAGACGATATCTTGGAATTACACCACCTTTCTCTGATCGAACCAGCTTCAGACGTCTCGGAAAGTCGTCGCAAGCGGCGCGCACGTGCTCCATCGGCATCTCGTCCCAGATTTTCGTGATAACTCGCTTGAATTGCTTCAAATTTGTTATTTTATAGTCGTTCAGCTTCGACATCATGTATCCCCACACGAAATAATTCAGTGGATTCAGATCCGAAGACGACGGAGGCCATTCATTCTTTGGAATGAAATCAGTCAAGTTTTCCTCACACCACGCCCGAACAGCCTTTGCGGTGTGGGATGGGGTGCCATCTTGCTGGAAGCAGTAGTAATCGTCTTCAAACAATAGTTTAGCTTGAGACAGAACATTTTTTTTCAAAACCGTGTCCAGGTAGTACGCTGCGTTGATTTTGACCCCTTTATCGATAAAAATAAGAGGCAGTTTACCTCTCTTGCAAATGGCTCCCCAAACCATCACTGACGTCTTATTTTGGAACCGGGAAACGTTCAGCTTGTCCGCAGGAGCTTGCTGGAGGCTCACACTCCAAACTCGATCATGTTGGCGATTGACTGTTTGCTCCAAAACGAACAGCTTCTCGTCCGAAAAAATAATCTCGTCATCTGCGCGCCAACCGAGCAACTCCCGCGACCGTTGGTACCTCTTGTCCTTTGTAGCTTTGGTAACCCTATGAACCACCTGTTTTTCGTACGGCGTAAGTTTTAAATCCTTGCGCAGAAGCTGGCGGATTGGTTCTCGGTTCATTTTAAGGTTCCTACCCAGCTTCCGTGCAGATTGGGCGGGATTCCGGCGAATCCGGTCTCGTATAATCTTTTTCAGCCTTGGAGTTCTCACAGACAATGGTCGTCCAGATCGTACCTTGTCCTCGGTGCCTCCGGTCTCTGATACCGATTTATGGTCCGGTACACGAATTTCCGGTTGATTCCGAGCGGGTTTTTTTTATGGGGGGGGGGAGTTTGTAATGATTTATTATGTACTAAAATATCTATTCAGAACTAGTATTGTGTGTTCTGCCACAAATGGTGGCATTTCAACACTATTATATATATTTGTACGCTTTTTAGTATTATTGAATGTTATTAGCTTTCGCAGTTAAGATGATGTAATTTTAGGAAAATTATTAAACATACTTGTCAATAAAAAAAAAGGAATAAAACGAAACTTAAAATAAACTTAAAACTATCTTACTTACTATAAAGTGAGCTAATCGTTGCAATTGAGGATTGCAACGATTTTTGTCGGAATTTGTTGATAATTTGGCTTGACATATTTTCTAATGTTTCTACATTAGTGAGCCTATGTAGCTCGTTCGTGCTAAACTAGGGAGGACGCTTCAAAATCATTTTCAAAAGTTTATTCTGAATCCTTTGAAGTGTCTTCTTCCTGGTTGCACAACAACTTGTCCAGATGGGAACTGCTTATAACATTGCTGGCCTAAAAATTTGTTTGTAAATCAACAGTTTATTCTTGAGACAAAGTCTAGAATTGCTGTTGATAAGAGGATATAAACATTTGATATACTTATTGCACTTTGACTGGATATTTTCAATGTGTTTCTTGAAAGTAAGATTCTTATCATAAATTAGCCCTAAGTATTTAACTTCATCAGACCAATTTAAGACCACACCGTTCATCTTAATAACGGTTATGGGTGGGTTTGAGAAATGAAACTCTTGGCTTATGAGGAAAAATAATTAACTGTGTTTTAGAAGCATTAGGGGAAATCTTCCATTTTTGTAAGTATGAAGAAAATATATCTAAACTTTTTTGAAGCCGACTGCATATAACACGAAGGCTTTTTCCTTTTGCGGAAATGCTTGTATCGTCACAAAACAGAGATTTCTCACAACCTGGTGGTAAATCAGGAAGATCAGAAGTAAAAATGTTATATAAGATTGGGATACTCCCAAGATACTCCCCTGAGGCACACCAGCTCTAACAGGCAATCTATTAGATTTACCATTTAGATCGTTAACCTGGAGAGTGCGGTCAGTTAAATAACTTTGTATCATTTTTGTGAGGTAAAGCGGAAAACTGAAATTTTACATTTTAGCTATTAAACCTTTATGCCAAACACTGTCGAATGCCTTTTCTATATCTAGAAGAGCAGCTCCAGTCGAATAGCCTTCAAATTTATTAGTTCGAATCAAATTAGTTACTCTAAGTAACTGATGAGTAGTGGAATGGCCATGGCGAAAACCAAACTGCTCATTTGCAAAAATTGAGTTCTCATTAATATGTGTTATTATTCTATTGAGAATTATTCTTTCAAAAAGTTTGCTAATAGAAGAAAGTAAACTAATTGGTCGATAACTTGATGCCTCAGCTGGATTCTTTTCGGGTTTTAAAATTGGAGTGACTTTGGCATTTTTCCATTTCGTAGGAAAATGTGCTAGTGCAAAGCATCTGTTAAAAATTTTTACCAAGAAATTTAAAGAGTTTTCGGGAAGTCTTTTGATGAGGATATAGAAAATCCCATCATCTCCTGGTGCTTTCATGTTTTTGAATTTTTTGAGAATGGTTCGCACCTCATTCAAGTTTGTCTCCAATACCTCTTCGGAAAGAAATTCTTGGGTGGTGATCTGAACATACTTTTGGTTTACTTCATTTTCAATAGGACCTACTACGTTCAAATTGGAGTTATGAACACTCTCAAACTGCTGAGCAAGTTTTTGAGATTTTTGTTCATTTGTTAGAAAAATGCAATCACCATCTTTAAGGACTGGAATGGGATTCGAGGGTTTCTTAAGAACCTTCGAAAGCTTCCAGAAAGGTTTTGAATAAGGTTTTAGTTGTTCAACTTCTCTCATGAAATTCTCATTTCGCAAGAGAGTGAATCTATGTTTAATTTTCTTTTGTAATTCTTGAAAAATAATTTTCAAAGCAGGATCACGAGATCTTTGATATTGACGTCTCCGTATGTTCTTCAAACGTATAAGAAGTTGAAGTTCACTGTCAATAATTGGTGCATTAAATTTCACTCTTGCCTTAGGAACTGATAAATTCCGGGCATTGAGTATTAAGCTGCTGAAATTTTCTAATGCTCTGTCAATGTCAGCACTATTTTGTAAAATAATATCATCATTCAAATTTTCCTCGATCGTAGAATGATATCTATCCCAATTAGTCTTATGATAATTTAACACAGATCTAGTGGGATTTAAAATAGTTTCATGGGAAATAGAAAATGTTAAGGGAAGATGATAAGAATCAAAGTCAGCATGAGTTAATAAATCACTGCATGAATGGCTTTGATTTGTTAGTACCAAATCAATTGTAGATGGATTCCTAATAGAAGAATAACATGTAGGACCATTTGGAAATAAAACTGAATAAAATCCAGCCGAGCAATCATTAAACAATATTTTTCCATTGGAATTGCTTTGAGCATTATTCCAAGATCGATGTTTCGCATTAAAATCACCGATGATTAAAAATTTAGATTTATTTCTTGTGAGTTTTTGCAAATCTCCATTGAAATAATTTTTTCGCCAGTGCATTGAAAAGGCAAATACACTGCGGCTATAAATAAAATGCCAATACTTGTTTCAATTTCAATTCCCAAACTCTCGATAACTTTGGTTTCAAGATGGAGTAAAACACGATGTTTTACTCGACGGTGGATAACTATTGCAACTCCACCACCGGCAACATCAATTCTATCAAACCTATGAACTATAAAATTTGGGTTCTTTTTTAGTTTAATATTTGGCTTTAAAAGCGTTTCAGTCACAACTGCAATATGCACATCGTGGACTGTTAAAAAATTGAAAAATTCATCCTCTTTCGCTTTTAAAGAGCGAGCATTCCAATTTAGAAAATTTACAGCATTATTTAAAATCATTGCTGAATTTCAATTTCATAACAATATTAGTTGTAAATTTTATACCTTCTTGAACAGCCTCGTACATCGAGTTACAGTTCAACAAAACGGACATTAGCTGCAGCATGGATTGTTGTAGGTATTCAATCTTTTCGGGAGTTGGATTACCTAAATCAATACTTGCTGACTTTTCAGCTTCAAACACGAATGGTTTGTTACTGTTTGAATTTGAAATATTACCTGAAAGGACACTGGCATATGAACAGTCTGGTGTTGCCTGAACAGGATTTTTTGTCTGAAATTTGTTATCTGAATTTAAATTATTACCTACAGACACACCTGCTAATAAAAGTGCTGGTGATGCCTGAACAGTACTGAAAGTCTTTTGATTACCCACATTGACAACAGATTGTTTAGAATTCCTACGTTGTCTAGAAGCATTAGTTTTTGACCTTACAGGACAATTAAAGAAATTAGATTTGTGATTTCCCCCACAATTTACACATTTGAAACTATTAGTGATCTCTTTCACGGGGCAGATATCTTGGCAGTGTCACCACAAATCATACATTTTGCAGCCATATGGCAGTTTCGAGTTCCATGACCATAGGCTTGACAATTCCGACATTGCGTAAGATTATGGATTCCTCCATGTCTCCTGAAATTTTCCCACTTTATTCGCACGTTGAATAAAACACGTGCTTTTTCTAAACATTTTAAATTATGTACTTTGGTACGATCAAAATGTACTAAGTAATTTTCCTGGTGTATTCCAGTTTGAAGAATTTTGGCATTTGCCTTTCGTTTCATCAAAATTACTTGGTTGGGGGCAAAACCAAGTGATTCTGACAAACAATCTTTGATTTCATCAATACTTTGATCATTTGAGAGACCTTTCAACACAGCCTTAAACGGTCTCTCGTTTTTGGCATCAAAAGAGTAAAATTTATACATCTTTTCAGTCAAATACTGTAAAAGATGTTTATGGCCATCAAAAGATTCGGCCAAAATGCGAATTTCACCTTGGCGACCAATTTGAAAATTAACTTTCACATTCGATAGAAATGATGAAAGTTCTGATCGAAATGCTTTAAAGTTTGCTACAAATACCACAATAGGTGGAACTTTAACCTTCTTCATAACGGCTTTATGCTCAGTATGAGAAGTTTGGAATTTTAGATCCCCAACAGAAGAAAGAATATCATATTTCCAGGCATAACTGGACAACTTCACTACACTTTCAATTCACTATAGAATTTAAGTAGAAATATCTCAAACCAAATTAATTCACTAAACACTCGTTAACTTTAAAAACAAATTTATTACTTTGCCTTTCAACAGGTAGTCTGTTAAAAAGATTGCCTGTTGAAAGCGAAAAACAAAATTTTAATATCTCTCGGTAGTCTAAGACTTAGCCTCGAGCTGTTGGTAAAATGCGACCTTACTGTAGGACAGTTCAAGTCGATCTGATGATTCCGAGCGGGTTTAGGCGTCTGAATATGTGTCCGGGTTTGTACCCTTTCACATATTCAGCGATAACAGCTGCTCTCAACTCTGCCAGGGCTCACAACTCAATGTAAACAAACTGCACAGAAACGAAACTCTGCCACTTTGGGCAACAAAGTTAACCCCTCTCATTTGACATATAGATGGCACCAGAGAGATGCAACGTGTAGGCTACAGGCGACCCCAAAAAAGTGTGACCGGACTTTTTTGTCACCGTGTGTATATAGACTTGCTATGCGAGAATTTAAAAGTTTCCCCGGTCAACATTGTTAAGTAACATTATATATATTGTTACGTTACAGTGTTACGATGTTATGTTAGTTCAACGTTAGCTGGAGGTAAGTGGAAGGTTTCTATTTCCCACTTTTTTACATAACATTGTAACATTACAATGTTACATTGGGGTAACATAGCTGTAACATTGTAGTTATATTGTAGCAATGTAACGTTATGTAACATTATTATTGATGTTATGTGACGACATTAATGTAGTTGTTATGTAAATTAGAAGATTATATCCTGCTCATAATGTAACATTGTTTTATATATATTTAAACAAATCTTTATTTGCTAAGTTTTTAATAATTTCTGCTGAATACTTTCGAAAAAGAATCAATAGCAGTGCTATTTACCCTGTAGATCGAGCTGAATATCAAGGAAAAATATAAACATGCTCAGTTTGATTCGTTTAGGGTGAAGTCCCGGTTAGTAAACGTTGGCACTCGAGATGCACCATCAGAACTATCACGCATCATCAGCAGCGAATGAAGCCACGTTGGTAATGGGCGCAAACGAAATGAAGAATGCACTATGCTTGGAATGGGGATAGTTACTGACTTATAGTTATCAGTAAGGAGAAATATCATTAACTATCAGTTAAAATTTTCTTTTGCTGATATTGTTTGCACTTTTTTTGTAGGAGAGATACTATAAATTTTCACATAGGCGCAACTAAGAAAAATCCCTTCTGAAAACAGGTCTGGAAACCAATTACATTTTTCAACAGGACAACGATCCGAAACACACCGCGAAGAAAACGGCTGCATTCTTCAAGTCAAACCTCATCAAAGTGCTGGAATGGCCTCCGCAGTCCTCTGGTTTAAACCCAATCGAAAATTTGTGGGTCGTGAAAAGTGGGCAAAACAGGAGTTTCTAACAAAAATATCTATCCGAAATACTCACAAGGTCACACCAAATATTATTGGTTGTTAAAGTTGCTGTTGAAGTTAAAATGATCATCAATAAATTAAATAAAAAAAAAATCAAGTATATGATTTATTTGGTCCAAGAGAAAATCGACCTACCCTTATCAAAACAAAGGTTTAAAAGAACTCATATATAAGCACACTCATTTCTCTTCAAAGTTCTAATACGGACTAAAAATGCAACAATCTTCACATATTGCAACTTTCTCTAGCTCATGAAATGCTTTTTATTTTGGGGAAAATTTAATATCAGCCCGAGCGTATGATTTGTTTTGTCCAGTACTGTGTATTAAATTAGTTTTTCAATCTCTGTGTCACAGTTTGCTACCAATATCAACTAGAATAATTCTCGCTGGAAATCTAAAATACTTAACATCGAGCTCGTATACCAATATCCAGCTGTATACTAATAATCTTCCATTACTCGTCAATGGAGGTAAATACTTTTACGGTTGGGTTTTTGTATACGAGTTCGACATGAATACCCATTATGTCACTACTTATGGTAAAGGCTGTAAATCGAATCCAAATGCAATTTCAGATACTAGCACTTCATTTCAAATTGATAAAAAAAAAACAAACTGATTTGATTCTGATGTTTTATTTTAAATATTCCGATGAAATCTTTTAAAAATCACTTAAAAAAAATTTTTGAAAACCATTGTGTTGTTTAGTTTTATGCGGATTTTTGATCAGCTAAAAGAGTATAATTTTCTAGGCAAATATTATATCGTTGTCCTCCTTTTTTTTTTTTTTTTTTTTGAATGGAGAATGAAAAACTAGACTGGGACACAGTTGTATGGGAAAAAAGCGTTGGTGTAATTTTTTCGCCCCAATGCACTTTTCGTGTTCCTTATGGGTCCTGTAACAACTGTGTAACTTTTCAGATCGATCGGTGGAACCCCTGATTTGCGCCCGATTTTTAAAGTTTCCATACGATTTTATATGAGAAAATCCACTTTTTCAAAACTTATCCTCTAGAAATTTCCAGTTAGCTCCTAAAAATATATCAATACATGATATTTGTAGGAAATTTTCCTGGGAATAATTCTTCTGAAGACTGTAAGGCGCTACAAAATTTGTAGAAAGAGTTATTCACCTTAAACTGATCGAATGTCTGACGAACGGCTCAACATTGAATTTTTCCAGCAACACTGCTGCAGCATGCTGCTGTTGCAAACTCAACAACGTGATGAGAAACAGTTTCGCGTAGAATTAAGCTTGAAAGCGTGATTTTTCGCTCATAGTATTTTCGGAGAAAATGCTTAGAATATCAATCCCTATATTTTGATAGTATTCCTTGTGTGATTCATACCCCTAAAAGTGAGAAATCAGCTTTCTAAACACCCCTACGTAGTGAAAAACATTTTCGTGTGGGATTAAGCTTGAAGGTATGATATTCTGCTCACGTTATCTTCATTATCGGAGGGCTTGCTTAAAATATTAATTATTAAGTTTTAATGTAGATTGATTACTCCCCCTAAAAGAGGGAAGTAAACTTTCTAAACACCCACGTCGTGTGACTCTGGTGTCGTTCAGAAAAGAGTTTGGTAGATACATAGCTACAATTTGTGCAGATACATGGCTAGCAGGTCACTACGAACCACGGTAAATGAAGTCTATTGAAAAAGAGAAAAAGAGAGTATTGATCTTTGGGCGGGATGTTGGTTGAGCGGGCACCATGGTGGGCCGCTGAAAGATCCGAAACAACTGGAAAAGGGTAGGTTTTCAAAGTTTTTCTTTAGCTCCCCGTGTTGATTGCAAACCGCTGTCTGTTGAAAATGGAAACATCTTTGGCTCCAACTTAATTTTTTATTACTGATAATTATTGCAATGTATATTGATTAAAACATATACAAAAATTCAACAAAAAAGGTTATCACCTTTCAATATTTCAGAGGCTTTTGTTGTCTGTGGGATTCGACAACTTGTAGCAAATAATTCTGTTGATCGGGATCTTTTGTTATTTTGTTGTTGTAGTCGCTGACAAGCTTCACGGCTCTTTCTGCAAAATCATTCACTACTGCAATTGCCTTCACGCGTTCTTGTGCTTCCAGATATTGTTTATTTGATTGCCATTTTTCAGGTTTTTCTTTAAGAAAGTCCGTTGAGATTTTCATGATTTCGAAAAATCGTTTCGTTGCCTTCGTTACAAAGTTAGAAAGTGTAGAGTTTTTCTGAATGTTATCAGCCTTTACTGAGACTTTAGCATTCTCAAGTTGTTTTGCCTTCTTAAGTTTTTTTTTGCTTCTGTTTACCTTTTTTCGCTACTAGAACAGACGAATGTCTTCTTCTTCCTCACCTGTGTATACCTCATTGGTTCGTAGTGACCAGCTGGCCATGTATCTGCGCAAATTGTAGCTATGTATCTACCAAACTCCTTTCTGAAAGACACCAGGGTATGATCTATTGAATTGGCACCAGAACCCAAGTTGTCACACGAGGTGGGTGTTTAGAAAGTTTACTTCCCTCTTTTAGGGGGGGTAATCAATCTACATTAAAACTTTATAATTAATATTTTTAGCAAGCTCTCCGATAATGAAGATAACGTGAGCAGAATATCATACCTTCAAGCTTAATCCCACACGAAAATGTTTTTCACTACGTAGGGGTGTTTAGAAAGCTGATTTCTCACTTTTAGGGGTATGAATCACACAACGAATACTATCAAAATATAGGGATTGATATTCTAAGCATTTTCTCCGAAGATTCTATGAGCGAAAAATCACGCTTTCAAGCTTAATTCTACGCGAAACTGTTTCTCATCACGTTGTTGAGTTTGCAACAGCAGCATGCTGCAGCAGTGTTGCTGGAAAAATTCAATGTTGAGCCGTTCGTCAGACATTCGATCAGTTTAAGGTGAATAACTCTTTCTACAAATTTTGTAGCGCCTTACAGTCTTCAGAAGAATTATTCCCAGGAAAATTTCCTACAAATATCATGTATTGGTATATTTTTAGGAGCCAACGGGAAATTTCTAGAGGATAAGTTTTGAAAAAGTGGATTTTCCCATATAAAATCGTATGGAAACTTTAAAAATCGGGCGCAAATCAGGGGTTCCACCGATCGATCTGAAAAGTTACGCAGTTGTTACAGGACCCATAAGGAACACGAAAAGTGCATTGGAGCTAGTACTTATTTTTTGTCCCACCCTAATGAAAAACACCCAGTAATCTATTGAACGACAGTTGGTACATGAGAGAACTGTCATTTAATGGATTGGTTTTTCAAAGAGCAATGAAATATTTTTTATTAAATCACGTTTGCGTGTATTACAAGAAAACATTCAGTAAAACTGTGGTAAAACCATAATGATATATATGATATGATAATGTAATTATTGTCGAAAAATGCTTTGAACTGCATAAATATTTGAATTTCCTACAAATAACTGTGAACATGACAAACGTTTTCTTTCAATTTTATTATTATCTGTTTCTTTTAAAACAAAACGCACATACACATTCGTATTTCGACCATCGTTACGACAACGTGTTAAGTGAAAATCGGAGCGTGAATGAATCGGTTGTAAGCGGAATTCAACACCTTTTTTGAAAAAGCAATTTAATATTCGTCTGAAAACCAAGACACAGTAATAGTGATTACCTGAGAAGAAAAAAGAAGTGAGAAAAGTGATAAAAAATAAATAAAACATAAATTTGAGCGAAAGGACGCCATATTGAAAAGTGTAAACCTATAGCACGTGCAAAATGCAAGCGGATACGGATCCTCCGGATCCACTTGAAACAGAGAGAGGAACGACATCACAAGTGAAAAATGATAATACAGTTAGAAACACGTGCTTCACCTACAGCAATGTAGATGGCGCCCCATATAGGATTTATTTTGAATTATGCAACAGCAATGCAATGGCGAAAATCAATACATTCTCGCTTGGGTCCATGCTGAGAGGTATGGGAGACTATAAAAATTACATCACGGACATGAAGTACGTTGGACAACACAAAATCATGGTTTTTATGCGAAGCTACAAAAAAGCCAACTCATTAGTGGAAATGATCAATAGCGAGGAAGGAATTTATAAAGCTTATGTACCTAAACATTTGGTTTGCGTCACCGGTGTTATATCAGGAGTACCAGTAAATATCGACGTAGATGAAATCAAAGCAGATGTGGAGTGCGAAGTGCCAGTTGTAGATATAACAAGAATGACAAAAATGGTGGACGGAGAAAGGATACCGTTAAATCGTCTGATAATAACGTTGATACCGTTAAATCGTCTGATAATAACCTGTAGAGGGGGAAAAAGATGTGACAAATATACATTACGACACGAAACCATGGCAGAATATCAGAATTGTCAGAATGAAATGAAATGCATACATTGCAGAAGCAAAAAACATAGATCAACAGACGAAAACTGCCCTGAAAGAAAACGGCAACAGAATATCAAATTCCTGATGGCTAAGAAGAATTCAACCTATGTGGAAGCAAAGGAACATTTTCCTATAACCAGTCAAAACGTTTACGAACCGCTACGTAACGCACAAGAGTATCCCAGCGTGGTAGAGAGCTTCGCTACAATTACTGAAGGTAATTTCACATGGAAAAACCCGTTAAGAGAGCAATGGAGGAAATCAAATGAAGACCGTAATCCAAACAAACCAGCAACTAGATGCACATACACAAACAAACCACCTAACCCAGGCGTAAAAAGAATTCGCACAGAATTACCTCTGACAAACTTAGCAGAAACATCTTCGCTGCGAAAAAATGAATTATTACGAAACGAAACAGTACCTAACACAACAAAAACCGGATTAAATAATCCACATCGTGTAACGGAGAAAGAGCAATGGGAGGCAAAACTAAAACAAGCTCAAGAAATTGCGAATAGGACACAAAAGGAATCTATGATGTCATTTTATACAGATTTTATTAATATACTCGGATCAAGAGATGATATTAAAGATATATTTAATACATGCACAAGAAAACTTGCAGATTCGGTAGTGTTAAATACAAATCAAAGCTTCGAATCACCATAACTTTGCAATGGATTGTAAAAAATTAAGAATTTTTCAAGCAAATATACAAAGTTTATCTAAAAATAAAAGCGAGTTACACAGACTTCTAACAGGAAATCAATTTGACACAGCTCTACTATCGGAAACCTGGACTCAACAATGGTTAGAAAATTTTAACACATACAAAATTGCAAGTTACCACTTTATCCCATGTTCGAGGGACGACAATTATGGAGGCGTAGGAATCATGCTTGAGAATAATATGAATTATAACATCATATCATTGCCAAATGTATCACGTCTTACACAAGTAGTGGCGATAGAAATTATACACTTGAAATTGGTGATTGCAGCAATTTATATGAGCCCGAGTATCACGGTAACTGATTACGAGAAAGATACTAGAAAAATTTTCGCAGCTGTTAAGGGATACAGAAAAGTACTGATTGGTGGCGATTTCAACGCGCACCATTTCACATGGGGCGGCGGACGATGTAATAGAAAAGGGGTGATATTAATGGACGTAATTGTTTATTATAAAATATATTTTTTTTTAATTTTTAATAATTTTTTAATCCTACATGACGGTTCAAATACGTACATACCACTGCAAACGAATATGACACCTTCAGCAATTGACCTAACATTATGCTCGGCAGAAATATATAGCGATTTCGAATGGACGGTGCTTGACTATGGAATAGGTAGTCAACATATGGGAATTAACATCTGCTGGAAGGGATACAACCAACAGAAGACAGCTTACTTCTTTGATAAAAAAATCATTAATGATCAAATGGCACAGCTGGATCCCTCACGAGTTAAGAACGTAGAAGACTTAACAAACGGTATGAAACGGATTTTTAAAAATAGCAGAAAGAAAAACACCAAGACCCCAAAATTCTGGTGGTCAAAGGTTGTCGAGGAGGCGTGGAAAGAGAAAAATACAGCGAGGAATAAATTTAATCAGGTCTCAAGTTTACAAAACCTACTAGAGTACAAACGAAAAGCAGCGATATTTTTGAGAAGGAAAAGAGAGGAAGTTAAGAAAAAATTAGAAGAATTTCCAGACGAAGTAGGACCGTTTACATCATCTAAAGAACTATGGATGAAAATCGGACGTTTGACAGGAAAACGTATATTCAAAAAAGAAAACAATATAATGTTCGACAATGAAGAAATGGCCGAAGGGTTTCTAGATACGCATTTTGGTAAGCATAATCCGCAACAGTACATCCAACATAGATGGCCTACGGAGACAACGACAGAGAATTTACTAAACATGCAGAATTGGCAAAATGCACTGGCAAAAAAAAACATCAGCACCAGGAGAAGACAAGTTGACATACGAACTGTTAAGACAGTTAAGTAAAGAAGTAACAACTAATATTATCGACGATGTTAACACAATGTGGAGGAGAGGATCTATCAACGATGCCCTAAAAACAATTAAAGTGGTTGCTATTCCAAAACCGAATAGGAACCAAAACACTGCAGAAGGCAAACGACCAATTTCACTTGTCCCAACAATCACAAAAATTGTAAACACCGTAGTCCTAGAACGTCTTCAAAAATTCCTGAGAGCAAAACAAATCCTCCCAGATAAATCTTTCGGATTTAGAAAAGGTACCTCTACAACAACTTGCATATCATTTGTGTGTAATTGGATTAAACAAAATAAACGCGACAATTACGTCACAGCATTAATATGTATAGACCTTTCTAATGCATTTAATGCTGTTCGAACCGAGAAATTAGAAAAAAATGCAGGATATCGGGGTATCATACGACATACAATAGTGGATAAGCTCGTTTTTGCGAAACAGAGAAATAGTGATGCATCTGCGGCACAAAACAATTGATCGGACGATTCAAGATGGGTAACCCCAAGGAGATGTTCTATCACCAACACTGTTCAACATCTATACGACTGAACTTCACGATAATGATCAAGAAGACGTCGTCCTTGTACAATTCGCAGAAGATTTTGGCGTTTTGATACGTGAAAAAAATTTAGCAGCATTGAACGAAAAAGCTCAATCATATATGGACAAGTTTAGTGATACTGCAAATAGATTAAATTTCGAAATAAATCCTGACAAAACGAAAGCGATTCTGTTTTAAAATAACGACAAAAAACTTGACATAACAATCAATGGAACAACAATAGAAACGGTTAGAAATCACAAGTACCTCGGGGTAGTTTTTGATCGATACCTTAGTTTCGGTCAGCGTTGCCAGGTATCCAGATTTAGCTGGATTATCCAGATTTTTGGACATGTATCCAGGTAAACAGCTTTGATGTCAAATTATCCAGATTTTTCATGGATGATCCAGATTTTATCCAGATTTTATTTTCTCTGTTCCGCAAAAAGGTCATCACTTCAATTTTGGCGCGAAATTTTGCAATTTTGTCACCTCAAATTTTGCGTACACCAAGACTTTTATCCGAAAAATTAACCTTTCACCCCACGAAATGACTGCCAGATTTTTTCCAGATTTTTATTTTGCCTTTTCCAGATTTTTTAAAAAATGGCCTGGCAACGCTGGTTTCGGTGCACACATAACAACCACGCAGATGAAAGTGCAAGAAAGACTAAATATGCTTAAGATACTGAACGGTGTGAAAAGCGGAGCACATCCGGATACCCTGATTAAAATACATGTAGCACTATGCAGAAGTGTAATTGAGTATGGTAGCTCGGTGTACAATAATGCGAGAGCAAGCAACCGTAACAAGCTGTACATCTTAAACAACCATTGTTTAAGAAAAGTGACAGGCGCAACAAAAACAACACCTTTGAATACACTGGCTGCATTAAGCGGACAAGAACCATTAGATCTCCGGATCAAGTATGTAACACAACGAGAAATAACGAGACATTTTTCCAGAAATAGCGAAGTAAAGAAACAACTTGAAAATGTAAGGATTCCAGATAACTGTGATAATCTAGATAAATCTCGCCAAATATGTGAAAAGGGCCCATGTGCCATATGTAAACAAGCCACAATTTCACGTTTTTCGACAAAAACAAGCTTAATCTGCCCATACAATAAGATTTGCTGATTGAAAACAACTTCTTTTATCAACAAATCTTATTTGTAGGGATAGATTACGCTTGTATTAATCACAAAATGAGAAAATTTGCATGGGCGCAACTAAGGAAAATTTTTTAGGGGGGGGCTAGTTTTCATGTATGTCATTTTAAAAAAGGGAAAAAAGAGTTTGAATATGCTTTTTTAATGACGCTTAAAATAGTATCGTAAAAGCAGAAAAAATCACTTCGGGATAGAATCTCCGAAGATGTACTGAATATCTTGAACACATCGTCAACGCCAAGCTCTTTCAGCAACAATGATTCGATATTGAGGAGAGCTAGATTTGGTAAACGGCTGGGCAGTGCTTTTTAACAGTTCACCCGTACTAGTTAGAATAAAATAGACCCCACTGTGGTTCAAGGCATAATGCCCTATTCCTACCTCCACGTGGTACCGACTGGGATACGAGCAACCAAGGAAAAACCGGTGAACCGGTGGGGTAGTTGTTCTCCTTAGAGAGCAGGTTGTCTGCGCGTCTAGCCCACAGGCTAGGGGTATACTGAACTATGCTAGCACTAGCATACTAGCATACTGAAATAAACATACTACGGAGAATCAAGAATTCAAAACGAACCGGAACAATCGGCAATGACCCAGCCGACGAAATAAGGACGACGATTAGAAGCTCAGTACATGTAACAGTAGATCGCCTAATGACCCGGATGTCGACCGGATTCTGCTGGATCAGCTAGAACCCCGCCACTTCGACATCGTTGCGCTCCAGGAGCTTTGCCTGAAAGGAGAGAAGGTACGGTGGATTTGTGGCCGCAAGGCACAGTACCACCAAAGCGGCAGGCAATCAGCGACAGGTTGTGTTTGTTGAGAATAAAAGGCCGGTTCCACAACTACACTATTCCCAATGTGCACTGCCCTCACGAAGGAAGACCTGATACAGGGAAAGAAGCGTTCTACGCACAGCTGGAAAAACTCTACGATAGCTGCTCGCGTAGAGATATCAAGATCGTCGTTGGGGACATGAACGGAAGAATAGACTTATATAAGCCGGTTCTCGGCCCGCACAGCCGCGGATTAGCACTACAAAGTCCCTTCTTACCTCGACTAACGTACAGCAAAACAAATTGACCACGTTCTCAACGACGGCCCGTTCTTCTCAGACATTACAAACGTACGCACCAATCACGGTGATGATCGGACATGACCACTTCGATACAAAAAACTACAAAACCCTGATAACCGGTAGTCCTCTACGGAAGTCTTTTTGATATTTTCGAACAGAAGGTGCCTATCGGCGAACAGAAGGTGACTATCTACGGCGGAGCACAAGCGGACGACGGATAATGGCTACAGCGCATGAACCATGAGCTACAAGCGCTGCTTGGAGAGAACCCCATTGCACACCTGGCGAAAGACATTAGGTTGCGGTGGGCCGGTCACATCGTAAGAATGCCGGACGACAACCATGTGAAATCACTTCTCTTCAGCAACCCTACCGGCACAAGAAATTAAGGGGCGCAGCGTGCATGATGGCTCGACCAGATCGAAAGAGACTTACGAGTGATGAGACGTCTGGGGAACTGGTGAAACACAGCCCAAAACCGAGTAAACTGGCGACTACTTGATACAGCACGAGTTACTACAGCTCTCGTCTGACTGGTAAGGTGAGAAAGAGAGCAAGGGTTGAGAATCGATCCTGGGTGCAGAACTAGTTCTTAGCCAATGAATGACGACATCTCAATTTGTGTGGATTTTGATGCTCTGATAAGTAGTATGGAATGTATATATATTGAATACAATCATTCTCTGGGAAATTCTAGGGGGGCTAAACACGTTCCAGGGGGGCTTCAGCCCCCCCGTAGTAGAGCCCATGAAAATTTGGCTTGTTTACAAATGGCACATGAGCCCTTTTCACATGTTTGGTGAGAAATATACTTACCAAGAAATAGTATACTGGGATAATAAGGACATCTTTCAAAATCTATACCCACTCGTCACGCTCAACGGAATAATCAGGGCAGACATCAATACATGTTTGGATCTCCTGGACACAGCAAAAAAGCAGACAATCCCAATGAAAATGAAACAAGCGGCACTTTGGGCAATGAACGGCAAATACCATAACAAAGGTAGAATATTCACGGATGCCTCAAAAGTTAGCTCAACTTGCAGTGTTGGAGTTTACAAAGAAAACAGTTATTGTAAGCTTTCAGCAAGATTACTACGGGAAACTAGTATAACATCCGCAGAGTTAGTCGCTATACACTTGGCACTCAAACACGCATAATTTAGAAGGATACGTAATATACACAGACTCAAAATCAGCATGTACAATGCTAGAAAACGCACAAGAAACGAGAACCGGAGAAAAAACATTGACGGAAATACTTGAACTATGTTGGAAAAGATATATTATAATTCAGTGGATTCCCAGTCACGTCCAGATAACAAGAAACGAAATCGCCGACCACCTCGCAAAATGTGGACAAACTTCTCAAACAACAATAAATAACCATCTACTGGTTAAAGACGTGCAAATGTATATAAAGAAATAAATAGAGAGGAAAGCTTCACAATGGTATGAAGCGTATTCACAAGAAAAAGGAAGAACATACTACGATATACAATCGACATTCAAAAAACAACCTTGGTTTAAGAGAAAAGATCTTAAAGCAAAGGAAGTGGAACTTCTGAATCGTATTATGGCAGGACATGATTACTCGAAAAAAAGTAGGAGGGTGGTATTCAAGACACGACCGCATGACGTTGACTACCGTATTCTTAAAAAAAAAAATATTCCATTGAAGCAAATAGTAAAGGGAATTACAACGCTTCTTTTACAAAACTTCTGTAACAAAATTTCGAGGCTCCAAAAGGTACCAGTTTCCGATTATTCTCGTCCAGAATTCCAGCCATTTTAGTATTTTGCAGTAGCCATTTATTACTAACAGCCACCAGCATAACGGGTGAAACCGGCACGAGATGACCGGTACTATTTTGTCTTTCCTCCTTTCAGCTGCTAACATCCTGGCGCTGTCGTGAAATTAACATCAACATAAACATGCATTTTTGCAAGGTTTTTTCCGCTAGCAGCAGCAATTGTAAAACATAAAATTCAACTAACCGCTTCTATTATAAAACTGCGAGGCACCAAAAGGTGCCAGTTGCCGATTTCTTGTTTACTGGTTTCCGTCCAGAATTCCAGCCATTTTAGTACTTTGCAGTAGCCACCAGCATCACGGGTCAAACCGGCACGAGATGACCGGTACTATTTTGTTTTTCCTCCTTTTAGCTGCTAACACCGAGCGTCCGTATGTACCCGGTACGGTTTAATAATGAAACTGATGGGGTGAAATGTTCGAACGATACGTTTTATACCAAGGCTTCGTCACATAATTAGAAAAAGGGAGGGGCTACATAGATGATGGAATGGTAGAGACAAATGTTTCTTGAAAGCTGCGCCGGCCGCTGTCATAATATTAACACCAACACAAACATGCATTTCTGCAAGGTTTTTTCCGCTAGCAGCAGCATTTGGTAAAACAGAAAATTCAATTTGCCGCTTCTGTAACAAAATTTCGAGGCACCAAAAGGTGCCAGTTGCCGATTATAGTTTCCTGGTTAGTCCGTCCAGAATTCCAGCCATTTAAGTATTTTGCAGTAGCCATTTACTACTGAAGCCACCAGCATTACGGGTGAAACCGGCACGAGATGACCGGTACTATTTTGTATTTCCTCCTTTCAGCTGCTATCACCTAACGTCCGCATGTCACTGGTGCGGTTTTGGAATCAGAATGATGGGGCGCCGGCCGCTGTCGTAAAATTAACACCAACAAAAAGATGCATATTTGCAAGGTTTTTTCCGCTAGCAGCAGCATAAACATCGGAAACAGAAAGTGACAACAACAATAACAACAAAGTCAGATCGATTGTATCCGTTAGTGTCGACTGTGCTTGGGAAGAGAGGTAGTGATTGGCTGCGCGGTATGATTTAGACAATCGATATTAATTACCAATTTTTCAATAGTGTATCTCAAACAATAGTTTGTTGTTGTTACATAAATTTAACCGTAAAAGAATTTCTGATCGATTGATGCCAAAACCTCGAAAACCTGATTATAGATGACTGCAAAATAAGCGCTCAAAACCTGACCACTTTTCTCTGGTTTTCCCTGGTTGAATTACTAGATTTTCAAATTCAGGGGCCTAACTTCGATATAGACGTTAGTCAACGTCAAAATGGCTAGCGAAAATGAAAATTATTGATGATCCCAATTGTAATGTCTGTGCTCAAATTGAAACAGCGGAGCACATCATACTGATATGTCCGCAATACAAATCAATTCGTTCAAAATTTAGCTTAGATGGAAAGTTTAAAAAACTAACAGATTTATTTAAAACTAACAATATTTGCCTATACAAAGAAGTTATATTATTCCTAAAAGAAATTAAAATGGAACTATAAACTTGAAAGAGTCCACAGTGACGTTAAAAGGAATAACAGGGCATATAGTCTAAGTTACTAGCCCTATTTTTGAAGCTGACAGGAGTTGGCTTAAAGCAGAAACAAGAAGAAGAAGAAGAAGAACGCACATAATTCATCGCCGAAATCGTCGCCATGCAGTTCATACAGCGTTTTGTTTTAAAAGAAACAGACAATAATATTTTTATATCAAAAATCGGGCACGTTACCAATAATTCGTGTTGTAGAAGATTCACGCTGCAACCCTGCACTCACTAGCAGTCCACTGGCTGACGTTTCTCACACTGCTTTTTGAAAGTATTTTGACAGCCAACACAGAAAGCGCAGAAAGCAGAATGTTTAAATTTTAGTTGTCGCATGCTTGCGGCATCAGCTGGATGACTATAAAATTTTCACTGTAATTAATTTTCTTTCACAAAATAATAAATAAACCATACCAGGAATGAATTTACTTCCCAAAACAACCACCGATTTTGGTACAACCGAGTATTGGAACAATTTCTTCAAGAAGCGTGGTAAAAAAGCTTTCGAATGGTGTGTATCTGCGTAACATTTCTTGTGTGAATAAACAATTGAAAATGTCTCAATTTAAGGTACGGTGAATATCCGGAACTGTGTGGCCAACTGCACAAGTATGTGAAACCGAAGGACGAAATTCTGATTGTTGGTTGTGGAAACTCTACCCTCAGCCAGGATTTGTACGATGTTGGGTTCAAGTGCGTAACGAAAAAACGGTTCAGTCAAACATTCGCTAAAATTTTGTGCCATTTTCAGACAAATTACTAACATCGACATCTCCGAAGTTGTCATTAAGCAGATGCAGGAAGCAAACAGGCTGTCACGTCCGGAAATGCTATGGTACCACATGGACGCCACTGCGATGAACTTCTCCGATAGCAAGTATTCCGTTGTGTTGGATAAAGGTACACTGGATGCTTTGTTTACGGATGAATCGGATGCCACGGTAACGACGGTTCGAAAGTACTTTTTTGAGATATCTCGTGTGCTACGTGTTGGAGGTCGTTACGTATGCATTTCCCTGCTACAGGAGCATATTTTAAGGGAGCTGTTAAGCTATTTTCCTGAGAACGAATTTGTGTTTCGGGTGATACGCTGCCTTGAAGCCGAGCAGAAAACAGCCGACGGAAATGGCGATGGATCATCCATGCCGGTTTTCGTGGTGGTAGCCACTAAGTTTAAAAAGTTGCCTCTCAAGGTGCTGGAACTTTGTATGGCGGGGGAGGAGATACAGCGCGTCCAGAAGCCGGAAGAAATTACCCTTTCGATAGTGGCTGCTCAAAAGGCGGCGATGGTTTGCAATGGGTTGGTGCGGGGCAGCATAGCCGGGTTCAACGAGGTGTGCCTCGATCTTCATAAACCGGGTCAAAGCGACGCTCGATTCACGATACACGTGCTAGACCAGAAACCGGTACGCGGTAACGGTAAGTACGCCGCTTTCATTGTTCCTCAAGGACGAGAGACGGAATGGTTATTTTCGACGCCCAAGGGGCGTCACAAATTGCTGACATCCGCCGGGCACGATCGGTTGGCGATTGTTTCCATGCATCGAGGCCAGAGCTATGATAGTTTGGATGCCGTTAAGGAAGAGCTGAGTGAAAGTGTTAAATCGCTCGCTCCGGCCGGACTGCGAGTACAGGTGAGTTTTTTATAGCAATTACAGAATAGACAACTGAATATGTAAATATTATTTCGTTAGATTCCCTATCTTTCCCTGGGTTCAGATGTAGGACAACGAGAGACAATATTCAGCGGCCACAGTGCGATTTCGGGTGCTTACATAGTGGAAGAAGTTCTAGGGAATGATAACCGACTTCTTCGACGGTTGGTTTTTCTCAATAATCAGTCTGTGGTTCAATCGGAGGCAATGGTCAAGGTGAAAAAGCAAAAGAGCAAACTGGAGAAGGTGATCGATCCTGGTTATTTAGCGTGCCAGCATCATCTGTACATGACAATTGGTGTCCATTTAGCGATCAGCTTAGATGCAGCCGCAGCTGCAAAAGATGTGATGATTATTGGACTTGGTGGAGGCGGTCTCTGTACATTTATTCGTCAGTGTCTTAAGTAAGGTTCCCTAAAACAACTACCACAAGTTTTAATGATTCTTAATTTCAGAAACATAAATTTAGTGGCAGTGGAAATTGATTCGGAGATGCTGTCAGTGGCCACTCAATACTTTGGTCTGACGCCAGACGACCGATTGAAGGTGGAAATCAAGGACGGAATCGATTATTTGACAGAATGCGCCCAAGGCGCTAGTAAACACTTCCGCGCCATTTTGTTCGACGTGGATAGCAAAGACTCCAGTCAGGGTATGAGCTGTCCACCGGAGGCCTTTCTCGAGCAAGCCGTACTAGCAAACGTGAGCCAGCTTTTGAAGGGCACAGGCATATTCGTTCTGAATTTAGTCTGCCGGGATGATTCCCTGCGCCAGCAGGTCGTGGAGAAATTGAAACAAACCTTTAAGTACGTACTGTCCTACAAATTAGAGGAAGATGTGAACGAAATTTTCTACTGCGCCGATAGCGCGGCACTCGATTGTGCCGAAAAGTGGCAAAGAGCAATGAAACAATCCGCGGAGGGCTTGAATAGTTTGGCCAAAAAAGCCAAACTGAGTAGAGTGGACCTTGTCGATTTGCCGGAGTTTATGCAAGGGTTGAAACTCTGAATAAATAATGACTACTTCTAAGGAAAGATTCTTTTTACGTTCTACTAACGAAACTGCCTGAAAAATTCGAATGTTAGTAGCTATTTACTTATCGTCAATAATATCGACTGCTAGGCGTACATAAAAACGGGTTTTACTTATTATCATACCTTCTTCAACACGTACTCGAAATTCACACGATAATTTTGAAATTGATAACAATTATGCTATGCGTTGCTTTACTTAGGGTTCACTATGCTGAACATTTTCGCCTCATCATATGGGTTAATATTTCAGCTTACTGCATGCAATTTTAAATCTACTTTTGCTGGAAATTTCTACACATGTTAATTTGGGTATTACTTTTTTTATCTTCGTAACACAAAGCATTGACAGCGATCCAATATTTGTTGCTCTAATTAACGGCCTGTGGACAGTTTCGTTTCAAGGATACTCCAAGCAGAAGACCGATTTTCACACTGAACAACACTGACTCTAAACCCTCTAAAATTCCATAATTCTCCTAGCAGATTGAGCAGGTGAGATCATGTTTTATGTTTTTTTTTTTCGTTTATCAAATGGTTTTCAGATTATTTTATCAGTTGGATCTGTCTGCCTTGAAAAAAACGTTAACATTGCCGCTACGCGAGAAAACCTTTTAGCACTTATTTAACATGCAAATTCAATGTTAGCCACTAAATATATACACTAACTTCAAACTTCAAATAACCTCTATTGGTCATGACAATTTGTATTTGATATTTTGACTAAGAAGAAAACGTTCTTTTTTATAATTTATAATTTACCATCAAAAATCGATTAACATAGAAAATATAAATAAACAATAAGAAACAAATGCATTATTTTTACAACTATTATGAACAAGAACAAACATATTTCCCACACATTCACAACAGTAAAGTACGATGCGAAACATTTACAATATATCAAAAATGCTGCTTTGAGCATCCTTGACTCCAAACTTGCCCACAGCTAACTTTCAGTAGAAACAGTCACAGGATTGATTAGACAATTCAATTAGGTTCCAATATGTGTGTGTAATATGTGTGTGAATATATAGGTACTTTCCTACACAACTATTGTACGAATAAAATGAACATTTTATTGTGTAACCTTATAGCAGTATAACCTACTCATCCTCCCAGCCATCCATTCATTCATGCTTGGCTTTTAGAAAGCTCTCCCTGCCCCAACAAACACACACTTTCACGGTTACTGTTTTTTTTTTTTTTTTTGTTTTTCAGTCAGTCTATCGAGTTTTAAGGAACCATTCTGCAGCAGCCGCCCCACTAGAACACCTTGCGGAGCAACCGTCGAAAGCTACCGCCCCCATTTCCGGTCAATTTTTTCTCACTCGAACTGGTGCTACCGTTAAACGACGACGACATCTTCAGCTTCGGCTCCGAGTCGGTCCCGTTGATAGAACCATTCCCCACGGTTTGCACCTCGGGACTTTCGGATTTCGCTTTACGCTTACCGAATTTGTTACTATTTTGACTAGAGGACTTTTTCAGCTTGTACCACTCATTACCACTGCTGTGGCGTTTGTTGATGCTGTTGTTGTTGTTAACGGTAATGACGGGTTCCAGACCGCTTACGTCCGTCACTGACGACGGGTCTTCCGCGACAGAGTTATGATTATTGGTCATATTGATTCTAACACTGCTGCTTCCACTACTACTCGTATTACTACTGGCACTGCTCAGATTTTGGCTGGGTGTGATTTTTTTGCCGGATGACCTTCGGCTCGACCGAAGGAATGAGGACTTGAAAAAAGCTGGCGACGATAGGCGCCGTCCTATGCCAGGCTTACCGGCTGGCTTCGAGTCAATCGATGACGTCGAAGAGCCCATTCCGTTAGTCCTACTGACCAGCTCAGAGGTAGAGTCTGGAATGAATTCGTTGTACGAAAGATCCGAAGCAGTTGGAATGATAAACTCATCGTTGTCCTCCAGCAAGGGTAACTCATCGATGCGATTATGTTCGTCCGGTTTACTCAACTCAGGTGTTAGTCGTCTCGGTTCCGGAGCTGATTCAGTACGTACGAGATCTGGCTTACCTGCCAGCTTGGCTTCTGGTGGTTCGGCTGAATTCGCTCGTTTGGTTCTAACACTACCAACTTGCTGAACAAAGCCAGCTGGAACGGAAGTTTTCCTATGTTTGTTTCTGCTTCTTTTTCGATCCGATTTGACACCATCTCCCCTGCCGTTATCCTCAATGAGCAAATTTTCGTACGTACCACTGATATTGAGCGCTTCTTCACTGGGACGCTTCTTTTTCAAAGATCCCACTCCAAGCTGTGCACCGCCTATCACACCATCGATCGATTTTCGTCTCAATAACTTTCCTCTAATAAGTTTTCCGCTGGTCGATAACTGTGCCAGCTCTCTGTCAATTGTTTCACGATCTGGCGAGGTCACCATCTGCCTGCGACAACTACGCAACACAATCCAACAAACCAGGAGCTGCGTAACGGCAATAGTCCCTACAGCAACGGCCAGCGTTCTCCAATTCAGTAGACTATCGCGAAAAAGTGAAAACTCCTGTCGCAAGCGTTCGTTCTCCTGGCGGAGGGCATCCTCGCTTTCCCGAATTCGATGGTTTTGCTCTTCGATTTCCGACAACGTTTTGGCATGTGACTGGTGCAGCTCTTCCACCTGCTTGCGATAGCGACGACTCAGCTCCTCCAGATACTGACCCGAAAGGCTCATGTTGCGCTCCAGGGCCTGGAAAAGTGGAAACAGCGTTGAATTGAATATTTTTCATATTTTATAAAACTACATAATATCTGAGTAATTTTCTATTTTCCATGATACTATATGTATCTCTCTTAATGTTTCTTGAAAAAAGTTCTATTGTTCTAAAAACGTTGTGATTATTTTTGTATTTTTGATTATTTCAGTCTTTTACAAACGTTCAATGAGCTTTTGAAATCAAAGTGTGCCAATATTAAAAGTTTTTTTCCAGCTGGTATTTCAGTCAATACTACAAGGTGGTAATTAGTAGACCATTTTGCCATTTGACACTTGGTTTTGACAGCGGGTTGTTTACATCTGACACAATTATAATTTTCGTTGCTGTTTAGTTAAGTTTTCGTGCGTAGTGACGTATTTTTGACGCAGAAGAAGCATCTGGAAAATAATAGGAAACAAATCTCAACAAAAGTCCGAAATTTGATTGTGCATGACTTTCAGCTTGAGGAGTTTCAACGAAACATTGCTGAGAAGTAAGCCGTGGGGCGGTGCAGCTGCTCATTTGAAAGCATCGTAGTCGATCGACCGAGAAGAAGACCGGAGACTGATGCAAAAACGAACGCGCTTATCATTCACCAAGTAAAGGAAAACTCACGCACGACCATTCGGGCGATTAAAGAAAGATTGGACATAGACCTTCCCACTCGCACCATTCGACGACGCTTGCTAACGTTTGCATTAAGGTGAAACGGTATTGAAGCCACAAACGGCCGATTTCGAGCCACCATTTCGAATTTTCAGAAGCACAAGACTGGGAAACACTAATGTGTTCCCTGTGAAAACGCTTTTTGCCTTTCTCCTAGAAAGGTATAGCAATCACTTGCAAAACCGAAGATATAAAAGTGCTCCAAAGGGCCGAATGGCATATATCACTCGACTCAGCTCGACGAGCTGAGCATTTTCTGTATGTGTGTGTGTGTGTGTGTGTGTGTGTGTGTGTGTGTGTATGTGCAGATTTTTATTCTCACTCACTTTTCTCAGAGATGGCTGGACCGATTTTCATGAAATTAATTGCAAATGTAAGGTCTTGTTGCCCCATAAGACCCTTTTGAATTTCATTGTAATCGGATTTTTAATTTCGAGGTTATGTTGAAAAATGTGAAAATCATGAAACATCAATATCTCAGAAAATACACAACCGATTTAAACAAAATTGGTCTCAAAAGAACGGGCTACCTAGAAAACCCTTAAGTTTTGAATTTCATAAAGATTGAACTTGTGGTTCAAAAGTTATGAAAAGAAACGTGTTCTGAAGACTGTTTAATCTCACTCATGTTTCTCAGAGATGGCTGTACCGATTTTCATAAAATCAGTGTCAAATGGAAGGTCTAATTGCCCCATGAGACCCTAATAAATTTGTTTTGCAATCGGATCATTACTTTGCCTGTTATGTTTAAAAATGTGAAATCCAGCTATGCAAAGGAACATATTCCGAAGACTACTTGGACTCACTCACTTTTCTCAGAGATGGCCGACCCGATTTCCACAAAATTAGTGTCAAATGAATGGTCTAGCTGCCTCAGAAGACCCTATTGAATTTTACTGTAATCGAACTGTAACTTCATTTGTAATGTGCCGACTTGTGAAAATCACGAAACTTCATTATCTCAAAAACTACACAACCGATTTGATTATTATTATCAGATGAGCGGGCTAGTTAAGGGTTAACTGATGAATTATAATTGAACACGTGGTTTCAAACTTTGGCTGCCCTACACGTTCCCATTTCACTTGATTATAAACGAACTTGAGCAACCGTTATGTATTAAAATGTTAATAAAACAACGAAAGTAAATTATCTCAAAGATTACATGACTTATTTGAACATAACTAGTGTCATACAAACGAGTCATCTCTCAAACTTACAAATAACAAACTTCATAATAATTTGATATGTGGCTCAAAAGTCATGGAAAGAAAAGAAATTCAAAGACTATTTAAAACTATACCTGCTTTGATCGATATATGTGGCCTCAACATAATTTAAATGTGGTATCGTACTATTTGAATGTTCCAAATTTATTGATTCCTTGCGATGTGTTAAAAGTCTGCAAATGCACGACGAATCGGCCATAGGATATGATCAAAGTCGAATAACAAATCGTTTGAAATGATTGGTTTTATCGAAATGACAACATCCCCGTCTTTTGGCTTCTGTACATCGCCTTAATTCTGAATATATTCATATTGGGTGGTATTCTGTCATTATCAGCAGACTTTCTGGCATCAATCTGACACCGGAAATACCCATATTGGGAGGTATTTTTGGTTGTTTTCCAGACTAAAAGTGGTCGTCTTCAAATTCAAAATAGTGTCCAGGGTCAATGTTTGGTTTCTATGCATCATCACGTTTACAGAAATATCCATATTGAGTATTATTCGGTCATTTCCGACTGTTGCCTATAAGTTGCCATTTAGCAATTCAAAATGGTGCCTGAGGTCAATTGTTAGCTCCTTGCATCATTCTGGTGTCAGAGATACTCATATTGGATAGTAATCGTTTATTTTAGGCTGTTTTTCACAAACTGGTAGTCGCCATCTTGGATTTCAAAATGGTATTTAGGATACTGGTTAAAGAAAAACTCATATTGGGTGATATTTGGTCACTTTGGACTGTTTTTCAGAAGCCGAAAGTCGTCATTTTGGACTTTAAAATTGCCTGTGAAATCAATTTCTGTCATCTGGGCGTAATTCTGGTTCCGAAAACATTCATATTGAATGGTATTTGGTCATTTCCGGCTGTTTGCCAGACACCGGAAGTCACCATCTTAAAATTCAAGATTGTGTCTGTGATCAATTTTCAGCTTCTGTGCATTTTTCTGGTTCCAGAAATACTAATATTTAATGGGAATCGTCCATTTCAGGCTGTTTTCCAGAAACCGGAAGTTGCCATCTTACAATTCAAAATGTTGTCTAAAGTCGATTTGTGGCTCCAGTGCATCATTACGGTTCCGGAAATACCCATATTGGGTGGTATTTGGTCATTTGCCGCTGTTTTTCCGACACCGGAAGTCGCCATTTTGGATTTCATAATGGCATTTGGAGACAATTTCTGGATTTTGGACGGCATTCTGGTTAAAGAAAAACTCATATTGGGTGGTATTTGGTCATTTTCTGCTGTTTTCAGAAACCGGAAATCGCCATCTTAGAATTTAAAATACTATCTGTGGTCGATTTTAACTCCTGTGTATTATTCTAGATACGGCTATTATTATATTGGGTGGAAATCGGCCATTTTCGGCTGTTTTCCAGAAACCGGAAGTTGCCATATTACAATCCAAAATGTTGTCTGAGGTCGATTATGGAACATATTTGTTACCACTAAGAACATTCACCTGCCAATATGGTTCCATTTAGTTCATTAGTTCGCGAGATGTGCAGAAGTTTGTGAAGAAACATGTACTTATAGAAGAGGGAGGGGCGTCAAACCATTATGGACATATTTGTTACCTCTAAAAACATTCACATACCAAATTTGGTTGTATTTTCTTGATTGGTTCTTGAGTTGTGCGAAATTTGTGTTTCATTCTCATGGGATCCCTCCCTTAAAGAAGAGGGATTCGGGTTTAAACCATTATGTACATATTTGTTACCACTAAAAACATTTACCTGCCAAATTTTGTTCCATTTGGTTGATTAGGTCTCGAGATGTGCACAAATTTGTGTTTCATCCAACTATTATGGACATATTAGTTACCCCTTAAAACATCCACATGCCAAATTCGGTTTCATTTGCTTGGTTTGTTCTTGAGTTGTGCAGAAATTTATGATTCATTTGTATGGGACCCCTCCCTTCCAGAAAAGGAAGGGGTCTCAAACTATCATAGGAACCTTTATCGGCACCAAAAACCCCTACATACAAATTTTCACGTCAATCGGTTCGGTAGTTTTCGGGCCTATATGGATCAGACAGACAGACAGACTTGACTGCATTTTTATATGTAAAGATTACAACATCAATATTTTAGAACCTAAAGAGTGAATATACATTTATTGAAACGAAGCATTCATGTAAATATATTTTTACAAACAAAAAATTGAATGAGAAAGGCTGGGTGTGACCGCTAGGTAGATTAATTTAGGTTTTTATGTTTGCTTCACCGCAGCAAACATAACATAGCATCTTCACAGGTGACGCATTAACTATTACCAAGTCTTGTACCCTCGAAAATTCGAAGCGGTGGTTCGAAGTCGACCATTTTTGGTACGAAGTGCTGCTGGAAGTTGCGTCGTTCTTCAAGAAATACCATAAGCGCGAAGACGCGGTGTCCTGGCCGGCTCTGGCATAGGTTCACTACTCGAAGCGATCATTAAATGGATATGGAGAGGCTGAATATACATGTGGTACCCAAGTCGGCAAATCCGCCCAACGTCCTTCAGCTGCTCTGTTTGCGGGATGCCCAACTGATGACGCCTCATCCAAGTCGAATAAAAAAAACCAGAATTGGGCTTCCGATTTCAATGGAAGCCTGTCAGTCTGCGTCCGCAAACATTGTTGTTGTATTTCGTAGTGAAAAAGAAAGATGCGTGATCTAGTCGATAGCGAAGAACTTAATGAGAGCTTTATTAGGTTTCTAAGATATTGTGTCCAGCATAGGAAAAACAACATATAGTAACTTCAGGAACGCCGGAATTCTCTTGAACCTGGGCTCTCTCACGGATACAGGATTAGTGGCTGACCCATCGTGTACTACAGGTCCACGTTGTGCGTAACGTTACCTTTACGTTCGATGATCCGTCCTTCTGCCCAGAAACATGCATTCCTTATGTAAATTTTAGCATATACGTCCTTGCTCTCAGCAAATGTTCTCTCTTCCGCACCATGTACGCGATTGAACTGCTCGTTTTACTCCTGGTTGAATTGTAGCTGCTCTACACAGGTTTGCTTGACGAAGTCCAAATGAGTCCGAAGTTTTCGTCCAAACATTGCTTCGGCTGGAGACTTTCCATCTGGAGCGGATTTATTCGGCGTATATCGATACGTGGACAGGAACTTTTGCAGTGCTTCTTCAACGATTCCCCTTCCTTCTTATTCAAAGTGCGCTTCAGGGTGTCCACATACCCGGAAATGATGTTTTTGACCAATTATTCTGAATCTGCTGGCTTACTTTTTACAGAGTTCTCTCCTTTTTGATTTCGTTCGAAATCATTTCATGTGTAACGGGGAATTTTGAAAGAGATTCCATTTGAATACATGCGGTGCTAGCTTCCAGCTGAGTGCTTGCAATAACGTACTCTTCATCTGGTCTGCGGTGTTGATTGATGAGTCTTTGTAATACTTCTGCCTCGGTTGACTTGAACTAAATTTTGAAATTATAAAGCAGCATAGTCAAAGCCCATCGTTGTAATCGGTTCGCTGTATGTACCCGTAAAAATGGAAGGGTGGCTTATGATCCGTCTGAAAAACGAATCGTCGTTCGAATAGCATCCGACGAAAATTGATGACTGCAAATATGAGCGCCAACGCTCCCTTTTCTTCTTCACTGCAATTCTACTCTGCTGGTGTCATGGTTCTAGATGTGTGACATACTGCCTTGATAGCACCATCCGAAGCGATGAAACAAAACTGCGCCCACACCTTCTTTTGATGCATCACCCGCAACAATGATATCGAGTGCCGGATCGTAGTGAGTGAGAAGAAGATTTGATTGAAGAATTTGCTTGAATCTGTTGAATGATTGCTGACACTCCGGGGACTAGTTCCACTTCCCTTTTCAGAATTTCATACAATTTGTCGTCGAAGCTCGTGCATGCCTCGAACAAATTTACTGTAGTAATTCACAGCTCCCAGAAACGAACGTTATGTTGGAACATCGAAAGGTGCTGGCATTTGCGTTATAGCTTAAATTTCCTCCGGATCTGGTCGGATGCCTTGTTGATTAATGAACCCCAGATATTAATTGATTAATGAACCCCAGATATTTGATATCGTTCAGGAAAAAGCTACACTTCTGGATCTTCAAGGTAAATCCAAACTGCTTGATCCGAGCGAATAGTTGATCAAGATGCTGGATGTGCTCCTTGATTGTATTGCTCGCTACGATGATGTCGTCCAAATAACCACCAGTGCCTTCTAGTCCGGCGATCATATTATCAATGATTTCTTGAAACTCACCTAGAGACAGACGGTTGTACTCGAAAAGACCCTTGTGTGTGTTGATCTGGTCCACTGTCCACTGTGTGTTGATCTGGTCCAGATTTCGGGTACGTTACGTGGATCTCTATTAGGTAGCGTTCCTCTTCCGTTTTGCCTGAACACCTGAGACCCGGGTAGTATTAAAAGATGTTTGCGGGGGGAGCGCAGATATGGTCACGTCACTAGTTGGAGTGTCATAGTCTTCGCCAGTGCTTGATTCGTCGTTCTTCACCTGTTCATCATCATCATTGATATTGATTGCGGCTTCTTTTTCTTTACGAACTAATTTCATTTTTTGTCATATTGACTTACATTTTAAGTTTAGTAAAGCGGGCAATGTATGTAGTTTCGCGGGAATGCGAAGATGAACGGGAATAGGTGTGACTAGAATTAGAAAAAAATTTCCCTCGTCCAGACGGGACACGAACCCGCAATCTCCGTTGTCTCCGGCAAGGTGTTTTGGCCAATTAAACTACTGGGTAAGGGTAACTCTTCCTAAGACCAATGTCGAATCACCCTCTACTATTGTGTTCCCGCATCTCAGCACGCCGCGATGAAACTGCACACACTGGCCTGGGGAAGTTTATTTCTGTCAACTGAGAGAGTGGTCTCTTTACGCACACTATGTATAATGACTTATTATATCTACAGCGGCGCAAGCGATGAGACACGTCAGTTGGTGGCCAACTCCCATGGAAGGCGTATCACGGAAGAGCTCCGTTGTGCTAATTTTACTTTACGAACTAATTTCATTTTTTGTCATATTGACTTACATTTTAAGTTTAGTAAAGCGGGCAATATATGTAGTTTCGCGGGAATGCGAAGATGAACGGGAATAGAAGGTGTGACTAGAATTAGAAAAAATTTTCCCTCGTCCAGGCGGGACCCCGCCTGGACGAGGGAAAATTTTTTCTAATTCTAGTCACACCTTCTATTCTTTTTCTTGTTGGGGTTCTCGCTCAGAAGACTTCCTCGAACGAAAATGGATCACCAAAATCTACAAAGACTATGTTACGATCATGCGCTGAACTTTGAAAATTGAGTATTGGCTCTTGAC
Source organism: Wyeomyia smithii (assembly GCF_029784165.1). Lineage (NCBI taxonomy): Eukaryota > Metazoa > Arthropoda > Insecta > Diptera > Culicidae > Wyeomyia > Wyeomyia smithii. The sequence continues at coordinate 27,647,197 of NC_073696.1, read as the reverse complement.
AATCTTCTTAGATTTCATGTCCCACAAACGGCAAGCCTTTGTTTCTTCGTAGAATCCAGTGACTATGCATTTGTGCGCTCGTGCTCGACGATGGTTCGATTTACTAGTCCATTTTGTTCTGGTGTGTAGTTCGCCGGTGTTCGATGACGGATTCCAAAACGGCTCAAATGGTCTTCCAGTCTTCGATTTAATATTCTTTCCCATTATCAGTTCGGAGTACCTTATTTTTATCCTGTTTGTCGCTTGGCCATGGAACGAAAAACTTCAAACAAATTCTACGCAATTCCCACTGACTTTTCTTTCAGGAAGTATACAAAAATTCGGCGAGATTTGTCTTCCGTGAACGTCAAACAGTATCTGCTTCCAACCAGCAATTCTATCCGCGTGAGCGACTCCCAACAGATCTGACGCTCGTCATCCGGTCCTGCTAAGAGGCAAACGTGTTTGGTTACCCATTGCATTTTCGCTCTTTCTGCAAGACGTACAAGACTCGATATCGGCAATTAGACCTTTCATCCTTTGCAGACTGTCGTAGTTTATATTACCTAACCTTTTATGCTCAGCTCTCTCTCTCTCTCTCTCTTGAAACGAACACACTAAGATATTTGATGGCTGCAGCTGATCCAGCTTGAACAGGTTATGCTTCCCAATTCCAGTAGCCATTATTGCATCATCCAGGTTAATAACTTTAACGCCATCCTTGCTGGATGTAACCGTATGTCCACGTTTGACAATCTGGTGCACCGAAAGCATATTCGTCTCCATCTTCGGAATCACCTGGACATCATGCACTACAATAGGACCATCTGGACAGCATTCTAGCTTTGATTTGATGCTTACTTTGACGATTACTTTCATTGATCCTCTGTTGGTGGCAACAACTGTACCATTTCTTCTCATGAGAGTTCTCCAAGAACCATGACGACAACGCTGTATACCATGCATTATTTTTTGGCAGGTTTTAAAGAACATTCTTTTGCAATATGGACAAATTAATGGCATCGTCTACACTTTGGCTATTACGACATTTGCTTCACATCAACACCTACTGTGATTGTATGGTCGCAACGTATCAACAAAAATTTTGAAAAAAAAACTTTTTATATTGGCACAATTTGATCGTTGTACGAATCAAACCCACGTTACTCAATTTTTTTTATAAAAAGGACCTACCTTAATTCGGTTCGAAAGCCGCAGAAAAACGCTCTCCGGTTGTCCCTTCTGAGTCGCTGCCGGCACACTGGCTGTCAACGAGTCCGGCGACGGCGTCGTAGATGTTGTACTAGCTATAGTTGGTATTCCTCCGACACCGGTCGCGCCGCTTGCTACATCACTCCCCTCCAGATGATGGTCATCCAACAGAAGCCCCTCGATATCCTCCAAAGGATTGCCATTGGAATTGAGCACCGTCGCATCATGATCTTTCTCCTGCTGTGTTGGTTCGGTTGCTGATGTGGACAACTCCGGTACCTTTTCAGTGACTAACTGTTGATCATCAACAGGCGGAGATTCCGAAGAGTTGGATTCTTCCGGAAGGGTGAAAATATTGACTTCTTCTTGTGGCAGCGATTGTTTCGTGACTTCCTCCTCCTCTGTAGGAGGACTATCAACAGCTCGAAAGCCTTCGTTGCCTGCATGCTCATTCGAGCCAGCCGTCGTCTGTGAGGATGGCAACTCGCTAGGTTCACTCGAAGAACTTTCTTCACCAGCTTGTTCAAGCGAGTTTTCATCATCCGAAGGTGATTTCTGTTCTGTCCTTACTACCGGCTCCAGTAAACCATTATCAAGAGCCCTGATGTTGCAAAATCCAGCCAAATGCACCGCTGGGAACCAACTCAACAAACTTCCGTTGAAAGCCCAACTTTGCGAGTCACTGTCACTCAAAAAATATCCTAAAATATTGGCACATAGCAAATGCTGAGATTCGTTAAACGAGGAACTGATTTGTTCGACATTCAGTAGACTAGTGAGAAGGTAATAGTTGCAGCTTAACGTACGCTCCAGTTGCAACTGAAGCTCATGCGGACAAATAACACACCGAGGCTGATAGGCTAGTGAAAAGCAGTAGCTGTTACTTCGAGAGTGTAGCAGGTCATTTGAATTTTCCACATCTATGTGTGCACGAGTTTCATCCGTTAAATTACTTTCAGTTCCATTTCCTAAGCTAGCGCCGTCGTTGGTTTTACCCAGAGCTTCGGCGGCTTTTTTAACAATATTCATCACCGCTTCGCCAGCGGATTTTAGAATATTCTCTGTCTTTTTTGGCTTCATTTCTCCCGAATCCAATTGTTTTGAATCTATTGAAATTTCTCCTCCTAAATGCAACCCATCTTCGGCAGTCACTAACTCCACATCGTCATCATCGCCCTGTGAAGGCGCATTATCCGTCTCGAATGCTTCAAACTCTGATGTTCCGTACACTCGGAATAGCGACACCGGGCAGTAATGCTCCGAGTTGTAGTGCGAGTGGATTTCCACTCGCACGAATTTTCCAAACAGGTGTGGATGAAGATTGAAACTCTGAACGTCTCGCTCGTCTTTCGCAGTGAACTGGCCTACGTTGGCCCAATCTCTCGTCGGGAAACGATTACTGACCGCAACGGAAAAATCCCGTGGTGATGAGGAAAACAACTCGAAATTTGCCATTTCAACACGCTCCGCCTGAATCGGTTCGCACAGCTCAACCACGAACCAAATTTTGCTCGTGCATGGATTCAGCAGGTATTCGTCCTTGTGTGAAGTTAGCACCGATCCGGTGCTTTGCGCTTCCGCATTGGAGGCGATTATTTTTGCGCCACAGTCCGGAGCGGCGTAATTCTTCGCTCGTAACTTAAGCGGAGGCATTTTGCCACCGGCTGGTTTTGAGTTGCGCTTCATTGCTGAAGCGTTCACATTCTCGCCGAGCTTCTTCTCCGCCTCGGCCATCTGCTTTTGGGCCCACTCGGAAAACACGGGCATCGGGTTCTCCTCGGTTAGGTTCACCTCGGAACCCAGCGGAGATTCGCTGCCGGTGATATTTCGATTGTCGTCGATTGCTTCATCGGGTTTCGGCGGCTCGTCTGTCCCTCCGGAGTCGTCAATTTTTTCCCCTAAATGCTCCGGCTGCTCTGGTGCGAGCTGAACTGAAGCTTCACTGGTGGTGGAATCACGATCCGTTGGAATATCGCCTAGTGGTGTTTGGGGATAGTCTTCTGGAGTTTCCACCGCGCCATCTTCGGCCAGATCATGAAGGCTGATGTTCTTCAACGTTGCTTCAATGTTTTCTTCGAGTTTGCTTTCTATTTGCATTTCGCTGCTCTGGTGTTCGACCAAAGTTACCACCGAAGGAGGGCCAGGAATGTCCTGTAACCTGCAAGAAAAAAAAGAAAAGAAATTAGAACTCGTTGGGTGTTGCTAGGTCATATTTACATTGCTTTAAAAAGTACAACCAAAACACTTGGAAAGAGAACATTGTCAATCATGTTTGATAAAAATATTGTTAAAAAATTCTCCTACTGCTTCTACAGCAGTCGAACTCTCCCGTCGTTAACGTGTTGAGCAAATACCAACCGATTCTATTTGCAGTTTTGTTTCGACTCCACCTGCAATCCAACATGTTTGCTTTACATACACAGGTGGTGAAATTCAAGCTTCCATACGCGCTGCTAGGAGTGAAACACAATCTAATATCAACCCCGCAGCGGTAGGCCATAATGCGTGGTTGATTTAGTCGACACACGTTCTTGACCGTCCCCAACATTTGTGTCTCGACAGCACCGTGTTGCGACACGTGCGTAGGAAGAGGTGAATTAACGAAGGCGATTTTCACTGCCCCATATTGTGTTGCGAGAACGGGAATATAAATGCTAGCAGGTTCAGCAGAGGGATTTCACGCTCACTCAGATTTCAGTGAGACTTTGTGAGTTTGGTGACACCTGGTTGGGCTACTTTGCATACGAGGTCAAATGCCGTAGCGACCAATTTCGTGTGGCTTTGAATAAAATTTTGCATACGAAATGGGTGGAAAGCATTCACGAGTCTTTTTGATGTCGAATCACAAAGTTTCTCTAAAATCTGAGAGGGTACTACAAACTGCAAAGGCGTGAAATTCTTCAATACCAACGCGAAACCGCCACTTACCCGTCGTTGTACAAGCTGGATATGGCCAGTATCTGCGACACCAGCAGAACCCAACAGAACGCCAGCAGTGCTGTTAACTTCTTCATTCTTCTAGTGCGTTCCAGCAGCGCGTTCAGCAACCCCAACGACAGGCGCCATTCGAGGTAGAAAAACAGCACCAGATAAAGGTCGACAATGTACAACATTTACTGATAGGATAACCTAAGGAACTTTTACGATACACTTTGAATATATAACTTTTTTTTAGCTTAAACTACATATATTATCATATCACATTCCGGGCAAATCCGGCTTATCACTTAGTCAGTGATTTGCACTTGTCAGTCTTCTGTTTTGTTTTTTTTTTTTTATTTTCTTGGTATTTTCGTCACAATTGCCACTTCGAGGTAACAAACATTGCTGTACATAATATTGTATATAAGTTAAGTGACTGTCACCTCTGTCTTTCTTCCAACTGTTTTTTGACACACTAACTGCTCCGGTGAATTCCTGCGATTGGACTGATAAAAATCAGATGCTATACATTGTACATTTGAATTTATTGGGTCGCGGTGCTAATTCGTGCTGCTGTCGCTGGCGCTAAGTGTGTGCGCACGCGAAGCTTCCCGATGCGGAATGCGTTCGTTGTTGTTGCTAAGTTGCTACTACTCTCCTACTTGCAACAGATCACTGTATCACGAAAATTCCAGATGTATCGTTCGCAATTGGAAACATTTTTCAGTTAACAACGAGAAAGTTATTGGTCAATACTCAAAGAACGACCGTTCAAATCTGACTCTAGTAACGTCCCGTGCCAAATAGACTGATGACAAAAAGTGTCTCCAACGACGATATGTGGAAGATGATGAGCAAGAAGAGAAACCAGATATCATACACCAAATTGAACAAAAAAAAATAATGATGATGATGATACCCATTCTAAACAGAACAATGCTTGTACCAACTCTTCACTGAAAGAGTGCATATTATCTTTCAGTATACGTTACAGATGTGAGCAGAATGAAAACTTTTACGGAAGACCAATTTTCAAAACAGTATGAGTTCTATTACAAATATCCCACTGTCATATTGTTGTTCAGTCGTTTTACAAGACAGACAATACAGAAAAATTAAATTAAAAAATTAAATAAAAATTTAGAATGATTGCGATAGGATAAGGATATTTGATTCATGGAACCAAAGACAAAATTGTCAAAACTGAAAAACTTGTCAAAAATCTTGAGAATATCACGAATTTTTGTAGTGTCAACAATGTCCCAAATGTCAAATAGGTATGACAAAAATTTCTGTAATTTCTGTGCATGGGATCATGAAGAATTCTTTTTTCGAAAATTGATGTACACAGTAATTGAAAATTTAATTACAGTTGCATTAGGTAACTGGGAAGACCGTTCCGGAAACTAACAATACACCTAAACAAGTGGGGGCTCTGCCAGTGTCGCGTGATACATTCAAATTGTGGCGAGAAGAGGTTTCCTTCGAGGACGAGAAAAAGAACCAGTGAATTTAGACACCGCAATCAAGAACGAAGAATAAAATATCGAGTCAGTATGTGAACAAAAAAATAGAGCTCCGAAGCTCAGCGTTCGACGTGCCAAAAACGAGGAAAAAGAATAAACATGCGATCATCAAAGCAGGCTTCAGTGTGAAACCAAAAGCTCGAAAATTGTATGACATGATATTCATAATGATATAAGAACAAGAGTCACATCACGGACGTCTATTAGACAGACGTGAAATTTCATTATAGAACATTCTCGTTACTGATACCAAAAAGTTTGGTATGAAAGTGATTTTTCAGGTACACTAAGGTCGCTTTTTACGCGGTTTTTTTACGCGGGTTTTTTTCACTCGGATTGCAAAATTAACGCAGGTTTTTTTTTACACGGATTCCGGAATTTAAGCGGTTTTTTACGCGGATTCCGGAATTTACGCGGTTTTTTTCACGCGGATTCCGGAATTTACGCGGTTTTTTACGCGGCACGTATCCCCCGCGTAAAAAGCGACCTTAGTGTATTATTATTTTGGTCAGGGCGTGCATCTTACTATTAAGTAACGGGTAACAACTAAAATTTTGATTATTTTCTACTCCTATCAAAAAGGGTAGATGAACTTAGAGAAAAACTTGTTTTATTTCTCATGAAGATACATTCATTAGAGTAGTGAGGGGCAAAAGTATGCACTTAATTGTTTTTGCAACAAACTATTGCAAAAACGGGGATGAACACCCGCTCGTTCCACCGCCTAGCCCTCCCGGATACAAAGTTCCAAGAGTTAAAAATGGAGCCCCGCAGGAAGCTACCCATCGGCTTAAGCAGTATCCGGAGGGCAAAGCTGGTATTGGGGCTGTATTTTTCCGGCCGAAAGTGAAAGCATTGAACACAATGCAAATCTGTAAAGAATTGGCACGGTTTACAGCCGTGACTGAAATTACTAAAGTACGCCCGAATAAGCTGCGTGTTTTGGTGTCCGACCTCAAGCAAGCAAACGAGATTGCTGCTTGTGAGCTCTTCACGCGGGAGTACCACGTGTACATTCCAGCTCGCGTAGTTAAGATTGACGGTGTGGTCAGCGAATCGAGTCTGACTGTCGAGGACCTGTTGAAGGCTGGAAAAGGCCTTTTCAAGGATTCTAGCCTTGAACCTGCCAAGATACTTGAATGTAAGCAATTACATTCAGTATCGCTCGACAACGGTGTAAAAACTTACACCCCTTCAGACTCTTTTCGCGTGACTTTCGCCGGGTCTGCTCTGCCGAGCTATGAGCTCGTGGACAAAGTGCGTCTACCCGTGCGCTTGTTTGTACCGCGGGAAATGAATTGCCTCAAGTGCAAACAGTTGGGCCATACAGCCTCCCACTGTGGCAATAAAGCACGTTGTGGCAAGTGCGGAGAGCAACATGCGGATGACGCCTGTAATAAGGGTGCTGAAAAGTGCCTCTATTGTGGGCAGACTCCGCATGAGCTGTCTGCATGTCCCGCGTACAAACAGCGCCAAGAGAAAATCAAGCGGTCTCTGAAAGAGCGCTCTAAGCGCATTTTCGCAGAAATGCTTAAAGAGGCCGCTGCCACCAAACTGGTTTCCCCGAATCTCTTCGAGGTCTTGTCATCCGATGAGTCTGATTCTGACGAAAAAACCTCTCTTCTCCTAGACTTCCTAGGAAGGGACAGAGAAGGTCTCCATCTGAAGTGGCTGATACTAAGAAACATAAAAGTGCTGTAGAAAAACCGAAGCAAACTCCTCCGGGATTGGCAAGATTGAATTCAAGTAAGGAGTTTCCGGCACTTCCAGGAACATCAAAAAACCCAACTGTTCCTTCTTTTTCGTCCAAGATTCAGCCAGAATCTGGACTGCTGAAGTTTTCAGATATTGTGGACTGGATTTTTGAAAATTTCAACATAACTGATCCTCTTAAAAGTCTTCTGCTGGCATTTCTACCAACAGTTAAAACGTTTTTGAAGCAGTTGACTGCTGAATGGCCCCTCCTTGCAGCGATCGTATCCTTCGATGGCTAATTCATCGGCTGAGATGAAGGATTCTATCTCTATTTTACAGTGGAATTGTAGAAGTATCATCCCCAAAATTGATTCATTTAAAGTTTTGATTAATAAGCATAAATGCGATGCATTTTCCCTCTGTGAAACTTGGCTCACTTCTAATGTAGATCTCAACTTCTATGATTATAATATAATTCGCCTTGACCGAGAAACCCCTTACGGAGGAGTACTTCTAGGGATTAAGAAGTGCTATTCTTTCTATCGTATTAACCTCCCCTCGGTCCCAGGCGTCGAAGCTGTCGCATGTCAAATGACAATACAAGGTAAAGAGCTTTGTATTGCCTCAATATACATTCCTCCCAGAGCACAGGTTGGGCAACGGTTGCTCTTTGATTTAATAGAACTTCTTCCCTCACCACGTTTGATTTTGGGAGATTTCAACTCTCACGGCGTGGCTTGGGGTTCCCCTTCTAATGATAACCGTTCCTCTTTGATCTATAACCTCTGCGACGACTTCGATATGACAATATTAAACAACGGGGACATGACACGCGTTCCGAAACCTCCAGCGCGCACCAGTGCTTTAGATTTCTCTTTATGTTCAACATCGCTACGGTTGGATTACATATGGAAGGTAGTCCTTGATCCCCACGGTAGCGATCATTTGCCTATCCAAATTTAAATTGATAATGGTTTAACTCGCACGCGATCAGTTGATATTCCGTATGACCTCACACGGAATATCGATTGGAAGTTATACGAGGAAATGATTTCAGAAGCTGTCGAGTCGATTCAACATCACCCACCACTTGAAGAATACAACCTCCTCGCGGGCTTTATTCTCGACGCCGCGTTGCAAGCCCAAACGAAGAAATATCCCGGCGTGACGATCAAAGAACGGTCTCCCACTCCGTGGTGGGACAAAGAGTACTCCGATATCTACACGGAAAAATCCGACGCGTTTAAGGCCTTCTTTCGGATGAAACGTGAACCCGCCTACTTTAAGCGGTATTTGGAGCTTGAAATCAAGTATAAAAGCTTGGTCCGAGCAAAGAAACGCGGATATTGGCGTCGGTTCGTAAACAAAACGTCGAAGGAGACATCGATGAGCACTCTTTGGAACACAGCCCAAAGAATGCGAAATCGTATAACGGTCAACGAGAGCGAGGAGTCTTCAAGTCGGTGGATATTTGACTTTGCCAGGAAAGTATGTCCGGACTCTGTTCCTGTGCAAAACATTGTTCGCGATACGTCTCCGGGCCACGACGCGATAGAATCACCATTTACGATGGCAGAATTTTCAGTTGCCCTCCTGTCCTGTAACAATAACGCGCCTGGGTTAGATAGAATCAAATTCAACTTGTTGAAGAATCTACCCGGCTCTGCCAAGAGGCGCTTGTTGAAAATATTGTACCGCAGGATTGGAGGCAAGTGAAGGTGATCGCCATCCAAAAACCGGGAAAACCAGCTTCTGATCACAACTCTTATAGGCCAATTGCAATGCTATCCTGTATCCGGAAATTGATGGAGAAAATGATACTCCGTCGTTTAGACCATTGGGTCGAATCAAATGGTCTGCTATCAGATACTCAATTTGGCTTCCGCCGTGCCAAAGGAACGAATGATTGTCTTGCGTTGCTTTCCACAGATATTCAGCTAGCCTATGCTCGCAAAGAACAAATGGCATCTGTGTTCTTGGACATTAAGGGGGCTTTTGATTCCGTTTCTATTGACATTCTTTCGGGCAAACTTCACCGACAAGGATTATCACCAATTTTAAACAATTTTTTGCATAATTTGTTGTCCGAAAAGCATATGAATTTTACGCAAGGCGATTTGGCAACTTTTCGTATTAGCTACATGGGTCTTCCCCAGGGCTCATGCTTAAGCCCCCTTCTTTACAATTTTTATGGAATGACATTGACGCATGTCTGGCAAATTTAGGCACGATAAGACAACTTGCAGACGACAGCGTGGTTTCTGTTACAGGAGCCAAAGCTGCCGATTTGCAAGGACCATTGCAAGATACCTTGGACAATTTGTCTGCTTGGACTTTACAGCTAGGTATCGAATTCTCTCCGGAGAAGACTGAGATAGTAGTTTTTTCTAGGAAGCGCGAGCCTGCTCAGCTCCACTTACAGTTAATGGTTGAAACGATTTCTCAGGTTTTGGTATCTAAATAACTTGGTGTCTGGTTCAATTCAAAAGGCACCTGGGGATGTCACGTTCGATATTTGATGAAAAAATGTCAACAGAGAGTAAATTTTCTCCGGACAATTACTGGATCATGGTGGGGCGCCCACCCAGGAGACCTTATAAGGCTTTACCAAACAACGGTATTGTCGGTGCTTGAGTACGGGTGTTTCTGCTTCCGCTTCGCTGCAAATACCCATTTAATCAAGCTGGAACGATTACAGTATCGTTGTTTGCGTATTGCCTTAGGTTGCATGCATTCGACCCATACGATGAGTTTGGAAGTTTTGGCGGGCGTTCTCCCATTAAAAGACCGCTTTTAGGATCTGACTACTCGTATTCTCATCAAATGTGAGGTTTTGAACCCCTTGGTAATTGAAAATTTCGATAGGCTAGTTGAACTTAATTCTCAAACCCGTTTCATGACTGTGTATTTCAATCACATGTCTCAAAGTATAAATTCTTCCTCATACACCTCCAATCGTGTCAACTTGTTAGATACTTCTGTTCCTACTGTGTTTTTCGATACATCCATGATGGAAGAAACTCGTGGAATCCCGGATCATTTACGCGTGCAGCAGATCCCTAAAATATTTTATAACAAATTTAAAAACATCAACTGCGACAATGCGTTTTATACTGATGGATAGCTTCTCAACGGGTTCACTGGCTTCGGTATCTTCAACAATAATTTCACCGCCTCCTACAAGCTCGATAATCCTGCTTCTGTTTACGTCGCAGAATCGGCTGCAATTCAGTATACCTTAGGGATTATTGAAAAAATGCCCGCGGACCATTACTTCATTATTACGGACAGTCTCAGTTCTATTGAGGCTCTCCGATCGATGAAGGATGTAAGGCACTCTCCGTATTTCCTGGGGAAAATACGGGAACATCTGAGTGCTTTATCCGAAAAATCTTCTCAGATTACCTTAGTGTGGGTCCCTTCTCATTGTTCCATTCCGGGCAATGAGAAAGCGACCACTTTGGCTAAGGTGGGTGCAACAAACGGTGATATTTACAACAGACCTATTGCCTACAATGAATTTTTAAAATTTTCACGTCAGAATACACTTGTCAACTGGCAGGCCTCGTGGGATAAGGGAGAACTGGGGATGTGGCTACACAGTATCATCCCCAGGGTTTCCACCAAACCTTGGTTTCGGGGGTTGGATGTAGGACGAGATTTCATTCGCATGATGTCTCGGATTATGTCCAACCACTACGGGTTAGACGCACATCTCCTGCGTATTGGGCTGGCGAGCAGTAATCATTGCGTTTGTGGATTGGGGTATCAAGACATTGAACACGTGGTTTGGGTGTGTGCTGAATTCCGCGGCGCCAGATCTCTACTTTTGGATACCCTCAGGGCCCGAGGAATACAGCCCTATGTGCCCGCTCGTGATATCCTCGCTCAGCAAAACTTGCCATACATGCTACCTGTTTATAGCTACTTGAAGAGCATCAAAGTGCCAATTTAACAGCAAAACGAATCTCGGATAAAAAAAAAACCATGTTAGTTTTAGTATTAGATTTAGTATCAGCTCGTAGTCGGCAGCGAGGATAAAAAATTTGTCTTTAGCTTATAAGATATTTTAGACCATAAGGCATTAGATTAAATTGGCTCCGTAAAACATTAACTTGTATTGTGCCGTGTCAAATAAATGTTGTGAAAAAAAACTATTGCAAAAAACTATCGTAAAACTCGGTTTGGTTTCCAAGCGGCACATGAACCTTTTGTCTTCATAACGTATTACCAGAGTTTTGCGAATTTTGTTTGTAACATGAGAATTTCACTTTTTAGAAAAATACTCAAATGCGAACTTTTACTCCGCATGCGAAGTACGCAGTATGCGAAACAAAAGTTCGCACTGTATAAACAGTGTAATTTTTACAATCCTTATTAAAATTAAATATTTTGTTGATAATTTTGCACCAATTCTTTTCAGCTGCGAAATGTCTCATTTTAAAAAGCTTGAAATAATAATATATCATCTAACAATTTTGAAATGTTAAAAGAGATTCTGAATGAATCTTAGTAAATAAACAAAAACATCACAAGCATTCGCAGGCTCTTACCCTTCTATAAATGTATATATTTAGGAATTTACTCTTTCGATACTATCCGGTCACGATTATTTAGTGAATATCGAAGATAAAATAAATAAATATCCGTTGCAAAAATTCACAATTCTTGCTGAGTAATTTATGGTAATCATATTTATGAGATAAACTTTCAATCGCCATCAACAGCAGCATTGCAGTTTTTCCTCGATTGCACACGTATAGAAATGTATGAACTGCAATACGAATAGTACCACTGCAGTACGAATAGAAATGTACCGCTGAAATGTACGAAAAGAAGAGTACCTCTGCAATCTTAGACGACGAGAGACCTGCGGTTCTTTACTCCACTGGTACTGTTGCTATTACCGGCATGTTTTCTTTCAAGACATCAGTTTTTATTAGGTTTTGAAAGCAGGTTTAGAAGTTGTTCAAGGATGGGGATGGTTTCAAACTTTTTGGAAAACTTTTACCTTCAAGACATCATATTAGTCTAAGCTCATGGAAGCAAAAAAAAATTGACCTATTGGGACGGGGAGACCCTGACAATGTAGGCAAATGAAAAAAAAAATTGTCAAGCAAAAAAAAACAAAAAAGTAATTGTGGATTGCTACGATTTTTTGCTGGAACTTGTTAATAATTTTGTTCAAAATATCTTTGCCAATTAATGAACCTTTGTAAGGGCTTCCATATTATTTTGAAGATCCATATTATAGATTTGATTTAACTAGAGTTATTTCTGGCTTTGACGCATTACGAGAAATTCTTGGTGCTTCTTCATCAAGCTCGATATGCTTGTGCCTTGTCAAATAATGTTGTTTGCATAAAAATATTACAGGCATAATATCGTCAGATATAAACGATATTCTTTCGAGTGTTGTTGAATATATTCCAAAAATTGATTTCCAGGGGAGGCTGAAAATTAAAATACGTACGGTTGCTGAGCAAACACATTGATTCGGTCTGCAGACTCTGTAATTTTTGTAACTTAAAATCCTTTAATTACAGTGTTTGGTCCCACGTCACCATTTAGTATACCTTATAGTATTTTTAAATTCTTGTAACTATTGCAGTTTTCATCCGATCTCGATAGTTTTAGCACCAAAAGATTCAATAACTTATCTTCCTTCAAATCAGCGTCGACGGTACCCAGCAACAATTTTCTTATTCCAGGAAATCCGGTTTTCTGGGGATATGTTCCGAAACTGGCGAATTTTATGAATTTTACTAGCAATACTGCTGCAGCCAGCTGCTGTTGCAGATTCAACCATGTGATGAGAAATGATATCGCTTCAATTTATCTTGGAAGCTTCCCCGAGGATACTATGAGCAAAAATCACACTTTGAAAATTTATTCCACGCGAAATTATTTCTCATACTTAAGCAAGTTAGCATAGCAGCATGCTGTAGCAGTGTTGCTGGAAAATTTCAATGGTGAGCCGTCCGTCAGACATTCAATCATTTTGGGGTGAATAGCTGTTTCTACAAACATCGTAGCGCCTTACGGTCTTCAGAAGAGTTTTTCCCAGGAAAATTTCCTACAAATATCATGTATTGATATTTTTTTAAGAGCCAACTTGACATCTCTAGAGAATAAGTATTGAAAAAGTGGATTTTCCCATATAAAATCGTATGGAAACTTTAAAAGTCGGGCGCTTTACCGAGCGATCTGAAAAACTACACAGTTGTTATGGGACCCATAAGGAACACGAAAAGTGCATGGGAGCTAACATTTATTTTTTGTCCCACCCTACTGTACGTACGCTGGGTAGGGCATGTAGCTAGAATGCCGGATAGCTACCCTGCAAAATTGGTGTTCGCTTCAAATCCGACCGGAACGAGAAGGTAAGGGGCGCAACGAGCGAGATGGGTGGACCAGATGGAGCACGATCTGCAGAGTACCGGGCGCCCGTGGAACTGGAGGCAGGCAGCCATGGACCGAGTAAATTAGCAGGCCATGTCTTAGGACGTACGGCCATCTAAGTAAGTAAGGTGCTGAATCTGTTGGTGTTTAAACTATCGAAATCGGATGAAAATTACACGGTAAAAAATATGTTCTTCTGTAATCCAATTGTTATCTTTATCTTTAAAGAAAAAAATTGTTCACCCTTTCTTAAATCGCTAGTTATTCTCTGGTAATATCTGTTCGAAAATATCGTTATTAAACACATTTTTTTCGTTACGGTTACAGAATCTTAGTGCGTAGTTTTGCTCCAAAATGAGTTTTCCAACTGGTTTGATTTTCATGACAAACGGCAAAACAAATTCATCCTGCAAACACAGAGTTTTTCAGGTTCTTATGTTTTCGAGCTTCTGTAGTTTCCGAATAGGTAAATCGTATTCCTCGAAACTGAGAAAAGTTTATCAGAACAGCTCAAAACACAACTTTCCTCATAATTTCGCACTATTCAAGCAGTTTTTATGTGTGTAAAATAACTATTTTGTACCGTTGGCGATGGATTATGATTATTTTGACTTCCTCTACCCTCTTTATGCGTAACGTACTATTTGGTTGCCCCCTGTCTTCGTCTGCGCACAGTCATTTTCAATTGAAAATCGTCAGGCGATAGTGACGCCGTTAACCCTTTTTTTTATTTTCTAGCATTTTCAGCTGTCTAAATCAATGTCAAAAAATTACAGCATCACTATCGCCTGGTGATTTCCAATTAAAAATGACTTTGTGGTTGTAAAAGGTTGTAAAAGTAAAGTAATCAAATAGTTTGAGCTCAAACGAGGGACACAAATTTAATTCTGTGATGATGAACTGGGGGAGGTGGGGGGGGGGGGGGGGGTTAGTTGGTAGTAGGGTTCAAAAGTTTCGTATTCTCAAACAATGTCCTCATACAAAAGTTCAGCTCTATCGGACCTTGAGAAGTGTTGACTAATAGTGGCCAAAGTTCCACTTTTTTGACTGATGAAGCTCATGACTAAATGCCAAATGTTTTAGAAAATTTTGCATAACTCGAGAACTAATCAACTAATGAAGCCAAATTTGGAAAATGACGGTTTTAAAGTACAAAACATGTTTCTATGATGGCTTGACACCCCTTCCTGTTCTTAAGGGGGGGCGGGGGGTCTATCCCATATTAATATGTGTTTTTTGCACACACGATTCGCTGCTCGCTATCTCTTCAAGCACAAGCATCGATTTGCGCATCAGTGTGAGAACAGTTGTTTCCGCAGTGAAAATTATTCTCCTACACGCTAGTGATTCTCTGAGGAGCAACATCAAGCCTGGTTACGGGAAAACCAAATTCTCAAGACCAATAAATTTTTCCAAGGGAGTTAGATGACTTTAACGTAGAATTACGAACGAAACAAATATTCTCAACATTCTGTGAGTGGGTATGAAATGACAATTCAAACATCGAGAGCATTAAAAAAATTGTCAAATTCAAAATGCTTATAACTCAATCATTTTTCAACGGATTTACTCTATTTTTGCAGCAATCAATTAGAAAATTAGCTACGCGTCCATCAGAATGATACTCTAATTATTGTAATACAGGTCGGACTCGATTATCCGCCAAATCAAATTTGCTATTAACGAACATAAAATAAATGTTTCCTTTTTTTTATTTTACTTGTACGATGCAGTGGCGTAACCAGAAATTATTTCTGAGGCGAAGAGGGATAAAATCTTGATATGCGAAAAAAATAAATTGGACATTGATTATTTTCACTTAATTCGAACATGTCCCAAACATGCCGTAAGTGACATAAATGGTCACAAATATACCAGGAGGGATGGTAAAGGTTAAATTTCGAAATAAAAATTAGAAACGATCGCTCATTTTTCGCTCCTCTAAATACAGTCACTGTCTGCTTTAATAAACATGTCCTAGTATTTTCCGGGTTTTTATTTTTCGAAGCTATCACATGCAATAATATACCATAATATCAAAGAAAGCCGTATCCATTGTGTAGTTATCATCGGCCAAATAATTATCCTAAAGATATCAGAGTGTTTTCCTTTGAATTAGCCCCATCTCGATCTAGATTATGTAAAATTTCTTCTGTTACCAAATACATATACACTAGCGCCACGAAGTGACAGAATTTCTTAGCAGAAAGATCATCATTCTGTAGTACTCAAAATAATTTTGACAACTCTGCTGAAGACATGAAGGTTCTATGTTCTAATATTAGTGATCTATAATGCATCCATCATGCTCAAACTGGACTTGTACCACTGTTGCTCTCAACGTTTTCTGGTTGTCATTATTTTTCCCATAGAACAAAAGTGGTACATGTTTTTCCATTGAAGTTTGTGTAATCTTCTCAACCAGAACTTGTTATGCTTTCATGTACCGTCTTTTGAAACCTTTCCAGCAATGATTTAGAGCAGTTATGTTGGAAAAAATTGTTGAAAATAATTTACTATTTGAGTGTTTTTGTTTATCGCGTCTCCTGAAAAATTTACCTAATGGCACATGTACCACTTTTTGTCTCAACGGCTCATATGGCGTAAACCACAACTTCTCTCTTTTTGTTTCTTGTTAGTGTTCACATTTTTGACATTATTCAAGTTATTGACAACATTAAAATACAAGATAGTCTATCGTAATCTAAGCCCAAGCGGACAAAACCAGCGCTATGTCAAAATATTTGGCTTCGTGATATAGGCGCACATCACTCCAGCATGCCATAGCCAAGGAGAGAGATCGACCCGAAATGAAGCAGCCGAAAACGGATGCTCAACAAGGTAAGTTTTACCGAGATAGGAAAAGATAGGCTTGAAATGCTAAAGAAGGGAATTGAAGACGAAGTAGGTTGTTTAGGGGATTATTACGGGTCTCACCTCACGGTGACCACTAGGAAAATATCACGGTGAACAAAACGCGTGCTCCATCCATGCTAAAAGGTACTATACCGAAAGCTGTGTTTCCACAAACTTCAACATTATTTTCGAAATATCAAAACTGCCAAAATGACAAAACTTACAAAAATTTCAATTATTTGAAGAATTAAAAAAAAAACACAAGAGATTAACATGTTGAAAACTCCAACAATGTTATTATTGAAACATGCTGAATATGAGAAAAGCATCAAGTGTTTAAAATCTTCAAAAGCTTGAAAATGTCGAAAATGTGAAATATACTAAAAATGATACTGCATTTTATCAAAAACTGGCTGTTGTTTGTGTTAACCTCAGTTCAAATGTATTTCATAATTTATCAGTTTTCCGGAACATCTAAACAATTGAGATAACTCAATGCTGTTTATCAAGCACCTTTTTCACTCAATGATAAAAAAAGACACCAGAAATCAGTCTCGTTAGTGTATTGTATTCGAAGTATTCGAACGAAGCATATCTTTGGACCTATCTGCTATCAGAAAGAATATTCACGCGTTACATCAAGACAAAATGGTATTGAAGAAAAAAATAAATGCCAATAATCGTTCCCTACCTGTTATCTGTAGGTGAGCGAGTAATTTCTGACAAACTCGGATTAAACCTGGAAATTGTAGTCCTACTTACTCATTTCAACCGTCATATGTAGATAGTACAGACAATTACGAACTGGCCTTGACAATGACAGACTTTTTTCCTGTGACATGCACAAAGCACCATCATTACCCTGTTCGCCGCGTAATGGGGTAATGGGGGTAACTGTACACCTTCTACATATACTCCTGCTGCAGAGCGCCCCCGCTGATGCAAGCCCGGGGGCTAAAAGTGTTTTCATATTTTATTAACTACAAAATCGAGCTTACTACACTGGAACCGAACGTCATGCAAGGCACTAGTTTCATATTGGTATGCACAAAACGAAGACACACACCGGGGAAGTGAGACAAAAACAAACATCGAGCCGGTTCGAATGGTTTTCAAAAAAAAACGGCCATGTGGAACGCAACAGAAATCTTTACTTGTTTGCATTTGAGAGCTAAAGCCGCATCTCTAGAAAACAAACATAAAAGTTTTTTTTCCTGGTTGTGAAGATAAAAAAGCACAGTTCAAACCCATTTTAATTATCAGTTCCTATGCTCATTTGTGGCGTAAATGGTTTTACAATGACGTGGTTGAATCCGATTAGTTTAGTGCTTATTGTTTGTGTAGGTACAAATTATCGCGCAGCTACCGAACACAACAACGGCTTGCTATGACGTGTCGCACTATCAACGACGCAAAGTCGGGGTCGGCCCCTTTTTTGTTGTGAAAAAAGTGGGCGCTTTATTATCAGTACAAGCTGAATACAGTATTTAGACAAATATGTGTCTTGAAATAGACTAATTAGATAGTTAGTATTAATCACAGTTTGAACGGTTGGCAAAACCAACAATAAAGACATACTAACTCACAACGTCTCAACTGACTGCATCAATGTCTGCCTTGGGTAACGTCGTCACGCAGCAACTAGACGGTGGAATGTCCTAAAATAGCATTTCACAAAGTTGCAAGTTACAACTATTGAAGCAAGTGCAATTTCCCGCTCCACTCGGTCGGTATCAATCGGTTGGTTGGTGACACCTCTAGACTTACGCAGGCTAGAGAGCAGGTGCGTGAGGTCTATGACTTGAGTAAGACAAAACCCGATTCGAAATGGCAAGTGCCACTTGCACCGGCGATGCAGTGTCGTACTGGAGAACGCAACAAATCGTGCATCTATTGAACTCGATTTTTCCTATCTCTTTTTTTTGGAACATCGACAGGTAAAAAAAAACTATGCCGCTGATGTAACACGAAATGTCGATGCAAAAAAAAATTATTAGACGAGAACAGGAGTCTCCTCCTCGGCTCACGCGACGATGTCCGTGGGAAGCTGGCGATGCAATCGATCGTCTATGTAATTATATTGTTGTTACTTTCACTTTCCCGCTTTTGCCGCCGTTCTTCCGTCGATTTCGTAATTTTATAGAAAGACGACTGAACCGAACCGAAAAATTCGAATCACTAAAAACAGTAAGCGGTTTGCATTGGAAAGATTGCGCATTGGGGAGGCGCTTTAAGAGTTAAAAAATGTTCATGGCAGTCTTTTTAAAGAAGAACAATTAAAATCTTTTTTAAAACCGAAATTTGTTGAATAAAATTACAAAATTTTATGCAATTTTTTGTCTTATCAACGGTTTTCAGCTACAATTTTTTTTTTTTGGAACAAATTTATTTTTTTTTTTTTTCAAATATTAAAAATCAAAAAAGGAAATAATTTCAAATGGAGAAAGGCGAAGAAATACTTCTAAAAACAGAAAGAGAATAGAAAGAAAATGATCCAAAATTCAACTCCAAAAAGGGGAAACCCTTTCTGAAGGTTAGAGAAGATCAAAAATATGATCGCAAATTAGGCTAATAATGGCGAAAAATACCAATAATAAAGAAAAATGAGAATATTTCAAAATTAAACTCAGTATGACGGAAAATGTTTCCATAGGCAAAAAATAGCCAAAAAATGATTCGTAATTCAGAATGGCGAAGAGGTAACAAATAATATATAATTCAACTCTAAATGACAAAAACATGTGTCTGGAGACTAGGACAGAAAGGGATCCAGAATTGAGTTCAGAATAAAAAAACAACACCTCTAAAACCCAGCGTATATAACGATTCTAAGTAAAAAACAATGACAAAAAATGTTAGAAAATCAAAAAATATGTTCAGAATGACGAAAACATTACAGGGTAGCGAAAAAAGTTTTCAAAATCAAATTTCTTGATTTTTGATATCAATTTCTCTGATATTTTTTAGCATTCGGCAACAAAAAAGGGCAACGTAGGTTAACGCAACTCTGAAATCCCAGTGGAAAAAGTATTCAATTGGATATAAAACCGAACCGTAGAGGTCCCGAATTATTGTTTTATGCTAGAAAAATCAGTTTTTTCGCTAGAGTCTTTTAAAAAACAATCGTCTTTTGGTTAAAAATTTTTCCTCGAATATTTTCCAGTTTTCCCTGATATTCCCTGATTTCTCTGATCGAAAAATGAATTCCCTGACATTCCCTGATTCTCCAGGTTTTTACAGATTTTCGACACCCTGCTTTGTTTCGGAATCGGGATAAGAGATCTGAAAATCTGGGGTTACCCAGAGGTCATTTCGATTTCAAAATAATGACGTCCGGTTCCAGAGGTCATTTTGAATTCAAAATGATGACTTCCGGTTTCTGGAAGAGAACCAAAATTGGCTGAATACCACAAAATATGGTTTTTCCGAAATCGGGAAGATTCCCATAGTGCAGGAATCGACTCCTGGCGCCATTTTGAAATGTTGACTTCCGGTTTTCCGGTACCATCTCATATGGATAATTTCGCTAAAAAAATTAACAACATAAAAATGAGCTCAAATTTGTCTCTAAGAGCGAGAACAGAATTACGTTCAGAATGACAAAAAAATGCCTCTAAAGGTCAGTGAGGAAAATGATTCAGATTTAAAAAGAAAAAAAAAATTTCAGATTAAGTTCATAATGTCGAAAAATAAGACATTGGAGGACCAAAACAGAAAATGATCTAAATTTAAGCTCAACTAGGGTTTGCAATCCCGGGAACAGAAATCCTGATTCCCGGGATCCCGGGATTCCCGAGTTCCGCGAAAAATTTTGTATGATTCACTATAGTTTCTTATGCAATATTGCAATAAAATTAAATACGTCAAACTGGTGCGACCTGAAATAAATCATTTAATAAAACTCAAAGTCAGTATAGTATTTCAACGTAATTATCATCTTTGCATGTTAATTAATAAGCCTTCAAATGCTCTAAAACTGACTTATTTTGAGTTGTATTGAACTGATTATTTAGTATTCTATCGTTTCTTTCCGGTTTGTCTCGATCACAGAAAACCACAGAACGGCGAAATAACGAAATAACGTAGTTAATTGACCAAAATTCTTCCTCGGAATCTTACGTTCTACTCAATAATGATATAAACTCCAAAAGGGTTTGAAATGTTATTCTGTCAATGAAAACTAGATTTGAGACGCAGTTTATTTAAAAAAATCACAATGGCATAGCAAATATATTTAAATGAAAATATAATAGCGAAAAGGTTTGCTACCGCTCAAGTAAACAGTAAATACACAAACATAAGACATACGTAACACTGGCGTTTTTTTGTGGTACACGTTGCCCCATAGTACTCCGTTGTTGTAGTGTAAAAACATTTTGCCAAAAAAAGTTCGTACCAAATATAGCAAATATTATGATTTGAAAGTATTCTGGAAATCGAACATCAGCGGTGATTCAGCAGACTTGTGCAGTTTTATAAAAGGAAATAAAATTTTTGAGCTTAACGGAAAATTGTCAGCGGATCTTAAGCGTTTGTTTAACAACATGAAGACCCTTAATTCTCCTCTTCTGCAAATATATGCTACAAAAATCGATCACGAGTTTTGGATGCTAACTTGAATATGTTTTATATTTCATTTGTTTTTTTTTTTTGTTTTTCATGCGAATTGAGAATGAAATTTTAAACAATTTTTTGTTACCTTTTACTGATGAACTTCATTTAAAATCTAATTATGCTAAAAAATTTGTCTGTTCCCGGTTCCCGGGAATCCCCAGGAAATGCGATTTTTCATTCCCGTTTCCCGGGAAATCGATTCCCGGGAATATTGCAAACCCTAAGCTCAACACAGCCAAAAAACACTTCTACTGGCTAGAAAAAATCAACAACATGGAAGAAAATAATTTCCAATTAGGCTTGGTTTGGCTAACAACAGGGCCGGATACAGTTGGTGGGAGGCACGGGGCAGATATTTTCGTGGGGCCCTTTTCTTAAAAAATTTAGAGGTGAAAAAAATAATTTAAATTTTGAAACAACTTCACGCTTCGCTGGAAGGTGGCGAGCAAAAAAAGGTCTTCACTCTATCTTCTCGTCTGGATCAGGACTCGGGAGGCTCCTCGTGTCCGAAGGGCTAGGACATTCGCCCCTTTGCCCCCACCCCCTCCCATTAAAATCCGGGCCTGGTTAAAAATAACTTCTAAGAGCCAAAAATAAAGCTCAAAAAATGCATAATGCGAAATTTAGCTAAGAATGATGATAAAGCACTTCTAAAAGCTAAAACAGGGTAAGAAAAAAAAATAGTTTCAAATGCTCAGAGAATGGGAATAACCTTCCAAAAGACAAAAAAAAACAAATTTGAATCCGAATGGCAAAAAAAAAAAACAAAACAAAAAGTTACCTCAGATTAAGTTCAAAGTGGCGAAAAATCTCATCCAGAAAAGATTCCAAATTAAACTCAGGATGACGAGAAACAGCTTTTGAAGGTTCATGAAAAAAATCTAAAGATTAAATCAGAATTCGAAAACCGGAAAAGACCAATAATGAAAGAAATTAATAGCAAGAAGGAAATAATTCTAAATTAAGCACAGAATAGCAAAGAAGTAAATAATCCATACAAAAGCTCAGGACCAAAAAAAAACAAAACATGATAACCAAGACAAATAATAAATGCAGTTCTGTCTGTTTGTCTGTCTGTCAGTGTGATTCATATAGACTAAGAAACTTCTGAACCGATTGGTTTGATGATTTGTACGAGCGACGAAGTTTGCCGAATAAACTAGTAAGGCTTAAAATATTTAAAAATACTTTCCAAAGGCCAGAAAACCAAAACAATCCAAAACTAAACTTAGAATGATGGAAAAACATTTTCATAGACCAAAAAAACAAGAACGAAATATTACGCAAATAGAAAAATTAACATTGGAATAATCCCAAAACACTTCTAAAGACTACAAAAAAAAAAAACAATAATCTCGAAATGCGCTCAGGATGGCGAAAAAAACATTTCTAAAGATGGCGAAATGAAAAATTTATTTAAAATGACCCGAATCGAGATCAAAATGACAAAAAACGTCTCTAACGCCATTAAAAAAAATGATTCCAAATAAAGAATGCCAAGAAAATTTCTAAAATTCAAGAAAATGAGGTTCAAGTGAGGAAAATATTGGAATACAGAAAAAGACCAAGACAGAAAAAATGCGAAATTTTGTCCCAGAATGATGATAAAACGCTAGAACCCAGAAAAAGTAAAAAAAAAGGAAATGATTCCAAATTGAGCTGAGAATGGCGATAAAACATTTCTGTAAACTGGTTACATTGCATGTTTTTATCTCATATAAATAAATCAAACCGATGTAGAAGTATGAAGAGGGACCATCGTCACCATCAAAAAAAATCCAGAAAAAATAAAAAAAGTGTTTTCAAATAAGGTTCGGAGTTGTGAAAAACCTTATCTTAAAGATCAGAAAAGATCTCAAATTAAGCTCAGGATTAATTTGATTCCAAATTAAACTCAAAATGGTCGATCTCAAATAGAATTTTGAATGATAAAAAAAGCTTCTTAAAACTAAAAAAACAGCTCGAAAAAGGTGATCCCAAGTGTCTATGAGCTCATGGTGGCGGAAAAACGCTTCGAACGGACAGAACGAAATTTTAGATTTGTTAGCCTTTTATGTTGTTTAAGAATGTCTTGAAAAACTCAAAAAATAAGGTAACATAAAAAATCTAAAAACTGGCTTGTCGTTTCGAACAATATTTTGCCTAGATTTATTCATCAGTTGCATCAATATCGAAAGAGTAATGTGGAAACTGTTATTTTCATGCACAAAAATGTTCCTGTTTGCATTAATGGACGAAAATTGTCGATTTTTCATGAGTTTCTTTCCACGCGCACTTACGAAACTACTCATGTAGCAACAATCATAGTAACCCATGAGTCAGCAGAAAATATTTGACAGCTCTATCAGCCGAACTCTAACCATGATGATAAAAACAGTGAAGCTACTGCGTTCAGAAGCGTGCGCGTTCAAAGAACGGTACACCGCCGCGTCAAGAACGGACATCATGCGGCACGCCGGTTCACCCGTTTCGCCATCTACGACATCTTGGCTTTATTGGAGAACAATCTCAGCTTCGAAAGAAAGCCCGGTTCTGAACGGCCGACGACCCTAAGCGACAAGAAGCTCCAAAGGATACTGAAGAGGGAGACCGAAGGGAAAAAGGCTACATCGCTGCGTGCGCTTGGCCGGAAAGTCGTTTCAACCGGCCAAACAGTAAAAAAGTACCTGGCGAACATGGAAATACATGTCAGAAAACGACAGTCCCGTCCACTGGTCTCGGAGCTGCAAGCAATGACACAGCGCCAGCGGCTGAATAAGATGGTCGAGTCAATCGACTTCCAAGCGAATCGCGACGTGGCGCTGATCATTGACGCAAGACCTATCTCACCCTGGATGGCAACGCCTGGCAGGGCACTTCATATTTTACTTCCCCCACTAAGGAAGCAGGGCTGGGCGATACCAGCATCGGTACCAGCGGTATCGATACTAGGGGTCGCGAAATTGAGTATTTCGGCATCTATACTCACCGCAGGGATGAGTACCGGTATTGATATTTTCTGAACGATACTTGCAGCAACGTTAGATTTTTATTTTTACCATCAACTGCCTCTCTTTAGGGATACCAGATGAGATTTGTCCCCAAAACACATATTTAAAGAGTTTGTGTGCAGACTTTTGTTGATTTGCAGATATTTGCGGTTTTTTGAAAAAAAAAATGTGGATCTTATATCGATACTATCGAAGTATCAAGTATCGATGCTTCTCTAACCGATACTTCGATACGTGGTATCGAAGCTTAGTGAAGTATCGCGATACCACAGCATCGATACTTTTGTCAGTATCGCCCATCCCTATAAGGAAGTGAGGGGAAGTTTATTTCATGCACTAAGTTCTGACTGACAATCAAGTGGCTGACAATCAGCATGAAGGGGATGTCAGAGCCGCTTTTCTTTTGCTCCGGACAGGCCGCGAACGGGAAAATGATAGTACGAAGAGCCTACCAAAAGTTGTGTTGGTCATTAAGAAATACCATAAGGGCGTAGACGCGGTGTTTTAGTCTGGCGAAGCGATAGCTGGAGGAGATGAATATCGATGCGGTATCCTAGTCGACGAATCCGTGCAACGTCCCATCCCAGCTGCGTCCCATCGAGAAATCCGACAGTCTAGGGAATTATGATTGATGGTAATATTTGCAGGAGGAACGAGGCTCGGCGAGCTTGTCACTCACACTTAACAGTCATATTACTAATAAAAGAAGTGCGGAATACAGCAGGCACCCGGATAATCTTTATCCTCTACTCATTCGAAATGATATTTGCCAATAAGAAAAAATTAAACTTACGCTTCAACTGATTCTGCAAACCATGCAAAAACTTGAGGTAAAGCATGTACATTCACCATCCTTTCGACGCGCAAGAAAATAACGTTGTAGAACCCAGTTTTTATTTCCTAAAATCTAAATTATATAGAAACTGCTAAACTAGCTATGAAAAAAAACTAGAGATAAGGGCAAAACACAGAACTCAGTCTTCCACTATGTCCAGCTGAACTCCACCTTCAAAGATCCCCATGCTTTTAACTACATTCTAAGTGAAGAAGCGGATGAACCGAAGAAGGGTTCTTCTGGTCCTATGAACCTATGTGATGATTCGTCGAGTTTTTCGGTTCTATCAATTCCGCAGTGACCAGGAACTCACAGGCAGTTGGGTTTTGACCAATTGATAGGTCTATTCATGGGCCAGTTACCTCTGCTCCCACCTGATTATAGTCGCAATAGCTGAAACCACGTTCTTCATAAACTTTGTCATTAAGTCATCAACTCATGAGATGAATATTGAGGAATGCCACCAGTGAAATTTCTCTTGCAGTAAGAGATTTGTCTAGTTTTGTAACAATAGTATAAAGTGCAGTTACAACTGATTTGTCCTCTTGATACGGAATCTGATATTTGCTAGAAGTTTTAAAAAGATATGTTGACTCGATGTGTTTACCGATTATTTTTGCCATTGTTTTGGGAAGGACTAACGATTGGCCTAGAATATTTCGGTAGATTCTTTGGAGAAAAATACCACGCCACGCTCCCGAAATATGATCTAAAATTCTGCTTGAGTGATAAGGTGTTAAAATAGATATGGTATCGAAACTGACTCATATCTCTATAGTAGTACAGGATAAATTCCATCCCTAGTTAACTCTACTTTCAGTAAAAATTTGTTTGACCTAGTTTATCTAGCTTAGTAATCATATTCACTATTTCGTGAGTTTTCGTCCGAATTTCAGTTCATGGAAGTATACTTGGTCTTCACTTGAGTCAATAATAGACCCGGGAAAGTACCAACCTTAGACAACTTGAAGTGTCGCGTTCTTCACTTAGAACCGTAAAGTACAATGAAACATCAACCGGAGCCGTCTCGCGAGAATGGCCCCAGTTTCCTAGGAAGCGCCGGGCATATTATTTATATTATTTTGAATAATAGAAAATTGAAATACTGTGTTGGAACTTTGTTGAGGAAAAATACTATAGGTTCGAAACCAGTTGGCTTCAAGAACGATGTTTCGAATGCTCGAATGCGAAACCACGACTAAAATAGTACACTTGTGAGCAGTAAAAAAGAAGGTATATTACATTATAGGTATTGACGATCACGAATAAGCCCAGTCATATATCGCGAGGGCAACTAAAAACTCAAGGTTGTAAAAACAGATAAGCGTTTTATGTCGTGCAAAAAAAAACCGACTGGCAAAAGTGGTCATTCGTTTGATGGTCCCATAAATACCACAGTTTGTAAAACCGCTTCATAAATGACACTATAATAAAATCAGGTTCTGTTCACGTAGGCGCCACACCGACTGTTATAAAAGTGGATATTTATTCCGCAAAAACTCACTGAATGGAAACTGTGGTGATCTCAACATCAACATGTTAAGAAATAATACTGTAACTATAACATAAAATGTATTAGATGTTGTTATACAATCGATTCAAGGGTAAGTCACGCCATTCCTTCAGACGAAGTAATCCATAATAAAAGAAATTATGAAAGCTGTAAAATGGGTTACAACCACAAAACTAGAATTGATAATCATGAATAAAAGGAGAGGTGTGGCAGAAATATGAGCTAACCTTACATAAAGGTACACCCGTGGCGCAAAAGTTGTTCATACTGAATGATTTTCTTCCGTTATGGCCACACTCTTACATAGATCTACTTGAGGAACTAAATGGATGGTGGTTGATGTAATTTAAAAACACCACGCGAAACGCGGTTTAGGATGGATGTAAGTGGGAAGCGACCACACTATTTGCCCTACTAAAGCAAGTACGGCGCGTAGTGACCAACTGACCGTTGACATTGTCGGTTTGAAACTGGGTGGTTTTCGACTGAAAGACCAAGTGCTATTCAGTTCACTTTTGCTAATGAAATGTAAATGAATTGGGTTGTCCAACTGTTTCTAGTCAATACATTTAAATGTTTCTCAAAAAAAAACTCAACTCAGAAAGTTGGTGACATTTTAGTATACTTAAACCTGTTTGTAATAAAATTTGATACCACGCAGCACAGTCGTTGATAATGTACAAACACATCGAAGATCGGTATGTGAGCATACACAGCACAAAATCCGGCAGCGGATTCCCACTTCCTCTAATCACGCTGATTATACAATTCATTCACTACACTCATTCTCCCCAAAATAAAAAATATTATTTCGAAAGTTAGGTACCCAACTGCATACAAACACATATGCAATATATACACAACTTCCAAACTTGGCTTAGACTTGATTATTGATCTTTTTGCCAGTCGAGCTTTTATGACTGTTTCACCCTCTTTCCCCATATCGTTGCATTTCAATCACTTAGGCAGAGTCTAATATTGTATCGTCAAAAGGTGGCTTTTCGCATAACTATTTTCAATGTGTTTAGTTATGCATACGGCATGAAAAATGCAATTGCAACTGGTGTTTGTTTCATTGCCACACTTTTCATCTCATTACAATGAGTGTCAACAAGATGGTTTACTCACAGACCGAAACATGTCAAACGCGTTTGCTTGTCTCAGGAATGATGTTATGGGGTTAACTCCTTTTTACTGTTTTGAAGTATTTTTTTTCAAGTTAGTGATGATTGCTAATGAGATTCGCGCAGTTTTTTGATTCTCGCTCCAACACCTTCTGAATTAATTTTTCACGTAAAATATTAAATCCAAATTCATATATAATATAACCAGTTTTTCATGATTTTATGTCTAAAATATAATTATTGTTTTTCTAAGCCTTACTTAATTATTATTCTTTGAATACGATTTTGTGACACAGAACATTGAAAACTTCAAAGCATTTCTGTTCAACTATTCATTTTATTCAAGATTTGAAAATATTCTGATAAAAGCAACAAAAAATCGTCGGTTTCGTGCAACACTGGCACAACTCAAAAATCATAGTTCCAAGAAAAACGCGTTTGAAAATTTGCGTTGAAAATTTATTTTTGGATTTTCAAGAAAACTTTAAAGTTTAAGATTAAAAATCCTCATTCAACACTTTTGGGTCTATTGTTCACATAATATGAGCACGTTGTCAAAGTTAAAACCTTATTTTTACTGACTTCATGGAGAAATTTCGACTTGTGCAGCAAAGGCACTTCTACTCATGACTCTGGATTTTTTGGGAATTTTGAAACGAGGTTTCGTGGGATGAAACTTAACTAGATTTCGCATCGTTTGCCATCAAAAACTCAAAAATGCAAAATTCTGATTTGTGCCAGTGTTGCACGAAGCCGACGAAATTATCAAAATATAGTCAGAACATATTAGGAGTGAGAGAGAGCACACGTTCTTGATTATTTTGCATCCCTCTTTAACGAATTCAAAAAAAAAAACATCTTATGTTGATGAAGCACGAATACCGAACCACTAAGCTAAGTGCTCCTTCAATAATGTAGCAACCGATTCGCGTATCAACCCGGAAACAGAGCGGCTATGACTAGGAAGATATCCTGTGTCTAGTCTGGCACACAAGGCACCCTATTTTTTGCTTCACTTTCGATTGATGGGAAAAAAACTGCCAGCGTGGATCCGGCTGGAATGCAGCATCCTCAATCCAAGTAATACCATTTCCATCACATTCTCCACTAGTCGCCCGTCCTAATATCGACCCACGACAGCACATCGGACCAGTTTACCGCATTATGACCTAACATGTGCATATGTACATGTAGAGATGTTGTTTTTGTTTCTTGATCCTGGCTTGAGCAATTTTATCATTCGGCCCCGTACGTACGTACATACTTTGCCACATGTCATGCTTCACTTCTCTACACTCGCAAAAGAACAAGTTTTTATGACTTTTTTCGAACGGCACAGCGCACAACATTTCCGGTTTTGTGTTTCGCGCGACACTACTGTTGATAACGACCCGAAATGGTCGGTAGAACGCTCGAACGACTACATTCCCGTCGTGTGATTCAAACGAAACTGAACGCCGCCCAACGGTGCGGACGGAAAAAGGCTGCTGCTCGAACGCAGCCATGTTCGGCTTTGGCTTTTGCCAGTCTGCAAGTCATTTTTACACCACTTTCGAGAGAAGTATGAATATTTGCTCTGTTTTGATCGCTCAGTCGTTTCGCAGTAGGCTGAGCGCGCCCACCGGTTTTAAACGAGAATGGTTTTATGCTTCAACAAAAAAAAAATCAAACAAACATCAACTCAGTCTATTTCAATTGAATTGTCGGAACGAAACAAACAATCATCAAATCAAACTTCTTCGATTGTGCGATGCGCACGAACTTGACTTTCCCGCATCTTCACTGTTTTGTTCGGCGCAACAACAACAACAACAACAGCATTCAAGTAAATACACATAACGAAAAGATGCTTCTGAGTGATTTCACGCAAACTTGTCTGTGGAAAGTGGATTTATGATGACAATGATGAGCTAGGCCACCTTGCATATTTAAACTCGACGAATATTCTAACAAATTTAAAAGGATAGGCTTAAATTGCGACTGGATTTTTTAGCATTCATACCACGCTGATAAAAATATAATATTGTGAATTATATCTAAATAAAAGTCTCGATCAGAAACCCAATAAGATGACCCATTACAAAACTCTTCCTCTGGGAAATTCAACTGGATGCTACTCTGAAGCACAAACCAAAATTAAGCGTGATAAATTTTCTATGCAACCTCCAGTAAATGTACAATTCTAATATAGTTGCATTAGCGTACTACAGTTTTGATTGTTGTCTCGCAGTTCCATAAATTCAACGCACATTACGAAAAGGGCAAATTTTTTTCTTCGAAATATTAACCTCAAAAATCATACTTTGATCTACACTTTGGTCTTTAGACTACAAAATTTGGTCAAAAAATGAAAAAAAAAGTTCGAATATTTATAAAGAAATATCAACAACTTAAAAACAGTTTTTTATCGTGCCATATCAAATAAACTATTTTAAGCTAAAAAACTAAAAACAGTTTTTACTAAAAATAACTTGACCATTTTTTTCTAAACTCAGGATAGTTTTTCACAAATAATTCGTATAATATCCTAGGTCACTTTTAATGGGAAGAAGTTTTCCTATACAACATTTGTAAACAGCAAAGAAAGCTAGAACAAATTTTGCTATGCTATGAAAGTACAAATCAATGTTAGCAATGCTTAGCAGTCGAAAAACATTCTTTAGCTACATCACACGAAAAGGCGCCTGGTGACGTAGGTAATTGGTGAAACTTTTGTTCGATGGCAAGACAAGAATAAGAGGCAATTCAAGAATAAGTAAAAACTGTAAAAACTCCTGGAGAGCTCCAATAAATTAGAAGAGGAATAAATTGAAGAAAATATTACAAAACTGAAATTCTGCTAGATAACTACAGGAGAATATACATAAAGGCAATATCAAAAATTCCACTGTTTTATAACTAATAATGCTATTGTTTAGGCGGCATCCATAAATTACGTAACGCTCATAGAGGGGAGGGGGACTATCCTTGAGCGTTACGATTTGTTACATAGGGAAGGGGGGAGGTAAGATCAGTGTTACGTAACAAAAAATCTCTGGAGAGACTCTCCGAAAACGAGCATTTTCATCAAGCAAATTCTTCTACAGCGTTACGTTATTTTTATTGGGAGGTTGGTGTTGGCGTTACGTTTCGTTACACATGGGGGACGGGGGTCCAAAAATTGTTTTTTTGCGTTACATAATTTACGGATGACGCCTAACATTGTATCAAAAAATTGTCCCTCAGCTTCAACTTTTATTTCAAAAGAAGATTTTTTTTAATCACAATAACAACGTAGTTACTCCGGCTGTATGAATAACTTCTCTTTGTAGATCTACAATAAAAATATCCGAAAAAGTGTTTCTTACATTTCGACGAAGAAAATTTTGATTTTATATGCTTTAAGTACGGTTATATTAACAATATTAGGCGTTTTTTTAACATTTGAATCGTTCCTCGACGCAAAATACTTGTTGAACTCCGAAAACCGATCGTTGATCTGAGATGGTAGTCCGCACGTCCAAAGTAACAAGCATCGCAGAGCGTTCACGATTGTCGGTCCATTACGTGCTTCAAAAATTCCCAAAAACATATTCTCTGTAGACTACTCCCGGTTGAAGCCGTAAAGCAAAGCTTACAGATTAAGTCCAGCTTGTTATTCTGCTGGAAATCAGTCAGAATCCTAAAATTTGTTCCCCAAGCTAGCTGCTAGTTTGTCACAGTCAACTGTACGTATTATTTTTAATTATAAAAATTATCGCCAGGAAGAAGCTGTTTATGTCACTAAAAATTAAGAAGTGGGCAGAACATGTCCAAAGATATGTGCTGGAACCGGAAAAGTTCTTGCGGAACGTTATATTGACTGACGAGAGCAAATTTAATATTTCCATGGAAAGTTTCGTCCGTTACAATTAAACATTTTGCCATTTCCGTGATCTAATTTTCAAAATTGCAAAATCTAATTGCAGCAAAAGTTTAAGGGGAAATTAGTAATATCAATCTTTTGTAGGAACCTTTTTTTATGTGAACTTTATATATTAAAGGATTTATAAGAAAATAAGGAGTATGTTGTTGCTGTTAATACTGTTGTTGTTGTTATTACAAACATGTAAGACGGTAACTGTACTGATAGACGATTTGTTATTTGAGTGGTTATATATTTCTACTGCTGAGAAACATCCGATATCCAGGTTTCAAATTTAATCAAAAGCTTTGCCAATTTCGCCCAATATTCATGTAGTTTTGCACATTCCAACTTTTGAGTGTATGCAATCAAAAAGGGACTTATTGTGAATGGTGACGAAAAAATTACAAAAGATAATTTAATAAAACAAATTTTCCCAAATCCTATGTTTAAGAAGAAAAGTATTGATACTGCAAGGTATCGTTTTCCGATATCAGGCTCATTTGAAGCTGTTTTTTTTTTGCATATTTATATAAATAATAGGATGGCTGAATCAAATTAAACCTTTCTTTTTTATTTTTTTTATTTATTTTTATTATTCAATGAACTAAAACCAAACCGCTTTTGTAAATGTTTCGCCGATTATGCTCGTCAAAAACATCCAAACTTTTCTTGTCCGTGAAGCTATTATTACACCACGTATCTCGTGAAAAAAATTAAATACGAATGGGACACCCGAAACAATGTTCAATGCTAAGAGATGGCACTGTAATGGTAGTAAAATCGAAATTTAAACGAGCTTTTCGCTTAACGACCGGAAAAACTGCTATTAGTTACCCTGTTTATATATTATTCTAACTTTCTAGTAGTTACTTTTACTATATGCAATCTATTTTTATTAGAAAACTTGATTTTTCTATACAACTATATTGAGTCAATTAATTTATATAGGAAAATCTAGTTTCTGATGAAAATAGATTCCATGTAGTAAAAGTAAGTACTAGAATGTTAGCATAATATAAAAAAGGGTAACTGATAGCAGTTTTGCTGGTCATTAAGCAAAATGCTCGTGGAATTTTCGATTCTACTACCACTACTACTACAGCGCCACAGCATATAACATTTTTTCGGGATTCCGATTGAGAAAAAAATTTCCCTATTATGAGTTGAAATGTTGGTGTTTGGTATCGATGTGACAATGAGATTAATTTCCGCATTGTATTTCTTGCAATAAGTTTTGGAATACACTCGATTAATCATTTTGATGATGTAGAACGATAAGTTTCAGTTATAATACTTTTTTCTTTCAACTCTCTTTTTTACTAATTGATTAGTAATCTTGAACTGGAAAAATATAAAAAATTATAGCTTTTCAACCGTTCCTGTGAATTTTGGTGCTCCTTACCAGCGTGGATGTGCGTTTAAAGGCCGCAGAGTAATAACTCGCCGAGTTCGTCGCATCTAGGTTTGCTAACTGGAAAATCATTTAAGCCTCTGTATACTTTACGCACTTCCGAGCTCGCTGAGGGCACCATAATTCACAGCAACAGGTGAACAGCTAAAATCTTTTAGCTAGGGGCACCAAATCTCTTGGCTAGGGGCATTGAAGTTCACTGCAGCGTTTAAAAAGTTATCTTGACAAGAAATATGTAAGTCACAGATACGCAGATACAGAATACGCATAGAATACGCACGGAGAGGCAAGCATCAGAAGCTATGTTAAACAAAACTATCAACAAATTCCAGTGAAAAAATCGTAGCAATCAACTCAATTCTAAAGAAGGTAAATTTACTGCACTCGAAGACAGCTCATATACTTCATTATTTGTTAAGTTAAAAATAAAAATAAAACACTTTTCTTTCAAGACATCAGTTTTTATTACGCTCTAGCAGCAGGTTTATAAATTGTTCAAGAAAAGGGGTTGTTTCAAACTATTCGAAAAATTTTTACCTTCGAGACATCAAATTATTCTAAGTTCATTAAGGCAAACATAAATTGACCTATCGGGACCAGGAAACTCTGTCAATATTTTTCGATATTGCTTCAGAGAATATCACAGGTAATAGTTAGTTTCTATTCACGTCGTCTGTGCTAAGAAAGCTCGTATATGATTGGTTCATTGCTCGCGTAAATTTGTCCTCGAAAGTTTTTATCAATATTTTCCGCATAGCAATTAAATTATGACGGTAACTAGCGTACTACAGAATTGTTCAACATTTTATCTATCCAACAACATGGTAGTTATTGTTGTCCATGTGCTGTTATTATCGTTTGAAATGTGACGCAACATTTGCCAGTTTCATTTCCAATTTTACAATATGCATTCCAGTATCGAAAACAAAGTCGTAGTCCCACGTCAAAACAAAATGCCATTTGAAATAGTATTCCGCTTTGTTTCATTGCACAAGAGGAATGCCTTTCAGTAGAAAACTGTCAAAAGTGCCTCACGATGTTAAATTTCTAGTTATTTTTTTTTAATGGTTGAATGTTTGTCTGCCTCAAATCAACTTATAAGTAACACATTTTGTATACAGGGAGTATCAAACAGAAAAAAAAATAAAAAATCGATTATTAGAATTTCATTTAGCAGTAGAGCTCAAAAGTTTCGTCTCCTCGAAAAAGTCTCTATGTAAAATTTTAGCCTAATCTGGCTTGCCTCAAAGTGGTCAAATTTTTAACTTTTTGACCGATGAAAAAATTGCGTAAGTTCACAAAAAATTATGGATATAAAATCTAACAACCTACGTGAAAAAGATGTAACGTTTCAGAAATTTTACGGAAATTGTTTTATCGTTAACCGTGTGAACGGCGCGTGTAATATTTACGAGACATTGCTATGAATTTTTGTTAGTTTCCATTATCTACATTGCTCGTGATATAGTGTAAAATTAACTGGAAACTAGAAATACCTAATACAAAATAGGTTTTGGTTTATCAAGAGATTTAATAAGCATAGTTTTGTAAAACTGTATTTTTTCAAAAATCCGAGCTTAGTTTTCCTTTTCCAATAACAAAAAACAATACCATATCCCTTTCAGAGAGCGAATAATGGCGCTATAACCATAAGCTAGAAATCCTAGGACTAGAGTTAATACTCAAGTTCCAAC
The DNA here is from genome assembly GCF_029784165.1 of Wyeomyia smithii. NCBI lineage: Eukaryota > Metazoa > Arthropoda > Insecta > Diptera > Culicidae > Wyeomyia > Wyeomyia smithii. Next base: position 27,612,538 of record NC_073696.1, on the reverse strand, counting down.
CGTAACAGTGGAAGCGAGTAAAGGCGCTATATCCTTGGTTTTTGAAACCCGAACATAAGGAGGAAATACCAATGTTCCATCCCAGGAGATTGGTCAACAAAGGAGTGTACTTTCTTAGCTCTATATTCAATGTATGTTATTTAAAAAAATTCATAACTTTTGAACCAGTTGATCGATTTTCGATCTTTTTGGGTCAAGTTAAAGGTTATTACGTCTAGTTATAAGAAAAAATATCAAAAAATAAATCTGGGTGCTTTTATATGCATAATGTATAAAATTATTGAAATTTTCGGCTTATTTTTAAATTGAATTTACTCAAATTTAAAAATAACATATTTCTAAAAGTTCCTCCATTTATAGAGTCAAGAATGCCCTTCAAAATGAGACCAAGAGATATTTTTTATGTTTGCCCCAAAATGAATGACATACAAATGAAAAACGCATATTTTTTGATAAAAAATAAAAATAACTTTGAATAAAATTGAGATATTTACGATGTCAGCATTGCAAATTGTTTATCTTAAAAAGCTATAAAAGTCGTTCAAAGACAGTTTTGAGATGAGACTTGAAATAAAAATGTTAGAGCGTAAAATATGTTTTTTCAATATGAATCGGTTGTTTTCAAAGATAGAGAAAAACTTTGTTTTACAAAGTTACTTAAAATTAATGGAGCTAGAACATTGTTTTAAATTAGTTTATTTGACACGGCACGATACATTTTCTGTTTTACTGAGCCAAGTACAATTCGTTTTAATTCTACGTTAGCAGGGAAAAGAGGGAGGCCTTTTCTTTATTCTCGCGGCCGACTACGAGCTAGTGGGGATTTAAGGTGAGAGGAGGGGAGATACAATTTTGACTTAAAACTATTTTGGAACTTTGTTTTTCAACTGGTAGAGCAATTGTATTCTTGTTTGTTGTGGGTTCAAAATATTTGTGTAAGCATAGTTGCGGGCTCTTCGTTTCCGTGTCTTCAGCATAGCATATTTGTATCCTTAATCTGACAAATAGACAAAGAAAATTTTAAATTTTAATGTCAGCGTTTTTCAGAAAGCAGTATAACTGTGTCATGTACTGGAGATCACCGCTTCCCAGAATGTCTCTAACGGGTACGTTCGGTTGTTTTCCTCGGGCCCGAAGGGAATCTATAAGCTCGGACCTAACACCACAGTATTCGGTACACGACCAAACAACATGCTCGATGTCATGGTAGCCATCGCCACAAACGCAGTGATTACTGTCTACAAGCCCTATACGAAAGAGATGCGTGTTTAACGTGTAGTGATTGGACATAAGTCTAGACATCACGCGAATGAAGTCCCGACCTACATCCAACCCCTTGAACCATGCTTTCGTCGATACCTTAGGAAAAATGGAATGTAGCCACCGTCCCAGTTCATCTGAGTTCCATGATGATTGCCAACTGTTGAGTGTTCTCTGACGCAAAATGCTATAAAATTCATCATAAGCAATTGGTCTTTCATAAATATCGCCATCAATAGCACCCACCTTAGCTAAAGAGTCAGCCTTTTCGTTACCCGGAATCGAGCAATGAGAAGGGACCCACGCTAAGGTAACCCGGTAATTTTTATCTGTTAAAGCACTTAAAAACCACCGTATTTTCCCCAGGAAATACGGGGTGTGCTTCACAGGCTTCATCGATCGCAGAGCCTCAATGGCACTGAGACTGTCTGTGAAGATGAAGTAGTGGTCTGTGGGTAGGGTTTCGATGATTCCAAGAGAGTACTGAATAGCAGCAAGTTCTGCGACGTACACGGAAGCAGGAGCATCGAGTTTGTAGGAGGCGGTAAAATTTTCGTGGAAAACACCGAAGCCAGTGGACTCATCTAGATTAGATCCGTCAGTGTAAAACCTTTTATCATAACTAACATGTTTGAACTTATTCGAAAAAATCTTAGGGATCTCTTGGGGTCGCAATTGATCCGGGATACCAGAAATGTCTTGTTTCATGGTGGTGTCGAAAAATATAGCATTATTAGAAGTATCTAAAAGTGCGACATTGGAGGAATCGTATGAAGAAGGATTAATATCTTGAGCCATATAGTCAAAATATAAAGTCATAAATCTGGATTGAAATTGAAGGTCGACCAACCTCTCGAAATTTTCAATTACTAATGGGTTCCTAACTGTGCATCGAATTAGCAACCGGTAAGAGAGATTCCAAAAACGATGTTTCAACGGAAGAATACCCGCTAACACTTCAAGACTCATCGTATGGGTCGACTGCATGCAACCCAAGGCAATACGCAAACAACGATATTGTATTCTCTCTAATTTTATAATGTGCGTGTTCGCGGCGGAGCGGAAGCAGAAACAGCCGTACTCAAGAACTGACAATATCGTTGTTTGGTAAAGCCTTAGAAGGTCTCCTGGGTGGGCTCCCCACCAGGTTCCGGTAATCGTACGAAGAAAATTAATCCTCTGTTGGCATTTTCGTGTCAGATACCTAATATGACAAGCCCAGGTGCATTTAGAGTCGAACCAGACCCCGAGATATTTAGCGACTAAAACCTGAGAGATCGTTTTACCCGTTAGTAGGAGCTGCAGCTGAGCTGGGTTATGCTTCCTAGAAAAAACGACCAACTCAGTTTTCTCCGGAGAGAATTCGATACCCAGCTTAAGAGCCCATTCAGACAAATTGTCTAAGGTATCTTGCAATGGTCCTTGCAGATCGCTAGCCTCGCTACCAGTAATGGATACAACGCTATCGTCTGCAAGTTGCCTTAGCGTGCATGAATTTGCAAGACATTCATCGATGTCATTGACGTAAAAATTATATAAGAGAGGACTTAAACATGAGCCCTGGGGAAGGCCCATGTAACTAATTCGGGAAGTTGTCGAATCGCCATGTGAGAAATACATATGCTTTTCTGACAACAGATTGAGCAAAAAGTTATTCAAATTTAGTGAAAGTCCCTGCGAATGAAGTTTCGCGCTTAAAACTTCTACAGAGACAGAGTCAAAAGCCCCCTTAATATCCAAGAACGCAGAAGCCATTTGCTCTTTTCGAGCAAATGCGAGTTGAATTTCAGTAGAAAGCAACGCTAGGCAATCGTTCGTCCCTTTGCCCCGGCGAAAGCCAAATTGAGTATCTGAAAGTAAACCGTTTGTTTCGACCCATTTGTCTAACCGTAAGAGGATCATTTTCTCCATTAATTTCCGGAGGCAAGAGAGCATTGCAATCGGCCTATATGAATTGTGATCAGAGGCAGGTTTCCCGGGTTTCCGAATAGCAATGACTTTTACCTCCCTCCAGTCATGCGGAACAATATTTAGCTCAAGAAACTTGTTGAACAAGTCCAACAAGCGTCTTTTTGCAGAGTCGGGTAGATTCTTCAACAGGTTGAATTTTATTCTATCTAACCCTGGAGCCTTATTGTTGCACGACAGGAGAGCCATTGAAAATTCCAACATCGAAAATGGAGGCTCTTCCGTAGTTACTATAAACGCGTCGCGAAAGGTTTTCTGTTCCGGTACAGAGTCCGGACAGACCTTTTTGGCAAAATCGAGTATCCAGCGATCTGAATACTCCTCACTCTCATTCGAAACGTCACGGTTCCGCATGCGCCTGGCGGTATCCCAAAGAGTGCTCATCGCTGTTTCCCTCGACAACGCGTTTACGAACCGCCGCCAGTACCCGCGTTTTTTCGCCTTTACTAAGCTCTTCATCTGCCTGCCCAGTGCCTCGTACTTTCGTAGTAGGTTGACAGTGCCGTACTCCCGGTAGTCCTTATACGCCGCGGACCTTCGCGCGTACAGCTCAGAGCACTCTTTGTCCCACCATTTGTTGGGAGGGCGTTGTCTAATCGTTACCCCGGGTATCGGTTTCGTCTGAGCTTGCGTCGCGGCGTCGATTATCAAGCCAGCTAAGAACGCGTATTCTTCCTCCGGAGGAAGTTCCTCGTGAGTCTCGATAGATTCCGCTATAATAGACTCATAACGCTTCCAATCAATATTACGTGTAAGGTCGTAGGAAATATTGATTGGGTTCGGGGGAGTTGAACCATTAGCAATTGATATAACGATTGGAAGATGATCACTACCGTGGGGATCGTTGATTACTTTCCACTGGCAATCTAACGCTAGTGATGTCGAGCAGAGGGATAGGTCAAGCACGCTTTCACGTGCCGGAGGATTAGGTACGCGTGTCGCTTCCCCAGTATTCAAAACTGTCATATTGAAGTCGTCGATCAAGTTACAGATTAAAGAAGATCGGTTGTCGTCGTACAGCGACCCCCATAGCGAACAGTGAGAGTTAAAATCTCCCAAAATCAAAAAAGGTGCGGGAAGCAATTCTGCTATATCAAGGAGTTGCTTCTGTTCAATCCGCGCGGATGGGGGAATATATAACGAAACAAGGCAAAGGTCTTTTCCATTCATATTCGTTTGAATGGCAACAACTTCAATATTCGAGATCGAGGGGAGGTCAATTCTGAAAAAAGAATAGCACTTTTTGATCCCTAAAAGTACCCCTCCACCGTGTGAGTCTCGATCTCGACGAATGATGTTAAAATCGTGGAAATTAAGTTGGTCATTTGAATTGAGAAAAGTTTCACAAAGCGCGAACGCATCACAATTGTATGTGTTTATCAAATGTGAAAATAAATCAAATTTGGGGATGATACTTCTGCAGTTCCACTGTAACACAGTGACAAAATTCCTAACCTCTTTCAACGAATTAGTCATCGAAAGATACGATAGCTGAAATGAGGGGCCAAGTTGCTGTGAGTTGCTTCAAAAAGGTTTTCACTGTTGGGAGAAGGGCAAGAAGAATGTTTTGAAGGGGATCTGGTATGTTGAATGTTTTAAATATCCAGTCCACAATATCAGAGAATTTTATGAACCCTGTTTCTTTTATGTCTTCTGATCGAGAAATGGGTGCCCGAGGGGTTTTTGGTGCCCCAGGAAGCGGTGGGTACTCCTGGTTTGATTTGAAATTAAAACCGGGGGGTACTTGCTTCGGTTTTTCTTCACCGCTTCCTTTTTGTGTTGTCTTATTGGTCATTCCGCTAGGGGTTATCTTACGACCTTTACGAGAAAGATTAGGAGAGTTGAGCATTCTCCTCTTCCTAGATCCCTCTGGCAAGGCATAGGAACACCCTTCGACGGGATCGTCAGATGTACCCTCATCGGTTGGCAAAAAGGAAAAGATGTTTCCTGTCGAGGGTGGCTCAGCCCTCTTAAGCATTTCTGCAAAAGAGCGCTTTGATCGTTCCTTAAGGGAACGCTTAATTTTTTCCTCGCGCTGTTTGTACGCGGGACATGCCGGAAGGTCATGCCGAGTTCCCTCGCAATAAAGACACTTTTCAGTATCCCCACTGCAAGCGTTCTCAGCATGATTGCCTCCGCACTTGCTACAGCGTGCCTTGTTGCAGCAGTAGGTGGCTGTGTGACCTAACTGCTTACAGTTTTGGCAATGCATGACCCGCGGTACGAACAGGCGTACAGGTAGACGAACCCTGTCCAAGCGGACGTAGTTCGGCAGCGCGGATCCGGCGAATGTTACTCGGAAGGAATCCGAAGGGAGGAATTTCTTCTTCCCTTCTTCGATGGATACTGAATGCAATTGCTTGCAATCCAGTATCTTTACACTTTGCATCAAGGGGTTTTTAAAGCAGCCAACTCCATGACGCAAAATGTCATCGACAGTGAGATTCCCCTCGGTAACCACACCGTCGATTTCTACATCCTTGGCAGGGATGTACACGCGATACTCTCTCGTGAAGAGCTCGTAGCCAGCAATTTCGTTTGCTTGCTTCAAGCTACTCACGACAACTCGCAGTTTGTTCGGCCTCACCTTCGTAATCTCGGTTACGGCCGAAAAATGTTTTGCCAGGTCTTTGCCAATTTGGATAATATTCAATGGCTTCTTTATGGGCCGGAAAAAAACAACGTAGGGACCGCCAGCGGCATCTGGGTAAGCTTTTACCCGTACTTCCGGTACTCTTGGTACAGGACTTGGCAAAGGGGAGGGCACAGGGGAAGGAAGGGGTGTGCTGATGGGAGAAATTTCAATTTCTTCCCCGTTTGTTTCCACCTCCAGGAAAAGTTGCACCTGCATGTCGTCCATTTTGCGGGAGCGTTACGCTCTACCGCACACAAACGATAAATATTCGAATATGGGGGGGGGTTCAAGTAGTTGATGTTAAATTTTAAAAACAATTTTTCAATCTACAATGGATCAAATAAAAAAAAAGACAGTAATACTAATACTAATAACAATAGTAATAATAATAATAATAATAATAATGATTATAGTAATAGTATTAATAATAACAATAATAATATCAATAATAATATTAATAATAATATTATAACATAGTAATAATATTGATAATAATAGTAAAAATTCTAAAGGTAATACTTCACCGAACGTCTAAGTCACGACCTCACGGCTGATAGTAGGATTAATCGAGCGTCTCCGCAGAACAAACAATGACGATCCAGCTTCGTGTTGAGACACAGTGGCCGTGTCCTACACGCGACCTTGTAGATGCCACTTGTAGTTGACTTCCACTCGCTCGATCGTATGATGGTCCGTGCTGCTAGCGGGGTAACAGCGGTGCGGGAGAATTATTCTTGCTGATATATCAGCTGCGTATCGAATCACTGGCGGGGTAGCCTGCCCCTACCAGTGTGCAGATGTTTCTGCCGATATATAACAGTCTATTGTTATTGCGCAGCACGAGAACTAATCGACAAAAAAACACCCGTACGATAACTCGTGTATTGTTATTTTGCGAACTCAAACGGAGATAAACAATTTGCGTCTAATCGAGACGAAAGCAAAACAACGAATGCTGCTATAAGATTGTAGAACAAATTTTTCTTCTATCTACAAAGATAAAAAAGTTAGATACTTGATTGCATCGAAAATGTTGGTCACCCTAATTTTTGATAATTTATCAATGAGCGCTTTATCATATGTAACAACTTTGTAGAAGAAAGTCTTTCTCTAAAATGTTGCTATAGAGCTCTAGACCCAAATTTCCCCCTAAATTCGGTTTCTGGACCATTGTGCAGTGTAAAAACAGACTTTCACTACTTGGATTGATAATCACCGAAGCTTCTCTGAATATCATTACGAGACCTTTGATATTCATTCCACTGTTCTGTTATTGAATATGATAAACGATATTCATGCATCGTCGCAATGAGCATAGGTTACTGAGTAGCATCAGAAAATAAATGTGATGACACTGACAACAAATCAGTTCAATTACTCGTGAATAAACATCGATATTCTAAGGCACTGGTTAGTGTAGACTAGACTAGACTAGACTAGATGAAAAACTTGCGTAAGTTCATGACATTGCCTATATCGAAATAGTTTGAAGTAGTTTTGTGGCTCAACCTTAGGATTCCGTAAAGCTATAAGAACCCGAAATAGGAGCTCAACCAGTAAACCCAAGGGTTAAAATCAGTTCATGTTTTGTATAAATTTATTGCATAAATGTTAATAGAATGAAGTATCGAATAGAAAGATGAAAGAAAAATGATGAGGGAGTTTTTTTGGATACCTAACACCAGATCTCGACATTTCATGTTTCTAGGACATTTGGCAATAAAAATCGACATTGACAATTTCCTGAACCTGTGTATTTTTGTTTCGGCTAAAAATTTGAAACCTTTGCCGCTTCGAGGCACCAGTTTCCGAAGTCCGATTGAGCTGCTGAAATTTTGCATTGGGACTTTTTTTCGAGGAGACGAAACTTCTGAGCCCTACCGCTCAACGATAATCGACGGTCAACTTTTTCCCATAGGTACATCCCATTTGAGCCCTACTGTATATAAAAAAGAAAAAGAAAAATTGTTTTTCACTAAAATTTAAACCATTTATCTACATTACAATTATTTTTCGTAGATCTTACTGTTTCGGGTAAAAGTTTATAAAAGGTCTTAGAAACGTTACTTCTTTTCAAAGAGATCTATCTCTAGCTTTTTTAATTGCTTGATGTTAACCGAAATCACAAAATCGAATGAATTGGCGTGAAACGCCTCACCTTCACGCTATGCTGGCTGTGCGCTCTGCGCAGCGCATTTCAAGTGTCACTTGCAGAGATGGATGATGCTGTAACCCATAGCGGCTGCCTTGAGAGGTCAACACAAGCACATAACAGCGAGGAATAGTGATAATTAATTCACGCTACTTAGTAGCATTCGACAAAAGAGAGAAAAAAAGAAACGAGTGTTGCATAAATAGTTCACATGAAGAATAGTATAAACGGTAATCTGGCGACGATAGGAAGCATTTTAGACTAGTGACAATTGATTGACAAGAAGGAAGTTTCAACATTTTTAAGTGCTGCGCACACATGAATGGAACCATAAGTTGCTATCAACAATCTTCGTGTTTCGACTATTCAATTCTGTAGTTCTGGGGTGGTGATCGGAACAGCTCACCGAAAATAAACGCTATCAATTTCCAGCAGCGCACGCACGCGCGTCACATATGGTGTTGTCATAAAAATACCGAATATTAAATCGGATGTCGTCGCTATTCCATGCAAACATGAGATTGCTTAATCTATATTCGTTCGGCGCTATTATACGGAGGCAAAAGCAAAAGCACGGTTCAAGATGGTTACCAGATTACTGGAGCCGTGTCTATAAATAAAACGAATTTGATGGTATCATTGCATAACAAAAATAATAATCAAGAATTAACCGCCACTAATCGCTACGCTTAGATTCTTAAGTTGTACCTACTGCTGTTTAACGTACCGAATACTCTCGAGTTAAACGGACAAAGTACTCTACTACAGATCAAACCATCGTCTGTATACTATCGTGAATTCGCAAAGTCGAGATGCAGAGCAGATGCTTTTTTAAGAATTCAGATTGCATAAGTTTTGGTCATGACGCGCATCCATTCTGGATTCAGCCCAACTAAAACTAAACTTTTGGTTTTCAAAAGATATATTTTGGGTGAAATGTAAGACATTTTATCTCCTAATTTTCTTGATATAGAAGCAAATAACGATGGATTCTGTTGGGATAAAGTCAATTGTTTGTCGAGAGAAAACTTTTTTCAGTGGGATTCGATATTATGGTGGTGTTTCTTTTCATTCATTAGCCTGATTTTCCGATGAAAATTAAACTATTAAATCGCAACAAAATAAGTTTGCTGGGGCGAGAAAAATTGATTAATCCAGCGGATCTCAAACCTGTTGTCTCTGATACTCTTATAACATAGAAAATCTTGAACCCAGAACTGCGTAACGCTATATTTAAAAAATTTAAAAAAAAATCTCAACATGTATTCCATGAAATAAAATACAGTGCTGCACAAAAAACATCAACAAATGTCGACAAAATGCCACTCCGGGACAAGTTTATTTTTAACTGTGGTGGAATAGCATATGACAACACCCACTAGACCGCAGTCCGAACAAGAAACCAACGCGAATACGAGAGGAAACCCGTAAATATCTTGGATAAAGCAAATAGAAAGAAAAATTCCACCTGAGTTGAAAAACAAACCGACTAATGGCTTAGGCTATCCCCAACATTTTTACACTGTTTCACTTTTTTGAGTCGAAGAATGTTTGCCGGAAGAAATTAGCCGCTAACATATAATGCGCAATGCTTGTTTACACTGCCTGGCCGTACCGTTCAAGGTTACCGGTATGAGGCGCGTGTGCGGGTGATGGTGCTTGCTTGCTGTTGCATTCTCCTGTCGTTTGTAAGTTATTGGAAAGTCTAAATTTACAGCTACATCGTACTGAAAAAAGTTTCATTCGATAAACACCCAAGCGGGATCACGTAAGTTACATCGATTATTAATTAGATACCGTTAACTTTAATGCTGCCCGCAGTCAATAATAAAATGTGGATTGCAACGTTCGGAAAAATTGTGCAACAAAGCAAAAAATGAAACATCTCCTATCTTATCAATTTGCTTTCTTTTTATCAACACAATTAGCGCACTTACCCGTCATTAGTGATGCCGGCATTTTTGGAAACAGTTTCCAAAAATATGACCTCCTTCAAATCCGGAGCTTCAGCTGGATTTTCTACTAGGATGTCTTTTTTGCGCGAGATCATTCTGTGGCCAGTCCGGTCCGGTGCCGAAGTAGACCTTTTCTTTCTGGCTTTTCTCACTAAGCCATCGTTGGCTGTCTTTGTCTCAACCCCAGGGTGCGAACCATCACCACCGTTTACTATCTCTTCAAATTCACTGACAATTTTGGCACTTTGTTCGTGCGCATTTTGAACGATCTCTTCCAGCCGATGGGGCGGATCATTTCTTTGGCTAGCCGCAACCGCTTCCTGCTGTATCTGATCGTGAACAACGGAGAGATTATCTTCCGGTGCGTTGTGATGATGACTGCTTGGTTTCAATGCTTCCGATGCTACCATAATGAAAAGTAAACCACTGAAAGAGAATGAATGCATATTTCAATGAGAATGTTTCTCAAGGACTTTTCACGCCCCCAGCTGGGCACGTAAACAAACCCTTACCTCGACACTAGCGAAACGATTAGCAAAGTGCAATACGTGTAGCACAATTTTGGTTTCATTCTTTCGAAATCGCTTAAATGATCACTGACCGACGCGAAAACTCATCTGCCGATTTTTTATTTCCACAGCACCAGCCCGACCGAACCCGCCCGATATATTACAAAAAGAAAAACGGCGCTACACTTGGCAACTAGTTTGCAGAGAAAAATTCACCGTTGTGTGAGAAAACACGCACCATTTACCGAGCCTTTTGAACAATAAAAACTGAATATTTGCGGAATTTTCGCGTTACTAACGCAAGAGCGAACATTGATGAGATGGTATAATTACAGATTTACAATCACAATCGTTTGACACTCGAAAAAAGGAATCCTTCGGCGCTGTTGCCAGGTATTTATCTAGACAGATTTAGACAATTTCACATACGATCATTATGAAAACGGCTTGATAATATGTATCTGGCGACGCTGGTTAAGAGTCAGAAATTCTGACGTGTACTTGCGCGACGCTCGGCATAACTTTCACGATATGAAACGTGTACACTGAAAAAAAAAAAAACGATACGATTTTCATAAAGAAAGCACTTTATTATTGAATTGGGCTGTTTAGCTATATCAGTTTTTTTATATTATCTGAAAGATCTGCATTTTCTGAGTAAAACGTGATTTAAATTTTTTTCTATCATTGTCCTTCGCTTTTTAAATCACGATTTAAAACTGCTCGAAATCTGCTCGAAATGGCTACAATGACAGTTCGCCCATATACCAACTGTCATTGTAGCGATTTAGAGCGAATTTTTATTCTTCATTCAAAAATCGAAGGATAATGCTATAAAGTTTTAATAACTCACGTTTTGCTCAGAAAATTACACTCTTTCAGATGATATATAAAAATCGGAAATCCGTGAATAGCTAAACAACCCAATTGTTACCATTTCCTTTTAAGGCTGATACAAATTTCGAATTCTTTTTATGTCCAAGGTTATCAAAGTTATCAAAGTGGGTGGCAAAAAATGAATAACACCGAGACGAAAAAAGAAGAAATATCTTTGATCAAAGTTTGTGTGCAAGTTAGTCATAATTTACACTTAAATAAATGTTGAAAAATAACACTTTATTATTATCATTATTATTATTTATTTCGCTTGCCTTTTGACGACACTCTCGCTGTCACTGGACTTGTTTGTTGCTAAATAAAGCATTTATGCTGTCGGAAAACCAATAAAATGGACAAAACGGTTTGAGCTTCCAATATTCAAGATTTTTGAAGGGGGGGAGTGACATAAAATGAAAATAAAATTTGCAACGGCCTAATATAAAGAAAACCAATTTCAAATGTGTTTTCATAGCATTTGGAATGTTATTCATTCTATATTGAATAGAAAATTACTCATCATACGAATGATTCAACGGCAAATCTCGAATAATCAAACACTTTCTATTCAAGTTTCAGCAGATAGTTAGCAAATGTTTAGAGAATAAGCCGTATGAGTGAAAGTGTTTGCCTCACCCATGCTGATCTTATAGGAGAAGCAAGATAAATTCTTTTATATACTCACTTTGCGCGGGTAATGTCAGGTAATGACCTGACATTTAAACTTAAAATTTAACATTAATGATTGAGGTATTGAACTATACAACAGTTCAATACGGTTAGAGAACAAATTGATCTTTAATTTTGCAATACAGTTTGTATCAATTGTGCTTGTAGTTGCTGAATAATAAGAGTTTGAAGGACACGACAGTTTTCTAGGTAAGAACTGATTTCTCCACGGTCTAATGGATTGCACATGACTTGAAAATATTTGAAATATTCATGATTGAATTATTTTTGTTTTAAATTATTTTTCCCCTCTTCCCAAAAATGCTTTCTTCCGACAGGTGAGTTATTTTAGTTTCTAACGAAACAACGTGTTTTCTGTATCCTGTTTGAAAACTTTAGATTAAAGAAAAACTGTCAAGTTTACAATTTTAGTGAAACATTACGTAGAATTAGAAATATATACGAAAAATATTGCTTATCGTCATTACAGACTATGCTAAGAAAACTCGGACTATTATGTACCTTGCATTGACTTTATTTCATTCGGATCAGTTTCAACAAAGTCTTTTGAGTGTGAGAGTGATGTCCTCAAGGGGCTGTATATAAAAAATCATTTGAATTTGTATTCAAAAAATTTCAATTTCAAAGGTGGGCACCATTCCGCTAATTTGTTCATCGCTGATTAGCGAGGCTAATATTCAGTTAGCAGTTTAGCGATTTCGCTAACTTTTGAGCAGGTTACATATCGTACATAAATTGCTTCGAACGGTGAGCATAGTTTACTGTGAAAGTTATTTTTGGAACATATGTTTCATTCAAACAACGTTCAACCACATACATAAGACATACGTAACACTGACGATGTTTTTTGGTACACGTTGCCCCACAGTACCCCGTACTCCGTCCTGTCCAACTACTCGACAAATAATATTAATGAACAAAATGAATTTTTTTTCGGCTTTATCGAGCCTCAATGAAATTTCCTGTCCCTGATAAATGCAGGGCTACGCAGGTACACTTCCTTCAAAACAACTCAAACAGTGATTTTATTCAGAGTGTGGTACCATTCGAGTAGTTCATTTTGTACCAACTTTTTTGGAAGATTTCTTCCTGAGTGTTACGTATGTCTTATGTATGTGGTTCAACTGTTTTACATGACTAGAATTCCTCTCTTTACGACACAAATGCAAATCAGACTATTTACGCTGTAATGGAGTTTTAGTTATCGTATAAGCTACAGAAGCATTTTTGTGAACAAGCTCAAAGTGATCTAGATTAAATTTTTGGAACTTAAAAAATTTCTGCATGTTTCAATACGTTAGAAATTACAGCAATTTCGGTTATACTTTGTCGATTCAGATAATATTTGAGTTTACAAAAACATTCCTGAATTCTAAACCTCTTATTGTAAAAAGCACTTAAAAGTATTCATTTTTGTTTGTTTTTTTTTTATCAGCATTAAACATAACAACCCTAGGGACATTTTACTTATTAATCTGTTGGCGATTAAGGATTAGGCGAAATTTCCGCTAATATGAGTTAAGCGTTTAGTGCCCGAAAAAAATACGATGTGTTTTGCGGTGAGAACAGTAAATGGACAATATTTTTTATTGTAACCATAAAAAGCATGGTATTTTTGCCGTAAGCTTGCAAACGTTTGTCATTATCATGTTTTATCAACGTTTTTTGTAATTGAATCTACATTGTCAGTGACTTCTAAATGTATGGAAAAAGTGCCTGAAAAAATGGTGTTAAGATACATAACAACTCCCTTTTCCTTTATAAAAATGGCAAAAACAATGTTTTATATTGTTCTGGACAATGATATTTAAGGTCAAATTGATGTATTCACAATAAAAAACATAGTTAAATAATGGTGTAACTATGTACCGCAACTTTTAAGATTTTTTGATGTTAATTTTTTCGGGCGATTATCGAGGTAAATTTTCCAGTTAACGAATTAGCGATTAGCTTCGCTAAATTTCCAGTTTGAGGTGCCCACCACTGTTGAATTTACTAATACCTATGTTGAACTTGTCAGTTCGTTTACCCACTGCAAGAAATGTCACTAACTCAAACACAACTCAATGCTAAAGTGTAATGTTTTCGTAAAAAAAAAGATTTGAAAAAGACTTTATTTCATTTCACGGATGTGAAACACTTGAATGGAACGAGTGGATTTTTTCCAGTGTAAAAAACTTTGTATAAAATGTACAAAACGGTACTCGCTCCAGGGATATATGTTTTTTACATATTTTCCGGGATAATTACGTGCACAATACCTATAAACACATTTACTCTTGATTTTTATGCTTTTTACTGGTTGAAGCTCAGTATCGAGCTGAAAAATGGTCGATACGGTTTTTTTTTACTTTAGAACAATGCTTTTTACTGAGGCCAGCCGATACGTTTCGTTTTCATACTTCTTCCACCAAGTTTATGCATTCATACTTGTTGGAAATATAAACTGCATTGCAACCGAAAGATGGAGCTTTACTGTGGGGCTCAGCGACTTTGATCCGCTACCAGCTGTCGTTTGACATCCACCACATCCACTAAAGGTGAATCATTTCAAATGTAACCAGCGTTGCCATTGTGCCAGATAAAAAAAAGGTCATCACTTTCAATTCTGCCAGGAATTTTATCCAAAAATGAGTGACAGATTTTTGCCAGACTTTTTATTTTCGTTTTGCCAGGTTTTATTCAAAACTTAGTGGCAACGTTGAATGTAACGGATATTTCTACTTAGCTGCGTAACTTGATTCGATAGGGGTGAAGTCAAGGCTAGTAAAATTTGACACTCGAGGTAAACTAACAAAACATTACGCGACAGTTGCGCCTTTTTTAGAAATCCCGGTAATTTTAAAGTAAGTTTCAAGTCTTTAAAAATCTACAACATGCTCTAGAAATTATATCGAAAAATTTTAAAAAAATTGAAAGAGTCATTGAAGTGGGAAATTGGTTGTTTTTACTGTTAAAAAATATGTATCGTCGATAGTTTCGAGGGCAAATCAACACTGCATTGTTTTTTATTTTCTATTTTTTAAAGTTAATTTTAGGGGTAAACGTTTGAAGATAAAATAGAATTTATGTATAGGCTGACCAGATTCAGAAAACGGGACACTTGATAAAATTGATTTTTGAAAACTTTTACCAACCAAAGCATACAAACAATTATTCATTGCTTTGATGAACTTGATCGATCCTGAAGAGTGTGATTTTTTGCAATGAGTTCCTGAAATTTGTCACATGATGGTCGAGATTTTGACTAACAATTATCATGGTCTCAACTTTCAATCGCGACTTTCTCATCAATTCACTATAGGAGATGTCCTTCCAGTGGTACGGTACTGTCAGGAAGGCACAAAACGTACTCAGTAATATTAGAAAATCCTGGCTGCTAGGAAACTTATTTTCCATTTACGAAAATTTCAATGCAAAGTTCTATTCAAGATTTTTTCAAGGAGTATTCAAAAACGGCACAAAATGGCAAAAAACGGTAGATAAAACGGTACTGTCCCGTTTAAAACGGTACGTCTGGTCAGCCTATTTATGTAAGATTAACAAAAATAAAATTATCATCTTTGGCATACCAACAGCAATAACTACACTCAAAATAATTTTCACGTCATAATTACCGGAAAAGTTATGTGAATATTTTCACGTAGATTCTACGTAATTGTCATTTGAGTTCATCATGATCTGGTGAGATAATTTATCCTATGAATCTTATACAGCAGACATATGCATTTTATGTGAATTTCACGTAGAATTCAACTACCGGTAAAATGGAAAGCATTCGATTATCTACTAGATACTACGTTTGATACAACGTAAAATTTCCAAATTTTGTTTCCCCAATTCTTAAAAGACGGTAGATAGTTTTTAGAAATTATAGAAATATGTTGCTTGATAAATCGCACGGGCGTGCGAAATCGCCGATTCGTAAATGAATCAAACGACATAAAAACAGACAAATATTACGACATTTGCCGGCGATAACTATTGTAAGCTGCAACTGTTTATGTATAGGAAACTCCTCGACCTTTGAACTAAATCTGTGTGAAACCTGTAAGCTCAAGGCTCGATGTCAAATTCGTACGGTTTTTCGAAAGCTCACTTATTGGCAAGCCGTCGAGAAATTGTATTTTATTGTTAGAGACTGAGTTAGACAACAGCTTCGCCATTTTGATTTCTGTGTATTTTCACATAGAGAGTTCACGCGATACTTCTTCTATGACATTCTGTTAGACGTTGCCAAGTTCACGTAGATACTACGCGATAAAACATTGTATGCATGTGATTTTCACGTAGATGTTATGTTTGTCACATAAATCATGCAAAATGACAGAAAATGAATAAGTACAGAAAATTTCACGTAACAATAATGTGAAAAATATTCTGAGTGTACGCTTGTATAGATACATAATTGAGTTTCATCACTTATTTTATTGTATTCTTTCACGTAATCTAAACAATGTAGTCACAATGATAGATTGTAATTTATACAGTATTTGGAGTAGTTTTCTGTTAATGAAATCAACATGATTACGGCATCACATTCCATGGAGTATAGGATCCTGGTTCTGCCTCCTGGAACTAAAAGATAAAAACAGAAAAGGGTTCAAGATTTCAGTTCAGACATAATAATAGAACAATAATATTTCCATCTCACCTTCATCGTAATGCTATCCTGACACGCAAGTCGAATCCTGGCCGATGTGGCAGGTGAAACCAAGTTGAAATCGTCACCCAAATTCTCCTCCTTCCGAGCGGCTGTAATGGCCTCGCGGATGGCGAAGAAAGCTGACGACGCTAGAAACAGTGGAGGCTCTCCAACAGCTTTCGAAGAGTAAACCGCCCTGGGATTCGGAGCTCCCGTCAACAGCGACACGTTAAACTCACCAGGAATGTCGGCAAAGCCGGGAATCTTATACACTCCAGGTCCCCGCGAGTACACCGTGCCGGTTGGAGAATACACCATTTCCTCCAGCGTGAAAAGACCGTAACCCTGCATAAATCCTCCCTCAATTTGTCCGATGTCGATGGCTGGATTGATACTAGACCCTAGATCCATTACAATATCCGTGCGAATAACTTGATGATCACCGGTTAAGCAATCGATTTCAACTTCGGAGCACGCAGCTCCAAACGTGAAATAGTTAAACGGGTTTCCAGCGTTCGTCGCAAAGTCGTAGCCGATATCAGGCGTGGCGTAGAATCCAGTTGCCGATAATGATACGCGATCGAAGTAAGCTTTGGTTACCCACAAGTTCCAATCTCCATCGGGGTACTGTTTACGGTAGGGTTCCAACCGGTCGTAGATAATCTTACAGGCGTTGACAACAGCCATTCCATTCAAGTCCGATCCAGCACTGGCCGCAGTCGGTGGAGTATTGGGTACTTTGTCCGTAGATGTTTCCGAAATGTGTATCTTTTCGAATGGTATTCTCAGGGTCGTTGCAGCAACCTGAATCATCTTGGTGTACAACCCCTGGCCCATCTCTGTTCCTCCGTGTGACAGTAGCACCGCTCCGTCTTGGTATACGTGAATCAGGGCACCGGATTGGTTCAGGTGGACGGCTGTAAAGGCTATTCCAAACATGGTCGGTACCACATCGATACCACGCTTTCTACATCGGTGCTGCTTGTTGAACTGCTCGATCTCGGTTCGGCGATTGTGGAAATTTGATGATTGGATAACTTCGGACCAACATCTGCAATGATAAAATATAAACTTGTCATGTTATGTTATTGTAGGAAAAAATGTGGCGCAGTATTGTACCTTCGTACATTGCAGTTAATGATGGGTTCATTATAGTGCGTTTTGTCCCCCTCCTGGTACAGGTTGAGTTCGACTAGTTCGACATAGTCTCGTTTTAAGCTCCGAGCTACATGTCTCATCATAGTTTCAGCAGCCAGCATGCCTTGGGGTCCTCCGAAACCGCGGAATGCGGTATTCGAGGGAAGATTCGTCTTGCAAACCCATCCCTGTACTCGTAAGTTCGGAAACTTGTAAGCGTTTTGAATGTGGAACATGGCACGTTCAAGAACCTGTCAATAAATAAAATTTACTAATACGCGTTTGCGAGACCTTTTTTCAGGTGTGCCTACCGAGAAGGACAAATCCATGGAATATCCCGCGTTGTTGTACGCCTTAAAATCACCCGCCAGCAGTCGACCGTCTTTATCCACACCGACTTTGTAGGTAAAGTAGAACGGATGGCGAGTGCCGGTGATAGCCATATCTTCATCACGGTCCAGCATACAACGGACAGGTCTTCGAAGTGTGTAAGCTGCCAGGGCAACCGGAACGGCTAGCATTGCAGCTCGCGATTCTTTACCCCCAAACCCACCTCCCAGGCGTTTCACCCGAGACACAACTTTACACGATGGCATTCCCAAAGCGTGTGCCACGTGCTGTTGTATCTCGGTTGGATGCTGCGAAGAGCTAAACACCTCGATTTCGTCGGAATCCTTAGGAACGGCAACGCATGCTTGGGTCTCTAGATAGAAGTGCTCCTGTCCCCCTAGTCGACAGAGGCCCTCCACAACATGGGCAGCTTGCCGGAATCCTTCGACTATATCACCCTGCACGATCTGTTTTGGATAGCCAGGATAGAAGGACTGCTTTTCGATGGCATCTTCGATAGTCACGATAACTGGAGACAGTTCTTCATAGGCAATTTTGACTTTCCGAGCGGCTCTCTGAGCGATAGTCTGATCGTCCGCTACAATCGCACCGATGATCTGCCCTTGGCTGGTGACTAAATCCTTATAGAATACGTATTCATCGTGGAACACTGCTCCACATCGACTGTTTTCGTCCGATAGGTCTTTTGCGGAGAAAAATCGATGAACTCCGTCAATTGCTAACGCTTCCGAAGGATCAATCGAAAGTATTTTAGCGTGGGCCTTCGTGCTGGTTACCAGCGCCAAATATAACTCGTTACTGTATTTCGGAATGTCATCGCAATAGACCGCCTCCCCGGCAACCTGTTTGAATGCTGAAGCATGAACCTTTGGTCTTCGAATTGGATCCGTTATGGGTTGACTCGTAGAAACTTTCTCGAACAGTTGCGCACTTTTAGGATCTAGGGTGTGGAAAGTGTGTGCACCACTTTTCTCTCGCTCTGGAACTGGCTCCCGTTTTGGGATTTGTTCCGATAGTGTCTCGCTGATGGTGAGATACGCTTTGAAAAATAAACTCAATGTTAGTGATCGGCGATAAAGGATCATTCCTCCCGGGGCGCTTGGACTTAGAGGAAGTTCTTCTACCAATAGATTGTTCGCCTTTTCTACCAAATCATGGTCCCATTTTCGTCCAACCAAAGCCTGAGCCGTTTTCTTAGCAAGCACCGTCGTTGGTGCCATACCACCGAAAGCCATATGAATTTGATCCACGATGTCCGTGTCGGGTTTGAAGAGCACATTGAAAGCTCCATTCACAATGGCGATATCGTCGTCACGACGTTTCGCTTGCTTGAAAGCCACGAAATGATGGTTTTTGTTCGTTTTCGGAACGAAAATGGACACCAGCACCTCGTGCGGTTGGATTGTGTTTCTGCGATAGCCCGTGAAAAATCCATCTCCCATGTACACTTTTCGATAACCGCCATCCAAGCTAGCAACTTCTAACCTGAAAATTGAAACCCACCGTTAGAGAGTTTCTCTTCGCATTACCAACATTCACACTTACTGTGTTCCCGCAGCAGTGAAAATCGGATTGAGGTCTGAAATTGGACTGCCAGTCATAATGTTTCCACCCACCGAAGCCACATTCCGAATTTGTTTCCCGGCAAAATAGTGCAACATATCAACAATCGCCCGGTACAATCGGGTTTCACATTCCGGCCTGGCTGCAATTTCTTCCCGCATAACACGTTCCATCTCCATCAGGGTCACCGATGAACCGATTTTCAACCCCTCGGCTAACTTTTCAACGCGGGTCATTTCCACAATCTGTGTCGGGTAGGCTAGCACCGGGTATTCGAAATGCTTGAACTTAACCTCAACTCCCACTTCGGTGTTACCAACGATGATTTTCGTTTCCGGGTGTTTCTTCTTGAGAGCAAGCAGCTGATCAAGCTTCGTTGGCCGATACCAGCTGGTGGTTTTTGAACGAAACAACAATGCTTCCGCGTCCAACGTTTTGGACAGTTTCAGTTCTGGGGGAAAGATCGGCTCCTGGGACGAGTCGAATGGCGTGAATTCACTCACATCAAACAGTTTATCGTCGACTTCCGTCCCACAACCGTTAGCGCTTCCGTTCATATTCTTACAACATTTGTCTCCCATAGCACAGGACCCATTTTGCAGGCCACCAAACTCCTGCGTGAAGGTTTTGTACCCTTCGATAATCGGTCTGTAGCCTGTGCATCTACACAAATTCCCCTGGAAGGCCACCTCCAGCTCCTTCATCGTTGGTACTGGCGAGCTGCGGAGAAGAGCGTACATCGACATGACAATCCCGGGCGTGCAAAAGCCACACTGCGATCCATGGGCCTTAGCAATTCTTTCCTGCACCGGATGCAGACGAGTTCGAGTGCTTCCGATTCCTTCCACCGTGGTTACCGACATACCGTGTACCCCGCAAACCGGTGTAAGACAAGCGTTGGCAGCCACGTGAAGAACACGATCGGTCTTACGATCGACTTTCGAGATCATCACGGTACATGCTCCACAGCCACCTTCGGCACAACCCAGCTTGGTCCCGCAGAGGCGCAGCTTGTCCCGTAGGTAGGTTAGCAGCGTACAGTCCGGGTTTGGGTTACTGTCAACCACCTACAATTGAAAATGTTGTGATTAGAATTTGATAAAAGTTGCACTTAAACCGTGTAATCGAAATGTCAATGACAAGTCAATATGAAATCATTTCAAATCATCAGCAAATCTTAAAAGATTTAAAAATCCATAATTAAAAATCAATATTTGAAAAGCATCATCCAAAATCTTAAGTAATTTACATTTAAAACTAACTGAAATATAAATTATAAATTAAATTATAAAAAATCAGCACAATATAAAAGTCAACAAGAGGTTATCAAGAAATTGAAATACATCAAAAGCTTTCCAGCTAGTCATCAAAAGAGCTACACAATTTAACATAATTACAGAGAACTCAACAGTTGAGAAATTCGGACAGAGTATTCGACAAGTCGTCGGTAGTTTTGTTAAGAATTAGATCGATTCAGCTAGTTAGTGTTCTTCAAAATAATAAACTGACATTGTCAAACAATTTTACCGAAAGAAAAAAAAGCATACAATGTCTTTTTTAGATTATCATCAAGAAAAAATAGAAAGATCAACTAAAACCTGACGACAAATCAAGAAAATAGAAAAGAATGATTGAAATGGTTGAATAAATTGAAATAAAGTTCACAAAAATTTTTTCGGCAACAAGTGGAAACGATCAAACATGAGTTTCTTGGCCATAAAAAAATATCCTTTCTGAGGTAATAAAAATTGTAAAAAAGTGGTGGTTTCTTGGTTACCATTGTATTTTTAGCATATTTTTTATGATTATTGATGTTTAAATATTTTTTCATAGAATTTTCCAAAATTAAAAAACAAATTATGATTATGTCCATAATATAAAAAAGCTGCCAGAAACGGTATTCAATTGTTCTAAAGGAAATGAAAGCTATAAGAAAAATTAAATAATTAAACGATAAAAAAAGTGAGGATCAAAAACGCTGCGAAGGACGATTAGGCCTAATACGAAGAGTTATTTAGTGTCTTCCATAAACCATCGCAAAATCACGAAAATCACCTAATTGACATTTTAATTAATGGCATGAATAATGGAAGCATCATGAAAAAATAACCGAATAATGTGTCATTAGTGAACACCTGAGAGTGAACACCGATAGAAGAGCGACGCGCTTGATTGCGTCCAAAATAGTAGGCAGAGGCGCGTCGCCCAAAAAAAAAAAAACAAAATGTATTTTTCTTTGCTAATCGAATTGAATCAATAAGTCATAAACAGAGTTCAAATTGAGTTACATTACAGTTCTATCATTTTTGATTTGTTGAGTTTTCATGTAAGTGACTTTCATTCCTTTTAAGTAGCTACAATTTTCTGGGCCCCTGGGGATTGCCCGATAGGCCATCAATCTGATAAAGTAACGGTTGGTGTATTTATGATCTCCGTGCTCGGTGTACTGTCACGTGATTTGTAGGCTGTGTGTGTAAACACAGGCTTGAAGTGTTTTATAACTCATCAGTACTAAGTAATTGTAACGTCTTATTGGCGGTTGATTTACTAGCAATGAAAGCAACGTTATTACCATTTGAAATCATACATTACAATGTTACAATTCATATTGAACTCAACTGCCGTAAACAGATCCCGATTCTGGGTGAACACTGCGACTGACGTGATCGATCATCATAACAATCTCGGTGAAGGTTTCAACCAATCAAACCGAAGCAAAAAATAGGTGTTGAAAGCAACAACATATGCCCTGCTGCTCGCCTCGAGATAGTCAATCGTCGCGAATTAGAGGAAGCATGTTCAGTGCTGATAAGGCAAACCTCATCTTATGACAACAAACGAAACGGATTGAATAAATGATAAGTGACCTACACTCACACGAGTGGCAAACTTTCCAACTTGTCTTGAAAATGATTATATTTCATAAGCTTACTTTGAGATGTAAGCCTCTCGTTACTTTTGCTTTCGTTCCGCTCCGGAAAGATTCGAACAGATACTACCCTAGAGTTGCTGCCCTGAGACGTAGTTACCTTTTTGCCATTGACGAAAAAAATCAGAGGCTGTTGAACCTGAAATTCGCCCAGGATTATATTCTCTTGATCCGACGAAGGCATTCTGCAACCGTTGCAGTGCTGATAGCGTTAGAAATGGACACTCAATCTTAAAATCGGTTGATAACGTCGCGAACAACGTCAATTGTCTTCACAGGCGATAGGCTGTTTCGTAGGTCAAAAATAAAGCTGAAAAACACACACTTGTGATTGCCACTGAGGCCCGATGGGTACACCTATCTATCCGTACGATTTGAGAGCTGCCGAGAGACTGGTTTCCTTCAGTAGGTTCAGTTGATTTTTACTTCACTTTATCTCGTTGGTGTGGACGGACCTAAATACCTCCAATACACTTGAGAACAGAACAGGAGAAATACATTGAAATCAGAGAAATAAGTTAAAGGACGGAATCAGTTTGATTGTTGATAACAAATTTTTTTTTAGATGCATATAAATTTCAAATGATAATGATGACCACCAAGGAAGAAGAAGAAGAAGATCATGATGAAATGAATAGTCATGGTACAAAACCAATCAACTTATTTTGTTAGATATGATGATGTATTGGCATCTTTTATCAGATTGTTGAGAATCTGATTTTTTTATTTATCATTTACCTGAAGAAAATATTTTGTAAAACAATAATGTTCGGCATTTTTTCAATAAATATATTAAGCTCATAAAATTGGAATCAAGCCAAAACTTTTGTAATGGTTGATAAATTTGACAAAAGTAGTTCACCTTCAATTTAATACGGTCAGTATTGAATTATTAGAGCTTTGTAAACTACATATCAACAATAACATCTATAGACAAATGAGGTCCATTACATACATGCATACGCAATGCTAGAATGAAAAATGGATGGTTTTAGGAAGCATTCTTTTCAAAAGTTGAATGAAACATTAAATGCATTATGTATACGAAATCTTCATTGGAATTGATAAATTGGTTCTTTGCATTTACTTTTTTTGGATTACTGTAAGTCTATGTAATTCGAATGTATTTGTATATGTATTTTTTAAATTGTGTATTTTTTCGAAAAGACAAAATTCCATACTATCTACAACTTTGCCGAAGATCTAACAACCGTTTTGGCTCTGAAAATATTTGTAGTCATCTATACTTCCCACCTGCATTTTCAGCAAGCCGAGAAAAACGCATTTTTGTATGATTTTATAACATTGCTTCTTACGAGATGGGACAATATGTTTGGATGTTTTCCAGCAGTTTTTCAGAACAAAGTTGTTGAGCTCATTCATTGTTATGAAACTATGCAATGTTAGCTACCATTTTCGCGTAATAACTCAATTTTACTGAAAATGCAAATGAGACTGATTTGCTATGCGCGGCAGTTTATTTTCTCAAAATAGCATTTGAAATAGCTTCTTCAAAATGAGTCGTGTACCAAAAAAATAAACCAATAGCTCAAAACGGTTTCATTTACCCATAGAAACATCTGGTTGTCCGACTTTCGCTAGAAAACCATTCCCCAGAAAATAAAGTGCCGAAGGATTTTTCCCAGAATGAACCACTCTCCGGAATACTAAATCCCAAAATGTACTAGTCACCAGAGTTCCAAACACCCGAAAGTACTAGTTACCAGAAAACCGTTCCCCAGAATGCACTAATGCCCAGAAAAAAACATTTGTATTTGTTTACATTTGAAATTATTTGAAAATTTTAGTAAAAAGAAATTGTGATGAAATAATAGTGTAATAATAATATAATACAACTGTCTACTATTTGTAATAACTAATGTTATAATTAAAAGATAAAACGATTTTGTAATATATTAATACAATTGCCAATATTTGATCCTCTAACGACGTAATGTGCTCATCTGCTGCTGTCAAAATTTCCTTTAATTTGGTCTCTCTACTGACTACCTTTTTGCAACAACGTCTGACAGTGGCTTCTCCTTGCAGATGCCGCAGATTTTCAGCGGATGACGATTGTTCCTCCTCCCTGAATGCACGAAGTACAGCGTAAAATTTCAAATCACCGACGTCTTTCAGGAACTAAATAAACTTGTTGTTGTATTTACCCCTTCGATGTTATTGAATTTTCTTGGTCATTTAACGTATTTGATCTTGTAGAACAGAATTCTGGAGGGAATCTGGGCTGTGCGCCGAAAACTGGTGTCATCGATTGTGACCAGCGTTGCCAGGTCATTTTTTAAAAAATCTGGATAAGGCAAAATAAAAATCTGGCGGTCATTTCGTGGGGTGAAAGGTTAATTTTTCGGATAAAAGTCTTGAGGTACGCAAAATTTGAGGTGACAAAATTGCAAAATTTCGCGCCAAAATTGAAGTGATGACCTTTTTGCGGAACAGAGAAAATAAAATCTGGATAAAATCTGGATCATACATGAAAAATCTGGATAACTGGACATCAAAGCTGTCTACCTGGATACATGTTAAAAAATCTGGATAATCCAGCTAAATCTGGATACCTGGCAACGCTGATTGTGACACTGATGTTCGGTAGGGATGTGCGATACTTTATCGATGCCGCGGGTATCGATACTTTTGTTTCGATATATCGAGTACTTGGCATCGATGCTTCAGCAAGCAATTTTATCGGATATCGATATATTTTCATTTGATACTCGAAAAATATCGGAAGAAAATTCGCGTTGGCGGTGTTGCTGATATTTGCATGTGAAAACATGGGAAAGAAGGGAGGAAATATTCTTTTGTTGTCACGCACACTATGACAATTACATACGAGATTTCCCGCAGGTGCAAAAACCCTTGAAAATCTCTTCTAACGCTCTCAACACCGTCAACGCGAATTCGTGGAATTTGTGCGACGAAGAGCAAACAAAACAGCGCGATTTTTGTATCTTTCTCAAAGCGTGGCTTTGAAGCATGCACACGTAAATTCGCTATCGATGAACTGAAAAGTTTACAACACAAATTGGTTTTTTGTGAAAATGTTTTTTTTTATTTTTTCTACTTCTTACATGCCCGACGAAGATAGTTTTAGCACGAAAAGATTCAGCGATTTCTTTACTTAGAAATCAGTGCCAACGGTGCTAGGAAAAAAAAATTACCTTCGGAAAACCGGTTTTTCGAGATATGCTCCGAAACTAAAAAAAATTATGAATATTTGAACAGAATTTTAACAGTCATTGGTTCAAAGTTCATAAAATTACTTTCACAAGTCATCTTTATGGTTTTGGGTGTTATGGGATATGCCCCCGAAATATTCCTTCCAGAACAGATCCTACTGGGGCTTTTAGTGGCCATAGAAACAATGAAATACCAATAATACATCCAATATTTTCAGAACCACGATAATCGCTCTTTCGTTTTTATGATGATAGTTGCCTTAACGATAGGGTTACCATTTCGTCGGAGTTAAAAATCAGGACAATTTTTTTCCAGCAAAAATTTGTTCTAAGCTATTGTTATTTTTTGAGGTATCAATAAATAAAACACATAATTTGAGATTTGCACTTCAAAATACTCCAAAAGCCTCATATTTATCGTATTTCTCGAAAGATTCAATTTTGCAACTTTGGTTAATTAGGCGTTAGTAGATACCTCAAAAAATGCAACACTAGTAAACTGTTTGAAATAAACATAATTGTCAAAAAACGTTTAACGATTTCAACGACTAATTTCTCTCATTAACAGCGAATTTCTTTATTCCACTGTGTGCGGGCAAAACTGCCGAGGAATAATGAAACGTCATCGCCATTTAAAACGCAAGTAAGAAAGTGATGCCAGTGATTGTTTACGAACTTATCACGTGCGATGGTGGGTTGAAGCTGACAAATTTCACAGTGCGCTTCGGGCAGCACGGCAAGTCAAAACTGGGCCAAAATCGAGCGAAAAAAGAAGGGTTTTGACAGCAGTTAGTGCGCTTCCAGGTCGAAACGAGGTGAGCTGGTGAAATAAAGAAATTCGCTATAAGATTCAACCATGGGCGCAACTACGGGGGGGCTAGGGGGGGCTGAAGCCCCCCCTAGAAAGTGTTTAGCCCCCCCTAGAATTTCCCAGAGAATGATTGTATTCAATATATCTACATTCCATATTACTTATCAGAGCATCAAAATCAACACAAATTGAGATGTCGTCATTCATTGGCTAAGAACTAGTTCTGCACCCAGAATCGATTCTCAACCCTTGCTCTCTTACTCACCTTACCAGTCAGACGAGAGCTGTAATAACTCGTGATGTATCAAGAAGTCGCCATTTTACTTGGTTTTGGGCTGTGTTTCACCCGTTCCCCAGACGTCTCATGACTCGCAAGTCTCTTTCGATCTGGTCGAGCCATCATGCACGCTGCGCCCTTTAATTTCTTGTGCCGGTAGGGTTTCTGAAGAGAAGTGATTTCACAGGGTTGTCGTCGGGCATTCTTACGATGTGACCGGCCCACCGCAACCTGTTGTCTTTCGCCAGGTGTGCAATGGGGTTCTCTCCAAGCAGCGCTTGTAGCTCATGGTTCATGCGCTGTCGCCATTATCCGTCGTCCGCTTGTGCTCCACCGTAGATAGCCACCTTCTGTGCGCCGATAGGCACCTCCTGTTCGAAAACACCAAAAGGACTTCCGTAGAGGACTACCGGTTATATCAGGGTTTTGTAGTTTTTTGTATCGAAGTGGTCATGTCCGATCATCACCGTGATAGGTGCGTACGTTCTTAATGTCTGAGAATAACGGGCCGTCGTTGAGAACGTGGTCAATTTGTTTTGCTGCACGTTGGTCGAGGAAAGAAAGGACTTTGGACTGCTAATCCGCGGGAAGCTGCGAAGTTGGTGCATAGCAGGCTGTGCGGGCCGATAACCGGCTTATATAAGTCTTTCCTTCCGTTCATGTCCCCAACGACGATCTTGATGTCTCTACGCGAGCAGCTATCGTGCCTTGCGGCCACAAATCCACCGTACCTTCTCTCCTTTCCGTCAAAGCTCCTGGAGCGCGACGATCCGGGATCCGGGTCGTTAAGCGATCTACTGTTACATGTACTGAGCTTCTAATCGTCGTCCTTAAGCAGGTATTAGACGACGCAAATATTTGCTATTTTTGGTACGATTTTTATTTGCACAAAATAAATTCTGTATTAAAAAATAGCAAATATTTGCTTCGTCTAATGCCTGCTTTATTTCGTCGGCTGGGTTTTGAATTCTTGATTCTCCGTAGTATGTTGATTTTAGTATGCTGCCTTACTAGGGCTGCGATGCCTAGTCTCGCGACGGAGCTGCCGCCATAGATGTAGCTGGCGAGATACCGCAATTCATAGTTCAACCGTCCGGTCCGGATCAGTCGTTGTTTGAGCCGCCCCTAGCCTGTGGGGTAGACGCGCAGACAAGCTGCTCTCTAAGGAGAACAACTACCCCTTCCTGTCAGCATACGACCAAGTTCCCACCGGTTCACCGGTTTTTCCTTGGTTGCTCGTATCCCAGTCGGTACCACGTGGAGGTAGGAATAGGGCATTATGCCTTGAACCACACTGGGCTCTATTTTAATCTAACTAGTACGGGTGAACTGTTAAAAAACACTGCCCAGCCGTTTACCAAATCTGGCTCTCCTCAATAACGAATCAGTGTTGCTGAAAGAGCTTGGCGTTGACGGTGTGTTCAAGATATTCAGTACATCTTCGGAGATTCTATCCCTAAGTCCCTAAGGAGATTCTATCCCTAAGTTTTAAGCGTTATTTAATAAGCATATACAAACTCTTTTTTCTCTTTTTTAAAATGACATACATGAAAACTAGCCCCCCCTAGAAATTTTCCTTAGTTGCGCCCATGGATTCAACCAAAGAAAAAAATCGTTCGAAATAAGTTCGTTTCTTCCTGGAGTCAAGATGAAAGTACTGGACAGTTTGCTTCCTTTTTGAATATCCGGTATAATTCAGAAAATTCAGGACAAATGCTAAAATATGAAAAATAAATCAGGACGCTCCAAATAGATCTCAAAATCAGGACATGACCTGCTAAATCAGGACGGATGGTATCCCTACTTAACGATGAGTGCTTTCATTTACAGTAGTGTTGGTTTTTCCTGACTGTCCGTGATACTTATCACTAGAATCGACAATCGGAAAATCGTCGAGAAAATGAATATTAATAAAATATGAATGATTGTCCCTAGGTTTTTCTTGTTGCAAATCTTTCATTTATATATCGTTTAATCTTTGGAGTGAGTCACAGCTACGATCCTTTCATCGTAGATAATCTCTGGACACTGTTGCGCCGGAAGGTTGGTGTTGTTATTCGAACCAACAAGCAGCATATTTTTCAACTGCTGCGTTTGTGTTTTTATGTGAATCATGACCTTCACCAATCGCATGTTGTCTTCTAGTTGATTTCCATCAACTCCCCGAAATTCAAGGAATTTACGTTTGATTGATTCCATTTGAATTTACTGTTTTATCTATCACCGTTGAAAATATATGATCCATTTGAAAATTTGGAAAATTGATTATGCTTATAAACAAACCGATGCAACTCTCTCACAAGCAAAACTGCCTGATTCTCGGTTTCGTTCGTTTTCTCGTTCTGCATTTCACCCGTTTCGATATTGCGATAATATTGAAATATCGCTACTTTCATTGCGATATATTTGTTACTTGATATCGAATCGTTTCAATATATCGCGATACCAAATATCGATACCTTCGCTTCCGATTCCCATCCCTAATGTTCGGACAATACCCAAGCATTCAGTCACGTCTTGCGGATCCAAGATAATTAAGGATTGGGCTTGTCGAAACGTTCTTTGTATATTCCCCGCTTAGTCCACTTTTTTGCATACACTTCCACCAGATTTTTTGTTGGAAGTAGCAACCAAATTGTGCCGCATCAGGGAATACTTTTAATATGGCTTTTATCTCGGCAGCCTCAGAGTCTGTTAGAACGATGGGGAGTCTTAGTTCAATGCCGTTATCGACTGCGACATTTTTTATTAAATTTTTCGGGGAGTGCCATCTAGCACAGATATGCTCGCCTGATTTAGCCTGGTCAAATTTGTTATAGTCATGAATATTATCAGACGGCCTTCTCCAACCTGAATATTGTTTAACAAAAACTCCCGACCATCGTAGGCTTTTGTGAAATTTTCATCGATCACATCGTAATCGGCCGGATCTACTGCCAGGTGACCCCTATGACGTTGTAGCTGGCATTGTCGTTTAGCATAGTTGTTTGTACCTATTGAACAACGATTTGCGGAAAATATATTTATTGTTTTATAAGTAGCAAAGAAAAATTATGAATGTTCGTTGCATTTTTTTAAATTAGGATTTTTTTCCTTCTAAAATTGAAATAAAACACACTAAAAAAAATTTTGTCCGATCGAAATTTGTACATAAACACTAAATTTTGATTCACAAAATAAGAGATGAATTCCAGACTACTCCGTGATTAGGTCGAAACTTACAATGAAAACAAAACTCAAGAAAGGCAAACAAAGTTTTCAATCACAAATTCAAATACTAAATAACGATTCAACAACATACCGTACTGCCTCAAATTTCGAACACTTGAACAATGATGTAGCTTCTTGCACTAAAAAATCAACGAAAAATGAACTTTATTGTCGATCTTAATCGGTTCAACATATTGGTTATTCTGTTTGTGTTGCAAATATATAAATAGATTCAAAGATGTTTTGTTTATGAAATTAACAATAATTTAGAACTCGGCTTTGATTCAAATTCCAAACACTTCAGTGTAATCACTAAGGGATAGATAGGCAAACCGTCTCAACACTGACTGTCACTTTTGTCAACGCCTGCTGGTTCCCTGAAAGTGGTCCTATAGGAAAGAGCTATACATCAAAGGGTAAAGGACATTCCAATGAACGAAATGAAATATAATAATCATACTTTTCATCACACTAGTTATAATAATTCGACTTTTATTGTGAAGTGTTCGAAGTTTGAGACTGTTCGAAGTTTGAGTCAAAACGGTATTTGTCATATAAATATTCTAATAAAAATCGCATGCATTGTGCATAAGGTAAAAAAATCGAATGTCAAAAGTCGTTTTTTCCGATTTTCAGCTGGAATGGTAATATTGTTTCGCCTTTTACAATGCACCTTATTTCGATCTGCTTGACAGTATCGACCTTTAACATGCGCTTTATTTTGATCTGCTCGACAGTACACACCAAATTGGGTTGTTTAGTTATTGTCGATTGCGGGAGAATTTATCTAGCAAGATGCATGAAAAACGCCGTAGAAGTGCGCGAGTATAACCAATCATGTTGGTGTCTTCTACAAAAAGTGCGCAAATCCAATTTACACACTTTCTGTAGAAGATATTACCGCGATTGAATGTACCCGCGCACTTCTACAAGAATTTTTCGCGCGAAAATTTGTCGCAATCAACAATATATCAGTTTTTTATATAATGTGAACGAGCTAAATTTTCTAAGCAAAATGTGATTTTCAAAAATTTTCTATCGTTTTTCTTCGATTTTTAAATCACGAATTAAAACTGCTCGAAATCGCTACAATGACAGTTGGTATATGGGCGAAATGTCATTGTAGCGATTTAGAGTGATTTTTTAATCCTAATTAAAAAATCGAAGGACAATAATAAAAAATTTTAAAAATCACGTTTTGCTCGAAAAATTACACATTTTTAGCTGATACATGAAAATAAGAAATCCGTGAATAGCTAAACAACCCAACTCCCGAAAGCCAATTTCAGTAATCTTTACTGAAATTCAACAATAAAATCCATATACTGAAATTTCAGCAATTTAACAGTGTACTGAAAATTCAGCAGCTCTTTTTGCTTTACTGACATTCAACAATCTTTACTTCAATAGACCGTTTAACGAGACGTTTCTGAACTCAATTCATGAATGAAATTTTGACAGAAAGCTCGGAACCGCTGACATAACGGACGTAAAAGCAGCATTTATATCAGCATCATCCGTGACACCTGTCAATTCGTAAAATGGTCTATAGATCATTGCACACGAAAATAACCTTACTTTTCTGACACTTCCCACGGGTTTGTTTACAAGGTGTTCTATTTACTTTTTATGTGATCGGAGTGAAAATGAATGATACGAGTACGAAAAAGATGAGAAAACTCTCAGCCTATGCGAATTCGTTACTATGATCTTTTGGTTTATTGTTGGAAACGCAATTTTTAACAAGAAACTTCCGCTTTTCTATTCGACCCGAAAATTTTTCTATGTAAACAAACCCGTGACAACTGTCAAATCTCTTTCTTCTTCTTGTTTTGTGACGTCATCGTGCAATGATCTCTTACCAAATATTCGGTATCTATCATCGACTGCTTCGTACTGCGGCTGTCAAAATGATGAAAAAAATAGTCTGTTGTCAATTTGTTCAATGCGCGTTGATTTATCAGGAAGAAATTTATTTGAAAAATGGGTCCGGACCTCGAGAAAGTGCTCCAGAACCTAAACGTCGACCGTCGCGACGTAGATAATCTGCTTGGTGAGTAGAACAGTTAATTATTCTCATATTTTCAGTTCGCTGTACGGTATTGGCATAAGTTCCTCGACCATCGGATGGACTTCGGCGGCGCATTTTACAATAAAAATGCTCATACAGTGATGATTTGCTCGTTGGGTGTTCGTTAGTTGGGGGTTCGTTAGTTGGGTGTTCGCTAGTTGGGCTGTCATCCAACTAAAAAGCACTCTAATGTCAGAATTCAACGTCATTCAAATGCATTTCAGGGGTCCGAAAAGTGAAAAAAGAATAAACTGAAATAATTTTGTTGAAAAAAAGTTGTAAACATGTTAAATTATTACGCTTAATCCATTCAGCATTGATAAGTTTGTATCTCAGCGCTATTAGCTGGACACTTCTGGCATTATCAATCGTGTTATTTGAAAGCACATGTTATTCATTTACAACATTTTGTGTGTAATTTAGAGGTTTATTGTTCGGTTGTTTGTTCTTTTATTTCTTCAACGCCTTCTCCGGAAATATCCAGCGTAGCGATCCTCCATTTTTTAAGCAAGAAGTAGAGTGATGTGCATGCGCTTCATCATTTGGCTTCTCGTTGGAGTTTTTGTATGGAAGAGTAATGACCAAATACATAAAATATTTACTACAGCAGCAAGACAGATGAGCAAAGTTCATTTTCTTTGACATAGTTTTACCGCAATGAAATTAGAAAAACTTTTCAAAGCAGGAAGAAAATAAACAATCGGCGCTCCTCTTTGGAAAATTTGCTCAGTTGTCAGTTCATCCAACTAACGAACACGATTCGCTGGTTGGGTGGCAGTCGTGCTCCAACCAACGAATTTCGGTTGTATTTGTACAATAAGTGTAAGATGAAATAAATCTTAAGAAAAAACCAATTTTAAACGTGTTTTCAAACCCATATGAAGAATTCTCGACTACTTTGTGATAAGGTCGTATGTCTAAACGTAAACAAAACGAGTGAGAGTTATATTCCTTGTTCTTCACAAGCACAAATCATCTCTCACTCGTTTTGTTTACGTTTAGACATACGACCTTATCACAAAGTAGTCGAGAATTCCCAATCACCTGATATTTCAGTGATCTGACGGACCTTTGCTGAATTCTATCAGCAAAGTACGGTCAAAATATGCGGCGGCCGACATCGCTTTATGTTCGGCAACGCTTTGAAAATTGCTGGAAACTCCATAAAAGTTTGTCAAACATCAAAGATGACTAGAACAAGATACCTGACTCTTGCAGAATTCATCGGACATGATTGTCGCTGTGCGTGAGCAAAAGTCGAACTAATTTATACACTGTTAAAATGATGTATACTTAACGTCAAAATCAACTGACGACAAGGCCAAGACATGACTGCTGAAAGGTGAAACAATTTTTTCAGTATCCATGTGGACGACTGTACGGTGCTGCCATCCGAAAAATGATAATAACGTGTACGAATGTTTAGTTCTCAAACATGAAACTGTCCAGAAGAATCAAGAATAATCGGCGCATCATTGAAAATTTAGCGTACCATCAGAAATTCTTGATAACCGCTATGAGCACGCTTTCCAGCCAAGTTGTCCACTCTTGCCGAGGTTGATAAAGCAAACATTGGGTGCCCCGGTGAACCTGACCATATGCACAATGGTGCTGAAACCTGGCTTGCGACATATCAAACTGTAAGTGTTGGTAGAATGGGACCTGAAAATAGATATAACCTCTCAATATGAACTCCCACTCTGTCAGTCAATTTCACACTTTTCTTTCGTACTTTGAAGTGCAAAAAATTTGGCAAAAGCATTAAAATGACATTATTAATGATCTGCATGTTATCTTAAGCATCGAACTGACCAAACTGCTACACCTTTTTCATATACAACCTTGAACAGCTCAACGATCGATGACGGACTATGCACGATTAATCGGTTTTGCTCATAGTGAGAATTTAAGTCATCAGATGGCAGCACTAACCGTTGGAAATCGGTCGTGTTCAAAATGTTTGAAAAATAGGAAGTTAGGTATCTTGTTCTAGTTATCTTTGCTTCCTTGTAATTGTCGGTTGTCCAAAACAATAAAAAACATTGTGTTTGCCATTTTTACCATGAAAAAGGGGAGTTGTTATATATCTTAACAGCATTTTTTCAGGCATTTTACTCATACATTTAGAAGTCACTGACAATGTTTTTCATGGTAAAATTATTGTCGGAGGTAGATTCAACAACAACAACGTTGTGCATTTCCTGTTCTCACTGCAAAATACATCGTAAATTTTTTTTTCGGGCAGTCAATAATAACTATGTTATATTGCATACTGTTTAAGCAACATCACATAATGGATTATAACTAGTTTATTCGTAGAACATTCTGATTGAAAACCATATCAATGCGGCTCTGCTGCATAGTCGAGGGCAAGGAATCAAGGCGGCTTTAAGTCAATGCTATTCAATTTCAATTGAAGTAAATTAAGAGTGCATACGCTTTAACAAACAAGTTCTTGAGTCGCATTTTTATCGGTGCTGTCTGAGATTATCATTTTCGGTTGTCAGTTGGAGCGCAAAATTCTAATTTTTCTCTGAAATCACAATATATTGCGAAATATTTCCAATATTCAATACTAAAAAGTATTTATCGTTTCATTTTTGGGCACCCCTCCATCTATATCATAGCTCATTGACGTTACATCAAGCGTTACATTTAGGGGGGATCTATCTGTCAAACATCGTGTAACCAACATATACGGCAACATGGCGTTTGTTTTGGTTTTTGTTCTTTTTGGTCATGAAATTGATCGATGTAAATTATTATAGAATTCGAACGTTTTATTTTATCAAAACTCGAGAAACCGCAAAAAACTTTCATGAATGTGTTGGTAATGATTTTTCCCCCATTATTATTCATAGTTACAAACATTTGGCCCAACGTCATGGACCAGAGTTGATCTGCGATAACGCACACATATATGAAATTTGACAACAGTGGATCCCCTCTGATTACATTATCGTTAGAGGGTGTCAGTTGACAGATAAACGATGAATTTCAAAATATATCAACCAATATCTTGTAATATTATCAGAATATTTTGCATGAAAATAAAGGTGTCTAGCCCCTAGGTACTACAGGCTTAACGATAACCCACACAGTTGTGACTATATCCCGAACTAGTTGTTTAGCAAGTTCTAAGCCTGTAGTACACTCTTTGTCTAATGGTCAAATATTTGACCTTCTGACATAATGTTCAAATTTATTTGACATCATGGTTGTTGTTTGCCCGTGTTTGCCCGTGTTTGCCCCATGTTAAAATCGGAGAGTGACAAATAATTATCTTTGACCAAATTTGTATCTGTCAAAATGAGACAAATATTTGACGCTCGGTCAAAGAGTGTACTACAGGCTTTATGGATAGCTCAACAGCTGATAAATTCAGCGAAATGTTCTACAAGTTTTTGGCAGGATTTTCACCACTGGTTTACGGTAGATCGATATATTTGCTGAAGATCGAAATATATGGTTAACATTTCCGGAATACTTCGTGATAAGGGCGAATCTAACAAACTGTAAACAAAATGAGATTATACCGAGAACGCATGAAGTGAACTACTATCTACCTTCAAACTTCGAAAAAATAATGTATCTCTTTTATAACTATTGAAAAGTTCGATGTTTGTTAAGGGCGAAAACTACTTTATATCAAAATAAAATAGAATGAAGAATAAGCCCTTTTTGCTGTTTACGTTAGTGAAAGGCGAAACTTGACTTCATCTTTATGAATGGGCGAAATCAAAGTTGTCAACAAAATAAACATCAAAAGCAAAGTGCGTACTCCAACACAATAACGTAAAACAAGGCGCATAGTAAAGGGCGATACTGTCGGACAGCTCAAAATAAGGCGCATAGTAAAGGGCGATACTGTCGAGCAGATCGAAAAAGGCGCATAGTGGAGGGAGATATTTTCGAGCAGATCGAAAAGGTTGCATAGTAAAGGGCGAAACTATAAATACTCGAATATACGATGTAAAGCGACTGAAATTCAAGTTTTAGGTTTACCATGTACAAAGCTAGAGCAATTTTGCTTTTATTAGAATATTTGGATGACACACATAATGTTCAATAGTTATTTAGGATTTGAATTAGGGATTGAAAACTTTGTTTGCCTTTTTTAAGTTTTGTTGTCGTTGTAAGATTCGCCCTAATCACGAAGTAGTCCGGATTTGCTGAAAACTTCACCGAGCTCGATCAGCTGTTGGTAAGTTTTCCAAGATAATTTAAGTGTGTACGCCGTGTTTACGTTATTGTATTGGAGGAATGCACCTTTTGCTTTTAATGTTTATTTTGTTAAAAAGTAACAACTTTGATTCCGCCCATTCATCAAGGTGAAGTCAAGTTTCGTCATGCAACTCCACCCCTTTGGCATCACGCCATGTTTCAAGGGCTAACATCTCAACATATGTAAAAACGAGATAGCATATCACCGCTTCTTTTCATACATCTTTATCTTACTGCTGACAGCGGGCACAAATGAATTTGAGCCCAGGACATGACTTCATTCCCAGCAAACAATTTTGTTGGTTTACAGCTTAATAAGCTATTATTCAGTAGATTTCGGCTGAACGGAGCCTAACAAGCTGTTATCCGACAGATTTGTTTGTTGGGTTGTCATCAGCGTTGCCAGATCGATTTTGTCGATATCTGGAAAAAATTAAATAAAAATCTGGAAAAAATCTGGATCGTCTTGAAAAGACGTTTTGCAGGAAAATTTTGTTTTCGTTCTGATTTTTTGTTTCCGTTCGAAAATATGAACATTTTAGATTCTTTTAAGGGGGGAGATTAAAGAAAATCTATAGCGAATCCAAGAAGTTAGAATTTTTTTGTCGTAGTAAGTATGCTCAAAAGAAACACAAAGACTTAGGGGTCGTTCACCAGTTATATAGAAAAAAAAAGGAGAGGAGGGGAGGGGTGGGGGTGGTTTGTACAATCTTACAATATCTTATTTTAGGAGATGGGGGATGGATTGATTCTTACATTTCAATTTAAATTGATTGGTATGTTTCGGATAGCTGAAAATCAAAGATTTAAAGAATTGCAATTTCGTAACAAAGAACAGTTTAATCAACAGTACTATTTTTATAATATTTATTTAACAGTGATAATTATATTTATTTGATAATAACACTTCGACATGTTGTTCACACATCCATGTCACGAACGTCATTCCCATACATTTTGCTTGAAGCCAATTTTCTCTGGCTCTCTGGCTCGATTTTACGTCAAAAGGCTGTCAGTGCTTTCGAAACAGCCGAATAAGCTTCGTTCATGCAAGATCAGCTGTTTCTGCAAGTGGTGTGTAGAAATCTAAAAAGCGAAGAATGTTTTTTTTGTTTCGTTCGTTTTCTAGATGTTGTGCCGGACATAAATAGATATGTCCAGACATGTTTCAACACGTTCTGGATCATAAATTCAATATTCATATTGATATGTATTCATTAAAACTTTTCACGCGAAAAAAATGTGCAACAGCCTATGCGGCACAATGAACGGAGCTTAAGATCATAAAATTAACAGTAGCGCCATCATCATCGGCGGCGGCTTCAGGAAACAGTCGCCGTGACATGGGTCTGGTTGTTCATAGTTATTCATTCGTCCTGTCATACATCGTATTGTTGTATTTTTCCCTAATTTTGTTATTAAATGTTATCGTTCCGTCCTTTTCTTTGTTTCTTTTAACAAAACTTTTCGTTGCTAATATTCCCTTCATTGTAG
The DNA here is from genome assembly GCF_029784165.1 of Wyeomyia smithii. NCBI lineage: Eukaryota > Metazoa > Arthropoda > Insecta > Diptera > Culicidae > Wyeomyia > Wyeomyia smithii. Next base: position 27,574,584 of record NC_073696.1, on the reverse strand, counting down.
TTGTATGTAACCGATTTCGGTGTTTGGTGTTGTTTAAATTATAATCCGAAAATTGTCTCTCGACAGTTGCGTAAGAGTGTGGCAAACTCAACATGGCGGGAATAAACTTTCTTAAATGAGGGAACGCGTATGAAGACGATTCTCTTTTGGTGGACAATATTTTGCCCCAAAAAGACTCCGCATTTGTTACATCTAAATCTAATTCATTAAAATCTATGTTTCTGATTTCTCTGAACTCGTTATCTACCTCTTGGTAGTCGACTGGATCTACCAGGTTAGGAAACAACTCCATCAATGGGAGGATTGACATGTTTTTTTTTCTCTTACGTTTAACGGATCAATAATTGTTAAATTCATAGCAATATTATCGGTAAAATTTAATCGTTTTAAAATTTGTTTGCATAACGTTATATAGAAACGCATAGCGTTGGTCTTAAACCTATTCACTTCATCTAATCCTAAATAGAGCTCTCCCAATAGTTTAGCACTTTCTGTGCCTACATACACATCTTTTAAAGCTACGTAGTTTTCATCGACGAAATTCACTGCGTTTAGATTCGTCATAGTTTGTAAATAATTATTTTTCATGAAGTTGTCGAGTATTGTTTTGAACAACCTTGACACACTCGAATGTAGCTTATAAAGCTCGGGGGTTTCGCTTTGAAAAAGCTTGTTAAGCTTGTTTACAAGGCCTAGAAAACAAGACAAAAAAGTTAAATATATTTCAGTTGGAGGGTCGTTCAGCATATCAAAAATAAGCATACCTAAAACATAGGACAAAAATGTTAGATATAGTTTAGTTGTAGGGTCGATCAACTGATTTTTATATGGAATTTTGTCTCGTTCAAAACATCCTGTAACATGGTTGTACAGAGTTCGGGAATCAGTTTCAACCACTTCAACTAAATCGTAGAAAATATCCATTATTTTCAGACGATCTTCTTGCCATTTATAAGTCCTAGCAATAAGTGCTAATGACTTTTTACTAGATATATCTGTAGATTCATCTGCGATCAAGCTGAATGGTGTTTCTCGCATAATTGTACTAATTTCCTCGTGCTGCCCCTCCCCTACGACATTGACGATCATTGCGGTTGCCTTCGTTCTTCCCATTCGTATAGACTTGGCTATTTCGGAGTCAGGGCATATGAGTCGAAGAGCAGCAGCTATCGCCTAAATTTCAAAGGCTGACTTGTTCTGACCAACCGCCCAGGTAACCAAAAATAGCTCTGCATTCCTAACGCTATCGTTGATCTTCGTACTCACATATTTCTCCATGGCAGTTTTTTGGTTTCCCACATCCACTAGGTTTTTCGCGTTAGTTTTATGCTTCTGGGTGGCTCCATGCCTTTGCATGTCCTTTATGCCAGCAATGCATTTCACGTCTGTTCGGCAGACTTTGCAAAATCCAGCATATACATCAGTTTTATTTGCCTCTAGCCATGGCATTTTGCATTCCCAGTCTTTTTTGTATTTTGATAATGCTTTGTTTTTCTTTTTTTGTTTACCTAAAACGTCAGCATCTAAAATTAGAACGAAATTCTAAAATTAATTTTCATTCCAATGAAACGCAATGTTTTTTGCTTTTCCTTATTCTAATTGAATTCACAAATAGACTGATGCTGTCAAAAATCACCTTTTTTCATTTTTCCTTCAAGAACTTAACTAGTGTTTTTTGTTTATTTTAACAGGATGTGAAGTAAATTTCAGAAAAAAAATTCCCTGATTTTTTCAGGTTTTTCCAGAAGATTTATGTATTTTCTAGTTATTTTTTTTACTTAGAATCAGTAGTATGAGTTGAGAATCCAGATAAAACCGATTATAAATAACAACCACCTCAGTATTTAATTGGCTTCGTAGAACATAAATTTGTATTGTGCCGTGTCAAATAAATGTTGTGTGAACAAGAAAAAAAACACTTCAGTAGCATTTTGATCGCGCCGCTCATCGATGGAACCGACAACACTGAGGCTGTCGATTTGGCAGAATGCGCGGTAATGGCCATTGCGGTTGACCATCTCAAAGTAAAACTAAATGACAGTCCAGCTTGGATCTTCAACTGATCAACATGTAGATTCAAATAAGTTTAAAACGTTCCGAACGAATCCGGGTTAATAATTTATGTCATATAACTTTCAGTGGTTTTGTAAACAATTACCGTAAAACACCCTAATTCTGTGTGGCTCCCGTGTGGGTAACCGTGCGCTTCGAATCAAAATATAAAAAAAATATATATAAATTTCAAAAAAGTGTTTTGAGGTGTTTTTCTGTATACAAAAAAATATCTTCAACATACTTTTTAAATTTTTTTTCTTATAATTGGTATTTTTCCACATTTTGATACAAGATGCACAGGATAATGAACCGCGTGGAATTAGGGTCCCAAACGGTATCACAGAAATTAGATTGAATTGAAGTTTTTATTTCAATGCAAAATTTCGAAAAATTTTCGATATAAACAGTGCATTTGTGATGATTGGAGATCTAACTGAAATAAATTTGTATACCTGAATTGATAATTTCCGCACGATTTTTTTTCACAACTTACATTTAGATTTCTTGTATACTTTTCAAAAAATCATGAGAAGAAAAAAAAACATTGAAAATCGGTTTCTTTAAAAAAAAAAAATCTCTAAATTTATATAAAAAAACCTGAGTTTTAAATCGACTTTTCATACCAAATATTTTTAGGCTTATTTCATTTTTTTTTCTAGAAAATATGTTATAGAAATAGTTCAATCCTTAAAATAATGAATTATTTCGTGGGCTACCGATTGAAATTGGTTCGTATAATCGAATCTCGTCTCGTATCGCCTGCAATCCGAACGCTAACCGTAGGCTGCAAAATCTGTGTATATGTAATAACGTAACATATAAAGAAAAACTTTGCCTTTTTGTGCAACAAAAATTATGTTTCAATTCCAAACATTTCCCTAACTTTCTCTGAACGATTTGCTAACAACATCTAATGAAGAGCGATGCAATTTTTGATGCATAGCGTTTTTAATCGATTTCAATAATATTTCAAAACAATTGTTTACTATTACTTTTTTCTGATTGGTAAATTTCTCAAACAGGTTCAAATAAAAACAGATTTTTAATGTCAAAAACTTACCATCGCTTAAAACGCTTCCCTTACTGGAGTGGCCGGAAGCGGTTGATTGATCGGAAGTGGTTGACTGCATCACAGTTATCTTGTCGTTTCGATCTAAAATAAACAAAATTAAAAATTATTTTATGGTAAAATAAAAAATAAAAAAACTTACCATCGCTCGTAACGCTTTCCTTACTGGAGTTGCCAGAAGTGGTGGACTGACCAGAAGCGGATGATTGACCAGAAGTGGTTGACTGCATCACAGTTACCTCGTCGTTCAGATCTGGAATAAATAAAAAGAAAGCTATTTCATGTTAAATTTAAAAAACAAAAACTTACCATCGCTCGAAACGCTTTCCTTACTGGAAGAAGTGGTGGGCTGGCCGGAAGCGGATGATTGACCGGAAGTGGTTAACTGCATCACAGTTATCTCGCCGTTCCGATCTAAAATGAATAAATAAGAAGGTTATTTTTTGTTCAAATTTAAACAAAAAAAGCTCACCATCGTTCGGAACGCTTTCTGCGTTTGAATGACTGAAAGTGGTTGCCTGGCAAAGAGCGGTGGATTGACTGAGAGCGTCAATCTGTAACTTAGTTCCTATCTCGTTATTGTTATCTGATATGAAAAAAACATGAGTCAAATAGAATCAAGCAAAATTTTCTACCTTATTTGTATGTTTTTTTCTTGATCTGATATACATCTAAACTAAAAGTTTTGGTTATTTTCAAACCGTAAGCGGGGCAATTTATTATTAGAAGTCATTAAGTTATGATTTTGTCACGTTGAGGAAACATTTTAAGTTTAGAAGGCCTATCTAGGAATAACAGCTTTGGAGATATGACTATGGCTTTACGGTAAGGTTTTTTTTACCCGGTAAAATTCAATATTTTCTAAAAATTCCATATATTGCATTGAGGCCTTTAAATTGATCACTATCATATCCTTCGCGTTGAAAAGACCTCAAGGTATTCTAGCATTGAAAAAGAGATGTGGAATCGTAGAGCTTTGCGCGACCTACAGGAAAATAGCTTAAGATCCTGCAAAATGTATGCGTGAATTGTTTCAATACTATGCAAAAACTCTTGAATAATTGGCTATTACTGTGAGTGATAAAAGCTGGCTAGAAATACCTTTAAAGGCAACAAAACACCAGTAAGTTTACTTCAAAATGGTTTGAAATAGCTCTGGACGATTTTTATCGTTTATAACGAGCAATACTAAACTAAATTTAGTCGAAAAGGAATGCTTTCGAAGATCAACAAAAATTGCTTTCGATTGCAGTTGAAAACGACCGAATGTCCAAGATGTTCTACAGTTCTTTTCCTTTTTCAACTTAAAACACACGTCTGTCAAATTCTCAATGTAATAAAGTAGATCAATAATTTATAATTTAAATTCGTTTTCGTTTTAGAGTCGGTAGTAAATTTGATTCTTACAGCCTCAAGTACAGGGACGATCCATTAATGATGTAACGCAAAATTTGGAAAAAAATTACTCCCCCCCTCCTCGTTGTCACAAGCTGTCACAACTTCCTTGCCCCCCCCCCCCCCTCCTAATAACGTCATTTTTTTATTATTTATCGAAGACATAGAAGGCCGAGACAGTAACTTTAGCATCATTGCTGATTTTTGAAAGACCATCAATATTAAGTTCCTCTTCTTCAATCATTTCGCAATCCAAATCTTCTCCACATGTTACAATAGTCAAGCGTTCTTATTTACGTTTTGTCACAATTTTTGTATTGATTGGATTTAGAGACACTAAACATTAATGAAATTGCGCTGTCATTCATAAACGAACATGCACGGTAAACCTGAATTAGCGAACACTATGCGTTTTTAACGAGAGAAAAAAATTGTCATTTATTTTATCTTAAGCAAAAAAGGGATCGTAGAACTGGATCGAAAAATGAATGATGCAAATATCATGAATAGTTCTGAGTTGAACTCTGTAGTTAGGAAGGTATGACTTTTTTATTTATTTATTTTTTTAGTTGAAATGTGATGTCACACTCAAGCTACCCAACCCCCCCCCCCCCATATGTCACAAAATGTCACAATAATCGAAACACCCTCACCCCCCTAAACGCGTAACATCATTAATGGATGGTCCCTACAAACTGAACTCGATTGCACAGAACTCGAAAGAAAGTTACAAAGTTTGTCGGTCTCAAAATTGATATCCTGGAAAAACTACAAAATATCCTTGTTTACTACAACAAAGCTTGGGAACAGCTAAAAATCCTAGTTAACAATTTTAATAATAAATTGATATTATCTATAACGCGAAATATTTTTAAACCGTCCTGCTGTCTCCGAGAACTTAACAAATTTTAGGTTAAAATTTAATTAAAAAATGCCAAACCCTCACCATCACTTGAATTGCTTCCAGTGGTTGGGTGACCGGAAGCAGTCGAATGACCGGAAGCACGAATGCCTCGTGAATTTGCTGAATAATAAAATATTTCAATAAAAATGTTTTATTTTAAGGTTAGAATACCTACCTTCATTTAAAACCCTTCTTGATTGCGTCGATCCAGGAACGCGATGGAAAAAGTTTGTTAACTTGACAATATTCCCTGTGGTTTTGTTTGCTAATTTGGTATTTTTACGCATTTTGTTCCTAATTTTAAAATAATTATTCGCACGACACGTAAACGAGGCAGAAAATCGGATGAGAAAGTGTCGGTATTTATCGTTAATATCGATAATCTCTTCTTATCGATAATATCGTTGCTTTGGCACAAAAAACTTTTCAGCGGCCTCGCACTCTTCTGCCAGCGCCAGGTCGACTCGGTTGAAAAAACGTCGATAAAAACTTGAAAAGGATCGATGCTATCGATGACGATATAGCTCGATTTCCCCATCGCTAAATAACCAGTAAGATATAGCAGAACAGTGTTTGGCTGTTGACAGCGGACAAGACCCAGTGAAAAATAAATGCTTTTCATTATTTTGTACACTGAAAAAAATGTGAGTTATGGTAAAATCTAGATTATTTATGAAAAATCTGGATAATTGAACATAAAATCTGCCTATCTGGATACATGTTCAAAAATCTGGATAATCCAGATAAATCTGGATACCTGACAACACTGGTTGTCATTCACTGTTACTCGGTATAGGCACAGAGAACAGACCAACAAGCAAGCGATAAAAGGTGTGTAAAACAGTTTGTGTGCGCAGAAATATACTCTCCGAATTACACCCCTCGTCATGCTGAGTGGTAAACTAAGATGTGATGTCGCTACCGTCGCTGTGGAGCGAACGGCATAGAGCTTTCTACGCCAGATCTCACCAATACAGACTTAGTCTGTATCCCAATAAAATCGATTTGTTTTCAACCAAAAATTCAGCTGATATAAAATTTCGAAAAATATTGCACTTATGAATCCTAGTTCATTAGTGCTACCTGTTTTAAAAAACTTTGTTTTAGTGGAAAACTAGATGAAATAAAACTCAAAATCGGCTTACAACTTGAATAAAAGCTCGGGGCAGGAGGAAATTTTTTGTTACTACCAGCGTGTTGATTTTTTGCAACCAAAATTAAACTTGTATTAGTGAAATCGACCACTAATACTAGCGCAGATAAGAGGGTCTATACACTGATGAACACGCAGGTTGTTTAGCGACGGTAGCGACATCACACTTTACTTTGCCATTTAGCATAACGAGTTATTCCGAGGAAATTTCGTGGCACACATGCACAATTTTACACACTTTTTTCAGACCGTTTGTTCGTCGCCTGTTAAGCCTGTAGTACACTCTTTGTCTAATGGTCAAATATTTGATCTTCTGACATAAGGGTCAAATTTATTTGACATCATGGTTGTTGTTTGCCCGTGTTTGCCCCATGTTAAAATTGGAGAGTGACAAATAATTATCTTTGACCAAATTTTTATCTGTCAAAAAGTGACAAATATTTGACGCTCGGTCGAAGAGTGTACTACAGGCTTTAGTCTGTTCTCTGTGGTATAGGGATGCCAAAGGCTCGTGCAACTCAGCATTTCTGCTGTTTTTGGCATAACGGCGCGCGACAACTGTCAACTGATTTTGAAGGGAAAAAAAGCAAATCAGCGGCAGGAGTTTTTTGCATCAGGCCATCAAACATTCAAAAATTAGCTTAACAGTGTAACCAATCGGTAAGCTTCTTCTCACATCAATGTGGCTTCGCATAAGCGTGTAACCAAAAGTCCGTGTTTGATTGACATTAGCGAGTAATAAATATCAACAACAAAAAATGGAAAAGGACGATTATTTTTGATCACTTCAATTAATTTTATTGTCTAATGGAAAATATTGGGTCATTATTTAACAGTAACTATTATCATCAGAAAGAATGTCCGTACATCCTGTAGACATCTTCAAAGTATACAACTCTAGTGACCCGAACTGCAATGCAGAAATTGATGTTAAAACCTCGGTGAAAGAACAGTTTGCTCCTGTTCCGGAAGAATTTCCCCAAAGCAGCGAAACAGCGGAAGTTGATAAAAACAGCACAAAATCAACGAAGCGAAAGCGCAAGAAACGAGTGCTGGTAACGAAGAAAGAACAGAAAAGAGCTGAAGCCCAGGTGCAACGCCGTCAAGCACGGCTGGTTATCACCGAGGCATGCAGCTGTTATCTATCCTGTCCCCGTAAGATTACCCCCGAGCAGCGGCAAATACTCAACGAACAGTACTGGCAAATGAATCACATTGAGCAGAAAAAGTTTGTCCGTCGGTACTCCGTTCAGGGCAAAGTAAAGCGGCGACGGGTTCCGGTTGATCCGCTCGGTGGTGTCGATGTTAAGAAAGCCTATACTTACTCATTCTATCTGCCCGACGACAGCGGAGAACTGCAGACCGTTTGCTGTACGTTTTTTCTCAATACTCTAGGGTATCGCAAAGGATGCGGGTAAGAGCGGGAATTGGTTGCTAAACTAGTGGGGAAATAATTGTTTGGTTGTTTTTAGGAATCATATATATCGCGCCCACGCGCGGGAAACTTTCAACGATAAGCGAGGAAAGTACGAGCGGGATCGCTCGCTGCGCGATGCCATCTGGGACGATATTTTGTCATACTCACCCCGAACCTATCATAAGGGACTGAAGTATAGCGCGACGGCGCTATACTTACCCACTAAGTTGAACGCAAAACTTATGCATGCAGATTTCAAGGTGCGCAGGGAAGCGATCCGGGAAAAGCCCGGCTGTGCCAGCTTTTATTGCGCAATTCTTCGCGAGATGGATGTTCATTTCGTCGAAATGGATGATTTCGAGATTCCCGAGCGAAAAACTTTCGTTCCTAAGCGTGAAACGACGCCTCCGAACTGGTCAATGCCCGTTGCTCATTTAGAGGAGGAAATGCTAGATTCAGCAGTGGCAGAACCGCCATTAGATCAACCATTGAGTTTTGAACAGCAGCAGGCACCCGTTTTAGCATGTCCTGAATTAAATCAGCAGACTAAAATTTGTCCAGAACCGGGAGTGGGCCAGAAGACTGTCGAAATTAATTATGCAAATGTGCAGCATCCACTTGCCTTTGGCAACCGGGTGAAACAAGAGCCATATTACGGAATGCCAGTTGAATCTGCGAGCATAACAAATTCATACTATGTCAAAGAAAGTGACCATTATTCTGACTCATATTCTAACAATGTACCGGATAATAGTTACACCCAGTCACCTTTCTACGATGCGTCGAACTGCCAGGAAATCAAATGCGAAGACGCGAAAGTTGCACTATATCAGGAAGACGATCCAATCGCGGAACAGGAATTGACATTCAAAGGTGAAACGGACCTATCAGCGACCAAGGTGAAGACCGAAAGTCCGCCCAAACCGGTCACCAAGCCTAGATCGATGAAGCAATGGAGGGCAATGAATCCGAACATCACAGTAACGCTCGAAGGTTACCCTCCGGTTAAGCGCACCAAAAAGTACCTTGCCAAATTGAATAATATTGTAAAGAGAAAACAGTTGCACCCGGTGATGCATCTAGAGTGCAACTGCCATCTCAGCTGCCGGCAGAAGATCACCAGTGAGCGTCAGGAACGCATCAATAGTCACTACTGGAGTATGACTTTCGCCGATCAGCGCATGTTCATGCTGGAACATACTGAGCGGCATGCAATCAAGCGTCGCAGGAAGAAAATTTCCTCCGATGAGCCGGCACGAAAGAGTTGCACCTTTTCCTATCGACTTTCGGACGAGAGTGGCCAGTATCAGTCGGTTTGCTGTCAGTTTTATTTGAATACGCTTGGCTACGGCGTTGGCAGTGGGTAAGAGATATTTGTTTTTTTATAATGTTTGAGCTTACTCAAAAAACTAAAACTGTTTGCAGCAACGTTATCTATCGAGCTCACCAGCTAGAACTAGGTAAGGCAATCTACGATAAACGAGGTAAATTCGCCCGGGACACTACGATTCGGGATACGATGGATGACGACATCCTGTCGTACTTCACCGCCGAACAACAGGATCGGGGAGGACCGTTTGATTTGTCAGCCACAAGTTGGTCACCGAAAAAAATGTACACTCAGTACGTAAAACGACAGGCGGATGCTGGCAACGACAAACCCGGTAGTCTCGGGTTTTACTGGCGGCGGGTGAAAAATTTAAACGTCCAATTCGCTCCGAAACCCGAACCCAAAGCCGGTGGTAAGAGAAAATCACGCTCAGCTAGCTCCACACAAAAGCGACCGGCGGTGAACCTGGACGTTCCGCCTGCCTATTCTCTTGGCTACGAGAGCATGCCACAGTAGGATGCAAAACTTGCAATTTAAGTATTTTAGTATTTATTATGCTGTAGAAATCGGATTATGCTTTATTACAATAAAAAGAATAAATAAATTGTTAAAACAGAAAGTAGTCTAAATTTTTATTTCTACTATAAGTATATTTTACGCCGAATCAGTTTTGCGATCCAGCTCTCTTTCCTTCTCCGTTCCCTCATACATTGCTTGTTGTTGCATAAGTTTCTGCAGGAGTGCAACGTCAGTTTCCTGTTTAGACCACTTATAGCTATAAAAGATAAGTTTACATTTTAATTAATAATTTCAAAGTGATTGAGATAGCCGATTAGCCACTAACCGGCACGTGAACCAATAGCACAACGTGGTCCCCATGAAGGTGCCGAAGCCTATGTGCGTGGACAGTTGGGGTCGGGACGTCCTCATAAAAGCAGCAAAGCTAGTGGCCATTCCGATACTTATGCCGTACAAAAAACTGCTGCGGAAGCAGGGAATCTGGCTTAGGTCCCGGCCGAAAAGCATAACTCTCTGAAATACGGATGCTTATTAGTACACGCACGTTTTGCGTCATTACACGGGAATCATTACACGCTCCGAACCGGGGTCCGGCAGAAGCTCATCAAAATCTGACTTTTTTGTTGCCATTGTATCTTAATTTTTATGTAATAATTACGCCACTTTCATTAAAAGGTGAAATTTATTAACTTGGTACAAATTATAAACAGCATCAGCTGTTTACTAGAAAAAGCCACAAAATTAAACCCACCGTAAGGCGCGGAGGAGCAGCAAAGAAAAAACATTTAAAATTCTCCATCTCGTTTCCTCTTCACGTCAGCAACATTGTATAGTACTACTTACTCTCAAGTAAGTCGCGTTAACCTCACTAGAACTATTGCATTGGAAATTCATAAGCACTTCGCTCGTTTTGCTCCAACGTGATATAGAGCCGTTTGATAAGCACAGAGCTTTCATTTCATTGCGCCTCACGTTTACTCCTGCTAGACCCTTACATAAGCGACCACCGTTAGTTGAAAAGAAACAGCTATCAGGACATTCGCCTAGACCATTGTCCTCTCAAATAAGCGCTAGTTTATGCAAGAATGAACAGCACCCAGCAGAAGGCTATCTCGCTCGACTCGTGTCTGCGTGTCTGTCATGCTGCTCCTCGCCCAGCGCAGCAACCAAACAAGACCAGACGGAGTGTGTTGTTCAAGTTTGCTGGTACGTTTTTCTGCTTACATTCTGTAAAGTTTCGAACTTTTGCGATGGAAAACTTCACTTTTGCAATCAATCAACCGGTGAAAAGTGTGAAAAACTACTTGCTCTAACAGATGCGCCCGAGGTTAAGTAAAACTTTTCTAGTGATCAGCCTGAAAGGTTAAATTTTCTTTTGAGTGCTACGCTAGTGTTACAGTGGAAAAGTGGTTGAAGGTTAAGCGTGCTTTTTTAAGGAAAAAAAGTTATCCCATCCAGGGGCTAGCTAAGAGCAGTATTTTGCTTGATCTTCCCAAAGTGTCACGGTAAGTGGGTTAGCAATTAGTTTTACTTTTTTTATAGTAGACTATTCATTCTAATCGACTGAACTCTGTTTCGAATGGCTTACCGAAACGGGGTGCGAGTGAGATATACGTTGATTGTTGCTTTCACGCGCGCCATTTTGTTTTTCCTTAACACTGGCGCAAGGTATACGTTTTCTATCGAGACAGGTGTTGTTTGCTTTTTTTCTTGTTCCACACTAATTGCGTAGGCAGAAATAAAAAAAAACGCTAGGAAACGAGAAAACTTTCTGGAAAATAACTGGATTTGATAACATATATTGTAACTTTTTTAATAACCTAAACAGTGAATACCTAATTGAATATCAGCTGACCCGGCAAACTTCGTCCCGCCTATCTTTTTTCCATTTATTTAATTAATTTAAAAAATTGAAAGCATAGGATTTTTTGCTAGAGATTTAGTCTCTATTTCGAAGCTAGTCTTTTAAAAATTGTTTTTTTTTAACGAAAAGTCTCTTTTTTGAAGTGGAACTACGTCTTTGTTTTCTATACTGAGGGACATTTTGTAAAATTGGAAATGAAACTGGCAAATGTTCCGTCATATTTCAAACGGTAATAACAGTAGAACCACATAGATGGATAACAATTACCAATATATTTTTTTTGTTCACATTTTTTTGACACGGCACAATACAATAACCAATATATTGTAAGATAGATAAAATCTTCGAAAATTTCGTAATACGCTAGTTATTCATTTCTCAGCGGTAAAAATTGATAAAAAGTTCCAATAACAAATTTACGTGAATAATGAATCAATCACATGCGAGCATGCCTAGCACAGACGACATGAATAGACACCAATCATTTACTGTGACATTCTCTATATCAGTATCAACAAAATGACAAAATCTCACATCCCAACAATTAATGTTCGTTTCCCTGAACTTAGATTGATTTGAGTTTGAAAATTGCCCTCTTTATTGAACAATTTGTTAACCCTATAGAAACTACGCAATGAATATGAATGAAAATGCACTAATGTATCAGTTGATAAAATTGGTGGCAATATAGTTGCCACTGCCCGTTAACCCCGAAAACGATGGCGACAATTTTTTTGGCGCTTATTAAATTAAGGAACATCATAGCAATGGAAAAGTAACAGTTTTGCATAGCATAGATCGAAATAAGGAGTTATACAAGTGATACCTTAAAAAAAATTTAGGATGAAATTAAAACAGAACTTCTTTTGGAAGTTCTAAAATCGCGGTTCATCTACATAAAAATGATCCCCAAATCATTATTATACACTTCTAGCAGTCCTTAAAAACTGGAGTGTTGTGAAATTCCCCTATAAGTCTTTGGTTATTCAAAAATTTGAAAACAATTACTAAGAATTAGTGCAGCAAGAAGAAAATATTTCTTGTTGGTGGTAATATTGTTGCCACTGCCTTATAAAGGGTTAACCTGCTGTTAGAACCTGATGTCCTGAGAAAAAACATACTGGTAAAGGTTAGAGTACCGTACAGCACAGGTGGAGCAGAGAGTCGCTGTTCTATCTTTGTAGCGATACACGATTTATATTCGTGTACAATCAAGGAAAAACTGCAATGCGGCTGCTGATGGTCTTTAACAGTTTAACCCTCTAGTGTCCAAATTAATTTTCAGACGGACTTCGAAAAAATCCCTTTGAAGCTTTATAAACATTTTTTAAGTATCGATTGAAGCTTTTTAAAGGTTCAACTGATGACCGTCTAAAGGCGGCATTGGGCACTAGAGGGTAAATAGTCTCACGAATTCGATTCCCATAAAAACCATAAATTACTTAACAAGAATTGAACATTTTAGCAAGGGCTATAAATTATAAGTTATTTTTATTCAAATTTATCTTCGATGTTGAATAACTTCAGGGTGGCGACACCGGATAAAACGGAAGAATCAGGGAATATCAGGGATTTGATTTATTGAACAGGGAAACCAGGAAATTTGAAAAGTGGTCAGGGAAATTTTCCATGGCCTTGTTTTTTAGTCGTTAATTAAATTTATTTCAGTGCATTCGATGTGGACACTGACCATTAACTCCTCAACAACACTGAATGGTAATTAGGTTGCTTACTTTGTTTGTTTTTTTTTTCTTTTTTTTTTTTTTTGACGCGAAAACGAATGTGCTAATAATCCATGCCGAATGATCTGACGTAAAAAATTAATCAATAATTTTTTATTTGAATGCCTATGCACTCATATTTGACTCAGCAAACTAAGTATTTGTCCCAGGTGGAAGATTTTTCTAGAAAGTAACTTTCTAAAAGGACGTAACCATTTTAGCATAAGCTTTTTTGAACACTATCCCCGCGGAGGGCAATCGAAAAATGACTTTCAAACTCTTATTACCCAGTAACCATATGCAGAATTGGTACAAACTCTATTTGTCCTCTAACTGTATGGAATAGTTGCATCGCTGAAAATTTCGAAAATAGTTGTTGAACTGTCTTCAAAGTTCATATATCAGGTGAAGCACGGGAACCTTTTGTTGTACAGAAAACATTATGAGAATGAATTGCGAAAAACTCATGATGCCTTGTACAGGGCTCGTAACGGTTGGACAATGCAATAGCAGTTACTTTACTGAACAAAATACTAAGAATAGTGTCCAAATACAGCGTTCACTCGCTAACTGGGCTGAGAACTCAGTCCAACGCTAAAAAAAAACAACGCTTACCGATAATGGAGAAATCGCTCTACGTGTTGATTCTTCAGCAGTGAGAAGCCAGCATCCTCGTTGCACCGGAAGCATTACGGCTAAAAGGAGAACTATTGCTGCGAGAACTTCAAAAACGTGTCAGACCAGAGTTTCACATTTTCGAATGGTTGGATGTGGCGTTTCAAAGCTCGATATGGGTTGCGTGTCAAGCGAGTAACAGGTGAAAAGGTTTCAGCCGATACAGCAGCATACCTAAGGTTCAAGGACATTTTCAAAACCGAGCTTGAAAAAGTCGCAGATCTACAATGCTGATGAGTTAGCCATTTTCTTAATGCTTTTAGCATCACGAAGTGTAGTGCTATCGAACGAGTACCGACCTGCAATAAAAATTGTATAAGATGCACTACACGTTAATGCCATGCAGCAACGTTGACGGTTCTAATAAATTGGAATTGATGTTCATCAGAACTGCCGCCAGACCACGCTCGGTTTCAGATAAGGAAAAACTGCCTGTATCATATTACAACTCGGAGAAAGTTTGAATGATAAGAAACCCGTTCAAAGCTTGGTTCTACAACGAATTTGTTCAAGTTATGAGAGAGTTCTCAAGCAAGTCCGATTTAGAGCCAAAAGCATTACTACTGTTGGACAATTGCACAGCACATTACAATGAAGGAGACAAGTTGGTGTCAGACGATAGAATAATCTAGGTGAATTCGATGTCAACTTTCTTGCATGCTATTATTCCGTTAGGTAATCTATCTCCCGCCAAACGTCATTTCGGAGTGTCAACCGATAGACCGCCTGGTTATTAACGCAGTTAAGATGCACTACAAAAGAAAGCTGATGCTGAAGTTAGTTCTGGAAGATGAGGACCTGAGATTCGAAGACTGACTCAGAAAAGTTGCCCTACTGCACAGTATCGACTGCAGGGTTGGCGTAGGTTTTTGAACGGCACTAAACAAAACGAATTTATTTAGTTTTGAAGGCTAATGCGGGATTACTGTTTGGTTCCATATGCGATCGTGTACATTTTTCACTGGGATTTTAGAGCTGATTTCTTTTACGCTTCCCTTTTTTGTGCCGGATGCTGAAAAATAAATTCAGGGAATTTAATAATGAAAAGTTTTTCGTCACTTTTTGGACTGGTTAGTAACCGTATGGAATGAAATTAGCTCATCTACAATTGAAAATTCATGGAAGAAACTGATTCCGCAGTTCCCTGATTGCGAGTGGATTTCAGCTAACACTGATGAACCTGACAATGAAAAGGACATGAGGGCTCTTGTCGCGGCTGTGGATGCTTCAGCAGGTACCGTGACTTCTGACGAAGAGGCGAACGGTAGACGGATCGCGTGTATGATGAAAACCAAAACCTAGCTTGGCTCACTTACGTGGTATTCACGGACGACGAAATATAGGAGTCCGTGTTGGGCGAAAACGGCGGTAACATTTCACCAGCAGATGATTCAAGTGACACACAAATGGACACGTCATCAACCTTGGGACAGAATCATCTGTATCCAGATTTCAACCATGTTGAATGGCATGGTCACATGTCGATTTTTGATTTCTTTTATGCAACACGATGCAGCAGAAATTGTGCGACTCAAATTTTTGCGAGCAAAAATAGTCGGAGACGAGCGGCAAAAGCAAAATTTGCAGTAATTGCTTTTGTTTAAAACAAATATGATATAAATTTTCCGTTAAAAAGTCATTTTGAATAGTTTAAATTAAACAGATTTAAAACCATTTTCTATTCTTTTCTTTTTTAAATTAATCTTCCATTCATATAGCCCTCATTCGTACTGACAACAATATGCCAAACGCAGATTTTTGATGTTCATCCGTTTTTTAACTGCGCTGTAGCCGAGTTAGCGAACGCCTCGTTGAAAGGAGCTCAATTAAAGAGCACCTAGTTAACAAATAGTTACTGTAATGACAAATTTTTGAAAAGTAACCTAATTAAAGTAATTTTATGCTAATTCCTACGTTTTTTTTTTCGTAAAAACCAGTGGTTGGACGATTTTTCGTAGGTTTCTTGCACTTCATCATTAGCACGTTTAACAATCTACACTTGCTTCCGAACCATTGAAACATCTTCTAACATCGCCTAAGCAGGCTCGACTTTCGCCATTGTCTTAATCCAGTAATCAAAGAGGGTGATCACTTTCTTGTAACCAATTACCAAAAAACTCTAAAACTTGCTCAGTAGTTTGAGAGCGTTTATAACTCGAATTTAAAGACAGTAAGTCCAATTAAAGACGAAATCACTCGTCAAAATAATTAATTTTCTACCCCGAATTTTTGTCAGCAGAAATAATTGAAACTATTTAAATGGAAATGAATCTATTGTTATAATTTTCAAAAATATAAAAGCAGCTGGTGACGATGTGATCTTTAACACTTTAATTAAACCTTCTTCTGGAAAATGTTCAATAACTGTTTCAAAATTGCATATTTTGCCAAATCATGGAAAAATGTCGAAAATACTCCTATGTTTAAGCCGGATAAGAATCCAGCTGAGGTTTCAAGTTGTCGACCAATCAGTTTGCTTTTTTTTTAATAAGTGAACCGTTTGACTTCCTGTGAATTTTGGTGTCCCTATAAGTTTCGGAAATACCTCACATCTTCAAAGACTTCAATGAAGTTTTTCTGTAAGTGAACGAAAAAGGCGAGTAATTACTGCGGTCAGCATCAAAATCAAAATTCACAAGAACAGTTGAAAAGCTACTCTACTATCTAATTTTTGTTGGCTAGTATAATTTATAATTAAATAACTCAATTACAAACAAGTTAACAAAAGCGAAGCCAAACAATTCTCATAACTGGTTGGACGGGAGCCAGTCTGACCCTTTTTAGTTCTGTTATTTAGGTGCGAAAACCTATGATAGTTGTAAATTGAATCAATTTAAAATTTAAATAGTCAGAGATTTTCAAACATCAGGGAAAATCAGGGATTTTTTTCTTGGGAAATTGAGTCGCCACCCTGTTTTTGCCTAAAAATGAAAGTCACACATTCGATATATGATACATGAACGTAAAACCTCAAATCACCTCGACTGACGTCACCAACCTCACATCTACCACCTCACAGTCAACTCAAGAAAACCTGCCGGAGCGCTACATTGAACGTTTGCTTCGCACCGAGCGCACCGTTCAGTCTTCATCCGGTTGTTCGCAAATAAAGTTGTGTAGTGCTTTTTTGGTGCGTCCGTTTCTTCTTGAAAAGAGACTTCATTCACATTGTAACACAAAGTTGTCTGCTCCATTTTCTGTGTAATAACGGTGTTTGAAGTGTGATTTCTGCTGCGACGGAAGTTTCGCAACTATCGGGGCACACTTTTCCGATATTGAGCAGCAAAATAATTCAGGTGAGTAGCTAGAAAATTGGTGACGAATGTGATCTGGCTGGCAGCGCGAAAAAAGACGCATTGAGTGTGCGGTCGGATGAAAAAGTTTGAAACACTGGTTGATAATTGATTTTCTCGTCGAGGGGAACGCATTTTTGTGACGAATAGCGTAGTTTCTCGGGCAAAGTGCAGTTGATTTTGATAAGAATTTGATACCTTTTTTAGAAATTAGTGCAATTTTATTTGTTAGCTTATTTTTCTTCACCTTTGGTGCCACACACATGCCACAACTACAGGGACGGATCTTGCAGCCGCTCGGCTCTCGTATAACAGCACAGTGGGTGTAAGTGTGCGTGCGTTGGTAATATTTATAAATAAATACGCGTACACTTTCATACAGCTGGCAGTGCGCGGTGCGTTGAGTGTGGCAGTGTGCGTGAGAGAGATTGCTGTTGTTCGATTTACCTCCCACAGTGGGCCTCTTTTTCACTGCCGGGAGAGAGAATGAGACTTGAGAGGATTTTCATGAAAAGTGTAAACGTAAATAACGAATGAAGTAGGACTTGTCTGAAAATGTAAAATCCCAAAATACAAGCAAAACCGTCGGTGGTGACTACGTGGACTTGTGGTTAGATATTTACTGATAACAATTATTTGCAAGCATCGGTTCAATGTGTACTGCCTCAATTCTAAATAAATTCGGGTTAATTAGGGTATTTTATAACCAACGTGATCGTATGATAATTAGTGGGTATAATTTTTTCTGTGGTATGTTATAGAAGTGATCCAAAAATTGTTGAGTGAATGTGGTTGGGTCAGGAAGTGCCGTTTGGAAGTGGTCGGGTTGGGTTGGCTTGAGGTGGACAGTGGGTTGTGTGGTAGGGGAATTGCGATTCAGAGAAAACGTTTGTTGGTTGGTTCGTCGTGAGGATAGAAGAACTCATGTAAATTTTCAAGCCTGTTTGAGCTATTTTTAAGACGACACACAAACCATAACCCAATTGACGATCGTTTGCCACAGTGTTGGTGGGAGATGCTCGAAATTACCAACTTGCCACGAACACAAGCAACCTTATTGCTGGTGTTGGTGGATGTTCGGTATGTTTTATGTTCGAATAAACGTTTTACTACGGGTTTTCGTACACAAATACCCTGTCCCATTCATACTGTAGCTGAAAGGAAACACTGAAATGGGTACGATGTGTACGTGTTTTCTGCAAGGTCTAAAGGTGTGAGACCAGGAAAAAATCTTCACTTGTGAGACAGCGAGTGCAGAGATACGCAACAAAGCCGATAGGAAAGTGAAAAATTTGGCGACTTCTGTGAAATTGTGTTCAAAAATCTTTTCCCACCGTTGAATGAAATTCTGTGCATCTTTTCAGACCTTGTAGTGTGTGATTTTGCAGCAATTCAGAAGATTTTCGGTGTGTAATACATATTTTGAATTTGCTCATCAGTGGTTTTAGTTGATTTAAACATAAGAACTGCAATAAAATGACTGAAAATTATCAAGGAAAAATAAAAATATTTAACAGCAGTGAAATTTTTAACCAGTGCTGAAAATTGCTCTGATTGCGGCGTCCAAAGCTTGTAAGTACAGGTTTGTGCAAAAAGCTGCCCCTCGTGCGGCAACCCATCTCGTGATTATTGAGCTGTATCAATGAAATAAAGCAAAGCAAAAAAAGTATCTAAAAAATGCCTCCTCCATCGTACGGCGGCATCATCCACTGCTGCTGGGTGGGGCGTCATTTTTGGTAAAAAAAAATCCTCTTTTTTTGAACCCCTCAATCGGTGTATCCCACCTTAATGCTTGTTCACTGATGCATTTCATGGTGGAGTGCAAAATTAGAATTACTTTGAGCTTGTCTTTGCTTTCGAATGCTGTTACTGCATTTAATGGTGTTTTCATATTGGAATTACGAGATGATAAGAGAATGTTGAAATTTTTGCTTTGAAATCAACTTGAGTAAAATGAATGCATTTCATTCATAAGAGGTTTTTTTTTTCATTCAAACTTTGAGGCTGCATCTTATCAAGTGGAATAAAATTAATAAAGATAACGTGTAACTAGTGATTTTTGTGTAAAAATGAATTCCGACCAGAAACATGGTTTTAAAAACAGTTTGGCACAGTACTTGTTATGTCATATTCTCTATTTCTGTGTCAGAAAAATTGGATAAAATAACCTCGTCCCAATAGGTCGACTTATGTTCGCTTCCTAGACTAATTTGATGTCCTGAGTGTTAAACTGGTTTGAAAAGTTTGTGAAGCTCTCCTTAATTAGTTGAATGATTTGTTGTTAAATTTGAAAAATTGAAAATTAAAAAAAGTGCTCTAGAAACTCGTTATGTAGTTGTTAGAGCACTTCTCTTATCTCATTTTATCCTAAAAGCCGACTTGTGAAAAGTAAGGGAAATTACATATATTGTCAGATAAAATATCAGAAAATATACTTTTATTTAAACAATTCTGTCTCGTTTACTCCCGGGTCATTCATTCATAACATTCTAATCATTTTACGAAAAAAACAACTAATTAAGATTCGTCTAGAATAATCCAAATCGTGAATGTGCCAATTAACAACAGGCAACGTCTAAGCCAGCGATTTTTAGCCGGTAGAGAATTCCCCCTCTAGACCGTTGGAGGGGAAGCATTGCGAGTGGGAAAATGCCACATGTATTTCGTTTTTGCGATTGACAACAGCACTGACTGAATTTCAGAATGTCATTGTTATATTACTTATTCTGAAACCAAAAAAGACATGAAACCTGTCAAAAATAGAAGTCCCAAAACATTTGTTTATTTTCATTGCTACAGGGGGAACGCCCGTGTGAATTATCAGAAGGAAGTGCATTAACGAAAAGAGGTTGAAAACCACTGATCTAAACGTTGATGCTATTCTTATCCAGCTTAGATAGGTGAAGCTTCCAGTTATGATAGACATGAGTGGTACTTTATTAACTTTAAAATTCAATGTTTTCAAAATAATCACTGGGATTAATTTACTATCAAGACATCAATTTACTGAAGGGAGTAGGGCCTATTTCAGTACAATCAATTAGGTATGCAGTCAATTTGTGTTTGATAAGCTTGATAGTTGTTGATAGTCATTGACAGTCGTACGTCTTAAATTAACCTGATAAATTTAACGATGCTTGGTGTATCTTCAATCAGTGTTTATTACATTAGTAAACGCAACGGAAGGTAACAAATATCAGCATTAAAACAAACAACAGCTTCATTCTATGATACCACCCTAGATGATTCATGTTCTCTAGAAGAGCATATCAAACAAAGTTTATCGATCCGTCTATGGCGAGCGAGAGCCGTAGAAACTAGCTTCCAAGAGCAGGATCTTGTGTTACTCGCCGTCCCGCGATGATGCAACGCAAATTACGTCTTCATTGTTTACTCAGTTTTCGAGTCCCAACGAGTGTCAACTTTTGCTCAAGCAGACCAGAACTTTTCGCCGCTAGATGATTCAATTTCGTTTTCAGTTTCCAGCTGCGTGTAAAGCATTCGCGACAACTTTACCACATTCATATATTCCACTTGCGCTCTACGCGCGCTCACACAATGGCGCTGATTGCGATTCGCGGTTTCATTCTTTAGCTTCTGGCTGGCACTGATGCTCTCGGAATCGTTTGCAAACGTTCTACCTCTGAGGCGGTATTATGTCACCATTTTCATTATTCATCCTAACCAGACACCCGGTCGCTAGAAACTGTACTCTGCCTTGTTTTCAGATCATTCATCCTTTTTTCACGAACAATTTTACCGAAACTTCGATTGTTGTTCCATTGGACTAAAAAACCAAGCCTGCTATGACCGAACAAGCACGCACATAATAAAAGGGATTAATGGGGTTGGTTAGCAGCAACAGCCAAGCACCCGAACGGCAGTGTTTTTACTATCTTGGCCACTGGTGATGAAATAACCTCAAAATGTTCAAATCTAATAAGAAAAATATTTTGCCAAACTCATACACTTGCCTGGGGTGAATGTATGCAGCCACAGCAAACGTTACCAACACTTGCGCCCGGCAGAAAATAAAATAAAGGGAAAAAGGCGGCAGCACGAGACTACCAAAGAGAGGCTACCACTGTAATGTCTGTTGCCCTCGGTTACACAGCCGCGACCGACTCGAGCGCATATCGGAACAGAATTCTGTGCATATTCCATCCGTCCGTTCGTTTGCTTATCCGCCTGAAAACGCACACATGCGCTTAAACTTGCTTGAAAAAGGTATACAAATTAGCTGTGGATTTGTGCCATTATGATACGGTAAATGCCACACAAGTACAGTTCTGAGTTCTGTTTCACTGTGTTCGTTTCATAATAAAGATGTACATAAAGCCTTCCCTCTCCCCTTCTAGAGAGTACAACCTTAACGAAGCTTGTTTCACTTCATGACTGAACTTGTTTTCTTTTATTTTTTTTTTTTTTCGTTCTGCGCGAGACAGTCCGCGGGGCTGATCATATTGTTGTGTTTCTTACCTCAGTTGCCTCATCGGCGGCTTTGCTGTTCCAGAGCAGCTCACAACATTGGTCGTTCATTAGATTGGGAAGTTCGCCTTCAGCCCGGAGTTTGTACGACGGACGATTTCCTCGACGCAATCCGGATGAATGCTTGGCTAAATTCACCGTTTGCTGGCTGATGATACTAGAAGAGAAGAAGCGGAGTACTTCATGGTTTGGTTGGAGCTGTACGCGGGGGGTACTGAGACGATGACGGTGCGAAGAACAGCAAACACAGCAACCGTGTGTGTTTTATTATGACGTACAGTCACTGCGCGCCAGTTCGAGTAAGAATCTTTTTTTATTTTGGAGGGTCATGTTGCTTGCATGTTTGGTTGTTTGCAATTAAGTCGGTAGCACACACATCATGCGGCAACAACCGACGATGGCCAGCGCAATACACCCGGGGTGATAGGTGAAAGTTGAAATGGAACGGGTGGAACGCCAAATAATAAAGAGAAGTGCACAGTGTGGAGTGTGTTCGGTGAAGATAAACGGTTTTTCGATCGGGGAAGGTACAGTAAGGTGCCGTAACGAAATCAATATAAATAGCCTGCAACTGCCTTCGCTGGGAAGGATTAGATTGAACATAATCTCTAAGGGGCAAAAAAAAATTAATGAAAACCTCTTTTGTTTTTTCGATATTTATTAATTGAAGCTCCTCGGCTTTCAATTATACTGAAAAACTGTCTATTGCGCAAATGAAAAATCGACAAAACTTTCTCGTCCCAACGAGTCAAATTTCATGGGCATAGATCAATTTGATCTCCAGAATTTAAAGTTTGTTCGAGACGTTAGTGATAATCTTCTTTCTCAATCAATTTAATAATTTGCTGTGGTATCAAAGCATCGTTCAAATAGAAACGGTACACAACTGCGTTTTTATCAATCTAACAACAAAGCAGTTGTCTCTACCAACCTTAGTTTTACATCAAACATCATATGTGCCCGTGTCTCGAACACTATCTTCCAACTTTTTTGCAACATTACAACTTTCAATAAAAGTTTCACTAAACATACCGTCTGTCGCTTTATCGAGCTCGAGTTGGAAATTGGCATCGGAAAGTAGCATTTTGAGAATCAAATCTGTAAGATAGATACAAATTTAAGTACGGGGAAAAAATGTTGCAATCCTGGAATTCGTATTTAAAAAGTATTCACTATTCTGGAGAGCAATGTTTATGTAGATATTAGGGTGGAAATGACATAAAAAATTTTGAAGTACTAAGTCCCAGAAAGTCTTTTAAAAAAAACGGATTTTTTATAATACCAGTTTGTCCTATTATCGTCAGGGGAGTAATAATGTCCTACAGCTTTGATATTTGGCTGTATGGTTTTCGTTATGCCGAACATCTTCCTGCAAAAGATTGATTTTTAATGACTCCATTATTCCTCCAGGTGATAATAGGACAAGCCTGACGATAATAGATCTGATGTCCTATTTCTAAAACATTCGGCATAAAAAAAATCGATATCGAACATTTCACAGGTAGAAGCGTTTTTTTCGTCAGTCGAAAAAGTGAATCTTTGACCGCTTTGAGGCACCACTTTCCGAAGTCTGATTGAGCTAAAATTTGTATGAGGACATTGTTCGATAATACGAAACTTGATTTATTGTCCTACTGCTAAACGAAATTCGAAAGTCAAATTTTTCCTATACGTTCCATTGGCCCCAGTTCGAGAATTTCTAAGTTCCAGAAAGTGGATTCAAAAATGCAAAATCCTACTAAGCCTTATTGCGGTAGGGGGGGGGGGGGGGGGGGGTCAAAAATATCTAAAAAAGTCCTCACATAATTTGTGGATGACGCCTATGCATATTTCGAATGATCTACACGCACAAATCCTTTTATATTGTCGACTCACACAATAATTGCGAACAGGGCCTGATTTAGGTACTGGGGGCCGAGGCAGATATTTTCGAGGGACCCACTTTTCTTAAAAAATTTGGAGGGAGGAAAATTTTAAATTTTGGAATGACTTAACGCTTTGCTGGAAGGTGACGAGCAGAAAAAGAGGTCTCCACTTTGTCTTCACGTCTGGCCCAGAACCAGGGGCCCCACTCGTGTCGAAGGAAGGTAAAATCACCTTACACACAAGCATGGATAAAATAATAATAATTAGCATGCCATTTTTCAATAGTGGTATTGCAAGTAAAAGAAGTGCGAGATACAGCAGACACACAGGCAGAATAGATCAGGCAATAGATCAACGATTCTGGTTGCAGTGAGAACGTCCATACTGGAAGAAAAATACCCCAATACAAACAAGGAACTTTGAAAACGAAACGAAACGTTTCATGCTCTGAACGATCCGATGATTCCCTTCTCCACTATTGCAGATAGCAGGAGAACTGGAGCTTTGATATTTTACTAATTGCATCATTATTATTTGGAGGGAAAGAGCCTTAATTGCCAGCTCCCTACTGTGATGTTCTCTATATCTATACTAATGTTTGCTTCCATAAACCAAGACTTTTATGTCTCGAAGGTGAAGCATTTCTGTAAAGTTTGTTACAACCCTCATGCTGTAAGAATGCGGGGAGCTCGTATCCTCTTTATTAACATTTTTTAAGTATTTATTGAAGCTTTTTAGAAGTTCAACTGAGGCGTGTCTAAAAACGACACTGGACACTAGAGAGTTAATTTATGTTCGCTCTGCTTGGCAAGCCTGTACGATTATACATTAGAGTCGATTGATGAATCAATACCCCCCATGTAGTTATAATTGCCGACGCTTGGCAGGGTACCTAACGAGGCTCGGCAAAGAAGAGCAGTAGAGTACACAGGGCGGTACTTAAAAAAATGCGCAAAATTAAAATATAAAATATTCTTTCCTGAACCAATTTATATTGAAGCAGTGTTTATTGGAAACCTTCACGACATATTAGTTGGGAACACTCCCCCTTTGTGCTGTATGTGGAGCTTGAGACGTTTTTCAATAAAATCCACATACGAGAAAATCTTGTGTATTTGGAAAAGCAAAAATAGGTCGTCAATGTATACAAATAAATAATTATACTAATTGTACGTTTCCTCAATGTCTTTTGGGCTTAATTGTTATGATATACGAATCACCGAATCACCCTAAAATTGAATGCAAAAAAAGTAAAGTTTTTATTCATCTCTTTCTACAAAAACGCAAATTCTCCGCAAAACTTGTTCATAGATTCATGAAGGGCACAAATAGAGCTTTCAGACACACTATCGAGAACTGTGTTTACACGTGCTTACATTTGATGTTTTTGATGGTCAATATTATGAAAATCCCACATATTTTCTATGTTGCCTACGGGAGACTCTGTGGGGTTAAGTCCATTACACTTCCAGTTTTAGGAAACTAAGAGCTTATTATCAACTTAATTGTAGGCCAACATACCATAGCAGGATTATGTATATTCCAACACATTCCAAAAAAATATTTTTCATCATTTCTGAAAGAGGCAACTTCGGTGGCGTTTTTCAACATGAACCATTTTATGTATCAAGATTTTGTTTAGAAATTATGAAAATATGAATCAAAAAAATCATCTCCCAGATGGTCCCGAGGTACGATGCTGGCCTAACAAGCCAGTCGTCGTAGGTTTGAGTATCGTAGTCTCGTAGCTCTTGCCCCGCAATTTTTTTTTTTTTTTTATTCTCGCTTATTTTCCGTCGGTCTAGTTCCGCCACTGTTGTGGCCAATCACCGACGCCCAGGGAGGCGACTCCACACCCAGGACCCTAACTCACGACCCGTTTATTAACGGACCGGCGCCAACGGCTTTACTTCCTCATGCGATGGAAGGCGTGATCCCAGAGATTTTTCGCCTCAGAAAATCTCCCGGTGTCGGCTAGGATTGAATCTAGACCAGTTGGGTTGGTTGTGAGTGGATCACGCCACCTCACAACCATCGACACCTATGTCGGCGGTGGGATTCGAACCCAGGCGTCGAGCGTGGTTGGCGGAGACGTTACCAACCACACTAGGCCCCCGCTAAAAATTGCCCCGCAATTATTCTGTTCGCTAAACAGTTGGCTGTCAAGTCTGTGTATAAACAGAATTTCGATGGTGCGCACCTACACAATGATGAAAGGTTGTATTCGTACTTATTGAACACCCTGTATAAGCGTGTTGAGGAAAGGGGAAAAATGTAAAAATCCGTCACTTACTACCATGACAAACTAACCTTCCTTTCCATTATAATTGTTAGAGATGCAGAGATAGAGTCGGTCTCTGGCAACAACAATTGTAACACTCCCTTCTTCCCTTTCCTAATTGACGGTAAGGACGCAGCCGGTGCCATTATCGATCAATACAAAGCGGAAGCCATCGAATTGTTGTACATTGGAAATGATAAATTAATCCCAAATTAGTCATCTTACGGTGGTTCTATGTGCAATTTTACTAGTTTAGATTATGGCCTGATTCTGTCGAGATACAAACCTTGTCTACGCACTGTCACGGGCGTGTAAAAAAGACTGTGCAAAAAGAGAATCCGGTGTACACTGTTCAGCCCTACGTCACCATTTCATACAACATCTAGGGATGTATATCTTGTAGTATTTCAATTAGGCTGAGGTGTCAAAACACCTATTTTGATATCGTTCAAATAAAATTATTGCAAAACTATGTGTACATTATCTTCCAATTCCATTCTGCATTTTATATGCTGGCATCGTACAATTAAACTTCGAATAAAAGTCACAAACAATACCGTCTACTGTTTATCGAGTGCTCGAGAATGGGTACCGAAAACAGCATTTTGAGAATAAATCTATCCCCAAACCTGTAAGATGGATACGAATTAAAGTACTGAAAAAAAATTGGAACCTAGAAATATTTTTTTCCTTATGGAATATTACAATAAAATAAAAAGATGGTCTCTGCGGTAATGAAGGTCGGAGAAAGGTCAATTTGGTATCATTTCCTAGTTTATTTTTAGTCAAGAAACTATCTGTACAGCTCATTAGGTATGGCGAGAGCGGACTTTAGCGGAATGTTACAAAAGAGAAAAGGCTACAATGAAATATAAGTTGATATCGTGAAGGCCCAGATACACACACGGTGTAATGACGCCTTCTCCATGCAAAATAGAAGGCGTCATTACGCCGTGTGTGTATTTGAGCCTTTAGCAAATATCAAGTTTCAATTTTCTGGAACCAGGCATCCAATATAATACAAAACATGATAAGTATCGACCTTTTTTAAAACATTTTGTAGATAATATTGGCAGAAGGAACGAGGCTCGTTATAGTAGAGCAGTGTGCGTAAAATGAAAGGGTAAAAGTAAACACAGACACGAATGATATAAAGAATTTCGCTTTTTTGTTGGGTTTTAGCTACCGCGACCATAAATTAGATCTATTCCCCAGCTTTTTATCACCTGATCAGGGTGAAAAATTACTATGAGAAGTAAATCTCAGCCCCTGATTTAGGTATGATCCCAATTAGGTATTATGTGCCGTATAAACTGCACTACCTTATTAGGACAAGACAGCCAAATTTCAGAGGGGTGTAACAGTCCCTTATTGAAAAACATTGCTCTTTTGTTGAAAAGTGCTGGACAAATATATAATAAATGTGCTGAAGACTCGATTTCTTCATTACAAAAACGACAAATATCGTTGTCAGCCTTTCCAATTATTTTCAGATGATATTTGGCTGAACAATGCCCTGTAATTAGACCTATACTGCCGCTCCAAACATAACTGTCCCATATTCTGTGCAAACCTTATGGACGCTGGGACAGTTATGCTTGGAGCGGCAGTATATAGGTGCATAGGTCCTTTTTAAATAGAGCAAGAATTTTGTGTGTGTTTGATGCATGTGGCATCACAAACTGTTTTAATTGCCGGGAAGTGATAGTGTGTTTCCAATTTAAATCTATGATCATTTTTTCCCAGTTTTTGAATTCCATTTTCATGAAGCATGGAGAGATACCACTGCTGTTCAGAAGATCCTAGTCCGGCTAGTTTATCTGCTTTTTCAAAGCATTTCACTTACTGTCAAATTGCATTATCAATTATTATTACTTTATTAAGGTGGTTTTCAACCACAGGCCGGTTCGCCACCATAGGCGTTATCAAAAATAGAAGTGCGAAATACAGCAGACTCTCGAGCGTTATCACAACAGATCAAAGTCGCGAGTCGCAATGGTTGGTCCATGAAAAAAACATCACAGGAGGGTTGTGTGCAAAGCCACGACCGCAAGGTTGAAGTAGAATACATTTACAAGAAACATAACCAGGCTGCTTGCGTGTCAGTCATTTCTAAATCGGATTTGTTTCGTATATACCGCTTGTTAAGCACAGTATCAACAAATCGTAATAAACATCATACTGCTGTGCATTTGCAGCAGCATTAAACCTCAGTTGCAGTTTATTAATAACCATTCATTCTGCTCTTCCAAATACATTTAGTAGCCTTGAAAAAGGGCGTTTGCTACAATTGCAACTTTCATTCAACTATTTGCATAAATGCTTCATGGTCAGATATACCAGCTGCAACTACTACGCTATCCATAGCCATGCCACAGTTGTGGCCGCTATACGCTACCATTGGTATCCGCTGCCCCTGCATCAGCTGGCCTAGCTGCTATCGATGCTGAGATCCGCTGCAACTGGTGCGCTATCCATTGCTATGCACAGTGGGGAATCGCTGGCCATCAGCCAAAAAAAATTTTTTTTTCGTTAGCTGTTTCATAATATTTTTCCTTTATTGCTATAACATTCAAGTGTCTATATACAAAATTTGGGCGCAATATCATGAATTCTGAATTTTTTATGACTTTTCAAAGCTTGGCGAACTGACGTTTTTTGTCTTTTTTTTTTTTGAAAAAAGTACATTACTTTGAAACGCTCTGTAGCTTCAAGGATAGCTTGGATTTTTTTGACGTCAAAGGAAAAGTTGTTGTAAATATTGTGCAAAACAAACCCTTTTCATTAGATATTGTAAAATTTGGTTATAGTAGGCCTGACACTAAAAAAAAATTAAATAAACCTGATTTTTGGTAGAAAAGTAGCTTAAAAGTTTAGTTGCCGCAGTTTGCCACGGTTGTGACTACATTCAAAATTTGGGTAAAACAAAGAACAGTCGTCGCACTCCGCATCTTTTCGTATTCATTTAGAACGTTGTGTCATTCCAGTGTCTTGGTTTTCAAATTCATAAATTTGTTGAATTTTATTATGGAGCCTTCAATTTCAGCGGCACCCCCTAATTCACTTTCTAGTAAGTTGTCAAGTCATGGTGTTATACATGTATTTAAATGTCCTCTTTCAACCATAGAACCCTGATTAGAAGATAACATATATATGAAACAATGAAACATCGAAAATCACTAGAAGAAATGAAAATTGCAGCGAAAGACATTTTTCTTGCTGATAAGTATAATGAATTTCAAATTTTCTGGAAACAGAAGATTCTAGCGATCACAGCGGAAGATGATGATGATGATGACTTTTTCAATTTGTAATTAGTTTGTATTACTTATGTTGTTTTTTTTTTTTTTAAATATATATATTTAAAAATTGTTTAGTTCGATGGGTCGTCCATAAATAACGTTTTTTTTTTAATGGGGAAGACGCCCGGTGGCACTTCTTGTGGTCAAAGATCATATAATTCTATAAAAAGGAAGAAAGTGCCAAAAAATATTAAAAATTGGGTTTCGTGCTTTATGGACGGCCCCAAACAAAAAATGGATGCCAAATTCGTGTTCAGCGCACCAAAATTGTGTAAATACCAAGTTTTTGTCACATTTATCGAAACTTTTTTTGCTTTGCCAGCCTTTGTATGGAGTCGCCCCACTGTGCTATGCCACAGCTGTGGCCGCTATCCACTTTCGCTGGTATCCACTGCACTGCTAGTGCTGCTGCTAAGGATGGACGACTACTGTTGTCGCTTTCTAGAACTTTTATGAGCGGCTTCGGCTGAAACAGGCTCTTATATAGGCCAAATAGCATATTTTAAACTGCAAGGTATATGATTATGTCGACCGTGCTTGGGAAGCAATCATATAACGACCAATCAGAGGTCTAATTTTCCGTTTTGACAAGGCTTAACTATTTTCAATGGTACAATAGTTTGAATAATAAAATTACAATTATCTTCATTTTGGAAGAATCTTAGAAGATTTTCCAATCTATTGCTGCAAGAACGAAGGAAATCCATCGAATACTAACCGATTTATTAGCATTTGAAATTGGACATATTTTTCACTTTTTTCGGTTTTAGATTTTCATTTCACATCCCTATGTAGCCGAACTTCCTGAGAGAAGTATTCTACTTCAAAAAAACATAAGTAATTTAAAATGCACCGTTGTGTTAACCATATGATTCATTTGAGCGTATCTTTACACCAAATAACAAATACGTCTAAAACACATAAATGGCCGTTTCTCCAATTTCCTCGAGTTTCCCAATCTCTTTTGCAATAGTAATTGGATGCAGTTCTGCTCTTTCCTAAGCATTTAGTCATTATTCTGAATGCTGTTACCAAACTGTAATTTTCAATCTTTCAATTCATGCTGTTTGTGCTCGCGTTCAAATGATAATAAAATTATGACTTTGAACATATGAAAACTAGAGTTTCTAGAACAAACTACCAAACACTAACTGTCTGGCTGATAGGGAGAAGGTGAGTGCACCGGTGAAAGCAAGTGTCCCGTGAACTCTGCTCTACTACTAAGCTCTCCCAGTGTCGGGTGGCTCCACAAATCCATCGGAGTAAATCCAACCTCTACGAAGCGATGAGATAATAAAATTGTGCAACTTTGTTGTTATAATATATATAAAGCCAAAATGATAATTGATGCAACGAAAAACTGAAAAGAAGAAGAGCGCGCGAAAGAAAATACCGGTTCAATAAATAACGCTCGTACTCCTATGTGTTGTTGAGGAGCAGAGAGCAGGTTTGTCCGATTCTCGTACACACGAACATGACCGTTTCGCGTTGGCTGCTTGCTAGTTGCCTCTCCGTCGATGTCTCGGTCACCGTCACCGCCGCGCAATCGTCCCGAGTTGAACTGTGCTGTGTGATGAGATTGTTTTTGTTATTATTCAAGGACCGTGTCGTCGTTGTATTGGATGCGCTCTTGTGCGCCGCGATGTCAATATTTTTGCAAAGGAAAATGTATCGCAAACCAGATTCCAGTGAGAGGCTTTTCTACCGTTTTGGGAGTGAA
The DNA here is from genome assembly GCF_029784165.1 of Wyeomyia smithii. Lineage (NCBI taxonomy): Eukaryota > Metazoa > Arthropoda > Insecta > Diptera > Culicidae > Wyeomyia > Wyeomyia smithii. Next base: position 27,543,532 of record NC_073696.1, on the reverse strand, counting down.
ATTTTATTCCTCTTTCCACTTCTGTTGCCCCTGCCCCGATGTGTTGAGTATCGGTCGTTCTACTGCAGAAAGAGACGTTAGTGCAGTTTTTATGGTTGCAATCGCCAGCACACCTCACAACCACAAAAACTGGTTGAGTACAACCGAAAGTAGACGAAATAATACGGCTCGCGCTTATCGGGGTGCTCTATAGGGAAAAGGGTAGACACCTAACAGCTCCCTCCGAATACCGAATGTGGGTGTGTGGTGTATGCCGCGTTGCTTGTTACTCGTTGGGCCGATAAAATGCCACGAAAGCGCATGTCCGCCTTTCAAGCTCTATCATCGATCGATACCATTGAAACAGATGTTTTTACCAGCAACACTATCTTTTCGAGCCTTTTCTCGCACGCAAACGTCTCGCATCTGGTTTCCCCTCCTCAACCGACATCTCTCTCAGCGTCTTTTGTTACCATTTTTGGCAAAATTCAGAACAAAGAACTTTCTTTCTAGTGTTTTTTTTTTTTCTACTCTTCAACTATTCTTTACAGAAAAATACCAGAACCATTAACGGTAGCAGATAGCAACTAACTTCACACACAGAGCAAACCGACATCGGAAAAATGCCATCGCTATGAAGCGTGGCCGTGCGGAAGAGATACATTTCGGGCAGCCACCGCGAGCCGGGGGGACTGCCCCTCATCAGCGTCTTATTACGACAACCCAGCCGCACAATGCTGGACCTACGATACAGTACCAGATATCGCCGAACGTCATCAAGACAACCACACCGGCCGCCAATCTGAGTCAGCAGCAACAGCCCCCGCAGACTCAACCACAGACAGTATCATCCCAACAAGCGCAGCAACAACAGCAGCAGGTTTCCCAGCAGCCTGCACCGTCCCCACAGCAGCAGGCCAGTGTTCAGTATACAACAACTTGTAAGTAGTAGCTTCCGTACCACAGTCTAATCGATTCAACTTATTGATGCTTTAAAGTCTCACCTAAAATTTCGTATGCTTTTATCCTCTCGAAAACAGCGTACACCACCAACATTGGTAGTACGAATCTGGTCAAAACGACAGGCCACACTCAACAACCGCCGGTACCGCAATCGACCCAACAAATCCACGTAGTGAACACCAGCAATCAGGTGCGTGGCAGCCATAAGGGGACGACTAATGTAACCACCGGCACCGGACAGGTTCTAACGACAATGCCCACGAATGTTATTCCAACCTCTCAACCCCAGCCGCCACCGCCGCCTCCCCAGGGGCAGGCTCAGTTCCAGCGGCTGAAGGTCGAAGATGCGCTCAGCTATCTGGATCAGGTCAAGTTTCGTTTCGGCAACCAACCGCAAGTCTACAACGATTTCCTCGATATCATGAAGGAATTTAAATCTCAAAGCATCGACACACCGGGAGTCATCAAGCGAGTGTCGAACCTCTTCAAAGGTCATCCCGAGTTGATTGTCGGCTTCAATACATTTTTGCCACCTGGCTACAAAATCGAAGTTCAAGCCAACGATCAGGGTTACGCCTTTCAAGTGTCTGTTTCGGTGCCATCGACGTCCGTTGGAACGGCTGTGGCTCCGCAGCCCTCGCCGCACGAATACAGCACCATTTTCCAGGGTGTCGGTCAGATAGCGCAAACCGGAAACACAGCTGTCAATTTAATGACCTACGGAGGTCATACCACGGCACACACAACCACTATCCAGCCAGCCGGAGCGGGAGCAGTTCCAGCATCGCAAAATTCCAACGTAAGCAGTATTTCCTCGATTCCTCAATCGCCGCAAAATTTCTCACGAGACCGCGAGCGAACAATTTCCGGCGGAAGCGGAGGCCAACCGCTGCCCCCAAGCAGTAGCGGTCCCGTTACTTCCGTTGCCCCGGATCCTAGTGCAATGAGCAGCCAGCAGCAAAATCTCCACCGTATGATCTCCCAGCAGGTGATTTCTCATCAACCGCAGCAGCCACCTCCACCGGATCCATCGCCCGTCGGTAACGCTGCGACTCCGAATCAACCGGTCGAGTTTAACCATGCCATCACCTATGTGAACAAAATCAAAAATCGTTTCCATGCGCAGCCGGAAAAGTACAAACGTTTCCTAGAAATTTTGCATACCTATCAAAAGGAACAGAAAATCTACAAAGAGGGTCCACCCGGCAGCTGCAATGTAGGTGCTAAGCAATTGACCGAAGCCGAAGTTTACACACAGGTGGCTAAGCTATTCGATAACCAGGAGGATCTGTTGCGTGAGTTCGGTCAATTTCTTCCGGATGCAACCAGTCATGCTCCGTTGCATGTCAATAAAAATCACACAATGCATGAGCCGGTGCAGCCTCCTCCGTCACAGCAAACCCATGGCAAGAAAATGTCCGGCAGTATGATGAGTGCCAATGTTAAGGCTTTCAACAGCTCCCACCAGGCGAATCTGGCCCGATTACAGGAACGCGATTATGGTCCGAGCGAGAAAGATTACGCCTCTGGTGGTTCAGTTGGCGGAACTGGACGTGGAGGCGGCAATGTTGGAATCGAGAAAGAACCACGCAATCATGTTAGCAATCAAAAGTATTCGCATAATACTTCCGGCATGGGTCACGGAGTCCAGAGCGGTGGCGGTGCTGTCAAAAGGTCTCCTTCGTCGTACTCGCAAATGGGACCACTCGGTCATAACATGCCTGCAAGAGATCGCGATGGTCCTCCGATTAAACGACACAAACCGATCTGTCGGGACATTACGCTAGCCGAAGCGTCTAAATTTGGCACCTTGAACGATTACGCATTCTTCGACAAGGTGCGGAAGGCTCTGCGTAGTCCGGATGTGTACGAGAACTTTTTGCGCTGTTTGACTTTGTTCAACCAGGAAATCGTTTCGAAGTCGGAGTTGCAAACGTTGGTCACGCCGTTTCTCAGTCGGTTTCCGGATTTGCTGAAATGGTTCCAGGATTTCCTTGGACCATCGACCGTTCCCGAATGTGTACCCCTGGCTTCGGCCCAACGACAAGATCGATCTCAAAGTGAACTTGCGACCGACATTGATCTGTCGACCTGTAAACGTCTCGGTGCCAGCTATTGTGCTCTTCCGAAGTCGCACGAAAACGTCAAGTGCTCCGGTCGTACCAATCTGTGCAGAGATGTGCTCAATGACACGTGGGTATCATTCCCCACGTGGGCGGAAGATTCCACCTTCGTCACGTCACGGAAAACGCAATACGAGGAGTTCATCTATCGCTGCGAGGATGAACGGTTTGAGCTAGATGTGGTGATTGAAACCAACAGTGCAACGATACGGGTGCTCGAGGGTGTCCAGAAGAAGCTCAGTCGAATGTCACCGGACGAGGTAAGCAGATTCCGGCTGGATGAATGTCTTGGCGGAACTTCGCCTACGATACATCAGCGGGCCCTGAAGAGAATCTACGGCGATAAGGCGGCCGACATCATCCAGGGGTTGAGGAAAAATCCGGCTGTGGCCGTTCCGGTTGTACTGCGACGATTGAAAGCCAAGGAGGAAGAGTGGCGCGAAGCGCAGAAGGTACTATTACTGAATGGTTCGTTTTAATTCAGTGAGCTCAAGCTTTTTTTCTGCTTTTCAACAGGGCTTCAACAAGCAATGGCGCGAGCAGAACGAAAAGTACTATCTCAAGTCACTGGACCACCAGGGAATCAACTTCAAACAAAACGACATCAAAGCGCTTCGATCGAAAAGTTTGTTCAATGAAATTGAAACTCTTTTTGATGAGGTGAGTTACATGAAGGTAAAAGCAATTGATTTTGTTGAAGTTGCCCGAACTTACTGAAATATTCTTCTTTTTTTTTGTTCGAATTTAAAACAGCGCCATGAGCAAAATGAGGTGGGTGCCATCGCCAATCCGCTCACCAGTGGACCGCATTTGATAATACCTTATAAGGATAAAACCATACTGGATGATGCCGCGAATCTCCTGATTCACCACGTGAAACGACAAACGGGCATCCAGAAGCAGGAGAAGGGTCGCATAAAGCACATCCTGCGGCAGTTTGTGCCGGATCTGTTCTTTGCCCCCCGTCAGCAGCTTAGCGATGACGAACGGGAAGAGGGTAAGCTTATTAACCGTTTGCGCGTCACATACGATTTGACTTATTGTTTTTTCTTTATTTTGTCAGATATGGATGTTGATCAAGAGAACGATGAAGAAGGGAAAACAACAGCGAAAAATGGCAATAAAAATAATGGAAGCAATGGTACGAACAGCCCCGCTGGCGGAAATGGCAACGGAAATAGTACAGCTGACCAGAGTAAAGACGCCACTGGTTCGAAAGTTAAGGAGGAAGTCCCAGACAGTACAAGTACGGCGGGTGCCAGCAAAAGTTTGTCAACCGCTGCAAGCAGTAGTGGTACATCCGACAGCACTACAGCAGGCGCATCGGCCGGATCGGTGGCTGCTGCTAGCACGGGTGCCAGTAGTCCAACTTCAGCACCTGCGATGGCAATCGCCGCTAGTGGTGCTGGTGGCGGCGGTAGCGATACCGCTACTAGTGCGAAACGAGACTCAACAGAAGACAGTGGAAAGGAGAATTCTTCAACCGACGATGCCATCAAGGTGGAGATTAAACAGGAAAACGATGCGGATCTGCCGGGTTCATCGGCAGCAGCCGGCGGGGCGGCAACACAATCCGGTCCGTCGTCGCAATCGTCCGCGAATCCACCGCTGCCAGCGCATGCCATCAGTAAACATTTGGTGAGTACGTGTTTGTGGTGTTGTTCGAGTGTTTACTAATGAGAAAAAACCTACTTTTTCCTAATGCAGGAAGAAGCATACACGCTCTTCTTCACCAACAACAACTGGTACCTATTCCTGCGGTTACACGCGATCCTGTGCGAACGGTTGCGAACCATCTACGAGCGGGCGCAGATCATTGCGACCGAGGAGAGGGCCTATCAGAGCACGCGTACTAACAGCACGGCCACGGCGTTGCGATTGAAACCGAAGAGCGAAATCAAGGTGGAAGAGTTTTACATCACCTTTTTGGAGATGCTGAAGAACGTCCTGGACGGTAACATGGAAGCCGGCAACTACGAGGACTCCTTGCGAGAGATGTTCGGCATTCATGCGTACATTGCATTCACTCTCGATAGGGTAAGTTGAGGGTATGATCAGAAGTTGATAAACTTATTGATCTATTTTTTTCTCTCCGAAGGTTGTCCAAAACGCTGTACGTCAATTACAGCACTGCGTCACGGAACGTGGAGCTCTCGAGTGTGTGGAACTTTTCCTTCTGGAACAGCGCAAGGGTGGTGCCGGTGGGCTCTGTCGCACCGCGAATCGTCGAGTAGCCAACGAATTAGCGTACCAGCGGAAGGCTGAAAGAGCTCTGCCGGAAGAGAACTGCTTCAAAGTTTACATTGTAAGTGAAACTCAGTTACCATGATTAGCACAGAACGAAAATTAACTTTTCGCTCTTTCGTTCAACAGTACAAAATCGACTGTCGGGTGACGATCGAACTACTGGACACGGAAACCGATGATACAGCGCAGAACTTTAAGAATGCGCAAAACTTCAGCAATTACGTCGATCGGCTGGCCAACCCAGCGGTCGCGGGAACCGGTAGCGAAAGCGGAGCAAGTCTAAATGTGGAAATCAAAACCGAGAAGCCGGACGATGAGTTGGTAAGTAGCGTGTGTACCAATTGATGTTTGTTTGTTTTTTATTTCTTTTTATTTTTGTTCGCACTCCACTTACTACTACTACTACTACTAATACTTCTATATTTTGTGAAGTGGTGCACAAATGACACGCGAAAATTTTCGATCTTTTTTCTGTGGATAACAGTGGACGTCATCAGTTCACCTTATCTTATCATCTCTCTTTCCTAACACTCGTTTGGAATCTGTTTCGATCTGTTGTACAAACGTTCAGTTGATTTTATTTTTCTCTCCTTCGAATCTTCTGTTGATTTTTGAAATTTTCTGTACAGTTTATCTTGAGGATTAAATTTTTACGCCGTCTTTTCTTTCCCATACCTTCTTTGGCGTATTCGTTACCATGTTGTTGTTGGCCCGCCCACTGGTGCGGGACCGTATAATATTATCCTTCTTCAGCACTCAAAACCATAATCCACTAATTTGAGCTTTCTCTTCGCATCGATCTTTTTTTTTTCTCTGTGCCAGGTCAAACAAGAATGAATGAAACGAAACAATACAGTAGACAAAAATCGTGTGTTTAGATGGTTAGCATTTTAGGTGATAGTTAAGACGGTGGTGTTGACCGTGTTTAGAGACTCTCTCAGTTGTAAATATTTCAGCATTAGAACAAACTCCAAACATGCTTGCAAGCTGCGGCTACTATCGATACTACCTAAACTCTCTTTCCCTCAATGACATCGTGTGAGCAAATCGAGGTTAAATTAGGGTTTTTTCCCCTCCGCGGGATGAATGAAGACGTTCGCATTAGTGTATTAATGTTGATAAAAGTGAACAAGAAACTTGACGATTTTGTAACCTTTCCCAACATTCCATATGAACTGTATAAGAATCAACGATTTAGGTAATGTTAGAATTCGTAATAAATGTTGGACCGATCGATTGAATGTAACTGAAGTTTGGGGTGTGTTTATGCAGTTTGGTCCCGATGGAGCTGATGCTCATCGGGAAGTAGTAATTTTTGTCTCCTTATATCAGCTGTGCTGGGTATAAGAATTAGGGCAGAATTTGTCTCTTGTATTTTTTTTAATTAAACTGCAAGCCGAGCTTGCTCAAAACTTAATTGAACATAAACCGGTGATTACTGCTAAGCTAAAATACGGAGATAAACTCTAAGAGTGCTCATTTTTTTTGATGATATATTAAAGTGTTCCAATGCAGCACCAGTGAAACAAACGAAAATAAAAATACAACTAAATGACTAAAGTGTAGCAGAACGAAACGAAAATCTATATCAATCTAAAAAATGTTGAACCATATTCCTTATACTCTTCGTGACTAAACGAAATGTAATAATTTATTGTGTTTAGAAGAAAAAACGTTTTAGATCTATCAAATAAATAGCAAGCATTTGAACTCCACTCGAATTCGCTAGACTTTTATTTGTCGAACCACCACCAAAAAATCACACACACAAACACATACTTACAGTAAAAAGGGCATTTAATGTAGTGCAGAACAACTCCGCAATCCTGAGTAGGTATCACATAGACTTACTTAACTTAATTACGCTATGATTTTAAATCTAATCTTTTATTTTTTATGTTCTTGTAAAATCAAAATCTATTTTTGTTGTATTGTTTTGCATATGATGATAAACTCAAGTACGGAGTGGGATCTAGTATGTATAATTTTCTATGTTGTTTCGTCATATTTTGAGGTACTTTTTGGACCGGTAATTCTATTTTATCTTTGCTTAATCTTAAACTTTAAAAAAATTGACTAAATCTCTGCAAGTAAAACTTATTGATGAAACCTTCGTTAAAAAAAACATTTTGTTTTACTTCCTTATCAGGTCGCGTGCATTTCTCGTGCAACCTTTAAAACTGCAGCCAAAAATTAAACCGATAAATTAATCTTAAGTTTGACCTGGTACTGCTGAAGAGTATTTCGAATCGCCACAAATCGTAAAGTATAACCACCACTGAAACTGCAAAGTGAAATATTAGTCCCGAAGAGGAATAAATGTAATCTTATTTATTTATTTTTTTCTTTTCTTTATTTAACATTTCGTAACTTTCGGTGTAATACTAGCTTTCGTTCGCTTCTAGTAGGAATTAAATTTGACTTTCCTGGGTATTAGTTTACTGAAAAAAAAAATCGCAACGCATGAAAATTTAGTTTTTTCGCATGATTTTTTTTTTTTTTGCTAAGATATCTCGATGTATAATCGCAATACCTTATAACATCGACGGCACTAACAACTTTTTTTTGTATACTCATCGAAACAGAACTACGCCGGAGGTCCTCGGAAAGCACTATTCTTGCAACGAAATCTCCGTAGATGTACACACGCTCCAGACGCTACTGCAGAAAGTATGCAAACCAGGAATGCGGCTGCGGGTGCAGATTCAACAGTTGAAAGTGGTAGCAGCAGTGGCGGTGATACTAAATCTCCCCTGGTCAGCGGTGGAACGACGACCACGGGTCCGAAAAACAACAACACGGTCGCTGCTTCTTCCACCGATGTGGGTGCCAATAACAATAACAACAACAATAACAGCAGTAAAAAGGTGGGAGACGACGCGATCGTCGCGATCTGGAACAGCAAAAATAGAGCCCCACCGGAACGGTTGCCCAGCAGCAACGGGGATCAAAATTACTACGTAGACGATCGGGAGCAGTTTAGGTTGAACGTCAACAACTACAAGATTAGCTACGTCCAGAACAAGGATCGCATCTTCTACAAACGCAAATCACTACTGAGGGCGAGACAGGTTAGTTAACCAGATCTCATTCGCAAATATCTTGGTATTATCTCGTAAACTAATCGTTTCAGACTCACCCAACGGTAACGAAAGCCATGCATCAGCGCTTCGACACCTTCGTCCAGCGTTGGCTTGACCGGAACGTTAGTGAAGCCCAACGGAACCAGTGCAACGAGTGGTTGCTGGGGTCCCTATTCGATCTGGTGAAAAATGTGACCGTCGTACAACAGAACAACGACATCAGTCGGACGCCATACATGCCGTACAATCGGTACAAAGTGGAAAAACCGGCTGACCATTTGAGCTGTTAAATGAATGACATAAAAGCCAATGGATAAGTAAGTAGAGTGGAACAGAGGGAGCATCATTATTGCACCTCGGTGAATCACCGAAACTATATGAGAAAGTATTACATCCAGATAAATACTTTACCGGATTTGCGTGTGCTGTCGCACTTACTGCGTAGAGCGTTGTAATTATTAGTAGCGTGTAAGTGGACATTTCCTCTTTTTTCTTTTTTGTTTTAAAAGAAAAACGTTTTATTGTCGATCTTCCCTTCCTTTTTATTGAATTGATTACTGTGTAAGCAGAGTTTTTAACCTTTATGAAAACCGAAAAAAATACAAAAAACTAATCAACCTGTACATTTGACTAGTTTAGTGTAGTGGGTTTGCGAATCGATAAGAGTTGAACTATTGATAAAAAATAGTTATATAATATAGACATTAGAGCTGTAGAGAACTGTTTTTCATTGCGCTCTCGTGAGAGCTTGTTGAATTGAAAAAAGCACACTTCCGTTGCGTGTACATTTATATAAAATAAACAGAATAATTAAGGTATGTAATAAAAAACGCAAAATCACCCTACAAACGAGTGTAGCGTAGAGTAGATTACGTTTAGAGAATAAGACAAACCGGTCCCGATCCGTGCGCGCGGAGAAAGAAAAGCAAAAATCTCATTCATACATCAACAAATTACTTTTACTTGTCCCGAGCAACTATTTTCCTTCTCTAGTGTTAGGTTGAAGTACACAAAACAACACAAGTATAATAGTAAACGATAGGAGTTGAAATATTTTCCCCCCTGTGAATACGACAAAAGAATTACACAATAATGTGAATATTTAAAAAGGCAGAACAGCATCAATAAATGTAAAGTTATTTGAAAAAAAAAGCGGTTTAGTTGTGCGGTTATCACATGTTCCATCCCCCTTTGAGCCATAGCTTTGAGTGTCTATTAAGTGTAACGCTGGTAACGCAGTGTAACGCCACTCCAGTTCTTCGTGCCAATTTTAGATCACAGCAACCTACGACCGGAAAATTATATCAGTTTCCTTCAAGTATTAGTTTTAACGGTTTTAACCAGCTAACTGGCATCCCGCCATGTTTCGAGGACTAACATCTCAGCGTGTGTGTAAACGAGATAGCGGTGCTTATTACGGAAGTCACTTCACGGTGAAATCAGAGTGAAGTGAACAAAACCCTTTTACGGGACTCACGTAAGTGAGAAAAACGTGCAAAGTGACATCTGCCTCGGAATCTGGGTTATTATGAGTGTCATATCAGTGAAGTGAGAACGGAACAAGCGACGTGTCGCGTGGAATTGTTTCACGACCATTTTGAACGGTGAAATGATTCCACGAAGATGCCATAAGTCTCAAAGTTGATTGATTTGTGATCTAATGGTAAATATTGGATTTATTCTTCAGTAACGAAACGAATCAGAATTTGATCCGTACCTTAAAGCGGTAAAATTTTCATTTTTCTCGCCTCGATGAAAAAAGTGCAAACTAGTTCAGGAAATTTTCGATACCGAAAAAAATTTTTTTTGATGCCGAATGTCTTAAGCCACTCTCTGTCTAATGGTCAAATATTTGACCTTCTGACATAATGGTCAAATTTATTTGGCATCATGGTTGTTGTTTGCCCGTGTTTGCCCCATGTTAAGGTTAAAACTCGAGAGTGACAAACAATTATCTTTGACCAAATTTTTATCTGTCAAAAAGAGCCAAACATTTGACGCTTGGTCAAAGAGTGTAATACAGGCTTTAGAAATGCAGAACACGTCAAGATCTGGTGTTATCTAAAAAAACGAAAAAAAAACGACTTTCTGGGACTTAAACATTTTTGAGCTGGGAAACAATCTCATTTCACTTGTCCTATTCTCAATTTCACTTCACTGTCAATCTCACTCCACGGAGGTGATTTTTGTCACCTCACTTGAGGTGGAATCGGGAATAGGTCTTAAAAAGTGAAGTGAGCGTGAGAGTGAAATATATTTCACCGTGAAGTGACTCCCGTAATAAGCACCAGCATATCACCGCCACTTTTCAGCTAGCTGGTTTTAACATTCAAAGTGCTTTTAGTTTTCAATCAGTGCCCAACGAGGGTATCCCATAAAGCGTGTGAGTAAAAGTCTAAAAACGGCTTGATTCCTCAATTTAAACTACCGTCAGCGTGGTATAAACATGGAAAATCAGGGAATTACCAGAAATTTATTTTTCGATTAGGGAAATCAAAGAATAAAATTAATCTAGACGCGAATCATTTTTAAACAGCTCACTAGCGCTTGAACGATTTATTTTTTCAACATAAAAGGCTATCATTCCAATAACTACACGAATCACAAATTGGTAAAGACGTATTAAAATGAGCTTGACTGTTCAATATTTTTAATTTTGCAATAACGTTTTCGTTTAATTTGCGTAAGCTTGATGAGCACCGATGATCAGGAAAGGGTTTACAGCATTTGGGCTTGGTGTATTCCATTTTCACTTTATTCATCTTCACAAAATGCAAACTGTTACTAACACATCTGGAGTAGTGCAATCGTATTTATAAACGAAAACAGATATTATAGGTAACCCAGTAGTTATTGGTTGCGTACTTTACAAACAGTTATTATTAGTAAACAAGTATGTAGTGTTGCACGACAAACAATTTTTTTTATAAAATATTCGGCAAGGGAGAACGTGTAGGTAGGCTAAGGTTTAGCGCTTGAGTTATTTATCCAATCGTTTTGTTGTCAAAGAATGAATTGTATATTTTTGAACAAGCATTCCAATGAACGTATGGTTTTTTCTGGAGAACCATGGACAAATTGAAAAAAAAAGTGTATTTTCCGAAATACATTAATAATTTATTGAGCTTAAATTTAAAATAACTCGAAAACCAATGCCTTTAGAATATATACTATTAAGAGCTTTTTGATTCAAAATTACTCTCTGCATCTTTTAAAATCATCAGAACACAAATATTTTGAAAAATGTTTGAATTAGAATTTTCAAAAAAATATAACTACCATAAAAAAATTATTTTTCATTATTCCATCCTGGACTTTTTTTTTTAAAGTTGCGTTTTAACGTCAAATTTCTTAAAAAAAAAATGAAAAAAAAATTCAACTCTTTTTTTTTTTAAATTGAAATTTAATGTTAATTTTTAATTTTTTTTGGTCAAAAAAAATTTTTTTTGTACAGTGTATATTTTTTTATGGTGCATTTTTAATTCCCTTCAACTCATTCTCAGACAGTTTTTCTATACAACCAACGGTTTCTGGACTACAATGCTTCGAATAAAACCTATGCCAAAAGGCATACGCCCTTTAAGAATGTAACTTATGGGTGTAAAAAATCTCTCCATCTGTGGAAAATGCTCAGTTTGCTAAGCTAAATACGTGTGTAAAGTTTCATTCAAATCAAAAATGGTCGATATTCGACCATAGGTCATTTCACGCGATCTTGCTCGTTGGTATCGTTGGGGTTCCTTAGCGGTTAACTATGACCTAGACAACGGACAAAACTCTTGAAGAAAAAAGTTCCGAATGGGTTAACGTATAGACATCAGATATGACTGGTGGAGAAAAGTTGCTGCTTAATTCCATTCACACTGTCGATAGTATGCGTCTTCCAAAACAGTCAGGGACCCGCAGGGTCCGAGGAATACGAGACTTCTATGTTTTTTTTTGTCTTAGTGGAACATCAAGATACCCAGTAAACAACGAAACACCGATCTAAAGAAAAACCGTTAGTTTTAATTCTAGAATCAAATTTAGCTCGTAGTCGGCAGCGACGATAAAAAATTTGCTTTCAGTTGTTACGATATCCTAAAAATTAAAACACTAGATTTAAATGGTGCCGTTGAACACTTTTTCAACAATATGCGTATCCCCTATCCCTATCCTTAGCTCCACGAGGTACGTGGAATGACATGATTCGGAGCAATCAGTATAGACCTAGGCAAATGAAAAAATAACAGGAGGGTTGTGTGCAAAGCAACGACCGCAAGGTTGAAGCAGAATACTTTTACAAGAAAGATAACCCGGTTGCTTGCGTGTCAGTCATTTTTTCTAGTAAATAAACGTTGCCTAATCAGATCAATCGAATTTTGCGCTTCAACAAGGATTGACCATTTCCAATAATATAGTAAGTTGCTTGTCATGGTTGGGGCTTGACAATTTTTAAACTTTGAGATGAAATTTTTTCGGTGCTCATGACTGAAGGAAAAGACAATTCAGTACGTTTTGAGACACGGAGATGAGGTAAAATTATTAACTTTTACACATTTAAAAATGTGAAATAACTCACTAGAAAATATTAACTTTTCAATCAAGTTTTTATTTCATCATGAAAAGGACAATTTGTTGTTCATTCTTGTATCGGATTAGATGCCGATCACATCTTTGCGTTATTACTGACAGGGCGAATAAAGTATTCCTTGTGATAAAGTAAACAATGAAATGCTGATATAACACTCAAAACTAGACGGCTCACGTGTTGTCAAAATGAGTCAACTTTTCATTGAATGCATTTACTAGTGCCTACTATCGCACAGAGGCTGCATTTCACTAAAGTGCCTCACTGCATCAGCCGCTATCGTTGCTGGAATCCGCTGCAACTAGTGCGCTATCCATTGCTACGCAACAGCTGTGTCCGCTTTCTGCCATCGCTGGTATCCACTGCACTGCTAGTGCTGCTGCTAAGGAAGGACGACTGCTGTTGTCGCTGTCTAGAGCTATTATGAGCGGCTTCGGCTGAAACAGGCTCTTATATAGGCCAAATAGCATGTTTAAAATTGCAAGGTATATGATTCTGTCGACCGTGCTTGGGAAGCAATCATATAACGACCAATTAGAGGTCGAAATTTTCGTTTTGACAAGGCTTGACTATTTTCAATAGTACAATAGTATGAATAATAAGATTACAATTATCTTCTTTTGGGAAGAATCTTAGAAAATTTTCCAATCTATTGCTGCAAGAACAAAGGAAATCCATCGAATACTAACTGATTTATCAGCATTTGAAATTGGACATATTTTCAACTTTTTTCGGTTTTAGATTTTCATTTCACATCCCTATGTAGCCGAACTTCCTGAGAGAAGTATTCTACTTCAAAAAAACGATTGGACACTTGGCCCTTGGAATGTTAGGACTCTGTTCAAACTGGCACGCACGAGCATCTTGGCTAGAGAGCTACGGAAGGCAAAAGTGGTTGCATTTAAAATCCGGTATTGTTTCCACATAACTTGATATAAATGTACTGAAGCGTTGTGGAGCCATCCTTCAAGCTGTTGCTTCTGGTAGAAAGTTGAACACAGAAAAATTCGATAGATATTGCATCGAAACGCCGCTAAAATTAGTGGAGTTATATCCATGGTTTTATCTACCTGCGTCAGTAGGGGCCGTTCAATAATTACGTAAGCATATTTTTCCGCTTTTTCAACCCCCCTCCCTCCCACGTAAGACATCGTAAGATTTTTTGATACCCCCTCCCCCCTAGTAAAATCTTACTGCCAGCATATTTAGATTTTTACTTTAGTTTTATCATCCTGATGCAAGTACAATACTTAGTTTCCCCTTCGGTCCTTATTTGAGTTAATCGTCCTTTTTATGAATTTTACCGTCCACACTTTCATGAACATGGTTATTTGAACAGCAGCATTAACAATGTTTTTCTTACGTAAGATAATCAATTTACCCCCTTCCCTCACTTGTAAGATAACGTAAAAAATTGCACACACCCCCTCCCCCCCTATTTGCATACGTTATTATCGAACGGCCCCGTACACAAAATACTAATTCACGGTGCACAGATTGCTGACCAGCCTGGTCCCAGATCAACCACATGCTCTGATCGATGGCTGGCACTTTTCAGTATTTAAATCGAGATCGGCAAGAGAGATACGTCTGAACATCCAGAGGAGATCAGCGGAAGGAGTTGCTGCAGAGTATACTCGGAAAGTTGATAGACGGATCGGTGAACCAGCTGGAGTAGACCTGAACGAGCAGTGGAAGCACATCCATGATGCGATCGGCGGAACAATGCGAGAAGTGATAGGCATGACAACGGGAACCACGCGAAGTGGGTGGTCCGATGCTGAGAGGCGTAGAATTGCTTTACCAGGCACGACACGAGGAGCTTCTATAGTACGATCAATGGACTCAGGAACCGGACCGTGACAGTACCTGCCATGTGTAATGACAGAAAGGGGAATCTGATTACCGATAAATCGCAGGTGGCCAGTATAGTCACTGTATACTTTACTAGTCTGGCGGACTGGATTTCGGGAACCAGTCTGAACTGTCAAAACGGGAGCCAGTCGATAGTGTGTCGATTGTCGCATTTGAAGTATTGTAATCGTGCCGTAGAAAGATACAGAATAAATTAGACTCAATAATTGGACTTTTTGTGACAATTGCTATTTTTTGAGAATAGTTATTGTAATGAATTAATGATATCACAATAATGTTAAATTTATACATGTGAGAAAATCACAAGAAATATTTTCTTTCGTCGCATCAATAACGTGCTCTTTTTATAATTAATTGTTTATTAATAACATTATACTGCCATAGATTTGCTGTCCTGTCGCTTTTCACGCTGTTTCACGCTAACCGCACTTCATTTTCACATCAAATGTTTACTTTCAAAGAAGTCATATGCAACATGAATTATATCCAGTGGTGTCAGGATTTTATTGTGAAAGAGTGGGTTGCCAGTTGCATGGTTTTCCACTTCGCCAGACTAGTAAAATACAGTGACTATAGTGGCCAGGCGTTGGTAGCAGCATTTTGAAGTGGTGTTGAACAGTGAGGAAGGTAGGAGAGTCGTCGATAAGAACAGGATAGAAATTGGGGAGGACGGACAAACTGTGAACCCTCCAACATTGGACGAGGTGAAGAATGCTTGCAAAGAGCTAAAGAACCACGGGTTCGCCACAGAAGGCAGAATCACGAAAGGCAGAATCATGAAAGGCAGAACTCTATGACCGTACACACAAGGCAGAATTTCGAAGGGCATGAAAGGCAGAATCACTGATAGCAGAACCTGACTCACGATAGCCGAGTGCGTGATGGCAAATTGGTGCGAATCCTGGTCACGGTATAAAAGCTGCTACTCTACATTTATTATTTAATATTATTTGGTAACCAGACATAATAACAGCAATGACCAGTTTTGAATAGAGGTGCAAATCAAGCCTAATTATTAGATCCGAAACGCGCAAACTGGTTTGGTTCAGGTCCTCAAGCCTCTCACGGCATCGCGGGGAGTAATTTTTCAATATTAGGTATAACTTACACTAACCTCAACGGCTTGTTGGTTATAATTAACATAAAACAACTCATGCGGTGAAGACGCATAATCGAGGGCAAGGAACCACAAAGCCGCTGGGAAGGACGGCTTACCAGCCGACTCAGGCTGTTGCAGGAAGCCTTTGTTGGAATACCAATGCGGTTTTCGAGCGGGACGATATACAACGGACTAGATGTTCACCTTGAGACAGATCCTCGATAAATTTCAAGAACACAACTTGTAGAAACATCATCTGTTTATAAACTTTAAGCTAATTGAACTGTTACGTGCGATGCTTGACGGATCCACATCAAGCGTCAGGACAGCGGACGAAATTTCAGACGCGTCTGTGACGTTAGAAGGTCTGAAGCAAGGTGACGGGCTCTCTAACTTACTCTTCAACATAGCTTTAGAAAGTGCAATACGAAGGCCAGGTGTGCAGAGAAGCGGCACCATAATCACGAAGTCTCACATGCTTCTGGGTTTCGCGGACGACATTGATATAATTAGTGTTAACCGTAGAGCTGTTGAGGGGGCCTCAACGGCTCCCAGAAGAGAAGCTGCGAGAATTGTACTCGCCATAAACACTGCCAAAACGAAGAACATGGTGACTGGCAGAAAGCGTGGTAGTTCTGTGGGTTTTAGTGCTGCGGTGGAGACAGATGGGGATACTTTCGAAGCAGTCGACGAATTTGTTTATCTTGGTACTCTCGTGACATGTGACGAAGAAATGAGCCGTGAGGTGAAGAGACAGATTGCGGCAGCGAATGGGGCTTATTACGGATTGCGTGACCAGCTTAGGTCCAGTAGCCTAAAGATCTGAACGAAATTTGTGCGTACGAAAGGTCTCAACGATCTGTCGCAATAAAAGTAAAGTAAGTAGTGTCTTACTCCGAAGCCCGGCCTGCTGACCGGAAGCAATAATATCGATGCCTGCGACTGAATATTCAGAAGTTGCAGATGCAATCGTGTCATTGTCGATGACTACTTGCACAGAACAGATATGCAACTTCGAACAAAACTCTGCAGCAAATCGGTGCCCAAGCTTTCGCATTCATTTTTTGCTGTTCCATCCTACATTGATTTTACAGTGCATCGTTCGAACAGTTCGCTCCAATAGTTTGAACATGCACCAACAAATATTTTTTTTGCTTCAATGACCAGGCAAAAAGGTGATCTTGAATCTATCAAAATCAAGTTAAGACAAGATAAAATAAAATCTTACATACTCCTAGGATTGGTATTACTCGTGAAGCGGTGGACCTCTGAAAAAAGAACTACTACGAAACAAAGATTCTTCCGGTGGTCCTCTATCATCATGAACTGAAAGAGGCTGATCAGTGAATTGGTGTTTTTGAGCGCAGGATCTTGCGTTAGGCTTGTAAAATGGATGCTTGGGAAAAACCAATCTTGATGATGTGAGTACCTATCTTATACCCACCAAAATAGAAATTTCAAATTAATTATGCAGTGATTTTAATTTCTGAACAAGCGAGAAAGACCGTTCAATGAACATTGTATAGTATGTGATTCGATAATAGCCGTAGTATGACTTGAGCTGTGCTTATTTTTTATTTTTCTTCTTCCCGGATCCGGCGGGTGCGGCAGGAACGGTACCGGTCAACTTAGCTAGTTTTTCCTTCAGCGATAACAGAACGGCCACCTCCGGCTGCCAGACGGATTTATCCCCGCTAGCTTTCAGCGTTCTGACCTTTTCCGCTTGTTTGGCAATTTCAGCCTCGAGAGCTTGGACATCCTGTGCCGGTACAGCCGGCGGTGTCTCCTCCGTGGGAGTGGACAAACTCTGAGACGTGCGTGGTTGCGTGTAGGACAGCAGTTGCTTCTTCAGCTCGAGCAGAATGTTAACCTCCGGCTGCCAGACACCTTTGTCCGTGCTGGTGGATTTGATCTTGCGAACCTTGGCGGCCTGTTCGTCAACGGCGTGTTGCGCTTCTTTCAACGAGGTAAACAATTTGCTACTCGGCGAGGCAATTTTCGGGGAGGCCGGTGATGCTGGCACTTGTTGCTGCTGAATGCCTCCGTACTTTTTCTTCAGCTCATCAATCGTAGCTTGCTCAATTTTGTTAAAGAGAACGACCGGCTTACCGATTTTGTGTCCACTTGGAAGCAGGATGCGCATTTGAGGTTTCTCCGGATCGATGCGGCCGCCGCGAACGTTGAGTTGGGTGTACAGATTACGCGCAATTGTTGGCATGAATGGGAAGATTAGCGTTGCCAGCAGACCTGTCGGGATTGAGACGTGAGTTTGGGAAAAAAATGATAGAATTGATTACTTACAGGCGAAGTTGGCACACAATCCGACAACGGTTCCGGCACGTGCCTTCTGGTCATCGGTTCCCTTCACTAGTACCCATGGTTCTTCCGACTGCATGTATTGATTACCGTAGCGGGAGATTGCAAGCAAATGCCGGATTCCATCCCGCAGCCGGGCTCGTTCCATCTGGTTGACATATCCCTTAAGTTCGCGATTAACAAGCGCTAATAAAGTGTAATCATCATCGTTCAGCACCATGGGCGGAACAGTCGAGTCGAAGAATTTCTCACAGAAAACCAACGCACGGTTAACAAAGTTACCGAGATTCTTCAGCAGTTCATTGTTGTTTCGAGCAGCTAAATCGTTCCAGCTGAAGCTTGAATCCTGACCCTCAGGTCGAGCTGCACCAAGATAGAAACGCCACACATCAGCCGGAATGCCTGTGGCTTGGGCGTCATTGCCGAACACGCCGATGCCACGACTCTTGCTGAATTTTCCATCCTCATAATTAAGATATTCCGTTGCCATAATGTGCGAAACAAGTGTGTAACCTTTGTTGATACCGATCAAAGAAGCCGGGAACATAACCGAGTGGAAGGGAACATTATCCTTGGCCATGAACTGATACAGATCAACCTTTTTGTCCTCGTCCGGCTGCCACCATTGACGCCATTCCTTGCTGTATCGGCTGGTAATTGAGATGTAACCGATCGGGGCATCAAACCACACATAAAACACTTTGTCTTCGTATCCCTCAAGCGGAACGGGAATACCCCACTTGAGGTCACGGGTAATACAGCGAGACTTGAGACCTTCCTTCAGCCAAGCACGGGTGATTACGCGAGCGTTATGTGTCCATCCGTTCTCCGCTCGATCAACCCATTCCCGCAGCGCGGGCTCAATTTTCGGCAAATCCAGGAAGAACTGATTGGACTGACAAATGACTGGAGAACTGTTACACATCTTGCACCGTGGACGAATCAATTCAATTGCGTTAACCAGTTTCCCGCAAGCATCACACTGATCGCCACGGGCATCCTCATAGCCACATCCCGGATGGGGACAGGTTCCCTCGACAAACCGATCAGCCAGATAGCGTTCGCATTTCTGACAAAGCAGCTGATCTACGGCCCGCGTTTCAATGAACCCTCCATTATACAAATCTACAAACATCTCCTGTACGATCCGTGTTTGCTCCTCCGTGGTCGTTCTTCCAAAGTAATCGAACCCAATACCGAACCAACGATAAATCGAATTGTGCACCTCGAAATACTTATCGCAAATTTGCTTGGGCGTTAAGTTCTCCGCCAAAGCCTTCGTCTCCGTTGCTGTTCCGTACTCGTCCGTTCCGCAGATGAATAGAGTGTTGTACCCACAGAGTCGAGAGTAGCGTGCGAAAATATCCGCCGACAGGACGCACCCGATGATGTTTCCCAGGTGAGGGACATTATTCACATACGGCAGCGCCGATGTGATTAGATTATTCTTCTGACCCGCCTTCGGAAGGACAATCTTCTCTTCCTCAGCTGGCTGTTCGGCAACAACAACGAACGAATCCTTTGCCAGCTGAATTTCCTCCTTCTGAACCGTGGCGGCGATATTGTCCGAGGTATCAACCAATACCTGGCCTTCGAAGTCGATGATCTCCGGATCAAGTACGATATGATGCAGTCCACCAAATTGATTAGCTTGTTGGAGTGACGCGAAGCTTAGCTCCTTCAAAGGAAGCAATTCGAGGGCTTGCTTCACCTGCGGCATAACATGAATCGCTCGATACCACCGCAACAAATTATCGATATTCTGGGCTCCCTTCAGTGTTCCATCAGGTGCCAGTAAACTCCACACGGAGATATCCGCCGACGTAATCTTCTCCCCCGTTAGGAACGTATTCTTACTCAAGCAGTCGTCAAGAAACTTAACCAACGAATTCAGTATCGGTTTCGTGTTCGGATCCTGTCGACTACCGATGGCCATATTGTGGGTCAGCGCCGGTGCTAACCGGGTAGTGGACCACTCCAGCCATTCGTCACGCTGAATAACGGGGGTTTCACCCTGCAGCAGATACTTCGCTGCAACATCCGTCGAAAATAGCTGAACCCCACTCGGTAGCTGCAGAATCGGCAGATGTTTCATCTCCTTCAGCTCGCCATCTAAAATAGAACAAAACCTTAATTGACCCTTTTGACCTTTTCTTCCAAATATGGTTCAGATTTACCCACCGTTTAGAGTTACCGTTTTCAGCTGTACATCCACGCCAGCAAACTTCGCACAAATTAGCAGCTTCAACCCAAACGGGTTTCCTTGGTTCGTGTAGATTATCATGTCGGGAGGACAGAGCTAGGGTAATAAAGTGCACGACCGGCTCAAAGTTCTGCGAGAACTGATGAAATTCTTCCAGTTCTTGCGTTCTAAACAGCCGCAAGTTGCTCCACCGGGGAAAAGAAAAAACGTGCAATATATCTATGCGTGGCTGAATCGTGAACTGTGTAGTAACTGTGTACTATCATCATCATCATCACCGAGTTCACTGTGGTGTGCGTGCGCATGTGTCTGCAATGCGCGATTCTTTCTTTCCACCATGGAGGCGTATGTGTGTGGTGTGGAACTGTCAAAAAATGTTTCAGAATGAAAACAGACGAGCAGAAGTAAACAGTGCAGTGTGGAGTGTTGTATTTATTGCGGTAATTTTTTAGAAAATTTCAAATTTCGTAAGGTGGTAAGCTAGTAGAGGTACCGTAGATAAAAAATATGTCTATCTCATGACAAAGATTTGCTTGATTGACTCGGATTAATGGCTGTAGCTTGAAAAATTTCAAACTGAATCAGTCGTAAAAGTCGTCGTATTTTTGTGCGGTATTGGTCTGGGAAGTACGAAATAAAAAACATCGCACGCAGTGTTTCTACATTGTGAATATATTTGTTTGAAGTGTGTATTTTGCTTAAGAATAAAATAAAAGTGATTTTCAGTAAAAGTAAACCAATAATTTAGTTCAAAATCACTCACTTGAAGAGAATTTACTGTTATTTTTCTAAGGGATCGAACGGAGAATCGTTGAAATTATAGTCTTTAAATCGCAATTCTATCAAAAATGTCACAATTTTAGTATTTTCTAATTGTTATTTTTGATTTGGGTAAAACTTTGCACAGGTGTTCCTATGGGCTGAAGATGTCATTTTGGGCTAAAAAAAATCGCTGGCTGAACGTTCAATACTTGGGCCTGAATTTCTTTTTTGACAAACTAAAGCTGAACACTTGTTAATCGTGACTGAATTATAGGCGCATCTTTTGCGATGCTTGCATCTTCAAAAAAAAAATAGTACGAGGGTGGTATCCAAGACACGACCGCATGTTTGACGTAGGACTACGATAGTTTTATATTTCATTTAAAGAATTCAGACTTTGTTCGATTTGACCTCGTTTCACTTTCGACACGGTTTGACTTTGGCACACATGAGCCAAAAACGAACGGTTATGTTTAATCATAATTTATGGTTTTCTTGTTTTGCTTTTAAACAATTCAAACTCAACAACCACCAAGAGAAAGACATTTTGTCCATTATGTTGCCGAAACCGAAACCAAAATAGACATGATCAAAGCAGTACTTAATACCGTGCTATACCTCTAATTACTCGGAAGGGTCATATCAAGTGTCTAAGTCGTTGAGGGCTTCATGCGGACGTTGCGTTCCGGATACTTCCAGATTATTGAGCCTAAGTCCATCAAACGACACCTCTAACAACTTACAATCCTAAAACTAGTTCATTGGTGGCCACATATTGTTAAGGTCATATGCCACCAGAAAGTCATAGAAAGAAAAGCGTTTATTTTTAAAAATAATTTAGATTATTTATTTGCAGACATCTATCTAAGAAGAAAAAAATACTGTTTTTAACATTGATGAATACCTTTCATCCTAATGCAGTCAAATTTCTTTAACACGCGAAAAGGCAATTTTTTATATAGGTCCTAATTAAGAACGATTCAGTAGAAAGCAAACTTCCTTTCATCTTCAATTGCGCTTGTGAAAGATAGCTCACTCACCGATTTCAAAGCAGTATCATTGTCAGTTCCTGTATTTACAAGTTCGTTGGAAGAGTGACGATAAAGAGTTGCAGTTTTTAGTGGAAAATCTATATTCACAAAAATTTTGAAATTGACATTGGAATTTTTGAGGATGTAACATGTAACAGTTATTTTTTTTTCATTTTAGGCCAATTGAAACATTTTTTCATTGAGCAGAACCAAAAAAAATCAATCAATTTTAAGATACCAACGAAAAAAACAAACAACAAAATGCCATATTTAAAAGTCAATAAACAATAAGTTAATAAACCTAGCTCGGTTTGATAAACAACATTAACCTCTCCAACTGATGTTTGCATATTACAAGTCTAGAAAAGACAGGTTGTGTTCATATGTTTAGTATCTTTACACGGTTGTGTTTATATGTTGTGTTGTGCGACATGTTGTGTTTATATGTTTAGTAATATTTTCCTGCAGATGCCGATGTAATATTTTTGTAATTAAAAAATATGAATATGAATGTTTAAAACCTAACGTCAAGATGCATATAATTTGGGTTTTCTCTATACCACAACCGCGTAATGCAACTAGGATTGTCATATTGAATTAAATTTATTTAACTGGAAAAATATAACCATCAGTACAGCTTAAACGAGCTATCTGAAATATCTGTTTAAAAATCTTTACGAAGCAAATTGGTTTTCTATTGTCTTTTAAATAGCCTATAGTTGATCATTTAAATAAATCTGAGAAAAACAGAGTGTAGAATTCGAAAAGACAACAACCCAATGCAACTTCTAATTTTAGGAATTTGAAAGAAGTTTTTATCACTAAACATGGATATGAAAATCACTACGGTTGCAGTTCAAATGCCATCTACTCGTCACGACAACCAAAAGGAAACGAGCAACGGGGTAGCAAACTTCTGATTAGTAGAATGTTAACACAACTTTTGTTGAAGAGATATTTTACTTATTATATAACAATCTTTCTCAATATTCTACCTGTCGATTAAGACATCGGCGTTTGAAATCTGTTCAGGGCCAGTAATACAATAAGCACTTTAAAATGATGAAAAAACATCTGTTGCAGCTATATACAGCGAGCTCGTGATTGGTTGGAAGCTTCGAAACTGAACTAGAAGAAGTGGATTTCAACTGAACTTTTTACTAATTTACTGTTCATCGTACAATGTACAACGAACAATGATATGCCAATTATTGTATCACATGCATTGGCAACCGTCGTCGTTCGATCAATGGTCAAAATCTGTTCAGTTGTAATCACATATTGGATGCAACATCCAACATCGTGATATACTGTTGCGTACAAAATTATTTTATCCCCGGTCGCACAGTGTAGTGTGCGAACACGCACCACAGTACGTCGACAGCAGCTACATTGTTTCCACTTGGCTTGACTGCACACAAATGGCAATCGAGTGCTACTGCACTGACGACGAGCGACCGTCTTCTCATACATAGCCGGGGCAGTACTGTTGCCTGTGTCAGCATGTTTTCTTTCAAGACATCAGTTTTAATAACATTCCCACAACAGATCGTTTAATTGTCTGATAAAGGAGGTTGTTACTTTGTAACTTTCCGAAAAAGCTTTACTTTCAAGACATCAAAATAGTCTAGGTTCATAGAAGCAAATGTTAGTTGACCTATTGGGACGGGGAGATTCTGTCAAATTTTTTTTTGCCACTGAATAGAGGTTGCCATAGCAGGAAGTTGGTGTCCACTCATGAAGTCTGTGCCAGGAGTGCTCGCATGTGATTGGTACATTGTTCGTAAAAATACGACCTTGAAACTTTTCATCAATTTTCACTGTTTAAAAATTAAGTAACAATGATATATGAAGAATCACAAAATTGTCCATCGTTTTATCAATCCAACGACATATTGATTATTGTGATCCATCATGTGGTTACATCAGTGTTACCGTTTGAAATCTTTCATTCCGACGTTACATCTTGGTTTTTAGTTTCCTCAGAATGTATCTCGATATAGTGCGGTTAGACGTAGTCCTACGTCAAAAAAAAAAAAACAATAAGAGAAAATACTGCCCTAGATTCTTGGGCTATGAAGGTTCAACACCATTTTCGAGTATCTACTATATAAAAATGGAATTCCGTAACGCTTGATCTTATTGATATTATTCCCTCAGTCTCTGTGGTGTACAGTATTCATCATCATTTTGAATCGTTCTAAATCAAAAATAATAAGCGGTGACATGTAGGTTTTTTAACATGAAAATGTTCGCTGATGTTCAGAAAAGACATTAGTTATAAAAAAAATAGTTATCTAATTACTAAAACTTGAGATATTATTCACAAAACTACGTAAAACATGCAAAATTATGACTTTCTGTGATAAATTTGCCTCTAAATCAAAATTCAAAGCGATGACATATGATTCTTTTTTCACTAAAATGTTTGTTAATGTTCAGGGAAGACATTCGAGGAAAAATAATTACTATCTGATTACTAAAACTTGAGATTTTATTCACAAAACTAAGTAAAACATGCAAAAATATGCTGAATTTGCCTCTAAATCAAAATTCAAAGCGATGACATGTGTTTTTTTTTACATTAAAATGTTTGTAAACGTTTAGGAAAGACATTTGAAGGAAAGTAACAAGTATCTGTTCACTAAAACTTGAGATTTTATTCACAAAACTATGTAAAACTTGCAAAAATATGACTTTTTATGCTGAATTTGCCTCTAAAACAAAATTTAAAGCCATGACATGTGATTCTTTTTTCATTAAAACGTTTGTTAATGTTCAGGAAAGACATTTGAGGAAAAATAAATAGTATATGATTACTAAAACTTGAGATATTATTCACAAAACTACGTGAAACATGAAACTTTATGAATTTTTATGCTGAATTTGCCTCTGAATCAAAATTTAAAGCGATGACATGTGATTTTTTTACATTAAAATGTTTGTAAACGTTAAGGAAAGACATTTGAAGGAAAGTAACAAGTATCTGTTTACTAAAACTTGAGATTTTATTCACAAAACTACGTAAAACTTGCAAAAATATGACTTTTTATGCTGAATTTGCCTCTAAAACAAAATTTAAAGCCATGACATGTGATTCTTTTTTCATTAAAACGTTTGTTAATGTTCATGAAAGATATGTAAGGAAAAATAATTAGTATCTGATTACTAAAACTTGAAATATTATTCACGAAACTACCGAAAACACGCAAAATTATGGCTTTCTGTGCTAAATTTGCCTCTAAATCAAAATTCAAAGCGTTGACATATGATTTTTTTTTCACTAAAATGTTTGTTAACGTTCAGGAAAGACATTTGAGGAAAAATAAAGTGTATATGATGAGATATTATTCACAAAACTGCGTGAAACATGCAAAATTATGACTTTTTATGCTGGATTCGCCTCTAAATCTAAATTCAAAGCGATGACATTTGATTCTTTTTTCATTAAAATGTTTGTTCATGTTAAAATATAAAATGTATGTTTGAAGATGATTTTATGTATACAGCACAACAATATTGCAGCCTTCTAATAGCGCTCTCGATCAACCAGATTAGATGAGAAGTTTTGTTATCGATATTGTTTTAGCACATTTTGCATGTTGTAGGATAAGAACAACGATACACCGTGCCCCAGAGCTGAGTCGAGAAAAATTGCAGTTCGAAAAAATTCTCGGCCTGATCGGGGATCGAACCCGATATCACAACCGTGTGGGAGCCAATCGACATCGCTAACCACAGAGCCACGAGGACCACATACAGCATACAGAATACAGAAAATCACCGAAAAATATTTTATTTTAATTTATACGTTTTTATACGATTCCATGCGAAACTTTGACTTTTTATGCGCAATTCGCCTCTGAATCAAAATTCAATGATTTGTTTTTTTTTTTGCAATAAAATATTCGTTGTTCTTTCATCTATAATTTTTTTTGCAGAATAACCCATGTCTAGAGCATGAACATTTCACATTTCTGATGTTTTCGTAGTTTTGTGAATGGTTACATTTTACGGCATTCGATTTTCTTTTGTACTTTTGAATTTGAATTTGATTTTTATTAGAGAGCTTTTAACCAGAAGGTCATTCAGCTCTTTATCTTACTGTTTTACTTTTTTTGCGTTAATCCAAACTGAAACTCACATTTAGCTGCAGGAATGGTTACGATTCATTTGTTGGAATATCGACTAAGAGGCAGCTTAAGCATTTGAAATCTTTTATTTTCTTATTTTCTACAAAGTTTTGTGGATTAAAAAATGGCGACTTCCGGTTTCAGGAAAATAACCTAAAGTGATATATGGCCAACAATTTCAATACTTCCGAAAGTGGACCTCCATACGTCATTTTATAGCGCGGACACAATTTTTTTTTCCATTAAAATGTTCGTTAACGTTGAGAAGACCATTTGAAGAAAAATAACAAGTATCTGATTACTAAATTTGATATATTATTCACAAAACTACATGAAACATGCAAATTTATGACTTCTAAAGTGATATTTGGCCAACAATTTCAATACTTTCGAAAGTGGAACTCCTTACGTCATTTTGAAATCCAAAATGGTGACTTCCAGTTTCTGTAAATCAGCCCAAAATCACAAAAAAAAACAATCCAATATGGGTATTTCCGTTCTGCGCGTTCTCAGAATATTGAAGTAGGGTATCGAACGTCTTCGTCAGTGGTTTTCTTCGGTAGTTTTACTGGCGCAATCTTATGCAAAAAAGGTCCGAAGAAAACCACTGACGAAGACGTTCGACACCCTACTTAAAGTGATGATGGAACTATAAGATGTAAATTATATTTTTGAAGTGAGTTGAGCTAATGCAGCAATCTACTATATAAAAATGGAATTCCGTAACGCTTGATCTTATTGATATTATTCCCTCAGTCTCTGTGGTGTACAGTAATCATCATCATTTTGAATCGTTCTAAGTCAAAAATAATAGGCGGTGACATGTAGGTTTTTTAACATGAAAATGTTCGCTGATGTTCAGGAAAGACATTAGTTATAAAAAAATAGTTATCTAATTACTAAAACTTGAGATATTATTCACAAAACTACGTAAAACATGCAAAATTATGACTTTCTGTGCTAAATTTGCCTCTAAATCAAAATTCAAAGCGATGACATATGATTCTTTTTTCACTAAAATGTTTGTTAATGTTCAGGGAAGATATTCGAGGAAAAATAATTAGTATCTGATTACTAAAACTTGAGATATTATTCACAAAACTACGTAAAACATGCAAAATTATGACTTTTTATACTGAATTCGTCTCCAAATCAAAATTCAAAGCGATGACATGTGATTCTTTTTTCATTAAAATGTTCGATGATGTTTAGGAAAGATATTTGAGAAAAAATAATAGGTATCTAATTACTAAAACTTGAGATATTATTCACGAAACTACGTAAAACCCGCAAAATTATGACTTTCTGTGCTAAATTTGCCTCTAAATCGAAATTCAAAGCGTTGACATATGATTTTTTACAATAAAATGTTTGTTAATGTTCAGGAAAGACATGTGAGGAAAAATAATTAGTATATGATTACTAAAACTTGAGATTTTATTCACAAAACTACGTAAAACAAGCAAAAATATGCTGAATTTGCCTCTAAATCGAAATTTCAAGCGATGACATGTGATTTTTTTTACATTAAAATATTTGTAAACGTTTAGGAAAGACAGTTGTAGGAAAGTAACAAGTATCTGTTTATTAAAACTTGAGATTTTATTCACAAAACTACGTAAAACTTGCAAAATTATGACTTTTTATGCTGAATTTGCCTCTTAAACAAAATTTAAAGCCATTTTTTTTATGTGATTTTTTTACATTAAAATGTTTGTAATCGTTTAGGAAAGACATCTGAAGGAAAGTAACAAGTATCTGTTTACTAAAACTTGAGATTTTATTCACAAAACTACGTGAAACTTGCAAAATTATGACTTTTTATGCTGAATATGCCTCTAAAACAAAATTTAAAGCCATGACATGTGATTCTTTTTTCATTAAAACGTTTTTCAATGTTCAGGAAAGACATTTGAGGAAAAATAAATCGTATATGATTACTAAAACTTGAGATATTATTCACAAAACTCCGTGAAACATGCAACTTTATGACTTTTTATGCTGAATTTGCCTCTAAAACAAAATTTAAAGCCATGACATGTGATTCTTTTTTCATTAAAACGTTTTTTAATGTTCAGGAAAGACATTTGAGGAAAAATAAATAGTATCTGATTACTAAAACTTGAGATTTTATTCACAAAACTACGTGAAACATGCAACTTTATGACTTTTTATGCTGAATTTGCCTCTAAATCAAAATTCCAAGCGATGACATGTGATTTATTTTTACATTAAAATGTTTGTTAACGTTCAGGAAAGACATTTGAAGAAAAGTAACAAGTATCTGTTTACAAAAACTTGAGATTTTATTCACAAAACTACGTAAAACTTTCAAAATTATGACTTTTCATGCTGAATTTGCCTCTAAATCTAATTCCAAAGCGATGACATGTGATTTTTTTTCATTAAAATGTTTGTCAACGTTCAGGAAAGATGTGTAAGGAAAAATAATTAGTATCTGATTACTAAAACTTGAGATATTATTCACGAAACTACCGAAAACACGCAAAATTATGGCTTTCTGTGCTTAATTTGCCTCTAAATCAAAATTCAAAGCGTTGTCATGTGATTCTTTTTTACTAAAATGTTTGTTAACGTTCAGGAAAGACATGTGAGGAAAAATATTGAGTATCTGATTACTAAAACTTGAGATTTTATTCACAAAACTACGTAAAACTCGCAAAATTATGACTTTTTATGCTGAATTTGCCTCTAAATCTAATTTCAAAGCGATGACATGTGATTCTTTTTTCATCAAAATGTTTGTTTATGTTAAAATATAAAATGTATGTTTGAAGATGATTTTCTGTATACAGCACAACAATATTGCAGCCTTCTTATAGCGCTCTCGATCAACCAGATTAGTTGAGAAAATTCGTTATCGATATTGTTTTGACACATTTTGCATGTTCTAGGATAAGAACAACGATACACCGTGCCACAGAACTGAGTCGAGAAAAATTGCAGTTCGAATAGATTCTCGACCTGATCGGGGATCGAACCCGATATCACAACCGTGTGGGAGCCAATCGACATCGCTAACCACAGAGCCACGAGGACCATATACAGCATACAGTATACAGAAATTACCGAAAAATATTTTTTTTTAATTTATACGTTTTTATACGATTACATGCGAAATTTTGACTTTTTATGCGCAATCCGCCTCTGAATCAAAATTCAATGATTTGTTTTTTTTTTTGCAATAAAATGTTCGTTGTTCTTTCATCTACAATTTTTTTGCAGAATAACCCATGTCTCGAGTATGAACATTTTACATTTCTGATGTTTTCGTAGTTTTGTGAATAGTTACATTTTACGGCATTCGATTTACTTTTGTACTTTTGAATTTGAATTTGATTTTTATTAGAGAGCTTTTAACTAGAAGGTCATTCAGCTCTTAATCTTACTGTTTTACTTTTTTTCCGTTAATCCAAACTAGAACTACATTTAGCTGCAGGAAAGGTTACGATTCATTTGTTTGAATATCGATGAAAAGGCAGCTTAAGCATTAAAAATATTTTATTTTCTTATTTTCTACAAAGTTTTGTGGATTAAAAAATGGCGACTTCCGGTTTCAGGAAAATAACCCAAGGTGATATATAGCCAACAATTTCAATACTTACGAAAGTGGACCTCCATACGTCATTTTATAGCGATGACACAATTTTTTTTTTTTTCATTAAAATGTTTGTTAACGTTCAGAAGACATTTGAAGAAAAATAACAAGTATCTGATTACTAAATCTGATATATTATTCACAAAACTACATGAAACATGCAAATTTATGACTTCTAAAGTGATATTTGGCCAACAATTTCAATACTTTCGAAAATGGAACTCCATACGTCATTTTGAAATCCAAAATGGTGACTTCCAGTTTCTGTAAATCAGCCCAAAATCACAAAAAAACAATCCAATATGGACAATCCAACAATCCAGTTCTGCACGTTCTCAGAATATTGAAGTAGGGTATCGAACGTCTTCGTCAGTGGTGTTCTTCGGTAGTTTTACTGGCGCAATCTTATGCAAAAAAGGTCCGAAAAATAAACACTGACGAAGACGTTCGACACCCTACTTAAAGTGATGATGGAAGTATAAGATGTAAATTATATTTTTGAAGTGAGTTGAGCTAATGCAGCAATCTATCTTCTACTATATAAAAATGGAATTCCGTAACGCTTGATCTTATTGATATTATTCCCTCAGTCTCTGTGGTGTACAGTATTCATCATCATTTTGAATCGTTCTAAATCAAAAATAATAGGCGGTGACATGTAGGTTTTTTAACATGAAAATGTTCGCTGATGTTCAGAAAAGACATAAGTTATTAAAAAAATA
Organism: Wyeomyia smithii; assembly: GCF_029784165.1. Lineage (NCBI taxonomy): Eukaryota > Metazoa > Arthropoda > Insecta > Diptera > Culicidae > Wyeomyia > Wyeomyia smithii. Next base: position 27,512,807 of record NC_073696.1, on the reverse strand, counting down.
GTTATCTAATTACTAAAACTTGAGATATTATTCACAAAACTACGTAAAACATGCAAAATTATGACTTTCTGTGCTAAATTTGGCTCTAAATCAAAATTCAAAGCGATGACATATGATTCTTTTTTCACTAAAATGTTTATTAATGTTCAGGGAAGACATTCGAGGAAAAATAATTACTATCTGATTACTAAAACTTGAGATTTTATTCACAAAACTACGTAAAACATGCAAAAATATGCTGAATTTGCCTCTAAATCAAAATTCAAAGCGATGACATGTGTTTTTTTTTACATTAAAATGTTTGTAAACGTTTAGGAAAGACATTTGAAGGAAAGTAACAAGTATCTGTTTACTAAAACTTGAGATTTTATTCACAAAACTATGTAAAACTTGCAAAAATATGACTTTTTATGCTGAATTTGCCTCTAAAACAAAATTTAAAGCCATGACATGTGATTCTTTTTTCATTAAAACGTTTGTTAATGTTCAGGAAAGATATTTGAGGAAAAATAAATAGTATATGATTACTAAAACTTGAGATATAATTCACAAAACTACGTAAAACATGCAACTTTATGACTTTTAATGCTGAATTTGCCTCTAAATCAAAATTTAAAGCGATGACATGTGATTTTTTTACATTAAAATGTTTGTAAACGTTAAGTAAAGACATTTGAAGGAAAGTAACAAGTATCTGTTTACTAAAACTTGAGATTTTATTCACAAAACTACGTAAAACTTGCAAAAATATGACTTTTTATGCTGAATTTGCCTCTAAAACAATATTTAAAGCCATGACATGTGATTCTTTTTTCATTAAAACGTTTGTTAATGTTCAGGAAAGATATGTAAGGAAAAATAATTAGTATCTGATTACTAAAACTTGAGATATTATTCACGAAACTACCGAAAACACGCAAAATTATGGCTTTCTGTGCTAAATTTGCCTCTAAATCAAAATTCGAAGCGTTGACATATGATTTTTTTTCACTAAAATGTTTGTTAACGTTCAGGAAAGACATTTGAGGAAAAATAAAGTGTATATGATGAGATATTATTCACAAAACTGCGTGAAGCATGCAAAATTATGACTTTTTATGCTGGATTTGCCTCTAAATCTAAATTCAAAGCGATGACATTTGATTCTTTTTTCATTAAAATGTTTGTTTATGTTAAAATATAAAATGTATGTTTGAAGATGATTTTATGTATACAGCACAACAATATTGCAGCCTTCTAATAGCGCTCTCGATCAACCAGATTAGATGAGAAAATTCGTTATCGATATTGTTTTAGCACATTTTGCATGTTGTAGGATAAGAACAACGATACACCGTGCCCCAGAGCTGAGTCGAGAAAAATTGCAGTTCGAAAAAATTCTCGACCTGATCGGGGATCGAACCCGATATCACAACCGTGTGGGAGCCAATCGACATCGCTAACCACAGAGCCACGAGGACCACATACAGCATACAGTATACAGAAAATCACCGAAAAATATTTTATTTTAATTTATACGTTTTTATACGATTCCATGCGAAACTTTGACTTTTGATGCGCAATTCGCCTCTGAATCAAAATTTAATGATTTGTTTTTTTTTGCAATAAAATATTCGTTGTTCTTTCATCTATAATTTTTTTTGCAGAATAACCCATGTCTCGAGCATGAACATTTTACATTTCTGATGTTTTCGTAGTTTTGTGAATAGTTACATTTTACGGCATTCGATTTACTTTTGTACTTTTGAATTTGAATTTGATTTTTATTAGAGAGCTTTTAACCAGAAGGTCATTCAGCTCTTAATCTTACTGTTTTACTTTTTTTGCGTTAATCCAAACTGAAACTCACATTTAGCTGCAGGAATGGTTACGATTCATTTGTTTGAATATCGACTAAGAGGCAGCTTAAGCATTAAAAATCTTTTATTTTCTTATTTTCTACAAAGTTTTGTGAATTAAAAAATGGCGACTTCCGGTTTCAGGAAAATAACCTAAAGTGATATATGGCCAACAATTTCAATACTTCCGAAAGTGGACCTCCATACGTCATCTTATAGCAATGACACATTTTTTTTTCCATTAAAATGTTTGTTAACGTTGAGAAGACCATTTGAAGAAAAATAACAAGTATCTGATTACTAAATTTGATATATTATTCACAAAACTACATGAAACATGCAAATTTATGACTTCTAAAGTGATATTTGGCCAACAATTTCAATACTTTCGAAAGTGGAACTCCTTACGTCATTTTGAAATCCAAAATGGTGACTTCCAGTTTCTGTAAATCAGCCCAAAATCACAAAAAAACAATCCAATATGGGTATTTCCGTTCTGCGCGTTCTCAGAATATTGAAGTAGGGTATCGAACGTCTTCGTCAGTGGTTTTCTTCGGTAGTTTTACTGGCGCAATCTTATGCAAAAAAGGTCCGAAGAAAACCACTGACGAAGACGTTCGACACCCTACTTAAAGTGATGATGGAAGTATAAGATGTAAATTATATTTTTGAAGTGAGTTGAGCTAATGCAGCAATGAAATATAAAAAAAATCTGTCTTTGAAGCCTTTGATCCCGAGCATCGCCGGGAATGTTCAACTAGTCTACAATAACTGCGGTGTTTCTAAACCATTGATTTGAAATAACGTGGCAGTGCATGAACTTCGAAGCACTACCGAGTCATTTCTTTCAAATTTCAAACTGTCTAATGCTGAAAGATTCAATCCAAGATACAAATCCAAGATTAAAATAATTCCATCACTTAATATTAACCTCTTGCAGATCATTTTGATTCACCATGGGTGAACGGAAGGGACAGAATCACTATTACCCGCCGGATTACGATCCGAAGGTGGGCAGCTTGAACAAATGGCACGGAACGCACGCGCTGCGGGAGCGCGCCCGCAAAATCCACCTGGGCATTATCATCATCCGGTTCGAAATGCCGTACAACATTTGGTGCGATGGCTGTAAGAACCACATCGGAATGGGCGTTCGATACAATGCGGAAAAGACGAAAGTTGGCATGTAAGTCGAAATTTCTTATCCCTTATCAGATCTGTTCTTGAGATGTAAACATTTAAGGTACTATTCTACGCCAGTTTATCAATTCCGGATGAAATGTCACCTGTGTGATAACCACTTCGAGATAAAAACGGACCCGGCTAACCTGGATTATGTGATAGTGTCCGGTGCTAGACGCCAGGAGAACCGGTGGGATCCAACGCAGAATGAGCAGATTGTGCCTGAAACGAAGGAAGCCCAGAAGAAACTCTTCGATGACGCGATGTACAAACTGGAACATGGTGCCAAGGATTCGAAGGTTGCCGAAGATGCGAAACCGATACTGGGTGCGCTGTATCAGCGGAATACCAGCGTGTGGAGGGATGCTTTTGAAGCTAACAGTAGACTTCGAGCAGACTTCAGGGTGCGACAGATCTTATATTTCATACGAACAGTTGAAAAAAGTTTCTAATTGCAGGCTAGCAAAAAGCAAATCAGACAACAAGATGACAAAGACAAAGCATTGCTTGCAAAATCCAGCCTGGACATCTCGCTGCTTCCGGAGAGTGACGCCGATCGAAAGATGGCCGCTCTGATGCGTCTTCATTCCGCCAAATCCATAGCGGAGAAGGATCGCGAACGACGGCTTGCCATCCTGACGGGGCCGGCGCTACCGTCAACATCAACCAGCGAGTCCTTCAAAAAGCAAGCAGCTGGAGCCAAGCTACAAACGACCAGCTTAGGGATAGTAAAACGTCGGGCGCCTACAATTGCAAAATCAACACCAGTCAAAAGTGATGACGGTGGTGGTAAAAAACCGAAACTTTTGCTTTGTAATTATAGCTCGGGATCGAGTGAGAGTGATTGAGAACTAGGTTGAAGTGTAAATTTCAGTATCGAAAGGGTATTTTTGAAATAAAAGGTCAAAACAAATACTGTTTTTGTCTATATCAATCCAAAATCTAGAAAATCAATGGGCAATTTATATCACGCTCGAATATCACATGCGATGTTTCGACCTAGCAAACCGAGCCCACCGCTTGCCTTGTTAATTTGACAGTTCCAACCATCCACAGCACCACAGCCTGCTTTGTGCTGTCATTCAGTGCAATGATTACGCATTCACCTTTGAAACGTTCAGCAACCCAAAAGCGAACGGGGGAAAAAAGCAATCATCGTCTTTCAGCACGTACGGGCGCAGATTGGATATCGCGATAAAAAAAGAGAAATTTTTCCATAATTCTAGACGATTTCAGGTGAAATTGTGCTGCTTAGATATTAGTTCGTGTAGGTCCCGATATGTGGCTTGTGAAGTGATCTACTGCTAATCGTGATTCTTCGTGAGACCCTAACGCTGTGCATTTTTTTCTGTCGCGATCGCTACTCATTGCTCCATTATTGTAACAATTACCAGCGCAACAAAAGGCACACCACAATAGTCCTGGGCGGTAATAAAAGATTCTATTGTGACGCTTGCTACATTGTGTCCCTCGTCGATTTGTGTTAGCCAGAGCCAGGAAGGTTAGAGGAAAAAATCGATTTTTCAACCTGGCACCTGGCCGTATTTGTCGGTGAGAGGCAGGAGGAGAGCTAGAAGTTGACGGTGAACCGCCTTTCCATTTTTGCGTTCAAGTGAAACTTGTGATGGTGCCGCCGTGGTCAGTGCGAGAGCAGCAAGGTCTTCTGAAATAAGCCTATGATGTTTCAGTAGCACTAACAGCTGAACGAAGTTTGCGTGTGAAGAATGTCACGGTGGCCGTAAAAATCAAACCGAAAGTTTGGCCAATAAAAATGAGTCTTGTGCTGTCCCTGGGCATGCCCTAGTTTCAAAATTTTCTCATTGCTTCGTGTGCTGCACCGTACATTGTGGCCCGTTATTTAAAAAAATTAAAAGCAGTGAAAGAGAGGAAGAGTGTAAAAATACGGCCGAAATCTAACGCAAATCGGCTGTGGTGCATGTTTAGTAATCGTGTAAAGAAAAAACAACAAAACCTGTGACTGGCTAAGAAGATGGCTCTTTCTTCGGATCCACACGAGCAGCGACTGTATCAAATGTTCCAGGCACACGACGTCGACTCACGCGGTTCTCTAAATCGAGAGGCTCTAGTGAACCTCTGTCGAACGTTAGAGCTGAAGGAACGTGGCCAGCAGTTGGTAAAGTGTCTGCTAAGAGACGAGATAGCTCGGGTAACCTTCAAGGAGTTCCGTGAGGGTTTGCTGCACATTCTCGGTGGAGAGGAACCGGACGACCAGGCGGAGCCGAAATCGCTAACCCTTGGGGATCGTTTAGGTGAGTTTGCTAAACAATTTCTGTAACGATAAGATATCAGCTTTATTACCCAAGGGATGCATAAATCATTACTAAGCAATGAGTGTGACAGCTCAGATAACGTAATGCCAAGTGCAGCCAATACTTAATGACTGAATGGTATATTTCTCAGAATCAACATGTAATCGAATCTGAAATCTAAAAAAAAACATCCATAGCATGTGTGTGAAACCCGATACAGCTCATTTGCTGGCAAACTACAACGGCACCGCGCCGAAACGGTGCATCTAAAACCAAAATAGCCTGTCGATCGGCGGCGGCAACGCCGCGACGTGAAGATCCACTTTTCTTTATTGACTCACGCGAAAAACATCACCGCAATTTGAACTGCTGCTCTATAATTAACGTTTTGCCACAAATGTAAAACCTGACAGAGCGAACTCGAAACCATGCCCCCCAGTCGGCTGACACAAAAGTCGGCCGGTGGACGGGGCGAATGGAGTCATTGAACTTGGAGGTTTTTGTTTTTTTTTTCTTGGTTGATGGCCGGAAGGGAACTCAAAACTTGGCTGATGGTTGTTTTATGCCAAGGTGCGGTGTTATTCTGAATGACGACTGAATCAGCCGCTGGGTTTCCTCACTAATAGATAAAGGAATGTGCTAATTTCTTCTACATGGGATACTTCTCAAATCCAACTTCTCACCCAGTTTTGAAGAATACAATAAGTAATTGACACATATTTTCTAACGAAGCAGCTTAAGATTGGGTGGAAAATCATACTTTTTTTTTTTGTTCATCTATAATTTATTTGACACGGCACAAATACAATTTAATGTTTAACGGCGCCAATTATATCTGGTAGCTTACTTTCTAAAGTATCTTAATAACTAAAAGCAAATTTTTTATCCTCGCTGCCGACTACGAGCTGAAACTAAATGTAACTTAAAGCTATAATATTTTGCATTAAAAGCACTGGTTTACTGTATGATGGTTTTCATTGCCATAGGTAAGCACATGTTCCGCTGCTGGGCCAAGATATTACGGACTGGCTTATTGGGTTGTCTCCCTCGGGCCTTGAGAGTATCGTGCGGGTCTAGTTACTGTTTCCGGATCCGGGGTCTTAACGTGTTCTTGTCGTTTGGTTGGATGAAGGTGGAAGGGGATAGGACTAAACTGGGGCGTGGATGGATTTCAGGAAAACGTATATAAGGGACATGTAGGATAGGTCACGGCTCGCCAAGACATCACGAACAGGAACAGCCGGCTGCCTACTTTCGGCCTGCAGGGAAGCTATTAATTTAGACCTGGCGTCACGGTGTACAGGGCATGACCAAACAACGTGCTCTATGTCGTGATAAACTTCACCACAGGCACAGATACCACTTTCCCCGAGCCCAACACGACGGAGATGCGCGTCAAATCTATAGTGATTGGACATAAGCCGGGACATCACGCAAATGAAATCCCGACCTACATCCAACCCCTTGAACCACGGGTTCGTCGACACCTTGGGGATTATGGAATGTAACCACCTTCCCAGTTCCCCCTTGGTCCAAGAATTTTGCCAACTGATGATCGTATTCTGACGTACAAATGCGAAAAATTCATTAAAGGCAATTGGTCTTTCATAAATATCACCGTTTGTTGCGCCCACCTTAGCCAAAGAGTCCGCTTTCTCATTACCCGGTATCGAGCAGTGAGAAGGGACCCACGCTAAGGTAATCTGAGTAGATTTTTCGGATAAAGCACTCAGATGTTCCCGTATTTTCCCCAGGAAATACGGAGAGTGCTTAACATCTTTCATCGATCGGAGAGCCTCAATGGAACTGAGACTGCCCGTAAAGATGAAATAATGGTCCGTGGGCATTTTTTCGATAATCCCTAGGGTGTACTGAATTGCAGCCAATTCTGCGACGTAAACAGAAGCAGAATTATCAAGCTTATGGGAGACGGTTAAGAAAATCATACTTGTTTTGAACTATTTTAAGTAAATTGGGTTTAAGAACGAAACTCCGTTGTTTATTCCAATTGCTTATTCATTGTTTGTTTATTTCTAGTCGGAAAGAATTTGTTCTGAGATTCGCAAGAATACGCAGAAGTGCTCATGACCTTCGTTCAAAATTCCTCTGCAAGACAAATTTTGGCTTGCAATCTGAGCTTTATCGAACAAAATTCAAATGAATTTAATTCTTCTACAATAAAATTATAGAGCAGTGCAATGCTTTTCTGGTTTTGATTACAAAGTCGATAACAGTCTGTTGATAACAAAGGATTTTCAAAGCATTTTCTAAATCTGAATGCAATCGAATTCCAATTTTAATTCAATCCAAATTTAATCTAGATACGAATTAAATGCAAATTCTTATATGAATCTAATGCAGATTCAATACAAACGTAATAAAGAACTATCCAAAATCTAAACCTCAACGAAACTAATTCCAATCTTCAATAAAATAAACCGGAACGAAATCCAATACAAATTCAAACTGATGTCTTTCTGAATCCTATCCAAACACAATCTAAATCTAATCCGATCATATTTGAAGCCAAATCCAATCAAAACCGAATTTAATTGAATCCAAATCCATATCCAATCAAAAAGCAAAGCCTTGGTGCTACATTCTGATTCGGAACTTGACCTTCTGTTTATTTATACACAGACTTCGCAGCCGACTGTTTAGTGTACAGGACAATTGCGGGGCTAGCGCTACGATCCTACTGACACTAACAGTCTCTCCCGAGCCGAGACTCGAACCTACGACGACTGGCTTGTTGGGCCAGCATCGTACCTCGAGACCATCTGGGAGACGTTATCCAATCAAACCGTGATGCAAATACAAGCCTAAATCGAATCGAAAGCAATTTTAATCGAATGTAAATTAAATTCAAACCTAAACCAGGATTCAAGTCAAATAAAATTCAAAACCAATTCATGTCTAAGCTCAATAAAATCTGATACAAATCCAAGTCTAATCTTAATAAAAGTCCAATCCTAATCAAACCTAATCCGATTAAAATCGAACCCTTTCTCAAATTCTGACTCCGATCTCGCTCATCAGAAACCGGAATCAAGTAACGCCCACCGTTCGTTAATAGGTCTGCTTGCTGCTTGGTAAGGCAGTTTAGCTCCAACTCCCGGCAACGTCATGTTCTTTGATGAAGTGCTGCTTGATGTCGATATGTTCAATCGTAGCCTCGGTTGTCTTCATATATCGGTACGGGAGCCGCAAGTTTAGGCCCATGGTGGTTGTTCCTTTGAGGTACCTGATGATCCGTTTCATTGTCTGCCAATGAATTTTCGTTGGTGTTTGTTTGTTAGATCCTTCACATGTAACTACACGCAAAAGTTGGATGGTGCGAAACCAGTACAAAATTGTGCGTTTTTAGCGCAATTGTTGATGTAATTCGGAACCAGTACAAGGATTGCGTGTTGGGCATAACGCAATTAATGCTCTAGCGTTTCTCCAATGTATTTGGCAGCTCCAAACTACTACACCTAAACAGTTTCAACTGGTATCAAGCAGCATTGCAAAGCGAGCGAGAAGCAAAACCATTCTCCTCCTTTCTGCTTGAGGACGAGACATATGCTAAGCTTTTCAAGTCTTTTGCACTCACGCTTTCGAGATACTTTTTCTTCTTCATGCATTCCTCTGAATAGCAGCAAGCACGCACCGACAGTATGAGTGAGACTAACAACACTGGTATCAAGTATGTGCAGCACGGGTGTCTCGCTCATTTCGTGAAGCAAATAATAATCCATGAGTAGCAGTCACTAATACACTCGACGTGAGAAATAAAGTGTCGGTATATGATACATATTCTGATTTCATTCTATGTCAATGTATTCGCAGTACAACCGTTGCGTTATGCGTTTCACACATTTATTATGCGATTTCTGTGCAACATTTGTGCGAATCGGGAGGACACAACGATTGTACAATACTTCAACTTTTGCGTGTAACCGGGAAACAGATCAGATTAGACAAAGAAAACCAGATACGTAATGCTGCCCAGCTGCTCTCGATATGTTTGGGCAGTACTGCTTCCATCGAAGGTTTAACTGAAGTCATTTCTCTATCGTACTCTTGTCAGGGTTATCGGCCTTACCGAGTTTCTCCAGGATTTTGGTTATAACAGCATATCGGAACAGTTTCAGACACTCTGCCTTCTTTCTCTCTAGCACCTTGAGGAACCTCCATGCAAAAAACCTCCTTCAGCATTCAATGAGAAAAGCCGAATCTGATGCATTCAGGATCCTCGATGTGCAGCAAAGGGTAGCACCAGCCGAACTGTGGACTGCTTTATCAGCAACCATGCCTTATAACGAACCTGTCGTCTGGTCTTGTCCTCTTTGAGTCGAGACACTTGCCTATTTTTTAGGGGCTTCATGTCGACGGATCACTTCATCAACTTCACGATCCTCTTTGACATGAATCTCGTTGTATGTTTCTGGGAAATCCGACGAGGAAGGAGAACCAGCAATGTTTGCTGTGAAACCGGTAAGATAATTGAAGAATTTAGCGGAAAATGCCATCCCGTTCACTGCGCCTGGTGGTACAGATCTGCGAAGGGAGTGGAGAGTCCCCTGGTTGCACCACAGAGGTCCCTATTTCCGCTGCATTGTCGTGCTCCATTTCGTCTTCGGACAGGACTCCATCATCACGATCCAAGATTTTCTTTGGACAGTTGTAGTTTACCCGGCTCCCTCTTACCCCGCTGGCTCGTAGATTAAGGGTACCTTGTCCCACAATCGGTAAATACGCGGCTTCTCTAGGCTTGGCTTCATTCTAGAGCATAGCTCAGCTGGTGTGACGTTCCTTGGCAACGCTGATGTCAACAGAAACATTATTCCTGTTCAATCTCACAGCCATCCCATTTTGCTAGGACTCCTTTCGCTCGGTAATTCTCCTGGGTGTTCGAGCAGTTTTCACTTTCTTGGTCCACAGTGAAGTTTAAAATCTTTGTCGCATACGCCGCTGTTGTTAAACTTTTTTGTTTTTTTGCTTCAATCGTAAGTCTCCAGCGAGTGCGTTTATTTATCAATTCCTCCTCAGTTTGACAAAATTGTTGGAGTAGATCTTGCGCTTCAGATTTGCTCAGAGATTCTCGATGAGACGCAGCTGGGGGACATTTGGCGGGTTCGCCGAGTTAGGTACCACATCAATATTCAGCCGGTCCATATCCTCCATAAACGTCAGATCCGGTCAGAACACCGCGTCTTCGTCCTTCGTCCACTTTGTACTATAAATTTTCCCAATCATGGCTACTCTGGAATGAAAGAAGAAGAGGCTTTAGCATCCCATTGTCGCTGATTGTCAAGAACAGCAGCACCTTTTCAGGAAACTTGGTGTGTAAAATGAACTTCACTTCGGAGCTCACTTCCTTCGTTGAGAAGTGCCCTGCCAGTCTTTGCCGTCCCGGCGTTCATTACCGGGAAAATCGACTTGACCATTTTATTCAGACGCTGCCGCTGCGTCATTGCCTGCAGCTCCTATACCAGCGGACGGGACTGCCGCTTTCTGACATGCATGTCAAGTCCATGTTAGAGTATTGTGCCGTGTAAAATAAATGTTGTGAACAAAAAAAAGTCCATATTAGCAAAGATGACTCGAACAAGATACCTGACTTCCAGTTTTTTTTTAAGGGGGGATTTGTTAGTAGACTAAGTATTTATGATAAATATTAGTAAATAATGAGTATGTGTGTCCAATCACAAATGGTGACTTCTCAACACTGTTAGAAATTTGAAATTTTAATTGTTAGGATTTGTTTGCTTTCGCAATAAGGACTTATCATTCGTAGGGATTTAAACCTACTTGTCAGAAAAGGGGAAGTAAACTTACAACTAACTTAATTGCTAACTTATTGGCTATAAAGAGAGCTTATCGTAGCAATTGAGGATTGCAACGATTTTTGTCGAAAATTGTTAATAATTTTATTTGACATAGCTTCTAATGGTTCAACACCAGAAAGTCTATGTAATTCGAGTGTACCAAACCAAGGAGGACGCTTCAAAATCATTTTCAGAATTTTATTCTGAATCCTTTGGAGCGTTTTCTTCCTTGTTAAACAGCAACTTGACCAGATCGGTACAGCATAAAGCATTGCTGGTCTAAAAATTTGTTTGTAAATCAAAAGTTTGTTCTTTAAACAAAGTTTAGAATTCCTGTTAATGAGAGGATATAAACATCTCGTATATTTGATGCACTTGGCTTGTATACTCTCAATGTGCTCTTTGAAAATAAGTTTTTTATCATAAATTAGTCCCAAGTACTTAACCTTGTCGGACCAACTTAAAATAACCCCATTCATCTTGACAACGTGATTATTGTTTGGCTTGAGGAAAGACGCCCTAGGCTTATGCGGAAAAATTATCATTTGAGTTTTAGAAGCATTGGGAGAGATTTTCCACTTTTGCAAGTAGGAAGAAAAAATATCTAAACTTTTCTGCAATCGACTGCATATGACACGAAGGCTTTTTCCTTTTACGGAAATGCTTGTGTCATCGCAGAACAATGACTTTCTGCATCCTGGAGGCAAATCAGGAAGATCTGAAGTGAATATGTTGTACAGGACTGGACCCAAGACTGAACCTTGAGGTACACCTGCTCTGACAGGAAATCTATCAGATTTTGAATTCTGATAGACAACCTGCAGAGTTCGATCAGTAAGATAATTTTTTAAAATTTTGATTAGGAAAATTGGAAAATTAAAAGTTTGCAATTTCGCAATCAAACCTTTATGCCAAACACTGTCGAATGCTTTTTCTATGTCTAAAAGAGCAGCTCCAGTGGAATAACCTTCAGATTTGTTAGCTCGTATCATATTAGTAACTCTGAGCAATTGATGAGTTGTGGAATGCCCATGGCGAAATCCAAACTGTTCATTTGCAAAAATTGAATTTTCGTTGATGTGTGACATCATTCTGTTAAGAATAATTCTCTCAAACAGTTTACTTATTGAAGAAAGCAAACTGATTGGTCGATAACTTGAAACTTCAGCTGGGTTCTTATCCGGTTTTAAAATGGGAGTAATTTTTGCATTTTTCCATAATTTGGGAAAATATGCAATTTTGAAGCAGCAATTGAAAATTTTCACTAAAAATTCCATTGTGCTCTCAGGGAGATGTTTGATTAGTATATTAAAGATTCCATCGTCACCAGGTGCTCTCATATTTTTGAAATTTTTAATAATTGATTTAATCTCATTCAAGTTAGTTTCAATTATTTCTGCAGGTAAAAAATTCTGGGAAGAAATTAAATCAAATTGACGTGTGACTTCATTTTCAATTGGACTCACAAAATTCAAATTTGAGTTATGAACACTCTCAAACTGCTGAGCAAGTCTTTGAGCCTTTTGTTCATTGGATACAAGAAAACGTTCACCATCTTTTAAAACTGGAATAGGCTTTGAAGGTTTCTTAAGAATCTTCGACAGCTTCCAAAATGGTTTTGAATATGGTTTCAATTTTTCAACTTTAGTCTCAAAATTTTGATTTCTCAGAAGAGTAAATCTATGTTTAATCTCTTTCTGTAAATCTTTATAAATAGTTTTAAAAACAGGGTCACGAGAACGTTGATATTGACGTCTGCGGACATTTTTCAAACGAATTAGAAGTTGAAGATTTTCGTCAATTATTGATGAATCAAATTTCACTTGAGTCTTTGGAACAGAATAATTCCTGGCATCAACAATTGCACATTTTAATGCTTCCAAAGCGGAATCAATATTCACTTCGTTTTGCAAATCAAGCTCATTATTGAAATTTCTCTCAATATGAGTTTTGTATCTTTTTTTTTTTTTTTTTTTGTATCTATGTTATAATTAAAAACAGAGCTCATAGGGTTTAAAACTGATTCATGTGATAAAGAAAAAGTTATTGGAAGATGGTCAGAATCAAAGTCAGCATGTGTGATCAAATCACTACACACATGACTTTGATCTGTTAGCACCAAATCAATTGTTGAAGGGTTTCTTACAGAAGAAAAGCATGTAGGACTATTCGGAGACAAAATAGAATAGTATCCTGAAGAACAATCGTTGAATAAAATTTTTCCATTGGAATTACTTTGAGAATTATTCCATGAACGATGTTTAGCGTTAAAATCGCCGATTATGAAAAATTTCGAACGATTTCTGGTGAGTTTTTGTAAATCACCTTTAAAATAATTTTTGAGCTCGCGTGTGCATTGAAATGGTAAATATGCTGCGGCAATGAATAAAATACCAAGTTCAGTTTGAACTTCAATTCCCAAAGTTTCAATAACTTTCGTCTCAAGATGGGGAAGAGCACGATGTTTGATTCGGCGATGAATAACAATTGCAACTCCACCGCCGGAACCCTGATTCCTATCATATCTATGAACCACGTAATTGGGATCATATTTTAATTTTATGTTAGGTTTCAAAAATGTTTCAGTAATAATTGCAATATGCACATTATTTACTGTTAAAAAATTAAAAAGCTCATTCTCATTGGCCTTCAATGAGCGAGCATTCCAATTTAATATTTTAATTGTTTTATTTAAAATCATTGCTAAATTTTAAATTAGAAACAATTTTAATAGTAAAATTTGTGCCTATTTGAATGGCTTCAAACATTGATTTTGCCTGCAACATGGCGTTCATAAGATCGAACATTGCCTGTTGCAAAAAAGAAAGTTTACCTGCCGTAATAGGCCCCAGGCAGTTGACATTAGAAAAAATATTTTCGGTAGCAATATTAGCTGGAGTGATAGGTGTACAATTATTTTCTAGCGTGTTTTGCTTACCCATATTAACGGTCATTTTCGAACTACCAACACTAGGCGGTATAATGTTCGAACTACCTGTAACCTGTGCATAAGTTAAACGGGTATGCAAAGGAGTAGGTAAACTATGCGTCACTGGTACGCTTGGAGAATTTTGTTTTGAAGTTGGTTTTAATTGAGAAATTGAATTTTGTTTACCTTGCCTTGCCTTAACAATTGCTAACCGGACTGGGCATTGATAAAAATTTGACATATGGTTGCCGTTACAATTCGCACAGCGAAAATTTTTACTCTCTTTCACAGGACATGTGTCCTTTTTGTGAGAAGAGTCTCCACAATTAAGACATTTTTGGTCCATGTTACAGAATTTGGAACCATGGCCATAACGTTGGCAAGTACGGCATTGGGTGATATGCTTTTCACCTCCGCCATACTTCCTATAAATTTCCCACTTTACACGCACATTATACAAAGCATGTGCTTTTTCAAAAAATTTTAAGTTGTTAACCTCATTGCGGTTGAAATGAATTAAATAATTAACAAGGGAAATTCCAGTTCTCTGACTGTTTTCGCCTCGTGATTTTTGTTTCATTAGAATTACTTGGGTAGGGGCTATGCCAAGTAATTCTGTTAAAGTAAGTTTGATCTCATCAACGGTTTGATCGTTGGTGAGACCTTTCAAGACAACCTTGAACGGCTTGGCGTTCTTGGTGTCATATGTAAAAAATTTGTACATCTTGTCAGTTAAATACTGGACAAGACGATCACGACCCTTTACTGAGTCGGCTAATAAGCGGCATTCACCTCTACGGCCAATTTGATAGGTAACTTTAACGTCAGAAACAAACGTTGAAAGTTCCTTTTTGAATATATTAAATTCAGAAGAAATAGTTACCACAATAGGTGGAACTTTCTCCTTTTTTAAAGATTTTATATTTTGTATAGTTTCATTATTAACAACTTCCATTTCACCAGCTTCTTGCTCAGGCAAAATATCAAAAGGATTGTCACTACAGACACTCGAAGTGTCAGAAAGAGATGCCTCTCTTTTCCTCCCCGCAGCGATGCGAGGTTTCTTTTTCCGTCCAGCCATTTCAGGTGATACGAAAAAAGTTAAAACAAATGTTAAATTCAAAAGTAGGAAGTCTTGAGAAAGACTGATGGGAAATAACTTTCAGGTAGTCTTTAAAAGACACACTGACAAAACACAAACTTTGAAGCTATAGGCAGTCAAAGACCAGTCCACAAGCAACCGAAAAAACGTCTGACCTGTAGGACAGTTCAAGACGCACTGTCTGACTTCCAGTTTTTTCATACATTTTGCCCACGACACCTTTACAACGGTTAGTCCTGTCATCTGATAACTTGAAAGCACATAAAACTGTGGTCATTAGCAAAATCGATTTATCGTGCATAATCCGCCAAATGAAAATGATAACTAGATGGCAGCACCATATGAGGATATTGAAAATTAGATGGCCGCATCATGTAAGGATATTGAAAATTAGATGCCAGAACCATACAAGTATAACGTAGGGTAAGGAACGGCTTAAGCAGTAGCGCCTATTTTAATCAGTCGAAGAAAACAGGCCTTAAACTCCTGTATTTTGATCAATGTCGACAATTTCAATGATGGAAATGAAAACTTTGATTATCTAGCTGTCTTACGAATATGAGAAATACCGTTAATCACGAAGAAATCTGTGAACAATCACCATTCGAAACAAATCGACCTATATTGCAGCCATTCAGGAGCCACTTCGGGTGCTAAAAAAAGCGCCTGCAAAACAGATGGAAACTGCTTAAAATAGGTTCGGGGTGATTGGGATAGTGTCTCTCGATTGGTAACTTCAATTGATGATTGTTAAAGTTTGCTAACTTAGTTTTACGATCTGAAAACAAGTTCTGACAAAGAAAACGATAGAGAACAGATTCATATAGGGTAAGGAACGGCTTAAGCCGTAGCACCTATTTTAATCAGTCGAAGAAAACAGGCCTCAAACTCCTGCATTTGATCAATATCGACAATTTCAATGATGGAAACGAAAACTTTGATTGGCTAGCTGTCTTACGAATATGAGAAATACCGTTAATCACAAAGCAATCTGTGAACAATCACCAATTGAAACAAATCGACCTATATTGCAGCCATTCAGGAGCCACTTCGGGTGCTGCAAAAAACACCTGCAAAACAGATGGAAACTGCTTAAAATAGGTTCGGGGTGATTGGAATAGTGTCCCTCGATTCGTAACTTTGATTGATGATTGTCAAAGTTTGCAAACTTAGTTTTACAATCTGGAAACAAGTTCTGATAGAGAAAACGATAGCGAACAGATTGATATACTACTGTTTGAGTTTCACCCAACACATTTCGAGTATTTCGTCTGAATACACAGGCGGTTCCTAAAGCTGCTTAAAATATGTTCCCTACCCTACTACAGTTTGAATTTCACCCAACACATTCCGAGTATTTCGTCTGAATACACAGGCGGTTCCCAAAGCTGCTTAGAATATGTTCCCTACCCTATAAGGAAAAAAATCCGAACAAATTTACAACTCCAAATTAAAATTTTGCGCAACTTAGTTTTCTATATTTGTTTGTTTATTCAAGTAATGTAACTCATTAACAAACCTCATAGGAAAAACTCAGCTCCACATCACGCTGATTTCCTGATCCTCTGGGGTACTTTCTTTATAGCTTCATGAATTCTGGATGTTTCTTTCGTTCACCCGCAGCGATAATCGTGTCCGCTGCATACTGATGTCGTTTTCGTTTTCGCGGTGTAGCTACACTTTTTCCTGACTATATTTTGCAGCTTCAAATAAAACATTTTCAAAGCAACTATTTGGTATGCGTAATAATGGGATAGCTGTCAATTCGTTTGTTTTGGTCATTATCGCATTCGTCATTTTGTCTCGTTTCCATTTCATATGTCCATCTCGCAAATGTGAGGAAAAAAAATTACCTGTCACTTAACCACGTGGAACGAGAACAAAAACAAGCCAGTTTTGACACATACGTGTCAACTTCCTACAGTACACTCTGCTTTTTTCGGGTGTCTTCAGGGACAGAAAAAGGGTAGTCCGAAAAGTCAAATAAAACATTTACGGTGTCAAAAGTGTCGTTTGAATGTAGCTACACCGCGAAAACGAAAACGACGACAGAAAAAGTGTAGTCCTGAAAGTCAAATAAAACATTAACGGTGTCAGAAGTGTCGTTTGAGTGTAGCTACATCGCGAAAACGAAAACGGCAGAAAGAGTCAGGTATTTTGTACTAGTCATCTTTGATGTTAGCCAAGTAGGGGTAAGCGGGGTAAGACTGCCCCTTAAGCAATTCTGTTTATAGAAAAAAAAGTTGCGGCTGCAATTTCTTTTTTCCTTTGCTAAAAGGTTCTTCTATTCAATACCCGCATTTAAAAAATAAGAACTGAAAAATTTTTGTTTATTTTCCAGATTTTTTTTCAGTTTTAAAAATTTATTGAAAATCTGCAGATCTTTCTCATGCGGGGTAAGCCCGCCCACCAGCGGGGTAAGATCGCTCACCATTTTTTGAAGATAACAAATATTTCTAGGGCCAGAACGGTTGATTTTATCGGTATGATGACTTTGGGGCCATCCACATACCACGTGGACGGCTTGGGGGGGGGGTTGGGTTGTCCACGGTCCATACATTTTTTTTAGAATTTATATGGGCAGTTGTCCACGGAGGAGAGGGGGGGGGGTCTAAATCGTTAAAAATCTGTCCACGTGGTATGTGGATGGCCCCTTTGACAAAGTTGTAGAATGTCAATGTTCTGGTAACTTTTTGTGGTTTTCAAAATAGATTTTTCAGAATTGAGATTTTTCAAGATATTCAATTTATAATAAACCTGTCTTTAAGCTAAAAATAAAAACTCATTAAACCTGTCTGTATGATTTTTTCGAAGACTTATTATATATAGAGTAATAATAATATTTGTTAATTTTTTTATTCATATTTTCAATTTTTGAAGTAGAATACTTCTCTCAGGAAGTTCGGCTACATAGGGATGTGAAATGAAAATCTAAAACCGAAAAAAGTGAAAATTATGTCCAATTTCAAATGCCAAGAAATCGGTTAGTATTCGATGGATTTCCTTCGTTTTTGCAGCAATCGATTAGAAAATCTTCTAAGATTCCTACCAAATGCAGGAAATTGCAATTTTTTTATTCGAACTATTGTACTATTGAAAATTCTTAAGTCTCGTTAAAACACAAAATTTGACCTCTGATTGGTCGTTATACGATTGCTTTCCCAAGCACGGTCGACAGAGTTATGGACCTAGTAAATTGAATAATGCATTATTTGGCCTAAATAAGAGCCTTCATCAGATATTAAACAGATATTTCATCAGATATTAAACTGAACAACTGAAATTTGAAGAACAGAAATGAATATTTGAAGAGTTAATATTTTCGCTATAATCCAAAGTTAATTATCTTCATCTACATGCATACTCTGCCTATTATTACGTGTTTGCGTCGCTTAGTGTTTGGCTACGGTGATGCAGAACGCAAATGACGGCACGATGCGATTCGGCAAGACGAAATGTGTTGAAATGTATAGCTCTACTTCGCCGTAAAAAGAACTGTACATTTCACCACGTGAGGCGAATCGCATCGCGCCGTCATTCGCGTTCTGCATAACTGTAGCCTGTAGCCTGTCGTATTTAATGTGCATATTACAATTCGGCAGCACTTCAACTGCTCATTTGCGCAAAATTTTAAAAATATTCAATACACTTAATTCAAAATATCAAACAAAATGAAATTACAATACTGCCAATGAACGGTTTATTTACTAGAAAAAATGACTGACACGCAAGTAGCCGGGTTATCTTTCTTTTAAAAGTATTCTTCAACCTTGCGGTCGTGGCTTTGCATACAACCTTCCTGTGATTTTTTATGTTTTTTTAAGAACAAATTCACCAACGACTCTATACATCAAACAAACCGCAAAAAAATAATTCTTCACAAAATTTGAGCTTTTAATTTCTATTACTCCATGATATAACAACCATCAAATTTTAGCTTACCTTTTGTAGATTTTGTAGAAATGATTTTTCCAAAATAAATTAGAAAAAAATTTTAATTCTATTTTTATATTTTTTCTTCAATTTTTTTTACAGTGTATTTGGGTCTTGAATAAAACAACAAACAGTTGTATACGTGACGGTTTTACCCCATGTATAGTGGGCGACTTTACCCCCAGTGGAACATTTTCATATTCCACCGAAAAAGTAGTCAAAATTACAAGATTACCTTCGATATTTCTGATATTTCCGAAAGAAGACAGATTCAGGCAAGCGATTAAACGTATATTCACGAATAAAACAATAGATTTTTAGACAGAAAAACCTTAAGTCCCATTGCCGCAAAACAATAGCGCATTGACTGGTTGCCAGCTGGAAGGCTGTTTTTATTATTTCTGTAACCGTTCGCGTATATCAAAAAAAAAAGGGGTGCAAAATGTTATGTAATTATACTGTAATAGACATGTTGAAGAAATTTTTCTATTATTATATAACTTAGTAGTAAAACTATGGTGGGCGGTCTTACCCTGTTTACCCCTACTTTTTCTCGGCCAAGCGCACGCAGCGATGTAGCCACTTTTCATTCGGTCTTTCTCTTTCTTTAGTATCCTTCAGAGCTCCTTGTCCGTAAGGGTCGTCGCACAGTGGTCTGGAACTGCATATAGTCGGAAAAAGTCAATTTTTCAACTTAATGCATAGACCAAGCCCTCTTCGGGAATCATTTCTGCAGGGTTTAAGCTAGTGAAAAATCACCAGAATGTTCGGATTATTAATGTTGTCATACATTTAACATAGTTGAGAAAGTAGGCTTCTTGTTCATTCACGACTTCTCTATTTTCACGTTGTTTGCCCAGGTGATTTATTACAGAATGCAGAAGTAGTAATAAATATTACAATAGTGTCGACATGATTATATAGCCTTACTCTAGCATTCATACAACTTCAGATATCATTTTTAAAGTTGTTAAAGTTGAAATAAGCCCTCCACAAAATAAGTATAATGAAATACTTGGCACTCCAACTTTATGTAGAGTTTTAAATGGTATCCCCGCCGATACCCGCGCTGATTCAAAGACTAAAATGTTCCCTCGTGTTCATAGAGACAGGAATAAAAAAGTTTTCTGGGCAATTTTCGCTGAAACGTTCACAATATCAAAAACAAGCGACGCGCAAGCGGCCATTTTTTAGCAAGCAATATTAGCTTAGAACGCCACTCATAAAATTAGTATTCAAACTACCTGAATATTAATAGCCGTTACGCATACCTTAACTATGTTTGATACACCTGGATCGTGAAATTTGGGATTTTTCGGGTTTTTCTTCTTTAAATGCTATAAGTAGCCGTAAATCATGTTTTTTAAGGTTAATTGCTAAATTTCTCAAAAAATACATCAGGTACTAACTTCATGTCCGAGGAAGAGTTTCTCTCAATACTATTCTCTACAAACTTTCTTTAGACATTATCCTTCTATTTTGCTTCCTTGAGAAGTTAGCGATAGCGCCGCCCTAGTGGTGACATTTTGAACTACATAGCCATTACCAAAAGTTGGCCAATAGTTTCAGGATCAACTTTCGAGAAGACATCGTTTATCTAGGAGGCAACCCTTAGTAGTTATTAATTTCGCCCGGATTTCAGTCCTTTCCGACCACTGTGCGTCGGCCGTCCGGAACCGTTCTTTCGATACTCTGATTGTTGTCCAACGGTTGCAAGTTGTTATGGATGCCGGAACGGGCGTATTTGGCGCCCACAAAGTGCCGCACGATGTCCGTTTCCGACGCGGCTGGGTACCGTTTTTCGAACGCGCACACTCCTGAACAGAGTAGCTTCACTGTTTCCGCCATCACAGTTAGAGTTCGACTGATGGTGCTGTCTGCTGTCAATTTTTTTCTATATACTCATGGGTTACTATGATTGATGCTGCTTGAGTAGTTTCGTTAGTGCTTGTGATAGTAAACCCAGACCG
The DNA here is from genome assembly GCF_029784165.1 of Wyeomyia smithii. Classification (NCBI taxonomy): domain Eukaryota; kingdom Metazoa; phylum Arthropoda; class Insecta; order Diptera; family Culicidae; genus Wyeomyia; species Wyeomyia smithii. The sequence continues at coordinate 27,491,770 of NC_073696.1, read as the reverse complement.
ATGTCATGGCTACTGTTTCCTGAAGCCGCCGCCGATGATGATGACGCTAGTGTAAAAAATGTGATCATAAGCTCCGTTCATTGTGCCGCACAGGGCTGGAATTCACCTCAGTGCAGAAAGAACCACACAAATTTGTACACAACACATTTGCCATCAAACCGTGCGTGCCACTCCCGATATTTCGTTTGTGTTCTCTTCTTCCCATTCGCTCTTTTGTATTTCTTTCGCACCGAAAAAATGCGACCGAGTACACTTTGTGCATTCGCCAAAATGTGCGACACCACACATTGTGTCTTACTTTGCTTGGGGCAATGATTATCGGATTTGGCAAACGAACGATTATAGTATTAATTTTTTTTTTTGGTTTTTGCACTTCACTTGACTCCTACTGAAATAATTTAGCAGATAATTTTCAGTGCTGCTCAATGGGTTTTGTTTCAATACTAAAAATGGTTTCTTCCTGGAGATAGCCGCATCGTACATGAACAATAGGGTGGCAATAGAAATCGACTTTTCGAATTTCGTTTAGAAGTAGGGCTCAATAGAAATCAAAGAAATAGTTATCGGTTTCCGTTATACTCTACTAGAAATTTTTTTGGAAATAAATATTGAAATTCAGTCCGCGCAAATATATATTTCGACTGTGACATACAGTCTTCCTCAGTGCTTATGTGGACTGGTAGAGAGCAAAGCGTAAATCCTGTTTTTTATTTGTAGTGGGTAAAAATGAAAATTTAGCACTCTTAATTGGAGTTAGGTAGGGAATTATGCGGTCGATGGTTTACCGTACGATGTCTGGGGTTTTTGGGAAGCAGATTGAATAGCCATGAAAGGTGATTACCTGCGTCTTTGTTGAGAAGCGTGCATGAAAGTTGTTTATAAATTTCTAAACTTTCAGCTACGTCTAATTTCCATAAATTATTAACGAGGCGGAGGAGGTGAATGTTATCCGAAGTTAGTGGATGTTCCTCGTTAAAAATATGTGCAGCCACTTTTGATTTGGAAAGGTGTCGTGGGGCATTTTTTGAAACTTTACTTGCTTTTGTCACTTCTGCGAAATGTTCTTTGAAACTTTTTTCATATCCCTCAATAATACCCATAAAAATATAAACTTCACAATTGAAAAAGAACTTAACAACAGACTCCCTTTCTTGGACGTCGTTGTAGTCAGAAAGTCTACGGACTTGGAATTTGAAATTTATCGAAAACCCACGAATACAAAACGGGTAATACCTAACACTTCAAACCATCCCTTCCAGCATAAAATGGCATCCTTCCATCATATGATCCACCGCATGGAAACTTTACCTCTAAGTGAAGTAGCCAAGCAAAAGGAACTGGAATATATTTTCGAAATTTCTAATTTAATGGCTACAATGAAAGTATCATTCAAGCCATTGTTGATAAAAAGAAGCGTGCTCAAATTCGGAAATCTTTTACAACACTCACCCCAATAACAGAAGATCTGAAAAGGGTAGCCGTTGAATATGACGTTAACTTGACGAGCCCACTTCGTTCAAAATTTAGGAAATTTGGGATGGAAATACCCAACTCAAAACAAAATTGGGGTCTACCAAAGACCCTATTGCTCCCCGAACAAAGCTGGAATTTATAAAATTGCATGCAGTCACTGTGACATGGTTTACATTGGACAAACTAAACGTAACCTAGGGATACGTTTCAAAGAACATTTCGCAGAAGTGACAAAAGCAAGTAAAGTTTCAAAAATGCCCCACGACACCTTTTCAAATCAAAAGTGGCTGAACATATTTTTAACGAGGAACATCCACTAACTTCGGATAACATTCACCTCCTCCGCCCCGTTAATAATTTATGGAAATTAGACGTAGCTGAAAGTTTAGAAATTTATAAACAACTCTCATGCACGCTTCTCAACAAAGACGCAGGTAATCACCCCTCATGGCTATTCAAACTGCTTCCCAAAAACCCCAGACATGGTACGGTAAAAATCGACCGCATAATTTCCTACCTAACTCCAATTAAGAGTGTTAAATTTTCACTTTTACCCACTACAAATAAAAAACAGGATTTACGCTTTGCTCTCTACCAGTCCACATAAGCACTGAGGAAGACTGTATGTCACAGTCGAAATATATATTTGCGCGGACTGAATTTCAATATTTATTTCCAAAAAAATTTCTAGTAGAGTATAACGGAAACCGATAACTATTTCTTTGATTTCTCAATCACTCTGCTAAGACGCTCGGTATAGATTTTCTAAATTTGAGGGCTCAATAGTTTCGTCTTCGAAAAAAGTTCCCATCCCGATCAGAAGGGCAAAACAAAATTGTAACAGAAGCTGTTAGTGTGTTATGAGAAAAACCTTTCAGGTTGTGTTTTCAATTTGATCCCGTTAGATGTTAAAATAACAGAAATTGTGACAAAAATGATTTCACTAGTATCAAACCCATATCAAGCTTTGTTACTGACGTATCAGCTTTCTAACAAATTAAGATAGCATGTAGAACAGTATAATAACAACCATTGTTAGAATTAACAGGTTTTGATAGAGATGAAAAACAAGTTTCAGAACAACTTCATTTCAGAATTTGTTATCATCACTCATTCAGATTCAATTTCGTTATCAAAAGCAAATGGGAAAATACAAAATCGTATCAAAATTTGTTATTTGTATCTCGTGTTGGTAGAATTTTGTAGTTTTTTAGTTATGCTGTTCTGATCGGGATACTATCTGACTTCGGGAACACGAAAACATTATTTTGTGACCAATAAAAAAATGCACAGGTAGTTCATAAATTTCTGAATATCAAAAAATTCTGAGGCAAATGGTCGGCGTGCGACCAGACCGAACCAAGCGCCATTTTTTTGAAAATTGAGTTTTTAACACCAGTGGTTGTGAAAATTAATAATCTATCTTTGATGGAAAAATGAAATCATTTGAACAGTTCATGATGATATTATAATGAAAATTTCCTGCAGTAGTTTGCAGAAAACAAACGGGGTGGTAAAACTTTGAACCCCGATTACTCAAAATAATGTTTTTGGCGCTTGGTTCGATCTGATCGCACGCCGACCAAATGTCTTAAAAATGCATGAAAAATCGAGATCTGGTGTTATCCAAAAACAAAAAATGAAAAAATCGATCGGTTAAAGTTTCACTTTTCGACTGAACGAACTTCTAAATGCGACGAAGGACAATTTTTTTCCATACAAGTCATTACCACCCTAATGAACGGTATCGGTAGTGAATGCATGTAGCGATTGTATATGAATACCGGGACAGAAACATGTCTGGCGTGCGTAATATGTCCTAAGAAACACGTCAACGCCATTGAGAATATTGATGGGAAACTTATCGATACTTATCGATAATATCGATAAGTGCTTGACATCGATATTATCGTTAATTTTTTGACGTTAACGATAATTATCGATATTATAAGGGTGAGCACAAGTCAGTGCAGCTGGTTACTAGAGGAGACCCAAAAGAAGGAGACCTCACCTACCCTTCCCCAGGAGTTGCTTTTGCCGCTGGGTATTTGTTGCTATTCGACAAGATTTAGCATTGTTGGGGGTGGTGTAAAGGTTCCCCCCGGATGTCACTGAGTTTCTGAGAAATAATGGTAACTAAAAAGGTATTTATAGGTTTTAGTTTCCTATGAACAGATGAATTCGACAACTCAGTACTGGAGAACTTTAAAAAAATATCCAAACTTTTCGCACCATCTCATAAAAAGCAATGACACGAAATTGTAATAAAATGCATTTTCTTTGGCTTGCCAACTCTTATAATATGATGGACATGCATAGCGGCAGTCTATTGGTAATTCTCTGGTAATTGTTTAGTTTAACTTGGAACTGTTTAAGTTTAAAGTATCTGTTACCCAACAAACAATTTTTAGTTCAACTAAAAATCCAAATCAACGAAATTGTTGCGCCAAAAAAAGTATCCTGATTTATACAGGGGGTGGAAAAAATAATTGAGATAAAAAAAATTCTCTCGAATTTTAAATGGCCAGAACTTTACGAAAAATGAATCAATTTTGATAACCAGTTTCATTCCACTGGCAAACAGTATTATATTAGTATTACTTGGGAACTTGGTGTGACCATCCTACACCGAAAATGTTTCGGATTTCAAGAGTGTGTGTCAAAGTGTACATTTTTGCAACGCATAGAACGTTTTTGGCAACTAAATTGTCTATCTAAAATACTTCATTTAAAAAAATCTGAGATCACCGATATTTTCTAAAATCATTTTTTGTTTTTAAAATTATATTTTTTTCAGAGTAGGATCTTAAACTCATTTTTTTTATATTTTTGAAGTAGGCTGACCAGATTTTCTCGGGATAAAACGGGACAAACGGGTTCAAAAAACGGTACACATGTTAACATTTATTCTTGAAATTTTTTTCCAACCAAAGCATGCAAACAATTGGGACTGCTTCGATGAACTTACCCCATCCTGAAGAGTGCAATTTTCAGCAATGAGTTCCTGAAATTTGGCACATGATGATCGAAATTTTGACTGACAATTATCATGGTCTCAACTCTCAATCTGACCTTTTTAAATGTTAATCCAGATAAATTTTCAAACGCAAGTTTGCAAAGTTGCTTGGTTTAATAAGACCTACACACCCACAATGTTCGATTGAATTCTGCTAGAGTGCTGCAAGCTCAAAGAAAATTAGTACCCAACAGGGAAAAAACCGCCAAAACCAACACCCATACTTAATAAATTCATACCTCGATGATTCCTTGGCGAATTTTCAATCTTTGGCTACCAATGAACCTGGAATAAATTCTAATTTATTGACAACATATAAACCTATGTGAAACAGAATGTCAGAAAAAGTTCTACGCGTTACAAAAATGTACACTTTGGCACACACTCCGGAAATCTGAAACATTTCCAGTGACCCTTGGTCATGTCCCGTTCTCAAGTTATACTAGGAATCTAGGACAGTTTTCCAGAAAAATGAAACCTGTTTTGTCTGAATTGATTCATTTTTCGTGAAGTTTTGGCCATTTAAAAATTGACAGAATTTTGCCTGCTTCAATTATTTCCCTTATTACACAACCTTCAAAATGAACTTCGGCTTGAAACTACTCCGTAGAAAGCACTCCCGGCGTAAAACTCAAAGACTTTCTAAAACAAACTGTTTAACTCGTCCGCTAGTTTGAATTATCATTCGCAGTATCGTAAGATTTGTCATTCAAGGCCTTAACACAATGGATACGTTGCGGCTGCGTTTGCGGCAATTTGACAGTTAGCCCATACATTTACTGTCAAATTGACGCCAACGCAACGCAAACGTATCCATTCTGTTTGGGCCGTTACTATAACCGCAATAACGTTTGCGGTAAAAAAAATGGACAAAAAATTCCCGATTTCATGGGTTTCAAAATGGCGTCAAAAACAGACATCGTGCGGCACTTTGTGGATGCTGAAGAGGAAGACCGAGGGAAAAGTGGCTAAATCGCTGCGTGCACTTGGCCGAGAGGTTGGTGCATGCTCTAAAACAGTGAAAAAGTATCTGGAGAACATGGACATGCATACAAGAAGCTGCAGTCCCGACCACTGGTCTCGGAGCTGCAGGCAATGACGCAGCGACAGCGGTTGAATAAGATGGTCAAGTCGATTTTCCCGGCGAATCGCGACGTGGCAGTGGTGATGGACGACTAGACCTGTCTCACCCTGGATGGCAACGACTAGCAGGGTTCTTCGTATTTTACCTCCCCCACGAAGGAAGTGAGCACCGAGGTAAAGTTTATTTCACAGACCAAGTTCCCCAAGGTGCGGCTGTGGCTGACAATCAGCGAGAAAGGGATGTCAAAGTTACTCTTCTTTCGCTCCGGGCTGGCCGTGAACGGGGAAATTTATAGTACGAAGTGCCTGACAGACGTTGCGTCGTTCATCAAGAAATACTATAAGCGCGAAGACACGGTGTTCTGGCCAGATTTGACGTCGGCCAACTACTCGAAGCGATCGTAGGAGGAGATGGAGCGGCTGAATATCGATGTGGTACCGAAGTCGGTGAATCCGCCCAATGTCCCCCACCTGCTTCCCATCGAGAATTTCTGGGCAAACTTGAAGCGCAAGATCTATTCCAACAATTTTGTCGCGAAAACGGAGGAGGAATTAATAAAAAAAACAACGAAGAAAGAGCTTAAAAACATGGCTACACGCATGTTTTCGTCCGCCATGGCAAATGCTACGGTTAACTGCCGGAAGGCCGCACGCAAGGACGTAATATTTTTTTGCGAGGAAGCTAACATGATAACCTTGCATGGGAAATTCATCCAACTCAATTATCTGTCATAGTTTCTTTTTCATCACCATCTGAAATAGTTTTTTTTTCATCATCTGAAAAAAATTTTTTTTACCGCAAACGTTAGCTGTCAAATTATCGATACTTATCGATAATATCGATAAAACCGTGTTTAAACGGAATCGTGTTTAAATGAATTCTCAAAAATGTATATGGTCCTTTCTTGGTTCCTTTTCTCTGCTATTTTGACGTTGGACTAACGTCTATATCGAAGTTAGGCACCTGAATTTGAAAATCTAGTAATTCAACCAGGGAAAACCAGGGAAAAGTGGTCAGGTTTTGAGCGCTTATATATCAGTCATTTCTTTCCAGAATTTCGAGGTTTTGGCATCAACCGATCAGAAATTCTTTTACGGTTGAATTTATGTAACAAAAATAACCTATTGTTCGAGATACACTATTGAAAAATTGATAAATCACATCGATTGTCTAAATCATACCGAGCAACCAATCACCACCTCTCTTCACAAGCACAGTCGACACTAACGTATACAACCGATCTGACTCTGTAATCAGTCTCGCAGCTTTCAACCAATAGCGAGCTCGCATTCGGTAGTTGCAACAGGTGTTTCAACAGCGTTTTATAATGCTTCTTCTATCATTACCACTGAACAGATTCTAAACACCAATGGCTTGATTGATAGGGGAAATATTGCGCAAGATTGTCATATAATAATTTAAATATGTTTTCGATACTAAACTAGTTAAAAGTTGTGTTAAAAATCGTGCACATTCAACCAATCACAAGCTCGCTTCTCCTTTGCTCGCGGATGGATTTTTGCTTTGGGCTATATAATAGCCTGCGTCGTCTCATAGCAGTCATCAGTTAACAAGTGGATAGCCACTAGAACGGTCCTGATTAATCAGCAGAGGTGGCTGATTCCAGTGGCGGAACTGAGCTGCAGCAGAACCAGAGCGGTGGTATCAGGCAGCAGCGGCGGAGGTAGTGGGCAGCTGCATTTCTTCATTCAGTTAGGTTCCCCTTCGATCTGAGTTGGACCCCACCAGCGGTATTCCAGCACCGCCACTAGGAAAGCTACCTCCATTTAGTGTGTGTGCAGTGTGCACATATAGCGTATGTGCATCTACATAGCTATGACATTTGCGATAATAGTGATGATAGCTAACCAACCCATGTGTATCGATAGCTAGAGCTGTTGCTAGCTATAGCGTGTGTAAAGCAGGTATTAGACGAAGAAAATATTTGCTATTTTCGGTACGGATTATATTTTGTGCAAATAAAATTCGTACCAAAAATAGCAAATGTTTGCTTCGTCTAATACCTGCTTAAGACATAGCATGTGTAGCATATTATGGCTATTGCGTGTATATCCAGCGTGTGTACGGATAGTTATAGCGTGTGTGTGGATAGCTGCTGCGTGTGTAATGATTAGTTATAGCGTTTGTAATGATAGTAATAGCACATGGTTGGATAGCTTATGCGTATGTATAGATAGTAGTATCGGATATATGGATAGGAATAGCGTGTGTATAGATAGCTTTAGCATGTGTGTATAAAAAGCTACAGCGTGTGTATAAATAGTTTTTACGTGTGTATAGATAGTTATAGAATGTGTGTGGAGAACTATAGCGGGTGTTTATCGAAGATTATTATTGTTATTAAAAATATTAAAACGTCTTAACGAACACAGTTGTGAATTTGATTTTACAGCAGTGATTTTAACTTCTTCACCCAGTCTTAATTCATCGAGGAAAAATTACTGCCTATGAATGATCAACACTTATTTACTAGAAATTTCATTTAGATCAAAACAGGTTCTTTTGAGTATCATAAATTATTGGTAAAGAGAGTTGCAAGTTTTCTCAATGAGCATTCAATAAATTTTCGTGTTTGTTTCTCGGTGCGCGGTTTTGATTTTGTTTCTCGCACACAGAGAAAGAAACAAACTTGTCGCTATCGTGAAAAATTACAAAACAATTAGAAATGCTCTAAATCACAATTGAAGAAGTTAAGATATTTTCCTGTCACTCGCCAAAACCTTGATAACAACTACCGAAAAACGTGTAATTGAGCTCTAGCTATATAAGGTTATTGAAATAAACGTATTTTTTTTAATACATGAAGTTATATGCTGGGCTGGAGCTACCCTAGCATGAGTTTTATCGATTTAATGTCAAACAATTTTTAAATTCAAAATTTTCGTTTGAATCGTTCTGGGCTCCAATTTCAGATAGTTTCGTTAAGTTTGCTTTTTGCTTAGATAGAAAAAATTTACCAATTCGCTCAATTAAATGATTGTCTTGGTAGTGCAGCTACGAACAAAGGTTTGATTCGAATATGTATGAAATGACAGCGATTAAATAAAAGATATCCATTCTTTTAGTATATGTTATTATTTATAACGTTTTAACGTTTCAGCATTCAGAAATGCACTGTTAGATAAAATTGCAGCAAATACTAGAGTTGCAATTCTCTCTATTATTTGTTTTAATGGAATATAAGAATACCGTAGTCCAACGTCATGCGGTCGTGTCTTGAATACCACCCTCCTACTTTTTTCTTCCCGCAACGCAACGCAAACTGCTCAAACTGAAGCTCTTTGTTCTCACGCAATGTGTCACAAAAAGCAGCACAAAGTATTGTTCCGCTCTCCCTCTTTTGAAATATTTCTCACTTGGTGATATCTTTCATAGTCATTTCGTTTTCGCTCTTTCTCTTTGTGCCTGTTGGTTGTCAAAATGTGCAGGTACCTTTCTCGTTGTGCATTGACGTAAAATTAACACACTGAGCGCAATGAGTGTGCGAATGACAGCCCTGGTGCCGCATGTGTTACTGTACAGTTTTTTTCGTGCTTCTAACTATATTGAATGTAGGGCTATCCAGAACGTGTTGAAACATGTTTAAACATGACCATTTATGTCCTGCACAAAATCCATAGAACGTTCAAAACAAAACAGTCGTTGTTCGCTTTTTGCATTCCTACACACCACTTGCAGCAACAGTTGATCTCGCATGGACGGAGCTTATTCGGCTGTTTCGCAAGCACTGACAGCCTTTTGACGTATAATCGAGCCAGAGAAAAACGGCTTCAAGCAAAATATATGGGGATGACGTTCGTGACAGGGATGTGAGTAAACCCTTGAAAGATCGGCAATTTTTGTCCATTTTTTATTGCAAACATTATGTTTTTGATTCATCTCAATCTGTGGATTCTATCACCTCGTAGGTCAGCTTGTTTTCCGGAATCTAATCCAAAACCTATTCAGATCCAATCCAAATCCAATCCAAACCAACTCAAACGCAACACAAAAATGCAGTTCAAATTCAATCCAAATCAAAGTCCAATCCAAATCCAAATGAAATTTAAATCCAACAAATCCAGACTCAATCCAATCCTTATGCAAATCCGATCCGAATAATATTCAAACTCAATCTGAATCCTATTCACTACTATCTCAATGGAATCCATGGAATCCATTCCAAATTCAACCCAAATCGTATTATTTTATTTTATTCTACACCATCTTTGAACAAATCATACAGTACAGTTACATTGTACTCTGTCGAGACCCTTAGAACCCAGTAAATATCGATTATCAACTGGGTCGCTGCAGCAAATCATCAAAACATACAAATCTTCTTGGAATGCCTCACGTAAGAGTTTCAAATCATTAGCGAAAGATAGTTCGGTCGACGAAATCAGTGCATACAGATCATTAACGAATATGTTGAATATTAGGGGTCCGAGCATGCTGCCTTGAGGTACACCGGATGCAATGTGGAAAATGTGAAAATGGGCGGAGTTACCCAATACGTATGCAGAAGGATTTGATAGATAGAAGAATAGCCCATTCCGGGGAACCCATTCGACTCATCTTCGTAAAGATCACGTGGTACAGTGTCGAAGGCCATCGCAAACTCTTTGTATACAGAGTAAATCTGGTGTTTTACTTCTATTTCTCTGGATAGGGTGGTTACGTAGTACATCAGACTCGTAGTCGTTGATCGGTGATTCATGAAACCATGCCGGAATTCAAATAGGAACGGTGACACCGCACGTTATGAACCAGTTTTTCAAAAATTTCGCTTAGACAGCTAAATAGGGAGATTCCGCGATAGCCAGTTACGTAGTTGCAGTTGTCAGACTTATAAACAGAAAAAATGTACACTGATTTCCAATTCGTTTGGAAGACTCGATCTCTTAGCGAGCTATTGAAAATTAGATCGATCGATGACGCGAAGGCGATAGCACAATTTTTCAGTTGTAGTGAGGGTATCTCGTCAACGCTTGGCCCTTTTTTGACATCTACATCTTCCAGAGTCTTTCGTAGGTCGTTCTGAACGATGGGCTGATTCAGGTCATACACTGGCACGTTAGCGGATGCATTGTAATTTTGACCTGGTGACATTTTGCTGAACACGTTCTCGTCGCAAAAGCGGCTGTACTGTGCGACTGTAGGACAATAGCATCAATGCTGAAAAGCTTTTCTTCGAAAAACAGGATTATGTATTTTTTTTCTTTAACAAAAAAAAGCCATCTATTCGAAAAAGTCACTCGTAGTTTCTTGACCCACTCCGTTATAAAGTGATGTTTCGTTCTAGCTCTGGAAGATGCGCGAAGTCTTCTATGATGATTCTTCGCATTGATTTTATAGAAATGTTGGCTTTCTTGACAAGTTTTCTGATGAAATGTACCGGGCTGCGAGGAATCTTTACGCGGAACAATTTGATCACGTTTAGCGTACGTGCAAAGGTCAGATGCTTTCTTCATTTTGTTAATCTTAGTAATTTTAAATAAAACCAAGAAAGAAAATGAACCTCTTAGGGTCCGTGCAACTTTGGATGTATTATTTGGTTGCAATATGCCTGAAAGTATACTACCATTTGCATACTTTTTTGCAATTACCACCACCTCTAAAATTAAACTAACATCAACATTTACACTAAATTGGCAGTAAAGTTTGAGTCGATTATGAAACTCTATTCCATGAACAATCGATGTGATATCTCACAATAGTTTGAAAAGTTTTCCTCAGCTTGTTCAGTACTTTTCTTTGCGCAAGAATAGCTAATAGCTTGGTGGAAAGGGTGAGTCTTTCACCCATCGCCCAAGTACACTGCTGTCCAACTCGGGTTGTGTCGTAACTTTTCACGTTTCATTGGGTGTGTACCGTGCCAATTACCAAGCCACGTGTGCTTATCTGCTTCTGGATCAACTTGAAATGTGCATACACCGAGTCCCGGTCCGTTGTGAATTGTGATATCCATCAAGCTCGAGAAAATATTATTGCTTTTTTCCTGTTTCGTGTCGATTAGCGTTATGCTGGGAAAAGGCAGGAACGACAAGGAAAATCGATCGCTAGAATTCAATCCGCATGACACCTTCCGAAAAAAAAATCACAGTTACACAAAGCAGTTCACAGTAGCGGTGATGTAAATTGCAGTGATAAAATTTCCAATTTTATCGTGGCTCATCGAGTGAAGCTGTTTTAGCTCGGAGAAGGTGGGGTTTTTACCATTGAATTCGTTCGTCGATCGTTAACTGCAGCTTTAGGTAATTGCACACACCCATTCACTCACCTGTGTGTCATATTAGAGAACAGCGGACGAGCGGTTTTCCGGTTGGGTCTTATTGGACATATCGTTTTTGTGTGACATTGCATAATCGCTCATGAACTATTATACTCTTCTATTGAAGTAGAATACTTCTCTCAGGAAGTTCGGCTACATAGGGATGTGAAATGAAAATCTAAAACCGAAAAAAGTGAAAAATATGTCCAATTTCAAATGCTAATAAATCGATTAGTATTCGATGGATTTCCTTCGTTCTTGCAGCAATAGATTGGAAAATCTTCTAAGATTCTTCCCAAAACAAGATAATTGTAATTTTATTATTCACACTATTGTACTATTGAAAATAGTCAAGCCTTGTCAAAACGAAAATTTCGACCCCTGATTGGTCGTTATATGCTTGCTTCCCAAGCACGGTCGACAAAATCATATACCTTGCAATTGAAAACATGCTATTTGGCCTATATAAGAGCCTGTTTCAGCCGGAGCCGCTCATAACAGTTCTGAACAGCGACGACAGCAGTCCTCCCTTAGCAGCAGCGGGAGCGAGCAGTGGGTACCATCGAAAGCGGAAAGCGGCCACAACTGTGGCATGGCTGTGGATAAGCGTAGCAGTTCCAGCGGATCTCACCATCGATATCAGCAGGGCCAGCAGATGCAGGTACAGTGGATACCAATAGCGGCCACAACTGTGGCATGGCTACGGATAGTGTTGCAGTTGTTCAGCAGTTAGGCCAGCGTATAGCGGCCACAACTGTGGCATGGCTATGCATAGCGTAGCATCAGACAGCGACAACAGCAGTCGTCCTTCCTTAGCAGCAGCACTAGCCCTGTGGTTGGTCACCACGTCTCAGGAGCAGCGCGGTTTTTCTCAGCGTGTGTCGCCAGACAGCCATTATTCCCCCCGTGTTGGGGCAGCATGAAGATTGCCATCAGGAAATCCAATTTTGGAAATCAAAATGCCTTTTTGAAGGCAAATAAACAAGTCATTGAAAGCTAATAATTTTTGTCAACGCAAGCAAGTATTCTGTGTTCCATCCTAGCAATTTAAATTTGTCGCACCCGTCTAATTTACTGAATGTGAAATAGCTTCCACAGTGCATGTTGTCCGTGTATCTTAATTCCCCCAATGTTAGGGCAGCTCAAAGGTTGTAATTAGCAACTGATTTTGAACAGCAAAATGCTTTTTTGAAGGCAAATAAAAAAATAATTGAAGGTTAATAATTTTCTGGCATCAACACAAGCAGACATTCTGTGCGGGATGCAATCAAATTCTGTTGTAGTTGTCTAATTTTCACTTTATTTAGTAAACCCCCCACTGTAGGGGCAGCGTAAAGGCTGCGATCAGCATGACCAACTTTGAATAACAAACGGTTAACGTTTATTCACTAAAAATTCATCCAATTCAAAACAGGTTTTTGTATGAGTACAATAATTTGCACAAAAAGACATTAAAAATTTTACCGCATTATTGGACGCGTTTCTCCAGTCATGCCTCGTGAACGTGAAGGTTCCCTATCACAGACATAGATTTCGTGCTCCAGCACATTACAACACGTGGAAATTGTCTTTTCACTAGTGCAACATTTCTCGGAAGTGTTTTATTATTCTCGGGTAAGAGACTACGAGTGCATTTTGAAGTAGAATACTTCTCTCAGGAAGTTCGGCTACATAGGGATGTGAAATGAAAATCTAAAACCGAAAAAAGTGAAAAATATGTCCAATTTCAAATGCTAATAAATCGGTTAGTATTCGATGGATTTCCTTCGTTATTGCAGCAATCGATTAGAAAATCTTCTAAGATTCCTACCAAATGCAGGAAATTGCAATTTTATTATTCGTACTATTGTACTATTGAAAATTCTTAAGCCTTGTCAAAACACAAAATTCGACCTCTGATTGGTCGTTATACGATTGCTTTCCCATTATTTGGCCTATATAAGAGGCTTCATCAGATATTAAACAAAGATTTCATCAGATATTAAATTGAACAACTGAAATTTGAAGAACACAAATGAATATTTGAAGAGTTAATATTTTCTCGTTTTGCGCTATAATCCAAAGTTAATTATCTTAATCCACATGCATACTCTGACTACGTTTGCGTCGCTTAGTGGTTGGCTACGGTTATGCAGAACGCAAATGTCGGCGCGATGTGATTCGGCAAGACGAAATGTGTTGAAATGTATAGCTCCACTTCGTCGTAAAAAGAGCTGTGCATTTCATCACGGTAAGGCGAATCGCATAGCGCCGCCATTCTGCATAACTGTAGCTTTTGTTCCGTTCCCGTTTAATGATGTCGTATTAAATGTGCATATTGAAATTTGGCAGCACTTCAACTTCTCATTTGCGCAAAATTTTAAAAATATTCAATAAACTTCATTCATAATATCAAACAAAGAGAAATTACAATACTGCCAATGAACGGTCAACGTTTATTTACTAGAAAAAATGACTGACACGCAAGTAACGGGGTTATCTTTCTTGCAAAAGTATTCTACTTCAACCTTGCGGTCGTGGCTTTGCATACAACCTTCCTGTGATTTTTTTATTTCATTTCTAAGAAATGGATCTACAAACACTTGAAATGGCAAAACCTGGCAAAACTAGTGACTTAAGAAAAAACAACGTCCTTGGCAATGACGTCGAATGGCCTTCTTGGATGACATTATTTTGGTAGACGCTTTTTGAAAGGCAAACCGTGAAGGTCATAATGACGTTTTTTTTCATCAAATGTTGTATCGATAATATTTACAGCTCAACAGCAGCAAAGCTTCATATTGCATAGCTAGAGATGGCCAGAATAATGACAATACAAAAGTAGCTTTGGTCTGATCATTAAATTTTAAAATTCAACAGTTCACTCGTTATCGTTTCGAGGTGTTCGCTCATAAAGTTTATAATTTGAATTGCTCTTTTCGGATAAAAAAGACAACAGAATAAATTCACTTTAAGTGTCTGTCAGGCCAGTTGCGATTGTGCCGATTGTGTGCCTCTGCTATGATGATTCAATTCGCCGTCGCTGTCTGCTGCACTCCGTAGCGCAAAGCTAACGTTGATGGCACGTGGGCCTGTGAGCCTGAATGCTTTGTTTTGAGTGGCGGCGGCTTCATTGATGCGGAAATTTCGCGCAATCGAATAGCCGATCGCCGCCGTCGGTCCAAACTGCAGCTTGGAAGTAGCTCGGGCGGATATTACGACGAGCAGCTAAGCTCTCGTGCGAAGAGAATCTGTATGGAACTCGTTCTGATGGCACGGTAAATTGCGAGCCGATAATTTATAGACTTTATAATCAGAAAAGAAAAACCGCAAGAGTGGCCGCAAATAAACATGCGGGCTTGATGATAAAAAGTGACAATAATATGCGTGCTTTCGTGGTACGCTTGTCGTATTAGCTTCTTATGTAACATTTTTTTCATGATTCAATCTACAGCTTATTTCGGAGGATTCTCCTACTTATTAGCCTTAATTGCAAAAAAACCCTGGTCCGTTTTGATTATCATCATCACAAACAACAACAGTAGACATCAGCCGCTTGATTATGGCCGCACAGTTTTGGGCAACGAATTTGGTTTTGGGCAATCAGCTGCTTTTGGCGTGTAGATTATCACCATTATATCACCTAGCGGGGTAGACAACGTTCGTTGCCTCGCATGATTGATAATTGGAACCTTAGTTTTCAACGTTGTGTGTTTCGAACTCCGCCGAGGCAGGCAATCAATTTTTCAACGTTAGAAGCTCGGTCAACGAAGGTGCTACTGCCTGGTTGATGGTGTGGCAAACTTCTGACGCCTACACCAAGACTCTCGGTTTGTTTAGTTGGTGCAGAAAAACCGACAGCTCGCGCCTTCACACCGCCGTTCCAATAAAGTGTATAATCGCGCATGATTAAAGTAGGCAACGGTGGGCGGGTTTGAAAATTATCATTTTAGGCTGGGAAAATTGCGCTGTTCACTTGTTTATATTCTAAGGGGTGAGACCCTAATTTTTTTGTGAGATCGCGGTGATAATTATTAATAAATAGTTGTTCTTTCGTAATCAACGATGGTAATCCATCCGGCGTTATTTTTAAACAACGCAATTAATTTCATTTGTTATTAGTTTTACGATTAAGATTCTGTCTATAAAGTGTTCAATATTAAGGAGTGGTAATGACAGTAGTGCACAGCAGATACCCGTGCGACTAAACAAAATATCAATATTTCTGGTCGCAGTGAGTGATCCATTCAGGTTTTCAAAGATTTGATATGTTTTTTGTTGGAAATATTAAAAAGAACATAATTTTCTAACGAAAAAATGATAGGTTTTGCGGATTTTTTGAAAGCTGCAGATTTGGAATTAAGAAATTTAAATTTAAGTTCCTTTTAATATGATTTTTGAATTATGTTGGCTGTAGTCTATACATATAAAAATGGAGTGCTGCCTGTCTGCTCTGGAAAGTAGGGCTCTCATACAAATGAAACACAAATTTCTGCATAACTCGAGAACTAATGAAGCAAATGGAAACAAATTTAGCATGTGGATGTTTTAAAAAGCAAAGAATATTTCTATGGTAGTTCGAGACCACTCCCTGCTCTAGAAGAACACAAATATTTATACAGTAATCACCCGATTATATCACTCTCCGCTTTTGACTGCCCCCGATTTTATCACCTTTTTCACCCGATTTTAACATGTCAGGATGAACTGATTTTCTATTTAGATTCAATATTTTAGTACTTTTGCACAGCTCTGTGTAGAATAACATCATTCTGGATATAGTTTACACTGAAAACTTAATCATTGCACAGTGTTTTATTTTGGCGTTTTCGTTCCATTAATTAAATAGTGCTTCATATATTAACTATAGCCATAACGTATATTCATAAAATTTTTAAGCTCTTTAACAACGCTTTTTTTGATATAGAAAAGCGGGTGATCAATCCACCTAAAAGTTAGATAGAAAATTTCTTCTTCATTTGATTGAGATAGACACAGCGTGTCTTCAGCAAATCCCTCACATACTAAAGTCCCAATTCTCGTTCCAACTTTTTCCCACATTTTTCCAAATTTTTAAATCTTCTACAAAGTTATCAGCCATCCAAAATGCAGGTTTTTGGAAATAATTGTTATGTTCCATCTATTAAAATAAACAAGCTATTTGCCATATTTTAATATTTTTTTTCTTGTGTTTTCTGCTTTGATAATGCTAGAATAATGAAGGAAAATGTAAAAAAAATCTCGATTTTCATGTGTTTTTAAATGTATTGAGAAGATATTTTGTGAAAGGGCTATCCGTTAACCAACCTTTTTCCGTTGCCTTAGAAAATAGTTGAAAATCACGATTATTTTTTAAGCTGTTTTAGAAATGTATGACGCTAACAGCACAACTTCATAGCTTTATGTAAACACTAGTACCTAAATGTTTAATTTATATGAAACCCACCTCCCTTCCAGAGAGCCAGAAATTTTTCTATGGTGGTTCGATACTCCTCCCTTATTTTGAAGAGAGGGTTCCTATACAAATAAAACACAAATTTTTGCATAACTTGAGAACTATTCAAACAAATGGAACCAATTTTGTCATGCCTAAGTTTTTGAGGGCAAGTAATGTTTTTATGTTGGCTCGACACCCCTCCTTCTTCTGAAAAGAAGGGTTTAGATGCAAATGAAACACGGTTTTTTGCATAACTTGAGAACTAACCAAGTAAATGGAATCAAATTTGGCATGTGAAAGTTTTTGCAGACAAAAAATATTTCTATGCGAATAAAAAAAATGAATTTCTGCACAACTCAGGAACTAATCCAGTAAATGGGACTAAATTTGGCATGTAAAGGTTTTTGGGAGCAAAACGAATTTTTATGGTGCATAACATTACAGTTTGCGTCCTCTTCTGGAAAGAAGAGCTCCCACACAAATGCAACACAAAATTCTGCATAGCTCAGGAACTAATCGAGCACATAAAAAAATTTTGAATGCGTAGATTTTTGAGGGCAATAAATATTTCTATGATGGTTTGAGACTCTTCCATACTCTGAAGAGGGGGTGGGGTAAACTCCCATACAAATCAAACATATTTCGACCAGTTTTGCCGGAAAATAGACTAACATAATCGTAATGATGCACAGCAGCCAAAATCGACTAAGACGCCATTTTTTATTCCAAAATGGAGACTTCAGGTTTCTGGAAAACAGTTAAAAATTTCCGAATACCATCTAATATCGGTATTTCCGGAACCAGAATAATGCCCAGAGGCCAGAAATTGACTCCAAAGATGGCTACTTCCGGTTTCTGAAAACTAGCCAAAAGTGACCAAATACCACCCAATATGAATATTTTCGGAATTTTAAATGCAACCCAAAAGTCGACCTAAGATACCATTTTGACTTCTAAGATGGCGACTTCCGGTGTCTTGTAAACAAACGAAAAATTACCAAGTACCATCCAATATGAGTATTTCTAGGTCTAGCATGACAATGTCAGATATTGACTCCACATTAGACTGGGACACAGTTATATGGGAAAAAAGCGAAGTTGTTATTTTTTCGCTCCCATGCACTATTCGTGTTTCTTATGGGTCCTACGATAACTATGTAAATTTTCAGATCGAGATATTTAACAGACATTTCATCAGATATTAAATTGAGCTACTGAAATTTGAAGAACACAAATGAATATTTGAAGAGGTAATATGTTCTCGTTTTGCGCTATAATCCAAAGTTAACTATCTTCATCTACAAGCATACTCTGACTATTATTACGTATTTGCGTCGCTTGGTGTTTGGCTACGGTTATGCGCTACGCAATCGACGGCGCGGTGCGTTTCGGCAAGACGAAATGTGTTGAAATGTATAGCTCTACTTCGCCGTAAAAAGAGGTGTACATTTCACCACAGTAAGGCGAATCGCATCGCGCCGTCATTCGCGTTCTGCAGACCTGTAGCCGGTCAACGTATATTTACTAGAAAAAATGACTTACACGCAAGCAGCCGGGTTATCTATCTTGTAAAAGTATTCTACTTCAACCTTGCGGTCGTGGCTTTGCATACAACCTTCTTGTGATTTTTCCCAGGAAAATTTCCTACAAATATCATGTATCGATATATTTTTAGAAGCCAACTGGACATTTCTAGAGAATAAGTTTTTGTAAAAGTGGATTTTCCCATGTAAAATTATATGAAAATTTTAAAAATCGGGCGCAAAAAAATAGTTTAACCGATCGATCTGAAAATTTACACACCTGTTATAGGACCCATAAGAAACACGAAAAGTGCATGGAAGCTAACATTTATTTTTTGAGTTCCCTTCACTCCACATGCCTCTTAGATCCAAGATGGTGACTTCTGGGTTCTGGAAAACAGCCGAAAATAATCAAATACGGCCCAATATGGGTATTTTCGGAATCGCATTGATTGATAGAAGCCAATTTGAATTTTAAGATGGCGACTTCCGGTGGCTAGAAAACAGCCGAACATGACCAAATTCGACCCAATCTTGGTATTTTTGAAATCGTAATTATTCACAGAAACCAAAAGACGATGTAAGGCGCCATTTTGAAATCCAAGATGATAACTTCCGATTTCTGGGACAGCCGAAAGTGACCAAACACACCCAATATGGATATTTCCTCAATCGTGCACAGAAGCCAACAATACAACTTAGACACCATTTTTATGGTGACTTCCGCTGTCTGGAAAACAGCCCAACATGACCAAATACCAAATGTGGGTATCTCTGGAACCAATAACGCCCAGAGGCTAGAAGCTGATTTCACATGCCTTTTTGAAATCCAAGATGACGATTTGTCTTTTGAACTTGAATGTATTCAGTATTCGATTCGTCATCCGTTTGCAAACTATAAACAAATTATGTGGCATCATTTAGAAATTTTTAAAATTATTCAAATGAAAATTGGGGTGGAACGAAGTTCGCTGGGTCGGCTAGTTATAAAATATAATTATAGTATTTGAAAACTTTCAGATTTTTATCATCGAGCATTCCGAAATTTTAAAGTTTTTATTAAATACGAAGAGTTTGGATAGTTTGATGTTTCGGATTTTCGAATTTGATGATGTTGAGTTTTGGGTTATAGACGGATTTTAAAGAATGGAAAAAATGTTATTTTATTCTTTTGGTTTGCCAAATCCGAACTACCGTGTCTTCCGCTTAACCCCTTCCATCAAATTTTGCACAGTGATCTCATCAACCTGATTCACCGCCGAACGCCAGTTAGATTTAAAATGCTGCTTAGTTTTTATGCATTTATTAGTTTTTTTGAGATTCTGTTTCACCAAGGACCAATACCGTTCGATAGAGCGGAGTTCTTGGCTTTGGGTACCACAACCACGTTGTTCACATCGTACCACTCGATTACCTTTTTCCCAATGTTGCTTTAGAAATGATAATAGTCGCTTTTCCAATCACTCCTGGATGTAGATCTTTTGATTGATGGTTCTAAAGTTTGATGATCCTGAAAATTTCCTGCCGGTATAAAACTGCTTTCTCGGAAGCTACTTGAAATCCGCCCTTAACCTCATTAAACGTCGTCACATTCACCTACTTAAACGTCAATAACCTGGCTCATTTTTTGATCCGCCTTGAGCTTGCCTGCGACGCATGGAGGGGTTAGGATTCCGCTTATATTTTGCCGCCACCTTCTTCGTCATCGCTGCCACGTCCGGTTTACGATTGTCGTCGCTTCCAGGTTTCCGGGCGGTTGACGCTCTCCGAATTTGCCAGGGTTGATTTGACCACAACCAGCATTTTTGTCAACTTGGCGTGAGAGAACAGCTGCGCGTGCGAAATTTTGACACGCTGCTCCTCTTGCTTGGACGCCATTTTGAAAACTGGAGAGCAAACGGTGAAAACTCATCACAGCAACCATCGTTTATACACTCAACTTCAAAATGCAGCATTTCAGGTTTTTTTAAGTGTTTTATTTTACAGAAATAAAGCAATATCAAGTCGACCAATTTTTGCGCGCTCCAGACTTTACATAGATTTTCAACCTCGGAAGGAATATTATAAAAATAACCATAGACTAGAGATGGTAGGGTACGGGTATTTTTACCCGAAACCCGACGGGTTCGGGTCGGGTTTCGGGTAACGCCAAAAAATATTTTACGGGTTCGGGTCTGGTAAAAATATGGTATTTACTTAATTTGGGGGTGCTGAACACCAATCTCCATTCCATTTTTTATTTGGGGCGGTCCATAAAGCACGTGACATAATTATTAATGATTTTGGCACTTTTCCCCTTACTTTTTTACTAAATAGAATTGTATCTTCAACCACAAGCAACGCCACAGGGCGTCCTCCTCACAGAAACAAATTACGTAGTTTTTTCATCAACCAAACTTTGAGAAAAAAAAAGCTTTTTTTACATTAAAACAAAATAGGTAATACAAACTAACTACGAATCAACTTTTTCTTTGACACCAAAAAAATCCAAGCTATCATTGAAACTGCGGAGCATTTCAAAGTAATGAATTTTTTTTAAAACATATGTCAAAAAACGTCAATATGCCAAACTTTGAAAAGTCATAAAATATCAGATCTCATGATATTTCACCCAAATTTTGGATTTAAGCACTTGAATGTTATAGCAATAAGGGAAAAATATTATGAAACAGCTGACGTAAAAAAAAATCAGGCGGATGGCCACCGATTTCCCACTGTGCATTGAGGTGTTTGGTACGAAGCAAATATGTATATGAGATTTGACAGCGAGAGCATAATCTTGGTTTGCACTGTGACCAGGGATGTACAGAAATATCTGTGTTATACCGATTTTTAGATTGAATCGATGACACCGAATCTGTACTCAAAAATTACAGGTTTTTGGCAAATGCAAATGAATTATTAAATTTTTGTTAAGTTTTAAACAATATTGACTTTGACCTTATTATAATATTTAGATTTCAGGTTGCTGCGATGTTCACATAAAACTCGTCGTTTTTTTTAACTCTTCCAGACATGCACTTTCCTTAGTGAACCTCTTCCGCCTGGAACTCTGGGTTCATTAACATTCGTTCACATTCACACTCGGTTCTTGTCTAACTCCGGCCATCATCTCGAGAAATCACATATGGCAATCAGTGCATATAACGTGCGAGGTACCCAGGTATTTTGAAAAAAAAAAAAAAAATCCGGGACGGATCGGGTACGGGTCGGGTTCAAGCAATTTCGGCTTTTTTTTCTTTCGGGTACAGGTACGGGTAGTTGGAATAGATATTTTTCGGGATCGGGTCGGGTACGGGTATTTTAAACAAACCAGACTTCGGGTTCGGGTCGGGTACGGGTTTGAAAATTTTCGATTAGTCGGGTACGGGTAACGAATTTCCCATACCCGACCATCTCTACCATAGACCTCGTCCACTGTTAAGGCCCAAATACACACACGGCGCAATGACACCTTTTCCATACAAAATTGAAGGCGTGATCGCTTTCCCACCTTCCATTTTGTATGGAGAAGGCGTCATTACGCCGTGTGTGTATTTGGGCCTTTAGTTAGCTCAAACGTGGAGGGCTGGATTGTCATTCTGGTACTAGCATAAATTTAAGACAGAGAAAAACATAATTATACCCGCGTATATCTCTTCACCAGCACACAGCTTACAATTGAAAAAATAGTAGGAGGGTGGTATTCAAGACACGATCGCATGACGTTGACTACCGTATTCTTATATTCCATAACAAATAGTAGAGGGAATTGCAACGTTTCTATTACAAAACATCGAGGCACCAAAAGGTGCCAGTTGCCGATTATTCTTGTTTACTGGTTAGTTCAGAATTCTAGCCATTTTAGTATTTTGCAGTAGCCATGTACTACTAACAGCCACCAGCATTACGGGTAAAACCAGCACGAGAAGACCGGTACTATTTTGTCTATCCTCCATTTCGCTGCTAACACCTAGCGTCCGTATGTAACCGGTACGGTTTAGTAATAAAACTGATGGAGTGATATGTTCGAACGGTACCTTTTATACCAAGGCTTCGTCAGTTAGTTAGAAAGAAGGAGGAGCTAAGTAGATGATGAAATGGCAAGGAAAAAAATTTTTTGAAAGCTGCGCCGGCCGCTGTCGTAATATTAACACCAACAAAAACATGCATTTTTGCAAGGTTTTTTTTCCGCTAGCAGCAGCATTTTGTAAAACAGAAAATTCAATTACCCGCTTCTATTACAAAACTTCGAGGCACCAAAAGGTACCAGTTGCCGATTATTCTCGATTATTACTGGTTAGTCCGTCCAGAACTCCAGCCATGTACTACTAACAGCCACCAGCATTACGAGTGAAACCGGCACGAGATGACCGGTACTCTATTGTCATTCCTCTTTTCGGGTGCTAACACCTAGCGTCTGTATGTAGTCGGTACGGTTTAGTAATGAAGCTGATGGGGTGAAATGTTCGAGAGGTACCTTTTATATCAAGGCTTTGTCAGTTAGTTAAAAAGAAGGAGGGGCTAAGTAGCTAACGAAATGACAAGGAACGTAAATAAGCATCGGAAACAGAAAGTGACAACAACAATAACAACAAAGTCAGATCGATTGTATACGTTAGTGTCGACTGTGCTTGGGAAGAGAGGTAGTGATTGGCTGCGCGGTATGATTTAGACAATCGATATTTAGTTATCGATCATTAGTGTATCTCAAACAATAGTTTGTTTTTGTTACATAACCATAACCGTAAAAGAATTTCTGATCGATTGATGCCAACATTTCGAAAACATGATTATAAATGACTGAGAAATAAGCGTTCAAAACCTGACCACTTTTCCCTGGTTTTCGCTGGTTGAATTACTAGATTTTCAAATTCAAGTGCCTAACTTCGATATAGACGTTAGTCAACGTCAAAAAATAAAATACCGCGGTCTTCGGTGTCATTTGACAAACTGTAAAAATTTTGTTCAACATGCCATAACGTCAATAAACAATCAAAATCAATATTTGTAAACTTTAAAAATTTCTCAGCCTAAAGCTCCACATACTCGTCACGCGTTCGGTTGCGAACTATTTCGCCGTGGTATACCACAACCCGCGTGCGTACGCGCTGCCGCTCGCCAGGAAGGTACACAGAAAAAAGGCTTCCGTGAGCGGAGCGGCCAACGCTAGTTAAATTATGTAGGTACTGCGCACCAGAGTGTCGATTGCTCGTCGATTTTGTTTGTTGGTTCAATTTAGCTTAGTTTTCACTGTACCGCTCGGTTTGCTTGCTCATTGCCACCAACATCGCAGAGGCTGGTGCTTACTTGTCGGTTAGTCGGTCGGTCGTTCGAACGTCGGGCTTTTGTTTCTATTTTTTCGTACCTACTATTTTCCCCCCAGTCGCGAACGGGGCTTAGCACTTGACAGTAGCTGCGCCATCCGCGGTTTCTATCGTAGTAGTCATGATAATCATATTTTGTAAGTTTCTTCGCTGTGGTTGCTTCACTGCCACCTCCGCGCATAACAGGTCGATATCTTCCTCATTAGAAGAGCTTTAACATCTTTTTTTTTCTTACTTGTTTTGCTTGCAGATTCAGCTGACGGTCAGAATGTGTCAACAGGTTCACCCACGACTATATCCTCGAACCCCGCCTCTCCCTGCACTAACAACAGCAACAGCAACAACAGAAGCAATCTAAACACGGCGGGTAGCATAATTTCCAACACATCTAAACAACAGCAGCACCATCGTTCCCATCCACATTCCTACCAGCAGCGGCAGGCAGTAGACAGAGATGCTCCGCATAATAATAGGGCAGAGTGTAACGAATCAGTCGCAAAAGTTGTCGCTAAGAGTGCAGTGCCATTGTGTGTCGAGGAAGATCGTCCACTAACAAACTCCGCTACAGATAACCCCTCCAATCCGATAACAACTGCATCTGATAACGAGAATGAGTCATCCGATCGGGAAGTGTCGCCCAAGTTCGTAGTGGGTGCAAAAAAGTACGGCCGTAGGTCACGGCCGCGGGACGACACGACCGCACTGGACACGTCCTCAGATTTCAGCAACTCAGACAACGAATCGGTTCCGTCGAACCAGCAGAAGGACGCCGCAGGGAAAAACTCCTCAAAGGTGCAACGATCTGCGTCGCAGAGTGACATTCACGGTACGAAACGTCGCCGGCCGATGAGCGGTGCCAGGCTCAAACGGTGCGTTTCACTACCAACACACCGGCAGCGGCCGGATTTGGCACAAAGTAAGCTGAACGCTAAGGTTGTTCGCGATCAGCTGAATATGGACGAACAAATGGATAGGAAAATTTATCTGCTTCGGTTGTACGAAAAGCTACGGGACATATGGGATTCCCTGCTTGGTGACGGTCACGGCGCTCTGCTAAACCAATCCCAGCTGGAGGTGGTCTGCGAACGGGCCGGCTTGCAGGAACTTCCCGCCAAGCTGGCCGCCCGAGAAGTTTTTGCGAAATTGTCGCTTCAACCGATCGAGGGAATTGGATTTGATGAGTTTATTGCGCTGCTGCAAAGTGATTCCGATATTCTTCCTATTGGTGGTGGTGGTGGCGGCTGTGAAAAGAAACCGACAATTGACGGCGGTGATTGTGTCGTCACAGCGCGAATGTTCGGCGAAAGTGACACTTTCAAGGCTCAGGAATTGGACCGCGATAGTGTGGAAGAGACTGTCGGCTTCAGCGTGCAGATGCCAGGTATGTGAGCGTGAGCTTTTGAGCGTGCGTGGATGAAGACAGTGATGAATTTTGTTTTAGATTTAACGGCCGAAATTGGATCGCTTTCGTCGTCCATTATAATCGACATGTGGGAGTCGGCTGGAATTGTTAACGCGAGGAATCTACTGCATGATCTCGGATTCTACGACGATGAAATTCAGGTGACAAGTTTGGCTAGCGCCCTGGAGGACGAACAGCAGCGGCTGGGCGAATGCAACGAAACGTATGATATTGTGAAGGTAAGTGAGTTTTGTGCTCCTACGCGACGACGACGACGACGACCGGCAGTGGAATTTGCATTGCTAATGGACTTCACAGAGCGAACGGTATTCGAGCTGTGAAATGAAGATTAATTGAATTGGGGAAACCCGAGACGAATACCAAAAGTTGGGTTTGAGCTCGGAAATGATCCAATCTAATTTGCGAGCAATGTGTATGCATTTTAAATTGTTGTCGGGCTTGCTAACGTGTGATGTTTACCCAAAATAAATATCTGTACGCGGGTCGTTGCACATGAAATCGGTGTAGCTGTGAGCAATCAGCCAGTATCGCTGTTTGGTTGTTTGTGTTGAAATAATTCAACTGTTAATTGACGATAGGGGTTGCTCAAGTGCACGACGCCGTCTCGTCCAACAAATAGAGACCGTATGTGATGTTGATTTTACGGTGACGCTTATCATTTCGATGATTTTACGTTTTTTGAAATTCATGACGGCATTCTCTCATATTTTGAATGGAATTTGACGCCTTCAGCAAGTCGAATTAAGTAAATGACGGAAGATAGTGTTGCATAAAGAAAACCGCAATTCTAAACGATTCGTATACTATCCGCTTAGAATTGTGGGGAGCAGAATAAGGGAATGTTGTTCCTACCAGTGACGCATAAAGCACTTGTATTCCATTTCCACAATGCCAAATCAGCTTTAAAACAATTATTAATAATTCAATTAGTGTGCGAGAAACGCTACAGTGCTTCTCAAGTTGGAGAAAGCTAACCGCACTGTGAACGTCACCGGTATTTTATCCGCTGTTTATTAAAAATGTAATTTTGAGCTTGTGAATGAGATACTTTAAACCATTATTCCTAAAAATGTTGAATTACAAAAAAAAAAGAATTGTTTTTCCTGTATCGAGTCATCACTTCGACTAGAACTTCGATTTATTGTGATATTGACCGAGACTTTGTTGTATTAGGAATTATCCGGATTATCATATTATTACTCGCAATATGCTTATTAAGAGCATGTGACATACGTTTCATTTAGTTATCATTCTTCGTAATATCAGTTTTGGGTAAATTCTTGTAACTTGAATTACATGTAATCAAATGCTTTTAATCTGAGAGTTCCAATACGTGCTTGCAATATGAAACATAAATCAATGCCTACTGATTGCCTTTCGACAAGCAATCCCTGCGATCTGTCATCTTGAAGTGAAATGTTCTAACGGAAAAATGCATCCTCTATTACATATACAATTAACCGAAAGGCAAAAGTTAGGTTAGGTATTTGGATTTGCACATTTTAAATTTACAATACCCAGTATTAAAAAATTGGAGCAATTCATTTGTGCACCCTCATAAAATTTAGTCCTAATTGTTTATGCCTCATCATGTAGGAGTGTTGAAGCTATAATCTACGGGGTGTCTTCCGTACCTGCCCGTAAAAACAACCGCCCCCAGTCCAGGGAATCGCACACCCTACCTGCCGTATATTCTTCCCTTTTCTAATCGCCTTAATCACGCCCATCAATTTCCCTCTTCTTTCAGGCCTCTTACGCGCTACACAAAGCGGAAAACGGCGCGCTTCGGCAAGCTTTCGTGCAGCTAGTAGAGGAAAACAAGAAACTGTACGCCGACAACAAGGAGGTCAATCAGCGGGCGCTGCTGATCGCACAGGAAGTGGACGAGCGGCACAACTCCCTGGAAGCGGCTACCCGGAACAAGATTCGGCTGTTGGAGCAACGCCACCACGAGACGGTGAAGGAACTCACGTCCCAGCTGGCGTTCGAGCGGGAACAGCTTTCTGGTGCGAATGCTGCTCTGGAGAAACGAATTCATGCTCTAGAGGTTGAGGAAAGCAGACAGAAGGTAGAAATCGGTCGTCTAACGGACGAGAACGATAGCCTCCGGCTGGAGCAGGAAAACCTCACCAAAGAGATGGCGGAATTGCTAGAGAAGAACATCCGGCTGAACAAGGATATCACCGAGCTGGAGGAGAACAATCGCAATGATATAGACGATGGATTCGGTCGGAAGGATGATGTAGAAGTACTGGAATTGATCGAAAAGATTTCGTTACTACAGGATGAGAACACCGAACTGAAAGATAAGAATGATGAGTTGAGTGTGGAAATTGAGACGTTAGGTGTGGAGTTAGCCAAGTTTAAGTTGAAGCGAAGTGGAGTTAGCAGAACGAGTACGCTGGAAGTGTCCCCGGTGGTGGTAGAATCAGCCGGTGTTTGCGGGGACGAAAATGCAAGCGCCGCTAGGAAGCGACAGGGAGATTCACCAAGCAAAGCTCGCCTTTCGGATGAGAGCCCCCGGCTAGGAAAGTTCCGCAAGTGCAGCAAAGATTTGGAGAACGAATCGGACTCCAGTGGAGACTGGATGGCGCTACAGTCCGAGTTGGGAATGAAAGTGGACAGTACCATGGCATCGTCGGGAATTTCACATGATTACTCCAGCAACAATGAGTCCGGTTTTAATGATGACGAGATTCGGCAGTTGAAGATGAAAATTGAAGAGCTGGAGAAGAAACTGGAAGAACAGAAGGCTCGCTCTTCTGGTAGTAAGACTGAGGCGGAACGTTCGGAGACTGCGGATCAATCGGAGCAAAGTGAACAGGACAAACTGAAGAGTCGGTGTGAGGAGCTAGAAGCTAGCCTGGAACAAATGAGTAAGGAGTATGAAGCTTGCGAGGATTACTGGCAGAACAAGGTTAACGAAGAGCGTCAGTTGTTTGAAGAGGAACAGCGAATTTCCGATGATAAGTTCAACGAACTGCTGAAGAAAATGGCTGAGTATGAAGAACAGTTCGCAGGTCAAGGAAGCAGCAAAACTGAAGATGGCAGACTTTCTCCGATTGAGGAGAAAGATATCCTCGAACAGCAATACTTGGATCTGGAAGTCGAGTTGCAGCAGACGCAGCTGGTGCTCGAGGAGAAGAGCCACGAGGTTGAAAAATTGCGGAATAGAATTGCCGAGTTTGAACAGTTGACCAAATACTCGTCGGATGTGATGCTGTGAGTTTTGTGTTTGTTTATATATTATAATGTCATGAAATGACAATTTTTCGGTTTTCAGAGCTACACCGCCTCGGGTCGATACACCAGAAATGGATAGCCCCGCAAGTTCGCCCATCAGTTATCTAATGAAACAAGGAACGATTCAGGCACCAACCCGCGACTATCAGAATCCAAACTGGCCACTGAAAACAGTTCTTGCGGGTAACCCAGCAGATGCCATCAATGGTGGCCCACTGCGGAATGAGAACGGCGATGAAGAAAATTTGTTAGTAGCGGGAACCGACGATTCGGGCTTCAATCGAACCATTTCTCCGATTCAGAAGCCGATCGCAGCTGGAAGTGATGTGGTGTCATGCGGTGGCGGCGATCATCAGGCCGATTTGGCTGAAAGCTGCGATGGTTCAGGATCAGAGAAATCTGGCCAAAGTATGCACAGTTTGGCTTCAACTCATAGCATGTAAGTTCAGTTTTTATTACTAGTCTCCTTCACTTATTACATCATTTCTCATCTTATTGTGTAGCCACAAATCCGTGTCTCAAAGCGACATCGTATTGGCGGGCCAAGATCAGCTGAAAAAGTTAAGGCTGATGCAGTTGCAGCTGCAGGATGAGATTAAGGAGTTAACCCATCAGAGAGACTGCATGAAGATGGAATTCCAGCAGCTGTGCGAAGCCAAACCGATTCTGGCTCGTGCCTATACTAAGACAGCTCACCCAAACCAAACCCAGAAGATTCAACATCTGGAGCAGAAAGTACGTCAGCAGCAGGCAATGATAAAGCAGCAACAAATTTACACCGAGAGTATCTTGCATCGTAAGTGACTTCCTGTTAAATGGCAAAGCCATTCCGTAATAATATTTTTCTTTTTTTTTTCAAGAAATCTGGCAACAGCAGCGTAGTGAAATAACGGAGCTGCGAAACCGACTGGAGGCGCAGAGTATGGTGATTTCCGATCAGGCAACCCGGCTGGCCAGTAACGATATGCTGGTCAAGGATTTGTACGTAGAAAATTCCCACTTGATGGCACAGGTTCAACGGCTGGAGCAGCAGAAAGCCCGGGCCACTCTGTTGCAGCAGCTGTCGCAGGCGACCGCCAATGCGCACCATCAGGCGACGGCACATCATCCGAGTCAGCTGAGTGGAATCGTGCCTGGGTTGCCCTAGGCAGCAGGGAGTATTTTAATGTGTCATAATCGTAAGATTGTTTTTTATGTCTGGAGCACGCTCGTGTTCGAGGGTGAATGTAATGAAATGGAAACTTTCAGCGGTAGTAGTCATGTTCCAAATGTTGGACTATTTCTAAAAAAAACGCACCAAAATACTAGATCTAGCATGCAGCAGTAGAATGTTTCCGAAGGGATAATCCACAAAATTTATTTATGTACTAAAATTGTTTAAACTTGTATATCTACATTGTGCGGAATTGGTTGGCAATTCTACATTTCATTGAAAAATACACATAATTTATTTTATACCTGATTAGATAGAAATAGTTCTCCTTGTGAAAGAGAATAATTATTAAGAGAAGCAAACGAAAGATTACAGCATCATCATCGTTTGTCTATCGCCGCTGCATAGAATTCGCTTTGTTCTTTTTTACGAGACAGCGAAAATCTGCCTAATCGAAAAGTAGCAATACAAATTTCGATTTCTTTTTTGTTTTCAATCAGAATGGAAACACCTCAAATTGACTGAATAATTATTTGCGTTAGCGCAACCACTATACTATTACTACTAGTGCGAATATCGTGGCGGAAGTTTTTCCAGCCAGTTCTGTGATGATTAAACTACACAACAGAAAAAAAGACATCACTACTCAGCACGCAGACCTAACAGAGATGTGCAATCAATGAATGCTACATCACATCAACTATCAACATAAAATTGGCCTTACATTTTGTGCAGTTATATTAAAGTTAACTAACTGTCTGATTTTTACTTTGTGTATAAATGTTTTCGCATTTTTCGTACACGTTATGGGAACGTTTGCTTTAAACAATGATCGAACACCATCTTTTGATTATATGATATCAAACAATGTGTAGGCCTATCGCTTCTAGTTACTATTATGCATGAGCAGAAAAACTACTACCTATATAATATAACAAAAAACGTGAAGTTATTCGGAAAAAAACTACTTTTCATAGAACAGCGATTTCTATGTTGTCCAGTTAGCGTTAAATTAGCAAATTAGCCAGAAAAAAAGACATATTTGTAGCTATCGTAAGAGTAAAGAATTGTGAATAAAACCACTTTGTCCCGAAGAATGGTAATATTTTCACAGTGTTTTGGGATAGATAGAGAGAAAAAGAAAAAAAGAGAAACGTTTGAAATTCAGACGGCTTGAAGGGTTTTTGTTCGATGTGCGGGGCAGTGTAGTAGGCTGTGAATTTTACCAGATCAGAGAAATGTCACGATTTTTGCTGCGTGTTTTTAAAATTGTGTCAGAAATTGAAACAGTTCTCACATGTTTGTTTCACGTTTTTAATTCGAAAAAGTGCTGTGAGTTTCAATGAAACCTGCGCTTAGAGTAAATTTACTATACTATTTACTATATTTCTTTTATTATAGGCACACTTCGTGAGCTTTGTAGTGTTCTTACGAGCATTTCAGATTGACTGCAGTGAGACATAAGGTAATTATAGTTTTTTTTGTTACATGTATCAAAAATTGGGAATAATTATGATAATATTTTTTTTTAATGTAAATAAACTTGAAAATTCTGTTGAAAATTTTTTCCACTAAAAAAAAGTTTGATCGAGAAAATGATCACTGTTTCTGCTGGATATTCGTATGCTGTTTGTAGTATCGAGTCCACATCAAGTTTTCCCGGAATTGAGCGGTAGAGATGGGGTTCGGGTCGGGTTCGGGTTTGAAAATTTTTGAAAGTGTCGGGTACGGGTCGGGTTCGGGTTTTGTGCAAAAAATATTTTCGGGTTCGGTTCGGATTCGAATTTGAAAATGTCGGGTTCAGGTCGGGTTTGGGTATGAAAACCCGAAACCCGACTATAAAATCTATGAAATCTCGGGTTCGTGTCGGGTTCGGGTTTCACAATTTCGGGTTCGGGTCGGGTTCGGGTTTGAACGAAAAAAAAGTTTCGGGTTCGGGTCGGGTTCGAGTTTCGACCGAAAAAAAAATCGGGTTCGGGTCGGGTATGGGTTCGAAAAACATCAAACCCGACCATCTCTATTGAGCGGCTCACAGGACGAGACAGTTGGGTCACCTGGAAGTTTGCCCTTCAAACATTTCTGGAGCTCGAAGACCTCTGGTGCGATGTCAAGCCGAAGCCGAAGCTGATAGAACCTACGAAGCAATAAATGCAGACAAATATCGAAAGGCAAGAGCGAAGATCATCCTACTTGTTGATCCCGTTAATTACGTTCATGTCCGGGCGGCGAAGACGGCCCGAGAAGTATGAGTATTTGAGTATTCGGGCCTAACACGACAAGTCGGGCTTTTACACAAGCTAATCAAGACGAAACTGTCATCGTGTGATTCCATGGACTAGACGGAATCGATTTTGCGATCTAAAACTAGTATGTACTGCTGGCCAGGCTTTCTGACGAGTATCGTCCAATGATCATGGCGTTGGAGAACTCAGGCACACCAATCACTTGAGATACCATTATAACAAAGCTACTACAGGGGTCGGTGTTCCCTGCGGGCAAGAAAGGCGACCCAAGCAACAAGCAGGTTAAGAAATCCGAACGGTGGCAGTATGAACGTGGTAGCAACGGGTTCACTGCTTTCTCAAGCCCCAGTACATGAGACCATTCCAATGCGAGAAATTCAGCTTCTAGCGGAGCTAAGCGCAAATCTAATTTCCACAAGCCAAATTGTGAAAATGGGGTACGCTCCATGACATTCACCAACGACGGATGTAAGGTGATCAATATGGATGGTAAAGCTATCGCGACCGACATTCACAACAACAATCTCTTTGATCATGAACAGCGTCAGATACGAAGAACGCTTTGGCTTGTTCGTCATCAGTGAGCCTGGAAGTTTGGCATCGGAGGTTGGGAAACTTGAATGTTAATTGCATTCGACGATTTGGCCAGTGGCGTGAAAATCAATGGCGGTAAACAAGAAGCCTGCGAAATTTGTTCAAAGGGCAAACACAGTAGATGTCCCTTCAACAGGCAAGGCTCACTTGCAGAAGAGAAACTCGGCGTCCTTCACTCTGATATATGCAGTCCGATGTATTGTCCACAAATCTCGCGTAATTTTTCAAAGAGACCTAAGTAACAATGACAGATTCTCTCCTCTCTCACTTTGTTCCGTTAATTCCGTCGTCATTATACCTATTTTTTAGTTGATAAAATCGATCAACTGGTTCAAAAGTTATGAATTTTTTTAAATTAAATACTTCGAACACAGTCGTTTTTTATGGTCACCCTATTTCGAAGTTGGTCACGCAAAGTGCTTCAATTGTGCTCAAAATCGCAGGGATGCATCTATGTTGAAAATAATCAAACCCGTACTGTTTTGTTGGGTTGTTAAGGGGACCAGCTCCGAAATAGGGTGACCATAAAAAACGGCTATATTCGATGTATTTTATTTGAAAAAATTCATAACTTTTGAACCAGTTGATCGATTTTCGATCTTTTTGGGTCAAATTAAAGGTAATTACGTCTAGTTATAAGAAAAAATACCAAAAAATAAATCTGGGTGCTTTTATATGCATAATGTATAAAATTATTGAAATTTACGTCTTGTTTTTAAATTGAATTTACTCAAATTTAAAAAATAACATATCTCTAAAAGTTCCTCCATTTATAGAGTCAGGTATGCCCTTCAGAATGAGACTAAGAGATATTTTTTATGTTTGCCCCAAAATGAATGACGTACAAATGAAAAACGCATATTTTTGGATGAAAAATATTAATAACTTTGAGTAAAATTTAGATATTTACGATGTCAGCATTGCAAATTGTTTCTCTTAAAAAGCTATAAAAGTCGTTCGAAGACAGTTTTGAGATGAAACTTGAAATAAAAAAGTTAGAGCGTAAAATATGTTTTTTCAATATAAATCGGTTGTTTTCAAAGATAGAGAAAAACTTTATTTTACAAAGTCACTTAAAATTAATTGAGCTATAACATTGTAGAACAAATTTTTCTTCTATCTACAAAGATAAAAAAGTTAGATACTTGATTGCATCGAAAATGTTGGTCACCCTAATTTTTGATAATTTTTCAATAAGCGCTTTATCATATGTAACAACTTTGTAGAAGAAAGTTTTTCTCTGAAATGTTGCTATAGAGCTCTACACCCAAATTTTCCCCTAAATTCGGTTTCTGGACCATTGTGTGTGACGTGCGAAACCGCTATTTTATCGTACTCGTAGATGACCAATGTGGCGCATGCGGGTGTATTTCCTGGAAACAATACCTGAGTCGGCAGTCTTAGAAGCATTGAAGGATTTCCATACAATGGCGAAACGGCAAAGGGGCTGGAACTCAAAATACCGAGGACCGATAATAGACAGGAGTACGGTTTCGAGTTACTCACGGTCACGATATCATTTCACAAGATCCTGGTGCGGAAAGAAACCAAATCTTTCCCATATCCGAGTGTTCGGAACTAAAGCAATGATGTACATCCCGAAGCAGAAGCGAAGAAAATGGGACGCCAATTGGAAGACGTGAAAAGGTACGAGCTGCACGATCCAAAGTCAAGGTATATTTCCAAGGAATCGGGACTAAGTCCAGCTCAAGTAATGCGAAGAATCCAACGAAGACGTACACTGAGCCAGCTAAGTTTCGAGGATTTCGTTTCACTGTCACCCGGAATAAGTGACCAGCCACCCCAAGTTGACATGCCTTAAGATGAGGACGAAATTGCACGGTCTATGCGACCACTTATGCGGATGAAGATACCGGCGAAGCTACTAGCGATGATTCTGTGATTGAAGTGATTCCTAACAATTTCCATGTACCGAGCAGAGGTATGCCGCATATAAATCCCCCGCAGAATTCACTCGACAAAAACCACCCAAATGATTGAATATTGAGAATAGGTTATGTTTCCATTAATTTCTACTACAATTTTGTAGTAGAATTGAATGGAAACTACTACTAAGACGCTCAAAAAGAAATTTATGTGTGTGTGTGGAACCTTTCTAGATCCCACTGTCTGGCAGTGATATAGTGAAAAAAAAAGACAGTTGCAAATAAATTTCAATTCTGCAACTATCTTAGTTTCGGGTTCTAGAAGGTGTTAGCTCTACCGACCTTCCAAAGACCCTTTACAGAATGACTGAGTACTTGCAGTACATTCCGGAGTAATTTTCCAATCGGTAAGCCCCGCCTTCAAATAATATTAGAATCTTACAGATTTTATTATTATTTTCAGACTTCCAATTCGTTTGATTCATTTATTTCAAAAAAAATGACCCGTATTTAATAGCATGTTACAAGACAAGAGGAGTGCCAAATAGTAAAATGAATAAATCTTACCATATATACGTGCCAAAATAAAACCTATGTAGGTATGTACTAAAATATTATTTAAAATCTGATGACAAACTGCTAAATTTGTAATAAATATTGTGTTAATCGGTTGCCTACGCAATTGTTACAATAAGAAATAAAATATAAGCAAAAAAAAAAATTTATTTGCAATGCATTTGCTCCGTTTACGGTAGAAACAGCAGCACTGTCTGTCCACTCGGACCTGCGCACAAGCTTTCATGCAAGTCTTAATGTGGAAAGCAAGCGACTCTCGTTCCAATTGTCACTTTCTATGCATGAAAAATTTTGAAAGTAACAGAAATATCACTTTTAAACTACCTCTCGCATGTTCACTATACTTATCTTTAGCCGCATCGTTTTAATGTTCACTTCCTCTATCACACAGGATTCGGTAGTCTCAATTGCACCACTAAAATGATGTCGTTTTCGTTTTTGCGGTGTAGCTACCCCGCGGACTACACTTTGTCCTATCACTGTTTTTTTTTACATTTTCCGGACTATCCCGGACTACCCTTTTTCTGTCCCGGACAGTCCGCGCAAGAAACAGAGTGCAGTTTTGAAGACACCAACACATTCACACGTATGTGTCAAAATAAAAAAAAATGTGTCAAAATCGGTTTGCTTTGATTATCGTTCTTCGCGTGTCAAACATCAGGTTGAATTTTATTTATTTTATTTTGTTATTTGGTAATTTTTCATTAAATTGGCAAATTTTTCGTACAGTAGCACAAATGCGATAAAAGACAATGGCGATAATGACCAAAACAAAAGTGACAGTTACCTCTGGTATTACGCACACCATTGCAACTGCTCGGAAAGTGTTTTTTTTTCAGCTGCAAAGCGTTGTCCGGGACGGGATAGTCCTGCCGTAAAAACGAATTCGACATAAGTTAATAAGTTTTTACGTTTTTACGAGTCGATATAGGATTGACTCTACACTTTTTTTTTTAACACAAGGCATTGACTCTACACTTCTCAAAGCAGTGTTCATCAATCCTTTCATTCGTAATACCCTTTAAACACACTGGACTTTGAACGAAGGCTTCTCAACTATGACTACAACACGAATTACACCCTTCACGTATTATAAAACACGACAACTTCGGACGCAATAAACTAAGACAACCCGCTGCAAACGACCGTGGCGCCAATCCCATATGCTAATTCAGCTATTTCATCGAATAATCTTCACGGCACTACGATACACATCAAGTAAAAGTTTGTCAGCACACACAACATAACAAAAATTCCCGAAAAAAACTCACTTCGCGATATTAAACAAATTTTCTTCCGAAAAATCGCACGAGCGAAAATTTTGACGTCCGAATCTACGCTCAAAAAGAAATTTATACACCCAAATGATGGCAAGCCAACCAGGGTCGATTCAGCGGTATTGCGGTATCCACTAGTCAAGCCGTGGCCCGAAGGAGCGAGAATGATCCGGAAGCATTGTCGCGGGACGAATCCGAACGCTGGAAGATGGCTGTGGAAGAGGAATACGTAATACGATAATCTAGCAGGGTTTGGAACGCCAAACTGGACACAACATTGAGAAAGATGACACAGATGGAAAGATCGTGTTCGTTGTGGTATACGTTGAAGACGTGCTGATGAATGCTGAATGCTGCAGAGAAGCTCACTAAGAAGCGAGCACCGAAGACACCGGAAAAGGTTGAACGGATAGAAACAATTCCATACCAGGAAGCCGTCGGATGTTTGATGTACCTGACATAGTGTACCAGATCAGACATCCTTTTCGCCGTGAACCTAATGAGTCGATTCAACGCAAATCCTGAACCCAAACACTGGGAAGCCGTCAAGTATGTTCTCCGGTGACTTAACCGTTATGTGCTCGACCAAAAAAAAACATGTTCCGAAACTAAGGAATTTTATAAAAAAATTTTATATGAGTACTTTCGGTATCGTCGTCGGAATCGATGTCGAGAGGCATAAAAACAACCCAAGTGACCATTTTGAACATTAAAATGGCTTCTGGAAGAGAACTTAAACTGGCTGAATACCACCACATTATGGATATTTCCGGATTTGAGATGATTCCGATTTCTGGAATCGGGATGATGCCCAGAGACCGGAAATCAACTCCAGACGCTGTTGTGAAATTCAAGGTAAAGACTTCCGGTTTCTGGAAAACAGACATAGTTGACCAAATACTACCTCATACGAGTACTTTTGAAATCAGGATGATGTCCAGAGGCCTAAAAACTATAGTCACTGTATACTTTACTAGTCTGGCGGACTGGATTTCGGGAACCAGTGTGAACTGTCAAAACGGGAACCAGTCGATAGTGCGTCGATTTTCGCATTTGAAGTATTGTAATCGTGCCGTAGAAAGATACAGAATAAATTAGACTCAATAATTGGACTTTTTGTGACAATTGCTATTTTTCTGAGAATAGTTATTGTAATGAATTAATGATATCACAATAATGTTAAATTTGTACATGTGAGAAAATCACAAGGAATATATTCTTTCGTCGCATCAATAACGTGCTCTTTTTATAATTAATTGTTTATTGATAACATTATACTGCCATAGATTTGCTGTCCTGTCGCTTTTCACGCTGTACTATTGTACGGGAAATGCTCAATCGAAACAAAATGATTATTTTTTTATAATATTCTCTTTCAACGAATAAATGAATTATCAGGTAACTCGCAAAATTTTAGCCATTTTCCTCTAATCTCCGCATTTTTTGGAAACCGGAGTAAACTTTTTTGTTTCTTTGTCCTTCGCCAATTGCTGTTACATTTGTTATAAACGCATTTTATTTTGACATCAAATGTTTACTTTCAAAGAAGTCATATGCAACATGAATTATATCCCGTGTTGTCAGGATTTTAATGTGAAAAAGTGGGTTGCCAGTTGCATGGTTCCCCACTCCGCCAGACTAGTAAAATACAGTGACTATACTAAAAACGACTCTAGTGGCCTCTGGAAAAGATTCAAAAATGGCCAAATACCACCCAATATTGGTATTCCTGGATTAAGGATGAAGCCTAGAGACCGAGAATCAATTTCACACGCTAATGCAAGGTGATTGCTTCCTGTTCGTTTGGTGTCGTTTTGAGGTCCCTGAACAGCATCCCGATTCCGAAGGTATGCATATTTGGTGGTATTTGGTCTATTATCTTCCAGATGGTCTCGAGGTACGATGTTGGCCTAACAAGGCAGTCGTCGTAGGTTCGAGTCTCGGCTCGGGAGAAACTGTTAGTGTCAGTAGGATCGTAGCGCTAGCCCCGCAATTGTCCTGAACACTAAACAGTCGGCTGCGAAGTCTGTGTATAAATAAACAGAAGGTCAAGTTCCGAATCGGAATGTAGCACCAAGGCTTTGCTTTTTTTTGGTCTATTTAGGCTGGTTTCCGGAAACTGGAAGTCACCATCTTAAATTTCGACTCCGAAAATACTCTTATTCGATAGTATTCTGCCAATTTAGGTCCTTCCATATAACGGAAGTCACCATTTTGAAATCCAAAATGGCGTCGTAGGTCGTTTTCCGGTCTCTAGATATCATCCCGGTTTTGAAAATACCCATACTGGATGGTATCTGACGTTACATTGGTACTTATTACGGGAGTCACTTCACGGTGAAATCAGAGTGAAGTGAACAAAATCCTATTACGGGACTCACGTAAGTGAGAAAAACGTCGCGAAGTGACATCTGCCGTGGAATCTGGGTTATTATGAGTGTCATATCAGTGAAGTGAGAACGGAAAAAGCGACGTTTCGCGTGGAATTATTTTACGACCATTTTGAACGGTGAAATGATTCCACGAAGCTACCATAAGTCTTAAAGTTGATTGATTTGTTATCTAATGGTAAATATTGGATTTTTTCTTCAGTAACGAAGCGAATCAGAGTTTGATCCGTGCCTTAAAGCGGTCAATTTTTCATTTTTTTGCCCGATGAAAAAAATACAAACTAGTTCAGGAAATTTTCGATACCGACAATAACATTTTTTTTGATGCCGAATGTCTTAGAAATGCAGAACACGTCAAGATCTGGTGTTATCTAAAATAACGGGAAAAAAC
Organism: Wyeomyia smithii; assembly: GCF_029784165.1. Lineage (NCBI taxonomy): Eukaryota > Metazoa > Arthropoda > Insecta > Diptera > Culicidae > Wyeomyia > Wyeomyia smithii. Next base: position 27,452,502 of record NC_073696.1, on the reverse strand, counting down.
GACTTTGTGGGACTTAGACATTTTTGAGCTGGGAAACAATCTCATTTCACTTGTCCTATTCTCAATTTCACTTCACTGTCAATCTCACTCCACGGAGGTGATTTTTGTCACCTCACTTGAGGTGGAATCGGGAATAGGTCTAAAAAAGTGAAGTGCTCACGCTCACTTCACCGTGCAGTGACTCCCGTAATAAGCACCATTATTAACCCTCTAGTGCCCAAATTAATTTCTAGACGGGCTTCGGTGCAATCATTTTGAATCATTAAAAACACTTTTTAAGTATTTATTGAAGCTTCTTAGAGTTTTGACTGAAGCCCGCCAAATGGCGGCATTGGGCACTAGAGGGTTAAATTGTTTTTATGGCCGCTAAAATCCCCGGTGGAATCTGGCATATTACCATAACACCCAAATAACCAAAAACCATGAAAATAGCCTACGGAAGTAATTTTATGAACTTCGAACCCAGAATTGTAAGATCCTGTTGAAATATAATTAAAATTCCTCAGTATTGGATCATATCCTCAAAAACCGGAAGCAATGAACAAATTCTTCCGAAGCATCGTTGATACTGATTTCAAAGTAGATAAGTTATTGAATCTTTTGGTGCCTAAAGTATCGAAATAGAATAAAAATTGTCAAAGTTACATGAATTCTAATTTGGTGGCGGGGACTGGATTCGCAGTTCGGTCCAGGACCAAATCGGATTGGGTTGTAACAACCAGAGCACAACCTGCATTGCAAGAAACGGCGGTTTTCTACCTTAAATAAAGAGTCTTACAAAAGTACGAAAGCCTTGTAATGAAATTGGAGAAATTGTTTCTGCAGTGGGGGCACCCAAGGAAAACATGGCAAAAGAGTTGGTCATGTGAAATTCAAATCGATCTTTTAAGAACACAGATCCTGATGGAAGTTTGAAATCCTTGGAGAGCATGAATACTGGGGTGGCAATGACTGTGTGGAAAAAAATTTACCATCGAATTTCAAAAACCGACCATGTACATTTTGTTCATAGTCCCAAAACAATGATCTAGTCTAGTCTAGTCTACTCTAGTCCACACTAACGAAGCCAGTACTTGAGAGGATCCTTGAAACTGATATCCACTTTTTTTTTCAGAGTAGGCAGTGTGATTTTGCACTCGTATCCAAGTGAGTTTTAAAACTTGCTTGCACATTTATTTTCGGTTTGCACGTAAACCCTACTAACAGTGCATTACACATGAGTTGGATTTGAGTTTGAATCCTGCATAACAACAATTGCATAAAAATCGAATTGCGATGAAATTCGCGCCGTGTCTGCTGCAACAGTTTGTTGCATTGTCCTTTAAAAGCATAAATTGAATCTAAAAACAAAACTCATCGCGCCACATCATCGCCTGCATCGTTGGATACATCGTGCACTGCATGGATTGCACGCATTTAAACTCAATCGATCAAAGTGTGCGGTGCAAAAAAACTCAAACTATCGAGAGGAAGCAGATTCAAGTTGGATTCAAATCTGAAAATGTGTTACTCAGTTCAACTTTGCACGAGTTCATGCCATCACTGTTTTTTTTTTTAAATGATTTCCATAAATTTTTCTTGTCAACGGCCAGGCCTACTGTGTAGCGCAATATAATATAATATAATATAATATAATCTAATGTCGTTTTCGTTTTTGCGGTGTAGCTACCCCGCGGACTACACTTTGTCCTATCACTGTTTTTTTTTTCATTTTCTGGACTATCCCGGACTACCCTTTTTCTGTCCCGGACAGTCCGCGAAAGAATCAGAGTGCAGTTTTGAAGACACCAACACATTCACACGTATGTGTCAAAATAAAAAAAAATGTAAAAACGAATTCGACATAAGAACGGGGACAATCTGTACCAGCCGATCCCTATGTAAGAATTAATATAATTCGTTGGGAGTGACAAAGCTGAGAAAGTACACTCCTTTGTTGACCAATCTCCTGGGATGGAACATAGGTATTTCCTCCTTATGTTCGGATTTCGAAACCAAGGATATAGCGCCTTGACTCGTTTTTCATTGACACAAAACAATGATCTGTGCAAAATTTCAGCTCAATCGGACATGATTTAGGGGTGCCTCAAAGCGCTCAAGGTTGTGATTATTCGACCTTCGAAAATCCACCACCAATTTTTGGCCGAAAATCGACCTCCTAGGACTTCTGGGTTTTTCGGGCCCTTGGTAGATTTTCGAGGATCGAAAAATCACAACTTTGAGCGCTTGAGGTACCTCTTAATCATTGCTGATTGAGCTGGAATTTTGTACAGATCATTTTTTGGGCCAATTAACAAAATGTACATGGTCGGTTTTCGAAATTTGGCATGACCCTTATGAATACTGAAGAGATAATGGTTTATTTTGACGTCACTAGCGATAAGAAAATGTCAAACTAGTGATAAGAAAATGTTCTCCTGTGACAGTTGAAGAAAATTTAACACACCAACAGTTCACTTTCTACTCATTTATTTACTATATATATCAAACTATGGCTGGGCGAAAATAAGGCATAAGATCTTACCCTCTAATGAAATGTGATGTGAAGCGGTAGAATGCACCTTTTTGATTATAGGTAAAGTTCTACTGAAAAAAATTGAACCACAAAAAACAAAATCAAAAAATAAATCCATCCCTTTTGTCTAATTAGCACGCAGATTACAGGATTACAGATACATTCCATTCACGAGGAAATCGGCATCATGCGCATACGAGGATTTACCCTGCCGTCTGATTCTTCGCCGCGCCACCTTCATGCGGCAGCCGATCATAATGGCCAGGGCAGCGGTGAGAATGGCACCTGAAAGAACAGTTAACTTTTCTGTGTACTTCCTTCCACATACAAGCAAATAACCAAATTACCTAAGGTCAAGGAAAGAACCGCCCCACCAGGTCTCTCCGCCAGGCCGTCATGATCGGCGAACTCAATTTCCAAATCGTTCCGGAGCATTTTCAGATGTTCATGCACCGGAGCGGGCGGATGCTCTTCGGCTCCGATGGCCTTGTCCTTCTTGGTGGACGACTTGGATTTGTTCTTCTTCTTGTGTTCTTCACTGTGCTGCTTGTGATGCTTGTGTTGCTTTTTCTTCTGCGGAGGATCCGGCTTGTCCTCGCTCTCCGGTTCCTCGCCGGAGGTCTTACTCTCCTGGTACTGATCGTCGTACGATTCGTACTCCTCGGAAGATTTGGGTGACTTACCGCGGGGTCCGGATGATTTTTTTGGTTGAGTGTCAACCGGGCTGGGCTGTTTGGTCAGGTCTACTTGGGGGACGGGGTTGCCCACGGCGGGTGCTACCGGGGTTTGCTGCTGTGGGTTCTGAGGGGGAGTTATTTGGGCTGCAGGCTGCATAGCTGGAGGCTGGATTGGATCCGGTTGATGTTGAGGTGGAGGTTGAACGTATTGCTCCTGAGGTAGCTGTGGTTGGTTAGGCCACAGCGGTCTCTGGGGAGCGGTCAGACGTGGATCTGTCCATTGCTGTGCGCCGGATTGGTAGCCGGTCTGCAGGGGTAGATAAGGACCATTACGGGGGATGTTCGGGACGTAGCTTGTATCGGGTAGTGGGTCCTGGTACTGGGAAGGAGCCATCTGGTTCGCTGCTAGCTGCAGGCCACTCTTGTGGTTGAATATGCGACTGTCGGGAGCATCTGAAAGTAGGGAGCAAATTGAAATTTATACAATAACAGAGTTTAGTTTGACGAGGAAGGCCAAAAGTACAAGCGCATTGGAAGTAGGAGAGAAATTTAGATAATTTTACAGCCCTATTATATGACGCACATCGTGGAATAAACAGAAGCATAACATGTTTTTTAATTGTAATCAATTGCCTAATACAGCATAAAAAAGTGTTGTTTATTCATAAAACTTTTCATTGAAAACCCTTCCATCCAGAACCAAATAATTTAATTGTCCGAACAGAAATTAATACTTTACATCAAAGTAGTCTAGAAACTTCAGAGGCACTGTCAGTGACTTTGAGTGGGTAGTTTTTTTTTTGTTCTAATTGTTCTGTAAACAACAAAAGGAACTGATTGTGTTGATTATCACGTTTTTTTTGGAGAAAAATCAGGATCATTAAGTATGCAACAATCGAAAGTTCCATACTCACCCAAGTAACCACTTGGTTGTGTATCCGCCAATGGTCTGGGCCATGGCTTTGGTGCCGTCATCGGATCTTCTCGATTATGTGACATCTGATGAAGGATTTTTTGCTGGTCCGGTTGCTGACCTCCCCGAAACTGTTGTTGTTGCTGTTGCTGATACTCAGACGGGAACATCGGTGAGTTGGCCAACGGAATTGGATTCAATAATGGCTGCATCGGTTGCTGTTGAGGTTGCTGCTGTTGTTGATTAGTTACCGGTTGAAAAGCTTTAATCGGAGGAGGGCGCCGACATTCTGGACCTTCGTCACTGCCATCGGTACACTGTGGAATTCCATCGCAAGCATTGTAAACGGCAATGCATTCCCCAGAATGGCAAGGGAATTCGTAGTGACCGCACTGGGACGGTGTGGTGGTCTTCGTTGTGGTTGTGGTCGGCAGTTGACCCAGTTGAACGCCAAGCGGTGGGATCAAAGTGGTTGTCGTTCCATCGCTGTTTAGTAGTTTGAATAATGCATTAAACTATAACTGGTCAACTTGCTTGACTTTGGAACTTACCTCTTTGTGGGTGACTTCGGCGCCTTCAAATTAACCAATTCCAGCTCATGCTGGGAAAGCTTGGCCACCGGAGCAGGCGGGGCCGTCAGGGAGTGAATTTGATTCACCAATGGAGGGGGCGGCTGCTCTACAGTGGGAATTTTTAGCACAGCGCTTGTATAGTTAGAATGCCGAGTGAATTTACAATGGAAATCTGTTGGGGGTCCGCACTGGAACAGAAAACAGGTGCCCTGGTTCTGGTGGGCAGTCGAAACGTAAGAGAAAAAAAAATTAATCAGTACCTATGATAACAATAGTGAATAATTTCGTCGCCTACATTATTACTTGTGTCATTTGTTAGTAAACATTTACGCCCAATTAGCTTACCTTCTCCTCGAACACAAACACGTCGCAGTTTACCGTCTCGCAGCACAGCCTCAGGCATTGCTCCCTCGAACTGACGTCGGCATCGTCCAGGAACTTTGCGCCCATGGAGCGTGATTCCTCGGTGCGGATGATCGTGTTCAAGTGGACATCAAAATGCGCTGCAAATAATCATCATTGTTCGATCAACAGTCGCCTCAAGTGCACTCGGGGCAGCGATGATCAATTACCTAGACAGGTCTCGAGATCCATTCGCTTGGCAATCGAGTGCTGCACCGGAAAACCGTCCCAACCTTGCGGGGTAACCTTGCCCAAGCAGAGTGCTAGTGCGAAAATTAGCCAGCGAGACTCGAAGTAGTTAAACTCGGCCATGTCTGACTCGTTTTTTAGTTTTTATTGATTCAACAGTTATCTACTGGCAATCGAATCACGAGCACGAATCGAGTGTTGGTTTTCACTTTAAGAGGATACACTAAAATATTGACAATTTTTGACTAACAACAAAACTTCACTTCAGCCAGCTGTTTTTAAAACGAAAAATCCAAACGATCCTTTTCCACGAACAATTAAACAATGAAATACGATATTGAGAAAGTTGTAGGCAACACTATTTTTTACTAAAATGCCCGATTAAAGTATGCTACCAGTTAAAATTCGTTTTTCCAGCTAGAAGCAGAACGGGCGCAGCAAATGGAAATGGCTGCTTGTCATACAACTTTTTCCCACTCCTCCTTTCGTTATCGGGCAGGAGTTCATTTGTTCCAAAGGGTGGTGGCAGCTGAAAAATCGATAACAAATGAACGCATGTGTTTTTTATGAAAAGTTACATACAGTGGAAGCTTTTGGATAAAGTTGAGAAGAATGATTATTACAGGGGGAGGTAGAAATAGTTTATTATTAAGGAAAGCTGCGATTAAGTCTAGAAATGATTTCCCAATGTTTTTATTTTTTTTTATTTTTCAACCCTTGTATCTTTGAATCTCTCAATTTTTGAATATTTAAATTTTTGAATATTTGAATCTTTGAATTTTTGGATCTTTTATTCGTTGAATCTTTGAATCTTGGAAATTTTGAATCTTTGAATCTTTGAGTCATTGAATCTTTGAATCTGTGAATCTTCAAATCTTTAAATCTTCAAATCTTTTAATCTTAAAATCTTTGAATTTTTGAATCTTTGAATCTTTGAATTTTTGAATCTTTGAATCTTTGAATCGTTGAATCGTCGAATCTTTGGATCTTAATATCTTTAGACTCTTCGAACCACTGAATCTTTGAATCGTTGAACCTATGAACTATTGACCGGAAGTTTTGCCAAAAGGATTATTCTTGTATTTTAATTCTAATTTTACGCTTTCGGTAAATGCAACCAATTTTATTTTAAACTAGCAGACGGCAAACTTCGTCCGCCCATTTTTTCTCTATTCAAATAATTTTGAATATTTTTAATTGATTTCACATATATACAAAGATTGACCTTGCGATTTGTTTATAGTTTGAAAAAGCGTGACGATACGGATATAGGGCTACAGTGATGGGCAAAATAAAGTGGGCACCTTCATCTTTATTTTCTTCTTTATCTGGTAAAAATGGCAAGTAAACCCCTCGTAATATTTGTCTGAATCTAATTTATTATGTTCTTTCAAAGATTTATTCGAGATTGGCTGTCCAACAGAAAAAAAAACAGTTTTTAGTCCAAAAAAAGAAATGACGAAATGAAGTGCCACTTTATAAAGGCATAAAAATTTTATTTAAACGCAAGCAAACAAAAAATCAAAAATTAATATGACTTCCTTTGACCTTCAACACCTCCTGCAATCGCTTTGGCATGCTGTCCACGAGATCCTTGAGGTGCTGTGAATCGAGATTTTCCCAGGTGTATTCCAGAGCATCGAAATACCGATGTTTGTTGGTAGCACCAGTTTTTTCCATCTTGGCGTCGAAAATTGCATGTAAATTCTCGATGGAATTGTGGTCGGGGTTTTGTAAGGGCCATTCCATCGGTTTGTTACGGCTTGACCGAAAGAATGCTTTAATCAACTTGGCTGCGTGCTTTGGACCTTTGTCCTGCTGAAAGACAAAGCGATCTTCCAGTCCGGTCTTGAGCAGAAAAACTTTCAAATTTTCTCTGAGAGTGGAGCAGTAAGATTCTGCCGTCATTATTTCGTCAATGAAACCAGGTCACGTAAAACACCCCCACACCATATTTCCCCATCCGTGCTTCATCGTTCCCTGGATATGGCGCTCCTGAAGCTCTTCGCCGGATTTGCGCCATATGCGAACCCGCCTCTTCTAATTGAAGATTTCGAACTTGGATTCGTCCGTCCAGAGCACTGTTTTCAAATATTCCATTGATTTGTCTGCGTGCTCATTGGCAAATTTCAGCCGGATCGCCTTATTTGCCTTGCTGATGAACGGCCGCTTCCGTGCAATCTTGTGCTTCACTGCTCCGATTGGACGTCAGTTTTTGGCCTGGGCGATTCACCACCCGAAGGTTTTCAGCTTCAGCATAATTTTTTCCACCGACCCTTTACTGATATTGTACTTCGTGGCAGTATTCCGGTGCGATTCACTCTTGTCGATGTCTCGAACCACTAATTTTTGGATGCAGACCGGAATCGTTTTCGTAATTACAGCGTTCGCCATTTTTTTCGACCTTACCGATCGCAAACCCGTGAACAAATGCTGCAGAGCCAAGGCAGAAGTTTTCAAACGTCAAAATATTCGAACATAAACAACCGAGGAGTTAACCCATGGGGTACTTTATTTTGTCAATATGTTTTTGTAAGTCAAAATGATTATTTTGTTCCATTTTAAAATCTCATATTTTTAACAGCTCAAACTGAATGAAACTTTAATAGAGCCTAATAAATAAGATTTAAAAAAATTAATACGAAGTGTTCACATGTCATTTTCACCATAAAAGAAAGAAAGGAAAAAAAAAGATTTAAGTGTCCACTTTAAACTGCCTATCACTGTACGTTCAGACTCAAAATAAAAAAGGAAATGATTGGTTTTATCGAAACGAGAACATCCTCGCCTTTTAACATCCATTCATCACCCTAATTCTGGAAACACCCATACTGGGTAGTATTCGGTCATTTTTGACTGTTTTCCAGAAACCGGAAGACGCCATCTTAAAAGTCAAACTGATGTCTGAGGTCGATTTTCAGCTTCTATGCATCATTACTGTTGTGGAAATATCCATATTGGGTGGAACTTGATCACTTTTGAATGTCTTCCAGAAACCGGAAGTCGCCATCTCGGACTTAAAAATGACATGTGAAGTCAATTTATGGCCTCTGGGCGTCATTCTGGTTCCGGAAATATTAACACCTTACCTTACCAAACAGTCCCAAGCCGTGGTGTGGCCTTTGCTGTACGAAAGAGTCGTCTCCATTCCACTCGGACATGGCTGCAGTTCGCTAGCTCTGCGGCCTGTCCGCCGAAGATGGTACGCAACACCTTCTGCCCGAAGACCGCAAGGGCGCGTTGGTCCTCAACAAGCATAGTCCATGTCTCATGCCCGAAGAGGACTACAGTTCTGACCAGCGTCTTGTAGATAGTTAACTTGGTGCGGCGACTAATTCTACTGGATCGAAGCGTCCTCCGGAGGCCAAAGAATGCACGATTTCCTGCCATAATGCGCCGTTGAATTTCTCTGCTGGTATCGTTGTCGGCAGTTACCAGTGAGCCCAGATACACGAACTCATCAACCACCTCGATTCCATCACCATCAACTTGAACTCGAGGTGGAAGGTTAGCACTGTCTTCTCGTGAACCCCTTCTTTTCATGTACTTCGTCTTCAATGCATTGATGACCAGTCCAATCCGTTTGGTTTCAGCCTTTAATCCCATGTACGTATCCGCCATCTTCACGAAGGTCCGAGCCACAATGTCAATAACATCGGCGAAACTAAACAGTTGAACCGACTTTTGGAATATCGTGCCATTCGTGTTAATCCCCGCTCTTCTAATGACACCTTCCAGGGCAATGTTAAATAGTAGGCACAAGAGATCATCACCTTGCCTTAGGCCTGTTCGAGTTTCGAAGGGGCTCGAGAGTACCCCCGATACTCGAACTCGATCCATCGGCGCTTTGACCAACCGCGTCAGTTTGTCCGGAAAGCCGTAGTCGTGAATAATTTCCCATAGCTGGTCCCGATCGATTGTGTCGTACGCCGATTTAAAATCGATGAACAAATGATGTATGGGCACGTTATATTCACGGCATTTCTACATATCCTGCCGAACCGCGAATATCTGTTTCGTGGTGGTGCGGGCACCCATGAATCCCACCTGGTAGTGCCCCACGAACTGCTCCGCAAATGGTGATAGTCGACCTTGTAGGCGGCGTTCAGCAGAGTGTTTGCCCTATAGTTGCAGCACCCCAGCTTGTCGCCCTTTTTATATATGGGACACACAATACCCTCCATCCACTCCTCCAGTTCCAGTACTCTTTCTTCCCAAACCTTGACAATGGCCCAGTGCACGGCTCTAGCCAGTGCTTCACCACCGTATTTCGATAACTCGCTGGGAAGTTGGTCCACTCCAGCAGCTTTATTGTTTTTCAGATGGTCAATCTCCTTCTCCACCTCCAGGAGATCGGGGGCTGGAATCCTGATGTCTTCTGGGAAATATTAATATTGGATGATATTTTGTCATTTTCAGCTGTGTTAGCTTCTGTGCATCATTTCTGTTAATTTTTGACACTGCAAATGAAAACGACGCATTTTCACTGTTGAAACGACCTTCAGCGGCAGCGGTGTTAATTTTCAATGGAAGTCAGATCATTGGAAGAAAGAGATGTCTGATTTATTATCGAAATTATTTGATTTGAGCCAATTCATTGTATGAAGTCGATGAACTAAATAAGCATTTACATTCTCAACCGCATAAACATCGCTAAAGCAACACAGCGTGTGCGAAATCACAGAAATGCTGCTATCGCCGTCAACTGACTGGAGCTGAAAGTCTCTTTCCTTCTCAGCTCGTTTGTTGAAAATTGAATTCAAAGATTTCAATTTCAACTGAAAATCCTTTCATGACAGTGAAGGTTTGCAGCGCTGATTCCGATTCCGGAAATACTCATATTGAGTGACATTTGGACACCTTCGACTGTTTTCCAGGCAGCGGAAGTCGCCATCTTGGATTTCAAAATGGCACCATAAAAATATTTCTAGCTCTTAAAAACTTCCACATGCCAAACTTGGATTTATTTGCTTGATTAGTTCTTGAGTCAGGCAGAAATTTATATTTCACTTGAACGGGAGCCCTACCATCACAGAACTGTATTTTTGGTTGATTCAATGGTTTCAACGGGGATTTGATGGTGGGTAAATTTGAAACATTTTCAGAAGTATCTCTTTGAAGTTTGGCAAGAAATATAGAACATATTATTATGTGATTTTCACGCTTGATTTCGTTTAGTCGATTTAAAATCAAGTGTGAAAAATAAAAAGGTTTGCAAGAAAATATCGTAGTAATGGGATATAAGGAGTAGAAAAAGAGATGACTAACGATTTGTTATGTCATAAGGGAAAAGATGCTGAAAAACGTTCCTACTATGACTACTAGGTGCAGCGAGGAAATAAAATGTAAGAAACAGTTTCGCCAAATTTGCTTTGATTCACTGGTCGACAAAATGAAAAAAAGTGCACTCCAAAAGCTCAAACCGGAAAAAATGAAAGACTATATCTATTCAACCATTCTTATGCATTTTGGTGCCCCCAGCCATTACCAAAACGCGTCAACTTACGTGAGAGTTCGCATAGTAATTGCTCGTCGGGTTGCGCACTTCAACGTTATGATTAATTAGGTCTCTGAAAAAAAGTTAGTGGCTAAGGACATCAAAATTCACAGGAATAGATGAATAGCTAAATCTTTCATTTTTTTTCGGTTTAAGCTTTGGAGTGCACCTGTGTTGACCAGCGTTATTAGAATTCGATTCATGCAATTTCTTCTAGTATCGATTACATCCTTATTAGAACAACTTCTAGTTCAACAACGAGCTCCATTTCCAAACTAATATCTTCAGGCAAAACTAAATTGTTAAAAAAGTAAGAAAATTGTTACTTGGTACGTCTCTCAGAAAGTTCAGCTACATATTCGGCTACATAGGGATGTAAAATGAAAATCTAAAACTGGAAAAAGTGAAAAATATATCCAATTTCAAATGTTATTAAATCGGTTAGTTTTCGATGGATTTCCTTCGTTCTTGCAGCAATAGATTGGAAAATCTTCTAAGATTGCTCCCAAGTGGAATAAATTGTAATTTTATTTTTCGAACAATTGTATTATTGAAAATTGTGAAGCCTTGTCAAAACGTAAAATTCGACCTCTGATTGGTCATTATATGATTGCTTCCCAAGCACGGTCGACAGAATTATAGACCTAGTAATTCGGAATGTTTATTTGGCCTATTAAAGAGCCTGTTTCAGCCGAAACTGCTCATATTAGTTCGAGACCGCGACTACAACAATCCTTACTTAACAGCATCAGCAGTAGCAGTGGTATCAGCAACGATATTGGGGCCAGCTGATACAGCGGCATATCCTCTAGTGATAGCTGCCTTTGTGCAGTAGAGGGCAGAATCAGTAGTAGGTACATTAGTCGGCACTTCCTCTAATAAAAAATTGCCGTATTTTGACAACACACAAACGTTTTTAAATGCTGGCTTTCAAAGTATATGGGCCATCAAAAACAGCTTTCAACAGTATTATCAGAAAAATGCCTTAATCTCCTGTGTCGGGGTGCGATCAACATTGTGTCCTATATGGAATTTCATATATTTTCATTCCAATATTACGAAAAATATGCAACAATATTACTTTCACTTACCATGAAATAAAACCATAGAAAACAAAATAGCGATGGAAGTTCAAAAACAGAAATAAAAAGAGAGAACCCATAACTTTAAATTGAAAAAATATTTAGGTTTTGTAATAACCAGAAAAATCTTACAAACGATTTCTTGCGTTATTTTTCAATAAGAAAGCTAAACGACTTTTTCAAATAAACAAAAGTGTAAAAAATTATTATCCCGAGATTGACTCATATTACCTCAGGTGATTAAGTGAAATTTTCCAAAATTAGTTTAAAGCTACAAAAACAATTTATCTGGCAATGCTTCCGGTCAGAATGATATTTTTTCGAATACTACGGCTGATTTTTTTCAAAAATTACCCATTACCCATTTGAACCTATTTATGTTTTATTTATTTATTTATTATTCTTCTACCGATTGCAGCTACGAAAAACATGTTCTGTTGACGTTCTGGTTACGTTTCTCTTCATCCCTCAACCCGGCACGTAAAGGGTAAAAGTCGGCAAAAGCTCCGTACTCTGCAAAATATTGCAACGGAAACGCTGCTTCCCTCAGTGTATGTGTGCTGGTAACATGACGCAAGGAAAACCCTGTGCTCCAATGAGGGACGCATGCGCTTTCACTGTTTACTGTTGACGACTGGCCTACTGCCAGCATGCTTTCCCTGTGCAATTTGTTTATTTGAGCAAAAAAGGAGAGCGACACGTCGGAGTGGAGTCGTGAGTGAATTGAAAGAGAATCGAATCGGCGGCGGCCGACAGCCAAGCAGGTTGTCATAGTTGCGGCAGTTTCCCACAGCAGTCGACGTGAACTTGGTTGCGACGCGTCACGGGAGCGGTTCGTGAAATTTGTGCTCGCTTGCGGACGGCTTCCAGTAAGGTTTTCGGCCGCGCGTGCACCCGGGGAACGTTCGAACGTTGTGTAATAGTTAAGTTGTTGAACCTTTACCGTCTGACAAGGTAAGTACGTAATGCGCTTTTGGTTAACCGTGCGGAAAAAATGCGATGATTAGATTGTAATTGATTATGCTTTGGCCGTTTGACGGAAGCAGCCTGCAATTGGATCAATTTTAGAAAAAAATTACACTGAAGATGTCAATTTCCGATAAAACTCTGCATACCATCACTTCAGCCCCGCACGAATACGCGAGCGGCGGCATGTGAACCCGGGATGAAAGAAAATGCGATTGGAATGTGTGTAGAATCCGTGCGGGGTCTTAAGGGTGAGAAAATCGATTCCTGCTGTCGGGCTCTCTCTTTCTGAAGTGCGCAGCGGACGGATGCTTTGCGGTCTGTCTGTGCTTTCTGGTCTCGCAGGCCACGACAGACCAGGCCAGGCCGGATATGCTGGATTGCAGTGTGAACACAAAGGAGGGATTCGATGTACATCCACACCCCAGATCCCGATTCGGTTCGGTATTCCGGTAGGTCGGAACGAGGGTGAAGGTTTTTCACTTTACCTACCCCAGCATCATTTCCTTCGACAGGTGTGTGTCTGTGTGCGCGCTGTTTCGTTCGAGTAAGTTTCGAAGTGTTTTTTTTTTCATTTCACGTCGCTATGATAGACGGCAAGAAAAAAAACGGCTAACACGACAAAACACGATACTTTATCCTCCCCCGCTTGGGTAAAAGGCATGACTTGCAATAATAAGGGCTGTGGGCTAAAGAAGCTAAAGAAGCGTGGAAATACGCTAAGGGGGGACTGAATTAATCTTAGGAGTTATTGGGTGGAGTTTTGCTCTATTATATAATAAGATTAGACGATCAGTTGAAATTGAATAAAATTCAATCATAACAGGTGAATTTGATATTGGTCCTTTGTTTGAATTTCTCGCTGCAGTACACGTAAAACTTTGCTTAAAATAATTAGCAAATAAAATTATTAATTCAAACGCCATTAAATTGATCAGCCGGAAAAATTCCGCAGAGTCAATCTTGTCAGTAGTTACTGTCCAACGACACGTTCTCCGACAAATCCTTGACCTTCGGAATAGACAGTCGCTGGTTGACTAACAAACTAACATGTGCTAATGAAAAAAGCACCCTCCCCCCACACTCCCAATGGGGGCCACACATGCCGAACTTTAACGATGCAACTCGACACTGTGGCTGTGTGTGCTCATAGATTTCATCGCCATTCGCGCGCCATGTCGACTAGAAATCGTAAGAAAAGTCAGCCAACCATAAAAAGCTTTGAGTAAACGATTGTTTCTTTTTGCTGTTGCTGTTGCTTCTGGCACGTGGATTCGGAGGTGTTTTTAAAAGGCAAATACTCGATTAAACAATATAATAGCTCATGGCTATGGATCGCGCATCGCGCTTGCCAAATCGGATGGGCTTCACGAGAGGTGAACAAAAACACCAAATGCTGGTTTGGGTTTTTCATTATGACGCAGGTGTTACCATGCGTCTCCGTTATTCTTATGTTATATAATAATTTCATGATTTTACGATTTTATGACTTTGTGATTTTATGATTCTATTACATTATGATTTTATGATTGAATTGTTGCATCAAAATCAAAATTATCTCATAGTCTCAATGCCTGTTCCCACAAAAATTATAATTAAATGTTTACGCAACCATCACCTTGAAGCGCACACTTTATGTACGTCCTCAAGCTTAAGCGACCGCTTATCTGTAAGAGCAGTTCGCATTGCTCACGACCCGGGTGAGACCCACCCGAACGAGGGCACGGCTTGGTGTGGTGACCTACTGCGGAACAAATTATACCCACGTGCAGTACAGTCCGCTAGTTCTCAAGCCGCAGTTGATGAAGAGGTTCAGCCACGAACCCCAACAGTTCGTCAACCGTAAACGGATTTGCCCCGTTACTGGTCGCATAAAGTTTACGGATTAGGTCACATCACGGTACTCTCCATCCGTCGCTTGGCTTGGCTTGGTTGATAGCATCGTCGCCGTCGTCGTCGTCGTCGTCACCGCCTTTCAACTCTAAGCAGCTCAGCGCCGCACGATTTCCAATAAGTACCATATACGACACATTCATATTTCAGCAGATCAGGCTTTTAGGTTTGTGTTTTAAAGCCTCGGGTCTGTTCAAAGAGACCGCCCCGAACGGTGCACCATCTATAGGTCATCAGTTGAGCGGCAGACGATTAAGATGATCGGCTTTCCTAGAGATTGACCGACAACACAACCGGCTGGACTTTTCGTGAACATCGTCGGTTTTGTACTATTTTGTGCTAGAGTGGCTGAAAACTATAAAATATCGACACGGGAAATCAATCAGCGACACAGCTCCACTCGCGACGCTGATGCGCGGGACAAAGACATTAACTTCAGCTTTGCGGAGGTGGCTTATTGGTGAGAAGTTTACTGCATTTGAGTTATCCTCTTAAAGCCATATGTAAGTTTTAAACACATCCTCCACACATATCGGTCGCTTTGAAGCGTTACGGTTGTGTGTGCGGTTGTTGCAGATTTTTTGATCGTTTATAAGCATTTATTCTGATGGGTTTAGAATGGGGTTTTGCTAGTTTCAGCCGTGCCTTGCAAGTGAGATATTTTACCATTTCGACAAATTGGTAGGTGCTTTGGATTATTTCTTGGCTTTGTGTTCTTTCACTGTTCTATTTTATCTGTAGTTGTTTTGATTTTTTATTTATGATACAAAAAATAAACACAATAATAAACAGCTTATTTAAGTTTTAAATAGTTTATTTGACACGGCACGATACAATTTATGTTTAACTGAGCCAAGTACATTTTTTTTTAAATTCTAAATTAGCAGGGAAAAGAGGGAGGCCTTTTCTTTATTCTCGCGGCCGACTACGAGCTAGTGGGGATTTAAGGTGAGAGGAGGGGTGTTACAATTTTGTTTTTAATTATTTTATATTACAGAATGTATTCATTTGTACGTGGCTAACCAGTGATGTTCTGTTTGAGCAGTTTTGGTCTGAGGTGTCTGCGTAAACATAGAGATGCCGAGTCTTCATTTTAGTGTCTCCAGCCGGGTGTATCATTCTCTTTCAGTTTGTGACAGAAATTGTATTCTAGCAAATAGATAAAAGAAATCAAATTTTAATGCCAGCATTTTTTATAAACCCGTATTGTTGTGTCATGTACTGGAGATCACCGCTTCCCAGAATGTCTCTAACGGGTACGTTCGGTTGTTTTCCTCGGGCCCGAAGGGAATCTATAAGCTCAGACCTAACACCACAGTATTCGGTACACGACCAAACAACATGCTCGATGTCATGGTAGCCATCGCCACAAACGCAGTGATTACTGTCTACAAGCCCTATACGAAAGAGATGCGTGTTTAACGTATAGTGATTGGACATAAGTCTGGACATCACGCGAATGAAGTCCCGACCTACATCCAACCCCTTGAACCATGCTTTCGTCGATACCTTAGGAAAAATGGAATGTAGCCACCGTCCCAGTTCATCTGAGTTCCATGATGATTGCCAACTGTTGAGTGTTCTCTGACGCAAAATGCTATAAAATTCATCATAAGCAAATGGTCTTTCATAAATATCGCCGTCAATAGCACCCACCTTAGCTAAAGAGTCAGCCTTTTCGTTACCCGGAATCGAGCAATGAGAAGGGACCCACGCTAAGGTAACCCGGTAATTTTTATCTGTTAAAGCACTTAAAAACCGCCGTATTTTCCCCAGGAAATACGGGGTGTGCTTCCAGGCTTCATTGATCGCAGAGCCTCAATGGCACTGAGACTATCTGTGAAGATGAAGTAGTGGTCTATGGGTAGGGTTTCGATGATTCCAAGAGAGTACTGAATAGCAGCAAGTTCTGCGACGTACACGGAAGCAGGAGCATCGAGTTTGTAGGAGGCGGTAAAATTTTCGTGGAAAACACCGAAGCCAGTGGACTCATCTAGATTAGATCCGTCAGTGTAAAACCTTTTATCATAACTAACATGTTTAAACTTATTGGAAAAAATCTTAGGGATCTCTTGGGGTCGCAATTGATCCGGGATACCAGAAATGTCTTGTTTCATGGTGGTGTCGAAGAATATAGCATTATTAGAAGTAGCTAAAAGTGCGACATTGGAGGAATCGTATGAAGAAGGATTAATATCTTGAGCCATATAGTCAAAATATAAAGTCATAAATCTGGATTGAGATTGAAGGTCGACCAACCTCTCGAAATTTTCAATTACTAATGGGTTCATAACTGTGCATCGAATAAGCAACCGGTAAGAGAGATTCCAAAAACGATGTTTCAACGGAAGAATACCCGCTAACACTTCAAGACTCATCGTATGGGTCGACTGCATGCAACCCAAGGCAATACGCAAACAACGATATTGTATTCTCTCTAATTTTATAATGTGCGTGTTCGCGGCGGAGCGAAAGCAGAAACAGCCGTACTCAAGAACTGACAATATCGTTGTTTGGTATAACCTTAGAAGGTCTCCTGGGTGAGCACCCCACCAAGTTCCGGTAATCGTACGAAGAAAATTAATCCTCTGTTGGCATTTTTGTGTCAGATACCTAATATGACAAGCCCAGGTGCATTTAGAGTCGAACCAGACCCCGAGATATTTAGCGACTAAAACCTGAGAGATCGTTTTACCCGTTAGTAGGAGCTGCAGCTGAGCTGGGTTATGCTTCCTAGAAAAAACGACCAGCTCAGTTTTCTCCGGAGAGAATTCGATACCCAGCTTAAGAGCCCATTCAGACAAATTGTCTAAGGTATCTTCCAATGGTCCTTGCAGATCGCTAGCCTTGCCACCAGTAATGGATACAACGCTATCGTCTGCAAGTTGCCTTAGCGTGCATGAATTTGCAAGACATTCATCGATGTCATTGACGTAAAAATTATATAAGAGAGGACTTAAACATGAGCCCTGGGGGAGGCCCATGTAACTAATTCGGGAAGTTGTCGAATCGCCATGTGAGAAATACATATGCTTTTCTGACAACAAATTGAGCAAAAAGTTATTCAAATTTGGTGAAAGTCCCTGCGAATGAAGTTTCGCGCTTAAAACTTCTACAGAGACAGAGTCAAAAGCCCCCTTAATATCCATGAACGCAGAAGCCATTTGCTCTTTTCGAGCAAAGGCAAGTTGAATTTCAGTAGAAAGCAACGCTAGGCAATCGTTCGTCCCTTTGCCCCGGCGAAAGCCAAATTGAGTATCTGAAAGTAACCCGTTTGTTTCGACCCATTTGTCTAACCGTAAGAGGATCATTTTCTCCATTAATTTCCGGAGGCAAGAGAGCATCGCAATCGGCCTATATGAATTGTGATCAGAGGCAGGTTTCCCGGGTTTCCGAATAGCAATGACTTTTACCTCCCTCCAGTCATGCGGAACAATATTTAGCTCAAGAAACTTGTTGAACAAATTCAACAAGCGTCTTTTTGCAGAGTCGGGTAGATTCTTCAACAGGTTGAATTTTATTCTATCTAACCCTGGAGCCTTATTGTTGCACGACAGGAGAGCCATTGAAAATTCCAACATCGAAAATGGAGGCTCTTCCGTAGTTACTAATAACGCGTCGCGAAAGGTTTTCTGTTCCGGTACAGAGTCCGGACAGACCTTTTTGGCAAAATCGAGTATCCAGCGATCTGAATACTCCTCGCTTTCATTCGAAACGTCACGGTTCCGCATGCGCCTGGCGGTATCCCAAAGAGTGCTCATCGCTGTTTCCCTGGACAACGCGTTTACGAACCGCCGCCAGTACCCGCGTTTTTTCGCCTTTACTAAGCTCTTCATCTGCCTGCCCAGTGCCTCGTACTTTCGAAGCAGGTTGACAGTGCCGTACTCCCGGTAGTCCTTATACGCCGCGGACCTTCGCGCGTACAGCTCAGAGCACTCTTTGTCCCACCATTTGTTGGGAGGGCGCTGTCTAATCGTTACCCCGGGTATCGGTTTCGTCTGAGCTTGAGTCGCGGCGTCGATTATCAAGCCAGCTAAGAACGCGTATTCTTCCTCCGGAGGAAGTTCCTCGTGAGTCTCGATAGATTGCGCTATAATAGACTCATAACACTTCCAATCAATATTACGTGTAAGGTCGTAGGAAATATTGATTGGGTTCGGGGAAGTTGAACCATTAGCAATTGATATAACGATTGGAAGATGATCACTACCGTGGGGATCGTTGATTACTTTCCACCGGCAATCTAACGCTAGTGATGTCGAGCAAAGGGATAGGTCAAGCACGCTTTCACGTGCTGGAGGATTAGGTACACGTGTCGCTTCCCCAGTATTCAAAACTGTCATATTGAAGTCGTCGATCAAGTTACAGATTAAAGAAGATCGGTTGTCGTCGTACAGCGACCCCCATAGCGAACAGTGAGAATTAAAATCTCCCAATATCAAAAAAGGCGCGGGAAGCAACTCTGCTATATCAGTGAGATGCTTCTGTTCAATCCGCGCGGATGGAGGCATATATAACGAAACAAGGCATAGGTCTTTTCCATTCATATTCGTTTGAATGGCAACGACTTCAATATTCGAGATCGAGGGGAGGTCGATTCGGAAGAAGGAATAGCACTTTTTAATCCCTAAAAGTACCCCTCCATCGTGTGAGTCTCGATCTCGACGAATAATGTTAAAATCGTGGAAATTGAGTTGATCGTTTGAATTGAGAAAGGTTTCACAGAGCGCAAATGCGTCACAATTGTATGTATTTATTAAATGAGAAAATAGATCGAATTTGGGGATGATACTTCTGCAATTCCACTGTAATACAGTGATAAAATTCCTAACCTCTTTCGCCGTATTAGTCATCGAAAGATATGATAGCTGAAATGAGGGGCCAAGTTGCTGCTAGTTGCATCAAAAAGGTTTTCACTGTAGGAAGAAGGGCAAGAAGAATATTTTGTAGGGGATCTGGTATGTTGAATGTTTTAAATATCCAGTCCACAATATCAGAAAATTTTATGAACCCTGTTTCTTTTTTATCTTCTGATCGAGAAATGGGTGCACGAGGGGTTTTTGGTGCCCCAGGAAGCGGTGGGTACTCCTGGTTTGATTTAAAATTAAAACCGGGAGGTACTTGCTTCGGTTTTTCTTCACCGCTTCCTTTTTGTGTTGGCTTATTGGTCATTCCGCTAGGGGTTATCTTGCGACCTTTGCGAGAAAGATTAGGAGAGTTGATCATTCTCCTCTTCCTAGATCCTTCTGGCATGGCATAAGAACACCCTTCGAGGGGATCGTCAGATGTACCCTCATCGGTTGGCAAAAAGGAAAAGATGTTTCCTGTCGAGGGTGGCTCAGCACTCTTCAGCATTTCTGCGAAAGAGCGCTTTGATCGTTCCTTGAGGGAACGCTTTATTTTTTCCTCGCGCTGTTTGTACGCGGGACACGCCGAAAGGTCATGCCGAGTTCCCTCGCAGTAAAGACACTTTTCAGTATCCTCACTGCAAGCGGTCTCAGCATGATTGCCTCCGCACTTGCTGCAGCGTGCCTTGTTGCAGCAGTAGGTGGCTGTATGACCTAACTGCTTGCAGTTTTGGCAATGCATGACCCGCGGTACGAACAGGCGTACAGGCAGACGAACCCTGTCCAAAGAGATGTAGTTCGGCAGTGCGGATCCGGCGAATGTTACACGGAAGGAATCCGAAGGGAAGAATTTCTTCTTCCCTTCTTCGATGGATACTGAATGCAATTGCTTGACATCCAGTATCTTTACATCTTGAATCAGGGGGTTCTTGAAGCAGCCAACCCCGTGACGCAAAATGTCATCGACCGTGAGGCTTCCTTCGGTAACCACACCGTCGATCTCCACGTCCTTGGCAGGGATGTACACGCGGTACTCTCTCGTGAAGAGCTCGTAGCTAGCAATTGCGTTTGCTTGCTTCAAGCTACTCACAACAACTCGCAGTTTGTTCGGTCTAACCTTTGTAATTTCGGTTACGTCCGAAAACTGTTTTGCCAGGTCCTTGCCGATTTGAATTATATTTAGAGGCTTCTTTATGGGCCTGAAGTAAACTACGAACGGACCTTTCGAAGCATCTGGGTAAGCTTTCACCCGTGTTGCCGGTACCCTTGGTACGGGGCTAGGTAGCGGGGAAGGTAGAGGGGAATTGATGGGGGAGATCTCAATCTCTTCCCCAGTTGTTTCCACATCCAGGAATAGTTGCACCTGCATGTCGTCCATTTTGCGGGAGCGTTACGCTCTACCGCACACAAACGATAAATATTCGAATGTGGGGGGGGGGGGGGTCAAATAGTTGCTATTAAATTTTAAAAACAATTTTTCAAACTGCAATGGATCAAAATAAAAAAAAAGGCAGTAATACTAATACTAATAACAATAGTAATAATAATAATAATAATAATAATAATAATAATAATAATAATAATAATAATAATAATAATAATGATAATAATAATAATAATAGTAATAATAATTATAATAATAACAATAATAATAATACTATTAATAATAATGATAAAAATTCTAAAGTGAATACTTCACCGAACGTCTAAGTCACGACCTCACGGCTGATAGTAGGATTAATCGAGCGTCTCCGCAGAACAAACAATGACGATCCAGCTTCGTGTTGTGACACAGTGGCCGTATCCTACACGCGACCTTGTAGATGCCACTTGTAGTTGACTTCCACTCGCTCGATCGTATGGTGGTCCGTGCTGCTAGCGGGGTAACAGCGGTGCGGGAGAATTATTCTTGCTGATATATCAGCTGTGTATCGGATCACTGGCGGGGTAGCCTGCCCCTACCAGTGTGCAGAAGATGTTTCTGCCGATATATTGCAGGCTATTGTTATCGCACACAAGAACTAATCGAAAAAAAAAAAACACCCGTACGATAACTCGTGTATTGTTATTTTGCGAATCAAACGGAGATAAACAATTTGCGTCTAATCAAGACGAAAGCAAAACAACGAATAATAAACAGCTTATTGTTCTTGCCAATTTTCACATATTTTACATTTGTTGGTGCTAGAGTATTTCATAATAATTTGACAATTAATTAATTTGTATGGCCGACTGAAGAGAAATGTTGAGAGAGCGGGAAAAAATATGGCGTCGTTTGAAGTCCTTATCGGTCTACTTTTGTAGCACTGTTATTGAAAAACTCTTTAAAACCCTGACATTTTTATTATTGGATCTTTTGAAGTTTATCTAAAAAAAATACAGAAATATTTTTTTTTAAATAAGGGGGGGGGGGGGTTGTTAGTAGCCTAAATATTTGTGATAAATATAAGTAAATAATGAGTAAGTGTGCCCAATCACAAATGGTTAATTGTTAAGATTTGTTTGCTTTCGCAATTAAGTCTTATCATTCGTAGGGATTTAAACCTACTTGTCAAAAAAGGAAAGTAAACATACAACCAACTTAATTACTAACTTATTAACTATGAAAAGAGTTTATCGTAGCAATTGAGGATTGCTACGATTTTTTTCGAAAATTGGTAATAAATTTATTCAACATAGCTTCTAATGTTTAGACACCAGTCAGTCTATGTTAATCGAGTGTACTGAACCTAGGAGGACGCTTCAAAATCATTTTCGGAATTTTATTCTGAATCCTCTGAAACGTTTTCTTCCTTGTTTAACAACAACTTGACCAGATCGGTACAGCATAAACCATGTGTTGACCACCTTTTCCATATCACCTGCATGAGAGCTTGTGATCTCTGCCACACTGACAATCTATTTTCAGGAATCTCTGCTAAATCGGGTTCAGGAATTGAAGTTAGCGGTCGTTGAATCAAAAAATGCACTGGTGTCAACGCTTCATAGTCATCTGCATCGTTGCTGATAGGAGTGAGCGGTCGAGAGTTCAAAATTGCCTCAATTTGAACTACGACCGTTTGCATTTGATCATATACGAGAACATGCAAGCCAATGGTTCGTTTGAATAAGGTCTTGAACGATTTCACTGCAGATTCCCACAGTCCTCCAAAATTTGGTGAACGCGCCGGAATTAATTGAAATTCTATAGCGTCATCTGCTGATTCTTTTACAACATCGAATTGAAATTTTTGGTTGCAGAATAATGTACGGAGTTCGTCCAACTCTCGTTTCGCCCCAACAAAATTCTTTGCGTTGTCGCACATGATTAAATTTGGCTTACCGCGCCGAGACGAAAACCGTCTTAAGGATGACACAAATGCCTGGGTTGTTAGATCAACCACTATCTCCAAATGGATTGCCTTAGTGACTAAACAAATGAAAACAGCGACGAAGCATTTTACTGGCTGACAACGGCGATACGGGTAGGTTATTAAGAATGGACCACAGTAATCAATCCCAACTCTTCTGAATGCCGTGCATGGAGTTACTCTTTCAGAAGGAAGATCGGCCATAATTTGATCTAGTGCCTTGTGTTTTGCACAAAAGCAAGGAACGCACTCATGAATTACCTTCCGTACAAGGCTTCTGATGTGAATTGGCCAAAATCGCTCACGCGTCATTGATATCAATAGTTGTTGCCCGGCATGAAACAGCTTTCGATGATAATGTACCACAATGATTTTTGTCAACGGATGTTGTGGATCTAAAATATAAGGATGCTTACGACTCGCAGAAATACTAGCATTTCGTAAACGTCCTCCAACACAGAGGACGCCTTCTATAATGATCGGGTTGAGGGATTGTATTCTTGATGAATCCTGAACACAGCCCCGTTTTGTCAAGTCAGCAAGTTCCTGGGGAAAACTTTCTTGTTGAGCAAGCTTCACTAAAGTTACAAGAGCTTCATTGAGGTCAGTAGTTGTCAGAAATCCGAGTCGTCTACAATTGCGGTTTGTCTTTCGAGCGTTGAATTGAAAGCGTTTCACTATCGCTGCGAGCCGTATCAGTTCCGTGAACGACGATCTTAATCCGAAAAATTCACTGGGAGGAGTGCTCTGAAGAGTTACCGTAACGCAGCTCTCTTCCAACTCTGTTACATCAAGTTCCGACTCAATAGTTGCTTGTGTTCTGGGCCACTGAGCTTCATCCAATAAAAGCCATTGGGGTCTGCTGAACCACATTGTTTGATACTTGAGTTGTGCAGGGGTCATACCACGAGAAATTACATCTGCCGGATTTTCAACTCCTGCAACATGTTTCCAAACACCATGTCTCGTGATATGCTGAATTTCAGATACTCTGTTTGCCACAAACTGCTTCCACCTGGATGGCAACGAGGACAGCCAACATTTGACGATCATTGAATCAGTCCAAAGGAACAGCTTCCCGGGAATCCGCAAACCCTGCATAACCTTTTCGTACAAGTGAGCGAGTAGCAAAGCGGATGATAACTCCAGTCGTGGAATGGTTTGACGTTTCTTTTTCTTTGTTGGATTGTCGAGAGGAGCGACCCGTGATTTAGAGGTCACCAATCGCACTACAATCGCCCCACTCTTTGTTACTGTTCTCAGGTAAATACATGCACCATAAGCCTTTTCAGAAGCGTCACAAAACCCGTGAAATTCCAAAGATTGGTCAAGATTCCAAGTTTCTCCGCCGACACCGATCCATCGAGGCACTAAAATATCGTCTAATGCTGCCAAATTGCGTCGATATTCTAGCCAATATTCTTGCATTTCATGAGAAATTGGATCGTCCCATGAGCACTGAAGTTTCCATAAATTTTGGATGAATAGTTTCGCTTGAATGACAACCGGGCCAACGATACCCAAGGGATCAAATATTCGAGAAGCGTCGGAAAGAATTATTCTTTTAGTGATGGGAGTGTCGTTTTCCCATTTTGGTGTGCTAATTCGAAAACTGTCGGTATTTGGTTCCCAAACTAGTCCTAGCGTTTTAATGGTCGCACTGGACGAATCTAATTCCAACATGGTTCGTTCATCTCTGAGGTGTTCTGGCACATTCTGCATCAACTCTTCACTGTTTGAGTTCCATTTTCGAAGTGAAAATCCAGCTGACTGTAGAAGATCAATCAACTCCTTTATCAACAGTTTTCCTTCTTCCACAGTACTGACGCCTGACAGCATATCATCCACATAGAAGTCTTCTTTAAGTACTTTAGCAGCAGCAGTATGTGTTTTGGTTCCTTCTTTAGCTAACTGTTGCAGGCATTTCGTGGCGAGATATGGTGCAGAAGCAGTGCCATATGTAACAGTGGTAAGTTCAAAAGTTCGGATGGGCACGTCGTTCGAATCTCTCCAGACAATCCGTTGTAAAGGTTGGTCAGCTGCACAAACGCGTACCATGCGATACATCTTAGCGATATCTGCTACAATTGCTAGGCGATGCGTACGAAAACGTAGAGAAATGCTGAGAAGGTCTTCTTGGACAACAGGCCCAACCATCAATCCATCGTTTAAAGAAATACCCGTAGAAGTGTGACAGGAAGCATCAAAGACCACTCGAAGTTTTGTGGTAGTACTTTCAGGCTTCAAAACAGCGTGATGGGGAAGGTAGTATGTTGTGGGCTTCATTTCATCCTCTTCTTCTATGGTTATCTTCTTCATATGACCAAGATCTATATATTCATTGATAAATTCAGAGTACATTTTTTTAACACCGGATTGGTTGCAAAACGCCGCTCGAGTCCCATGAAACGTTTCAAAGCGGTTGACCGTGATTCACCGAGCCTGCTTAGGACAAATTCCTTCTTCGGTAAAGTCACAATGTATCTTCCTTGTGCGTCTCTCACTGTAGTTTGTTCGAAAAATTCTTCGCATTCCGACTCTTCGACCGATTGTATACTGCTGCTTCGACATGTTTCTAACTCCCAAAATCGGGTAAGTTGCTCTTCGATGTGCGTTGTTGTACATGTGTGTGCAAGAGAATAAGATTGACAGATAGTATCATTAGGGACTCGACCAGACACTATCCACCCCAACAAAGTTTTCTGCAAAGTAGGGCCTGCTGCGGTGGCCTTTTGACAATCTCTTTCTAGCAAATCCATATAATATTCAGCTCCGATGATCAAATCAACTGGCCCTGATTTATTGAAAGCGGGATCAGCCAGAGAATCGTGATCTGGAAGATTCCATTCGCAGATATTACAATAAGCCGTCGGTAGCGGAACGGTAAGTTTCGGTAACACGTAAAATTGCATCTCTTCCATGAATGATGAAATCGCATTGGATCTCGCACGTACTTCAGCACAAACAATTTTAGTCGAGATAGATCGTGATTGCCCAATGCCTTGAACAGATAAGTACGAGGGAGTTACGTGTAACTGGAGCCTTTTAAAAAGATCCTTGGACATCAAGCAATGTTGAGAGCACGAATCCAACAGTGCTCGCGCCAAAACCGGTTTTCCAAACCGATCCTTGATCGTTACAAGCGCCGTTGAAATTAAAATGTTTTGTGTTGGTGTAATGGGAAGTGCGACATAGTTTTGGCTCGTGGAAGGCATGTCAGTGTCAGGCGTATTGTCGGAGTGTTGCGAGTTGGCAGTATTTTCAGAATGTGCTTGTTGGCTCGGATTGTTTTGTCTGGATTGCGAGTGTGTAGGGTGCGGTTCTGATATAAGAGGTATTGTTTGCAAGGACGGAAAGGAAGATCTGGGATACCCATGTAACATTGAATGATGTTTCAGTTGACAATAACGACATGCTCCTCTTTCACAAGCCCGCGAATAATGACCAGATCGAAGACAGTTTCTACATAATTTATTTTTGATTACACTTTCCATTCGTTCTGGGACAGTCATTCGTTGGAACATTGGACACTGGAACGCCGAGTGCCATGAGTCACTACAAAATGCACATTTGTTCATCGATGTCATGGTAGCGTGACAAACTGTTGATCTTGACAATCGCTGCTCTGATTTGCTTGAGGATGCTACTGGTTCCACTGACCGAAGTACATCGCAATGGCACCGAAGAAACGCCATTATTGCTGAATAGCTTGGAACATCCTTCGAATTGTGGTGAGTCTCCCACTGACGGAGTGTAGCATTATCTAATTTGGAACAAACCATGTAGGCAAGGATAGTGCTCCAACTCGACGTATCTTGACCAATCTTTTCCAACATTTGCAAATTTTTCTCGAAGTCGGTTAAAAGATGGTTGAGTTGTTCGTAACTCTCTTTTTTCAAACCCTCCACAGAAAACAGTGCATCTAGGTGTGCCTTAACAATTAGTTTTTTGTTTTCAAACCGATTTTGCAATGCCGTCCATGCTATACTGTAATTAGCTGCTGACAATCCTATTGAGCTTATCTCCTGAAGCACATCGCCAACTAAAGCTGATCGTAAATACGTAAAGCGGTCCATGTCTGATAGCTGGGGATTAATGTGAATGAGGCTTTGAAAGGAGTCACGAAAGGGTACCCATTCAAATATCTTCCCATTGAACAAAGGAAGTCGGATTTCAGGTAGCTTAACCTTGGAGAATTGTGGTTCTGTGCCATCTGATGGTGCAATAGAAGAATGTGATGATGTACGTAATAGTGTAGGCAATCTATTCGGTAGCAGAGTCAGTAATTCAGCCTTTATATCATAATATTTATCTTCGAAATCCTGCATAGCGCGATCATTTTCATCGTCAAGATGTGTTAATGCTTCTTGCTTCACTTCCAGTTCGGAATTAGAATGTTTTTGTACTTCTGCATCTTCCAACAGTAACTCAATTTGGCCACGAACAGTGAAAAATTCCTTGAAGATGTCCTCCAGCCCCTGCAGTCGCAAACTGATTTTTCCTTCATCCTTTTCAGCGTCAAACCTCTGGATAAACAACCTCGCCCCTTCTAGCGATTTCAACAGCTGATGCTCTCGTTTTTGTAATCTTCTGAGTTCTGCTGGCATTTGGAATCACTGTATATACTTTGTATAATATTCACTGTAGATGCAATGTCTAGGATTGATACACTGCCTCTTATGTGACAACGACCGATCGATTCGACGTTCCGCCCCGCTACCTCGAAAACAGATTTAACTTAAGAGTGAAATGCAGCAAAAATGACAACTTGATAGTGACGGACAATCAAACAAATCCAGCAGAATTGAGACCAACCGTAAACCTTGAGATATACTGCCAGAAAATAAAGCAACACACGCATGCAGTTCTTATTTATTATCCGCCAATAACACATAAACTATGCGCAACATGCACCGTGCATTATATCATGCAATTTACTTCCCCAAAAAGCCAGCGTCTATTGTTTCCTCTCTACAATGGCGTTCGCTGGATTCAATTATGGCGATGATCGGCTTGGTAAAGCACAGCGTTCCTTTCTGTTCTCGCTGACAACTTCTAGATTTCGGTTCACGGGAACTGCCCGGACATCAGTGTCGAAAAACTATCCTCTTCGAGATCCGGCTCGAAGGACCAATGTTTGCGCGCGTAATTACTTTAGTTCAACACCTTGGTTAAATTGCAAAATAAAATGTAAGTGGAATCGAGATTGATACGTGCGTACTGCATGCCAGTGTATTTCGAACTGATTACCTACTAATTCTCTACATATAATTGCTCTTAACGGATGAAGTTGGCTCTCACTTTATCACAACATGGGAGATTTGTTATCTTCTGGATTAAATTAGAGATGTTCATAATTCCTACACTATTCGATATTTTTGCTCAAACAGGGTTAATCATTTTAATGGTTTTTCTGCTCCAGATGACGTTAACCTCTATAGCCGGCACCGGTAACGACAATGAACAACAGCAGAAGCTATAGTATATATAAACCCTTCTCTAGTATATATAAACCCTTCTTATGTCCCCTTATGTGCAGCTACGCAGTTTCACTTGCTACCGTATCCAAAACAAGAATGAAATTGAATTGTTTTGAGGATGTCTTCTGTATCAAATTGCACTGAGATAGCTTAATTTAGGTAGTTGCTACGAAGAGGTTATTGACGAGGGCCAATAGTGCATTCCCGGTTAACTAGGTTCAATACGAACAATCTCCTACTGTTTGCGGTAGCGTAAATAATTTCACAACTAATTGCTGCAAACAGTAGGACTTGAGCGAAAAAAAGGTGTGATTCAGGCTCACTGGCTAAAACATTCTTCAAAGAAATGTTAAAATACACTCAGTAAATTTTGAGGCTTAGCTAAAATCAAAAGAGGTTAATGTTTGTCAATGCCATTTACTGACAACTGAATATTGTTTTTTCAAAATGACAATTTTTTGATTTAGTTTTGAATGATTTACTGTAATATTTAAAATCAACATGAGGTGATTTATTTGCAACTATATAAGATAATTTTAATCGCTATACTGCAAGCCACACACGCTATATAACAAGCCACGCACGCTGTAGATATGCACATACACGCTATATAGCTGACCAAACACGCTATAGACATGCACACACATGCTTTATAGCAAGCCAAGCACGCTATATAGCAAGCCACGCACGCTGTATAGCAAACCACACACTGTTGCCCGCTGCTGTCGTCATTTTTAGGGAAAGGCAGCAAGCGACCTATCAAAGGCTGACATTTACGTTTTGTTCCACATCAATGGACCATAAGACGTGGGTTAGAAACGTGAAACCCGTGACACTCAAAGTTTGTTCACGATTCCCTGGCCGGATTAGTTTAGAGTGGACTGTATACGGTTGATCGATCGATGGAATACACGTGATTAACACTTAGCAAACTATCTTTATTAACTTTAAATTTAAATTTGATCGCGCGAACTACGAACTGAACACTTCAATGGTCGTACATAGAATGAATGGGAATAGCATCGATGAATCGGTGCTCACCCATCAAGCTGCTAGGTAGAGAGGGATGTATGTACTCAATTTGCCTTGTCTATGTATTCGCGTTCTTATTGTTGCTGTCGTGACGGATGGAACATTCTCCCCCCGGGTTGAAACTTCGTATCAACAGAAAGGACCGGGGCAGAGCAGACGTTGTCCTCGATTGGAATTATCGAGACCTTGTTGATTGGACGACGGTATGTTGCTCCGTTGGAAAATACGTCAATGGCTCGCACTAAGCCGTCGTCACCAGGATACACTCCGGTGATTCTGCCCAGTTTCCAGCTGAGCGGAGGTTGCGTCTTATCGTGGAGAAGAACGACTATGCCAGGTCGAACGTTCGACGTTGCTCTGGTATTCTTCTTACGTGGTTGGAGAGAATTAAGGTAGTCCCTTGACCACGCTCGCCAAAAATGCTCACGCATGAGCTGGAGGTGTTGCCATCTATCGAGTCGGCTCACCTTGGTGTCTTCTAAAGATGGCTCAGCTGGTGCAGACAACGGTCGACCTATGAGGTAATGAGCTGGTGTTATTACCTGTGGATCGGCAGGATCGTTGGACAAACTGAACAACGGACGAGAATTTAAAATGGCTTCTATTTCGGCTAGAATGGTTGCCATTTCTTCGTAAGTGAGGTTTGCATTCCCTACGACTCGCTTCAGGTGAGTTTTCATCGCCTTGACCGCCGCTTCCCAGAGACCACCGAACTCTGGTGCGTCTGGTGGGATGAAATGCCACTGTATCTCGCGTACTTCACAAAACTGCTGGATTTTCTTCACCTCTTGTTGATTCTGAAACTGTCGGTACAACTCGTGCAGTTGGTTGCTTGCTCCATGAAAGTTGGTCGCATTGTCAGAGTGAATTTGCTGCACCATTCCTCTCCGACTAATGAACCGTTTCAAAGACGCCAAGAAGGCATCCGTTGTTAAGTCGGACACAATCTCTAAATGTACAGCCTTTGTCGCCATACATACGTAAACTGCGACGTAGGACTTAACAAGCTTCGGACGATAAGAACCTTGCCTCACCATGAATGGACCGGCATAATCGACGCCAGTAACTGCGAACGGTGGTGATGGCACAATTCTCGAGGTAGGGAGATTTCCCATTAGCTGTTTGGTTTCAACGGGTTTTGTTCGGAAACATGTAACGCACGATCGTGTTACTTGTCGCACAGTTGATTTAGCATTTAAAAGCCAGTACCTTTGACGAATGATGCTGATCAAACCGGCCTGGCCGACATGAAGATGCTCCATATGCAAAGTTCTAATGAGTTTTTTCGTTACAGGATCTTTATCGGGAAGTATTAACTGATGTTTTGCAGCAAACGGCAGTACTGAGCGATCTAATCGCCCTCCAACTCGTAGTAAACCGTTTTCATACACTGGACGCAGGTTACCAAGACGCTTGCATGTTTGGTTGGAAATCACTCGCTTAATTTCGTCCCCAAGATGTGCTTGTTGAATCGCCTTGACGATTGCTTCGGATGCTTGACGTAGTTCTTCGATGGAAAGATGTACTTGCTTCACACGATTAGACTTTGGCCGTTTGCAATTTCGAATAAACCGTAGAACGTAGCACATGGTGCGCTGGATTTTACGAAAAGAACTTAATTTTCCGAAGAATGGAAACGAATCGTGAGCTGACACGGTTATGACGTGGACTTTCAGTTCGGGAAGATTCTCCAAAATCTCTTCGGTGTCTTCAACGTCATATTCTACTTCACACAGGAACCTTGGACCGCTCCACCAGAGAATATTTTGTTTTAAATCTTCTGGCAGCTTTCCTCGAGAAACGATATCGGCGGGATTATTGGCCGAGCAAACATAACTCCATCGATACTCATTAGTATCCTTTCGTATCAAAGCAATCCGATTCCTTACGAACGTCTGAAGTTGATCTAACGGTTTCTTCAGCCATGCCAGAACAATGGTGCTGTCCGACCAGAGAACAACTTCTCGAAAGTTCATTTGAAGCGCGGGAACGACCTGGCTGATCAATTTCGAAAGCAGCTGAGCGGCACAGAGCTCTTTACGAGGAATGGAGACATCGTCTAATGGGGCAACCTTTGACTTGCTGCATAGAAGACGTAGGTTGGCGGATCCATTGGTGAAAATACTTCTCAAGTAGACGCATGCACCGTACGCCACGTTAGATGCATCGGAAAAACCATGCAACTCATATGCAATCGCATTCGGGAACATAACACACCTTGGAACGTGAATGCGTCCAAGGTCTGGAAGGGATGCGCGCAGAGTAGCCCAATTTTCGCGGATGGTTTCGTCGATGGGATCGTCCCATCCAGCTGATATTTTCCAAAGCTGCTGTACCAAGAGTTTGGCCATGACAATTACTGGTGCAAACATTCCGAGTGGATCGAACAATTTTGCCACCTCGGAATAAATCATTCGTTTCGTGGCTAGCTCATCATCCGGAAAAGAACATTTCGGCGGATTGGCTATCATGAGGACGTCGCCGTCAGGATCCCACAACAATCCAAGCACCTTTATTACTTCATTTGCTCCGTACTCATGAAAAGGAACCTTCCTTTCTCGGTCGGCTGGTGGAATGTGCTCTAGAAACTCTGCCGAATTGGAGCACCATTTGTGAATATGGAAACCACCTCTGGTTAGCAGTTCTTTTAATTGACGTTGGCTTTCGAGAGCTTCTTCCAACGTGTTAGCGCCAGAAAGCGCATCGTCAACGTAAAAGTCCTCAGTCAAGATTCGAGAGCCGATGGGAAACTCGGAACCTTCTTCCTTGGCAAGTTGTACCAAACACCTTGTTGCTTGGTATGGCGCACAAGCTGTTCCGTAAGTAACGGTATTGAGCTCGAGAACCCTTAATGGATGTGACGGGTCGGACCTCCAAAAGCATCGGAGGAATCGGCGTTCTTCCGGCGCAACGAACACTTGCCGGTACATTTTTTCTATATCGCTTGAAAATGCATAAGCGTACTTACGGAATCGCAGCGTAATAGAGAATATGCCATTCTGTACAACTGGTCCTACTTGAAGAACCTCATTGAGCGATAGTTTTGATGGGTCCATTTTGGCACTAGCATCGAATACGACGCGGCACTTCGTGGTTGAGCTTGACGGTCGTAATACTGCATGATGCGGCAGATAGTACGTATCCATATTACCTGGATCCTCAGCTTCCTTAACTTCTCTGCAATGGCCGAGGTCTTCATACTCCCTTATGAAATCGTTGTATTGCTGCCTCAGCTCGGGATTACGCTCCAATCGTTTTTCTAACATAAGGAATCGCTTGAGTGCCAAAGAACGGCAATTATCCAACCGGTTGAGGTTTTCTTTAAACGGTAGTTTTACAACAAACCTACCCGTTGCATCGCGCTTGTATGTCGACAGGAAATGGGCTTCACAGGACAGCTGTTCGGATGAAAATGGAGATGCGTTTGGTACTTCCTCCACCTTCCAAAATTGATGCATCATTTC
This sequence comes from Wyeomyia smithii, assembly GCF_029784165.1. Lineage (NCBI taxonomy): Eukaryota > Metazoa > Arthropoda > Insecta > Diptera > Culicidae > Wyeomyia > Wyeomyia smithii. The sequence goes on along the minus strand of NC_073696.1, from coordinate 27,419,623 downwards.
CTCGATGGAATCGATCGAAGCATGGTTGACGTGTTGAATAGCCGCATTCGAAATGTACGGCTCGTTTATTACTCCAGCTACCACCCATCCAAGATGAGTTTCTCGAAGTTGTGGTAAATTGTCACCAAGACTTATTTGATCGGGCTTGAGAAGATCAAAGAACAATTCTCCCCCGATTAACATGTCAACCTTTTCTGGCTGGAAGAAATGTGGATCGGCGAGTTGAATGCCTTCAGGAAGTTCCCAGGAGCTGAAATCAATCGTTCGGTTAGGAATAGTTCCAGTTACCTTGGTTGTAACCAGACACTCGATGTTGGCTTGAAAGTCTCCGTAGCTCGATTGGAATTTAACGAACACCTTATCACGAGCTAGACTTCTCAGGGCATTGATTCCAGTGATTGATACATTTGCTGGCATTCTAGAACAACCGAGGCGGGTTGCCATTTTCTCGGTGACGAAGTTAACTTGAGACCCACTGTCAAGTAGGACTCGACAAGGGTGGGACTGGTTATGTTCATCAATGGCTTGAACGACAGCAGTCAACAGCAAGACGGTCTTTGATGTTGAAACGTGATTGCTTGAGCATGTAGTGGATACTGGTTTATCCACCACCGAAACAGAAGGTTGAACAACAGTTGGTTGATTATTCGCGACAGGTTGCTTTGGCGCGGCAATGTCGGCCTTTGAATCCTGACTGCTGTTCCTTTCAGCATCATCGTGGAGAATGGTGTGATGTTTGCGGCTGCATTTTCGACACGTGTTGTTAGACGTGCACTGTTTGGACTGATGTCCCTTCCGGAGGCAGTTGAAGCACAAACCTTTTGCTCGAACCTTTTCTGCCCTTTGAGTTGCTGTCAGCTGCTTGAATTCCTCACATTGGAAGTTAAGATGTGAACCTCCACAAAAGTGGCAGGAACCTGAAGACTTGCTGGAACTTGAAGTAACTGCGTTAGTCTTGAGCGATGGCATTTTGTTGTTGACTGGTGAAAACTTTGATTTTACGGCGGTTCGTTGGGAGAAAGCTTGCGACGATTCACACTGCTCCAGCACTTGACAACTGGTTCTGAGAAAGGAGATTGTTTGCTCGTATTTCGGGAGCACACCTCTATGCTGGGTACGTTCCCAAGCCATGCGGGTCGAATCATCCAAGGCACTGACGATAAGATGCACCACGATGTGCTCGGAGATACCCGTCAACTGTTGTTTTTGGTACCGTAGGCCTTCAACATGACCGGTTGCTTCAGTTAGCAGGCCATCCAATTCTTTGAATGTTGCTTTAGACATTTTTCGTAGGGTAAGCAATCCTTGAATGTGTGACTCAACGATTACACGTATGTTTTCGTAACGGTCTGTTAGCACCTTCCACGCTTGCTTATAATTACCCTCGTTGATTATTTTTGCATCTAATATACCTGCTGCGGATCCAATCAATGCTTTGTCTAGGTGGTACAGTTTTAATGCCTCTGAGTCCCCGGACTGTGCCATCAGGTCTTGGAAAATCGCCTTGAATTTTGGCCAATTAGCATAATTACCGTCAAATGTAGGAATAGGTGCTTTCAACGGCTGCTGCTGAATAATAACCTGTGGGGAAACAGATGAACTCACGGTTTGCATTTGAGTAGCAGCGTTGATTCTTTCCTGGATGTGATTCGACAACTCGGTATGACGATCCTCAAAAGTGCAGTAAATTTCATCTTGCTCATCCGATGCTTCATCAGGAATCAAGGCCATGATTTCACTATGGAAGTGGCTAAACTCGCTGTAGATTACAACTAGTTTCTTCTCCGCGCACTGCAACTGGGCTAACGTCATACTACTCTGCGTCTGCAAAGTCAACTGAATCCTCACTAGCTTCTGTTCGATCTGTCCTCTCTGCCGGAACAAGCCATTCAATTTTCGCATCGACTCCAGATCCATTCCCTCCTCCCAATTGAATCCGTGAAATGAAGCGGACGAATTGGACCTTGAATGTTGTCCGGTTGGAGTATTACTGTTTCGGCTTCGACTCAGAAGTGGAACATTCTGACCTTCTTGCAGTTGGTCCACTTGGTTTTGATTTTCTAGCATATTTCTTACTGGTGAATGTTCTAGCGGCATTTCGAAACTTCTCACTTTACTACTTTTTTGTTCGATGGTCTTTTCTCACACAGTGTTCGTATCGAGACTCTCTTTCACACAAAAACGGCAACGTAGCACACGCGCAGCAAAACGTCCTTGAACACGTTCTCGCTTGTATCGACTCGCAATTTCACCTCGCGACGCGCACGCGACGACTGTACTTCGCGACGGCTGTACTTTTCGATCTGCTGTTTTATCACGTGTTCTTGGAATGATTCCTTCTTGGAAGGAAACCTTATATGAACTGGATACCGATCCTTTGAGTCACTTTTCATTCACTGTGCTATGATCCGGTTCGAAGGACCAATTTATGTTCCACATCAATGGACCATAAGACGTGGGTTAGAAACGTGAAACCCGTGACACTCAAAGTTTGTTCACGATTCCCTGGCCCGATTAGTTTAGAGTGGACTGTATACGGATCGATGGAATACACGTGATTAACACTTAGCAAACTATCTTTATTAACTTTAAATTTAAATTTGATCGCGCGAACTACGAACTGAACACTTCAATGGTCGTACATAGAATGAATGGGAATAGCATCGATGAATCGGTGCTCACCCATCAAGCTGCTAGGTAGAGAGGGATGTATGTACTCAATTTGCCTTGTCTATGTATTCGCGTTCTTATTGTTGCTGTCGTGACGGATGGAACACGTTTCAAATTGGACAATTTTTGTGACGCTCTCGATGTATTCGGTTTTGAAGTTGGACCCCTGTAAATGTTGCCGTAAGCCGTATTCTACGTCAAAAATATTTGTTCAAAAGTAACTACTTAAAACAATATGTTGAAAATCTGTGTTCTAAGGCACTGAAAAATCTGAAAAAAATCACAAGTATTTTTGACGAAATTTCGAAACTGCTCTGAAAATTTCGGGGTGGTTTTATTTTTTGATCAAAAGATATAGACCTTCAAAGTTGGTGCCGCAACACATTTTCAAGCGTTTACATGCCAAATTTGGTTCTATTTGGTTGATTGGTTCTCGAGCTGAGCGAAATTTGTGTTTCTTTTGTATAGGACCCCTCCCTTATCAAAGAGGGAGGGGTGTCAAACCATTATGGATATATTTGTTACCCATAGAAACATCCACCTGCCAAATTTGGTTCCATTTATTTGGTTGGTTCTTGAGATGTGCAGAAACTTGTGTTTCATTTCTATGGAATCCCTCCCTTCCCAGAAAAGGGAAGGGTGTCGAAGCAATATGGACATATTTGTTACTCCTAAAAACAACTTCCACATGCCAAATTTGGTTCCATATGCTTGGTTAGTTTTCGAGATAAGCATGATTTTGTGTTTCATTTGTATGGGACCTCTCGCTTCCAGAAGAGGGAGGGGTCTCGAATTATCTTAGTCACCTTTCTCGGCCCCTAAAACCCCTATATACAAAATTTCACCCCGATCGGTTCAGTAGTTTCCAAGCCTCTATGGATCAGACAGACAGACAGATAGAGCTGCATTTTTTATGTTTAGATTTGCCCAGTTTTATTTCGACGTAGAAATACGTCTCTCAGAAAGTTCCACTACATAGGAGTGTAGTTTTCTCATTTAAATTTCAGTTAATTCTTACGTAAACCACGATTTTGTTTGAAAATTATGTGCAATATCGTTTAAATTTGCGTGGAATATTATAGAATTTTCTATCATAAGCGATGGAGTCAATTCTTCATATGTGATTCGACTTAAGGTTTTCTAACTGTTTATAGTTTTCAACGGAGTTCCTTCGTTCTCGCAGCAATCAATTATAAAATCATTTATGCATCCGCTCAAATGCGAAATAAATAGTACTATTGAAAATTGTCAACCTTGTTGATATACAGATTTCGATTTCTGATTGGTCGCTTAGTGTTTGCTTTCTCTAGCACGGTCGACAGAATATTATACCTAGTTAACACTGACAAACGATACCATAGACCAGACACCAGAGTCCTTAGTAAGAGTGACAAGTGTTGGTGTCTGGTCCTTGATATCGTTTGTCATATTAAAAGCAACTATTGCCTTGAGCTTCTGCTGTTATTCATGCGTTTCAGGGACTCAATGATTCATCCATGTTTTAGAAAAAAAAAACATGCTGAATAGGATAGAATTACCCTGGATGGACCAGTTCCTTAAGTGGATCACCCTGGCGAAACACTGTTTATTATCTTGATATATGGTAAAACTATCTTGGATGGACCACGTCATCTAGCGGACCACCGCACACTGTTTCCAAAGCTGCAAAAACGTGATCGAAATTATTTTGACCCAAAAACATTGAATTTAGAGCCGTAACGTCGTCAGCAAAGTTGTTCCATTTTACTTTTCTCATTTTGGAATATAAAAATCCACTTTTTTCAGCAAAATTGTAGCAGATTTCAAAAGGAACAACTTTGTGGAAGACATCATATTTTTATCTATCTATTGAAATGAACTTTTGTGGTGTTTTCTATGGATTACTTCTAAAAATCTTTTTTTGTTATTGAACTTTTTATAGTGACTTTCTACAATTTTTGAATGTTCTACAAAACTGTTTGCTACAACAAAACAAACAATATCTCCGAAGAAAGTTTATTAATATGTCATATACATTTTTGGTTGTTGACGATTTTTTCTAGAATAATCCGCAGTACACTAATAACTCTTAACTCAAAAAATAATAATTTTTGAGTCGTAGTGTCTTCAGTAAAGTTGTTCTGTTATTTATTCTCCATTTTGTAGAAGTAACAATTTTGTGATTAATCTACCTAAAAGTGAGAAATGAGTTTTATTTTTCTCATTTTTGCATATAAAAATTCACTTTGTTTAGTAAAGTTTTGGCACATTTTGCAAGAAACAACTTTGTCGAAGACACTATACTTGTATCTACTAATTTAATTTGAAATATTGTGAAGTTTTCTCTAGAACGCTCCTTGGAATCATTTTTTCAATATAACTTTTTATAGTGACTTTCTAAAAATTTTCAATGTCCTACAATGTTGTTAACTATAATAAAACACATAAGTTCACTAAAGAAGGTTTATTTTTATCTCTCAAGTTTATTTAGTTATAAAAGATTTTTATTAAAATAATGCACTTATTTATTTACAAATATCTGCACAGGAGACAGCGAGAGACAAATGCCTATATCTGGATTGAATGATGTTTTACTTATACTTAAATATAGAAATGGTTTACTCTGCAGATTTTAAAGATATCTGTTAGTAAATTAATGTATTGTTTCAATAAAAATCGTCAATAACCAGTGAAATATGAGAGATAAGAGTAAACTTCCTTCGAAGAAATTGTTTTTTTTTTTTGTGATAGCGAACAACAATGTAGAACATTGAAAAATTGTAGAAAATCACTACTAAATGTTATAATGAAAAAAATGATTTTTAGTGGCAATCGTTAGAAAACTCCACAAAAGTCCATTTAAAAAGGCAGATAGGAGTGTGGTACCTCTAACAAAGTTGTTTCTTATAAAATGTGCAATAACTTTGCCGAACAAAGTGAATTTTTATATGCAAAAATGAAGAAAAAAATAAAATTCGCTTCTCACTGTTGGGTAAATTAATCACAAAATTTTATAATTAATGGATCAACTTTCCTGAAGGCACTATGGCTCTAAAATCTATTTTTTGGGTCAAAATAATTTGGATCACGTTTTTGCAGCTTTGGAAACAGTGTGTCAGATAAACTTAATTTATACAAAAACTCGAGAGGTTTTCAGAAAACTTTTATCGGTAAACATCTTAGGGGATCATTCGTCAGATTAAATCAAATTTCTCTTAAAATATATCGGACACTATGAACGGTTCTCGTATTAGTTTTACACATTACTAGTACTGTCGAGACTAAATTCTGTGGTAACGATGAATACTAATTATGGTTACGGGTCAAAACGGCGTTAGTAGGGATGGGCGAACAACTCACGAATATGAACCACAGTTTGAGCGCCCAAAACTAGATCGTTCGCCTGAAATAAAAGTTTACCGAAACATTACGATTTTTTTGCATAAAATATATATTTTGATTTCAATTTATGAAAATATATTCATTGTACAAATCTTGCGTTGCACATTTCAGACATTTGTTGTGCGAAATCAAAGCAAAAATTGTGCGAAATGAGGAGGCACATTGATCAATCAAGACTTGAACTTTTCCCTGTTCCTTTCTCTCTCTCTCTCACACACACACACGCACACATACATACACACACATGGTTTATATCGTTACCATATCATATGTTTAAATGTACCTAACGTCTTCATAAATGGTCAAAAAATCAAAATAATTCTAACTCATTTTATTAAAGTTTTCCCCGATAGAATCAGTTAGGTTTTTTACGAGATTTTTTACGCAGAGTTTTGAATTAGAAGCGGTTTTTTAAGCGGATTTTTGAACTAACGCGATACCGCGCCAATTTAAAAAAAAATCGCGGATTTTCGAATTAACGCGAGTTGGGACCAAAAAAACATCTAAGTGGTTATTGAGTAAAAGACTCCGAAAGATTCGAAATGATCATCAAACAGGACGATTTTGAATACTGGTCGTGGAGCGTCTCAGGTTTTTTTGGAGCCTTTCTTGGTGGTTTACTTTACACAGATTTTTGAATTTACCCGGTTTTTCACGCGGAGTTTTGAATAACCGCGGTTTTTTTAAGCGGAATTTTGAATTACCGCGTACTTTCGAAAGAATGCGGTTTTTTACGAGGCATCAATCTCCCCCGTAAAAAAAACCTGACTGTATTTTCAAACAGCTTTTATTTAAATGCTTAGACCTTAAACTAACTTTTAGCGAAGAGAAACCCGAGTTACAGTGAAGTTGCATAATATGCCAATCCTGACATCATGGATGTCTATATACATCGTCTCAATTATGAAATGACCGTTTTGAGCTGTTTACCAGAAATGGTCTATGATCGATTTTCGGTCTCTGGGCATCATCTTGATTCCTGAAACATATTGGGTCGTATTTTGCCATTTTAGGCTGTTTTTATCCCGCTTCCAAACATATTTATGTTGTATGGTATGTGACTTTGTTTTCAGCTCAGATTGGTCGAAATCTGCGCTTAAAACAAGACTCGACATTTTTCAAAAGTACAATAGTTTACGTCATAAAATTGCAGCTTCTTGCATTAGGGCGGATGAGAAGAACGACTGAGTTATAAGCATTTGATAAGGGACGTCCCCTTTGTCGTTTTTAGAATTTCATTTTACACCTATTTAGACCTTCCTTGGAGACATAGTTCTACGTCAAAGAAAAAAGCAATAAATAATTATTCTGAAACACTATTTTTTTAAATCTGATTTTTTTCTCATGGAAACTACGAAAGGTTAGCTAATCATTATCGGTTGTTTGACCATGGAGAAATGAAAAAAAAATTGAAAAATATTTAATATTTAAACGTTTGTTTGCTTGGTATTTGTTCTTCGGTAAAGTTGTAGACAGCATAAAGAAAGTCAAAAAAAAAAGAAAAAAAAACAATTTCCCATTATAAATTGAATATAAAAAGCCCACTTTTTAAAAATCCTAATTTTCTCTGCTGTTAATTTTTTTGGAAGGACAACTGTAAATTGTTTTTTTGGAAGGACAAAGTTATCATCTACAACTTTGCCGAAGACCGTTTTGGCATTGAAAAAGTGATAAGATTGATAACTTACAAAGCCAACAAATGAGATTCCTTACCTAAGAAATACATTTAATGCATTGAAGCTTATGTTTATATTAGTTTTGTTTGAAATAATCCATTATAAATAAACGCATAAATTGATAGAAATAATGGTCCATTTGAACAACTTCAAAGAATTTGAAAAACATTGCATCAAATCCGCAAAATCATGGAGCGTATGAATAAAATTGACATTACCTAAATGCTTATAAAAAAAAAAAAACAGAGTTTACCGTATAGTGTTATTGCGAGCAGCAGACAATTTGTATCATTCTTAAAATTGAAGTACATTAGTGGTACAGTCCGTTAGCTTTACATTTATCTCGACTGCTTCACACAAACTTTCAACAGTGTTCTCAACAAACCTACAAAGGTATTAAATTTACAATTACCGTGCTGGATCGAAACCCGTACAGTATCGAAGTCCGTACACCTTGATGTTTTTCTTCAGTTTTAAGCATTATAAAAGTGAAAAAATTTATATGATAGTTACATGTACATATCCGTTGAGTTGTTGGCCTACTGTTAAATTAAACTATGCGCCAGTAGGCCATGAAATAAAAATATTAAAAATGAAAAATCAATCGTGTATCGGTTTCAGTTGTCATTTCGTTGTATCGTTAGAGAATTTACTAAGGAAACGTTCTTCAGATAAAAACGATTTTCAAGTGGGATATGAGTGTTTTACTCTGTGAATCTTTTTAAAATTGATGGAAAAGGTAAGTCTTTGTCATTTTCGAACTGTATCTTGCCTAATAAATAGTGTAAGTTGTATTTATTCAACAAAAACTGTGCCGTACGGATTTTGATTCTTTTTATTTGCTTGAATCGAAAACCGTACTGCGTGTGTATCGTGCATATATTGTTGAACTTTCTTCTTGTTTTCAGCATATAATGGAAGAAAACAAGTATAAATATACGACAAACAATTTTAAACGAGCTGTGACTGAGGTGCGCAAGGGAAAGTCGTACCGGGAAGCTTCAAGAGGTTCCGGCGTTCCGGTTACTACGAAACGCTACGAAAATTTCACTATTTCAGCTGATATCAAAAATTTGAAAACCGTGTGAATCTTTAGGAGCCAGTTGAACCTCAAATATACTTATTCGGTAATTTAAAGATAAATAATAAATAAAAGATGTTCATTTTTGTACTTCTTCATCTATACGGAGTTTGAATTATTGTTGTATGGACTTTGATCCAGTCTATATCGCGTGTGTGCGGATTTCGATTCAAAAGTGTACGGGTTTTGATTCAGACAAAAAAATGTGTACGGATTTCGATTCAAAACATGTTCTATTTAAACATGATTTTTTCGAGTTTCGGAGTGTTTTTAATCATTTTGCTGGAAAATAGTGATAAAATATAAGTAGCAATATGTGATTACTTGATTTTATATTGACCGTCGAAGATTATCATGAGCTTAGGTGTACGGATTTCCATCCAGCACGGTAGCTGAAATTGATCTTAATCAAGATAATCTCACTCCCGTTTTTTTTGCCTTCTCTTTTTCATCGTAAATTTGACCGCTAATTAAGGGGGAACTGAAACAATTGTCACTCAATTAAAAGTGCACAGAAAATTGATGCTGCCCAAACCAGTACATGAAAAAAGCACCTCATAAATCCAATCACTCATTGCAGAACAATGGGAAATGCTGTCGGTTAACTCCCCCCGAAAAATAAACTGCTGAAACAATGTGATGGAAGCTTAGTCCGGCATTAAACTAGACTCCACTCTTTCCGCTTGACAGGCCATGTAACCGCTCTGTCCCGCGTTCTTCGTTGCTCTGGCAGCCGAACTCTGGAAAGCCGAAAGTATCGTGCCCCGAAAGTAATGAGCTTATTGTTGCAGGACGGATGGAAAAGTCTGCTCCAGCTCTAAATATTTTAGACTAGCGCATACATAGCAGAAAACCCATCAGCACAGTACAGGCAGAGCACCGTGTGATATCACGGGGTGGGGTCTCCCCAAGTAGGTCAAAAACCGCACAGTCCCGTGTTCTTGGGAAGTCAATAAGCTGGAAGTAATCCGAGCTGAAAGATGACAGAGCAGCCCATTTTTTTCTTTGTTTCTGTCCTGCGACGACTGAAATTCGTTCTGAATTTCGCGCAATACGACTAAACTTTAATGAGAAATGTGGCACATAATCAGTCTTCGATGCTGCTAAATGCAAAAATGAACAAGTTTTCTTTACCTAGCAATTTCAGTATGAGGTTCAATTTCTCAGTATAAGAAACCATAACAAAGCACGGCAAACTTCTAGAAGTTTACTACCGAAGCAAAACACACGACTAAGATATCGATAATCGCAGAACTTTCTAGCACACCATAGCTCACGAAATCATATTTTATTCACAAAGCAATATCCATTGCTTAATAGGAAACAACACCGCATTGCTCATTCCGGCTGACCTCAGCAGCCAGTAGCGGGAGGTCTCGTTTGCGACTCGGGCCTCAAGCTGAGATAACGAAAATGGTAAACGCGCAGATAAAGCCCGAATGAATGGACAAGGTATCACCACATACAATTCGAAGGATAATGGCTGGATTCCAGCAGTCGCAGTCAGGCCCGCTACATGCTGTCTGTCTGTCTGTTTGTTTGGCAAAGATTGCATGCATATCGTGTGACCACTCGGAGTGCACAATCAGCTTTGGTTCGGTCGATGAATCACACACATGTCATTAAGTGCAAACTCACTGGTGATGATTCATTGGGACGGGAGGAAATAAATGAAAGTTATAAGCCAGACGGAAGACAGTTAGAAGTAATCCTAATCACGTGCGGTGCGAGTATTGTAGAAAACTGGAATGTGTATCTTTGGCCAAGGCATTTATTCAACTAAAAACAAGAGTAAAGTTATTTTCAGAGCTTTACTTGAACTTATTATTCTATCATCATTCCTTCGCCGTGCCACGATACAACAGCAACCTAAAATGTGACCGCCCGTCGTACGTGAAATATGGCTATCGCTGCCGAGATCTCCTCTTATCATTAATCATTAATGACCGCGCGCACTCATGAACATGCGGGTGATTGATTTTGCCCGAGTGTCGCAACGCAACCGAACAACTAAAGAAAAAGGTCGACCTTCAACGCGTCTTATGTGTTTCACCATCGCAGAGGGAAAAGCAAAACATTGTTCACTTAATATTGACCGCAGTCCAGTTGTTTGGACTTAGATAAAATGGAATTGTTGACGTGGGTACATTCCACAATTGTTAGTTGGGTTCATTGCGCTGTTATTAATGTAGGGATCAGATTTCGTTTGTTTAATTTAAATCACTCCTAGCTTTCACTGACATTAGAGTTATAGCTTGGAGACTGCCGTAGCTGCATTTGCCATATCAGAATAAGGGGATTGAACTTTTTTTCTCTTCTGATTAAATAATCCACATCGTGAGACATTAGTCAAAGTCATAAAATGAAAGAAAAAGTTTTGTTTAAACCGGATTCAAATCATAGAATCTAATACACTTCTGATATTTACTAGACTAACCCCCCTACACACACACACACACACTCGTGTGTGGTCCCAACAATAAATTTAACGTTTGTTTTTGTTCACACAATTTTTAATGTTTGTTGGTTTAATTCGGTTTTTAAATATGACAACTTGTAGTCCTCTCCAGTAAACCACACAAATTTGTGAGTGGCTTCAAGAGCCTTCGGTATAAATCAGAGGTGTCGGTATCTGAAATATATCACTTACTGGGCGTGTTCCTAACAGCATACCGTTGTTTTTCGGTTTAAAGCAATCTTGAATCAGAAAACTAAGCAGTTTTGTTCTCTAGTAAAATAAATCAATCACGCGTGGGTCCTACAGCATTATTAATGTCTATTAGTTTAAATCAGTATCAAATATAAATAAGCTAAGTGTGCATCTCTAATCAGCCGACTGAATGGAGAATAAACCGAAAACATTTCAATAGAATCGGGTATAAATTATATATAAGATCGCATCACTCATCAAAGTAAATCCTGATCCAACTTACCCTTCCCTACTAACAAAAACCTCCTTCCTGTGGCCTTTTTGGAGATGCAGAAGTTAACACGGTCTCCAAATAGTAAGGGTCACGCTAACATCCCTCCCCTTTTTCCACCTGATTACGACTCTGAGCTTAATTTGGGATCATTTTTTTTGGCCTTTTCTGGCTTTAAGAAGACGTTTTCAGCTATTCTGAGTTTAATTTGGGATCATTTTCTTTTTTGGCCTTCAGAAGGCGTTTTCGACGATTCTGAGCATAATTTGGGATCATTTGCTTTTTTGGCCTTTTCTGGCCTTCAGAAGGCGTTTTCGACGATTCTGAGCTCAATTTGAGATCGTTTTTTTTGCCTTTTCTGGCCTTCAGAAGGCGTTTTCGACGATTCTGAGCTTAATATAGGATCATTTCCATTTTTGGCCTTTTCTGGCCTTTAGAAGGCGTTTTCAACGATTCTGAGCTTAATTTGGGATCATTTTCTTTTTTGGCCTTTTCTGGCCTTTAGAAGACGTTTCAGCGATTCTGAGCTAAATTTGGGATCATTTTCTTTTTTGGCCTTTAGAAGCCGTGTTCGACGATTCTGAGCTCAATTCGAGATCGTTTTCTTTTTTGGCCTTTTCTGGCCTTTAAAAGGTCTTTTCGACGATTCTGAGCTTAATTTGGGATCATTTTCTTTTTTGGCCATTTCTGGCCTTTAGAAGACGTTTTCGACGATTCTGAGCTCAATTTGAGATCGTTTTCTTTTTTGGCCTTTTCTGGCCTTTAGAAGGCGTTTGCGCCGATTTTGAGCTTATTTTGGGATTATTTTCTTTTTTGGCCTTTTCCGGCTTTTAGAAGGCGTTTCTGGCGATTCTGAGCTTAATTTGGGATCATTTTCTTTTTTGGCCTTTTCTGGCCTTTAGAAGACGTTTCAGCGATTCTGAGCTAAATTTGGGATCATTTTTTTTTTGGCCTTTAGAAGGCGTTTTCGACGATTCTGAGCTCAATTTGAGATCGTTTTCTTTTTTGGCCTTTTCTGGCCTTTAAAAGGTCTTTTCGACGATTCTGAGCTTAATTTGGGATCATTTTCTTGTTTGGCCATTTCTGGCCTTTAGAAGACGTTTTCGACGATTCTGAGCTCAATTTGAGATCGTTTTCTTTTTTGGCCTTTTCTGGCCTTTAGAAGGCGTTTGCGCCGATTTTGAGCTTATTTTGGGATTATTTTCTTTTTTGGCCTTTTCCGGCTTTTAGAAGGCGTTTCTGGCGATTCTGAGCTTAATTTGGGATCATTCCCTTTTTAGGCCATTTCTGGCCTTAAGAAAACTTTTTCAGCGATTCTGAGCTTAATTTGGGATCATTTTCTTTTTAGGCCTTTTCTGGCCTTTAGAAGACGTTTTCAGCGATTCTGAACTCAATTTGGGATCATTTTCTTATTAGCCATTTCTGGCCTTTAGAAGACGTTTTCAGTGATTCTGAGCTTAATTTGGGATCATTTTCTTTTTTGGCCATTTCCGGCCTCTAGAAGGCGTTTTCGACGATTCTGAGCTCAGTTTGAGATCGTTTTCTTTTTTGGCCTTTTCTGGCCTTTAAAAGGTCTTTTCGACGATTCTGAGCTTAATTTGGGATCATTTTCTTTTTTGGCCATTTCTGGCCTTTAGAAGACGTTTTCAGCGATTCTGAACTCAATTTGGGATCATTTTCTTATTAGCCATTTCTGGCCTTTAGAAGACGTTTTCAGTGATTCTGAGCTTAATTTGGGATCATTTTCTTTTTTGGCCATTTCCGGCCTCTAGAAGGCGTTTTCGACGATTCTGAGCTCAGTTTGAGATCGTTTTCTTTTTTGGCCTTTTCTGGCCTTTTATTTTCTTTTTTGGTCTTTTCTGGCCTTTAGAAAGCGTTTTCGACGATTCTGAGCTTAATTTGAGATCGTTTTCTTTTTTGGCCTTTTCTGGCCTTTAGAAGGCGTTTTCGACGATTCTGAGCTTAATTTGGTACCATTTTCTCTTTTGGCCATTTCTGGCCTTTAGAAGGCGTTTTCGACGATTCTGAGCTCAATTTGAGATCGTTTTCTTTTTTGGCCTTGTCTGGCTTTAGAAGGCGTTTTCGGAGATTCTGACCTTAATTTGGGATCATTTGCTTTTTAGACTATTTCTGGCCTTTAGAAGAAGTTTTCAGCGATTCTGAGCTTAATTTGGGGTCATTTTCTTTTTTGGCCATTTCTGGCCCTTAGAAGAAGTATTCAGCGATTCTGAGCTTAATTTGGGATCATTTTCTTTTTTGGTCATTTCTGGCCTTTAGAAGACGTTTTCAGCTATTCTGAGTTTAATTTGGGATCATTTCTTTTTTGGCCTTTAGAAGGCGTTTTCGACGATTCTGAGCTTAATTTGGAATAATTTTCATTTTTGGTCATTTCTGGCCTTTAGAAGACGTTTTCGACGATTCTGAGCTTAATTTGGGATCATTTTCTTTTTTGGCCATTTCTGGCCCTTAGAAGAAGTATTCAGTGGTTCTGAGCTTAATTTGGGATTATTTTCTTTTTTGGTTATTTATGGCCTTTAAAAGACGTTTTCAGCTATTCTGAGTTTAATTTGGGATCATTTTCTCTTTTGGCCATTTCTGGCCTTTAGAAGGCGTTTTCGGCGATCCTGACCTTAATTTGGGGTCATTTTCTCTTTTGGCCATTTCTGGCCTTTAGAAGGCTTTTTCGACGATTCTGAGCTTAATTTGGTATCATTTTCTTTTTTGGTCATTTCTTTTCGACGATTCTGGGCTTAATTTGGGATCATTTTCTTTTTTGGCCACTTCTGGCCTTTAGAAGGCGTTTTCGACGATTCTGAGCTTAATTTGGGGTCATTTTCTTTTTTGGTTATTTCTGTCCTTTAGAAGACGTTTTCAGCAATTCTGAGCTTAATTTGGGATCATTTCTTTTTTGGCCTTTTCTGGCCCTTAGAAGAAGTTTTCAGCGATTCTGAGCTTAATTTGGGATCATTTTCTTTTTTGGTTATTTCTGTCCTTTAGAAGACGTTTTCAGCAATTCTGAGCTTAATTTGGGATCATTTCTTTTTTGGCCTTTTCTGGCCCTTAGAAGAAGTTTTCAGCGATTCTGAGCTTAATTTGGGATCATTTTCTTCTAGGTTATTTTCGTCCTTTAGAAGACGTTTTCAGCAATTCTGAGCTTAATTTGGGATCATTTCTTTTTTGGCCTTTAGAAGGCGTTTTCGACGATTCTGAGCTTAATTTGGGATCATTTTCTTTTTTGGCCATTTCTGGCCTTTAGGAGGCGTTTCCGACGATTCTGAGCTTAATTTGGGATCATTTTCTTGTTTGGCCATTTCTGGCCTTTAGAAGACGTTTTCGACGATTCTGAGCTCAATTTGGGATCGTTTTCTTTTTTGGCCATTTCTGGCCTTTAGAAGGCGTTTTCGACGATTCTGAGCTTAATTTGGGATCATATTCTTTTTTGGCCATTTCTGGCCTTTAGAAGGCGTTTTCGACGATTCTGAGCTCAATTTGGTATCATTTTCTTTTTTGGCCATTTCTGGCCTTTATAAGGCGTTTTTGGCGATTCTGACCTTAATTTGGGATCATGTTCTTTTTTGGTCATTTCTGGCTTTTAGAAGGTGTTTTCAGCTGTTCTGAGCTTAATTTGGGATCATTTATTTCTTGGCCTTCTCAGGCCTTTAGAAGGCGTTTTCGACGATTCTGAGCTCAATTTGGGATCGTTTTCTTTTTTGGCCATTTCTGGCCTTTAGAAGGCGTTTTCGACGATTTTGAGCTTAATTTGGGATCATGTTCTTTTTTGGCCATTTCTGGTCTTCAGAAGGCGTTTTCGACGATTCTGAGCTTAATTTGGGATCATTTTCTTTTGTGGCCATTTCTGGTCTTTAGAAGGCGTTTTCGACGATTCTGAGCTTAATTTGGGATCATTTTCTTTTTTTGGCATTTCTGGCCTTTCGAAGGCGTTTTTAACGATTCTGAGCTTAATTTGGGATCATTTTCTTTTTTGGCCTTTTCTGGCCTTTCGAAGGCGTTTTCGACGATACTGTGCTTAATTTGGTATCATTTTCTTTTTTGACCATTTCTGGCCTTTAGAAGGCGTTTCCGACGATTCTGAGCTTAATTTGGGATCATTTTCTTGTTTGGCCATTTCTGGCCTTTAGAAGACGTTTTCGACGATTCTGAGCTTAATTTGGGATCATTTTCTTGTTTGGCCATTTCTGGCCTTTAGAAGACGTTTTCGACGATTCTGAGCTCAATTTGGGATCGTTTTCTTTTTTGGCCATTTCTGGCCTTTAGAAGGCGTTTTCGACGATTCTGAGCTTAATTTGGGATCATATTCTTTTTTGGCCATTTCTGGCCTTTAGAAGGCGTTTTCGACGATTCTGAGCTCAATTTGGTATCATTTTCTTTTTTGGCCATTTCTGGCCTTTAGAAGGCGTTTTCGGCGATTCTGACCTTAATTTGGGATCATGTTCTTTTTTGGTCATTTCTGGCTTTTAGAAGGTGTTTTCAGCTGTTCTGAGCTTAATTTGGGATCATTTATTTCTTGGCCTTCTCAGGCCTTTAGAAGGCGTTTTCGACGATTCTGAGCTCAATTTGGGATCGTTTTCTTTTTTGGCCATTTCTGGCCTTTAGAAGGCGTTTTCGACGATTTTGAGCTTAATTTGGGATCATTTTCTTTTTTGGCCATTTCTGGTCTTCAGAAGGCGTTTTCGACGATTCTGAGCTTAATTTGGTATCATTTTCTTTTTTGGCCATTTCTGGCCTTTAGAAGGCGTTTTCGACGATTCTGAGTTTAATTTGGGATCATTTTCTTTTGTGGCCATTTCTGGTCTTTAGAAGGCGTTTTCGACGATTCTGAGCTTAATTTGGGATCATTTTCTTTTTTTGGCATTTCTGGCCTTTCGAAGGCGTTTTTAACGATTCTGAGCTTAATTTGGGATCATTTTCTTTTTTGGCCTTTTCTGGCCTTTCGAAGGCGTTTTCGACGATACTGTGCTTAATTTGGTATCATTTTCTTTTTTGGCCATTTCTGGCCTTTAGAAGGCTTTTTCGACGATTCTGAGCTTAATTTGGGATCATTTTCTTTTTTGGCCTTTTCTGGTCTTTAGAAGGCGTTTTCGACGATTCTGAGCTTAATTTGGTATCATTTTCTTTTTTGGCCATTTCTGGCCTTTAGAAGGCTTTTTCGACGATTCTGAGCTCAATTTGGGATCATTTTCTTTTTTGGTCTGGCCTTTAGAAGGCGTTTTCGACGATTCTGAGCTTAATTTGGGATCATTTTCTTCTGCGGCCAATTCTGGCCTTTAGAAGGCTTTTTCGACGATTCTGAGCTTAATTTGGGATCATTTTCGTTTTCGACGATTCTGAGCTTAATTTGGGATCATTTTCTTTTTTGGTCTGGCCTTTAGAAGGCGTTTTCGACGATTCTGAGCTTAATTTGGGATCATTTTCTTCTGCGGCCATTTCTGGCCTTTAGAAGGCGTTTTCGACGATTCTGAGCTCAATTTGAGATCGTTTTCTTTTTTGGCCTTTTCTGGCTTTTAGAAGGCGTTTTCGGCGATTCTGACCTTAATTTGGTATCATTTTCTTTTTTGGTAATTTCTGGCCTTTAGAAGGCTTTTTCGACGATTCTGAGCTTAATTTGGGATCATTTTCTTGTTTGGCCATTTCTGGCCTTTAGAAGGCGTTTTCGACGATTCTGAGCTTAATTTGGGATCATTTTCTTTTGTGGCCATTTCTGGTCTTTAGAAGGCGTTTTCGACGATTCTGAGCTTAATTTGGGATCATTTTCTTTTTTTGGCATTTCTGGCCTTTCGAAGGCGTTTTTAACGATTCTGAGCTTAATTTGGGATCATTTTCTTTTTTGGCCTTTCGAAGGCGTTTTCGACGATACTGTGCTTAATTTGGTATCATTTTCTTTTTTGGCCATTTCTGGCCTTTAGAAGGCTTTTTCGACGATTCTGAGCTTAATTTGGGATCATTTTCTTGTTTGGCCATTTCTGGCCTTTAGAAGGCGTTTTCGACGATTCTGAGCTTAATTTGGGATCATTTTCTTTTGTGGCCATTTCTGGTCTTTAGAAGGCGTTTTCGACGATTCTGAGCTTAATTTGGGATCATTTTCTTTTTTTGGCATTTCTGGCCTTTCGAAGGCGTTTTTAACGATTCTGAGCTTAATTTGGGATCATTTTCTTTTTTGGCCTTTCGAAGGCGTTTTCGACGATACTGTGCTTAATTTGGTATCATTTTCTTTTTTGGCCATTTCTGGCCTTTAGAAGGCGTTTTCGACGATTCTGAGCTTAATTTGGTATCATTTTCTTTTTTGGCCATTTCTGGCCTTTAGAAGGCGTTTTCGACGGATCTGAGCTTAATTTGGGATCATTTTCTTTTTTGGCCTTTTCTGGCCTTTAGAAGGCGTTTTCGACGATTCTGAGCTTAATTTGGTATCATTTTTTTGCCTTTTCTGGCCTTTAGAAGGCTTTTTCGACGATTCTGAGCTTAATTTGGGATCATTTCTTTTTTTAACCTTTTCTGACCTTTAGAAGGCGTTTTCGACGATTCTGAGCTCAATTTGAGATCGTTTTCTTTTTTGGCCTTTTCTGGCCTTTAGAAGGCGTTTTCGGCGATTCTGACCTTAATTTGGGGTAATTTTCTTTTTTTGCCATTTCTGGCCCTTAGAAGAAGTTTTCAGCGATTCTGAGCTTAATTTGGGATCATTTTCTTTTTTGGTCATTTCTGGCCTTTAATTTTAATTTTAAATTTTTTTTTAACTTTATTCAATAATTTATCTGACAATATGTAGTCTCAATAAATAAAAAAATAGTGTCAAGTTTACAAAATATTCGAATTTTTCAACTTATTCACAAACTTGCGGGATGGTTCGCCAAACTCAAACAAATCTTCTACGCTTGAGAAGGTCCTGATTGCAGCGGTTATAGGCTCGTTAAATCCAAACGACGTCCGATGGAATGCGGTTTGTAGTAGGCCAGTTGAACGTAAGGAACGTTGAGAAGCACGGAAGTTTAGCTGGAACAAGAGCGTTGGCGAATCTATTTCGCCATTCAATATTTTGGCAACAGATGCAGCTTGCTGGATTTTGCGACGACGTTCGAGCGTGTCGAGGCCAAGTAATCGACAGCGGTCAAGATACGGAGGAAGATTTTCCGGATCACGCCAGGGAAGGTCGCGTAATGCCAGTCGGACAAATCTCTTCTGAACACGTTCGATCCGTAGACACCAAGGTAACTGATGAGGGTACCAGATCGAGCTACAATTTTCAAGAAGTGGCGTACTAGAGAGCAGTATAAGGTTTTGAAGCAGTGAGGGTCTTTGAAGTCACGGCCAGTTTTTGCAATGAATCCCAGCCGTCGACTCGCTTTTGATATAAAGCTGGCATGATGTAGGTGGAAAGTGAGTTTAGCGTCGAGCAGAATACCAAGGTCGCAAACACGGTCAACTCTTCTCAGCTCAAGTCCATCAATGCGGTATTCGAATGTGATCGGATTTAAAATGCGGTGGAATGTCATTACCTCACATTTTCCAATACTAATTATCAGCCAGTTCTTATGGCACCACTCGACGAATATATTCAGCAAATGTTGCAAACGACGACAATCGTCGATTGTACGAACTACTTCAGATATAGCTTTAGATCATCCGCATATACCAACCTACAGCCAACACCTAACCGTAGCATTGCATCGTTGAAGAATATAGCGAAAAGCAAAGGTCCCATATTGCTACCTTGCGGAACTCCCGATTTATTAGTGAATTGCGACGAGACACAAGAACGAAGTTCCACACGCAGTATCCTTCCACATAAATACGAACTTAACCATTCCACAAGTGGACGCGAAGCTCCAAGCCGTGACATTTTACACAAAAGTATGTTATGGTCAATACGATCGAAAGCTGCCTTCAAATCAGTGTAGATGGCATCAACTTGCGCTTTTTGTTCGATATGTGAAATGCACATCGAAGTAAATTCCAGTAAGTTACTATGAACTGAGCGGTTCGGCATGAAACCATGTTGCGCGGTAGAGATGTAATTCTTAGAGGAATGGAGCATTACGTTACTAACAATAATCTCGAACAACTTAGAACCAGCTGAGAGACTAGTTATGCCTCGATAATTTCTGACATTTTGACGATCACCAGATTTTAGAACTGGGAACATAAAAGATTGTTTCCATATCTCGGGGAGTTTCCGTTGCTCGAACGACTTGTTGAAAATGCAGCGAAGTGGGTTTACTAGCGCATTAGCACAACGGTTTATAACTATAGCGGGGATGCCATCGGGCCCCGGAGTATAAGATCGCTTAAGTTTCTTTGCGGCATCCATTATCAAATCAGTGGTAATTTCAAATGTTGTCAAATTAATCAAATCGGCCGGAACATCAGCCGCCGCACGGTAGCTTTTTTTCAAATCTGTTCCAGTTCGACTGGTTTGACTATTGTCAAGCAATTCAAGCGACTTCAAGAGATTTACAGCATGCTCAAAAGCGTTTCAAGTATTTTTTGTTGCGTCCCTCCCACTTATTTATTGTTCAGGATTCTTTTCTCTCCCTAGAGTTTCTTCGAACTTCTACTTGTGAACAAAAAACTTTTCACACCGAGTAGGAAAGAAATTGTTCCGATAGAAACCGTATACAATGTGGCGTCTATGGGGAATTGAGAGCCGTACGCATTCGCGCCATTACGCAAATTGATATTTATCGTGCGTCGTTTTTCATTCGATACACAAAACGGCGCTATGATTGTGTCCTGATTTATGCGTATCTTTGGCTTCCTGCAGTGTATGTGTGTATACGTTTTATGGTAAGGCGGCAACAATTATTCTAGGTTAGTAGGTATGACGGAAAAGCTAAACAAAAGTAAATTCCCCCAAGTGTCCTGAGTGTCGTCGGCGCGGCAATGTTATGTGTGCACGCGGCAATAAAGATGATGCCGACGATTGTTCGGCATTGCTTGAACCGAATTGCACTTCATGCAAAAAAAAAAACCTTTTGCAGTGTATTGCATACTCATATTCATATAGCGTATGCACGTAGACAGTAAGCATTGTCGCCTGCAAAACAGCCCTCAGTTAGTGGTAGGAATTGGGTAAAATGAACTCCTACGCTTCAACACCACAACCTAACACACGGTGGCACAGTTTTACTCCACCGAACTCTAGCAGCGAATGTCACAGCGCCAACCACTGTAAAACCTCAGACCGCAATGGGGTGGGGCTCAATTTGTAAATATTTATCATAACACGAAAAGATGGCGCCTCCGGTAGTATTCAAAGCTGCCGCCAGTAAGCTATCGCTGCGTCGGTCGCGTTGCTATGGCATAGCCGAAATAGGCCAACGAACGAGGCTCCAGCTTCCCCCCGTCTCCCCTAGAGCGTCGCGCTGATAGAACAAAACACCGTTCGCCTGCCATATGAGGGAATTGTTATATGAATTTGCTGTGTGGAAAGTCGAGCGGAAGTCGAATGCCAGTGTGCCATTTTGAATTGCCACGGCTCTGCTTCCTTCCGGATGCCGGTGGAAGTGTGTGATTGCCCATAAGGTTGAGTGATCGTTTTTCCAGAGTGTTGTCATCATCGTTTCACGTATTCTACTTTGCTGCTTTGTTGATGTTGTGTGTGGCTGTGGTGTGAGTACGCGGATTGGAAAGTTTTTTTTTGTTTTTGCGAGATTTTGTGCGTTTCCTACCTAACCAATAAATTGCGCTTATCGCCAACGCCAATGTCGCCGAAATGTTACCTTTTTTGTTTGGAAACTGCTTATCGCTGTCTTTTGCATAACCAAGAGAGAACCAATTTCCACGGCTATTTACAACATACACGCCAAAAGCTAACTGGATCTGTAGACTTTTTTTGTTTACTAACTGAACGATATGAACCGTAGAGCTTCGGAAGATAGTTCCTCCATAGCCGCTGTCAGCTGCAGCAGCAGCAGTCGAACGTAAAAGTGCAGCCATGTGGAAAAGCCTTCAACTTTTTTTTCTTTGCTCAGTTTGTTCATAAGTGGGTATCACAAGCTTCGCGCTCACTAGTGGCGAGTTTATGGTGTAATCTACTAAAATATCTTCAACGTACGAATAGAGTGGCGAGGCGGAATAGCCGCTTTAGCTCACCCCGAAGGCGGCGGCGTGAGGACGGACAACGGCGGAATAGAATTGAAGACCGCATCGGTGCTGTGCCTTGCAATTCTGGGGCGCATCTTCCACAACTGCATCCGCTGTGATGCAACTGAGGATCGGTAACTACGGATATGACAGCACCTCGGGTTGTTTGTTGATGTCTGTTTAGTTTTTTTTTCGTGACTGTAGTTTCGATAGTTTGTTTGATATTCTTCTAATGACAATCTGTTACTTTGGTTCTAGTTGCTTCAAAAACAAGCAGCTTCTGATTGCCATACAAAAACACCTGATGGTGCCTCATTCGAAGTTACGACTTTCCCTAATACAGCTTAACGTAGAATTTTGCCATGAAGGATGTTAATCAGATTTCTGAGTTTTTAACATCAATCAATCAGAAAATCAATTTCAAATAAATTCATAGAATTTTTAGAGTTGCGCTATTGATAATTTTATCTGCTTATTTGCTGTTTGAGCAATCCAACATATTTCCGAGGTTAGATATGTATGGCAATAAAATACAAACGAAAATTCAATATGTGGAAAGAGCATAATTAAAAGGAGTACTTTTTCAGCATGAGCGCTGTGTGTAGCAATTTTTGCACCACAGTTTTTTCCTTTGATTTCTGTTGTGCTTCTGCCACTTGTAGAAAAAATAACACACTTACTGCTCTCTTTACAGCTGAGCCAAACAAGAGCGGGGAATCACTCTAGTGAGAATATACATAAGTACACCGCGGTTTGCGTTGCTGAAATAATACAACAGAGACAACTTGAGTTCTCGTAGAAGAATATGATGCGAAATGTGTTCAACTTCCCTACCTAGAAATCCCCTCACTCGATTAGCTCTGTTGTGTAGTTAAAAGCAAAGCCTTGGTGCTACATTCCGTATCGGAATTCGACCTTCTGTTTTACTATACACAGACTTCGCAGCCGACTGTTAAGTGTACAGAACAATTGCGGGGCTAGCGCTACGATCCTACTGACACTAACAGTCTCTCCCGAGCCGGGGCTCGAACATACGGCGATTGGCTTGTTAGGCCAGCATCGTACCTCGAGACCAGCTGGGAGATGTAGGGGTAAACAGGGTAAGACCGCCCTGCGGGGTAAGACCGCCCACCGTAGTTACCAAGTTATAAAATAACTACTACCAACCAAGTTATAAAATACTACCAAGTTATAAAATAATTGAAAAATTTCTTTAACGTGTCTATTACAGTATAATTACATAACATTTTGCACGTTTTTCTGTTTTGATAGTGCGCGAACGGTCGCAGAAATAAATGAAAACAACCTTTCAGCTGGCAACCAGTCAATGCGCTATTGTTTTGCGGCAACGGGACTTAAGGTTTTTCAGTCTAAAAATCAATTGTTTTGTTCATGAAAATACGTTTAATCGCTTGCCTGAATCTATCTTCTTTCGGAAATACCGAAGGCCGTGAGTAATCTTGTAATTTTGACTACTTTTTCGGTCAAATATGAAAATGATCCACTGGGGGTAAAGTCGCCCACTATACAAGGGGTAAAACCGCCACGTATACAACTGCTTGTTGTTTTACTTCAAGACCCAAATGCCTCGACACCACAAAGGGAATATTTACAGAATCAGTAAAGCAACTTCAAGCCACATAAGACTTCGATGTTAATCGACCATTTTCGATTTGGTTGAAGCTTTTCTAGTAATATTTTTTAACAAGACTTATTTTTGAAAAAAGTAAACCTGTTTGAAAATGGTTCTAATGAACCAAAATAATTTTAGAACCAGGACGGTTTGTTTGATTGGTATGACGTCTCCGGCAGAATTGAAAATAGTAGTTTTTTACTTCCGAAAAAAGTACACACTCTAAAAAACTTTAAAGAAAAGATATAAAAATAGAAT
This sequence comes from Wyeomyia smithii, assembly GCF_029784165.1. Lineage (NCBI taxonomy): Eukaryota > Metazoa > Arthropoda > Insecta > Diptera > Culicidae > Wyeomyia > Wyeomyia smithii. The sequence goes on along the minus strand of NC_073696.1, from coordinate 27,395,908 downwards.
TAAAATATATATATATATATATATATATATATATATATATATATATATATATATATATATATATATATATATATATATATATATATATATATATATATATATATATATATATATATATATATATATATATATATAAATATATATATATATATATATATATATATATATATATATATATATATATATATATATATATATATATATATATATATATATATATATATATATATATATATTTTTATATATATATATATTTTTTTATATATATATATATATATATATATTTTTTTTTTTTTTTTCAAATTTAGTTAAAAAAACATGTTTTTGCCCGTAAAATCTACAAAAGGTAAGCTAAAATTTGATGGTTGTTGGATCATGGAGTTATAGAAATATTAATAGCTCAAATTTTGTGAAGAAATTTTTTTTGACGGTTTGTTTGGTGTATAGAGTCGTTGGTAATTTTGTTCTTCAAAAAAAAAAAGAGCATAGAAAATTGAAAATATAAATAAAAGAAATAATAATTATTAGTATTTTTCTATACATAATAAGTCTTCAAAAGAATCATACAGACAGGTTTAATGAGTTTTAATTTTTAGCTTAAAGATAGGTATATTATGAATTCAATATCTTGAAAAACCCCAATTCTGAAAAATCTATTTATTTTGAAAACCAAAAAAGTTACCTAAACATTGATTTGAACTTGAATAATCAGAAAACAAAATAAGTTAAAACTTAGAAAAAAAAAATTATTTTTTTCAGATTTTTCACAGTGTATATTTTATTTAAAAAGAAAAAAAATACCATCTACAACTTTGTCAGAGACACTATACCGATAAAATCAACCGTTTCGGCCCTAAAAATATTGTTTATCCTCAAAAAATGGTGGGCGATCTCACCCCGCTGGTGGGCGGGCTTACCCCGCATGAAAAAGATCTGCACATTTTCAATGAATTTTAAAAATTAAAAAAAATCTGGAAAATAATCAAAAATATTTCAGTTCTTATTTTTTAAATGCGGGTATTGAATAGAAGAACCTCTTAACAAAGAAAAAATGAAATTGCAGCCGCAACTTTTTTTTCTATAAACAGAATTGCTTAAGGGGGCGGTCTTACCCCGCTTACCCCTATGTTGTGTAGTTATTGTGCGTAATGTTCTTTAGTGTAAGAAAGCTCACATCAGTTTATTACCTCTCAGAATAAAGATGTTTCGATTTGCTCACCATAGCAGTTGTTCTTGAAGTGAAAGATATTCTCCTACACGCTAGTGATTCTTTGAGGAGAACCGAAAAGCCATGTATTTTACTCAATTATATGAGTATTTTTCGTGAGTTGAAAAATATTTTCGGCTCAAGAGTGATTTTTTAATAGGACGAATGTATTTTGGAAAAGGAATACCATCAGGTCTAACGGTATAAGAAGCTTTCATCTACTCAGGGTAACGACAGCATCCTCTGTATTAATGAGCGGCAGTCAAAATGAAAACACGTGTCGGCAGCAGCTGAAATCAGACTGAACTAAAAATCTGGAATTGCATTAAAAAATTAACAGATACAGAACTAAAACTATACTCTAACAGAACTTAACCTAAACTAGAAAGAAAATAAAACTAATCTGAAGCTTTGCCAAAACTGAAACCTAACTACAACTTAGCTGAAGCTGCAATAAAACCGAATTGAAACTGAGTTTACACTGGACTAAAAATGAACTGAAACTGAACTGAATTGAAATAGGATTTGGACTGGACTAAAAAAACTAAAATGCAATTTTAGACTGAGGTCAAACTGAAAGTTGAGTTTGAACTGATTTAAAAATGAACTGATACGGAACTAGAATTGAATTGAAACTCAACTAAATTTTAACTAAAAGTAAACTGAAATGAAAATTATCTAGAACAGAATTGAAACTACTCTGAAACTTAAATAAAACTCATCTGAAACTGAAATCAAACAAAAACTTAACTCATGCTCAACTAGAAACTAGATTGAAACTGAACTAAAAATAAACTAAAACTGAACGAAAACGGAGTTGAACCGGAACTGAAACTAACTAGAACTGAATTTAAACTGAACCGGAAATAAACTAAAATGGACTATAACTGAACTTGAACCAAATTAACACTGTAATGAAATCAAACTGAAACTGAACTTAAACTGGATTTAAATTGAACTGAAACTGAGTTGGAATTGAACTGCAAATGAACTGAAACTAGACTCAAATTCCACTCAATATAAACTGAAACTGAATTGAAACTTCACTGCAACTGAGCTCGAACTTAGCTGTAATTGAACTGAAATTCAGCGATAGCTTAAATGAAACTAATTTTAAATTGAACTGAAACTGATTGAAAACTGAAGTGACACTGACCTGTAACTTAGCTAAAACTGGCCTGAAACTAAACTAAACTGAACCTAAACTGAACTAAAACTGAACTCAAACTGAAGTGAAACTGTACTGAAACTGAAGTAAAGTTGAGTTTACTGCAACTGGACTGAAACGAAAATAAAATTTTACTCAAACTGAACTAAAACTGAATAAAAACAAATCTGAAAGTGAACGGAAACTTAACTGATATTGAACGGGAGCTTAACTGTAACTTAGCTAGAACCGAACTCAAACTGAACTGAAACTAAACTGAAACTGATCTAGAATCGAACTGCAACTGAACTGAAATTAAAATAAAATTTTGTTCTAACTGAACTGAAACTTAACTGACACTAAATTAAAACTGACCTATAACTTAACTGAAACTGGACTAAAACGCAACTGAACCTGAGTTAAGCTGAACTGAAACTGAACTTAAACCGAACTCAAACTGTACTTAAACTGAATTGGAACTGAACTGAAACCTAATCGAAAATTATCTGGAATTTGACTGAATAATAGTCAATAGTTAACTCAAACTGAAACTGAACCGAAACTAAACTGAAACTGAACTGAATTAAACTGCCAGGAAAGTGAACGGAAAGTGAACGGAAACTGAACTGAAACTAAACGGGAGCGTAACTGAAACTTAACTAAAACTGAACTCAAACTGAATTGAAAATTAACTGACACTAAAGTAAAACTGATCTATAACTCAACTGAAACTGGACTAAAACTGAACTAAAACTCTGAAACCGGACAGAACTGAAATTTAAACCGAACTCAAACTGAACCGAAACTGTACTAAAACTGAATCCACAACGAAAATGAACTGAATATTAACTGTATAATAGTTGATAGTTAACTCAAACTGAAACTGAAACTGAACTGAAACTGAACTGATATTGACCTGCAGCTCAACTGAAACTCAAATTAAGTTTTACTCAAGCTGAACTGAAACTGAGCTGGAAGTAAACTACAAATGTCGAGCTCCGTAGCCGCAAGGTTACAGAGTCCGCTTTGAAGAGCGAATGGTGATAGGTTCTAATCTCTGTAGAACCAAGCCATTCGTTGGCAAAAAAGGACTTTTGAGTATGAGTTTATTCTCAGGCTCTTCCACACAAAATCTTCTCTCCAGACTTAATAACCACTGGTCTAAAACTTCGATAATATCATAGACTAATAGCACGTTATACGATATTAGAGAGATAGCTTTCAGGAGGATATGATAAGGTCGATGATAATGCCACAAAAAATCAAAAAACTACTGGTCGCAGTGGGGTCCGTACAAAAAAAACTGCAAATGAACTGAAACTAAAATAAAGTTTTACTCAAACTGGACTAAAACTAAATTGAATCTCAACCACAACTGAACTCAAAGTTAGCTGTAATTGAACTGAAGTTGAACAGAAGCCTAACTGAAACTAAATTGAAACTGATTGAAAACTGTACTGAAACTGACCTGTAACTTAACTAAAACTAAACTGAAGCAAACTAAACTGAACCAAAACTAAACTAAAACCAAACTCAAACTGAAGTTAAACAGTACTGAAACTCAAGTGAAGTTAAGTGTGCTGCAACTGGACTGAAACTAAAATAAAATTTTACTCAAACTGAACTGAAACTGAATTAAAACTGATCTGAATGTGAACGGAAACTTAACAGAAACTGAACGTGAGCGTAACAGACACTAAATTGAAACTAAACTGAATCTTAACTCAAACCAAACTCAAAATAAACGGAAACTGTACTAAAACTAAACTGAAACTGAGCTAGAATTGAACTGCAACTGTACTAAAATCAAAATAAAATTTTGTTCTAACTGAACTGAAACTGAATTGAAACAAACTGAACTAGAAATGAACTGCAACGTAACTAAAACTGACCTGTAGCCTAACTAAAACGAAACTGAAACTCAACTAAAACTGAACTAAAACAGACCTGTAACTTAACTGAAACTAGACTGAAACTGAACTAAGCTGAACTGGAACTGACACTGAACCGAAACTTCACTGAAACTAAATTGAAACTCAACTGAAACCTCACCGAAATGAACTTAAATTTGACTGAATTAATAGTTAATAGTTAACTCAAACCGAAACTGAAACTGAACTGATATTGAACTGCAGCTAAACTGAAACTCAAATTAAATTTTATTCAAACTGAACTGAAACTGAGCTGGAATTGGAGTGCAAATGAACTGAAACTAAAATAAAATTTTACTCAAACCGAACTGCAACTGAACTCGAACTTAGCTGTAATTGAATCGGAGTTGAACGGAAGCTTAAATGAAACTAAATTGAAACTGAACTGAGACTGACCTAATACTCAACTGAAACAGGACTGATACTAAACTAAACTGAACCGAAATTAAACTTAAACCGACCTCAAACTGAAGTAAAACTGTATTGAAACTGAAGTGAAGTTAAGTTTACTGCAACTGAACTGGAAATAAAATAAAATTTTACTCAAACTGAAATAAAACAAATCTAAAAGTGAACGGTTAACTGAGACTGAACAAGATCGTAACTGAAACTAAATTAAAACGTAATTGAAACTTAACTAAAACCGAGCTCAAACTGAACTGAGACTGTACTGAAACTTAGCTAGAATTGAACTGCAACTGAACTAAAATTTAAATAAAATTTTGTTCTAACTGAATTGAAACAAACTGAACTAGAACTGAATTGGAACTTAACTGAAACTGAATTGGAACTTAACTGAACCTGAATTAAAACTGACCTGTAACTTAACTGAAACTGAACTAAGCTGAACTGAAACTGAACTTAAACCGAACTCAAACTGAACCGAAGCTGTACTAAAACTGAACTGAAACTGAACGGAAACCTAACTGAAAATGAACTGAAATCGACTTCAATAACAGTTAATAGTTGACTCAAACTGAAACTGAATTGAAACTAAACTGAAACTGTACTTATATTTAACCGCAGCTGAACTGAAACTCAAATTAATTTTTTCTCAAACTAAACGAACTGAATTGTAACTGAACTGCAACTTAACTGGAAGTCAAATGACACTGAACTAAAACTGAACCAAAATTAAACTTAAACTTAACAAAAAAAAACTCAAACTCCGTTTAAAAAAACTGCAACTGAACTGAAACTAAATTGGAACTCAGGGAAGCTGCGTAGCCGCAAGCTTACAGAGTCCGCTATGTCAAGCGGATGGTCGTGGGTTCGAATCTTAGTAGAATCAGGCCATTCGATGTCAAAAAGGACTTAAGCATGGATTTATTCTCAGGCACCCCATCACTACCCTTCCTTTACGCTGATTTCTGTAATACCGTTGCGTGACTTCCTCTTAACGAAAAATAAGTCCCTCTTATCGATAAAACTTGCCAGTAGGACGCACGACGAAACATCTCCAGGGAATAATAATTGGCGGTATTTTGTTCGTTTTATTTCTCCCGCAACATAACTGACAGCAGAAAAAAAGTTGCCCTGAAAAGATTATAGCATTTTCACCATTCCTGTGAATTTTGGTGCCTCTAGTAAATGCGATAAGTGCGTCAAATAGTCGCAAAATCATTGCTCGCCAGGTTCGTCGGTTCTACGTTTACTTACGTGAAAACTCATTTAAGTCTCTGCCAAAATAATTTTTGCTAGGGGCACTAAAACTCACAGGAATGGTTGAAACGCTATGATCTTACATTATCTTCTAGTTTGAACTCTAGGAACCAAATCAGTGTTGAACACTGTAATATTCAGCAGAAACCCGGGTAGATTCCAGTGACTTTGAGCTAACCAAAACCGAGTTTTATAGAGGCGTATTGTGGATTCGGCATAGGATTTCTGTGATCTATTTTTTTATTTTTTTCTAATTTTTGAGCAAATCGATATTTTACCTTTGATTCGTTTATGAGTCACAAAGTTTTTTTTGTAAAAATATGATCCAATTTAGAGATCATCCACCCCTATTTGGGATAGAGCGCTACCTATAGTACCTCTCCGGATCAATTGGAATTGAGTCGAATGCTTTTGTGTCCTGCAAGCATTACCCCGTACGGGTAACAGAACTTTTCGAAATAAAATCGAACTTCAAAATTCCCGGTCCACCGTCGATAACTACACAAGAAATAGTTTCGCTATTTCATTGTTCCGATAGTTTCACGAAAAAAAAAACTTTTCTTTGTGTGAAGCACATAACCAACTCCCAGGTCGGTCCTGTAATCTTTTACATAAGCAAGCTGCCAGCTTCTTATAAGATGCTGTGATTGTACTTCTCTGCATTCATAAAATCACTATCGACACCCACAACAGTACATGGAACGTGCAGCGTTGAAGCTAGCAAAATTTTGGAAAGTCAATTTCAGAGGTCACTCGAACGAAGCCACGTATATAACAGTTGACTAACTTCCTCCAACCGGTGCACGCTTCGGTGCAAGGAGTTTACCTCAACAATGGTCGATTATGCAAAATTATCAGTACTGAGAAGAAAAAATATAGCCCGGTCTAGCCTGGTTAGGCTGCGCTGTGAGTCGCTCGGTAAACTGAGATGTTTCAAGTGCGATTGCAAGTATGGATGAACTGGAGTGCAACCAAGCGGCCAGTAATTATGCTGATTAACTTTTAATCATTGCCGCAAACTGACGAGTTTGTGGATAGGAACAACAAAAAAAGTTGAGGCAGCGTTAAACAAAAAAAAAACTAAAACAACATGAAATTGAAATGCAGAACGTTGAGCAAGTTATGCCATCGTAATCATCATCAAGTGGAAGAGTGCTCCAAACTGGACAATCCCCGCGGGTTGACGGGAAAAAGTATTATCGCATTGCACTTGCGGAAGAGGCTCTCGTTTTATAGCTAGTATCTGCTTATTTAAAATTCTGCAATCGTCCGTTGTTTACGCTGCTCGTTCCGGAACTAGTAGCCGATAATAATTACCATCTCCGCGCGGATGCTCAAGCTCATGAAGCTAAGGCGGGAAAAGTACAATCTTTTGTTTATCTTCCCGGGACAGTCTTCATTGTTTGGACATTATCAACGGTTAACAGAAAAAAATGGTGGGAACGGGGCGCGCGAAATGAACTACTTCGCTTTGTTTGATAATAAGGAAATGCATAAATTCGTTATCTATGATAATGGTGATAAACTTTGCAACTGTAATTGTCTTTCCTATTGGACGTTTGTGTCTAGTTTTGTTTGGGTCGAGGCTGAGTTTATCGCGTAAAGAGAATTGTGTTAGCGATGCAAATCTGTAGTTCTGTCTTGATTGTTTATCTCCACCGTCGTTATTTAAAAAAAAGCAGTTATTTTGACATTTTTCAGAGTTCAAGAATACTTTGAATAATTAAAGCAAAGCAGACCGCAGAAATCAGAAACCAAAAGCCACAAAAGGCAGTTGAGAAAATTAAATTGATGCTAACTTGAGTCCAAAACTTCTTAAACTACTGCAGGCGGTCAGAACATGACACATAAAAAATCAATTTCAGCTTGGAATCACTGGAACTGTGGAAAACTAGGTTTGCAATTGCAGTAAAACGCACCTAAAAGCAATCAATTCAACCCACTGCGTGGCCTCCTGTGCTGTGGTGGCAACATAAATGACCACCCAGAGCAAACCGGCGCCGCCGGCTGCACAATAATGAACGCAAATGAACACACGGTTGCACTTTCTCACCGACCATTCTCGCAAAGCTGCGCTTTTCTTGTGCCACCCAACATTGTGTGAGCAAGGCACCGAAAGCGCGGAGAGCCCACCCAGCGCTTTAGTGAGAATTCGATGGAGACGCTTTTCTCTTTGTTCGCAGTGTGCGCTCTTTTGGAGAGATTTACCCGCGACGGCGATGGAGCGAATTTGGTTCCCGGTTGGACGTCGACACACTGCTGGTGGGGCGACCCAATTCAGTTACGTTTTGTTACTCGCGAGAATCGTTTCAGTTTTACGGCTGGCAGCAAGCGTTTTGACACTGGTAAATTATTTGTGGTGAATTTTCGGGTGCAGGTGGAAGTTATTGGCTGTAGAAAGTGTTGCTCACCAGAAAAGGTGTTTGCGGCGAAGTGCAGGGAAATTGAAACGTGCGTACGGAACGTACAAGAGTATCGCCGTGGAAACAAATATAAGAAAAAGTGAACGAAAATTGTCAATTGTGTGAACAATTTCCGATATTTGGTGTGTTTTCTGCTGGTTGACGTCGCCGTCGCCACACAGGAGAAAGGAGAAAAAGGTGATTTTGCTTTGTGCCGATTTTTACCATAGTTTCTACTAGAGTGCAGTGACCCTATTATGGACTGGATGCTGTCGTATTAATTTTTTTACTTTCCACATCTGATAAACGGAGCGCCTTGGACCCGCTCCAGGAATTCAAATTTTGCACTCCCGTGTGTGTTATTTCTGCAGCCGGAGAAAAGGGGACAAACGTGACAGGAGAAGAAGGGTGCAAACCACGCGGCTGGGACCCAAAACGGAGACAAGTGTGGGAAGAGGGACTTGAGACGAGTTGATCTTCTGATTCCGGTTCCTCCGCCTCTGAGCTGGAGATGTGTTGTCTGGTTCTGTTTAGTGAACCACCGTGTGCTGTTAGAGGTCACACTCAGCGGGAGAAAGAAGAAAGCAGGGAAAATACGTGTTTGCGATCCGTGACGACTTTTTTTTTCGAGTAGACGATGCTGGTTTTGTGAATGATGATGAGCATGATAATGATAGTGATGATAACTTGAATTCTCAGAAGATATAATCTCGGAACGATATCAGATAAGGTGGAGAGAAGCTAGTAGAACGAGTAATGAACGACGAACGCAACAGTACAAACTGGTTGAAATTCATGGGTGAAGAGAAAAACGTAGGAAAATACCGCTCGAAAATGCCGCTAAGTTGTACCGATTGAGCTAGTTAGGAAAGCAAAATAGTAACAACCTACAGAAGATCGCCGGAGAGGGTTGGTAGCTGGGAGCGAGCTGCTTCGTGGGGCAACCAATCGAAAAATTGAAGGGAATCGCGCATGTTGTGATGAAGCGAGCCAAAGGGTTTTTTTTTTCGGTTAGCTCCGTTTAGCGCAGTAGTGGTGAAATGTTGGTGGCTGATAAGTGCCCGAAGGCAACGCTATGTTTTATTTCGTACACGATTTCTGAGCGAAAAGATAAAAGCTAAGATTAATGATGATTGTTTGCGTTTGAGGCAGTCAACTGCGTTTTTTTTGGTTTTTTGACCTACTTGCTTTGCGAACGTTCCGGAGTGAATGAGAGTTTTTTTTGTTTAAGTATTCTATGTTTCGATTGTTTTTTTTTGTGTGGTGTTACTACAAAACAAAGAAAAATCACTTATGCTAGGCGAAGAGTAGACTAAATTTTCGAAGGCGTCTTTGCGTCTCTGTAATAAATTCATTTTCGACAATCTATAGAGACACTAAAACATGCGAACTTATTCACAAATATTGGTTTCGTTTTGGTCTATGTCTTTTACATATATTAATTTGACGCCACTCTCTTTGTCCATCGAATCCACGAATATATAACTTTTAGTTTAACACTTTTGGATTTGAAAAAAAAAAAAAACATGACCATAAACTTGGTTTTTTATCTGAAAGTGTTATTTCTTAAAATTGTTTTCAATTTCTACAACTGCTGTATTTCTGATCAATCGAAAACAAGAGGAACCAAATTAAATTGGAGTAAAACAGGCTCGAATTTCTCACATTTATCCATCATCATAACCAAAATTCGTCGTGAAGTTTGTGCCACTCAAAGATTGGCAATTGATGTAGACAGGTGCACAACTGAGTTCTTGTTGTTCTTTTTCAATAAAATAGAACTTTACTTTGAAAAAGCATGCAATCGCTTAGAAATGGCTTGGCGGGTAACTTCTAATACCGAAGCAAGCTGTTTCTGCGTTTGGCAATGCCAAACGCCATGATGGACCCTCACCGAACTATTTTACCAATCCAACGTTTGCTTGGTTTTCCTTCTCGAAGACAGTCGTCAACATTGCAATTAGCGCCTTTAAATCAACAGAGCCAATCACGGCACGTTGTGTCTTTTAGAGCAGCATTTTTTTTCCAAATTTGTAAATTTATTTAAACTATATTAACAATTAACAATCACAAAAATTACAACTAAATTCTAAAACAGACTTTTTCATCTTTCATTTCCTTTATCTTCTTCGATAACCTCCCTAACTTATTCTAATATTAACTTTTAGACCGATTACCCGCGGTGAGCTCGGGGTTAATAACGCATTCGTACATGTTTACGTGACATTTCAGTGAACTTTTTTTTAACTCTCCATACGCTTCAGCCAACGTTTTCTTTGAATGAAATGAGGAATATAACAATTCTCGAAAATACCGATCATTTGGCATAAAATCGAGTTTGTGCCGTGTCAAATAAATTATAGATGAAAAAAAAATTGGCATAAAATCAGACATTTCCACATAACTAAAAGATTTGTTTGCTATACATATTTACTGTTGGCGCCCTCTTTTGACAAACACCGCATCCCATATGAAAAATTTCGACGAAAGTTTTCCGATTATTTTTCTTAATTGTCATAAATTTTATGTCAATCTCTCCAGTACTTACTGAAATGCTACGCTGCACAGTGCACAGTGGACCAATATGGCAAAAAGTGGAACTTAATTCCATAGCGCCTTTCACCTTCATCCTGGCTTAATAGTGTCTTTTGAACAATTGTTTGTACGAATGACCCGCATAATCGCAAATTGTCAAAAAATTTGAAGAGTTCACTATACTAAAAATAAAATATTAACTTTTTGTGTTAAGAGATAAAGGAATGATTTATTCAGAAAAGTTATTGAAAATTCAAAATTATGAAACTTTGTTGAACAAATGAAAATCCTATCTTTTTTCGGTACAAAGTTATAAAGTATATTATATGATACTTACTTAAAAGTTTGTTTTTTGTACTTAACTTTTGTTAGTTGCACAAAACACACATTTTTGCCAAAGACCATATATCTCCAGGACTTTTCCTTACAAAGTTATATCATATTTCAGCATTTTTTCGATATCTTCTAGAACGTATAGGTTAGAAAGGGGCAAGTGGAATCATGATGTCAATACTTTTCTTTGAAGCTAAGCTGAAGTACTATCAACTCTTTTAGGTTTCATTTGTCCCAATCCACCTATATTAGAGTACGGCGAGCATATGTCACTGTAGATTTTCATATATCAATAATATGAACTTTTTTGTGTTGAGAGATAGAGAAATGGCTTATTCAGCAAAGTTTCAGAACGTACAAAAATATGAAACTTTGCTGAACAAACAAAGTTCCTATTTTCATTGGGTACAGAGTTACAAAGTATTTTCTATGAACGTTACTTAAAAGTTAGTTTTTTGTACTTAACTTTTGTTAGTTACATTTTACAAGAAAACGTTGTTCTAAAGAAGTATATGGGCATATAAAACACACGTTTTTGTTGAAGACCTTACATCTCCAGGACTTTTTCTTACAAAGTTATAGCATATTTTAGCTTATTTTTTTCGATAACTTCAAGAACGTATAAAGCAAAAAGCGGCAAGTGGAGTCATGATATCAATACTTTTTCTCAAAGTTTAGCTCGAGTGCTCTAAACTGTTATAAGTTTCATCCGTCCCAATCCACCTAATCTTTATTCTATACGTTGTTAAAATTATCGAAAAAATAAACTAAAATGTGCTATAACTTTCTAAGGAAAAGTCCTGGAGATGTGTGGCCTTCAACAAAAACGTGTGTTTTATATGCCCAAATACTTCTTTAAAACAACGTTTTCTAGTAAAATGTAACTAACAAACGTTAAGTACAAAAAAACTATCTTTTAAGTAACGTTCATAGAAAATTCTCTCTAACTCTGTACCCATTGTAGGTAGAAATTTTGTTTGTTGAGCAAAGTTTCATATTTTTGCACGTTCTAAAACTTTGCTGAATAAGCCATTTCTCTATCTTTTAATACAAAAAAGTTCTTGTAGGAGCCTATGACCACTGCTACCATTAGTTAGATATATTGTGGTAGACAAAAATGTTAATAACATTGATATATAAAAACCTACTGTGACATATGCTCGTCGTACTCTAATATGGATTGGGACACATAAAACCTAAAAGAGTTGATAGTACTTCAGCTTATCTTTAAGGAAAAGGATTGACAGCATGATTCCACTTGCCCCTTGTTAGCCTTTACGTTCTTGAATTTATCGAAGAAAAGGCTAAAATATGATATAACTATGTAAGGAAAAGTCCTGGAGATATATGGCCTTTGGAAAAAATGTGTGTTTTGTATACCCTAACAATTTCTCCGAACAACACTTTGCAACTAACAGAAGTTAAGTACAAAAAAACTAAAAACAGATAGAATTTTTCTGAATAAACCATTCCTCTATCTCAACACAAAAAAGTTAGTTTATTTTTTTATTTTTAGTGAAGTAAACTTTTCAAATTTTTTGACAATTTGCGTTTCTGCGGGTTATTTAATCAAACAATTGTTCAAAAGACACTATTAAGCCAGGACGAAGGTGAAAGGCGCTATGGAATTAAGTTCCACTTTTTACCTTATTGGACCACTGTAGGGCCGTTCTAAAAAAAAGGCGGTCAAAAGTCTTTCCTCACTTTTTCTTACATTTTAGGGGTTTGGTATCTTCGGTAGGCTTGTTTAGCATACTGATTAGAACTATCTGACATTTTTATTTCATTGCTTATGAAGCTAGTATTACACTTAGAAAAATTAACTTTTTTATTTTATGAGATATTCAATTTCTGTCTTCGGCATAGTTGTAGCATAGCTATCAATTTAATGAAACTCTGCCGAAGACACAAAATTCTTAGGACTTATCTCTGAAGAGATATAACTGTTTTTCTTAAAACTAGTTTTTCATTTAAATTATATCTCTTCTGATCAACTTGAGATGTTCTAGAAAGTTTCAGATAATAACAAAATATAAATTTTTCAAAATAAAAGAAGTTTATTCTGTTAAACCAACTTTGGGATAGAGCGATTTTAAGGTAAAATTATGTCAATTTTTAAAATAAATTTTTTTTTAAATTGTAAATGTTTGTGAGGTATTACTCAACGTTATTTGTTTTGGCATGTTGTGAGGGTCGTATTTTTATAGTTTCAAAATAACGCTCTTAACTACCTTGTTCTTCATTCTCTTCAGAAATAAGACCTAGGAATTTTGTGTCTTTGGTAAAGTTTCATGAAATCGATAGCTCTACAACTTTGCCGAAGACAGAAATTGAATATCTCGTAAAAGAAAAAAGTCAATTTTCCTAAGTGTAATACTAGCTTAATAAGCAATTGCCAAAAATGTCAGATAATTCAAATCAGTATTTTGAACAACTCTTCCGCACAGGAGCAGTTTCATAAAAAATGACCCAGTTTTAATCTTATTTTAATCGTCATTTTTGATTTTATTTTCTTTATTTTTCCATGCTCGGACCGATTGCATTGTTCAGGTATTTTTTTGTAGTTTTTATAAACAAAAAAATTGATTTTTTAAAAAATTAGCTCTTAGAAAAATTATTTTAAATTTTTCTTTTACTTATTTTTCAAAAAATAAAGAACTTTTTTTAGAGTGTATATCATTTCGTAAGGACAAAATTATTATCTAAAACTTTTTCGAAGACGTCACACCGATCAAACAAACCATTTTGGCCCTAAAAATATAAGAATATAAGGCAATTTTAATTTGCATTCATTCAATTTTTGAGAGTTCAGTTATAAGTGCTAAATAAACCCTGACTGAGGGAAATTATTAAATTCCAAAATTTTCCATTGAAAAGAAATGAATTTATATCCAAATTGCCACCGTTAGTGGGAAACTTCGAACCCCCATCATAAACAAACAATTTTTCCCATAAAAGTACATAATGCCATTTTTTATTCCCTAATTTTACAACCGTGAAGAGAGAACGCATTCACACGTTCTTTGCTCATTGTCTCGTCTCAAATCATCAGCACCCGGCCCAAGTGTAAGCTAAACCAATATTGATAGTGACGCGCTAATGCGATCGACGCGCGAGTGCCATTAGACTGATGCCGACATTTTAACGACGGTCGCACTAATTCATTAATGGAAAATCTATCCTTTTTCATCAAGCCACTAACGACGAAACCCGTGTGTATGTGATGATGTATGATCGTAACATAAATCCCACTCTGCTGGTGCTGCTGCTGCTGCTAAAAGCATGAACCTGTACGACGGAAAAGTGGGTCAACCGTTTTATTTCCTCCCTTCTTGCGGTTTGCGTGCCATCGTATGCCTTAGAGCTATCACAAGACGCGGCTAAGACGCAGCGCGTACACGAGTTTTGATTTTGATTGCATTAACCGGTGATAATTCGGGTGGAAGTTATCACTCAATCGGCGCATCTTTCGGTGGAAATATTTCTCGAAGCAAACATCGTTTCTCCATTACCTAGTGTGTTGTTTGTTGTGATCGGATCAGGTTCGGATAGTTTCACATATCACATTACTTCGTTGTTCGTTGGTGTCACTATCAAGCAACCGCTAGTAGTGTCAAGTTCCGTTTCGCGTAACCACGACATTTGAGAAAACCCTAGTGTCAAAGTCATGCCTCGCAACTGTTTCGCAACTTTCGATCCAATCTTGAGCTCGCTTGAATGACCTTCAATCCGATTTAAGCGATATAATTGATTCCGAAACAACGAATCGATGATTGGAAAAAAGCTCCAAACGAACGGATGTACTACTCGGAATCGGATCTCTCATCAGCGGTGAAATCGCCCCCTGCCACCCGCGCGCGCCATGCGTCGCCCGGGTGGAAATTCCGCACAGATCTTTTGTTATTATGGGTGGTGCTTCTTCTTCTTCTTCTTTTGCTACCCCCAGTCCACGCGAAAAGTCGAGACTATAATTGTTGTTTTTGTTGTCCGGCTAGATATCTGTATGAGCCGAGTGCACGCGTATAGTTACGTATGAACACAGACATATTCTGCGGCATTGGCACCGTTTTGCGAAGTTAATCTTCAGGAACGGCCTTCACCAAGCAGCTGGATACTGTTGCTGCTGCTGCTGCTGCTGCAACAAAATAAGAAAACAATAAAAGAAACAAAAAACCTCCAGCCAAGGTGTGCGTTTCTACCATCGCGGCCGGTTTCACCTTCGGTAGGGGGCCTCTTACTGTTTGTTGACTGGCTGCCCACCTGGGCCGCCAGTTTTGACCAGTCGAAGACCACCACATATTATCGACTTGCTATTGAAGCAATTTGATTTGTTGTTGGGGCTTGGTGTTGTGGAGGAAAACACCTCTGATGAAATCGATTTCCTGGTGCGTTTGGGTGATTTATCGATTGATTCGAGAAAATCATATGACTTCGGATTTTTACGGCTCGGTAGATTTTTGAATGCTGTTAGATTGTTTTTAGTATCTTCGATCAAATTTAAAAATAAAGTATTAGTAGTTTCGTCACAATAGACCAGCACACGGTGACGTCACGCATCTGAGTTTGACAGTTACTGGTAACTTTGTTTGTTCTCAATTATAGCAGATCATTTCAATTGTGACCAAAATTCCCTTTGAATGTTGTGCGTGAGGTGCCAGTACGCTAAGAACAATTATATATTGAGCAGCATTTTCACTACGCACTCGATTTCTTCACGAGAAAAAAGCACAAAGTTCAAGACGTAAACAAAGTTACCACTATTTGTCATTAAAGTGAGGTTAATTTGATTCGGTACGATGGTCTATAGTTTGAGTTTTTTTGCACCGCACACTCTGATCGATTGAGTTTAGCGTAGTGTACGATGTACTGAACGATGCAGGCGATTGAATTCATGCGATGAAATTTGTTTTTAGGTTGCGTATTTGTTGTTTCTTTCTTATATTGTTTCAATCTTCTTCACTTTCATCCTCTTTAGAAAAAAAAACCAAAAATTTTCAAAACGGGTTCAATCGCTTGGTCGCAGGTAATCGCAGCTAAACTCTTCTGAAATTGTTAGTAGACACCTGAAACTTGAATAAAAACAGGGACCTAGCCTTGGAAATCCTGAGAGTAAAAAGATGCCGACCAACAAAGTTGAGAATAATGATTTTTCTCATTTTCTTCTTATTGTCAAACGGTTTTAATTGAAAATGATGATTTTGTTTTTCATTTTCTTCTTTTTATTGTGCTTTGTCTTCTTAATGTCACCCATAAAACCGCATTATCATACATTTTTCTGAAAGCCCAATCAATAACGTTTACAAAAATATAATACACTGAATAGTAATTCTGCGATTTTTTTTTATATTTTACTTTTTCTCGAAGGAAAAGTGCATTTTTTACCATCCTTCGTCTTCATATCTCGATATCTCAGGTATAGTACCTGCTACAGTCTTAAAATTTGGAACTTTTCTTAGTTAGAGTGTCTACTTTTTATGAAAAACATAGAGAAATAGATCGGCGACAGTCACTTTTCCGATTTTTGCCGGCCTGAAATCCATAGTGCACTGCCTACTCTGGTTTTCATCAACATTATTGACATTTTTTTAAATCATTTCGAAACTTGGACATAACAAAAAAGCATATTCCTCCACAATAAAAGGTATTTTTGATTTGCATTCATTCAATTTTTTGTTAATTCAAATCTGCTAAACAAAGCCCGACTGGTTGAAATGATTGAATTCCAAAAATTTTTATCGAAAAAAGTTGAATTTGTTTCCACGCCAAACATCTACTTGGGTTTATCTTTAAAATTTTTAATTTTGATCCGATTTATAGAATCAATAAAACTGCCGTTCCAAGTATAATTGTCCAACATAAAGTTAGCATAAAGCATAAAGTTCGTGTAGAACATGGGACAACGATGCTTGGAATGGCAGTGAAATGATCTAAAGTTTTTATATTTGTTTTTTAATACATACAATTTGGAGAAATTTTTGATGTTTTCTTATTTTTGGAATGTTTCATTAATTCACGTTTTCACACTTTTGTGTCATTTTTGGCATTTCGATATTTTAAGCTCTTTTGTCATTTTTGACATTTTGAACGTTTCTTGTATGGTAATTTTTTGAATTTTTCACAAATTTTTCTATTTTAATGCATTTTCAACATTTGTAACATTTTTTTAAGTTTTTGTCACTTATGAACTTTATTTAACATCTCTGACATTTTTTACGTTTTTGACACATTCGACATTTTTTACATATTCAACATTTTTGACATTTCTAACTTCATTGACACATTAATAAGATGGATCAACGTTGGTCTTAGCCGATGGACAACACGAATAAACAAATATTGATATATCCGACATTTTTGACAGTTTTGACATTTTTGCAGTGCTGACATCAACTCATGCAAAGTTGAACTGAGCGACCTTTTTCAGGTTCAACTTGAGTCTGCTTCCTGACATTAGCTTGAGTTTTAGTTGCACCGCACACTCTGATCAATTAAATTTAAATGCATGCAAAAAATGTGGACTATGCGTTTAACGCAGTAGGCGATTGAATTGATGCGATGTTTTCTTTTCAGATTGAATCTATGCCCTCCCAGCTGGTTTCAAGGTACGTTGCTGGTTTAACAAGCCAGTTATCGTATATCAGCGGTATTTACAAAACTAATCCGATTCCAAAAAAAGTTTAGCGTGCAGAAAATGCTGAATTCGTTTCAATAAAATTTATTGAGGAACGTATTGAGGAAGACGTTAATTTGATCCCCCAGCAGTATTTCGAACGCCCTTTTTATGACTACCATCAGCCAACGTCAGCACAAAAAAAAGTTTGCGGTCTTCCAGTCGCACAGTTACAATATGCACCACGCAACAGTGCAATAATACTCTTGCTATCTGCTTTCATTTTATTGATTCTTTCCAAGCTGCAACACGATACAAACGTATTATTTTGTTGTGTGACTGAGAGCTCTCTCTTGGGTTAGGTCCACTGTTTGCCAACACGTCTTGAGGAAATGACTTGACCTTAAAAAAGGCGGAGCCACTTACAACATGAATCTAAAATAAATATTACGAATATAAAGCGAGCTTCAGCCGCAAGTTTAGCCGTTGCTTTTCCAATAGATTGTTAGTGAATATTTTCTTACTTACTTTACTTTTTTGGCTAACGGACCGTTCACCGGTCCAGGGCCGAACGAATTAGAGATGTCCAGCTTCTTCTGTCTTGGGCATCCGTTCTCCAGTTTCCCCGTACACCAGCAGATCGTGCATCTTCTTCCACCGCGTGGAAGGCCTACCACGGAGCCGACGGCCTCTTCCTGGTTCTCTACTGAAGATAGCTTTGGCGGCTCTCTTGTCAGGCATCCTGGCTACATGTCCAGCCCACTGAAGCCTGCCCCGCTGTATTACCTTCACTATATCAGCATGTTTGTATACCTGGTACAACTCGTGATTCATGCGTCTGCGCCACACTCCACCTTCCAATTTACCGCCAAGTATCGATCGCAGAACTTTACGCTCAAAAACTCCGAGCACTCGTCGATCAGCTTCCTTCAGTGTCCATGCTTCATGTCCGTAAAGGGCCACCGGGAGTATCAGCGTCCTATACAGCGCTAGTTTTGTGCGAGTTTGCAAACTACGGGACCTTAGCTGGTTACGCAGTCCGAAGAAAGCCCTGTTCGCAGCTGCAACTGGTTGTTTCACTTCACGGCTTATATCGTTGTCACATGTCACAAGCGTACCAAGATAAACGAATTCGTCAACCACTTCAAATCGTTCCCCATCTATCTCCACCTCAGCACCAACACCACGGGGACTCCCACGCTCTCTGCCAGCTACCATGTACTTCGTTTTGGCAGAGTTAATGACAAGTCCCAATCTCACTGCTTCTCTCTTAAAAGGTACGAAAGCCTCCTCCACGGCCTTACGGTTGATACCGATGATATCGACGTCGTCCGCAAAACAAAGAAGCATGTGAGATTTCGTGATGATCGTACCGTTTCTTTCGACGTTTGCTCTTCGTACTGCACCCTCAAGAGCGATGTTAAACAGTAGGTTGGAGAGCGCATCCCCCTGCTTCAGTCCATCCAACGTTACGAAAGCGGCTGATGTCTCGCCCGCTATCCGCACATCGCACGATTTTGATCCCTCCAGTGTCATACTACTCAGCTTTATTAGTTTCGTAGGGAAACCGTGTTCCTGCATGATCTGCCACAGCTCGTTTCTTTTCACTGAGTCGTATGCCGCCCTGAAGTCCACAAACAGATGGTGAGTCGATAAGTTGTACTCCCGGAACTTATCGAGGATCTGTCGCAGGGTGAAAATTTGATCCGTCGTGGAACGCCCTTGTCGAAAACCAGCCTGGTATTCGCCAACAAAGGATTCCGTTAGCGGTCTCAATCTGAAGAACAGGATACGGGAGAGCACTTTATATGCGGAGTTGAGCAACGTTATCCCTCGATAGTTGCCACAATCCAATCGATGGACCTTCTTATAGATAGGGCATATGAGGCCTTCCAACCAGTCGTTCGGCATTTGTTCGTCCTCCCAGATTCTTAGTATTATCTGGTGGCCCGCATAGTACAGCCGCTCGCTTCCCGCTTTTAGAAGTTCGGCCGGGATACCGTCCTTCCCAGCGGCCTTGCTGTTTTTCAGCTCACTAATCGCCTTATTCACCTCCTCCTGTGTTGGTGGCTCCACAGCTTGTTCGTCACTCATAATCGTCATCCTGTTCCTGCTCTGCTCATCCGGCTCCTCACCGTTCAATAGCGCCTGAAAATGCTCCTTCCACCTGGCTGCAACCGTCGGTTTATCAGTAAGCAGGTTGCCGTCCTTGTCATTACACATGACCGGCACAGGGAAATTCCTGCTTCTGACTCTGTTGACAGTTCTATAGAATCTCCGCACGTCGTTTTCAGCATAGCTGTCCTCTGCGCTGGCGAGCACCTGCTC
The DNA here is from genome assembly GCF_029784165.1 of Wyeomyia smithii. Classification (NCBI taxonomy): domain Eukaryota; kingdom Metazoa; phylum Arthropoda; class Insecta; order Diptera; family Culicidae; genus Wyeomyia; species Wyeomyia smithii. Next base: position 27,375,753 of record NC_073696.1, on the reverse strand, counting down.
CTCGTACTCGCGCTTCTTCCGACGGTGGGTTCTATTTTCGGCAGCTCTTGCCACCCTGTACCTCTCTCTGTTCTGACGCGTAGCCGCAGTGAGCATGCGGCTCCTGGCACGGTCCTTCTAATCTGTCGCTCTCTGGCATTCGGCATCGAACCAGCCGTTAGGCTGTCTACCACGCGTCGTACCTACCACCTCTCTCGCAGTCGTTTCGATGGCGCCGTGAATACTGCTCCACAGCCCATTTATGCCTTCCACTCCTTCCTCCTGCTGTTCTGCGATCCGTTGATCCAGCTCTCTGGCGTATTCTGCTGCCACGCCATCAGCTTTCAACCGCTGAATGTTGAAACGCGTCGTCCTCTCTGTGCGAGATTTCAGCACGTTCGACAACCGTGCGCGGATCTTACAAACGACGAGATAATGGTCAGAGTCAATGTTTGGTCCCCGAAAAGACCTAACATCAGTAACATCCGAAAAGTGCCGACCGTCAATCAGTACGTGATCGATCTGGGAGCAGGCTTCTCCATTTAGATGCCTCCAGGTGTGTTTCCGAATATTCAAACGTGGAAAATAGGAGCTACATATGGCCATTCCTCTGGCCGCGGCAAAGTTTATCAGCCTCAGGCCGTTTTCCTTGGTTGACGAGTGAAGGCTATGCCTTCCAATGACCGGACGGAAGAATTCCTCCCTCCCAACCTGTGCGTTTGCGTCTCTCTTGGCACTCGTCATAGATTCGCTCAAGCTTGCCATAGAACTCATCTTTGACTTCATCGGATTTGTCGTTTGTCGGTGCGTAGGTGTTGATTAAACTGTGGTTGAAGAATTTGCCCTTAATCCTCAACACGCATATACGGTCATCTACGGGCCTCCACCGGATGACTTTTGTTTTCTGATTTCCCAGCACTACGAAACCGACGCCCCGTTCCGCTGCTTTGCCGCCACTGTAGTAGATGTGGTACTTGAAAGAAGTGCGTGCAATAGGGTCTACTGCACGGAATTCCCTTTCTCCGGAATTTGGCCACCGAACCTCCTGAATCGCTGCGATTTCGACTCCCTGCCGCTGTAGTTCTCGAGCAAGCAAGCCAGCCCGCGCCGGTTCATTGAGAGATCGGACGTTCCAAGTACCCAATTTCCAATCGTTTACCTTAATCTTTTTCCGTGTTCGTAGCCTAGGTCTTTGCCGATTGATCCGTTCCGTATTTCTAAATTCGTTGTTCGTGGTTGATGAAAGGTTTCGGTATGCCACCTTACCAGGGTCGCGATACCTACATCCTGCTGATGGGGCTGACATCTTAGGTGTAGCTGGCGGAATACAGCATTCCATAATTCAGCCGCCCGCTCCGGGTCAGACGCTGTTGTACGCCGCCCCTAAGGGGATACAGCTGCGTACGACCCCCTTCCCAGTCAGCATACGACCACAGTTTCCACCGGGGTTGGTTACCCGATCTCCGCTAAGGTTACTCGTATTCCGGTCGGCACCACGTGGAGGTTGGGATAGGAGTTGCTGGACAGAGGTGAATGGCCACATTAGGGTCTCAAGTTACACGTGTCCAGCCATTTGCCAACTAGTGAATATTTTCACTGATCTGCAATTCGAAAAGTTATTATAATTTTCATACCAAAAGGTTGAAAAAATTTAATATATTGATTGAGACAGTCGTGTTCAACATCTGTTTAAAGAAAGTAATAATGCATGCATTCAAGAAAGCACATGGCATGTGCGATTCTATGCTCTATGAATGCTGTGAAACTAAACCGAAAATAATTGATTTTCTCGTCAACTGTTCATTATTTTACTATTGAAAACATGTGTCAACTAATTAATATACCACAAGTGTGGGACAAGCCTCATCTTTTAATCAAGACATTGGAATTCAAAACCAGTTCACTGGTAGTAACATAAAATAAATTTAAGGAGGGCACATTTGGCGTCGTACACAAATTACGTAACCCATGAAGGGGGGGGGGGGTTTAGTCTGCGTTACTTATCGTTACATAGGGGGGAGGGGGTCTGAAATCTAGGTTTTTAGCGTTACGTAATTTGTGTACGACGCCTTTTCGTTACACCTTCAACAACAGCCCTACTAAAGTAAGATCAAGTCTTACGTCAAAAGGGAAGTTTGCTTCAAACTTATCACTTGCGATCACTCGCAAATGCAACAATGCAAGTAACTTAACAAACAGCTTTGTGTAGTTCTACGTCAACCGTGCGGTAATGGCTTTGCATGCAACTCTTTTGATTTTTTAATCAAAAATACCGTTAAGGGTAACTAAAATGGAAAGGAAAATGGATTGGAAAAGCACGGACTACAAATAACAGATCCTCACTGGAATCAACCAAGTAGAATCAAATTTCGATTCAAACATTGAAACCAAAATAGATGATGATTGGGGATTGAGTACTAACAGGTTCTAATTAAAAATCGATACGACCACCAAAATCCGTTTTCGGTTCAGCCCGATTTGAATTTGTCCGGTTTTGTTTGGAAGTTCCGTCCGAACTATAGGGACAAATTTTAACTACCAGTTACTAGTTTCAGTATATCATCAGCGATTAGAATTTTCGAAATATATCAGTAGAATGCTAAGAAAAAATATTGATTGCAAAAAGTCAAAAGAAACACGGAAGGCTGTCCCTAAAAATAATTTGGAAAACATGCCAACAATATTCTGACGGTGCCAGAAAATTGGAATAAATAGTCAACAAGATCTTGATGAACTGAAAAACTGAATTTTTTCCATCGGTGTCCATTTTTTCTGAACTTTTTAACGTTTTCGAAAAATACCGGAAAGAACTAACTACAGGTCGAGTATCTATGTAGTTTGTAGTTTGTTTGTACATTTTTAATATAAAAGTTTATGGAAGATTGTTAAGATACGGAAAGGTGTGAAGATTTTCTCTCTGTCACTTCGATAAAAAACTACTCGTTTTACGTTTTTCAATTTGTCAAAAATAAGTTTTCCAGGAAAGCAAACAAGTCGGGAAATTCTAGATTTAAAGTTTAAAAAATTTTCTGTTGTTTTGCCAAACACAATGAAATACTACAATTAAAATGTCATTCAAGTTGTATCATCATTCTGCTTGATCACGGAACCTGAACGTGTTACCTGACACTCTCCCCCTCTTTTCTCTTGTGATTCTATAAAAAGCGACCATTTTAATTACACCGGCTGTTCTTTCTCCGTGCGGATAATAAATCGCTGGTCGAGAAGTTTTCGGTTCGTTTCGCGTGTCGAGCCGCATATAATAATTATTCCCCAGTCAGTGCTGCTCCACACACAGAGAATATTTAATTTTTCATTAGGTTCATGAAACAAGAGACACAAAAAAATAAATGCCGCAGAGTTTGTTTCGGAGTTTTGATTCGGTTCGCAGTTTTTTTTTCGGTTTGGCCCAAGCTTTCCCCCACCGATGATGGTGGTGGCACGTTTTATATTAGAGTTCTGAGTTTATTTTTTCCGAACTATTCTTCGATATCGCCTGTTGCCACACAGGGGGGAACTCACGGTGCGCTTACTGGAGAGCGGGGTTTTACCGTGTGGAAGCGGATCTTCGCCTCACCGCACCCAACATTAGCGCTCACTGGCGTGGCGAAGTAAACCGCTAGAACCGTCAGAACCGGCGCGGCAGCTCAGCGGCGAATGACATTTATCAGCTTATTTTAATCTCACGCGGCAATTTTGCACGAGTTGATGGGGGGCGCCTTCGGCGGTTCCGATTGGATAGGAAGCCAACGTTTTAAGTACCATATATTTTTTAATAGTGCAATGAAATTTGTGCTATGAAAGTTTCAGAAAGGGCTTCGGTAGAACTTGTGGTAGAATGTTGCTGAAAGCAAAAATAAAAAGAAGCAGCAAACGTGCAACAAGCAGCATAAACAGGAAGGGATAAATCCAATTTGCTGCGCTGTTTATGGTCTCTACAGCAGAGGCGGGGTGTTGGTTAGTGAAAGAAACAAGTTTCTTGTTGAGCCTTTCTTTTCTTGCTAGAATTTTTCGCCTACAACTCCGACTGGGTGGATGCCGCCGAGGGTGCGGCGGTACGAGACACGGATATGGCAACGACTTGTTTCGCGTTCGCGTGGTGAATCTATTTGCATGCACGATTTTTCTGCAGCGGCGCCGAACTGGGAAAGGCAAGATAACCGGCAAACATTCACCATTACGTACCCCCCATTATTACCTGCAGGAGAAAAGTCTGCGAAAAAGAAAGGCGAATGGCCTTGGATCGAGGGAAGAATGCACGATCTGAACCGTTGATAATAGTTTATTTTTTAGAGCGGGAAAGGAATAAAGCAAAAAGCTGAATACAACGTTTTAGGAAGGCTGGGGTTTATGCAGTCGTAGAAGTATTGGCTGTACGGCTGTACAAGTGCGCTTATCAGAGTGAGACAACGAAATTTTGTTCTAGGCACTCACCGTGAAAGTTATCGGTTTTCAGCAGCTGATTGTTGTTATCTCGAGGTTGTGTTTTATCATGCTGAACGACTGCCTTATTTCACTACTATCACATTGGAATGTTGATTCTATTGAATGATTAGATCTAAGAATTGGGGCTTCAAGTGAGTGGACAGCACCAGGAGCTTTTAAACTACAGAATTTAAGCCAACAAACGCAAAAAAATCAATGCTTTCTAATGACGCAAATTCCACCCTCTTTTCCTGTACTTTCAGAACACTCAACAACATAAACATTTAGCACGGACGGGGAAAGCATTAGCAGAAGAAGAGCTACTGTTGCTGTCCACCGTAGCACTCGTGTAACGAAGGGAAAGTTTTCCCGGTTTGGTTCTTGTCCTTGAATAAAAGAAAAGTGAGTTTTTAAATTATTCGGAAAGTGTCATCCCCAGAGGAAACCCACGTTCTATCCGAAGCAGCCAAAGTGCCCTTGGCTCATCAGAATATTCGCGTAGGCTAGGGGGAAACGCGGAAGAAAGTGGTTTATTTATTTTTTTCACCCGTGTTTGTGTGTATGTGTATGTGCTCAGAGGAGATTGCAGTACAAGTGCGACCGAGTTCGCTTCGGCTATCGAGTAAACTGTGAAAATTGGAAAAGTTTTCAATTTGACCACGTGGCAGAGCATAGCAAGAGGGGAAAGTCTACTCAAGTACTTACAACAGCGCCGCAGACATTTGCAAAGGTAAAGTTGGCATAATTTATTTATTCTAATTTATGATAAAAACAGTGGATTACTGGATTCGATTACGCTTGTTTGTATAAATGGTAATGTTTAGTGGGTTGACGATAAAAATATCATGGTGGAATCCATAAACATAACCTTGTTTTTTAAACGCCTAAATAAATCTATATAAATCTATCTATTTATTTGAAAATAAACGGAAAATGAATGCTTGTGGCACATCAAAAACGTTCCATGATAAAATCACTGTTTGTTTGGAAATTTGATAACTGTCCAGAGAAAACTGGAAATTCATTATTCCATTCTTTTTGCTTCAAAGTAATCAAGTCACAAAACTGCAAAATCCGCGTTGAGCTTACCTGCACTTTTCAAAAACAAAATTGCACCGATTCCACAACGCTATCTATTGCTGTTCATCAGCAAATAAATAAAATGACAGCAGTAAATTAAAAAGAGCACGAAAAAATTTCCACAACCTCTGATATGAAGTGTGCGATGTGTCAACTGCACTCTCAGCAGCAACTGCATAAATTTTCCATCCCGGCCCTCGTCGAAAAAGAAAGCGAAAAAAAACATCCAACATGCATTCCACACAGTCAGTGCTCAGCTGACGCACGTTACGTTGCCATGGCCACCGCAAAACAGCTTGTCCTCGCCGCACACCGATAAATTTGAAAGCCAATTATGCAATTTTTTTAGCATCCCTTTTACCCGCTTCCTTCAGCACATTATCATCATCATAACATGGTTCCGAATTTTGCTGCGGCTCTGCCTGCCTTAATCAACAGATCTACTCTTCGGTACAAGTAACTGCAAGTAACAAATTACATCGTGGAATTGTGAGTGATAGCATCTGCACCAGTTTTATTTTACCATCTTTTGACGTGTTGTTGGCCTACGCTAGTGACGCTAGTAACGAACGAAAAGAAAACTCAAGCCGAAAAGTATGTTTCTGTCACCCGCTTGTCAGAAAAAATCAACATTCTTCTCTAGATTTCGAACGCGCTTGAATTTGTTTGAGCTGTCAGTGTCTTGTACAGAATCGGTAAGCACTTCTCTAGGTTGTTAACGTCATTTGCCAAGCTCAAATAAGTGCCACATCCACTCAACTTTGGCAATATTAGGCCACAGTTGAATGTTAAAAATTACTGGAGACTGGCGCTGTCAAAACCATGCCTTACTCACGCCGTTTTGGTTTAAATTGAGTGATTGTGAGCTTCTTGTCACCACTGCACTGTAGTCTACAGACTCGGTATTCCAAACGATCCACCATATTTGGCGTAAAAAAAGAATAGTCAACAAACCAAGCTCCGCTTCGAATGTGCTTGGTCATGAACTATGGACATAACCTAACCGCTCACTTAAAGTCGCATTCTCTTGCGAGGCGAAGCGTGAATTGCGAAGAATGGTCGCCCAAATTCGGGCAGAATTCCCCCGAAGCGAACTCATTGTTGCTGTTTGCTGTGTGCAGAATGACGTGAGATGAAACGTCGAGATAACGAACGAATCGCACGGGAGGAATTTGCTCCGGCAATTATCTGCTTGCGTCATCGCTGGCCGGCACAATGTCGGTCGTGGCACACGTTGAAAATTAAAGGTGATGTCTTGTTGGAGGAAGTTGTGCAAACTATTGATCCAGTATCAATTGGTATTCTCCAGTGCAGCGCAAAATCAAGTACTTCGACAAAATTTATAATTTTCCGATTATCACGTATATGGACCGCTCTAATAGTTACCCAAATTGCGAACGCCCTCGTACGTTTCCCAACCAACCAAATCGAGCCAGTTCCCAGCATCGCTAAATCCGCTCATTAAATCGCCTGTCAATCACCTAACCTCAATCGGTTCCGCTCAGCTTTATAGTTACCATATAGATGCTCCAGATCGAAATCTCGCGCAAGTCATGCGTGCATTTTCAACTTTGCCTCACCCACGAAGGAACCTTAAGAACTCATTAGCGTCGGATGAAACCTCCGCTCCGTATCCTTCAGCACCGACATCGATCGGTCGCAGCAGTTCAAGGGCTTCGGGCTGAAGTTCACTAGCAGCTAGCGGCAGAGATTTATTTACTGTCTGTCCGTCCGAGTTCGTTCCTCATTCCAGTCAGTGTGTGTACGATGCGGGGTATTAATTTCTCTAATCCTTCTGGTGTGTAAAGGCGGTGGGCCTATCTGGGAGGTGGTGTTGTGCTTAATGCGTGTTAAACCACTTCCAGGGAATTTGTCTGTGGGTGTGTTTTCCTATTTTCCTTGTTCTGAGCTTAAATACGGTTTAGCGAGTTTCAGGACCGAATTACATACGACTGCAGTTTGTGATTTTTCTGAACTATTACTGTTAATATTTTCATGAAGAAAGTTTTGAATTAACATTCAAAATCAGAAGAGAATCTAAATAAATTCTTTTCAATCGTAAGTTGGATTTAACGAAAAACAAAAAATAACAGAAGAACACAAAAAATTCAGAAAATCACAAGCAATATCCATTCAAATATTTTTATTAGGTTTCAGTGCAGAAATGAGAAATTTATTAATACATAAAATGAAATAAGTGGTGAATAAAATATAGTCTAAATGTTAGAAAGTCTTTATCTATGAAGAGTTCTCTAAAAATCATTAAACTTTTCCTGAAAAACATTGAGTAAATATGAAAAAATGACTACATATAAAATCATTGAATTCAATCAAATTATGGTCATGAAATTGAAAACATTTTCAATTTGCATGGAAATTATCGATTTACTCTTTTTTTTTTTATTTTTTGGCCCATAACCTTCAAGCTAAAGATTCGATTTCAAAACAAAAATTATTCGACTCGGATTGGCCGTTGCTGGGAAAGTTTTAAATAATTTCAAATGTTCTAAATGCTTCCAAATGCACCCAAAGATTGACCTTGCGATTTGTTGCGTGACGAGTCGAATATTAGATACGTTTAAACTCCAAAGACAAATCGTTTGAAATGTTTGGTTTTATCGGAAAGAGAGCATCCTCGGCTTTGGCTTTTGTACATCACTTCGATTCTGATAGTAGTCATATTGTGTGGTATTCAGTCGTTTTTGGTTGCTTCCCAGAAAGCGGAAGTCTTCATCTTGGACTTCAACGGCAATGGCATATAAAGTTAATTTCTGACTTCTGGACGTCATTCTGATTCTAAAAATACCCATTTGGTCATTCTCGATTGTTTTCCTAACGCCGAAATCGCCATAAAAAATTGTGTCTGAGTTAGATTTTTGGTTTCTGTGCATCATCACGGTTAAGGAAATACTGGTCGGACTCGATTATATAGTCCTGGATTTTTCTTTTGCACTATATACAGGGTACGCCATAATTATTGCAAGCAAAAACAGAGGACCGTTTACCAGGTTTTCGGCAAGTAAGAGAAAACTTTTGAAATAAAAATAATATAATGAATAAAAACAATTAAAAAAATAACTTAGTTCTGATGACAGCTCGGAGACGCTTAAAATAAGACTAGACGATGGACCGAATGTCGTCTTGAGAAATTTCCTTCCAAGCGTCGTGCAAAGACTTCATCAACTCGTCCAAACTTGTGTGTTTCCGTGAGCAGGCCTTCGATTCTAACATCACTCAAATCGAGAAGTCCATCACGTTGAGATCTGGTGAGTTGGAGGCCACTCATCCTTGGACTTGCACCAATCTCGAACGATCTTCTTCGTGTGAGTCTTGCATGAAGGTCCAGTTTTCATTATTATTCGTTTTCTGGGCCCAACCTATCACATTCTTCTTCAAAATCTCATCCAGGTAGTAATCACCACCTATTTTTACTCATTTTTCGACGAAAAGCACCTCGGCTCGAGAATCGGCAGTCACTTCAGCAAAAACCGTCACAGAAGCTGGGTGAGACGAGTGAAGGATCGTTCTTCCAACTGGATCAGCATCTCCTGATGTTCGTGCGAGCACCTGGTCGTTTTGCGGGTTGTGGGCTTGCTTAACGGTAGAAAGTTTCTCGTCGGCGAAGAGCGTCGTCAGGTGCTAGCGACGAATGGTCCGGGTAAGAGAATCCTTGCATTACACGAGCCTTTCTGTTGTTTGCGCATCGGAAAGAGCCTGGTTGTTGTTTTTCATTGTTTTTACTCAAAAAATTATTTCAAAAGTTTTCTCCTACCTGCCAAAAACGTGGTTAACGGTCCTCTGTTTCTTGTTGCAAAAATTATGGCGCACCCTGTATATAATAAAATTTTATCATATACATCGAATCAGAACAAAAAAATAATTAATTTTTATTAGTTATAATAACTTTTCGTTGTTTCGAAATAAATGAGAAGCAATTTATTTTTGACCTATCTCTCTTAAAGGGAGAAAACTCATGTTTTACAAAAAAATATATATTTTGAAGTTATTTTTGAAGAAATTTTAGTCCAACGTAAAAATAAATTCGATCAGTGTATTTTGGTTTGTCACTTGTTTATTTTTGATATTTTGAATCTTTAAAAAAATCTAATTTTTTATTTTTTTGTTAATTTTAAATTTATTTTATTAAATTAAAATTTGTTTATCTTTTATTTAAAAAAATTTAAAATTTTAATTTATCTTTTTATTTTCCAATTTATTTTTCAATATTATAAAATTTGAGAATCGATTAGGGAATGCTCATGAATTAGCAAAGCAAAGCCAAAAAGCAAAGCCTTGGTGCTACATTCCGATTCGGAACTTGACCTTCTGTTTATTCTACACAGACTTCGCAGCCAACTGTTTAGTATACAGGACAATTGCGGGGCTAGCGCTACGATCCTACTGACACTAACAGTCTCTCTCGAGTCAAGACTCGAACCTACGACGACTGGCTTGTTAGGCCAGCATCGTACCTCGAGACCAACTGAGAGAAGAACTGTTCATGAATTACGTAGCACAAAAATAAATATTCTCAACCTCTTCTCCTTCTGTATAGATCTTTGAAATTTTTCATATGGATTGCAATGCTTTGCCAGCCAGCCCCCCTTCTTTCCTATCAACCGTTGCCTTACCACATATCCGCTTTAGATGAGCCATATTTGAAATTGAAAAAAAAAACTGCTATATTCATTCGAGTCTAAAATAATATATAATCGAGTATCAAGTCCGACCTGTATTTGCTCGCTTTCGACTGTTTTACAGACACCGGAAGTCGCCACCTTAGGATTTAAAATAGTGTCTCAGGTCGACTTTTGGTTTCTGTGAATCATAACGATTCCGGAAATACCCACTTTGGATAGTATTTGGTCATTCTCGGTTGTTTCACAGACACCGGAAGTCGCCATCTTAGAATTTAAAACGACGTCTTAGGTTGACTTCTGGCTTCTGTGAAGCATTCCGATTTCGGTTATTTCCATAATGGGTGGTATTCGGTCACTTTCGGCTGTCGTTTCCATCTTGGTTTTAAAAATGGCGTCTGGAGTTAGTTTTTGGCTACTGTGCATCATTCCGGGCTGTTTTCCGGAAATCTTGGCTGAAACATCTGTTTTGATTGCATGGGAGCCTTAAGCCTCCCCACAGTGCAGAAATGAGAATTTTATTAATACATAAAATGAAATAAGTGGTGAAAAAAGTATAGTCTAAATGTTAGAAAGACATTATCTATGAAGAGTTCTCTAAAAATCATTAAACTTTTCCTGAAAAACATTGAGTAAATATTAAAAAAATGACTACATATAAAATCATTGAATTCAATCAAATTATGGTCATGAAATTGAAAACATTTTCAATTTGCATGGAAATTATCGATTTACTATTTTTTTTCTTTTTGGCCCATAACCTTCAAGCTAAAGATTCGATTTCAAAACAAAAATTATTCGACTCGGATTGGCCGTTGCTGGGAAAGTTTTAAATAATTTCAAATGTTCTAAATGCTTCCAAATGCACCCAAAGATTGACCTTGCGATTTGTTGCGTGACGAGTCGAATATTAGATACGTTTAAACTCCAAAGACAAATCGTTTGAAATGTTTGGTTTTATCGGAAAGAGAGCATCCTCGGCTTTGGCTTTTGTACATCACTTCGATTCTGATAGTAGTCATATTGTGTGGTATTCAGTCGTTTTTGGTTGCTTCCCAGAAAGCGGAAGTCTTCATCTTGGACTTCAACGGCAATGGCATATAAAGTTAATTTCTGACTTCTGGACGTCATTCTGATTCTAAAAATACCCATTTGGTCATTCTCGATTGTTTTCCTAACGCCGAAATCGCCATAAAAAATTGTGTCTGAGTTAGATTTTTGGTTTCTGTGCATCATCACGGTTAAGGAAATACTGGTCGGACTCGATTATATAGTCCTGGATTTTTCTTTTGCACTATATACAGGGTACGCCATAATTATTGCAAGCAAAAACAGAGGACCGTTTACCAGGTTTTCGGCAAGTAAGAGAAAACTTTTGAAATAAAAATAATATAATGAATAAAAACAATTAAAAAAATAACTTAGTTCTGATGACAGCTCGGAGACGCTTAAAATAAGACTAGACGATGGACCGAATGTCGTCTTGAGAAATTTCCTTCCAAGCGTCGTGCAAAGACTTCATCAACTCGTCCAAACTTGTGTGTTTCCGTGAGCAGGCCTTCGATTCTAACATCACTCAAATCGAGAAGTCCATCACGTTGAGATCTGGTGAGTTGGAGGCCACTCATCCTTGGACTTGCACCAATCTCGAACGATCTTCTTCGTGTGAGTCTTGCATGAAGGTCCAGTTTTCATTATTATTCGTTTTCTGGGCCCAACCTATCACATTCTTCTTCAAAATCTCATCCAGGTAGTAATCACCACCTATTTTTACTCATTTTTCGACGAAAAGCACCTCGGCTCGAGAATCGGCAGTCACTTCAGCAAAAACCGTCACAGAAGCTGGGTGAGACGAGTGAAGGATCGTTCTTCCAACTGGATCAGCATCTCCTGATGTTCGTGCGAGCACCTGGTCGTTTTGCGGGTTGTGGGCTTGCTTAACGGTAGAAAGTTTCTCGTCGGCGAAGAGCGTCGTCAGGTGCTAGCGACGAATGGTCCGGGTAAGAGAATCCTTGCATTACACGAGCCTTTCTGTTGTTTGCGCATCGGAAAGAGCCTGGTTGTTGTTTTTCATTGTTTTTACTCAAAAAATTATTTCAAAAGTTTTCTCCTACCTGCCAAAAACGTGGTTAACGGTCCTCTGTTTCTTGTTGCAAAAATTATGGCGCACCCTGTATATAATAAAATTTTATCATATACATCGAATCAGAACAAAAAAATAATTAATTTTTATTAGTTATAATAACTTTTCGTTGTTTCGAAATAAATGAGAAGCAATTTATTTTTGACTTATCTCTCTTAAAGGGAGAAAACTCATGTTTTACAAAAAAATATATATTTTGAAGTTATTTTTGAAGAAATTTTAGTCCAACGTAAAAATAAATTCGATCAGTGTATTTTGGTTTGTCACTTGTTTATTTTTGATATTTTGAATCTTTAAAAAAATCTATTTTTTTATTTTTTTGTTAATTTTAAATTTATTTTATTAAATTAAAATTTGTTTATCTTTTATTTTAAAAAATTTAAAATTTTAATTTATCTTTTTATTTTCCAATTTATTTTTCAATATTATAAAATTTGAGAATCGATTAGGGAATGCTCATGAATTAGCAAAGCAAAGCCAAAAAGCAAAGCCTTGGTGCTACATTCCGATTCGGAGCTTGACCTTCTGTTTATTCTACACAGACTTCGCAGCCAACTGTTTAGTATACAGGACAATTGCGGGGCTAGCGCTACGATCCTACTGACACTAACAGTCTCTCTCGAGTCAAGACTCGAACCTACGACGACTGGCTTGTTAGGCCAGCATCGTACCTCGAGACCAACTGAGAGAAGAACTGTTCATGAATTACGTAGCACAAAAGTAAATATTCTCAACCTCTTCTCCTTCTGTATAGATCTTTGAAATTTTTCATATGGATTGCAATGCTTTGCCAGCCAGCCCCCCTTCTTTCCTATCAACCGTTGCCTTACCACATATCCGCTTTAGATGAGCCATATTTGAAATTGAAAAAAAAACTGCTATATTCATTCGAGTCTAAAATAATATATAATCGAGTATCAAGTCCGACCTGTATTTGCTCGCTTTCGACTGTTTTACAGACACCGGAAGTCGCCACCTTAGGATTTAAAATAGTGTCTCAGGTCGACTTTTGGTTTCTGTGAATCATAACGATTCCGGAAATACCCACTTTGGATAGTATTTGGTCATTCTCGGTTGTTTCACAGACACCGGAAGTCGCCATCTTAGAATTTAAAACGACGTCTTAGGTTGACTTCTGGCTTCTGTGAAGCATTCCGATTTCGGTTATTTCCATAATGGGTGGTATTCGGTCACTTTCGGCTGTCGTTTCCATCTTGGTTTTAAAAATGGCGTCTGGAGTTAGTTTTTGGCTACTGTGCATCATTCCGGGCTGTTTTCCGGAAATCTTGGCTGAAACATCTGTTTTGATTGCATGGGAGCCTTAAGCCTCCCCATCATTGAAACTTTTCTTGCTCCCGAAAAATTCCACAGGCCAAATTTAGTTCCATTTACTTGATTAGTTCTTGAGTTGTGCAAAAATTTTATTTTTCATTTGTTTGGGACCCTTCCAGCAGAGGAAGGTGTATCAAACTACCATGGAAATAATGCTAACCCCCAAAAACCTTCACGTACCAAATTTGGTTCCATTTACTTGATTAGTTCTTGGTTTGTGTAGAAATTTGTGTTTCATCTGGTGGAAACTCTCCCTTATAGTCATCAAAATTTATTTAAAAGCAAAAATCACCATTGAAACACCAAATGTTACTAAAAACACCAATCCACTATAAAAAACTTTCAGAAAACATCACTTTTTCATTAATGAATGCTCGGAAGGTAACATAATAATTTTAATATAATTATGTGAAGAATATTAAAAAAAAAAAATTGGAACAAACAGGAAAAATCATGAAATTTTTTTCAAAAGCCAACGAAAAGTCGATAAGAATTCATGTCCTTCAAATGTTATAATCAACTGTCATCATAAAAATGTCATCAAAAACAGTCATCAGAATTCGAGAATCAGAAAGAGAAAATAAAAACACAAAAATGTAGAAAAATTTAACAAAATCGTTTCCGAAAAGTTATTCAAATATCGTCAGAGTCATAAAGAAATTGGAAAACTGAATTCAGGGACTCAAGTCATGAAAGATTTTTATGAACTCCTCAAAAAAGTCAAAGAAAAATAGTTGAAGAAGTTATTTATAAGACACGACCGCAAGTTAACGTAGATTAGCTTCAGCTGCAGTCACACATTTGATTAGCTGCAGTCGTGAATGTAATTTCACGCTTTGAAAAACGAGATCTTTTAGGCAACGTTTTAAAGAGTGACAAGAAGAAAATCAAGATTCCAAATATATGCTTTTTGTGTAGTTTTTATCACGATTAGCAACAATGGGCAAAAAAAATAATATCTACTTTAATAAAATGATTTCGGGGCACTATAAAGTGCCATTGGTGTGTCACAATAATGACACCCGGTAAGTTTGTTTAATTTCTCGTCATTGCGGATTGGCGTTCTTGTTGTTTTGTTTTCACGCCAGCAAAATGTTGAACATTTTAACTGCTACTGAGTATACCTACCATAACTTTGACGTGTGCTCCACCACCAACACAATTTGCTTGGCGCTGCAGACAATGAATTAGACCAGCGGTTCTCAACCTTTTTTTGTCCGCGTACCCCTTGGCGATATTTTTCATAGCGATTGTACCCTCTAGCTTGGAACGTTCTCGCAGAATGGGAGAGAGTAGTGGTAAATCATTAGGGTGCCAGGCAAAATGGTCATCTCGAATTCAAAAAAAAAACTTCATACAAAATGTTCACCTGCTCGAAAAAACACCCTGTGCAAAATTTCAGCTCAATCGGACTTAAAATGGGGTGGCGCAAAGCGATTGAAGTTTGGCTTTTTTGAAAACCGAAAAATCAGCCACGGAAGGGAGGGGGGGTACGTGAAATTTCGGTTTTCGAAATATTTTTTTTGATGCCAAATGACTTAAAAACGCATGAAACGTCGAGAATTGATGTCATCTGAAAAACTTTTTTTTGCAAAAATTTATTCTCTGGGACTTAGTCGTTTTTTCAATTGTGGAAGGCGGAGTTTAAAATGTTTAGAATCTATATTTTGAAATTAATCACTAGTCTCTCGAAATAGCTTGTATAATGATATACACTATAACTAGCATCGAATACATTATGTTTCATTAGGGTGGTTCATTTATTCGACATAGGGTGGTTCATAATATTGTGAAAAATGAGTATAAAATAAAAAACAACACTTCGGTTCGTTTGATTGTTGTGACGTCTTCGACAAAGCTGTAGATAATAATTCGGTCTTACCAAAAAAATTACACTCAAAAAATTATTCGTTCAAAAGTTAGGAGGAAAATTAAAAATTAATTATTCAAAAGGGCTCATTTTTTAAAAACTTGATTTTTTTAATAAAACCTACGAAAGATTACCAAAACAATGAAACCAGTCCTAGAAATCAAGAGATATAAGTTATCTTTTTTGAAAAAAAAAAATTATTGGCAATTATTTTTTTTAAAAGGCAAATTTTTTTTGGAAGGACAAAACATTATCTACAACTTTGCCGAAGACACTATGCCGTTCGACTGTAGACATATTTTTAATTTCCAATAGAGCACTCTATGAGGAATCAAGAATATTTCTACAGTCAAAACGGTTTATTTGATTGGCATAGTGTATCTGGCAAAGTTGTGCATAATAACTTCGTTCCTCCAAAAAAATGTACCCTGTGAAAAAAAATTAAAAAATATAAGTTTTTTCTGACTTCTCAATGGCCGGTTTCGTTGTGCAGGAAAACTTTCGTAGTTTTTTTTTTTTAAAAATCAGTTGTTTTAAATGGGCTGTTTTCAATGATTAGTTTAAAACTTTCTTTCATTTTTTTTAATTAGCAATTTGTTTTTAGAGTGTATATTTTTTTGAAAAACAAAACTATTATCTACAACTTTGCCGAAGATGTCACACCGCACACCAGCCCGTTCACGTTCTGATGATGTAAACTTGACAGAAAATGTATGGTCGAACTGTCAAAACGACGCAAACCCAGAAAGAACGAGTCAATTGTGTTGCCTATCTGATTGAGATCCCTATACTCTCATTATCACTGAATAACATCGATACAGTCTTTTGTCCGATTATATAAGCCAGAGCACTGTGTGTTCAATCAAGTGTTGGCAAAGGACATTATTGTGGTAAATGAAACGAATAAATTGTCTGGTACAACATTCGAAAGACGAGTGCGAGTGTCTTAGAGAGTAGATTTTTCAAACAAAGTAATATAACATATTCCATCAGTTTCCACCGACACTTGGAATCGGAAACATTTTTCAAATATTAAAATTCCATGTACCACCCGTGTGTGATTTTGCAAATGACATGAAGGCATTCAACATTTTCCACGAGACACAATCTTAATTTTGGTTGAGATAGTCCGATTGAGGTGAAATTTTGCACAGGGTTTTTTTTCGAGCAGGTGAACATTTTGTATAGGTTTTTTTTTGAAATTTTCTGGTCACTTTTTTTCCATACGATGATTGGCGCCCTATAGATCATGTTGTGGTAGTCAAGTACAGGTTTAAAATTGTGCTATGGTTTGTTTGATTGCTAGAGTCATGATTCAAAAGCAAGATTGAACAGCGAATGAAGTATCGTAAAGAAAAATTGCTTTGTCCGCCATCACTGATTTTTCTTTCGCGTACCCTCTGAAGGCTCTTGAGTACCCCCAGGGGTACGCGTACCCCAGGTTGAGAAACGCTGAATTAGACCAATCGGGTATTGAAGCCCGGCACGAGATGAACAGGATTTTGCCTTTTCCTTCTTAACAACGACTAGACCATGTCGTCCGTATGGTACCGTCTTATGAATGGAAATGAAGGTAAAATTTTTGTTAGCTGTCGCTTACCAGTCTTTCGACAGAAACCAGTAATAGCGGCGTTTAGTAGACGAATTCATAATGGAAAACAAAACGATAAATCTCTTCGTCGTTTGGCGAGTGGCAGAAAAATGATAACTACTTCAATTAAATAAATTTGAGGCGCTAAAAAGTGTCATTGGTTTATTTTAATTGTGACACCGACAAGTTTGTTTAATTTATCGTCATTGCAGATTGCCATGCTCTTATAATTTCTTCACACACACTGCACAAACTACACATATTACGAGTAAACACACGCTACTATCACGGCTGAAAGTCAACATGCCAGATCCGGACAGAATCACTAATATGTCCGGACATGGTATGACGGTGATTCTCACACAGTCGCGAGATCCAAAATCTACTTAGCGCTGTGAAAGGTAATCTCCAATCACCAGTGGTTTCCTGTGTTATACAGGGTGATCGATTCCTCGTTGAGACTATTTTAAGACTTTCAGCGGCTCTGCCTGCTCCTTGTTGATCCCAATTCCAGTGAGTCATCCTCTTGCTACAGTGATTGGATAGACAATGACGACTAAATTCCTGCATGCTGTCTTTTATACGTGACTACTGAGAGTTACACTGCTGGTGGACGTGTCGTTGTGCACTAAAGCGAGTAAATTAACAAAAACAACAACAAATCGTTAACAAAGATAAATCGTTTGAAAACTTTACTGTCGACTGTGCTGGAGAAGAACGGCAGTGATTGGTAGTTTAGTTTGATTTAGACTGAGACTGCCAACAGTTACCATCACAAAATCGCTATTTTTCATACTTCGGAGGACGCAGAGCTATTTTTTCAATCAGTTGCTGTAAAAATGAAGGAAAATTAATATTTTTTTAAATCTACAAAAATGTAAGAAAACTTCCTCTAAATACCAACTAAATTTTTACTCAAATGGTATTTCGAAATCTCATCAAAATGTCATTGAAACAGAAAAAAGTTTAGATATTCATCCAAAAGAAAATGTTTGGTTTATGTGAATAACTTTGGGTGCCGCTTAGTTCGTGACCTTTTTTTTTCTATAAACATTAACGTTAATTTTATATCTTAAATTTCACTGATTTTTTTTGTTAGAAATTACCTTTTTTTATCTTACAGTTTTGATTGAATGAAGAAAAATTTCCTTTAACTTTTCTTGGTTCCAATACCAATGAAATCATTTCAAAGCATTATCGAAATAATCAAAAGACATACAAAATCATTAAATTCTTTACCTTTTGAGAATTGTTAGAAAGAGGATGCTGTAATGAACGTTCGAAACACGTCGGTATCGAGTCTTAATTAATATTACCAAAATCAAATTGAAAACGTCAACGACAGGGATTACCAGAAGCTTCTTAATTGACATAAGCAAAGCTGTCAACAGAATGTCTCGTTATCATAAACCTTCTCCCAAAACATCCCATTATTTCGAAATGGTTTTGAGTGGGGTCAAGTGACCTTTGAATTTTCCCACTTTTTTGCGAACTTTGCACCTCAGATTTCGTTGGAATCTTGAATTCCCACACGACATCACACAAAGTGGGCTCCCGGTGCTGTCAGTCTGGAAAAACTGTGGCCGGAAGCTGTCGAAAGGTCAGGTCGATAAATCACCATAGGCGTCTACCGATTGCGTTAGATGAACTTTTGTTTTACGTCAACTTCTGGCCTTTTAGCTAAATAATCATTTAGCTTGAAAAGCGTCAATATTCAAACAATAGAACTTCATTTTGGTGCCAAAACCATTTTTTCTTATTTACTCTAACGATTCAGTGGATTAACACATAGCACAGCCATTTTTTTCAGTGTTCTGAATGTAGCTCACGCGAACAGCCACAGCCATAGTTTACTTTGATCAAGACTTGTCGAGGCTGTCAGCCGTGCGGCTGCTGGGAGGTTGATGGAAAATTAATTATCCCTAGTAAAGGAGGGAAGTTTTCCATCAAAGCTATCGATGAATTCACTGATTTTGGCACTGGTTTTCAGGCTTCCTAAAATACGTAACTGTTTCAGTTAAAAGTACTACAAACATTGTATTTTCAGCATGTGAATTTATTGTATGGTGGCGAAAAAATGATACGTTTTGTTTCCGGTGGCACTCTTTCGGTGTAATTATTTTTAATACTCACGAAATATTCAGCCGGTCCTTTGTACGCCAAAAACCAGTTGGCGCTGCATTGACGGACGAACCATCTGCTGTATTTTTTCCCCACCATTCTCATTTACCATCTGCTTTAACAGCAGTGGCCGTTTTGTGGTACAGATAATAATTCGACCGTCCTTCGGATTTAGCCGGATTGAAACGAGTGCTGAAACAATGAATCGAACCAAACAAAAGTGCGGAATCTCATCAATGTTGATTGATTGGCACACGGCGAAATGTTTTTAGCCATTACAATCATTAAAATCGATCAGAGACGACCTCATCTCAGTGATCCTTAATTCAACAGTAGTATTGTGTCTCTAAAAAAACAGGCAACCCTGAGCTGAGCGCAGCTGTCTTATACCGCTAATTTGGGGGCATTTATTTTTCACGTCTTCCTACTTTGCTGATTTTTGGCTTCAATTTGATCAGAAGCAGCATAAATGGTCCATCGATTTGCCAATCCGTCGTGTTCCAAATCATGTTTTTTTTTTTCGCCAATCAACGAAATGAGTTTACGATTCAAATTACGAAACTAGAATAGGTTCTGTTCGTGCGCTTCATTTGTTTGCAAACGACTTGCATCGCATTGAGACGTCACGAAGAATCGATAATCGAGTGTCAATTAGCGGGAAAACCGCCAACAAAGGAGGCAGCTTTTTGTGTCCTGAATAAACCGCAACGCAAGTGTCAAAGTCGTGTCTCAGCCAGCCGGTGTCTTCGCGCTGCAAAGTTCATCTTCCCAAACGAACGCGTTTGCAGTTGCGGTTCTTGCTTCATTTCTCAAGCGCAATTAGTTGGTCACGTTTTGCGTTATATTTTACCACGAATAATTTGAGTTTGCCGGAGTTCTAGAAAAAGCGACGTGAGTTGCGGACCACAAAATGCTAATGTCTTCCCTAGAGAAGAGTTTTTGTTTTGTGCTAGCGCTCGCTCATCCTAGGGGTACTGGAGGCGTTGAACTATGATCCATTGGTATTGAACCTCTCTTCGCCGCGCTAAACAAAAAACCTGCGCACGGCTATGGATATTGAAATTGTTTCTTAGTAACCGCTCTGAAGAGACATTTCCGTCACTCTATCACGATCAGACTGGAGGAATTTGCAACACAAATAGGGTACTCTAATCAAATTGGGTGAATTGAACCTTATCTCTTTCCAGTGCGCCGAGTGTGTAGCCGGGTAAGATAGCGAATTTCAGCAAATTTGAATTTCGCTTCCCGGCGCTCCATCGCACTGTGGTCCAGAAATGAAAAAAGGTGGTCAAAAGTCATTTTCTCGTAAACGTTACATTATAGATCAATACTGTCTTCGGGAAAGTTTTAGAGTAAAAAAAGACCCTTCTTTGGACATTAACAGATCCGTGATTAATTCCCCTACAAGTGAGATAAAAAGAAATTTTTTTCTAAAAATCAATATTTTTCATCGCCGTCTTTGGCAAAGTTTTCCAAAATAACATAACAAAAAACTTTGCTGAAGACACTAGGCAGCTATTTCTCAATCTTACTGAGCTACCTGATTATGTTCAATGATGTTTAAAAAAAAATTGTTTGTCACGGATCTGTTAATGTCCAAAGAAGGGTCTTTTTTACTCTAAAACTTTCCCGAAGACAGTATTGCTCTATAATGTAACGTTTACGAGGAAATGACTTTTGACCACCTTTTTTCATTTCTGGACCACAGTGCATCGTGGAGCTGCGGTTTTTGCCGATGCGACGTGATTACGATGTTATCACTGTATCTTTTCTTCCTCTGTTCCTTCTCACTGAAAAAGAAGTATCACGCTTTTTTCTTACCATTAAACAGTGAAAATATTGATTTTAAACACATCATAACAAACATTACACCATCCACTAGGAAACTCTAACATCAGTGACTCACAATTGTGCTGTCGATTTATCCTTTCCTTTGCGGCTCGTTACGAACCCGCTATCTCGCGGTTCCAGTCAACAACTCAAACGAATCCAAACAAAGATTAAAGTGCAGATGGTGATGAATCACACGCCAGGCGCACTAGGCTCAGTCAATATATACGTACGTGAGAAACGGCAATCGATCTGTGTCTGGCCATCGCAAAAGTGAAGCGATCCAACCTCGTTGAGTCGAGTGGAGTGGTTATTAGAATATGATTTGGATACTCTAAATGGGTTTGATCACATCACCATGGTCACCGCGTGTGACGGTGACGCGATGCGGTGCTACCCCTCTGGTTGGGGTCTCTAAAGACATACAAGCCAGCAGCTTTCCCACGGTGTAGGTTATGGATGGTGATGCTGACAAGTTGGGGGCAAATCATAACCGATCGCAGAGCTCTCAAGGGGGTATTATAAATTGATTTTCGAACTAAATCCCCTTTGGACAGCTACCGTCGCAACGTAGGTTCGAGTTTCGATTGTCGTCGACGTTTTGAGAAGGCACACACTTTGATTTAACCTCCATTCGAATTTGGCCCTCTCTGCCGAGAAAAGGTTGAAGTTTCACTCCTAAAGTGAACGTTCTAAAGCGTGTCGCAAATATGGATCGAAACTAAATTAACGTCCTCCAGCAGGTAGATTTGTAGATTGTAAATTGATTATCCTAACTATTGTATCAGTGAAAATTGTCAAGTCTTGTTGAAAGACAGATTTTGACCTACTATTGCTCGCTTATGCTTGCTTTTCCTAGCATGGTCGATAGAATTACATACATTGTAAACCAGGAATGCACTTTTTGGGTTATATAAGAGCCTATTTCTGCTTAAAACAATCAGTTTACTTGTGGATAGCCACAATGATGGTCCTTACTAAAAAGCAACGGGTAGCAGCAGCGGCTGGTATATAGCAGTATCAGCGCCGCCGTATTTTGGCAACATACAATCGGCGATGTTGACAATCAAAATCTGTCGGCCGTCATATTTTGTGTGGTAGGCTATGACATATCAACGTTAATAACTTTTCTTCAACACTAATAAAATAGCTCTCTGAAAATTATGTGCCCCTGAAAAGTTTCAAAATGGGAACTGGGATTGGTAATAAAGGCCTATGAATATCACTAGCCTTTTAGGAAATCGAATTACAACATCTTCAATTTCAAAATTACAGTCAATCGACTCCAGTTGCCGTTTCAAATCTCTTCCGTAACATCACACTATTTCCAGATAATTATTTTATTAGTGTTAGTTAAAAGTCATTGGTATTAATGCAATGCAAGTGATGTAACAAACAACCTTATGAGGTTCTACATCAACCTTGCCGTTGTGTGAAAAAAACCTTGCCGTTGACTTTGCATACAACTCTTCTGGTAATAATACAACCCAAAATTTTTATTGATTCCTACTTCACATTTTGACATTTTAAAGATATTTTACACTACATGCTCACTCTGGATAACCCAAAACTGAGTCAAAACCTAATCAGTTTCGCCAAAACCGTATGTACTCAAAATGGAGTAGAAGTTGTTTTACTCATTTAAGTACCACCGAATGTTACAAAAATTGAGTAAATATTACCCATATTATACCTGATGCGCGATGCGTAAAGTTACTCATTTTCGACTCAAAAATGAGTACTTTAAGCTTCAATGAGGGAATTTCGGAAAAAAAATTCATTAGTGACTCGATATTATTATATTTTGCATTTTTAATGAATTTTATTTTAAAAGAGGCTTATTTCAAGAAATTTACCTTTGTTCGCCGGGACACGGGAGATCTTTGAATTTATTCGCCGTATATCCAACCAACGAGTCCTGGTGAAAAGGAAAAATTGGCATTAGTTTCAGTCAATGATTTCAAATTATGAATTACCTACCGATAACAACTAACTGCAAACATTTCTATTTCCTCCTTTTTTCAGGCGATTTGCTTGGTTTGCTGTTTTGCTTTTAATTGCAAAAAAAAATAACAAAAAAAAAAACACCCAAGCACCAGCTACCCAATTTTGAGTAAATTTACTCTTTTTACATTTTTGACATTTTCTGAGATTTTGTCGAATATGCATTTTTGATATTTCCGACATTTTTGACATTAATGGTGTTTTCGACTTTTTCACAGTTTTTGACATATTTGCCTTTTTAGAGATTTTTGGAATTTTTGACAATTTTGACATTTTTGATAATTTTGACGTTTTTGTCATTTTTGACATTTTTGACATTTTTGACATTTATGACATTTTTGACATTTTTGACATTTTAATATTTTTGATATTTTTGGAATTTTTGACATTTTTGACATGAAATTTTTGTAATTTATGACATTCATGGCATTTATGACATGAATGTCAATGACATTGATATTTTGACATTTAAGGTGCCGCCACACGGACGCTAATACACCACTGCAATAGTTTCTGAGTTATGTATAAAGAATTTTTTGTTTTCGCTGAACAGTAGGCTATGAACTATTCCGTCATGACGGATTAGTTCAGAGTCTCTATGTTATAGCTTTTGATGGTACAATCCCGTGCTATAACGTTATAGCGCAAACTTTTTAACTGTGCTTCGTGAGGCAGCACCTTTATGACTTTTAATATTTTTGACATTTTTAAAATTCTTGACTTGATATTTTTGTCATTTAAAACATATATGCCTCTTTCGACATTTTTGCCTCTTATGATATTTATGATATTTTCGACATTCTAACATTTTGAAATTCTTGACTTTTATGACATTTTTGACATATACGACAGATATGACTTTTCTGCCATTTTGTCAAATATGTTTTTTTTATATTTTCGACATCTTTAACACTAATGGTGTTCTTCACAATTTCTGACATATTTTCATTTTGGAAAATTTTGACAATTTTGATATTTTTGAATTTTTTTACATTTTTGACATTTAGGTCATTTTTGACATTTATGACATGAAATATTTGACATTCATGAAATTCATGGCCTTTATGACATCAATGACATTTTTGACTTGATATTTTCAACATTTTTAAACATTTTGCACATATTTGCCACTTTTACCATTTTTGACATTTATGACCTTTATTACATTTACGACATTTTTGGTATTTTTGGACATTTTAACATTTTTTAAATTCTTGACATTTATGACATGAAAGTTTTGACATTTGTGAAATTCATGGCATTTATGACATTAATGACATTTTTGACTTTCATAATTTTGACATTTTTTTACTTTCGATATTTTTGACATTTGCAAATTTATTGACTTAACATTTTTGTCACATACGACATTTTTGCCTCTTTTGACATTTTTGACAATAATGACCTTTTTGACCTCTATGATATTTCTGACATTTATGACATTTATGATTTTTATGACAATTATGACATTTTTGACATTTAAGACATTTATGACATTTATGACATTTATGACATTAATGACATTAATGACATTAATGACATTAATGACATTTATGACATTTATGACATTTATGACATTTATGACATTTATGACATTTATGACATTTATGACATTTATGACATTTATGACATTTATGACATTTATGACATTTATGACATTTATGACATTTATGACATTTATGACATTTATGACATTTATGACATTTATGACATTTATGACATTTATGACATTTATGACATTTATGAAATTTATGACATTTATGAAATTTATGACATTTATGACATTTATGACATTTATGACATTTATGACATTTATGACATTTATGACATTTATGACATTTATGACATTTATGACATTTATGACATTTATAACATTTATGACATTTATGACATTTACGACATTTATGAAATTTACGACATTTATGACATTTATGACATTTATGACATTTATGACATTTATGACATTTATGACATTTATGACATTTATGTTATTTATGACATTTATGACATTTCTGACATTTATGACTTTTATGACATTTATGACATTTATGACATTTATGACATTTATGACATTTATGACATTTATGACATTTATGACATTTGTGACATTTATGGCATTTATGACATTTATGACATTTATGGCATTTATGGCATTTATGACATTTATGACATTTATGACATTTATTACAATCATGATTTTTATGATATTTATGACATTTATGACCTTTTGACATTTATTACATTTATGACATTTATTACATTTACGACATTTATGACTTTCATAACATGCTTGACGTTTATAACTCATACAACATTTTTGATATTTTTGGAATATTTGAAATTTTTGACATTTCTCGCTAAACATGTGAAAACATGTAAACATAAGTAAACAAGACACAATTCCACGTTTTTCAATGAATTAATCTACCCGTACAAATAAAATTGTTTGATTAAGAGTAAATTCTTTTATCAATAAATCTTATTATTAAGGGCAGACAGATTTCGCTTGTATTAATAAAAAAAAAGAGAAAATTTGGCTTGTTATCATATGGCACATGTTTGGAGAGATTTAGTATTGTTGACAATTTGACTGCTTTGATAATTTTATTAGTTTTGACGTACGCGAGTACAAAACAATAGGAGGCGTCACTAAATAATAAACAATAGACATAACACAGGTTGGGCCAGGGCCATACATTTTTTCTAAATTCATGCAATAAATACGCATAATCGAGGGCGATGTTTCAGCTGTCCATGTCGGCTGCCGACCCGTCGTCGGAAGCGGCGGCCGTTTGCAGACAAACAACTTCTCAAGTTTTTTTTTATTTTGAACCGCTGCTTTGGGAAATTAGCAGCTCATTCACTTCGTAACTTTTTATTTACCTTTACCATTTTTTTCTTTGGGGATTTGAAATTACATTGTCCATGGATATGAACTTTTGTAATATACCCTAAAACCATTTTTTATGTCAACAAACACCTGTGCCACGTTTGATAGAGACAGGTCTAGTTGTTACGAGGTAATGGTAAATCGTTTAAATGCACTTCCCCTTTTATATAGATAGATTTATGAGCTTCTAAATTGCATCGGACACAGTTTTTCAAAATGGCGTTAGAGTTCAAATTGCTGTTACTTGGCGTCATGGAAATCAGGAAAGAATTCGTCATCTCGTATTCAAAAATTTTATTTTTAGTCCATTTTTGTTTGTTTTTTTTTTTTCAAATATTTTTTTTAATTTGAATATTATTAATTGTCTTTAAACATTTTTATCTAAGTTTTTATATCTTTATTTTTTTTAATTTATGAATCAATTATTTATTTATTCATTTCATCAATCAGAATTAGGAAACAGCCATTAATTACGTAGCACAAAGTAACTATCTTCGACCTCCTCTTCTTCTATATAGATCTCTCAAATTTTCTGTATGGGTTGCAACAGACCTAATAGAAATTATAGTTGGTTTAATAGTTTTGGATAATTTTATGTCGAATGCATTGTTTAACCTAAAGTTCTAAACGATTTGTTTTCAACGCCCCAACTGCAATTACTCATTCTAAACATGTTCGATGAAAAAGCACCAAGCTTCAATTTAGATAATTGAGTAACCCTCTCGATAGTTCTGAAAACAACAGGAATCACGAATCTATTAGGCTTATCTAGGCTGAAAGCGTAAACATCCGAACCTAGGCTCCACAGCGGCTAGACGCTCCGATAACTGTCAAGCTAAATTTCCGACTCAATCAATTTTCCCATTAACGGTCGCCATTAGTTGGACCACTTATTCCAGTGTCAATATGTTTATATTAGTTTCTTTTGAAGTTCCACCTCAGTCAAACGACTCAATCACCTTGCAAAGAATGGCGTTTTATTTTCTACAACTCCAAGTACAATAAAGTCAATCAATAACGTCAGTAAATGGGGTTCTATTTTCACAGACGAAAAAAAAACTTGCCTCGTAATGCTCCAAGCAAACTATTTCGATTTAAAACCAGAAATGAACGCAGTTAAATTGAGTTTCACCGCCATCCGTACAAATTCCCCTTCCCCGAGTGCCGTGCCGTACGCGTTTGTTGATCTCTCTCGTACCGGACAGGGTTTCACTCCCGCTTCGGCATGACGCAACACATCGGTCAATGTGTACGCAAATGGAGCAATCAAAGAAAGTTTAATAAGTTTAAATAGAAAAATCATCACAATTACCGTTGATTAAGTTCATCTTCAGCAGTCTGCTTATGATCGCTGAGGCTGTAACAACGATTCACGCCCCAAAGCGCGCGTAAACAGCAGCGTAGACTGGCGCGCCGCTGCCCGACTGTGGGATCAAACACCGTGATAGAGGAGCGCGCTGTAGCTGGCCAAAAAGTTTATAGATTTGTGAAGTAAAATACATACACGTGTCCAGCGAGAAACGAAAATCGTATTTCGATCATGCTGCCCACAATGATGCCAGAGTAAATACAGAAAAGAAAACGGACAAAAAGCAGAGAAACGAAGAGGATCAAATCGTACGATCGCAAGCAACAAACAACAAACACACACTCGCTGATTATGTGTTTTGGGCGCTGTATCCGTTGGTTCGTTAGAAGCCAATGTTTACACCCGAGTAGTAAAAATAGAGTATCGAGCGTCAAATTAACCGAGAACCGTGCCAGTACTGGGAAAAAGGCAATAAAGTTTGAACCGGCACGAATTTGTTTGTGAAATCCATGCAATCAACTTGAAAATCTGTTCTCGACTAGCAGGTATTCGATTTAGAAATTGCAACCAAATTTAACAGATTTAGTATTACAACCTTGTTGCCGTTGAGATTAGTGTCTGGTACGTACCCACACCGAGAGGGCACTTCGGGACAAACCCACACTCCATACTTGACTCCAAAGTATCACTCAGCTGTATTGATAATGAAGTCCGTCATGGGATGGGTCATGGGATGCTGAAACGGAGTTACTATGAGAACCACTCGAGTTCACATGCGACATTACATGTAATGCACACACTAGGGAAAAAACAATAATGGCTTTTATGTCAATCGCAGCACAGCCGCCTCGTAGCTTGTAGAAAGCAAAGAAGTGCCTACCGTAACTTGACATGGTGTCACCCCTATTCAAGCGAATGATTTGTTGATATTGTTTTCCCAGCTTTGTTAGCTCTCATGGTTACCGTGATAATCGTGGCCACCGAAGCAGGCGACGACGGCTGTGTAGAAGCGCAACGAAGAAAGTAGGTACGTAATGTGACATCAAGGTCTTTGGGGGCATAAAAGTGCCTTCTGGTATACATACAAGTGGACAACATAAGCAGCAGCGTCGTTGCTGCTCACTCCGGTTAATAAGACGTAATAAAGAGGAAAAGGCCGTGTACTTGAAAACCATGGGAGAGAAGCAATCAATGGTGGCGATTTCTACTTCTAGCAGTTGTGGACACACAGCACGTATCCAGGGAATGGTTTGCTGTCATGCCAAAGTTTCACGCAATGCTTACTGCGTTGAAAGAATACTTGAGGAATGTTTTGTACGGTACCTAAGAACAAAAAGAAAATCGTTTAAACTCAAAAATATTCTAATTACCCAACAGGTTCCGATGTGAGCACCACCCGGACCACCTTCAATCGACAATAGAAATGCCGCCTTGATTCGTGCGAATTGCCCCGTAAACATGCTGCTCGATGGGCTGTGTGTTTCTGGAATCCGGAGAATACCGAGAACCTGATCGGGCATCACTCAACGACGCTTATTTCAAGTTCACATGGTAATTAGATAGACAAGCAGAAACGCGTTTCCACAGCAACGCGCAACAGCTCGGCAACTATGTGAATTGCACTGTTGTAGACCACAAATCACGCAGTTGGCCACGGCTGACTGTCCCGTGTGTGATTTGTATTCATTCCAGCCAGTCCCATTACCGCGCCTACCTGCTGGCATGTCGCATGATAGAAAACGAAACAAAAAAAAAAATAGCGACAAGTTGTCTGGTGTGCAGTATGGGATTGGCCCCCCTCGTCAGACAACAGGGGCGGCAGACAGCCTATTCAAACCGGTCTACACCCAAGCTTCCCCCTGCTCTTGGAATGCCAGAGGCCAAATGACGCCGCTTACGACGACGACGGCGGTCGATACGAAATTGAACGAATAGGGATTTGTGGTTCCCACGCCTAGTTTCTACGTGTGTGAAATTAACCACGGTGTGATGAAACATACAACGCAAATATTTCTTCATACAGTGTCTATTGATATTTATTTTCTTGAAGGAACAATGGTTCTGATTGTTTCATATTGTATGTATACGTATATGTACGAACATTGAGAGTTATCGTATATTGTTTTTCAAAATGGACAAGAAACACTTTTTCTATTGTGCAGTCTTCCGGGGCACTCAGTCGATTGGGTCCTCAAGTTTTACACGTGTTATATACCAGCTGAAATAGTGCAATTTTCTGAGTAAAACGATATTATTAAAACCGTTTACCGTTATCCTTTGGTTTTTAAATGAAGAATAAAAGTTCTCCTATATACCGTACATGGGCGAACTGTCATCTAAGACATTTCGAGCAGTTTTTATTCTTCATTTAAAAATCGAAGTAAAACGATATTTTTTTTTAAATCACGTTTTGCTCAGAAAACGCGGATTTTTACAATGATATGTAAAAACTAGTGAAGCTTTAGGACCAAATTGAACGAGATATTAAATTGAATGATGCAAACATTGCAACTGATACCTCTCAAACCAGTCCTCTCGAGTTTCGTTTGATAAACCCCACCACTTAGGATAAGCTAGCTCTTCTTTTTATAATAATTCTCGAGTCTTTTCGATGCTCAGGGCATTTCGAAACATCACACATCCATAGTTCAACAGCTCAACAAAATCCGGAGCAGATATTTTGGGGCTTTTTGCTTATTTCTGCGAGCCAATGATTAGATGATAATGATGCTGTTAATCTTTGCTTTCAACTAAAATCATTTTTAGATGAAGAAAAAAAAACTGAAATCATTGGTTTTATTTTAGAGCACTTTTTGAGTCACAAAAAACTACTTTTGCGTGGATTTTGACTGCTCAAGAGGTCGAAAATAGAAGTGATGATTCTCAATCGGAAGCGAAGGTTAAGGTGAAACTGGACGGGGGCTTTTTCCGTACAATTTGAGGTTACGTTTCACTTGATGATTTTGACCGTAAAAATCTCAACTTCCACCTAACAAGTAGCGCTCGATTTGCTCAGCGGTGCAAACAACCGATCAATTCTCGTACACGTAATTTTAATGATTTCTGAGAAAATTATCTTGCAAGATTCGGGCGAAATTTGAGCACAGAGTTTCACCCTAACAGAGTCCCTATCGCATGACGATTTTAAATTGAAAATGGCTTTGCGCGCTAACGGACACATAGCGCATCCATACAGTACGTTACATATGTATATAGGGGGAAAAGTATCCGAAACTAGGTGCAGAACCACCGTAATACGCATCTGAAGGCCTTAAAATACCTAACAGAAATTAACCCCAAATTAGGCTTAGAATCACCAAAAATGCTTTGGTCAGAAAACACCAAAATATCAGAACAGAAAAAAATCCCAAATAAGGTACAGAACTCTTCTGAACCTGAAAAACGCTATAAAACGCGTCTGAAGGCCAAACAGAGAATAATCCCAAATTAAGCTAAGGATTACCGAAATACGCTTCTAAAGATCGAAAAAGGCCGAAATAAAAAATGATCTCAGATTAAGCTAATAATCCGCATGAAAATTGACATCCGCATTCGCATTCGCATCCGCATCATACCATGCGGATGTTGAGAAAAAATATCGCTTCATAAAATTCTGTATAAAAATTTTCCTTAGTATATTTACTGCTCGCTTAGTTGACTTTTGTACTGAGGAGGGACATGGCCATGCGAAATAAAAAAATTAAAATACTAGGGATGCTACGGATATCCGCATCAGTGAATGCGGAACATCCGCACGATAATTGACATCCGCATCTACATCTGCATCCGTAATCACATTTCCGCGTCCGCATCCGCATCCGCATCTGCAGATGTCTAAAAAATCACATAAGTTTATAAGACACGACCGCAAGGTTAACGTTGAATTACGACAGCTTGTCTTATAATAATATGGGTATTCATGTCGAGCTCGTAAACAAATACCCAGCCGTAAAAATACTCACCTCCATTGACGAGTAATGGAAGATACACAGTTTACGGCTGGGTATTCGTATACGAGCTCGATGTGAAGACCCCTAATATATTTCTTGTATATTGCGTGTCCGTATTGCGATGCGACCAGCTCTCTAAGCGCTGCAAAAGCATATGATTGTGAAGAGTGGTTTAAAAATTTCTGTCACTCGCGCGTATTGTTATACAGTGCTTTTTCGATTTTATCACGGTCAAAAAAAAATGTGAATTTGGTGAAACCGTGAATTTAGCGAAATGATAACAATTTAATTTTTTGTGTTGGATTCAATTGAAATTTATGATATTTCGAGTAAAATGATGTACTCTCATGATTGAAAGGAATATAAGCTCAAGATACAAATGAATAAACAAAAAAAGATTAGTTTTTGATAGTTTTCTCCATTGCATTCTCGCGAACTTTCTCACGGCTATTATACATGCAATATCAATATGATTTGTACTGCCCATTTTTTAGCATAGCTAGCAGAGTCTAATGCTTGTTTATGTAAAATTGTGGAACCGCCAGATTTTATAAAATTTAAATTCACGCTCTATGAGGACCAAACTGTAGGGCTATTTCAGTTGTTAACAGATCTTTTTTCTCAACTGCTCGAATAATACGTAATTTTTACTTCAAAGTCAATGAAATACGTATTTCACGGTTCATTTTTCTCAAAATTATGACACAAATTATTTGTAACAGATATGACACTTGGTTGCCTTGAATTCATAAAACTATACACAGGCACAAATGAAAATGACGTTTCGAATACATTTTCTACAAATGGAAGTACATTATTCTTGATTCAAAGTTTTTCTTTAAAAAGCGTGATAAAAACGAAAAAACAGTGAGAAAATCGAGCGCGAATTTGGCGAGTAGTGATAAAAACGACTGTTGATAAAAGCGAAAAATCACTGTATTCTGTTGTCTATCTGCCAGTAGTTATGGACAACTTAAGAGCTAATTAAATTCTGAAAATGGTAAAAAATTCCAGTAAAAAATTTCGAGATAACAATAGAACGAGAATAATCCGGTCATAATCCGGAGGGCAAGGAGGCCGACGTTGTCCATTGGTATTTCACCTAGTGTATAAATATTCTTCCTAACAATTCTTCTAACTGTTCTAAGAGTCGATGAACATGAAGCACATGTACGTACCTATACAACTTTTCAAAGTTCTATCATTCTCGCTTCTTCACTTTTAATGCTTTATGAATAATCGTTCAATTTATACTTTATTTCCTTTTAATTGAATCTGCTTATTGCATGATTAAACTTTTCCGTGTTTCCAAAAGTCTTAACACAAATGAGTACAATGCAAACAATATCGCACGCTAGCCTGGAGGGATAATAGCGGTCTTGATCAACTAAGATTAGTTGAGAGAATTCGTTATCGATATTGTTTTTTGGCACATTTTGCATGTGTAGGATAAGTACAACGATACACCGTGCCCCAGTGCTGAGTGGAGAAAATTTCCAGCTCGAAAAGAACCTCGACCTGATCGGGAATCGAACCCGACATCACAACCGTGTGGGAGAGGTAGCCGACCGACATCGCTAACCACAGAACCACGGGGACCACTAAATGAGTACAATGAGAATTTTCAATTTTTCTTCGAAACTATGAATTATGAGTTATGGAATTCATTTTGTAAAGTTACTGCAAACCAATCCTGGTAGTGCATTTTTTGCTATGACTTTATCAGTTTCTAGCAGTGAAAAACACTCAGTTTCATGCTAGTAATTTCACGATTACCATTGTACTCAGATATGAAAAACTCATTTTCACTGCTTCAATTGCAAATATGTGGTCGTCCTCAAAAGAACGCATTATGTCTTCTCCCTGTTTTCTTCGGGAGCGAAACAGCTCTAATACTAAGCAGAACACTTCCCTGGGCAATAGTAACCATTGCGCAACAGACTAACTTATATCAAGTCAGTGAGTAAAAGTACATCAAAATTATTTACAAGTCAGTTAAAAGCTGAGAGTTTAATTGCCAGCAAACCATTAAAATTCATAAAAAATGACAGTTACCTCAATGTTTTATTTAGCTAAAAAAAGGAACACACAGAAAGAATGTTTTGCATTTATTTAAAGATATATATTGGGCATGGAAAAAAAAAATTTTTTATATAAAATATGAAACAATATGGCGGACTTAATAACAATCTTGCGCAGTAACTCGTCATTGATAATTCATAATCATGTTGTTAAGATCCGTTCACAAATATTGATATTGAAAAATATTGATCGAAAAATGCTCTATTTTCGCTACTTTTTTAACAAAAGCGTTAAAGAAAATTGAAAAATCATTTTTAATAACTGTAGTGGAATAATTGCGTATTTATATTATGTACGAATGTAATTTCGTGTAAATAGCTTAAGTCTAGATTTTTTTTTTCGTAAGCATGCAGCCAAATTCAGCATGAGCTACCGGTAATAAGTCCGCGATTTCGTTTGTTTTTGTACCAACAATTTTTTTTTCTCATGTTCAAACTACCTTTAATTAAATGCAAAAAAAAATATTTCTCGCTTTCTTCACCTCGAAAAAATATTATATTAAATTTGACTTTTCTGGCCTTTTTGATTTTTCAGTAATAAAAAAATACAGAAAAATATTGACGATATAATTATAGAAATAATTTCAATTACGGATTTAAGCAGAGCACATATGATAGCTAAAATTAGCGCAATTCTCGACGTTTTTTTGCTTGGTTTAGCGAAATGCAATCTTATCTACCCTATTTATATTCGGGTTGTTTTTTTTCTGTTGTTTACTGTTATTAATTAGTCCGCTATATCTATCGATTGATTCGCTTATCATGACAGGCGAGAAATCGTAAAATTGATACCTCGTCTTGTTACGTCCGATTGATCCGAAATTCTTTTGCTTCTGAGTGATTCATGCCAATGCTACACGTTAAAACTGATTCAACAGATAATACTAAGCGATAATCGATGGCATTATCGCAGCACTAGGTCTTATTATCTCTAGTACTGAACCTGAGCTGGAACACCTTTTTGTTTGTTATAAAACAGGAAATTGATGCAGTGAACGGTGGTTAATCCCCGTGAGCCACATTTTAATTGATTTGTGCTCTCCAGGTGTAATATTGCTGAGGCTGGATGAGTGCGTAACCATCAGCAATTTCGCGATGAAGTGGGCAGGAGGTGGATTCCCTCGCCGTCGAGAGGGCTACTAGAGTCGATTACCCCGCCGCGCTACGTCGTAAGGGTAAATATGGCTTAGCTCAGGCGACCCATTTTCAACTCCAACCGCTTCGTCAACATGTCACTCGGCAAGTTGTCCCACGTTGTTATTCCTAGCTTCCTCTACCTCTTTTTCTTCAATTTGCATAAACCGGTTCGCACAGAGCCTAGAACATCCCACCACTCCGGTCGGTAGCATAGGCAGGGTGGTTAGTCGTGCACATCTGTAGTAGATTCCCAGCGCACAGGATGGGGCTCTCCAGGGACAAGAGCATTGCTATTAATCACTCCTGTGGGGTTTTGCAGTACAATGAAGTACACAGCGGGATGTCAATTTTTTTGGATAAGTTATTTTTTTATAAGTTATGATTAAATAGATTGTTCATGCAATGGTAGAACCTCAGAAATAAAAAAAAAACGCCAGCTGTAAAATGTCCCATTTTGCGCTCCCTCGCAGCCACTGTGAACCGGTTCTACGGCAGTACATATTAGGTATTGGAAGTTGATCCTCTTATCTGGCAGACGAGTGGCCGCAAAGCTAACGGAACGATGACGCAATGATGTACGAACGAATGATTGTTGTGTTTTTTTTCTTTTTTTCTTTTTTTCCTTTGCTCTGCCAGTGAATGAGCTTTTTCGCATAGATCAGCCAGATTCATTAAGCAGCCGGCACCATTTTCCAACGACGACCACGACGACGCTTTGAGCTTGTCATCGTTGTCTCTTCGCTCGGATAATGACCATGATTATAGTAACGTTCGCGATGGCTGGGGAGTGTCTTTCGAACTCTTTTTTCTGAATTGTTAATTTCCTTCACTCGTTGTTGGTTGGCTTTCTTCCTATCTCCTACAATTTTCTTACTTTGTGAGGGCAAGTCGTAGGTCATTCATTTTTTACAACTTCGATTTAGCTCTCGGGTTCGGTTGACCGGATCTGGCTCTAACTTTAGCAATAACCGCACAGGTTGATGGAAGGAAGAAACCATCATTAAAAGTGAACAGGATGCAATACTCTGGCATGTTTTAATCACCATTCTTATTTTGTGATTGATTCCGTCCCGATCGATCGGTGACCAAACAGTAAAACCAC
Source organism: Wyeomyia smithii (assembly GCF_029784165.1). Classification (NCBI taxonomy): domain Eukaryota; kingdom Metazoa; phylum Arthropoda; class Insecta; order Diptera; family Culicidae; genus Wyeomyia; species Wyeomyia smithii. The sequence continues at coordinate 27,340,272 of NC_073696.1, read as the reverse complement.
AGAAAAAATTTTTGATGGAATAAAACGGAAGTTTGAGCGTAACGAAATCAATTTTCGTTCACTAGATATTTACTGCTTCTGCCGTATGTCACTTCAATCACGAGCCGTGTTACCCCGGGGCTAAGAGCACCGATGACAATAGTCATCAAGAGGATGAAGCAGTCTTCTTCGCATGACGGAGTGATAGATGGGACAGTTCACCGATGGCGCCACCCCAAACCGAATAAACTTTTTTTTTGCGTCTCTCTCACCTTCCGAGTGAGATGAAATGGTTAAGATGCTGGAAGAATAAAACCCCTCAGAATGTGGATAACGAAATTTTCCGTCGGAGTTCGCCGGCACATGTTGACACGTGCCAGCAGAACGCAACTTTTACGCAGCTCAAGGACGAGTAGAAGGAGTAGATTTCATCGTTGATTTGAGAAGTCCCTGAAGTTGAACTTCAAACGATGAAAATGTGCAAAAAAAGCTTTCAATTCATTTAAGTGTGATGCAATCGTCTCATCCAATTTTTCGATGCAAGTTGTGCTCCCTCCAAAATGTTACTTTATCTGCAGTGCTGAAAATAATCATCTTTTCGAAACTCAAATTGATTGGTTTCAATTTTCTCTGGGTTCTCCTCTTTCAAATAAGTATGGGTAACATAGCTATGAATAGTAATATGTAATTATAATTCCCAACTGGAATCCATTTAGACTATCCATTTTGAGGCTATTTATCTCAGAGAAGACTAAATTATTGATTTTATCAGCGGCGCCTTAACAAATCGAGACGCGATGACATTCACTTTACTGCAAATTATTGCGAGTTTGTTGACTAACGTAAAAAGTTGCGTCACTCTTTAATATATTTTTTTTCTCTTAATATCTGGCTGCTTCATCGAATGTTCATTTCTGCCTTTTAAGGAGTAGATTACTCTGGTCAACACAGATTTTGTCCGAGAGCTCAAACTAGAAAAATGCAAGATTATATCTTTTTAACGGCTTTTATGAATTTTAGTGCCCTTGTCATTTTGCCATAGAACCAGAGTGATGGCATAAACTTAAGCAAAGTTGAACTGAGTAACCTTTTGCCAGGTTTGAATTCTGAAGCTTGAATCTGCTTCCTCCCAAATAGTTTGAGATCGATTGAGTTTAAATACATCGATGGATTCAACGATGCAGTCGATTAAATTGATGCGATGAGTTTTGTTCTTAGATTGAAATTGTGCTTTCGAAGAACAATGCAACAAGCTGTTGCAGCAGGCACGTCGCAAATTTCGTCGAAACTCGATAATAAAATCGAAATTCGCATAATAGTCCTATGTAAAAGTTGCGAGTCCTATGTAAATTTTGCGAAAATGGGTCCATTTTGGCATGTTTTTTTAAGGATAGCCATTAAAAAAGTAAGGTTTGATTTCCACAACCTCGATTTTAATGGCTACTCTTGTAGAGCATGCCAAAATGGAACCATTTCCGCAAAAAAAACTTCTTCTACATAGGACTGTTTCAAAACTCACTTGGATACGAGTGCAAAGTCACACTGCTTACTCTGACTATAGCTGAAATTCAATATGTGGAAAGAATAAAGTGAATATTCACCGCTCACTTCTTACTCAGCATAAGAGCAACTTTTTGCCCTACACTTTTTGTTTCTGCTTTGTGCAGTGTTTCTGCTACTCGAAAAAAAAAATAGTAGGAGGGTGGTATCCGTGATACGACCGCGTAGTTGACGTAGGACTACAATAGTTTTATATTTCCCTTTGTGGCTCTGTTTGATTTGAGCTCGTTTTATTTCTAGCACGGTTCGATTTTGGCACACATGTGCCAAAACGAGCGATTATGTCTAAACACATTTCTTAGTCTTTTTGATAATTTCAACAAATTTAAGCTCAACATCCTCCAAAAGAAAGGTATTTTGGTGCTTTATATTGCCAAAGCGAACGACCGGAATTGGTAAAACGGTTCCTGGAACATGACCGGAACATGTGCCGGTTATATGTATAACAGTGCTGATAAAAGTCATTTTCCCCAGCAAAATTCTTCGAAATTTACAGCCAATCATTTTCAATTTTCACTTCCACTGATCGCAGCACTCTTTCAGATACACTAGATTTTCGTCCTAGTAACGTGCTGTTATACTCAGATGAAATAGATCGCGCGCATCGTTCACGGTTACGGAATAAAGTTTGACGACAAATCCAACCAAATGATCTTCACTTCAAAGCGAAAAAGAAAAACAAACAGTCCACTCAACCAAAATGAACTTCACCGAAACACTTTTTCACTGCCACTGACCGATGCCTTGACAATCTTCGTTAACTGATAAACTGATTTTGTTGTCTTGCTTTCATCGCATAAAATATGATGAGGTGTTTTGACAGTTCACTTCCATGCAAAAAGCGGGAAGGGAGAACTCTGAAAGGATTGTAAAACAATAAAGCTTATTTTCACTTTCACTCAAGAGTGTCAACAAATATCAACCCCGATGTATAATGATCATGATCTAAGCAGTACTAAGCCTCTAATTATTCGGGTAGTAATATCAAGTATCTAGGTCATCAGCCTCAATTCATCAAGCGACACCTCAAACGACTTGAACTAAAACTAGTTCATTGGAGGAAATATCCATGAAAAAACGTTATGAAAAGAGAACCGTTCATTTTTGGCAAATTTTGCCATATCGTGTTTGGCAAAATCAAACGGCGTCTGTTTTGATTATTTATTTGAAGCACTCTATTTTAAAAGAAAAAATGTTCTCCTTAACATTGATGAATATCTTTCATTCTAATACAGTCAATTTTCTTCAATACGCGAAAAGGCAAGCTTCTATACAGACCTAAATTGAGTACGATTTAGTAGAAATTAAACAATATTTATTTGTTGTTATGGCTCACTCTACAATCACCAAGCGGCAAAGATGTCACATAATAAAATTTTCCTGCAATTACAAGTTCGTGGAAAAAATAACGATAAAAAATTACAGTTTTTGAACCAAAATGTTATTCACTGAAAACTTAAAATGGACTTGAGAAAAACAGAGTGTAGAGTTTAAAAATAAACAACGCGATTATCTGTACAATGAACCTAATTTATATACTCTGCTATCTGCCTCTACCGACACGTACAGAATTTTGCTGTCCCCGGTGGCGCAGCGTATTTTGCGTTACCCGAATAATCATATTGAATTCTGATATTTGCTGCTACATATACGAAACAAGAAGAAGAAGAAGACAATTTTAACGGCAGTTCGATTGTATTCCAGATCGCCAAACGATACCTACGCGTTAACCCAACACGCCCCATTGTGCGTCGACAACGGCAATGTAGTCTTAACTTGGCTTGGTTGCACACAAATGGATATCGAGTTCTACTGTACTGATAGACGACGAGTGACCAACCAGCGCTCTATTCATACATTGCTAGGTGCAGTACTGTTGCCTGTGCCAGCATGTTTTCCATCAAGACATCAGTTTTGATAACATTCTGACAGCAGAACGTGAAAGTGTCTGATAGTGGAGGTGGTTACGGACTTTCCGAAAAAGCTTCACCTTCAAGACATCAATATAGTCTAGGCTCATAGAAGCAAACGTTAGTTGACCTATTAGGACGGGGGGATTCTGTCAAATTTTTTTTGCCACTGCTATACGGGATATCACAGCAACCAGTTGGTGTCTATTCATGAAGTCTGTGCCAGAGGTGCTCGCATGTGATTGGTACATTGTTCGTGAAAATTCGACCTTGAAACTTTTATTCAATTTTCACTGTTTAACAATGAAATGATAATGATAACTGAGGAATCACGAAATTGTCCATCATTTTATCAATCCAACGACATATTGATTATTGTAATCCATCATGTGGTTACACCAGCATTACGTTTGAAATCTTTCATTCCAACGTTACACCTTGGTTTTAGTTTCTGCAGAATGTATCTCAATATAGTGCGGTTATACGTAGTCCTACGTCAAAAATTAATACATTCGCTGCTTACACCGTAGCTGAGTGAAACAAGAGTGGTGAATCACTCTAGTGAGAACACACATAAGTAAACCACGGTGCGCACTGCTAAGATAAATTCGATAGCATGGATAAACTTAATTGTAGTCTCTGAAGACTTGACGCACTTCCAAGGCAACTACGGGCACCAAAATTTACATAAATGGTTAAAAGTTCTTTCTTTTTTTTTTTAGTTTGATTCCTAATTTATTTATTTTTTCGATTTTGTCGCCCAGAGTTATCGAAGAGTGATCTTCGAAACTTTTTGTGTGTGTAGGTCTTATTAATATTTGAAAAAGGCTGAAGTTTTTATTATAAATCGATGTATCTGAGTAATGATAAGAGATAAAGATGACTTTAAGAAAAGTGTCTGCGCTTGTAGAAAAGAAAAAATTCAGGCATAATGATTTAGGACCGTTTAAAGAAGTGTTTGATAGAAAAACTTTTTTCTTAAGAGTGCATACTTTGGATTGTTCGAAAGAGCTTTAGATAGTTGAAGTGTTTATCTAAAATACTTATTTTGAAAGAAATGATTCCCACTTTTTTGAAAAAAAAAATTGTTAGTGAAGGATCTCAACATTTTTTAATGTTTCTAATAAAAATTCAGACAAACTCTTGACAACTTTCCTCTAACTCTTGTCATTACCAAACGGTTATGGTCTCAGAAGCAATAAACGTGAAACTGCGTCAAACATGAGAAAGGTTTTGTCAAAGAATTGTTTTTTTTTTTCTTAAGAGTGCCTGCTTGATTTGTTCAGAAGAGTTTTAGCCAACTAAATTTTTTATATAAAAAACTTATTTTGAAATTTATTAGAGATGGTCGATTTTTCCAAATTCAATTTTGTTTTTAAAATGTTGGATCTCAAACTCAATTCTGTCAATATTTTTCTATAAAAGTTCAACAACTATTTTTAAAAGTCATCCCTTGACAACATTTCTCTGTTTTGATAATTCTAAGCTTAATTTAGGATTGTTCTCTGTTTTGGCCTTCAGAAGCATTTTTCAGTGATTCTGAATTTTCTTTGGGACTATTTTTTATTTTAACCTTTTCTTTCCTCTAGAAACGTTTTTCGGCGATTCTAAACTTTATTGAGGATTATTACGTATATGGTTTTTCCTCGCCTTTAAATGCGTATTTCTATGACTCTGAGCTTAATTTCTGATGATTTTAACCCTAATTTCATAAAACTCGTGTTCTATCGCATTTCTCATCAACACTTGACTTCTGATTCGATCAAACTCTGGGTTTACAATCAAAATGTGTACGTATATTGCGATCAAGGCCCAACATCTTCGAAGCATAAAAATGAAACTGGTAACAGGTTTCGCGCTGAGTTTTTTTTTGGGAATCTTAACTATTTTTTAAAATTTTTTTCTGAATTTCTGATATTTTTAACATTTTTTACATTTTTGTCACTTCCTTTTATTTTTGACTTATTCATACACTTTTGGATATTGGCGTTCTGTTTTTGAACTGTTGAACGCTTTTGTTAACTTTTCCACAGTGTCGGCGATTCTGACACGTTAAGTACAATCAGGTTTTGTAAATTTCTACTAAATTGATTTGAAAAAAAATGACGTAAAAAACTGTCCCAAAACGTTTGAGCTTGGACTGAGTATGATAGTGGTCTGTCTAAAGATCCAAATGTAATATTATAAATTTTCAGTATTTACACCCAAAATTGTGATTTTTGTTGAATTTCTTTTATCCTAAAACGTGATTGAAATGAGGTCGATATCTTGTAACGTTCTTGAGTTATTGAAGATACCATCCCGCGTAGTAAAACCTGACTGTAGTTTATAATAAGGTAAGTTCCGTTTTTCGCAGCACGCTCCTCGATTTTCAGTTACCACACATGGAGCAGTGCCAAAAACGGAATATTTGTTTTTTTTTTTTAATTTTCTAGTTTTTTTTCATCATTTTTCAATATTGGAAAACAACATTTAAATATTAATTGGACATAACCTTCAACTGATCACTTAAGGCGCAACAAAGGATTAGTCCCATATATTTTGCTTCTTTTTGTCCTTTTGCTGAAGAGCCATTGGGTATTAGGGAGTAAAGTGTTCAATTACGTTAGGGAAGAGGTAGCTTTGTGAAAAAAGTGTTGTCATTTAATAAATACTTAAAAACATTTTTTTCAAGTGGTTTATTACCGAATGCATTTATCCGAATGTTCCACGGAACATCATCCATAAAATGTTGAAAGACAACAACGAGGTAAAACAGTGCTCTCTGTCCTCGTAGCATTTTTATCCTCACAAAATCAACAATATTTCATACAAATCGTTCGATTATCTCCATCTTAAGAGATATTATCTCCATCTTAAGAAATATTATTCACTAAATAAAATGTGAAGAAAACAAATTTGTATTTTTGTAACGATACGTTCAATTTCGAATAAAATACACAAGATTTCATTCAATGCACGAGTGTAGAACAAACAACCAGCAGCAAATGAAGGGTGCTGCAAGAACCCTTAAACGCATCAATGTTGTTTTTTGAGTACTTCAATTCATTCGAAATTGCGGAAATTTTGGTTGTAACGAATATTTCGAAAAACGGTGTATTATTTTCTTTGTTTTACATTTTGTTGAGTGAATTATGTTTCTAAAGTTGGATACAAAACTTTTATTATTCATATAAACAAGAATAAAACATGGGAATTATCTTTTATTCACAAAAAAGTTACATACTTACAAAAAACTCTATCTGAACAACTACTTTTTGTTTTTAATGTAAATTTTATAGTGTGCAATTTTAAATTTAATTAATTCAATGCTTTAAATGAGAGTTCAGACCAGAGCCTGAAAAATTCATTTTCAATTGACAATTATCAGGTTATAGTGACGGTTTGACCCGTCGCTTTCAATTGAAAAGCATTTGAATCATTTTTCGAGCACTTCGTGAGTCACTTGACACCCTGTCGAAAGCTCTTGCTGTGATTCTGACAACTGAAGGGCTTGAAATTGATACAAATGCTTTTCAATTGAAAGCGGAGATTATCACCATCACTCTCACATGACGATTCTCAATTGAAAATGACAGTGAGCGCTGACGGAGACAGAAGGCTTTCATACAGTACTTCACGCATATAAATGGAGTAAATAATGATCGGAACTTGCGTAACGTAGTTATTGGATGCCATTGCCGATCTAACTACGGCTTGCGGTACAGGTCGGACTCGATTATATACAGACTCGATTATATATTGACTCGATTATATATGATTCGATTATATACAAAATTGTATATAATCGAATCATAAAAAAAAAATTTTTTTTTTCAATTTTAAGTATAACTTACCTTAAGCAGCAATGTCGTATAGGGATCGTCCAAAAATACGTAACGCTTGGGGGAGGTAGAGATCTGACGAAACGTCGCAATCAATACTTAAAATTTTGAAGATCTATACAAAGAGCGTTACCTAGAGGAAAGAGGGGGTCGAAAATAGTTTTTATTTACAATACGTAATTAATGGACGTTCCCTTCAGTCCAATATGACGTAACGCAACATTTTTTGACCCAAAACGTTGGTTTTTGAGCCATAATCTTTCAAGTAAAGTAAAGCTGATCTAAAACAGAAATATCGCGAGGGAACGTTTACAAATTATGTAACGCTCAGGAAACGGGAAATAGTAATGGGTTGGCAAAGTGTTGCAACAGACCTTGTTCGAGATCGTAAAGAACTTTTGCTTTTTGAGCAAAAGTTAAAACGTTTCTTCGTTTCCTGGCTTTTACGTAAGCACTTGCCATTTTTTGTTCTGAATTGCTTGAAAACGCAGCACAACAATATCAAAACTAAAAGAGTAAACAAACACAATACACACTGATCAAAATTTTTCTTAAGGTTTGCTGCAATCAGCCATGTTTAAAACACGCACTACGGAGAAAATATTTAAAACACTACACGGCGTGTATTGCAACTTGCACTGCGTAATGTGTAAGAACGACCGTAAACGCCGTGTAGTGTTTCTATGCAAAAGTGGCACCCGTGCAGCACGGTGTAGTGCTCTTGCCATGGCTGACTGCAATAACATAAAGAGTAACTACGAAATCAATACATACATCAATTTTTGTAAGAAAGGTTTTTTGCGACTTTAAGGGGGTTAATAAAAAAAACTCTACTTATTTATTTAAAAACAAAAAAAGATGTATGCAAAATAAACAAAAAAAAAATTTCTGATTCGATTATACATATATACATATATTTTTGTAAGAAAGGTTTTTTGCGACTTTAAGGGGGTTAGTCAAAAAAATTCTACTCATTTATTTAAAAACAACAAAAGATGTATGCAAAATAAACAAAAGAAATTTTTTTTCTGATTCGATTATATATACATATATTTTTGTAAGAAAGGTTTTTGCGACTTTAAGGGGGTTAGTCACAAAAATCCTACTTATTTATTCAAAAACAACAAAATATTTATGCAAAATAAACAAAAAAAAATTTTTTTTCTGATTCGATTATATACAGGATTCGATTATATACAGTGAAAATTTTTCGGAGACTGTATATAATCGAGTCCGACCTGTATTAGAAAACTACCATCAAACGACGCGATGCGGTGCTAATATCAATTGAGACGCTCAAGGAAAGGAAAGAGTCTCTCTCTCCGACACTCTCTCCGTCGATTGAAATAGTCATTAGTTTCATTTGAAACGAACCGATGGACAACAGACGGGAAAGAGAGAAAGAAGTGATTCGTTGAAAGTAGCCGAAAGGAATCAAGTGAAAATGAAACTGTTCGAATCGAAATGACAGCGCGAGTATATCAGTTTCATTGTTTTGTTTCGTAAATGTAGAACCTTGGTTCAGACAATTCTTTAGGTCATCCGTTGACAACTGCTATCAATCTCTCGTCATTATTTAAATATATCGATTTATGGAAAAGAGGTTTAACTCTCAATCTCTCGTCATTATTTAAATATATCGATTTATGGAAAAGAGGTTTAACTTCATACCTTAGTCTAGATGATTTTTTTTTTCAAATGTTAGTCTAGATGAATTTTCAATAAAAAAATGCAAAGTTTCCTAGTGTAGTAGGGCCTACGCACTCGCAAATGTTTATGTTGCCAGCCCCTCAGTCAAGTTGGCCCAAAATGTGTCATATATTGTGTGTATTTACACTTGTAGAGAGCAATGAGAATTAGTTTTGACCCACCAACCAGTAAAAGATTAGAAAAAAATAGAAAAAGAATTTGTGGCCAAAAACGGGATCAAAAGTGGCTAAAATCGGAATGTGCCAAAAACGGAACATGCCATAAGCGGAACTTACCTGTATTCCTGAAATTTCATAGAATTTATTACTGTCTATTGTTTTAACATTTTAGCATTCTAACAACATATTTTTCGACGGATTTCTGACAGCTTAGAGTTTTTTTTACTCCAAGCTATTTAACAACTTTTATAAACATTTTACTATTTTTTGAATATTTTTTTGGTAGCTATTTAGAATCTTTCATATTTGTACAAATTCAATACATTTTGGTAACACTTTTCGGCAGCTCAATTTTTTGTCTTTGATATTCTTATTAATCTCTGTTTTTTATTACATATTCACTCTCTTTATTACTTTTTAACAATTTTGATGATTTTGAACACTTTTAGATATTTTCAACTTTTTTTAAAATGTTTTGAAGTTCACGAAACTGTTTTTGATATTTTCGCCTTTCTAACGACAACATTTTTGATGAATTGACTTACAACTGTAAATAGTTTTAAATATATATATTTCTCGCCTAACCTTTTAAAAGGACCTAAGTAGCAGCCTCTCTTTGTTTACTTTCTCTTTGATTAACAGCTAAGTTATTTTCAATTTTTCCATGCTGCGTTTTGCATAGTTAGCAAAGCAAGGTTGTAATCATTCGATTTGTGGAATGAATGAGAGAATCTCTCATTGTTACTTAGGTCCTTTTGAAAAGTTACGCGAGATTCGATGACTTTCTTTTGTTTTTTTTAAATAAATTTTGGGAACTTTTTAGAAATATTAGACTTTATTTTTACGAGTTCATCAAAAATTTTCGGACAAAATTGTTGATATTTTTTGGAAATTTGGCATATTTCGGCAACAATTCTCAGCAACTATGTTTACTGTTTGACAATTTTTGTCCGTTTTTACTGGTTCTGAACAATTCAAGTAGATCTTTTGAAACATTTCAACAATTTTTCGGAATGACATAAAAAAAACTAATGAGAGAACAACACTGTATTTCGAAGTGCACAGTTAATCCTTCAGCTCGTAAAAAAAACTAATTTTATTAGTGTAAAAAGGACTAAGAAATCTCGTGTGATAGTGGAAGTGAACATTAAATTTGTTTCTGCTAGAGATTAGTACAGTGCATAGGCAGGAGGCAGTTTAAAAGTGATCTTTTTGTTCATACATTGGAAGTAACAGGGAAAAGAAAGGTAAAGTGGTTAAAACAGAGGCCAAATATTATGTACCATTATTATTCCATTGTTTAGCTGCGAAAATAGATGAAAAGTCTCAAGGTCAAATTTCCCGCGACGCCACGAGTGCCAGCAACCATCTGCTGTGAAAACCTCTATATAAGTATCAGAAAAAGAAAATTGCCAGAATCTTCCCGTTCCAAAAGATTAACTAATATTTGCTTCCATGAACCTAGACTATTTTGATGTCTCGAAGGTAAAGTATTTTTGAAAAGTTTGTAACAATTTCTCGTAGTAGATAATTTACTGATCCTTGCTTTCCATCTAACATGCACTCGGCGCTCGATGCTCGTCTTCGGATCGGCACGCCACGAACGAAGACAGTGAATATCTGATCTTAGCCTTTTCTGTGGCTGAGACATTGTTTGTCTTTCTTTACATTTTTCTATATTACACATTGTAAATAGAGCTTTATGTTCAAAAGGTGTGGCAGTCATTTCGCAGTGTAAGCGTTTAGCATAGTATGCAGGGTGAAAATTACTTTTTGAATTCTACAAAACTTATATTAAAGTTGCGAGAATATGAACCTATTTGAGTCCACAGTGTGCATACCATAAGCAAGTTGTACCAGTTGAAACCCTTTTTTCATCTTTTTTAGGACATGCTTGATATGAGATGTAAGGGCACATCTACTTGTAACTTTAGATTTTTTGTGGATTTTGAAGCGGGTCGTTATGCTGAGATGAAATTTAATAGTATTCAGTTAGATGAACAGGTTCCTTTCAACAATAAATCTTCTTGTAGAAACCTATAACCACTGCTACCTACCATTAGTTAGATATATTGTGGTGTTTAACAATAGATACTAGCGTATATAACGTTGAATTCGTGAAGCTACATCAGAACTACAGTTCATTTTTGTTTTTGAGCTAGTGAAATACTTGGCGCTCATTTAGTAACTACGGCAGGCACAATACCGGAATGTGTAAATAAAATTATCACAAAGATATTTTGACTATTTTTCACAGTTTCTTCATCGCTTTCAATTTCAAACAGTTTCGAAGATAGAATAAAATACAGTTTCAAAAAGCTAACAACAATAAATTAAAGGTGGCTGAATACTATAGACTACAAAAGCCGGCAACCGTATGAAAAATCAGAAATTTATTCTATCTCAAATCTAACCTTTCATGTAAACGATGTTGATAGACAGAAATCCCCAGAACAAAAACTCCAATTTTCTGCATGGGCTGTTTGTTTACATTCAACCATTAATTGTAAATATCCGCTCGTACAGCCTCGCACAATAAAATACCAGTGAATCATGCTCGGCTCACATAAACTGATCGGCTTTTGCCGGCTCCGGACGGAAAGAGCTGCACACATGGTGTCCCATTAGTAGAGTTATAAATAATTCCAGCTGTGTGCACTTGGAAAAATTACAAGCCATGCGACGACGGATCCTCTACACTGCATACCGGCAAGGTCAGTCGAAATATCTCCAGTCGGTCGGTGCAGAGAGCCTGTCATGTGCTGCTGCTCCTACTTTACACGGTCGGTACACGGAACCGGATTGTACCGAGCTGTGAGCTAGTTATATAAACAATCTACAAATCTTTGCCTCCAAAGGAGCGAAATCGGGGTAATCCAGCCTGCATGTGCAGCAATTATCGAGCTGTCGAAACATCGAGTCGAGTGTTAAATTTGACGCCGCACATGTGCGACTAATGAGCTCACTTGTACTCCTTAAGCTATACGTTTGTAAGTTTCTGGATAAACAAAAATATGATTTTCAACCTTTCTTGACGATAAAATGTAAATTGCAAGCTAATTGAGTTCATGCGGGTTGTGTGAATGGTGCCAAGCCTACTGGGATTGAAAGTCTGAGATTTATTTGCCATTTGACGCGATATGACAAGTCTGACAGCATGAATCGCTGTTGCACCCATCAATATGATCCACTTAGCATGTTGAACTCATTCTGTCACCCACAAGCTTGTTCAGAGCCAAGTCAATTGCTTTTGTATGGCTGGAAAACCGATGAACTATGTGCACAAGTAGGTACACATATAGGCAAGGGAGCAGTGACCTGGATAACCCTTGTAATGAGATTACTTTGCATATAATCACTTTTGCAGTCAGAGCGTTTGCCATCCTGGGCTATGTAACTGCAGTTTTATTTCGTATACCGAGGGAATAGAAAGAAAGTTCCCTGCTTCATGAATGAGTGGGAAAAGTTGAAGCACTGCGAAAAAAAAAAGATGAACGTCATGTGATGATGTTAACAATGAAACAAAAACATGTTCCGGGTCTAGAAACAAACAAACAAACTAGCAAATAACTACCGGAGATCCGCTGCCCGGCTGTCAGCTGGAGGAGAGGAATACATTTATAGTAATGCCATCGCTGGGGAGGTCATTCTGCTTACTTAACTCTACCGGTCGGAGAAAAGTTGTATCCACATCTGGTGAGACTCTAACTGAGCAGTCAAACTTTTAGGCTCTTGATTTAATTGGTCCCATGAAACATTTCCTTTGTTACATCGACCCGTGGTCGTTCAAAGAATTTCCCTTTGGGTGTGCGAAGGGTAGCTCGGGTTAGATATCTGGAACAAGCCTCAGCTATTTTTGTTAGCATTCTACAAATTTATGAGTGTTGACGCACTATTCTAATTATTTCAATGCGAATGCCCAAAATTTTCTAAAAGTATTCGGCTTTGAAGGACAGCAGCAAAAAATCACACTAGGGACATATCACTACATTTTAGTTTTCGTGATAAATGATGCTATTCCAATTCTGCATTTCACAACATTGACTCGTATCTATAATTCAATTTAAGCTCCTGTTTAGTTGTTTCCCAACTATCTCATCAAAAACGACATTGTCTCTCCCGATCCTGGGAGCCCTCAAGCAGTGCAGCATACGCCAAAATTCTTACAGCCATCAGCCCCGGGAAAGCGGGAAAGTTTTTAATTTTCCTTTAATGGAATACTTGATGAATACTTGATTGCTCGATTCCCTCGATTCGTATTCGCGTCGTAGTCATGGCAACCAGTATACTTATTTACGTTTTTGCTGCAAACTACAAGCGCCGTCGAGTGAATGCACCTTGTCACCAGGGCACGCATCGATGAACACAATTTCATTTTAATTAGTGCTATCCAATCGTGTTCATTCTATCCGTGTCCTCTTTCCCTTTTCCAATCACGCCCCAGAAAGCTGCTGCCACCAGGCTGCTGAAGGCAGTGCTATATATAAAAATGACTGTAATCCAACGCGCACGCATCCATGCGCACACGATGGCGTAGAGATTGAGCCCCCGGATCAGCTTCCTACTGTTCATTGTGTAAACACGCGATATGAAACGCAAACAATTGTATTAGAAGAATTTAATTTTTGTGGGAGTGATATGAGCCGGAGGTTCAACCGCGTTGGTTAGGTTTTGTTTACCGACTCTAGCAGCCACTTCGCATCTTTCAGTGTGGCAATAAACTTTTCAATTACTCGAAAGAGGTAAAAGCTGGTACAAAGCACCATTCGCATACATCGAACCGAGACGGGGTGGCTGTTTCCGGGTTAATGTTATTTGAAAGCTTTCATGTTCTCTTTGTGGTTGAAGAATGCCACCCGGAAGACTGACGACCCCGGTTTCACCTTTGGGAGTCGGGTGGCGAACACAGCTTCCTTTGATTCGAACGGGATTCTGTAAATAGAATCGTGTGCTGTCACCGTCCGGACCTCCAGAGCGACAGAGGCGGAACGGTTTGACTTTTCGAGTACGTAGGTGTTGATTTCATACGGCGTGTGTACGGGAACTGGCGTGATTTTGGCCCTATGGAATATGCTTTTATAACAGCCGATTTATATGAAACAAAATGGAAGGAGCTACGTTGCTGGCATAGGGACGTGAAACCGTCGAAGCGAATTTAGTGCGGTACGTAAAAGATATCTTCATCATGTTCTACCCTGTCACGCAATCTAGTGGCAGTGCATTTCACTTGCTCGTAAAGGCAGCAATATGTCGCATAGCGAAGCTAAATTCAAAAGTTTTATATGGCGACCGTAGCGCTGTCTCCTCATGATTGATATGAAAGAACATGCATCGCTATTTTTTCTCCATTAAATGGATTGTATGTTAAAACCTCAATTATACTAATACGTTTCAATGTTGGTGCAACAAAGCATATCAAGTTTGACTCCATTTTTATTCATTCCTTTTTTACGCTAGACCATCAGCATCCAGCGCAGTGACTGTTGAATAAAAAGTTCAACCCCATCCCATTCGTGTCTGCACCCTCCTGATCCGTGACCCATTGAGAACGTGGTATATTTTTGCGGAATGTGCTTTTAATGAAAGTAATTCACACCCAGACGAGTCTCGTAGACTACCCACCTTTCACCGCAACGGTTGAGAGCCACAGTATAATGACCCTGCAGATTCGTATTCTTGTTGGCCCGAAAGGCGCAGTAAATTTACATCCTTTTACGGCCGTTACCATTGACGACGACGACGACGACGACGACGACGATATTTTTTATGGGTGTTGCGTAATTACAATGAAGAAGAGCTATTACTCAACTCTTACGGTTACACTCGTGTATGCAGTCGTAGTAGGCACAGCTGAAAGTTCATTCATTTGTAATAGGAGAGAAATTGAAACTTTTGCATCAATAATGTAAACGATAAAAGATGCAGAAGGAGGGATTCTTTTTTCATTCTGATTGCTTTCAGTTTAGTTTTCTTCACTCCTTTTAAATCACACTTCTATTTTTGGTATCACCGTCGCTCCGTCGTCTTTTGATCAGAGTGATCAAAAAAGTGCACCATACCCGACAAAAGTGTGAAACTCAATAGGTACTACAAGAAGCACGATTTCAACGCCCTCTTACAAGCTTCAGCGAACCAGGCATTTTTTTTTTGTGAGGTAAAACTACTTTAGTGCTTGTTCTACGTTTTCCCGAAAATTGCTTGAAAAAGCGAACGAAAAAATCCTGTGAAATATTTAGGAGGGTACTCAGACTGCAAGCAACACTCGTCAAGAACCCACCTGAGCCTCTACTGGGGTAATGAAAAACGCTCTTCAATCGCAGTAAGCACCGACTTTTTTATAGGGGAAACTGCAGCTTGGCTTTTGTTTTTCGCTAGGGAAGTTTTGTGATTTAGTTCAACCATTTTTCGTCTACGTTTTCGATGCATTTTTGCATCAAAGAATTTTGGCAAAACTATTATTATTCTCATTGCATCTAGCGTTATTCGAAAAACCATGCTTTTTACTTTAGAACAAAAACTCATTAACACAATTAGAAAGTCGTGAGAAAACCGTTGAATTCCTTTAGGGGGTACTTTCACACTTTTTACTACAGAAAAATGAGAAAAGTCAAATTTTTGAAGCAACTTTAAAAGTTAATTGAAAAAGGTAAACACACGGTTAGATAAAAATATTCACTGAATTATCATAAACAAAACCACCAGCTAAGTCCGATTTAATCGCCTGCTGGAATTAGACTGATTAAACATTTTATTCCTCAAGACCATAAACCCTCATCATCATCTAAAAGGTCCTAACCTTCTGTTGTAACAACATAACTTAGTTCGCAATTTTCCACCGCGGCTTTTAACCTTTCACGTTTCTGTGAACTAGTGGAAAACACGCGCTCCACAGTTGTCCCGCCGGTCATGCGATCGCTGTTGAACACCGAAACATCCATCGCCAATGTTTTTTAATGAACCAATTCTTTTGTTGTGCTCAAAAACGAGTTTTCGCAGGTTTTTGCGCATGCATAATTGAACCCACGGGGAGACATGGACAGAGTGCCTACCACAGCAATCACACATGCACATTTTAGATTCAATTAGTAGCTATACGTTTGCCCGTTTTTTTTGCCAGCCTTCTCTTTCGCTGTGTTTTGTTATTGTTTACCAACAGCGGCTCTCTAGCGCAGTGGAATGAGTTCAGTGTGCAATAGTAATTTTTTTGCACTATTTGTGCTGCTAATTGCGCTAAAAAATGCGTACACTAAACTAGCAGCAAACTGTCCTGGTATCGTATTCAGTGCATTAGTAAGTGAACACAAGAGTCGGGCATGCTGTAACAGCAAAAAAAAAAAGAAACAGTGTACAAACAAACAAGCGCACTCACGCACATCGAACCATTCAGTTTCTTGTGGAAACTATAAACAATGTACGGCCCAAGGGTGTCATTTTCTTTTTGTACGTTATCGTTAGTAAATGTTGCTCGAAGGGACAGAAGAAAAACCGAGCGCCTCCTTCGAAGCCGTCGCATTGCAAAGGAGACGCATGATGTCTAACAGTAACACAGTGCAGTAACGAGAAGAGCAAAACATGTTGCGCCAATGTCACGAAAACATGCTATTTATATCGCATTACGACTGCTACCGGACAAAACATCTGCTGGTGGGATGTTTTGTGTTTTGCAGAATCTCACTGTCAGAGCGCGTGCAAAGGCAGAAATTAATATCTCATTCCATACCTTCATATAAGCGAAACGGGTGAAAAGTTTTCCCTCGCCTATGGCTGTGGGCGGAAATAATTTGATATCGCGGGCAGAGTTCGTGGGTGTTGCTACCATCATTATCAGCATCATGTGTATCATTGTTGTTATCATTTATCTCAGGTTCTCGGAACAAAACTGGAATCGATGCTTTTGTTGTTTCTTTTTCCTTGCGTCAGCAAAATGGTTATGTTTTTATTGCTTTATTGTGGTCGATATTAAGTTCTGCTCTGTTAGTCAGGTAGTAAAAAAACAACATTCTCTGTGGACACGGCAGATGTTGGTCAGCAATTACCCGCTCTGTTATTCCCAAAACAGTTGTAATCTTCAACTTGCAGACAATGGGAAAAGTTCAGGAGAACTTTTTCACTCATTGGTCCTACATGACATGTCTGGAAGCTGTGCTCGTAAAGACATCCGGAAAAGTTTTCCGGTGGCGGGTGTACCGTAAACACCAGTCAATTTGACTTTAGCAAACTTTTGTGGCTTCCGGGAAGTGATCTTCAATGGTTTTACGCTAATTCTAAGAAGTCTTGTTGAAGGTGTGCCAATTTCATGCTAAACATAATGCACTAAAGTAAGATTTATTGAGAACTTTTGTTCTATTGCAAGTCTCGAAAACATTATTGTAGCATGCCTGCAACCTATTTTAGGCCGGTTTCAATACCAACCAATTTTGAAGAAGAATACTTCTCTCAGGAAGTTCGGCTACATAGGGATGTGAAATGCAAATCTAAAACCGAAAAAAGTGAAAAATATGTCCAATTTCAAATGCTAATGGATCGGTTAGTATTCGATGGATTTCCTTCGTTCATGCAGCAATAGATTGGAAAATCTTCAAAAATTCTTCCCTAAAGAAGATAATTGTAATTTTGCTATTCACACTATTGTATTATTGAAAATAGTCGAGCCTTGTCAAAACGAAAAATTCGTCCTCTGATTGGTCGTTATATGATTGCTTCCCAAGCACGGTCGACAGATCCATATACCTTGCAATTTAAAACATGCTGTTTGGCCTATATAAGAGCCTGTTTCAACCGAAGCCGCTCATTCTCTGCTAGCGTGTTGAGCAGTACAGTTGTTTATTTTCGCTCCGTTCACTTTGTACGTTCGTTCGTAAGTTTTTATTTTCGCGTTGGAAACCGACGCTACGGTGAACCCTGACATGGGTAAATCGAAAACCGGTTCTAGTACGGGTAAACGGCCTCGACCTGGAAATGCCCCCGATTCGGCGGCTAAGAAGCTTTTGGCCAACAACAGATTTGCTGTCTTGGAAAACTCCACGGACCCCGAAATAGTGAAAAAAGAGAAAATTCCACCCTTCTATGTGAAAGGATTTCCAGAAGGTCTTCGTGAAGCAATTGTCTTTTACATCGAGAAAGGACTGAAATGCACTATCCGTATGTGCTCTGACGGCTACAAACTGATGGTTCCGGCATTGAATCACTACAAGGCGGTGCAAGTAATACTGCAGCAGCGTAAGGTGGAATATTTCTCCCATGACATTGAAGCAGAAAAACCGCTCAAGGTTGTTCTCCGTGGTCTTCCAGACATGGAAATTGACACTCTGTTAGAGGAACTGAAGGCAAATGGACTCAAGCCAATACAGATCCATAAGATGTCACGCCACAACAAGACTCGGAAGTACCGCGACCAATTGTACCTTATCAACCTGGAGAAAAATTCAACATGTTTGGCGGATTTGCAGTCCATTCGTGCCCTTTTCCACATCATTGTGGCCTGGGAGCGCTACAAACCAGTTCATCGAGATGTGACCCAATGTTCCAATTGCCTGTTGTTTGGACATGGGACTAAAAACTGCCATATGGCCTCCCGCTGCATCAAATGCGGACAAACGCACGCACCCGACGCCTGCCAATTGATGGAAACTGCCGATCCTGTCTGCGCAAATTGTGGAGCTGATCATAAGGCCACCAGTCGTTCCTGCCCTAAGCGGGCGGAGTTCATCGAGATCCGCAAAAGAGCCTCAACCAACAACCAACCCGGTCGGAGAAAAGTCCCAGTGCCAGTGAATAACGAACAAAATTTTCCAGTCATCGCATCGCGACGTGCAATCCCAGTGCTTCCACCTCTCCCACTGAATAATCGGCTTACAACCTCGTTTGCCGATGTCGCAGCATCGAGCCGTTCCTCGCCTCCCCCGGGGCTCCCAGGGCTTACAACTCCTGCCACTGGAATGAAGTTTACCCGCACAGACGCCGAAGAAAACAACGCAGATTCCCTTCTCACTACAGAAGAGTTCGTGCATCTCCTGGCCGAAGCATTCGTAGCCCTTCGCACCTGTAAAACCAGAGCTGAACAGCTGCAAGCAGCAGTTTCCATCCTCACCAAATATGGCCCGTGAATGCATTAACATCGCTAACTGGAACGCTTGCTCGTTAAAGAGCAAAGCCATCGAATTCGCTGATTTCCTCAACGAGCGGACTATCGACGTAGCTATCATCACCGAGACACATCTAAAACCTGGCGTCAATATCTACCTCCCCGACTTTCGAGTTGTTCGGCTCGATCGTACC
This sequence comes from Wyeomyia smithii, assembly GCF_029784165.1. Lineage (NCBI taxonomy): Eukaryota > Metazoa > Arthropoda > Insecta > Diptera > Culicidae > Wyeomyia > Wyeomyia smithii. The sequence goes on along the minus strand of NC_073696.1, from coordinate 27,320,853 downwards.
CACTCAGCGGGTGGAGGCGTAGCCATCGCGTTGAGGAAGAACATCTGCTGTAAGCTGCTGCCCAGTTTCAACTTAAAAGTCATCGAAGCGGTTGGGGTCGAGGTTTCTACCCCTGTCGGCCCTATTATTATCATAGCCGCCTACTGTCCGTCGCAAGTCAGCTCAAGGAACGATTCATCCTCTAATCTGAAACAAGATCTCGTCAAGCTTACCAGACATCGGCAAAACTTCATCTTGGCTGGTGACCTCAATGCCAAACATCAAGCCTGGGGCAACACTCGAAGCAATCCAAATGGCAAAGTCGTCCACAATGACCTACAAGCATCTTCGTACATCATCCTGAGCCCAGACTACCCCACCCGGTTGAGTCGCTCCGGTGTCCATTCGACTATCGATTTTTTCATCACCAACATGGCAAACCTTTCAAATCCGATCGTCTACCAGGAACTGAGCTCCGACCACTTTCCAGTGGTGGCCGAAGTGGGCTACTCCGCCAATCGTTTTCGTGCTCGTCGTCGCAACTACCATCGTGCTGACTGGCCACGGTTCCAGCAGTTCATCGACGCCAACATCCGCTACAACATCGAGCTTGAATCGACGGACGACATCGATCAGTGCTTGCAGATCATCGACGAGGCTCTATCCTTAGCCCGTGACCAACACATCCCTGCTTCTGACCTGGTGAGTAACACTCTGAATCTAGACAGCCTAACTAAATCTTATATAAGACTTCGTAACACAACTAGGCGCCATTTTCAACGTACTGGCCTGCCTCACTTAAAGTCTTACTGCAATCGTCTTAATAAAATCATTAAGGCCCGGTTGGTGGATCTCAGAAACAAAAGCTTTGAAAGTCATCTTCGCTCTCTCCCAGATTGTGCAAACCCCTTCTGGAAATTAACTAAACTTCTGAAAAACAGGCCGAGACCTGTCCCTCCTCTCTCCCATTCTGATCAACAAGCTGGCCAAGTTCAGCTAATAACACCAGCTGAAAAAGCTAATGCACTTGGCCAGCATTTCGTAAATTCTCACAATCTTGGTCGTTCCCTGGTGAGCCCCTTTGAGCCTGATGTGGCAGCTACAATGTCCAGAATCGCTGTGACCCCTCTAGTTGTCCCAGAGGAATCTATAATTTCTGCAGACGAGGTAATGGCAGCCATCAAATCATGTAAAAATATGAAGGCCGCGGGTGTCGATGGGGTGGTCAATCTCGAATTGAAAAATTTGAGCGTTGACTTCTTTCATCACCTCGCAAAGATCTTCAATAAGTGTTTGGAACTTGGCTACTTCCCGTCCCGTTGGAAGCTCGCCAAAGTTATCCCCATCCATAAACCTGGGAAGGATCCCACTGACGCTAAAAGCTACCGGCCCATTAGCCTCCTTTCATCTATTTCGAAATTGTTCGAAAAACTGATTCTGAGACGTATACTAGAGTTTGCTGATCAGAACAACATCTTCCTTAGAGAGCAATTTGGGTTCAGGAAGGGGCACTCCACTGTGCACCAGCTCACCCGGGTAACGAACATTATCAGGCGGAGCAAGTCTGTTTCCAAAACAACTGCCATGGCGTTGTTGGACGTTGAGAAAGCGTTTGACAACGTCTGGCACGATGGTCTTGTTTATAAGCTGCATCGGTGCAACTTCCCGATCTTCCTTGTGAAAATCATCAAAAATTATCTGTCGGGTAGATCATTTAGGGTCTGCTTGAACAACTCCCAGTCTGATACATTTAATGTTGATGCTGGGGTCCCCCAGGGTAGCCTCTTGGGTCCTATCCTCTTTAACATCTTTACGTCAGACGTTCCTCCCCTTCCGGATGGTGGTGTACTGTCCATGTTCGCGGACGACACTGCCATCATGTACAAAGGGCGAGTGATCCGTTCGCTGACTAGAAAACTTCAAGCAGGCCTGGATGTTCTATCCGGCTACTTCAACAACTGGAAGATTTGCATCAATGCGGTTAAAACACAGGCCATCTTATTTCCCCACTCAAACTCACGTCGACTTGTTCCGCCTGACGACGTCAGGCTAAAAATTAATAATTCACCCATCGAATGGTCGAGAGAGGTGGGATACCTCGGTCTTGTTCTGGACAGCAAGCTTATATTCAGATCACATGTGGAAAAAACATCAATCAAAGGCAACATCCTAATTAAATCTCTATACCCACTGATAAACAGAAAATCCAAACTGTCCCTGAAGAACAAGCTTGCTGTCCATAAAATGATTATCCTGCCAGTATTAGAATACGGTTTGCCAATCTGGGAGAGTTGTGCCAAGTATCACCATGATAAATTACAGGTTATCCAAAATAAGATCCTAAGGATGATCCTTAACAGTCCTCCAAGAACGCGTAATTCTGAGATCCACCAGCTAGCCGGTCTAGATACACTTTTGGTGCGCAAACAGGCAATTCTGTCTAGATTCAGGGATGCTTGCCAGAGGTCAATTCACGAGGAAATTCGATCTTTGTCAATTTAGTTTTTAAGATAGTATTAGTTAGGTAGGTTATTCAATTTTATTTAAATTCATAAAATTACCGTGCCATTGAGGCAAAGATGTAAAATTAATCTTCAAGATAATTCAAAAAACCAATCTAAATGCACTACTACGAACAAAGATGACGAGCCTTTAGGGCTGACCAATTATCCTGTCATAAATTATACCTCTGTAAACAATATCAAAAATAAAAGACAAAAGACGAAGCCGCTCATAATAGTTCTAGACAGCGACAACAGCACTGCCGTGAGATGACAATGTGACGTAGATCCAAGTGATCAGTTTTTCAGTACGGCCCAAAAACGAAAGAATTCTTCGTCACATTTGTATGGAAATGTGTGCCAACGTCACTTTGTTTTTTTGATTTTATGCAACGTACGAATAAGTAACAACGAAAAGGAAGATACCAAAAGATAGATCTTCGAATAATGAACAAATTGGCATGAAAAACTCATATTCGAGAAAGTGGCACTTACGTCACTTTGTCATCTCACGGCAGAGCAGTCGTCCTCCCTTAGCAGCAGCACTAGCAGTGCAGTGGATACCAGCGATGGCGGAAAGCGGCCATAGCTGTGGCGTAGCAATGGATAGCGCGCTAGTTGCAGCAGATTCCAGCAACGATAGCAGCTGGGCCAGCTGATGCAGGGACAGTGGGTTGCAATGGCAGCGTATAGCGGCCACAACTGTGGCATGGCTATGGATAGCGAACTAGTTGCAGTGGATCTCAGCATCGATAGCGGCTGATGCAGTGAGGCACTTTAGTGAAATGCAGTCTCTGTGTGATAGTGGGCACTAGTAAATGCATTCAATGAAAATTTGACTCATTTTGACAACACGTAGAACGTCTAGTTTTGAGTGTTAAATCAGATTATCACTGTTTATTTTATCACAAAGAATACTTTTTTCGCACTGTCAGTGATAACGCAAAGATGTGATCAGCATCTTATCCGATACTAAAATGAACATCAAATTGTCCTTTTCAGGATGAAATAAAAACTTGATTGAAGAGTTAATATTTTCTAATGAGTTAATTCACATTTTTAAATTTGTAAAAGTTAAGTTTTGTAAATTTTACTTCATCTCCGTGTCTCAAAATGTACTGAATTATCTTTTCCTTCAGTTATGAGCACGACATCCGAAAAAATTTCATCTCAAAATGTAAAAATTGTCAAGCGGTCAAGCCCTAACCATGACAAGCAACTTACTATATTATTGAAAATGGTCAATCCTTGTTGAAGCGCAAAATTCAATTGATCTGATTAGTCAAAGTTTATTTACTAGAAAAAATGACTAACACGCAAGTAGCCGGGTTACCTTTCTTGTAAAAGTATTCTACTTCAAACTTGCGGTCGTGGCTTTGCACACAACCCTCCTGTGATTTTTTTTTGAGTTGCACTGGACTTTGACTATTACACTGGAGCCTAATCAAATTTAATTACAAGATTCCAGTTTATTATAAATACATGTAGCCTTTTTGCCGTTTTGTGTAACTCCTTTTCATCAACATTCTAACATGTAATTCCTTTTCATCAACATCCGACAATTCTCGAAAATTTTAATTAACAATTTTTGGCTTCTCAGAGATTTGATGAATAATGCCATTTTGTATTATTCATCAAATCTCCGAGAAGCCAAAAATTGTAAATTAAAATTTTCGAGAATTATTGGATGTTGATGAAAGTAATTGAAAATATAATGATTCAAAAAGATATTATATATCTGTAAGTTGATTTTGAGGTGATAATAATAAAACAGTCGCTTCCCTACTCTCCAAGTAGGGTAAAGAAAAAGTAGAGGGTGATATCCAAACCTTGGCTGCAGGACCTAGGACTACATAAATTATTATTATATATTGTATGTCGTGATCCTGAAGTTATTGTTTTTGTGGACGAAAATGGCTGCTTCCAAATACTAAATTTATACTAAATATTGAAACGTTTTAAGTAAGACGATCATAGTTCGACAGCGACATTTCGAACTCAGAACAGAATTTTTATTCCAGCAGAATGCAACATAATACAAAGTGTTTTTTTTTTGTTGCGTGGCTGAGAGCACCATCGACCCGTTGGCAACACGAAATAAGATTTTTCATATATTCGTATTAGATACGAAGCGAAATCTTTTTGCGTCTTGCGAAGCTGGGAAAATGATACAACTTAAAAAAAGGCGGAGCCTTAAAAGTGGGATAATATCATGGCCAAAAACCCCTTTAGGACAAAAATCAGACAAGGCAAAGGATGAAATTATATCAATGCAGGTATGCGGATATGGTACGCGGTCTGATCATGACGCATTAGTGCATTTACAATGCGACACTTTGACCTAAGTTGACGCATTTCTACACTGGCTAGAGGCACCAAATTTCTCAGAAATGGTTGAAAGCTGTAATCTTTCTAGGGCATCTGTTTTTAGCTTCAGGTTTTTCCAGATTTCATTTGCTTTATCTCGCAAAAAGACCATCGCTTCAAATTTTGTACAAAATTTTGTCACTTTAAATGTTGCATACCTCGAGAATTTTATCCGTAAAAATTACCTTTTTCACACAAAATGATTGCCAGATTTTCACCAAGTTTTATTGGAAACCTAGCGGTAGTCCATTGCACGGCTGAAAGCTTCATCGGTCCGGTTCCACTGTTTGCCAGCCAATACTAAAAGATACGAATTTTCGTACACTTGTATCACATACGGAATAAAATCTCTTTGCGTCTTGTGAAACTGGAAAAATGACGTAATTACGGGGCTACCATTAACAACGCGAACAAAAAACGAGCTCGTGTTTGTTAAGCCACTGGTTTCCTAATTGATTTTTGTTCATTTTTTCACTAGTTTCAAATTCAAAATATATGCTAATTATCAAAAGTTTCGGGAGATCTTCACGATTAAGATATTGGTAGATCTGTTTAGTAAAAGTAACAATGCTACATTCAAAACGGCACATGGCACTACCATTCACTATACCATCCTATTCTCAACTATAGAATTAAGTAGGTGATTGGTTGAATGTTGCCAAACTAAACCAAAAATGATTGTTTTCAACTCAACTTTTCATTAATTTACTATTGGAAAGATATGCCAATTATTATCCCAAAATAATTAACGAAACCTTGATCTTTCGATCAAGACATTGACGTTTGAAATCCGTTCTGTGGTTGTAACATAATGTGAACTTTAAGGGTGCATAATTTCGCTTCACTTTTCACAGCATGCCACGCTACTAAAGTAAGACGTAGTCCTACGTCAAAACACGTTACTGAGGATGTAGTTTTGGAAAATTGTTTTGGAATATTCAATTAATAATATTTGGGGCACGGTAATGGTAACAATCGTTCGTTTAAAAAGTATTGGAATACTATAGGATTACTCCTGAAAATTACACTTGTAAACGCAGGTTCTACCCTAAAGCTTTGGAAAAAAAAAATTGGAAAAAAATAACTTTTTCAGAGACTTAAATTAGTTTCTCCGTTGGTAAACGTAGGAGCGACGAACCCGGTGAACAATTAATCTGCGGCCTTTTGACGCATTTCTGTGTATACTAGGGGCACCAACTTAAACTTCTTTTTGATGTTCTCAGATTTGTTTTCCCCAATCAACCAGAGTTTCTCATCGACCCTTAGCTCTGAGGTATTGAGAACATTTCGCTCTTTAGAATACACAGCATTCATCTTGCTGTCTTTCGGGGCACTCTGCTGATCGAAAAAAAATGTTCAGGAATTTGTATTTTATAATCATGGCAGCAATGTTCACAGATATTTAATGAATTACTTGCTGTAGCTCTTGAGAGAAATTTGGCTTGAGAAACTATTCTGAAATTTAAAATTTCTGGATTTTTTTTTTGACAATTTTTACTGCTTTTCATGTGAATTTTCTTATAATATTCCGCTGTTACATGTGAGTTTTCTTAAAATTTTCCGCTAGAGAAGTGATTCTCAACCTTTTTGGACCCGCGGCCCCTTTTGTTGAACAAAAAACAGCTCCGCGATCCTCTTTGCGAAGCGCTTCGAGGCCACAAATAAAATCTGATACAAGTTTTGCAACGCGAGGCTGCGTTTTTCTGTCTCATATCGTTCTGCAAGTCCAATTTGTTTCACGTCTTTGCCGTAATACGCAGATGAGTTGAAAATTCGCTTTCACAGAGGTAACCACTGCCCTAGAAACCATTTTTTTGCAATTCTTGTTTTAATTTATTCTCCTAATCGATCCCATTATAAATTAGTTACCAAATTGTTATAGTAAAAAAACGAGAGAAAATTTTTTTTTCAAGTTTTTCAAATATTTGCTCTCCATTTGCGTCATGATCAAGCTTGTGAACGGTCAACACTTTTATTTGATTCGCTTCGTTAGTGTGCCTCGCAGTAGGCTTTCGCTCGTAACTGTAGAACGACCGTCGGCCCTCGCACACATAACAAATGGTAGAATAACATTTGCGCGTGCGTGTATTCCGTGGGTGCGGGTTTTCGTTGGTCCCTGCGAACCTTGCCAACATTAGATGCAAAAGGAGACGATTATCGTATTTAAAAATTGTTCAACCGTGATCCTTTACAAACCTTGTCATGATCATGAACTAAAAGATGAAACTGCTGAGAGAGTTTTGAGGAAAAATACTTTTGAGAGGCAAATTGAAAAGAATTTTAGTACCTATGGAGTTACATGAACGTTACTTAAAATTCAGTTTTTAAACCTTTATATAATATACTTTATAACTTTGTACTCAATGAAGATAGGAATTTTGTCTGTTCATGAAAGTTTCATATTTTTAAATCATCTAAAATTTTTCCAAATTAACCATTCCTCTACTTCCTTACATAAAAAAGTTTGTAAAAAAGTTTTATTTTAGTTTTTAATACAGTAGACTTTTCACAACTTTTGATAATTTGACATTATCCTGATCATTGATACAAAAAATAGTTCCGACGACACCATTAAGCTAGGATGAAAGTAAAAGGCGCTATAGAATTTTTGCCTATTTTGGCGCCACTGTGCACCCGTGGAACCCTTCCCCTCTTTTGATATAATCTTTTATCAAAAACCCTTATATTCTTTAAATTATGGCTATAAATACATACCGTATAGGAAAAAAACTGATACATTATTTTTGAAGGAACTAGAAAAAAAATTAATTTCAAGTGGCAGTGTTGCCAGATATGCTCTTTTTGCATTCAAAATTAAACTAAAGAGGTATTATGAGTGAAACTTGAGTTACAACATTTTTAAGTAATAGAGTCAAAGGGCCATCCACATACCACGTGGACAGTTTTTCAACGATTTTGACCCCCCCTGCCCCCTCCGTGGACAACTGCCCATATAAATTCTAAAAAAAATGTATGGACCGTGGACATTATTCAAACCCCCTCCCTCCAAAGCTGTCCACGTGGTATGTGGATGGCCCCCAAGTTAATTCTGATTTGCTTGCAACTTAAAAAAAAAAAGGATTTCGATTCTATCGTAATAAAGAGCATTTTGCAATCTTCCGGGGCATTCTGCCAATCAAACCATGTTTACAGTTTTGAAGTAGAACTATTACTTTCAAGAAATTCGGCTACATAGGAGTGTAGAATGGAAGTTTTAAAAACGGAAAGAAGAAAAAAATATACCCAATTTCAAATGCTAATATGTCGGTTAGTTTTCAATGGATTTTCTTCGTTATTGAAGCAGATGATTGAAAATTCATCATTTGGAAGATAATGCAGAAAATTCTAATTCGATTATTTTAATTATTGTACTACAGAAAATTGTCAAGCCTTGTTGAAACACTGATTTTGATTGATCTGATTGGTCGTTTAATACTTGCTTTCCCTAACACGATCGACAAAGTCATATACCTAGTTAACTGGGAATGCATATTACTGGAATACTACTGGAATCAATCATTTTAATAGTAGATGGCGACTAGGACGGTCCCAACTAAGTAGCAGTGGGTATGAGCAGCGGAAGTGACAGCAACGTCAGCGGTAGTGGTAGCAGCGTTTAGCGGTAGGTGTAGCGGCACTTCCTCTATTAAAAAGCTGCCTTTTTGATGTAGCGGTAAAATCACCAGTAGTTACATCAGCCGGCACTTCCTCTAATGAAAAGCTGCCGTATTTTGACAACATACAAACGTTTTGAGATGCTGGCAATCAAAATCAGTGGGCTGTCAAATCAGTGTAAAAAACAGCTTTCCTCTGTATTACCAGAATGATGCAAAATGTTGAAACACCTTCATTAAAATGGTTGTAGATTTGACTTCTAAAATAGTTGATTGTTCTTTTTCCCTAACACGGTCGACAGAATTATAAACCTAGTAAACCGGAAATGCACTAATTGGGCTATATAAGAGTCTGCTTTTGCTCAAACCAATCATTTTGCTAGTGGATGGCTACGAGGACGGTAGCAGTTGAAAGCCGCAGTGGCCATCTCTGAAAAAGAATTGCAGACATGTTTTTTACGGGATTATTTTCACTTAGAACGTTCTTGTATGATGTCGAGAGACTGTTCAAATTTATTGCTTTTCATTAAATACCACAAAACTCTCATTTTGATGTTCATGCCTTCAAATGGGTATTCGGAGTTATGCTTCAAAGCGAAAAAAAACATTATAAAACAAGTTATTCTCAGGTCTAATTTGCACCTCGCGGAGAAACGAGGCCTGCACACCAAAGTTCGCATTTTTTACCGACGCGAAAAGATACTTTACGTGAAATAAAATGCTTACATGCTGTCAACAATTTAATGGGTGAACAATAAAGCTGTTGACTATGCTTGGTGTCACACGCGAGTATATTTTTATGACGCGAAAATAACAAGGGAAACAAGGTGAGGCGACAAAAAACGCTTGCTGCGATCAAAGTGAAAATGAAATGTACGCAAGCCAGTTTCTGCAACAAATTGTCTAATTTTATTTCAGCGCATGTTGTTATCGTAAAAGTGACACCTATTTATGCCATAGAAGTGAAACAGGTAAACATTTCTTCTCTGGTTCTATTTTATTGTTATGTTAAAATAGTGAAACCTCATTACTTCACCCAGCTTTCCTAGCAATAAATTCTTAACGCTGAAGTCATATGTATTCAAATCGGTAGACTTGGTTGAACAACCTGCAGTGATTAATTTTTATTCGAAAATTTTAACTAGTTCTAAGATGTTCTTCCAATATCACTTTTATGGTTACGATAGAGTATTTCCGTTCCTCAATTCGGCCCACACCAGACTTTTTTCTCAGAAGATATGTTACACACTCTTACACGACTCTGGCATTCGGTTTATATTTTTCCTGTAAAGTTTTTCCCAAATAGAGAATTTCGGAAGAAAAACGAAAGCTGATTACTTGTTGGTTAAGATGTAAACAATATACTCATGGGTAACTAGATGTGAGAAGGAAGTACGCTTCTTGGAAAATATCTTCCAAACAAATGTATCTTTCAAATCAAATATTTATATTAAAACCTAACAGGAAGTTGTGTGTACAAACCCATGTATATCTCCCTTGTTAGTCAAGCCAAATATTTAGTTACATTCCGTTCCGGCTTATAGAACCAATAGGATAAACCAGGCCACCGCGACACAGTAAATTGTCAAAATTACTTCTAATCGTATTAGCTGCGGATTTGTTAACTGTTTTCCGCCGTTTCCCGGGCGTAAAAAACACCATGTTAACACCGTTAGCGTTCTCGGTCCGCTTGAATATACTGCCAATCCGAAAACCACACCAGTATTAATTTAGTTCTACAAATTAAAGACATCTCGTTTTCTCCTTCTTTCCCTTCTTTCAGACTGACCAGTTCTTGTGTAGAGTGAGAACCCGCTAGGCAGAGGGGACCCACCACTGTCCTCTTAACTGTTCCGTGAGAAGCCGGATCCGTCGCCGTCGTGATCGCCAACACAATACAGCAGCGCAATGCAGTGCGGAGTTGAAACCATGAATGACTGCGAACGATCGCCCGGCCGCACCGGTCTGCGGGTTAACTTCACCGAGAAGGGTGAGGTGAAGGAGCGCCGGGAGAAATTCCTCACCGCCAAGTACGGTTCGCACCAGATGAGTCTAATCCGGAAGCGGCTGGCGGTGGAGATGTGGCTTTACGACGAGCTGCAGAAGCTGTTCGATCCCCCGGTTGGTATTGTGTTTGTGATTTATTGCCCTCTAATCGAGCTGTCTTTTCTTGTTCGCAGACGGAAGCGATAGATGTTGATATAGACGAAATCCTCGATATGGATACCGATGACATCAGAAGATCTCATTTATTTGTGAGTATTTATTGTTTAATTATTATCGACGCTTTCGACAACTTTCCTAAAGATTAAAAGACTTGCTGTGAAATGGAATCAGACAATAAATAATTAAAGCATATATGAAGTCATTGATGTCAAATAGCCGAAGTCAGTGAACTTTGTTCGTGGTCAAATGCGCCGATCTGTGAGCGTGCGGTGGGAGTACGATCTTCTTTTGTTATTCTTCCACCCGACTATGTGATCACAGTAGGCCAGTAGCATCCTCTCTGTTGGACACAGCACAAAGAACACAGCAGAATGTTTCTTTATTCGGTTCAAAGAAAATAAACTGACTCACGGAATAATAAACAACGCAGTTAGAGCTCTTCAACCTTAACTACAACGGTTTCGCTTTTGTTTTGTCTATGGCGTGATAATTTCTAAAAGGCGCGACACACTGCGAGAATTATAACACTCGGTAGCGCTTAATAGCCGAGAATAAAACGTAAATAAAGTCCTCTATATATAGTACATTAGAGAATAGCAGCAAAACGGTTTCTTCATGCTTCATTCTGGACATCCACGCGCACGGTAGAATGTCACATTTCTTTGTGGTCGATTGTAAAAAAATAAAAAAAGACTCTAGTATCCGGAAAATAGCGCTTACGGTTGAGCAAAGCAAGCGTTTGATTCTTTGTGCTATTCAATTAATTTTATGGCATTTAGCAGGCTACTTGTCAACGAGATTGTGAACCGACAGGCGAGAACGGGGAAGCGACAGGAGAATTGACAATTTCGAACTTCCTGCTCGAATTCCCCCTAGTTGTTCACTAGCTTTAAGCACAGATAAGTTCACTGTAATTATATGTTTTGAATTGATCCCTTGAAATCCAAAACCAATCTATCAAATCAAATCTACGAAGCAGCATGTCGATTCTGTGATGTTTTAATTCCTAGAACTACTAATTTTGTGATTCAGTATTCAAACAAAATTAAGGTTTTTTTTATTGACTCACATTTCCTTTCAATTCCAGAGCCTGCTGTCCGTTTGCAAACGACCTCCCCAAGACATATCGGTAGGTTGACCTTTACCGTGGTTGCTAGGTTTCGACACTCAATTTCAGTCTAATTTTGCTTTCTTTCATCACTTTCAGAAATTCATCAGCGATTTGCTGGACCGGGCAAAAACCCTCTGAGCTGGACTGGTCATTTCAGTTTAAATAATGTAATTTTAAAACTAAAAAAAAATAACTTCGGTCGTAAGCACACACACACACACGCATACATTATTAAGGAAATGCAAGTGTTAATTTAATCTACTGAAAACTTGTAAAAGCTAAGAAGACAACAAGCAGCAAACGTGCATGATCGTCATTCTCGTATTGTGAAAGTTGAAACAAAAAAAAAACAAAATTTAAGCATCAATCAGGCTCAAATCCGTTTTAGCAAAACTCACTCAAAAGGGAGAATTAAACTTTGTAATCGAACATCAAATGGCCGGATTCAAGTAACCGGCAGGCCAATGAATCAATTTGATAATCTTGTAAGTGAATATTTTAGATAACGTGTAAGGGATAATGTTGTTCAAAAGTTATATTACAAAAAAAAAAACGATTAGTGATTTATTTTTTCAGCCTAAGTAATCTAAGTTAAATGTTCTCTCTTAGTTTATTAATTAGCCATTTAGGTGACAACTGCATTGAAGTCTTTATATATGTCCTTATGAGCTGGACACCATTTGTTGGAGATGCAGAACAGAACAGAACAGAACAGAAACATGAACAAAAGATATACATAGCTGAGAAAGATTGATTTTTTTTCTCCAAAGAATAATTTAATTATCTGGAACTATAATTACTTTGTTGTAAGCTGAATCGAGCAGGTCAATATACAGATTCAAATTAAGCTGTAAGACAAAAAAAAGAGCAGAATTGTCCCCTTGTTTCAGTGTTCCTCCTAATCTCCTCGTAGTTTCAGTAAAGTTTCTATTTTCACTAAAGATTTACTCACACTTCGTACATACGTTTCGTTCGTTGTTTTGTAAAACCACTGCCAGGAGTGCTGCGTGCTGCCACCTAGCCACCAGATGCTGAAACGCTCGAATGCCATCCGCTCAAGTCAATCCAATAACCACAAAGAAGGGTGACCAGACGAAACTGACAGGCTTTCACCGTGCTCATGGTGGACAAATCTTTCGTTGCAATTAGAAAGTACATTCATTCAGAAGTGTAGTTATTTAAAACGCCAAAGGCATGAACTTGAAACTGAGCTCATTGGATTTAGAATAATAAATTGGAACTAAGCAGACGAACGAAGCAGTGAAACGAGTTAGTCGTTCGTTAAAAGGAAGAAAAAAAAACTAATAAAATAGTATAGAAAATCACTCATACAACTCATCATCAAAAATTGAAATAAATTAAAAACGAAGGCCAATCTAAAATCATCTTTCATCACAGCTGATTTGATGCTTTTGCTCTTTCGCTTTAAGTTTCGATCATTGCACTGGCAAAAAGTTTACTGCTACTGCTCGAGCGTGTTTTTTTTTAATTAGTAACATATATATTATCATTCATATCATTGAAAAACAACAGCAGCAAAAGATTAGGCAAATATATCTTACCATGCACACGAACACATGTAACTTCTTCTAAAAAATATCAGTCTATAAGAAATGTTTGGTAGTGTATTCACCGTTCAGCTATTTGAGATAGGATACTATTCACATTTAACAGAGTATGTTTTAGGCTTGAGCCGTAGCTCACACATCTTAATCGATAAATACTGTCAATAACACACACCCCCACATGCAAAGAAAAACAGAACAAAAATTACTGTATGTAAAAGTGCTAGAATTAAATCCAACAATAGATTGATCCAACACAACACACATACACAAGCAAAATAGCGGTGTAGTATTAGTGACCGGACAAAACTGGAAAACTCCCTAGTATTTTCTGGCTTGTAACATTTTCTCCAGATGGAAATCGATGTGATCCAAATGTACACGTACTTTTGAACTTACCAACCAATTGAACGAAACTAACAGCAAAATAAAAACGAAACAAAAAAAAAAGTCGTCCCTAGAAAATCGGTCACAAATCCGCAAGCAAACACGTAATAATCATGCATGCATTGTTTATAGTATAGTATAACTCGATTTAAAGAGTTCTCGCTTAGAGTAGAGCTGCTGGCAAGTTTGTAATGTAAGAGATAAATAAGCATTGAGGTTCGAGAGAAAATTTGAAAATTTACACATTGGGAGCTGCATCGAGAGCGCCATTGCTGCCGGAATTTGAGGTGTAGGGATTCGGTTTTGAAAAAAGAAAAACCAACAGTGGCAGTTGAAATGGATGTGAATTGACAGGTCAGGAAACAAACACAAAAAAAAATAATAAAGAGAATAAAGTTTACAGAAAAATGTGAATATAAGCTGGGTTTTTATCGTTGGTATGTGATAAAATGCGTTCCTTAGTTCTGCCTTCAAGGTTACGAGAAGCAGTAATTAACTGAAAGAACCATAAAAACTTGCTTGGAAATTGCGACGTTTGTATATCTGTGAACTTGTTTTTTCGGAGAAAACCAAAAAATAATCCAAGCAGCCATGAGCGTTTGTGATTGATTCGGTTGTTTTTCATCTTACACAAAATTGATTGTCATTATATATACCTTATTAGAGGGAACATTTATAAGCGTTTCAGAAAATGTATAGAATTGTGACCGGAAGAGTTCCCGTATCCTTAATATAAGAGAAAAACAGGTTAGTCGACATCATTAGCGTCTAAAAGTAACAGTGATGTGTCAAGCTGTAAGTTTTACTCAATAAATCAGGGTTCATGTGACCTTCAGGCCAGCCTAAAAATAAAACTCAAACTAATAGCAAATTTCTTTATTCTTAAGCCTGTATTACACTCTTTGTCCAATGGTCAAATATTTGACCTTCTGACATTATGGTCAAATTTATTTGATATCATGGTTGTTGTTCGCCGTGTTTGCCCCATGTTAAAATTGGAGAGTGACAAACAATTATCTTTGGCCAAGTTTTTATCTGTCAAAAAGTGACAAATATTTGACGCTTGGTCAAAGAGTGTGATACAGGCTTTACGCAGATTTCTACTGAACCAGTGAAATACAAAAATTTACTATAAGATAATTCATGCCCGTTAAATTGCTCTTCTCATTTTGAAACCATTGACGTGAAAAACCATGAATTATCACCATGGAATCAGCTTATAACAATTTCGCAACGAGTTTTTTCTCGATTTGGGATGAGGCTACTGAACTCTGGTTAAATTTTCGTTTCGAAAAAAAAACCTAGTCTCTTGCTATTTTTTTTTCCAATATGGCCGATTCTGCCTTTGACATACCGTTACACCATGTTTTAATACATCATGGCTCACACTACAGAGTCGAAACGATTTCAATATGAAAAGCACAAAAATAAGATGAATTGGGTTGTTAAGCTATTTACGGATTTGTAATGTATTTGTAATTCTCTGAGCAAAAGGTGAATTTTTAAAATTGTATATCATTGTCCTTCGACTTTTAAATGAAGACTGAAAATCGCTCTAAATCGCAACAATGACAACAACAATGGGCAAACTGTCAATGTAGCGATTTCGAGGAGTTTTAATTCGTGATTCAAAAAAATGAAGGGCTACGATAGAAAATTTTCAAAAATCACGTTTTGCTTAGAAAATGCAGCTCTTTCAGATGATATAAAAAACTGATATAGCTGAACAACCCAATTAGGGTGAGGTATACCACTTATCTAATCCCAGGAACTTTTCACATGAGATAAGTTCACGTTTGAACAGTAAGCTAAACGGCGTTTGATATTATACATATTTTAGCACGAATAGCACATAAATAAGGGGAAATGGAAAAAATATACCATTTTTAGTAGAGATGCACCGAATAATAGGGCAGATAATGATTTAAACTAGACCTTGTCCAGGGTAATCCAATTTATTTCATGAGTAATTTGGTTTTCAATTTTTCTCATTTAATCATCATGTTCTGTTGAATATTCGGCCATCCGTTCGGCCGAATATTCGGCCAAATATTCGGCTGAACAGGTGGCCGAATATTCAACGAAAAATGATGATAAGCTGAGAAAAATAAAAAGCCAAATTATTATTGATTTAATGTAACTCAAGCTCAAGTTAAAACCATTATTCAGTAAACTGGAAATTCGGTACTTTCCACTAAAAAACTTTTTCCCAGCCCTATTATTCGGTGCAACGCTAATTTTTAGGGCTTTTTGTTCATTTTTTGCAATTAATTTTGCGAATATCGTAGCTACGATAGAGAAAGCCCGAAAACACGCAAATTTAAGGTGAAAAAGGCCCAATTGACTCTTGTCCGTGACTGAACAAGATGATCCCCAGTCGAATTTGTTGACACATTGCTATTTGCTATTTTTGATGCTATTTTTTCAAGTTGCCAACCCAGCGGCGGTTTATTAGTGGTAATTCGGGCTAAAGTGGGAGCTCATGACATGTGTTTCGGACGGTAACGGTTTCTCACCACAAATATACACATGAATGTTGCTTGGTTCCGCCGTTCATATATATTTTTTCCTGTCAAGGTAATTAAAGATGTGGATTATCAGAAAATTTCGGAAAATTCGGCTATTGAGTAAATTAGAGTTATTCCCAAGCATAAGACTAACTCAGATAAAAACTGTCTTGCCCCTCGGTTTTGGATTATTTGATTTCCACCAAGGCACTCGGCACGGAAAAAAGTGCTCTTTCATCGAGACAACGTTAACGCTCATCCTGCTCTCGGTTCGTGTGGTTTCTGGCAATCGTCTTAGGGGCCATCCACATACCACGTGGACAGCTTTGGGGGAAGGGGGGTTGGCTAATGTCCACGGTCCATACAATTTTTTTTAAATTTATGTGGGCAGTTGTCCACGGAGGGGGAGGGGGGGTTAAAAATCTGTCCACGTGGTATGTGGATGGCCCCTTATGTGCTACAGGATACGAAATGTTTTTCACGGATTGGTTGGTAAACGGCTGGACAGTGCGTACCAGTAGTACACCCGTTCTATAGCTTGCCTGAGCATCTGTTATAGCTTGCCTGAGCATCTGTTCTTCATGTCGAGGGCGGCTCAAACACAGCGTCTGACCTGGAGTGGATGGCGAGGTCTCACCCGCTACGCCTAAGACGGCAACCCCGTCGAGAGACTAGGCATCCGCAGCCCTAGTGAGGCAACATGCCGGAATCTTAAAATTCTACGAGCAATCAAGAATTGAATTCGAACCGGAACAATCGGCAACGACCTAGGCGACGAAATAAGGACGACGTTTTGAAGCTCGGTACATGGAGCTGTAGATCGGATCCTGCTGGATCAGCTAGAACACCGCCACTTCGACATCGTTGCGCTCCAGAAGCTTTGCCGAAAAGGAAAAAAGGTACGAAGGATTTGTGGCAGCCGACAACGACAACGGCCGAGCCATGCGTCAACTTCGTAGCTTCCCGAGGAATGGCAGTCCGAAGTACCTTCTGTCCTCGAAGGACCACCACGAAACCACCTGTAGATTACCTGACCAACGTACAGCAAACCAAATTGACCATACCCAAGAAACATTTTTTGGCTAAATAAGCGCTTTTATAACTAATCTTATTCAGCTGACGGCTGAACATAGGTCGAATAATGTATTTTTCAGTGTTTAATCAGCTTTTAATCAGTCGGTTTTGGAGAACTAAATCAGCTACCTGTTACATTCGGCTTCCTAAATCGCTGAACAAAGGCTTAATAAGAAAAAAATCAGTCATTCGAACAACTTTTATACATGCTGATCGATTCTGTAGAAGCGATTATTCATTCTTTGTACAGCTTGTAGAAAAACTCTTTTACAGCGAACAGTAGCTGGTTTATAGTCTAAATAAGTGCTTTTTCAGCCTTGATACAGCTAAGATAAATATGATTCAAAATATATAGAAGTCTTAGTTAGACAATTTTTTTTTGTTTATGCGATTCGAACACATCTAAATTTTTTTGCACTTTTGTGTATTTTTCATATTTTATTTTTATGTTATTGTTAGTGAAAAATTACCTTTTTAGTATCCAATTACTTTACTGCCAGTCTCGAACCCATGCTCATGAGGTTGCTGGTTGAACGCGTTGCCGATTCGTCTATCTTGACATACTTGTATACGTATCGATTTAATCCGTACATTTATTTCCAGTTTATTTCATAAATAATTGTACATTGGCTGTACATATACTGAATTTTAGCTGAACAAGCGCTTCAGCATTTGTATCACATCCCTTGAACACGAAAGAACACGTTTTGTCAAAGTGACGGCCCTCTGTAATTGATCGATTTAATATAAGGCACTGTAGAATTTTAATATTAGTGGGTACGACTAGCTGTGCTGCAAAAACTATCATCAGGGACCATACATTAATGATGACACGCAAAATTTGGCAAAAATTAACTCCCCCCTCCCCCTTGTCACAAACTGTCACATCTTTTTTGACCCCCACCCCTCAGTAACGTCACGTTTTTATACCCCCCCCCCCTTCCATGGTTTTAATTGATTGGAAATTAAGAAATTAGTGAAAAATGCATTTTTTCTAATTTGGAACGATTTTACTAAAATAAAAACTGAAAGGTAAAGAAGATTATAAAAGATAACTATAAAAGGCGCTTAATCCTTGGTCCCAGCATTTTGTTGATGGAGTCGCATAACTAACTGCAATATCATTGCTGATTCCTAAAAGACCATCCATATTTAGTTCCTCTTCTTAAAACAATTTGCAATCCAAAATTTCTCCACGTGGTACAATAACCAATCATTCTTTATTACGTTTTGTCACAATTCACTAAAAAAGCATTGAATTGCGCTGTCATTCATAAACCAACATGCACGGCAAAATAGAACTAATGAACATTAAGTTTTCTAACGTAAAAAAAATTATTTAATTTTTTCTCAAGCGAACGTTCAGCAAAAAAAAGTGATCGTAAAACTATTGTGCATGCAGAGAAAAATCGGAATCGACGGGTCGCTCGTCTGACAAGGATTTTCCAGCGAATTTCGTAGTTTTTAATATAATGTAGTCTTTGATTCAACATAAAATGTCCCGAAATATGCGACTGTAATATTTTCTAATAGTTTTGATTGTTTTCCAGTCGCAAAACTATGTCAATTTAATACAAATGCATACAAATGCTGAAGCGTTTGTTCAGCTACAATTCAGTATATTTACAGCCAATGTAAAACTGTTTATGAAATAAACTGGAAATATATGAACGGGTTAAATCGATACGTATGCATGTATGCAAGATAGACGAATCGGCAACGTGTTCTACCAGGAACCTCATGAGCATGAGTTCGAGATTCGAGATTTTTTTTTGGAATTGGAATTGGAGAATTGGATGATAAAAAGGTTATTTTCACTAACAATAATATAAAAATAATCGATGAAAAATACACTCAGAAGTGTAAAAAATCGAAAGATTTAAATTGTCTAATTTAGACGAATATATATTTTGAATTATATTTATCGTAGCTGGACTATAAGACTATAAGCCAGCTACTGTTGGCTGTAAAAGAGTTTTTCTACAAGCTGTACAAAGAATGAATAATCGCTTCTACAGAATCGATCAGCATGTATAAAAGTTGTTCGAACGGCTAAGTTATTTCTTATCAAGCCTTTGTTCGGTTGTTTAGGAAGCCGAATGTAACAAGTAGCTAATTTAGTTCTCCAAAACCGACTGACTAGAAGCTGAATAATATTAGTTATAAAAGCGCTTGTTTAGCCAAAAAATGTTTCTTGGGAAGTATCAAGAAGTGTTTATTCAACCAGTTCGTTCAGTGTTTGATTGATGTTGTCTAATAGCTATTTCTTAAATTGAAATAGCGCTTAACCAGCCAACAATTAAATAATGGCGTGGAGTATTTCACAAGTTTTTTAAACCTGAATTTATTGCTTGTTCAGCTGATAAATCAACCTGAGCGTTAAGCGTTAATCCGTTTCACCTTTATGCAGACTTTATTCAGCTGTTTACAATTATTAGATGTTTTATTCAGCTCAATTGTTTGTTGGGTGTTCTCGTCGACGGCCGCGGATATTGGCTTTGACCACTACCCAGTTGCGGTATCTTTACGCTCAAAATTTGTCGACCGTATACCATTTCCGCCGTTTCCAGAATTTGGGAGGAGGAAAGACTGCCAGACGAGTGAATGGAGGGAATGGACATAACAAACCAGTCGTCGTAGGTTCGAGTCTTGGCTCGGGAGGAACTGTTAGTTGTCAGTAGGATCGTAGCGCTAGCCTCGCAATTGTCCTGTACACTAAGCAGTCGGCTGCGAAGTCTGTGTATAAATAAACAGAAGGTCAAGTTCCGAATCGGAATGTAAGTACCAAGGAAAAAAACAGACGGACGAACGAGAATCGTGACAGCGCATGACCCATGAGCTGCACGCGCTGCTTGGAAAGAACCCCACTGCACACCTGGCGAAGATCAATAGGTTGCGGTGGGCCGGTCACGTCGTCAGAATGCCGATCGACAGACCTGGGAAATCACTTCTTTTCAGTAAACCTACCGGCATCAGATATAGAGGGACGCAGCATGCACGATGACTTTACCAGATCGAAGGAGACTTGCAGGTGATGAGACGCCTGGGGAACTGGCGAGACGCAGCCTAAAACCGAGCAACCTGGCGACAACATCTTGATACAGCATGAGCCACCACGGCTCTCGTCTGATTGGTAAGGTAAATTAACTGATTTTTATCCCTTCTATGACGAAAATTCTCGAATGTCTGTGATTAGTGATAACTATCATTTTATCATTTCATTAGGGTTCCTTATGGGTCCTATCAAATGTTTAAAATTTCAGATCAGTGTAACTATTATTTTGTGCTCGGTTCTATAAGTTTCTATATGAGAAAATGTTCTTTTTCAAAACTTATTCTCCAGAGATTGACTCCTGGAAATATATCGACGAATAAACCGCAATCTGTTACTTCTTAGACGAAAAAAATTCATATTTGTGCAGCAGGCATATAATATCCTAGGACATAACATATAACCTAGCGCATTCTATGTTAACAGCAATTCAAAATATGAAACTGGACGAATCATAGCATGCTGCAAAATCACTACATTGGTACTGCCTCTTTCGTGGTAACATCATCGATAAGGCAAGACGCACAATATTGAATAATAATTTATACGTATAAAAATTAAACGAAATCCGAATATAACGTGCTTAGGACCCAGCAATTTTCGGATGCATCTAAACTTTTTAAAACCTTCGAACAATTTCCAACGCACGTCTCGATCGAATCTTCACAAAATGTAATATTTTCCAGCAAATGCATTGGTTAACCCTCTCCGACCGGGCCCGTATAACTGCGTAGGTGACTTGAACAAAACCTTCTCTCTCGCTTTTTGAACGTCCTATTCATTGGTTTATTGCTCACAACGCTAGTGTCAACATCGCAGCTGCTACGAAAAATAAATAACCGGAACAAGCAAGTGTTTTTTATATAGGAATTGTTCTGATTCAGGTTTTATTATCCGTTATTATGCTGACACCGATATTCACAGCCCTCAATTTCAAGTGACATTCTGTTGCCGACAGTGAAAATTCGCAGCTCTGCTCTCAATGCTCTAATCTCAATCTCTAATATTTATCCTATTGGTATTGTTTTTCGCAGAGGAACGTAGCCATAAAATACTTAAAATATATTTAAAACTTATTTTCAAAGAGCACATTGAAAGTATACAAGCCAAGTGCATCAAATATACGAGATGTTTATATCCTCTCATTAATAGGAATCCTAAACTTTGTTTAAAGAACAAACTTTTGATTTACAAACAAATTTTCAGACCAGCAATGCTTTATACTGTACCGATCTGGTCAAGTTGCTGTTCAACAAGGAAGAAAACGCTCCAAAGGATTCAGAATATAATTCTGAAAATGATTTTGAAGCATCCTCCTTGGTTTGGTACACTCGAATAACATAGACTTACTGGTGTTAAACCATTAGGAGCTATGTCAAATAAAATTATTAACAATTTTCGACAAAAATCGTTGCAATCCTCAATTGTTACGATAAGCTCTCTTTATAGCCAATAAGTTAGCAAAAACTTAGAATATATTCGATCTCATTCAAATTCTCTAGAGCTTCTGGAAATATTTCGCTAGAAAATTTTGTTTGTAAAACAATCTCGCAATTTCGCAATCTCTTGGAAAAATTTTTGATGCTCCCTCTTATGAGAAGAATTTGTTCCATAGTTTGGTACACTGGCTCAGTTCGAACAAACATAAGGCCTTTCCCACGCGAGTTGCTTTTCTCCATTACTCAAAAACAGCACAGGATATCGACTTGATTTCAGAGCAAATCTGACGCTGTGACATCTACGCAATCGGACTCCGATCGAATCCCTTTCAACATTATTAATACCTTTCGAACCACCAGATGGAAAATGAATTTTACGAATCATCTGGAGTGTTAGAGAAAATACTGTTCAAATGTTTCAGATTACCAAGTCAATCATCTGATTTTTGACAAGCGTTTTATGTAGTGTTGCAACTATTGTACGTACGTAATTTTGCAACATGATTGTTTTGAGCTTTCTGGTACTGAGACTAATCAGAAGTGCGTTCTACTAGATAAAGATGATTCGAGTATTTTAGTTAATTCAAACCAACCGTCATTTTAGAGTACACTTGGTTTGGATACTATTTGTCTGATCGAGCGATTTTTGCTGAAATCGTTTCTGCTTAATCTTACGACATTTTCCACTCCTTCTGGAGTGACCCGAGGAAGTAAACTTGGACCATTGCTATTCGTACTTTTCGTCAGTGAAATCGATAAAATGCTTCATCTTGTTGCTGAATGTTTTACGAGGAGGATATCAAAATTTACATGATAATCTGTGTGATGACTGTATCGCAGTTCAGAGGCTGGTGCATCATATCTTTACAATGTAAAATGACACCAATTGTTTTTGAATACATCATGACAGGACAGCCTTTGCACCGAGTAACTCAAGTACGAGATCTGGGTGTCACACTGGATAGTGCTCTTAAGCTTCGAATTCATGAAGCACTGTCGGAAGTGAATCGATGGTTAGGATTTATTGTCAAAATTTTTGCCGAGTTCAGAGATCCACTATGCATCCTAACCCGAACTCCGCTGCCAGCTTCTTGGACCTAAACACTTGAACAATGACACCTTTATCACCCAGGCAGTTTTGAAACGAATATACTAAAAAACGAAAAAACTTCCTGCTGGTCTTGATGAAAGACGTTTCACAAGAGTAGATGATTGATATGAAATCACAAATGCAATACGTAAACACGAGAACCGAATTCATGATCTAGAATTTTTGTTACAAATATGAAATCAAGGATCTAGAGACTGTGAAGTTCTAAAATGAATCCAGACCAGGCTAGCTGATCACGATGTATTTTTCGAGAATGATATTTTACCGAAGAGTACAGTTTCAGCCCAAGAAGCTCATCTTTTTTTCATGTCTGTTGAACTAACGGCATTGTGTAATTGCACACGTTATATTGATCACCGGACTGAAAAAGATAATTTTTTCTATGCAGTTGTAAAAAGTGCATTCTTTGTAAAGAATACAGGAAGCAAAGCATGAGCATTCCAAAGTTATCGACGTAACTATGTCTAGAACACGTTTCTAAGTGAATTTTATGGCCCTATAATAAAATTTATAGCGTGCATCAATGCAGCTGTAACAAGAGCAGAGACTGGAGTTTTTGTTTCTATTCTGAATTGCAGCACATGGTTCAACTTGATGCTAAATGCAAAAACAATGTGATGTAACAAAAAAGCCTAAAACATTATGTCAAAAAATGTATAATATATTATCATTTGACTTACAGTATTCTTAAATTAATTTACTTAGCACATCTAATTAAACTTCAGATCAATCAAGTTTACTTGGTTTCGAAATAAATAGATGCATCATCAGCGAAACTAAAAACAAAGCTACTATTCGTATACAGTCGATTCTTTTTTCTTTTGTTACTGGTGATCAACACAATTTCCGATGAAATCAGTGTTTATTACACAATGCGATATGGCAGACGAGAATCTCGAGAGGACCTTGCGTGCGCGTACAAAATATTTACAAATCCTCAACCCCTGTAGGAATAGCTCAGCTTGTCCTCTCTGGTGGGGCACTTCCCCTTTGCCTTGCTGTAGTGTCCATATTCGCACAAAGGCTCATGGCAGCGACCATTCAGGATGCACCTAAGAAAGGTTCCAATTTACAACTCATAGTGACTCATCAATAATTACAGCGAAATTACCTTCTACTTTCCATGGAAAAATGTTCCAAACCACGTTTGAACTGATCGCACTGCGTATCGCTCGATGAACAATCGCAATGACAGCGGTTATCATCGTCGATCACCCGCTGGAACAATACGGGACAAGTGCAGTTCGGTGCCGTCAACACAGTCGGCTGCACCGTTGATGACACCACTGGAGCTGCTGCAATCGATTCCAACCGATTAATGCATGCGCACTCGGTGTGGTTTATGAAACTCAGTCTTTCGATTGATGACCTTGCTCCCACGGTTTGAACCTATGGCGATGAGACGAGTATTCTTTAGAAAACTTTGTAGAATTCGGGAGGGGAGGAGAACGTACAAAGAAGTAAAGTTCAATTGTGGCATTCTTCGAGGAAGCGCAAGTCTGGGTTGGAGGGCAACAACCCACGTCATCCCCGCACCGGTGCAGTATTGTGCAATGTGGGGTGTACTGCTTGGTGGGATCACTCGAGGCTAGGATTATCTTTGGTTTCGGAACCGAGCAGGATCCTTCCTGTCGGATCTTACTAGCGTGGTGGGAAGCTAGTCGTGATATATCTGGAAAAAACAAGTTTGTTAAGGATTTTCTTAAGAAAACTAGAGAAACCTTTGTTACCCGTTCGATGAGATGGTTTTGAAAGTTTTCTTAATTCCATTGAAGACTGTGGGGAGCTCGACCCTGATAGGGTGGATGCATGTGCAGAGAAAGTATCCTGAAATGCAAGACCATCATTAGATTTGCCCTAATTTTATGCTTTAATTGGTGTTTCTCATAAAATTTACCTTACGACCAACTGCATCCAGGCCATTATCATCATGTTTTGACCCTTCGCTGCTCTGCTTTCTTTTGACAGTTTGTTTATGGCTGTCTTGGATTGAACTTCCGTTAACTATGACCATGCTGCCATACCCAGCGTCGCCTTGGGTCTCGATGTGCTTGCGGTTAAAATAATCGCCGTTATGACGTTTATTATCAGCAGCAGCATCATCATCAGCACCTACGACGCTATTATCATCATCGTACTCTTCCTCCTCCTCATTATCACCATCATCTTCATCATCGTCCTCGTCGTCTTCGTAATCGTAATCATACTCATCGTTTTCCTGCTGCAGCGAAACGACTTTCCTACAATCTGCCCCCACACATTTGCCCTTCGGTCGTGCTAACGATTTTGTCATTAAATTCGAATCAATTCTATCCTCCTCCTTATTGTAGGGGGAATTTCGCTTATAACTATTGAGTAGATCTTGAAAATATCTTTTGCTGTAGAAACTGGTTCCTCTGGTTCTATTGTTGCTAGCTCTGTTCTGGCTGATGTTCCTTAGTTTGTCCGCTTGTTGCAGCACCGGTGTAGGCGATACAGTTGTGACCGAATGAGATCTTCGCTGGGAAGCTACCCGGTTGTTTACGGTTGACTTCTTACCTACTTTACTGTGGAGAAAAAAAAAAGGTTAAAATTAGGTTCCAGAGCAAATTTTTGATTTTAACTATTTTGAGAAAAATTATATTCCAAACATTTTAGTAGTGATTTCCAATCAAAAAGCATGATTCATTTGGTAAAGTTGATTTTTTTGAGATTTTCCAAGAAGTAGGAACTTTAAAATCTCATCAAGTCATAAACTGAATAATGATAATCCACAATTGGAGCAGCTTTTCAAGTCGTAGGATGAACATCAAAGCGTTGTAAAAAACGGTTCATTATCGGAACTGATTTCGATTTCTAATCAGTTTGCTTTTCCCTTCAGTAGAAAAATTATAACTTTTCTGAAGTGGTGCATATAACCCCAAAATCAAAACTTTATTGTTGTTATCCGCAACACACCGAAACTTGGGGCGTGGTTTTGAAAAAGACTGTTTATCGGTTTCCTAGTAACGCTGCATGCGTGCTTGAGGTCTCATTCCCTGGATTCTTTGTTATCTGTTGTCAAATCCCATTACGCTTCAACCCAATTTCTCGTGACACCGTAATTACCAACATGATGATGACGGTTCAACTTTCATCGACATTAATAAAATATTGCATCCCATCGGACAGCCGTCGTTCCTGTCGTGCGCTGCGCTGCGCTGTCTCTTACTTTGGGAATAATTAAAAAAAATGCTTACAACGGACGCATGTAATGATTATTTAATGCATTCAACGAGTGTCATTAGAAGCTCAATTACCAAGCCAGCGAAGCCAAAATTGTCGATCATTATCATCCCATTGCTGAACGGGAAGTCTCGTTAGACAAATTAACACTACTCTATATTGTATAGCTCCGCGTCCCCCGGCCCAGATAAGTGCCAAGTAAAAACAAACTGCTGTAGCTAATATTTTAATCACGACAACACTTCTAGGTAATGGTTTCATATGCACAAATAAATATATATTTATACATATTTGCACAGCTAGACAAATGAAGCTGAACAATCCGGTTGCTACAGATTATCGCAGGCGTCCTTTTTTGCTTACCTCATAATCTGTGAGGGCAGACAGTCAAGAGTCAAGATAGGCGAAAGAGGAAAAACCCCCGCGCAAGAAGCTGCTACTGGTGATCAATGAGTTATGGTCATAGCCGTGCGCAGGATTTTTGGATTGGGGGGAGAGTGTCACCCAAATACATTTTAAGATCTGTAGCATAAGCCGGACACGAATGGTTTCACTTTGATAATGTCCCAGCTAATTGTAAAGCAGATTACTTTTGCGTTGTTTATCACTAGCACTGAAGATAATATTTCTGTTCAATTTTTTAATGAATTTTTTGACCATTTTTTGATTGTTGTTATTCTCAAACTAATAACACTTCATTAACCTTCAGTTCATTTGTAATTTTATCATTTTTTTCATTTTTTTTATTGAGGTCGCTCTCAGCCACAAGGTCTTTCGCCACCGAACCATAGAAATTTTAATGTTTGCAGCTTACAAACATTTTTTCTGACTGTAAGTTTCCTAGTGGAATTTCTTAATTTTTTCGTAGCACCTATTTTATGAGAAAGCTTTATTATTATTATGATATGTTGTTTTCGACTGCCCAATCTAGTTTTCACCATGATGAGTAGAACATGGTGTAACGGTTTGACCAAAAAGTAGGCGCGGGGTGAGGAAGCGTTTTTTCACTTTGGAGGGTTGGAGACGGAGCATCACTATGCAACAGCGAATAACTTTTTCGTGTTTGTTGATATATATCCTTACTAACTAGGCAATTGAATACGGTAAATTCAGGTGTTTTGAGTTTGAAATTATTTTTTAAATTAATGAATATTGGTAGCAAGGTATGTAGCATTGCCATATTTAGAATATTTATGCATCCAAATGATATATCATGAGATGCGATAATTCTTTGTGCCCTAGTTGTTTATAAACAATATATATGTCTTTATACATCATGGTTTTCACCAAGAATTTGGAAGTGTCACTGTATGTCTTTTTTCACATTTCTGTGTGATATAAATTTAAAACTCTCCGCAATATTTTTAGCCGTCAGGATTGTTTTTTTTTAATTTTGTAACTATTTATGAATAAGTATAATATTTCTCGGGTATCCTCCATATAGATGAATTTTTCACTTTCAATCCCGCATTCAAATAGTTTTTTTTTTTTTTAGAATCCGATTGTAAACACTTTAAATGATTTTGAACTTGCGCATGCACTTAGCGCCCTAGTTTTCTCTTATTAGGTGTACAACTTTGCTTCCGCCGTTGTGAACATTGATGCATTAAAACATTTGTAAATATCTCTTCGTATCATAAAGTTATTCTCGAGCCGAACACTCTTCATTTGGAGGAAGTGTTGCTTTTCTTTTTAAATTCAGAGATCTCTGCAGCTGAGTGGCATCAATTGCTGTCGAATACTTACGGTGAAGCTTTTTTGAGAGAAAGATTCTGCCGTGAGTGGGAAGAAGGTTTCCGAAGATGCTAAATTAGGTATTTTAAGTTACTCAGTAAGTCACAATACAATGAATTACTCGAAAAAATCATTCTTTAGTATGACAATGCTCGACCCCATGACGCAGAAATGGTAAGAAAAAAAAATTTTACCCCACCCGCCGTACTGTCCAAACGTTACTCCATCTGACTACTACCTGTTCCGATCGATAGCACAGGGTCAAACGATGAACCTGCTCGTACGCATTTAGAGTTAGTTGGGGCATACCACAATAGATCAAATAATAGTTCAATCTCCTACGAAGGACAAAAGCTAACGAGTACTTCCGTTCTTATAAAGAAGTCAAAAATTAGATTGATACTTGGGTCACCGCCAAAGATGAGCAGTTTTTCCGTCACAGGATTCGCATGCTGTCAGAGAGTAGTACATTGCAACGGCATTTTTCACAATGAAGCCTCATCACTCAGTCTCAATACGGGTTGTGATAAAGTGCTTTCCTGGCATTATTATCGATACCGCCTAACAAACCATTACCATTAAAATAAACCATTGCGTAATTCATTCAATGGTCAATTCGAGAACAGCACTCGACTTGTTGTTGACCGCAACATTTGCGGTAAAAATTGGATTAAAATTGCCGATTTTTCATGATTTGCCTTTACACGCACTGACAAAACTACCCATGCTGCATCAATCATAGTAGCCCATGAGTTAGTTGAAAAATTGACAGCTCTATCAATCGAACTCTAACCGTGATAATGAAAACAACGAAGCAACTCCGATCAGTAGTGCGCGGTTAAAGAACGATACCCTGCCGCGTCAAAAACGGACATCGTGCGGCACTTCATCTACTGAGCAACAAGTAGCTCCAGAGAAAGACCGAAGGAAAAGTGGCTACATCGCTGCGTGCGCTTGGCCGGGAGGTTGGTGCATGCGCAAAACAGTGAAAAAGTATTTGGCGAACATGGACATACATGTCAGGAAACGACCGTCCCGTCCACTGCACTGGTCTCGAAGCTGCAGGTAATGACACAGCGGCAGCGGCTGAATAAGCTAGTCAAGTCGATTTTTCCGGCGAATTGTGACGTGACGGTGGTGATGGACGACGAGACCTATCAAACCCTGGATGGCAATGACTGGCAGGGCACATCGTATTTTACTTCCTCTCGGAGGAAGTGAGTTCCGAGGTGATATTCATTTCACACACCAAGTTTTTCAAGAAGGTGCTGCTGTGGCTGACAATCAGCAAGAGGGTAATGTCAAAGCCGCTCTTCTCTCGATCCGGGTTGGCCGTGAACGGGGAAATCCATAGTACGAAGTGCCTGCCGGAAGTTGCGTCGTTCATCAAGAAATACCATAAGAGCGGAAACGTGGTGTTTTGGCCAGAACGTCGGCCCACTACTCCAAGCGATCATTGGAGGAGATGGAGCGGCTGAATATCGATGTGGTATCAAAGTCGGAGAATTTGTAGGAAAACCTGAGGCGTAAGATCTACTCTAACAATTTTGTCGCGAAAACTGAGGAGGAATTAATAGATACAATATAACGCAGCAAGCAAAGCAAAGCCTTGGTGCTCCATTCCGATTCGGAACCCGATCTTCTGTTTATTATACACAGACTTCGCAGCCAACTGTTAAGTGTACAGGACAATTGCGGGGTTAGCGCTACGATCCTAACAGTTTAACAACGTAACTAACAGTCAGTTGTAGAATGTCCACGGTCTTTACAAAAAAAAAAAAGAATAAAAAAGAATAATCGTTAAAAATCTGTCCACGTGGTATGTGGATGGCCCCTTATTTTATTAACTTTTCGACTGTGTATACACCCAATTTCGGAACAGAAAAGGCCAGCCAAAGGCAAGTCAAATGGTTAATAATAATAATCATGTGTTATTTTCCAACTAGTTGGCCCGTAGTGGCTAGCCACTTTCAAATGCGTTTTGAACTATTAAAAGTTGGTATTTAATCTAAAACGAAAAATTTTTTTTTGAAATATCGAGTTGAAGTTAAAGATGTAACTATGATACTATCGACAATTCGATGCAGACTGCCAGCGCTGGTTTAAAACTTAATTAATTATCTAAACTGCGATAAATCCTTCGTTCAGTAGATCGTGTATTGATTGCTTATTCGAAAACGAATCTGCATATCGCTTCTTATAAGGATCCACTGCACAGCTGTTTTCTCCAATATCTAAATACTTTTTCTCCATTATTTGATTATTTTCAAAAAATTGTTTTCTAACGATTTATATTTTAAAAAATTTCATAACTTGAATAATAGTTCATTTTCTCAATTGTTTGATGTTACATATGTTATGTTCAAACTAAACTTACAAAATAACTAAAAATGAATGTGATTTAAAAAAACAATTTACAAAAAACATGGCTCATGAAAAAATACTGGATTGCTCAAAAAAATATTCACGCATGCAAAAGTTTGTCTATGCAATTTGTTACTAACAATAGCAAAGCTTGGAACAACGAAGTACTGTCCTCTCTTAATCATTGATGGGTAATTCAAATCTATATCTAATACTCCGATATAACTTCACACATGATAAATGACGCGCATGAAACATCTGTCATCTGCGTTTCATCACAGAAACATTTTATAGTGTTGCGTAACAACATAACAATCCTCATCCCATCACCACCATCTTTGTCTACTTCTTTGTTTTCGTCTTCTTCTACATAAGCAAACAAATATTATTTGATAAAAAATAAAAAAAGTTGGCTTACTGTACCGCATTTGCAGGATAGTAGACAAACCCATGTTTAATTTTTAAAACTTTGAAAATTTCATGTCGATATATCAAAATATCTTAAATAAAAACTGTTGATCAGATTTTACACAATGTTCCAAAATAATAGCCAGGAATTATTTTTTACCTCAAAAAATGAACTTCAAAATCTTATTACTCATCAACTATAAACATAATTAACACAAACTGTATTGCAAATTAAAGATCAATGTGTTCCTTACTGAATAATTTCGTCATGAAAATTTTCAAGTATAATTGTTGAACTTGACTCAAAGTTTGAATGTCACTCGTCGGAAATGGGTTTATCTTATACTCTAAGTTTTTTTGGAACAGCTAAAATTTTCACGTATCAGCAAAATAATTATCCCTTTCTCCGTACATCTTGAACGTCGTAGCAAACTTAAAGAATTAATTTGGGGTACATGTCTTGTGTAGGTTAAATGTCTTTTCTATTTTTAAAAATATCGAAAAAAAATTATATTGCTTTATCTTTGAGTACAACTTCTTGAGAACATTTTGGTAAATTTTGTTAGAGCTTTGAGTAATAGGGAGAAAGTTGGATAGATTTCAAGTGCGGCTTGTCACGCGCCATAAGCTAAACTTGAAACTCAATATGATGTTTTGCATAAAATGGCTTTGGCGAGTTACAGCCGGTTTTCTTCAATTTTTTTATAAATGTTCGTTATTAACGTCTTCGGTCGTAATTGATATTTTCAATAAACAAACAACTTTTTGCTATCGAATAACTTTACTATTAAAAAATTACATATTTCAATGCATACAAAAATTGCTACACACTTAAAAAAAAACAAACTGCTTATTTTCTCGAGCAAAAAGATTTATAATCCCCATTATTTTCTTGACTTTTTCATAGTCTATCCTCAATGAACAACAGGTACTGCCTTATTCCACTTGACAACCTAATTTTGATGGTAATGCCATGACATTACAAAATCTATTGGACATGTAACGTTCATAATCAACCGACAGTGGTTTGGCTAACTTTAGATTTCATTTACATGCTTGATATCTTTGATACTTTGTCTTTCTTACATCTTAAAATTGCCTTCCGCCCTTTATTACGTTTTGGGCGGTTTTTGTCGATGCACCTGCATCAGAACCTATAGCCATGTGCTTATTTAACACGTGTGCCGAATATTAGTTGAGACGCAGTTAGCTTTGATTTCCTTACGACTGGCTTCATACCAGGAGGAGGTGAGTGGAGACTAAAAGAGAAGGTAACTTGTAGTCAGAACAGGAGTGTTTGCGTTGCTACCCACAAAAAAATAACAAACTTTAGTGTACCACAGCTTCAGAGTTTGCTTGGGAAAAAGGCAATTTGAGTAACTTTCGTTTGTCGTGCGCGTGACTGAAAGACAAGGGAACTATATATATTCCGACATTCATCTGTACCTGTGCAAGTTACAAACGTTGTAACTTGAGTAGAAATATATATTAAAGATATTATTTCTTTCCTTCTTAGTGTTATTTACTTCTTGCCCTCCCTTTGGCCAATTTTATTAGCTTTAGGCATAAAAACAATTCGAAATTTGTAATGATCTTACTGGTGGAAGAAATGGCTTTTTTTGACATGTTTAGATTATGCTCGTCAAGCTTTTTCGAAGGTATCTCGAAATTTACGCGGCTTTCGAAATTTACGTGTTTTTGTGTCAAATTTGGAATTTAGGCGGTTTTTTGTTCCACGCCTAAAATGGTACTCTAGTGTATTAATTTATAAAAGAGCAAATCGCATTAAAACTATCCCACAATTTAAATAAGGTTTCCAAAGTAAATACAGATACGCAACAAAATAAATTTCAAATAGAGAAAAAAAATGATGATATATTTTTTGTTCAATTTGAGAAAACTTCAAGGCAGCCGAAAGGGACAACAGTTTTAATACAGTTTTGACAGTTCGACTTTTTGGCAACACTCAATCTTTCTGTCAAGCAATATTGATGAGCTAATCATCGGACACCGATTACAAACACATAAAAATTTGATTTGGTTTGTGGATCAACGCCAACGCTCACTCAGTTTAATCAAGTTAATTCCACAGTATTTTCTCAACTTTCCAATGCTGATCTCAGATTTAAAAATAGTTGTTACATCGTTTTTTAAATAAAGTTCATAATAGCGGCCATACTCGAAATGGCGATCAATAAAGGGTGGACACGAAATTATTGCAACACTTTCGATTGGCTGTAACTTATGTCCTTTACGAAGGAAATTTCGAGGTTTTTATATTTAGAACATATTGTTAACATGATGTGAGTTTGACGGTTGTGTTTTCTATTGCGAAAGGGCGAGAAAAAACTTTGTACGCCCACATGGCAAATCCGGAGCCTGCCTACCATACTTTGGGAAAAACGCTTCACATTTGTAATTCGACCATCTCAAGAGTTTTAAAAAGGTTCAAGGACAAGTTGACGCATTAATCCATGGACAAGTTCTCTCATCATAATTTTTACCTGTCATCCCAACAAAAGGCTTGGAGTTTCGGAATCGTACGTTAAGAAGATCATAGTAAGAAGTAGATACACACGTACAAGGTTCAAAAGTTCCTAAATCTTGATGAATGCCATCAGACAATTACCAAAACCCGCGCCAGACAACTCCATTGTAGACCAAAAGTAGTTGCTGTGAGAAGGACGATGAAACGTATGTCAAAGCTGACTTCGCACAACTACCAAGATAGGTGTTTTTTACTGAAAAGAATGAGATGATCGTTTCGAGAAGGAAAAATTGTCCGGATACGCTGCCAAGTATCTGATTTGGAAGGCTATCTGCACCATTGGCAAGCGAAGTCAAGTTTTCGTCACAAAAGAAACCATCAACAGTGAAAATTACAAGACTGAATGCCTCAAAAAACGTCATTTGCCAATACTGAGACAGTAGATAGAAAGCCCACCATTTTGATGGTGATGTCTAGCCTCTTCTTACTGTTCGAAAAATATGTTAGAATGGTATGAGGCGAACTCAGTCAAGTTTGTATCAAACCGTATCGGGCTATGATGAAACAGAAACTCAGAAAGACCAAGGACAACGTGAAAAATGCAAGTGACATGCTCAACAAATAGAACAACAATGATAAAAAAAACGGATACAACTGACTCTTATGGATGGCGTGAAGCGAAAGTACCGAGCGTTTTATCAAGGAACCTCCAAAAATTGATCCAATACATGCAAACTAGGGTTTATTATTGCATAAAAATACTCTCGGAATTAAAATTATATGCGATAAATATACGATGTTTGCACCATGTTTTCTGTGTTGCCATAATTTCGTGTGCACGTGTGCATCGTTTCTGTTAATAATAATGTACTGATTAATGGGAGTTTTATCACAAATTTTAGAATTACAGCTTGATAAAAGATTGAGAATTGGCTAAAATCCAATAACATTGTACAGCCGAACCTCCACAAATCGATATGGAAGGAACCATCGGTTCATGAACTTTAGCGCCCTTCTAAAAACAGTGTCGGGTCCATTTTGG
This sequence comes from Wyeomyia smithii, assembly GCF_029784165.1. NCBI lineage: Eukaryota > Metazoa > Arthropoda > Insecta > Diptera > Culicidae > Wyeomyia > Wyeomyia smithii. The sequence continues at coordinate 27,286,740 of NC_073696.1, read as the reverse complement.
CGTACAAAAATTAGTACAACTCTTTTCCTCTGGAGATATTCCAGCTAGCTGGCATCCCGCCATGATTCGAGGGCTAACATCTCAGCGTGTGTGTAAACGAGATAGCATATCACCGCCACTTCTCATTCACATAACATAGCATCTGTCATTGGGGCCTGCAAATCGCGGACCCGCTGCGATGTTAGCTGCGATGAAGCAAAGCAAATAAGATAGAGATGCCAGCTAGCTGAGATATTTGATCTGAGTCTTCTTTTTTCATCATTTTTTACGGTTTCAGGATCGGCGGAATAGTACTTAGAAGCCCACATTCCACGTGGACAGATTTTTGACACCCCCTCCCCCTCTGTGGACAATCGCTAATATAAATTCTAAGCTGTCTACGTGTAATGCGGATGGAACATGGAATTATTCCATTATTCTGCCTCTTCTTGTCTTTGGGAAACTCCTTCCTCGATTTTCGGGTCGCTAGGTCTTTTGGGAAACGGTCTTAAACTTCAATGCAAATTGAGAATCAAGTTAGTTTTTCTCACGATTTTTACCTTTGATGAACCTGAAACTTCTAAAAGTTATTGTGTCATAGAAACTAGAGATGGTCCGGTATGGGAAATTTGTTACACGTACCCGACCCGCATCCAACTCATCGAGAATTTTCAAACCCGTACCCGACCCGAACCCCAAATTTTTTTTTTTTTTTTCAAAATACCCGTACCCGACCCGTACCCGAAAGAAAAATACCTCGAAATTGCCGGTACCCGACCCGTCCTGGTTTTTTTTTAATATATATTTTTTTAAATACCTGGTTACCTCGCAGTTCCAGGCGATATATTGGTTCTCCAAGAATCCAGCGTAGCATCTGTCACTGAGAACGTCCGCTCGTCCGATGTTGAATAATTTTGACCATTTTTATCACGCAGCAAATTATCTACTCATAACTGTGTACATGCGGCATCCCTGGTCACAGTGCAAACCAAGGCCTGGGATTAGGGGGGATCTATCTGTCAAACATCGTGTAACCAACATATTCGGCAACAAAACTCGAGAAACCGTGGAAAGCTTTCATGAATGTGTTGTGAAAAAATCACTATTTTTTCTCCTGCAAAAATCATGGACCAACAAACGTAATGGACCAGATTTGTTCTGCGATAACGCCAGAGGCGTCTCGTCGACCTGTTCAACCTGTTCATAGGACAGGTAGACGATCTCAGAAAAAAAGTGATTTTTTCATATTTGTAGAGTGGATGAAAAATCATCGAAGGTAATTTATTTGTAATTTCAATGTTATCCCGAACATCCTTATTTTATTTTCTACGTAGTGGAAATTTATGCACCGTGAAGAATGTAACCTGATGGGCTACACTTCAGACTACGCCATACAACTCACACGCAACGCAACCCACACGCAATAATGACGACCGTTTGTTCAGACCTTTCACCTGAACTAACCGTCGTTCAACACTTCTCTGCACCTTCAAGTGCGGCAGGGTAGACGCAGTCATTTATGCTCACCACTACTTATGCGACGCCTCGCGTAAAAATGACATTTTTGGTTCAAACTTTCTGCTGAACAAAACCGATGTCAGCGAGAGAAAACATTTATTACACACCACCTCTCTTCAGTGTCTGGTAATCTGTTTCGTTATGCCTTTCCGTTTCTTCTCTCGACGTCATTGAAATTTGAGAGAGACCACGTGGCCGCGAGAGTTCGCAGATCCATCTTCAGAGCTTTCGTAGTGCAAATGAAAAACGAGCAAATTCATTCATTATTTCTGTCAATGTGGTGGAATTCTTCCGTTGATGTATAGTTTCATTCAAACCTCTACACCCATTTTGTTCATTCGAAAACTTGAACCTCGCATAGTATACGTTTGTCTTCTTACGCGCTGCTTTCTTTTTAGTTTAAAATTTTAAAATCGTCAAAGGAAACGCTTTAGCATTGAACTAAGATTTGATAAACAAAGATAGGTTTTTACTCATGCGAAAGTTTAGAGGCAAAAAGATCATAAACATAATTTTAATTATCGTTGGACAAAACCTGAATGATACTGACATTGCATATCACAACGCCATCCGTCGAGCGAACTTTTCTAGTTCTTCGACGGATCAAGAGTTATTTACGACTAAATCCGATCATTGAGAATCATGATGTGATAAATGTGGATAAAGATTTTTCTATGAAATGATGCAGATATCATTATTCTACGAGAAAATTATCGGAAAACTCGCGGTCATAATAGACCCTAGAATTTTTTTGCCATATATATAAATGTAGAGAGATAAAAGTTTTCGAAACTGTTATCACAATACTGTTGTTTCAGTGTTGCAATTGTTGATTGAACAGGTAGCCCACTTAGTCACGCGTCGCCTCTGGATAACGCACACATATATGAAATTTGACTGCAGTGAATCCCCTCTGCCTGGGATGGAGAAACCAATACTACACTAAAAATTGATCGAAACAGATGACACGCACATTCGTCGTTTTTGATAGCGTGTAACTCTCTTTCTGCTGTAACCCGAGCATGACTCGAACTAAGTATTTAGTAACATCAACTTTATCTGTAAAACACAAATTTTTCGAGTCAGTTTTTTCTGATTTTCAAGTTCATATATATTTACGCAGACTTGCGCAGAGTTACAATAATTTTACAAGTTTATACCTCACTATTTTGTGAAACGAAAATCAACATTCAACCGTGATGGAGTGTATAGTTCCAATTTGTTACGAAACGACATATTTTTTGATACCCGAGTAATAATTACGTAGGAGGTATTCCAAAAAGAGTTTATTAACTTTCGAATCTCGTAGCTAACCAAAGGACAGAAATATTTTGTTTCAAAATATATTGTTAATTTCATTGCGTGTATGGATGATATCATAATCATCATTATCATCATCGTTATTATAATAAGGCCACGGTCAAGAAAAATGTAATCATTCTTCCACAAAAATCACTGATGACGTTTACGTGTGCAACCACAAAATTGTCGCTACATAAAATAGAAGTAGGTTAAGCAATTCCTCAAATTTCAAAATGAAAAATGAATATTTTTTCATGTAAGGCGATACTTCCAAGTTATTATACAATACCTGCTACCGCAATACCGCATTATATTGAGACACCTTCTGTGGAATCTAAAACCAAGGTGTAACGTCGGAATGAAAGATTTCAAACGGTAACACTGATGTAACCACATAATGGATCACAACAATCAATATGTCGTTGAAATGATAAAATGATGGACAATTTTGTGATTCTTCAGTTATCAATATAATTTCATTGTTAAACAGTTAAGATTTCATAAAAGTTAGAAGGTCGAATTTTTCACGAACAATGTATCAATCACATGCGAGCACGCCTGGCACAGACTTCATGAGTAGACACCAATTGCCTGCTGTGATATCCTGTATAGCAGTGGCAATTTTTTTTTTTTTTTTTTGACAGAATCTCCCCGTCCTAATAGGTCAACTAATGTTTGCTTTAATGAGCCTAGACTATTTTGATGTCTTGAAGGTGAAGCTTTTTCAGAAAGTTCGTAACAACCTCCACAGACAGTTTTACGTTCTTCTGTTAGAGTGTTATTAAAGCTGATGTTTTGAAGGAAAACATGCTGGCACAAACTGTTGCTGCACCGAGCAATGTATGAATAGAGCACTGGTCACTCGTCGTCTATCAGTGAGTAGAACTCGATATTCATTTGTGTGCAGTCAATCCAATTGAAGACGTCATTGGGGCCGTTCCTAAACCATGTGGTCATATTTTTAGCACTGTTATACCCCCGTACTGCTGTACTGATGATTACATTTTGCTAGCTAAATGAATTTAGTTCAATATGACAATCCTAGTTGCAAACCGGGGTAACGGTATAGAGGAAAACCAAATTCATTCCATTTTGATATTAGAGTTCCCACATTTATATATGTATTTTTCAATTAATTTTTGTTTACATTAGCATCCTCAATAAAGTATTTCTTTCCATAACCTAACTTTTAATTGAACAACAATATGCAAACATTAATTCACCCTTGTTTCGTTCATCCTTGTCCATCATTCTAGCCTGGTTTATTTTTGAAGATAACAGACATAATATCATGACTTTAAAATATGACAGCTTCGTTGTTTTTGGTATCTTGAAACTGATTAAAAAATTTTTCCTGTTCACTGATAAAATGTTTAAATTGACCTAAATTAAATGTGAACATGTTCATGAAAATCTACGTCAATTTAAATTTTCTGTGAATATACGTTTTCGTCTAAAAACTGTTGTTCTTTATCGTTATTTTTTCCACGAACTTGTAACTGCAGGAAATTTTTTTATGTGGCATCTTTGCCGCTTGGTGATCGGTGAGTGAGCCATCTTTCACACGACACGAATAAATATAGAAGGAAGTTTAATTTCTACTAAATCGTACTCGATTTAGATTTGTATAGAAGGTTGCCTTTTCATGCATTGAAGAAAATTGACTGTATTAGAATTAAAGGTATTCATCATTCAAATAATCAAAATACAGACCCCGTTCGATTTTGCCAAACACGACACGGCAGAATTTTTTGAAGTAGAATACTTCTCTCAGGATGTTCGGGGAATACTTAATTCGCGCTGTCAGTGATAATAGGGTAAAAATACCCGTACCCGACCATCTCTAATAGAAACCCAACAAATAGCATAGTTACCACGCGGAACCTTTGAGCAGACAAGGCATCAAGTAATAAAAATATCCACTATTGAGGTTGAAAAATCAAAGATATCAAGTAATGGCAATTTCAAGATATCAAGTAATGCCTAATTTCAGTTAGAACAACTCATCATAATTCCAGTCTGTAATTATTCCAGGACCAGCAACAGTTGGTTTTCAATTGATCAATTTCTCATATAAACTGTTTGTGGGTCTGGCAAGACACAGCTAATATGAATGTGATATTAAATTAAAAACAAATTCAAACAAAAATATATTCGTGCTGTGCCAAACAGAAGGTTGAATATTTAAATTTCCTGATTGTTCGACTAAAATTATACATTTTAACAAATTTTGTTGATTGTCACGCTACGTTAATAAATACGTTAAGTCCCCCGAGAATCCCCCACCTGCGCACGGCTGTGGACATACAGTCAAGCAAGAGTCAAACCAGACGGCAGAGGAAAAGCACGCGTAAGAAGCTACTGGTGATCAATGAGTTACGGCCAAGTGTGAACTTTGCCTTTTTTCTCTTTTCGCAGCCTGCTGTTGGAAGTTGAAAAACAAGGTTGAATTCACAGCTCGAACATTTTATTTCCAAGCGTTGTCCCCGCGGAAAAACAGATTTATGGTCGTTGTAAATGGTTAGTGAACAGAAAGAAAGACAGTGTCGTTCTGAAGAAGATAGTTCGTTCTTTTGGATATAGGAAAAAAAACAATGAAAGGCAAGCACCTTAAATTACCGTGTTCAGGCCGTACTGTCTTGTGCTCATCTGGCGGCGTTCCCGGCAGCGAAGATCGATTGCCGCCGGTTACGAAGTTATGCAGCAACCGCGGTCTATTGCCGTTATTAGGATGCCTTGTGTAGGTTTTACTGCCGGCGTCCGGAGCTAGACGGCAATGGTTGTGAATTGACTGATGATGTGCATTAAATCGATGATGATGCTTAGCTACCCGGGAATGGTTGTTTCTGCTGAAAGCGCGAACGGCTCGCACCTTCTCCTCCTCCTTGTTGGCGGATTGTTGACTTTTCACATGGTGATGCTGATGGCGCACGTGGTGGGATGCTGTAGACATCCCGAACGCGTGTTGGTGAAGATGATTATTATTTGCACTGTAATCCACGAAGCTGCCAGTAATCAGCATCGATGAAACATTCAGCCGCCTTCCGACCGGCTCAGGCTGGGGTGACTCATCACCAACGAGGACGACGCTTCTACGTACGGGAACGAAACTGACACACAATTTCACTTTTAAAAATACGATTATGAAACAGAACGTAATGATCTTCGCAACACCAATTGATGAAATCATGATAGGATTGCTATTGAATAACGGGTTTCCAACTATTCCGAGTTGCCATTTGATCTATCACAGGATACACACAAAAACCCTTTTTTGTTTCTTTTTTATTAATTGAAACCCAGTCAGTGTAAACTCTTTATTATTAAGCTTTGTTTTCTCCTCAGCTATCCACCGACTGGATTCCAGTCCGCCAATTAGCTGAGTCTGAGTTTCTTGAATGCACCGTGTGAATGACATGAAACAATCATTCTTCAATAACTTTCGGCTTCCCACATTCCCCGTTTTTCATTCCCTCTCTTCCTTTGCCAACGCGGTTTCCTATTTGATGTTGTAAGGCTTGATGATATCTTTCTTCTGTTCGCCGTACAATTTCTCTGCACCACTTTTCAAAATGATCATCACTCGTTTTTTGAAACAGGAATAGTTATGCGTACACACAGAGCACTATTCCCACATACTTTGAAATCGATACGATTGATTCCGACGGAGGCCAATCCATTCGCATTGGAGATTGTATGTACTATGGTCCTCCTAAGCACGAAACTCGACCCAAGGGCCCGCCATTGGTTGAACTTCGAGGCGTACTACGAAATAACAATAAAAAAAACTCAAAGGAATAATTTCAACACCGTATCCCAGCCACAATGCTGACTGTCTGCTAGCGAACGCGAAACTGAGAGAAGTATCGTTTCACGGTTTTAGCATTTGCTTTTACCGCCACGGAATGGAACGGAACTCTGAATGAAATTCAGTTTATCTGTGCCTCGATCATCACTAGCGTTTCGTTTTACTCAGAACGAGAGAAACCGAGAGCCGAGCCGAGCTGAGCTGCTGCAGCAGCACCAGCAAGCGCAAGCAATGTAAAATGAGTTGTTCTTAAACTCCACAAGGTGCACTACATCTGAGGTTTTAAAGATTGTTTATACAACCCGGCAAACAATGTGCCTCATTGAAACAAGGATTCTCTGTTAGGTTCCTTTCCGCTCCCGGTGTCGTAAATGCAGTTATAGTAGTAGAAAACAGAGCGGACCATTTTGTGACTCCGGCAGAGTGTGTAAACACGCGATCAAATTAAAGTTCTGACCGTTGCGTTGGATGTCGGCAAGCAGCAGCATGGAAGTAATTTTTGAAACCTTAGCTCGCTATCAGAACAACTCCGAGAAAGTTCACAGTAAGGGTTTCGGTTCTATCGTCACCTCAACCATAGCCGTGCGCACGGGGGTGGTTTTCGGCGTTCAAACACCTCCCAGCTTGAGAGTCTCAGGTTGAAAAAATCAGTTAAAACGATATGAGTTCTGTCTGAAATTTATACAATTTAATAAAACACCAGAAACTATCAAAATCTGATGCCTTATAAATTGTACAAGAAATTGTAAACAAATACTCCGAATGATTTGTATTTGCACGAACTGGACATAAAGGAGCATTAATCCGTTTTTTTTTTTAAGGGGGGATTTGTTTGTAGCTTAAGTATTTATGATAAATATTAGTAAATAATGAGTATGTGTGTCCAATCACAAATGGTGACTTCTCAACACTGTTAGAAATTTGTAATTTCATTTGTTAGGATTTGTTTGCTTTCGCAATTAGGACTTATCATTCGTAGGGATTTAAACCTACTTGTCAGAAAAGGGGAAGTAAACTTACAACTAACTTAATTGCTAACTTATTGGCTATAAAGAGAGCTTATCGTAGCAATTGAGGATTGCAACGATTTTTGTCGAAAATTGTTAATAATTTTATTTGACATAGCTTCTAATGGTTCAACACCAGTAAGTCTATGTAATTCGAGTGTACCAAACCAAGGAGGACGCTTCAAAATCATTTTCAGAATTTTATTCTGAATCCTTTGGAGCGTTTTCTTCCTTGTTGAACAGCAACTTGACCAGATCGGTACAGCATAAAGCATTGCTGGTCTAAAAATTTGTTTGTGAATCAAAAGTTTGTTCTTTAAACAAAGTTTAGAATTCCTGTTAATGAGAGGATATAAACATCTCGTATATTTGATGCACTTGGCTTGTATACTCTCAATGTGCTCTTTGAAAATAAGTTTTTTATCATAAATTAGTCCCAAGTACTTAACCTTGTCGGACCAACTTAAAATACCCCCATTCATCTTGACAACGTGATTATTGTTTGGTTTGATGAAAGAAGCCCTAGGCTTATGCGGAAAAATTATCATTTGAGTTTGAGAAGCATTGGGAGAGATTTTCCACTTTTGCAAGTAGGAAGAAAAAATATCTAAACTTTTCTGCAATCGACTGCATATGACACGAAGACTTTTTCCTTTTACGGAAATACTACAGGGTGACAAAAAAGTCCGGTCACACAGGAAAATCTCAATATTCCAAAAAATAAGAAGAAAATCTGAATCTGGCTTTCATAGCTTTATTCAGTAACTCATAAAGATACTTCACAGGCGATATCTCGGAATTACACCACCTTTCTCTGATCTAACCAGCTTCAGACGTCTCGGCAAGCGGCGCGCACGTGCGCTATCGGCATCTCGTCCCAGATTTTCGTGATAACTTTCTTGAATTGCTCCAAATTTGTTATTTTATAGTCGTTCAGCTTCGACATCATGTATCCCCACACAAAATAATCCAGTGGATTCAGATCCGAAGACGACGGAGGCCATTCGTTCTTCGAAATGAAATCGGTCAAATTTTCCTCACACCACGCCTGAACAATCTTTACGGTGTGGGATGGGGCGCCATCTTGCTGAAAGCAGTAGTAATCGTCTTCAAACAATAGTTCAGCTTGAGGCAGAACATTTTTATTCAAAACCGTGTCCAGGTAGTACGCTGCGTTGATTTTGACCCCTTTATCGATAAAAATAAGAGGCAGTTTACCTTTCTTGCAAATGGCTCCCCAAACCATCACTGACGTCTTATTTTGGAACCGGGAAACGTTCAGCTTGTCCGCAGGAGCTTGCTGGAGGCTCACACTCCAAACTCGATCATTTTGGCGATTGACTGTTTGCTCCAAAACGAACACCTTCTCGTCCAAAAAATAATCTCGTTATCTGCGCGCCAACCGAGCAACTCCCGCGACCGTTGGTACCTCTTGTCCTTTGTAGCTTTGGTAACCCCATGAACCACCTGTTTTTTGTACGGTGTAAGTTTTAAATCTTTGCGCAGAAGCAGGCGGATTGATTCTCGGTTTATTTTAAGGTTCCTGGCCAGCTTCCGTGCAGATTGGGCGGGATTCCGGCGAATCCGGTCTCTTATAATCTTTTTCAGCCTTGGAGTTCTCACAGACCTTGGTCATCCAGATCGTGCCTTGTCCTCGGTGCCTCCGGTCTCTAGGTACCGATTTATGGTCCGGTACACGAATTTCCGGTTGATTCCGAGCGGTTTTAGGTGTTTGAATATGTGTCCGGGTTTGTACCCTTTCACATATTCAGCGATAACAGCTGCTCTCAACTCTGCCATGGCTCACAACTCAATGTAAACAAACTGCACAGAAACGAAACTCTGCCACTTTGGGCAGCAAAGTTAACTCTTTCATTTGACATATAGATGGCACCAGAGGGATGCAACGTGTAGGCTACAGGCGACCCTAAAAAAGTGTGACCGGACTTTTTTGTCACCGTGTAAATTTCCAACCGATTGCTGTAAAGGAAAACCGTTGGAAACTGACTGAGTTAAAATAGCATTAGGAAGTGGACAATTCTCGTGAAACTCTCGATATTTTTGTGTTTTCAATTTGAAACCCTATGTTACCGTGAGACGTAATTCTGCGCCAAAGGCAGAGGATGGCCCGAAAACATTAGTTGGTCAAAATGATCCTTATTTTATTAGTGTATGCTGAAAGTAGGAACAACCAGTTGTATGAACGTTAGCGTATCGTTTTTTAACGTTTCGCTGTTAAAAAATTCGTTTTTTATGTAGAATATCTTACATCTTTTGGCAACATTCTAAGAGAGGAATAAAATTCATAACATTCAACTCAATCCGTTTTCAACATATTTCATTCATTTTTGGATCAACAGATTGGAAATTCAGCTACGTGTCCATCAAAACTCGGAAAACAGTGATTGTTTGATGTTAACTATTGTACGAAATGATATTCTGAGGCCGAAAATCGACCCCGGGAGCCAATTTGAATTCCAAGATAGCGACTTCTGGTTCCACCTAAAATGGCCAAATACCACCCAGTATAGAAATTTCCGTAATCGAGATGATGAAAATCAACCCCAGGCACTATTTTGAAATTCTAGATGGTGACTTCCGGTGTCCGGCAAACAACGAAAAATTGCCCATTGTGGATACTTTCGGAACCAGAATGATACCCACAAGCCGCCGATTTCCGGTTTCCGGAAGACAGTCCAAAATTACCAAATACCCATAATGGGTGTATTTCCGTAATCGTGATGATTCATAAGAACTTAAAATCGACCCCAGGGGCCGTTTTAAAACCCAAGATGGCGACTTCCGGTTTCCGAAAATTACCTAATTTCACTCAGTGTTGGTATTTCTGTAATTGAGATGATGCACTGAGGCCGAAAATAGGTAGTGACACTGCTGGCGTCGCATTTTTTTTTTTTTTTTTAAGGGGGGGATTTGTTGGTAGATTAAGTATTTATGATAAATATTAGTAAATAATGAGTATGTGTGTCCAATCACAAATGGTGACTTCTCAACACTATTAGAAATTTGTAATTTTCATTGTTAGGGTTTGTTTGCTCTCGCAATTAGGACTTATTACTGTTTGGTTTGATGAAAGAAGCCCTAGGCTTATGCGGAAAAATTATCATTTGAGTTTGAGAAGCATTGGGAGAGATTTTCCACTTTTGCAAGTAGGAAGAAAAAATATCTAAACTTTTCTGCAATCGACTGCATATGACACGAAGACTTTTTCCTTTTACGGAAATGCTTGTGTCATCGCAGAACAATGACTTTGTGCATCCTGGAGGCAAATCAGGAAGATCTGAAGTGAATATGTTGTACAGGACTGGACCCAAGACTGAACCTTGAGGTACACCTGCTCTGACAGGAAATCTATCAGATTTGAATTCTGATAGACAACCTGCAGAGTTCGATCAGTAAGATAATTTTTTAAAATTTTGATTAGGAAAATTGGAAAATTAAAAGTTTGCAATTTCGCAATCAAACCTTTATGCCAAACACTGTCGAATGCTTTTTCTATGTCTAAAAGAGCAGCTCCAGTGGAATAACCTTCAGATTTGTTAGCTCGTATCATATTAGTAACTCTGAGCAATTGATGAGTTGTGGAATGCCCATGGCGAAATCCAAACTGTTCATTTGCAAAAATTGAATTTTCGTTGATGTGTGACATCATTCTGTTAAGAATAATTCTCTCAAACAGTTTACTCATTGAAGAAAGCAAACTGATTGGTCGATAACTTGAAACTTCAGCTGGGTTCTTATCCGGTTTTAAAATGGGAGTAATTTTTGCATTTTTCCATAATTTGGGAAAATATGCAATTTTGAAGCAGCAATTGAAAATTTTCACTAAAAATTCCATTGTGCTCTCAGGGAGATGTTTGATTAGTATATTAAAGATTCCATCGTCACCAGGTGCTTTCATATTTTTGAAATTTTCAATAATTGATTTAATCTCATTCAAGTTAGTTTCAATTATTTCTGCAGGTAAAAAATTCTGGGAAGAAATTAAATCAAATTGACGTGTGACTTCATTTTCAATTGGACTCACAAAATTCAAATTTGAGTTATGAACACTCTCAAACTGCTGAGCAAGTCTTTGAGCCTTTTGTTCATTGGATACAAGAAAACGTTCACCATCTTTTGAAACTTGAATAGGCTTTGAAGGTTTCTTAAGAATCTTCGACAGCTTCCAAAATGGTTTTGAATATGGTTTCAATTTTTCAACTTTAGTCTCAAAATTTTGATTTCTCAGAAGCGTAAATCTATGTTTAATCTCTTTCTGTAAATCTTTATAAATAGTTTTAAAAACAGGGTCACGAGAACGTTGATATTGACGTCTGCGGACATTTTTCAAACGAATTAGAAGTTGTAGATTTTCGTCAATTATTGGTGAATCAAATTTCACTTGAGCCTTTGGAACAGAATAATTCCTGGCATCAACAATTGCACATTTTAATGCTTTCAAAGCGGAATCAATATTCACTTCGTTTTGCAAATCAAGCTCATTATTGAAATTTCTCTCAATATGAGTTTTGTATCTTTCCCAATTAGCCTTGTTATAATTAAAAACAGAGCTCATAGGGTTTAAAACTGATTCATGTGATAAAGAAAAAGTTATTGGAAGATGGTCAGAAACAAAGTCAGCATGTGTGATCAAATCACTACATACATGACTTTGATCTGTTAGCACCAAATCAATTGTTGAAGGGTTTCTTACAGAAGAAAAGCATGTAGGACTATTCGGAGACAAAATAGAATAGTATCCTGAAGAACAATCATTATTCCATGAACGATGTTTAGCGTTAAAATCGCCGATTATGAAAAATTTCGAACGATTTCTGGTGAGTTTTTGTAAATCACCTTTAAAATAATTTTTGAGCTCGCGTGTGCATTGAAATGGTAAATATGCTGCGGCAATGAATAAAATCCCAAGTTCAGTTTGAACTTCAATTCCCAAAGTTTCCATAACTTTCGTCTCAAGATGGGGAAGAGCACGATGTTTGATTCGGCGATGAATAACAATTGCAACTCCACCGCCGGAACCCTGAATCTTATCATATCTATGAACCACGTAATCGGGATCATATTTTAATTCAATGTTAGGTTTCAAAAATGTTTCAGTAATAATTGCAATATGCACATTATTTACTGTTAAAAATTAAATAGCTCATTCTCATTGGCCTTCAATGAGCGAGCATTCCAATTTAATATTTTAATTGTTTTATTTAAAATCATTGCTAAATTTTGAATTAGAAACCATTTTAATAGTAAAATTTGTGCCTATTTGAATGGCTTCAAACATTGATTTTGCCTGCAACATGGCGTTCATAAGATCGAACATTGCCTGTTGCAAAAAAGAAAGTTTACCTGCCGTAATAGGCCACAGGCAGTTGACATTAGAAAAAATATTTTCGGCAGCAATATTAGCTGGAGTAATAGGTGTACAATTATTTTCTAGCGTGTTTTGCTTACCCATATTAACGGTCATTTTCGAACTACCAACACTAGGCGGTATAATGTTCGAACTACCTGTAACCTGTGCATAAGTTAAACGGGTATGCAAAGGAGTAGGTAAACTATGCGTCACTGGTACGCTTGGAGAATTTTGTTTTGAAGTTGGTTTTGATTGAGAAATTGAATTTTGTTTACCTTGCCTTGCCTTAACAATTGCTAAACGGACTGGGCATTGATAAAAATTTGACATATGGTTGCCGTTACAATTCGCACAGCGAAAATTTTTACTCTCTTTCACAGGACATGTGTCCTTTTTGTGAGAAGAGTCTCCACAATTAAGACATTTTTGGTCCATGTTACAGAATTTGGAACCATGGCCATAACGTTGGCAAGTACGGCATTGGGTGATATGCTTTTCACCTCCGCCATACTTCCTATAAATTTCACACTTTACACGCACATTATACAAAGCATGTGCTTTTTCAAAAAAAATTAAGTTGTTAACCTCATTGCGGTTAAAATGAATTAAATAATTAACAAGGGAAATTCCAGTTCTCTGACTGTTTTCGCCTCGTGATTTTTGTTTCATTAGAATTACTTGGGTAGGGGCTATGCCAAGTAATTCTGTTAAAGTAAGTTTGATCTCATCAACGGTTTGATCGTTGGTGAGACCTTTCAATACGACCTTGAACGGCTTGGCGTTCTTGGTGTCATATGTAAAAAATTTGTACATCTTGTCAGTTAAATACTGAACAAGACGATCACGACCCTTTACTGAGTCGGCTAATAAGCGGCATTCACCTCTACGGCCAATTTGATAGGTAACTTTAACGTCAGAAACAAACGTTGAAAGTTCCTTTTTGAATATATTAAATTCAGAAGAAATAGTTACCACAATAGGTGGAACTTTCTCCTTTTTTAAAGATTTTATATTTTGTATAGTTTCATTATTGGTAACTTCCATTTCACCAGCTTCTTGCTCAGGCAAAATATCAAAAGGATTGTCACTACAGACACTCGAAGTGTCAGAAAGAGATGCCTCTCTTTTCCTCCCCGCAGCGATGCGAGGTTTCTTTTTCCGTCCAGCCATTTCAGGTGATACGAAAAAAGTTAAAACAAATGTTAAATTCAAAAGTAGGTAGTCTTGAGAAAGACTGATGGGAAATAACTTTCAGGTAGTCTTTAAAAGACACACTGACAAAACACAAACTTTGAAGCTATAGGCAGTCAAAGACCAGTCCACAAGCAACCGAAAAAACGTCTGATCTGTAGGGCAGTTCAAGACGCACTGAGCATTAATCCGTTAAAAATATTGGACTAATAACCAAAATCGTATAGAAACGAAAGAGTAAGAAAATGTTTTACCTGTGATTAATAATTCGTTAACAAGTGTAAATTAATATATATGCGAAAGGTTGAGATACAAAATGTGCCTTAAAGTTTGTCAAATACATTCTCACAAAAACCCTCAAGACCCCGGCGTTTTTTTATATTTTTTATGGCTTTGCAGCGACTGTCAGTAAAAAAGGATACACATTCAAGCACCTCATTTTACCGAATAAGGGTTCACTTAGCAGAGTTGAGCGCGAGTTATATGAACCAATTTGTTTGCTGGGAATTCGAAGCAATTGTTTTCCAAACATAATTTTCAAAAATCTATCCTTTTCGAAAATTGCACTGAACAGCAGTTCGAAGTCATGCGCCATTGTGAAGATTGTTTCGAACACACTGAGCTTTCATTTCAAGAGTGATCTTTGAAGATTTCGGCTGAGCGGTCTTGCAATTTTGAAAAAAAAAATCTATTTTGTACGACGTTTCGACACCGGATATCATCTTCTGCAGGGAAACTAAATTGTTCTAATAAGTTAGAATTTTTTAACAATTTTTCATTTTAAACCATTCCTGGTGCCCCTAGTCACCAACATTTTTTCAGAGACTTAAATAAGTTTTCTCGTAAACATAACGTTGAAGCAACGAACCCGGCGAGCAATTACTATGCGACACTTTGGCGTAAGTTGACGCGTTTTGACAATGACTAGAGCAATCAAATTTCACAGGAATGGTTGACCATTGGTTGACCAAAGCTAGAATCTTTGTATAATAATCATTTTGAGCTTTAGGAGACCATTTTTCGCTTTCGTCGACCGGTGTGATCTACTCACAAATTCTAGTTTTGTTGCTCATCCTGTGGCTTTTTGAAGTATGTGTGTTTGGTGTAGTTTGTCCGAACAAAAAATTAATAAAAATATCTAAATAATCGAATTCAGTTTCCTTGAGAAAAAAACCAACCGGCGTCGAAATGTTGGATAAAATTTAAAAAATTGTTCCACAATTACTTAGCCGAAATTTCCAAATATCAACAATACGGTCGATTCCCATTTTACAATATTGATATTGCTAAAAACAAGAAATGCAGAATTAAAAACCTCAGGAAACTCAAAATAACGGAAATCGTTTATACAAGACTGAAAAAAGCAACTTAAGAATGGCAAAAAACTTAAGAATGGCAAAAAAATGCCCCAAAAGGCCTTAATCTCGAGTTGAGCACAGAATAGAAAAAAACGATTCCTAATTCAGCAGAAAAGTCGAACCTGAACCTTCAGACTTACTAGTGGTCTTACTAGTGGAAAAATCGATAGAGAAAATTATATCAAGTTAGGTTCAAAGTTGAAAACGACGCGTCTAAGAAGCGGAAAATAAAATGATATCAAATTCAGCTCAAAATCATCGGAGAACGAGAAAATGTTTCCAAACTAAACTCAGAATGACGAAAAAAGTCCGGAAGGATCAAAAAAGATTCTAAACTTAGTTTAGAAGTCTCTGAAGTCTAAACTTCAGAATGGCCAAAAAACGTTTTTAAAAGCCTAACAGTCTAAAGAGGTCACACAAGGAAATTTTAAATTAAGCCTAGGTCATTCTATGCCCTAGAAAAAAAACTTATTTCAAAATCTTTTCAAATTGAGCATCGAATATCGGAAAAGACTACAGAAAACCAAGAGATAAAAATAGTGCAAATTGAAGTTAGAATAGAAGACGGAAGTTACGGAAAAAGTTCCCAGATTGAGCTCAGAATGGTGAAAATACGCTTCCAAGGCTAAACCCAAATTACGCTCAGAGTGGCGGAAAATCGGTCTCAGCAACCACAGTAGGTCGTGAAAAAAATCATCTCAAAGTTAGCTCAGAATAGCGGAACTCTTCCAAAAAGCTAGAGAAGACCAGAACAGAGAATAATCTCGTGTCAGGTCCCGAAACAACGCTTCTATAAGTAAAAATGGATTACAAATCGCACGTCTAGATACCAGAGAAGAGCAAAAACATAAAACTATTCCAAACCGAACTCAGAATAATAAGAAATAATTTCTAAAGGTCTGAGATTAAAAAAAAAACAGATTAAGCTTAGCATGACGAAAACACGTCTTGCACCCATTATGGGGCAAATGTTCGTTTTTATGAACAGTACTAAAGAATTTTTTCACGAATAACTGAGATGAGATAAACATAACTATGTACATGTTAGATGGGAATGTTGGGTACAAAAAAAATAGGCACTTCTTTCCTCTCATCCCGTAGGGAGGGAAGCGTGTTGCGCAAATGTGTTCAAAAACCCAATTTTTCAAAAATCTTTTTTTAGTTGAAAATATAATAAAAACTATTGATAATAATAGAATTTAGTAGCACAGATGACATTGTTTTTGTACACCATTTATCAATGTTCAGCAAGCATCTCGGTTGTGGGGAGTCGAAAATTTTGGACGTAGAACTACGTTTTTCTTTAGTCTACCACATAGAGGTGTAAATTGAAAATCTATCAACGGAAAGCAGGCGAAATTTGTCCCTTTTTAAATGCTTATAAATCGGGTTGTTTTTAACTGATTTTCCTCATTCTTGCAGCATCCACCTATGAACTATTGAAATTTGTCCTCTGATTGGTCGTTTGCTGGCCTTCCATAAAAAGTTCGACAGAATAGTATACCTAGTTAGACGCAGCGTAGCGGTTTGTGACAGTAGCAGCAACGGGTTACGGCATTTGCAGCAGCGCAACTTGCCAGTTGGTCACATATTTCAACAGCAGATGTTTCGATTTGCCGGTTAAGAGCTTCGGCCTTCTTCCCCGCGCTGATGGTTTGGTATAATAATTAGCATACTTTTGCGATGGTAAATTAGTTACAAGTTGGATTGAAGATCATTGGTTTCAGTTTAGTTTTGCAGCTTTCAAGCAATAACAAGCTTACTTCCCCTTCGCTTATTTTCTGCCCTTGATAACTTACTATAAATAGAGGAAGTGCAAAACTCAAACACTCATTTTACTTTGTGTTACAGTGCGTTACGTTGTGTACTTCTCCATGATTAGACCGCGTCGCACACTGTGGCGGTGATGGCTGTTATGTTATCATTTTCAAATGCTTACAGTATCTCTACCGATGACTAAATTTCAAACAATAATATTTTGATCGACAGCTAAAATGCTGCACAATGGTCCAGAAACCAAATTCAGGGGGAAATTTGGGTCTAGAGCTCTATAACAATGTTTTAGAGAAAAACTTTCTTCTACAAAGTTGTTACATATGATAAAGCGCTTATTGACAAATTATCAAAAATTAGGGTGGCCAGAATTTTCGATGCAATCAAGTATCTAACTTTTTTATCTTTGTAGATAGAAGAAAAACTTGTTCTACGATGTTATAGCTCCAATAAATTTAAGTAACTTTGTAAACAAAAGTTTTTCTCTATCTTTGAAAACAACGGATTTATGTTGAAAAAACATATTTTGCGCTCTAACTTCTTTATTTCAAGTTTCACTTCAAAACGGTCTTCAAACGAATTTAAGAGCTTTTCAAGAGAAACAATTTGCAATGCTGATATTGTAAATATCTCAATTCCACTCAAAGTTATTAATGTTTTTCATCAAAAAACATGCCTTTTTCATTTATTTGTCATTCTTTTTGGGGCAAACATAAAAAAATATCTCTTAGTCTCAATTTGAAGGGCATTCTTGACTCTATAAATGGAGGAATTTCTAAAAATATATTATGTTTTGAATTTGAGTAAATTCAATTTAAAAACATGACAAAAAATTCAATAATTTCATATATTACGCATAGAAAGCACGCAGATTTATTTTTCTGGTATTTTTTTACAACTAGAAATAATCACCTTTAATTTGATTCAAAAAGATCGAAAAACGATCAACTGGTTCAAAAGTTATCAATTTTTTGAAATAAAATACATCGAATATAACCGTTTTTATGGTCACCCACGTTCGGAGCTAGTCCCCCTAACAACCCAACGAAAAAATACGGGTTTAATTTTTTTCAACATAGATTCATCCCTGCGATTCTGAGCACAATGGGGTGTTTCAATTTGAAAAAATACCTGCTTTTTCTTATACTAATCGATAACCGACCTTTCAATAGGCATAACGTAATTTATCCTAGATCTCTACGAGTTTTCTTTGATTTTAAAATTGAAAAATTATATTTGTTTTAAATTTCCACTAGCTGGCAAGTAGTGCACAGAGTGACATTGCTGTTGCTGGCTTTTGGGGAATATAACCCTGATAGTAAGCAAAGTCATATTTCTGCTGCTGGCTTGTGGAAAATATAACCCTGGTTTACGTGTCATGACAGGGGTGCCAGATGTGAAGACATGTCTTTATATTGAAAACATTTGAGCGCATGTGAATAAGTGGAAGCCTAATAGTCGGTTTATTAACCGCACTCGATTTAATGTGCCACTGAAAGTTTTGTAACCCTTCAACGGGGACCGTGTTTACAGATTTCCTATGTATAAAGACATTGTTTTGTGAAGTGTGAAGATATTTGAAAAATGACCCGGCCTCCCTGTGTACTGATTTCTTGACGGTAGGGTATGTCTTAAAATCACTTACAGTTGTTAAAATTCGAAATCAATTTTTTCATTAGTTTTGCTGTTTTAATTAAAAAAAGTCTGTAGAATATGTGTTTTTTTGACATTTCTTATCAAAAGAAAAAATAATTCACATACCCCTAAAACACCCTATTGAAGCACTTTGCGTGACCAACTTCGAAATAGGGTGACCATAAAAATGTATTTAATTTAAAAAAAATCACAACTTATGAACCAGTTGATCGATTGTCAATCTATTTGAATCAAATTGAAGGTAATTATTTCTAGTTGTAAGAAAAAATACCAGAAAAATAAATCAGCGAGCTTTTATATGCGTAATATAAAAATTATTGAAAATTTTGTCACGTTTTTAAATTGAATTTACTTAAATTTAAAAATTAACATATTTTGAAAAATTCCTTCATTTATAGAGTGAAGTATGCCCTTCAAAATGAGACCAAGAGATATTTTTTATGTTTGCCCCAAAAAGAATGAAAAACGCATGTTTTTTGATGAAAAACATTAATAACTTTGAGTAGAATTGAGATATTTACAATATCAGCATTGCAAATTGTTTCTCTCAAAAAGCTCTAAAACTCGTTTCAATACAGTTTTAAGGTGAAACTTGAAATAAAGAAGTTAGAGCGCAAAACGTGTTTTTTTTAATATAAATCGGTTGTTTTCATAGATAGAGAAAAACTTTTGTTTACAAAGTTATATAAAATTATTGGAGCTATAACATCGTAGAACAAATTTTTCTTCTATCGACAAAGATCAAAAAGTTAGATACTTGATTGCATCGAAAATTTTGGTCACCCTAATTCTTGATGCTTTTTTTTCAATAAGCGCTTTATCATATGTAACAACTTTGTAGAAGAAAGTTTTTCTCTAAAACATTGTTATAGAGCTCTAGACCCAAATTTTCCCCTAAATTTGGTTTCTGGACCATTGTGCACTGCCTAAAACTTTGCTGTAATAATTGAATACGATACTAAACTTGTTAAAATTGAATAGAAAATTGCATACATTCAACCAAACACACGCTCGCTCCCCCTTCGGTTGCTTTCGGCTTACTATAAATAGCGAATTTGTGAAAATCAATCGCTCATTACGTTAAACTGTGCCGAGCAGATCGAGCGTTGTGATGTGTACCTTTGGCTAGTTAGACCGCATCACATACTGCAGCGGTAGCACCAATTTCTTGGAGTATTATACACAGTATTATCAGCGCCAGTATCAGCTGTCATTCGGCCTAAACAAGTTGACCCATTTGGTCACATGCCTCAGCAGCAGCGTGGTTCTTTTCAGTGTGTCTTAATTTCCTCGCTGTCGGGGCAGCACAAAAGTTGCGATCAGCATATCAGCCTTTGAACAGCAAACTGTCTTTCTCAAGACAAATTAACAAGTAATTGAAGATTCTTCATTTTTTCGAAAGGTCTCGAGCGCTAGACTTTGGAAGTAAATGCTCTCTTATTCTATTCAGTCAGGGATATCGTATTTTAATGTGCGAATTGAATGTGCGATAGCACCTCAATAGCACGTAAGAAGTACGGGGATTGATGCCATCATGATGATTTGGGGTATTGCTTTTTTCCGTGTTGGATATTTTAGTCACTGCGACCAATTTTTTGATCTTTTGTGACACATATTGCTTAGTTGAAATAGGAGGTGAATTTTTCCCAACCACGTGAAGATTTCCGATCAAAGCCATATATTCTGTACTTCAGCACGGCATTGAACGTGAAAAGTATTGTATAATTGTCATACAGTAGAATAGTTATCCAGAGTTTATTCAATAAAGAGTTTCTTGATTTCAGCAAGCAATAGTAGATTTCATAGCTTGTTAATGAAACAATCTGAACGTTGCATTCGTTAATAGAGTGCGTAGTTCTACATCGTTTATGCGGTCTTGTCTTGGGTACAATTTCCTACTTTTTTACATCATTTTTTTGTTGATTACAACAATACAAGCGTCATGAAAATAACGTTGGAGGAAAATTAGGTCCATAATGGGTTAAGGCTAGAGAAAGTACCTAACTCAAATTACACTCAGAAATGCGCAAAAAAAAACTACCTTTAAATGCCTCAGATGTTCCAAAAAACGAAAAAAATGTGTCTAAAAACCAGAAAGAGTCAAAAAGATTCCAAACTAATCTTAGGACAGAGAAAATTATGCTGAATTAGGAATAAAATGGTTAAAACAGCTTGGAAAAATAATATTCTTAAATTCGGCCCAAAATAGCTAAAGAAAAAATAAATAAATAAAAAGCTTATTGATTAAGCTTAGAATGGTGAAAAAGACGCATCTGGAAAACAGGATCTATCAAAATTAAAAACTTTGGAAGATAAGGACAGAACACGTCAAAAAAGTTTCCAGACAGACTGTGGAAACGCGCTTTCACGGTTATGAAGGTAAACGAAAATTACATTTGGAATGGTGAAAAATGCTTTTAAAAACCAAAAATATAATTAATATGTTAAGTTTCGAATAACGAAATCCCTAGACCAGAGAAAGCTTTCAAATTTTGGAACCATGGAAAGCAAAATTTATCTTGAATTGAACTCAGCGAAAAAAACATTTCTCCAAGCAAAATCTATACCTACAGTATTGCACCGTATAAAGGCCGTTTTTGACCAAGTTCTAGTTAAGAATTTTGTACCTCGTTGGATCGACAGAGTGCCCCGGAAGACTGCAAAACGAAGAAGATATCGTAGATCACAGAAATTTTTTCCATTTGATGAGCGAACTAAGCGAAGTCAACATATTTCATAATACATATTCAGTTAAAATGAATGCATTAAAGAACCAGATTTGCCAGACAAAAATATCACACTTGAAACTGGATCTTGAAACTGGAGGGTTCAACATATATTTCAGCAAAAAAAACCGGTTGCCGAAAGTCGTCAGATCATTTTGCTGAGACTTCGCCAAAAAAACTAAGCTTGCACACTTATTCTCGTTTTAATTGTTCAGTAATTTTTATAACGGTCATGTTCAGTAAATTTGAAAAAATACTGATCATTTTGTAATTTTCTCAAAAATAACTGATGTCGATTGAAGTTTCTACCGAATTACCGTTATGCAACAGGCACTTGATGAGCTCAGCAAAAAACATTACTGACCTTTTCTGTAAACTAAAGTATGTTCTGCACTTTCATAAAGTTCAGTAAATATTTGACGATCTGTCAGCATCTTCCTAGGTGTTACTGAAAACTATTCAATTGTTTAACTGAACTCTTGTTGTTTTTTACTATACTGTTCGGCAATTTTTCTGCATCTGTCAAAACGAAACATTAAATGTCCGCCATTTTTAAATATTCAGAGTTCCAAAGCTGAGTTTTTAAAGTGTTTCGCGTGTGATTTTCAAAAAAAAATGGATATCTTACTTTCAAATCTACACGATCTATTCAGTCAGCATATGGAAATTTTTCACCACAGGCGAGAAGTTTACTAGAAGCCTGCAACAGAAAGCCTGTATTCATCATAACATTAAACGTATCAAGTTTTTACTCAAATGTGCTGAGAACACCAGTATAATCGATCTAAACAATCCGAAATTCCTTTCTAAAATTATTCAACAGTTGCAATAGCAACTTTCACAATGGTTCATACTTCTCTCGTAACCATGAAAAAACTTTACGTTTACAGAATACTCGGTAATTTGTGACGAATCGTCAGCTTTGTAAATTTACAGAACGCTCGGTAATTCGTGACGAATAGTCAACTTTTTGTAAATACCGAATCATGCAGCAATTTTTGATGAACGCTTGGTAAATTTTTACTGAGCTATTTTCTATGTTTGATGTTTCAGCGAGAATGAAAAATTACCGAGCACTCGTCAAGCAAATAAATTGCTGAACAGATTGCTGATAGCTCAGCTGTTGTGAACTCGTTAAAAAGATTGCTGAGTTCGGTAAAAGAAACTAAGTGTGTGATGAGTCTCGTCTGAATTGCTCGCCGAATTTATCGTTAAACACTGTTGTTGCCGAGGTCAGCAAAAACATTACTGATATCTCGGCACGAATTTTGCTCGTTGCCGAGTTTCGACTACACAGCTGTCAGCTGAGGCAACTGTCAGCTAACTGAAATCTCGGATTTCGGATATTTTGTGCCGAAATTTCAGTTTGATGAACCGAGATTTACGAAAAAATGTGACAGCTGTCATTATTTTTTTAACCAAGCACTCAGTGGTGCCGTTCTCGGCAATAAATTACCGAGACCCGGCAATAAATTTTAAGTGTGTAGTCTATTCGATGTTGAGAAAATTATTGGCATGTGAAATTTTTGCCAGTAATACAATTGTCTTCCCCTGTAATTTATGTGAAAAGTAATCTGCAATCACCAAACGTCACCGGTGGAAAAAGATTTAATTTGTATACAAACATCAGTTAAAGACTTCTCCCAAACATAAACCCTGCGCACGGCTATGGCCTCAACTCTTTAAGGTATAGGAAACTTAGGATACCGCAATTGCACTTATCTAGAAACATCAGTAGAAGATAACGATGTGGCGCCAGGCGTATGCGCAAGAGAATAAACAACACTTGCTGCACTCAACTTGTAGATAAAAGCCATGTTTTATAGCGTACGGTTGGAATTCGTTGGTGGTAATTTGGGACGATATTCGAGTTTGATTTTTTGAAGTGGTGCTCAAGGTAGCATAGGGAAAAACCTCTATAGGAAATTGCAATTGTACTTACCCTAAATATGAAGGTGGAGCCGAATTGTATGGATGAAAATGAACCTTTCCATTTGCACTGCCTGCTGGATATAAACCATGTGTGCGCCACTACCGGTTGATTAAATTTGGTGCTGGGGAGAATATTTAGGGCACTTATAACACATTTTGAGCTTGTTGTTTGTAATTGGAGCGATAATTGACTGCAGTTTTATAAATGATATAAACTTATGAGTTTTCAGAATCTTGGATGCTCCTAATTTAATTTAGTATGTACAGGCCATGTTCGATTTTGGCAACACGTCCAAATTTAATTTTTATGATGCCTCCCGGACCAAAGAGAAAATTCAATAGCCAATTATATAACCAATCCGATCAGTGTTGTCCGATGCCTACCGGACTGAAGCGAAAATTTAATTCAACTGTTTTTACTATTAATTTAATAATTGAGTAATTTACGAGACGCAGTCACATCAGTGTTACTGCTACATACAATCACAGCAAATATTTATCTACATGTAGATTTCTGGAAAGCTTTAGTAACCAGATTTAGTGTATTTTTTTCTTAACACAATTTCTATTACAAAAATAACATTTTTGTATATTAAAGTATATTCAAAATGGTCACTTTCGATTAAACTCTCATTCATCGTCGTTCCTTGCTCCTTCTTCTATGCTTATCAGAGGACCTATCTCCCTCCCTTCCCCGCTCAGAATAGTGTCGTTCCGCCCGATCGTATCGCTGGTGCTCTGCTATGGCACGTTCATCCCAATCGCGTCTCGCGCGATATTCGTTTTCGCGACGGGATTCTCTGTCTCTATCAGAATGTTGAGGTCGGCGATTATCACCTCGATCATCCATCGCTCTTCTCCGGTCCTGATGATCATTTCTCTGATCTGATTTCTGACGACTCCCACCGTTACTCTCTTTGCGACGACCCTTTTTCTTTTTCCGTCGGTCATCCTCCGATTCGGAAGAGGAATCCGATGAGCTATCACTCGAATCGGAAGACGACGAGGAAGAATCTGATGATGAACTTTCTTTATCCTCTTCCTCCGGTACGGGAGCGGCCACCGGTTGAACGACCTGCTTGGGAGCATTCTTCAAGAATTCACGCAGTTCATCCGTCAGTCCGCCCAACCCGATCGAGGTGAAAAAATTGATCGCGAATCGAGTATTTTTCGGATGGTCCCGAGGAAAAATGCCGGAAAAGGGTTCTGCCAGTGTCGGGTCCTTGAGCCTATTATTGAGCTTCACAAGACCCATATATTCGCATAGCTCCTGGAACAGGATCTTAACGAAAATTCTACTGGAGCTGGTGGTATCTTCCTCGTTAAGGCGAATGCAACGCATCACATCCCAACCGATAGAATCGGTGAAAAGTAAATGGGCGAAGAATTTACTCACGTTACGCAGTCGATTCGTATCCAATCTGTGCGTTGTGGTGTAAGTATCCTACGGAAGGAAAAGCTTAATGTTAAATTTTTTATCAAAGCCTGTAATTTAAAAAAAATCTTACCACGAAAATCTGTTCGAATGGTTCGATGTAGATTTTATTGATCATGCAGAATCTTTGCGCTAGCAAACCGTAAAACTTTTCATAAGTTCTCTGCTCGGCACAACAATCCAGAAACATGTGACACAATTCCTGCTCCTGTCCTGGTTTCAACTCCATCTTCATAAGCTTATGTGCACATTCCTCGTAGTCCAAGCTGGAATGGATCGTCAAGTAGATTGTCCTCCGAAGCGCAATCAAATTTGTCTCCGTATTGTCTACGATGAGCTGCTTCTGTGCGCCGTCTCCCTCCTCACCACTACCCCCATCGGAGTCACCTTCATCGTCTGAATCACTACCACTTCCACTACCCGACCCTTCACCGTCTCCTTCATCGTCACTAACGTCGCTACCAAGAATCTCCTTACTAATCGCTTTGTATTTCGCCTCATTTTCCTCGTAGTCGTTGTCCACCTTGAAGACATCTGTAATTAAAAAATATGATCAATTAGCCGCTGTTATCATTAACAAAAAACCAAACCTACTCAGAATATCTTGCGTATCGGTCGCCTCATCCAGCATAATCAAATGCGTAAACTGGTCATCCTCCTCGACTAGCTCGAGTGAGTCAATCACGGCCGAATGATCCTTGAAGCCGTCCTTGCGAACCTGAAACACCACCTCAATCATGTACTGTACCCGTTTATCGAGCTTACCCTCGTGCAGAATGTTTTTTAACATCTCGAAGATCGCATTAATTCCCTTTCCGGACACTTCCGTCAGTTTTTGACCAACTTCTTTCAGAAAAGCAATTGCCACCTCCACCGAATCGTCAGTTGGATTTTCTACCAGCAGCGTTAAGATTTCCAGCGCAAGAATTTCGTGTGCCACACGTTGATTAACCAGGTGGGCCACAAAACGTGACGCCGAAAGACAAATGCTTTTGTCGTTCCGCCGGAAACCTCGTTTAAACTGGATTACCAATCGTTTCAACAGCAGCTCTCCGATGTTTGGAAATTTTGAGTTGATGATCGCTACAAGAGCGGCATAGACATGTGTGAAGGTTGGTGATGCTGCTTGTGCTTGGATAATCGAACGGCATAACAACCCACGCCCGCGAACGATGTTCTCCCGCAGCAGTTCTCTGGTAATAATTCCAATGTTGTCCACGTTAACTTTGTTGATGTAACCGTGAATGGATTTTTTCAATGCTTCCCAGGAGATTCGTTGATACGCAGCAGATGTTTTGTCTGTAATTTCTGCCTGCATCATCCTGAGCTTAGCGGGCGGAATGTAAGCGCCACCCGTTTTCGACGTAAGCAAATCAACCGTTCTGCGCACCGCCGGTTTTTCATTTTTGAACAAAGCTTCATCTCCTTCTTCCTTCCCTGTGGGTTTTGCGGCCGCTGATGCTGGTGGTTTCTCCACACTTTTACTGCGGGAACGTTCGCCCGGTTCCAAACTTCGACGAGTTTTCGCTTTACGCTCGCGGTCTCTGGAACGGGGTCTTTGAGTTCTACGTTCATCGTGTCGGTCTCTTCGGTCCCGACTACGGGATCGAGATCTCGATCTGGAACGCGAGCTGCGTCTTTTCCGAGACGATTGCTTTTTGCTATCTTTGCTCTGTTGTTGCTCACTTGGCGGACTGCCTGATGCACTGAGATCTCGTTTCTCCCGTCGCGAACGTGTCTTTTCCGGATCGGACATTGTGCGGAACCTACAACGCTGTGAATTACTCAACTTGCTTTTAACTGCGAAGGCTTTCAACGATTTTTAGATAAACTTTTCCAGCTGCATCAAGTTTTTACAAACCAAACCAAACACGACACGAACAAACGTTTGACAGCGACTGTCGGCGGTATAATATAAACCCTTCAGAAACGTCTTCATCAAGCTGCGCGTAAAGAACCGATTCGGGAGCAAAGGCGATTCACAAACTTGATAATTTTTGTGCTCCAAAAGCGACGTCTGGTATAAATTAAAAGAACTAAACTTTGGAACGATTTTTGAACATTAAATTATTAAATTTTAATAAACTTCAAAACATAAAGAGAGCATTTAAATTCGAATACCCTGGCGCATGTCCCAATTCGAATATTCAGGGTGGCGAAAAAGTTATCACAATCAAATTCCCTGATGTTCCCTGATATTCCCTAAGATATAACATTTAATTCCCTGATATTTTAAAGCATTCAGCACAAAAAAGTACAAAAATTATGAACGTAACTCTGAAATTCAAATGAAAAATGTATTTTATCAAATATAAAATAAACAGTAGAGGTCCCGCATAAGCCATTAATGCTCAAAAAAAAAAACAGTTTTAGTACTGAAGTGTCATTCAAAAGAGAATCACGCCTCGTTTTAAAATATTTTTTTTATTTTTTTAGGTTTTCTCTGACATTCCCTGATTTCCCTGGTATAAAACTAGATTCCCTGACATTCCCTGATTTTCCAGGTTTTCGCCACCCGCCAGTATTGGAATTTTTAATAATAAGGCAAATGGCGGTATAAATGCCTTTTATGAACAAGTTATCTGGAAATGGGACACCCGAAACAATGTTCAATTCTGAGAGATGGCGCTGTAGTGATAGTGGTAGTAAAATCGAAATTTCTACGAGCATTTTGCTTAATGACGGGGAAACTGCTATTAGTTACCCTGTTTTCATATTATTCTAACTTTCTAGTAGTTACTTTTACAACAGAGAACAGACGTTCATCTTATTTTCAAAAGATGTGTAAAAACATGCAACCGTCATTTACCAGTAAGTGGTAATGCTCCCGCTATGTGGCGCTCTTGTCACTTACAAACCAAGCACTGATGTCGATAAAATATCGATACGGCAATATTTATGCAGTGTAACTGGGGCACCACAAGACAGATGTCGTTAGTATATTAACGTATTTTAATTCAAATTTTTACACATGATTTTCAAATTTCTTTGTATGAACATGAATGTCTGTTCTCTGTGCTTTTACTATATGCAATCTATTTTTATCAAAAACTTGATTTTCTTATACAGCTCCGTTGACTCAATATAGTAGTACAGCAAAATCAAGTTTTTTGATAAAAATAGATTGAATATAGTAAAAGTTCTAGATTGAATATAGTAAAAGTAAGTACTAGAAAGTTAGAATAATATAAAAACACAGTAACTAATAGCAGTTTCTGATCCGGAGCGGGCGGCTGAATCATGAAACGCGGTGTCTCGCCAGTTATATCAAAAACGGCAGCACCTTCGCGAGACTAGGTATCGCAGCCCTAGTAAGGCAGCATACTGAATATTAAATACTAAGAACAATCCAGATATAAATACGGAACGGAATAATCGGCATAGACCTAGGTGAACGAAAAAGGACAACGATTATTGGAAACTCGGTACTTGGAATGTAAGGACTCTACTCGAACCGGCACGCGCAAGTATCCTGGCTAGAGAGCTGCGAAAGGTGAATGTGGAGGTTGCAGCTATACAAGAGGTGCCGGATAACCGCAATGCAAAATGATACAACTCGCCCGTTTTGATGTTGACAGTTGCCTTAACGGTGAGTGTCTTGTCATTTCTCTAATGTATAGGTTCGCTACATTAGATAGAGGCCGATCAGTGACCATATATGCGTGTTGAGAATTAAAGGCAAATTCTTCAACTACAGCCTAATAAATGTGTACGCACCGACCAACGAGAAACCCGATGACGAAAAGGAGGAGTTCTATGAGCTCCTGGAAAAGACATACAATGAGTGCCCAGGACACGATATGAACATTGTCATCGAAGATGCAAATGCACAGGTCGGGCAAGAAAACTTCTTTCGTCCCGTAACTGGTAGGGAAAGCTTCCACTCTACTACGAACGACAATAGCCTGAGGCTTGGTAATTTCGCTGCAGCTAGGGGGATGGCTATCTGTAGCACTCATTTTGCACGCCGGAACATACGTAAGCACACCTGGATGCACCCGAATGGAGAGCTTCGCTCTCAAATTGACCACGTTCTGATTGATGGACGGCACTTTCCAGACGTTACAGACGTGAGGTCGTTCAGAGGACCGAGCGTTGACTCGGATCACTATCTCGTAGTAGCCAAAATCCGCACCCGGCTGTCTAACGTGCTGAAATCCAAGGCAACGAGGAGGATGCAGTTGAACATCCAGCGGCTATCAACTGAAGGAGTGGCTGCAGAGTACTCGCAGAAAGTTGATGAACGGATTGAGGAAAGAGTTGAAGGGAACCTGAATGAACAGTGGAGGCACATCCACAGTTCGATCAGCACTACAGCGCGAGAAGTGTTGGGTACAACTGCGGCAGCTGCGCCCAATGAGTGGTTTGACGCTGAGTGCCAGCGAGTAACGGAAGAGAAAAACCGCGCCAGGGGTCACATGTTGGCCACGGCTGTGACTCGTCAGAGCATGGGTAGATATCGAGATGCAAGAGCCGCTGAAAAGAGACTCCATCGCCGGAAGAAACGACAGCATTGGGAGCGTATTCTTGCGGAGGCGGATGGTTGCTTCTCCAGGCACGATGCGAGGAGCTTCTACAAGAAGGTTCACGGAATCAGGAATCGAAACGTGTCAGCCCCTGTTATGTGCAACGATAGGGAGGGGAACCTGATAACCGATAAAACAGAGGTGGCCAGGCGTTGGAAGGAACACTTCAGTGTGCTTTTGAACGGTGAGGGAAACAGTGGAGTCGAAAGGAGCAGGATGACTATTGAGAATGATGGTCAAGCTGTGGATCCACCATTCATGGACGAGGTGAAGAAAGCAAAAAAAAGAGCTGAGAAACTGCAAGGCAGCCGGGAAGGACGGCATTCCCGCCGAACTCTTCAAAGTCGGGAGCGAACAGCTGTTTCGTGCTATCCATCGGATCATGCTGAGAGTGTGGTCTGATGAAGAATTGCCCCCGGGCTGGTTGGAAGGTCTCATATGCCCGATCTACAAAAAAGGCCATCGCCTGGACTGTAGCAATTATCGGGGCATAACTCTTCTCAATACCGTGTACAAAATTCTCTCCCGCATCCTGTTCCACAGACTGAGGCCGTTGCAGGAGACCTTTGTTGGCGAGTACCAATGCGGTTTTCGAGGGGGACGCTCCACGACGGACCAAATGTTTACCTTGCGACAAATCCTCGATAAATTTCGAGAACACAACTTGCAGACTTCAGGGCAGCGTACGATTCAGTCAAGAGAAATGAGTTATGGCAGATTATGATTGAACATGGGTTCCCAACAAAGCTGATTAGGCTGATACGTGCCACCCTTGAAGATTCTACATCAAGCGTCAGGATAGCCGGTGAGATATCGGATTCGTTCGTGACGGTGCTGCGGTGGTGCTAGATGGGGAAACATTTGAAGTAGTCGACGAATTTATTTACCTGGGAACATTAGTGACATGTGACAACGAGGTTAGCCGTGAGATAAAGAGGCGGATAGCAGCCGCAAACAGGGCCTTTCACGGACTACGTAACCAGCTAAGGTCCCGCAGTCTGCAAATCCGTACTAAACTTGCACTCTATATAACACTGATTCTTCCGGTGGCTCTCTACGGCCATGAATCTTGGACGCTGAAAGAGGCTGATCGGCGAGCTCTTGGTGTTTTTGAGCGTAGGATTTTGCGTTCAATCCTTGGCGGCAAACTAGAAAATGGTATTTGGCGCAGACGCATGAACCATGAAGTGTACCAGGCATACAAATCGGCGGATATAGTCGAGCGGATAAAACACGGCAGGCTTCAGTGGGCTGGGCATGTAGCGAGAATGCCGGATGAGCGTCAAGCGAAGGCTATATTTGGCAGGAATCCCGATAGAGGTCGTCGACTTCGGGGTGGACCCCGCACTCGTTGGATGTGTGCTGTCGACGAGGATGCACGCGAAATAGGTGTTAGGGGCGATTGGAGGATAGCAGCCCAAGACCGAGGGACATGGCGACGTATTCTGGATTCGGCACTGGATCGATAATCAGTCTGTCGCCTTAAAAGTAAAATAAAGTAAAGTTGCATGGTTTAGGTCTTTGACTGACAGAGCCCATTGAATATCGCAAATAAGTAAATTTTGTCCATAAATTATAGATACAAGCTCTCAAAAACACAAAAAAATGTTGGTCAAGAACTGAAACTTTCACTGCACAGCGAGATTTATGAGATTTTACATGAAAAAAAATTCTATATCTCATCGGGAAGCTGAGATATTGGCTTTTTTATATTTTTTTTTTGGTTCACCCTAATCACATATTCAGACAAACTGAATAAAGGTTATAAGAACGTTCGCATTGTTACGAACGAAAATTAGAATGCAAATTTTCGATGCTTCGTATGGAAACAAGAATTGGGGTCTTTCACAATTGATTTATCTGAAAATGAAAATGAATAAAAAAATAGGTATTGGATGTCCTACCACGTGGAATACAATTCATTTTGGCTGTAAAGTTGAGCCTCTGGAGCATCAGAGAGAGGATTTAGATGACTTGACGACTGCAACTAGCATTTTTCACAGTCCATTTTGAGTGAAACTTGAGGACAACTCCGGTAAAATTGAATGTATCCCTCAAAAAGCAAAAAAATACAAATGTGTTTAGCGTGCTTAACTGCTTATATTATACGACATTTATTACAGTGTAAGGATATTAGTCAAGTTTGCAATGTGTGAATCTAAGCTTGTAGCTTGAATTTCACGGTGACAAAATTGGGTTGATTAGTTATACTAGTTTTAAATCTGAAATTTGTATATAGCTAAACAACCCAATTACTACATAAAGTTTTAACTATTCCTGTCCGTAAGTGACAGGTAATCTAACGCGTTATTACTAGTTTATTGTATTCATACTCTTTATAACGTACACCACCTTACTTTAGGATAAACTGAGGTGTTGCACCTCTACCTCTCCTTTCAATACCATTGGAAATGTACATCCCAAGAATATGTAAAGAAAGCAAAGCAACACACCAAAAGGCATTCAAAAAGTAGAGTTGCGCTCTCTACCAGAACGGACACCATCCGATATAGCACTGGCAGAGGTTCTCGTTATTGGTAGCCTGGCGGATCAGTAGATCGATTTGCCTCTGCACCGACACTGGTTCCACATTGTTAAAGTCTTTGCCGGTAAGCTTCTGCTTGACCCGATCGACGATAGCCCGAGCCTTGTTATTTGTAGCTTCAGCCGGATTAGCCACACAGTTACTGCCCTGGTCGGTCACCTGATCCCCACCGGCGTTAGCGTTCGGTTCGTTAACCCGCAAATTACGGGCATTAGCCGCCAGCAAGTCCAAAGTTTCCTCCATACTTTCGGTCGTACTGTCCACATCGGTGGCATTCTTCGAACGGCGATTTTTGTCCGCATCCAGCAAGCGCCAATTTAGTAATGGATCATACACGAACGCTTCCAGCACGGCCATCAGACTGTCCTTGTTGCGCCGTAGCACGTTCATCACACTTTCGCAGGTACGCCGGTAGGTGCCCTCGATACCGGTCACTTCCATTGCGTTGATCAGCATGCGGGTCAGCCGGAAGGGGATTTTTTCCGGGAATTTTTCGCGCGTCATTGCCACCTAGAAAATTAGCAAATTAAAATGAGTTTGTTTTTTGGTGATTGATTTAGTAGCATACCTCGAAGCAATCTCCGAAATCAATGTGTAGAATTTTTCCACTCAGCCGGTCCAACATCAGGTTCGAGGGATGGCGATCGCCCAGTCCGAGGATGTAACCAACCATCGACATCACCGCCAGCGAACGCGTATAGTTGGTTCTTCTGTCGAACCACACCTCCGATGAGGGACTTTTCAGCCAGAGTAGTTTCGCGAGATCGTCACCCTTGGTGAGATCCAACGCGTACTCGAACACTTCGACCTTCTGCATCAGCGTCAGATGGTCGTAGTCTGGTGCCATCCTTAGCATTATCCTATGCTCGATGTTGAGCATCGTTTTTTTCTTGTCACGATAGTCTCTGATCAGGGTGTGGAGCGTGTCACAGTGTGGGACCCAACCGATCAGCCCGGAGTTGGTGCTTAGAGGGATAACAGCGTACCGCTGGATGGTCAAATTTCTCCGGAACGTGTCCGGATCGTTCAGTAGCAGGGTGTTGACCAGACCGAATAGCTGCATAACGCGCTCATCTTGGCGCAAATCTTCATGACCCTTCAATAGGAACATGTATTCTTTGCCGTTGGAGCCACGGATGCAGAGTTTTCGCGGTCGCTGCTTGGAGGTGATAACCTGCATGTTGGACTGCAGGCTGGCGATTCGGATCAACTCTTGACCAGGTGCGTAGCTTCCTGGAACGGCCAGCTCTAGATCGCGACAGGCCAGCAGCTTTGGACTGACGTACTGCAGCTCTAGGAAGGTAAGCTGCGGCAGCTGGCGAGAGATTCGCCGGAATACGTGGTAGTACAGATCCCAGGCCTGGTTTAGGTCACGAATGTTGCCGGAGTTCTATGGAGGGCATGGGATTAGAAAGTGTTTAAGAAAATCAACGATTAAAATTACCTTATAGTGTTTACACCATTCTTGCGCTTCGTTTAAATCCCTTCCATAAGCCTGGTTGAAGGAAGTTTCCTTCAAGGTTTGTGGTCCACGTTGAAGCATTTCGTGCAACGGTTCCAGTGTTTCGAACATACCTTTAATATTCCGCTCGCCGAAGTATAGTCGCGAGGCTTCCTCCAGTCCCTCGTGCCACTGTTCGTGCCATAGAATGGCGACCCGTATCAACTCCTCGCTGCACATGATCGCTTGCTTGACGAGAGTCGACGAATGTTCGCCCATGGAGTTGAGAATTTTATGAGCTGCCTGTCGGCGGGCCTTCGAGGCCGAATTAGAAGCAACGGTTAGTGGGTATACCAGAGCCTGCGGATGGCATTTACCGATATCATTCAACAGTTGGTGAATTAATTCACCAACCAGATTGCGTGGGGTATCGATCCGAGCGATCAACTGTGGAATGACCTGCAGCCAGGTGTTAATCTCAATCATACGCATTCCCTCCAGTAGAGCGTCGAACACCTTTGGATACTGACCGTAGTCGAACCAAAGCGTTAGTAACCGTAAAGTATCCTGCAAGGAATTACCGTGCGACAGGTTAATCGAGCGGAAAAAGCCTTCCACTGCCGGAACGGCATACTGACGAATCATACACTTCTCCTTATCTCCCCCAGGATTTTTCTGTAGGTCTTCCTGCTGTTTTTGATTCTGAACAACCTCAAAGTTCATGTACGCCCACAAATGCCACGCTTTGTACCAGTTCGAATCGTGCCTGGTTGCCTTTTCGTAGCATGCCAGTATCCCCTTGATGGATTGTTCGTTAAGACC
The DNA here is from genome assembly GCF_029784165.1 of Wyeomyia smithii. Lineage (NCBI taxonomy): Eukaryota > Metazoa > Arthropoda > Insecta > Diptera > Culicidae > Wyeomyia > Wyeomyia smithii. The sequence goes on along the minus strand of NC_073696.1, from coordinate 27,252,350 downwards.
CTGCAGCTGGTTTTGCCACTGTCCCAGCTTCATGTAGCATCGCGCAAGCAAGCGTCGATTCTCAACCTTTTCCTCTAGCTCGACAGTTCCCTCCGTGCTGATGTCCGCCACGAGTCGATTCAGCTGATCGTAAGCCCGCTGTCTTTCACCGGCCATCCAAATATGCTTTGTATAGGCAAAACTTATATCCGGCTCCATAAACTCTAACGGATGATCCGGATACTCGGCCGGATCGTACCGCAGTAGCATAACCAACGTTTTCTCTGAAAGCTTTAGTGAACCGCTCTTCCGGCAGAGCGAAGCAAACTTAAGCCACGTGCGCACGTCGTTCGCTGGATGAACGACAAGTGAGTGCACCTGCAAAATGCGCTGCCAATCCTCGACCAATCGTTGACCACCAAGCAGCCGATCCCACCACATGGCTTTGATTGTTTCCTGTCGCTCGGGGATCAACTTATATTGAATAACTTCCTCCAGCTCCGCCAGCATTTGAACGCACACCATCGCTCCGTACGCACGTTCGTACGATTCACCCGCCATGGCGGTCAATTCCGTATCCAACAGATCGCGGGTATCATCAATCAACGTCTGCGCCACATCGTACTCTCTATGGTGAATGGCTAAAACCGCCCGGTAGAACGACCCATCCTGCGTTTCTTCTGGAATAAACTTAACAAACTCCTTCATACCTTCCCAATCCTTCAAACCCCAAGCAGCTGCCGCCGCTAACCTGCCAGCTTTAGTTTGCCCTTCGGTTCCCAGCGATTCCCACTTCTCCTTGGTCAGTGTATTTAAAGTGGACCACTCTCCCAGTGCTTCTAGGCAACGCATCTGACCTAGCCGTGATTCCAGATCGTTCGGATTTCCCGCCAGCTTGTCCTCATACAGAACCAGTGCCTTCTCCCAACTGTGCAATTTCTCATACCACCGAACCTGCACCTTCATTTCCTCCGAGGCACTTCGATGCTCCATCGCATACTCCAGTAGCCCTTCGGCGGCTTCCTTTTGCTGCAATTTATTGTTGATCAATATCAACGACTCGAAAACGCTTTGATCCTTTTCCTTCATGTTGTGGAACTCCTCCTCTTTATAGTGCAGGGCTTTAGCATAGGCTCGGCATTCCATCGCCCGTTCACCGAGCAACTTCGGATCGATACGAAGTGAATCGTTCTCGCAGTGTTCCATGAACTCGGCTAAATTCAAAATAGTCTGCGTAATTTCCGGCAAATCTGGCACCATCAGTGCCTGCTGCAAGCTAGAAGATAGTTCCTCCTTCAAATTCTCCGGTAGATCGGTCCAGCAGCTAACGAAGGCTGCATTAAATAAATCCTTCAACAGCTGGGGGTAGTTTTGAGCCAGCGTCCGACAGGAGCGCAAAGCTGGACTCTTGGATTCCTTCAGCAAACCAATGCTCAGCCTTCGGAGCCACTCCAGCCAATCGTCCTTCGATACGCGTCGGTTGGCTTTGAACGCTAGTTGCAGATCAGCGGTGGAGACGTTCAGCTTGCGGATTGTGGTGTCGCTGGCCAGAGACATTTCCCGATTTTTGAATCGGGCCTGCCGTAGACGGAACTCATCGTCCAGCGCTAAGGTTGTGCTGCTTTGCAGCTTCGTCAGCAGCTTGTTGTATTCGGTGTAGGAAATTTTATGTTTAATCATAACGCGATTGACGAGCGGCACGAATACAAGGTATTTTTTGCCCAGTTGTATCATGATCGAACACAGAGTTTGCAGTGCGGCTGTTTGTAGGTGGCCCGGATGGTTATCCAAGACACGCACCAAGGGGTGAATTATGCGCGAGGAGAAATCGGTAAAATCTAAGATTTCCGCTAGATAGTTTATGGTTTCCAGTGCTGCTAGCGAGACCGCGAACGGAACATCGATCGGTTCGAACAGTTTCACGATTGCCGGGATTATTAGATGGAGATAATAGTCCAGGTTGTTGCCGAACTTTTGCAAAGCAGATAACAACTTAACGGTGACCGTTCGATTGGTGGAGTTATCATGCAGCAGCACACGCAGAATCTGCGGCATCAGCTGGGGAAGGTAGATTTTGAACTCACAGCCCAGAGCGATTGCGATTTTCTCCACCAAAATGATCAGCGTCGACTGCAAGGGATAATTACTATTCCAGAAACTACGGATGAGCTGGAAGATTTCATCCATGAAGCTGATGATGTGCTGCTTCACGATCTCGATCAGTACTGACAGTTGCTGGAAGAGGAACTCTTTCAGGTTCATTTCGGCGTTCCGTATGTTACCCAATAAGCTGGGTAGCACCTGCGACAGGTAGGGAACGCATTTGATGCCCAGGCTTTTGAAGATGAAAGTGATCGCCTGAACGACGCTGATGTGGTGGTGCGAAAGTGTCGGATCGCGAAGAATTTTCATCAGAGTGGAAATCGCTACCGCAGGATAGTACTCTTCCAGCTGATTGCCCATGTTGATCAACATTTCCGACGTTGAGAGATCGGTATACTCGTCCATTTTAGCATCCGAAATCGATATCAAAATATTGTTCGTTTGACTATCAATCAAACCACGATTCATCTTATGCTTGTACGGATCCAGAGCACCGAGCAATCCCAAAACGCGAATCGTCTCCCTTCGAACGTAGGACTGTTGTTCGGTTTTTAAAAAGTTGATCAAAATATCAATCAAATTTGGATACTTGTGGTAAGGGGAAACTGCCTGTCCGGTAGCACTAACCAACTGCCCAAGCGTCCACAACGCCACAGCTCGCTTATCTGTTGATCCAGCGTCGCTCAACATCTCCAGTAAAGTAGCGAGCAGCTCATCGGACCATTTCTCAAGCACCTGATGACCCCCATTCACTTCGGCCAAGTCACCAATCGCTCTCAAAACGTTCAACACAACCCCCGGATTCGACTCCGGCTCTTTCAGTTTCGGCACCAGAATCGTCAAAATTGGTCTCATGTACGAGGAAATCAACCGCGGCGTGCTTACGATCAAATGATCCAACATCCGGGCACTTTGTTCCTTATTTCTACTCATCCCGGAGTGCTCCAGCTCCGTCAGAATCTGTACCATTGTCTTGCGTAATCGCGGCATCACATAGGCCGGATTGATTGCCGATAGTCGGCCAATAATTATAATCGCTAGCTCCCGTATCTCGAAAACCTCGTCGTTCATAGTGATCAGCAGCGAACTTAGGAACCACGGCTGAGCGAGCTGCGAGTCGAAACTATCGTCCAATGATTTCAGCACCCTCAGTCGTACATTCGGATCAACATCGGTAATTCCGACAATCAGTATCTTTTCCAGCACGTTGCCGACGGTTTGGGTCAGCGTTTCTGAAACGTCAACTGAATCCACCGATTGCAGGGCCAGTTTCAGCAGAAGTGTGCACGTCTGTACGGCTTCGATACGAATCTCCTGCTGCTCGCTGACGAGAAAATGATCCGCGCAACGTTGCACGAACGGCAGCAAACTGTGTCCCTCGAAGTTAAACGTTCCAAGCGTACGGAGCGCCAGAACCGTGGTCGGAGTGTCCTGAACCTGCTGCTCGTACACGTTGGTGTTGATGGCTGCTGAAATGGAACGAAAATAAATCATTTATTTCTACTTTCTGACATAAACTTACCTTGTCCCCGTCCCGGCAGCCACTGGGGCAAAGGTTTATTCATCAGCACACAGGACAAAATCTTCAACAACCCGCTAGTGATGTCCTGCTTGACCTGGGGAACATTTTCGCACAGCTCGTGCAGACAAACCGTCAGCCCGGTGCTCAATCCAGTAGACAGCATCGAGGCAAGGATATTTTTAATATCCGACGTTATCGCACTCTTCAGCGCGTGTCCCAACAGCGTGATGCACATGAACACAAACGGATCGACACAGGGTTTCTTTTTGCTGGGAGTGTCTTTCGGGGGCAGAGCCGCCGTCACGACTTCCATGATACGTTTGATGTGCCGCTCGATTTCTTTCTCAACGGCGACCGCAATGTAACCCAGGGTGATGAACGCAAAGTTGCGTTCCTTCTCTTTACTCTTCAGCGTGGTAATCAAATAGTTAACAACCGTCTTTAGATGGTTGTTGACAAAGTCGCGCCTGTTAAAGGCAGCCAACCGTGGCAGAATCGTCAGCATCGATTGAATCACGTAGGGACTCTTGGAATTGCGTTGCTCTAAGACCTTCTGGCAAATTAAGTCGTAATTTTCATTAACCAAATTCCGACAGGTGGCCGACTCCTGAATGGAACTGTTCTGCCGGAAGAATTTCACATCACTACTAAGTGAAGAATAGCCGGCGCTACTGGAACTGCTACCGCTGAGTTTGTCCATAAACGGAACCCGAATCCGAGGAAAGATGCCGTGACTATCATCAACGTGACGCGTTCGACGGTCCACGTTTAAACTCTCCAGTTGGTTGTACTTTTTCTCCCAGGCGGAATTTGAGCTTCGCAGAATCTCATTGAAAACGATCAGCGCTCCGTGGATGCGATCATCCCGGTTAAAGCTTTTCTCGCGCGTCGGTAGCTCGTTAAAACACTCCTTAGCGCTCTCAAAGCAGTGATGGTACCTTATTTTGTCGAGTAAAAGAACACAAAATTAGCTGTAAATGATGTTTAAGATCAAATTAGACTTACCATTGCGGGTTGTTATTCTGTTTCGTGCCTTCGCGCTGCGACGTCACAATCAGCACTGCCCTAAGTGCCTGACCAGCGCCCTCTCGGATCATCGGTTTTGGATCCTTGATCGGTACGAAAATGTGCTCGAAAAAGCTGCCCACCTGCTGGTAGAAAAACGTCGGCATTGCCACGGCCAACTCGCGCAGTACGAGCACCGCGGCATGACGTTTACCCTCGGTTCGTTCCTCGGTTAACCATTCGAAGGCACGTTTGATGTCAAACTCGAACGACTCAGCACCTTTGGAACCCGGTAGAAGGGCTAACTTTACCAGCACCTTGGCCACCAATTCCATCACACAAATATCGCTCGACGGTAGCAGATTGCGGAGGTTGTTCGAGTAGCGCGAGATGCGGGTCGTTGTGTTGACCACGTCTCCGCTGATGAGACAATCTGCAAGAAAAGAAATTTTCATAAAGTAAAGAATAAAAGTTAAACTGAGGATTTTTTTTACTTATAGCCAACACGCCACCCTTTTTGTCATTTGTATCGGGACTGGACAGCATCTCGAAAATGTGATGGTTAAAATCCTCGAAGAACGCCAGCAGATCATCCTGTTGCATTTCGCGGAGCTCCGTCTTAACGTAAAGCGACAGCTCCTGTGCGGCCTTATTCTGGGCATCTTTGTTGCGGCTTTTCAACCCATTCACAAATTGCTGCACCACGTTCGACATGGCGTTTTACGCACGTTTGTTTTGTAAACAAACCAGCGGTCAAAGACCGGCTTGATCGAGCAAAACACCGTAGCCTGTGGGCCACCCCGGGGGGTGGTGATGGAAGTGCCGATTGAGTGGGGATGAAAACAATCGACGAAGAGGAGAAAATCGATGGAGCACAAAAACGACGGTCGCGCCGCTTACGGGATTTGCCGGCGCTACAGGAAGCGGCGAAAAATGCACTTTTCGCACTGGATTCCGTTTTTCCGGCGGAAATTGTACCCGCATTAACTGCGGGAAAGCTTTATTGAACTTTTACACCACTTTTTGTTTGGTTTTGATGCAATTATACAGCTGGTTTTTGCAATTCTTTATCGCAAAACACACCACTCGGACAACTTTTGCACACACATCTGACGTTTGGCTGGCAGTGTTGTCGACTTATTTTAATTCGAGTGATAACAAAACCAGAAAGTCGATGAAGAGTTTCGGCTATTATTTGATCAAAAATGTAGATTTGATTACTATTTGGTAATTTTATAATTATATGCTGCAAAAAAATTACCTTCCTCGATTGTTTGCTGAATACGGCTGATTTCTTTTCACATAAGTTGTGTAAAATTCTTATCGAATTAAAGAAACTGTCGCACTGCTTTGGTGCGACGGTTGTAACTGGAGTTGCCAGATTGACATTATTTTGCTGTTATTCACGTTGATAATGATTTTCCTGATTTTCATTCGCAATCGAAAATTTAATACGTTCATGAGTGTTTTCTTGAAGGCATACTTATAATCTTAGATTATTGAAACATAGATATCCAACTCAACCAACAATACGGACAACAAAAATGTATGATGGCGATTGGGTGAACTACATTTAATGAGCACACACAGAAAAATATTAGGTAATTGCTATCTTTTTAGGCTTGGTCAGATTTGTGTGGTGTTTTGAACAAACTAATCTATATGGTCTAGATAATAATAATAATTTATTACAACAGGAGAAAAATAAATGTCAATGTCTGAGATGACCATGATATGAATATTTATTTTGATGATAGTATGACTAGTCGTTCATAGTCGTTTCAACAATATGTTTTTAAGCATAACCAAAGATGACTAGTACCTTAGATTATTGAAACATAGATATCCAACTCAACCAACGACACGGGCAACAAAAATGTGGCGCCCCTCCGAGTATGATGGCGGTTGGGTGAACTACATTTAATGAGCACACACAGAAAAATATTAAGGTAATTGCTATCTTTTTAGGCTCGGTCAGATTTGTGCGGTGTTTTTAACAAACTAATCTATATGGTCTAGATAATAATAATAATTTATTACAACAGGAGAAAAATAAATGTCAATGTCTGAGATGACCATGTTATGAATTATTTATTTTGATGATAGTATGACTAATCGTCCATAGTCGTTTCAACAATATGTTTTCAAGCATAACCAAAGATGACTAGTACACAAAACGTCACTCTCGCAGTATGCAGCGGACACGAGTTTTGCTGCGCGTGAACGAAATTTGAACTAATTTGTATACTGTTAATTTGGTGATAACGACAAGGTGGTGAAAGGTGAAGCACAGACTAACAGACATAACACGTCGAACAAATTTTCAAGAAAATCATCGTTTGGATGATTCCAGTACTTTACGTTAGTAACACTAGCACCATCTGCTGTCGTGTTCGCGTTGCGTCATGTATTTCGACATCAGCGCCAGCGTTCAGCATGTGTCAAATGGTGAACTACAAAATATGTATGAGATTGCATGACAGCGCCCCAGACGACGTTTTCGCGCGATAACTGTTATTCGATTGAAAATTTGAAATGAACGTTTTTTGTGGCGATGGAGCTAGGTTCCAGTGTTATGTCTGTTAGTCTGTGGGTGAAGCATATTTTTCAATATCATTATATGGTCCTGTCATCTAATTTTTAATATCCTCATACAGTATTGCCATCTTGTTTTCGTTTTCGTCTAGCGGATTGAGCATGATAAATCGATTTTGCTAATAATCACAGTTTTAAGGTTATCAGATGGCACCGTTATAAAGGTGTTGCGAGCAAAATGTATGAAGTCAGGTATCTTGCTCTAGTCATCATTAGCATAACTCATTTGTTGTTTGTACCAATTTTAATAGTCGATTGCGAACCACTATACAGCTTTAATCCCTTTGCGGAACTGGTTGGGTTAATAATTCTGTCTCAGCCGTCAAATAATGCTGTAGAATGTTCTCCTATTCGGTTTGTAGCTTCCGTTGCAGATTATCGTTTGTGATCACATTCATTATCAATTTCACTATTCCTTGGTTGAATGTTTAAATCGGTTTATTAATATTTGCAAAGAACGGAGAAAGTCAAATTTGTAAATTTTCACTCATCCTTTAAAGTTCTATTTAAAAACGATGCAATATTTGTTTTGGTGAATACCACTAAACGCTATTTTTAACTAAGGTCTTACATTACTGTGTGAAATCGTTGTTATATACGTCTCTTAATATCCTCTTAGTAGCAAAGCCTAGCATTATTTATTTCGTCAAAATTCACCAACGTTAACACCAACATAAACAACGTTAAAATAATTTAAGTGAATATGAAGCTTTTTTTTTCTTTTCGTCACCTTTGACAATTCGATGAGAGTATCTATGAGATGTTTACATTGTGTGACTAATGCTAATTTGTAAAATTACGCGAGGTTTCATTGCAGTTTCATTGCATTGTAATAAATTGAAATTGCAAATCATCAAGAATATATTGTATAGTCGATTGAAAACCGCCGTACAAATCTGATTGAAAGTAACATGATATTTTTCTGGGTGTGAGAATCTGGTCAAGCTCACCACTGAAATGATAAGGATGATATGCGATGATATTTTTCCGAGTGGATATGCTTTAGTTCACCCAACGGCCTACAGATGGCAAGTTCATAGTGTTGCCTTGAGTTTATATGCAGCGTAGCCCAACTTGGATATATATGTCTCTTTAGTCTATGATATAATTTATACAACGCAATATATAGTGTCGGAGTTATACAAATTATTTACGGAAAGTTATTTGTAAAAATCTTCAGGCACAAAAAGTCTGTATAATAGGTATGGTATAATACTTATTATTATTATTATTATTTATTTCGTATACATTGATCGGACAAACAGTCTAAATGAACACTTAAAAACTTATGACTAGAACTATAACTGCACATAAAAGTTTGTAACACGATCACGAAAAACAGTAGAGGAAACATTAAAGTCGAACAAATGATAAAATCTGTTAAAAAGAACGCACATAGTTCTAATAGGCTCGTTTTGTGAGTAGTCCGTCCTATGTTGTTGGAGCCTCAAAAAACTTCGTTGGCGCAGTGGATGTGGCAGCACGTTCACATCCATTTTTTTGAGAATCCAGGGCGCGTTGATCTCTCCTAGCAGGGTCTTTCCGACGAAAACCGCTTTTAGCACATTGCGTCGCTTTTCGAGAGTGTCCATTCCTAAAAGTCTGCACCGGGCTTCACGCTAATCGCTATCCGGAAAATTTAGCTCGATAGTCGCTAAACGCTAAACCCACATTAGCGAAACTTTCGCTAATCGCTAACTTTTTAATATGTAAACAGTCATATCGCTATATTTATTGCTCGTGTTTTGTAAGATTTGGACCACTTTGATCTGTTTTGGTTAAACAAACGAAAATAATTACTTTTTAAAGCTATTTACAGTAAGAGGTTCACGAAACGTTATTCATATTTGATTTTGTTAAAACAAGAATAACAAAAGTTATTTAGCTTGCATTGAAAATAGATACTCTTAGGAATGTTTTCATAAAAATTCAATTATTATCTGAATCGAAAAAGTAGAACCAAAGTTGTCATAATTTCAAGCGCATTGGTATTTACCAAAGTTCTTGGTGTGGCGAAAATTCAATCTAGACCTTGTGCTTGTTCTTCGAAAGGCTCCTGTGGCTTGTACGATAGCTGGAACTCCGTTCTAGGGTAAAAAAACTGACAAAAGTAACTTTCGCAGTAAAGTATGTTCATCTTTCGAAGCAATTTACGTACGCCATCAGCAATCCACAGTTTTTCCAAATATTTCTATTGTCGCTTCTCTACAATATTTAGCGAATTAGCGATTAGCGTTTCGAAGGCCAAAGTTTCAGCGACGCTAACAGTTTCGCTAACCAGCTCAAAAATTAGCGAAATCGCTTAATCGCTAACTGAATTTTAGCGTCGCTAATTAGCGAATTAGCGGAATGGCGCCCACCACTGTAAACAACATAATAATAAAAAGAAATACCTTCACTGCATATTCGACTATTGCGAGAGATTTTCAAATTTGGAATATCTTTTTCAGATTTTACGCATATTTTTAGCCACTGTCGATAAGGTTCTGCATCCTTGGGAAATCGATAAAAATTTACGACCAAACGATTCTTTTTTCCACAATATTTCACTTTTACTTACTCAATGATTGGGTCAAACACCAGCTGTTTAGCAACACGGCAAGCTGAACCCTTTTGGAATATTGTCACATACGCGTGCTGTCAAAATCAACCAATCACTTTTGGAGCAAAAAACCTGGAGCAAACCGAGGTATCATCTTGACCACTCTTCTCTTAGGCACCGCCAGGGCATAATAAACAAAATATTTTTGACAGTTACTAGTTTTGCACGTTTCGTTACTCTTTTCGCTCCGGCCGGTTTTATTTTGTTCTTATTTACTCGGCACTCGAAACTAGCAGCATGGCCTCCGAAAGCGACTACCCGTTTCGGTTTCCGGCGCCGAAATTCGGTGACGAAACCAAGAAATCACTGGACAGTTTCACTAAACTACGCAACCCGCATTTTTCAACCCCGTCCGGTATGTTACTGCCACGGGAAAAGCAGCCGCCACCAATGTACGGACCACGAGGCTCAACAGTGCCGCCGAGATTTCTCAACTCTTACCGCCGAGGGCGGGGTGGTCGCGGTGGGGACAAACGCGACAACTATCAGTATCAGTTCCTAAAGGGACCTCAACAAAGACACCATGAACCGCATTTCGAGAAAGATGTGATCCCGGAACTACTACAGGTGGATTGGTCTCTCTGGTGTGAGGGATGCGATGTCAATTGTAGATCTGAGCAAGAATTTCAAGCCCACTTGAATGCCCATCAACGCTGTCAGGTACCAGGATGTCAATATTCAGGCCACCCAAGCGCTATGAAGCGACATTGGAGACTTGCTCATGACGAGGCCAAGCAACTTGAGAAGGCTCAAATGCAAACCAAACAAAGCCCAGAAGAGATTGCCAGCTGGCGCGAAGAGAGAAGAAAACGGTTTCCCACTAGGGAGAACGTCGAACGTAGAAGAGAAGCTCAACAGGAACGTTTCAAGCGAGGTGAACGCATCGAAGAAAACAAAAGTAGATTTCCCAACAGAACCGAGCGGGATGATAGGCAACCTAATTCGCGCAGAGGCAGAGGCCGCTTCGGGGCAAGAGGCAAAAAACGCTCTCGAAAACGAAATGATTTTGAGTCAAAGGAACAAACAGATTCGGATAGCGAAGATAATTCGCCCCGTGTTTCCTTCAAAGGTACCTCGGATTTAAAAAACTATCAGACAAAGCCCGTAAATGCTTTATCTTTGCTCGGAGCGTACGGAAGTGAAAGTGAATCCGAAGAGGAAGGTGAATTATCGGAACATAATACCGTACCAGATGTCCAAAAAGAAGAAATTTTTGTACAAATGGAGAATCAATCGCAGCTTTCCAACCCGGAAAGCATTCCTATAAGTGACGGAGAAGTTGAAGAAGAAAAACATTCATCGGACGGAGAAATCGAGTCAAATTTATCGGTGAATGTAGAGGAAATGTTAGAAGGACCTATCATCGAGAACCTACCCGACTTAGAAGGCGAAGCGAATATAACCGAGCCCAGTTCTTCCAAACGAAGACCTCGAACCCGTAAGCGTCGCCACGCATCCAACCCAGAGCAACCGGTACCATCTGCCCCTGCTTCCAAGCAAGTTCGAGTTGAACGACCCATTCTAGACTACCGCAAGCTGCGTCAAACCCGTCAGAACACAATGCTAGAAAAACTATTGGAACCGGACATACGGCATGAGCGAAATGTGCTGCTGCAGTGCGTTCGATTTGTGGTGGAAAATAACTTCTTCGGAATTGGTCTTTGTTTGCAAACGCCTCAAACACAAAACCAAGAACCAGTCGAAAAATAAAAACCAATTTGCTATCGAAACCTCTGTTTTTTTACTCTAACCAATCACAGCATTACACCGCCCGTACTGGAAGCACCCGGCTGTCCCGGTCCTGGTGCACCGACTCGCTGTTGCGTCGGTGGCATTCGGTTCGAGTATTTCATCTTGCACTCTTCCAGCTCCTTGATGCGTGATTTGACATGCTGAATGCGATGCCAGGCCATCTGGAGCACCTTAGCCGCGGCGTAACCGGAGCCTTCGTGTGGTTGTCCGGTGGAAACCTGCGTCAGATAGTTAATCTGCTCGGAAAGCTTCGATTCTACTGAGTTTAACGATTTCAGAAACTGATTGGTGTGGGTTTCGGTCGCTTTCTGGCTGGTTTTCTCTTTACTGAGCTCGAGCAAGGCTTGACCTGTGGATAAGGATGAAAGCGGTGCTGAGATAGGAAATTCATTGAATACCGGTGGGAAAATACCTGCACTTTGTAGGCATATGATCAGCTCCTTTTCGATGGAGTCCAACACTTGAATTTTATCAATTGCCGTCATGTTGTAGAGGAAATCACTGTTTTTACACAAGGATTTTATGTCTGCAGTAACTAATCTTGCAACTATACAATGATTTTGTTATAAATAAATTTTGTTTTGAATATTTATAATGTCCGACGCGTTTCTGAAAGCAAAAGAGAAACGAAATTAGGGGAGTCGACATTCAGCCCGTGTCACCAGGTCGTCTCCAAGCACGGCTAAAAGAAAGTGATCAAATAAAAGTGTTTCTTACTCATACCGATTAATAGTACTCAGGCCGGTAAAAGCGAACTCGCATAATCAATAATCATAAATGGATGATAATCCATATCGTTTAACGATACACCATACAGTCGGGACTATATCCTAGTCCTCCTAGGACTAGTTGTTAGGTTGTTAGTTGTTAGGCACGTTTTATGGTTATTGATTGTACGGGAATGTGGAAAACACTAATAGCGAATTTTCTTATTCCACCAGCTCACCTCGTTTTGACCTGAAAATGCACTAACTGCTGTCAAAACCCTTCTCTATTCGCTCGATTTTCACCCAGTTTTGACCTGCCGTGCTGCCCGAAGCGCACTGTAAAATTTGTCAGCTTCAACCCACCACCGCACGTGTTAAATTCGTAACAATATTCTGGCATTTCTTTCTTACTTGCGTCTTAAATGGCGATGACGTTTCACTATTCCCCGGCAATTTTGCGCGCACACAGTGGAACAAAGAAATTCGCTATAAGTTAGCGTAGGAAAACACAATTTCACTTGAAATGCTTTCCACTATGCTGTCCATAAAAGCTCAAGAGTCCCATATGACTTTTAGGTAAATTTTAATTTATGCTGTCAATGATTCTAATTGTGTTCAAATTATCATATGCCTTGATCAAATTTGAAAGTTTGTTCTGGAAAATACTGGAAAAATACCAAACCTTGCCTGTCCCATACTGAAAATAAAGGCATACGAGTCCCACCCTAAGTAAATATTCGATCAATCAGAATAAAAGTGGTCACATAAAAATATCATTGACTTAAATAAATAAAAACACAGTTCATGTTTGCGAGGTTCAATTAAAAATAAGCTAGAGACATTAGCAATGATTGAAACCGATGTGATCTGATCGAAGAAAAAACGAAAATTTAAGTAAAGTTTTTTCTGGCAACTGTTTCTAGAAATTCTTCTTAGCATCTGGAATGAGTGGAATTTAAATGTTCAGAAGTGTAGCCTAACAGTCTGCATCAATTCCTCCTGGACTCTAGGAATTTCATTGTAAACTCTATGTCGAACGATCTCTCGTCTATCAACTTTAGTTGCTTGTTGGTAAATACCATGCACCGGTTCATGTTGCAACCCGTTGAAACCAAGTCACTATAATGCAATTCGTATGGTCCACGATGCTGAACTGAAATGAAATTTTCACGTGACAGTCGCAATAACACACTTATTTCCGTCTTAATTGTTCGGTAATATTTATTCCGGTCGCGTTCAGTAAACTTGAAATTTTCTCGATCATTCCGTAATTTCCAGAAAAATTACTGATGTCAGTTAATTTTTTTGCCGAAATACTGTTCAATAAAATTCACTTAACGAGTTCAGCAAAAAAACATTGCTGAAAAACCTCCATTTATTTTACTGAACTTTTGTTCATTTTAACTTTACTGTTCGGTAATTTGTCCGCATCTGTATCTGTCAAAACAGAATCGCACATCAGAAGTCTGCCATTTTGAGATTTTCTAAAAAGTTTCGTGGCTGTGTTATTTGAAGTGTTTTATGAGCCATTTGGACAAATAAAATAAAAAACCGGTATTGTGCTTTCAAATTCACCTCAGTAGATTAGGTTACTCGAAGCCTTTGATAAAATGTGTTATTCGCCATGATATGAAACGTATCTGGTTTTAGTCGAATATGCATGAAACATCAGTATAATGGTCTAAACAATCCGAAATACCTGTATGAAATTATTCATCGGTTGCAATAACAGCTATAGGAATAGTTAGATTTATATTATTATAACCGGGAAAAAGCTTAAGTTGCATTTTACGGAACGCTTGTAAATTTGTGATGAATCTTCAGCTTTGTAAATGCCGACTCATGCAGCAACTTTTGAAAAACGCTTTGTAAATTTTTGCTAAGCTGTCTTCTTTATTTGACGGTTCAGCAACAATGAAAAAATACCGCTCATCAAGCATATGAATTACAGAACAGATTACTGATGGCTCAGCTGTTGAAGACTCAGTTAAAAGTTTGCTGAGTTTGGTAAAAGAAACTAAGTGTGAAGGAATGATAATTAATGCCTTGGCCGTCTTAGAATGCGTGGAGACTGATATGCTTTTATTTTTTGTATGAAGAGAAAAAATAAAGCCAGAAGATCTTAAAATTCCCTAGAAATATACAATGTTACCACTCATGAACATAAAGACGAATAAAACATTCTTTTAGTTGAATCATAGTTATTTGCTTTCAATTGGGTTGTTTAGCTATTCACGGATTTCCGATTTTTATATATCATCTGAAAGAGTGTAATTTTCTGGGCAAAACGTGATTTTATAAAACTTTATACGCCTTTTTAAAGATAAACTCTAGTGAGATGGCGCTGCTGTGAAAAAAGTGTTGAGCAATTATGAATCTGTCAAATTAAGTGCAGAAATTTGTAAATATTAACTTGATCTGCATTCATCGCTTAGTGCACTCGTGTTTTACTTTAAAAAAAACTAAAAAATCGAAATAAAACATAAAATATGGTAAATCAAAACTGCTAGTAAGTTACAAATTCACGTAAACTCTTAACAAAACTTATCTTCCAGGTAGCAAAACTAAAGAATGTGAAATTACGTTGCGTAATTCATTCTTGCCGGACCCGAGCTCCAGTTTTGTATCCTGTGCCTATGGAGATGCAAAAGATCCTAAAATTAGAGCGTAATCCAGCGCATCGGATATGCAGTAACCATTTTTCTCCAGATGATTTTATTACATATAAGCGATCAAAGTTAAACGCACAAGCAACACCAACGATAATTTCGAAAGGATGCATTGCCAAACAGATAGTTCCTAAAGAGGGATGCTGGGTGGTTGGATGCAATGTAAAAACCAAGAAGCGTTTGGTCAAAATTCCTCATAATGATGCCATTCGTAAAAAGTGGATATCATCGCTAGAGCTTACCAACAATATTGAAGACAAAGTATTGCGTGAATTGATGATATGCCATAAACATTTTCGTGAAGATGATTGGTCGTTAGGTAAATTTTTATTTTCTGGTAATGCATAACTATGTTTACGTATATTCTAGTATGTGTATGTTATTTATATATATATATATATATATATATATATATATATATATATATATATATATATATATATATATATATATATATATATATATATATATATATATATATATATATATATATATATATATATATATATATATATATATATATATATATATATATATATATATATATATATATATATATATATATATATATATATATATATATATATATATATATATTATAGTAACAAGGAAGTACTTTAAGTCAACTGCTGTTCCACGGTGAGCTATCGGTGCGAAGATCAAGAAACCTCTACACAAGGCCAAAATATATGTACACTCAAGCTGTAATGACGATAATGTCACACCGGAGCATGGATACTCTTTTCCATTTACACTTCCTCGCAGTAGAACTATGTGTTTTGTTACTGGTTGCACTGCAAAAGCTGGGAATGGAATAAAAGTACACATGTTTCCTTTCAACGACAGAAATGTTTGTAAGCAATGGAAGCATGCAATCCGTAGAGTCACGACCCCGACGAAATATTCCAGAGTATGCAGCCGACACTTTTTACCCTCAGATTACAGAGCAGGTAAGATTACTGACAGAAAAAAAACAGTTATGTTTCTTTCGTGGCTCTTTAATTTTTGTATGATTTCAGGAGGAAATCGCCTGAAACCGAGTGCGATACCATCGAAACATTTACCTTCACCAAGAACCACACATGATATAAAACTGAGTAAAATTGTTCGTGTGTCTTGTAGGAGACGCTTCAACCATGATCTATCCTCTTCAGGCATACCTGATGATCTTCGATCGTTCAGAGATTTCAGCGGTAATGGCGATAGAGAATTAAAAGAACATTCGAGTACTTTGGATGGGTTTCTGGCGAATAATGCTTCGGATGCTGACCGCAACAGTTTTGCTCGAGTAATCCAACATTGAACGACGGTCAAATATATGCTGATGCCTATGGTGGAATAAGCCATGTTCACAACTCTAATGAACAGGATAAAATTTATACCGACGTTCAATATCAGCAGGACGATCCAGTACTCCACTATAATCCGATCGATTTCATTGAACAGGCTCGCGAAAAAAACTTTAAATTTAGCAAACAAGCCACACTCACGAGTCTAATTAAATCAGATCGGGACGCAAGTGTTTGGACAGGAGTTGCTTCACTGAAGCAATTAGATGCCATTTGTATATCTGTTAAAGCATTAGAAGATCAAGTATACCAGAAGCGGTTCAAGGCACACGCTGTTGACCGGGTTATCTTAACTTTATCGAAGCTAAAGCAAAACATCTCGTTTTCAGCACTGTCAACTCTGGTTAATATATCAGCAGCAACTGCTTCGTATTATTTTAATCATACTTCACAAGTTTTAGCTCAAGTTTTTCGACAATTCATTTACTGGCCAAGCCGTGAAGAAATTGGTTATAATATTCCACTATGTTTTAGAGCGGGTTTCGAAAATGTTCGATGAATTTTCGATTGCACAGAAATTCCTGTAGGGACACTCAAGTGTATCAACTGTCGTATCGCATGTTTCTCTAATTATAAAGGAAGGAGAACAGTGAAATTTTTAATTGGAGTAACCCCTGCGGGAATGATAAGTTTTGTTAGTGAAGCATACAGTGGAAAAGCTTCAGATAAACAGATATTCAATGAACAAAACGTTGTGTCCTTATTCGATGCATTCAGAGATGAGATTATGGTGAACAAGGGCTTTAATATTGAAAATGAGTGTTTAGCTAAAGGTATTCGTCTACATATCCCACCTTTTCTGAGAACCGTGCGTCATACTCCTGCTGATGCCATATTGAATGAGAGAATTGCCAAAGCAAGGATTCACGTAGAGCGCGTATTTCAACGTGTTAAACTTTTCGGAATATTTCAAAACTCAATTGAAACATCCATGTTGGGTCTCGTAAATGAAATAATGACCGTTATATGTGGATTAGTAAATCTTTCAGCTCCTATATTACAAGACGATAAGTTTTAGAATGATTTATTTGTAAATAATTTACGACAATACAGATCAGCAATGTTATATATCTCTACAATTTGTCTTATTTAAAAAATTACAGATTTTAGTCGAGTAACTAACAACCTTATGTGTTATGTGGCATGTGTCATCTACACATTATCCAGTACCTTTTCTCTGCTCTACTAGTATAGTATATAAATCAAAATTGCATTCACTTATAATTACACGAACGTGACCTCGACAATGAATCTCAACTTCAAATTCCAAATTTGTTTTCGTCTCGGTCTTTGTTCACCAGTTTCTATTTTCTATCCAGTATTTCAATGTTCATTATATTAAATTATCAGTTTAACCTGCACAAACATTAGTCACTCTACCCACTATTTGTGATAACATGTATGAGAAATAGATGATTTTCAATACACTTACTAGTTGTAACGCATACTCTTCATCGTAATCAACTTCTGTAATTGCGAAATCATCTTCGAACTTTGAATAAATAATAAAATCACATTTATGTAGCTTCAACACATACATAGCAAGCTGTACTTGTGCAAAATATTTATGATTCCTATTCAGCTGAAGCCCTGAGTTGGTTCTACGTAAATATGTTTTTGTGGTTTTACATTCGTTCATTACCCATTCTATATTATGGTCAGCTCCAAGCAATGGACATTTAATCTCGAGCAGTACTCCATTCATAGGATCTACACCATCAGGGCTTACACCAATCCATGGTTCTATAAAACTCATCACAAAACCGCACCTTTTGATCAAAGGGTTACGTTTCCTCATATAACAATCTAATGCTAACTGTTCTACCTGTTTACCATACTGAATAGCTTTTGTATGCAAAGATTTGGGACATAGGTATAACTGTATCTTTTTTGTCCAATCTGCGTTTTTGTTTTTGTAATAAGTATATAACTGATAACAAGAACTTCCAGTTATTCTTATTGATCGATGTAACCTCCAGCTGCTATTATCTTGCAACTTGGTATCTATAAAAATCCCTACAATTTCTGATAAGGGTTTGACTATATGTTTTTTATAAAACATTTTATGGTCATCTGAAACAAATTTTATATCTATTGAATGCGTAGGATGTTGATCCGAAATTTGAATTAAATTACGAAGCTCATATTTTGTCAAAAACTTGTCCAAATTATTTGTTTGCAGTGGTCCTACTGGAAATCTATGACATGTTTGCTCTCTTCCGGTGATGTGTTTCTTGACAGCGGAATCGGGTGAAGCTGTAAAAATTAAAATAGGTAGTCATATTTCAACTACTTCAGTACCATCCTAAAATAATTTGAAACTTACCATCCATAATACGATCAAAGCCTTGTTTAAGCAATTCCCTCATGTTGCCAAGATCAATCACCGCAAGTTCCGAATGCTTCCTGGCACAGCAAAGATTCCTGACAACTTTGGCTTTCCATAAATCAGTTTTCTCGCTTTTACTAATTCCCCATGCTTGGCGAGAGCTGGTACATGTTAAATATTCTACAAAGCGAGTGCTGGAAATAGCGATTTAGATTAACTCTTAGTAATTATCAAGTATGTAGAAATATTACTTAGCGAGATGAAGCAAACAGGCGACAATATGTTTACATCTAGCGGTACCCGCTTTGCATACACATCGAAGAATCCAATGACGGAAATCGTAGCCAATATGCAGTTTAACTTCATGAGGAACGTCTCCTGGATGGGAACTTTGGGGCACAAATCCACAAATACCAATCATGGAATCACTTTCATTTGTATAACCGATGCACACAACATGACCTGATTCAAAAACAGATTGCCCTTCTCGAAGCGGCTTAATGGAATCTCCTATGTAGTCCAAAATATCCCCTAATGTAATGTTCACCGCTTTTGTCACCGCGATTTCTCCTGCAAAGATAAACATAACCGCAATGAGCTAAAGCAAAAATGAAGAGTTATTATAAATGCGATAGCCTACAACACTAGAATTACATACCAGTAGAATGGAAAATTCGTTTACTTTCCGATGACTTCATGTTAAAGCAAATCACCGACCGTAAAACTCAATAAAAATCGAAAAAAAAACACCCGGTCAAATGCACAACAGCAAGAAAACAAGTCTATGACACTTTTTAGTTAGTTCTTCGAAAATTAACCAGGTGGCGCACATGCATTACACGTTTCGATTAAATAGGCCTATAATCCTTCGATTTTTAAATGAAGAATTAAAACTCGCTCCAAATCCCTACAATGACAGTTGGTATATGGGCGAGCTGTCATTGTAGGGATTTCGAGCAGTTTTTAATCTTGATTTAAAAAGCGAAGTACAACAATAGAATTTTTTTTAAATCACGTTTTACTCAGAAAATGCAGATCTTTCAGATGATATAAAAAACTGATGTAGCTAAACAACCCAATTCAAGATTAGAACTTCATCTGCAATTTTCTCAATTGTGAGTATTTCCACACGGGACTCTTATGCTTTTATGGGCAGTATATGTGTTCAACAGTTATTTCAAAAAGACTGGAACATGAAAATAGAGAAACAAAATGTTCACAGTGCAATTAATTCGCGAGTAAATAAGTAAGTCGACAGCTGTAAACTAGTTTAGCAACAAACGTTACGTAAGCATAACTGAAATAAACCTTATGAAGAAAAACAGCCAGAATTCCAGATTTTTATATATCACCTAAAAGAGTAAATTTTTCCGAACAAAACGTGATTTAAAAAAAATATATCGATGTCTTTTGATTTTTAAATGAAGAATAAAAATCTCTTGAATGGCAGTTGAAACATGGGGAAACTGTCATTCAAGCGATTTCGTGCAGGTTGCGTGCCATCCTAATTCGAGATTCAAAAACCAAAGGACAACGATAGATTTTTAAAAAAATTACGTTGAGTTTGCTCAGAAAACGCAGTTTTTCCATATGATCGAGGGGTAAGGCAATGAGTAAAGTTGAAGTTTTCCGAGTTTTTTTGAGGAAACCTGAAAAATAAAGAACAAATCTGAGTAACTCTCGTGTTCTGAATATCCATCCATGAACTTTTTTCCCACCGCATATATACACATGAATGTTGCTCGGTCCCACCTTTTATATATATTTCTTGCTTTCAAGATAATCAAAGATGCGAAACATCTGAGAATTTCGGAGTAATATTGAGTAAATCAGAGTAATTCCCAAGTAAAAGAGTAACTCAGATAAAAGTGAGAAAATTTGAGTTTTTCTGAGAAAACGTGAAAAATAAAGAGCAAATCTGAGTAACTCTCGTGTCTCTGAAAATCCATCCTTAAACCTTTTCCCCACCGCGAATATAAATATGAATGTTACTCTGTCTCACCGCTCATATATTTTTCTTGTTATCAAGGTAACCGAAGCTGTGAATCATCTGGGAATTTCGGAGTAATATTGAGTAAATTAGAGTTACTCCCAAGCATAAGAGTAACTCAGATAAAAGCTGTCTCGCCCCTCGCATATGATATATAAAAACTAGAACAACAAACAGCTGTATTGAGAGTCTTTTGAAATTCTTTTGTGAAGCACACATATCTGATTGGCGTACTACTTTTATGTTTTTCTATACAGCCGAAATTCGTAGGTTGGAACACGACTGCCACCCAACTAGCGAATCGTGTTCGTTAGTTGAATGAACTGACAACTGGGCAAATTTTTCAAAGGGGAGCGCCGATTGTTAATTTCCTTCCTGCTTTGAAAAGTTTTTCTAATTTCATTGCGGTAAAACTATGTCAAAGAAAATAAACTTTGCTCATTTGTCTTGCTGTTGTAGTAAATATTTTATGTATTTGGTCATTACTCTTCCATACAAAAAATCCAACGAGAAGCCAAATGATGAAGCGCAAGCACATCACTCTACTTCTTGCTTAAAAAATGGAGGATCGCTACGCTGGATATTTCCGGTGAAGGCGTTGAAGAAATAAAAGAACAAACAACCGAACAATCAACCTCTAAATTACACACTAAATGTTGTAAATGTATAACATATACTTTACAAATTACACGATTGATTATGCCAGAAGTGTCCAGCTAATAGCGCTGAGAAACAAACTTATCAATGTTGAATGGATTAAGCGTAATAATTAAACATGTTTACAAATTTTCTTAAACAAAATTATTTTAGTAATATATTTTTCACTTTTCGGACCCCTGAAATGCATTTGAATGACGTTGAATTCTGACATTAGAGTGCTTTTTAGTTGGATGACAGCCCAACTAGCGAACACCCAACTAACGAACACCCAACGAGCGAATCATCACTGTACAACTTTCATCCCTATGCCTTCAGTTGATCAATTGTACCCTCGGCTGAATGTCGACTAAGCCGGCCACTAATGTCAAGAGCAAACAAAAAATCCGATGCAGAAATACACAAGCAGAGTCTTGACTGTCAGGTGTTGGTGTTGCTCGCCGCAGCTCGTCTTGCATTTGCTTGCACGGAATCAGTGGACCGAGAACAAAATCGCTAGAATGAAGATTATTCATTCATAGTGCCAGCCTGCAGTTACCGCGGCAGTGTGAATCGCAAACACAAAATTAAGACGGAGTCGGACACAAAGAGGTCTGCGATTGTTGTTTTTTCGAAGTTTATCTTTAGTTTCCACGAAAACCGAGCAGAAGTCTGGATAAAATTGTGCCTGAAAATTGGTGAAAAAAGTTTGATAATTATGTGATCATCATTGTGTTCTTGAGAGAAACGTCGAAGTTTCGTTTGTTGTGATTGGCTTTACCCGTATCTACATCGAATGCAAATCGAATAACCAGCCGAGCCGTCGAATATTTTCGCGTTTTACGGCTGTACGAGAAAATATACAAAAAAGGAAGCAAAGGAAAATGAGAGCGCATTTCACGCAAATGTGAAAAAAGTGGTGTAGTGAGCGGAGAATATATATCGCGGGATAGCAGCCGCGATCGTGTGCGACTGGCAAGAAAAAGAAAAGAAAGATCTTCCGCCTAGCCTAGCCTAGCCAAGAGCGGCGCAGCAGTGTGATCTTCCTCCTTTGCAGACGACCAGATTTCGTTCTGCCTTTTCTCATCCGTTCTCCCGTAAGTAAAGCTAATTATAAAACGAAATATTTCCAATTTTTCTCCCTTTAGTTTGCTTTACGTTCTGTTATTTTTTACGACGACGACGACGGCGACGGCAACAGTGAAGACGACAAATACGACAATAAGAGTATAGAGATGACTACAAATATAAATGAGACCGTAGAGGAGAAAACTTTTGAGGAGGTTCAGTTAAAGGTTAAGGATGCTTAGGTGAAAAATTATTTTCGACTTTGCTAGAATGTTTCATTTGTTATTTGTAGACATGATATGTAACATTCTATTCTTTTTCGTATGTTACGCCTTAGAAGTATGGTTGGAGAAAAATTCGAAACTTTCATGAGTCATTCCATTTTGGGAGCTCAGTAACAACAAGGATTAGTCATTCCAGTCAGGTGATTAGTAACAAAAAGGATTAGATATTATTAAAAAATGCTTTCTAGTTAGATTTTACAAACCAAATAAAAATTAGAAGAAAATAAGGCGAATTTTCGGGTTTCCAGTATTATAACACCTTGAACTTTGTTTAACCTTAATGATGCAAATTCAAGTGTCTCTCGCAATTCACGACGCATTTTTTGTAAAGGCATTGACTATGATACATTTTGGATCGTTGATAAATAAATCACGTGAAACACGCATAGAGTCTATGCCATAGATGCCACGAGTAGACACTAACCGCCTACCGTGATATCCTCTGTTTCTGTGTCAGTGAATTATTCGATAGAAAATCCTTGTCCCAAATGGTCAACTAATGCTTGTTTTATTAGCATTGCCCGGTTTGATTTTTTTTCTAAAGTCATAAAAAAATTATGACTATTGTTTTAGCTTAGGAAGAAAGTTCTATGTTGTACGGTTTATGAGAATTGATTTTTTTATATATCTGTCCTGATATTTTTTTAATCTTTCTTTGCATATTGCCTCGACCGTACTATTTTCGCAAGAATTTGTTTCAGATTATACCTTTTTCTGAATGGCTGACTTACTCGATCTGAAAGAAAATACAAAAATGTTACAGAAGCTGTTAGTTTGTTATGAGAAAAATTTTTCAGGTATAACAAAAATGATGACAAAAACTTTGTTACTAACGTATCGAATTTCTAACGAAATAAGATAGCATATAGAATAGTAGGAGTTAGAAACAACAGCTTCTGATAGAGACGAAAATATTATAAGACTTGTTTCAGTACAACTTCATTTCAGGATTTGTTATTATAACCCATTCAGATTCTATTTTGTTAACTTATGAGAAAATACAAAATCGTATCAAAATATGTTAGGTATTTGTATGTCCTTTTGAAAGAATTTTGTAATATTTTAGTTATGCCCTTATGATCGAGTTTGCTTCTGAAGTTATTAAAATTTAGAACGTTTGAAAATCACCTATTCTGACATTTCTTCATCCTTTATTTTGTTCCACTAAAATTTATGTTGCTCCACATTTACTGCTTGAAATAGAAATAAAAATAGCTTGACTTGCATTATAGTCATTAAAAATTCAAAAGATAAATATAACTTTACACATAAAAAATTAGGGAAAAATCCTGAATGATACGAAAAATCGTGGATTTGATTTCTGAAGAAAATAACAATAGATATGTCACTTACTCTACAGTGTTGCTGCCGTTGTTGTATTGCGAGTGCGAAAAACTTCGTACCACTTGGAGTAAGCATCGACGATAACCAGATAGTAGTGAGCAGGATTCCAGATCGGTTTTCTTCGACGATTTGGCAGCATCTGCAAAGGAACTGCAATGTCGAACACAGTTTTTTACGTCATCGTCTATGTTTGGCCAGTAAATGAAGTTTCTAGGCAACTCACATGCACTTCCAGAAAAGTGCAGAAATGACGATCTGATCAACAAACGTTATGCTTGAATAATCTGCTGGCTGTCTCGTCTGACGAAGAACACATAAAAATGTGGATATTTTTGCTCTATGCGTTTTAAGAATATGTATTGATTTTGTAAGGTTCGTAAGTGGTTGTCTTCGGCCCCTTTTTGCATAAGATTGCTGCAGAAAAACTGCCGAAGAAAACCACTGACGAAGACGTTTGATACCATATATGAAATGATAAATGAATAATGAGATGTGAAACGAGAAGAAATATGTGTGAAACGCGAAACTCCATAACGCAGTTGATTCTTTTGTTTCCTTCGATTCTAGAATGGCCAAATACCACTTAATATGGATATTTAATATGGCGACTAATGGTTTCTAGAAAACAACTTAAAATGTTCTATTCAATATGGATGTTTCCGGAACCGGGATTATACAGAAACGTCAAAGATCGAGTCCAGACGTCATTTTAAAATTCAGGAAGGTGATTTCTGGTTTGTGGAAAACTCACAAAGGACCAAATACACTGGGGTCGCTTTTTACGCGGTTGGTTGTACCGCATTTAAAAGATTAGATTGGATAAACTTATACTAAACTTACCGCGTACAAATGATCTTCCAAATCGAGTAAAAATAATCCGCGTTATTGTGAAGATATCTCGTTTAAAAAAACGCATATAAACAACCCGCGTAAAAAGCGACTGCAGTGTACCATTCAATATGGATATTTCTGGAACCGGGATGATGCCCAGAGGCCTTAACACCAACTCCGGGTGCCGTTTTGAGCGTTTGAGCGTTGACGTTGCTTTTCGGATAACGGCATTTT
The DNA here is from genome assembly GCF_029784165.1 of Wyeomyia smithii. NCBI lineage: Eukaryota > Metazoa > Arthropoda > Insecta > Diptera > Culicidae > Wyeomyia > Wyeomyia smithii. The sequence continues at coordinate 27,227,351 of NC_073696.1, read as the reverse complement.
TTCCAATTTTCGAAAAACTGACAGCGATAAAAAGCCAGCGTAAACAATACACTTCAAACTACTTGTGCGTTGGTGGAACCCGGAAGTTAAAAAGACTATTTATTACGCCGCAAAAAGTTACGGGCTCCTCAGAAAATTCCAAAAGAAGATCGTAAAAACTCGGACACCTTTGCCGAATTCAAAAGTGCTAGAAACTCAGCCCGAATAACAGTTAACAAAGCTAAAACGGCTTGTTGGAACCAATTCATAGATTTGATTGAATTAGAATAGAATAGAACCATTTACCCCTCGCTTCATCCTCCACTAATCACAATAAGAAATTCCTTGCAAGTAAAAATGTGATAGAGCTTTGATACTGAATCTATAGACCGCACCAGAAAGTATCGACGGGCACACTTAGAAGTAACTGAATAATAAGTATTTTGATTTCTGAGTTCAATTGTTACTATGCAAACATTTTCTCTGATATATATGTATTCACTTACAAATACCTACTGCTTTATGCTGTTCCTCATCATATACCGTATCCAAGATGGCGGACTTCTCCTCTAACCGTCTTCATAAGGTTCTGCACAGACGCTCTTCCAACGGAAGTGGTCACTTCAATCCAGCCTTTTTTTTTTAATTTTTCCACTGTATTTGCTGCTCTGACGTGTTTCCTGAGGTTTACATTCCAAAATGTCTCAATTGACCGTACTTCCGAGCAATTTGTCTGATTCATGTGCTTTAACACAAAAATGACTTCGTTGTCTTCAAACCACTTCTGAGTGGCTTCGCATAGTGGCAGGATTCCAAATTAGGCCAAAACACTACTGAGCCTGTATGTTGACGAATCATGGACAGCAATCTCTTTTGCAAGTAGAGAAATTTTGCCACACTCGCATATTGCCTGATTTTTCTTCTCTTCTCAAGGGTTTTCCTTCCCGTGCCGTGTAGAAATGCGGTCCTGGCAAAGTTTTATAGTCCAGTTTTACGTATCATCTATTATAATACAGGCATCATTTTTGCAAGAGATGTCATCGTACAACTTTCTGGCTCTCGGTTTGACCTACCCAGTTTGTTTTGGACTTCTTTTCGGCATAGGCTGCTTCTTTTATGTCTTCAGACCAAGTCTCTTAGCTCGTACAACGTTCGATACAGATGTAACCACCTTTTCCGCCTCATCACGCCTCATCAAACATTTTCTTGAATTCTTGTCAATTTCCCAACTACTGGACCACGTTCTTGGTCACTTTCCGGTAAATCCTGGAAAAAGTTCTCCTCAGCATACCTGCGGATCGCAGTACGGATGGCTTTGACGTTTACTCCTTCATCTTTCGCCAACTTTCTCAGCGACAGTCCCCATTTGTGCACGAAAGTCCTCGCATTTCGAAACAAGACCGGAAAAAAACACTGTGTTCGCACGGAGATGACTGAATTAATGTAAACAAACTTACGCAGTCAATTCGAAGCACAGAGATCGACTCACGTTTGAAAGGCGTTATTTTTTCTGCGTGCCCTTACTTTCTGGTGCGGTCATAACATGGAACACAATAATGATTTTAGCTTATCAAAACTCAATTGGGCACTTAGCAAATCAAAGAGCTTTTCGGTTGGTCCAGACAAGATTGGGTATCCCCTTCTCAAGAACCTGCCACTAATCGAAAAAACCACATTACTATCATTATACAACGAAATTTGGACAACAGGTTATTATTCACCGGAGTGCTCAAATCTCAAAACCAGATAAGGATATACCTATCACAGGCAAGTGCAGGCCAACAACACTATTAAATTGCATTGGGCAAAGTCTTGGAGAGCTGGTTAACCGGCGATTGCTGCACGAATTAGTGTCTCAAGGTCTACTTAATAATAGACGGTTCACCTTTCGTCCCGACAAAGCTGCTGACGATTATTTTCATCCACTATACAACCGGGCCTTCCGTTCGACCTCCGGTTTGTTTGTCACGAGTCTTACTAAAGCAGTCACGGCAGAATGTGGCCAACTACCCTATAAATAATGCCTGTTAGAATGCCTGGTTAGAAAAAGTCGATTAAGGCATCTAACATTGAACCTGACTCTAAAAAAATCGATTTACGGCCTTTGGATGTCATCCCGGTTCTGGAAATGCTCGTTGAAGGTGATATTTGGCTTTTTCCAAAACCAGAAATACCCATATGAGAGGTATATGGTTATTTTTGGCTGTTTTCCAGAAATCGGGGGTATTATATCCATTCCGGAAATAGTATACACTAAAGTCGCTTTTTACGCGGGGGATACGTGCCGCGTAAAAAACATCGCGTAAAAAACCGCGTAAATTCCGAAATCCGTGTAAATTCCGGAATCCGCGTAAAAAAAAACCACATAAATTTCGGAATCCGCGTAAAAAAACCCGCGTAAAAAACGACCTTAGTGTCCCAAGTAACATTTTCATTGCCTTACAGTTTTATTTGTGTTTTATTATTGTTTTATGAAAGCTACGATTATTCATTTCAGTTTTATGATGTATTTATCAAAATTTTGTTGGTTTTATGTCACTGCTGTGCTTATAGCATCTTTCACATCGTTTTCAAAGCAATAAAAAAACTTCACCTTCATTCAATTCCGTTTGCTCTGGACATATGTTTTGTAATGACTATATATGTCTCAATACGGCTACGAAATAAAGCTTTTATAGAACCATCAAATTTTTTCTTATTGTGGTTTTAAAAAAGAGCATAGCTACTTACTACTATAACCACAGACAAAAGACATGCTACTCGATGACGATTTAATCGACCAAAAAAATAACGATAATTTTGAAATTTTGCTTAGTGGGCAATAATACCGCTAGTGTCTTATAGCGACACATTCATTATCAAAGACAAAAACCATCAGTAATACCGCTCAGGTTGATTTAAGCAAGCGTGCACACCCATTAGCAAAGACAAAAACCGTTTTGCGAAAATAAGTTAGTAGGCAATAAGCTCACATGGTGGCGCATATTTGAAGTACATTTATATTTAGTTTCAAAATGAATAACAATAAATGGAGGAAAATCAAAAGTAGTGGTTATTTCAAGCGGAAAGTAAAGCAGAATTTTCTAAAAATTCTCAACTCTGACACATTGAACGGGCACAACAGTTAAACAGGTTTCACCTTTTTCGATTATCTGAACTACCTTGAATGACATTTTGAACTAATGGCAAGATAAAACTAGGGATTAAACACAGACAAAGATCTAAGTAGCGAACGGATACCAACGCAATGAAACTTTGTTTTGATATGATTCACGCACATTGTTCGGAACTGTCAAACGTTTAAAACCGTACTGCCATTATATAAACCGTCGTAAAACCGATAGGGAATGGATAAAATTGTTTGGTTTCGTATAAAGCCGTTTGATCTAGATATTAATTTCAAGATGCCACAGTAGGAAAAAAACAGTTCTGTTGCAGTATTAGAAAAGTTTAACATGCTTTATTTAACTATGTTAAGAAATACAGCTGCAATTTTATCGCCATGTTTAAATAATATTTTTCAGCTGAACAAAATTGCAGTTTTCTTCTTTCTTCTTTTAAAATAGGGTTTCGATTTGAAGAATGGTAAACTTCTACACTTGTTTGCCGGAATTCAGTGAGTCGTAATGGCTTACACGAAGTAGAACAACAAATTATTAATTCCTGACAATTTTAAAAATTATTCTCTAATTAGACAATTTTGAAGGCGCATCTTTTTTAAGGCCCTATCAGATAAAAACCACCAAAAATTTGCAATGTTAAGCAAACCAACCAGATTTTAAAAGTTTCGAATGGAGGAAAGCATTTACCACCATCATTTAAGCAGCCACCAAAGTGTCAAGCTCTTAATGAGAAAGCGTTTGTTTTGTTTTATTGAATTCATTCATAAAACACTTTTGCTGGCCTTTAGAAAAAACAATTTTGTTTTAAAATAGTTTTAAAGATGTTGTACTAAGATGGTGAAAAGCACAAAATGAAGTGCAAATGTTCTTATGAGGGTTTTTATTTAAGGTTCTCACATCGTTTCATAGAGTGGGCCCTCCTGACCTATATGCAGCTTTATAGTAGTTTAGAAGTGGCACTAATGACGCATTTAGTTTTAAATAAGGTTTCATGATATTTATCACATTTACTGCTATAAATCTATTTCAAAACTTAAAATGTTATTTGGGTGTATTAACCATTAAACAAAAGTAAAATTTCCCGCTTTATGTTAAACACGTAGCAGTATTCTACAATCGAATACTGCAATAAACGAAGGAAATCCGGTAAAAACTAGCTCAAACTATTAGCACTGTCGTTTATTATATTCAGTTACTAGCTGACCCGGCAAACTTCGCCCCGCATATTTTTGTGTTCAATTTGATAATTTTAAATTTGCAAACTCATTGATTGCTTGCGATTTGTTTATATCGTTTGAAATGATTGGTTTTATCGGAACGACAACATCCTCGACTATTGGCATTTGTACACCACCTCTATTCTGGAAATACCCATATTGGGTGGTATTCAGTTATTTCCTTTGTTTTCCAGAAACTGAAAGTGATCATCTTCGAATTTAAAATGGTGTCCAGGGTCAATGCACGGCTTCTATACATCATTCCGATTACGGAAATATCCATATATAGTAGTATTCGGTTATTTTCGGCTGTTTCCCAGAAGTTGCCATCTTACAATTCAAAATGGTGTCTGAGGTCAATTTTTAGCTGGTCATTTTTCGGGCAGAAACCGGAAGTCACCATCTTAGAAGTCAAAATGGTGTCTTTGATCGATTCTAGCTCCTGTGTATCATTTTGGTTCCGAAGATACTCATATTGGATGGAAATCGCCCATTTTTGGCTGTTTTTCAGAAACCGGAAGCTGCCATCTTACAATTCATAATGGTGTCTGAGATCAATTCTCAACTCCTTGCATCATTCTAGTTCCGGAAATACTCGTGTTGGGTGGTTTTTGGTCATTTTTGGCTATTTTCCAGAAATCCGAAGTCGCCATCTTGGATTTCAAAGTGAAGTTTGGAGACGATTTCTGGCCTCTGAGCGTCATTCTGGTTAAAGAAACACCCATATTGGGTGGTATTTGGTCATTTTCGGCTGTGTTCCAGACATCAGAAGTCGCCTGAGGTCGATTTGTGGCTTCAGTGCATCATCACGATTTCGGAAATACCCATATTGGGTAGTAATTGGTCATTTTTCGCCTTTTTTAAAAAACCGGAAGTCGCCATCTTGGATTTCAACATGGTATTTGTAGATATTTTCCGGATAGTATCAGAATCGACCAGAAGCTCCTATCTTCAATTTAACAATGGCGTCTGGAGTCCAGCTTTCGCTCCTGTGCATCGACTCAATCATTTTAGTTTTTTCGGAAAACCTGGTTGAGATATCTGTTTAGTTTGTATGGGAGGGGTGCCGAACCACCATGAAAATATTTTCTGCTCTCAAAAACCTCCACATGCCAAATTTGGTTCTATTTACTATTAGTTCTCGAGCTGTGCGAAATTTGGGTTTCGTTTGTATGGGACCCCTCCTCTACGGAAGAGGGAGGGGTGGTCAACCATTATGGACATATTTGTTAACCCAAAAAACATTCACATGCCAATTTTCGTTCCCTTTTCTTGATTAGTTTTTGAGATGTGCAGAAATTTGTATCGGACCCCTCCCTTCCAATGCAGGGAAGGGTCTCAAATCATCATAGGAACCTTTCTCGGCACCAAAAACCCCTGCATACAAAGCTAGTTTCCGAGCCTATATGGATCAGACAGACAGACCGGACTGCATTTTTATATGTGTAGATAGATAGATTATAGATTGTTATATCAGTTTGGTTCATTATTATTTCAGTTATTAAAATGCTTCATTACCGACTGGTCAGTTATGTGGAAAACCACACAAGGCTCGGAAGAAGCTTTCAAGAATTCTAAAAAGTCAGAATAGAGATTCATACACCCAAAACAAAGGGGGAAGATTTTATTACTTTTGAAGAATATTTTATTACTTTAGGTGTCTTAAGATCATACATTAGACACAAAGGGGAATACACAATAAGTAATGAATCAACACGCTTGTATACGTTTCTGCAGGAAAAATACAACAAAAAGCCGCAACGCACGTGTTAGTGGAACTTCACTCGTTGCATTTGTATTGGTGCAATGTACAGGTTCATTTCAGCCCCCTTCACTCACACATATGCACAATCTTTCCGGTAACGTACTAGCATCAAATGTCAGAATATTCATTCGCATTAAAGGCTGTATTCAGCTGTGTTTTATTTTTCACGTGCGTTTTATAATTTTAAAACGATGTGATCAAATATATCAACAACGTGACATATTTGAACTAAAGAAATATTTTCTATTATGCTTTCTTCATATGAAGATTTCAAAGCACATGAGGGCACATAAAGTAATAAATTTCACAACATTGAGGAATGGAAAAGCAACACTTATGGTCACAGTGGTATATTCAATTTGAGGGTCGTTTTTCGATTGCCGTTTCGTTTTGCCGATAGCCTGCATTACACGCACAATTTTGAGAAACGATCTATGACAAACTAATAGTTCCCAAGTAATACTACAAGTTTATCCAACAGTACCCTTACTCTCATGCCTGAAGTGTGAGAGCCCACATTCAGTGCGATATTCAGCCAGTATTCACGTTGAATATCATAATAAACACAAACTTGTAGTACTATTTATTAACTACAAGTTTGTCATTCAACGTTTCCCAAAATTGTGCGAGTGAAGCGAGCTAACGGCGAAACGTAACAGCAATCGAAAAAACACCCTTAAATTTAATATGCCACCTTGACCATAGATGTTGCTTTACCATTCCTCAGTCTCGTGAAATTTATTACCTTACGTGCCTTCATGTATTTTTGAATCGTCATATGAAGAAAGCTTAATAGAAAATATTATTGTCCTTGAGGAGCGAGCTATCGGCACGCGACGCAACCTTGGCTTATGGTGTATCGAAAAATCATCTATTTATTTCATTTATAACAATAAACAGCTTAAACAACATACAAACTAAACAACATATAACAAATGCTAACAGCGATCTAAGTCAGCTATGAATGCAGTTTTTGAGGAGTCCAGACGATCTCCAGAGAATGATATTTTATAAAAGTAAAACTGAATAAACTTTAGAACGTTTTCGCATTCTTCCGCGTATCGCAAATGGAAAACAGTGTGTAGTTTAAACAAGAGGTCCAAAACCGATACAATGCTGCTACAAGGGAACTTAATGTTGTCCAAGATTACGAAGAATTTGTTGTTGATGTTTGCAATAGAACCAAAAGCCACTATGAATGGCTGTACATTTTTCCCCAAGTTCCGAGCTTCCAGTTGTCGAGACGCGATGGTTTCCTCTAAAGTGGCCTCTGTCTACAAGTAGTGTTGTTGAAAATCAACAGACATTAATGTATGTAACGTATAAATTTATTTACCGCCAGTACACAAATGAACGCTTGTCTGCTTTGCAATAAGGACGGTTTTGTGCGTTTTCTACCTCCTATTTTTATGAAGTATTGACGAATTATTAATGGCAATGCGTACAACGCGAGAAATATGGAGTACTCTAAAAGAATAAGCTATAATTATGACAGGTTTTAAATACTGAACAATTTACAAAAAAGCAACTAAATAGATTTTTTTTTGTTCATCAACTAAATATATTATTTATGATCGGATTGAAACTTTACTCAGATGTTCCTATGGGCTATAGATATCATTTTGTGCTATTAGTATTTTTTTTAATCATGACTCAGTTTTGAGAGAGTTTTATATAAAAATGATATTGATTAAAAATATTTTTGAAGCCAGAACGATTTGTTTGATCGGTAAAATGTCTACGTTGTAAACAATATTATTTTTTCTAATGAAAATATTCGCCGTTTAACAAGATAAAAAATTTACGGAAAAAACATAAATAAATTGAATATTAGAAAAACATATTTTTAAAAATCTGAATTTTTCTCTATGAAAACCACACAATGTTAGTTTAACATTGATAGTTGTTCGAACTTAGCATGAATCAAGCATAAAAAGATAAAACTTTTAAAAACAATTTTTTTTTCAATTTTTTACTGGGTATTTTTTAAGGACAAAATTACTGTTTATAACTCTGCCGAAGATACCTTATCAAATATTTTAAATATATTTGTTTTATTTTCAGAAGTTTTGAACTTTTTGCTTCTACTGTGTTTATTTTCTCTGGAGAGACAACACTGTTATCTAGAAACTCATCTGACTCTAAAAATAAATGTAACCATCAATACCGGTTTTACATAAAACCTTTTCAAAAATCAGTTGTTATTTACAAAAATTATCAATAGCACAAAATGACATCTCTAGCACGTTGGAACATCAGCGTAAGGTTTCAATCAAATCAAAAACGACAGTTAATAAATTATATAGAGATTGGGACGTTTTTTGAAAAATTGCGCTATATTGAAATTTTAGTTTTTTTTTTTTGTTGCTACTGCTGAGACGCAGAACTGTGTAAAATGAAGAGTATTTCAAAAATAGAACTTGACAGAACTTCTATCGTTTTTACATCAATAGGAAAACTTCGTCAAAAGCGTCTTGCGACTAACAAGAAAAACTCATTACTAATCCAATTGACTTTTGCCTACCAGTGAGTTGAAAATGGTCTGTAAAAATAGAAGCCAAATTGTTCAATAAATCCATGTCCTCGACAATTAGCTGTTTGTAGTTTTCGAAAATGTTTTTGAATCGGCGAACGAAAGGGAAAATACGTTCCTCGTGCCTAACATGATTCGGCAGAATTTTTTTGAAGTCCACAGATATCTGTTCATAAGAACGTGAATTAATAAATAAAACTTGTTACAAGATGATCGATATTACTAATTGATGCACATCCACATAATAGGTTAAGACATCCCAATCTCCGAACGCTAATTTTCCCGTGACCGACTGGAAACGTCGCAGTGGGTAGCTGGTAATCCATAGGTTCATAATTTCTTCCTTTCGATCAAATCCGATTATGTTCAATTTGATTTTGGCAGCTGCGGATTGAAATAAACACATTGAATGAACAGCAATTGGAAAAAATGTTCAAATATAAATTATAATTAAAATTCGATTCAAAATTAAACACAAAGTCACAGTCACAAAAATTCAAATAACATAAATGTTTCACTGTATTGAAATAAAAATTAAAACAAATATTACAATTTATATTCGACTTAGAACTAAAATGAAAACCATAACATTTAAATTATTATTATGAAAATAAAACTATAATCAATTTTTTTATTCAAATTATCTTTAAAATTAAGATTAGAATCAAAACTGAAATTAAAATAATTTTAAAATGGAAAATATATTAAAATATGTTAAAATTGAATTAAACTTAAAATAACCATTAAAATTAATATTAAAATGTATGAATTGAAATTTAATTGAAAATAATATTAAAATTGGTCGGCTTGCAGCCAAACCGAACCAAGCGTCAAAAACATTATATCGAGTAATCGGTGTTCAAAGTTTAACCACCCCGTATAGTTTCAGCAAGCTGCTGCGGAGAATTTTTCGTTATAGTATCATTATGAGCTGTTCGAATGATCTCGTTTTTTCATGAAAGATAAATTATTAATTTTAACATTCCTAGTGAAAACTCAATTTCGAAAATAAACGGTGCTTCGTTCGGTTTGGTCGCACGCCGACCAATTTATAACAAAATTTATATCAAAATTTAAATTAAAATTAAATTAAAATTAGATTAAAATTGAATTAAAATTAAATTAAAATTAAATTAAAATTAAATTAAAATTAAATTAAAATTAAATTAAAATTAAATTAAAATTAAATAAAAATTTAATTAAAATTAAATTAAAATTTAATTAAAATAAATTAAAATATATTAAAATTAAATTAAAATTATATTGAATTAAATTAAAATTAAAATAAATTTAAAATAATATAAATTAAAATTGAATTTAAAATTAAAATTGAAATAATGTTAAAATAACATTAAAAATTGAATTTAAACTGAATTGAAATTAGAATAATATTAAAATTGATATGTATCAGAATTATTAAATTAATATTAAAAATTGAATTGAAATTAACTTTGAATTTAAAATGTGAATCAAACTTGATATTGACATTAACATTGAAATATATATTTAAATGAGATTGAAAATTAAAACTAATACCCTAATTTGAATCGAAATCCGAATCATAAGTTATATTTTAATTCAAATTTTAATTAAGTGAATTTCAAACCAATCTGTTGAATTTAAATTTTACATTTATAGAATATGTTTCACCTTGGCATTGATCACGTTCTTCGGCACTTAATTGATTCCATTGATCTTCAAATCGTTTTGGACTTTCTGGCTGTTGTTCATTTTCTGCTGTGGCTGCTGTTGGATTATATATACCTTTCTTGAATCTTGTATCATGCTGTTGCATATATTTATACCGAGTAAATAGTAACCCTGCAGCTGCCTGGTTCTGACTCTTCGGAATGTACCAGGTACGTGGGTCTTCATGCGGCAACTGGTTACAAATGATTTGTACCATTTTAGTAGAGTCCGATGCCAGAATTTTTCCTTTTCCCAACACGAAGAAATGTTCAACTACAGCATCTATGATATATTCTCGACATTCCGGTGTGCTCAGATTACTTTCATTGTCGTTGTTGGCAATATCAAGGAATTTACGTCCTGATTCTGATCGCTCACAAATTTTTAGCAAACTCTGTTGGACAGGACATTTTACGTAATTAAATACTCTTAATCATTATGCGCTATGAAACTTCTTAAATTATAATATAATATATATAAATATATAAATATATAAAATATAAATATAAAATTAAATTTAAATAAAATAATATATATATATATTTATATATATATATATATATATATATATATATATATATATATATATATATATATATATATATATATATATATATATATATATTATTTTATTTAAATTTAAAGAAAAATTAAATTAAATTAAAATTTAAATTAAAGAAAGAGAAAGGAGGGTAACATTTATGTAGTTTTGGAACGGTTTAAGAGAAATAAAAGTATATTCAAGTTCGATTCTAGATATATAATCAGACAATGAGCAGTGCAGTCACCAAAAACAGTAATCTGATTGAAACCGTTTTCATCGACTTTTTTACTAAAAACAAAGTTGCTTCTCAGATTTTCTATTGACAATCTGTATTCATTCCATTTTTTCCTGTTGTTATCTAGAAACTAACATTTTTATTGCTAAAAATAGTGACATATTTCGTGAGCTGTGGGGTCTCTATGTATGAAATTTATCTATCAGCAAGCCATCGTATAATGGAACCTCGACTGAAAGAGTAATTGAGACCCAACCACTAAGCTATGCATTTTTTTTATATTCTTAATAAATTTCAAAGCTCACGCCGAAAGTGTCCACTATAAAAAAAATCATCTTCAATTTTTGGTATTCGAAGTACATCTTCTAAGCATATTACTACCGAATCAATCACTAAAAACTGCCGTATAAAAATACATTTGAGCGAGAAAGAAAAATCATGTACCGAACGAAAAGCAAAAAAAATCCTTAAAAAAACATTTCAAACAGCTAAAATTTCACAAATGTTCTGAAGCTTCACTGGCTTTTTCAGATTTTTTCCTGATAATTTCAGGTTTTTTCTAGGCAACACCCTATGAGTTATTCATGAACGGTGAGTTTTTGAAGAAAAGTGCTTCGCAGTTTTAAAAAGTCGAAATTAAAGACTCGGCGCCTCTGACGAAAGCAAAATCAAGGGCGAGAATGTTCTCATCCCGAGAATACAAATCATTTTGAACGATTTGCCTTTTGAATTCAAACGTTTTATATATAATATTACATACAGACCTTGGAACAGAATTGCAAGAATACCAGGAAAGTACTAGCATGTTTTCATAAATCGTAATCCTATAAGAATCTCTCCATAGAGCTAAAAATGAGTAATTTTTTATTATGCATACTTACTTTATGTGCGCATACTGGTGCTGGTAAGTTTACTTGGCATGCCTAGTTTGCCACAATTAATTTTAACGATCGTAAAAAATCCATACGATCTCGCAAGTTTGGCATTATATTCTGGAGTTCTCCTATATTTTCTTTAAAGTACCAGAAGTCGTCGAATTTGACTCCTGCTTTTTCAAGGTGGGGTTCAATTCGTTCTAAGCCATGGGACTTCAGGAAGTCGCGAGCTGCTGTGTCTGCCATAATCGTCACAATTATCTGTTGAACGAAAAGTATCGCTGTGTTATTTTTTGAGGTTTCCGTAAACACAAATCACAAACGGAAGCTCTGTAGGTCATTGAAACCGCACTGAAATGTGTTTGTGGCAGTCATTTCTATTTCCATGAACACCAACAATAATTCTGGAAAAAGAACCAACCCTTACCTAGATACTTTTCCGTATTAAATATTTAATCGTGAACCGGCCACTTTTTGATTCGCATGTTCAGATCACTGTTTCTAACTTGAAAAGAAAAAGCTGGTACACTGCGATCAGAGTTGCCGGAGATGATTGCAAAATCATTGATAGCGAATATAAGATTTCTTCTTCGTTTGGTTTAATGCAATTTTCAACATCGCTTGTATCCGCTTGCGAGAACGCAAATGTTTGTGTTTTCCTTCAACGCATTGTGTTTACCAATCATGATATTATTCCCAAAGGCATATTGCATATAAAGGTTTGGAAATCATCAACATGTATGGTGGAGAAGAAACGTACCTGGCAGCTCTTGACACATTGTTTTCTTTTTCCCATATGTGTACAATGAACAAATTAACACACGTACACCGGATGAATTGGAGAAGGAAGAAACAGCAACTAGTCATCTAAGGTGTCATTCAAAAACCATACTATTAGGTGTTGAAAAAAGGGGTTATTATAATTGAGAGGCTGAATATGAACGACTTGAATCACTCAGTTGGTGACTGTTAACATTATAATTTGCACAGTATACTAGATTTTGAAACAAATTGTGTATCCCATAGAATCCCATAGTTATCCTACTTTAACAGAGGTTTTGGAATTCTGGGTAAATCGTAAAAGTAAATTTACACTAGTTGCTGGTGAGTGTAAAGCAAATTATCTTTTATATGACAACGAATTTTTGGTCAATGTAGTTGTTACGACCATTATTGGATAGACAAGATCTCGTAAGATATGCAAGATATTTGACAGTGTGTGTCGTTATTTGTCTGGAAATGAATTTTATTACTTTTTAAGTAATAAAATTATTACAAAAAGTAGAATTTTTTGTTGTTACTTTTAAAGTAACAAGGAAAACTTTTGCGTGTAGTTTATACATGTTTTAGTTTTAATTGTTGAATGCAAGCAGTGCCATGACGTCATAATTTTGCAATCAATGGTGACTAAAGAAAAGCAATCTGGAGTTTTAAACATCATTTAAATAATTTTTAACATTAATTTTCAAATTTGTTATGCTCAATAAAGTCAAATCACACCGGATTTTTTTTTTAATAACAAATATTTATTTACAAAAATAATTACAATTAAAGATAAACACAAAAATCTGACTGAACATCTTAAATACTATTTAACATTTGTAATAATTCAACTTACTAAAAGCTGAAAGCATATTTTCCAAAAGTTTTCCAAAAAAATTTTCGTTGATTCCATCTTTTGTTCCTGAGGATATTTTTAAATACAAAGAGTGACGAGTTTTTGTAATGTTTCATATTGTACACAATTGTTTCTGAGACTATCCATAGTATTGTTTTATACTGTTTGTTCTTTGGTCCAATATACACATCAAGAATTTTTATCATGTGTTTCATATTAATTTTGATATGATTTCTAACTATTTCTTCTACCCAGTTCCAAATTATTTTTGATTTTGCACATTCGTAAATTCTATGTAAGTTAGTATCCAACATTTTACAGATTTCGCATTTGTTTTCAGATTGGCCTCGAACTTTATATGCGGTTAGCTTATCCTTGTTTGGGAAAATATCATTTAAAATTTCAAACAGCATTGATCTAGCTTCTGAGCTTAAGAAATTCATGCTAAAATTGTCCCATATAATGAGCCAATCATAATCAGGTAGTTTAGTTTCTATCTTTGCTTGGAGGTTACGTTTAGATATAAGCGAGCTATAAATTAATGCAACTGTGTTCAAATAATCTGTATGTTTGTAGTCTTTGGCAGCGTTAATTGAATTAACCGTGTCTTGAGACAATTTATCTATGCGGTTCCAGTTAAGTAAAAAATGAACTTTATTACTGACATGATCGTTTCTACCGTATAATAGTTATTTAATAAAGAGAGCTTTCAGTTTAGATTCGACATCGACCAATCCTAACCCACCTTGGTCGTAAGGCAAAAATAGCTGCGAGAATTTAACTTTAAAGATTTGTGAGCCCCAAAAAAATTGCATTACCATTCTAGTCAACTCATCAACATGATGTCTCTCCGGAGGTAAAAGTTGTCCAATGTACCATATTTTACTCAGCACAAAAGTATTTAAAATCCAAGTTTTTTGGACAAAATTCAAATTTCTAATGCCAGTACCATTGATGGTGGCTTTACATTACACATAGCAATCGAATGATTAAAATTTTTATTTATCATTTCATTCCAATTTTCAAGTAATATCATTCCTAAAACTTTCAACTGTTTCTCCTCTCGAATGAGTTGAGGGCCCAATATGCAATTATTTAGCCTTAAGAAGGCTGACTTCTTAATATTTAGTTTGATGCCAAAGGTGTCACTATAGTGTGTTGCAATTTCAATGACCTTATCAAATTCTTCATTGGATCTAATAATTATTGTTATATCGTCTGCGTATGCTACAATTTTAAAAAAGGTATCCTCTAGCAGAATCCCAGTTACAGAGTGGTAGATTTCGCGGATTAGTGGTTCTAGATAAATAACGAATAAAGCCATCGACAAGGAACAGCCTTGTCGTACAGATTTTTCTATTTTGAAACTGCTTGTTAAAATGCCATTGAAGATCACTTTTGCAGAAGACACTTTGTACAGGTTTTTTATACAACTTATAAGCTGCGGTGGACAATTATATTTCTGTAGGACTTTCCATAACACACTATGATTAACATTGTCAAAGGCTTTCTCCATGTCTAAACTTAGAATTGCGGTCTTGAAACAGTTTGAACCGTTTGCCTTAGCTATAACTGTTCTGATTTGATCAAGAGTGCTAATGCAAGATTTGTTAGCAACGCATGCCGTCTGTCCGTTGTCTAGAATGCTACCCATTAAATTTTGAATGCGATTGGCGAGAATTTTTGCAAAAATTTTGTAATCACAGTTTAAAAGACTTATCGCTCGAAAACCAGAGATATTTTTGGAGATACCAGATTTGGGAATTAATGTTATGATTCCTTCGCAAAAGGACGAAGGGGGGCAAACATTATCCTGCAGTAACGCATTGAAAAGTTTGACCATATCGTCTTTAATCAAATCGAAATGTTTAGAATAAAATTCGTAGTTAATACCATCCGGTCCTGGGGTTTTCTTTTTGGTACAACTATAAATCACTTGTCTCACTTCCTCTTCTGTAATGTTCAAGATTAAGCTTGAGGACTCTTCTTCGTTTAGGCTCTTTTTCACATAGTTGAGGGAACTGCACTCTTTTAGATTACTGTCATTTTTGAATTGTTTGGAAAAATGCTCATAAATATACCCTTTCAAATTCTCTGTACCACTCACAATGGTATCTCCGTCGAGTAATTCAGTAATTGTTCGATTTTTAAATATTGTATGCCTAGCTATTATTTGATAGATGTTGAGTTTTTCATCAGTAATTATACTGTTTCCGGACAATTTTTCCTCCAAGTTTTTAATCTTCTCACTTTCAATTTTAAAAGAGAGCTTTTACAAAATTCATTTCCAAAGTATCATCACTATTATTGTCTTGTCTACTAGAAAGCTCGAATAGTGTTCTGTACAGTTCAGATTGTCTTTGTGTAATATTACGGTTAAACTCTATACTTTTAGTTCTATAAAATTGTTTAACTTTCGGCTCATTTCAAGATGGATTGACAAAGTATTTTTTTTAATTCTTTTAGCACCAATATTTAGTGGTTAATTTGTGGTTTCGAAATACAATTTGTGGTAATTTGTGGTTGAGTAATTTCTGAGAAATTTTCAAAAAACTGAGTCAAGCCATCTCTGAAAATGATTTCGCTTCAAATGAATCGGACAACGATGATATATACATCATTCGAGAGCTCTTAATTTGTGGTTCACGAAAATGTAGTTTTTGTAGGCATAGTTCATATTAAAATAAGTAAAAAACTATTATTTAAATTTTTGAACATTGTTTACCTCTTGTTGTCAACACCGACCGTACGCGGTGTTGGATGAGCATAGTACTGGCACCTGCCGATGTTAGTGCTAGTGGGTTATCAAGAACATATCGACAGTCGTTTTTTACGCGGGGGATGCGTTCCAAATTTGTATGGGCCCGCGTAAAAAACGACTTTTTGAGTTGCAAATATAACAAAAAAAACCGTCCTAAAACGTTAAAACCTCGTTTGAATATGATAGTGGCCAATCTAGAGACCAAAATTCAATATTTTAAATTTAGAGTATTTACACAAGAAATTGTGATTTTTTTGAAAAACTGATATATGATCACTCGTGGCCTAAAACGGAAAACGTGATTGAAATGAGGTCGATATCTTGTACCGTTTTTGAGTAATGGAGGAAAGCAACCCGCGTAAAAAGCGACCTTACTGTATACGACACACAGTTGTCGCTGCCGTTGAAAGCTTTTTTGTTTTATTATTCAGGGGGTAGTTGTAGTAGCATATTCCTGAGACGAGAAAATAATGAATTTTAATTCTAGTCAGGACTCACACCTTTGGGCATTTACATGCGTTTCAACCGTTCCCTACAGTTCTAAGGCCCATTCCCGATCTTCAGGCATCATTTCGGTTTCTAAAATACCCAACAGTCGAATACAGTTGCGTAGTCGGTTACCAAAATATTATTATATTTATCGAAACAAAAAAATGTTCTTTATTATTATCAGGCTGTAATTTATTCCAAGAGTTAAAACGTATGTGCTAATAGATTTTAACATATAATAGATTTTGTATGAGAAAGACCAGATCACACCCCTAGGTGTATTCATTCAGGTTTTTTTTTAAACAATCGGTAACCGGCAAAACTACATTTCCGGAAATGATTCGACCGAAGATCGAGAAAATTACGCTCACATGTCTACGTAAAACTTCACTTATTTTGAGGAAATTTACGTAATACACACGGAGGCTTACATTTGAATTTCGCAGCAAATCTGCACATATAGTATCCCTGCTGTTTACATACTGTTTCACCTAGAAATACTCAGAGGAAGAGATTCGCGGTGAAAAAAATCGCCAATTCGGCAACTGGGTTTCAAATGTCAGAGATGCCAGATCTCTTCTCAAAGCGCAATGTTGACTAACATTCGACTTGTATAATCGGTGGTGACGGTGAAAGTCCTTAAGAATAGTGAAGTGCTTCGCAAAAACTGTTAAGGTGATATATATTTTATGCTTATGTTTAATTTTATACACCTTCACTTATTTTGTTACCTATACACAAGGTTTGTTGAACTCCGGGTAAAAATCACTCCTTCATTGGCAATAGAACAAAAAATCGTATAGAAATGACTACGTTCTTTTTTGTACCTGATTGCAATACCTCTCAATGTGGTGTTACCTTTCTCGTTCGTTTGGCTCAAATTTTGACGGTTCGTTTGGCTCACCGCATATCTCTCCCTCTGAGTATCTCTAGTTTCACCATACTCATCGCTACACGAAAGCTTTCTGAGAAAAAATCATCTTGATGGTCTACCAGCGCCGCGTACGGTCGGTGTTGACAACAAGAGGTAAACAATCTTCAAAAATTTAAATAATAGTTTTTTAATTATTTTATTATGAAGTATGCCTACAAAAACTACATTTTCCTGAACCACAAATTAAGAGCTTTAGATTGATGTATACATCATCGTTGTCCGATTCATTTGAAGCGAAATCATTTTCAGAGATGGCTTGACTCAGTTTTCAGAAAATTTCTAAGAAATAACTCAACCACAAATTACCACAAATTGGATTTCGAAACCACAAGTTAACCACTAAATATTGGTGCTAAAAGAATTTAAAAAAAAATACTTTGTCAAGCCATCTTGAAATGAGCTAACTTTCGGTTTAAAATAGTTAACCCACCAGCCAAATTGGTTTGTACGATAAGCATACCTTTGTTGCAAAGCCTCATATTGAAAACAAAATTCATTTTCACAAACATCGTCGTTAAGAAAAGAAGTATTGATCTTCCAATATCCTTCGCCAATGCTCTGCCCCAAGTCGGTTTGGTTGACATTGATCTTCATTACAATAGCTCTATGATCGGAAAAAGCAACAGCAATTGTTTCAAAGGATAAAACATTTCTTACAAAATCGGGTGGTGCATAGAATCTATCAATACGAGAGGCAGATGGCCCGCGCACGAAGGACCACTGAGTTGAATCTCCTTTAACATCTCTTTCTACATCTTTCAGTCCTAAACCTCTAACAAGTGTTTTTAGTCCATTACAGTAATTTTTTGTTGAACCCTTGGTATCTTTTGCATCTAATATGCAGTCAAAATCACCGCCTATCACGTGGCTTAGAGCACATGTCTTGTTCAAATGGATGGCTATTTCGCTAGCGTAAAACTTTTCTCGTTCCATTTTGTACTGGTTGCCTGCTTGGCCATATACATTAATATAATTTGTATTACCTACTCTTACAGAAACAATTCTTCCGTTGGGATCACAAATGATGTCGTCAGCTTTAATTCCTTTTCGTATTAAAATCGCAGTACCCTGACCATTGTTCACATTCACTATGGCAGAATGCGTAGTTATGAATGAAAAATTATGAAAGGCTACTTCTTGACAAAAAACTATATCCGCGGCAGTGTTACGAATAAAATCATTTAAGAGACTAAGTTTCACACGTGTTTGTATAGCATTTAGATTAATGCTAACAATTACTCGACTAAAGAACATCTTTAAAGTTGAGTTTTACCAGTGCTTTTCAACAAAGACGACTTGCTCCTTTTGTTGGCTATATCCTCGATCCCTTGCAACACACTGTTCTGGCCACTGTTGTCGAAGTCGTTTGGTCCTTCGCGTTTCCATTGATCGACTGCTCCTCGGTGAAACATTTTTCCATTCTCCTCCTTCTTGGGTAAGTGTTCTCAGGGGGGATGCCTCTGTCGCCCTTCTAGTTACTGCTACGTTGGCAGAAGAGTAAGCTAGTTCCTCTAGCTGTTCCAAAACGGCCGTTTCTTCTTGTGGGTCCGAGGATTCAGCACCACAGATTTGGTTTATACCTTTTGTGATGGTTGCAAATGTCACTGGTTGGCGATTCTCATCACCGATAATGGTTGTGTTAACAATTCTCGACTGTACTGAAGGACGTGATGGACAATCTGCCTTTACGTGACCCTCCTCCTTACATACAAAACATCGATTACGTAAGCCTTCATAGAAGATACGGCACTTGAAATGACCGATGTACAGTGCAGGTGGTATTTCCAATTTGACCTCCATATGTACGCCACGCGTACCGTTAAAGGCATCAAAACCAAGATCCGAAGGCAGTTTCTCTCTGACTATTTGTCGTACTGTTCCAAATTTGGCCATTACCTTCGCAATGTCCGCGTCAGTAAATTCGGGTGGGAGATTGAAGATTCGAACATAACGGAAAAATCCGTCTGCTGTTGCCACGTGCACTTGAACCTTCTTACCGTCGCCATATGTAAAGGTTTCCGTTGTCTGTAAACGCTGAGTGGTCTCCTTCATCACCGTCTCATCTTTGAATTTAACGAAAAACGTGTTTTCTGCAGAGTCCCGGCACACCGAGTGTACATCCAAGTCCTTGATTTTGAGATCCCTAGCAATAAAGCTCTTTAAGCGAAGGCATAACGCCACCTTTTCCAAAATCGAATCCAATTGTATTCTTCTTCTGTGTACGATCCATTATCACTGTTCCTTTGTTTTGTAAAACAATAACCGGTGACCTTGGTCCCGGGTTTAATAGTGAAACAAAACGATCGATTGGACTTAACTATAAAAGCGTCTTCACCCGACCGAGTCTCATCCACTTCCTCGATTCGAATATAACACACGTGTAGGACGTTTAGTGCTTTTTAATAAGGTAATTTTTGAATGTATATTTGGGTGACACATAGAACATTTATTATGTTTACGAGCCGCTTCGGGAAGCGTGAGTGTTATGAATCTAGTACATGAGCGTTTCCATGCCAAATGACCTATTGACCAATTTTCGAGTGACTCTGATTTGAATTAAACATTGCACACCTGCCTATGAAACAGCTGGAGAAACTTTTTAGGCTTAGGAATTATTTTTTAAAGTGGCGTTCAGACTTTCTTTTACAAAACTACCTGTGGAAAATACTTTTATAAGCAAGTAATTTTGACTGGAAACGCTCACAAAACAAACTGAGTTTCCGTCAGGGACCGCACAAGCGACGCAAAGGTGCTTAGATATTACGACTGACCGAATTAAAAGCAGATGATCTCTATTCGAGCAATTTCGCCCACTTTTTAAGTTCAGCTGTTTTCCATCGTTTGTCGCCAATACTGGTCGTAAGGCAAATCACCGAGGCGATGTTTACGATTTCCATTCGCACCGGCGGGGTGCTGTCGGACATACGCTGGCAGTAGAAAAATTTGCTAGAAAATTCGGAGAGAACAAAAAATCTGTTACACGATGAATGAGACTTTGAAGCTGTGTCCAAGCGAACATTTCCTGAGGAAAAAAATTGTTTATATTCATGTATGTAGTTTTTCAAACCTGGTTGCAATCATAGCATTATTTCGGCTCACAAGATTGGCACGTTTACCAACAAACAACCACCGCTTGCGAGATAGATACGGATACATAACTATTACAAAAGTGCGGGATCTTCTAACACGAGGAGCGGTGCTACAAATATTTATATTACGAACCGTTTGCATGCTGAAATTTCAGTTCGGATTCTCTGTCATTTATTTATTCTATTTGCCTTTTTCTTTTCTTTTGTCGCTGCTGCCACAGCTCGGTAGGTGACCGCCGAATGTGCTGTACATTGAACTAGTTTTGAAGCTGGCTCATTGTGAATGGGGTGACAGCACAGGACAGGCACAAGCGCGCCAGGTCCCCGATGTTGCAACAAAGTGCACTCGAACTGTCTAGCGCGTTTCGGCAAGGTCGGTAAGGATGGTAGAGAATTTTTAATTCGCGACCGTGGGATATTTATAAAATTTTGAATGCACGTTTTGTTGTCCATTTGTTTATCTCTTCATCTTGTGTGCAACTTTTTGGAACGTATTCAAAGTTTCGCTAGACAATTCGAGGTGCAAAACAGCTGCTCAAGAAATCGACTGTAAGGTAACTTATTCGTAAGCACGCTTTTTTTCCTATACATTGTTACTATATAATTGGTATTTGTTTGCTAGAAATTTTGCTTTTTAGCAAAAAATTTTAAAATTTTATCCGGATTTAAATGTTAATCGACAACAACAAAATTTGGAAATCGATCAAAAATGGCACAGCAGCGTGTTAACATGGACCTTTTTTTCCAGACGCGTCAAACTGGAAAACATAGTCGCGCACACAGAAGTCTTGCCAGCAGCAGCATTGGCTGAAGTTTTGTGTCGACACTTCGCCAGGAACATCACAGAGTAAGTGTCTCTCGCCTGCGACGATCTATTACCGATACATATAACATTTATGACTAAAAATAGAATTTTGAAAGATCATTCCACCGTCGCAATATACAGGGAAATTATGGACGGAACCGGCAGCTGATGAGACGATCGTTCCTCCCTTATAATGGTCGTTTCTGGCTGATGCGTAATATGTATGCGGACACTCGTCTAATAGAGTGTAAAATTTACGACTTTCGTCCATTTTTGATGACGGAGTCCCTTCCGCTTGGGAAGTTGAGTTGAGGCGTTAAAAGCTAGCTTAATGCGAAACCTGTTTAATTGACTTATATATGAGAGCTACGTTTAATGTTTATACTTTCGGTGGACAGCATTTGTATAACAAAAATAAGAAAGAATTCAAATTATTCCCAGCTTGCAACTCTTGGTAATCTATTTTTTATGATAATTTATAAACCTTTCTAGTGCATAGCATGTGCATGTATTTTTTTTCAGCAGTTGATGCCAGCTGAATGTGATCCATCTTCGCCATTTCTCTGTTACAAGATTTGAAAAACCACTATCAATACTCATTCCCTCTGTAGCTTCACGAGCATTGTTGAATAGTGAGTAGGATGATTTGTATGTATGATTTTAAGCCAGAGATGATCTATAGGAAAAATGCTAGAGAGAGATATAAATATATAAATATAAAAAATCAAAAAACTTTGTAACGGATATGCCCTAAGGTTAGCCTTCTCAGCGTTATTCAACTATCTAGTTTCTTCAATACTCTTCCTTGAGTAGCGTTATTTCTGAATGTGTACCACTTGGAGCAATTTTATTGCTTTCATTTGGAAGCTTCAAAAATTTTCTAAAAGATTCAGCATTTACATGTTCAAATAAATTAGAAAACAATCATTCAAAACCAAAAATATTTGAAAGTAGTTCGGTTTTCGATAAATTCTGATGTTTCTTCACCAAAAAATGTGATTAAAATTATTGTTTTTAGAGTTGATACGAGCTAAAAATCTAAAATAGACTATTAAAATAGATTTTTATCTTTTTTTAGGTTTTCCATATAGAAGTTGCTGATCGTTTTTCATTTCTGATTGATCCAAAAATCTCTTGTCTCTTGCTTGCGTAAAAATGTGTAATTTTCATTACGATGGTTTTCTGAGATTGAATGTTTATGAAGAGCACTTTCAGGTACGGGTCTTAAATGGTTGTTATGCGATGCGACTTTTTTCATCCTTAGTTATGTTGTTTTATTGGTGAAAAAAAAAGGCATTACAAAACGAAAAAGATGAGAAATAAAACATTATTCTAAACTTTGTTGGCCGGCATCTTTTTCCTTCCAGGAGCTCCCAGGAGCTTCAGGCGTCTACTCACATTTTTGAAAGAGTCTAGCCGCGACCACCTGCGACCAAGCGTTTAGAACCATTGAGAAAATTTTTGGTTTTTATAGGATACTAACTGAATGTACCCGGCCTTGCTCGTGTAAAAATTTCTGCTTTTTCTATAATTTTCTATATTTCTATATATTTTTTCCAACCCATCATTCAAAATAATATTTCTTTTTTAATTATAACCTTGCTTATATACCACCTTTTTCGTTTCTCCATCTTGAGCTAAAGTGAATGAATTTGCAGGTGAGCCAACCCTCGAGCAAGCGACATGTAATGGACCGCGGAAAAGACGGTGATCTTAATTCTACTTCACATTGTTTAATGGATCGTCCCTGTGACACATGTTAAACCACTTCATAACCTTTATATTAGAACATTTTGTTTGAAAGAATCCGTTAAACAGAATTTTATTCAGAGATTTTTCGAAAATTGCTTCTCCTGACAAATTTGCTCGATGGCTATGTTCCACAACGGCCCAATTATTGCTTGCTATGTCTTCTCGTTTTACTTTTTTGTGTAAACAATATCAATATCATCCTTATACATCAGTTTTCATGAATTAATTAACAATTTGGAAATAAGGGGACTATCTTCACATTTTCCTCAAGTTTTAAATAACTTCCAATGCAAAAAAACAACCCTCACTATACCAAACGTTCAGACAATTTTCGGTTTTGGGGAGTCAGCTCTGACCTATGAACCTAATATCACTTGAATATTTTTTTTCTTGAATTTGAAAATAGCGTTGGACGCCCATTGTCATTTTCTGAACATAGTTTTTCTCTAGAAATATTGACATTATTTAACCATTTCACTTAGTTTTACACAGCTTGACAGAAAGCAATAATCGCGGAATTGGTTTCAAAACAACGTTTCAATATTACGTCCAAGCCTTCTTCTCTATTTTAGTAACCTTTCCAGAAAATGTGCCGGACATGAATATTTGGATTATAGACGTCATCTTGATATCGAAAATATACATATTGCAGAGCATATATTCGTTTTTCACAAAATTCTGAAACCGGACGTCACCATATTGAATTTAAAAAATGCCGTTGGACTATTATTTCTGGTTTCTAAAGGTCATTCTGGTTCCGGAAATACCAATGTTTGGAGGTTTGTAAACAGTTTCTACAGTTGTATACAACTTCATAGAGACCAAACGTCGCCATCTTCGTTTTAGAAAAACCGGGTATTATGTTCCGGTCCCTGGACATCAACTTCTGGCCATGACCGACCGAGGGCATGAAAGTTATTGTACCTTTTTAAAAAAGTTCCCATAGGGCACTAAAAGACCTGACTTTCTCATAAATTAAGACCGCCTCCCTTCTTTATAGTTGCTCCTCCCTCTTTTCGACATCATGTTACGGTCCCTGACCTTCAACCTCTGGTCATGATCGACTTAGGCCATGGAGGTTATCGTACCGTCATCCGGGGTGAGATTGTGCCAAAAAATGATGCATTTTTGATCTCAAGCTTCTAACGCACACATTTAACCCGTAAAGACCCGGGACGGAACTTTTTTTTAGAAAATGGTCGTTCTCAGCGATGCTGCGGCCGATTTGAGTAAACTCGGAATATTATTCAGTTTTAGTAAGGGTGCCACCCCTCTGAACCCCTCCCAGTTTATGTGAGACCCAAATATGTCTGTGCCTTTTTTTATTTTTTCCTACTGATTGAACAAACGCATGGATTTATCATACGTATCAAATGTCCTTTGCATCAAATCATGTCGAGTAGATGAAATACGATTAA
Organism: Wyeomyia smithii; assembly: GCF_029784165.1. NCBI lineage: Eukaryota > Metazoa > Arthropoda > Insecta > Diptera > Culicidae > Wyeomyia > Wyeomyia smithii. Next base: position 27,202,526 of record NC_073696.1, on the reverse strand, counting down.
CAAAAGTAAATTTTGAAGTTACCAAATTATTTCAGTGCAAAATCACATAACTACGTATTTTCATAGAAAGTCAAAAAAGATGTTCTACTGAGGGAGATTGTAGCTGTGTCCTTCAAGTTTTCTACTCTACATTTTTAGAATTAGGTCTTCTAAGTCCAAATATGTTAAAAGATTCATTCTAGCATATACAGATTTTGAGAAAAACAAGTTTGAATTCACTAAAGTACGAATTTTCATGGAAATTCGATTTTCTCAGTCTCTCACAGTAGGTTTCTATTGTGTTTTTCCATTTTTCAACTTTAGATTTTTAGAAAAAGGTCTCCTGAATTCAAATATGGCGAAAGATTTATTCTAGCATGAACAGATTTTGAGAAAAACAAGTTTGAATTCACTAAAGTGCGAATTTTCATGGAAATTCGATTTTCTCAGTCTCTCACAGTAGGTTTCTATTTTGTTTTTCCATTTTTCAACTTTGAATTTCTAGAAAAAGGTCTCCTGAATTCAAATATGGCGAAAGATTCATTCTAGCATGAACAGATTTTGAGAAAAACAAGTTTGAATTCACAAAAGTACGACTTTTCATGGAAATTCGATTTTCTCAGTCTCTCACAGTAGGTTTCTATTTTGTTTTTCCATTTTTCAACTTTACATTTTTAGAAAAAGGTCTCCTGAATTCGAATATGGCGAAAGATTTATTCTAGCATGAACGGATTTTGAGAAAAACAAGTTTGAATTCACTAAAGTACGAATTTTCATGGAAATTCGATTTTCTCAGTCTCTCACAGTAGGTTTCTATTTTGTTTTTCCATTTTTCAACTTTACATTTTTAGAAAAAGGTCTCCTGAATTCAAATATGGCGAAAGATTTATTTTAGCATGAACAGATTTTGAGAAAAACAAGTTTGAATTCACTAAAGTACGAATTTTCATGGAAATTTGATTTTCTCAGTCTCTCACAGTAGATTTTTGTTTTATTTTTCCATTTTTTAACTTTGCATTTTTATAAAAGGTCTCCTGAATCCAAATATGGCGAAAGATTTATTCTAGTATGAACTGATTTTGAGAAAAACGAGTTTGAACTCACTAAGGTACTAAGGTACTCACTAAGGTACACTAAGGTACACACTAACACAAACGTTTTGCGGTGCCAGTGCTCACATCGATTTTTTTTATCTTCGTTGGTTTGGTTAGTTATTCGTAGTTCCGACCGTAGTCTCCGTATAAATTGTCCAAGAAAACAAAAAAAAACTCTATCGTCCGCTTTATTTACTCTAAAGAATAATCACAAGCCACGTTACTCTTTTTTTTTTGTTTTAAAACTTGAAAGGCTTTAATTTTTTTTTCAGTTCGTATATTTCTAAACCAACCCGAGATTCCGTATGGTTTATAAATATACGAATTCTGCTCTATGCTATAAACCAAAACTTTGATACCGAGTTGCTGGTATCTAGTTAGATACAGATATAATTAGGGTAAACAGGTATAATACGCCCCCCCTAAGGAACATCGTCAATATTGTAGCTATGTTTATCACAAACAACAAATCTTTCATGCAGTTGGATACACTATTTAGCTGGTAATGCACTGCTATTATTTTGTTTTGTAATTACTGTTACACAAAAACGCCATAATTTTATTAAAAAAAAGGACTAAGTTGCAAGCTTTCCAATCTACCGGGGCAAAACGCCCCAGATGCAGTATAATATGCCCCATGCGGTAGCTTCATATGCCAGCTCAGCATGCGAAGTGAAACAGCGCTTGAAGTCTCAGAAGCAAACGCTAAAACAATGAACAAATCAGCCGGGCTAGCGGTGGGGCATATTGCCCGGGAGCTGTAATGAACCTGAAAGCATTGAATACTTAAGCAAATTATATAATTTTTATCGTTTCCTCACTAGATACAGCTGCCTAGAGGTTCATTTGAGATATATAAGTGCAAATACCAGATAATAAACTTTATACATTAGTGGAAAAACGTTACGGAAACACTGCAAAAAATTAGATCTGAAGCAGCTCAAATCAAAATTGATTTTTGTTTATTTTTTGCTGCTAGTGACAATCATCAAACTTGCACAGAAAGTTGGTTTTATGACCCGTCACGGATTCCCAATAGTCTTATGTCTTATTTTTTGTGTGTTTCCGAATAAATTGACTGGGGCGTTATGTCCCGGGGGGGGCATTTTATACATATTTACCCTACTTGTCTAAGGCGTACATACTTTGATAATTTTAACCATGTTTCACTCAAAATCTGTTCATGCTAGAATAAATCTTTCGCCATATTTGAATTCAGGAGACCTTTTTCTAAAAATGTATAGTTGAAAAATGGAAAAACAAAATAGAAACCTACTGTGAGAGACTGAGAAAATCGAATTTCCATGAAAATTCGTACTTTAGTGAATTCAAACTTGTTTTTCTCAAAATCCGTTCATGCTAGAATAAATCTTTCGCCATATTCGAATTCAGGAGACCTTTTTCTAGAAATGCAAAGTTGAAAAATGGAAAAACAAAATAGAAACCTACTGTGAGAGACTGAGAAAATCGAATTTCCATGAAAATTCGTACTTTAGTGAATTCAAACTTGTTTTTCTCAAAATCTGTTCATGCTAGACTAAATCTTTAGCATATTTGAATTCAGGAGACCTTTTTTTAGAAATGCAAAGTTGAAAAATGGAAAAACAAAATAGAAACCTGCTGTGAGAGACTGAGAAAATCGAATTTCCATGAAAATTCGTACTTTTGTGAATTCAAACTTGTTTTTCTCAAAATCTGTTCATGCTAGAATAAATCTTTCGCCATATTTGAATTCAGGAGACCTTTTTCCAAAAATGTAAAGTTGAAAAATGGAAAAACAAAATAGAAACCTACTGTGAGAGACTGAGAAAATCGAATTTCCATGAAAATTCGTACTTTAGTGAATTCAAACTTGTTTTTCTCAAAATCTGTTCATGCTAGAATAAATCTTTCGCCATATTTGAATTCAGGAGACCTTTTCTAAAAATGCAAAGTTGAAAAATGGAAAAACACAATAGAAACCTACTGTGAGAGACTGAGAAAATCGAATTTCCATGAAAATTCGTACTTTAGTGAATTCAAACTTGTTTTTCTCAAAATCTGTATATGCTAGAATGAATCTTTTAACATATTTGGACTTAGAAGACCTAATTCTAAAAATGTAGAGTAGAAAACTTGAAGGACACAGCTACAATCTCCCTCAGTAGAACATCTTTTTTGACTTTCTATGAAAATACGTAGTTATGTGATTTTGCACTGAAATAATTTGGTAACTTCAAAATTTACTTTTGTTAATCCTATTTCATCTACTTGACATGATTTGATGCAAAGGACATTTGATACGTATGATAAATCCATGCGTTTGTTCAATCAGTAGGAAAAAATAAAAAAAGGCACAGACATATTTGGGTCTCACATAAACTGGGAGGGGTTCAGAGGGGTGGCACCCTTACTAAAACTTAGAGCAACTATTCCCCTTGAATAATATTACGAGTTTACTCAAATCGGCCGCAGCATCGCTGAGAACGACCATTTTCTAAAAAAAAGTTCCGTCCCGGGTCTTTACGGGTTAAGCAAAGAATTCGACCCAAAATACACCAATGCATTCTAGAATGTTTTGTTATCAACTACAACAAATATGATTGAGTTACAACAAACTATAATTTTGCTAAAAATACATGAACTTTGGCTCAATCTCACCCCTTCTATGGGGTGAGATTGTGCCAAAAACAAAAAGTTGAATTTAATACCTGTTAAATGAACAGTAGTGTGTCTACGAATAATCCACATGACTAACATGATAAAACAGTAAGTATAGGGACGACCATAAACAACGTGGACTATTAAGGGGCTTTAGGGGGTTAGCTTAGCTTAGCTTAGCTTAACTGACTGCACATATCAATGGTTGCACTCCGTGATTGATCCAATCAGTAAAATTGTACAGTGAATCAATTGAATGGGGTTGGGAGTGACCGACCATTCTCATTGTACAAGTTTTAGTGACTCAATACTTTAAAGGACCAATAACGACGCCGGCCACGTCCTTGCAATCAGGTGGGAAGATTTAAGGGATGCTAGTGTGACCCTTGCTATTTGGAGACCGTGTTTACCTCTGCATCTCCACAAAGGTCACAGGAAAGAGGTTTTTGTTAGTAGGGGAGGGCTCGTTGGATCAGGATTCACTTTGATAAGTGATGCGATCATACGTATAACCCCTATCCGTATAACTCCTATCCATCTCTATTTAGCTATTTTCGGTTTATTCTATAGTCAGCCGTCTGACTAGAGAAACACAACTAGCTTATTTATATCTGGTACCGGTTTAGACCAAGAGACATTACCAATGCCTTTGGGGCCGCAATGGAGCACAAAATTGACCGATTTTTACAATATAATGTTTGCGTAGCCATTAGATTATTCAAGATATTCATAAACCGAACGAAACTTACTCACGATATTTGACGTAATCGAACACCGCTGCGCGCGGTGCTCGCACATTACGAGAATATTTTTCTTGTCAAACACCGCGATCCTATGTGAATGACTCGCGCGAAAATCATATACAACCCGAACCATCTAAGTATTTACATAAGTGACTAATAATCCTGAATAGCTTCAAGAACGCAAGCGCACTTCGGCAGAGACGGTCCTTTATAAGGTTTACATCGCGTAGTTATTAAATTAATCTCGATCTTTATCGACGAGACGAAACCTATTCCGGTTTGCAACGTGATTAAATAAAACCGACGAACGGGAAGTCTCCGACTGAACGGTCAACGTGAGACATGAATAAATATCTTAAGACACATCAGGAAGTCACTACACTCTGAAAACCCTTAGATGTGCTTAACTAACCCGAGCGTTTACACCGGAGCGTTATGCACGGCGCAGGGAAACGGTGTTTCGCACCGGTTCTCTCTTATAAAAAATAAACTAAGATACCTACTGAATATAGAAGCTGGCAAAGTTTCATGCCTCCAAAGCCCAAAAACTAGGAAAAATGCAAATATGCATATCAAACAAAACAAAGTGCTAAGTTTATTAACAAAATGCCAAACAATCGCAATCAAAATTTAGCTGCCGTGGACTATCGTCAGCCCGACCAAAACGGTTACAGTATAATTAAATAAAAATTGGTTATGTGTATTACAGTTGTCCAAAAGCTAGGAAAGTCATAAAATAAAAGTATAGAACTAAGTGAAATGTCTGTAACCGACCAGTTAGGGCATGGTAGGCGATAGGATCAAATACTTGTCGAGCGCGATATTAAATTTTAAAACTCTTTTTAAACTTTATTGTAAAACTGCCTATAGATTCTTCACCGACACGAATAAACCACGTACCAGAGACATGGTTACAAGCAGCCAACGTATTATATATGATATTTCTTATTCACCGAAAACCACTCGAACAACGCCAACACACATACTATCGAACACTTGAACCAAGCAATCGAACGAAGAAAAATAACAGCATCGATAACATCAGATTCGCACACACAAGCAAACGTCCATCGAAGAAATATCGTGAAATTACTAGGTTTAAAAATTATATTTCATTTTAAAAAATTATACTGATCAACACACAGTTATGAAACATTCATTCGTTCAATATTTTAACGTGTACAATCAATAGTCAAACATGCAGACAATTTCCATTATCCGTAAATTTATATCTGTTTTATATTGAATTCGGAAAATATACAGGTCGTTATTTCTTAATGAGCAGCTCTACTGCTTTGCTTTCCTATTCGTATACAAATGGCGCTTCAAGCGCTCTTTGGTGCTTCCAGCACTTTTAGCGCCCAATCTGAACATCAAGTGCGACAACACAACAAACCAAATACTGAAAATTGAATGATACCTATCTCAATCAGAACCATTCTCACTAGTTACACTAATATTCTTCGCTGAAAAACAGTTTTTTTTACCCGAACTTTACGTAGAGCCGAAACGCGTACAAATTCTAAGGGGCCCTGCTGCCAGTTCTCTGGCTCGAAACATTGGTCATTATACCGAAAAACAAAACTTTCTCTCCTTGTCTTATCCTAAAGAATCATTATAACTATCAATTATATTGGGCGTCAGAATAACAGTGCGCGACATCGCTTATTAAACTGGTAACTATGCGGCGCCTGGCCGTTTTGAATTCTTTATAAAGAAAATACAAAAATAAAGAGAAACTTCTAATGCAAAATGAAAAAATTTTCAAAAGTCGGCATCACAGTTCATAGCGAAACGTTTTCAAACAAGATTTTGTCCAATTGGAACATTTTCATAGTGGAACTATATAACAACTGTCAGCCTGAGTGAGCGATTAGAACACAATCACTCAAAACTCCATTGATCGATGGACCTGGGATAAACAAGTGAGACGGACAAAAATTTTAATGGAATAAGTAACACTTAGCTTCTGGTCTTCGGATGTTGAATTGAACGCCTTTTCTCTGGTATAAAACGATTTCTGCTCTACCAGAGCACCTCACTACCACATGCTCACTCTCGTTCTCCCACGAACCGTCACTAAGCAGCGAGAAAAACGAGCAAAGACAACCGAAGCCGAAAAAAATACACATCTTTAAATCAAATTCTCACTTGTAGGCCAGCTTGTTTCGAATGAATTTCATACAATTTACACGCGACGCCCTGAACTGGAGAAGCCTACACAAATTTCACAAACAATTAACACAAAAATCATTCGAAAATCGCTAAACAATAAAACGAGTAAAAAGCACGTTGCAACCGTCCGGTACTGTGCTGCCAGATCCTATTAAGGGGCTTTAGGGGGTTGATCAGAAACTATGTATCATATGAATTATATAAAAATGTATGGCTGGATCGAATTGATGCATAGAGTAATTAGTTATGAGAAACAGACAGTCTCTATACACATAGTGGCGTCTCCAGGTAGCCTAAAAAGGGAAACGTTAGCACATGAAGTTTGAGAAGACTTTTCGTTTCAATTATTATGTGTCATTGACAACTGTATATTCCATTGGAGATCTCAAAACCTCTGGAAACGTACCCCTCCTTCTTCTCTTTAAAAGTCATCAGTTTATATAGAATTGGTGTACAAAATTTTGTTACATTCCATAAGTAATATCAATAATTGAAATTTTCTATCTAACAATTGAAAACAGTATGCTTCTCAAGCTTTTAGTCATTATTTCAAAGAATACCATAGCTAGACAACATACCTTATGCTGTGGGGACAAAAAACATACCCTATGTAAACAATGCAAGTGTTTTGGTGTATACTGATATAATTTTGTCGTGAATGTGAATCCCGCACACTGTGCCGTTCAATGTAGCTTGGCACAATCTCACCCCAAAAGGGCTCGAAAAGTGTACAGTTTGGAAAAACATTATTTTCTGAGCCGGCACAGGTTCAATGCATAATATTTCCTTAACACATTGGAGACGACATCCCAACGTACCAACTGAGCAGTAAGTTGATGTGATTTCTTGATCGGGTTGGTTTTCCTGGGACATTTTTGGATAACGTTATTTGTGCATGTTTTTCACCCTGTACTTTGAAACATTCTTTAAGCGAAACAGTTCACTGATATTATCTATATTCCATTTTAAGTTGTGAATAAGCATGTCATGTCAATTAAGACCCCCTCCACCTTTGGTGGTTGCTCCTTCCTCTTCCCAATATTTCTATGACCACTTCCTCTGTACACAGAACACGTATGCCAAGGTTGGTTGAAATCGGTACAGTCATTCGAGAGTTATGTTGGAACATTTTTTTTTTATTACTTTATTAGGGTGGCTTTCAGCCACAGGCTAGTTCGCCACCATATGTTGGAACATACATACATACATACAAAACATTTTTTTTAAATAAACAGCTGGATTTTAGAAGCTCTTATCTTGTTTGATCGATGCTCTTAACCAAATTTTTATTCGGTAATAGTTGAGCTTCAGCAACTTTTCCAAACATATTTTTTATCCAAAACGCTAGATTGAACCGTTATCAAATTATGCAAAAAATATCTCAAGAAATCGTTCCAAAAATAGATCAAAGCAGGTTGGATGTTTTGTAACACTTCTCTAGAAACATTTGCACGAAAGCCGATTTTCGGCTGCAAACACACGTCACTACGTTTCTAAAAAGGCCAATATTTGGAAATACAAGATCGATTTTCGTATGACGACGTCATTCCGATTCCGAAAATACCCTTATTTGCCAAGTATATAATTCAATTATTAATTTTCGCAGATTTTCAGAAACCGGAAGTCGGCAACCCAAGCTACAAAGTATCGTTACACACCGATAACGATAATCTTAAGAGTCAATTCCCTGTGTAAATACCAATATTGGGAGGTTTGTGAGCGTTTCCACAGTTTTAAATGGCTTCCAAGAAACTGGAAGTTGCCATCTTGAATTGAAAATGGCATCGAACATCATGTTTCGGTCTCTGGACATCAATTCCGGCCTCTAAATATGACCAAGAACCCGAAAATCATCAAATTTTAATGAAAGGTTTCCATTATGTATAAAAATTTATTACTTCTGACCCCCTCCTTCTTCAAGGGTGACCCCTTCCTTTGTACAAAGAATACGTGTGCCAAGTTTGGTGGAAATTGGTTTAGGTATTCAAAAGTTATGCTGGAACATACACACATACAAAACTTGTCTTTTATGTAAATAGATAGATATATAAAATCAAAAAAAAAAAGTTTAATCATGATAACAGAATAACTATTAAGCTCGTTATAAACTTATAAACGTTATTGTTTAGGCTTTCCGAAAAGCGTGGTTTAGTAGCTTAATAGCTGGAAATAAGAAGGTAAAGCATGAAAAAATAGAAAATGAGAAAAAATCATAATTAGGGGAAGTGCACCAGTTATGGCAATAGTTTGAAGGATGTATCAGTCTTTTGAATATTTTGGTTGTAAAAATTCGGATATTTTTATGTTCATGGTGTTCATTGTAAGTTAACAACAATTATAATTCATCATATATTAAGAAACTGAAATATTCTATATTGTTAAATGAATAAACGCCGCAGAAAAAACTCTTCCACCGAGTCCCAGTTATGGCTATAATGTTCTTTTGTTCGCCATAGAGCTGTACCAGTTATAGTCATATCGAAAAAAAACATTGAATTGAGTTTTTATATCCGTCACGTACAATTTTACCAGATAATGATCAGCAAAAAATTATTATGCTCAAAGGGATGACTTACAGACCACGTTAGATTGTTTAAAGTAAATACGCACAGACGACCTCTCCTATGCAAGATGTATTTCTATACTAAATTAGAACAGTGAAACTTGAACTGTGGTCTGACCTCTTATCTCATTAGAATTCCCCCTAACAATTATGTTTATATTAAGCAGCTAATCAATTTGGTCCCAAACAAGAAACTGACACTCAAGGAATAAAATTCATCGGGGTATATATCACAAGTTATACAAAATCTGGTAACAAGAAGTAATCACATCTAAACTACGGCTTAGTTTTTCGTTTTAGTTTTGGAGCTTGCTTTTTCGGTTTTTTTACTATCAGACTCTTCTGCTTTGGCCTCTTTCATTTCCTCGCGTTTTAATTTCATCGCCACGCGTTCTTGAGCTTTTTGTTTCTTCGAGCTTCTAAAACCTTTACTTATCCTTTTCACGTATTTCATCAAATCTTTTCTTTGCTGTAAATCTGTAAGAACAGGGAAAAATCACTTTGAACAATTACGGGGCTTTGCGACGCGGCGGAGCTGGTGCCTTTTTAAAAAAAATGGACAACCGTCGAGTATGCTCCTGCTTTGGCTTGCTGACTGCTTCTATTAGAATGCAGAATTCAAAAGCAAACTTTCAAGGACGGGAAGCGGTGAGCTCGCAGATTGGTTGAATTACATGTACAATCCTTGAAGAAGTTTTTGTTCTCGAATTTGTAAAATTTATAATTTTGTCGCCGTTTGCTTTTCTGGTGCTTGTTCAACCTCGTAGACGTTGCGAGACCCGGTCTGTGCTATGACCTCCTTGGACTTGGGATGTAGGTAAAATGATGTCCCATCCCCATTTCATACTTTGTTAGGAATGCTCTATCTATGGAGCAAGTCATTTTTCGTAAGAAAGCTTCTGGTAAAACCAAACCAACCACGAAGATCCTTCTCGGACACTCGCGCGCTAGCTGATGTTATAGCTAAAATCAAACGCTTATCGCAGCTTTTACAACTAAAATTTTAGCTAGTTACCAACCTGAAATGATAATGCTGTCCCTAAATCAAACAGAAATCACTACGAAAGCAGTAAATACTCCGAAAAAATGTTTGCCGATGGTTTGTTTACTTTCGTTTTGATATGGCGATAACTGGTGTTTCCCACGCGTGCTATGATCCATTCGCATGTTGCCAAATGGGGAACTTCAAATTATTTTGTACCGATTGTGGCAATGCTGATAAAATGTTTAGTTCGATAAAAACACCACAATTTAACAGTTTATATGAATGGATAATTCAATTTGAATGCCAAGCACGTTATTTTCAATCTATATTGTTATTAACTTGTTCCTACCAGCGATTTCAAAATAGCATGTCCACTAATAAAATGATAAGAACTCGTATGAAATGGAGGTAGGGCCTAAAAAACTTTAATTTTTTAGCAAAATAATTATGAACATTTATGTTTAATGATTGATTATCATAAAGCAAATAGCATTTATCATGTTTAGTAAGTTTTTTCGATATTAAATATTCAATGTCTTTCAATTTTTAATATTTTTAGCAGTATAGCCATAACTGGTGCTATTGCTATAACTGGCGCTCCTACCCTATCAACTTTGTTGGACGGCATTATTTTTACTTCCAGGAGCCTGGAAGCTCGGTCCTATTTCCAGCGATCTGCTTACAATTTTGCCAACCAACAGTCATCCTCTTTTTTATGATTGACATCAAGACTATTTGAATGACCTTTCAAAAGAATTTTGTGCAGCCTCGTAGCAGTTGGAGCGTTGTTGGTCTCTTCACAAACCCGTCTCCAGTCCTTTCTTTTGGCATGTCTCAATTATTTGTTACATGTAATTAGGGCTTATTTGCATTGGTCCCAGTCTCAAGTGACTTTTGCTCGGTTGTACAATTGTCTAGATTTTTTCCTCAATTCTACCAGTTTCTCGTTCCACCAAGAAACATAGCTGTTGGATAATCTATGCTGAACAGGATAACTATATGATGAGCTCATTTTATCAATGAGTTCATCAGAGGTACTTTCTAGTTGTGAACTTTAAAGTTGTGTAACTTCAATTGTATTATCGTTCTTAAAATAGAATCGATACAGATCCCAATGTTTCTGTAATTTTCTATAATTAATGGTTCGGTTTAAAAACACTGGCCGACAAAAGCGAAAAAATGCTACCCTAAAGCTCGAATTAGCTGCCCTAGAAAGATTATAGCTTTTTAACCATCCCTGTGAAATCTGGTGCCTCTAGCCAGTACAGAAATGCGTCAACTTACATGAGAGTGTCACAAAGTATTTTCTCGCTGGTTTCATTGCTTCAACGTTATGTTTACGAGAAAACTCATTTAAGTCTTCGAAGAAATGTTGGTGGCTAGGGGCACACATTTTCACCGGAATGGCTAAAAACCTATAATTTTTCTTTTTTTCTAGTTTGAGCTTTAGGGCAATACCCATCCCGGACGAACACATACGATTCGCATAGATTCTCTAGGATTCCTCACATTGGATTCGTGAGCGTCCTTAAAAAGGATTCCTGAAAAAAGAATCTCAGGAATGCCCTGTATATGGCTCTAGGATTCTTGAACAAGAATCCTGAGTGGGAACCCTCCGGATCGTGTTTGCGATTCCTTTCACGATTCCGTCACCGAGTTAAAGGTATCCTGGGGATTCTTACTCAGGATTCCCTGCGTGTTAGTAAGGGATGTTCCGATCCAGTTTACAATCTTTCCTGACAGTCCAAAGCTATACGAGCGCTTTTTGTCACAATTTCAAAATAGTGGTTCAAATTCATCCCAGTTTACGGTACAGCAGAAATGGTACGGAGTCGACCATCGACATGATGTAGACTACAACGTGAGGTTGTTCGATACCGAGGTATTCGAGAAGAGAGTGCGAGGGGAGCAGCTGACTCCGCCCGAGTGTTTTCGCTTTTTCGCTGGCGTGCAATGCCACCATGCCTAGAATTCACCAGGTTGCGAATGTACTGACGCGATATTAGACCTCTACAGTGCGTGCCTCCGTGCAAGATGAAGGATGCAGCGTTGACATACTCAAGCACATATACCAGAGTGCCGTGTAGCATACGGATCTGCAAGATCGGCGCTTAAAAGTACTATAAAGACGAGCAAGAGGGCATGTTACGAATGGCTATTGGTGAATGCCAATAGGAACCCTGGCCAATGCGCTCTGGAGTAACATCCAGACACCGCATTGGATCCTCTGACTTATATGAATGTCCGCTCTCGTTGTCGGCGCGATCTTCGAACAAATCATTTCATATTACAGAGGAACTCCTTTCACGCCACTAGCCAAGTCATTGGCCTACGACTGTCGAATCGCACGTACGGCGTTCCAGTATCTCAGATATAGACCAGACCATGGTCGGCCAACCTGCCGGACATTCAATTTGTGAGCGACGGTGGTCCTTCTTAAAGGTGAGCAAGGCACCGGGATCGGTTGGAAGCCCGAGCTTGATCATCAGAACAGCCATGAAGGTGGCTTCCGGACTATGCGGAGAAGTCATGCGAAAGTGCCTGAATGACTATCTTCCCGGAGAGGTGGAAGCAGCAGGAACTGGTACTCTCGCCGAAGGCTGGGAAACTACAAGCAAGGGGTCTGAGATAATATCCTTGACATACTGACGAAGAGCATGTAAACATTCTGGCAAATAACCGCTTCGGCTTCCGGAAGGGGATGCATTTCTCTCCATCACATTTGAAAAATGCGCTCAATAGGGCCAGGTTGGACTCCATAGCGCACGCACCGTACAAAATTCTAAAAAATTAGTTCCAGAATCGAGTACTAGTTTACAACACGAAAGAGGGACAGAAGTACGTCCCAATCACTGCAGCAGTACCACAAGGTTCCATCCTGAGCCCGGTTTTGTGGATTGTTATGAATGACGGAGTGTTGAAGCTAAAGTTTCCTGTAGAGGTTGTGATCATCGGCTTTGCGGACAACGTAACGCTAGAGGTTTCCGGCGAGTCGTTTAAAGAGGTCGAGGAATGGATTCACTCCTGGACATTGAGTTATCGCATCATAAAGGTCGCGATTGTGAGTAAACGTGAATCAGAGTAATAAGCAATGGTCAGAGCCGTATACTACTTCAATTCCTCAAAACAATTTTCGAAGCTCTTGGGGGTTATGGACAAGCGTGTGTATGAAGGTCTCAAAATCATCCTCGATGATCAGGTGGCAGCGGGAATGGTCCTCGGCTGGGATGGCTGGATACACCGACTTATGCCGGTTGTATCCCGATGGGTCGGCATGGAGAAGTGAACTTCCACCTGATCCTGTCATGATTCATGGTTGATCCAGGAAGTGGTCGCTGGAGTGATGTCTTCTTCGTATGCGCTCGTTTTCTGCATACGAGGAGCAACATGATGAAAGTGAGTGGGCCAGACACTACTCCTGATATCCTGGTGAATGTATTGTTGTACATTTGTTGTCAGGGTAAGGTTTTTTGTTTACATCATGGCATCACCGAAGCAAACGGTATTGCATTTTTTTTCGAATTTGAAATTGCACGCGACGGATAATTCTTAAAATTCTAAGATTGTTTTGACGGTTTTGGTGTATAATTACATGACCTAATTAAAAAGATGACTCAATTCTGGCACAATTGACTTCATAAACCAAAACAATTTTAGGGTCAAAATCAAATCCGCATCAAACATGCTTCATTCGTCAACAGCAAACATCGTAAATCATCTCAGAAATTTCACACCAATGGAAATGATCGTGTTTGAATGTCAATTTGATCGTCATCGTACGAGTCCGTGTCTGTATTTATTACAATCGCCAACTTAATTACATCTTTAGTGCAGGTCAATCTAGCCATCGGAATCTGTGTGCCGTTGGCGCGATCCCAACAAATCCACACCGGCAAGCGCCGCCAAGTGCTTCGAAGAGGTGCTGGCAGCGCGGAAGCTAACTAAGGAATGTAGGATCAGAAAAATTTCACCCGATCTTGATTCGATTCCTGTGAGTAGAGGTACATATTTTCTTCTATGTTTGTAGTTAACAGTCAGTATGTACCTAATCATCAACAGATTTTTGAATTCGTCACACACAGCAGGCCATCGTTCTTTTTGGCTGGCAGTGCAAATGGTCAACAGGGGCAAAGGCGAGGAGCCATCCATCATAGCAAGGGAAGCGGGGGAGAATGCGCCTGACGGTGGCGAGATCTTTTTCGCTATTTTAAACGAAATTCAGCTGCCTCAAAGCGAAGTGTCGGGTTGGTCGCGAACGGTCGCATTTTAGCGTTTGTTCCGCGGCGGTGGAGATTTTCCGGAAAAAGGGCATCCTTCTTCGGGTGGTTCACGTGTGAGACGATTTGAAATCCGGTGTGACTCAAGTCGCTGACTGTTCGGAGAGATGATCTCAAGCGTTGTTCGAATAATTGGTTGCTGATGTGTCCGGTGACGACAGGACAGGAAGAAGCTTGTACCGTGGAAGATTTGAGAGTCTGCACCACAAAAACACGCCATAATTGGGGAAAAATTGCTTCGAGTGGAGTCAAACGACGCACCGCATCGGATTGTTCCATCCATCACAGACACGCAGACAAACACACACCCGGCTTATAAATAAATCTCCTGTTCGGTTCGGGGTGAACGAATAGAAATATTTTCCGCATCACTCAATCGACGGCAATAAAAATACGATTAGCAAGTTCATAACCGAAGAAGGAAGAGAGCGTGGAAATTCAGTGTTGCGAGCATGATTGCCATGAACCAGAACTACGTAGTCCTGATTTGGTACCTGATCATGGTGCTAGTTTTGATTTATCTGTTTGCGTTCTCGCAGTAAGACGCGAGAGCAATTGATTGGAATTTTCGAAATGGCCCCACTAAGTCACGGTTTGTTAGGATAGTAGCGGAGAGCTAGGCTTCAGAATTGTTTTTTTTTTTGTGAGGAAAGATCAGATTGAGTTTTTTGCCATGAATTTTCATCGATACTTACACATTCACACTTGCACTCACATGACACAATTTGTACAAGTATAGTTTTAGAAGGTAGGCGTTTTGGAATCGATTATAGAGTTTGGTTTTCTACGGTCTAGAGGTTGAATTACAATAAATCAGGTTCCTGTATTCATATTTAAGTTAGAAGTTTAACCCGATTTATCAAACGGGCGCGAATAATTTCACGTGCAACAACGGTTTAGAGTAGAATAGTAACATTCCTATCGGAGGATTACTGAGAAAAGACACTAAACTCACCATTTTTAGACACACTTCTTTAGTGTTGAAGCCGAAGCGAAGACAGCAAAACACCAGATTAATGATCAACTATCGCTTGGCAATTAGCTTGAAATTAGAATTTGCGCATATCGTATTGCCGTCACTTTCGTCTTTACCGTGACGAAACGGTCACAACTGCTGCATGCTGGATTAGATGCACGCAATGCTGCCGCAGGCGTGAGGCCCAACCCATCAGCCAAGATAATGGTTGGAAAATTCGTTGTGTCGCATGTAGGAAAAACGCACAGCCAACGGCCGAATGCAATAGTCACATAATTAATAATTTTAATCTTCATATATAAATAACCATGCACCGAGTCGCAGCAGCTAAGCTAATGGCTAAGGCACAGCACATAAACAAGCGACCGCACGAACCCCCGTTCATCTATCGTTACCCCGCGGGGTTTGCCATTTCGCTGTCGGTTGATCGCCGGACTTGTTGGTGGTCCCTGGAGAATAATCGCCAACCGGTGCTGGCTAGACTCGCGGCTCTCGTCAGTTGCTCGGAAGTCGTCTAGTTGTGCACATCGTGCCGTCGCGTCGTCAGCGGTTGGTCAGTGTTGTCACCCGTTCAAAAGTGCCCTGCACTGGCCCCAAGTACGCCCCCGCTAGAAAGGGAAAAATCCGAACGGAAATGGCACTGAAACTGAAAGTGTAAATATTTTTGCGACAGTATTTATTGAAGGCTAAAATAAGCCGAGTTTCGTAAGAAAAAATAAGACCTTCTAATAGTTCGGTAGTTCGGTTTTCACGAGCATGGCCAAGGATTTCGGTGCTTAAGCTGGCGTAGTTCGGTGGTGAAAATTATTGCACAAATTATACACACATATATGCAGCATCATTTCCGCTTGCTTTTGAAGTGAACCTTTGGCGGTTTTTGCTATTCAGCAACGTTTTCTCCGCAACCAAAACATGATGGTGCAGGTTTGTATTCGATGAAAACCCCCTGGATGCAACAGGGCATATATAGTTTAATATCAGCAACATTCAGGTTTAGTGGGTTGTAGACTACTAATAGGTTCCATTTCTTTACTTTACAATTGACGCTGCGTCCCCATCAAGAGTATTATGATGTGAACGCATGGTTGATTGCTTCAAGTATTGATTGAATAGATACAGATTTATATTTGAAATTAGAAATGAACAATTTTAGAACCGATTCCACAAAACGCGTAGAATAACAAAGTCCGCTTTTTGTGCCTTTCGTGATTTGGCACTTATACTTCCTTGTTGGTATTAGAAGGCTTCCAGCCAGGATGATCTGAAAATATGCAAAATTTAATCGACCATTTTTGATTCGGATGAATCTTAGCACACGTATTTGGCTTAGTAAAATCTTTTTAAACTTTACAGCAATTTTTAACATGGTATATGAGTTTTAGCATACACTTTGTTTAAAATATTGTAGCTCCGAAATCTTTGGTTGTATAAACTATCTAAGAACGAGTTTTAGGGAACTAAAAATGCTTCGCAAACAAGTATACACTGAGGAAAAAAATTATAATAAATGTCGAATTAAATTTTTTTTTACTAGTGTAAAGTTGAAGTTATAAAAAAAACTTTTGAGTACCAAAATGTTGGTAGAATAATTCAAAAGTATTCAAGCATCCTCTCTTTAGGTATCTTAGCTCAGAAAACATTAAGGGTGGCCACTCTACCGGGAAAAACGGGACAAGCAGGAAAAGACGGGAATTTCAAAACACTGGGAAAAAAGTTGGGAAAACCGGGAAATCAGGCTTTATACCGGGAAAATCCTCCTTCGGCTTGTCTTCAGCCTCATTTGTTCAACAATTTCTAAATAAATATTAAGGTGAAACTCTTGATTTTCTGTATGATGACTTAATTGGTTTGATTCTGCACGTTATGAAAAAACTGGTTGTTGTTTTCAACCAATGTCGACAGCGGCTCTTTACTATAGGGCTACTTCCAAAGAATCAGCAGGTGTTGAAAAAAGTGACAGTCAGTATTCAAACGGTTTGCCTATCTATCTCTCAGCGATTACGTTATGTTCGGAATTCGAATCAAAGCCAAATTCTGAATTCTCGTTATTTTCATATATACAAGTTTGAATCTATATAAATAGCACTTAATTACAATGATATTAAAGAAACAAGCCATGCCTTTGAAATCGATGAGAAAATTTATTTTTCGTTGATATTTTAGTGTAAGAAGTAATATCATAATTTAAGTGTCCGAAATTTGCTACAGTACGGTACTTATATTTTCCGTGAACAAAGATTGCCTAATTTTTAGTCAGATGAAAAAAAAATTGATTACCCAGAACATCGTGCAAGACGCTATTTGTGTCATGTAATGCGTATTGAAAGTTCTTGTGAATAGTGTTCGGCATCGGATCGGGTATAGTTAATAGAGATATGATCGACACCTTTAAAATAAATTTTATTTCGGACTAGACCGAAGCTACCTGCTTCCGAGATCGTTAAAAACTCAATTTTTGATATGATTTCAATCACAAGCAGCATATTTATGTTGCGGGCTTTTTATTTGAACTTTTATAAGAGTGCATAATTCCTATTTACACAAGCTGTGCTGTCGTATGCCACCGTTGGAAAACTCTGAGAATATCTTCAAAATTGTTTGTCATGACGTCGGTTATAGCATAGCATAGCATAGCATAGCATATTTGATCGCCCGTGTGTTGCCCGCGATTGACCAGAATCAGCTGAAATTGCACAAAGAACCGTCAAAATGGTGCCTAGGAGTAGCAAGCCATTTTCAGTGTACAATTCCTGGTGATTTTTCTTTTCACTGGTCAATAACGTAGCTGGCCACACCCAATGCAGATCAATAGAGGAAGGGATATCTTAATAACTTAAACGGATAGCTTTCGGGGCACGTATTATTAGTTAGCCGTGATGCCAGCTCTCTCCTGTTTGTTATGACGTCGGTTATAATGTGAAAAAAATCAAAACTAAATTATCCTCATTCAGTTTTTGCGAAAATGTAAAAAAATCATGCCGTTTTTTCCGCAGATATTCGAGCCATTTTGACTTAAGGATATATTTTAAAAAGCGTTCCAGTTTATCAAGTGACATCATGGAAAAATTGTATCTCAAAAACTTCTACTAAGTTAGTACTAACCTTGTCTATAGACAAGTTTTAAAAAATTAACTTATAGACTTGGAAAAAATATTCATTGGAACAAAAAAATTCAATTTTCATTTTTTTTTTCATTATTTACAAGACGATTTTTTTAGAATGAAAAAAGGAGGGTCAGGTAAAGTCGCGATTTACTTTGATTATTTTGAATATTGTTTTTTTTTTTTCAAATTGTTTATTTGGGATGTCGGCTGAATTTATTTTACGGACCTTGAAAAAAAAACTCATTTGTTCCATTGGCCCCAGCTCGAAAATTTTGTAAGTTTCAGGATGGCGAAGTTTTTCTAAAAAAAGATATTTGAGATAGCAACAGATCCCGACATTTCATGCGTATCTACTACATTTGCTATAAAAAAATAATTTCGACGATTTAACTTGCATTTTTCCATTGGTCAATTTGAGGCTCTTTTCCCCGAAGTTGAGATCGATTTTTGATGAAGACTTTCTTCATGTGACGTGATTATTGAACGGTCCCTTTGGAAAAAAATCTAATTTTGGTATCGATTGGAATACCCCCTGCTCTGTGGGACCCCCCTTCTTGTAACAAAGATAACGCATTTTTGTCAAAAGCACATTTATATATATGCTACAATTTAAAGACGTAAAACGTCCGAAAAATACTGATAGATGGTTTTTAAAGAAAACAAAGCAAGCAATCCAGAAAAATTACTATTTTTGACCAGAAGTGTTGCCAGATAGATTATTTTTGCGTATAAAACCTAAATTTTCATTTTTCGTCAAATGCATCAAATTTTATTTTGAATTTGATAGTATCATCGTATTTCTCGGAAAATTTAATTTAAGAAACAATTATCACCCCGAGGTAATATGAGTCAATCTCGAAATATAACATTCTCACGAACATAATTGTAAATTTCGTAATTAATTATTTATTCAAATCGACACCAAAATTGGGATTTTTTCAAAGTGACACTAGATGAATAATTCCCCGAACTTCGAGCAATCTGTGATGGTTGTATCCAAATTTATTAAAAAAAAACAGTGTTAAAAAATGTTAGGCTTTCAGTACTCAAAAGCTATGTTTCAGAGCATTGCCACTTTTTTCAAGAATAACACAGTGCGGCAAAAAATTACTTTTTCTTCTGCCTCGGCTTTCATGTATGATTTTTTGAACCCATTTCACCTTGAGAGGCAACAATGGCGTTACTTCGAATTTCAAAAACTGAAAATTTTCAATGTCAAAGGTATGCATTTTAAATAAATTTACTTTATCGAAGACGGGATGATTTTGTTTTATAGCTGAAGCGAGATTCTTATGATTTGGCCGGTCCAGGCCATGAATGCGACCCCACAAAAGGGGGAGGATTATGTGAAGACAAATCGTTATTGCATCGTTGAGTATCGCTTACTCTTTTGATAAAACTTTAAACTTTAAACTTATTTGAAAAGTTAATCTTTTTATATAGATAGATATTATCTAGTTTTGTCTTCGTAGAATTACCGTTTTGAGGTCAGTTTTTGTCCGATTTTTAAAGATGGGTAAGAAAATGCTCTTATGTGGACAACATCAAAATTGAGCCATTGTTGCCTCTTGGTTTTTGTTTTTGCACCAAAAAACATCAAAGAATCATATATAGAAGTCAAGACAAAAAAAATGCTGCACTGGGTAATCATATTCTAATGATGTAGTATGATTCTAGTGATATATTCATATAAGAAAACTTAATAATCAACATCCTAAACGAACCCATTTTTGAGATATTGAGCAATAAAGTTTAGAAAATTGGCCTATTTTTCGTGAAAATACACTTTTACCATTAGGCATTCGCTACCAATGTCATTGAGAGCAATTTCTTGAATCGTAACTAATAATAGTAAAAAAAATTTACAATTACATACGAAATCACTAGACATCTGCAGAATCTTGCATTTGGAAGTGAAGATGCGAAACTTTTAAAATGATGAAAAGCGTTAAGAAATGGAAGGACAGAAAACAAGTCCAAATCAAAGCCGAAAGATCTACAAATCAAAATCAAATGTGAAAAACTATGATGTCAAAAATGTGAAAAGTGTCGAAAATACAAAAAATCCTTAGAGTTTAACTGTTAATTCTTTTAAAAATTTCAAAAACATAAAAATTGTCAAAATTCTGCAGCATGTCAAAAGTTGTTCAAAAACGTCAAAAACGACAAAAATTTATAAAATGTTAAAAATGTCAAACATTTAATAAAAAAAAGGAAAAACTAGACATTCTTAAGGACTCCATTTCGATTTTCTCCGCTTTTCATTGGAAAAACAACGCTCTCAGATAACTACGATATTAGAATACACTAAGGTCGCTTTTAACGCGGTTTTTTTACGCAGCTTTTTTACGCGGATTCCGGAATTTACGTGGTTTTTAGAATAGACTAAGGTCGCTTTTAACGCGTTTTTTTACGCGGGTTTTTTTTACGCAGCTTTTTTACGCGGATTCCGGAATTTTCACGGTATTTTTTTTGCCCGGATTTCGGTTCCCCTTCAATCGGAATGCAAAATTAACGATGGTTTTATTTTTACGCGGATTCCGGGATTTACGCGGTTTTTTTACGCGGATTCCGCAATTTACGCGGAGAACAATTCCAAGTAACCTATTGGAATACTGAAGGACGTGACATCACTGATGATGATGAAGGTTATTGGCTCCGTAAAATTTTAAGAATTATGAGCCGTGCACTGGTTAAGAAACAAAAAAAGTTGTATCAGCGCGAAAGTTGTATCAGCGTCGTTATCAAAGCCGTAAATTTTTACCTTTGTTATACTAAACAAAGGTTATAAAATCGGTCGAAAAACGCAAAATAGATCCGAAGACCAGAGGGCCGAGTGGTATATACCATTCGACTCAGTTCGACGAACTGAGCAATGTCTGTTCGTGTGTATGTGTGTGTATGTGTGTGTATGTGTGTGTGTATGTATGGTGTCTGTATGTATGTGACGCAAAATACTAACGCACCTTTCTTATAGAGCGCAATATCCGATTTCAATGATTTTATATGCAAATGAAAGCTACTGTGCTCTTCCAGAATGCTACCGATTGGATTTTTGATTATTGGCTTAGATTTTGAAATATTGATCAAAGAGTATTTTTTTACATAGAGTGTTTAACTTTAAAAATAAAATGAATCTGTTGAGGGCCAAGTTTCGTATACCGAATGACTCAGTTCATCTAAATGAACATTGCCTGTATACATGTGTATGTGTGTATGTACGTTAGTATTTGTAAATATGTTGTTTACATGTGTAGTATATCAAAATCGAACAAAAAAAAAACATTTAAAAAAAATCACACCTTTCACAGAATGCATTTTTAGATTCAAGTATTAACAAGTGCAAATGGAAGCTCCAAACCCCTTTGAAAATCATACTGAGCGAGTTTTTTATTGGTTGCTTGAATTTCAGAATACTTACGAAAGAATTTTTGAACATGAAGTATTTTACTTTTTGGATCATTTCTCTCTCTATCCTTTTTTATATCACTATCTCTCTTTCTCTCGCTCTCTCTTTTTTTTCAACTACTATTTATTTCTCAGAAGAAACTAAGAGTAAAAGACATTTGTGCATAATTTTTTATACTATGGTAGTTCGTTCTAACTGGTGTAAATAAATGAGCACTTTATTTTTAATAGTTTTTTACCTTTGTTATATTACCTTTGTTATACTAAACAAAGGTTATAAAATCGGTCGAAAAACGCAAAATAGATCCAAGATCCGGAGGACCGAACCGTATATACCATTCGACTCAGCTCGACGAACTGAGCAATGTCTATTCGTGTGTATGTGTGTGTATGTGTGTGTGTATGTATGTTGTCTGTATGTACGTGCCGCAAAATACTAACGCACCTTTCTTACAGAACGCAATATCCGATTTTAATGATCTTATACGCAAACGAAAGCTACTGTGCTCCCGCAGAATGCTACCGATTGGATTTTTGATTAGTGGCTTAGATTTTGAAATATTGATCAAAGAGTATTTTTTATATGAGACATTTAACTTTTAAGGCAAAATTAATGACACGAAGAGCCATGTGTTGTATACCAATTTACTCAGATAGACGAATTGAACAATTTATGTATGTTTGTGTATGTGTGCTTGTACGTATGTATGTGTAAATATGTTGTTTATATGTGTAGTGTATCAGAATCGACCCAAAGAAGAAAAATAACAAAAAAAAAACGCTTTTTACAGAGCGCTTATTTCGATTTTGATGTTCGCATGCTCAAATGAAAGCCCCAGAGCTCTTTGAAAATCATACTGAGTGCGATTTTTTATTGGTTACTTGAACTGTACTTTCTGAATAATTGTAAATAAATTACCCTTTAGCTTTTTCTTGAAAATTTGAACCAGATTTTAGAAGAAACTGCAATGCTTACTCAACTCCTTTTCTCGCTTTTGAAGCTTTCGTCCTTACTTCTTATAAAATATATACTAAATTGTACGTTGAACCTAGATTTGCGAAGAGTAAGAAACATTTACAGCTTTCGGGAGTCAAGCATTATAGTAAAATCTGATCCCACAGTGTGCAAATGTAAAACAATTAGCGATGCAGATATTTTGAAAAGCTTTATCAAAGATGTATAGACCTATTTACGGACGAATGTGTTAGTGCCACCCGTTGAGAAAAACACAAATAAATCGCTACGTTTTGAACAGCTGGAAAATTTTTCAGTTGAACGCTTATTTTATCTTCTAAATCTGTGACCAGGAATCTAAAGTTGCTGGTGAACGTAATCGGCCAAATAAGGAAAAAGTGTTGAAGTAACTCTACATGGCTATACACGTTTACTAGTGTGCGCAGGTGAAAAGTCACTTATCTCTATGAATGATACAATATGCTCATGTAAGATATAAATATTGCTTTCTAATTTAAGACTAAGTGCAAACAGAGTATCCATGTTATTCCACTTCTCGTTATCGCAGCAAGATTTAAAAAGTCTTTAGGCCTTCGAAAAGAATAATGTTCTCGCCTACACTCTGAAAATCCAAAATTCTCGAAGATCGTGGAGAACCTTCATTTTCAGATAATGCATTTGAGATAGAATTAAATTGACAACTTTCATCAACAGCTATATTTTTTTCCTGTATAATTCTGAACTATATTTCGAGTGCAGGTTTGAAGAAGTTTGCTTCAATTCATAAAAAAAAACTTGATGCTGATTCATAAATCTAGGTCCTGCGATTTTTGAAAATAAAGCGAATAAGTAGAACCGCATTGATTACATATTTGCTGTTCTAGTGTGAAATCAACATTGTTATCTATTACTGTTTCCCCACATTCGATTATTTAAAAAAAAAATTAATTGGTTCTAGACAGCATTTAAAAATCGGTTTGTGATCGAAAAAATAAGACTCATGATCGTCTTTGGTTAACTCTCTGAAAACTATCTTTTATGTTCATTTCATTCATTATTGAAATTGGACTTACGTTGGTATACGATTTGTAATTGACTGGCCAAATATGTATAAAGTGATAGTTAGTATAACAAAGGTTTCTGCACCACTAGGTGGATTAATTCAGGTTTTACTAACAATATTCAATAGATTTCAGAGAAAACTGCAATGCTCCGGTTCTTGTTTACTTGGTACACTTTACTTTTGTATAATATAAATATTGTTTTTTAAATTTATTCTAAATTTATTTTAAGGTCAGTGCAAACAGAGTATCCTTACTTACTTACTTACTTACTTAGATGGCCGTACGTCCTAAGACATGGCCTGCATAACGTGGTTCCGCCAATTCACTCGGTCCATGGCTGCCTGCCTCCAGTTCCGCGGGCACCCGGTACTTTGCAGATCGTGCTCCATCTGGTCCACCCATCTCGCTCGTTGCGCCCCTCGCCTTCTCGTTCCCGCCGGATTTGAAGCGAACACCAATTTTGCAGGGTAGCTATCCGGCATTCTAGCTACATGCCCAGCCCAGCGTATCCTTCCAGCTTTAGCCACTTTCTGAATACTGGGTTCACCGTAGAGGCGCGCAAGCTCGTGGTTCATCCTACGCCTCCACACTCCGTTCTCCTGCACACCGCCAAAGATGGTTCTTAGCACCCGA
Source organism: Wyeomyia smithii (assembly GCF_029784165.1). Lineage (NCBI taxonomy): Eukaryota > Metazoa > Arthropoda > Insecta > Diptera > Culicidae > Wyeomyia > Wyeomyia smithii. The sequence continues at coordinate 27,177,930 of NC_073696.1, read as the reverse complement.
CGTTCAAAAACTCCGAGTGCTCGCAAGTCCTCCTCGAGCATTGTCCACGTCTCATGCCCGTAGAGAACGACCGGTCTTATTAGCGTTTTGTACAGGATACACTTGGTGCGAAGACTCAGATTTTGCGACCGTAGTTTTTTATGGAGCCCATAGTAGGCACGACTTCCACTGATAATACGTCTTCTTATCTCCCGGCTGGTATCGTTATTCTCAGTTACCAGAGAGCCGAGGTACACAAACTCGTCGACCACCTCGAACTCATCCCCGTCGATTGTTACCGTATTGCCTAGGCGTGCCCTGTCGTGCTCGGACCCACCTGCAAGCATATACTTAGTTTTTGACGTATTAATCTTCAGTCCGATCCTATCTGCTTCACGTTTCAGTCGGGTATACTGGTCTGCCACCGTCTCAAATTTTCTGCCGACAATATCCACGTCATCCGCAAAGCAAATAAATTGACCCGATCTGTTGAAAATCGTGCCCCGCATGTCAAACCCCGCTCGTCTCATAACACCCTCTAGCGCGACGTTAAACAATAAGCAGGAGAGACCATCACCTTGTCGGAGCCCCCTGTGAGACTCGAATGGGTCCGACGTTCCACCCGAAATTCTCACACAACACTTCACATCCTCCATCGTAGCCTTAATCAGTCTTGTCAGCTTCCCCGGGAAGCCGTTTTCGTCTAGAATTTTCCATAGCTCTTGTCGGTTTATTGAATCGTATGCGGCTTTAAAATCGACGAAAAGATGGTGTGTAGGGACTCTAAACTCACGGCACTTTTGGAGGATCTGCCGCAGTGTAAAGATTTGGTCAGTTGTAGACCGTCCTTCCATGAAGCCGGCCTGATAGCTTCCTACAAACCTGCTGGCTAATGGTGACAGGCGTTGGGAGATGACCTGGGAAAACACTTTGTAGGCGGCATTCAGGACTGTGATCGCTCGATAGTTCTCGCAGTCTAGTTTGTCGCCCTTTTTGTATATGGGGCAGATAACCCCTTCTTTCCACTCCTCCGGTAGCTGTTCTGTTTCCCAAATCTCGACGATCAGCCGATGCAGCGAGCTAGCCAGTTTGTCGGGGCCCATCTTAATAAGCTCAGCTCCGATGCCGTCTTTTCCGGCCGCTTTGTTGTTCTTGAGCTGCCGGATCGCATCCTTAACTTCGCTTATTGTGGGGGGTGGCACATCTTCGTCGTTCGTTGCACCGACCACGTCTTCTCCGCTCCTGTTGTGGTCTCCTGCTTGCACGCCATTCAGGTGTTCATCGTAGTGCTGCTTCCACCTTTCGATCACCTCACGATCATCCGTCAAAATGCCTCCATTCTTATCCCTATCCCTGCAAACAGAGTATCCATGTTATCCCGATCCTCGTTTTGGCAGCAAGTTTTATAAAGTTCTGAAAATGTTTCAGATTTTACCATGCAGCCTAGGTCTCCAACAAGAGTTACGTTCCCGAGTACACTTTAAACAGTCAAAATCCATTAGTCTTGCGAACAACTTGATTTCGAAAAAATGCATTTGAAATAGAATTAATTCAACAATTCTTAACAGCATCTGCTCTGTACTGGGAATTGACATTTCAACAGCAGTTATAAATATTTCAATAAAATCTTTTAGCACTTGATCCTCACAGATTTTATCAAAATGTTTGTTGATTTCTTGAAATAAACACACGTATGATTCAAGCATTTTTTCTATGGTAACAAAGCATTTAATGCGCTGTAAAATTCTGAACTATAATTTCTTGAGATCAAGTTTGTAGGACTTTGCTGCAATTCGTAGGAAATATTCGATGCTAATCCGTAATCTATAATCATTGTGTTCTTTTCTGGGTTTTGCGATTTTTGAAAACGAAGCCGTTGTGGTATTGAAAATGTATGTGAGAACCCATCGAGGTTTGATTCAGTGATGTTATTTGGTTCACCCTCTGGAAAACTATATTTTGAATATAATTTTAAACGATTTATGGTTTACTGGCATAACAAATTTATATGTAGTAAAAAAGCAAAGCCTTGGTGCTACATTCCGATTCGGAATTTTACCTTCTGTTTACTATACACAGACTTCGCAGCCAACTGTTGAGTGTACAGGACAATTGCGGGGCTAGCGCTACGATCCTACTGACACTAACCGTCTCTCCAAAACCGAGACTCGAACCAACGACAACTGGCTTGTTAGGCCAGCATCGTACCTCGAGACCAACTGGGGAGGCTTTATATGTAGTAATAGTTAGTATAAATTGATATGTAGTAATAGTTAGTATAACGAAGGTTTCTGCACTGCTAGGTGGATTAATTTAGGTTTTTATTAGTATGTGAACAATGAGGAACAATTATTAATCTACGATTACGGTCTCCTTTATTCTGAGAATCTCAGATAATGAAGAACGCGTGCGGGATCTGCGTTAAAGTCTCGGCTCCTTTTCAAGTCTCTTTGCCGGTCGCTCATCCGCCAACTGTAACCTGCCATGTATCATCAGCTTGACAATACTAACGTGTCTGTATACTTCGTACAGCGCTTCCCGATCGGGTTCCTGCCACGTGTCCGTTAAGCGTCACCGAGAGGATCAGCGTCCTGTAGAGCGCACATTTTGTGCGGATTTGTAGTGAAGATGGTCAGGTTTGATGTTTTTCAAACCCGTACCCGACCCGAACAAGCTCTACAAGCTTCTTTCTCCTCGTCCAAGGTTAATAGATCCACAGCTTGTCCATAAGCCCTAATTTCTCCCCTGTTCCTCTTAACGACTCTTCTACCTTCTTCACCACCGTTCAACACGCCCACTGAAAATTTCCTAAATGATGATCATTACTAACCGGTGATAACTAAAATTTTGGAAGTTTTTTGAAGTTCTCTTACTCAACAAAAAACACGCTCAGGGAGAAATAATATTTATATGTAAGTTCTCTCTCTTCTTCATGTCAGTATTTTCGTTTCGTTTATGCATGCTGTTAAAAATGGCGTCGAAACAAGAAGCAGTGCGCAAGCGCAGTTTCTAATTCAGAAATTTCAGGAATTTCTTGCACAACAGTTTTCAGTAAATCATTTTGAAAGCAAAAATATTGAATATTCATTCGCAGGAAAGACAGTCAGCGGAAGACCGACCAAAGTAATTGACAAAATTGACGCCATTTGTACCCAAAATACGTAACCCGACGAATCTTCCTCAGTATAACCCAATCAAAGTTTTTTTTGAGATTTTAACCTCCGTCGTGTACAAAAATAACTGAAGAGCAACAAACTGCAAACGATGTTGATTAGTAAAATCAAGAGATGCAGTTTGAAAGCTGATTTCGAACTTTTCTTAAATGTTTACAGAAATAAAACAGTGTTCCATTATGTAATCTATTTTTTGAAGTAGAATACTTCTCTCAGGAAGTTCGGCTACATGGGGATGTGAAATGAAAATTTAAAACCGAATAAGTGAAAAATATGTCCAATTTCAAATGCTAATAAATCGGTTAGTATTCGATAGATTTCCTTCGTTCTTGCAGCAATAGATTGGAAAATCTTCTAAGATTCTTCCCAAATGCAGATAATTGAAATTTTATTATTCACACTAATGTACTATTGAAAAAAGTCAAGCCTTGTCAAAACGAAAAATTCGACCTCTGATTGGTCGTTATATGATTGCTTCCCAAGCACGGTCGACAGAATCATATACCTTGCAATTTAAAACATGCGATTTGGCAATTTAAAACATGCTATTTGGCCTATATAAGAGCCTGTTTCAGTCGAAGCCGCTCATAATAGTTCTAGACAGCGATATCAGCAGTCATCCTCCCTTAGTAGCAGCACTAGCAGTGCAGTGGATACCAGTGATAGCGGGAAGCGGCCACAGCTGTGGCGTAGCAATGGATAGCGCACTAGTTGCAGCGGATCTCAGCATTGATAGCGGCTGATGCAGTGAAGCACTTTAGTGAAATGCAGTCTCTGTGCGATAGTGGGCACTAGTAAATGCATTCAATGAAAAGTTCACTCATTTTGACAACACATGAGCCGTCTAGTTTTGAGTGTCAAATCAGCATTTCACTGTTTATTTTATCACAAGGAATATTTTATTCACACTGTCAGTGATAACGCAAAGATGTGATCGGCATCTTATCCGATACTAAAATGAACAACAAATTGTCCTTTACAGGATGAAATAAAAACTTGATTGAAGAGTTAATATTTTCTAATGAGTCAATTCACATTTTTATATTTGAAAAGTTATAAATTTTACTTCATCTCCGTGTCTCAAAACGTATTGAATTATCTTTTCCTTCAGTCATGAACACGACATCCGAAAAAAATTCATCTCAAAATTTAAAAATTGTCAAGCCCCAACCATGACAAGCAACTTACTATATTATTGAAAATGGTTAATCCTTGTTAAAGCGCAAAATTCGATTGATCTGATTAGTCAACGTTTATTTACTAGAAAAAACGACTGACACGCAAGCAGCCGGGTTATCTTTCTTGTAAAAGTATTCTACTTCAACCTTGCGGTCGTGGCTTTGCTCACAACCCTCCTGTTTTTGACAGCAGTAGCAGTGGTTAGTTTCTATTTCCATCTAGAAACCTAATTTTGGTAAAAATGAAAATAGGACGGTTTTGCTCTGCTCGGTAGTATACGTTGTTTGAATCCAGAAAAAAAAATCATGAAGAATGAAAACTATTTAAAAAGTACACGTGATCAACTGAAATTTACGACGATTCTGGCTTTATAGTCGACTCTAAATCATCTGAAAATGCATGATTCGTGAACAATACCATTAACTGCCATCACCCGTAAGCGGCATTACAACAAAGCTACTGATGAAAATTCATGACATTAAAGTTTACGAGGGGTTTCAGCTATGGCTTAAGCTCTTGTAGCTTTGCCGCATAGAGGGAGAATGAAAAAAAAACATGAACATTTTGGAATGTTTTATTTAACTTTGGTCGCGGCTGCCTCCAAGCGAATCCATAGATTTAATTTTGGAATTGTCTATCAGCAGGTGCAACAGTTTTCTGTCTTTCTCCTCTCTCGATCCACCGAACGTGTGATCGATCGGTATAAAAACTGGACCGTCAGTGTGAATCACGTACTGTTTGTCCTTATCAGCTAGCAGATGATATTTGTATCCATCTTTGTCATCCGGTCCATACTCGACAAATTGTATGCTGTGGGGGTACAAATGGGATTAACTTTATATAAACACACAAAATGTATGAAAACAAGTATACTCAGGTAAATCCGCCAGCTCTCTTAATACTTTGCTGATCCGCTTGGGGTCGTTTTCTTTATGTTCACTTTCGAGACTTTTTTGTGGTGCAAACGATGCGCAGAATGTCACACCGATAATCACTGTTAAGATCGAACAAAATGTGAAGGTTTTCATGATTCACAGCCCGGCTCGATTCCTAGGTACTACTGCAGCTAATCTGCCACTTCGTTGCGAGTTTCAAAGCACTTTTGTCTGGTTAACTTTTGATCATCTTTATATACCGCTATCTTGACCTTGTACCGGGTGTGAAATGATAGCAGAACAGCTGCAACAGTAAACTGGTTATTTTTTTCGTCTCCTCAGTTGATTAGTCGGATTAGTTACTGGAGCACCACGCGTGTAGCAGAATGTCATAGTGACAGTGACGACAGTCACTGAATGTTACGGTATGCTAATGACAGCAAGCGATTCCATAATCGGTTTTTTTTTTCTTGTACCCCTCCTTCGAGCTCGAATGCATCTTTCGCCAGCTTAGTGGTTTATTTCCTGATCAGAATAATTTTTTTTTTTTAAAGGGGGGATTTGTTAGTAGCTTAAGTATTTATGATAAATATTAGTAAATAATGAGTATGTGTGTCCAATCACAAATGGTGACTTCTCAACACTGTTAGAAATTTGTAATTTTAATTGTTAGGATTTGTTTGCTTTCGCAATTAGGACTTATCATTCGTAGGGATTTAAACTTACTTGTCTGAAAAGGGGAAGTAAACTTACAACTAACTTAATTGCTAACTTATTGGCTATAAAGAGAGCTTATCGTAGCAATTGAGGATTGCAACGATTTTTGTCGAAAATTGTTAATAATTTTATTTGACATAGCTTCTAATGGTTCAACACCAGTAAGTCTATGTAATTCGAGTGTACCAAACCAAGGAGGACGCTTCAAAATCATTTTCAGAATTTTATTCTGAATCCTTTGAAGCGTTTTCTTCCTTGTTGAACAGCAACTTGACCAGATCGGTACAGCATAAAGCATTGCTGGTCTAAAAATTTGTTTGTAAATCAAAAGTTTGTTCTTTAAACAAAGTTTAGAATTCCTGTTAATGAGAGGATATAAACATCTCGTATATTTGATGCACTTGGCTTGTATACTCTCAATGTGCTCTTTGAAAATAAGTTTTTTATCATAAATTAGTCTCAAGTACTTAACCTTGTCGGACCAACTTAAAATAACCCCATTCATCTTGACAACGTGATTATTGTTTGGCTTGAGGAAAGAAGCCCTAGGCTTATGCGGAAAAATTATCATTTGAGTTTTAGAAGCATTGGGAGAGATTTTCCACTTTTGCAAGTAGGAAGAAAAAATATCTAAACTTTTCTGCAATCGACTGCATATGACACGAAGACTTTTTCCTTTTACGGAAATGCTTGTGTCATCGCAGAACAATGACTTTGTGCATCCTGGAGGCAAATCAGGAAGATCTGAAGTGAATATGTTGTACAGGACTGGACCCAAGACTGAACCTTGAGGTACACCTGCTCTGACAGGAAATCTATCAGATTTTGAATTCTGATAGACAACCTGCAGAGTTCGATCAGTAAGATAATTTTTTAAAATTTTGATTAGGAAAATTGGAAAATTAAAAGTTTGCAATTTCGCAATCAAACCTTTATGCCAAACACTGTCGAATGCTTTTTCTATGTCTAAAAGAGCAGCTCCAGTGGAATAACCTTCAGATTTGTTAGCTCGTATCATATTAGTAACTCTGAGCAATTGATGAGTTGTGGAATGCCCATGGCGAAATCCAAACTGTTCATTTGCAAAAATTGAATTTTCGTTGATGTGTGACATCATTCTGTTAAGAATAATTCTCTCAAACAGTTTACTCATTGAAGAAAGCAAACTGATTGGTCGATAACTTGAAACTTCAGCTGGGTTCTTATCCGGTTTTAAAATGGGAGTAATTTTTGCATTTTTCCATAATTTGGGAAAATATGCAATTTTGAAGCAGCAATTGAAAATTTTCACTAAAAAATCCATTGTGCTCTCAGGGAGATGTTTGATTAGTATATTAAAGATTCCATCGTCACCAGGTGCTTTCATATTTTTGAAATTTTTAATAATTGATTTAAGCTCATTCAAGTTAGTTTCAATTATTTCTGCAGGTAAAAAATTCTGGGAAGAAATTAAATCAAATTGACGTGTGACTTCATTTTCAATTGGACTCACAAAATTCAAATTTGAGTTATGAACACTCTCAAACTGCTGAGCAAGTCTTTGAGCCTTTTGTTCATTGGATACAAGAAAACGTTCACCATCTTTTAAAACTGGAATAGGCTTTGAAGGTTTCTTAAGAATCTTCGACAGCTTCCAAAATGGTTTTGAATATGGTTTCAATTTTTCAACTTTAGTCTCAAAATTTTGATTTCTCAGAAGAGTAAATCTATGTTTAATCTCTTTCTGCAAATCTTTATAAATAGTTTTAAAAACAGGGTCACGAGAACGTTGATATTGACGTCTGCGGACATTTTTCAAACGAATTAGAAGTTGAAGATTTTCGTCAATTATTGGTGAATCAAATTTCACTTGAGCCTTTGGAACAGAATAATTCCTGGCATCAACAATTGCACATTTTAATGCGTCCAAAGCGGAATCAATATTCACTTCGTTTTGCAAATCAAGCTCATTATTGAAATTTCTCTCAATATGAGTTTTGTATCTTTCCCAATTAGCCTTGTTATAATGAAAAACAGAGCTCATAGGGTTTAAAACTGATTCATGTGATAAAGAAAAAGTTATTGGAAGATGATCAGAATCAAAGTCAGCATGTGTGATCAAATCACTACATACATGACTTTGATCTGTAAGCACCAAATCAATTGTTGAAGGGTTTCTTACAGAAGAAAAGCATGTAGGACTATTCGGAGACAAAATAGAATAGTATCCTGAAGAACAATCGTTGAATAAAATTTTGCCATTGGAATTACTTTGAGAATTATTCCATGAACGATGTTTAGCGTTAAAATCGCCGATTATGAAAAATTTCGAACGATTTCTGGTGAGTTTTTGTAAATCACCTTTAAAATAATTTTTGAGCTCGCGTGTGCATTGAAATGGTAAATATGCTGCGGCAATAAATAAAATCCCAAGTTCAGTTTGAACTTCAATTCCCAAAGTTTCAATAACTTTCGTCTCAAGATGGGGAAGAGCACGATGTTTGATTCGGCGATGAATAACAATTGCAACTCCACCGCCGGAACCCTGAATCCTATCATATCTATGAACCACGTAATTGGGATCATATTTTAATTTTATGTTAGGTTTCAAAAATGTTTCAGTAATAATTGCAATATGCACATTATTTACTGTTAAAAAGTCAAAAAGCTCATTCTCATTGGCCTTCAATGAGCGAGCATTCCAGTTTAATATTTTAATTGTTTTATTTAAAATCATTGCTAAATTTTAAATTAGAAACAATTTTAATAGTAAATTTTGTGCCTATTTGAATGGCTTCAAACATTGATTTTGCCTGCAACATGGCGTTCATAAGATCGAACATTGCCTGTTGCAAAAAAAGAAAGTTTACCTGCCGTAATAGGCCCCAGGCAGTTGACATTAGAAAAAATATTTTCGGCAGCAATATTAGCTGGAGTGATAGGTGTACAATTATTTTCTAGCCTGTTTTGCTTACCCATATTAACGGTCATTTTCGAACTACCAACACTAGGCGGTATAATGTTCGAACTACCTGTAACCTGTGCATAAGTTAAACGGGTATGCAAAGGAGTAGGTAAACTATGCGTCACTGGTACGCTTGGAGAATTTTGTTTTGAAGTTGGTTTTAATTGAGAAATTGAATTTTGTTTACCTTGCCTTGCCTTAAGAATTGCTAAACGGACTGGGCATTGATAAAAATTTGACATATGGTTGCCGTTACAATTCGCACAGCGAAAATTTTTACTCTCTTTCACAGGACATGTGTCCTTTTTGTGAGAAGAGTCTCCACAATTAAGACATTTTTGGTCCATGTTACAGAATTTGGAACCATGGCCATAACGTTGGCAAGTACGGCATTGGGTGATATGCTTTTCACCTCCGCCATACTTCCTATAAATTTCCCACTTTACACGCACATTATACAAAGCATGTGCTTTTTCAAAAAATTTTAAGTTGTTAACCTCATTGCGGTTAAAATGAATTAAATAATTAACAAGGGAAATTCCAGTTCTCTGACTGTTTTCGCCTCGTGATTTTTGTTTCATTAGAATTACTTGGGTAGGGGCTATGCCAAGTAAATCTGTTAAAGTAAGTTTGATCTCATCAACGGTTTGATCGTTGGTGAGACCTTTCAAGACAACCTTAAACGGCTTGGTGTTCTTGGTGTCATATGTAAAAAATTTGTACATCTTTTCAGTTAAATACTGAACAAGACGATCACGACCCTTTACTGAGTCGGTTAATAAGCGGCATTCACCTCTACGGCCAATTTGATAGGTAACTTTAACGTCAGAAACAAACGTTGAAAGTTCCTTTTTGAATATATTAAATTCAGAAGAAATAGTTACCACAATAGGTGGAACTTTCTCCTTTTTTAAAGATTTTATATTTTGTATAGTTTCATTATTAATAACTTCCATTTCACCAGCTTCTTGCTCAGGCAAAATATCAAAAGGATTGTCACTACAGACACTCGATGTGTCAGAAAGAGATGCCTCTCTTTTCCTCCCCGCAGCGATGCGAGGTTTCTTTTTCCGTCCAGCCATTTCAGGTGATACGAAAAAAGTTAAAACAAATGTTAAATTCAAAAGTAGGTAGTCTTGAGAAAGACTGATGGGAAATAACTTTCAGGTAATCTCTAAAAGACACACTGACAAAACACAAACTTTGAAGCTATAGGCAGTCAAAGACCAGTCCACAAGCAACCGAAAAAAACGTCTGATCTGTAGGACAGTTCAAGACGCACTGATCAGAATAATTTATTTGATGCTTGTCAATGATGTTGATCGGGACTAGATTTATCAAACTTAATTTTGTATCGTATTTTTAGTTTAACCTTTCCTTCATTGTTTTTAATCAAATTTTTCAGATTTGATCATATCACGAAACCTCCAACACTATGGATCTAACGCAGTCTCAGTACACCGTGCAGGCGCAGTACTCCTTCAAGGGGTCCAACAATGACGAACTGTGCTTCAAGAAGGGCGACATCATCACACTGACCCAGCGCGAGGACGGCGGCTGGTGGGAAGGTACCTTGGGCGATAAAACGGGCTGGTTCCCGAGTAATTACGTCAAAGAGTATGCCGGTAAGTGTGCGCTCTCTCGCCCCAGTACAGTAGCCTGTAATGATATTATTTTCTTTTTTTGTTGACAGGTCCACTGCCACTGTCGGAAACGATACGGCCTCCGGAGGAGATACAGGCCTTCCGTTCGGTGGTCTTCCGCGATCTGTTAGAAAGCGAAAAGGCACATGTCGCGGAGCTGCGGGGAATGGTGGAGAACTTTTTGGAACCGCTGGAAAGTAGTCAAATGTAGGTTTGTTGGATTATTTCCAATTTGGTGCAGCCTGAAATAATTTTTCCCAAACCATTGTAGTTTAACACCGGACGAATACACGCAAATGATGTGTAACTTTGTCGAAATTGTCGAGATGCATGAGGAGTTTCTGCAGAATCTGGAAGATTCGAACGACCGCGTCGGAAAGGTGTTCCTAACCAAAGCACCCACCATGAAAAAGATTCACCAGTGCTACTGTGCTGCTCATCCGCGGGCCATTGTGATAGTTGACAAGTATCGGTTAGTATAATCTGTTTAAAGAGAAAGTTCTTTGTGTGACTACAAAAAATTCTTATTCCAGAGATGAATTGAATAGCTTCATGGAGAAGCAGGGAGCTGCGAAACCCGGCCTGCTGGTACTGACAACTGGACTGTCTAAACCGTTTAGGCGGTTGGATAAATACTCGGCAATTCTTCAGGAGCTGGAACGGCATATGGAAAGTTGCCACCCTGATCGAGGGGACACCCAGCGCAGTATTGCTGTTTACAAAGACATTGCATCGTCCTGTTCGGCAACCAGACGGCAGAAAGAGCTGGAGCTGCAAATTCTGACAGGCCCCATCCGAGGTTGGCAAGGACAAGAGCTAACCTCGCTGGGTGAAATTATCCACATGGGCAGTGTGGCTGTTGGTCCCGAACACAAAGACCGCTATTTTGTTTTGTTCTCCCAGACGCTGCTAATTCTGAGCGTCAGTCAGCGAATGAGTGCGTTCAAATACGAGGGGAAACTTCCACTAACCGGAATCAGTGTGAACCGGTTGGAGGATACAGATCAAATTAAGAATGCCTTCGAGATCACCGGAACGTTGATCGACCGCATCGTAGCCGTCTGTCAGGGGCCGAACGAGGCGAACAAATGGGTTGATCTGTTGAATGCGAAAGTGAATCCCACCGCGGATGGTCCAACCGGCAAAGACCTGAAAAGGATAGTCAGCAGCTCGGCGATGAGTATTCCCCAGCCGCCACCACATGTAAGTAGATGAGTGCACAAGCTTTGAACTTAACTATGTTTTCCTAGATCAACACGTGATTATGGTTAGGAAGACAGTTTCGTTACCTTACCCCCTTTTAACTTTTGTAACAAGCACCTAGTTTTGTTTTTTTCTCTGTTCTCTGGTACGAACGAAGTTATCAGCGAACGCTGTTTATTTGATCATCGGATAGAGTTTTATGCTTGGTCAAAATTATATGGCATGAGTTACATACTGATTTGATACTGTCTTTAGTGTAATAGATCAATCAACTAAACAGCGTTCACCAGGGCTGGCCAAAACCAGCAAAACCGCCAATGGTTTGCCACTGAACACACGCACGTTTCCCAAAACAAATTGTACCTTCACCCTATTTTATTAGTTTTTCTCTCTGTATCTCTTTCTCCCTCGCTCAATACCGAAAACAAACAAACAAAAAATGTACAACTGTTCCCAATCAAACAAAAAAAAAAAAAAACACCACAACCGAACCCAGAGCAAAGAAACGCTCGACGCGCGTGGCTACAGCACCCGTGTCTCCGTATGTGCATACAGTCAGCCGACACTCGACTACCGACCGACGTATCCACCGTACTCCTATCCGCCGACGGCTCCGTACGCCGCTTTGACGACCTTTTTTCGGCGTCTGTTCAGAAGTGGTGCGATGTCCCGATACATCGTGCAAGCATTACTGTATCCCCAGGTTACGCAGACGATCGACACCAGTGGCGTTGTGTTGAGGCGAAAACATCGCACCACCGTTCGGATGTATCGCCGTGAGCTGGAAATAAAACAACGTGAGGGTGGTGAAGCAGAGGAGGAGGACGAGGACAGTGGCAGTGGCTCCTGTACATCGTCGTGTTCGGCCAAATCGAAGGGCCTAGAACGACAGGATGCAATCGATTACGGGGATGAAGATCCGTACGAAACGATCACTTTTCTTACCGGTGCTCGAAAAAGTGAAAGTACCGCAAGGGAGCTCACGATCTACGAAAGCTACGTCGGTCCTGCAGATGCAGACGAAAGGGATGAGTCGTTTTTCTTTATTCCGCCTGGCAGCGACCAAGCGGCGAGTGAGGAGAGAAAGAGTGCCGAGAGCCAAGGATCGTTTATGATCGGATCGCGGCCGATTCCTTGTCTACAGTTGAATGATTGCGATCTGGAAGGGGGTAACACTAACATGGGTTCCGGTGAAACGGGTTCGATTCATACGACCACAGCCCGGTTAGCACTTGGCGACATTCGGCAACAGTGCTCGGAGCAATCTCAAGTATCTAGTTTTGAACATAGAATAGTAGGACATGGTGATATGGCGTGTGAGGATTTGTTGAATTTGGATGATTCCATGAAAATAAAAAATTCGCTTCAACAGAAACCAATAATCGAGGAAAGGCACAGCATGCCTACTCTTTTTGTGGGAAATCGGTTCGCTAGTTCTTCGGTGACTGAGATCTATATTCCCTCGTGGAAGGACAGGCAGGAAGTTCAACAGCAGCAGCAACAGAAAGCCGCTGAAACCACAGCTGCTGTCAGTGATCGTGTCAGTGTACATTCCAGTTCGCTCGAGATTCCAGCCGCTGAAGCAGCTCTCTCCGTGCCGGATCAAATTTCAGCCGAGCTGCTGTACAATTTTGGCAGTTCATCATCAACCTGTTCGTCACAAGATTCGGCCACAAAGGTTCTCACACCGCCGCTGGAATTTCGCAACGAAGCCCCGCCGATCGTCGTCGGTTGTTTGTCCCGTGAAGTAACACCATTCCGTAAGCATTCAATTAATTCCGATAAAAAACTTCTGCTAAACCAAACTAATCTCAAAAAGGACAAAAATGGCGATCCAGCAGCCGGAACGGTGGTTGGCAGGCGGTGTGTGAGTTATCAGTTTATGAACATGGGTCAAACCGACGTTAGCAGCGGTAGTAAGGAAGAGGAAGGTGACGAAGATAGCGGTCACCGACGGCAAGCGCAACAACAAGCGCATAGCAAATGCCGATTTTGTAGCACCAGTGCCGGCTCGCGGTGCCACAGTCCCCGGTCGAGCGATTCAGGTATGGCCGGCAGTCTAACGATATCCTCACCCGATCCTCCTAAATTATCTGGCGATTTTCTCCTTTATGATTCAGACCACCACGAGCCGAACGGAATTCGACGTGACGTTGATATCGATCCTGATCACTCCGTTGCGAGTGATCATTCGAAGGGAACGATTAACCGAATGCTGCGACATTCGCACTCGAGCCACAATATTGGCCATTTCGCCACGCTACGGAACAGTGACAGTGAGTTCAATTTCACTGATAGTGGTCAGTTCGATCATAGTCATCCCTTTCACGACGATCCTTATCGGAACAATACCCTGCAGAGCGTGGATTCCGAGCTGATGGACCCGTCGTCTAAGTTTTCAATGCGAAGTCGCAGCGAGGAACGTCGTTCTAGTGATGAGGAAAGCGAAAGCACCGACCGCGGCAGCAAGGGAAGACCGAAACGGTACATAGGCCGAAGCAGGATAGTGATAAATTTGCACGGCTACCGGAGCCAAACGGTCGAGCCGGAAAGCACGATCTACAAGACTGGACTGTATGCACATTGGTGGAAGAAGGAACGATTGCCGATTTTTGTCGTTGGCCACCAGGAGGAGGGAGATGCTGTTGACCGCCGGAGAGAGGCGAAAGAGAGCGAGAGCAGCGCTGGTAGCAGCAGCAGTGTCCATCCTTTTGGGTCCGACCGGGGTTCAGGCAAGAGTCTATTGCTTTTCCGTTACTGGCGTTGCGTTTGATGATGCTGTTTCCCCATTTTTTTTCGTTACCGTAATTTTCTTTTTTTTTCGTTTTGGTTTTCTCTATTAATTGGAATGCTGTACTTTTTCCGATGTTATTGGTGGTTTTTGTTGAAACGAAATTGTATTATAATATCACCCTAGAGGCGACAATCGTTCTGTTGAAAATAGTCATCCGATTCGCGTACTGCATCTTGTGGGACTGTTTTATCACGTGAGGAATAAGAACATACAAAAAAAATTAAACTAGCGAAACGAAATCTGAATTCAGACGCTTAATAGCTTTCAAAATAGCCTCAATGCCCGAACATAGTCACTTTTTCAAATATTGTATTCGCAGCTGCAACCGGAAACAAAACAAAAAAAAAGGCAGTAGGTTAAAATTTACTTGTTAGTTTTTTTTCTGCTTATAAACAGTTTGAATTATGTTAATATCCAGGAAATGCAAGTGTTTTTGATGCGTTAAGGGGTTATATACCTTTTTGACCGAGAAAAATGAGGGAAGTTTGAATTTATTTTTAAGTGCATAGCACCATTTTCATTGCATCAAAGTGGTATTTTTCTGAAAGTATAGTATATCAACAACAAGAAAATACGTTTTACTTTGAGATATACCAATTATTGCTGGAGTAATGGCCGTTTCCCCGAAACGCTATTTTTTTGTAGAGGCTTGCGGTGATCCTGATAGACTCAGCGGGTCAACCGAAATCAAAAAACTCATATTATTTCATTAGTTTAGAAGTGTGCCGGGTCCTTGAACGATCGCTTTTCTGAGTATTTTGTTTTCAGTGCAAACACCCCCCCCCCCTCTCCTTATCGCCCCCAATTCTTCCCAATCGACAATAATCAAGAGAAAAGAAGGAGATTGGAATGGTATTGGGGGTGCTGCACAGATGGCGAGAAATTGGATTGAACTACTAGCTAATGTGCACCAGGTTTTGTATGCAGGAAATGATGACGCGAAATCCAAAGAAAGTTGGCGATTGTATCCGACGATTGACGGAACAAATTTCTTATATTTTTATCTGGAAGTACATTAAAAAACTTAAAAAAATTTAATTACATCTGGAAAAGCCTGGAGAAGTCAATCCTACACTGGAAGAAATGAAACTTATTTACTTTTACTTTACTTTTGCGGTGACAGGTCGATTACACGTGCTACAGCGATTTAGAACTTCTGGAGTGACCTAGTGTAGGTTGTAGGTCTTGATGAGTGTAACAATCGCTCATACTAGAAATTTTCCAAACACCCCCAAAATCTGAAGTTATGGTCAAAATACGATTTTTTGGACTTCAGCGCATATAATATTTTTTAACTCATTCATTTATTAACCGATTTTCAATATTAAAGCATTTTTAGAATGAGGACAAATAGAGCTTTCAAAAAATATACAGGTTTGTTCAAATATCAATAAAACATGTTGAGTTATTTGAGCCTGAATCTAATTTTTTAGACTTTTTCACGCAATTTTTCAATTTAATTGTCAATTTTCCGTCTATTTTTGTGAGAAGCATACCACAAATATACTATGATTTTGAAAGTTTTTTTAATTCCGAATCAATTGAAAGTAGTTTTGTAAAAATCGGTTGATATTTGGCTAAGTTATAAATTTTTAAGAAAACCAGAATTTTTAGCTTCTATCTCGCATTTATTTCACGGAGCTACAAATGATGAAAAAATGCAAGAACTTTTGATGTGACTTAGTGTGGGTTGTAGCTTTAGTCAAATGTTACTTGCGCGTTTACTCGAAGTTTTTCAAATACCCCAAAAATTATTAGTTATGGTCAAAACCCTGTTTTTTACCTTAGCTCACATTTTTATGTTTGATTCAGTTATTTGTCAACCAATTTTTTATATTTTGGCTGTTTTGAAAAGGCGAAAAATAGAACTCTTGAAACATATAAATATGTTTAAAGAGTTTACCCATATGTGATGAATAGTTTTAAATAGAATAAGATGATTTATTTTGTTGAATACAAAATAAGATGATTTATTTTTTTTTTCAAATTTCACTATATGTGATGAATAGTTTTAAAACAAATAAAATAGTCTATGTTATTTTTAAATTTTTCCAAATTTATTCGAAATTTTTTACACATTTTTGTAATGAACGAGCTTTAATTGCTGTAGAATTTGAAAAGTACATTTAGTGCCAAAAGGAAACAGTAAGTGTTGTTTATGAAAATCTGTTATAATTTGGCTGAGATATGACTTGATGTTGTCCAACATATACTTAGATTTCATCAAATCATTTCTCAGCCAAATTTTAACAGATTTTCATTAACAAAACCTATTGTTTTCGTTTGGTACTAAAAAGAACTTTCCAAATTTTACAGCAATTAAAGCTCCATCATAAAAAAAAATGTGTGAAAAATTGCGAATAAATTTGGAAAAATTTTGAAAATAACATAAACCATCTTATTTATTTTAAAACTATTCATCACATATAGGTGAACTTTTTAGACATATTTATATGTTTCAAATGCTCTATTTTTCGCCTTTCTAAACCAGCTAAAATATAAAAAATCGCTTGAAAAATAACCGTATTAAACATGAAAATGTGAGCTAAGGTAAAAAATGAAGTTTTGAACATAACTTATAATTTTCGGGGTATTTGAAAAACTTCAAGGAAACGCGCAAGTAACACTTGACTAAAGCTACAACCCACACTAAGTCACATCAAAAGTTCTTGCATTTTTTCACCATTTGTAGCACCGTGAAATCAATGTGCGATAGAAGCCAAAAATTTTGCTTTTCTTCATAAAATATATAACTTAGCCACATATCAACCGATTTCCACAAAACTGCTTTCATTTGATTCGGAATTGAACAAACATACGTAATTATAGTGTATTTGTGGTATGTTTCTTACAAAAATAGACAGCAAATTTCAAATTAAATTGAAAAATTGCGTGAAAAAGTCTATAAAATTAGATTTAAGCTCAAATGACTCAACATGTTTTATTGATATTAGAACGAACCTGTGTATATTTTGAAAGCTATATTTGTCCTCTTTCTAAAACTGCTTTATTATTGAAAATCAGTTGACAAATGACTGAGGTAAAACATATTATATGCGCTGAGGTCCAAAAAACCGTGTTTTGACCATAACTTCAGATTTTGGGGGTGTTTGGAAAATTTCTAGTATAAGCGAATGTTACACTCAACAAGACCTACAACCTACACTAGGTCACTTCAGAAGTTCTTGCATTTTTTTTTTCATTTGTAGCACAGTGTTATCGATCCAATGCCGAATCCAGAATACGTCGTCATATCACTAAGTCTTGGGCTGCAATCCTCCAGTCGCTTCTAACACCTATTTCGCGGACATCCTCATCGATTGCACACATCCCACGAGTGCGGGGTCTACCCCGAAGTCGACGGCCTCTATCGGGATCCCTGCTGAATATAGTTTTGGCTGATCGTTTATGCGTTTGACTACATCCGCATCCGGCACACTTCATGATTCATGCATCTGCGCTAAACACCATTTTCCAGTTTGTCACCAAGGATTGAACCCAAGATTCTACGCTCAAAAACACTAAGAGCTCGCCGGTCACTCTCTCTCAGTGTCCATGCTTCATGACCATAGAGGGCCACCATAGAGGGAGAATCAGTGTTTTGTAGAGTGCAAGTTCTGTTCGGATTTGCAATCTGCGGAACCTTAGCTGGTTACGCAATCCGTAGGAGACCCTGGTTGCAGCGGCAAGCCGTTTCTTAATCCCACGATTAACCAAATTCGTCGACTACTCCAAATAGCTACCCATCCATCACCACCTCAGCACCAACATCCGACGGGCTACCACACTCTCTGTCAGCTATCGTGTACTTCGTTCTGGCAAAGTTTATGGCAATCTCAATCCCAACTCTCGCAGTTTTTCTCTTGAGAGGTACAAAGGCCTCTTCCACCGCTCTACGGTTCATACCAATGATGTCGATTTCGTCCGCAAAACCTAGAAGCTTCTCTACACACCAGCTCTACGTATAGTACCTTCCAATGCAATGTTGAACAGTAAGTTAGACAGCCCGTCTCCCTACTTCAAACCATCTAATGTCACAAAAGCGTCCGAAATCTCACCAGTTATCCGGACGCTTGATGTGGAACCGTCAAGGGTGTTCGAAAACCATGCTCGCGCATTATCTTCCATAACTAATTTCTCTCAACTGAGTCGTACGCTGCCCTGAGTTCTATGAACAGATGGTGAATCTGCAAGTTGACCTCTCGAAATTTATCGAAGATTTGTCGCAGGGTAGACATTTGGTCCGTGGTGGGGCGTTCGTGGTGGTATTCGTCAACAAAAGTTTCCCATGAGCCTTATGAGGCATATGGCATATGAGACCGTCTAATCAGTTCGAGGGCAACTCTTCATCAGCCGGCACACTTCCAGCACGATCCGATGAATGGCATGATACAGCTGTTCGCTCCCGACTTCGAAAAGTTCGGCGGGAATGCCGTTCTTCAGCTCTTTAACTGCTTTCATCCCCTCGCCCATAGTTGGTGGATCCACAGCTTGTCCGTCATTCTCAATGTCAATCCTACTCCTTTCGACGCCTCTGTCTTCTTCAGTGTTTAACAGTACACTAAAAATATCTTCCTACGCTCTGACGTTGGACAACCGGGCGCGGATCTTGGATACCAGTCACGTTTGAGCTTCTGAACGATCTTACGTCTGTAACGTCTGAAAAGCGTCGACCAGTGATCAAAACATGGTCGATTTAAGAGCAGGCCGCCCCATTTGGATGCATCCTGGTGTGCTTACGAATATTCGGACGTGCAGAATAAGTGCTACAGATAACAATGCCTCTGGTTGCAGCGAAATTGATAAGCCTCAGGCCATTATCGTTCGTAGTAGAGTGTAAGCTTTTTCTATCAATTACTGGCAGAAGAAGTCCTTCTGCCTGACCATCGTTTTTGCATCTCCGATGACGATCTTGATATCATGGTTTGGGCACTCACTGTAAGTCTTCTCAATCATGGAACTCCTTCTCGTCATTTATCATTAGTCGGTACGTACACATTGATCGGGCTGTATTTTTTTTAAATTTTCTGTTGAAACACCTTTTTTTCTGGCAGTTTTCTTCTCATGTGTTCGAAAATGCCTACTCTTGAGTAGCTAAAGTAGTGAGATGAAGAAGATAATTCCGACGAGGATTTCATTGACTTTGGTGAAGCTGCTTTGGAACAGTTTTCGTAGTAAGAAACTGATTCCGAACCTCGGCTCGACTGAAGTTTTTCAGTTAGAAATGGATTCCGGAACCGGATGTGGGAATATAATCCGGGATTACGATTATCCCAGGTTGAGACCGGAACCGGAAAAGAGCGCTGTTAGCTGTAATTCTTTAGATTAAAGAAAGATTTATGGACAAGCCTTCAAGAATGGTATCAATCGCCGAAAGCAACAAAATCGAGTGTATATTTCTTCGATCCGTTTTTATATTATTTTGTATTTTATGTTATTTGACATTTACATTCGGACATTGACACAATTATACGAAATAGCGTTGAATCGATTCAATGGATACTTTTTTCCCTTGTAGAAAATTGAACCACTGTGACCTTTTTTTTATCTATTGTGGTATGCTTCAACTTACTCTAAGTGCGTACGAGCAGGTTCATCACTATTTGGCGAGTTGATGTCCTTGCTACATTGCACATTTATCCCAGTTGGGCAACGCACTTCGTATGAAGTTTATCACCTCACCGGGATTTTCTCTCCAAATTTCGGTATGTTTTATTCATTTATTTGTTTATTTATATCATCTGACGTAAAGTCTTAATGAATGTTAAAAGAGCCATTAAAAGTTTCTACAATTAATTAATCTATGTTTAAAAATATGACTAGGCTCACCATACTCAAATAAATGCTCTACACTCGTGAAAGTTCTTACGCTGAACGCACCAGGATCATAAGAACCAAGGTTTGTACGATGGTATTGGTTTACAAGCTTAGAAGAGGGCATTGCGTTGTGATGCACGAAAATTCATTATGGACAGCAGCTTCGGTGAATCCTGTTCAGAATTCAAAATCTTGGCGATAAATACAGCTTGCTGTAACTTACGACGGCGGTCAAGAGTGTCAAGTCCAAGTAGGCGGCAACGGTCCGGATAGGGTGGTAGGTTGGTAGGATCACGCCAAGGTAAATCTCTCAGGGCAAGTCGAATGAATCGTCTTTGTACACACTCAAGGCGCAGGTTCCATGAATCTTGGTGCGGAGTCCAGACCACACTAACGCTCATCTTTAGCGATGAATCCCAATTGCCTGCTTGCTCTCGAAATAACTGCGGCGCGATGTTTATCAAAAGTAAGCTTTCGGTCAAGAATAACTCCAAGATCAGTTACGCAATCTACTCTACGCAGCACTTCTCCATCGACGGTATAGTTGAAAAAGATTGGCGTTCGAGTGCGATGAAATGTTATCACTTCACATTTTGCAGCACTTATAACCAGAGAGTTTAGTTTACACCACGTCACAAATGTATTTAAAAGTGATTGTGAACGATAACAATCGTCGATGTTGCGAATCGTCAAGTATATTTTCAAATCATCGGCGTGAACTAATCTGCAACCGATCCCAAGAGCATCAGCGACATCGTTATAGAAAATAATGAAGAGAAGCGGCCTTGTGGTACACCAGACTTATTCGTGAACGCAGACGATACACCGGATCCCAGCTTGACTTGTAAAATTCTATCACGCAGGAACGATTCAAGCCACTTAACGAACCGAAATGACACCAAGACGGGAGATTTTGTTTAAAAATATTTTATGGTCTATTCGGTCAAAAGCAGCTTTAAGGTCCGTGTAAATGACATCGACTTGTACTTTACGTTCGAGTTCCGAAATGCAATGCGACGTGAAATGCATTAGATTTGTTGTCACAGATCGTCCAGGGAGAAACCCATGCTGGTCCGAAGAAATGTAGGAATGTAGAAATTTATGTGTCCATTACCGAAGATACGCAATTTGCGTTGTATTAATACTCGCTTTCGATGCCACAAAGGCGACATTTATCATCACCAAGTTTTCCTATCTATATATACTTTATATGAAGAGCAATATTTCTTTGAACTTCATTGAAAATGGTTTCGAGGAAGGGTTATATGCGAATGAGAACCTAGGACTGTTATGCTATTAATTAGGACGTAGTACATCTAGGAACAAAAAATAAACACAAACCTTACTTTTTAATTGGTCATTCCTTAAGAGCCTACTAAAATGAGCTCAATCCTGCAAAAAAAAAAAAAAAAAAAAAACAAGAAAACACTCAAACTTTACAGCTAGGACTGTTATGCAAATAGCAACAGTAGAGTTTTCTATGGTAGAACTACAGTGCCTCCACAATAATGGGTCACTTTTACGCAAATACGGATATTCTCACGAAACTGGACAAGTTTCATTGACAGTGGTATTTTTTATAACTCCCTTGTAACCTTATTTGTATGATTGAAATGATTTAAGTTGAAAATGTCACTAAAAACTATAATTCTGCTCGGTGCAATAAATGAAGTGACCCATAATTGTAGTAATATTACATTTTGCGGTACACAATTGTGGGTCAGTCCATATTTTGGCTATTTTTCTTATTTTTGCATGATAATGCATCACGACTTAATAAAATAACTTATTATCAAGATTTTAAAGACTAAATGAGCTTGAATGCCAAAAGTGACCCATAATTGTGTCTTTTGCTATGCAAGTAATATTTTTCTTGTTAACCAATTTCAACGCATCAGCTGCAGTGAAACTAATTGTCGATCGAAAGTATACACTGAATTCTGTTTTTACGCCACTTTTTGAAGTAGAATACTTCTCTCAGGAAGTTCGGCTACATAGGGATGTGAAATGAAAATCTAAAACCGAAAAAAGTGGAAAATATGTCCAATTTCAAATGCTAATAAATCGGTTAGTATTCGATGGATTTCCTTCGTTCCTACAGCAATAGATTGGAAAATCTTCTAAGATTCTTCCCAAAATAAGATAATTGTAATTTTATTATTCACACTATTGTACTATTGAAAATAGTCGAGCCTTGTCAAAACGAAAAATTCGACCTCTGATTGGTCGTTATATGCTTGCTTCCCAAGCACGGTCGACAGGATCATATACCTTGCAATTGAAAACATGCTATTTGGCCTATATAAGAGCCTGCTTCAGCCGGAGCCGCTCATAAAAACGGAGCTTGTCGCTTGCGGCCTAGAAGTGGAAGCAGTATACAAAATGATAAGACACAACAAAGCCATCAAGTATCGTGATCAGTTATACCTGATCCACCTGACCAGGGGTTCAACTACACTGAGCACAGTGAAAACAATCACCGCCCTATTCAACATCATCGTGCAATGGGAGCGATACAAACCGATTCATCGCGATGTCACGCAGTGTTCCAATTGCTTGAACTATCGACATGGCACAAAGAATTGCCACATCAAGAGTCGCTGCATGAAATGTGCAGGTCCGCATCGAACAGTGGATTGTCTTGTTGAGGAAGCCGAACAAATCAAGTGTCTCAACTGTGACAAAGAGCATGCTACGAACAGCCGTTCCTGTCCAAAACGAGCAGAATTTATCAAAATTCGAAGTGAAATTGCCAATCGCCAGCGACCGTCGAATAGAAAAAGTGTACAACCTAGCGTTACACCAACCCCGCCAGCGACTTCAAGTACGTTGCCGTTTCCACCTCCTCCAACTGGTGGTGTTCCTAGCCGGGACCCCCCCCCCCGGATTTTTGAGTTATGCACAGGCTGCCAGCATGCCCCCAGCAAGTAGCAATTTGTACTCGATGGAACAGCTAGCTACGCTGTTTCTTAAACTCGATCAGCAAATAAAGGCTTGTCGCACCAACCAGGAACAGATTGCGGTCATGATGACTTTTTACTACCGTCATGGATCCATTCTTTCGAAACAAGAAGTTAGAACTTCTACATTTTTTGAACACACACCACATCGATGTCGCTGCAATAACCGAAACACATTTGAAGCCGAACATAAACTTCTGTCTGCCGGAACACTCGGTAGTCAGACTGGACCGCACAACCTCAGCTGGGGGCGGGGTTGCAATCGCCATAAGGAGAGGACTACCATACAAATCACTACCGAGTTTCAACACAATCTTTGTCGAAGCTATATGAATCGAAATTACCACCACTGATGGACCATTCACATTTATTGCGGTCTATTGTCCGAAGCAGTCTCGACGGGCAAATGGAACCACGGTGAAATTGAAGAACGACATCCAAAAGCTGTCTCGAAGAGGAGGCAATTTCGTCATCACAGTTGATCTCAATGCTCGCCACTCCGCTTGGGGTGACTCCAGGTGCAACTCAAATGGTAACATCATCGTAGAAGATTTCGAAGCTGGATATTACTATCCCGCTCATCCGGAATCGCCAACTTACATCTCTCCTGGTGGTGTGGGCTCTAAGCTTGACATTTTTCTGACCAACATCACCGATCGATTTTCGATTCCGAAAACCATAACAGAGCTCTCCTCGGATCATCTTCCGGTCATCGCTGAGATTGGTGCTAACGTAGAGCAGCGTCAAGTTCAACAAAAAAGAAATTACCATCGTGCAAATTGGGTTCAGCTGCAGCGGTATGTTGAAAACCATCTTGATGCGGACATCACTTTGAACAGCACTGGAGACATCGATCGTACTCTACAGTCCATGAGAGAAGTCATCCAGGAAGCAGAGTGCCGCTACATCCCATCTGTTCCAGTGACACGTAAGTTTGCGCAAATCGACGATAACACCAAGCGCATAATTTCCTTGCAAAACTCGCTGAGAAGGCAATATCAACGTACCCGCAACCCTAGGCACCGATTCTACGCTAGACAGCTGACAAAAATCGTTCAAGAACGTCTGGAGAAAGTGAAAAACAGACAGTTTGCAACCGAATTACGTAATTTGCCCAACTGCTCACGGCCATTTTGGCGTGTGGCTAAAGTGTTGAAGAACAAACCAAAACCCATTCCGCCATTAATAGTGAATAGTGAAACTTTGCTAACTTCCCGCGAAAAGGCTTGTGCTATCTCTCAGCATTTTGCCGCTTCCCACAATCTTGGTCGTGATATTGTGAGTGGAATCGAACCAGCTGTCAGTGAATCGATAGTAATTCTGGCCCGCACACCGAATATCTTACCACCTGATCAGCGGATAACAGTGGACGAGGAACAAAACAACATTAAATTCTCTCGGAACATGAAGGTTCCCGGATTTGACGGAGTGTTCAACCTTGTGCTCAAAAACCTTGGACCAACAGCCTTGTCTGTGGTGGAAAAAGTGTTCAACCGATGCCTTGAATTGGCGTACTTTCCAACAAAGTGGAAACTGGCGAAAGTGATTCCCATTTTGAAACCAGGAAAGGATCCCACATGCCCCAAAAGCTACCGTCCCATCAGTCTGCTTTCTGCCCTCAGCAAGGTATTCGAACGATGCATCTACAGCCGTATTCTGTGCCAGGCAGAAGTGAACAACATATTTCTTGACGAACAGTTCGGTTTTCGCAGAGGCCATTCAACAACATATCAACTGCAGAGAGTAACAAAACTCATCAATCGGAACAAGGAGCAATCTAAAACAACTGCCATGGCCTGCCTGGACATAGAAAAAGCATTCGACAACGTGTGGCACGACGGGCTTATCTACAAGCTACAGCGCTACAACTATCCCGTTTATCTAGTGAAGATTGTGCAAAACTATCGCTGCGCAAATCTCAGGTCTGTGTGCTGGGTGGCCTGTCTGACCCATACGACGTAGGAGCTGGTGTTCCACAGGGCAGCATCCTTGGTCCTGTTCTGTACAACTTATTCACATCAGATATTCCTGAACTACCCAATGGAGGCATCCTGTCGCTGTTTGCTGATGACACCGCCATTATGTACGAGGGCAGACAGATCAACCAAATAGTTAAAAAGCTGGGCTTAACGTCTTTGTGAATTACCTCACCTCATGGAAAATTTGTGTGAATGCAGCAAAAACTCAGACCATAGTCTTCCCACATCGGAATAGTCAACGTTTGGTGCCGACAACAAAGATTCGGTTGAACAATGTGGATATTCCCTGGTCGTCAAATGTTCGCTACCTTGGTTTGACCTATGATCATAAGCTACTTTATCGCCCCCACATTGAACAAACAGTAACGAAAAGCTTAGTGCTAATGAAGAAGTTGTACCCGCTAATCAACCGAAAATCGAAATTATCCGTCGTGAATAAATTGACGGTATACAAACAGGTCATCCTGCCGATGCTTCTATACGCCTCGTCGATCTGGAGAACCTGCGCGAGAACCCACCTGCAAAAGATTCAACGGATCTAGAACAAGTTCCTGGAAATGATCTTGAACGTGCCCTTCGGAACCCGAACATCAGAAGTGCATCAAATAGCTGGTATCGATATGACCGAAAACATAATCTCTGCACACGCTGAAAACACTAAAAACAATGCACTTAACTCTAGTGCGGTGCTCATTCGTGAGCTTTATTTATAAGTAGCTAGGTATATTTATTTAATAATTAAAACTCTAATGCCGAGCATTAAAATGTAAATCATGTACGTAGAAAAGGAGAAAGTAGTAACACTTATAGTACATTAAAAACATCAGAGTTGAAAAGTTGATAAAATTGAATCTCTCACAATGTTCAAAAAACAAATGTATAATGAAAATACCGTAAGAAAAATAAAGAATATTGAATCCAAAAAAAAAATCGGAGCCGCTCATAATAGTTCTAGACAGCGACAACAGCAGTTGTCCTTCCTTAGCAGCAGCACTAGCCCTGTGGTTGGTCACCACGTCTCAGGAGCAGCGCGGTTTTTCTCAGCGTGTGTCGCCAGACAGCCATTATTCCCCCCGTGTTGGGGCAGGATGATGATTGCCATCAGGAAATCCAATTTCGGAAATCAAAATGCCTTTTTTAAGGCAAATAAACAAGTCATTATAAGTTAATAATTTTTGTCAACGCAAGCAAGCATTCTGTGTTGCATCCTAGCAATTCAAATTTGTCGCACCCGTCTAATTTACTGAATGTGAAATAGCTTCCACAGTGCATGTTGTCCGTGTATCTTAATTCCCCCAATGTTATGGCAGCTCAAAGGTTGTAATTAGCAACCGATTTTGAACCGCAACATGCTTTTTTCAAGGCAAATAAAAAAATAATTGAAGGTTAATAATTTTCTGGCATCAACACAAGCAGACATTCTGTGCGGGATGCAATCAAATTCTGTTGTAGTTGTCTAATTTTTACTTTCACTTTATTTAGTAAACCCCCCACTGTAGGGGCAGCGCAAAGGCTGCGATAAGCATAACCGACATTGAATAACTAACTGCCCTGTTAGTACGCATTCACAAAAGCAGTTAGTTCGACTATGCAGAGCTAATATGTAGTCGATTCAATCAATCAGCATAAACGAGAATTTCGTCGTCTCCCAGCTGCCAAGTTGCAACATGATGCAACACGCAACAGCGAGCAAACGAAATCGCTTGATGTTACAAACCGCAACAAGATACGGGTTAAAACCGTTGCGTGTGTGAGAGCACCATCGGTGTTTATTCGCTGGATACACTATCTACTGTCTACTGAACGCAATAATCTGCTTACATGCGACCAGGGGACGGGAACATTTTCTTCAACCAAGCTGCACAACACGACACAAAACATGTTATTTTGTTGCTTCAATGAGAGTGCTATCGGTCCGGTTCGACAAGAAATCATTTTTGTGCATCTGTGCTACGAAACTGATGAAAAACCTTAGGAACTGAAAAAAGAGGTGGAGCTTATCAAATGATCGCTTTGAGCCGGAATGAAGTCACACATATTTTTCAAGTTATATCATTCCACCACGTACGTAAAATAATTCATTCCTATTTTCATCCCTATATAAGAGCCTGTTTTAGTCGAAGCCGCTCATAATAGTTCTGAACAGCGACGACAGCAGTCCTCCCTTAGCAGCAGCGGGAGCGAGCGGTGGGTACCATCGATAGCGA
This sequence comes from Wyeomyia smithii, assembly GCF_029784165.1. Lineage (NCBI taxonomy): Eukaryota > Metazoa > Arthropoda > Insecta > Diptera > Culicidae > Wyeomyia > Wyeomyia smithii. The sequence goes on along the minus strand of NC_073696.1, from coordinate 27,150,460 downwards.
ATAGCGGTCACAACTGTGGCATGGCTGCGGATAGCGTTGCAATTGCTCAGCATTTGGGCCAGCGTATAGCGGCCACAACTGTGGCATGGCTATGCATAGCGTAGCTGTTGCAGCGGGTATTTCAGCATCGATAGTAGCAGGGTCAGCTGATGCAACGACACTCCCTTCACTAAAATGCTGTTTCAGCGTGGTAGCGGGAAGCATCAGCAGCAGGCTTGCATGAAGTGAATACATCAGCCAGCAACTTTCTCTAAGGCCTTTGCCATAGTAGACGCGAAAAGCGGCGCGAACCGATACGCTCGGCCGTAGGTTAATGTACAGCTCTACTGATGTCTGAACATCACCTACAGCCGAGCGAATCGGTTCGCGTCGCTTTTCGCGTCTATTATGGCAGAGGCCTAATGGGAAAGTTGTATCAGTTTGTTCAGAAGAATATTATTGTCGGTAATATTACAGAGATGCGATTGCGTAAATCCGATTTTGAATTGAACAATTGTTCTTTTGAGAACAAATAAAACACTTATTTGAAGAGTTAATAGCTTTTGGTACCAATAGCAGTATAGTGACAGCCTCAGCGGTGGATGCAGATGCAGCCGGTACTTCCCTGAGGCCGATGTAAAGGTAAATGGGAGCAGCACGGCGAAACAGTTCGGGTTATGCTTAGACGCGCGTCATTTTTCGTTGTTGATATTCCCCACATGAAACGACGCGCTTTCGTATGATAGCGGTGGTATTAGCGGTAGATGCATTTGCCAACACTTCCTTTAGTAAAGCCGTGTCTAGTTTTCAATGTGAAAACACCTTTCTTATTGTGTTGACCGTGCGCCTTAGTCCTCATTGTCAAGGTAACACAGAGATGTAAGATAAACACTACATCCTATGATAAATTGAACATTTGTCCTTATAAGGACAACAAATGAATTAATGAAGATTTAATTTTGAATTAGAATACATCTCTCAGGAAGTTCGGCTACATAGGGATGTGAAATGAAAATCTAAAACTGAAAAAAGTGAGAAAAATTTCAAATGCTAATAAATCGGTTAGTTTTCGATGGATTTCCTTCGTTTTTGCAGCAATCGATTAGAAAATCTTCTAAGATTCCTACCAAATGCATGAAATTGCAATTTTATCATTCGAACTATTGTACTATTGAAAACTCTTAAGCCTTGTCAAAACACAAAATTCGACCTCTGATTGGTCGTTATACCGCGCTTTCCCAAGCACGGTCGGCAGAGTTATGGACCTAGTAAATTGGGAATGCATAATTTGGCCTATATAAGAGCTTCATCAGATAATAAACAAACATTTCATCGGATATTAAATTGAACAACTGAAATTTGAAGAACACAAATGATTATTTGAAGAGTTAATATTTTCTCGTTTTGCGCTATAATCCAAAGTTAATTATCTTCATCTACATGCATACTCTGATTATTATTACGTGTTTGCGTCGCTTAGTGTTTGGCTACGGTCATGCAGAACGCAAATAATGGCGCGATGCGATTCGGCAAGACGAAATCTGTTGAAATGTATAGCTCTACTTCGCCTTAAAAAGAGCTGTACATTTCACCACGGTAAGGCGAATCGCATCGCGCCGGCATTCGCGTTCTGCATAACCGCAGCCTTTGTTCCGTTCCCGTTTAATGATGTCGTACTAAATGTGCATATTACAATTCGGCAGCACTTCAACGTCTCATTTGCACAAAATTTAAAAATATTCAATGAACTTCATTCAAAATATCAGACAAAGAGAAATTACAATACTGCCAACTGACACGCAAGCAGCCGGGTTATCTTTCTTGTAAAAGTATTCTACTTCAACCTTGCGGTCGTGGCTTTGCATACAACCTACTTGTGATTTTTTACGTGATTTTATTCTACACGATTTTTTACGCGATTTTCTAGAAATTACGCGATTTTTATACGCGATTTTCTTGAAATTACGCGATATGTGACATGGGAAATATTGTTTATGAGCCAAGATGTAACACACACACAAACATGCACACACATACACACACATACACGCACACACTTACCACATAACGAAAGATTTTGTAATGACGCGATCTTTTTTTACGCGATTTGCTCCAAATTACGCGATTTGTTGAAAATTACGCGATTTTTTTTTACGCGATTCTTTTTTTTTTGCGCGCACGCATCAATCGCGTAATAAGAGAATCCAGTGTACATCAGAACTCAAAAATAGATAGTGAAACATTGGTAGTTGATATTTTTTTCGATTTTATATTCAATTTTGAACATTCAGGCAACACGTTGACTGACCCATAATTGTAGCGGGACTGTACTTGCACGAAATCAGTAGGCGTCAAAAAACTAACAGTCGTTCACATTCTCTCTCTTGGCGGGACAATGCCAAACAAATTGCCTTCAAGATCAAACAGATTTTTTTTTTTGAAATTGAGGTTTTTTAATCATTCCTCTGGATTTTGGTGCTCCTCTTCCAAATTGAAGGTTTGTAAAGTCTTCAGAGCCCACAATGAAGTTTTCCCTAAGCAAGCGTAGAAGTAACGACCCAAGTAACAACTACAACATCAAGTTAGGAATAAATTGCAAGAAAACCATTAACTTTCAATCCACTCGTATTCATGTTATATATCAGAATTAAAAGTTTAAGCTGTATTTACATTAGAAACTGTCGTTAAAACTGATATGTTTATATAACATGTTTACCAATTTTTTTCTTTAGACAGTCAACGGAAGCAAATATTATGGAATCAGTTGTTTGTAAATGTGTTTGGTATGAACTATTCCTTCCTTAATGTGTGTGGTATGAACTATTCATCAAGTACAGTGCAGATCAAAAATGACAATATCGATATATAGTTCTTCAAAAAAATTTATAGCTTTTTAATCATTCATTGGGATTTTGTGCCACCAACAAAAATAGAAGTGCATGAATAAGCCGCTTTTGTCGACCAGTGTTATTGATCATCACGAATGCACCGTTCAATATCTAATATTTTTATTGGGAATTTTGAATTACAATAAAAATAACATCAATACGAGAGATTCACCTTGAGTTGCACGATAATGAGCACGCAGTCCGGCTTGCTCCAAGTTTATTTTCAAATTATTGCTGTTTTCTATTAGTATAAATAATACAAGTTCTAAAAAACGGCGAAATGAAAAAAATGAAAAATACTTGCAACTATCTTTTTTTCATAATATCACTGCCAGACAGTGGGATCTAGAAATAGGTTCCCACACACACACACACACACACACACACACACACACACACACACACACACACACACACACACACACACACACACACACACACACACACACACAATAAAGATAACATCAATACATTCACATTTCTGTGACGATCGTTTATAGAGTTGCAAGAAATTATCACACATGTAATAATGGTTTTTGGTGAGAAAAAACAACATTCTGAGAAAACTGAACTCGACTAGACATATTGAAGTTTATTCAATTAGGTAACATCGACGTATATTGAATATAAAAATTATTCATCAAAAACCATTAAATTCTAAAAATCGGAAAGTGTTTGAAGAAACTCGCTCGTTTCTCATACATTTTTGTTTATAAATAAAAACAACTCGAATGTGTAATCTTTTTTTAAATAAGTTGTCTTATAACAATGTTTCAAAAAACAAGAATGTTTGAGTTTTCACTTGTTTGATTTGAAAATAAAAATTAACAAAAATCGTCTCCAATACAATCATTTTGTTGATGTAATTGTTTCGTTTTAAAAAACATATTTTTGATTTAACAATATTCTAAAAACAACAAAATTTATTACTGTAAAAAAAGACTGCATTGCCTGAGCGAATAGAACGAAATTTTTTAAGAGTTTTCTTCAAATTGTTTAATGTATATAAAATTTAGATAATTTATTGTAAAAATTGAGATTAAGAATTTTTCAAGTTTTCTTAAAATTGTTACAATGTTTATAAAATTTGGATAATTTATTTTAAAAATTAATGACAATACACCAAAAATAATGGAGCTGCACTCATCATTTTTATTTTCACCATGCGTCTCCATTGCAATTCCGTCACGTACCACCGAAAGTGATAAACAGTCCTGCAAGTTCCGTACGAACATATATATCTATATATAGCATTCCATTTGTCACAAACTCTGTGAATAACTGTGCCGAGTTTTCTTCCGTTACTGATTTGACGCAATTAATCCGCCTGACATACGGCTTGTATCGCGTGACTGTTTCTGTACCTGTCTATTTACATCATAAAACGGTTAACGTATTTTTATTTTTCGTTTTGGTTTCTCTTTATTTTTCTTTTATTTTCGTTGTATTGATTGCACTGCCTGAGCCCCATTTCGGCCATTTTCATTGAATCGCGTCACCCCCCGCCGCCGCTGCTAACGGTTGTGTATAAAGAGATTAAAAGCGAAAGGAAAACAATCCGTTTTTAAAACAAGCAACGCACCACCACCACCAACCAGCCTGGCGCGCGCACACACACTCACTCGCATTCCTGCTCTCATTGTTTTGGCCCTCGCCTCCTCTAATCTGCAACATTCCGTTCGAACTGACCAAAATATCCAACCATTTATCGTTGCTTTCTGATACTGCTGGTTGTTGTTGTTGTTTTCTCTACCGTTAAGAACGCGTCGCTTCGCCGCACGGCTTTCCTAATACATGATTGGTTTGCTTTGTTTTTTTTTGTTGGGGATAACCCATCAACAGATGTCTCCGCCAACTGCGACCGGCAGCAGCCATCCCTCCCGGGGCAGTTCCATCACACAGCACATGTCGCAACACAAACGCAGCCAATCGTTCAATCATCATCTGAGCTACAATCAGATGCAGCACCAACAGCAGCAGCAGTCCCAAAAGCAGCACCTGCTGGCCAACTTCGCCAATCGAGCAGCCAGCGAGCAAAACCAGCATCCACCGGCGCCAAACCTAAAGGGTATCAAGGAAAAAGGTTCGTCGTCTGTTAGTGGTGATGTTATTTGTGTGACTTATTTTGATTTCTGTTTTTAGCTAATTGGAGAATCACCAATCTTCGTCCCGCGGCACCCTTCCGACCGGCAATACTGAATGGTACTGGTGGCGGCGGTGGTGGTGGTGGTGTTAGTGGGGGCGCAGGAGGAACGGGTTCAAGTGGTACGGGAGCAGGAACAGGAGGTGGCAGCGGAAGTGGTAGCATCAGCCTCACCGGATCCGGCAGCGTTCATCACAGTTTGTCACTCAGCGCGGGGGGCGTGAAGGTGCCACCCACGTACGAGGAGGACGCTCTGGTGCTGCGTGTCATCGAGGCCTACTGTGCCGCCTATCAGAGCAACACGCGCAACACGATGCACTCTGGTGAGTTGTTTTTTTTTCTTCTGCTCTTTATGTTATTGTTTATGTTTTTGTGTTGCTTCATGCATCGGCCTGCTTGGTTGCTTGTGCGACCGTTCCGCTTACGCTTGGCTAGGGAAACGTTCGAGCGTATGCTTCGCATGCGGTTTTTTCGTCTTGTTTTTGATGGTTTTTTTTTTGTTCTGTATATCCACTATGATTCATCACACGACAGCGGGGATGATAAGAGATATTATATCCAGTGTTCGCATAAAAACGATGGTGCGGATGTTTATTTTATGTTCAAAATTTTGATTAAAAAAAAAATTGGAGGGAAAAAATAATCGTTTAGAGATTTCTTTTTATCTATTCATTGTGAACATTTCAATGCTATTCAACTTCATCATTCCTATGAGTTCTTTTGTATCGCTCGCGTCTCTTAGTTTAATTGATCAACTATTGTTAACAAACAACGAAACATTTATATTTTTACTACTGAGTAATTCCATGTGATTAGATGAAAACATGTCATGTCTGATTTTGATTTACCTTTGTGCAATTGTTTAGTTTTGATGATCCCATTAGTTCACCATTTATGATTGCTGCCTTAAAAATAATTTAATATGTTGGAAAAATGTTACCTTTGACTGGAATGATGTTCCATTAAGCAATGTTACAAAAATTTAGACCGAGTTTGTAATTGTATAGAAGTGCTAATATTGGCGGGACTATTACTATTCTCCTCAATGTTGGTTTATGTTTCGTCAAAGGAGAAAATGAGTGTGATTTATCCACTTTCGATTAATGAAATCAGAAGGAAGAAGTACTCGACTGCACAAAAAAACCATCATTCCAATCAAACGCATTTGCAACATGTTATGTTAGGTTAATTAACATCAATTTTAAACGGTCTATTTCGGGATAGAAACCGTGATCTGACGAAACAATACCATAAATGGGCATCTGTATCAAAATTCAAAAAACTGTGTAAACCTGCGATGAATGCAACGCGTGCACTGACTCTGCGAATTATTTTTATCCAATCGACCAGTTTACAAAGATATTATAAAGTTTTAGTTTCGCTAAAAAAACTCGGGTGATTTTGTTCTGTGCTAACACAATCGTGCGGCAGAGCGTAAGTGCTTGTGCTTTAGTTTTTTCGATAGTTTAAGATTGTTCTATGTTATTTGTGATTAAAAAAATCGTATGGATCAATTGTAACTTTCACATTCCTGGCACTATTTTCCAATCCAAAACAAAAATTTTCTCCGTAAAATGTAACAATCAGTAGTGAAAATATCTATTTCTTTCTCTCTTTTTTTCCTTCCTCTCTACTACTAAATTTGCTTGCCTATCTTCGTATCAAAACCGTTCGGTCTCTGGAATGCAGCCTTGCAACCCTGGGCACCGTGTCTTCCCATCCGGGGTGGCAAACTGAAAACTAGCAAGTACTTCTCATCCTCAAACCCGCAGCTGCCATTCACGTGTTCATCGCTGTCCGCCTACCTGGCGAATCCGACAGCCGGCATTCGCAACAGTCACAGCCATAACACTGCTTCGACCAATAGTATCAACACGTCACACATTTGGCGCGAAGCGAATCCCAACAGTTTCAATCTCTACTCCGCTTCGATTTTCTCGCTCAACTCGTCACCCTGTCGGACCCGGTACTCGGTCGGTGGTTACGGAAGTACTGAGTGGCGATCGCATTCCGAAGAGAAACCTATCGCACCAGGGAACACCACTTCCGGCAGCAACCACAAACCATTCGCGACTCCCATCGCTCGATCCGGATCGAACTACGATAACATTTTCATGAACAACAACACCAACACACCTCTGCTATCGCGAGTCTCCCGGCAGCAGACGGTTTGGATGAACGCCAACCAGATCGCGCGTTATCGTTCGACCAGCCGCGAGATTCCCCACTCGCCAAGAAGGGAAAGTCCACCCCCACCAGCGCCGGAAGGTCCACCTACTCCGCAGCAGCCACCCTCACTGTATGACCGTCGTTTGAACCGGTCTTTCGAAACTGCCCAAGGTCTGGGCCGAAGTAGTAAACTGTCCCAAATGCGTCGCTCTACACCACATCTTAATGGCGACGAAGACGAAACGCTGAGGGACGACATGTCGCGCAATTCCGTGTCATGCTGCAACAAGCTGCTGATGTTCTACTGGCAGAGTCGATAGAGAAAAATGTTGATAATACTGAAACAACGATTCATGACTGCTACCATAGTTTATGGTTTCACTGTGAAAATCGATCACTTGAAGACTTGATATACCGTACGGAGAGAATTGGAGACGGGACAATACCAGGATCTTGCTTATTAAAAAAAACGGAAGAAAGTGTTGTCTTTTCCTAGTCCTAGTATATTTAAAACCCATACGACTCATACAGAAATGTTCCATATTTACGCACCAATATTACTAGCTGTGTACTAACTGTTAACACCCGCAACTGCTAAAATGTTAGCAAAAAAAAAACACTACAGTGAATGTCGTCCGAAAAAAAAGTCATTTTTGTAGCAATCGCATATAGCAACCCTAACCAACTCGTTGGGGACTTAGTCAACCAATCTAGATTAGATAAGTAGCGTAACGCCATGCGTTTAACACCACGACAGGATAATAACAATCGTAACTTTTGGTGAAACAGAACACTTTGTGATATTAGTTAAAAACTGGATGTTGTTGCTACTACACTGTTTGTCAGGACTTTTGCGAGCGATCGTTTGGAAACAATAATAACTATATTCAACCACTATTATTACTACATGTGTCAAAAAAAGAAAACATAATCACCCATCAGAATGCTAGCATTGAACAAAAATTTACCCATTTTATTACATTTGTATATACATTTGCAGAGTCCACTAGTAGCAGGGCGTATCATAGACGGAGTAAAACTCGAGTGATGTTCTTGCGATAGCGAAATGTTCACAATCAAAATAAGCAGAAGAAAAACTTTCGGAGTTCGTTTACGAATCTAATTCTAATTTTACACTGAACGCGAAAAAAAAACCTCTTGTAGTAGCCGTATTTTGTATAACATTTTCATATTCACCACGTTTGTTACAATTCAGTAGTTAATCCACTATTATTCGGAAGCAACGATAACGGCAGAATGGCAGGTGTGTTTCTTTCTCTAATTTTCGGATGATCGATCCACCGCCCAAGGCGGCGTCGTCGTCGTTGTCGACGTGCGAGCGGAAGTAGTTAGTGTCAAATAAAATGTTTAATGCAAGAAAGATAGCTGGGCGTTTTTGTTTGGAGTCTATTTCTAACCTATCACATTGTCTTACTGGTCTGGTCTGGTTGATTTTTTGTGTGGATAGTTGTTGAACGAAATATTTTTGGAATGGGTCGAGTTTTGTTGACCTTTCTTTTGGTGGGAATATTTAAAGAAACGTTTTTTTCTCTCGTACCAAATAAGTATTGCATATAGTCATTCATAACCACAAAGCATAAATGATATCAAAAATTCCAACAGTGTCGAAAACGTTAAAAATGCTAAACATGTATAAAATGTTAGAAAAAAAAACAAAAAAGGTTTATAATGTCAAAAAAGACATGAAAGTTAAAAACAACAATGTCAAAAAGTGTCATATATGTCAAACAATGCAAACAAAGAAATTCTTAAAATTTCACAAATATCAAGCAAAATTAAAAAATGTCAGGGGAGGTTATCAAAAATGTCTCGAGTGTAAAAGATGTGTTAAAATTATCAAAAAAAAAAAAAATCAAAAACATCAAAATTGTCACAAAAATTTAAAAATGTTAAAAATTTCAAGGCTATCAGAAATTAAAAAAATTGTCAAAAATATCAAAATATCAAACCAAAAGTCAAAAATGACTAAAAATCCTAAAAATTTAAATTAGTTTAAAATTACCAAAATAATTAATTGCAAAACCACAAATTCAAGAAAATATTTGAAAGGCCTAAAACAATAAAAATATGATTGACAAAATGTAAAAAATATAAAAACTATCAAGACTGACAAAAAAAATTTAAAAACTATTGAAAGCTCGAAAAGGGGAAAAATGACATCAATGGTGAATATGGCATGGATTGCTTGAATAACAAAAGTTACATAAATTGCAAAAATTATAAACTTTCGGAAATATCTTAGCAATGACAGTAATATAAAAAAGAAAATATATTAGCAATGATATTAATAAAAATATTTATCTTTTATCTACAGTCAGGTTACTCTACACGGGGGTTACATACCCCAAAAAACCGCATTAATTCAAGAATCCGCGTTAAAAAAACCGCGTAATTAGAGAATTCGCGTAAAGTCAATAAGCACATAGACGTTTCTGGTTCCAAACCCGCATAAATTCGAAAATCCGCGTAAAATACTACAAGGTATACAGCCCTAGGGTTGTATGAAATGGTGACGTGGGACTAAACACTGTAATTAGGGGATTTTTTGTTACAAAATATACAGAGCCTGCAGACAGAATCAAGGTGTTTGCTCAGCGACTGTACGTATTCTTATTTTCAGCCTCCCCTGGAAATCAATTTTTTCAAATATATTCAACAACACTCGAAAGAATATCGTATATATTTGGCGATATTAGTATTAGCCTGTAGTATTTTTTTTGTGCAAACAACCTGTATTTGACAAGGCACAAGCATATCATTCTTGTTGAAAAAGCACCAAGAATTTCTCGTAATGCGTCAAAGTCAGAATTAACTCTATATCCTCTAACCAAATCCAATAATACTTAAATCCAATAATACTTACTCTGATTAAATCAAATCTATAATATGGTTCTTACTTTCAAAATAATATAGAAGCTCTTACAAAGGTTCATTAATTGGCAAACATAAGAAGATATGTCTAACAAAATTATTAACAAGTTCCAGCAAAAAACCGTAACAATCAACAATTCCATTTTTGTTTTTTGCTTGACAATTTTTTTCATTTACCTACAACTACATTCGCTGTATTACGAAGACTGCTAATATACATACATTTATCATGGTAAAGCTTTGATTAATAATATATCATCTAACAATTTTGAAATGTAAAAAGAGATTCTAATGAATCTTAGTAAATAAATCAAAAATTCACAAGCATTCGCAGGCTCTTACTCTTTTATAAATGTGTATATGTGGAATTTACTCTTTCGATACTACCCGGTCACGATTATTTAGTGAATATCGAAGATGAAATTGAATAAATATCCGTTGCAAAAATTTACAATTCTTGTTGAATAGTTTATGGTTATCATATTTATGAGATAAACTTTCAATCACCATCAACAGCAGCATTGCAGTTTTTCCTCGATTGCACACGAATAGAAATGTACGAGCAAAAGTGTACCACTGCAATACGAATAGTACCGCTGCAGTATGAATAGACGTGTACCGCTGAAATGTACGAATAGAAGAGTACCGCTGTAATCATAGACGACGAGAGACCCGCGGTTCTTTACTCAAGTGGTACTGGTACTGCTTTTACCAGCATGTTTTCTTTCAAGACATCAGTTTTTATTAGGTTTTGCAAGCAGGTTTAGAAATTGTTCAAGAATGGGGATTGTTTCAAACTTTTCGGAAAACTTTTACCCTCGAGACATCATTTTAGTCTAAGCTCATGGAAGCAAAAACAAATTGACCTTTTGGGACGGGGAGACTCTGTCAATTTTTATATCGATATCGATACAGAGAATAACACGGGGAACGGATGGTGTTCATTCACGTCGTCTGTGCTAGGAATGCTCGCATGTAACTGGTTCATTGTTCGCGTAAGTTTCCCTGTAACTTCTTATCAATTTTCACTGTTGAGCAGTGAAAAAATAATGATAACTAGCGTGTTATAAAATTGTTACACATTTTATCTATCCAACAAAATATCGGTTATTGTTATCCATCATGTGGTTATGCTGTTATTAACGTTTGAAATCTGACGCAACATTTGCCAGTTTCATTTCCAATTTTACATAATGCATCCCATTATAGTAAACAAAGACGTAGTCCCACGTCAAAACTGCGTTTATTCAAAAATCCGCGTGAAATCCACGTTGAAAATACGCGTAAAAATCTTGAATGTATATAAAAATGCATTGCTGTTCGTTCGTGCCCGCCTACTGGAATCGAGTTGACAGATTTGCATGATTCTTTTTTTTTTTTGTTTCATTCGTCTTAGGCTCGCTGGGTTTACAATACAAGCAAAAAAGTTGGATTGAAAAAGATAGAAAACCAATTAAGATAGAATTAGAGAGAATTTCCGAAACGAAAACACAAGAATTCGCTAATCGTCGAGTGCATATGATAAACGTCAACATTATCTGTTGGTTTCTGGCAACAGAAATATTTAATATACACTAAGGTCGCTTTTTACGCGGCTTTTTTACGCGGCTTCCGGAATTTACGCGGTTTTTTTACGCCGATTCCGGAATTTACGTGTTTTTTTTCCCGGAATTCCGGAATTTAGGCGGTTTTTTTTACGTGACACGTATTTCCCGCGTAAAAAGCGAATTTAGTGTATATCATTCAACACTCCTCCCTCTATAGGGGAGCTCGTAGTCTCAAGGTTATAGAGTCCGCTTCGACATGCAATTGGTCATGATTTCGAAAATAAGTAGAATCAGACCGTTCGTTGTCAGAAACTTTTATGCATAGGTTTATTTTTCAGCTCCCTCCCACCCCCCTGCTTGACCGTTCTCTCATGCAAAATTTCAGAAAAAAAGGACTCACACATGACACAGTTGAATGAATAGCTCTGCAGGCTAGGGTGGCGACTACCAGTAAAAAACAGGAGAGTTAGGAAATATCAGGTTTTTTTATTATTTATTTATTTGTACAGTCAACAGGTAGACACAACCCTCATGATTAACTATTTTAATTTTCTGATCAGGCAAATTAGGGACTATGCGGGAATTTGAAAGAAATCATTACTATTTGCTCTGAAATTAATTTATACAGTGCATTCGATGTGGACGCTTACCAGCTACCCTTCAACAACACTTAACATTCATTAGATTGCTCAATTGCGCAATTTTTTTCGACGCAAAAGCGAACGTGCAAATCCATGCCAAATGATCTGAAAATACGCAAAACTTTAATCGACCCTTTCCGATTTAAATAAAACTATGCACTCGTATTTGGCTCAGCGAATTAAGTATTGACGAAGACAATAGAATATTTAACACACACACAGTTGTCCTGTGGCGAATTCAGGAATAGTAAACTAATAGGATACGAGTTAACAAATCTGAAGGTTATTCCAATGGAGCTGCTCTTCTAGACATAGAAAAAGCATTCGACAGTGATTGGCACAAAGGTTTGATTGAGAAATTGTCAACTTATAATTTTTAAATTTTCATAATGAAGATTTAAAAAAATTAACTGATCGAACCAAAACTCTGAATCCGATTGATTTCCTGTGTGTCTCAAAATGGTGTGTGTCACAAAATAGTAATTGATAACAAAATCGAAATTGATCGACAAAAGCGAAAAATGCCACTGAGCTTAAACTGGAAAAAAATAATAAAAGATTATAAAATTTAAAAATCTATACTGAGCGTCTTAGCAGTGTGATTTAAGAAATCAGAAAAAAGAATTATCAGTTTCCGTTAGACTCTACTAGAAATTTTGGAAATAAATATTGAAATTCAGTTCGCGCAAATACGTATTTCGACTGTGACATACAGTCATCCTCAGTGCTTATGTGGACTTGTGGGGACGGAATTTCAATATTCATTCCCCAAATTTCTAGTGGTGTCTAAGGGGCCATCCACATACCACGTGGTCAGATTTTTAACTATTTCGACCCCCCCCCCTCCCCCTCCGTGGACAACTGCCATTATAAATTCTAAAAAAATTGTATGGACCGTGGACATTACCCAACCCCCTCCCCCCCTCCCCCAATGCTGTCCACGTGGTATGTGGATGGCCCCTAACGCAAACTGATAATTCTTTCTTCTGATTTAACAAAAGATTATAGTTTTTAACCCGTTTCTGCCTATTTTGGTGTCCCAGACATTTCGGAAGTGTCTCCAGTCTTCAGAGATCTCGATGAAGATCTCTCGTAAATAAACGAAAAAACGACGAACCCGGCGAGCAGTTACTCTGCGGACGCACTTCTGCATTCAATAGGGGCACCAAAATTCGCAGGAATGTTTGAAAAGTTATGTTTTTTTTTACCTCGCCCAGTGTAACCTTTTTTTTTTTTTCAATTTTCATACTGGATGAGTTTCTCAACAGAAAATATTTTTGTTCAAGAATTAACTTAGCAAAAGCGAAGTTAAACTGTTTCAATTACTGGTGGGAATTTCAGCAGGAACCTGTTCAATTTTGATCCTTTTTTAGTTTTGTGATTTAGGTGTGAGAACCTATGATAGTCGTAAACTAAATCACTTTTAAGCAAATTTCAAACATTATAGAATATCAGAGAACTTATTTTTAGAAATTGATTCGCCACCCTGGCGGGCAGGTCTAATTGCCGATACTTGGTAGGATTTCTAACGAGGCTCGATGAAGTAGAGCAGAGGCGTCTCGTCCACCTGTTCAACCTGTTCATAGGACAGGTAGACAATCTCAGAAAAAAAGTGATTTTTTCATATTTGTAGAGTGGATGAAAAATCATCGAAGGTAATTTATTTGTAATTTTAATGTTATCCCGCACATCCTTATTTTATTTTCTACATAGTGGAAATTTATGCACCATAAAGAATGTAACCTGATGCGCTACACTTCAGACTACGCCATACAACTCACACGCAACGCAACCCACACGGCCACACGCAATAATGACTTCCGTTTGTTCAGACCTTTCACCTGAACTAACCGCCGTTCAACACTTCTCTGCACCTTCAAGAGCGGAAGGGTAGACGCAGTCATTTATGCTCACCACTACTAATGCGACGCCTCGCGTAAAAATGACATTTTTGGTTCAAACTTTCTGCTGAACAAAACCGATGTCAGCGAGAGAAAACATTCATTAGGTACACACCACCTCTTTTCAGTGTCTGGTAAATCTGTTTCGTTATGCCTTTCTGTTTCTTCTCTCGACGTCATTGAAATTTGAGAGAGACCACGTGGCCGCGAGAGTTCGCAGATCCATCTTCAGAGCTTTCGTAGTGCAAATGAAAAACGAGCAAATTCATTCGTTATTTCTGTCAATGTGGTGGAATTCTTCCGTCGATGTATAGTTTCATTCAAACCTCTACACCCATTTTGTTCATTCGAAAACTTGAACCTCGCATATTCCGCATAGTATACGTTTGTCTTCTTACGCGCTGCTTTCTTTTTAGCTTAAAATTTTAACATCGTCTAAGGAAACGCTTTAGCATTGAACTAAGATTTGATAAACAAAGATAGGTTTTTTACTCATGCGAAAAGTTTAGAGGCAAAAAGATCATAAACATAATTTTAATTATCGTTGGACGAAACCTGAATGATACTGACATTGCATATCACAACTCCATCCGTCGAGCGAACTTTTCTAGTTCTTCGACGGATCAAGAGTTATTCACGACTTAAACCGATCATTGAGAATCATGATGCGATAAATGTGGATAAAGATTTCCTCTATGAAATGATGCAGATATCATTATTCTACGAGAAAGTTATCGGAAAACTCGCGGTCAACGATTGTAACCAGTCTTGTCCAGTTACTGATCTTTGTGCATTTATCAACATATAAAATGCATCACATCAGGTTTTAGGTAGACACTGTGATGAGCAAAAAAAGCACAACTTTATTGAACTGTGTTGCGCGTAGAGTGCGTGGAATATAACTACACATTAGAGATGGTCGGGTACGGGTATTTTTACCCGAAACCCGTACCCGACCCGTACCCGACGGGTTCGGGTCGGGTTTCGGGTAACGTAAAAAAATTTTTTACGGGTTCGGGTCGGGTACGGGTAATTTAAAAACCAAGGCTTCGGGTTCGGGTCGGGTACGGGTTTGAAAAATTCTCAATTGGTCGGGTACGGGTCGGGTACGGGTAATTTGATTTTCGTGCATTATGAGAAATTAATTTTTAACATTTCAAACCTAGGTGTTTACTTAGTTTCGATAATCGGAAAGATCGAACAAGAAATTGCCCATTCTCACTCAACGAGAGATCGGCCAATACCTATTCTGACAGTTGCCGGCAGTGTTTGCACCAAGGGAATGACATCATGCTATCTCTTTCTAATGTGAAAGTCAATAGTTCTTCCTGCAACCGTTTTGAGTTAAATGGAATTTTTGCCAGGCTGTTTTTCATCTCTGTGAGGAAAACCGCGGAGCATTGCACAGTAAGGCAACTAAATACAAAGGCTGGTTAAGTAAAAAAAGTGTGGATAAATGCGACAAAAATATGGTATTTACTTAATTTTGGGGTGCTGAACACCAATCTCCATTCCTTTTTTTATTTCTGGCCGTCCATAAAGCAGGTGACCTAATTATTAATGATTTTGGCACTTTTCCCCTTAGCCACAGGGCTTTCTCCACAGAAACAAATTACGTAGCTTTTGCACAACACCTCAAATCAACCAAATTTTGCGAAAAATTTTTTTTTTTAAATTAAAACAAAATAGGTAATACATACAAACTAACTACGAATTAACTTTTTCTTTGACACCAAAAAAATCCAAGCTATCATTGAAGCTGTTTCAAAGAAATGAATTTTTTTCAAACACATGTCAAAAAACGTCAGTATGCCAAACTTCGAAAAGTTATAAAAAAACAGATCTCATCAAAAGGTAGAAAAAAATCCAGGACGGGTCGGGTACGGGTCGGGTTCAAGCAATTTCGGCGTTGTTTTCTTTCGGGTACGGGTCGGGTACGGGTAGTTGGAATAGATATTTTTCGGGTTCGGGTCGGGTACGGGTATTTTAAACAAAGCAGACTACGGGTTCGGGTCGGGTACGGGTTTGAAAATTTTAGATTAGTCGGGTACGGGTAACAAATTTCCCATACCCGACCATCTCTACTACACATATGAGTGGGTAACCCAGTCAACTACAAATCGTATATCAATGTGTGAAAATTATCGCAAATGTATCTTAACCAGTGCTGAGAATATTCACTGTCATGATATTCAAAAGCAGCGATTTTCAGCCGTCTTTATATTGATAATCATACTACCCTTTCATGATACCAACCAACCGATAAACACCGACAAAATAAACTTTAACACTCGTGTTGATATTTTGATCGTCAAAAATGATTATCATATCAAAATAGTGAAAATCAAAATAATCTTATTCGACCATTTATACTGTACTGGGCAGTGTACAGCGTCTGAACAGATTTGCACTACATGGATTGATAATCACCGAAGCTTCTCTGAATATCATTACGAGGCCTTTGATATTCATTTCACTGTTCTGTCATTGAATATGAGAAACGATATTCATGCATCGTCGCAATGAACATAGGTTACTGTGTGCATTAGAGAATAAATGTGCTGACACTGAGATTAACTCAATTCATCTACTCATGAATAAACATTGATATTCTAAGGCGCTGATCTTAACGGAGTCGAAATCGTATACCCCACTTATTATCATGCGCAAGAAATTCAGTTTTAATTGTATATCATGGTGGAGGCTAATCCATTTACGGTTGTAGGCTTAGAATTGTAAGATAGTGTGAAACAAATCACCTTTAATCGAAAATTATCGTATATAAATACGTATGTCGATAAATTGCATATCATTATTCCTCTGCACGTATATCGCCTCCAAAATAGTACGCATATGCTGTTTTTGTGCATCAAATGCGAGTTTGTATGATAAATATAAGTGCGGATATTGGAATCGAAACATTATTATACGTATGAAAATGTTGACTGGGTAAGCCAAAGCTGCGTGCTGCTGAGTAAATTAAATGTGTGTGGACTAAATTCATCATAAACCTACACCGTGATAATGAAAAAACTCAGTGAGCATAGCGCAGAGCCCTACGTAAATACTAAAGACTAAGTTATTAAGGAAACAGTCAGAAAAGTTTTCGACCAGCTGGAATTTTCATCATAGTGCCCTTATCAATGAGCACTAAAAATGCGCTATCTATATTTTATCAGTTGCAATCGAAAAAGACTCTCTGCGAGAGCTTTCTTCACTTACTTTTCACAATACAAGCTTTCTGATGTTGCGTATTTTGACTTCATTACTCAGCGTGTTGCAGCCAGGGCTCTACAGGTTTGAAACAAAATGAAACTGAATATCTCGCTCTTTCGATTCGAACAGTTTCATTTTCACTTGATTCCTTTCGGCTGCTGTCATCGAATCACTTCCTTCTCTTTTTCCCGTCTGTTGTTCATTGGATCATTTCAAATGAAACTGATGACTATTTCAATTGACGGGTGAGAAAGACTCTTTCCTTTCCTTCAGCGTCTCAATTGAAATTAGCACCGCATCGCGTCGTTTGATGATAGTTTTTTTAACACCGCAAACTGTAGTTAGAACGGCAATGACATCCAATAAATACGTCATGCAAATTCCGATCTATATTTCCTTCCTCTTTCCTATATATGGATGAAGTACTGTATGGAAGTCTCCTGTCTCCGTCAGCGCTCATTGTAATTTTCAATTGAGAATCGTCATGTGAGAGTGATGGTGATAATGTCCGCTTTCAAGTGAAAAGCATTTGTATCAGTTTCAAGCCCTTCAGTTGTCAAAATCAAAGCAAGAGCTTTTGACTGGGTTTCATGTGACTCACGAAGTGCTCGAAAATAATACAAAAAGCTTTTCAATTGAAAGCGACGGGTCAAAGCGTTACTAACACCTGATAATTGTCAATTGAAAATGACTTTGTCAGGCTCTGGTTGCAGCAAATGCGCGTGAAAAAAAATCAACTCATCCGTTTTTTCTACATTCTTCGGTGTTCTGTGCAAATGATATGAGTTTCTTTGATACACACAATGAGTATGACAAGACTGATTGTAACAGTTCCTTCTTTTCTTCATAACCGACCGTATGGACGTAGCCGGCGGCGTTATCGATCTATACAAAGCGGTAGCTACTGAATTGCTGTACAATGAACAAGGTAAATTAATTCCAATCAGCCCTTGGTTATTCGTGCAACTTCGCTAGGAGGAGCAAAAAAAATCAAGAGTTTCAAAATTGAAAGAAAGCAAAAAAAAAGACAGAAAACGACAAAAATCAAAATAATGTCTAAAATTTCAAAAATCAAAAATTGTCAAAAGATCAAAAGCGACAAAAATGTCGAAAATGACAAGAAAAATTCACGAATGTCAAAAAAGTCAAACGTAACAATAACAAGAGCTTAAAAAAATGTCAAAAACTCAGATGTTACAACATGTTAAAAATGTCAAGTGCTTTAAAAATGTAAAAAATGCCAGAAATCATCAAAAACATCAATTATAAAAATCAGAACAATGTAAATGCAATCGTCGTAAAAAATGCCAGCATTTTCAAACTGAAAGAAAGCAAATAAAACTGGAAATGATAAAAGGACAATGTAATAAATCTTCAACAATGTCAAAAACCGTCAAGAATGTCAAAAACGTTGAAAGGTTAGAAAAGACAAATAAGTCTTACATGTTGAAAATGTCAATTAAAAAATAACAACTAACAAAAACATAAAAAATGTCAAGAATATCATAAACGTCAACATTTCGGAAATATTTTATTTTATTTTTTGTCGAGAATGTCCAGAAAAAGTCAAAAAAGTTAAAGCTTTCAAAAAATTCTCAAGATCGAGGATGATAAAAATTTAAGTATTTGACATAATAAATGACAAAAATATAAAAATGTCACAAACATAATAATTAACAAAATTCCAAAAATATCAAAAATGTCACATGCTTTCAAAATGTTTCAGATGACAAAATTTTAAAAAAATGTCGTATTCCGAAAATAAATTATTATTTTAACTGCAACTTTCAAACGCTCTCTGAAAATAATATAACTTTAATGAAAATAAATATAATATGAAGGTAAAGGGGAAGAAGAAGAATATGAAGAAAAAAAACCAATTCAAAAAATATTCAGGTCGAAGAAAACAAGTGATAAGTTTTACGACATGAAACATACTTTTCAATTGATATAAGAATGTTTTTTTTTTCTTTATAACTTCTGGCTATGGGAACTGGGCTCAATGTCTCAAAATTATAAAAAACCATGCTTATTCTTTTTTCTTTTCCCAGTTGCTCTCGAGGTACGATGCTGGCCTAACGAGTCAGTCGTTGTAGGTTTCGTTTTTCTTCCGTGAAGAAACACATGTGGCGCTAATTATTTTTCACGTGACCGTGCGACAGCTGTCCCTGCGAGAAGCATGGATATAAGGGTGCCGATGATAATCGACTTTTTGAATTTTGTTTAACAGTAGAACTCAGATGTTTCATCTTCTCGAAAAAAAAGACTCCAAAATTTCAGCTCATTCTGACTTCGGAAACACGATTTATGCCAAAGTCTTAGGAATGCATAAAACGTGGAGATCTGGTGTTATGAAAAAAATGTTGAAAAAAACTTCCTGGCACAGGTAGCTCATGAAACTATCGATATCGATTTTTTTTTACATAGGACTACGTCGATTGAGTTGTTGTAACAAAAACAACTAATTAATTGAGACATTATTAAAAAAACTGATAAATAGCCTGGATTGTCCAAATCATATCGAGCAATCAATCACTACCTTATTTCTCAAGTACAGCCGACATTGAAGTATACAACCGATCTGAACGATTTGTGGTTGTTGTTGTTTCACTAGCTCCAGTACACACGCCACGCTTACTGAAAATTTTTGGAAGGGACCGTTCAAACATTGTACCATCATTATTATTCCAATATCGAACAGGTTTCATACGGACGCTAGGTGCGGATTGCAAGAAGGATCGTAATATGAACACAATGTATAAGGGGCCATCCACATACCACGTGGTCAGATTTTTAACGATTTTCGCTGATTTTTAACGTTTTTCGCTGTTGTCGACCAGTGTTATTAGCAATATCGCTATCGAGAAACGGCATGCTTATTATTTATATCCGTGTTTGTGTGTTATATGATTTTTTCCTCCCTTTAAGTCGTGGAAGGTTAGCAGTAAAAACTTGTTCACTCAACCAAGAAACGAAATCATTGTACCATACTTTGATTGCTGAACAAATCTAGCATTGTTCTATTTAATGCCTTTAACACCTTTCTGTTCGTTATTGTGCATTCCAGAGCAAATCGAAATCAAAGATGTTTAACTCATTTTCCAATATTTTAAGGGAGTTTTAATCGGACGATTATTCGCTTCTATGTTCTAATGAGCCAACGAATTCGTTTAACATCTTCGAGCATATGTCCGCATTCAAAATAAGAGCCACGTTGTGAATATCCACACGCATGTCGAATTCGTTTTTATAACACTCACACTCTAAAATTGTTTTTGGTTTTTAATCTATCCCAGAACTACACTTTTTCTTTGCTACATTTCAAAAAAGCAGAGTATTCAGAAAAAACGCATTTCACATTGTTTGTAAGCAATAAATACGTGTTTGTTTACATGACAACCGCCTTGAAAGCGACGCTATAACAGTTTGAATATGGTGTCTACTAACATCATTGAAATCTAATGACGTTGTTCTTGCAATGAAAGACGAAAAAATTGATTTTTGAAAATGTTTCAATCAACTATTTCAGTTGATTTTCATAATTTTTCTAGCATGCAAAAACAAAACAAACACAGAAAAAATTATTCAAACCTTTTTTTACGAACACCAAATGGTCTTTTTTTGTCAAGTTTAAAAACGACCAAAAATTTCTGAAGTGAAAAATAAAAAAAGTTGAAAATGGTAAAAATGACGCAATTTCACATCTTAGACATAACAAAATCACACATATTTCCATCAGTGCGTCTTGAACTGTCCTAGAGATCAGACGTTTTTTCGGTTGCTTGTGGACTGCCTTTAGCTTCAAAGTTTGTGTTTTGTCAGTGTGTCTTTTAAAGACTACCTGAAAGTTATTTCCCATCAGTCTTTCTCAAGACTACCTACTTTTGAATTTAACATTTGTTTTAACTTTTTTCGTATCACCTGAAATGGCTGGACGGAAAAAGAAACCTCGCATCGCTGCGGGGAGGAAAAGAGAGGCATCTCTTTCTGACACATCGAGTGTCTGTAGTGACAATCCTTTTGATATTTTGCCTGAGCAAGAAGCTGGTGAAATGGAAGTTACCAATAATGAAACTATACAAAATATAAAATCTTTAAAAAAGGAGAAAGTTCCACCTATTGTGGTAACTATTTCTTCTGAATTTAATATATTCAAAAAGG
The DNA here is from genome assembly GCF_029784165.1 of Wyeomyia smithii. Lineage (NCBI taxonomy): Eukaryota > Metazoa > Arthropoda > Insecta > Diptera > Culicidae > Wyeomyia > Wyeomyia smithii. The sequence goes on along the minus strand of NC_073696.1, from coordinate 27,128,923 downwards.
AACTTTCAACGTTTGTTTCTGACGTTAAAGTTACCTATCAAATTGGCCGTAGAGGTGAATGCCGCTTATTAGCCGACTCAGTAAAGGGTCGTGATCGTCTTGTTCAGTATTTAACTGACAAGATGTACAAATTTTTTACATATGACACCAAGAACGCCAAGCCGTTCAAGGTTGTCTTGAAAGGTCTCACCAACGATCAAACCGTTGATGAGATCAAACTTACTTTAACAGAATTACTTGGCATAGCCCCTACCCAAGTAATTCTAATGAAACAAAAATCACGAGGCGAAAACAGTCAGAGAACTGGAATTTCCCTTGTTAATTATTTAATTCATTTTAACCGCAATGAGGTTAACAACTTAAAATTTTTTGAAAAAGCACATGCTTTGTATAATGTGCGTGTAAAGTGGGAAACTTATAGGAAGTATGACGGAGGTGAAAAGCATATCACCCAATGCCGTACTTGCCAACGTTATGGCCATGGTTCCAAATTCTGTAACATGGACCAAAAATGTCCTAATTGTGGAGACTCTTCTCACAAAAAGGACACATGTCCTGTGAAAGAGAGTAAAAATTTTCGCTGTGCGAATTGTAACGGCAACCATATGTCAAATTTTTATCAATGCCCAGTCCGTTTAGCAATTGTTAAGGCAAGGCAAGGTAAACAAAATTCAATTTCTCAATTAAAACCAATTTCAAAACAAAATTCTCCAAGCGTACCAGTGACGCATAGTTTACCTACTCCTTTGCATACCCGTTTAACTTATGCACAGGTTACAGGTAGTTCGAACATTATACCGCCTAGTGTTGGTAGTTCGAAAATGACCGTTAATATGGGTAAGCAAAACACGCTAGAAAATAATTGTACACCTATTACTCCAGCTAATATTGCTGCCGAAAATATTTTTTCTAATGTCAACTGCCTGGGGCCTATTACGGCAGGTAAACTTTCTTTTTTGCAACAGGCAATGTTCGATCTTATGAACGCCATGTTGCAGGCAAAATCAATGTTTGAAGCCATTCAAATAGGCGCAAATTTTACTATTAAAATTGTTTCTAATTAAAAATTTAGCAATGATTTTAAATAAAACAATTAAAATATTAAATTGGAATGCTCGCTCATTGAAGGCCAATGAGAATGAGCTTTTTAACTTTTTAACAGTAAATAATGTGCATATTGCAATTATTACTGAAACAATTTTGAAACCTAACATAAAATTAAAATATGATCCCAATTACGTGGTTCATAGATATGATAGGATTCAGGGTTCCGGCGGTGGAGTTGCAATTGTTATTCATCGCCGAATCAAACATCGTGCTCTTCCCCATCTTGAGACGAAAGTTATTGAAACTTTGGGAATTGAAGTTCAAACTGAACTTGGGATTTTATTTATTGCCGCAGCATATTTACCATTTCAATGCACACGCGAGCTCAAAAACTATTTTAAAGGTGATTTACAAAAACTCACCAGAAATCGTTCGAAATTTTTCATAATCGGCGATTTTAACGCTAAACATCGTTCATGGAATAATTCTCAAAGTAATTCCAATGGCAAAATTTTATTCAATGATTGTTCTTCAGGATACTATTCTATTTTGTCTCCGAATAGTCCTACATGCTTTTCTTCTGTAAGAAACCCTTCAACAATTGATTTGGTGCTGACAGATCAAAGTCATGTATGTAGTGATTTGATCACACATGCTGACTTTGATTCTGACCATCTTCCAATAACTTTTTCTTTATCACATGAATCAGTTTTAAACCCTATGAGCTCTGTTTTTAATTATAACAAAGCTAATTGGGAAAGATACAAAACTCATATTGAGAGAAATTTCAATAATGAGCTTGATTTGCAAAACGAAGTGAATATTGATTCCGCTTTGGAAGCATTAAAATGTGCAATTGTTGATGCCAGGAATTATTCTGTTCCAAAGGCTCAAGTGAAATTTGATTCATCAATAATTGACGAAAATCTTCAACTTCTAATTCGTTTGAAAAATGTCCGCAGACGTCAATATCAACGTTCTAGTGACCCTGTTTTTAAAACTATTTATAAAGATTTACAGAAAGAGATTAAACATAGATTTACTCTTCTGAGGAATCAAAATTTTGAGACTAAAGTTGAAAAGTTGAAACCATATTCAAAACCATTTTGGAAGCTGTCGAAGATTCTTAAGAAACCTTCAAAGCCTATTCCAGTTTTAAAAGATGGTGAACGTTTTCTTGTATCAAATGAACAAAAGGCTCAAAGACTTGCTCAGCAGTTTGAGAGTGTTCATGACTCAAATTTGAATTTTGTGTGTCCAATTGAAAATGAAGTCACACGTCAATTTGATTTAATTTCTTCCCAGAATTTTTTACCTGCAGAAATAATTGAAACTAACTTGAATGAGATTAAATCAATTATTAAAAATTTCAAAAATATGAAAGCACCTGGTGACGATGGAATCTTTAATATACTAATCAAACATCTCCCTGAGAGCACAATGGATTTTTTAGTGAAAATTTTCAATTGCTGCTTCAAAATTGCATATTTTCCCAAATTATGGAAAAATGCAAAAATTACTCCCATTTTAAAACCGGATAAGAACCCAGCTGAAGTTTCAAGTTATCGACCAATCAGGTTGCTTTCTTCAATAAGTAAACTGTTTGAGAGAGTTATTCTTAACAGAATGATGTCACACATCAACGAAAATTCAATTTTTGCAAATGAACAGTTTGGATTTCGCCATGGGCATTCCACAACTCATCAATTGCTCAGAGTTACTAATATGATACGAGCTAACAAATCTGAAGGTTATTCCACTGGAGCTGCTCTTTTAGACATAGAAAAAGCATTCGACAGTGTTTGGCATAAAGGTTTGATTGCGAAATTGCAAACTTTTAATTTTCCAATTTTCCTAATCAAAATTTTAAAAAATTATATTACTGATCGAACTCTGCAGGTTGTCTATCAGAATTAAAAATCTGATAGATTTCCTGTCAGAGCAGGTGTGCCTCAAGGTTCAGTCTTGGGTCTAGTCCTGTACACATATTCACTTCAGATCTTCCTGATTTGCCTCCAGGATGCACAAAGTCATTGTTCTGCGATGACACAAGCATTTCCGTAAAAGGAAAAAGTCTTCGTGTCATATGCAGTCGATTGCAGAAAAGTTTAGATATTTTTTCTTCCTACTTGCAAAAGTGAAAAATCTCTCCCAATGCTTCTAAAACTCAAATGATAATTTTTCCGCATAAGCCTAGGGCTTCTTTCCTCAAGCCAAACAATAATCACGTTGTCAAGATGAATGGGGTTATTTTAGGTTGGTCCGACAAGGTTAAGTACTTGGGACTAATTTATGATAAAAAACTTATTTTCAAAGAGTACATTGAGAGTATACAAGCCAAGTGCATCAAATATACGAGATGTTTATATCCTCTCATTAACAGGAATTCTAAACTTTGTTTAAAGAACAAACTTTTGATTTACAAACAAATTTTTAGACCAGCAATGCTTCATGCTGTACCGATCTGGTCAAGTTGCTGTTCAACAAGGAAGAAAACGCTCCAAAGGATTCAGAATAAAATTCTGAAAATGATTTTGAAGCGTCCTCCTTGGTTTGGTACACTCGAATTACATAGACTTACTGGTGCTGAACCATTAGAAGCTATGTCAAATAAAATTATTAACAATTTTCGACAGAAATCGTTGCAATCCTCAATTGCTACGATAAGCTCTCTTTATAGCCAATAAGTTAGCAATTAAGTTAGTTGTAAGTTTACTTCCCCTTTTCTGACAAGTAGGTTTAAATCCCTACGAATGATAAGTCCTAATTGCGAAAGCAAACAAATCCTAACAATCAAAATTACAAATTTCTAACAGTGTTGAGAAGTCACCATTTGTGATTGGACACACATACTCATTATTTACTAATATTTATCATAAATACTTAAGCTACTAACAAATCCCCCCTTAAAAAAAAAAAACACATATTTCCATAATGTCAATAAATTTTTAAAAACCGTTGAAGTCTTAAGTTTTAGTGAAGCGTTATTTTACAAGAATTCGAAAAATGAGCAAGAACAAAAAGTGTGACTGAAACTTGGAAAAAAATATGTGTAGCGTCTGGACGAGGATAATTTTTTCAAGACTAAGTCACACATCCTGTCTTCGTTCATTTTTCGCATCTCGTAAAATTTCGAAAACATTGCCAAAATGTTGTCATAAGATAGAAAAAGTGAAATTATTTTTTTAAAGACATTAAAGTTGTTTTTTCTTTGCGGGGGAAACGTAGCACGCAAAAACAAAGTGACGTGAAAACCGCGTTAATTCCAAAATTGAAATTTCGAAACCATCGTCAAAAGAGCCGCATAAAACAATGTGTAAAAGCCGGATACAGTATCAAAAAAATCATAAACCACAAGAATGGCCAAATGATACAAATGTGAAAAATGTTGAAAATGTAGAAATCATTGTAAATGTCATGAATCTCAGAAACGTCAAAAAATGCTAACAAAGTCAAATGTCAAAAATAACAAATTTGTTAAAAGTAACTTGAGTATGATAAAAATGCGGAAAAGTTAAACAACATCAATAGTTTTCTAAACTCCTAAAAATGTCAAAAATCCTAATAACTCCTAAAAACCTATAATATGTTTTAAAAATTTAAAATTAAACAATCGAAAGTTAGCTTGAAAAGCCTGGGACAGAAAATGAGTTTAGAAGTGGAGTGAAGTGAGCAGACTAGACCAAAAACAAAATCTGGATATGCGTAAGCAGGTCATGCTTTTTTAATGAAGTTGAATCATCAACATTCAAGACTTAAGTGGGTTTTAGAGGAGAAAATTTTAATTCCGTTTATGATTGAAACCAAGTCCAAGAAAGTGTCTCTCATTATAATTACTAAACAGCTTCTCTACTCTTTTTGCTTAGCTGTGAATTGGTTGAAATTACCATGTGCTATCTTTCAATTACGATGCCATAACTTGGCGAAAGTTACCCACCGCTCAAGAATACGTAGAGCCGTTAATTCCCGGACACGCTGAAAGGCTGTTCCGTCCGTATCACTCTGAATTTTTCATGACCGCACCGCACCAATCTTCGCGGGTGGCGCTGCTGAAATGAAACAAGTTTCGCTCTTATCGCAATCTTTATTCAGCTTTTATACCTCGTCTCCGACTCCGTCGGCTTGGGTTGTAGATGGGTTTGCAATCGGTGTTCTATTAGCGCTTTCCCATCAGAACTGAAGCACAGACGAGATGAGTTGTGTGTACATAACGGATCGAGGCTATTGTTACATTTTTTCCTGTTGAATAATTCACGTTCAAAGTTTACAACAGCCAGGGGCGGCCCTCCTGGCCGGCTGAGGCATGTTCGAGGTGGCCAAAAATTTGCTATTCCAATTATCTTGGTGAGGAAACTGTGCTTTTTCATCATCAGTCACTGGTTGTTTATACTCTGCTTTTACTGCTTCTTTATGCCCTAATGCGGTGAGAGATGCTTTTGTTGGTATGTCCAATAGCTTAATAAAAAAATAATCTTATGCCAGCAGGGTCTGACATAAAGCACTACTTGCTAGAGATTGAAATGCGTTGATTATGAGCTTTTCAGAGAGATTAATCTGGGCGGATAATTGCATTATGTGCCATAAAAAACGCAGACTATCTTCTTTTTTTGTTGACTACGCAGGCAGGAAAAGATTCGTTGCACTTGGTGGCGTTTTTCGCCTTCAGAGATAGAATCAAAATACAGAAATAAAAGTGAAATTTCCCGCGCTGGGAGGAAAAAGAAGCTTTCTCACTCGCTCGTGTGGGGTCATATAATGGATACAGTAAAAATTAAAATAGAATCTGTTAACTGTTTCCCACGAGAGTGGCGTCTAGCGAAACTGTGCTTTAATTAGGTGCACAGCACTTTTTATTTTTATTTCGGTGTGCACCAAAATGCGTAAAACGGTTGCTAGGAGGGGACGCCATTCTTGACTGGATAACGGAAATGATGTTATTACTCACGCATTAAATGTTTCGTTTTTTTTGCTTTGCTTTCAGGTTTGGAGTATGACGACATGACCCCAACGTTGCGGCAACTGTTTATCAGTGTTCGCCAGCTGCAGCAAGACATGGCCCAGGTCAAGACGCAGATCAGCGAGGAGCGGACACTTCGCAATCACCTCCAGCAAGTTCTGATGGGTCACCTGGAAAGCTACGGAACATCGAACACGACGTGCTGAGCCGCGAGCGGAGGTTTGCTTTTAGTCTTCGTTTCGCGTTTGTTTTTGACTTTTAAAACGGGAAGTTTTCATCACGCCACGCCACACGACACACGAGTGATGGCGCTTTTGAATTTGAAATTTGCTTTTGTTCTTGTTTGGTAAAAAGAGCAAATTGTTCATAACTTTTCTAATGTAAGTTTCACAAGAAATAACTACACGAAGCTTTACAATCACACCTAGCATTAGTATGACGTAACGAAGTATCGATTACTTTTCATTGAATTTATAGTCTAATAAGTGTTTTAGAAGTAACAGAACGCAAAAGTGCGCCTTTTTTTCTTATGCCTTAATAGTATTCGCATGGAGTTAAGCCGTGCAAATTTAAAAAATTGAGATTTATTTGTGTTGAAACAAGAGAACTTTGTGCCAAAATAAGGCTCATATAATTCTAATCAACAATTTGGATCTGTTTATGGAGATTCACAGATTCGTTTTCGTGCGCAATAATACATTACTATGTTTATATTTGAACATTGATAATAAGAATATTTTCAAACCATGGGTATGGATACAACTTACTGGTTTCTAAAAATCCGAATCCATTAACTCGAGAATTACTAATATTTTATGAGTAAAACTGATGATATGCAATTTACCAGATGAAAGAATGATAAAAAATATCAGATAATTTACCGCTAGCTCTGTGGTAATCGATTTTAGTATTGATGTTATTCACTCCAGCATATTCGATTGATGAGGTCCAAGATCTTTCACGTTTCTCGTGTACAAAACGCTTGCAAAGCATCGGTGGAATTTCAGCTGAGTACCGTTTTCACGATAGGCATACGTCACACCGCATGCGGCTGGAACCGGCTGGCTGGCTGTGGTGTTCTGCCACTTTACACACTCGAAAAGGCAATCTCCACGCTGAGCCACAAATCCGCTTGCCGCTAACCTGGGACCTCATAAACGTATTCCCGTGCCGGGAAGGGCAAAAATCATGTTAGTTATGGGATGCTGCCTGACCTAAGAGTGCGGTTAAATGTACCTCGGCCCTTCCAGTCATAGAGGCAGTAGGTAATTAATTCCGCATCTTTCTGTGAGATCTTTCTTCCTTCTGGAAGCACCAACCGGGGAAGTTTGCATCCACCACACCGTGCACCGCATGCAATGTCGCGAACAGCATGGACGACTCCGGCAGTGGTTGCTTCACGCGTGGTAGCTAAGGGGAGAAGACATGACAAATTGCTTCCCCAGTGTTACATTACCTCCAGCGACACACGAGATATTGTATCTGGCGGGTTGTGAGCTCGCTCATTACACCGCCCGCTGGTTATGTTGCGGTCCAGAAGGAACTTGTATAATGAATAACAATGCGCAGTGGAAAACAGGTCTGAGTTGCAGAAAATCAGCCTCCCCTCTTCCACTCACCACGCGCGCGCGCCGGTGAATGTTTGCTTCTTCGTAACTGATACCGTTCCATTCCAGAAGCCGCCGCCCTTTCATCCGAACATACGAACTGCGTTCTTTCCTAGGGGGTCGTTCCTAAACCACGTGGTTATGTTTTGATTAATTTGTTTTACTAAATCTACATCGTGATTTAAATAGTCAGTATGTTTATTTTTTTTTTAATTATTTAATTTGATCAGTTCAAGATAAGACCATATCATTTATCTTATCCTCAAATGTTTGAACCTGATTTGAATATGATAGTGGTCAATCTAGAGACCAGAATGCATTATTTTAAATTTTCAGTTTTACACCGAAAATTGTGAATTTTTTTTTTAAATGGATAGAGGGGAACTGCTCCATTATTCATCTCAGCCAATATATTCATCTCATACAATATAAAAACACAATTGAAAACAGGAAAAAACGCATGTTTTCTTCTTAAACCAATCTACTAATCCATGGAATGGATTCTTATTAGTTCACTTTAGATTCCTCATTAAGTATAATCCTCAAAAACTCATTTAAAAGCACTAAATTTGATATTATAGTCGGGCATCTGCACTCGAAAACTCATTTAATTCAATCACCTACTTCAGCAAACAAAATCCGCGCTTTGCTCTAAACGGCTACTACAAGACTCGTTCAGCAGCAAACCAAAGTTTTTTTCATCACTAGCGGACCACTTTTTATTTTAATCACTAATCAAAATCACTCACTACACTAAGAATACTTTAATCTTTGAAATTTTCACCTCAAATTTCCTAAAACAAGCTTGAATTAGCGGAATTATATGAGATGAATTTTAACAATTCCTAAATTTCAACTGTATGTATTTTCATCTATTTTCACTGCGTTGAAGAAAATCAAAAGTTGCCAAGTCAGTTTCTGTTAATAAGGAAAAATCATACTGAAAATGTTGAATTATTCCGACATAATTGACATAAATCTGCAGCACTGTAGTGGTTACCGAGGTTACCAATTCTGCACGTAAACAACTGCAGCGGATAACTTGGTAACATACTACAACGGGCTGTGGCGACGTTTATTCATGATAATGTGATTCATTCATGATTAACAGTGTGATGAATAAGGGGGCGTCGTGAGATTAATAATTGAGCAGTGATTCAAGTTTTGAGATGGATATGGAAGCGTTGTGAAAACTGGTTTGTTTTACAAAATTCAGGATAAATCTAGTTAAGTTTACTAAATATACAATGCTAAACGATTCCATAAGGGCACATAAGCGTATTTTGTTTATTTGTTCAATGATTTCGTGAAAATTTGGTGTTTAATCCGTGCATTCTTCGTCAATATCGGCATAATGAGATGAATGATGGAGCAGTTCCCCTATGATTACCTTTGGTCTAAAACGGAAAACGTGATTGAAATGAGTTCGATATCTTGAACCTTTTCTGAGAAATGAAAGCAACCCGAATAAAAAAGACCTTACTGTATAGCGATATAGCAAAAAATTTAGACGAAGCGAATGTATGCAATACAGTTTGTATCAAATGTGCATATAGTTGATGAGTAATAAGAGTTTGAAGTTCATTTTAAATAGAGTTAAGCAGTGGCGCCTACTTTAATAATTGAAAAAAAAAACGGCCCTCAAACTAATAAAACTTTCATCAATATCGACAGTTTCAATGACAACAACGAACACTCTGATTAACTGGCGAAATATATTTCACTCTCACGCTCACTTCACTTTTTGAGACCTATTGCCGATTCCACCTCAAGTGAGTGACAAAAATCACCTCCGTGAAGTGAGATTGACAGTGAAGTGAAATTGAGAATAGGACGAGTGAAATGAGCGAGTTTCCCAGCTCAAAAATTTCAAGTCCCGGAAAGTCGATTGGGCTGAAATTTTGTATGAGAACATTTTTCGACAAGAGGAAACTTTTGAGCCCTACCACCAAACGAAATTCGAAGGTAAATTTTTCCCTTACGTTCCACCGGCCGCAGCTCAAAAATTTGTAAGTCCCAGAAAGTCGATTTTTTTCAAGGAAAAAAAAAGGTTAGCCTTGTTACTGGAAAGTAAATCCCATATATATTATCACTAGATTACAAATCAATCGATCGAAGATAGGGAAGTTATCTTCGTGAAATCATTTCACCGTTCAAAATGGTCGTGAAATAATTCCACGCGAAACGACGCTTTTTCCGTTTCCACTTCACTTATATGACACTCATAATAACCCAGATTTCACGGCAGATTTCACCTTGCGACGTTTTTCTCACTTACGTGAGTCCCGTAATAGGACTTCATTCACTTTACTCTGATTTCACCGTGAAGTGACTCCCGTAATAAGCACCATAGTGAAAAGTGACATTGGTGCTTATTAAGGGAGTCACTTCACGATGAAATATATTTCACTCTCACGCTCACTTCACTTTTTTAGACCTATTCCCGATTCCACCTCAAGTGAGGTGAAGTGAAATTGAGAATAGGACAAGTGAAATGAGATTGTTTCCCAGCGCAAAAATGTCTAAGTCCCAGAAAGTCGTTTTTTCCCGTTTTTTTAGACAATACCAGATCTTGACGTGTTTTGCATTTCTAAGACATTCGGCATCAAAAAAAATGTTTTTTTCGGTATAGAAAATTTCCTGAACTAGTTTGCATTTTTTTCATCGGGCAAAAAAAATAATGAAAAATTGACCGCTTTAAGGCACGGATCAAACTTTGATTCGCTTCGTTACTGAAGAATAAATCCAATATTTACCATTAGATCACAAATCAATCAACTTTAAGACTTATGGCAGCTTCGTGGAATCATTTCACCGTTCAAAATGGTCGTGAAATAATTCCACGCGAAACGTCGCTTTTTCCGTTCTTACTTCACTGATATGACACTCATAATAACCCAGATTCCACGGCAGATGTCACTTCGCGACGTTTTTCTCACTTACGTGAGTCCCGTAATAGGATTTTGTTCCCTTCACTCTGATTTCACCGTGAAGTGACTCCCGTAATAAGCACTATTTACCGTGAAATCTGGGTTACTATGAGTGTCATATCACTGAAGTAAAAACGAAATGCGCGACGTGGAATTATTTCACGAACATTTTGAACGGTGAAATGATTCCACAAAGAAGGGATAAGTCAGGAAAATTAATTGATTTGTGATCTAATGGTAAATATTGGATTAATTTTTTAGTAACGAAATGAATCAGAATTCGATCCTTGCCTCAAAGTTTCAATATTTTACCGATGAAAAAAATGCACGCTAGTTCATTAAATTTTTCGATACCGAATTTTTTTTTTCGAACGTCAAGAACTGGTGTTATTAAAAAAACGGAAAATTCGACTTTTTAGGACTTCGAAATTTTTGAGCTGGGAAGCATTCTTATTTCACTTGTCCTATACTCAATTTCACTTCACTGTCAATGGTGCTTATTACGGGAGTCACTTCACGGTGAAATATATTTCACTCTCACGCTCACTTCACTTTTTTAGACCTATTCCCGATTCCACCCGATTCCAGATCTTGACGTGTTCTGCATTTCTAAAACATTCGGCTTCAAAAAAAATGTTTTTTTCGGTATCGAAAATTTCCTGAACTACTTTGCATTTTTTTCATCGGCCAAAAATCACCTCCGTGGAGTGAGATTGACAGTGAAGTGAAATTGAGAATAGGAGATTGTTTCGCAGCTCAAAATGTCTAAGTCCCAGAAAATCAATCAACTTTAAGACTTATGGCATCTTCGTGGAATCATTTCACCGTTCAAAATGGTCGTGAAATAATTCCACGCGAAACGTCGCATTTTCCGTTCTCACTTCACTGATATGACACTCATAATGGTGCTTATTACGGGAGTCACTTCACGGTGAAATCAGAGTGAAGTGAACGAAATCCTATTACGGGACTCACGTAAGTGGGAAAAACGTCGCGAAGTGACATCTGCCGTGGAATCCGGGTTATTATGAGTGTCATATCAGTGGAGTGAGAACGGAAAAAGCGACGTTTCGCGTGGAATTATTTCACGACCATTTTGAACGGTGAAATGATTCCACGAAGCTGCCATAAGTCTTAAAGTTGATTGATTTGTGATCTAATGATAAATATTTGATTTATTCTTCAGTAACAAAACGAAAAAAAGAATTTGATCCGTGCCTTAAAGCGGTAAAATTTTCATTTTTTTGCCCGATGAAACAAATGCAAACTAGTTCAGGAAATTTTCGATACCGAAAAAAAACATTTTTTTTTGATGCCGAATGTCTTAGAAACGCAGAACACGTCAAGATCTGGTGTTATCTAATAAAACGGGAAAAAACGACTTTCAGGGACTTAGACATTTTTGAGCTGGGAAACATTCTCGTTTCACTGGTCCTATACTCAATTTCACTTCACTGTCTATTTCACTTCACGGAGGTAATTTTTGTCACCTCACTTGAGGTGAAATCGGGAATTGGTCTAAAAAAGTGAAGTGAGCGTGAGAGTGAAATATATTTCACCGTGAAGTGACTCCCGTAATAAACACCAATAACCCAGATTTCACGGCAGATGTCACTTTGCGACGTTTTTCTCACTTACGTGAGTCCCGTAATAGGACTTTAATAAGCACCATTAATTACCGTTCAACACAGAAAAATCTTTGAACAAACATCAATCGGAAAAAATCGATCTTGGGTTGCTCCTCTCCATTCTACTCTTACGCCCGCTGCACAGTGCAGTGGTTTAAAACGCGAAAAACGTGATCGTCAGCCTTTTGAGTATAAAAATGCCATTTAAATGCTACAGTGTATTCGACAATGTTTTTGTAGATCTTAAGGGGCATCTTTTGATGCAAATAAATTTTTGATTAATTCATCGAAGAGTGAGATAAAAATTTTATTATTTTGTTTACTTATCAATTCAAAACGAACTCTTCAGCAAAGTTGTAGATAATCTTATGTAGAAAAACTTTGCTAAATACACTTTGGTTCTATTTCTTGAAAATCGACCACATACAGGTAGTTTTATACCCAGACATCCTTAAAGTTTCTGAAAATCTAAAAATACCAAATAACTTTTTCTGAAGTGATTTCAGAGGCCTACTTTGTTCTAAACATTTTTTCATATTTAAAAAATACATCATCCTGCCGAACATACCTTGGGCAAATTTTCAACTTTTTCATAGGGTTTAGGACATTTTAGATAAAAAATGCACTTTTTCAAAATAAAATTTCTCGAAAAGCTGCAAAAACAACAGTCTTCACTCGGAAGATGGGGATTAGTACTAGCTCCCCCAGGTGGTTTCACTAGTTCCTTGCAGTCTCTTAGAGACTTGGGCGTGGATGAAAGAATTTTTTTTTTTTGGTTTTCCGGCGTTTTTTCATGGTTTTTTTTTCTCAAAAGATGTACAGAATCGTAACGATTTTTGATTTTTCATTAAAAAGTACGAAAAGCATTCATATTTATCGCACCGTGCATGATTTGGAAAACTTAAATATAGGAAAAATTGATATTTTTCGAAAAGAATGCAAATGCCAAGGTTTTTTAACTAAATTAGTAACATTCTTTGACGTTTTTGCAATGCTTGTATTCTGAAAAGAAAATGTCAGCTCAGAGATAGATACCCTTTTTTTTTAAATTTTGTCCATACGGAAGTACCTAATCTATACCGAAATACCTCCGTATGTTCAAAATTTAAAAATAAATAAGGGTACCTGTTGCTGAGCTGACATTTCATTCTCAGAACTCAAGCATTGTAAAAACGTCAAAGAATGTTGCTAATTTTGTTAAAAAAACCTTGGTATTTGCATACATTAGTGACATTACAATTATTTCCGGGAAAAATCAACTTTTTCTATTTTTATGTTTTCCAATAATGCGCGGTGCCGTAAATATAAATGCTTTTCGTACTTTTTAATGAAAAATCAAAAATCGTTTCTATTTTGTACATGTTTTAAGAAAAAACCTGGAAAAACCCCGAAAACCCTAAAGAAAACTTATTTTTTCACCCTTCAAGAGACTGCAAGAAACTAATGAAACCACCTGGGGAAGCTAGTACTAATCTCCATCTTTCGAGTGAAGACTATTGTTTTTGCAGCTTTTTGCAGCTTTGCGAGAAACTTTATTTTGAAAAAGTGAATTTTTTTACCAAAAATATCCTAAATACTATGAAAAAGTTAAAAATTTGCCCAAGGTATGTTCGGAAAAATGATGTGTTTTTTAAATATGAAAAATGTTTAAAGCATAGTAGGCCTCTAAAATCACATCAAAAGAAGTTTCGCATATTTCGATTTTTGGAAACTTTAAGAATGTCTGTGTATGAAACTACCTGTATGTGATCGATTTCCAAGAGATAGAACGAAAGCAAAGATGACTAGAACAAGATACCTGACTCTTGCAGAATTCATCGGACATGATTGTCGCTGCGCGTGAGCAAAAGTCGAACTAATTTATGCACTGTTAATATGATGTATACTTAACGTCAGAATCAACTGACGACAAGGCCTAGACATGACTGTTGAAAGGTGAAACAATTTTTCAGTAATCATGTGGACGACTGTACGGTGCTGCCATCCGAAAAATGATAATAATGTATACGAATGTTTAGTTTTCAAACATGAAACTTTCCGGAAGAATCAACAATTATCGGCGCATCATTCAAAATTAAGCGTACCATCAGAACTTCCCGATAACCGCTATGAGCACACTCTACAGCCAAGTTTTCCACTCTTGCCGGGGTTAATAAAGCAAAAATCGGGTGCCCCGATAAACCTGACCAAATGCACAATGGTTCTGAAACCTGGATTGCGACATATCAAACTTTAAGTTTTTATAGAATGAAACCTGAAAATATATATAACCCCTTAATATAAACCTCCACTCTGACAGTCAATTTCACACTTGTTTTTCGTACTTTGAGGTGCAAAAAAATGACAATATCATTAATCTGCATGTTATCTTAAGCGTCGAGCTGACCAAACTGCTACACTTTTTTCATATACAATCTTGAACAGCTCAACGATCGATGACGGACTATACACGATAAATCGGTTTTGCTCATAGTGACCCGTTTGTGAGAATTAAAGTCATCAGATGGCAGCACTAACCGTCGGAAATCGGTCGTGTTCAAAATGTATGCAAAATATGGAAGTTAGGTATCTTGTTCTAGTTATCTTTGACGAAAGTGTCTTCAGCAAAGTTTTTCTACAAAAGATTATCTACAACTTTGCTGAAGACTTCGTTTTGATTTGATAAATAAATTAAAAAAATAAATTTTTTATCTCACTTTTAGGTGAATTAATCAAAAATTTATTTGCATCAAAAGATGACCCTTAAGATCTACAAAAACTTTGTCGAATACACCGTAGCATTTAAATGGCATTTTTATACTCGAAAGGCTGACGATCACGTTTTTCGCGTTTTAAAACACTGTGTGCTGCTCTGGCATTCTCATCAACACCACATATCCAGCGCGTGCGAGGTCTGCCTTGAAGTCGTCGGTCTCTATCCGGTTCTCGGCTAAACATTATCTTTGCCGGTCCCTCATCCGCCATCCGTGCTACGTGGCCAGCCCACTGTAACCTGTCGTGTATCATCAGCTTGACAATATCAGCGTGTTTGTATACTTCGTACAGCTCGTGCTTCATGCTCCTGCGCCACACCCCATTCTCTAGTTTGCCTCCGAGTATTGATCGCAGGATTCTACGCTCGAAGACCCCAAGCAAATTTCGTACGGATATGTAGCTGAGTTGGCTATGCAATCCGTAATAAGCCCTATTCGCTGCCGCAATTCATCTTTTTACCCTGCGGCTCACCTTGTTGTCACATGTCCATCTCCACCGCAGCACCAACACCCGCAGAACTACCACACTCTCTGCCAGTTACCATATACTTCGTTTTGATAGTGTTTATGGTGAGTTCAGTTCTCGCAGCTTCCCTTCTGAGAGCCGTGAAGGCCTCCTCAACTGCTCTACGGTTATCACCAATGATATCAATACCGTGCGCGAAGCCCTGTGAGACTTCGTGATGATGGTGCCGCTTCTTTGCCCACCTGCCTTTTGTATTGCACCTTCTAAAGCTATGTTGAACCATCTAACGTCACAAACGCTTCCGAACATTCGCCCGCTGTCCTGACGGTTGATGTGAAACCGTCAAGCATCACACGTTTGTTGGAAAACCATGTTCAAGCATAATTTGCCACAGCTCGTTGCATTTCACTGTATCGTACGCCGCCTCAAAGTCCAGATATAACCAGATGATGTGTCTGCAAGTTGTGTTCTCGCAACTTGTCGACGATCTGTCTCAAGGTGAACATCAGGTCCATTGTAGATCGTTCCTCTCGAAAACCGCATTGGTATTGGTAGTGATAGAGAGTATAATAATAAAAATCTAGTAACATTACCTTGACAAAGAAACGTAACCTGTAAAGGCTACGTTTCTTCGTTTCAACAGCGCGGTAGGGGAAGTGAAATTTCCCCAGCCTACACTGCATGCGAATGCATTTAAATAGAGGTGCGCATGGTACAGAGAGCTCATTCTTTCAGATACGTTGGAGACGACAAGTACTCGCCAAAGGCGAGTCAGCCGGTTCTGGAGGACCATCTTCAGGAGAAGGAGGCTTTAGGACTGGACGGCTTGCCATCTCGGGCTTCGAGCGGACCGCTTGTGAAGGTTGCGCGAGAGAACCCGATGATAATGCGGCCGGCATTCTA
Organism: Wyeomyia smithii; assembly: GCF_029784165.1. Classification (NCBI taxonomy): domain Eukaryota; kingdom Metazoa; phylum Arthropoda; class Insecta; order Diptera; family Culicidae; genus Wyeomyia; species Wyeomyia smithii. Next base: position 27,112,632 of record NC_073696.1, on the reverse strand, counting down.
CGGCCGGCACGCTCGAACGATGATGGACGATGACGGTGTTGGTACCGTGTCCTCCGCCGGTCTCTACAGTATTCTTCAACAAAGGTTTCCTGCAACGGCCTCAGTCACTGGAACAGGATACGGGAGAAAATTTTATAAGCGAAATTGAGAAGGGTTATGCCTCGATGATTACTACAGTCGAGTCTATGTCCCTTCTTGTAGATAGGGCATATGAGCCCTTCCAACAAGTCCGTAGGTAGTTGTTCCTCAGACCATAGGGTTTCAGGATCATCTGGTGAATTGCACTACACAGACGCTCGCTCCCGACTTAGGAAAGTTCGGCCGGCAAGCCGTCCTTCCCAGCGACTTTGTGCCGTTTCTGCTCTTTGCAAACATTCTTTACCTCGCCCAATGTTGGTGGATCCACAGCTTGTTCTTCCCAATTTCTATCCTGTTCCCCTCACGATTCTCCTAAATTCCTCACCGTTCAACACCACTTGAAAATGTTGGTTCCCCTCCCTGTCATTAGACATGGCAGGTACTGGCACAGTCCGGTTCCTGATTCGTTCTATAGAAGCTCCTCGTGTCGTATGCCTGGTGAAGCAACTCTCCGCTTCCGCCAGAACGCTATCGTAGTTTTCACGTTTCTCATGGCGGTGAAGCCTCTTTTCGGCAGCTCTTGCCTCCCGGTATTTCTCCCGCATCTGACGCGTCACACGATTAGCTGCTACTAACGAGTTGGCGTAAGCCCGGTTTTTCTTTTCCGTCACCTCTAGACACTCTGCATCGAACCACCCACTACGCGTGGTTCCCGTTGTTATGCCTGTCACTTCTCGCACTGTTTCGCTGACCGCATCATGGATGTGCTTCCACTGCTCGTTCAGGTCCACTCCAGCCGGTTCACCGATCCGTCTATCAACTTTCCGAGTATACTCTGCAGCAACCAGGGCCGGATTTGCGATTGTGGGGGCCCGGGGCCCAGTTATAGTGGGGACCCCAAATTTAAACAAAACCGTTTTTTTTATCTTACGAGTTAAAAACATTTATTTGTTTGAGTTTTTTGCAGAAAACTTATTAATTAAATAATCAACATTCAACTCCTTCAGTATACTCGTACTCGAAACTTGATAATGCTAAGTTTGACTGCCTTTAAATCTCCACAGTCGTACGCAACCTATTTTTATTAAGTTTCATCTTAGAATTTTTTCTTGATACCTGAAAAAAAAAAAAACTACCGCAATTTGAAAAAATTGTGATCCATAGGCAAAAATTTGCACACAATTTGAGAAAGACTGCGCAAATATGAGACGACTCTGACAATAATCTACAAAAACTAGGAAAAAACTACACACATCTGCAGATCAATAAAATCTGCCCCCGAACTCAGAAAATCTGCATTTTGCAAAGCAAAGCTGGTATCCCTGATTCGGACAAGTTAGCAAGAGCAATGCATAAAAAAATGTGAGTTATTTTCTTTCTCTGCTTTACCTCCCATGTGGGCTGGTTCGATTCAAATGATGTGTCTGTTCAAATTTTCCTACTGTAAATCGAACTTTTGATTGAATCTCATTTTTAAGAGAGAAAAAATCTTTTTCTCGATTTGTGGGAGCCCCAAAAATGCGGGGGCACGAGGCCCGGGCCCCCTGCCCCCCCATAAATCCGACTCTGGCAGCAACTCCTTCCGCTTATAACTTCTGGATGTCCAGACGTATCTGCCTCGCCAATCTCGATTTGAATACGTTAGACAGCCGAGCGCGAATCTTACCAACCACGCGATAGTGATCCGTGTCCATGTTTGACCCTTGGAAGGTCCGCACAGCATGTAAATGGGTACTACGGATCAGTTCACTAACCTCAAGCTGTTTTCGTTGATGGTAGATAGAAGGCTTTTCCTACCAATAACAAGACGAAAGAACTGGAATTCATTTTGATATTTAAAATAACACAAAGCAAAAGTGAAGTGAAGTGAAAGTGAATTACATGACTAGACAAATGAAACGGTTTTTTTTTGTGAAACAGTGAACATATTAAAAACCTAGGGGAAACAAAACCTTGGGTTTAGCATAGAATAAGAATTACAATTTTTATATATCAGGTAAAAGTGTATAATTTTCTGAGCAAAACGTGTTTTTTTTTAAATTTTATATCATTGTCCTTCGATTTTTAAATGAAAAATAAAAATCGTTACAATGACAGTTGGTATATGGGCGAACAGTCATTGTAGCGATTCGATTTTGCTTTGCTTTTTATTGTTCATTAGTTTCATCGAAGGTGAACTTAATTTTTTTTTGTAAACCTCAAATTGGACTGTGATAGCACACATTTGAACCCTAATGACCACGTGGTTTAGGAACGATCCCTTAGCTGCCATTACGGCGATATGCTACAGCTACCGTGTTGCTGCTTTTCGTGTGCCTGCTGCTACTGCCGGTGCTGCTGGAACACTTTAGCCCTTTAACCGTCTAACGAGATACAATCAGTCAAATGAATTAACATTTCAATTCGCTTTTTCCTCTGCTTCTCACTCTTTTCACGAGGTGCTGCACTCTATCGGAATACCGCCGACGACCGACCCGGTTGCTATGTTAATTTATGCACGTGTTCTACAATGGATTAACACAGTTTTGCTGTTACACCGTTAGAGTTAGACTTGTCTCTTCTAGAGGGCGTATTGGTAAAACCGTTGCGAATTAGGATTTATGGGACAGTTTTTTTGCCTCTTTTCTTTTACTAGGTTGCAATTGCAACGAAATGTTTACGCTCAAGATGACGAACCATGAGTTGTGCAGTATGGTGGCATGCCATGTCAAAAGCGTTTGACAATCTGTGTTCCACATCGTGTTACAATGGAACTCAAATGGTTCCATCCTATATTCTAGGAAAACTCCAATAAGTGTACAGCATTTCGATACCTTACGATCGTTAACCCAAAAACCAGTTTTAGCTCTTTGGCTTTGAACTAAAAAAAGCTGGAAAACAAAGCAGCGCTTGCTTTGCTATTATCTGCCATTATCTCTCTGTTTCTCGCCAGCAGTGCTCTTGCATTGCTCCGCCAACAAAAGAATAAATCTGGCACAGGCCTACTGACTGACTGTTCTTGACTTGTGTTGACCCCACATTCATCACTTTCTCCGCTCTGGCGTGCTTTCAACGGTCTGTTTCCCAATTATCACGAAACTATCGATCGAAAACAACTCTCGGTGTCAGTAGCTGCGCTTCCATCTTACGTGATTCCCTGAGCTTCGGAACCGCGAAACGGCATCAAGGGGTTTAAGCAAATACGCTGCAACGCTATGCAGCAGCACCCAAGGCCTTCGTACCCTAGATACAGAAGTTAATTTGAAATGTTGCACGTTAATCTGTTGAACCCTAATCAGATTTTCCTTTCCGCCGCCGAGCGCCGAAACGCCATTGACAGTTGTTTGCGCTGGGTTTGCGGTTTGCCTTTGTTTTCCACTCGGCATGCGCGGATGCGATCTTTTGATGTCTTTGCAGCCGGCGAAGAAAATTGGATTTCGCTTTCTGTGCTGGGGATTATCGATGCAGTCGGGAACACACGTCCAGTATTTGATTGCATTTGAGAGCTGGTTTCAAGTTTTATCTAAGCTTTGCTGAGTGTAACGGATTTGATCATGGCTTTCAATTTTCTTTCGGAAATGATTGATCTAGATACTTAATTCATATTTTAAAGCAACGCTTTGAAGCTTTGTTAAAACTGATTAAAAGTTTCATAACATTCCGTTCACAGATCAATAAAAATGTCCACTATTGAAACCAGAAGATAAACATACAGAACATTAGGAATAAGAGCAAAACCTGGACGAAAATGGATCTCTCATTCTTATTTCGAGGAAGTTCTTAGGAGAAGACAACAAGAAAATGTTATAGCTGAGGAAAATGATCATCAAATCAAATAATTATCCACCTTGATCAGTTTGGTGGATTTACCACCGGTTAGCCGAAGACTTCAGCGATGACATTGACCGTGAGAAAACCACGCACTGTTTGTTTCCAACTTTCCCAAGCTGTGGAAGGTGTCAAAAATATAAAGAGCCTATCGTTTCCCTTCGGGTCCACAGCGCTGAGCGGTGAGAGTGAATCTAACTAGCGTGCATGAAAACCAACCAACAAAAGTGGCCACAAAGATCGCAAAAAAAAACAAAAACATACAAATTTCCCACCTTTTCTCATTTTGTTGTAAGCAAGACTGCTTTTCAAGTTGACATATTTTGCATAAAAAAGATCGCTCCGTTGTGGCGGCGTCAATCACATTCTCACCGCGACCACACTGCTTCTCTCCCTCATGGTGTCGCTGTGGTTTGGTTATATGGCATTGAAATTTCGAAAACAGCATCTCTTTTGATGAACTAACAAAGCAACAACCTGGGAAAGCTGAAAAATTCAAAGCCTTCCGCCAACAAAGGGCCGATCGGAGAAGCATTTTACGGCGTTTCTTTATACGATCTAAGCTACAAAGCAAAAGCTTGGGCGGCTCTTTTGTAGGCACACAGCGTTCCTTTCATTCCAGGCTTATTTTTTTACTGGATTAGGTTAAGCGTATTGAGTAATTGAGCTAAGTTATCGCTATTATTTTATCATTTCAACAGCACAAATAATTATCGAAATTTGTGCTACTTCAAGCTTTACCCAAAACTTCCCGAGCATCATAGTAACCCGTCGCAGTTTTAGCCGGATTGATTGTCGGACAGCTCGCGCGTGAAAACAAAACATACTAAATATATAATGGCCACCGTAAGTCACGCACCACCATCGGAACACATCACTGGATCGCTGACCGCTGAGAGGCGGGTTTCATCGCGTAAAATGCCATCGCCGTACCGAACGGTACCGACAAAAAGCCATTACACTAAATCACCCGGTAAAGTTTCGCGAAATAATACATTTATAGCACCCAGCCGACAGAAACAGAACGATAACAGTGGGATGGATCGACCAGAAGGGGAGTCACTGGAAGTGACGAAGAAAGCGAAATGTTTAAGCGCTGGTGCCGTGGATGAACTGCGGGAACGTCAGGAGGGCAGCACGCTGGAGTATCTCTTCCAGGGAGAGGACATTAAATTATCTGGTAAGTTATTTCATTGGAAGTGAAACAAGGTGTCAATTTAATTCTTTACCAGCAGAAGAATTTCAAACACTGGAGGAACAATCGCCAACAGCAATAGCACCGGTAACGTTTATCGCGAAGAATGGCAGCTCTATTCCCATAAGAAATAAAACCTTCATCGGTCGACCAATCCGTTCGCAGCGAAGCCTAATCAGCGGGAGCGACTCAAAGACAATCAAATTTCTGCTGAAACTAACCACCAAAAGCTACTTCGAGACACTGATGTACGAAATCGATCGTATCAAGGAAAGCGATCGTAAAATGCAGGACCAGGCAAGCTCCCACGGGCACTCGATAATGGCCCTAATCAGTAAGGGGATCGATTTCGATCGCAAGATGGACGATCTCAGAGATCAAAATGCTAGGCTGCTGCACGAAACGCGGGAAAAACAACGGGTCCAGCAGGATACGGTGAACGCTATCACCACAGAGTTGAACGAGCTGAAGTTAGTTCGTTTCTTTGATAGAAGTTAAGTGGACATAATTTTCCCTCGATGGTTTATTTCAGATCGGTTTGCAACTTACTGTTGAAAAACATTGAAAAAGATCACGAGCTAGACATTTTGGCGAGAAAGCTCAGGAAGTCTAAAAAGTTTGACTCCAACACTTATAGAATGCTCAAAGCACAACTCCGGAAACCAGCTCAGGATAAAATCAAGTCTAGGAAAACCTCTGTTAAATTGAGCGTTCAACGATCTCTATCCTGTTTGCCTTCCAAATCGAAAAGTGAAAACGTATTACGTAAACGAACTACGACGAAAGGATCACGGCTGTCGATCATGCGCCAGAAGAGCGACTGGTCATCGCTGTCCAGCATGTCGTCGGTCTCAACCGGTTCGGATATGCTGAGCGACATAGAAGTTACAACGGACAAACGCAGCGGAACTAGTGAGACTTCCAGAAGATGTCCACCGCAGGTAGGCGATGTTGGTAGCTTTTCGGGTGAGTTCTACAGTTTTTGCATAATGGCATAAGTGTTACATGTTCGACTTCCCAGATCACAGCATAGCTGCGAAGAATCAAAATTCCAAGAGAAGAGAGAAAAGTACCAAAAAGTCGGGCTTCTTAAGGATTTTCTGCTGCGGTCAACGGACAAAGATAAGCAAGGAGATTAACAGCGCGCAAAATCTTTGGCAAATTTGAATACTTTTTGCGTTGCTTTGACTAAACATAATTAGAAAATATTTTATCTTTAATTTTTGGTAATTTTTTTGTAAACATCAATACATGCAGCAAACAGATTACTTTCACAATATGGAAGGAGTCTTTACCCCACTGGCGTACACTCAAAATAATTTTCACGTTATGATTACCGGAAAAATTATGTGAATATTTTCCACTGTCATTTTCACGTAGATTTTACGTGATTGTCATTTGACTTCATCATGATCTAGTGAGATGATTTATCCTGTGAATATTATTCAGTAGACATATGCGTTTCATGTGATTTTCACGTAGAATTTAACTACCGGTAAAGTGAAAAGCATTTGATTAACGGATAGCTACTACGTTTTATAAAACGTATAAATTTCGATTGTGGTTTCCCAAATTCTTAAGAAAAAATTCGTGAGAGAGAAATTAGATTTCAGAATTTTTTGAAATATGTTGCTGATAAATCGCACGGGGATGCAAAATTTCCAATTCGAAAATGGGTTGAACGAAATAAAAACTGGCAAATATTAAGACATTCACCGTCGATAATTACTGTTAGCTGCTACTGTTTATGTTCAGGTAACTTCTGGATCTTTGAACTGAATCTGTGCAAAATCTGTAAGCTAAAGATTCCATGTCGAATTATGGTTTTTCAAAATCTCACTCATTGGCAAGCCATCGGTGAACATGCATGTGATTTTCACGTAGATGTTATGTTTGTCACATAAATCATGAAAACTGACAGAAAATGAATAAGTACAGGAAATTTCACGTAACAATAACGTGTAAAATATTTTGAGTGTAGCGTTGTGGGGGCGGCGGGGGCGGTCCGCCCCGGGTGTCACCCTCTAGGGGGTGACACCCATGAGGAAAATTTTTCATATGTGTCACCTTCAAAATGGTGATATTCGTGAGATTAACTATCAATTTGGTGGAGGTCGCAGTGAAACGTTTGAAAATTATATAAATTTGCTTTTAAGAGTATAATCTCAACATTTTTATTAAAAATGGGCAGATTTAGTACAGTTGAAAACGAACGTGCTAACTGACACAATTTTGGATAACAAAATGGTTTCACTGCAACCTGGAGGGGGTGACAACCAGAGAGAAAGGGGTGACACCAAACTTTTCCGCCCCGGGTGTCACCCGGTCACGCTACGCCCCTGCTTTACCCAAATGAATTTTTTGATGTGCAGAATAAGTTGATGAATGCAAAAAAAAGTTGCGTGTAATATTTTTGCGTTGTTTATACCTGTTCCACTTAAGTGGTGAAAAATCATATTCTAAACACCTCTAGCAAAGTTGACGGGTATGACCCTTTGCATCCTTTGGTGTCAGGAGATTTGTGATTAATCCATGCAAAATCTATTTTTAGTGTCTTCAGTAAAGTTGTAGGGTAAATCAGTACGAGAAACTTGCTGAAGAGACAAAATTATAGTTCACAAATTTTCAATCAGAAAGAGTTAAGACCTGGTCAGTAGCATCAAAAGGCCAATTGCATTTTTTGTTTCAAACCATTAGCGTGGAGTTTTGCAGTTTTACTAAAACTATTGTGTGAGGATCTGAAAGAAATTATATGAAGCTGATTGCTGAATACTGTTTCGTTGCGCAACGCCTTGCGATGCGTTTTTGGTCTTAAAGCCCAGACCGTACAACATTCCACAGCGGAATTCTGAACACGAGATCCCATCGCGATGACGCCCCAAAATCACGCCGAAAAGTCCGACATTGAACCTAGCATATTTTTTTCGGGACGACCTCAAGCCAAACCTGACTAACGTCAAGTGCCTCAAAAATACCCACTCTAAAATTAATTCATTGCTTGAATCACAGTATATGCTCTTTTGTTTAAAGTTGGAATTGATAAACGTGACCTTTTGACCTCAAGATCTGACTTCATTTGTGAGAAAGTACTTCAGTGCTATGCCATAAACGGCTGAGTCTGAGCAAAAATCATTGAAAAGCGATCCATTACGCTACCGGACAACGTTATGAATCTGCTTCCATCCAATTCTGGAAACACAAAGGATATGTCAGCATTTTTGAACGACGCAGTTAATCCACGAAGAGAAAGACAACTGCTGAAATTCCTGGTACCTATCAACGGAATGAGCTTGCTTTCGCAATACAAATGAAGTTACGGGAACCAGGAGAGTTCGTGGTGGCAGACACGAATTAATGCTTCACCGGAAAATAACATGACTAACTTCGCAAACAGCTGCTCAAAGAAGATCACCTCAGACGATAAACCGAAGTACATGGATCCGAAAGCGTTGGCATCAATAATTGACACCCACCTATCAAAGTCGAAATTTATGAAAACATAGCCCGATACCCGAGAGAAAAATTTTCAAATATATTTCCCATATTATCTCATACTTGCTGCAAACAAATATGCGAAGAAGAATTCATCATCTATCAGTGATACGGAGGTGGATGTTAAGCTGCAGACTTTTCTGGATCACGCTTCGTCGCGCAAAGTTGATGCCTAGGAAAGAGATCTTGACGTTTTGACGGAAAATTCCTGGAAGTTGTACCCACTGGTAAGTGTGAAATAGATGGCAGCACTTGGAATTCTGAATATAACCAAATACAGCTGGAATTCGTTGGTTGGAGTGTTCCAGAAACACGACTGCCAACCAACATCACTGTGCTTCTTGCCTAAAAAATGGAGGATCGCAACGCTGGATGTTTCCGGTGAACGCGTTGAAGAAAAAAAAGAACAAACAACTGAACAATAAACCTCTAAATTACACACAAAATGTTGCAGATGTACTTTTTAAATTACGCGATTGATTATATCAGAAATGATCTGCTTTAAGTGTCCAGCTAATAGCGCTGAGGAACAAACTTATCAATGCTGAATGGATAAAGCGTAATAACTAAACATGTTTACAAATTTTTCACAGCAATAAATGATATAATTTTATTTTAGTAATATTAAAAAAATGATTAATGATGGTACAAAAACAACGTGTTGGGATGCTCTAGCGATAGCTTTTTAACATTATAATGTGTTGCTAGAAGAAAAAAAAACACTTCAAAAAATTTTCTATATCTTGTGGATAAAACTGAAAGATATGAAAAACCTAAATTAATCCACCTAGCGGTCAGACTCAGCCTTTCTCATTCAAACTTATTATTTGTAAAAATAGATTTACATGAATGCTTAAATCCAATAAATGTTTATCCACTCTTTGGGTTCTAAAATATTGCTGTTGTAATTAAAGTATAAAATATGAAATTTGACGTAATGTTAGTACTTAAGAAACAGCGAAATAAAAGCAATGACTCTTAATTTCGAACAATTTAATCACGAGCGATGCCGGGAACGTTCGAATAATACGATACCACATTTAAATCATGTTGAGGCCATATATATTGATCGAAGCAGGTAAAGTGTTGAATAGTCTTCGAATTTCTTTTCTTTCTAAAACTTTTAAACAGCATACCAAATTGTTATGAAGTTTGTTATTTGTAAGTTTGAGAGATGACTCATTTGTATGACACTAGTTATGTTCAAATAAGTCGTGTAATACTTGAGATAATAGACTTTCGTTGTTTTACAAATTAAAACATAACGCTTGCTTAAGTTTGATTACAATCAAATGAAAAGGTAACGTATGGGGCAGCCAAACTTTGAAACCACGTGTTCAATCATAATTCATCAGTTAACCCTTAACTAGCCCGTTCATCTGATATCAATATTGTTCAAATCGGTTGTGTAGTTTCTAAGATAATGAAGTTTCGTGATTTTCACATTTCGATACATTACAGACGAAGTTACAGTCCGATTACTGCAAAATTCAATAGGGTGTTATGAGGTAGGTAGACCTTTTATTTGATACTAATTCTGTGGAAATCGGGTCAACCATCACTGAGAAATATGAGTGAGTCCAAGTAAGTTGTCTTGGAATATGTTTCTTTTCATAGCTGGATTTCACATTTTTAAACATAACAGGCAAAGTAATAATCCGTTTGTAAAAAAAATCATTAGGGTCTTATGGGGCAACAAGACCTTTCATATGACTCTAATTTTATAAAAATCGGGCCAGCCATCTCTGAGAAACATGAGTGAGATTAAATAGTCTCCAGAACACGTTTCTTTCCATAACTTCTGAACCACATGTTCAATCTTCATAAAATTCAAAAGCTGAGGGTTTTTAAGGTAGCCCGTTCATTTGAAACTAATTTTAATCAAATCAGATGTGTGGTTTCTAAGAAATTGATGTTTCGTGATTTTTACACTTTGATACATAACCTCTAAACTAGAAATCAGATTACAATAAAACTCAATAGGGTCTTATAGGGCAACTAGACCTTTCATTTGCAATTAATTTCATTGAAATCTGTTCGGTCAGACCATCTCTGAGAATAGTGAGCATGCGGCCATTGGGACCACTTTTATACCTTTGGTTTTTCCAGTGATTGCTATACATTTCTAGGAGAAAGGCAAAAAGGTTCAATTTCCCCCTATTTCAAAATACAAAAAAATATCATCGACATATCTCTACCACCGAATTGGTAAGAGGTTATTTGTTTCCAATTTGTTTTCTATGTCTGCCATAAAAAACTCACATAAAAAGGGCTAAAGTGGATTACCCATGGCGCTCCTTTAGTTTGTTTGTAAAATTTATCCCGAAAAGTGAAAAACACTATGGTCATTTTTTATGCGTTTTTACACGTTTTTACGCGATTATTTTTACGCGGATTCCGGAATTTACGCGGTTCTTTTTAACGTGGATTCTGTAATTTACGCCTTTTTTTACGTGGATTCCGAAATTTACGCTATTTCTTGGGCATAGCATGAATACAATTAAAGAATGCAAACCCATTCTGGGTGATGCATTACAAAATCTTCGAGTTTGCAATCCAGCTCTTCCAAGAATGAAAGGCCTATCAAAAATCCTTAAACCGGGAAATGAAATAAGTGACATTATTTCAGCGATAGGGGCTCCAACAGAAAAATTAGCAAAGTAATTAGTAAAAGGCAACGTAGGTACGTATCTGCGGACGGTACAAGAGGGGATTCGATCTTTTTGTAATAGAATAAAATGGAAACATAACGTGTTCTCAATATACAATTCCATTCTACTAAGACGCTCTATAAGAAATTTATTTGATAATGAACGCAGGCAATATGGATGTATGGATATCTGAAAATTCTTGTTGATTCGAATTAAAAACTTAAAATCACAGAGCATTTGGAGATACTAACTGTCAGGCAGTTGCGTATGCTCCAGTTATAGAAAACTTCGATGTACTGCTGTATTTCCTTACAGTCAGCTGTAGATCTTACGACAAGGAAAATCTACAAATCATCGGCGTAGATTAATACACATTCTGGCGGATAAACTTACAAAACTGTATGGCTCGCTGTTTCCTAGTTTCACAGATATAGTACGACCAACTAAGTATGACTGGAGCCAGCCGCAAGGTGAACATTTGATCCGTGGTGGAGGGCACCCCTCGAAAACGACATTGGTATTCGCCAACAAAGGTTTCCTTCAACAGCCTCATTCGACGGAACAGGATGCATGAAAGAATTTTGTACACGGTATTGAGAAGAGTTATGCCACGATAGTTACTACAGTCTAGGTGGTAGCCTTTTTTGTAGATCGGGCATATGAGACCTTCCAACCAGTCCGAGGGCAATCCTCATCAGCCCACTTTTTCAGCATGATGAAAAAGTGCACGATATAGCTGGTCACTGCCTTCTTTGAACAACTCGGCGAAAGTTCCAAGCTGCCTTGCAGTTCTTTAGCTCTCCAACTACTTTCTTCACCTCGTCCATGGTAGGTGGATCCACAGCTTGTCCATCATTCTCAATTAGGGATACCATCCGTCCTGATTTAGCAGGACATGTCCTGATTTTGAGACCCGTTTGAAGCGTCCTGATTTATTTTTCATATTTTAGCATTTGTCCTGATTTTTCTGAATGATGCGGGATATTCAGAAATGTTAAAGATTTTTTAGTACTTTTTCTTGACCCCGGAAAGAAAAGGACTCATTTCAAATGATTTTTTTCCTTGGTTAAATCTTGACGAGAGAAGTTGTCTAGTCGTTGAAACCGTTAAACATCTGACAATTGTTAAGTATAATTTCAAACAGTTTACGTTTGCTACATTTTTGGGTATCTATTAATGCCTAAGGAATCAAAGTTGCAAAAATGAATCGTCCGAGAAATACGTTAAATAAATAAATGAGTGTTTTGGCGTATGTTGCAGAGCAAATCTCAGATTACATGTTTTATTTATTGATATCTTAAAAAAAAAGCTTATATCAAATTTGTGCCGGAAAAAAAGTTGTCGTGATTTTTAACTCCGACCAAATGGTAACCCTATTCTCAATGTCAATCCTGCTCCTTTCGACGCCCCTGTCTTCCTCACCGTTCAACAGTACACTAAATTATTGTTTCCAACGCCTGGCCACTGATTTTTGGTAATCAGGTTCTCCTTCCTATCGTTGCACATGACAGGGTCAGACACTTTTTGGTTCCTAGTTTCGTTAATCCTTTTGTAAAGGCTCCTCGCATCGTGCCTGGTTCTGCAAAAATACGCTCACAATACTGCCTTTCTTCCGACGATAGAGTCGCTTTTCAGCGACCCTAGTTGCTTGATGTCTCCCAACGCGTCACAGCCGTACCCAACATGTGACCTCTGGTGCGATTCTTCTAGTCCGTCGCTTGATGGCACTCAAACCACTCGTTGAGTGTGGTAGTCACAACTGTACCCAACACTCCTCGCGCTGTAGTACTGATCGCACTGTGGATATGTCTCCACTGTTGTTTTAGTTCCTCTCTAATTTGCTCATCGATCCACTCACCAACATTCTGCGAGTGCGTACTTTGCAGCCACTTCACCAGTTGATAACCCTTAGATGTTCAACCGTATCTTCCTCGTCGTCCTTGGTTTGAATATGTTATACTTCCGGGTGCGTATCTTACATACCACGAGATAGTCTACTGCCCGGAATTCATGTTCCACATTCACCTTCCGCAGCTCTCTAGCCAGGATACCTGCACGTGCCGGTTCGACTAGAGGCCTGTCATCGCAAGTACCGAGATCCCAATAATCGTTGTCCTTTTTCGATCACCTAGGTCTATGCCGATTATTCCGTTTCGTAGTACTATCTAGATTGCTCGTAGTAGTTCAGATTCGGTATACTACCCAACTAGCCTCGCGACGGGGCTGTCGCCTTTGATATTGCTGGCGAGGCACCGCAGTTCATGCTCCAGCCGCCCGATCCGGACCAGACGCTGTTGTACGCCGCCTCTAACATGGGGAGACAGCTGCGTACGACTTCCCCAGTTAACATACGACCAAAGAGGGTTGTTTACCCAATCTCCGCTAAGGTTACTCGTAACCCGGTCGCCACCACGTAGAGGTTGGAACAGGTGTTGCTGAACAGAGGTCCATCTCGAAAGGTACGTGTTCAGCCGTTTACCAAACTGAATTGTCATTTTACCGGTTTTTATAAGGATATTTTATGTTATGACCTTTTTCTTGAAAGGAAATAATTTTATTATGTGCTTTATTCATTTTTTATTTAGTTTTTTTTTTGTTTTTACATAACGCGATCATGAGGTCATGGAATGTGAACATTCAAAGTACAAACATTCACGTATTACGAAACAAGGAAATTAGCCATTTTTTATTACGACGCTCAAAACTTATATATTAAAAAAAAAACGGCAGCCATTCTTATTGCGATAACATCAATAAAAGCTGAAAAACTATCGATGTTATCAAATCATTGACTACTAAGTGTTCTGAGCGCCACCATACTGCGTATTGCGACATGCTGAAAGACTGTTACATCTTTTTACACTTGAAGCGAAGTTAGCTTGGATGTCTGTTATCTGTAGTATAATTTATCTAAGGATGGTTTACGATGACTATTGTTATAACTTCATAGCATAGCATTTCTATTGTCATCTTAACCAGAAATTTTTAACTTTACCATTCGTGTTTTTTTCTTAGTCCTCATGATGAAGTTCTAAACATGAAGTTATTGTTTACACGAGGTTCAAATAGTTGAAGAAAATTACTACCTGTTTTCTCAAATACAAATTCTGGAAATTAATTTCAATAAGGCAATCCACGAGACAGTTGCGATCAGCTGATTTCAGTCTGTTTTTAACTTTTGACAGCTTTATGTATGTTCGATCCGTTCGATCGGTCTCAACTTGGATGCAATCCGGATCCAGAAGCGTGAAAAACAAATGTTATCCGATCGGTAGCTCTAGCATCGCGAGTGCCAATTCTAAATACAACAATATAAAATCACTTTTGATATTATTGCCGACATTAAAAGATTTCGGTTTTGGTCGTGTTTTGATTTTGCAGCTTGAAAAACAGCAACAATAACAAACGTACAAGCAAAAAAACGTCACCCGTGGATTGCCTTATTAACTCACTTGAGAATAGAATCAAACCAGTGTGTACTCACACACCTGCGCATTTTACGTCCAGCGCTACCAGACATGCAGATTTGTCTGCGGTACGAAAACCTGAAATCCATGTCCAAAATTCTGTTGCATTGCAAAGGTTAAAAAAAAAAATCCATTTTTCTCGCCAGAATCATCTCATATTTGCGCTGATTTCCTCAAAAAGTGTGCAGGTTTGTACCTGCGAGTACATTTTCTCCGAATTTCAAGCATGATTTTTCAAAATCATCTGGCAGCTCTGATTACGTCACCAGCTCACTTTACGAACCAGAAAATAGTCAACCAGTGATACCAAATGTGCAGATTTGTCTGCAAAACGCAGATTTTTGGAGTCCGTGTGCAGATATTTATTGATTTGCAGATATTTGCAGTTTTTCCACGTTTCTGCAGATTTTTGTCAGAATCTCCTTATATTTGCGCAGATTTTCTTGAAATGTGTGCAGATTTTTACAGACTTTTGCCTGCGCGAGAAAAATTTTTTGGGATCACGGATAGATTTTTTTCAGATTTCGAGCACATTTTTCTGGTTATTCGAGCAGTTGCAGACATTTTCAAAAACATCTGGCATCTCTGTAGTAAACATTACATTATTGCAAATTCAAATTAGCAACAAGATGAAAATTCTGTAAATTTCGGAATCTAGTAGTCTAAGATAGTGTTTTACTTCCGGGTACAGTGAAAGTACAGTTTCCAAGCGGATAACATTAAGCTACAAAATGGCAGATTGGTCCTTCAATCTCATTGCGGATATGAAAAACCCAAAGCTGGTGCTTTTTCGAAGTGATTTGGCTGCCGTTATTCGCGATAAGTATCCCAAGTCGAATCATCATTTTCTGGTGCTGCCATGGGAAAATATCAATACCGTTTATCAGGTAATCTGTTTTTCACGCTAGTCCGTCTTTTTTTCTAAATCGTTTTTTGTTCCCTCAGCTTTCTCTAAAGCACGTGACTCTTCTTAGGGATATGTACGACCTGGCGATGAAATCAATTCAAAACACGCGCGTGAAGCTGGAATATTTTAAAATTGGCTTTCACATGCGGCCCAGCATGAACCGATTACACTTGCACGTGATTTCGAAGGATTTCCGGGGAGCAGGATTGAAGCGCATTCGTCACTGGACTCATTTTAATACGGCTTTTTTTATGCCATACCAAGGTGAAGCATTTTTTCTATAATAAAAATTATTTACCTAGAAGTTTAATTATATTGTAGATGTTTTGGATGAGCTGCTCGAACATGGAACAATTATAGCACGATCTACCGCGTACATTGAAAAGTTATTGAGCGCTCCGTTGCTGTGCAACCAGTGTGACTTCCAGACTACTGAAATCGAACAAATTGTTCGTCATCTACGAAACTTTCACTGAGGCTTGTTGTTTCAAGAATAATAAGGTTGATTGATAGATTGTAAAAATGTATGTACCTATTAAATGCTACTTCGAAGACCAGAATCTACTTCTATTGTAAATATAATAATTAGTAATAATTCTGTTGTGAATATAACTACGCAACACAACTACCTACACAAATAAACACCGTTCTAACTAGGCAGTGTTTACAAGTTTTTACGAATTAGAGACTTACAAAAGAGAAATTTGAAAAATTGATTAGGAGCATTCATTGATATTTTAGTAACATTTGGTGTAACTAATGTATTTTTTAAATATCATTAATGTTATGATATGTGAACTAAACATTAGAATTGCAGTTCGACTGATAAGCATTAAAAATATCGGAAGGGAGCGTTTTATAGTTGCATTGGTTGCACAGCAATGGGCCACCCCAAAGCCTTTCGATGTACATTGCAGATCGCGCTCTTATTGTACCATACTCTTTTAGTTCATCCAAAACATCTGAAATTTAGATTGATTTAAATAAGGGTAATAAATTGAAATTGATGAAAAACCTACCTTTATAAGAGATGAAAAATTCCGTGTTGAAATGAGTCCAATGACGTTCTCGCTTCATTCCTCGGCCCTTGAAATCATTCGAAATCGCATGCAAATGTAAACGGCTCATGCTTAGCCGCATGTGAAAACCGTACTTAAAATTTATTGACTTAAGCTGAATCTTTTTGATCGACTCCAGCACCAACTGGTACATCGCCTCCAGTAGCGTTACGTGCTCTGATGTCAGCTAAAACAAATGAAAATGAATACAGCACCAAGTGGGAAACGTTGCTAGCACTAACGCCCATACCTGGTAAACGGAGTGAATGTCTTCCCATGGTAGCACTACAAAATGGTACTTTGACTTTGGATACTTATCTAAGATAACGGCAGCCAGATCACTTTGAAAGATTAGCCGATTGGAGTTTTTAATGTCCACGATTGAATTGTAGCAACAATCAGACATTTTGAAGGTTACTGCTATAGTCACTGCCGCAGCTGTGAGTTGGCGAAAATGCACACAATTTCCTGGACTACTAGATTTGAAATTCATCAGAAGAGTCAAACGAATGTCAAAATTAGTATTCAAAGCAATCACAGCCGTAAGCACGTTTTTTGTTGGAAAACAAAGGATATGAGAGTTGGGAAAAAATAAGGCAAGAACTAATTTATTTTTATATACACAAGTCAATGTCGTTAAAAACGGAGTAAGAATTTGAAATGTTACAAGTGATTTCTGAGGTTCTTTGTTCTAGCTTGGATGTCTGTTATCTGTGATTTTACCTTAAGAAATATTTTATATTAAACATCAATAATCCTAACGATAAAAATTCGATTAAATCTGTTATTAAAATGATCGCTATGATCACTAATGATCGATACAGATAACGCGATAAACAGAATAATAAACAGATTACAGATAGATTAGATTAATATGTCGCGTTAAATTTATTTTATAATTAGAATTTTTTCCATTTCCCCTGCTCATATTCTGAGATGCATTAGACTGTTTTATCATTGATCCAAAATACAGATTTTCATTCTCTACCCGTTCAGCAAAAGAGCCATAGATGAGCAACAAAGCCACCATCAAAGAGAAAGAGAGAAAGATCAGCTATAGCTTGCATGGCTGCGCACTGCAAAGCCCAAAAGCCTACTCGAGCCCGGCCGGATCGATCCTGCTGAGGACGGTATACAGCGAATCGCGAATCGCTGTGGCTTCAGTTTCAGCACTGCAGCCGAGTTGTGCAGAGGTGAAATCTCGATCGCGCTCGTGAGTAACGTACCGTTTCATGCCTTTGGAAGCATCGTTTTTCCAGCGTGAAGATTTGTTCTGTGTACTGAATCCGTGCAATACCAGCTCGTGCTCTGGCCGTTGACGATCTTCCAGGTGATCTCGCGAGTGATCGTTTCCTAACCGAAGCCGATGCCCTTACGGGAGTGAACAGGTCGTGGTGCGAAATAGCGGGATCTCCGCCAGAAGAGCGACACCGGATTGGTGTGTACCCAGCGCTAGCGGCGCTGCTGTGGTGAACAGAGACAAATTAAGGAACTTTGTCGCAATAACGCAGCGCACCTCCCGGGGAAGGATTAATTGGAGAAAAAGGGTTCGTCGTTCGGGAACTGCCGCAGTCACTGGTGTATTGGATGCAAGAGGAAGAAAATTAACTGCAGTTTTCTAACGATCGTGTGTCTGTGTTTATGGTTGCGCATCTGCTGTTGAGGTTTTTCATTTTTTCGATGCTGCTGTCAGTGCCGTTGTGAGTTATGGGAGTTTCCCATTTTGGGTCGTACGGGTGCGTGTAGAATTACGATAATCACGCTTTTGGCATGATTGTGCCTGAACTAGTTTGAGTAGCGCTCGTGTGCGTAAAGAAGCGAAAAGTAGAATCTGCCTAACTGGAAATTGAATAAATTTCGCCAATTTGTACAAGTTGAGCAATTGCGTTACTCGCGGCATTCGCCTTGTAAGCTCGTGTTTTCCATACCGCCTTCCGATTGCGCAAGCCGCAAGAGATAGCAAACCGGCAGAAGATTCACGGCTCTTGGTGGTGTTTTTTTCGTGGTCAGAGGCTTGTCGAGTGGAAAGTGTAAAGAGTGCTCGGATTCGGAACAACAGCAAGAATAGTAGTGAAAATGTTCGTTCGCAAGCGGGTTTTCAACCGGTGGCCTTCAACGAGAATGCACCTTCTTGTGGTAATTGCGCTACCGCTTCTTCTAGTGGTGCTACCGAATGCGAGCGGCAAGGATACATCGGGTCAGGAGTCTGCGGGGCAAGATTTCGGTAAGTGTGCCTTTTTTTTTTCTCTCTCGTTACAACAGGTTGCCTAGGCGATCACCGCTGTTGCCCTTGAAGTAGGGTGCACTTGGGTAGAGGGCAATTTTAATCTGCTGGTTTTTCAAGAGTTTCTTCAGTACAGCAGCGCAGCTCCGTTGTACATGTTGTTTTTTATTATACATGTTCTATTACACGTACATCGCAGTTTTTGCTATCCTTCAAAATTTATATAGTTCAGTTAATGAGAATTAATGTTAAGATAGACCGTTAATACCATATGGAAGGTTGAGTAGCATTAAATGAAATTTGCAATGGATGAAATAAGTTTTTTTCGGGGGGCCTAATTTATTCTCCGTTTTAAGATAATAAAAATTGAATGGTAGAATAAAACCCATCAAGACCCTTTATAAGTTAGGTGAAGTGTGTTGTCAGAACTGTTAACCGTTTTGAAGCAGAAAAATCGAAAAACAACTACGCATTTTTTACTTAGGTTTACTGTTTTATGCACAAACACTGTTGAAAAATGCAGTTGCTAGTGAAAATTTGACGTTTTTGTACGTGTTTTTTGTAAGATTTGGACCACTGCGACCATTGTTTTGATCATTGTGGTATACCTCTTCTTTAGTCTAGGTGCTCGTGGCAGACATATCACTATTGACGGAAGTGATCGTCGTTGTCATATCGCATCCTTTTCTCCCAATTAGGCACTGAATTTCGTATGAAATGTATTACCTCATTAGGATTCGCAGACCAGACCTCAAAAGGCTCCAAAGTTCCAGAGCAAATGTTCTGCAATTTCACATTCGATCCCGCAGAGACGACAAATTTCGTCATCTGACTGACCAATTTGTTTCAGGTGATGCTTACTTGAACAGTGTCCTGTAAACAGTCCGATAATTGTTCTTAGTCCCTTTTTATTTAAACTAAGCATTTACTGGCTATTCTTGACGCTTGGTTTTATAAAGCGTTTAGACTGGCGTAGCCCTTCTGAGCATATCCAGTTCTCTTGTATAGTCCTATGTTCCCAGGTTTTCAATTCTGCTTTCAAGGCGCTTGATGACACCCCACAGAACGGTTCTGGGCCAATGAAATCGGTACATGACCCCTGTCTAGCTAACGTATCGGCTTTTTCATTGCCTTCCACTCCGCAGTGACCAGGAACCCAGTATAACTATACTTGGTTCCTTTCTGCCACTTGTTTCAGTGAAAGGATGCACTCCCATACTAGCTTAGAGGTACATGTGAAGGCTTTTAGTGCTTTAAGTGCTGCTTGGCTATCAGAAAAAAATGTATATGTTAGCATGCCTGTATTTCCTAGCCAAACAGAGAAATTGCAAATATTTCGGCCTGGAACACTGTAGGCCAACGGCCCAATGGTATCGAGATATTTATCCCAGGACCATTTATACCTGCTCCGGTTGAATCATTCATTTTTGAGTCATCTGTGTAAAAGACGACAGAGCCTTGTCGGATATTCGGGCCATCTTGTTCCCAAACTTCCCGTTCGGTCTCTATGATTTTGAAAGGTATTTCGTAGTTTGCTTCTGTATTCATCCAGTCTTCGATACCTGGTATATGTTTGCTCAGCTGGAAATGTTTGAGGATTGCCAGCTGGCCTGTCTGATCTCCATCAGGTAATTTTTTAAGGCGTGTTAGTCTCAATGCTCTTTTTTCCGCCTCTAGTTGTATTACCTGGTGGAGTGGTAATAGATGCAGAATTGCATCTAAGGCTTTTGACGGAGCACTTTTCATTACTCCTGTAATTGCATTACAAATTAGCCTTTGCAACTTGCCAAGGTTGTTCTGCGTTGACCTTTCTTTTGTTTTAGGCCACCACACTAGCGAGGCATACGTTATTCTTGGTCTTATTATTGCCTGGTACAACCAATAAATCATACTTGGCCTTAGACCCCATGTTCTGCCAATAGCTTTGCTACATGTCCAGAGGGCACTCGTAGCTTTACCGATGACATTTTCAATATGTGCATTCCAGCTGAGTTTCTGATCCAAAACCACTCCAAGGTGTTTGGTCTCAATGGAAAGCATAAGTGTGGTTTCACCCGATTTTAGGCTATCTATGTTATACCTTCTCTTCCGAGTGAAGGGAATAATGGTTGTTTTTGAGGGGTTAATGGTCAGCCCCTCTCGTTTACACCATTCTAAAGTGCAGTTCAAAGCTAACTGCATTCTTTCCGATACTATACTGTCAAATTTACCCCTCACAAAAATAACTACATCGTCGGCGAAGCCGACTACTTCGAAACCTTGTTCAGTCAGGTTTCTAAGCAGCTGGTCTACAACCAGTGACCACAGCAAAGGCGATAAAACTCCACCTTGCGGGCATCCTTTTGTTGTTTTTCTTGTGAGGGTGGTATTTCCCAATACTGCAGTTTTTTCACGACTGTTCAGCATTGTTTGAATACTTACTTCAGGTTGGTAGAATAACAGAACTTTTTTTCGCGACTGATTCAAATAGCGAAAATTTATGATTCTGTTCGCTTCGCCTTAGAAGAACTCTGCATAAGACATACGGTTTATCAACGCAATAATTTAGTATACCAAGAGTACAGGTAATTCTACCTAACATTTTTTTATTCTCGTCAAAATTTGTTTCACCTTGACAGTTTTGGAAAAAGTTTTTTTTACTCAAAAGTATATTCAAGAGTCATAACAACACTTGAAAAATTGTCCTTTTTCTAATTGGGAATAGGTATATTTGTCTGTAAAACACGAAGCTCTGGAGTCCAGGTACAGATTTCATTCGAAATGCAAACATTTAAATACCTAAAGAAAACCTACGTCATTATGAATGTTCCTTTTTCTTGAGCTGGAGATTAGATGGAAATATGTACTCTGAAAAATGAGCGCAAAACTACGCCAAATGCGAAATAAAAAAAAAGAATTATAGGGTAGGGAACATATTCTAAGCAGTTTTAGGAACCGCCTGTGTATTCAGATAAAATACTCGAAATATAAATATCATTGTAACGTTGAGGATATTTTCTTAAAGATGAATGATGACGTTAGTCAGGTCTATAGCTGGTCACAAAGAAACCCATAAATTCTTCTAAAGCAAAAGCTATGTTCATCTTAAAATGGAACACGACACTTGATCTGCCCACTTCGACTCTTAATGGTGTAGGGTAAGGGGGGGCAAGATGGGTCACCTAAGGCATATTTTCAATATCTCGAAGCTGAAGTTAGTTTTCGTTTGCTTTTTAGATGATTCTATTGATTTTATGTGTATTTAATATAATTACGGCAAAAAATAATAAGAATCGAGTTTCGGGTCGATTTTACAGAATTTAAAAAAAAAGGGTTACTTTCTGCACTGTGAAAAAGTAGCGGGGCAAGATGGGTCAATCAGAGGGGCAAGATGTGTCACCCCCTCAAATAGCACAAAAGCTTGTTTAAATCTCAATAAGAATTGTACGGATAGCAAGAAAAATGTCTACTCTGCAAAAGCAACAACCGGGTCATGCACGAAATAAAAAAAAATAATAACGGGAATGTGCTGGTTCATGTTTATGGTCTATAGAAAATTGTGAAAGTTGAGTGGGCCTCAATGATACTTTTTCGAAGTTTTGAAAGAACAAGTTGTACATTATTAACCAATTAATCAATTTCTAACGCTTGGGACGAGCTGCCTTCATAAACGAAGGAAGATTCTCAACATTCTTATTTTCTGTAGCAAATCCGGATTTCGATATTTCGCGCTTATT
This sequence comes from Wyeomyia smithii, assembly GCF_029784165.1. NCBI lineage: Eukaryota > Metazoa > Arthropoda > Insecta > Diptera > Culicidae > Wyeomyia > Wyeomyia smithii. The sequence continues at coordinate 27,090,037 of NC_073696.1, read as the reverse complement.
ACGTGCTTTCTCCCTCTTGCGCTTTGCAGGTGCTTGCTCCTTCTTCATCCTTTTAAGCCGAAGATTGTTGGTGGACTCATCGCTCGTCAAAACCGCTGCTTTCTCCGAAGCTCTCCTCGCTTTTGAACGGCTCGTTCTTTTAACTGGGGGACTGGCATAATATCTCTAGGTCGAATGAGACATTTCCTTGGAAGGTCGATTTGTTGAGATTGCATGTGCGGAACATATTTAGAAAATTTCGGAGTAAATGATCCTTCTTCAAATCCAACGAACTCGAAATCAGAGTCGTCGTCTTCCGGAGTTTGTAAAATCGATGTGGGTGGTAGAATTTTATGCCTTTCCGTTGTAGTACGCTGATCCTCTGGTTTGCAAAACTGGCTGTCCGATGTTAAAATATTCATTTGCTCCACTGTAGTCGGCGGATCGACCGATGCATTGGATTTTGAAACTGTCGAAATTGTCATTTGCTTCATTTCAAGGGGTTGCTTATCCGGTGTTTCTAGTGGCACATTCGTGGTTTCAGAAGGACTGAAATCTTCATCCTTGAATACAGACATGTTTAGGGGATATATACCACATTGACGAAATCCGTTCTCGGCAGTTGCCACCACAGCAGCCTTCTTGTACGCTTCACCGAAGAGTGCCGCAATATTTGCCTGACGCACTGGCTGTCCATTCGTAATCCGATGGAATTTTTCAATAGCCTTGCTGTAGTATGTCTTAAGTGGTCCCATGAGCGGGGGCCTAGTGTGGTTGGTAACGTCTCCGCCAACCACGCTTGACGCCTGGGTTCGAATCCCACCGCCGACATAGGTGTCGATGGTTGTGAGGTTGCGTGATCCACTCACAACCAACCCAACTGGTCTAGATTCAATCCTAGCCGACACCGGGAGATTTTCTGAGGCGAAAAATCTCTGGGATCACGCCTTCCATCGCATGAGGAAGTAAAGCCGTTGGCGCCGGTCCGTTAATAAACGGGTCGTGAGTTAGGGTCCTGGGTGTGGAGTCGCCTCCCTGGGCGTCGGTGATTGGCCACAACAGTGGCGGAACTAGACCGACGGAAAATAAGCGAGAATAAAAAAAAAGTGGTCCCATGAAGGATACATCCAGCGGTTGTAGACGATGTGTACAATGAGGTGGTAGGGATACAACTGTTACGTAATTATCCCGAGCCAACTCAAGGAACTCGAGGTTTTTAGTATGAGATGCATGTCCGTCAAGTATCAGCAAAACAGGATCCGTGGCTGAAGATTTTGTATGTTGTAAAAAGTGTTTGAACCAATCTACAAACAGATCCGACTGCATCCAGCCGATAGGATGAGCCCTGAAGATGGTTCTATTCGGAGCTCCGCATTCCAGTTCCTCCTTCATACGAACGCGCGGATAGATGAGTATCGGAGGTACGAAGTTTCCGGTGGCGGACATGCAGATAACAGCAGTATTTAGTACTCCTCTCTCTGCAGATGTAATAGTTCCAATTTGCTTCTTTCCTTTCTTCGCTAGTATCCGTGACGGACGGGATTGAATCTGAGTAAAAGACTGCAATGAAGTAAGGAAAGGATAATTTCTATTAAATCAAACTTACGGATGTGACAGCTGTCTCGTCCATGTTATACTGCCGGTGAGGGGGAATTTTTCTTTCGTCAATTACTTCCGTTAGCATTTTGAAACCGTCGGCTTATTGAAGCATCGGGTCCTAGCAATGGAAGTTCTTTCCGGAGTGCGAAGTGTCAATTGCGGATGGCGTTTACGGGATCCTACAATCCAGCATTTACCTGCGATTCCTGTCTCCTTGCAAAAGGTAACCGGTAAACCATTTTTTTCTGCTAGCTGAAAGGCTAAGCGTCTCACGTCTAAGCCATTCAATCTAAAGAGTCGACTCTCCAACAGAAGCAGATGTTCCGCTAGCTCGTCCTCCATTTCCTTGGGAAAAACTGTATCGAAACGGCCTAGTCGTTTCGCTACAGTGATGCCCTTTTCTAATTGACCTTTTCGTCGGCGAAGAGTTTCGCGAGGTATGTCGAAGGTGGTGACTGCTTCCCGAATAGACAATAAGCCCCTTTGCACTAGCGCCAATGCTCTTTCCAAAGCTAGAACCGTCCACAAACCGCAGTTAGACTTCTTTCTGTACACGCGAACCATTTTAACGATTTTACTCTGAAAAACTGAAAAGAAACACGACAAAAAACACAACGCTTGCGTCGAATCTAACCTCAAAACTAAAAAGTAAACAATAAAAAACCATCTGTCATAGCGACCCATGCTGCCCCATTGATTAGTTCAATGCAAGATTGTAATAGTTATGTGTATTTTGCATAAATTTATTCTAAAAAGTATATGATTAGGTACATCATAAGCAAAACTACTTCAGCGATAAAAGTTTACGGTAGATTATATAGTGAGTGGTGAGCGAACACGTTTTTTCGATAGTGTGAATCGGCTAAGAAACTTAGCGGAAAAACATTTTTTTTATTTAAGCTTAAAATTTATGCAAATAGAAACTATGAACATATAACGTTCATCAATCAAAGAAATAGTTATCGGTTTCCGTTATGCTCTACTAAATTTTTTGGAAATAAATATTGAAATTCAGTCCGCAAATATATATTTCGACTGTGACGTACAGTCTTCCTCAGTGCTTATGTGGACTGGTAAAGAGCAAAGCGTAAATCCTGTTTTTTTATTTGTAGTAGGTAAAAATGAAAATTTAGCACCCTTAATTGGAGTTGGGTAGGGAATTATGCGGTCGATTGTTTACCGTACCATGTCTGGGGTTTTTGGGAAGCAGATTGAATAGCCATGAGGGGTGATTACCTGCGTCTTTATTGAGAAGCGTGCATGAGTGTTGTTTATAAATGTCTAAACTTTCAGCTACGTCTAATTTCCATAAATTATTAACGGGGCGGAGGAGGTGAATGTTATCCGAAGTTAGTGGATGTTCCTCGTTAAAAATATGTTCAGCCACTTTTGATTTGAAATGGTGTGGTGGGGCATTTGTTGAAACTTTACTTGCTTTGGTCACTTCTGCGAAATGTTCTTTGAAACGTATCCCTAGGTTACGTTTAGTTTGTCCAATGTAAACCATGTCACAGTGACTGCATGCAATTTTATAAATTCCAGCTTTGTTCAGGGTATCAATAGGGTCTTTGGTAGACCCTAATTTTGTTTTGAGTTGGGTATTTCTACTAGTGTAGACAATATCCATCCCAAATTTTCTAAATTTTGAACGAAGTGGGCGTGTCAAGTTAACGTCATATTCAACGGCTACCCTTTTCAGATCTTCTGTTATTAGGGTGAGTGTTGTAAAAGATTTCCGAATTTGAGCACGCTTCTTTTTATCGACAATGGCTTGAATGATACTTTCATTGTAGCCATTAAGTTTAGCAATTTCGAAAATATATTCCAGTTCCTTTTGCTTGGCTACTTCACTTAGAGGTAAAGTTTCCATGCGGTGGATCATATGATGGAAGGATGCCATTTTATGCTGGAAGGGATGGTTTGAAGTGTTAGGTATTACCCGTTTTGTATTCGTGGGTTTCCGATAAATTTCAAATTCCAAGTCCGTAGACTTTCTGACTACAACGACGTCCAAGAAAGGGAGTCTGTTGTTAAGTTCTTTTTCAATTGTGAAGTTTATATTTTTATGGGTATTATTAAGGGATATGAAAAAAGTTTCAAGATCCGCCCTTTTCAAAATACAAAAAATATCATCCACATACCTCCACCATCGAATCGGTAAGATGTTCCTCTTCTCTAATGTACTTTCTATATTTGCCATGAAGAGCTCACATAGAAAGGGAGAAAGAGGATTCCCCATTGGTGCCCCTCTAGTCTGTTTGTAAAATTTACCACGAAATGTGAAGTAGTTTTCTTTCATGCAAAGGCGTGAAAGTTTCAACAAACTGTCAACTTTCTTTTTCCAAGTATTATCAAAATATTGGGAAAGAAGCCAGTCCTCTAAAAGGTTTAAGGTTTCATTCACTGGAACGCTAGGAAATAAGGCCGTAACGTCAAATGAAACCATTATCTCATCAGATTGGATGTTACCCGAGGATCTTAAATTTTCAACGAAATCTCCGGTGCTCTTTACTGATCGACTTGGAAATTTATGGGGCATGGCTTGAAATTCTTTTACCAGCCATTTAGCCAATTTTTCTGTGGGAGCCCCTACCGCTGAGATAATTTCTCTCATTTCATTTCCAGGTTTGTGAATTTCGGGGAGACCCTTTATTCTTGGAAGAACTGGATTTGAAACACGAAGATTTTGTAACGCATTACCCAAAACGGGTTTGCATTCTTTTATTGTATTTTCTACACGTTTTACCAAGAGGATTGAGTCGCAGTTGCCAATATGGACCTTTATCAATTTTTTGGGTATAGATTTTCTAGATATAACGTTCAGTCAAAAATATGTTACGCATCATACAAAATTAGTGTTACCACGTAAAAAGTTGTTTCACGCTCAAAAACAGCACTGACCCATCTTGCCCCCCCCCTTACCCTACCTATTTATCCAGTTTGTCATCAAAGTGAAAAATCTTTGTACTACTCAAACAATTGAGTATAGCTACTAAGGGCCATCCACATATCACGTGGACAGATTATTAACGATTTTGACCCCCCCCCCCTTCCCCCTCCGTGGACAACTGCCCATATAAATTCTAAAAAAATTGTATAGATCGTGGACATTAGCCGTACTACCGTACTACTCAATATTAAAGAAAGTACCTTTTCGTAATACAGGTATGAATAATTTATTAATTTCGTATTACAGTCAATCGCTGTTCTCTAGAGGCATAGTTTTATGGAATAATTTCCCGAATAATATAAATATAATAAATTCACTTTTTTCCATTCGCATTTGAAACCAAACGGATTTTACAAGATGGAGTAGGTTTTGACTTATTGTTGCCCTAAATGACCGCACATGCTTTTCAATATTTGGCAGTGTTGCGTGGGACGCTTGGTTGTTACACCAAACACAAAAAAGCTACTGCGATGTTATGAATGCTCACACATTTGATCTTCAGTTTTCCGGTTCATCTACCTTTAACATAGGCTATTGTGTAATCATCGCTCAATTCTTTTAGCTAAATGCCTTTGAATGTGCTTGTTTTTTTTCACAACAAAGCAAGTGAGACGTAACATCCAGTGTGGCAGTGCTGAAGACAATAAAAAATATCCTAACAATGGGAATGAACAAAAAAAGACCACCCCATAAATGACTAGCGAGAGTGAGAGTTTTTGCACGCTCATCGCATTCCCACCCAATTATCGCACATCTTACCCTATCATAATTACTACAGTTACAAGTTGGTGCCGTACTGCCCACACTATTCTGCACGCACTCGGCGTTCAGCGTCCAGAAGCACTACTCCAAAGTTTATTGCTTTGGTGTGAAGTGCCAGATTTCATACTGCGAGTAAAGCACAACCCATTGTTGATAGCCTCTTTGATTCAGTTATAACAATAACATAGAGCATGCGTTCCAGCCACCGGCTCAAGAGGCAATCAAAGCGGAAAAATCTGCCTAACCTAGCGATTTTCATGTGTCGATGATATGTTGGCAAATTGCGATGACGACGCACGGAATGAACGCGTCTGATAAACTTTCGATTTTCGTACCAAACACTGGCGCCTTGCCAGCGCAGCGTCCACCGCGATTTGCCCGGGGTAGAATCCAATTGGATAATTATCTGACAAAGCGCTCACGTTTCGTCATTAGTGGACGCACGATTCGTTAGCAAAACACTGAACCCCAAATAAAGAAATTTTTAACGGTCATTGTCGCCTAGCAAATTGACTCTCAAATACCTCCGCCAAATGGTCGGATATGAATTTTAAATGAATCGGAGGAAGTGTTTATTTGTCGTAATTATTTCACTCTCGGCTATTCTTCTTCGATTCATTCTAACCTACAATAGCAGAATGAAAGAAATCCGGCGCCTTTTCGGCACAAACAAAGGTTACCCAGCTATGCTAAATAATGGTTCTGTGAGAAAATGTCCCATCGAGTGAAGCTTGGGTTGGAAAATAATTTCCATCGCACAAGAACAAAACATTGGTTGCAGCAGAATTAAGTTCTTCCCTGCAGCTACCACGACCAGTGGCAAAGATTTTTATTTTTCATTATCGTACAAGGTAATCCGGGCCTTTTGAAGAGTGCTCCAAGCCGACCAGCGCGAGGGCCATCGCAGTTGGCGGTGGAAGCAAAACGTGAGAGCCTGCAATCTCCGGTGTTATTGGTGTAATAAAAAAAAAGATAAGCAAAGTGTTCATCAGTTCGGGCCGAATTCATGAAATCATCATGCCTTTTCAGTCGGCTCGTTTTATCATCGTATGAAAGAAAATTCGGTTGGAATTGCGCCGCGGGAACGGGGGAAACTTGGCGATTGATACGAAAATAACGGTCGGAGGAGCTACAACACGGTGATGACGGTTCTGAAAAAGGCATCACAATTTTGTCTGCTTATTCAGCTGATCGAATGAGCGATGAACTCGACAATTAAAACTGTTCTTTTCGGAAACGGTCGGTCATTGTGGCAGATGGTCAACCGGAGTTCACAGTACAGCTTGATGTGCGTCAAAAAAAAATTATTGTTTTGTTTTGATTTTTTATGAGCTTGCCATATGTTTTTATTGTTATTTGACTCTTCGCGATATTCGAGGGATAAACAAGTTCCGAACAAGCCTAATTCGAATAAAATCTCTATAAGTAATAATCAGTTGGGGCCCGTATGTCACGATACGAGAACGGATGTTCATCAGGTTAGTATCACATATAAATTAATAAAATGAGCTGTAAAAGTTGGAGAATCCCTAAAAATCGATTCGCCACTTGATTTTTATAATATCAGAATACGACCGGAAGGTACCACATTCAATCAGAAATAGCGTCGTTCTTATGACGGTTGTCAGGTAAACAAAAATATGGTTATAAGGAAAGTTTTCAAAAAGCTAGTCACGTCTGTTTTTTTTTCTTTCTGTTTGTTTTTTCCTTATTTTTCGTTTTTTTTGTTGTTTTTTCGGTTTTCTCTTCATTTTTTTCTCTTTTTCTTTATTTTATATTTTTTTTCTGTTTTTCTAATTCTTCTTTTTCATTGTTTTTCTCTGTTTATCCCTGTTTTTCATTACTTCTGTTTTTTTCTGATTTTTCCTTATGCTGTTTCATTCTTTTTTCCTCTTTTCAGTTTTTTGGGTTTTATTTAATTTTTTCCTGTGGCTGCGTTTTTCTTATGCTTTCTCTGTTGTTTTTGCTTGGTTTTTGTTTTGTTTTTTTTTTTTCTAATGTTAAGTTTTTACTGACTTTTTCCGCTCTTTCTCAGTTTTTTTCCTATTTTGTGTGTTCTGTTTCTTTATTGCTTTGTTTTTTTTTTCTTTGGTATTTTGTGTTTGTTTTTTTTGTTTTTATTGTTTTTGTTTACTGTCCTGTCCGATTTTCTATTTATTTAATTTTTTCAGTTTTTTTTTCTGGTCTTTCTGTTTTCAGTTTAGGGTGTTTTTGTTCTGTTTTTTTTCTCTGTTTCTGTTTTGCTATTATTTTCCTGTTTTTTTTCCAATTTTGCAAGTTTTCTCTTTTCTTCTTTATTTTTGGTTTTAACTCTATTTTTGCTGTTTGCTTTGTTTTTTTTTTCTGTTTGTTCTGCAATTTCCTTTTTATTCGTTTTTTTCTGTTTTTTTTATTTTGTTCTTTTGTTTGCTTATTGTGTTTTTTTCTGTTTTATTTTTGTTTATTTTTTCTGTTTTCTTTGTTCTCCCTGTTTTTTTCTGTTCAACTGTTTTTTCTGCTTTTTTATATTTTCTTTTGTTTTTTTTCTGTTTGCTTTCTTTTTTTCTTTTGTTTCTCTTATATCTGAATTTTTCTCTTTTTTCTTTTCTTTTTTTTTTGTTTTTTTTTTATCTTTTTTATTGCTTTTTTTCGTTTCTCTTTATTGTCTTTTTTTACTTTTTTCCTGTTTATTTTGTATTCTACGTTCGCCTTTTTTGTGTTTTATGCTTGTTCTGTTTCTTCTTTATTCTGTTTCACTCTTTTTTTCCTTTTTTCAGTTTTTGTTGTTTTTTTTTCTGTTATTTTTCCTTTAGCTGTGTTATATTTGGTTTTTCTGTTCTATTTGCTGTTTCTGCTTTATTATTTTTTTGTTCAATTTTTTCTGTTTATTTTCATTGTTCTGGTGTTTTTTCTGATATTTTTTATTTTAAAGTTTTTTTTTAACCTAATTTGCTGTTGTTTTGTTTCTGTTTTTTTTTTCTAATGTTATGTTTTTACTGTCTTTTCCTGCCCCTTTTCAGTTTTTTTTCTGTTTTTCCCATTTTCTGTGTTTTTTTCCTGTTTTTATTTTTTGTTGCTATTTTTTTTGTTTTGTTTTTTTTTTCCTCTTTTTTCTGCTCATAATGTTTCTTGTTTGTCCGTTTTTTTTTTTGTTTTTGTTTTCTGTCCTGTCCAGTTTTTTATTGTGTTTTATTGTGTTCTGTTTTTTGTTGCTTATTGTTTTTTTCTCTAGTATTTTGTGTTTCCTCTTTGTCTGTTTATGATTTTTCCTGATTTTTTTTTGTTTTTATCGTTTTTGTTTTCTGTCCTGTCCGATTATATATTTATTTTTTTCAGCTTTTTCTGCTCTTTCTGTTTTTGGTTTAGTGTTTTCCTCTTTCGTCCTGTTTTTTTCTCTGTTTCTGTTTTGCTATTATCTTCCTGTTTTTTCCAATTTTGCAAATTTTCTCTCTTCTTATTTATTTTTGATTTTAACTCTATTTTTGCTGTTTGCTTTGTTTTTTTTTCTGTTTGTTCTGCAATTTCCATTTTATTCCTTTTTATTCGTTTCTTTTTTTTCTGCTCTTTTTGTTTTGGGTTCAGGTTTTTTTTCAATTTTGTTCTGTTTTTATTTCGCTATTATTTTCCTGTTTTTTTTTCTTTTTCTTCAGTTCTTCTTTCTTATTTTTTGGTTTTACACTATTTTTATCCTTTTTTCGCTGTTTTCTCTGTTTGTTCTGCAATTTCTCTTTTTTTCGTTTTTTTCTGATTTTTTTGTTGTAATTTTTATATCTGTTGTTTCTGCTTTCTTATATTTATTTTTTTTCTGTTTCTGTTTTGTTTTTTTTTCTTCTTTTTTTCTATTTTCTGTTTGTCCTTTTTCTTTTTTGTTTTTATTTGTTTGTTTTGTTTTTTCCTGTGTTCTGTTATCTGTTTCCTTTTTCCTGTTTTTTGTTTACTGATTTTCGGCTATTCACGGTTCCGTTGAAGGATTGAAATATGTTTATTTCAACAGACAGTAACAATGCTGTTGGGGTCACGCACAAGTTTGTTGGTTTATTTCAATGAAGGCCAATATCGTTTATCATCCAATTTGACACCAATTTAAACCAACATACAGTAAAAATACTATTGGGACCACGCACAGGTATGTGTTGCAGCCTGGCACTCATGTACACGTTTTGTATATGTTTTGTATTGAAAGACTGTGAATCGTCAATGAAAGTGCTGAAAACCCCGAGAACGATTTTTTCTTGATTCGTCAATGTTAAGTTAGTCGGAATGAACATTCGAACAAATGGCGTAAATGACAAAGAATGTCGTGAATAGAATGGAAGGGAAAGAAGTGGTGATCTGTCTTGTAGTTTTGTTGAACAATTAAGCAAAAAGCGGTTTATTGAAGTGATGGAAAGGTGATATTCATATGGATTTAAGTTGTCAAATACAGCGCCTTGGAGTTAACCGCGAATGTAACAACAGCGCCTTTGTGATTGATTTCTAAATTGGTACTTGAATAATAGAGATTTTGCCGTCTAATATAATGTGTAGTTCAACAGCAGCTTAGCTGCGGTGTATACATTTACGCTTACTTACCCGCCATGCTGGCCTAAACACGCTCTCTCTCACTCACTAAAACATAAAGCTCGTGAAAATATGTTATTAACATTTCGCCGCTCGCCTTAACAAATAGGCTAAAAGCAGCAACTTATTAGCCGCTATTAGCCGCGAATGTTTTAAGACCCAGGCTTTCACATATCGGTCGAAATGAGCGAAAAATGACTGCCAACCATTTGACGGCTTTTACTCGTCCGCGCTCTTCCTGAGGAATGATTCATTCCAGTCGTCGCGAGCCCTGTCAGTGAATCTGTATATGGTGCAGTAAACCGCGGAAAGTCATAAAATTCAGTCGCTTTTGTCACTTCCGAGTCTTTCCGCTCGAAGGTGAAAAAGAAACTGATCCCTATTTAGACGTCATCAGTTTAGTTTGTTTTTTGATTTTCTTTTCGCCACTTGGTGGGCGCTAAAACAATTTTATGCTTTCCCAATTATTCGTCCATCGCAGCAAGCAGTGTTTGTGCGACAAAGCATCTTTTGTGTTTTGTTTTCAACAGTGCTTGTGCTGGTGGACATAACAGTGCAGCACAGCACCACTTCAGTTTCGTTGGCGGCGGTATCCAAGGTCATTGTACTTGTGAAGCGTTTAATTTCATCTCATCTTTGTTATCTATCTGTATACAACTTCAACGCTTCATGCTTTGCTGTGCTGAGTAGAAAACGGTATCGATTTCATGGCTTTTTCGATAATCCCAGTTTTCTCTGGGGCTATGAATAATGATGTAGACACGAACTAGATTCTCCAAGATGTGCGAGACGAAACAATTTATGACTAGAAGTTTTCTAACGGTAGGTCAACGTGATGCCAGTGGCAGCGGTGGTGTTTCCGATGCCAAGTTGCTGCCCTTTGCTGGGTGCCAGTATCCAGCTATTGCGAATGCGGTAAGTTTTTACTATCTTAACCCTTAAAGGCGCGCGACGTTAAAAAATCATCTGAAAACATAAAATTTATGTTTAACAGGTTTACTGCCTTAAAACTAACCAAGATGCATAAAAAAATTAAAAGATTTACTTTTTAATGTGCAAATATTACCATGTTGTTTTAAAACAACACTGTGGCTTTATCGCAGAATAAAGTCTAAACAATTACTTTTGTTAACAGTAACTTTAAACTTGACCTTTTGTTAGTATAATTACTGATAATTCAGACATTTTCACCAACCACTAACCTTATTTTAAAATTTATTTTCAAAGACAGTCACCACCAGTCGGGAATCTCGCCATGTTTTTTTCGTTTCCGAGATTTTGACAGCAAAAATAAAAACAAAACATTCAAATACAGTACTTCCAGCTGTTAAGTTTTCTTCGTTAGAGTCTAGAGAGCTGTTCTAATGAATTATATTACTGAAAAATACTAAAATACGTATATTTTAAAACGTTTTTAGTAGTGTTGTTTTAAAACAACATTGCGCATTTAAGGGTTAACCACTTCATTGTTTTGTCTGATTTTTCGATGTTATAAATGTTGATTTTTTCTAATAAATGTCATGCGTAAAAAGATTTACATCACCAACAAGCGAAAGACAGAGATGTAAGCACGGATGGGCAAATGAGTGTAATCTTCCATCACATAAAAAAAAAACAACAACAATGCAGGACGGAACGTAGCTTCTGTATCCTATATATCTTAGACCGGTGGGTTCTGCTCTAGCGATCGGCAGGGGCTAGAGACCCCGTGGTTTAATGTGTTCAACAAATTGCTTCTGTCGGCAAGCAGAGAGCGGTCGGTCCAGGGTCGCCCCCGATAGGCTATCCGCTGTCGATTCCCACGTCGATCGCTTGGTAAGCGAACCGACTCGGCTGCGGGACAGACTTGATTGGATTGGAAGCCAATCCTCCCTCGAAGGGTTAGCCCCACTCGATTTGTTTCCATTCGCTTTTAACAAATAGCCGGTGGCTTTAATGAAGAAATCTTTCGATTTTATTTATTATAGGTAAAAGTCTTCGCCGGGCTGATATTTAATACGATCAGTTTTATTTTCATCGAAGCTTAGCTTGACGTAGAATTATAAGATCGATGGATTAGAATCGATTAGCATCGCTGTTGTGGATTACATCCACTACATCGTAGGCTACGCATAATCGAAAGTTTGTGATATGTAGACCACCTTTTTGACATATCTCCCCACGTCAGTTTTAAATCTATATGTATTTTATCAAAAAAATATATCTGAAGCTTAATAGATTTACTACATTATCGAAAGCCAAGATTAGAATTGATGGAGAAACAATGAGATGGCCCGAGGCTTTGATATATCAAGTTTCACTTTCTTCAGCGGTAAAAATTCGATGAGAAACTTTAATTAAAATTAGGGGTTTCCCCAAATTGTTAGAAATTAATTAAAAAAAGCTGAATACAGTCTAATGTCTTAAGAATCCTAAATAAGACGTTTTTGAAGTAAATAAAAATGAAATTTGAGTCGGCGAGAGCAACTAATAAATCTCAGTTATTCCAGTCAGAGCTAGAATATTGCTTGCGAGTCATTACTGGCAGCCACACCAATCTTAAGACGGTTAAAGAAAATGATGATGAAGTTTTCATTTCAAAGGAAGTGCCCGACACGGCGACGCTTCCAAACGTTCTACAGAGATGGAAATAATAAAAAGTACTGTTAGTTTCATAAAATGATAATAAAAATAATGATAATAAAAACAATCAACGTAATAATAACTGAGAAAGTCAGAAAAAATAGTAATAGTAACATAATAAAAAATATAAAAATAAAAAACATAATAAAAATCATAATGATATACGGTGATGTTTTATTGAACAACATCCGCCTCTTTTTATTGCAAAACTATTTGCACCGCTAATGACAACTTTTGGAATTTCGTAATTGTCGTACTAAATGGATCGATGGGTCTCAGAATGACATAATTTTTCTCCCCGTGTAAGGAATGTGGTAAAACAATCGTAAACCTTATTACCAGAGTGAAGAAAAATCGCAATACAAATTGATGAAATAAAACATTGTTTCTGGCCCCCGTCCGTCGAGATTTTTAGTAATCTCTCTATTCCTTGTCGCATGATGGGTTTTTGTTCAGATCTTAAGCTCTTCGTTTCTCGGCGGAATCGAAGCAAGCGTGGGCACGAGTAGACGTCTTTTTGTTTTTCGCGCTCGCGTTTTTTAGGAAAAAATAAATTCAGGAAGACAGTGACTAAATATCGACAATGTACAGAATAATTTATTTAGTCATTTATATTGTGAGTGCCAAATGTGAATTTATATCGAAGAAATCCAAATTTGTTGTGAAAATAAGCCAGGAAAATTTCGACTGCTCTGACCATGTGGAGGAAAAAAGATTGTGGAAAACCTAAATTAATCCACCTAGCGGTTTCTCATTCAAACTTATTATTTGTAAAAATAGATTTACATGAATGCTTAAATCCAATAAAGGTATATTCACTCTTTGGGTTCTAAAATATTGATGTTGTAATTAAAGTATAAAATATGAAATTTGACGTAATGTTAGTGTTTAAGAAATAGCGAATTGAAATAAATGACTCTTAATTTCGAATAATTCAATCACGAGCGATACCGTTCAGATAGTACGATACCACATTAAAATCATGTTGAGGCCATATATATTGATCAAAGCAGGTATAGTGTTTAATAGTCTTTGAATTTCCTTTCTTTCCAAAACTTTTGAACAGCATATAAAATTGTTATGAAGTTTGTTATTTGTAAGTTTGAGAGATGACTCGTTTGTATGACACTAAATATGTTCAAATAAGTCGTATAATACTTGAGATAATACTTGAGATAGTAGACTTTCGTTGTTTTACAAATTAAAACATAACGGTTGCTTAAGTTTGATTACAATAAAATGAAAAGGGAACGTATAGAGCAGCCAAACTTTGAAACCACGTGTTCAATCATAATTCATCAGTTAACCCTTAACTAGCCCGTTCATCTGATATCAATATTGTTCAAATCGGTTGTGTAGTTTCAAAGATAATTAAGTTTCGTGATTTTCACATTTCGATACATTACAGACGAAGTTACAGTCCGATTACAGTAAAATTCAATAGGGTCTTCTGAGGCAGCTAGACTTATTGATTGACACTAATTTTGTGGAAATCTGGTCAGCCATCTCTGAGAAAAGTGAGTGAGTCCAAGTAGTCTTCGGAATATGTTTCTTTTCATAGCTGGATTTCATGTCCCTTAAGCTGGAAGTACAAAGTCAGCAGAACAAAGAGTTAATAGCATGAAAATTTAGTGCTCATTCGATGCTCATTTAATGCCATATCGCCGAATTTAATGCTCCATCATTTCTTTGAAAAATGCATTTGTTTGCTAGCTTAAGAAAATAGCTAGCAGACAATATACGAAAATAGCATTTTCAGTCACAAAACGGTTCTATAACGGTCAAAATAACTTAATGCTCATTTAATGCTCTTGAAAAAACTTGATTTTCATGATAATTTTATTGATTTTGTATAAATTTCTCAATAATATTATAATAATATGATAATACATAAATAGCTTCAATTTTTTCAAACATTCTCCTCTGAAAAAAATCAGAATCCTTTTGATACGATTAGATACCAATTAAATGCTCCCATATGCGAGCAGTTTCAATAACTTAGGTCCATTTTTCATTAAATATATTTTTTTCAAAAATATCGTTCTGCAAGCTTAAGAAAAAAGTTAGCAGAACATTGGCCAGAAACAGCATTTTTAAGCAATAAACTGTTGTAGAATGGTCATAATAATTTCATGCTCATTAAATGCTCTTGAAAAAACCTGATTTTCATGATCATTTTATTGATGTTGCATTAATTTTTCAATAATATTATAATAATATGATAATACATGAATAGCTTCAATTTTTTCAAACATTTTCCTCTGAGAACAATCAGAATCCTTTTGATACGATTAGATACCAAATAAATGCTCCCATTTACGAGAAGTTTCAATAACTTAAATAATCAAATTAAAATTAAAATTAAATTTAAAAAATGTAATTTAATTTATTGAGATTTGTTTGCTGTCTCAATTAGGATTTATCATTCGTAGGGAGTTAAACCTACTTATCAAAAAAAAAAAAAAAAAAAAATAGAATATAAACTGACAACTAACTCAATTCAAAACTTATTGACTAAAAAGAGAGCTCATCGTAGCAATTGTGGATTGTCGAAAATTGTAAATAATTTTATTTGACATAGCTTCATGTTTCTACACCAGTAAGTCTATGTTATTCGAGTGTACCAAACCATGACGCTTCAAAATCATTTTCAGAATTTTATTCCGAACCTGTTATCTGTGCAAAAGAGTAAAAAAAAATGGGCGGTACAGCGGTACAGCTTGGAGAATTTCGTTTTGATTGGGAAATTGAACTTTGTTTACCTTGCCGTGCCTTAACAATTGCTAGACGGACAGGGCATTAATAAAAATTTGACATATGGTTGCTGTTACAATTCGCACAGCGAAAATTTTTACTCTCTTTCACAGGACATATAGCTTTTTTGTGAGAAGAGTCTCCACAAATGAGGCATTTTTGATCCAAGTTACAGATTTTTAAACCATGGCCATAACGTTGGCAAATTCGCAATTGGGCTTTTCTCCTCCCCCAAACTTTCTATATAACTCCCACTTTACCTGAACATTATGGATGGCATGTGGTTTGTCAAAAAATTTCAAATTGTTAACCTCAGTGCGGTTAGCAAAACAAAGCCTGGGTGCTACATTCCGATTCGGAAATTGACATTTTGTTTGCTATACAAAGACTTCGCAACCGACTGTTTTAGTGTTGCGGGGCTAGCGCTACGATCCTACAGACACTAACAGTCTCTCCCAAACCGAGACTCAAACATACGACGACTTGCTTGTTAGGCCAGCATCGTACGACGAGACCATCTGGGAGATAAGTCCGGTTAAAATGAATCAAATAATTAACAAGGGAAATTCCAGCTCTCTGACTTTTCTCGCCTCATGATTTTCGTTTCATTAGATATGCCAATTAATTCTGTTGGGGTAAGTTTGATGATCGGTGGTTGAGCGGTGATGATGATCTCATCAACGGTTTGATCGTTGGTGAGACCTTTCAAGGCAACCTCGACCGGCTTGGCGTTCTTGATGTCATAGGTTAAAAATTTGTATATCTTATCAGTTTAATACCGAACAAGACGATTATAGCCTTTAATTGACTCAGCTAATAAGCATTCGCCGCTAATAAGCATAAACAGTTGATGAAACAAGTGACCAAATAGTACCCAACAAATCGAAAAAAGGGACCAACAGTTGTTAGAAAATAGCCAGAGAAGTTATTGTTATTGAAAAGGATACGGAATAAGGGATTGGGCGATCTACAGGGAAAGATCAATCTTCAGGATCGATTCAGCTGAGCGGTCCCAGATCGATCCATCTAAAAAATCGGAGCTGCAGGATCTATCTCTGTTGAATCGATCTTTCGAAGCATTTTTTTTGAGCGCTGTGAAATTCACTGAACCAAGCGCCATTTTTTTAATTGAGTTAAGTATTAACACCAGTGTACGTGAGAATGAATAATCTATCATTCATGAAGAACAGAAGAAAGTATTCAATTGGTATCTAATCGTATTAAAAGGATTCTGATTGTTTTCAGAGGGAAATGTTTGAAAAAATTAAAGCTATTCATATATTATCATATTTTTGAAAAATTTATACAAAATCAATAAAATTATCATGAAAATCATGTTTTTTCAAGAGCATTTAATGAGCATTAAATTATTATGACCATTCTACAACAGTTTATTGCTTAAAAATGCTGTTTCTGGCCAATGTTCTGCTAACTTTTTTCTTAAGCTAGCAGAACAATGTTTTTGAAAAAAATATATTTAATGAAAAATGCACCTAAGTTATTGAAACTGCTCGCATATGGGAGCATTTATCAAAAGGATTCTGATTTTTTTCAGAGAAAAATGTTTTAAAAAAAATGAAGCTATTCATGTATTATCATATTATTATAATATTATTGAAAAATTTATGCAACATCAATGAAATTATCATGAAAATCAGATTTTTTCAAGAGCATTTAATGAGCATAAAATTATTTTGACCATTCTGCAACAGTTAATTGCTTAAAATGCTGTTTCTGGCCAATGTTCTGCTAACTTTTTTCTTAAGCTAGCAAACAAATGCATTTTTCAAAAAAAAGATGGAGCATTGAATTCGGCGATATGGCATTAAATGAGCATCGAATGAGAACTAAATTTTCATGCTATTAACTCTTTGTTCTGCTGACTTTGTACTTCCAGCTTAAGGGACATCTGGATTTCACATTTTCAAACATAACAGGCAAAGTAATAATCCGTTTGCAAAAAAATCAATAGGGTCTTATGGGGCAACAAGACCTTCCATATCACACTTATTTTAAGAAAATCGGTCCAGCCATCTCTGAGAAATATGAGTGAGATTAAATAGTCTTCAGAAAACGTTTCTTTCCATAACTTCTGAACCACATGTTCAATCTTCATAAAATTAAAACGTTAAATGTTTTTTAGGTAGCACGTTCATTTGAAATTAATTTTGCTCAAATCGGTTGTGTAGTTTCTTAGATATTGATGTTTCGTGATTTTTGCATTTTGATACATAACTTCCAGAAATCAGATTACAATGAAATTCAATAGGGTCTTATAGAGCAACTAGACCTTTCATTTGCAGTTAATTTCATTGAAATTGGTTCAGCCATCTCTGAGAAAATCGAGTGAGATTGGGAGAGCGTTACACACACACATACACACACACATACACATGCAAAAAATGCTCAGCTCGTCGAACTGAGTCGAGTGGTATACGACATTCGGCCCTTTTGAGCACTTTTATACCTTTAGTTTTTGCAGTGATTACTATACCTTTCTAGGAGAAAAGCAAAAAGTGAAATGATAGAAATGACTTTTTATTTCAACTTCAATCCCGAGCAATTGAAATAGTACAATATCAAATTTAACAAACATATTTTGATCGTAGCTATAGTTTTAAACAATCTGCGGGTTACGTTTCTTTCTATATCTTTCAAACCACATGTTTAAACATTATGAAATTCATTGTTTAAGGGTTCAAAAGCCCATTAATTTGATTTCAACTATGTTCATAGCTTCGAGCGATTTTCACATTCTGACGCAGCGCCAAAACTAAAAGTTTGATTACAGTGAAATTCAATAGCAACCTAAGCGGCAAATAGACCCTTCATTTGACACTAAGATAGAAAGAATCGGTCAGACCATCTCTGAGAAAAGTGAGTGCGAAAAAAGGTGCACATACACACGTACACACCCACACACAAACATATGCACCTATACATGCATATATGCAGAAAATGCTCGATTCGTCGAACTGAGTCGAGTAGTATATGACATTTGGCCATTTGCATCACTTTTCTACCTTTTAATTAGCCAGTGATCGTTAGGAGAAAGTCAATATGTTTACTGTCATTATGTTATCTCACATTTTTATGAACAACGGACAAAGTTACAATCCGATAGCAATGTAATTCAATAGCGACCTATCGGGCAACTAGACCTTTCTTTTGACACTAATTATGTGAAAATCGGTTCAGCCATCTCTGAGAAAAATGAGTGAGTTTTAACAATCTCAGGATAACTTTTCTTCACATAACTTTTGAAATGTTCAATCATTACGAAATTCAAAAGTTAAGGATTCTGGAGACAGACCGATCATTTGAAACCAGTTCTATTGAAATCGGTCATGTGGTTTCTGAGATATTGATGTTTCGTGATTTTTACATTTTGATACATGACCTCTAAACTAAAAATCCGATTACAATGAAATTCAATAGCAACCTATGGCGCAACTAGACCTTTCATTTGCAATTAATTTTATGAAAATCGGTTCAGCCATCTCTGAGAAAAGTGAGTGAGAAAAAAAGTTGCACATACACACACATACACACATACATACATACATACAGAAAATGCTCAGTTCGTCGAAAGGGGTCGCGTGGTATATGACATTCGGCCATTGGAACCACTTTTATATCTTTGGTTTTTCCAGTGATTGCTATAGCTTTCTAGGAGAAAGACAAAAAGGTTTCGGATTGATGTTCGAGTTAAGACCCTAGGGGTAAATTAGGTTTCAAGGGAAAGCTAAGTATTCTTGCCTTAATTGTTTTTGTTCTCGCATATACTGGTAGTCGTTTTCATAAAGTTTTTGAGTCAACAAGTATGCAATTGTTATTCATCGCCGAATCAAACATCGTACTCTTCCCCATCTTGAGACGAAAGTTATTAAAACTTTGGGAATTGAAGTTCAAACTGAACTTGGGATTTTATTTATTGCCGCAGCATATTTACCATTTCAATGCACACGCGAGCACAAAGATTATTTTAAAGGTGATTTACAAAAACTCACCAGAAATCGTTCGAAATTTTTTATAATCGGCGATTTTAACGCTAAACATCGTTCATGGAATAATTCTCAAAGTAATTCCAATGGCAAAATTTTATTCAATGATTGTTCTTCAGGATACTATTCTATTTTGTCTCCGAACAGTCCTACATGCTTTTCTTCTGTAAGAAACCCTTCAACAATTGATTTGGTGCTGACAGATCAAAGTCATGTATGTAGTGATTTGATCACTCATGCTGACTTTGTTTCTGACCATCTTCCAATAACTTTTCTTTATCACATGAATCAGTTTTTAATTATAACAAGGCTAATTGGGAAAGATACAAAACTCATATTGAGAGAAATTTCAATAATGAGCTTGATTTGCAAAACGAAGTGAATATTGATTCCGCTTTGGAAGCATTAAAATGTGCAATTGTTGATGCCAGGAATTATTCTGTTCCAAAGGCTCAAATGAAATTTGATTCACGAATAATTGACGAAATTCTTCAACTTCTAATTCGTTTGAAAAATGTCCGTAGACGTCAATATCAACGTTCTCGTGACCCTGTTTTTAAAACTATTCATAAAGATTTACAGAAAGAGATAAAAACATAGAATTACTCTTCTGAGAAATCAAAATTTTGAGACTAAAGTTGAAAAATTGAAACCATATTCAAAACCATTTTGGAAGCTGTCGAAGATTCTTAAGAAACCTTCAAAGCCTATTTCAAATTTGAAAGATGGTGAACGTTTTCTTGTATCCAATGAACAAAAAGCTCGAAGACTTGCTCAGCAGTTTGAGAGTGTTCATAACTCAAATTTGAATTTTGTGAGTCTAATTGAAAATGAAGTCACACGTCAATTTGATTTAATTTCTTCCCAGAATTTTTTACCTGCAGAAATAATTGAAACTAACTTGAATGAGATTAAATCAATTATTAAAAATTTCAAAAATATGAAAGCACCTGGTGACGATGGAATCTTTAATATACTAATCAAACATCTCCCTGAGAGCACAATGGAATTTTTAGTGAAAATTTTCAATTGCTGCTTCAAAGCTGCATATTTTCCCAAATTATGGAAAAATGCAAAAATTACTCCAATTTCAAAACCGGATAAGAACCCAGCTGAAGTTTCAAGTTATCGACCAATCAGTTTGCTTTCTTCAATAAGAAAACTGTTTGAGAGAATTATTCTTAACAGAATGATGTCACACATCAACGAAAACTCAATTTTTGCAAATGAACAGTTTGGATTTCGCCATGGGCATTCCACAACTCATCAATTGCTCAGAGTTACTAATATGATACGAGCTAACAAATCTGAAGGTTATTCCACTGGAGCTGCTCTTTTAGACATAGAAAAAGCATTCGACAGTGTTTGGCATAAAGGTTTGATTGCGAAATTGCAAACTTTTTATTTTCCAATTTTCCTTATCAAAATTTTAAAAAATTATCTTACTGATCGAACTCTGCAGGTTGTCTATCAGAATTCAAAATCTGATAGTTTTCCTGTCAGCGCAGGTGTACCTCAAGGTTCAGTCTTGGGTCCAGTCCTGTACAACATATTCACTTTAGATCTTCCTGATTTGCCTCCAGGATGCACAAAGTCATTGTTCTGCGATGACACAAGCATTTTCGTAAAAGGAAAAAGTCTTCGTGTCATATGCAGTCGATTGCAGAAAAGTTTAGATATTTTTTCTTCCTACTTGCAAAAGTGGAAAATCTCTCCCAATGCTTCTAAAACTCACACGATAATTTTTCCGCATAAGCCCTAGGCTTATCAAGCCAAACAATAATCACGTTGTCAAGATGAATGAAGTTATTTTAAGTTGGTCCGACAAGGTTAAGTACTTGGGACTAATTTATGATAAAAAACTTATTTTCAAAGAGCACATTGAGAGTATACAAGCCAAGTGCATCAAATATACGAGATGTTTATATCCTCTCATTAACAGGAATTCTAAACTTTGTTTAAAGAACAAACTTTTGATTTACAAACAAATTTTTAGACCAGCAATGCTTTATGCTGTACCGATCTGGTCAAGTTGCTGTTCAACAAGGAAGAAAACGCTCCAAAGGATTCAGAATAAAATTCTGTTGATTTTGAAGCGTCCTCCTTGGATTGGTACACTCGTATTACATAGACTTACTGGTGTTAAACCATTAGAAGCTATGTCAAATAAAATTATTAACAATTTTCGACAAAAATCGTTGCAATCCTCAATTGCTACAATAAGCTCTCTTTATAGCCAATAAGTTAGCAATTAAGTTAGTTGTAAGTTTACTTCCCCTTTTCTGACAAGTAGGTTTAAATCCCTACGAATGATAAGTCCTAATTGCGAAAGCAAACAAAGCATAACAATTAAAATTACGAATTTCTAACAGTGCTGAGAAGTCACCATTTGTGATTGGACACACATACTCATTATTTACTAATATTTATCATAAATACTTAAGCTACTAACAATTCTCCCCTTGATATATATATAAAAAAAGCGTCAACAAGTAGAGGAACTGTGTATGAAATGTCCAGCCGCTCAGTGGTCGGAGGCTGAAAAAAAACTGAATTTTTATGTCAGTATTTTTGATGATCCGGCATTCCTTACACTCTTAACATCCTTTTCGATTTTTAGCAGCACTTTGAATGTTGCTGTGACAGTTTTGCCTTTTCAATAACAAGAAACATTACCTCAATTAAATTTTCCGGATATATGGAAATTGTAATCCTAGTTTTTGACTTTTGGTGCCTGTAAAACAACCTTAAATGGCCGAATATCACCAATTACGAGTGTTTCTATAAGGGCGGAAGGTTTCGATGTATGTGGACAATTATTCCGTTGAAGAGTAGCTGCAGGCCATCGAAATGAATTTTTTACCCCCCACATTTTTCATTGCATCGGTAAGGCATCCCGTAGATTAGAGATAGTAAAAAGGCCTTATAATATGGCCGTAAGATACTATGACTTTAAATCCTCCTTCAATCCAATTGTTTCACAAGCATCTCCAAATAATCTACTAGAGCAGCGGTTCTCAACCTGGGGTACGCGTATCCCTGGGGGTACTCGAAAGCCTTCAGGGGGTACGCGAATGAAAAATCAGTAATGGCGGACAAAGCAATTATTCTCTATAATACTTCATTTGTTGGCCAATCTAGCCCCCAAAACATGACTGTAGCAATAAAACAAGCTACAGTTTAAATTGGAACCTTAACTAAACTACCACAACATGATCTACCATTACTCTTTCCCACTCTGCAAGAACATTCCAAGCCAGGGGGTACAATTGATATGAAAAATATCGCCAAGGGATACGCGTACTAAAAAAGGTTGAGAACCGCTGTACTAGAGGTTGATCCTTAGAGCACCAATAATCCTGAGAACCCTAATTATCGACTACACAGACCAGCCAACGCCCCGTGAAATCTTCAGCGTGCTGCATTCTACTACAATCTGTCTGTTAATTATAGTGCGGGTAGATCTGTCACTATTGAATCAATGAGCGTTGTTCGTCCTCATTGCAAGGTATTGAAGTTCACAAGTGAAACACCGCACATCATAATGCGAGTGGAAAAGTTAAGTTATTGGCATTGAATCCTCCCCCAGAGCCTTTGAGCTCATTGTCATTTGGAACAAGAAGAGACTCGTTATTATAGTTGTTTCCAAATGACTTCGTTCGGGGCAACGCACATAACAAGAGACAATTTTTGAACTACAGAAAATTCCGGGAAAAATTTTAAATTGAGAGAATCTGCTGGATTGATGTTTGCATTACAGATTCAAGGTCAAATTTATCATAAAGCGGGTTCATAGTTGCCAACGACGGATGCAAATCATCAATTTCTCTAAACTTATTTTATGAGAGATTCAAACCAAGAAGCTCAACAAAGATGCACTCATTATTCCACCACGAAACGGGAATTGTCCAGCAGTTGCAAGCGTTCCTTCATGTGTCTGATGAATTGATTCAAATGTTTAAAACCGCTCTAGATCGAATGCCATCTGACAACCATAAGATTGTGATTCGAGCTGTCAAAACTACACCTGGTTAGCATGCCCGTCGTGTCAGTGCACCGACAAACGACGAAGTGATCATAGTTGTTGTTGGAGAACATTTGCTATTACGGTACATTGTCTTACATCGCAAAAGCAATACAGTCATACCTCGATATAAGGCAACCTCGATATAACGTAACTCGATATAACGTAACTTTTACCTCGATATAACGTAACTTTTTTCAATTTCCCAAAATTAAAGTACAACAATTATTCTTGGGGTGTATAATGTTCCAAATAAATGTTTTAAGTAAGTTTTGAAACCAATAAGTGTCGTAAAATGGGGTAAAATTTACATTAATTTTTTCAATGTTTTGTGACTGGTTATGTTGGTCTACGAAAATTGTCTTAAAAAGACATAAGACAAGTTTATATATACTTTTAAGTGAAGGGAAATAAGTTTTAGTGCACTTTTGAGTAACCATAAAGAATTTTGCATCAATAAAAAAATAATTTTTTTCGTGCTTCGATATAACGTAACTCGATATAACGTAACGAAAATAAAAATAAAGTTGCCTTATATCGAGGTATGACTGTAATTTGCAGCAAGTGTCGGAAACGCATCGGTCTTACGATGCCTTGCAGTATTCGCTGTTATTTTGGCAGAGTGAAGATGGATATCACAATCTCAATGAATCACCCATTAAATGGTGAGTGACATGCAAGATTCATCGCATTTACATATTTTGGGTTATAGTTGCGGAAACGGACAAAAAAGTCAGCTCGATGAACTTTTATACTTATCGAATGATGGTTCGCGAAAATGACCACAACTACCTTCTGAAATGTCGCAAGCTGTTACTCCATTATGCTGTCGATATGTACGTAAAAATCGAAACTGAACGATTGGCATTCATCAAATGCAATCAAAAAAGCTGCGCTCTGAGGAGTACATTTATCTTCCAGATGCGAGCAACATAGATGGCAATGATAGCAATATTGGACAACTGACGATTCTACCAGAATCGTACATTGGAAGTCCACGCCACATGCATGAATATACTCAAGATGCAATGACCGCCCAGATTCGTTCACAACTTTCACATGCAATCCAAGATGGGAGGAAATAAAAGCCTTATTATTTCCCGTCGATCGCCAATAGATCATCGCGACATAACAACAAGAGTTTTCAAAAAAAAAAAAGTTGAAATCACTTATGAATCACTTGTGAAAAGTGGCGTATTTGGAGAGACATGTTGTTAGATGTACTCCGTTGAGTGGTAGAAACGAGGATTACCGCATGCCCACATTCTGATTCTGTTGGTTAATAAAATAAGACTAGATGAAATTGATGAGGTAATTTCTGCTGAAATTCCCGATGAAGCGACTGACCGAAGGTTGTATGCAGTGGTGAGAAAGAATATGATTCACGGTCCATATGTAGCAATAAACCCCAACTCAACATGCATGATCGATGAGAAATGTTCAAAGCGATAGAGCATTGATTCTAAAAACTGTCACTGGGAATGATGGGTACCCGTTGTCTCGTCGTCGATCGATTGAGGACAATGGTAAATCTGCAACTATTGCAGGTATGGTCAGGATCTTGAAGTTGACAACCGTTGGATCCTACCCTATTCGCCATTATTCTCGAAGACGTACAAAGCTCACATTAATGTGGAGTATTGCAACTCCGTCAAGTCCATCAAACACATCCCGATCGTCTGATGCATGACGGATTCAATCAAGAGTTGCAGTATGAACAAAAATACAAACGATTGATTGAAAAAGTTTGCAGTAATGTTTACAATTCAATCATGACAGTTGTCGATAGTGGAAATGGGAGAATGTATTTCATTGATGCACCAGGAGGAAAAACCTTTCTGATAAATTTTTCGTATGGCTACGATAAGGTCGTGAGGCCATTGCCTTGGCACTGGCGCTTTTAGCAATCGCAGCCACATTGTTGGATGGCGGACGAGATTAGTGTAGAAGACAAAACTATCTGAGCGGAGCCGGGAAAAAATGGTTAAAAAATTAGTTCTACAGGGGTATAAAGTAATGAAACTCGAGAACTAGTTGAGAACAGTTCAACGGGATCCCAAACAGATAGTAGTCAATCAGAAAACACTAAAAGACCGAGATCACTCGAACACTAGTGAGGATGATCCTATTCCGAAAAATTAAATAAAATACCAACGCTCTACTGCTAGCCGTTTTTCGGTAAATACAAGGTTGAAGGAACTACCCTAGAAACGAACTCTTCACAACAAATATAGAACTGATAGAGCAGTTCATCCTCGAAAAGGTTATGTAACAGAGGAGTGAAAAAATTAAACCGAAATTTGTAAACCTGAATTTTAAGTTGGGCGTTACGATTATTTGATGTCAGGACAAATATACAACTGACCAGCTTGAAATAAACACACCGACTCTAAAACCTTGAAAAATAGCTGAACTGATGGTGGTGGATGAGAGAAAACATCCCGAAACCGGAAATTATATCCGTACTTTTTCCAAAAAGTGCGGTAAATGGTAACAGAACGATTCGAATGGTAACGAACGAGAAGAATCCTCAAGCGGAATACAATTAAAGAACACGCTCAGCTAGTACTGTCAGTGGACAACGTTTCTATGCGTTAAATTACTGATTGGGGACTAAAGCTGGACTTCAAGTTTGGACAAATCTTCGCCAAGAAGGTCAACCACTGGCGTAGAAAGGAAGTGCTCAAACGCCGAATGAGAACAGCATCCGCAAAGGAATCGAGGCAAAATCGAGGAGAAACTAGACTCGATAAACGTGACCCTAATACAAGAGCTATGGGGCAATAAGAATAAAATACTTGTGATCCCCTTTAATACCGGTAGCCTGATCTTTGACGATGCGCAGCCTCTAACTAGAGCAGCCATTCTGGTAAGTGCTTTGACTAATGTCACTCAAATTACAGAATTTATCAACAAACACTTAGCGACCATACAAATAAAAGTTCCTACGGGTAGAGGAAGAGCCGAGCTCATCATCGCCTCGGTGTATTTTCCTGGTGTAAGCCCCTACTACGGATGTAAAGGAACTCATCAACTTCTGCAAACAACAACGAACAGTTCGTACTAGGATGTGATGCGAACTCTCATCACACAGTTTGGGGTAGTACAAATATAAACAAAAAGATGAGTGTCTCCTAGAATATATACAAAAACAACATATCAACCACTGACGCGCTACACATGTTGGTGGGAAATATCGACAAATCCATCCATGCCAAGAACATTTCCCTGGCAGCTTACCTGTATATTGAGGGAGCATATGATAATACGTTTCACAACTCAATGCAAATAGTCATGTAAAGTCATGGCATGGGGAGCTGCGTAGCCGCAAGGTTACAGAGTCCGCTCTGTCAAGCGGATGGTCGTGGGTTCGAATCTTAGTAGAATCAGGCCATTCGATGTAAAAAAGGACTTTAAGAATGAGTTTATTCTCAGGCTCCCCACCACTTACCCTTCCTTTACGCTGAATTCTATAGTACCTTTGCGTGACTTCCTCTTAACAAAAAATAAGTCCCTCTTATCAATAAAACTGGCCAGAAGGACGCATGACGAAACTTCTCCAGGGAATTATAATTGGCGATATTTGGCAGGAGGAAGGAGGCTCGGTATAGAAGAACAGTAAGCGTGTAAAACTAGGGGAAGTACATTACACACAAGCACTGATCAAAAATAATAATAAGCATGCCACTTCTCAATAGCGGTATTGCTAAAAATAGAAGTGCGGGATACAGCAGACACCCGGGCATATCTCACAAAAGATCAACGATTCTGGTCGCAGTGAGGAAGTCCATACAGGAAAAAAAAAGTCATGGCATAGATAGAAACACAATAAAGTGGACTCAAAAATGGAAAAACTACTAAAGAATGCCTTTTAGGCGGTATATTATCACTCTTGTTGTGGTCATTAATCGTTGCAGACGACGTAGTGATTTCAGTTAGAGGGAATCATGACTGCGTTATTTCTAATAAAATGCAAACTGCACTAAATCTTACAACTCAATGGTGCAGGCGAGAGGGGTATGGGCGGGGGTCTAGCGTGGTTGGTAACGTCTCCGCCAACCACGCTCGACGCCTGGGTTCGAATCCCAACGCCGACATAGGTGTCGATGGTTGTGGGGTTGCGTGATCCACTCACAACCAACTCAACTGGTCTAGATTCAATCCTAGCCGACACCGGGAGATTTTCTGAGGCGAAAAATCTCTGGGATCACGCCTTCCATCGTATGAGGAAGTAAAGCCGTTGAAGCCCGTCCGTTAATGAACGGGTCGTGAGTTAGGGTCCTGGGTGGAGTCGCCTCCCTGGGCGTCGGTGATTGGCACAACAACAGTGGCGGAACTTGACCGACGGAAAATAAGCGAGAAAAAAAATGGTGCAGGCGAGAGGGGTTGAGTGTAAATCCCTCCAAAAAAACTACTGTTCCTTTTACTCGCGAAAAGAAATACATTATTTCTAAACTGCGGCTCGAAGGCACGCTATATATAATGTTTTCCACTGAAGCCAAATATTTGGGAATCATACTTGACCAGAAACTAAACTGAAACACTCAAATTGAACAAACAATCCCAAAACCACTGAAACATCCACTCAAGCTAAACCAGGAAAAATCCAAAGATTGGTCTGTGCATCGATTTGTGGAGCAATGAGAAGTACTCCATCAAAAGCCTTAGATGCAATACTTCATCTTCTTCCACTTCATCAGGTGATTCAACTTGAAGCCGAAAAAAGTGCTCTAATGCTAAATCGACAGCCTAATCTAATAGAAGGAGATCTAACAGGCCACTAATAATTTAACAAAAATTAATGAGGATTGGATGGAAATGAAACCAAACTTCGAAATTGCTTGCAGAATATTAGAGATAGAACGATACAGTTGGCAACAAGGTGGACCCACATTTCGGGACGGCTCACTTCCGCGGATGCGAGATTCACAGGGCCAGGAAATTATAAATATTTTCCCACGGGATATAAGCCAACATGTCTGAAAAAAATTACCGACACGCAAATGCTTGTATTTTCTGTGATATTCAGACAGCACTTAGTGCTGAATTCTCCTTTTTGCCACTCTAAACTAGTGTGGGAATGCATCCTGTCGCTCCGACAGTTAGCTATGAAAAACAAAGTTAATTTATACTGGGTTTCTGGTCACTGTGAAATCGAAGGGAATGAGAAGGCTGACTCACTAGCCAGACAAGGGTGACAATGACGCCTTTGTAGCATCGAAAGCGAAACATCAGAACACCTACTCTGCGAATGCCGAGTATTAATACAACGCAGATTACGTATCTTCTGTAAGGGACACATAGAACTTATTTGGAGGTAAAGTCCCGGTGAGGTAAAAAACTTCATATGAAGTGCGTTGCCTAACTGGGATAAATGTGCAAGAACATCAACTCGCCAAATAGTGATGAACCTGCTCCTACTCACTTAGATTAAGTTGAGCATAACACAATAGATCAAAAAATGGTCGCAGTGGTTCAGTTTCCTACAAGGGAAAAAAGTACGGCTCAAGCGATTCGAGTTTTAGATTTTTCGTTATTTTTAGCGTTTGTTTTTGTCAGTGCTCTGATCAATCCTTTTTTCTACCGAACACAAAAATATCAGTCATTCAATTTCATCTTATCCGTTTTGTGCAAGACTTCGTACACCATTCGTCTCTCCGAGCTGTCGCGTTCAATTTCGTTTTCCGATTGCAAAATAAAACGAACGGGCATTACGATCATCTCTTTTCCTCTCTAGTGTAGAATCCTCGCAATCCTGTTCGCACTACTTTATGACGATTTTTTTCGCATTTTCCTTTCGTTCAATATCCATTGATTTTTAGTGGCAATGAACGACCGGAAAAAAAATCATTTGACCGGCAGTCGCTGTATGCTTCTGATGCGTATATTCTGTTACAGCGTTTTGGTGGCTGGAGGCGCTTGTTTTTGTTGTTGTTGTTGTTAATGTTTAGCGATTATGGAAAAGTAAGGTGTTGAAGCTGTTTGATTAATTCTTCATACATCTCTCAAAGCATCCATGGAAATCAAAGCATCGCGTTTGGACATGAGTAGTGTAGTTACATCTGCCAACGCGGCTAGCACTTTATGTTGCGCAGCTCGCGTCGCGGCGGTGCACAGTGGGGCGGCCCCATACAAATGCTGGCCAAGCGAAAAATTATCTTCAAATCATGGAAAATACATGGTTTTTATATAATTTTGGGACGCTGAGTACGAATTTGATATTATTTTTGCATGAAAATGCGTATTTTTGACGCCAGGGAAAATTTCATTTTTTTATATATATTATATGAGGAAAATTTTACGTCGGCTTCAATCTTTTGGAAAATAAAATGCATGATGCTTGAAAGACTTTCATATGCCATAAAAAACATTAAATATTAATCAGTTATCAAGAAAAAGAAAAAAAATTGAAAAATATGCTTCGTGTTGAAAATTACACATGACCTGTTTTTTTTTCAAAGTGACTATTGATTCTTTTTATCGCATTCGCATTTTTTTCCATTTGCATTTTTTTCCATTCACTCATCTTTATTTTTGTGTTCATTTTCAATACAGTTTTAATTAAAATTATACATATATCTTGTATTTATTCTTGTAGTAATTCCTGGTGTCAAATGGAAAGAAAAAGTTAGATCAGTATATATTGATTTGTCAACTCGTTTGTTTTTAATTTCTCAAATTTTTGAAAATTTTCAAATTATTCGTTTGTTTCTAAATTTTTTTATTTTTGAAATTTTTTTTATTAAGGTAATTTTATTAAGGTATTTCCATTTCTTTTAATTTTTAAATTCTTAAAAAAAACAAAATTTTTCATTGTTTTTAATTATTTTTTATTTTTTTCCCTTTCTATGAAGCGTAACGTATTTTCTGGATGTTCTCTTACGAAATGTTCGCTCTAGATCACATTTGACATTTAAAAAAAAATTTTTTGCTACTATATATACTGCCGTTCTTATGCACGCTGGGACAACTATGCTTGGAACGGCAGTATAATCGAGTTTGAAATTATATATAATAGAATCATATACATATAATCGAGTCAATATAAAATCGAGTCTCTATATAATCGAATCCGACCTTTATATCATCGGCCTAACAGATAGATACTTTTGAATTAGATAGTTATCAGGAGGCTAATTTTTCAAGTCAATTTGTATGCGGGAAATTCTTTTTCGTTATACATTAATAGTGTTCTCCATACATTGTTGATGATCCTCTTCATGCATCAAACATCAAATTTGAAGTCCGCCTGTTTCGCCTTCGCCTTAATCCGCTCCTGGGTACCAGAAACAACTAACAACTCACAACTAAAATTGAGCTAGTTTCAACAATTCAATTTAGGTGGCCTCTAATGTTTCTGCCGATTTGCAATCTACCTTTAATTTTTTGCATCTAAAAAAACACAGTTTGTAAAACGGTTATCAACCAATACATCACAAAACTATCAACTCAATTGTAGAACGTGATTTGTCAGGGCATAAGGATTGTCATTTTCCACTATTTATGCATAACGAATCAGAAAAAAAAAATTGACTGAAAAATTAGCCTACTGATAACGATGGATATAAAAAGAATAGAGTATATATCGGCTTATCTGTTGGGCCAATGATATAAGCGAAGCAAGAATCTGAATAAGCTTCGGAAAAATATAAATTACAGCCGCGCGCAACGCAACATATGGTTAATGCTAGCCGCGTAGGCAGAAGTAAAAACACTACTTGTGCCTGTCGGCGCTTTGCGACGCATAACAACGACGGACTTCAGCATTTCGCATGAAGAAATATTCAAACTATATCTCCACCTCATTTTTCCTCGAGCAATTATCGCTAAACATCAACAACAACAACAACAAACTTCTCCACCAAAAAATAACGTGCATCTGTAAGCAGTGCCCCAATCCCATCCGATACAGCGAAAAAGCATTCATCGACCGTTTTTTGACCGTTCAGACAGCCAGTCAAGAACCAGTCGAGAACGAGAGAAACGAAAATAAAACACGCCACATGCTGCCGATCATACTCTAGTTTGCTCCGTTCAACATACATTGTAAATGATCGAGCGAGAGAGTTTTAAAATCGACTTCTCCGAAACTGCGGTCGCTATCGTTAGAAAAAAAATCGTCACACGAGAGAAAGAGAAAAACTTTTTCTCGTTCGCCCGATCGTTTCTGCCGTTCAATTCAAACGAAAAAAGCATGTGCATTCATCGCAGTCACAATCAAATTTCGATCCCTTCTCAAGCACTGGTTTTTGTAACTGCGCGCACATCATTTATCACAGAGTGATAAAGAAAATGTTCAACTACTCCAATTTTCTTGGAGGCGCTGAGAAGCACCGTTCGCATTCATTTTTATTTATTTATTTAGCTCTACCAAAAAACATTATTCGAATAGTCCTAATGGTTGTTAATGTATAAATCATTTCGAAGCAGAGATACAAATTTTGTACGTGTAACTCAATGCGAAAGATGAAAGTCAAAAGCAGATAACACTCGGTTGAAGGGCTCATTTCAAGATGGCTTGACAAAGTATTTTTTTTAATTCTTTTAACACCAATATTTAGTAGTTAATTTGTGGTTTCGAAATCCAATTTGTGGTAATTTGTGGTTGAGTATTTTCTGAGAAATTTTCAGAAAACTGAGTCAAGCCATCTCTGAAAATGATTTCGCTTCAAATGAATCGGACAACGATGATATATACATCAATCGAAAGCTCTTAATTTGTGGTTCACGAAAATGTAGTTTGTGGTGTTTTGGTGGTCTGTCAGTTGTATTTAGTTCTTGATGTGCGATGTAACAAATCCGGAAAGTCGTAGTAAAACGATTTTTGGTCAGTGACTGCTTGCACAATATTCAAACATCTCAAATCGTGTGAAGCTAGGCGAGATTTCGTTTATTAAACCATCGAAAAACACAAGGAGACATTCTCTTTGGGGGATCGTTGAATATTCTGTCGGCCACGATCTGCAAGGATGCCGCAAGTCGTAAAATTGTGACTGTTATGAGGAAGCGTGTCCGGCGAAAGGATAACGTTCAGTTTGTAATTCCCACCCATCTGAGTATATCTATCGAATCGGTCCACAATATTTTGGCCGATTCTTTTAGAAAAAGAGGCTCGATAGAGTGAAAATGATACTTTCACAGCGCATACTGCGAACTTGACTCAAGGTTGGTATAGGGACAATTCGAGGGACTTTTTGTATAGAAATAAACTGCCGTTAAGTTCATCTGATCTCAACTCAATAAACTTTTTTTTACAAAATCTCCAACTTGTATAGCGGTTAAACCGGTTATCCAGAAAATCTGGGATGAAATCTGGGAATCCGTGCCGCCTGTGACAGGTTCGAAAAGCGTTTGGAGTTGGTTAAGCTAACTAAGGGAGGGGTTTTTCAAAATATATTAAAAATAGCATTGTTCGTTCCGAAAATCTGCAAAAACAATACTAAGACTGCTTGTCCCATCAATGATTTTCCCCGCATATTTAACCCACTTGACATTTTCTAATCAAATTCGTCCCACTAAACACTCGTTTGCTTGATCTGGAGCATGGGACAAATATGCGTAGAGCGGGTTATCATTATGGAATTTCGAAATGGTATCTGGTAAACACCGGTAGGTTCGGACGATTGAAAGCAAAATCCTACGAATTGAGACCTAAACACGACTTTGCACAATATAAGCTCGAAATATTTGAATCCACTTCAACCAGGAGGAACAGTTGATTTGAGACAAGCAAATCAAACTACAAACGTAATTTCACGCACAACACTGATTAGAGACGCGAGTAGCTTGTTGAATAAACCTTTACATTCCTTTGCAGCTCTTAGACAATTCGTTCGTAACTATTCTGCAATGTTCACTTCGATGAGAAATTTGAAAGCATTGCCTGGCATGAAACTTCTATGATGGAATAGTAAACAAAAATGCCTTACATACCGAACTGTCCAAATATTCTGTAAATGAGAAGCAAGCTTTCTAAAGTACACTTAGGTCGGTTTTTACGCGGTTTTTTCTTACGCGGGTTTTTCACGCGGATTCCGGAATTTACGCGGTTTTTTTTACGCGGATTCCGGAATTTACGCAGTTTTTTTTACGCGGCACGTATCCCCTGCGTAAAAAGCGTCTTTAGTTTATGTTGCAATACAACAAAAGTTGATTTATACATTTAAAGCTAAAAAAGTGACTTTAGTGACCATTTTGTCGTAAATTAGTAACTTTAGTGACTTTTTAGCGTACACACTTAAATTTTTTTGCCGGGTCTCGGTAATTTTTGCCGAGAACTGCACCACTGAGTGCTCGGTTAGAAAAAACCCAACTGAAGTTTCAGCACAAAATATTAACGAGCCGAAATATCAGTTAGGTGAACCGAGATTCACGAAAAAATGTGACAGCTGTCATTATTTTTTTAACCGAGCACTCAGTGGTGCCGTTCTCGGCAATAAATTACCGAGACCCGGCAAAAAAATTTTAAGTGTGTAAATAGTGACTTTTTAGTGATTAAGCTCAAAATAGTGACAAAGTCACTAAAAAGTGACTCGCTACTAGCCCTGCCGATATGCTCTAGATCTCTTAGCTCTTGATGGTCTACCAGCGCCGCGTACGGTCGGTGTTGACAACAAGAGGCAAACAATGTACAAAAATTTAAATAATAGTTTTTTAATTATTTTATTATGAAGTATGCCTACAAAAACTACATTTTCGTGAACCACAAATTAAGAGCTTTCGATTGATGTATATATCATCGTTGTCCGATTCATTTGAAGCGAAATCATTTCCAGAGATGGCTTGACTCAGTTTTCTGAAAATTTCTCAGAAATTACTCAACCACAAATTACCACAAATTGGATTTCGAAACCACAAATCAACTACTAAATATTGGTGTTAAAAGAATTAAAAAAAATACTTTGTCAAGCCATCTTGAAACGAGCGGTTGAAGGTTCGTTGAATACCAATGATTTCACTGATTGCACTGTAGTTGGTGCGACGACAAGGCAGGTGCAACGCAGATGACCTCCGCAGGGTTCTGTCATTGGATTTGTTCACTAGCGTATCTATAGACATTCCTTTTTTAACAAACTATAGAGAATCGTTAAGTAAAATAAAACAAACTTAGTTTCGATCGAAAAACAAAATATTATGGCTGGGACGAAATTCTAAAGGAAATGTAATTTTCTTTAATTGGATGAGAACCATAAAAATATGGCAAGGCGAAATCAACGCTCCAGCGGTCTATAATTTACGGGGACAGGTTTGGTTTTATTATATTTATAATTGTACACTTTATTGGATAACGCAAAAAAAAAAACTAGTAGAAAGTAGTTTTGCAATCAATCAACCACATCGACGGATGATTCTCGCTTCTGTTAAGAAATCTTGACCGTATGAGAATGAAATCATTACCAAACCTCTCTCAGCATACCATTTACGGACATTCCCTTAACGGTTTTGCTGCGGGCTTTGGTATTCGTTGTGCACACTAACTTGATCTTCCCGGACTAGCAACGAACATTCGATCAGAAAACTGACAACGGGCAGAAAATTATGGTGCACCTGGTGATGTTCGGTTCTCTCGTTGTTAATTAATTCTGGACAGCAAATAAGCGGACAATTTTCCCTATTAGGCAGCCACCAGGGAAGAAACGGTAATTCTGTAAAGCTTCTTTTGTTACATGGAAAACCATGCCTACTATTTTACTACTGACGGCAGCAGTACCAATGAAAACTTTTCAGTTTTACTAACCTCCAGACAGGTTGGGAAGTTTTGAATTACGGGGACACACAAACAAGAACCTGCTTCGAGTTTCCCGCTGTTACTGCCATTCAGCTCTCGCATGTCCGTGCGACTTCCGACGGGTGATTACGGCGGTCATGCATGCAGCACAATGTCATGCGTCGCTTTTTGTTCCTCTCTGTCTCTTGATTTTCATTCGTCGAAAGAGGCGGAAACGAGCGCGCGCGGATGTCGGAAGTTTTGCTCGTTCTAATTTCACACATTGTTGGAAATGAGCACACGAATTACTGCACGGAATGACAGCAATCTGGTGCAACGTTGGTAGCAATTACCTCACACTAGGAGGCCGGGCCAGGTTGGGGCCCGTTTCCGAGCGCAGAGCAGTCGTTTCGGAGTAGGCTTTTGTGCGTGTAAACATGCTTCTTTTGTAATAGCAACGTACCGCAGTTGGCTGGTGGATGTATGATTTAAGCAAACGACAGCTATGCTTGACATTTGGCACAGCAGTTTCATAATCGGTTCCGTTGAATCACCGGCATCAGAACAAAGATCAAATGTTTAATTGCAGTTCAGCTTACCGTTTCTTTTCAGAAGAGTTTAAACGGTATGTGTCAGAGAAACCGTAATTATTTAAGCTTTTGAACTGTGAAATAGGTTGCTAATTGCAGAGATTTGACTTTCTTATCTTTCATAACCTCAAATAGGCGGAGGTATCCATTACGCAACCAATTAAGGGCTAAATAGTCTGAAGACACGACAGAAACGATAAAAATTATCCAGAGCTGGTCTAATTTCTAGACTAATAGCGTTGCACAATGTTGATGACACACTCTGCCACTTGTGCTGTTGCAGACAACCTCCCCGATGCAGTAGGCAGCCGGCAAAATGTGCCACAAGTGGCACCACACCGAACCGAACAGATTGTTGTCATTTTTCCATCGCAGCTAGCCAAGCTAATAACTGTAATTCGCTGGCTGCTACGATCGTCGTGGCTTACTTGGATGAAAGGATGGTCACGATCACGGTCGCCATCTGATAGCTTCACGCTTTCCGGTTGCTCTGGTGGCAAAAAACAAGCGGCGAGGTGCCAGGCGCTTTGTGCCGAACTGTGATGCGGCATAATTATACACCGTCATCCATACCGATGACGGTGCTATTTAGTCAATTAGGCTCATAAAACAGGCTGACGCCCCGAATTGGAAGTAAAGGCAGCAAAAAAAAAAAAATAAACAATGCTTTCGTTTTTTTCTTATTTTTTAATGCTCACTCTCGTAGACTGACCAAATGGGGGAAGTAAAATTGTTTAAACAAGAAAATAATTAAAACAACATAAAAAATCACCATCGCCAGCCTGCTAATTACAGTCAACTGAGCTCCAATGAATAATGTCCTCTGTCGTAGTAAGCGATAACTAATTATCACCTTGCAGTGAGACGATGTTCTACTAGGTTTAAATTAAGTTAACCAGATGAAGATGAATTGGTTGGAGCTCAATTGCGATCTGTTTGTTGGGTCTCTTTTGCCGTTGGCAGATTGGATCCAGTTGGTAGTCAAATCTCCCAACGAAACAGTAAAGTAGTTGCTGGTCCCGCGCGAAAGATCACATAAAAACATGACATACTTTATTCTGTATAAAAGAACATAATGAAGTCACCGCAAATTGGTAGAAAATAGAACAGTTAGGTCGTAAATTTTCACAACCTTCCGTTAGTCGGATCTATACAAGGAACACGCAATTATTGTGCCAATACATTAAATGACAACAAAAGAAGACCCAGTTGACCAGATCACTAATAGAAAGCAGAGCAGAGAGAAAAGAACATTTTAATTAAATATTAGTCTCATAAAATGTAGGTTGAAAGGATCCCAAGCAATATTTCTACGGACCCACGTGCCCGTTCTAAACTTGCTAACAATGACTTATCCTTGATCTTTAATTGAGAGTTTCTGAATAATTTTGGGTCATAATTCTCAATTTTCAAATTTTTACACAATGTTTTCACTTTTATTTCTATTTTTAACATTTTTGTCATTTTTGTCATGGCTGACTATTTCAATGAATAAATAAATAAATTTTATACGGAATGTTCAAGTTTGCCAAGTCATTGAAAAAATGAAAACTGGAGCTTTCGCTTGCTCGTGAACCGTGAACGAGGCTTTAAATAAACGGAAGCTAAAAATTTGAATGTTTCTCTGATGACCCGTTTGTGTTCTGTAATTTAATTTATTGCAGCCACCAAAAGCGAGGCCATCTTTGTGTAATGAGATAAGATCAGGAAGCGGCACCTGTTGGGTAAAGAGCACATCTTTTCATCCACAAATCACTCCTGATGGGGCCAGCTTCTGGTATTAAATAAGAATTTGCGGTCTCGCATTGTGAGCTGTGGAATTCGGCTAATACTGTGTACGTGATACTGACGATCTAAATGGACTTATTATGCCGCTTTCGCTACGAGAATCCCCTGACCGCTCAATCAGACGGACCGCAATGCAGAATCACAAGTAGCATTCGCTCGGGCCATCCTCGGGGTATCTTTTCTGGCAACGGTCACCGCTAGACAAGAGGAAGTAGCACTGTTATGCGCTCGATTTAAACCACGTCGGATTGCGAACTGACTGCAGACTGAATGAAAATGCAAATTATCCGCTCTCCGTGAGATGATGAAGCGGGAGCAGCAGCCACTATTAACGAATCAAGCAATTTATTCCAGTCAGTGGTAAATTTATAGTTACCGTACTGTAATAGGTACGCATCATTGATGTCCCGGTGTGGTCAATAAATACAGGCTAATTTCCTGCCTGTCTGCTCCGTCCCACTCTGGGAGGCGGATCCTCATTATGAACAAGTACGACCGGCGGGGAAACGAACGGTTTTTGGAGAGGTGATTTTATCAATTATCTGCTCGAGAATTGCAGTGCCTGGGAATTGAACTGCTTACTGTTGGGAAATTTCAACTCTCTTCCAGGGTAAATTCCATGCGTTTATTCTAACCATGTGATTTAATCAGCTGCTCCGTACGAACGCACCATTCAAAATTAATGTACTGTTAAGAGCATCGCCGATCATTTGTATCTCTCCGGGGTAAACATAGCATTACCCGATCGCTCAATAGCTGGATGTTTTCAACGATTAAACACAGATTGCGTGTACCACTTTCCAGACGCGCTTACGGGGCTGTGCAAGCAAATAGCCTATAATACGATTTCATAACTCAATCATCATTAAGCGGCAGCAGCAGCGCCACAGCCACAACAGAAAGTATTTACTATTTGGATCAGCATTAAAATTTTACTTTCATTTCAGAAATAGTTTCGCCAATTGCAAATATAATGAAACGTTTGGTAGTTTTTTTCCGCCATGCTAGTGGGGAACACGTCGACACCCGACCGTCGTAGTTGTGATAGTTAATTTAAACATTTCAATTATTTCTTTATGAGCACCTACTCCTCCGGTTTTTTTTCATCATCATCATTATCATCAGCATTAAACTACACACCCGCTCCGAATCCGAAACCGACTCTTGAGGGAATCGGACTGAATGTCCCAAGTCGGCCTGGTATACACGCACGCG
The DNA here is from genome assembly GCF_029784165.1 of Wyeomyia smithii. Classification (NCBI taxonomy): domain Eukaryota; kingdom Metazoa; phylum Arthropoda; class Insecta; order Diptera; family Culicidae; genus Wyeomyia; species Wyeomyia smithii. Next base: position 27,051,504 of record NC_073696.1, on the reverse strand, counting down.
TCTTGGATAACACAGTCCAGCTGCATTCCGTCGTTCCACACTGTGGCCATTCTACGCTTCGGCGATTAATTTTGAGCAACATTTGGAGTCCTCTTTCGAGCATAGTTAATCAATAATTCATAGCGTTTCGCCGTTGATTTTTGTATAGCTAGTGAACTTGAAAATTGGCTCTCTAGTTTTGAACACAATAATAAAAAGGAATATATTTATTGAAAAACAATGCGAATGTTGCCCTAATTAAAACCTGTTCTTCTTTATATTATTTAGATTTCGTGCTTGATTTCAGTGGACCCTATTACAGAAGTCGAATGAACTCGGTTCGACCAAGTATTTCAGTTGAGACGAGTTGCGCGCTTCTGTAATACGACCATGTGCCATACTAAAACAAATCAGTTGGAAAGTTAGATAATCCTGAAAACCCCATTTTTAACTGTTTTCATCATTCATTGCAAGAGCAATACTGGTGAATTTTGCTTTCTATGATTACTATGATAGTGGAATACGACTGGAAGGCAACAAATTCAATGCAAATAATGTCGTTGTTAGGACTTATAATCTAACGTTTGCATTAAAAAAATGGAAAAAAATGCCGATTTTTCATGGGTTAAGCATCAGACGCACCGACAAAACTACCCATGCAGCATTAATCATAGTAACCCATGAGTCAGCAGAAAAAAATTAACAACTCTATCAGTCGAACTCTAATCGTGATAAAAAAAAACAATAAAGCTACTCTTTTCAGAAGGGTACGCGGTCGTGCGGTTATGCCCGCTTCGAAAGAAGGCTCGGTTCCGGACGGCCGAGGACCCAGAGCGACAAGATGCTTTAAAGAATGCTGAGAAGTAGCTACATCGTTGTGTGCGCTTGGCCGGTAGGTCGGTGCAACCGACAAAAAGTACTGAGCGAAAATGGACATTATTGTACTTGAGAGTGGTGGCCGTAGATCGGATTTACTACTAAATGGAAATACGTCTTAACTTGACGATGGACAAACTAAGAATGAACGTTTATTAAAATTTATTCTATGACATTAAAATGATTATTCGTCGCTTGCTAGGTTTACACCTCCAACACTCCTCCTCGACGGGAGAATCCTGGCTCCATCACGAAATAGTGTTTGCTTGTTACGTTGTAGCGGCTTCGTCATCATGTCAGCTAGCATTTCATTCGTGGGAAGGTACTGTGGACGAATGACTCCTTGCTGCTTCAGTTGACGTGCATAGTGATATTTGGTATCAACATGCTTCGAGCGGCGTTCACTAGAGTTGCACTCAAGTTGCTTTATGGCACTCTGGTTATCTTCATTTACAATAACTGGTAATTGAGTGTGGATTCCCAAATCGTCGAATAGGCGTAATATCCAGCATAATTCTTTGCAGCTTTCCGTAATAGCGACATATTCAGCTTCGGAACTGCTCAATGTTACGCAATCTTGCTTCCTGGAGCACCATCCAATCATTCCTCCTGCGTACCGGATCAAATAGCCCGTGGTTGATTTCCGGTCCTTGGTATCGCCGGCCCAGTCAGCATCGACGAAAACTTCCAAGTGCGTGGAATCTATTCCCAGGACTAACTCGTGGTTGATGGTACCTATAAGATACCGCAGAATACGTTTCGCCTCCACCCAGTCAGCTTGCGATGGGCAGCTGGTTTTCCTGCCCAGGATAGATACAGCTGCGGCGATATCTGGCCGGGTACACATGGCCACGTACAGCAATCCACCAATCAAGCTTGAATATTGTTGATTATTCGGCAGCGGAATCTCCTCCTTGGGATGCAAGTGGCCAGGATCCAATGGGATTGTCGACGGCTTTGCTTCTTCGAGACCGAATCTTGTCAGAAGCTTCTGGATGTACGTTCTCTGATTGAGTGCAACGTACTCATTATAACGGGTAACTTGGATTCCGAGGAATAATTTGATGTCCCCGAGAGACGTTATCTTGAAGTTTTGGTTCAGCTGTTCGATGATGCCCTCGTATTCCTGTTCTGACTCACATATTATGACAAAATCATCAACATACACAGCAATATAAACGGTTTTTCCATCGCTCCTCCTGACGTAGAGACAACAGTCGTTCTTCGACGGCTTGAAACCCATTTGCACGAGCGTCTTGTTCAGTTTGTGGTTCCAGATGCGAGCAGCTTGCTTCAACCCGTACAATCCTTTACGTAGACGACAAACCATATTATCTCCATCCACCGTGATCCCAGGAGGTAACCGCATGAACACTGGATCTTCTAAGTCCCCATTCAGATATGCTGTTCTTACATCTGCATGCTTGATGAGAAGTTTCCTTTGGTTGGCAACGGAGATTAGTGTGCGGAACGTTATTTGCTTCACAACAGGAGCAAAAACTTCATCATAATCTACTCCATATTTTTGTGTGAAACCTTGTGCAACTAACCGCGCTTTGTGTCGGATGACTTTGCCATTCTCGTCCGTTTTCTTCTTGAAAATCCAGCGGCATCCGATGGTTTTCTTGCCCGCCGGTAATGTGGTTAGCTCCCACACGTTGTTATCTTTCATCGACTGCAATTCTTCCAGCATGGCTTTCCTCCATGATGCCTTCTCTGCACTCTCTACTGCTTCTTTATAGGTACGAGGCTCATCATTCTCGTGACGTGCTAGTCTACCATCTGGACAGTAGTATTGAGGTGGGATACCTTTCGTAATCCTGGTCGATTGCCGACGTACATCTAGAGTTTGTTCTAGCTCCTTTTCAGCTTCTTTATTTGATTCTTCTCCATTGGCATCCTCGTACAAACTATCGTCCAAAATATCACGGATTTCTGCATCTTGGTTTACTTTACCATCGGAATTCACGACATCTAGTTCCACTTTCTCAACTGCTGGTTCAATCTGCCCCAGTTCTTCCACTACCTCCGCATCACAATCGGTTTGTTTGAACAGCGCAAAATGATAAAATGACATACTGTCATCTTCGCCAGAAGCTTCCACTTTGTCTCTCATGATAGGTATGAAACGAGCATCCCGACTTATCGTCACCTTGTTGGTCTTCGTTTCGATGAACCGCCATGCCTTATGCTGTGTCGAATAACCGACAAAAGTCAATTTTTCGGCTTTGGATTCCAGCTTCGATCGCTTGATCTCAGGAACAAACACGTATGCTGATGATCCGAAAACTTGCAGGTTCGAGACATCTGGCTTGACTCCATTCCATATTTCGTACGGTGTTTGATCAATCGGTTTCGTTGGTAGCATATTTTGAAGATAATTCGCCGTGTTGACTGCTTCACCCCAGTAACGGTTATGCATACCTGCTTCTAAAAGTAGACATCTGGCCATCTCCACCAGAGAACGGTTCTTTCTTTCGGCCACACCGTTCTGCTGCGGTGTATATGCTGCTGTGAACTGTTGCTGAATGCCTTCACGTTTTAGGAACGCCATGAGTTTGAAACTACGATATTCTCCTCCTTGATCGGATCGTAGAACTTTCGGCGGCCTGCCGAACTGCGTTTTCATTAACACCACAAATTCTTGGATTCGCTCGAAAGTTTCTGACTTTTCTCGCAAAAGGTACAACATTGTATACCGGCTGTGGTCATCAATCAGCGTCAGAAAATACCGACGACCACCCGGAGTTACTGTCCTCATTGGTCCACACAGGTCACTGTGTACCAGATCCATAACAGCCGTTGTTTTCTTTTGGGATCGCTTTGGAAATGGCAAGGTTGCCGGTAGACTTCGGAATACTAGAATTACCTGCAAATCGTCATCCAGTTTAGTACCGGCGTTAGCCAGTTTGTCGAACAGGCTTTCGAATACTTGCAGATGGTTTTCGATGTCATCTCCGTCATGGAAATGCAGGTCACAAATTCGCTTCAGAAGATGAACTTTTGCCGTCAGCGACTTTTTCTCATGCTGCTTTTCGAGATTTTTCCATACTTCCTTTGCAGTTTGCGTCCCCCGGATATGACCGTGTTGATTCCTGCTCAGCAAAAGTCCGATAGTCGCACGCGCTTTTTGATCCCCATCGTCCCAGGCAGCTAGCTCCGCGGCATTCGCTCGATTTGCAGCTTCTTCCGGCTTGTTTCCAGGAACGATGTATTTCCAAAGACCTTCGCGTACCAACAGAAATTCAACTTCAAGTTTCCATGCTTCATAGTTTTCATTCGTCAGTGTTGATTGAGAGTGGTGGCCGTAGATCGGATTTACTACTAAACGGAAATACGTCTTAACGATGGACGATGGACAAACTAAGAATGAACGTTTATTAAAATTTATTCTATGACATTAAAATGATTATTCGTCGCTTGCTAGGTTTACACCTCCAACAGACATACATGTCAGGAAGCGGCAGTCCCGTCCACTGGTCTTGGAGCTGCAAGCACTGACTTGGCGAATCGCGACCTGGCGGTGGATATGGACGACGAGATCAATCTCACCCTGGATGGCAACTACTGGCAGGGCACTTCGTCTGATCGATGTATACGCACCGACTGACGATAAACCCGATGATGCGAAGGAGGAGTTCTATGCGCTCCTCGTTAAGACATATGGATAGTGCCCAAAAAAATAAGATAATGATCGGCCTCGGGGACACAACCACGCCGCAGCCAGAGAAATGGCAATCTGTAGCACATACTTTACACGAATAAACATCCGGAAATACACATGTCCACATTCTAATGGCGAAACCTGCTCTCAGATTGACCATATTCTGGATGAATGTCGGCAATCCGTAGACGTCATCGAAGTGGGGTCCTTCAAAGGCCGGAAAGTCGACTCAGAACACTATCTCATAGCAGGAGCGATACGCGCCCGGCTGGCCAATATATACAAGTCAAGCACTTTGAGTTTATCCTTCTCAACGTTTAGAGGTTGTTAGCTAACGGAGTTACTGCTGGAGTAGACTCGCAAAGTTGATGAGCGGATTGGGGAACCGGTTGGAGACCTGAGCGAACAGTTGAAACACATCCGCGATACGGTCACCTATATATACGGTCACCTATATAAACGTGTGGCGACGCGGAGTGTTTCCACTCAAGAGGAAACCGGGCCCGTGCTCGCACGCTAGTGGCAGCGAATCGTGTGATTCGCCAGATGAGGAAGACTTATCGAGAGGCTTACTGTACCTCACTGAACAGTCCCAAGCCGTAGTGTGGCCTTTACTGTACGTAAGAGTCGGCTTCATTCCAAAAGGTCCATGGCTGCAGTTCGTCAGCTCTGCAGTCTGCGTACACACTTGAATTTTTTTGCCGAGAACTCAACAGCCGATAAATTCAACGAAATATTCTACAAATTTTCGGCAAAATTTTAGAGAACATTGGCAAATTAAATGTCAATGCTTGCTGGTTTACGGTAGATCGATATATTTGCCGAACGTTCGTCGAAATAAATTGCTGATATCTGCAAAAAAATCGCCAAGTTCAATCAGCTGTTAGGGAAGTTCGCCGAGATAAATTAAGTGTGTAGGTCCGTCTTCTACCTGATCGATCTACCTTGACCGCTGTGCATCTCTCCGTCTCGTCCCTGACGGATTAGTTTTAATAACCACCTTTACTGGGCTATCGTACGACATCCTTACAACATCCCAGCCCACCGCAACCTGCCAATCTTGCTGGTCTGGACGATAGATGGCACCCCAAGCTGTTGTGTGCAATCCATCGGCCCATCTTGAAAGTTTGGGCTAAAGACAAACTGGATGGGTGGACTAATTTGCCCAGTCTATGAGAAAGGCCACCGGCTTGATTGCAGTAACTATCGAGACATAACACTCATCAATTCTGCTCACTGACTAACTGTTTAACTGACTGAGGCCGCTGCACGAAGCCTCTGTCGGGCAGCACCAGTGCGGTTTCCGGGAGGGACGATCTACAATGGACTAAATGTTTCAATGATTCAATTAAGTGCAACGAATTATGGCAGAATGTGTGCTTGAACACGATTTCCAAACAAAACTTGTTAAGCTTATTCGTGCCACCTTTGACGGTTTTGCATCATGCGTCAGGATAACGGGCGAAATTTCGGAGCCGTTCGTGACGTTAGACGGTCTAAAGCAGGGTGACGGGCTCTCGAATCTGTCGTTCAACTTTGCCTTGGAGGGTGCAGTACGGAGAGCTGGCGTGCAAAGAAGCGGTACTATTATCTCGAAGTCTCGCATGCTCCACCTTGGTTTTGTGGATGATACTGATAACGTCGGTATTGACCGCAGAGCAGTGGAACAAAGTACATGGGGGCTGGTGGAGAGCGTGGAAGTTCGCTGAGTCTCGGTACTGAAATTGTGTAGATGGGGCATCTATGAAGTAGTCGATGAATTTGTGTACCTTGGTACTCTCGTAACATACGTTAGTCGCGTAGTGTAGCTGTAAATAGGACCTCTTACGGTTTACGTAACTAGCTGAGATCCCGCAGCATGCATGTCCGCACAAAATTTGGACCCTGATTCTCCCAGTGGCACTCTACGGCCATGAGTGCTGGTCGATGTAGGAGGCCGACCGGTGAGCACTTGGAGTCTATGAGCGAAGGACCCTGCCCGGGTAAAAATATTTTCCCGTTTTCATGACCTTTCAGGTCATGCAATCATGAATGTTGTTTTCCGACAGAATCATGACCTATGACTCATGATATCATGATGTCAACCCCGAATATCATGAGCTATGGAAAGCGTTTTCAAGAATGTGACTCATGGATATTATAAGCGTAACACATCGCTGTCGCATGGACTCATAGAATCATGAGTTATGACTCATGATACCATGGGTTGGACTCTGAATATCATGAGCTACTCAGAGCGTTTTTATAAATACGACTCATGACTGCTAAAAACGTAACACATCTGTCAAACTGTGCGCCGGTATATTCAGTGATTGCAAGTTTAGAAACCGTGATTAATACCGTAGGTGGACTAGCGTATCTAGCGAATCTCCCAGATGGTCTCGAGGTACGATGCTGGCCTAACAAGCCATACGTCGTGGGTTCGAGTCTCGTCTCGGGAGAGACTGTTAGTGTCAGTAGGATCGTAGCGCTAGCCCCGCAATTGTCCTGTACACTAAATAGTCGGCTGCGAAGTCTGTGTATAAATAAACAGAAGGTCAAGTTCCGAATCGGAATGTAGCACCAAGGCCTTGCCTTGCCTTGGACTAGCGTATTTCATGTGCAAAACAAGGTTTTCGCGAGTGAACGTGTTGATAAAACATAAGACGAGTGTCCGGTTGCATAAATTCACTCAACACAGTATTATCAAGTGCGGTTGAAACTGAAACAACTGTGGCAGAGAACATACGATTGCTGCTAGAATTGATGGATAAAAAGCTGTGCGGCGAGTGTCATCTGCCTATTCATGATTTGAAACCAGTGCCCCGCGGTTTCTACGATGCCTTTTGTCACATCGGCTAGCAATGTTGTGAAATTAACGGTCGTGTTCGCACAAGGAAAGGCAATGCTTATTTGTCCCGTCTGTAAAGATAAATTAGGCGGTAGAAGAATTCGTGCCTATTTTGCCGGAAAACTAAATAATGTGCCGGCTGTGCCAACGAATGCTGTTCAATTTAAACAGCTGTGTGTGTACGTAATTCTGCAAGCCGCGGCAGTAACTCGATCGATTTGAATGATCTTTCGGTTGCATCTATCACCCCCGCACCCCAATCAGTTAGGTGGTGGTTGTATTCGCTTCGCATGAACTGTAAACTGCAGATTGGTGAAATACCTGTGTGTTCTTCAACCAGGTTTTCTGACGAATTTCGCTAGCGGAAATTTGGAACTGTAAACTATCTTGACACATCACTGAAGTTGAGCATATTAAAGACTTGTTTTTTTACGTAGAACTACATTTCTCAAACTCAAACGGAAAAGGGGACAAAATTTGTGTTTTTTAATGTTTATAAGCCGCTTAGTTTCCAACGCATTCCCGTCGTTTTTGTAGCAATCAATTGAAAACTATCCACGCATGAGCCCCCAAATACAGACAATTGTTATTTGATTATTTGAACTATTGTAGGTAGCGAACGGCTTCGGCAGTGGTTAAGATTGCTGCAGAAAACCTGCCGAAGCCTTTCGCTACCCTACTATTGAAAATTGTTATTGAAAAGTGTTAAAATAACCAGCAATAAAACAAAAATTTATTAAAAAGTCTTGAAAAAGCAATCAGTTTACTAGTGAAGGATGGGTGCTAACTATGTAGCAGCGGGCAGCAGCGATAGCGAGTACCAGTAGCGGTAGTAGTAGCAGCGTCAGCGGTAAGTGTAACGGTATTACCTTTTGTAGTAAAAAGCTGCTTATGTGCGGTATCGACAATTCCTCCAGTGAAAAACTGCCGTATTTTGGCAACACACAAACGGGGGTGTTGGCAATCAAAATCTGTCTGTCGTCAAATTTTTAGTCCGAAAACAGCTCTTAATGTCAGGAATAGCACAGAGATGGGATCAGCATCATATCCTAAATTGAATTAAAAAACTAATTGTCCTTTTAAGGATGAACTAAATAGTCAATTGAAGAGTTAAAACTTTGTCGTTTATACATTACACCTTGATCAAAATGTTGGTGTGCCTTGATATAGACGATTGTAAATTCGATATGATCTTCATGTATCAGTACGATTTCAAAATTTAAATGTGCACCAAGGAACAAATAACTGAGTGACCAACTTTTTTATAAGTAGACCCTGTTGATGTTTTCCACAATAATGCGAAGGAGCCCAGTTTAGAGCAACCATCAACGTCAAACATTAGTTCTATTATTCAGGATGTCCATGATGTTCAACATATTGCCTTCTGAGAGAATTTGAGGCGACATTTTGACGACAACTTATAAACATTCAAGCATCTTATAGGAACAGCTTTTACTACATTTACATAGTTTACCTAACTATAATCGATCCGCTGCATCACGCCACGCCATTCCGATGCGTCTTGAAACAATTATTTTTAGCTGATCGTGCTCGCGAGTAGGGGAGTGCACGCGAATAAGACCGTAAATAGGAGTGTGTGTCCATGATTTCGGGAGCGAAGAAAACTCGCAAGCGTCAACACTCGGTGATGTGAAATGAAGGAAGTGTGAAAGAGCGAGAGACAGTTCGAATGGTGGAGGTACTCCATTGTGTGTGTGATTTCGGTAGCGGTGAGAACACTACTTGGAGTATCGCATGCTTGTTTAGAGCAAGTTTAGCAACACTGGAGCATACAACCATAAACCAATTGTAGTTAAAAAAACTTTAAAACAAGTTGTTTTCCTTGTTTTGTGTTGCAAAATAGTTTTTTTTTTGTGTATACTTTTATCGGTGAGATAAAACTGTTATCTGCAACTTTTATGAAGAAGTCACACCGATTAAACAAACCGTTCTGTCTCTAAAAATATTTTTTAACCATCCATAAGGCAATCCACGGGTAACGTTCCACTGCTTGTATGCCGGAAAAAAAATATATAAAGTGATATTCTATTATTGGGTAAAGGATTATCACTAACCATGCTGGAGCAACCGATCGTTTGTTTTTCGTGCTTTTCGATCCGGGTTGCATCCAAGTTGCGACCGTTCGAACATACCTAAGGCTGTCAAAAGTTGAAAACTAACTGAAATCAGCTGACCGCACCTGTCTCGTCGATTGCCTTAGCAACATCCATAAATTACGTAACGCTAAAAACACAATTTTTGGACCCCCACCCTCCCATATGTAACGAAAAGTAACGCCAAAACCTACCCCCCATAAAAATTACGTAACGCTGTAGAAGCGTATGCCAAATAAAAATTCTCATATTTGGAAAGTCTCCTCATGGATTTTTTGTTACGTAACGCTGATCTTACCCCCCCCCCCTCCTCCCCTATATAACAAATCGTAATGCCAAAAAATATATCCCCCCTCCCTCCTATAGGTATTACGTAATTTATGGATGCCGTCAAATTATTCGTGACCAAAAACAAAAAATAATAATAGCACAAAATGACATCTTCAGCCCATAAGAACATCTATGCAAAGTTCAAATGCAATTCTATGCAAATGACATTTAAAAAAAATAGATGAGAAGCATTTTCTGTTCTCTAATGTCATCGATAAAGATTTACAGTACTTTTTTCAGAAAAAATAAAATCCGTTAGGAAAAACGATCAAAAATGATTGAAATGTTATTATAAATTGATTAGGGTATCGAACGTCTTTGGCAGGTTTTTGCATAATACTGCTGCAGAAAAGCTGCCAAAGAAAACTTATTAGTTTATGTTTTACTTTGTTTTGCCGTGCAAATCATAAATAATACTGACTGTCGAACTTGTTACTACAAACGCAAATCCTCAAATCCGTAACGGTTTGGCATCTAAGACCTTGAACAAAATCTTTTACGATTTTTAGTTTTAAGTTGAAAAATTATAATTTCAATAATTCATAATCATGAATCAAATTCCAACTTATCAGAGTGAAGAATCCAATTCAAAGTTTATGAACTTTATCCTAAGTTTAATGAATTTTTATTGTAGTTTCATGAAATAAACCAAAACACGAATTCAAATATAATGTCTAATTCGTCTAATTCGTAATTCGTGGAACGCTAGATCACATGAATTATATTTTCAGTTTCGTGACCGATAAATTATGACATTAAGATTTAATGAACCAAGGTGAAGTTTCATAAATTAAATGTACACCCAGTCCGCACAAATGACATGTTGGTGACCTTTAAGAGAAGATTAATATTCGTATTAGGAATATATTCTGTAAATGGTCAGGACTGCTAGAATAGCGTCGAAAAGGCGGGGCTTAGAGCCCTATACAATTTTCTGCATTTACTTGTTTTCAACTGTGTGATATTTATAGGAGAAACCAGAAACGTTTCTAATTTTGTTTTAAGTTGTCATCGCGAGTCGTATTTATATCAACACATTCATGAATATTTTTCAAAGTTCAAAGACAAAGTTCTAAAATAAAATATACTGTTCGTGACCAACTCCCGAACATTGCTATTTAATTTTTTTTATTTCGCCGATAAAATTTAGAAATGATTGAACGTGTACATATTAGCAATAAAATAGAACAAGTTGAATTTGCGATGAATGCCAAAAGCTATTTTTAAATGCAAATGGATAACTCTTGTTGTAATTTTATTACAAAATATATTAAAATTATCAAGGTAAACTTCTAAATCATATTAAGGTTTAATTTTATAATATATGTACTACTTTCGTCAAGCATTGCCTCCATTTTAGTGAGCCAACAAACTTTAGGTGCTCGTCACCAATTCTTGGCGACTTTCGTAAAAAAGATGCATTCCTCTTAATAACGGTTATGGATCATTTCTTTATTCTTCAATAAACATCAATTAATACGGGGACTCTTTTGAGACTAATCGAACGTTAGTTTCAAGAAATATGTGACCTTATTAATTTCAACTTATCTTTTCGAAGCTACTTGATTAAAAAGGATAGTTACTAAAATTCCGCGAAATTTTTGAAAAGATCACATATTCATAACAACATTTGACATATTCTTTACAAAAGTCACGGTGACTAAAAAGTAACATTTGTTGATTGAAGCCCGATGTTCACTTTTTTTGATATTTATTTAAACTAGAAGAGATCATTACCAAAATCACTGCGACAATGTTAGTAACATATAAGTTTTTTTCAAAAGGCATCAAATTCTATTGAACAAAACTTTTGACAAATATTCTCTCACAGAAGTCACAGTGACTAGGAGGGGAAACTATTCCTATGAAGGTCACCATGAAGTTATCAGTAAAATTTAAATGTACCTTTTAATGACTTAGTGACTATTCTAAGACAACATACCATTTGTACTTCAAATTATCACTGTGACTACTTAATGGAAAAATAATTTCGTTTCACAAGTGGAATAATTTCGCCTGTGACCCTTCAGAGAAGAATAAATAAATTTTAGTTCAATTATCACAGAGACAAAATAAAAGAAAAATTTGTTTTATAATCATAGCGCTAGTGTCTTTTGTAAGAAAACTAACACAAGTTTTTCTATAAAAAGTAATGGTTACTCGCGTACAAAAACTATTTCCATATTATTTTTTAAACATTGGGGGGACAATTGTAAGAAAAAAGTCTTATTTTATTTGTGACTCTCGTGCGGATTGGGCAATTTCGTGAATCGGATCGCACAAATCATGATTTCATGAAACTAGCCCAATCAATCATGAGATCAATTCATGGTTTCCTAAATCAAAGCAAGGTTTTATAAATCGAACACCCGATTTCATTAGTCAAATGCTATATGTCCCGACTCGCAACTCATGATTTCATAAATCAAAATCATGGTTCCTGTAGCCAAAGCAAGAATTCATAAATCGGACACCCGATTCCTGGAGTCAAATGCAATATGTCCCGACTCGCAACTCATGATTTCATAAATCAAAATCATGGTTCCAGTAGCCAAAGCAAAAATTCATAAATCGAACATCCGATTCCTGGAGTCAAATGCTTAATTGCATGACTCGTGACTCATGATTTCACGAGTTCAGCTCATAATTTCATGGGTTAGAATAAGCCAAAGCAAAAATTCATAAATCAAACACTCGATTCCCGGAGCCAAATGCTATATTTTATGACTCGCATTTCATGATTTCATAAATCACAATCATGGTTTCATGAGTCAAAGGGAGATTTCATAAATTGAACGCCCGATTTCATGAGTCAAATGAGTCAAATTTCATGACCCATAAATCATGGTTTCAATCGAAATTGCTCATGATGTCAGCGAAACAGTAACGCACGGAGTGCGTTACGAACAATTGGCTCATGATTTCATGAGTCTTTACTCATGGTGTATATTCATACCATGAAAATACATCCAAATCATGGAATCATGAGTCATTTTGCCCATTTTCGAGCTTTTATTTTTACCCGTGTGCGTTCAATAATTAGCGGAAAAATGGAGAATGAATTGTGTGGTGCAGGCGTTAGCAAGCATACCAACATGCGGATATCATTTAACTGCTAAAATAAGGCAGATTACAGTAGGCTGCCCACGTGGCGCGAGTACCGGAGGAGCAACCAGCGAATGTGCTTTTCAACAAGGCTTGGCAATTTTCAATAGTACAATAGTTCGCATGATCGTATTGAAACTTTCTACATTCGGTCAGATGGATAGATATATTTCTAATCAAATGCCACAAGAATGAAGACAATTCGTTTTAAACTTGACTTATAAGCTTTTGAAAAAGGACAAATTTCAAAACTTCAGAAATAGGATACTCAAGATATTGTGCTATTTCACTCCAGATGTTTGAATCCTGTGCATGTACTGGTTGTTAACTGAGTTTGACAGTTCTGTCGCAACACTAGCTTGCTTAATTTTATTTCGTTTTTGATGTGAATTATGTATGTCAGCTCACAGATTCAACAAATTATAAAACCACACTAGAATACCACCGATAATTATAAATTTACATGAATACGGTTCTCGTCTGCCGTTTTGTTTCTGATGCCGCTTTCCCACGCTCTAAGAATAAGTTAATTATGCAATCTAGATGCTGCTACCGACTAGCGTCATTTCGCAGCATCGTCATGCATAGCAGAACGGAATATGTCGGGTTGAGCCTTCCCACCGTCAGTCGGTCGCGGTAAGGCATAAAACCGGCCGCTCCAGCGAAGAACTGGTTGTTATTCTTGAGACTGTTAGAAGAACGATTTAAACCGTAATAATTACATTCTGGAGGCTGACGCATCGTGCCGACATTTCCACTTGCCATGCATAAGAAGTCGAAAGGTGAAAACGCGAGCACAGAAAGCAAGTGTAAAATTGCTTCATATTTCGTTATGTGGCTTCAGAACTGGTCAAACCAGAGTAAGTTGTTTGACTTTAGTGAGCTTGGGTAAAATATAATAAATAAATCCCCAACCATTCAATTTATGCTAATCATTGACCTTTCTTGTTTTCTCTACAAACAGAAATTCCAGCATTTTACAAGACTCTATAGCAACAGTTTTTTGAGACAAGAGCTTCTCACAAAACTCTTCGCCGCAAACGCTTTCACAGTTTTTCGTTCAGCTCGTACGAACAAAGTAACCATGTCCTACTTAACCTATACCCATTTGCAGCAGCAAATTTCCAATGTTGCAACAACAAAAAATGAAGTTTACGCCCCGACTGCTTCGGGGTAGGGGCATCGTTTTTATTTTTCTTAAATAAAATTTAGCACATACGAAACTGAACTATTCATAGACGATTTCTTATGTGAGTTCCACGAATATTCTTCATTCAGCACAAACCTGCCTCAACCAGAGACGAAGTGCGACCGTCATCAATTGAGGGACCATTCCACTGGGGACTTTCTTCCAACCGCCAAATATCGGACCATGACGGCGCTGTAGCATTATTCTCAATTGTCCATTGGGATGCGCAAATTTGGCAACCACTCACAACGCGCCTGGATTCAAAACGGACAAGACGAGAGAGGTGCAAGCGAGCAAAGGTTCGCATGATGCGCATCAAATGGCCAAAAGCGGGTCAGCCAGCAATGCGAGGGTCGTTTCACCCGATTAGCTTCGATCGGAATACCGTAACATTTGTTGCATTTGTTTATTTTTGTTTCGGTTCCAGCTGATCGTACCGAGCTTTTTACGGCCAATGGTAATTATGGGTGCGTCAAACGTGGGTTGCAACCAGAGCTACTTGGCATCATTTTGCAATTATGCAGGGGTTTTTCGTTTTTCCACAGGCATTCCATGAAAGAATAACTTGATCTACATGTTTAGAGGAAAGTATCACTCATTTGAAGATTGCAGTGAATACCTGAACGGAGTATCCCCTCTGTGAACTGCTTTGATTTCTCTTCAGCAGCACTGTAGAATTGCAGGGTTAGCTCAAATAATTGGTAATAATTGGTAAATGGTAATAACAGATATTGCTGTTCTGCCATTATTTTGTTCAATCGAAGCAAACTGCGTTCGCGTAGAGGAAGGGAAAATTATGTTCTCGGTAGATTTTTTCTCTTCTTCGTTTTTGTCGCTGTAGACTAGGGTGCCAATCATCGTATGAAAAAAAAGTGACCAGAAAATTTCAAAAAGAAACCCTATACAAAATGTTCACCTACTCGAAAAAACACCCTGTGCCAAATTTCAGCTCAATCGGACTTAAAATGGGGTGGCGCAAAGCGATTGAAGTTTGGCCTTTTTGAAAACCTAGATTTTCGGGGGGGGGGGGGGGGGGGGGTTTAATGTAATTGATCGCTAGTCTCTCCAAATAGCCTACATAATGCATACTTGCATCGAATACATTATGTTTCATTAGAGTGGTTCATTTATTTACCATAGGGTGGTTCATAATATTGTGTAAAATAAGTATGAAATGAAAAAAAAAACACTTTTCACTGAATACCAATAGAAAAATTCCTGCAAATATAATATTTGTTATGTCATTGTCGTTAGGGTGGCAATGTTGAATTGGAAAAAATACCATGTAAAATGGCAAGATACAGTCATACCTCGATATTTTATTTTCGTTACGTTATATCGAAGCGATTTTTTTTTTTTAGTTTATGCAAGAATGTTAATAGTAACTTAAAGATGCGCGAAAACCAATTTTCCATAACCTATCAGTATTTTCGAACCTTTCTTATGCACGTTTTGAAATATTTTCAGGAGTAAACAAATTTTTTTTAATTGATACAAGAGGTCACTCAAAGATGCGTGAAAACCTATTTCCCATCACCTATCAGTATTTTTAAACCATTCTTATGCCCATTTAGGACAATTTTCAACAAGCAAAAAAAAAATTTCAATTGATGCAAGACTGTTGGTTACTCACAGATGCGCGAAAACCTATGCCCATTTAGGACAATTTTCAAGAAGCAAAAAAAAGTTTTCAATTGATGCAAGACTGTTGGTTACTCATAGATGCGAGAAAACCTTTTTTTCTATCACCTATTAGTATTTTACACCTTGCTTACCCCCATTTAGAGAAAATTTCAACAAGCAAAAAAAAATTTTTTAACTGATGCAAGACTGTGAATTGTTGCTGAAGGATGCGTGAAAACCTATTTCCCATCACCTATTAGTATTTTTAAATCTTCCTTATGCCCATTATAGACAATTTTCGTATCGGTTTCATTGGTTTCAAAGCTTACTACAAACATTTTTTTGAAGCAATTTGTAGCCCAAAAACAGTGACTGTATCATTTATTTTCGATTTCAATACATTTGAAAAAGTTACGTTATATCGAGGTAAAAGTTACGTTATATCGAGTTACGTTATTTCGAGGTTGCCTTATATCGAGGTATGACTGTATTACAAAACAAATTTACAAAATGTTTCAAAACAGTACTTTGTGCGAAAAAAAATTATCTCAACCAAAATTAAGATTGTCTCGCGGAAAATGTTGGATGCTTTCATGTCATTTGCAAAATCACACACACGAGGTACATGGAATTTGAATATTTGAAAAATGTTTTCGATTTCAAGTGTCTTAAAAGTACATGAAACGGTGGAAACTGATGGAATATGTTTTTTTTTTATTTTTTTAAAAATATACTCTCTAGGACACTTGTATTTGTTCTTTCAAATGTTGTACCACACAATTTATTCGTTTTATTTACTACAATAATGTCATTTGCCAACCATTGATTGAACACACAGTGCTCTGGCTTATATAATCGGACAATAGACTGTATCGATGTTATTCAGTGATAATGAGAGTATAGGGATTTCAATCAGATACGCAACACAATTGACTCGTTGTTTCTGCGTTTGCGACGTTTTGACAGTTCGACCATACATTTTTATAGGCAAAAGATGCCATTTTGTGCTATTGGTTTAATTTTTTGAAACACAACTCATTTTTGAAAAGCTATTGAATAGGTATTGATGATTACAAATATTTTTAAGAGCCAACACGGTTCGTTTGAGCGGTGTGACGTCTTCGGCAAAGTTGTAGATAATAGTTTTGTCTTTCAAAAAAAATATATATATACTCTAATAACAAGTTATTAATTTTCTGAAAAACAATTAAACGAAGGTATGAAATTGATTATCCAAAACAGCCCATTTTAAAAAAACTGATTTTTTTAATAAAACCTACGGAAGATTACCTGAACAACGAAACCGGTCATTAAGAAATCAGAAAAAAGTTAAATTTTTTTTAATTTTTTTTTTTAACAGGGTCCATTTTTTGGAAGAACAAAGTTATTATTTACAACTTTGCCAGATACACTATGCCAATCAAATAAACCGTTTTGACTGTAAAAATTTTCTTAATTCCTCATAAAGTGCTCTATTGGAAATTAAAAATATGTCTACAGTCGAAACGGTTTGTTTGATTGGCATAGTGTCTTCGGCAAAGTTGTAGATAATATTTTGTCCTTTCAAGGAAAAATATGCCTTTTAAAATAGAATAATTGAAAAAATATTTTTTTTCCAAAAAAATTTTTTTTTTTTTCAAAATATGATAACTTTGTTTTTCTTGATTTCTAATTGATTGGATTGGTTTCATTGTTTTGGTAATCTTTCGTAGGTTTTATTAGAAAAATCGGATTTTTAAAAAATGAGCTCTTTTAAATGATTAATTTTTTTAATTTTTGAATAAATAATTTTTTAGGTGTAATTTTTTTGGAAAGACAGATTTACTATCTACAACTTTGTCGAAGACGCCACACCAGCCAAACGAACCGAAGCGCTTTTTTTTTATTTTATACTCATTTTTCACAATATTATGAACCACCCTATGCCGAATGAATGAACCACTCTAATGATACATAATGTATTCGATGCTAGTTATAGTGTATATCATTATATGTACAGGCTATTTCGAGAGACTAGTGATCAATTTCAAAAGATAAATCCTGAACATTTTGAACTCCGCCTTTTATAATTGAAAAAACGACCAGTCCCAGAGAGTCGATTTTTGCAAAAAAAAAATTTCCAGATGACACCAATTCTCGACGTTTCATGTGTTTTCAAGTCATTTGGCATCAACAAAAAATTTCGATAATTTTTCGGTTTTCAAAAAGGCCAAACTTCAATCGCTTTGCGCCACTCCATTTTAAGTCCGATTGAGGTGAAATTTTGCACAGGGTGTTTTTTCGAGCAGGTAAACATTTTGTATAGGTTTTTTTTTGAAATTCGAGATGATCATTTTGGCTGGCACTCTACTGTAGACAGTTCCGAGGAGGAAAAAACAGATGTTCCCAACACTCTTCTGTTTCACTTGCATAAATAAGTTTTGGGTTCACTAAAGCATCTCGCCAGTATGAACGAAATTAAATTGTTCAATAATATAAATTAAAAAAAAAAACGTCAAAGAAGTTAAACAGATATCTCCGTCCGCAGCTTTAGGAACCGCCTGTGTATTCAGACAAAATACTCGAAATGTGTTGGGTGAAATTCAAACAATATTATATCAATATGTTCTCTATCGCTTTGTCTGTCAGAATTCGTTTTCAGATTGTGAAACTAAGTTAGCAAACTTCAACAATAATCAATTAAAGTTACCAATAGTGCTGGGACTATCCGGGTTAAAATATCCAGATACCCGACCTCGGATATCGGACAAATATCCAAAATCCGGATCAATCGGATATCCGGATATTATCCGACAGGATATCCGGATTTTCGGATAGTCGGATATCCGGATATCCGGATATTGTATCCGAACATAGTTTAATGAGAATTATGTAAATAAATACTTACGAGGGGGTGGGGGATTGTGGAAAAAGCCATTTTTCGCGTTACATTTCATTCGAACGGGCCTAAGAGCTAGAAAAAAATCCGAATATCCGGATGGTATTTCCGGATATCCGACTATTCGATTATCCGTATCCGGATATCCGAACATCCGAATAGTATTCGTTTACACATCCGTGATCCGAGCTTCGGATAACCGGATCACGAATATATCCGGTTAAAAGTCCCAGCACTAGTTACCAATCGAGGGACACTATTCCAATCACCCCAAACCTATTTTAAGCAGTTTCCGTCTGTTTTGCAGGCGTTTTTTCTTCAGCACCCGAAGTGGCTCCTGAATGGCTGCAATATAGGTCGATTTGTTTCAAATGATCTTTGTTCACAGATTTCTTTGTGATTAACGGTATTTCTTATATTCGTAAGATAGCTAGACAATCAAAGTTTTCGTTTCCATCATTGAAATAGTCGATATTGATCGAAATGCAGGAGTTTTAGGCCTGTTTTCTTCGACTGATTAAAATAGGCGCTGCTGCTTAAGCCGTTCCTTACCCTGTATCATTCAGTGTTCAATAAGTTGAAAATATCTGAGTCGGTCATTTTCGCGATTTGAAATGCAAATTATTGGTTTGTTATTGAAATATCAAGCTTTGTTATTCATTTAGTTTTGGAGGAATGATATTTTGGTATTATTTTTTGTTATTCTAGCAACTATGTCAACAATATTAAGATCAAAATGAGGTGTACTTCCAACATCGGGTTGTGCTATTATAATGATTTTTCTCCTGCTCGGGTAATCTTTAATGTTTTTCGTGTTTGAATCTTCGGAGTGTGTTGACCAGTGTTATCCAATTGTATCAGAATTTGGCGCAAACCTGGCTTCCAGTTAGTTATTTTTCAATACTTTCTGCGCGGAAACATCGTAGATTAAAAATATTAACATGTATTCTTCTTCGGCTGAATTTTTGCCCCGCAGTGAAAGCGAACTTGCGAAATTCTGCTTTCGACAGTTCAAACTAGTTCCTGAACCCATTTCGCCAGACCTGTTCTAGGGAGAGTTTCAACTTTCATACCAAAAAAGCTATGAACTTCCTCCGTCTAAGTGTAATTTTCCGCCATTTCCGACTGACACATCTCAACCGGTTCATCTGGCAAACACTTTAACGAATGGGCATTTATTACCATTCATTAAGGAGCAGCCGCCTACTGTGCCGTGCTCGGGCGTAGCACTGATGTGACAGTTTGACAGCGTCGGCGGCGGCCGGATGAGGTGTGAAAGAGCCTGTCCATTTGTGTGTAAACAATCGCGTTTGAGTTCTGCTGCTGCTACAGCAGCAGCAGCAGCAGAGAGTCAATGAAAAAGGAAAAACGATTGCAGTTTGGAAATGGGAAAACTTCGCCGTAGAAGGCACTTTCACGTACCGGCCTATCTTTGCTGAGATATCTCTTTTAGCCGGATCAATAAACCAGCTGCGAAATGTTAGTGCAAATAATTAAAATATGCTGCCGATTTGAGAAGTCGTGCTTGTTTTCACCAACCGCGCGCGTACCGGTCAATTCTATTGACCAGTCAAGTTAGTAAAGGCATAGAAGGAAGATAAAAAGATGCATTCATTTCCACTGGGCGGCGCGGCTCTAGGAACGTGTTTCGTGCTGCGTCCGGATCCCAAGATTGGTAGATGTTGTCGGAATGGCAGACACATGTTCGCTGTTCAAGTCGGCGGACGTGGTAATTATAAATTCACTTCGTATCGGTTCATAGTCCATTGGGTTCGATCGCTGCACGAGGGAAAGGATGCACGGCCCGGCTGTAACTCGAAAGCCGGTCAATTAGCTCTTCGGACGACGGATATAATTGAACGTGGTGCGCGTGGTCCAGTTAATCCGTCCCCGGCTTCTAAGTTCGATCCAGTTTTGACGCATGAATAAGTTACTTTCTTTTCGCACGTTGTAATTACAATTTAGCACGATGCATCATGACTGGTTTTGACGGGTGTGTCGACTCTCCCTCTCTCTCTGTTTCGAATGTACATCAACCGAAAGGACTTCTACCGGTGCTGGCCCAATTATCCAACCTACTGTCCAGCTTGCGCCTGCTTAGCGCAGATGTTGACCGGACGATAGCAGCCGCATTGGGAACAGCTTTTGCATGACTATCTTCGAACAAGAAACGGATCAGCGTCGGACACGGCGAACATGCTCTTGCTGGTTACTTTTGCTGCTCGAAGCAACTAACATATCAATTAATTACCAATAGCTTACAAGTCACAGCAACCAGCAAAACAGTGATTCGGTTGAAACGCAAGACCCGGGGCGCATCGGGTTCGCAGATGCGACACCTGAAACCTGGATGGCCAATGCAGGATGGTCCGCCAACCGCCGTTGCATGGTAATTGAATGAAATAAATTGAACGTTGATCCGGGACCGATAGGCACGCGGCACGGCCTGGCGGTGGCAGCAGTTGTGAGCACTAAGAGGAGAAATCGAACTCATCGTCGTCGGGCCGCCGGGAGAACCGTACTCTCCTCGGCCGGGTGTCTGGCATTTCCGCAGTAAAAGTGGGTTGGAAAGTGTTTTTGCATTGCCCAAACCGTCGCCTATCAGTTTTCCTACCGATTGCCCCGAGTGCATTGCGCATAATTGTTAAGGTTATTTTTTTGTTTGTTTCAATTGGCAAATCGAGGGACTTGAGTTAATTACCCTATTATCTTATAGGAAAATTGGGAGAGCATTTAATTGCTGCCGTTCTGCTCATTCTCAGGGTTTTGGCGAAAATTGCAATCCGAATTTTAGTTTCTAGGAGCCAACAATTTTAAGGTTCATGTGATGAGTGGTGTTCGATAAATTGTATTAAATGTTTGAAGATTACTTAATGCAAATGACTGCGTTTTAAATAGCCCGTAAGGAAGGTCTTCTTATACACCACTTTTTCCAGCATTTCGACCTGAATTCCATTAATGGGCTTGACTACATGCTGTGTGGTAACCACATGTCAACCAAGTGCCGATCTTCCAATTTTAGCAATAGAAAGTCACGGATCATGGATCAATATCGTTCGTTGCTGACGGCTGGTGGACCCAATGATGCCACAAGCCCATAAACCACACCTTACTGTTTGTAGTGCAGAATTTAGTGATAACATCTCTAATTGTGATTTCACTAGGTCAATTATGACGACCATAAAATCGCGTAACAGGCGAGACACAATTACCACAGAGCACGAATTTGATAATAAATTCCGACGATTTGCAATCGTTGTTCATTTGTAAGTCTTTCCATGATGAAATAGCACAGTATACTCAACTCGTTTGACTTTGACAGGTGACGTCTGAGCGCCATTACATACCAACACTACCAACTCAAGCAAATCAACTTTACATACTTCTTTCGCAAGTGACTTACTGAACACTTTTCAGCGAAAGCCAAAGTTACCATTTCTGGTTGTTGTGATGTTTTTAATAATCCAACTAGAAAACATGCTTTTGTTTAAAGATCCTTGCTATAATTCCGTGTTGGAGATGTTTTCAAGCTATAATTAATGTGTTCTTAGAAGGTACTTAAATAATCTAGCTCAATTTTGTCGTGTTCAGTGTGGCAGATTTTAGGACGATAGGGACCTCAAAGCAGCGCGTTGGTCACATCGTTGATGAATGTTTACATATGGAGAAGATGTGCGCGCGAAGGATGCCGCGTGATGGCACCTATTCCCAAAGTCTCATTGTGGTGGAATTTTTCATGGAGGCTTTTTTCGAGAAGCCGAAACTTTTGAGCACTACTCCTTAGCGAAATTCGAAAATTCAATTTTCATTGCCACCCTATAGTTAACCTATTGCACGACATAAAAAACAGGATAGGTAACAGATTTGTCTGATAATGTTTTGCTAACATGCTTAAACTTAGCTAGAAAACCTGAATCAATCCATCAATGGTGAGATCTGACCTTTCTTACATGATTGCATGCACTGGTCACTTACCAGAGAGTTTGGTGTTTGTAGGTACTTGATTTGACTTTCATTCAAGTAATTACACACACACATACACATACAGTATCGACGAGCTATCCATTTAAATATGAGCAATGGCAAGACCTTTCATTTAAAACATTTTTCGTTCAGATCGAGACGTTGTTAAAATAGAAATCATCATGGCGGACAAAAATTAGCGAGTAGGCATGTTTTTGAGTTCTTTTTTCGTTTTATTTATGAATTCGATGCGATGAAATTGTTGGAGTAGATCTTACGCTTCAGGTTTGCCCAGAAATTCTCGATGGGACACAGCCGAGTGACGTCAGGCGGGTTCGCCGACTAGGATGACACATCGATATTCAGTCACTCCATCTTCTCCAACGATCGCTTCGAGTAGTGGGTCGACATCACATCCGACCGGAACATCGTGTCTTCACCCTTGATTATTTCTTGATGAACGACGCAACTTCCGGCGGGCACTTCGTACTATAAATTTCCCCGTTCATGGCTAGACCGGAGCGGAAGAAGAACGGATTTGATTTCACCTTCTCGCTGATTGTCAGCCACAGCAGCACATTCTTAAGAAACTTGGTGTGTGGGAGATCAACTTCACCTTGGAGCTCGCTTCCTTCTAATACGAATTGCCCCGCCAGTCATTGCCATCCAGGGTGAGATAGATCTCGTCATCCATCACCACGAGGCGATTTGCCGAGAAAATTGACTTCACCATCTTTTTCAACCGTTGTCGCTGTGTGACATGGCCTGCAGCTCTGAGACCAGTGGACGAGACAACCGCTTCCTGACACGTTTGGCCGGTTGAACCGTCCTCCCGGCCAGGCGCACGCAGCAATGTAGCCACTTTTCCCTCGGTTCAGCAATCTTTGGAGTTTCTCGTCGCTTACGGTCGTCGACCGTCCGGAACCGGGCTTTATTTTGATGCTCTGATTGTTTCTAATAGTGCCAAAATGTAGTAGATACCGAAACGGGAGAAACTGGGATAGACATAAAATAAAAAAGGTGAAGCTAATTACAAAACAGGAGCGGCGTGCTCGTGATTAGCCCGAGCTCCTTAGCCACTCCTTTTAAATTGAGTTTTCTTTAAATTTTCACTCGTTTTTATTCTCATTTATGCTTAGTCCGCCTCCCAGTTGGTCTCGAGGTACGATGCTGGTCTAACAAGCCAGTCGTCGTAGGTTCGAGTCTCGGCTCGGGAAAGACTGTTAGTGTCAGTAGGATCGTAGTGCTAGCCCCGCAATTGTCCTGTACACTAAACAGTAGGCTGCGAAGTCTGTGTATAACAAACAGAAGGTTGAGTTCCGAATCGGAATGTAGCACCAAGGCTTTGCTTTTGCTTAATCGGTAACTTTGTGTTCGGCAGTAGAAAACCATTTCTAACGTCGGGGATGTAAGATTGAAAATTCCTCCCAATGCTGCTATAACTTAATTGATAACTTTTCTTCACAAGTTTAAGATTTTTTTTTTAAACCTAACAATCATCACGTTATTAAGATGAATGAGGTTATTTAAAATTGGTTTGACAAGGTTCAGTACTTGGGACTAATTTACGATGAAAAACTTACCTCCAAAGAGCACATTGAGAGTTTACAAGCTAAGTGCATTAAATATACAAAATGTTTATATCCTCTCATTACCAGAAATTCTAAACTTTTTTGTAAGAATACTTTATGCTGTACCGATCTGGCGAAGTTGTTTTTTCACAAGGAAGAGAACCCTTTTTTCACTATCACGCGACCAGATAATAAGGGCAGTAATGGAACTTAAAATTGTTTGTCGCTCCAAAGATCCAAATAGAAATCTGTGAAGGCATTTTATAGAAATGAAAACATTCATGAATAAGACGCAAGCAAACTTTCGCTGCCATGCACAAGTCACAACCGTTCATCAATCAGTTATATCTCTGGCGGCACGTTCTGCACAGTAATTACACTAATGGTAAAGACATCTTTAAGTACTCATTTAGAGCCCCTGAAAGTCAGCGTGAAGTAGAATGTCATTTTACAGAAAGCTGTTCCATGCGAAAATAAACAAATCAACTTTCTGCGGGTTTGTCAGAGAAATCCCGCTACAACTTACGGTGCGAGACACTATCTCGAACGTGTGTGTGTGTAATCATAGAGCGATTTTACCTTTATGTCTCGTCTTTAGCTAGATTACTCGACAACTTTATTCACTCCCAGCAACGCGCTGAGCTGCGACGATGACAGTTGAAAAGTGGCTCGTTCGTAAAATTGATGCCATAACATAACAATTAAATCTACTGTTGTGGGCTCGTACGGCTACTGACAACGCCATGTCAAGCGTGTGCCAGGCCAGCCTTCGCTAAACACCGCTGATGATGCGCTTCCGCAGTAATGATATATAATTTCACGATTGCGATAATGCATATTTGCCATCACTGCGACGGGAAAACAATGCTCATCCCCAGACCCAGACACTAATGCGTCCAACCATGCTCTGGGCTGGGTTAACCTCCGCGTCTCATATCATCATGCCGGAGGAGAATTGAAAGAAAGTACCCTCTAACATACTGTGCTGACACTGCATGTCATGTCATGACCCAATTCGCACACTCTGTGGCCACTTCGTACGGACCAGGAAATGCCTCCCGCCTGAATGGCTGGCTGGAGCTGGAGCAACAATAGTAATGGATGACTATTGATCTATTTTGTTGGTAATTTCTCACGTAAGCTATAATTAACCTTCAATGGGGAAAAGGTTATTGCTTGCAAATAACTCTCTTCACTATTGGGAGGAGGGCATAAAGGCAGAAAATTGATAGTGCTCGTAAGATACTGCATATAAACAAAATTACACTTGAATAACTGAACTACTAACCAGATTGACTCTCTTTGTTGTTTGGTACACGATCAAGCTATCACTCTCCACGGGGGAAACTGGTCAATCGGACCTCTTCCGCTGGCTCCTCCATTTGAAACACAACGCCATCGCAATAAATAATGCAGATCATTATGTAGGTAGTGTAATATGTTCCATGCTTTTTTCCACTGCTTCTCGTGCCCAGTCAGTCAACTTTTTACTGTCTGCTGGCGGGTCTGATGGCCGTCAATTTACCACAACCCGTGGCAGTTCTGCGTAATCAGCCTAGCTTCCGAGCGGATGCCCGCTGTGTCCAGGAACCAGAAGTTGAAACCGGTGCTGGTGAAACGAATTATGCAGATCATCTTATTAAAAATGAAATATGGTGCATTTAGCCACGTTCTGTAACGTTAATCACCTCGGAATGGCGGCGTGTACGTGACCATAAAGTAGCCAATATGGTTAGAGATGGAGCCGTTGGTATAGTCGCTTGTGCGTAGAACGGAACCGGAGTTAAGCATTGTTGCTGGAGTATGCAACCGAAACTAATTCGCGTTTCAGATCTGAATATCAAAACTTTCTACTTCTCTAAATAGTACTCTAGATCACATGAAAACTTTAAACACGTGTACAGTTAATGTTTTCAATGCAGTTGACAGCACCGGATTTCCTGGCTACTGCGTTTTTAATTAGCAATTCAGCAATTATATCGAGTGACAGCCTATAACAATTATTATTCCCTGAAATGCCTACTTGCAGTACAATTTGTGCAATGATTTTGTTCTTCCGGGTAATTTACATCGCTTTCTCAATTATCAGTATGTCATATAAACGCGTTCGCTTAATTAACCTCTAGAGATGAAAAAATGCCAACAGTTTGCGTATGATACCTATTTTAATACCACTTCTTTCTTTTACTTACAGGTAAGAGAACGATAAATCAGTGAAACTGTGAAATAATGATGCTTTCCGGGCTTCTACACAAACATAAAAACGCGCGCGCGTGAAATGCGCCCAGGTAGTTAATTTATTATATCGAGGACAACATAAAATGCTCTGACCTTTCTTCACTCGTCAGCACTCTTGTAGGATCATGCAGATTTTTTTCTTCGCGCCACAGTCACAGTTTGTCACTGTTTCCGCGAGCAAATAGGTCAAGTAATTTCGAATGTCGGAATAATTAACGGGAGACACGAACGAGAGACTGTGATGATAGTTATCTTTATGCTGTCGGTGGTCATTTAACAAATCATGCTTTATGTATCTAGTCATGACTGTTTTAAAATATGATAATCTTTTATTAGGTTTATTCCATACTTTCATACTTCAACCGATAGACGACTTTGGAATAATTAAGAACTGTGGATGAATTTTCCGAAAATAGTGAAATTATTTTATCAAATCAGTTAGTATCGATAGACACTTCCTTTCTTCTGCATGAATATGTTAAAACAATACATAAACTTAACGAGCTCTCCTTAGTATAACAGCAGTTAGGTCCACAACTCTAGTTTGATTTTTTTCACACAAAGCTATGGTATGCATAGAATTTTAATAATGATTATTATCATCATCAGTAATACATTCCTTTCGTCGAGATAACTAGGAGTCTTGTCTCTTTTACAGTATACAGAAGTATGTTAATTTGAGAAAAAGACCAAATCTTTAATATAAGGAATCAAAATTAAGGCCTGCAATCCCGGTGCTTCCCTCATTCCCCTGCTTCCATTCAGCTACCGAATCATAAATTCAAGACAAATTATTAACATTATGGGTAAATGCTCTCGGCTGCATGCCTGCGCCTCAGTCTGTATCTGCTTGCCGATGCAGTTTTGCCACTCCACCGTCGATGGCTCTGACAATCGTGAGCTGCGACGAAAACATTGTTTCGTGTGTCTTTCTATCCACAACGAAGGTCTGCAGTGCCACCGTGAACATCAACAACGGATAATTATCGCGCACAAAAACATAACCTTATCGCAATCAACTGATCTTCGAGTGGATCTTCATGGAGGGCAAGGTGAGAGCAGATCTTCACATGCCTTCGTAATACAGCGGAGAAACTATGTTCGCCTCCAAACAATTACCATTTATAAAACAATGCGCTTTTTCGCGAGCTCGATTGGTTCGGAATATGGCCGCCAATGGCTATGCAGTTCACGGGAGGGTGCATCACGTCGATGACAATGATCGTCACACGCTAACAAGACGAGGAATCTGATCGGATCTGATCTGATCCGGAAAACTTTCCCTCTCGTTGCGTCCAGGTGGTATGGAAGTTGCAATTGTAAGAAGCAAACAGAGCAGAGAGCTGCTTCCCGGTTGGATGGGAAAAATGGCAAAAAATAACAATGATGTCATAAATTACACCTTTTATAATTGCTATTGAAAGCTGAATTTTTATAATGGGGAATGTAAATGGAGGATAACTTTTGCCACTGGATAGGGGCAATTAATCCTATTGCAAATAGACGAAGTACATTAACAAAAAAAAATCACATTAAGGCTTTCGAAAAGTTGACCTCTATCCACAGCCTGGAATGTAGGTTACCCGCGAATCCCCGTAGGTGAATGCGCTGTGGCGGCAACCATTACTGAAACTTTATTCCATCCATCAAACTGCTGAAAAGTGGGTACTTTTCAACTCCACGAGCAACGCACCGGCGATGAGCTTGAGGACACAAAAAATATCAAGTAAGCAGCATCTTTATCGGCAAATCTCATTAAGATAAGCACCCGGCGAGCGTCTAGAAACCGTGTTCATCACCGCAGGCGTAACTTTCTTGTGGATTCCTGACGAAATTAGAAGACGGGCACGCGGAGCGTGATTTGACTGTCAAATTTGGAGCCAAGTGTGCCTGCGGGAAGAATTCAGTCCGTCCGACCGTGGGCCCACTCTGAGTCATGCCAGCCTAGCTGTGTGCAGCGTTTAGCCTTCTAGCTGTGGCCACTGAGAGCGGAAAGGCACCCCGGTGCGGAACCGAACAAAGCGGGTAAATTGTGTGCAGTGTGAATAGGAAATTCATGTAAATTGAGAGATTGTGTGAAGTAACTTTGGCTGGGAAGAAATTTGCGCCTTCGTTTTTTTACAACATGTTAATTAATGTTCGGTACATTCGTGATACTTCCTGTCTCATAGATTGAGCTGAAATGGAGAGGGTGTTACGGATGTTTTTGTCGTCTAGCAATTGAAGTGCTACATTGTAACAAACAAATAACGACGACGTTCTGTAGAACTAGTTGGACTCCTGGTATCTTTTGACTGTACGGTATACAAAGCTTTTGCACACACTTAAATCGGACAGCTCACGAACTATGCCCTCCTGCCGTTTTCCAGCTTGAAACACGATAACGACAGCACTACGCATCACGGTGTGTCCGAAGTGCCGGATTATCGTACTTTAATGTAGGGGATGATTGTACAAAACGCACCAGTTAAGCATTTGCGCGATTTACAGCGCTTCAAAACATTTCAAAGCGACATTGAACGTGTAGGATGATTGTAGGATCTATTTATTGTATGTTTATGGCGATGTTTATTATAAAATACTCGATTTCAATGTCTTTTTTGGTAAAAATTACCATTGCCGCCAAACAAGCCCGTGACCAAAACGCACCACAACAAAGGTCAGTATGCTCCAAAGCAGTAGGCTAATATGCCACTAGCAGAAATCAGCACGCGAAGTGAGAAGCGCTTGAAGTCTCGAAAGTAAAATAAAAAATAATGGAACACGATCTAAGTTGTCCAGCAATCTCCTGCAAGCTCTTCATAGTGCATTCTGCCCCAATTTTAATTTTGATTGTTTTTAGATAAAAGTTGACGAAAGTTGGTGAAATAATTTGAAATACTCATAGTATTATAAACTCCAAAAGTGTAAAGGTTAGGGAAACCATAGTTTTTTGTGTTATTTACAAGTCAGTTAATCATAAAAGCTTAAATAAAATTCATGAATAATTACATGTTGGACAGAGCCACAGCCAATTGCACAGTTTTTTGAGTATTTTAGTCATCATGGCACCCTTTTTTATATGAGAACTGTAGATAAGCTGGGTTTTTATGAGAAAAGCGAAGAATTTCATCATAAATAGCCACATGTGTTAGTATTTTGGGGAATTAATAGCATGGGCCATCTTACCTAACTGGTGCGTCTTGTACGGTTCTCCCCTACCTCGGATTTTCTTTCACCCAAAGTTAGTTTTGGTTCTGACCTTTCAAAATTGGCTGGTTTTAAAAAAATCCATCGGGGGAAATTTGAAATAAATTGATTTGAATTTTTAGTGCTTTTTCAACCTAAATTTTTCGATTTGATTGGTGATCTATACGAATCGTGTAACATCAACATGTAGAAAATTGAGTTCCATTTCAACTACCTGCATTTCTTTGATGAAAAATTTTTATTTTTAACCGAATCGCTTGCAATTACAGCCCCCCCACAATTATGGATCACTTAAAAAGATGTTTGAATTCAAAAAAATCATTTCTGGCCAATTTTATTGTATATAAGTAATCTATAAATGTTTTTAGTTACAGAAATATGTATTCTTTCACTTGATTGAGTATTTGTTTCATGTTTTATAAATATTTCTCAGAAAATATATTTATTTTATTACAACTCATCGAATACAAAATTATGGATCACTTTTCAAAGCGATCCCAATTATGAAACAATTTACATCATATTTAACAGTTTTCGGCAATGAATTTATTTAACGAACCTTATTGAAATTATGTATAATGAAGAATTGCCATGTTTCATATCGTTTTAAAGATCTCACATGGCCTGGTCACATTTTATGTGACTTTCGAGGTTGCAGTAAGAATGAGAGTCCAGGTATGTCGCTCCCGAAGGTAGCGATGAACCGTTCCATATGGTATATCATAACTTTTTGCCGCTTCACGTAGCTTTCCCGTCCCACTTGCTTTGAGAACAGTATTTTTCAAAGACTCAACACTGTTTAGAGCCCAAAAGAAGTTGATAGAGTGTTTTAACTGGTTAAAATCATATTTGAATCGAAGTGATTCATAATTGTGAGAAACTACCTTGTCTTGGTCCCTATCATGAAACAATAAGAGAATAACCTATTTTTATAGAAAAATCGCAATCAACCATCAACATTTTGGTAAATCGTGAAGAACTCACCCTGACTTTTGTTTATTAGCTATTTTTTGCCCGAGAATTAGCTATTATATCACATAGAAACCTTATGAATGAGGAGCGCGCTACTTTCGCTGACTGAGAAAAACGATAAATACTTTAATAGATTGTAGATTACAATATTAAACGCTTATAAAAAACGTATCTATCTTGGGATAAAAACGATGTTTTCTTTGTTCAAAGCTAGCAAATATGATATGTTTTAATGTTGCAACAATGCTACGTGCCTTCACACAGTTTTTTTAACTGAGTCAAATAACATAAAACACGAAAGTGATCCTTAATTGTAAGAGATCCATAATTGTTGGGGGAGTGTATACATAATAAAATACGTCGAAAGTTGTAGATTTTATTCTGTCTGACTTCATGTTTTTGTTACACAAGGTCATAAAAACTCAAATGTTTTATTCCTGGTTTATTTTTTTTAGGTGGTTAAAACATACTATAGTATACAATATAGCAGCTTCCGCAAAGAACTTTGGGATACTTTTCACTATCTTTGTCGCATTCGAGAATGAAGCACTGTTTATGGTTTTTATCAGCGTATTATGTATCAATTTAGGTTGTTTCACTTTTTTGAAACACAAAAGACATACTTTAGATTGATTTTGTTCATGTGTTTTCTTCATTTTGTACAATCTACCGAAAACAACTAGATGAGCCGTCGTTTGTTTTAACATTGTCAAAACGGTTTGTTTATAACACTGTTTCACATGTGTTGTAAATCATAGCAATCACTGATTTTTTCACATGCACCATAGCAACCAAGGTTACTTTGCAGTGAGTGAATTCCAAATGCATATCAACCACTAGTATATAAATGTGTTCGGTTTTTTTTCGTAATGTTTTTTTTTTTCAATACCTGTGTATATATCTCAGTTTTTCTTCAACATGTAATCTAAAAACCTACTAGGAAAGCTATTTTAAGCTTAAGATTGTGATGAAGTTATTTATTATGAACGTTATCAGTGTATTTAACATTAAAAATTAGTATAATTCAAATAAAAAAATACATAAAAAATTTACATCAATTTTATTCAATTTTCCCCCGATGGATTTTTTTAAAACCGGTTGATTTTGAAAGGTATGGACCCAAACTAACTTTTGGTGAAAAAAAATTCGAGGTACATTAAAGTATGATAATCCGGCATTTTGGACACACCGTACGCATCTGTTCGAGACTAGTGCTGGGACTTTTACCCGGATATATTCGTGATCCGGTTATCCGAAGCTCGGATCACGGATGTGTAAACGAATACTATTCGGATGTCCGAATATCCGGATACGGATAATCGAATAGTCGGATATCCGGATATACTATCCGGATATCCGGATTTTTTTTTTCTTTCTTTTAAGCCCGTTTGAATAAAATGTAACGCGAAAAAAGGCTTTTTCCACAATCCCCCATCCCCTCGTAAGTATTTATTTACATAATTTCTCATTAAACTATGTTCGGATATAATATCCGGATATCCGGATATCCGACCATCCGAAAATCCGGATATCCTGTCGGATAATATCCGGATATCCGGTTGACCCGGATTTTGGATATTTGTCGAATATCGGATATCCGGATATTTTAATCCGGATAGTCCCAGCACTATTCGAGACCCATTTTTCCTAGTAACACTCCATTACAAAAGTAACACGTACATCCACTAATAGCTGAGACACAATTTAAATAAGGTGACGCAGCTATTAGTGGATGCAGTTTCGTGAGCAACGTAATAATGAGTGTTGAAGTGATGTAGCCGTTCCATTGCCGGACCCGGTACTTTAAGTTGTGTGAAAATGTCTGATTTTGTGCCAAATAATCGTTATTTGCAGGAAGTGTTACTTTTATCATTTCGCAAGCTGACTCGGCGAACTTCGTCCCGCCCATTTTTGTGTTTGATTAAGAAATTTCAAATATTCCGAATTGATTGATTCCTTGCGATTCGTTTACAGTTTGTAAATGCACAATGAATCGGTCATAGGATATGACAACATCCTCGCCTTTTGGTTGCTTTACCATCACCTCGATTCTAGAAATATCCATATTGCGTGGTATTCGGTCATTTTCAGCTGTTTTTTTCTGGCATCAATCATTCATATTAGGTGGTTTTCACTTATTCAAAATGGTGTCCAGGCTCAATGCTTGGCTTCTATGCATCATTTCGATTACGAGAATATCCATATTGAGTAGTAATCAGTCATTTCGGATGTTTCCTAAAAGTTGCCATTTTTCAACTCAAAATGGTGTCTGAGATTTTTAGCTCCTTGCATCATTCCGGTTCCGAAAATACTCATATTGGATGATATTTGGTCACTTTAGGCTGTTTTCCACAAACCCAAGGGGGGATCTTGGATTTAAAAATGGCATGTGAAATCTATTTCTGGTCTCTGAGCGTCATTCTGATTCCGGAAATATCCATATCGGATGGTGTTTGGTATTTTTCAGTTGTTTTCCAGAAACCGGAAGTCGCCACTTTAGAATTCAAAATAGTGTCTGTGACCGACTTTTAGCTTCTGGGCATCATGTTGGTTCCGGAGATACTCATATAGGGTGGAATGCGGCAATTTTTGGCTGTTTGAAACCGAAAGTTGCCATCCTACAATTTAAAATGGTATCTAAGGTCGATTGGTGGCATCATTACGATATCGGAAATACCCATATTGGGTGTTATTCAGTTACTTTCCGCTGTTTTTCAGAAACCGGAAGTAGCCACATTGAATTTTAAATGGCATTTGGAAACGTCCTTCTGGTTTAACCCACTCCCGGCGGGTGATACCATATCAATATCATTGGAGCAGAGGTTAGGCGGATGCCTACCACCGTTTTGGTGAAAATGTTGCATGCTTCCTATATGTACACGCCCAACATAAATTTCGATCAAAGCGCTCGGGGGTTTTACGTCACAAAGTTTGTTTCGCAAATTGAAATCCGTTTATTTCTGTGGAGTTGAGTGCATAAGTTTTGAAATGCAAAGTTTGTGTGTTCCCAGCACTTCAAACCAGAAGACTTCTAATGCCGGTATCTTGTCGGTCATCGATCGTGTCTAGTTAAAAATGGTAAAGTAATAATCACTTAAATACGTACTCTGGTTTTACAATCAAAATAAAATTTTCAGCCGTTCCAACTATTCGTACGCTAGCTGATAGAGATCCGTCTGGTAGAAGCCTGCGAGGTAAACGTAAGGCACAGGCGGAACTAATAGCCGAGTTATAATGCTCAGAATCTCCAAAAAGTCACGAAACACTGACTTCACCTTCACCAGTATTGGACAACCGCACTGCCGCTCATGGCAAGTCCGTCCCAACTGCATTTTTATCAATTTTAATTTTATTAGTGGAATCATCACCTTCTTATATCTACTTTCGATAGAACACATACTTTTGAACACTTTGTTCTGAGAAACTATGAAAAAAATAGCAAGTCAGTTTGGCCCATAGCAAAAATGATCGCAAGTCGGTCCCATAGAAAAAATCATTGCAAGTCAGTCCCACAGTCAATAATAATTATGAAACATATGATATTTACCACAATTTATGGTCTTCAAAAGTGATGAAACTCAGTGACATCTCAAAGTTTATTAAACTTTTGATAACATTAGTTTTCATATAACAACGAAAGGGGGTCAATGGGGGGAGTACCCTGGTACCCACAAATTGAAATTCGTGTAACTTTGACAATTTGCATTCCATTCCAATAATTTAGTACCAAAAGATTCAGTACCTTTTCTACTTTTAAATTCGTGCCAGCGGTGTCCCAATAGAATTTCTTTGTTGCTGGAGATCAGGTTTTCCGGGAATATGTTCCGGAACTGAGGAATTTTATGAATATTCGAACAGAACCTTACAGTTATTAGTTGAAAGTTCTTAAAAATACTTCCACAGGTCATTTTTATGGTTTTGGGTGTTATGGTGATATGCTTTCAAATAGTTCTTCCGGAACAGATTCGGCCGGGGCCTCTAGTGGCCATAGAAACGTTGAAATAGTACAACGTCGCATACCATCCTATATGGGTATTTTCAAAACCGAATACCATCAGACGCCATTCTGAAATTCAAGATGTTGCCTCCTGGTTCCCGGAAAACATAGAAAATTGTCCGAAAGCCACCTCATAAGAGTGTTTTCGGAATCGGGACGGTGTCTAGAGACCTATAAACGACCATAGAGACCCTTTCTCATTTCCAAAATGGCGACTTCCGGTGTCTGGAAGAAAACTAAAATTGCCCGAATACCGTCGAATATGGGTACAGTCAGGTTTCTTTTTACGCGAGGGATACGTACCTCGTAAAAAAACCGCGGTAATTCGAAAATCCGCGTAAAAAACTTCGTAAACAATATCCGCGTATAACAAAAAACCGCGTAAAAAAACTTGACTATATTTCTGGCATCGCGATGATGCTCAGAGACCGAACATCAACTCCAGATGCCATTTTGAAATTTAAAATGGTGACATCCGAGAAATTTAAAATGATGACTTCCGAGCACATAACGGTTAAAGCATTTTCTCTTGCTGATTTCCAGAGCTTATTTTTTGTAGATGTTAGCATTTAGATTATGCATAAATATTTTTATAAGAAAGTTATCTTCATTTGCACCACTACCGAATTCCAAATTCCCACATCAGTTGTTTTCTTCCAATATTGACTTCTATGAAAATGTATGATACAGTGAAAATACACTGTATTTATTGCTCTGACAGAAGATATCAGTGAGGACATTTTCACAATCATGATTACAAGTAACGAGTGAGGAAACTGGTTTTGAAATTTAAAAGTTTGTTGAAAGTTATATTCCTCGTTTTTTTTTAAATAAACAACGCATTTTGTGCTGCTAAATTGGTTCCTTGGCGAAGTATTTATCAATTAGTAAGATTTTTGCTCTGGTAGATTATACCAGAAAAGTTTTTTCTCGACACTTATCACCGGTTGAATAACCTTCAGCATAGCCTCCTTCCGATCTGGGTCAACTCCATTTGGAGCTTTCTGATAGGACAGATTTTTCTCTAGTGAAAAACCTTCCGCATTTATCTCCTTCATTTGTTTCTTTGTAAACAAAAAACACCGTTTCATTGCGCCATCGTCGGAAACTGTATCGACATACTGAAGCTCCAGGCTCCCTTTGGTAAACTCTATTCTTCGTATTTTATCAATATATGGTCGCGGATGACAGTTATTCAAAACGTATTGAGAAACGGTGAATTTAGTTTTAAAAAACGTCTCTGCTGTCATGTCAAGTACATCGGTGCTTTTTTTGGCAGTTTTCACGGCGTTGCAGAAATCTTCGTAGGTGACGGGTGGGTTCTTCCTCATGCTGGCTTCCACTGCAGCGTGAAAACTATCCGCCGCCATGAAAGTGTGTCCGCTCTCAAAAAACTTTAGCACAACTTTCTCCAACTGAATTTTTTTTGAATTAATTAATAAAATTAGATGGAGAAACAAGTTCCAATTCTTATTTTGTGCGGAACAGTTGTCCAGCCACAAGGTCAGATGCTTCTCGTTGCCAAATCTGTTTAGGACTCTGTGGAAAGCATGAAAGAATGTCATAAGCAGATCTCCCGGCGATTGATTCATTCCACAGACAAGCCACTACAGGAACGAGTTTAGCGTATTTGCCTACCGGCGCGAATGTCTCGTTGTACGCTGATAAGCGTTGAGCAAAAACAATCGACTTCAAACCATCAAGCCGGGGCAGCTGGATTACCTGTAAACAGTGAAACATAGACCTTATGAACATCTATCAAGAAAAGCAATGCCATTACCTTTTGTAAATCAACAGCGAGTACAACGTGGTTTGGTTTTGCATTTTCACCATCCTCTCTATATGCTTTTCTAGACACTTCTGCGTTACGAAGGTGAACTTGTTGTGAGTCGCATATCGAACAAGGCATCTCATCGTGTGGGACAGTATCTTTATGACCGGAATCTTTTCTATGCTGCTCGGCTGTCACACAAGATTCGCATTGCTCATGTCCCAGTTTTACGAGTGAGATATTCATCTTCTTCAGGATCTTCTCCGTGAGGTCGGAAGGCAAATATAATCGGTTTGGGGCGTGTTCCCTTCTGTAGTGCGAGATAGTCGGTTGATACGACAGAATGTGTGCTCTAACTGCATCACGCTCGGACAAATCCCGTTCATGCTTGCCACGCTTCGAGACTACTGCTCCATCAGGATTAACTGCAAAGGCTCGGTAGATAAGATTTCTGTGAACAAAATATCCAGAATACATATTGTTCAGGATACAAGATTATTAAGCAAAACGATTCCTTACCCACAACCATCTCCATACCCCAGTGTATTTAATAAAAACTTCCGGCACACCGAAACAAGCTCACCACCAGACGACTTAAGGCTGAATAAATAGCTATGATGCTTCATTGCTTCTTGACCAGAGTAGGTGTTCCGTTTGCGCCTACGTACAGGAACTTGCTGTACTCTTTCCCGAATCAACGATGTATGCTCATCCATGCTTACGTTCCAAAAAAATGTATCCTCGTCAGATCTCTCATCCTTAGAAAGCCTCGTGAAGCACTTCCTTTTACAGTTACAATCAACTAGTTTTTCTGCGTGACTTACACGCCGTTTCTTGGCAGCCTGAGCCGCTAGCTGTTGTTTCTTAGTCCTCTATGCAGAGCGGTCCACGAGCATCCAACCTTGGTTCTCTGTTCAATTTAAATATTATTATAGTATTTGTACCATTCAACTAGTACATACCTTTGAGTTACAGAGGCTGGCGTGGGTTGTACGGTTCTAGAAGTGATTTCTTCATCGGAACTTTCATCAGAACTGGCATAAAACTTGATTAACTCCAGTCCGGACATTTTCAACCGTTCGCTCAATTGACAAATCGTTATGCTGATAGTTTATTTTTCATCACCGGTCATAGGTGGCTTGCTATCATTTTGGCTAGGTATCGTAAGAGTAATGGCATACGAGTCCCAGCTAATGTTTTTCAACATAATTTAATCAAATTTTGCTGTTTATGCATGTTTTATGACGCAAAAGTGTTTATCTGCCATTGCAGCATCAAATTCTGTTGATGGTTTTGATTAAAAAAACATACAGGAGCGAAATTTCTCCAAAAGCGTTATGATCTTTAATAGCTATTTTCTCATTTGCACAAAAACGCAAATGGGACGGACTTGCCATGAGCGGCAGCGCAGCAATAAAAAAAAACCAACAAATTGGTAGTTAATATTGTAGAAGATGCTGTAGTACCAATGGATAAAATCGTTCACTGCGCCCAGCGTATAAGTCAAGTAGGGTAGTTTGGGGTAATTTGGACCCCTGGGGTGAAATGGACAGGTGCTTTATCTTGGAAAGTATTACATTTTTGGGTTCCATGTACTACTTCATCCTTTCCTTGAACTACTAAACCCTAACTAATATAAAAATTTCATGGTTTGCTGTGACAGGTGCACCGCAGTGCCAAAGTAAACAAAGGAAACATCAATAGTTGATTTTGCTGTAAGTTTTACGCTTCTGTATTTAAGGTTTTTTTGAGATTTTCTTCGTTGTTTTCAGTGCAATGAGCTTTGCAGCTGTGTTTGTTTAGTAAAAGAGTACATTTTAATGAAAGATTGCGATAAGTTTGACCGAAAATAGTGGAAGGAATTGAGTTTTTAGAACAGCGTCCTGTTTGGGGTAAAATGGACAGTTTTTTGGGGTGTTATGGTCAGGTGAGTTTGAAGTAAATTCTTTTGTCGGACTGATGCCGCGGGCGTATAAAAACGAACGGATAGACGGCGGTGTACAAACAATGAACTGTAAAAAGTGTTGCAGGCAATCTGGGATGATTTATCTGTACAAAAAGTGTTTTCTGAACAAAAGTTGGAAAAACCTAATTTTTTTTTCTAAAATTCTTGAAAATGACGTATCATGCCAATTTTTGGGTGCTGAACTCATTTCCGATGTCCGAAAATGTTGTTCCCCTAAAATGCCGTGAAACCTTTCTTATTATCAGATTTATTTTTTTGTTCAGATCATGTTCAACATTGGTATACTTGTTCTTTATCGAAAAACTTTATACCCGTATTTTTTTGTTTGGTCCTTAGTGTGATCCATTTTGGATTAAAGTTGCCAAAAATCGGCAATCATTTTTCAAAAAAATTGTAACTTTTGAGCCGTTTGACCGATTAAAAGATTTAATGGAAAATTTAAGGAATTTGATAGGCCTTTCAAGGAAAAATAAGAAATCGTACGTCAACGTACATTCGTTATATATTTTTCCGTTTCGCGAATTCGGGATTAACGGATTTGGAACGACGATATGCAAACCGGGACCCAAAAATTTGAAAAATACGGTTAATTTCATATAGGCTGTTGATTTTCCGATTATTCCTAACTGTTTCACGAGACTGTACGGTACACAAGAGTTCTAAAAAATAACATAGATTTCCCCTCAAAACGAAACTCGTTGATCCAAAATCAGATCAAAATTGAGGGAATCAGGTAATCGAAGTTAAGCTCAAAATTGTGATTTTCGAACATAAAAATCATTGAAATTTCCTGACACAGCAACATTCAAAGTGCTGCCAAAAATTGGTATATCATCCGATTCTCATGAAACTTACATCACACATATACTGACACACACACATACACACACATAGACAGACACACACAATCACACACACATACACACGCACACACACACACGCGCGCGCACTCACACACATGCACACACACACAAACGTGCGTGTGCGACACACGATCGCATACTCAGTTTCTAGTATGAATAATTGGAGAAGGGAAATTTTTTTGGCCTACTGTGGAACCACTGTGCAATGCCTAAGAATTGCAGTTATCATTCCATATGCTTGATACCACCTTCTACTGTGTATTAAGCACCTATTGATACTATAAAACTCACATTTTTTACCCTGTCCACATCCATTTTCACCCCAAACGATTTTTTTATGTCCGAAACTCATAATTTTTAGTTTAGTTATTTTTTTTGTTCTTTTGACCTTAACATCAAGGTTTTTTCGTGCAGAAACATAGAAAAACGATCAATATTACTATAGTACATTACGTTTATGGGATAGAAAAAACAGGTCACGAAATAACAGGAGTTTTCCTTAGGGGGTCCAAATTACCCCAAACTACCCTATTGGGAATAGCTTCACAACAACGTCCAGTACACCAGGAAACCGAAGATGCAATAAACTGTGTTCAGTGGATTCAAAATAACAGTTTCGTCAAAGAAACTAATGATGTATTGAAACTTGATTGCCAGTTTTAAGGGATATGTGGCCTGGATGTTTTAGCGGACGCAATTGAATTGTCAGAAAGATTCGTCATACCCAACAGTATAATTGAAAACAGCGCGAATCCGCTTGGTGAGAAGAAACCTATTTACGAAGCACCTCAAACAATTAAACTGCTAAAATCTGTCATTTTTCATCTGAGAAACACCATCCGAAATTTACAATTGAAGGTTTGGAATATTTTTGAGTTTTTCATATCAATTACTTTTGACGTGGGACTACGTCTTTCTTCACTATACTAAGGTACCTTCTGGGAAAACTGGATTGAACATGTAACGTTTTTGGTTGGCGGAATGGAAGATTTTAGATGCGAATAGCGCTCAAACAACTGTTCCGATTTCAATAGGTAATATACTGTTGGAAAGCTAAAACATACAAGATTTGTATAACATGATATTTTCAGTTACCATTTTCTTATTACTCCGTGAAAATTGCGGGAAAGTTTGAAGGTCGAATATCCACATACATTTTTCATACGATTGGTATATTTCCCTAACGCAGACTTCAAAAACATAGACGAAATGATTTCACGCATTCAGTCATTAGCTAGCAATGCCAGCCAATTGGCATCGCATTCATCACCCATCGTAAACGACGAAGAAAGAAAGCAGAGATGCTTTCACGTGATTGGTTCTTCCCCCAATCACCCAAGTTCCCCACCCCACACTGAGTGACACTATAAAAGGACATTTCGTGTCGAGAGAAGCTCATTCCCTGGTCGACCGTCAAAGCGAACAGTTCGGCTTCCCTTCGATCTGAGTTGGACCCCACCAGTGGTAATCTAATTCAGATATCGTTGTTGGAATACAGCCCGAAACTGGACGTGATCGGCACTGGGCTGGGGACCTTTGGAAGCCGTTGGAAGCAGCGTTGCCACTAAGTTTTGAATAAAATCTGGCAAAACGAAAATAAAAAGTCTGGCAAAAATCTGTCACTCATTTTTCGGGTAAAATTCCTGGCAGAATTGAAGGTGATGACCTTTTTTTGCTCTCGCCGGGTGTTGGTAGGTAAAGGCCAGGCACGGTCGTTCTCGCAATAATGACCTTTTTGCGAGACGACGCGGATGAAATCTGGCAAATATCTGGCTCATTTACAAATATCTGGCAGATTCTGAGGTTTATCTGTTTGTCTGGCGCGCAAACAAAAATCTGGCAAAATCCAGATTTATCTGGCACAATGGCAACGCTGGTTGGAAGGGACCATTGGAAGACTTGGAAGCCGTTTGGATGCTGCCGATAGTAATTTGTGTAGGTATAGTGTGTCGTATACCAAGTGTGTGTGTCTGAGTAGCGTTGGTGAGTGTATGTGTGTGTGAGAAGCGTTAGCGTGTGTGTGTGTGTGTGTGTGTGTGTGTGTGTGTGTGTAGCGTTAACGTGTGTATATGTGTGTGTGTGTGGGTGTGTGTGTATGTATGTGTGTGTGAATGTGTATGTGTCTATGTATTAAGTGTGAATGTGTGTGTGTATGTGAATGTGTGTGTGTATGTGAATGTGTGTGTGTATGTGAATGTGTGTGTGTGTGTGTGTGTGTGAATGTGTGTGTGAATGTATGTGTGTTAATGTGTGTGAATGTGTGTGTGTCAATGTTTGTGTGTGTGAATGTGTGTTGTGAGTGACGTGTGTGTGAATGCGTGTGTGTGTGTGTGAGTGACGTGTGTGTATGTGTGAGTGGCGTGTGTGTGTATGTGTGAGCGGCGTGTGTGTAAGTGGCGTGTGTTTGTAAGTGGTGTGTGTATGTGTGTGTAAGTAGCGTGGGTGTGTCTAAGAAGCGTGTGCTTGTGAGTAGTGTGTGTATATAGCGTGTGTGTATAACGTGTATGTGTGTGCAAAAATGCATTTTTTTTCCTGTATGGACTTCCCACTGCGACCAGAATCGTAAATCTATTGTGAGATATGCCCGGGTGTCTGCTGTATCCCGCACTTCTGTTAATAGCAATACCTCTATTGAGAAGTGGCATGCTTATTATTATTGTTCATCAGTGCTTGTGTGTAATGTGCTACTCTTTCTTTACACGCTTACTGTTCTACTATACCGATACTCGTTCCTCTTGCCAAATATCACCAATTATAATTCTCTGAAGAAGTTTCGTCGTGCGTCCTTCTGGCCAGTTTTATT
The DNA here is from genome assembly GCF_029784165.1 of Wyeomyia smithii. Taxonomy (NCBI): domain Eukaryota; kingdom Metazoa; phylum Arthropoda; class Insecta; order Diptera; family Culicidae; genus Wyeomyia; species Wyeomyia smithii. Next base: position 27,009,583 of record NC_073696.1, on the reverse strand, counting down.
GATAAGAGGGACTTATTTTTTGTTAAGAGGAAGTCACGCAAAGGTATTGTAGATTTCAGCGTAAAGGAAAGGGTTTGACGAAGCGGACTCTGTAACCTTGCGGCTATGCAGCTCCCCTAGAACAAATGCAAAAATGCATTCATCCGAGGTAAATTTATTCATGACAGAATATTTTTATAGGCAACAAGTTAATTATTTTTCATATTAGTTTATAGTTTATTTATAGCATAGGTTTATGAAAGGTGTATGTGTTTTTTTGTGAAGTGTTCATTGATTGTTGTGTTTGGTATTTGTACGTTTGGTGTGTGTTATATACTATGGCTATGGTAGAATTAAATCTTCACACTCACAATAGTCCCACGTCAAGCCTACGTTTGTGCACTCAAGCACATACCCTTTAACTTTTATATCTGTTTACTTTAGCTCAGCGAAAGAGACTCAGAAATACAAAAATTGCAATTTTCAAACATGGATAAAGATAGTCAGATTTCCGATCTGACTAGCAGAATAGAAACCCTTCGAAATTCAATGGAAGACGTCCGTTCAGTTGCGCAAAGTCACGTAAATAATAAACTTCGTTCTGCCTTCCAAGCGTTTTTCTTTGTAAATCAAACCGTCTTAATTTTGGGAGAAAAGAAAAAAGTTGTATGGACGGCGGAAGAAATAGCTTTGGCGTTCTCATTAAGGTATTTTAGCTGTAAAAATGAATTTAGATAAGTTGAAGTAGTGTCTTGGTGCCAAATTGCATTTGTTTTGCATACTGTACTGTTGACACAATTGATACAAAGATAAAGCTTTTTTTCTCCAATAGTATTGTTAAAATAATCGATTTTACTTTCAACATGAAACCTCGTGTTTTACTTCGAATATAGATATCATAGTCAACCGGCTTACCAAATAGTTCGTAACGAAATGAAGATACCGCTGCCGAGTCTAAGAAGTCTCCGTGAATGGGCCTCATGCATCAGAATGAATCAAGGAATTATTGCTGGTGTATTTTCATTCTTGAGCATCGTCGGAAAACACATGACTTCCAGAGAAAGGGTGGTAGTTTTGGCATACGACGAAGTATCTGTGAAAAGCACTGTGGAGTACGATAGGCGACATGACAAAGTAATTGGACCGCATAAGAAGATGCAAGTAGTGTCAGCACGTGGACTATTCGGTAAATGGAAACAACCTGTCTATACTACTCAATGAGTTAATCACCCGTTTTCACGATGTTGGATTCTCAATAGTAGCTTGAGTCCACGACTGTGGTGGTAGCAATCTATCACTGTGGAAGAAAATCGGCATTAGCTATGCGGAGGAACGAACGTCGATGAAACATCCCGTCACATCAAAAAATTTTTATTTTTCCCCAGACGCTCCTCATTTGCTAAAACTAATAAGGAATTGGATATTAGATAAAGGATTTTTTTATAAAGGTAAATTCATTCTCCATGAAGCTAACGTAATACGTTTATTCGGTTTACAGATCGATTGGTTACGAAAAAGTTTTTGCTACAGTTAGTTGAAAAGGCCTCTACACTGAAATCTCCTTGTTCCAACACAAACCCAGAATTTAAATATCAAGAATATAATTTCTTGTGCATTAAGCACGTAACGGTGAGCGCGGCAGAAAGACAAAATGTAAGACTAGCAGCTGAGTTGCTTAGTCATACGACTGCTGTGAATCTACGGAGACACTTCGGTGAATATGAAGTAGCGCAACTATTGGCAGAAATTATCGACAAGGTTAACTCATGGTTCGATGTTCTTAATTCTCATCAAATCAATCAGTCCATCTCATCTAAAAATGTTATGGAATGAATATTGAACACCAAGATAAGATTCTCGACGACATGGCTGATTTAATGAAAAATACAATACAACATTAAGTAACCATAAGTTGCCAGCTACCATCCATTTACAGGTGAAATATAGGGTTCATTCCGATACTCACTTCACTAGAAAATTGCTAAAATGTGAATAGTGAATAGTAGAATAACCTCTAACATTGAATCTATTCAAATAGAAAAATCTTATACTGAACTTCATATGCAATTCCATCTGCAGGTGTTTCAAAAAGCAGTTTTGGTTTCGATAGTATCGCTCAAACATCTCCTAATTCAAATGAAATGAATCAGCAGCTTGAAGTCAACCAAAACACTCAGAACATATTAGTTGACGAAAACTACATTCTGACCAGATTGTTCAGAAGAAGAAGCGATATTGAGCAAATGCGATCGAAGGTTACCGTAAACGTGAAGAGCAAAATTGCTTCAGCTGATGCTAGCGATAAAGACGATCGATGGGAATACCGAACAGAGGAACAGACCTTGGAAAAAAAAGGATGGTGTGGAATATGTATCTGGGTATTTGGCACGACGCTTGCACAAAAATCACCCTGAGCTTGAACAATACACTCATCAGTTGATTGGAAATCAGAAGACAACTATACGGAGGATCTCTCAAGAGGTGGGCTGGTGAAACCATCGCAGGAATGGTTCGATTTATCAAACCGAATGAACGCGTATTTCGACTGGATTCACAATGGTGGGGAAAACGGAGAGATACCCGTGTTTAGAGAGTGTTTAGAAAATGTGGAAAAAAGTCTGTTCTGAAATTTAAAAAGCATTTTCCCGATGGTCTCTAGAAGTGATCGAAAAATATGTCACTACACGCATTAACATCAGATTAAAACATATGAAAAAAAAATCTAGAGGGGAAGACTCATAAATATAAAATAATCAAGATTAGACCACATGGTAACTTTCGAAACCGTTGTACTACTACAGCAAAAATAGCAAGAAAATAAAGCACTTTGTAGAATAAACATTGATTTTGTTTCTTGTTTTTTTTTTAATTATTTTCATGATATTATGATAAGGCTTTTAAGCCTTATCTGGTTAAAATCTATATTAAATTTCGGATGGAAATTTAAACTTAAATCTCTGGATGTTGTGGGTAACCCGGGTTCTACCGGAACTATTTTCGCCTATAACAGTTCCCCTTCATCGTATGTTTATAAATTGATTTTTGAAATAACAGGAAAAAATCTCTCAAAAGTTGATTTATTGCTTGAAATTCTGTTTTATCAATATCTACCAGTGCGTTGTGATGAAACCTTCGACGTTGTGTTATGTTTTCGTTACCAAGACAATCAAACTCGTTGTTTCTCCTAACCTGTCAATTTATTTTCGTTGATACCATATGGCATCACCTGACAACTTAACTTTGATTACAGCTTAACAATTATACTTGGTATTTTGAACAATGAAACTATTCAATACAATTAGATAACAGGTCGATCTACAGTACGCAACCCAGTTTGTGTCAATTGTTCATGTATTTGCTGAGTAATAAGAGTTTGAAGGTCAAATTTTGAGGTAAAATTTGATTTCTATCCGCCAGGAATGGGTTAAGAAACACCCATATTGGGTGTTATTTGCTTATTTTCGGCTGTTTTCAAGAAACCGGAAGTTGTCATCTTACAATTCAAAATGGTGTCTGGAGTCGATTTGTGGCTTCAGTGCGACATTACGATTCCATGTATTCTCATATTGGTCACTTTCCGCTGTTCTTCATAAACCGGTAGTCGCCATCTTGGATTACAAAATGGCATTTGGAGACATTTTCTGGCATCTGGGTGTCAAGTCCTTCTAAAATTCAAAAATGGCGTCTGGAGTCAATTTTGGCTCCTGTGCATCATCCCGATCATTTTAGGATTTTTTTTTCGGAAATATTGGTCGAAATATCTCTCCCCTTCCAGAGAACGGAGGAGTGTCAAACCTCCATAGAAATTTGTGTTTGATTTGTATAGGAGCCCTCCCATCCAGAAGAGGCAGGGGTGTCAAACCATTATGGACTTATTTGTTTCCCCTGAAAAAATACACATGTCAAATTTGGTTGTATTTGCTTTATTGGTTCTCGAGTCGTGCAAAATTTGCGTTTAATTTGTATGGGACCCCTCCCCTAAGAAGAGGGAGGGGTGTCAAAACATTATAAACATATTTTTCACCCCTTTCACATGCAAAATTTTGATGTGCAGAAATTTGTGTTTCATTTCTATGGGACCCCTCCCTTACAGAAAAAGGGGAGGTATCGAAAAACTATGTACATATTTTTCACCCCTAAAAACATTTACATGCAACATTTGGTTTCATTTGTTTGGTTAGTTTTCGAGATGTGCAGAAATTTGTATCTCATTTGTATGGGACCCCTCCCTTCCAGGAAAGATACTACATACTTTTCAGTATTTTAATTTATTTATTTTTTTTTTTAAATTTATTTTAATACAACAGCTTTAACATTTAATAACCTCACTTTATAACAATAGTATGTTCAAATGCGCCCTAAGGTTGCCTTGTACTTAGACCACATCTAGTCCATAATACTTTATATAACGAGAAAAAAAAACGCTGTGCACAATATAAAAAGCAGCCGAATTGCACGGATACGACAAACAGTTCGTCGACAAAATCCTCCGTAAGCACGAAAGGAAGAAACACAGACGAGACGCTACCACTTTAATACCGGAATATGAGGAGATTCGAAGAGTCAGCCTCCCGTTTTACCCTACCATCACGAATCCACTGAAGCATACCCTCCGCAGATATGGAATAAATATTGCACATAAAAGCGTTAACACTTTACGTGAACTTCTGGTTAACCTGAAGGACAAAGTTCCACAAGACGAACAAGCTGGAATATATAAGATACCGTGCAAAGACTGCGAAGCGGTATATATCGGGCAAACACGAAGAAAAGTTAAAGTGCGGCTCAAAGAGCATAGAAGAGCAGTAGAAATGAACAAAACGAGTGAATCCAGTGTAGCAACACATACAGTGAGTAACCAACACGAGATCGATTGGGATAAGGCGGGTCTGATCAAAAGCATCAATAAAATTGGTCTCCTCAATGCTTGGGAGTCAATGTACATTGCGACGGCCAAACAACCATTGATGAACGACGACGATGCACCGATCAACTCAATTCTCTTCAACTTTACAACGGGAAGAAAGTAATCTCCAGCTCACTCTCTTCGACGCGTGCGATATATCGTACGAGAATTTTAACCAGTTGGACATGGGATCTCGTCCTGTCGATGGGCAATATGTAGCCCGAAACCGGTAGACGAAAGGTAATTATTATATTATCCTTTTATATCTGTAAGAGCAATAAGTGTCTTGTCTGATCACTCGTCGTGTTCCGTCTGCGTTCGCGACTAATAGTATACCCAAACTTGAAAACAATCAATCCACCAATTCTATAACTGATTTATTGCAAAAAATTCTCATAAACCTCCTCCTCAGACACCTTATCTCTAACACCCTGCACCTTAGCCAGCCGTTCATCGGCCAGCTTCTGCATCTGCCGCAGCAGGTTCGAGTGGGGTTCGATCAGTAGCTGAAAGTCTGCATAGGACAGCTTGTACACTTCGCACGCCTCCAGCGCAATCACGCTGGCCGTGCGCTTCTGATCCTTTTGCAACAGTGAGATTTCTCCAAAGTGAGCCCCGTCCGTAAGATGGCCCAATTCTTTACCACCAACCGAGTACACGGCCGCCGTTCCGCTGGCGATAAAGTACATCGCATCACCGAACGTGTCCGCCTGAATAATGACGTCGTTCTCCAGGAAGGCTTCCAGCTTCAAGCGATCGACTATCTCTTCGATCAAGGCATGGGGCAGATTTCGGAACAACTCCACGTTCTTCACCAAATGTTGGCAGGTTTCCATCCTAATACTTCGCCGCAGGTTGTTGGAAATAGTATTCTGAATCGCTTCCTCGTCGAAGTATCGCATCTTGTAGCGATTAAAAAAATGCCGCAGTATTTTGTCCTTGGATTCCTCCCCTAGCTTCTTTCGGTGGGAGAAAGCCTTTAACTCGTTAACGATTTCATCGTACTTTGTTTCACTCAAATCGTGCGCAATGACAATCCGAATCATTTCCAGCAGAATATAGGTCAACCAAACCCACCCAGCCATCACTACGTACATCGTCATTATCGTGTGCGTGGCCTGTGGTCCGGTTGTCTCCACATGACTCGACACCAACGCCACCTGAATCGTATCCATCATTGAGCGAAGGTACTGTTCCAGCAGAGTCTCGTTCCGATATGTGTCATCCAGCTTCGATAGCAGAAAACGGTAGTCCATAGATCGCGCTACCACCTCTTTCGATGAACGTAAAAATTGACGGAAACTCTCGAAGTCACCCCCGGTCATCATCGAACGCTGACGATCTACTAGATATCCAGCTCCAGCTTGCTCTCGGTTTCGTACCCAATACATGTCGACAAGAAAGTTGCCAATCAAATATTCAGTGTCGTTCCATTTTGGGAGTTCTTCCTCACTGGATGAATAGAACGCCAGCATGGGTATAATACTTGCAATACAGGACGTCCAATGTAGAACGTAAGTTGTCGCAATGATTAGATTCATCACTTTGATCTTGTTAGCGGATGCTTGGGAAAATTTTGGGATCACTTCAAAGTATCGATTGATCTCCCGAAAACGGAAGATGTGTATGATGTACAGACAAATTACCGAAACGAGATAAAATAGCTGGTCCGATTTGTAGTAGCATTCGTCGAACTTGTAGAGCAGTACGATGTACGGTAGGACACCAAGCAGTTCGTACAGCACCCGGAAACTCTTCAAGTAATTCCATACAATCCGACCGGGCTCGAGAACAATTTCTTTGGAATATTCCACCACGAAACCGGTAAAAAACTTCATCACTACTTCAGTCGCAAGGATAATACAAAGAATCACATCGAATTGAATGATCGCTGGAAAATAGGCCACATCCATATAGATCAAGTAGCTAACCACAAACGACAGCAGCGTGAGATGAACCAGCGAAACGACGAACATCACCAAATCCCAGTACTTCCGGAATAAACTCAGCGGATGAATGGTCCAGGCGGGATAGTTCTCAATCAGCCGTTTATTCTCGTTGGCGACCTGAGCGAAGCTCTTGAAGTAGGTTCCGGTGTCCGGGTGCTCGGGCGACAGCAGCATCAGCTCACGCAGGCGACGTTTGAATCTGACCCATAGCGGCGTTTTTGGGTCGATCGGCGGAAGACTCGTCCAGGTTAGTAGGGGTAGTAGTCCCGGTTCCCGGTGAAGGTTACAGTTGTGGTCCTCGGGAACACAACTCATCACTGTGATGCGACAATATTTAACAAATGACAAATGGTCTAATTTCGTGCACTGACAAAGGCATGCTGCGACGGTTTGCTTTCCCATGGTTCGGCTTGAATGGATTCTCATTATCTTTCCATTTGGGTATGTTTCTTTCTCGTGTTAAATTATGAAGTGCCGTGGAAGGTTTCACTCAATCCATCATGAGACATCGAAAGTGAAATTGAGCCTGACACCACATATTAGCTTTCAGAGGGCATTTCGCGCAATGGAAAGTAAAATACTATTATGAGACCCATAACGAAGATGCGATCCGACAACATCAGTCAGTGCGATCGTCTGGCAACCTTTGATTTCCAGGCACCCGCTGCTGACCCGATTTCATCACTCGCTTCCAGCGCGTCGTCCGGCCAGCTGCAAACATGGTTAACCCGGCCGGGTAAACAAGCGGTGGCCTTTAGCCTCTCGCGGTCAGTTCCGCCGACTAAAGTTTAACTCGTTCGTTGTCGGAAAGAAAACCTATTATTGTCGTATTTTAAACACCATCACGGATTGTGCGACGGTGGAGGAATTGATCCGAACAGCCCAGCGGCCAGGTTAGAAAGCCTTCACTTAACCTCTGGATTCACCACGGATGGGATATATAACTATTAGTTACGATTCTCCGCCTTCTCTCTACTTACCGAAAGAAAGAAAGCCCCCAGAGGAAAGAGCCTTCAATTGGCGACTACTTAGGCAGTGTAAAGTAAACAATTTTTATCTCTATAATATGGGTAGTTTCACTTTGTTTGGAAAAAGTTGTTCCCTATGTTATAAATTATGAACGGTGCGGTTAAATGGTAGTGTTGATGCCAAATTAGATGATTGGAAAGTTCATCTGGTTTCAACCAGTTTTTGACAGTGGAGATGTTTTTCGTTTCTTTCATCAAACTCTGCAAAAAACGTAATGTTCATAAAATTCATGCAAAGCATCAGTTTCTTGTAAAATTTCATCTACATTCAAGTTTTGGTCTTTTATATCGCTTTACGATTTTTTTTTCTCACGGTGTATATTTTTTCCAGAAACGACAAAAATACTATTTACAACTTTACTGAAAACATAACATGACCCAAACAAACCATTTTAGCTCAAATTAAGCGAATAGTTTTTTTTTTAAATCATTTTCTTTTTGTTTCTCATTCTACCATCCCCCATTCGTGACAAATTGTAGTGAACATTGTTATCTTCAATGTGTAAAATAAGATTTTTGAAAAAGGCACTTTTTAAGATATGTAATATTTTGTGACAATTTGGATAATTTGGCACAAAAAAATTCTTCTGCAGTGTATATATTTTATATAAAACCGCTATCCTAAAATGATTTCTTCATCGAAAAGGAACAACTGTGAAAAGTTTCAGAGAAATCGGTAAAAAGCAAAGCCTTGGTGCTACATTCCGTATCGGGATTCGACCTTCTGTTTTACTATACACAGACTTCGCAGCCGACTGTTAAGTGTACAGGACAATTGCGGGGCTAGCGCTACGATCCTACTGACACTAACAGTCTCTTCCGAGCCGGGACTCGAACATACGACGACTGGCTTTTTAGGCCAGCATCGTACCTCGAGACCAGCGAAATCGGTAAAGGAATGTTAAAAAAATATTTATTTTAATTCATTTTCTATGGAATACCTCAATCCAAAACGGAGAAAAAAGCCTAAATATTATATACGAAAAAAGGTTTCCACAATTTCTGAAGGAATTTAAAACGGTCGTATTTTCATGTCACCATGGTGTAGTGTTTCGGACCCCGCCATTCATTTATTTTCGAACCCTCAAAAACCCTTTCCGTGCGCACGGCAATGTCGCATAGTGGAATCGGAAATGCCATTTAAACAGCTGGTTGCACAGCACACCGAAAACAATCAAAGCAACCGATGATCGCATAGCATAACCGGCTTCCAAAGCCTAATCGCAGCGTAAACCGGCCATATTCATTCAACAGAGTGCCGTCTGTCATTCACCGCACTTTGTTTTTGTTTCATCTGAAAGCTATGAGCCATTTTGATTTGCGGAACTGACGGGAGACGAGATAGGCGGAACTGGGTAGTTGTTGTTTGTGGATCAAGTGCGTTCGTCTGGTGGCTCTTACCGCTTGGATACACAAAGAAGAAATAAACTGAGGAACAATCCCGATATGGGTCAACCGTCTCGAAGCTAGAAGACAACAAGGGCTTTACCTCGGGTAAGTATATAGGTTAATATTGCTAATTGAGTCGTTGCTTGTCCGCCGTCTGCCTATAAAGCATTCGCAAATCGTTGCCGGAGCCGAGCAGCTTCCCGAAAGCCAGAAGTTAGGTATGGCATATGGATAAGTGGTGAAACCGGATCGGCTGTAGCAGGCAGAATGTCAAAGTATGATATCTATGTTTTGCTGTCGGTACTACTTTTACGAGCTAGTTATTTATAGCCGGTTGTACGTACATTTTGAAGTGTGCAGTAGATAAACGCAGTCTAAGATGGTGAAAAACGGGAATGCGATAAGGTTCAGCGAATTGTTCCCGGGTTTGTAGGAGAAAATGGAACTTCATCCATTCATCCATTTCTCTCCCGGGGAGTAGGAATGCTATCGCTTGCAACAGCGGCAAATGGATATGGGAAACAATTTATCAATCCGTTTTATTGCATCTATTATTTTTTATGCTCATACAGGGGCGATGGGACTTTCTCGTGTCCAATCTTCGAAAGAAAGGATACTACACAATAACATTCATTTTGAAAGAAAGAAGCAATTTCGAAACCTTCAAACTGAACAATTCATAATTTGTTAGAAGGCATACACAGAGATAACTGATACTGAAATTCACAGCGTCCCTAAATGACATGTATTACACACACACCAATCACTTGAATTGACATACAATACAGACGCATTTCTTAATCGTTTATCACTTTCATCTTCAGGTCTGTCGTTTTGGAATTTGTCATTCATGACAAATGCTGTTTATTTTCACACGATTGTACGAAACTAGTCTTCTATTATTACATGACACGCTGGAAAGGTTTTCACCCAAGCGAATAGTGGTGCATCAAGGGAACAGCCCAAACGAATTCCTCCATCACAGCTTCAGTTGATCCATGACGAAGAAAACGATGATGGGCATTTAAAAGAATATTAATTCGAAGCTACCCGTGCTTTGCTATTCAGCTAGATTGCTACAATCGGCTGTAGAAACTCGTGGCGAACAAATAACAAAAAAAAACAAGGATTGATGTGAATCCAATGTTACTTCTCGCTCGATGATTCCGCGATTTCTTTTCCGCTTGTTGAACTTGATCTTTATGCCGCAATCTGCTCCGAACCGGCGGTAATGCGGAGGTGTGCAGGTAAATATTTACCATATAGTCTCCCTCCCCCTGCCGGATACCGGTTGTGCAAACAGGCACAAACGCGCGAAAATATGCTGTGCGGTACAGCATGTTTCCATTATCTGTGTGGTAATCAACGGAAAGCAACACCGATCATGGCTTTGGGTTTTGTTCTGGGTTAGGTTATCCATCCATAGTGGAAAACTACTGCGGGTTGTACGATTTTCACGCCGAACTTAATGTGAATCATGATTGCCATCCATTGTTGGTACGGCCGCGGTGTTAGCCTGCGCAACGGTGTGTGAGCTGGTCATTGACCTTGGGACTTATTTTGCACTACTTTTGGTTTGCTGGCAGTAAAGAATTTCGAGCCTATGTAAAATAACCATGCAGTGACTTCCAATAGCATCAAGCGACAAACTCATTCTATGTAAATAATCACATGAAGATGATATGATCGAGATATTACGTGATGTCATGCTAATTGCTTTTGATCAAACTTCGAACACTACAGAATAAAAATCGAGCTAGTGAGGCACAACCAAAATAAATTTTTAGTCAGGTTAGGAAAAAGAAGCAGTTTGATTGTTTTGGTAACGAAAACATAATAAACAAACCTAATGCTAAAAGTTTCTACGTCACAACGTCAAAGGTTTCATCACAACACATTGGTAGATATTGATAAAAAAGAATTTTAAGCAATAAATATAACTTTTGAGAAGATTTTTTTTTCCTTACTATTTTGAATACCAATTCATAAAAAAGAATTGAAGACATTTAACTTTGGTTTTCCTTTCAAAAATTAACATATATAAACTGCATAAGGCTTCTTAAAAATTCATCATGAAAATAACTTATATACATCAAAAATCAAAATCAATTTTCATTCTACAAAACTGCATAGTTTCCTTGTTATTGTTATTTTTAAGGTACAACGATTTCGGAAATTATTATGTTATTTCATCTTAAGTAGTATATTATTATTATATACTAGTTGAACATTCCCGGCGATGCTCGGGATCAAAGGTTTTAAAGATAGATTTTTTTTATATTTCATTGCTGCATTAGCTCAACTCACTTCAAAAATATAATTTACATCTTATACTTCCATCATCTCTTTAAGTAGGGTGTCGAACGTCTTCGTCAGTGGTTTTTTTCGGACCTTTTTTGCATAAGATTGCGCCAGTAAAACTACCGAATAAACTACTGACGAAGACGTTCGATACTCTACTTCAATATTCTGAGAACGTGCAGAACAGAAATACCCATATTGGATTGTTTTTTGTGATTTTGGGCTGATTTACAGAAACTGGAAGTCACCATTTTGGGTTTCAAAATGACGTATGGAGTTCCATTTTCGAAATTATTGAAATTGTTGACCTAATATCACTTTAGAAGTCATAAATTTGCATGTTTCATGTAGTTTTGTGAATAAGATATCAAATTTAGTAATCAGCTACTTGTTATTTATCTTCAAATATCTTTTCTGAACGTTAACAAACATTTTAATAAAAAAAAAAATTGTGTTATCGCTATAAAATGACGTATGGAGGTCCACTTTCGGAAGTATTGAAATTGTTGGCTATATATCACTTTAGGTTATTTTCCTGAAACCGGAAGTCGCCATTTTTTAATCCACAAAACTTTGTAGAAAATAAGGAAATAACAGATTTTTAATGCTTAAGCTGCCTCTTAATCGATATTCAAACAATTGAATCGTAACCTTGCCTGCAGCTAAATGTGAGTTCTAGTTTGGATTAACGGAAAAAAGTAAAACAGTAAGATTAAGAGCTGAATGACCTTCTGGTTAAAAGCTCTCTAATAAAAATCAAATTCAAATTCAAAAGTACAAAAGTAAATCGAATGCCGTAAAATGTAACTATTCACAAAACTACGAAAACATCAGAAATGTAAAATGTTCATACTCGAGACATGGGTTATTCTGCAAAAAAAATTGTAGATGAAAGAACAACGAACATTTTTTTGCAAAAAAAAAAAACAAATCATTGAATTTTGATTCAGAGGCGAATTGCGCATAAAAAGTCAAAGTTTCGCATGTAATCGTATAAAAACGTATAAATTAAAAAAAAATATTTTTCGGTGATTTTCTGTATACTGTATGCTGTATGTGGTCCTCGTGGCTCTGTGTTTAGCGATGTCGATTGGCTCCCACACGGTTGTGATATCGGGTTCGATCCCCGATCAGGTCGAGAATCTTTTCGATCTGCAATTTTTCTCGACTCGTTGTTCTTATCCTACAACATACAAAATGTGCTAAAACAATATCGATAACGAATTTTCTCAACTAATCTGGTTGATCGAGAGCGCTATTAGAAGGCTGCAATATTGTTGTGCTGTATACAGAAAATCATCTTCAAACATACATTTTAGATTTTAAAATAAACAAACATTATAATGAAAAAAGAATCACATGTCATCGCTTTTAAATTAGATTTAGAGGCGAATTCAGCATAGAAAGTCATAATTTTGCGAGTTTTTCGTAGTTTTGTGAATAAAATCTCAAGTTTTAGTAATCAGATACTCAAAATTTTTCCTCACATGTCTTTCCTGAACGTTAACAAACATTTTAGTGAAAAAAATCATATGACAACGCTCTGAATTTTGATTTAGAGGCAAATTTAGCACAGAAAGCCATAATTTTGCGTGTTTTCGGTAGTTTCGTGAATATCATCTCAAGTTTTAGTAATCAGATACTAATTATTTTTCCTTACACATCTTTCCTGAACGTTGACAAACATTTTAATGAAAAAAGAATCACATGTCATCGCTTTGGAATTAGATTTAGAGGCAAGTTCAGCATAAAAAGTCATAATTTTGCTTGTTTTACGTAGTTTTGTGAATAAAATCTCAAGTTTATTAAACAGATACTTGTTACTTTTCTTCAAATGTTTTTCCTGAACGTTAACAAACATTTTAATGTAAAAAAAAATCACATGTCATCGCTTTAAATTTTGATTTAGAGGCAAATTCAGCATAAAAAGTCATAATTTTGCAAGTTTTACGTAGTTTTGTGAATAATGTCTCAAGTTTTAGTAATCATATACTATTTATTTTTCCTCAATCGTCTTTCCTGAACATTGACAAACGTTTAAATGAAAAAAGAATCACATGTCATGGCTTTAAATTTTGTTTTAGAGGCAAATTCAGCATAAAAAGTCATAATTTTGCAAGTTTTACGTAGTTTTGTGAATAAAATCTCAAGTTTTAGTAAACAGATACTTGTTACTTTCCTTCAACTGTCTTTCCTAAACGTTTACAAACATTTTAATGTAAAAAAATCACATGTCGTCGCTTGAAATTTCGATTTAGAGGCAAATTCAGCATATTTTTGCTTGTTTTACGTAGTTTTGTGAATAAAATCTCAAGTTTTAGTAATCAGATACTAATTATTTTTCCTCACATGTCTTTCCTGAACATTAACAAACATTTTAGTGGAAAAAATCATATGTTTTACGTAGTTTTGTGAATAAAATCTCAAGTTTTAGTAATCAGATACTAATTATTTTTCCTCACATGTCTTTCCTGAACATTAACAAACATTTTAGTGGAAAAAATCATATGTCAACGCTTTGAATTTTGATTTAGAGGCAAATTTAGCACAGAAAGTCATAATTTTGCGTGTTTTACGTAGTTTTGTGAATAAAATCTCAAGTTTTAGTAATTAGATAACTATTTTTTTATAACTAATGTCTTTCCTGAACATCAGCGAACATTTTCATGTTAAAAAACCTACATGTCACCGCTTATTGTTTTTGATTTAGAACGATTCAAAATGATGATGATTACTGTACACCACAGAGACTGAGGGAATAATATCAATAAGATCAAGCGTTACGGAATTCCATTTTTATATAGTAGATTTATTTATTTAATAATTGCCTCTAGAATATTTTTTACTGGTTTTATTCTAAAGTTTATATGTGTGGCAACATATTTTTTTTTCACTTTTTCACGCACTTCGGCTGTTTAAATTTCAAAGCAAACTTTTTCTTGACATTTTTTAACATTTCTAAACAAGGGTACAGTAGCCCACCATTGTGACTCCAGTCAAAATATGGGCTTATACGATTCGATAAATCGAACCATTTGAGCGAATTGAGAGATCTTCCATAGAATTGTCTCTGGTTTCCTCAACTAACTTTTAAGTGAATTGTCCAATCTCAGTGAATTTTGTTCAATCGTCAAATACCAGGATACGTATTCCACACCATCCTTTTCTTCCATAGTCTGTTCCTCTGATCGATATTCCCATTGATCATTTTCATCGCTAAATGCAATTTCGATATGCACGTTTCGTGAACCTTTGATCGCATTTGCGCAATATCGTTTCTTCTCCAAAACCGTCTAGTCATGATGTAGTTTTCGTCAACTAACAAGTTCTGAGTTTTGTTAACTAACAAGTTCTAAGTGTTTTGATTAACTTTTATCAGGCGGATCTCTTGCAGGTATCATACGAATAGTTGGAACAGCTGAAACTTTTTTTTGACCTGAGAAAGTGTTTAAATTGATTATTGTTTTACAATTTTTAACGAGATACGGTCGATGACCAACAAGTAACCGGGATTCGAAGTCCTCTGGTTTGAAGTGCTGGGAACACACAAACTTTGCATCAACCGACAATAGACACCCACAAAATTAAGCCAACTATTTTCGGATTTGTTCATGCCGCGAGAAACTATGCATGCTAACTGGAAGTTTGTCCTTCCGTATCTTCCATGGTAAAATTTCACATGATTTTAGTGAGTAAAACGGTTTTACAAGACTTGAAAGAAATGAATGCACTTCAATTTCCAAAAAAAAACTCTGTGACGTAATATCCCCGAGCGCTTTGATCGGAACTTATGTCGGGCGTGTACATAACCTCTAACCTCTGCTCTATTAATTCGCTGAAACTTTAAACAATTGTTCCTTTTCGATGAAAAGGTCAATTTATGGTATCAGTTCTTCTGATTACTGTTTCAAAAATGTAACTGATGAATAAAATTTCTATATTAAAAAAATGTTTTGTTTGATTAAAATTTCAGAACCTGTTTTTGAGCGTTTTGACGTAGGACTACGTCTTTGTTTTCTATACTAGATTACACTTTGTGAAAATGAAAATGAAACTGGCAAATGTTGCGTCAGATTTCAAACGGTTATAGCAAGCGAACGACTTAATGCATCTTAGTCATTTATGTGTCGGTGGATAGATAAAATGTGTAACAATTTTTTGATATTATGTTCAATGTTGTTGTGGTGGAAAAAGGTGAAAAGTTCCAAGGTCAAGCTTTCCCATACATTTCCCTTGTTCTTGGCTTGCTTCCCAAGCACAGATAACAATAACATGGACGAAATAAATTCCACTGCCTACATATTTTGACTCAACAAAGTGTTTTGGTTTGTTTGTCTTTGTCTAAGCTGCGTGGCCACGCCTTAATGGTAAAAATCTACGCTGAACTCGATACAAAAGACTGCGTGTGGAAAAATTAGCTTCAGTTTAGTTTGTTCCACAATAGCGAGTGCGGTGCAGCTGTTAAAGCTTCGCGACATTGAGAAACGAGAGCTGCATACGAGTCAACTTCCAGGCACCGCGGAGCATGTTACCTTTATTTTGCATACGGCAGCAACAATAACCATCGTACGCTGCAGGATATTTTGCTGGCACAGTTGCTGGAGGGCACAGCGGAGAGCAAATTTTATACGCGGCCAACTAAATATTCGATGCTACCGGTGGTGGTGTGATCATCAGCATTCTGTAGCTACATTTCGAGCTAAAGATTATGAAATCGGTTCTTTTCAGAACTATTAGATGATGAAGATAGGAGTTATGAGAATTTTCACAACTACTACTAGTGTGAAATGTTCATCTATTTCTAAATAATCATTTTTACAATAACGACCAGGACGCACCAAAGATAAACGGTAGTGTTACCTATGAATAGTTTGTCACAAGATATAACCCTCATTTCAAGAATTTTCACTGCTAAATTGAGTGATTTTCCGGTTTAATTGTTTGTTTGTGTTCACTCGAACACCGTTATCAGTCAAATATCAGCAACGAAAATTAGTTAATCTAAGAACCAGAGTGATTTTCGCATCGGGAAAGCAAAAACTTTCTTTTGATGCTTATGAAAATCACTCAGTAGTATTGAAGATGTGTTGGTTTGTTTCTCTTTCTTTCTATAAGCTACGTGGCCACGCCTTAATGGTAAAAATCTACGCTGAACTCGATACAAAAGACTGCGTGTAGAAAATTCAGCTTCAGTTTAGTTTGTTACACAAAGGCGAGAGCAGTGCAGCTGTTAAAGGTACGCGACATTGAGAAACGAGAGCTGCATACGAGTCAACTTCCAGGCACTGCGGAACTGTGTTACACCTTTATTTTGCATACGGCAGCAACACTTACCATCGTTCGATGCAGGATATTTTGCTAGCACAGCTACTGGAGGGCACAGCGGAGAGCAAATTTTATGCGCGGCCAACAAAATATTCATGGTGCTATTATCAGCGTTCTGTAGCACGAATTTCTAACTGAATATTATGGAATCGGTTCTTTTCAGAACTATAGATGCTTGAAGATAAGAGTTATGAGAATTTTCGCAACTACTACTAGTGTAAAATTTTCATGTATTCATGCATCGTTAGTTTTAAAATAACGACTATCAAAAACAAACGGTAGTGTTACCTATGAACAGTTTAGCGCAGCATATAATAATATTTAGTTTAGCATATATTGTATATTTAGTCCTACGTCACCATTTCATACAACCCCTAGGGTTGTATACCTTGTAGTATTTCTTTAGCTACACATCACAATGTTAAAAAATTTTCGCTAAGATACCGATACCAATTCAACGTGCTGTTTTTGTACCATAATCAATCATCTCTGTACCGGCCCTGTTGAAATTTAATTTAATCCTGATTTAGAGAACCGGGAGCTGCGAGATTGAGCATAGAAAGGTTTTGCGCGTGAAGCAGTCCTCGCTGCTTCGAAATTCGATGCTGATCGATTATTTCAGATTTTGCTGAAGCTTTGTTCAGTTGTTCCTTTTTGATAAAAAGGGTATTTTATGGTTTCAGTTATTCATGTTGACTAGTTCACCAATGAGATGTGTGAAAAAAATTACCTTCGATTATCGTTTAGCGGTCGGGCTCAAGTTTCGTCTTCTCGAAAAAAGTTCCTTCCTACGTGCCTCAGAACGGTCAATGAGTTTATTGACCGATTAAAAACTGCACAGGTAGTAGAATAAGGAACGGACTAACCAGTGTCGCCCATTTTAAGCAGTCGAAGGTAACGGCCCTGAATCTCCTGAATTTTGATGAAGTTCAATGATTAGAACGAACACTCTAACTAATTGATCAGTTAGTTAGAGTGTTCGTTCTGATCATTGAACTTCATAAAAAAAGTAGGAGGTTGTATCCAAGACACGACCGCATAACTGACGTAGAACTACGCACACTATTAACAAATGCATTGTTGTGGGTGTTTCATTGAGTCAAAGTCTACTAATGCTTGCTTTGTGCTGCCTCAACAGTAGCAATACTCAGAGGGAGAGATATGCGAAGAGAGTGTTGTGAGCCAAACGAACATGTCAAAATTCGAGCCAAACGAACAAGAAAGGTAACACATTTATAGGTATTGCAATAAGGGTCGATAAAGAATATATTTATTTTCACACGTTTTTCATGTTTTATTGCTAAAACATGAATTGAAAAGGCTCCAAAGTTGCTTCATCACAGTGATTTTTACCTGGTGGTTCAAAAACCCTTTGTATAGTCTACAGAATAATGATGAAAGTATAAATAATAAACATAAACATAAAATTTCACACCTTCACGGTTTTTGTGATACACTTTATTATTCCCCAGGACTTCCACCGTCACCATTAGTTATACGAGCCGAATAAAAAAGTTAGTGAACATTGCGCTCTGGGAAGAGATCTGGCACCTCTGTTATGTTAAACCTAGTTGCCAGATCAGCGGTTTCTTTCATCGCGTATCTCTCCCTCTGAGGATCTCTACTCAACAGTGGGGTAATAAAGACACTGAAAACATGAGCTGTAAAAGCTGTTTCACATTCTGTAAATTAGACGGCTGCTACAGATTCAAAGTGCTACTATCCAGCACAGATTACTCGCTTGAGTTGTCAAAAAATTACTAACCTTCAAATATTTGTTTATTTGCCTTGAGAAAAGTATTTTTCTGCTCAAAATTGGATTTGCTGATGGCAACGGCAGTCTGACGACACACGCTGAGAAGCAAGAAAAACCGCGCTGCTCCTGAGATATGGTGACCAACCACAGGGCAAGTGCTTAATTTGAAGGCAGCCACAGGCGCGACCCGCTGCTATGGTATGTTACTGCAACTGCTGAGTGCCGATATCTGCTGCTACTGCTGTCAACGTTGTGGACGGTCCATCCAGTTCACCTTCCGACTAATGAATGTAGCTAGTTTTCCCAGAAACACTCTTTTATAGCCGAAGGGTGCTACGTAATAGGCCTGTTCAGTTGTCTAATTCTCTAATATTCTTTAGACGAATTATTCCACAATTCGCATTCGATATTTGTTTCCAGCGAATAAACACTGATGGTGCTCTCACACACGCAACGGTTTTAACCCGTATCTTATCGCGGTTTGTAACATCAAGCGATTTCGTTTGCTCGCTGTTGCATGTTGCATCATGTTGCAACTTGGCAGTTGAGAGACGACGAAATTCTGTTCATGCTGATTGATTGAATCGACTTCATGTTAGCTCTGAATAGTCGAACTAACTGTCTTTGTGAATGTGTTCTAACAGGGCAGTTTGTTATTCGAAGTCGGTCATGCTGATCGCAGCCTTTGCGCTGTCCCTACAGTGGAGGGTTTACTAAATAAAGTAAAAATTAGACAACTACAACAGAATTTGATTGCATCCCGCACAGAATGTCTGCTTGTGTTGATGCCAGAAAATTATTAACATTCAATTATTTGTTTATTTGCCTTGAAAAAAGCATTTTGCGGTTCAAAATTGTTTGCTGATAACAACCTTTGAGCTGCCCTAACAGTGGGGGAATTAAGATACACGGACAACATGCACTGTGGAAGCTATTTCACATTCAGTAAATTAGACGGGTGCGACAGATTTAAATTGCTAGGATCCAATACAGAATGCTTGCTTGCGTTGTCAAAAATTATTAACTTTCAATGACTTATTCATTTGCCTTGAAAAAGGCTATGGTCTGTTACTGCTCAACTGCTGAGTGCCGATATCTACTGCTACTGCTGTCAACGTTGTGGACGGTTCATCCAGTTCGCCTTCCGACTAATGAATGTAGCTAGTTTTCCCAGAAACACTCTTTTATAGCCGAAGGGTGCTACGTAATAGGCCACACCTTTCTGTTCAGTTGTCTAATTCTCTAATATTCTTTAGACGAATTATTCCACAATTCGCATTTGATATTTGTTTCCAGCGAATAAACACCGATGGTGCTCTCACACACGCAACGGTTTTAACCCGTATCTTATTGCGGTTTGTAACATCAAGCGATTTCGTTTGCTCGTTGTTGCGTGTTGCATCATGTTGCAACTTGGCAGTTGAGAGACGACGAAATTCTGTTCATGTTGATTGATAGAATCGACTTTATATCAGTACTGCATATTCGAAATAACTGCCTTTGTGAATGCGTTCTAACAGGGCAGTTTGTTATTCAAAATCGGTTATGTTGATCGCAGCCTTTGTGCTGTCCCAACAGTGGGGGTATTAACTAAATAAACTACAACAGAATTTGATTGCTAGGATCCCGCGAAGAATGTTTGCTTGTGTTGATGCTAGGAAATTTTCACCCTTCAATTACTTGTTTATTTGCTTTGAAAAAAGGCATTTTGCTGTTCAAAATCGGTTGCTGATCGCAACCTTTGTGCCCCAACAGTGGGGGAGTTAAGATACACGGACAACATACACTGTGGAAGCTATTTCACCTTCTGTAAATTAGACGGCCGCGACAGATGTAACTGCTAGAATCCGCACAGAATGCTTGCTTACGTTGTCAAAAATTATTAATTTTCAATGACTTGTTTATTTGCCTTGGAAAAAGGTATTTTGCTGTTCATAATTGGAATTGGTGATGACGATCTTCATGCTGCCCTAACACGGGGGAAAAATGGCAGTCTGGCGACACACGCTGAAAAGAACCGCGCTGCTCCTGAGACGTGGTGACCAACCACAGGGCTAGTGCTGCTGCTAAGGAAGGGCGACTGCTGTTGACAACTTGTCGCTGTCCAGAACTATTATGAGCGGCTTCGGCTGAAACAGGCTCTTATATAGGCCAAATAGCATGTTTTCAATTGCAAGGTATATGATTCTGTCGACCGTGCTTGGGAAGCAATCATATAACGACCAATCAGAGGACGTAGTTTTCGTTTAAACAAGGCTTGACAATTATTAATAGTACAATAGTTTGCATAATCAATCAACAATTTTCTGGGTGGATGCGTGTATAATTTTCCAAACAATTGCTGCAAAAATGAAGGAAATCGGTTGAAAACAAACCGATTTATAAGCATTTAAAAAGGGACATATTTCGTCCCCTTTTCGTTAATAGTTTTCTTAATTACATCCCTATGTGGTAGGCTAAAGAAAAACGTAGTTCTACGTCAAAAAATCATCTAAAATTGCAGCCATTCGGGTGCTGAACAAATCGCCTGCAAAACAGAAGCAAACTGCTTGGAATAGTATCCCTCGATCAGAAACTTTAATTGATTTTTGTTTAAGTTTGCTAAATCATTTTTTACAATCTGAAAAGAAGTGCTGACAGAGAAAAAGATGGAGAACAAATTGTTATACAGTCATACCTTTATATAAGGCAACTTTATTTTTATTTTCGTTACGTTATATCGAATTACGTTTTATCGGAGGAATTTTTTTTTTAAATTTATGCAAGAATGTTAATGGTTACTTAAAAATGCGCGAAAACCTATTTTCCACAACCTATCAGTATTTTTAAACCTTTCTCATGCCCATTTAGAAATATTTTCAGAAGCAAAAAATTTTTTTCTGACGTAGAATACGTCTTACGGCAACAATTACAGGAACCCAATTTCAATAGAGGGATCCAATTTCAAAACCGAAAACATCGAGAGCGTCACGAAAATTGTCCAATTTTAAACGTTTTAAACTCAGTCAGTTTCCAACTGATTTCTGACATTTTTGCAGCAATCGATTGGAAAATCATTCATCATATCATCATATTGTTCAAACTATTGTAATATTGGAAATTGTTGAACATTGTCGAAACACAAATGTCGACTTTTGATTGGTCGCTTGCTGCCTTTCCTTAAAAAGGACGACAGAATGGAGTACCTAGTTAGCCGAGAATGCACTCTTTGGGCTATATAAGAGACTGTTTCTCCTCAAGCAAATCAGTTTACTAGCAGCAGCGGACATCAACATCGATGGCAGAAGGCGAAGTGGATCAGCAGCGGGCAACAGCGGCGGTGTTAGTGGTTAGCTGCAGTTCCTACCTCTTTCAGTTCAGCTTCCCTTCGATCTGAGTTGGACCCCACCAGATCCAATCCAATTCAGATATCGTTGGGTGAATACAACCCGAAACTGAAAGAGACTCGCACCGCCAGGTGGTTTGAGAAGCCACCATCATCCAGCGTATGTATAAATGTATAGGGTGTGTGCACATAACATGTGTAAATATCTGTAGCGTGTGTCGCTAGCTATCAAGCTATATAATGTGTGTGGCTAGCGTCTGTGGCTTGCTAAATAGCGTACGTGGCTAGCTGTATAGCGTGTGTGTATGTTTATAGCGTGTGTTGGCTTGCTATATAGCGTGCGTGGTTTGCTATATAGCGTGTGCATGTCTAGCGTATCTGTGCATGTCTATAGCTTGTGTGGCTTGCTATATAATGTACGTGGCTAGTAGTATAGCGATAAATGTTTTTTATATAAATGCAAATAAATCACCTCATGTTGAATTTAATTATCACTGTATCATTCAAAACTAAATAAAAAATTTGCCATGTTGAAAAAAATTATTCAGTTGTCAATAAATGGCATTAACAAACACATTTAACTTCAGCTAAGCCTCAAAGTTTATCTGAAGAATTTCTGAGCTAGTGAGCCTGAATCACAAAATTTTTCGCGCAAGTCTTACTATTTGCAGCAATCAGTTGTAAAATTATCTACGCTATCGTAAAATGCAGAAAATTGTCATTTGAACTGTTATACTGTAGATGGGGACACTATTTGCCCTTGTCTATAGCCTCTTCGTAGCCACTACCTAAATTAAAATATCTTAGTGCAACTTTATGCAAAAAACAGCCTCAAAACAATTCAATTTCATTCTTGTTTCGGATACGGCAGCGAGTGAAACCGCGGTGTCGGCTACAGAGGTAAACGCCATCTGGAGCAAAGAGACTATTGAATTAATGAACCTCAATTGAGTGTATTTCCAAACCAATTCCAAGAAATACATTGACATAAGACAGGCTTTCGTATTCTACGCTAACTCTGCTGTCGTTTCTTATAAAAAACCTCTTTAACTATTTCAATTGATACAAGAGGTCACTCAAAGATGCGTGAAAACCTATTTCCCATCACCTATCAGTATTTTTAAACCATTCTTATGCCCCTTTATAGAAAATTTAAACAAGCAGAAAACATTTTTGATGTAAGAGGTTGAATTGTTACTGAAGGATGCGTGAAAACCTATTTCCCATCACCTGGGGGAAGGTGTGATAAAATGGACACCCTGAGCCATTTCCCAATTTCCTCCACAGTTTAACACTACAACTATGAGTCGATAGCGCACATCAACCAAGCCACTAATAGTTGATACAAAAAATAAGAAGAAGTACTCAAATATAGTATTTTTCGTAGTTTTCATGAGCATTTTCGAAAGCAGTTTTTTGGGGGTAAAATGGACACGTGTGGGTAAAATGAATGTGTGGGGAGGTGGTTATATGAACACTTCAGGCGTGAACATTAATTATCCCTTCACAGATAGTAAAATGTTGTTCCACGACAGGTAACACACTTATGCATTCACCAACAGTTCAATTTTAACCGTTTGTCGTAGAATTGATAACAATATATGACCTTATCCGCAAGAAACTGAGAAATGGCGGAAGCTTTTTTACGGACATTCCGCATTCAACGGTACGTTTAACCGCGGTCATCTGTTCATCGGTCCGAGTTTACTTTTGCGTTTTTTTATATAAACACGAAGCATCTAGATTTTTCAATGGAAATTAACACAATTTTTTTGATCATCACCATGGGCTGTCCATTTCACCCGCACAGACAAATTATTGAAAATACCTAAATATATCAAGAAAATCATTTGAACTATTACTAACCTTTGATGATTTCTGTTGGTTAATAGTCTGAGTACAGATATTTGCAGAAAAATCGTTATAAAATACTGTTTTACACTAGAAAAAACCTTGCTTTTTGTAGGCCAAAAATAACATCACCACCACGAATGTACACGTTTTTTTGGTTTTTGTATATTCATTGGTTTCAAAACTTACCACAAACATTTTTCTGAAGCAATTTATAGCCCAAAAACAGTTGCTGTATCATTTATTTTCAATTTCAATACATTTTAAAAAGTTACGTTATATCGAGGTTGCCCTATATCGAGGTATGACTGTACTTATGTTTTTATTTCACCCTTCACATTTCGGGTATTTCGTCTCAATACACAGACGACTCGTTAAACTGCTTAGAATATGTTTCCTACTCTAGTTCATGGAATCGTCGAAATTGAATATGTTTATGCCAAATGTCTAAGAAAAAATAACGTCTAAAACGTCGCGATCTGATGTTATCCAGAAAAAAATTGTTTTTTAAAATCGACTTTCTGCGACTTTGAATGTGTTTTGATGTGAAATTGAAATAAAAAAGTTAGAGCAAAAAATATGTTTTTCGTTTTTAATTTAAATAGGTTATTTCCAAAGATAGAGAAAAAAAATTCTACAAGGTTTCCTCAAATTAACGGAGGTATAACGTTGTAGAACCACTTTTTGCTTTATCAAAAAAAATAAAAAAAGTTGATTTCTTCGAAAATTTGGGTTCTTTAATATTTAATAATTTTTCAATAAGCGCTTTATCATATGTAACAACTTTGTAGAAGAGAGTTTCACTCAAATATTGCCATAGAGCTCTAGATCCAAATTTCCCCCTAAATTCGGTTTCTGGAATATATGGGAAAAAATTGACCTTCGAATTTCGTATAGCGGTAGGGCTCAAGAGTTTCGTCTTCTCGAAGAATGCCCTCATACAATATTTCAGCTCAATCGGACAAGGGATGATGACTAGGGAGGACGTAGGGTGATTTGAGCTGCAGATGAAAAATGATTGGGCGATTCCCCCCCTTCTCATTGTTAAGTTTACATTACGAGCAAGGATGGGAAAAATCGTTCAAGTGATAATTAATCAGTAGTCCAAACTGATTCTCTATCGCTTTCGATAATTTCAAAAGGATATGTGGTGAAAAATTTTCACTCACGATTACTTTGATTTGTTTGTTTCGTTTTTTTTCACACGTGTAGATAGGTACAACACGCGCAAACCGAAAAGCTAATTTTATATGTTCTACGGGGTGTTGTCTTCTAGAAATAGAAGAACAGAATCAAACTGATTTCAAGGAAGCATGTATTCAAGTATATTACATGCAAGCTTTCATATAATATAGGATGGTGAACGGCGTCGGCAGTGGTTTTCTTCGGCAAGTTCTTACATAAGATCGCTGTAGAAAACCTGCCGAAGGAAACCACTGACGAAGCCATTCGCTACCCTACATGAAGTACATGCAAGATTGAGATTTGAATTGCCTTATAGTTTGGAGGTTTCAACCAAGAAATACATTAGAGATTTATCGAGAGACTAGTTTGATACTTTCTATATTTTATACTTCATGAGTCCAATTTTATATCATTGTGAAACAAATCTGTAGAGTATTCAAGGTTGAATGTATTGCAAAAAATGCAGCTTAAAACTATTTGACTGGAAAAAAATCGGTGAGAGAATTTTCGTCTTCAGGAAACGAACATTTTCAGTATTGATTCTCCTGAAATTATCAGTAACGATTCTTTTTCATTTATGTAACTAAGCAGCCGTATCATTGTTGATAAGTGAAAATTAACAAAACGATTCCATGCAATAAAAAATCGGAAGTGATTCTCCGAGTGAGCGATTTTTTCCATCCTTGATTGTTTTTAAAGAAGTAGGTCTTGAAAAGTTGATAAGCACTCATGGAAGAGACGTAATGTTGGAGGTATATTGCAAACAGAACCAGCTTAGGCGGCAGGCCAAGACCGAGTCAATTCTGATTAGATTCACAACGGATGAAATCTTAAAATTTGTTCACCAAAAGCAAACGGCAGCTGAAATGTGGAAGGTTCATCAAGAAACCTATGTGAAAAAATCCGTTACAAGTTGAAGGTTGCCAATGAAGCAGATGGCACGATTACGGAAGAAGGAAGGAATCTCCATGCGAGTCCATTTCCGAGCAGTAAATGATCTTGTCCGGCAATTCAAGACCACAGGAGTGGAAAAGGAAGAAGGTGAATTAATTGCTCAACTATTCTTAACCTTATACGACAGCTATGATCCCCGGGTGACGGCCCTCGATAAGAGGAGAAGGATGGTCATACAGCGGCTGTTGACCGAAGAGAGAAAAAAAAAAACAGACCACCAGAATGATCTGAGTGGTGCGGGACTCGTCGGAGGTAGAAAGAAGTAGCAGTTTACCGGCAAGTGCTATCGTTATGGTAAGATCGAGCACATACAGAAAAACTGTCGTTCGAAGAAACCAGAAGGAAATGCTTTAGAAAGCAGTAGCGGTCATGCTAAATGGTGACCAGAAAAAAATCTGAAACCGGGAAAATCCAGTTTTGCCTAGACACAGAATGCAGTGATCATCTAATGAAAAATTCAAATTATATGTGCTTTATGCGGAAAATGAAAGATGCTCCCACTATCGATGTAGCCAAGAATGGAATGACAGTGGTCGGAAAGTATGAAAAAGTAATTCAAAAGTGTGTCAATTCTGTCTAATTTAAATGTACGAAAATGTTGTTTTTCAGAAGTAGCTTCGACGGCGGTTTGACAAAGAGAATGATTTGTTAATTCCGGCGGTAGAATCTCACTTGTTTCCCCATCTAATCCTCCTAGATGCAAGACTCCGAGAATCGCTACAGAAGCGTCTCAAGAGCTGATCCATTGTATGAAGCTGTATCCACAAGGATCGGCGAGACCGTGTGTTGTGTTCTTTCGGCTCAAAGGAAATACGTTGAATACACTGCAATTTTCGAGGGATTTTATAGAATGGTTTTCGATCTTAACCGAGATCACCATAATCCGCCCGAATAAGCTGCGTGTTTCGGTGTCAAGCCGCAAGCAAGCAAATCAGATTGCTGATTTACGTGATGGTACCACGTGTATAATCCAGCTCGCGTTGTGGAGATTGATGGTGTGGTCACCGACTCTCTCGGTGACGATCAAACTCGTCAAGGTTCTGCTGAAGACAAAGATACAAAGATTGCAACAAATTGCATTGCTCAACAAAGGAATAAAAGCTATTACCATCCGATGAGTCCGATTCTGCCAATTCAGTTGAGGAACCTTCGTTTGTTGAATCGGAATGTCTAGGAAGAGAAATAACCTCTCTTCACCTAAACATCCTAGGAGAGAATAAAGTAGGTCGAAAATGACGAATACTTCAAGGCAAAAGTGTGCTGTTGAAAATCCGAAGCAAACTTCTTCGGGAACATAAAAAAGCCAACTATTCCACCTTTTTTGTCGAAGATTCAACCAGAAAGTTCAGATATTGTAACTGGATTTTAAAAAATTTTTGAAGCACTTTACCGTTTATTGGCCCCTTCTTGCAGTGATCATATCCTTCGATGGCTGAGTCATTTGCTGAGATGAAAAATTCAATCTCTATTTTACAGTGGAAGTTCCAGTCATCAGGATTGTCGCGTATCAAATGGCAATACAATGTAAAGAACCTTTTTCATTGCCTCAATATATATTCATAGGTCGAGCAACGACTGCTCTATGATATAGTAGAACTCCTCACCACGAATAATTTTTGGAGATTTAAATTTGGTGAAAGCGTTTGAAAAAGAGTTTATAACAAAGTGTTCAAAATACAAAAATAAATAAACAAAGAAATAATATGAGAAATAAAAGTTAAATGAAAAATAACAGGAGCACAATTTCATTATCAGAAAACGATCAAACAATAGTCGAACGAGATATAAAAAAATCGCAAAAGGATATCGAGAAAAACGAAAAAAATAAAAAAAGAGAACAAAAAACAACAGAAAAAAAGTGACAGTGAAAAACGAGCAAGTATAAGATTTTAATATATCAAGCAAAACGAAGTTGAACAGAAACAGTCTACAAGAGATAATATAAAATCAAAGATGAAAAAAAAAATCAGTAAGAACATGAACATTAGTTTGAAACTTTGAAACTCATTTCGAGGAAATAAAAAAAAGATAGGTAGTCGATTCAAACTAAAATCGAAAATGGTATGCTAAAATCAAAAAACAACAACTGAGAAGGACTGTGAGACGGGAATAATCAGAATCAGAGAAAACACACAGACGAACGAGCAACATATTATATGACGAAAATAGAAAAGACTCATAAAAGAGAGTGATCACCAACAAATTCCATCAATGCAGTCAAAATTTATGAAGCATCACTTTTTAATCGCTACCAATCGAACCGTTAACCGTATAAGACATATAATGAATCTAACCAAACGACAACCATCAAGCTTCTTCAACGTCCCCGACATTGGAGTATTACACCTCAATAGGTTATGGGTCCAGCACGCTTCTACTGCGAAGAAGAAAAACAAACGATGATTCGGATACAGATCGCTCGTTGCGCGTCCAACTTCTTAAGTTTGGTTGACGTTACTTCAAAAAAAAATTTTTTTTTTCGAAGAACAATCCATTTTCTGGGACTTGACGAAATTTTCGAGGTAAAAAAGTTCTCCAGCTCAAAAATTTCTAAGTTCCGGAAAATTTATGGTACCTACTCTGTTTGCATTATTTTATTGTTCAGTAATACAATGTGCAATAAAATAGATTTGTCCCCAAATATTCAATATACCGTGAGACGTCCTAATTCTGCGCGGCTCCTAACTCTGCGCACTTCGCACCAAAATGTTGATGCCTTTTAGTAAGAAAGGAAATATAAGCAGAAAGTTAACAGTTAATGTATAGGAAATCACTTCCAAACTTCATTTTTGAAAATCTGCTTTCAATTTATAATTTTAACATTTTAATACGAAGTGCGCAGAATTAAGAACCGCGCAGAATTAGGACGCCTTACGGTAACTCTTGTAGTTTCCGCCTACTCAGGATTACCGCTCGTAAAATTAAAATTTACCACCGAAGTTTTCAACCCCTGGTTTTTCTCCGTATGCGATAGCTTCTAATTTTGATTGAAAAGTAGGATTGATATGATTATTTAATTTTATCAAGCAAAAAAAAAAAAACTACAATTACATTACCGTCTTTCGTTTTGTTGCAGAAATCCGATCCCTTTCCGGCGAACCGGACTACAAGTCGGTCAACTTAACCTGGGAAGTCGAGGCGTGGAACAGCGACGAAGAAGAGGATATACATCACGGCCACTATGGCGGCCGCCAGGGACGTTCCTTTAACGTTTACTACTGCGAGCTGCAAAACTGGGGTCCCCATCGGTGTCGTTCAAAGATTCTTACCGACAATTCCGATGACAGCGGGTAAGTTTAGCTTATGAAGCGGCGTCAGGAAATTGTTTAGTATTTAAATTTTTTGTAGGAGCAGCAAGCAGTACACGATGACGGTAAAAAATCTCCGAATGGCCACCAAGTATTCGTTCCACGTGAAACCACAGGTTAAACGAGGAGATCAGCGTGCTAGCGGGCGATCGGGGCACAGTGGAGACGAAATGGATGGTATCAGTCCAGGACAGACGGTCATAATTCCAACGAAAGGATGTAAGTTGTTTTTTTCTTCGATTGTTTCGTTTCAACTAATTGAAATCAAATTAATTTTAGTTTCGGCTCACGCCACGCAATGTCTACCGCACGCATCGGAGATCGAAGTTGAAACGGGTCCACACTTTGGTGGTCGCATTGGTTCCGAGAATGGTCAATGTGGCATTCAGGGAGACGCCAACAGCCCACAGGAAAGTTACGTTCTAAGAATTGAGCATGAAAAATGTGGCAGCCGGGTTAGTCCTGCGGATTTGACGGTGGAAACCTACATCACCGTGCAGGAGAATTTGGGCATTTTGACTCACAGCACGCGCAGATTTGTGGTGGTTTGTACCTTCCAGCCGGACACTTTGACTGTGCGTGCCCGCCTGGCACTGCCAGGCAAGGGAAAGGGTGGAGCGGCCCCCGCTCCGGCTAGCGATTGGTGGCCTGCCACCGGAAGAAACGGTCGCGTCCGGCAGTTCAATATGGTCGACAAAACTGGTTTGGTGTTGAAGACTTCCGACGAGGAAGAAGTCGAGGATATTTTGCCAGCACAGGTGAAGGAAGTTCAGGAGAAGGACCTGATCAAGCAGAGCGTAATAGTGGCGAATGCAACGGAAAAGACACCGAAACATGAAATCAGCTCCAAAGAGAATGAGATAACGGATAAGAAGACAAACCGTCGGCGCTCGGACAAGACGGATGCATACCGGGATGCCAAGTATGCGAGATTATTCGAGAGCAAGGTTCCCACTGTGATGAATGACGATGTGGGCAGCGGAGCTGCGACGAGCGGTACAGGAAACAGTGGACAGGAACGATACAGTGCCAGAGCGTCCAGCGATGACAACGATGTCAGCAGTCGAACGATGGACATTACCAGTCTGCTGATCTCCGCCTGTTTGGCTGTGATAATGATTGGTGCCTTTGTGTACGTGCTACAGAAAGAGTTCAAAAAGCAGCGAATAATCCAGCAGCATCACCAGCACCAGCGCGAGCAGCGACCCCCGAATCGAATGGCATCGTTCTAGGGTTATGGTGGTGAAAAGGTGAGCACCCTTTCTCTGGTTCCTCTTCCGGAGTAACAGCGGGTGTCTGTCGATGGTAAGTGATAACAGTAGGTTTACAGTAAGGTTAATTTTATCTTAAACACAATCATGACTGGAAACGTTAAGAGTAAGTTTTAATTTTCTAGTTGAATGTGAGGTTTCTCCCATCACGACGAGTGAAATATGCTTTTTTGTTTCGTTGAAATTCTCGCCTTCAAAGCTCCTTGCTCAGCTCTTCTTTTGAACTTTGTTTCAATTTCATCAATACCGATTTGAGGCGCACCAATTTCAATTCCTCGGAAAACGACTAAGCATATTGCGGTTGTTCGCCCTCGATTGAAAACTATCGCTAGAACCTCACGTTTCAGATTAAGATTTAGATATTTTAGGTGTACTTACCGATGCAGGCAATGCGATAAGGCAAAATGAAACAGGCTTAGTTCGGGATAAATAAGCCGATAGTAGCTTCCATTTTCAAATGGTTTATCATACGTTTACAGTAATTTCGACTTAATGCTGAGATGAACATAATCATTCACTCATTCAAATGACTGTAATAAAACTCATTTTATTCTAGTAGTTTCTTCAGAATATTATCACTATCCCGGGTTGTCACGTGACGACGCTCGTCAGCTTGCTGCTCTTTGATACCAAATATCCGAATTTCCTTTTCTAGCTGCCCGGTCTGATTGGTGACATCAAGAAACTCATTGGTTTTCGCCTTCAGATGATCCAAGGCAACGGCTGCCTGGAGTCGGGTAACGTCATCCTGTTCGGTTTGGATGATCAGCTTCAGGAAGCGATATACTGCCAGCAAATAATCCTGGAAGGTTAGTAGATTGTCCATTCCCTCCATCAGCTGGGAAAGCACAAGAATAGCGGCTCTTCGCGCAGGTAGGTAGCGATCCGTTTCGATGACAGATTTAATTAACAAAAACATCTGTTCGGGAATGATGAATTTACGTTAAAACTAGTTCTGTTTAGTCCTCAGTTCATGCACTTACCTCATAGAAGAAATGATGCACTTGAAAGGATAGAATTCGACATACGTTTCCCAAGTTCGCCAAACTGGAATACCGAAACTCATCCTCCAGACTTCGGCAGCCGTGCAGAAAACAATTGAGCAGCAAGTCGCGGTGCCGGTAGGCAATCGGTCCCACTGCTTCGACTGTTTTCAAAAGCGCTTCCCCAATCTTCAGCCGATAGTCCACATCATTATCTCTCGATTGATACTCCTTGACAAGTGCTTCCAACGTTTCCGTCTCCAGGCGGTCACAAAGTGCCACCAACAAACGGACCGAATTTAGAAAGGCATAGCTTTCCACATTGCGAAGATTGTTCAAGGCCAAAATAAGGATCGTATTCTTGTTTGCCAAAGTCTGTTTGTCACGCTCTTTCAGTAACCGCAGCATCAGAGTTGTCCCGTACACCTTGCAGTAGGGTTCCCTGTCGGAGCAGAGACTTAGCGCATTTTGATAGGGTGACATTTCTGAGCTGTCGTTTTGTCGATTTGAGCTAGCACCTTCCTGGCAGATCACATCGATTTGTGACTTCAACTGGGGGCTGCACCAATCGGAAGCTCGTAATCGCAGCAGGAGGCGGAAAATTTCCTGAACATCATCCCGGGTGTTCAGTCGTTGTAGATATTCTTGAAATAACGATAAGACGACCGTCAACAGATCGTCTTTGGTTTGTGCTTTCTCCAGACTTCTCTCTAGCAGAGATTTGATGAACGCCAGAATTTCGGCTGGATTTTCATACAGTTGACTGTGAAACTGCTTGTGGTTGACCAATTCCATTAGAGCTTGTATTACTTCGTATTTCTGGATGAACAATTTACATGTGGCATCATCCTGTTCTTCCGCGACGAGGAGAATTTCGCTTGAGTCATCCTGTGAATGGAGATTTTAATTTCAGGACAAAAAAAAATGTGAATTTACTTACCGTTCCTATCCTATCAAGAATCTTGAGCAGTGTAACAAACACATCATAAATGAGCAGATTCCGATTTGCATTCTTTAGAATTCCTACCAGTACAGGCCCCAAGCTTTCCTGATCGGTTAAAACCCGTTCAGGTCCAATCTGTAGCGTGTAAGTACCACCGCAAGCTTCTTCAGCTTTCAGATAAACTCGTGCATTAAGTCGTTCCAACGGTTCTTGGTGTTTCGTACCGACCAACAACGCATCCAAAATTCTCTCCAGCTCTTCTTTCTCACGGTTCGCTAAGCAGAAAACTATCAGCGTTTGAAGATACTGGCGCTCTTCGAACCCATCGGGAATCATCGCGTACAACTCTAGGAAGACTCGCGCCAGCGGTACTAGAATAGCCGAATTCAGCGACGTACAGGACGATCCACTGAACGCCATATAATTAACATATAGTGCACCCATCAACTGCGACCGCTCGAACAGGATCGTTCCACTAAGCACTTCACTTGGTCTCACCAACTGACTGAATCTGCCCAGAAAGTACTCTCTAATAGTGACGCGTAGTTCTTCGTACGCCGGAGGCAGCTGATGAATCTGCTTCAAACATTCGACACAAGTGCTGGCATAACCTAAATCCTCTTGCTTTCCATCACCGAAGAGGGCCGCCTCGTAGAAGCTAAAACAGTCTTGCAAAACTTGACGATAGAACTTCTTCGAGTGACCTTTACTTGCAACAATTTTTCCAATTATTTCGTTCTTCTTCCAAGCAGGAGATTCATCAGAAGAAACGTTGCACAGCAAAGTTTTGCATAGCACCGGGAAGCCACTGGCTTCGCCGGTCAATCTGAACAGTTCGAGATGAACTTGCTTCGCAATTTCAGGTGGCAGATTCGGTACTCCTTTGATTACCATCACGCTTCTAAACAAAATTTCCAATGGAAACTGACTAAAGCTTCGTAACAATTCATCAGTTTGCAACGCACCCTCCATGAAACGGAATCCAAAAACGCCAGCTACATAGTCTACAATACAATTTTCCAGTTTGCCTTGCAAAGCAATAACCTTTGTTCGGAACAGCTTTCGGAAAGCTTCTAGACAGTGGCGCAACCTTTGCTTTCGTACTGCCGGTTCCAACTGTACGACCAGTCGCAGTTCAGTTGAGGTTAGACCACGCAGCACTTTCGGCAGATAGAGGTTTAGTGTGAATTGGCGAATGCGGTCCACCGCAACCAGGAAGATGGCTTGTTCGGGCAGGTTGATCAAATCATTCTCTTGTGTGCTGGTCTGAATCACACAGGTTTCGAGGAAGCGTTGTTGTATGTATAAGTACTGAGTGGAGAGTTTCCACAGTGGATCTGCGGTGTCACTTCCGATTGTGCTCAAGTCGTCTGCTGCGGGAAGCAGAATCTCTCGCAGTCCGAGAATTGATAAGTCTGAGAAATATAGAAATATTACAAGTGGTATGGTACATGAGCTATCGCACTTACCTTTTATATCAGCAGCCGCAAGATCGCTGACAACTTTACTAATATTTTTTGAAGGCATGTTCAGAATTAAACTTATAACATTCTTTGCACAATTGACGTTTTTCGATTGCGGTTATCTCAACACTTTATTTCAAGCTAGGAATTATGAATACTACACAAAATTTGTTCACATGCACTTCTTCTTCTTCTCTTTGTTTTGGTTGGACAGGTAACGGTGTTCCCATGCACGAGCCGTAACGAAGTCAACCGCATGAATGAACAAAAACAAATACATGACTCCAACATAAAAGACGAAACGCAATTAAGCTATGCACGCTTGTAAATAATAACTTATCGATTGAGTAACCTTTACTCAGTTTTCGATCCTCATATTTAATAATTCCGGAGTGATTTGCGATAAGGGCGCAACTGGCAAAAGATAGACATCAATACCAAAAATCGACGTAAAATCAACCTGGCTTATAGTTTCCTAACAATACTACGATAAATTTGTGCATTTATGGCTTAAATCTGCGCTTTTCTTCTAACCTTTTTTTAATGAGCCTTGAAGCATTCTGACAACGAGATACGCCCATCTTTCTTTCGCCTTGTTTTTACTTTTTCTTCAGTTGCGCCTTTATTTTAAAAACAAAAATTGATCCGCCCTTTACTGTCGCCTGTTTACGAAATATTTCGCAAATAATCCCGTTGCTTAAAAATAATGTAGAGGGCCAAGTTCCAAAGTATCTTTTGTTTTGGGTAAACTGCTTTATCGCCCTTCACTAGAAGCTTGATTTAAATAATTTTATCGATTTATACAAAAGAAAGGATTCTTGCCATTAATTTCGTAAGTCTTTTCGAAACCAATAGTGTAATAAAACCATTTGTTTACATTTTGTTAGTTGCGCCGTAATCGCGAACCACTCCGGAAATGTCGATTAAAATAATTTAATGATTATGTAGCAGAGCTAAAAAAAAGAAATTAAAACATTAATAAAGGCAAAAAATTGTTGGAAAAATTGTGCGTAACACGCGCTTAAGGCCCAAGCACAATAGATACGTTTGCGTTGCGTTGACGTTTATTCGACAGAAAATGTATGGGCTAACTGTCAAATTGCCGCAAATTTCTGAGTGTTACGGCACATACATAAGACATACGTAACACCCAGGAAGAAATCTTCTAAAAAAGTTGGTACAAAATGAATTACTCGAATTGTACCACACTCTGAATAAAATCACTGTTTGAGTTGTTTTTTAAGGCAGTGTACCTGCGCAGCCCTGCATTTGTCTCGTTCCTACTCGAAAAACGCTGCATTGATTTTTTTAAATAACTTTTCGACAGTTCCTTATGGGATTTTCTTTGGGACTCGATAAAGCCGAGAAAAAGAAAATTCATTTTGTTCATTATTTGTCAAGCAGTGGGACACGACGAGGTACGGAGTACTATGGCGCAACGTGTACCAGAAAAAAACGAAATGAATAATGTTTGTTTTTGTTGATATCATTACTTTTGTCATTCTGTCGCTTTTCAGATGGTAAAAAAAATTACAAATATAAATTTGATTTCGCATTTTTCCCAAAAGTTACACAATGTTCCACGTCTATTGAATGAAAGGTGCTCAATCATACTACTGAAAGCCACTTAAATCGGCTGCGCATACTTGCGCACTTTAAAAATAAAACCCGCAATAAATCAATAACCAAAATAGCTAGAACTATACTTCTAATTGCAAATGATGTGTTTTTATAATATCCCCATTGGGCTGAATAAAACAGCTAAAAATTTTAAAGTAGCTGAAAAAAGCCTGCATACAAACGGATTGTCACAACGGTCAGGTTGATTTATCAGCTGAACAAGCAATAAATTCAGGTTTAAAAAAGCTTGTGAAATACTCCACGCCATTATTTAACTGTTGGCTGGTTAAGCGCTATTTCAATTTAAAAAATAGCTATCAATTAAACACTGAACAAACTGGTTGAATAAACGCCTTTTGATACTCACTGTCTTCTGTCTAAAAATCGATCATTTTTTTATCCGGTTTGTGAGATATTTCAAAAAGCGAAACGTATATGCACATAAAAATAGAAAATTGTATCGAATGATAAAAAATATACCAAACAGAAAAAAGTCAGTATGTTATTTCAATTCAATTACTGTTAATTAATTTGAGTACGATGAACTATTTTAAAATTGTTTTAATGCATCAATGGAGATGATGGTTATTATTTTTGATAGCAGAGCAAATTGGAAATAACTGAACTTACAATATATTTTCCTGGTCATTCTCATCAGGAACAAGAGTTTCTGTCGTTGTCACCTGTTTCATAAAAGCCAACTTTTTTTCCAGATCACTTTTTAAAGCAGCTACTGTTTTTACAAACACATTATCAACCC
This sequence comes from Wyeomyia smithii, assembly GCF_029784165.1. Lineage (NCBI taxonomy): Eukaryota > Metazoa > Arthropoda > Insecta > Diptera > Culicidae > Wyeomyia > Wyeomyia smithii. Next base: position 26,973,287 of record NC_073696.1, on the reverse strand, counting down.
AAAAAAAGGCTGTAAAAGAGTTTTTCCACAAGCTGTACAAAAAAATAAATAATCACTTCTACATAATCGATCAGCACGTATAAAAGTTGTTCAAATGGTTAAGCCCTTGATCGGCTGTTTAGGAAGCCGAATGTAACAAGTAGCTGAAACCGTCAGCTGAATAAGATTAGTTATAAAAGCGCTTATTTATCCAAAAACTGTTTTTGGGAAGTTTTTATCTCACATCTCCACGAGTTATATGATTACAATTGACATGGTTGGTGTTGCCTGGGCATCGTTGTCATTCGACAATCATTGGAGTGTAAACCAAACATCGGCGATAGAGAAAATGCTTCGCCAACTCGAGCGTCTGTTCACCAAGATATTGCGGCTCAAAACAGCGTCTGATCTCTATGACAAGAGCGGCTGCTCAACGTCCTGGTGTCGGCGTGGGATTCTAAACAGAGTTGCCACGATATTGCGGCGCAAAACAGCGTCTGATCTCCATGACAAGAGCGGCTGATGACCTGGTGTCGGCGTGGAATTCTAAACAGAGCTGCCACGATAGTCTCCTGGCGAAACAGTCAGTATGGATTTAGGCAACGAAATAAAAAGTGCGATTGAAAACTTCGGACATGCTACTGCAAATCGCTCTGCTTTCAAGGTTACGACAGGACGATGTCGTACTTCGAAGTCGTAGCGCTGAAGGAACTTTGTTGGATAGGACCGAATGTATGCAGGACTCTCCGATTGAGTAGAAGCCCCGCCGCACCATGTTGACCATCTACAGGACACTGATCAGACCGGCAGTCCTCTACGGCCATGAGACATAAACTATGCTTGTGGAGGACCAACGCATTCTTGCGGTCTTCGAGCGAAACGTACCATCTTCGGTGGATTGCAGATGAAGAACGGAGCGAGAGAAAACGAATGAACCACGAGCTGCAGGAGTTACTAGGGGAGCCATTTATCGTATACGCCGCTAAGATTGACAGGTCGCGGTGGGCTGGACATGTCGGACGTAAGTCCAGTAAAAATCACCTCCTTTGTAAAATGAGCTTGTATTGCTCGTCAGTCAAGTTGGGTAAAAATCGGTCCAGGCATTCAAGAGTTCTGCTGGAACATACATGCGAGCATAAATATAAATCTAGTCTTTTATATAAAGGTAGAAGACAAATTAACGAAGTAATTTTTGAAGTAATACTTGAGCTTAAGGTGGAAGTGTGTTGAAGCCACGAAAATCCTTTAATTGGCGTTGACGGTGTTGCTGATATTTGTTTGGTTTCTGCGTGCGAAAAAGAAAGTAGGAAATATTTTTGCTTTTGTCATCACGCACATTTTGACAATTACATACGAGAGTTCACGTAGGTGCGAACAGCCTTCGAAATCTCTTTCAACGCGAATAAACCGAATATGTCGAACCATATCGATTTGTAATGGAATCCTCGTTATTTTGACGTGTTTTGGCATTTGACGTGTTTTAGCATTAAAATCTGAGTGTAAGACACTTGATTTTGTGCTGTGAACTGAAACTCAAAAGTATTCCACGTTGATATGCTTCATCTATTAGCACAGACGTAAGTGGAATCCATTCGGCGGTAACGTGTCGATTTTTATAGTGAATATTTCGTCTTCATTTTCTGTAAGATTCTACTATCTTGAGTACTTTCAATTTAATGTGTACCAAAATGAGCAAAACGCGCAAAACTGCAGGGTGTCCCTTCAGAAACGCTACTTATTCGTCGTTCTGGTACATTCCTGAAGGTTCCAATCGGGTACACAAACTGTCATCGATTGTAAACATGTAGCAATCTGAATACGCGTACGCGTGTGGAGTACAATTAATTTCGAGTTTGTTAAATTTTGTTTGAAGAGCTCGCGCTCAACTGAATACTTATAGTAATGAGTGATTCCGAATCAGATAACAACGACCAGGCTGAAGGTATCGAACATTTCAACGGTCCGGTAGAAAATGCATGGCTGTTGAAAATACCGGAATTCAAACAGGAAGACAACCCAAATGGTTTACTGGAGGAAAGTGCGTTCTCGTGTTTGTTTCCCAAGTATCGAGAAAAGTACATCAAGGAATGTTGGCCACTGGTAGCGAAAACTCTGGATGGACACAATCTGAAGGCAGAGTTGGATCTGATTCAGGGTAACATGACGGTGAAAACCACTCGTAAAACGTGGGATCCATTCATCATTCTAAAGGCGCGTGATGTGCTTAAACTTCTCTCTCGATCGGTGCCCTACGAACAGGCTGTTAAAGTTCTGGATGACGAAATCAGTTGCGATATAATCAAGATCAAGAATCTTGTACGGAACAAGGCAAAGTTCGTGAAACGAAGGAACCGGCTGATCGGACCTAACGGGTGCACTTTGAAGTCACTGGAACTACTAACCAATTGCTACGTATTGGTACAGGGTGCGACCGTCTCTGCAATTGGTCCATATAAAGGACTCCAGTGTGTCCGAAAGGTTGTGGAGGAGACAATGAAAAACATTCATCCAATCTACAACATAAAAGCTTTGATGATTAAAAAAGAACTTATGAAGGACGAAAAGCTTAAGGACGAAAATTGGGAACGCTTTCTACCCCGGTTTCAATCGAAGAACACCACCAAACGAAAGAAACCGAAAGAGCAGCAGCAGCAGAAGAAAAAAAAGAAGGAGCATACACCTTTCCCGCCGCCACTACTGGAGAGCAAAGTGGACAAACAGTTGGCCTCGGGCGAATATTTTCTTACCGAAGCACAGAAAAACGTCAAACGGGCCCAGGAGCGGCGTGAAAAGGAGAAAAAGAATTCCCAGAAGCAAAAGGCACGTCGCGAAAAGGACTTCGTCGCACCGGACGAGAGTAAACCGAAAAAGGCTACCAAGGAGAACGATAAAATCGATGTCAAAGCGTTGAAGGGCAAAATTGCAAAAGCAAACAAGAAAATGAAAGCTAAAAAATAAATGTTAATTAACTTGAAGTTGATCGTTATTTCTGTTAGGTGAATTACATTTTTATTTCCCAGCAAATAATAGAAAAACAACTTCAGATCATTACGAAATAGAAATTGGGTTTTGCATAGCCAGGAACACAATTTTCCAACATCTTTTGTCTACGAGTCAATCTCACTTCCAGCTTATTACGATTTATTTTTGCCTTAGTTTGCATTCAGTTAAAATTTACAGCCGTCCACCACGCAGTGCCAACACTAAATGCAGCACGGAACCACCTTGAACCTTGTAGTCCTGTGCAGTTTTGTCATCGTTCCTGGAAAGCCCCGAAAACATTAGTGAAAATTTGATTTCACAATCGAACATTTATAACCTACATTTGTTTGCCGGAGAAAATCAGTCGCTGCTGCTGCGGGGGAATACCTTCCTTTTCCTCCACCCGTTCCTTGATTCGGTCCACCTTGTCCGTCGGCTCAATGTCGATCTCGATTTCCTTTCCGGTTAGCGTCTACAAAATAAAAAAAGGCGTACATGCAACATTGTGTTTACTGCTAGGTCCGTTCGAAATCTACCTTCACTTTGATCAACATTGTTGCTTCTTAGTTTTGTACTGGCTAATGTAATTGAAAACTGGTTTAGCGTTGATTTTTCACTCACAAAAGGCTTGGATATCACTCTTTTTTTGTTTTCCCAGCTTTTCTACTTAAGTCAGCCAACTAAATGACAGACGCTTTTCTGGCAAATTACGCATACACCGAATTTGCTCAACGCGAGGGGCACGCCAATTGCTTTTGTTTAAAGTTAACGCTGACTTATCGTTTTACAATCGCTGTGCTGCCGGCAGCAATACCAGATGTACAGATTTGTGAAGCTTTTGCAAATCGTGTGCATTTTTATGCTGAAGTGTAATGATCTGCAGTTTTTTCCAGATTGTGTGCAGATTATCTTCAATGTAAACTGATTTTAAAGCTAGTGTGATCAAACGTTTCGTATTTCAAGTACATTTTATAGTAATTTCAAACGAAATTCTAATAGATTTGTAAATTGTTTCGGAAGTTTTTCAACAATATCTGGCATCACAGGCTGTCAGACAAACATTGTTGAGGAAAGAATAGACGAAGTTCATTGTGCGAGTTTTTGTATTGCGTGCCAGTGAAAAATATTAAAGTTTGATTGCTACCTTCACTTCAAAATGGAACAAATTCAGTATGAATTTGCTACAGCAGATAGTGTTTGAATTTGGTTATCAACATCAATCGTTGAAAGTCTTCGAAACCTGAACAAAGTAAACATATTAGTCATCCAGTCTAGAAGAAGTGTTTTGGGTTTGCCTCGGGTGAATCGACACTAGAGAGAGATTGAAGTGAAGAGAGGGAGAGAGGGGTTCTCGTGTTTCACCTTTTGCGTGGAAGGTGTCATCAGCTGAAGAACCGAACCAAAATAGCGAAGAACCTTGCACTAAAAATCACCAACAATGGAAAATGAAAGCACAGAGGTATATGTACAGGAATTTGGCGTGACCTCATTAGTATGCTAGATTTTACTGCATCGAGCAACCGTACGACCTTCAAAGGTTTTTTGTTAGATTAACGGTATTTTTTCTCTTATGATTCAAATTCACAGGAAATTTATCTCCAGCATGGAGTGACGTTAAAGAAAGCAAGTGCCACTTATTTATCGGCTCTAAACACTGAAGGAGTTCTATGCTTTGGACGCTTCCAAAAAACTTCACTGTATTATTTTGAATGGAAACAGACGGAGACTTGCGAGGTTTTAGACACAGAATGCCAAGACAGCGGTTGGTCACTAGTTGATACGATCGAATCCACATCTTCGATTCCACTTCCTCTGGAAAATGGTAATACTTCTGACATCGCAAAATCGGACATCAATTCTCCGGAAGAGAATCATGCACAGAAAAACACCAAAATATCCATTCAGGTCCTGTTTCGTGACCTCAAGGGAATCGAATTCGGCAGAAACGAGCTGCGTTTGTACAACCAAGACTTTACCGTTCACAGTTTGTATTTGTTCCACCATGGATCGCCGCACTCGTTTGTGGATTTCCTCGAACGCAAGCGTTTTATTCGAAAAAGCACCCGGCGAAAGCAGTTCTACCATTGCCTCCAGGAGGAACCGGACAATGACAAGCTGCAGCGGTCCTTTTCCGAACTAAACATCGAAGATATCAGGAGTCGACCACGGACCAGTACGTACATGGATATTATGTCCAAGCTAGCCACGGTGCACTTACTACCTGCCGTAAGGCAAACGGAGCCGTCGTCGGAGAGCCGATCGCGATTGACCAGTCCGTTGAAGGAAACGGTGGATGACGGCGGTATGCAGAACGGGGAAAAGCCAGAAATCAATGGTATTGAGACAAAGTCGCCGAAAAGGAAACTGGTGCCAAGGCCTCCCGCCCAGCGAGGTTGTCCACTGAGTAGTGAGAAGTGGGCCGAGTTTCGAGCTCTCAATGGGGCGATTCTAGAACCGGAACGGGTGAAGGATATTATTTTTCGAGGGGTGAGTATTACGGTATTTTAAATTTTTAAATTCTTTTTGCATGAAAAAGAACGTGTGTGAAGCTATCGTCAGTGTGCTAAACTCTATTTTTGGTAATTGCTTATGAGTTGGCAAGGCAAGCTGACCTCAAGCCCCGTACATCATTTCACCTTGTTTTAATGAAAATGAAGAAGTAAAATCTTGTATCTTGTACCGGTTTTCTTTAAATTTGCGTCTGAACGTAAAAAAATAATAATCAGAAACGAAATATAAACTTTACATATTTTAGCTTCCCATTCAATCTAGTGTGCCTTGACATTCGACGACTTTTAATGATGTTTTTTTTTCTCTTGATCAATATTGAAAAACAATGTGGTCGTCTCGAAAAGTTGAGTTTTTTTTGCTTTAGAAAAATCAGTGAATTTTCGATGTTTGATAGAAAACGAGTGAATGTAAAAATGTAACGCGTATAAATTGACTTGCGCGAACAACCGCTTAGGTTCTGAAACTTGCTGGATGGTCTGCTTATAACGTTTTAACATAAAAAAGGGCAAAAAATCGATGTTAACACATTTCGACTTTCTAATGTCGAATTCGTTTTTACGGCAGGACTATTCCGTCCCGGACTACGCTTTGCAGCTGAAAAAAAAAACACTTTTCGAGCAGTTGCAATGGTGTGCGTAATACCAGAGGTAACTGTCACTTTTGTTTTGGTCATTATCGCCATTGTCTTTTATCGCATTTGTGCTACTGTACGAAAAATTTGCCAATTTACTGAAAAATGACAAAATAACAAAATAAAATAAATAAAATTCAACCTGATGTTTGTTGACACGCGAAGAACGATAATCAAAGCAAACCGACTTTGACACATTTTCTTTTTGATTTTGACACATACGTGTGAATGTGTTGGTGTCTTCAAAACTGCACTCTGTTTCTTGCGCGGACTGTCCGGGACAGAAAAAGGGTAGTCCGGGATAGTCCGGAAAATGTAAAAAACAGTGATAGGACAAAGTGTAGTCCGCGGGGTAGCTACACCGCAAAAACGAAAACGTCATAAAAAATTGATTTCAGATTGCCCAGACGTGATTTATGAAAAAACGACTTTTTTAAGCTACAAACCAACTCTTCTGCACTTTTTTCAATTCTGTTCGATTCCTATTTGACTCCCAGAGTCCATCACAGAAAAATTAATCCACAATTTTTTTTTAACTAACCCATGCAAAATATTAGAAAACAACTCTACAAAAATAAAAAATATATGGAAAAATGAAGTAAACAAACAGATTTGAAAAAAGTGCAAAAGAGTGGGTTTGTAACTTGAAAAAGTTATTTTTTCATAAATCACGCAACCTGAAAACGATTTTTTAGAAAGTCAAAATGTTCTACAAAAATGCTATGAATTACCTTATCTTTCAATTTGGGGTTGAGCACCTTGACTTTTTCAACATTTTTTGAGACAGCCTATTCAGCAGTTACGTGAATAGAATTGTAGGAAAATTGTAAATCTACTTGTCAAGATGCAAGCTCCCCTGATACACACGATTCGCTTTTCTTTCCAAGCAAGTGCGTCACTTTGCTCACCAGTGTGAGAGTAGTTGTTTGTGCAGTGAAAGATAATCCCCTACATGGTAGTGTTTCTCCGAGGAGAAAAGACAAGCCTGATAATCACTACTTCACACTGCTTGTCGAAGGCTTGTGCAATGTCGCACCCTTCGGTAATCTCGTCCAGGTTCTTCAGGTTTGGAGAGTCACCTCTTGAGTGAGCTCCCTTTGCCTCTGCGGGGTTCCAGGATCATCCGGTATGAGGCCGACGGGTTGTCCTAACATCCTCGCTAAGCTCTTTGAGCTATCCTCTTGTCTTTTTTTTAAGGTGGCGGGGAAATCTGCGAACAGGCACCTGAGAAGCGAACTCAGGGTGTGGGGATGAGACTAGGGGAGAGATACTGGGGTAGTTACACTCCCCCAAACACCTACTGGTCCCTGTCCCGACCCACTAAAACCCCTCCTGTCTCCAGCATTACTCTTCCCGGAACGACGGTTAGTATGACGTCGAGGAGTGGCTTTTGTGCGTGACCCTCTTTACTCTTATAACCTCCTAGCTAACTACATGAAGACTGGTTGTTAGCTACACAGTAAGAAAACTTTATGTCGAATCGCATGTAAAGAATTGCCTCCATCGCTTATGATAGAAAATTCCATAATATTCCACGCTACTTTAAATGATATTGTACATAATTTTCAAATTAAATCGTGGTTTACGTCAGAATCAACAGAAATTTTAATGGAATTGCACATAATTTTCAAACAAAATGATGGTTTACGTCAAAAACAGCTAAAATTTCAATGGGAAGTTATTTACGTGACGTGTAATATTCAGAATTTTTTACTGTGTACCACTGGCGTGTTGGTGGTTGACCCGCCACACACGTTGCAGCTCCAGGACAATCTGAGAGGCGGCCGCACTGGCCGTGCTCCAGATGTCCGGGTCGTCGCACATCCTCCGGACTAGATTGTCCGGAGTAGTGCCAGGCCCGCTCACAGCCATCATGTTGCTCCTCGCTCTTACGAAACGGGGGCATACGAAAAAGACATGCTCAGCAGTCTCCTCCTCCTCCACGCACTCGGGACACATGGGGGACCCCGCGTGTCTGAACCTGTGCAGATATTGTCTGAAGCAGCCATGGCCTGACAGGATCTGTGTCAGGTGGAAGTTCACTTCACCATGCCGCTTCCCGACCCAGCCGGATATCTCCGGAATAAGACGGTGCGTCTATCTGCCCTTTGTGGAGTTAGACCGCTGAGCTATTAGACATCATGCGAAATAGTGCTGCAATAGCCGATGAGGCCCTCTTACTGGCATAGCCGACGTGACTCCCGAACGTGAGCTTATCGTCAACCATAACCCACAAGAGCTTCAGAGATAGCTTTGAGTGGATGGTGCAATCTCCGACTCTGACCACCGCCTGTTGCTCCGATTTCCGGTTGTTCACAACCGTAACCTCCGTCTTATGTCCCCATCAAGTCCTCGACCTTGCGTATACAGTGCGCGGCCGTCAACTCGACCTCCTCGATTGACTCGCTGAAACTTCCAGCGTTATGTCGTCTACAAAGCCGACGATCACAACCCCTACAGGAAACTTGAGTCTCAACACCCCGTCGTACATGACATTCCACAACACCGGACCCAAGATAGAACCTTGCGGAACTCCTGCGGTAATTGGGACGCATTTCTGACCCTCCTCCGTGTTGTAGACAAGTACCCCAGTCCGCACAAATGACATATTGGTGACCTTTAAGAGAAGATTTATATTCGTATGAAGAATATGTTCTTTAAATGGTCAGGAATGCTGAAAAAGCGTCGAAAAGGCGGGGCTTAGAGCCTTATACAAACTTTTAGTAATTGTCACAAAGTGGTTTGTTAGAAAATTTCTACATTTACATATTTTTAACTTGGTGATATTTATAGGAAAAACCAGTAACATTTCTATTTTTTTTTAAATTGTCACCGCGAGACATATTTTTATAAACACATTCATGAATATTTTTCGTGATAAAGTTTTAAAATAAAACATACTATTCGTGACCAACTCACGAACAAATGCAATGTTATTTGAGAAAGCATATCGCCTACCCCTTAACATTTTAACGCGCCTTCAAAAACATTAGGTTCTAGATAGTATTTGTAAAATGTTTAATATTTTAGAAACAAGAAAAAATAATTTTGTTGATCTTTTAAGGCAAATGTCTGTTTATAAGTGACTCCTGTTGTAATCTTGCTACAAAATACATGACAGTTTTCAAGGAAAACGACTAAATCATATCATGGTTTAGTTTTATAATGGACTACTTTCGCCGCTTTTAGCTAGTATTTCCCCCATTTTAGTGAGCCAACAAACCTCAGGTGTTCGTCACCAATTATTCTTGGTGACTTTTGTAAACAAGATGCATTTTTTCGGTTATCGATAATTTCTTGCTTCTTCAATAGAGATCAACTGATACGGGGACTCATTTGAGACAACACCAATCGAACGTTAGTTTCAGGGAATATGTAACCTTATTAAATTGAACTATTTTTTTTTTGTTACTTTGTTCAAAAAGGATAGTTACTAAAATCCCGCGGAACTCTCAGAAAGATCACATATTCTTCAATGACAACATTTGGCATATGTTACCTTACAAAAGTCAAGGTGGCTGAATAGTAACATTTGTTGGTCAAAGCCCGATGTTTACTCTTCTGATTTTTATTTAAGAGATGATTACCAAAATCACTGTGACAATGGTTATAACTTATAAGTTTTGACGTAGAATTGCGTCTTTCGGCAACATATACAGGGGACCAGTTTCATTACAGGGATCCAATTTCAAAAACCAAAAACATCGGCAGCGTCACAAAAATTGACCATTTTCAACCGTTTTAAGCTCAGTCAGTTTCCAACCGATTTTCGTCATTTTTGCAGTAATCGATTGGAAAATCAACCAAGCACCCGTCCAAATGCAGAAAGTTGTAATCTGATTGTTCGAACTGTTGTACTATTGAAAATTGTCAAGCCTTGTCGAAACGCAAATGTCGACCTCTGATTGGTCGCACAATGCTTCTTTCCCTAACAAGGTCGACAGAATATACCTGGTTGACTAAGAATGTGCGCTTTGTGTTTTATGTATAATTCAGTCCATGATTGTGCCGATACCACACGGACGTTGGTTGCTGATCGTGAAGAAGAAAGAAAAGCCGGGTTTCAATCTTTGTCAGGGCGGATATCGCGCGCTATCTGGACCATGAAGCATTTATGCGATAATTCAATGAAATTTGCAACTGCAGCAACCAGTCTTTTTCAAGGCTAATAAATATATTTCGAAGAGCATAATGAATGGTTATTGCTAAATTGCAACTTTGATTGCAGTTTGATGCTGCTGCAATTGCGCAGCAGTGTGATGTATATTACGATTCATTAACACTGTGCATCACAAGCGGTATATGCGAAACAAATCCGTAAATGTCAATTTACTAAGTTTCCATCATTACAAACCAGTCACTTCTTACAGCATCTCGATCATACTCATGGTTTATAACAATTTACAGAAGGGGCATCTTTGCCGATTGAGGATTCCGGCCTTTCTCTGGTTAAACTCCGTCTTCTTACAGTATCATGAAATACAAACAATCTTCATATTCATATACTTGAACATGGATTCCGACGATACCTTCGGAAAATTAAAATTCTTTCTGCTTTGTTTATTTTAAACCTTTAACAAGGCTGAAATTATTAACTGTTACTGCACAGTTCAATTGTCTGGTAAATACAACTAATATCAAACATTTATGAATTGATTATACGATTTTTTTATGTTTCTTTCAACAGAGTCGACTTGAGCACATCGATTAGTGTTTTTTCGACGTAGAATTATGTCTTACGGCAACATATATAGTTGTACAAACTGTAAAACCGAAAGCATCGAGAGCGTCACGAATATTGCCCACTTTCAAAAGTTCTGAACTCAGCTAGTTTCCAACGGATTCCGTTTATTTTTGAAGCAAAAATAATATACGAAAACAAATACGGAAAAATATATCGCTTCACACCATTAAAATGACTAACCCTAATCGAGTGTATTTCCAAAGCTATTGCAAAAAATTATTGACATAAGAGAGGCTGTCGTAATTCTACGTTGACCTTGCGGTCGTTTCGTATAAACAACCTCTTCCACTTTTTTTCAAAAGGTCACGAATTTTATTAAACAAAACTTTTGTCAAATATTTTCTTACAACAGTCGCAGTGACTTACTTGGGGAAACTATTTCTATAAAACTATTGGTGACTATTCTAAGACAAAAAGCCATTTGTACTTCAAATTATCATCGTGACTACATAATGGAAAAAATACTTTCCTTTCACAAGTGAAATGATTACGTCTGTGACTCTTCAGAGAAAAATAAATAAATTGTAGTTCAATGATCACGGGAACAAAATAAAAGAAATATTTGTTTTTTGATCAGCTTTAGTGTCTTTTGTAAGAAAATAAACACAAGTTTTTCTATAAAAAGTAATGATTACTCGTTTACAAAAACTTTTTCCATGTTATTTTTAAAACGTTCGGGGGAAAATTATAAGAAAAAAATCACAGGAGGGTTGTGTGCAAAGCCACGACCGCAAGGTTGAAGTAGAATACTTTTACAAGAGAGATAACCCGGCTGCTTGCGTGTCAGTCATTCTTCCTAGCAAATAAATGTTGACCGCTCATTGGCAGTATTGAAAATTCTGTGCAAATGAAGTTGAAGTACTACTCAATTTCAGTTTGCACATATTAATACGACCTCACTGAACAGGAAAAGTACAAACTCTTTGCGGCGCAAACAAGTTTCAACAGTCAGAGTATGTTTACATGTGAATTCAAATTAAGATAATTAATTTTTGGTTAAAGCTCAGAACAAGAAAATATTAAATCTTCATTTCATTTGTTTGGTTGTCCTAAAAAGGACAGTTTGTTGTTGAATTCAAAATCAGATATGACGCTGATTGCATCTCTGTGTTACGCCGATAGCCGATTAACCTACGGCCGGGCGAATCTGTTCGCACCGCTTTTCGCGTTTAGCCTGGCAGAGGCTCAATGCGCACGGCCAACACAATAGAAAGGTGTTTTCACATTGTCTACGCTGTATTGTCTGTTACTGCTGAGTGCTGATATCTGGTGCTACTGCTGTCAACGTTGTGGACGGTCCATCCAGCTCACCTTCCGACTAATGAATGTAGCTAGTTTACTCAGAAACACTCTTTTATAGCCGAAGAACGCTACGAAATAGGCCACGCCTTTCTGTTCAGTTTTACCATTTCCTTATGTTCTTTAGACGAATTATTCCACAATTCGCATTTGATTTTTGTATCCAGCGAATAAACACCGATGGTGCTCTCACACACGCAACGGTTTTAACCCGTATCTTATCGCGGTTTGTAACATCAAGCGATTTCGTTTGCTCGCTGTTGCGTGTTGCATCATGTTGCAACTTGGCAGCTGGGAGACGACGAAATTTTGTTAACGCTGATTGATTGAATCGACTTCATATTAGCTTTGCATAGTCGAACTAACTGTCTTTGTGAATGCGTTCTAACAGGGCAGTTTGTTATTCAAAGTCGGTTATGCTGATCGCAGCCTTTGCGCTGCCCCTACAGTGGGGGTTTTACTAAATAAAGTAAAAATTAGACAACTACAACAGAATTTGATTGCATCCCGCACAGAATGTCTGCTTGTGTTGATGCCAGAAAATTATTAACCTTCAATTATTTGTTTATTTGCCTTGAAAAAGGCATTTTGCGGTTCGAAATCGGTTGCTGATCACAAACTTTGAGCTGCCCTAACAGTGGAGGAATTAAGATACATGGACAACATGCACTGTGGAAGCTATTTCACATTCAGTAAATAAAACGGGTGCGACAAATTCGAATTGCTAGGATCCAACACAGAATCTTGCTTGCGTTGTCAAAAACTATTAACTTTCAATGACTTGTTCATTTGCCTTGAAAAAGGCATTTTGATTTCCAAAATTGGATTTCCTGATGGCAATCTTCATGCTGCCCCAACACGGGGGGAATAATGGCAGTCTGGCGACACACGCTGAGAAAAACCGCGCTGCTCCTGAGACGTGGTGACCAACCACAGGGCTAGTGCTGCTACTAAGGAAGGACGACTGCGGTTGTCGCTGTCTAGAACTATTATGAGCGGCTTCGGCTGAAAAAGGCTCTTATATAGGCTAAATAGCATGTTTTCAATTGCAAGGTATATGATTCTGTCGATCGTGCTTAGGAAGCAATCATATAATGACCAATCAGAGGTCGAATTTTTCGTTTTGACAAGGTTTGACTATTTTCAATAGTATAATAGTGTGAATAATAAAATTACAATTATCTTATTTTGGGAAGAATCTTAGAAGGTTTTTCAATCTATTGCTGCAAGAACGTAGGAAATCCATCGGATACTAACCGATTTATTAGCATTTGAAATTGGACATATTTTTCACTTTTTTTGGTTTTAGATTTTCATTTCACATCCCTATGTAGCCGAACTTCCTGAGAGAAGTATTCTACTTCAAAAGTCCAATTTTATTTGTGACGAAGGACCCACTCGACAGCCCACGCGTTGGAGTCGCCCGCCACTACCAACGGCGTTAGGCCCGTTATCTCCATGGATAACAGGTCGATCATCTGGGTGAACCTTTCGGTAGACCAACGCGGCATAGCAAATGCAGTAGAACATTCCGTTCACCTTGGCAACTACGTACCCTTCTTCTGTGGTTGAGACAACCTCCTGAACCGGGAACTTGCTCGTCGTACATATGGCCGCCATACTGGACTCATCCGCAACCCAGTTGCCGTTTCCGGGAAGGATGCGGTAGGGGTATATGATGGCGATGTACGACAACGACTCAGTGGCTGCATGGTGTAGCAGCTGCTGGGCCGCGAAGCAATGGTTCAGGTTTAGTTGCGTCACTCTTACGCCCGTGGTTTCGCAGCCGGCTTATCGGCTGGGCACCTGGGGCCTCCCATAAAGTGTTTCGCGTCCCGTTTCCCGGAACATACCATACACTTGGGAGACTCCCCACAGTCCTTCGCTTTATGGCCAGCACCTCCACATCGCCTGCACAGTTGGCTCCTATCGGGCTCCTTGCAGGTCCAGGACTTATGTCCTCCCTCAAAGCACCGGAAGCAAATGTCCGGTTGTTGAAGTCTTGTTTTCAACTTGTTTTCTTCCAGGGCCAGGTTAACGTCCGCCGACGGTAGTCGGAAGGTAGCTACCTGGGTCCCCGACGGACCTTGCGGAGGCGGATTGACTCTTTAGCCACCTCCACCCCGCACTTCGCTTTGAGGGCTTGTGCAATGTCGCATCCCTCGGTGATTTCATCCAGGTTTTTAAGCTGGAGAATCACCTCTGAGGTGAGTGCCCGCACTTGCACCTTCCTCCCTAGGACTTTTTCCGGTACCGTTTTGTAGGTAGCTCCCTTGTTTTTGGCGTCCTTCCAGAGCTTAAGTATCATCTCGTCAGTGCAAGATCGGCGGATACTCCGCACATCCGCCCCGCTATCCTTTTGTCTTTTTTTTTTTTTTAAAGGTGGCGGGGAAATCTGCAAACAGACACCTGAGAAGAGAACTCAGGGTGTGGGGATGAGACTAGGGGAGAGATGCTGGGGTAGTTACACTCCCCCAGACACCTACTTATCCCTGTCCCGACCCACTAAAACCCCTCCAGTCTCCAGCCCTGGTCTTCCCGGAACGACGGTTAAGTATTACGTCGGGAAGTGGCTTTTGTGCGTGATGCACCCTCTTTACTCTTATAACCTCCTAGCTAACTACCTGGAGACTGGTAATTAGCTACCACTGGCGTGTTGGTGGTTGACCCGCCACACACGTTGCAGCTCCAGAACAATCTGAGAGGCGGCCGCACAGACCGCGTTCCAGATGTCCGGGTCGTCGCACATCCTCCGGACTAGATTGTCCGGAGTAGTGCCAGGCCCGCTCACAGCCATCATGTTGCTCCTCGCTCTTACGAAACGGGGGCATACGAAGAAGACATGCTCAGCAGTCTCCTCCTCCTCCACGCACTCGGGACACATGGGGGACACCGCGTGTCCGAACCTGTGCAGATATTGCCTGAAACAACCATGGCCTGACAGGATTTGTGTCAGGTGGAAGTTCACTTCACCATGTCGTCTCCCGACCCAGCCGGATATCTCCGGTATGAGTCGGTGCGTCCATCTGCCCTTTGTGGAGTTGGACCATTCCCGCTGCCAGCGGAGCATCGAGAATGACCTTCTGGTACCTCGTATGCCCCTTGTGTCACGTTGGTCGAAACACTCTCTGTCCTCCTTGATGGCGATGCTGATAGGCATCATGCCGGACAAGACACAGATTGCATCGTATGACACCGTACGATACGCACTCGCAACTCTCAGGCACATGAGCCTGTAGGTACTTTCCAGTTTACCACTGTAACTGTTAGTACCTAGCGCTCTGGACCACACTGGCCCACCATATCTAAGTATGGACGAAACCACGCTGGCAAGAAGTCTTCGCTTGCTGCCATAAACCGCTGAGCTATTGGACATCATACGAGATAGTGCTGCAATAGCCGATGAGGCCCTCTTACAGGCATAGTCGACGTGACTCCCGAACGTGAGCTTGTCGTCCACCATAACCCCCAAGAGCTTCAGGGATCGCTTCGAGGTGATGGTGCAGTCTCCGACTCTGACCACCGCCTGTTGCTCCGATTTACGGTTGGTCACAACCGTGACCTCCGTCTTATGATGCGCGAGCTCCAGTTTCCTGGAGCGCATCCAGTCCTCGACCTTGCGTATACAGTGCGCGGCCGTCAACTCGACCTCCTCGATAGACTCGCCGTAAACCTCCAGCGTTATGTCGTCTGAAAAGCCGACGATCACAACCCCTACAGGGAACTTAAGTTTTAACACTCCGTCATACATGACATTCCACAACACCGGGCCCAGGATAGAACCTTGCGGAACTCCTGCGGTAATTGGGACGCACTTCTGACCCTCCTCTGTGTCGTAAACAAGTACTCGATTCTGGAAATAATTTTCCAGAATCTTGTACAGCGACACCGGTACATGGATGCTCCTGAGCGCGAGCGCTATGGAGTCCCAACTGGCACTATTGAACGCATTCTTCACGTCGAGCGTGACGATTGCGCAGTAGCGTATTCCCCTTCTCTTGCGCTGGATTGTTACCTCCGCCGTCTTGATGACGGAAGAGATTGCGTCCAGCGTGGACCTGCCCTTCCGGAAGCCGAACTGGTTACTTGCCAGACCGTGTACACCCTCCGTGTACCCCAGTCTGTTGAGGATGATCCTCTCAAGCACCTTGCCCGCGGTGTCCAGCAGGCAGATAGGCCTATATGCCGATGGGTCCCCTGGCGGTTTCCCAGCCTTCGGCAATAAGACCAGTCTCTGCCGCTTCCACCTGTCCGGAAAGAGACAGTCATCCAGGCACCTCTGCATGACTGCCCTGAACAGCCCGTGGGCCGTTTTTATCGCCAGCCTGATCGCCAGGTTAGGGATACCATCCGGTCCCGGTGCCTTGCTCACCTATAGGGATTTGGCGATCACGATGAGTTCCTCATTCGTAACCCTTGCCTCCTCCCCTGCCTCGACACGGCTGTCGTCGCTCACGGATTGGATGCTCGGCAGGTTGGCCGACCATCTCTGGTCTATGTCTGAGATACTGGAACGTCGGACGTGAGACTCGACCGCCGGAGGCCAAGGACTTGGCTCGTGGCGTGGAAAGAGTCCCTCGATGATACGCTCCAGCATCGCTGGTGATCGCTCTGCAGGTGCCAGCGCGCCTTTAGTCTTGGCCATTACGATCCTGTAGGCGTCACCCCACGGATTTGTATTGGCACTCGCACATAGCCTATCGAAGCAGGCCCTCTTGCTGGCCTTTATCGCACTCTTTAGCATCGATCTTGCCGAACTGAATGCTGCGCGGCGCTCTGTCCTCTCTTCTTCGTTTCGCGCACGCTGCATCCTCCGTCTTGCACGGAGGCACGCACTGCAAAGGTCGGCTATCGCGTCCGTCCACCAGTAAACCGGTGGCTTTCCATTCCTAGGTTGGCGAGTCCTAGGCATGGTGGCGTCGCACGCCCGCGATAGCATAGCAACTAGTTGGTCAGCAGTCGGGCGGAGCCAACTGCCCCCCTCGCGCTCCCTTCTCATTGCCTCTTCGAATACCTCGGCATCAAAGTGCGATGTCTTCCACCCGCGAACGGTCGGAGTGTTGGCTCTACCCGTTTATTGCCGCCTCTCGTTGTTGTCTACACTAAAACAGACCGCCTGGTGGTCGCTATTAGTGTAGCCATCGTCTACCCTCCAGTTCTTGATCAGTCCTGAGCTGGAGAACGTCACGTCGATGATCGACTCCGCACCATTCCTGCTAAATGTACTTTTGTTCCCAACGTTGGCCAGATCTAGGTTGAGCTTTGCAAAAGCCTCCAACAGGATCTGGCCCCTCTGGTTCGTGAAGCAACTTCCCCACTCAACAGCCCAAGCGTTGAAGTCGCCCGCCACCACCACCGGCGTTAGGCCCGTTAGCTCCATGGATAGGAGGTCGACCGTCTGGGTGAACCTTTCGGTAGACCAACGTGGCGGAGCATAGCAACTGCAGTAGAACACTCCGTTCACCTTAGCAACTACGTACCCTTCTTCTGAGGTTGAGACTATCCTTTTGTCTGTATACGCCGATTTGTATGCCTGCTACACTTCATGGCTCATGGCTCTGCACCAAACACTCGTCCATCAGTCCAAGCTGCAGGACCTTAGCTATCCAATTTCCACGGTCATCCTCGTCGTAATTGAACTAAATTGCCGATTTTTCGTGGGTTTACCTTTACACGCACTGATGAAATTACCAATACAGCATCAATCATAGTAATCCATGAGCCAGTAGACTCTATCAGTCAAACTCTAACCGTGATGGGGAAAACAGTGAAGCTACTCCGTTCAAAAGTGTGCGCGTTCCAAAAACGGTACCCGCCGCATCGAAAACGGATCAAAATCTACAACATCTTGGAACTATTAGGCAACAATCAGACCATCGAATGAAAGCCCGTTCCGGACCGACGACCCTGATCGACAAGAAGCTCTAAAGTATATTAAAAAGAAAGACCGAGGGAATAGTGACCACTGCGTATGCTTGGCCGGGAGGTCGGTGAAATCGGCCAAACAAAACAGTGGAACAGTACCTGTCGAACATGGACATTAGGGAGGGACAAAAAATTAATTCTAGCTCCCATGCACTTTTCGTGTTCCTTATGGGTCCTATAACAACCGTGTAACTTTTCAGATCGATCGGTGGAACTATATTTTTGCGCCCGATTTTCAAAGTTTCCATACGATTTTAGATGGGAAAACCCACTTTTTCAAAACTTATTCTCTAGAGATGTCCAGTTGGCTCCTAAAAATATATCAATACCTGGAAAAAACTTTTCCTGGAAAAAACTCTTCTGAAGACCGTAAGGCGCTACGATGCTTTTAGAAAAAGTTATCCACCTCGAACTGATTGAATGTTTGACGAACGGCTTACTTCCACGCGAAATTATTTCTCATCCTTCGGCAAGTTTGCTTCGTAGAGATTTAAGAAAAAATACGTAGTGCCTACTGAAAGGTCGGTCATCGATTAGTATAAGAAAAAGCAAGTATTTTTTCAAATTAAAACTCCCCATTGAGTGGGTGAAATATATAAAATTGATTCTGTTCATCTTAGATGTAAACCCATTATATTTTTGTTATTGTTTTTTTAAATATTTTTTTTTTCTTTCACATTTGAGTGTATTAAACAAAAAGGAAAAACAAGCTGCTTGAGCTGTACTCTTTATCGATAAATTTGAGGCAATGGGAACAAAAAAAAATCGCAATCATTTAAAAGTATTTTTTTACTGATGCCAACAATTCCCCGCTCTTTTCTCCCCCACCAGGGCATCGACGAAAGCATCCGTGCGGAGCTGTGGAAGTATCTGCTCGGGCTAGATCTCTGGGAGCACAGCGCGAATCAGCGGGACGAGCGGCGTGCCGCCAAAACGCAGGAATACTTCCAGATGAAGTTGCAGTGGCTGACGTTCACGCCGACGCAGGAGCACAACTTCAACGGCTATCGAGAACGAAAGTGCCAGATCGAGAAAGACGTCAAGCGTACGGACAGAACGTACGAATTCTTCGCCGGCGACGATAATCCAAATCTTACCAAGCTACAGGACATCTTGATGACCTATGTGATGTATAACTTCGACCTCGGATACGTGCAGGGGATGAGTGATCTGTTGGCGCCTATTTTGAGCCTCGTTCAGAACGAAGCGGAAAGCTTCTGGTGCTTTGTGGGTTTCATGCAGCGGGTGTTCAACAACTTCGACATCGACCAAAAGGGAATGAAGCAACAGTTGGAACATTTGCGAACATTGCTTGCCTTCGTGAACGAAGAACTTTATAACTATTTAAAGGAAAATCAATCAGAGAATATGTACTTTTGTTTCCGATGGTTGTTGGTGTGGTTCAAGCGGGAGTTCAACAACAAGGATATTATGCAACTGTGGGAGGTTCTTTGGACAGGCTTGCCTTGTCCGAACTTTCATCTTTTCATCTGCGTGGCAATCCTAGATCAGGAAATGGACGTCTTCATAAACGGCCAGTTCACGTTCACCGAAATCCTGAAGCACGTAAACGAACTGTCCGGAAATTTAAACTTGCTGGCCGTCCTAGAGCAGGCGGAAAGCATTTATATGCAGGTAAAAAAAACGCTGGATACATCCAAAGAAGCGCAGCTCGAACTGCGAAAACTGATTGGCGAAGAAGTTAGTCCGGACGGGACCGGCAGTGACGAAGACGACGACAGCTGTATGTCAATTGTGAACGAAAAGTCCACCGAAGAGCAAGAATTGATGCAACGAAAGGTTGATGAAGCGTGTGACCTATCGATGAGTTATGCGTTTTTCTAATCGAATAGACTAGAACGCGCAAGTCGTCGGACGAAGTAAAAAACGACAGTCGAGCTTTTATGTAGCGATTTTTTTTATAAACAACCCTTTCATTGTTAATCCCAGTTGCAGAAGGCAGAAAATAAAAATATGCTCACGAATACTTTGGGCAGATGGGAGCTTTTGGCGAATTAGGTGATTTCCTCTGATTTATGTATAGAAGTTATACTTTTGTAGAAAATGTACAGTTGTGCTTATTAAAGATTTTTTTTCGAATTGGAAATCTTAACGCTGAAAAACCTAACATTCATTTGTTCTGAAACTTTTTACTTGTTTAGTTGGCTAGTAAAGCTTGTGCGTATTTGAGAAAAAAAACTGATTTGGGTAAAAAATACTTATTTTACCTTTCCGACATTAAAACGATAAGTTTTTATTCTTCCAAAATAACCGTGTAGAAACTTATCGTTCGATGTTTCAGTATCAGATCAAGCTGCAGCCGACGGTAAACAACAGGTTGTGCATTGTGGTAGTTTAATAACTTTATTCGACAAGTTTGATAAGCGTTGTAAATCAAATGAAAAAGGCAGCACCGGAGCTGGAGAAAGCGAAACAAACCAAGGACAGAACACTTCGCAATCGCAACAAACGAAAATACAAACGCAACAAGAAGGCTTCCAAGCAGCTGCGGAAAACTTTCGATCAAAGTTTCGTGCACGGGAAAAACTATGCAGGGCAGTCATCGGCTCCGCAGGTGTCCTCAACTGCAAATGCGATGTATGAATCGGCTGTTCCCAGCTTCGTTCGGCTGAGACACGCACAGAATGTATGGATTAAAACGTACCAAAATGTCGTGAAGTGGCAGCATCAGCATCAACTTAACTACTGGAAGCACTGCACGGTACGATTGCGGGCAGAAAACGCACGCCTCAAGCGACGACTTGCCGTGCAGGACTCGGAGGACGAAGAGGAAGAAGGTAGGTGCTAGTGCGATGTCCGTGTTGGAAAACTGCCACCATAACTCTTACGCATTCGATAGAGCTAGGAAACGATTCGATGGCGCGGTCGTGTTTCTAAATGAGATTCAATCACGATATCCTAACATAACTATAACGGTTTAAGAAATTTCATCTAAATGCTATTAACATCGAACGACGGACAGCGCGAACCCGTTTCATGGCAAAAAAAACTTAGTTGCGTAAGAGTTTTCGGGTATGATTCCACCCCCCACATGATCGCACGTTGTTGATTTATGTTTTTTTAAATTTCTCATTTCAATCGAATCGCATTCACGCAGTAGCACAACAGCAGCAAAGGCAAGCAGCGGTAGAGAGAGACGCAGCCGAGGCTCTGCTGGACGAAGAGTTTATCGCGTTCATGGAAGTGTCCGCCAGGCACCGGTTAGAGCGAAGCCGACTGAAAAACGAAAGTGTTCATTAATTAGATTTATGAATAAATTAAGTGCGGATTAAATTTTTCGAGGTGTATCTTGCTATTCAGGGTAAATCCGTACGTATGTACTTCTTTACGTAACTCAGTACGCCTGGGAATGCGCTGCAGGGCGAAAACCGGCATTTGGCATTTGACACGATAATGGATTACCGAGGGGGAAGACAGAAAACGAAAACAGTTCAGTTGTAGTTTTTGCTCACATGCCTGCGCTGGCAAACTGGGCCTGGGCCTATGACCTAAGCGTACACCTGAAAAAAGGGGCACCAGTAGTCGGTGGGAGCACTTTCCTAATCGAAGATTTGTTGCTGACAGAAATCGGTCAGTGGTTGGTAGCTATTTGGAGTTTTGTAATAAACTGGTTATCGTTCTGATCCATGATGGGTAAAAGAATTTGATTTGTATCAGTGCGAGAAATCAATCCCCAATTAAAATTACCGATAAACGTTTCTGGAGTTCAAATATGGTAGAAAAAGGCCAACTAAAAAACGCTTTTATTTATAATCCTAAACTTTCAAAAATTGACAAGCGTTTTTGAAAAATCACATTTTGCTCAGTAAACGCATCTTTTTCAAATGATATTTGAAAACTGGTATAGCTTTAGGACTTGGCTGGTGACAGCTGAGTGACAGACGAGATACTCGTCCAAAATCCAGCCGATTTGCAATCTGCAATACCAAAATTGGTCAGATGAGCAATTCGCCGCTCGCGTCGTCTTCTGTAATAGGCACAACACAAAGGCCAGCTTTTTACTGCACATGCTGGCCCTGCCACCAGATTGGCCAGATCTACGGATTTCTGCTATCCGCTGCTACTGCTACTGCTAAGAAAGGATTGTCCTTGTTGCTGTCCAGAGCTAATTAGTGATGGGAAACTTATCGATACTTATCGATAATATCGATAAATGCTGGTCATCGATATTATCGTTAATTTTTTGACGTTAACGATAATTATCGATATTATAAGGGTGAGCACAAGTCAGTGCGGCTGGTTACTGGACGAGACCCAAAAGAACCTACCCTACCCCAGGAGTTGCTTCTGCCGCTAGGTATTTGTTGGGTGCTGCTATTCAACAAGATTTAGCATTGTTGGGGGTGGTGTAAAGGTTCGCCCCGGGTGTCACTGAGTTTCTGAGAAATAATGGTGACTAAAAAGGTATTTATAGTT
The DNA here is from genome assembly GCF_029784165.1 of Wyeomyia smithii. Classification (NCBI taxonomy): domain Eukaryota; kingdom Metazoa; phylum Arthropoda; class Insecta; order Diptera; family Culicidae; genus Wyeomyia; species Wyeomyia smithii. The sequence continues at coordinate 26,950,779 of NC_073696.1, read as the reverse complement.
TTTAGTTTCCTAAGAACAGGTAAATTCGACAACTCAGTACTGGAGAACTTTAAAAAAAATATCCAAACTTTTTGCACCATCTCATAAAAAGCAATGATACGAAGTTGTAATAAAATGCATTTTCTTTGGCTTGCCAACTCTTATAATATGATGGACATGCATAGCGGCAGTCTATTGGTAATTGTTTAGTTTAACTTGGAACTGTTTAAGTTTAAAGTATCTGTTACCCAACAAACAATTTTTAGTTCCACTAAAAATCCAAATCAACGAAATTGTTGCGCCAAAAAAGTATCCTGATGTATACAGGAGGTAGACAAAATAATTGAGATAAATAGAATTCTCTCGGATTTTAAATGGCCAGAACTTTACGAAAAATGAATCAATTTTGATAACTGGTTTCATTTCACTGGAAAACAGTATTATATTAGTATTACTTGGGAACTTGGTGTGACCAACCTACACCGAAAGTGTTTCGGATTTCAAGAGTGTGTGTCAAAGTGTACATTTTTGCAACGCATGGAACGTTTTAGGCAACTAAATTGGCTATCTAAAATACTTCATTTAAAAAAATCTGAGATCACCGATATTTTCTAAAATCATTTTTTGTTTTTAAAATAATATTTTTTTCAGAGTAGGAACTCATTTTTTTATATTTTTGAAGGAAAGTTCAGATAATTTTTACTAAGATATATTGATTCATAAGAAAAAGGTTCAAATACAGTTAGGTTTTCTTACGCGGGGGATACATGCCTCGTGAAAAAAACCATGTTATTCTTGATAAGCCGCTTTAATTCAAAAGTTCGCGTAAAAATCACGTTAATTTGAAAATCTGCATAAATAACCTTTCAGAGAAAATCCGCGTGAAAATAATCTGACCTTTTTAAATGTTAAACCAGATAAATTTTCAAACGCAAATTCGCAAAGTTGCTTGGTTTAATAAGACCTACACACCCACAATGTTCGATTGAATTCTGCTAGAGTGCTACAAGCTCAAAGAAAACTAGTACCCAACAGGGGAAAAACCGCCAAAATCAACACCCATACTTAATAAATTCATACCTCAATGATTCCTTGGCGAATTTTCAATCTTTGGCTACCAATGAACCCGAAACAAATTCTGATTTATTGGCAACATATAAACCTAAGTGAAACAGAATGTCAGAAAAAGTTCTACGCGTTGCAAAAATGTACACTTTGGCACACACTCCGGAAATCCGAAACATTTCCAGTGACCCTTGGTCACGTCCAGTTTTCTAGTAATACTGGGAAACTAGGGCAGTTTTCCAGTAAAATGAAACCTGTTTTGTCAGAATTGATTCCTTTTTCGTGAAGTTTTGGACGTTTAAAAATTGACAGAATTTTGCCTGCTTCAATTATTTCCCTTATAATACAACCTTCAAAGTGAACTTCGGCTTGAAACTACTCCGTAGAAAGCACTCCTGGCGTAAAACCCGAAGACTTTCCAAAACAAACTGTTTAACTCGTCCGGTTGTTTGAATTTTTATTTGTAGTATCGTAAGATTTGTCATTCAAGGCCTTAACACAATGGATACGTTGCGGATGCGTTTGCGGCAACTTGACAGTTAGCTCATACATTCACTGTCACATTGACGTCAACGCAACGCAAACGTATCCATTCTGTTTGGGCCCTCACTGTTTCTGTTTTTAACAAATTTATATAGCAAAATTGCATTTGTCGAATAACGTTTGCGGTAAAAAAATAGGCAAAAATTGCCAATTTTTCATTGGTTTACCTTTAATGGCACTGACGAAACTACTCATGCATCATCAATCATAGTAACCCATGAGTTAGCGAAAAAAATTTGACAGCTCTATCAAACTCTAACTGTGATGGCGAAAAAAGTGAAGCTACTCCGTTCAGAAGTGTGCGCGTTCATAGAATGGTACCCCGCCGCGTCAAAAACGGACATCGTGCGGCACTTTGTGGACGCCGGGTATGCCGGTTCTGACATCTACAACATCTTGACACTATTGGACAACGATCAGAGCATCGAAAGAAAGCCCGGTTCCGGACGGCCAACGACCCTGAGCGACAAGAAGCTTCAAAGGATGCTGATGAGGAAGACCGAGGGAAAAGTGGCTAAATCGCAGCGTGCACTTGGCCGAGAGGTTGGTGCATGCTCTAAAACAGTGAAAAAGCATCTGGAGAACATGGACATACATGCAGGAAGCGGCAGTCCCGTCCACTGGTCTCGGAGCTGCAGGCAATGACGCAGCGACAGCGGTTGGATAAGATGGTCAAGTCGATTTTCCCGACGAATCGCGACGCGGCAGTGGTATTGGACGACTAGACCTATCTCACCCTGGATGGCAACTACTAGCAGGGCTCTTCGTATTTTACCTCCGCCACGAATAGCGAACCTATACATTAGAGAAATGACAAGACACTCACCGTTAAGGCAGCTGTCAACATCAAAACGGGTCACGGCAATGCAAATTTATACAGCTCGCCCGTTTTGATGTTGACAGTTGCCTTAACGGTGAGTGTCTTGTCATTTCTCTAATGTATAGGTTCGCTACCCACGAAGGAAGTGAGCACCGAGGTAAAGTTTGTTTCACAGACCAAGTTCCCCAAGAAGGTGCGGTTGTGGCTGACAATCAGCGAGAAAGGGATGTCAAAGTTGCTCTTCTTTCGCTCCGGGCTGGCCGTGAACGGGGAAATTTATAGTACGAAGTGCCTGACAGAAGTTGCGTCGTTTATCAAAAAATACCATAAGCGCGAAGATACGGTGTCCTGGCCAGATTTGACGTCGATCAACTACTCGAAGCGATCGTTGGAGGATGTGGTACCGAGGTCGGCGAATCTGCCCATTGTCCCTCACCTGCTTCCCATCCAGAATTTCTTGGCAAACTTGAAGCGCAAGATCTATTCCAAAAATTTTGTCGCGAAAACGGAGGAGGAATTAATAAAAAAAAAAAACGAAGAAAGAGCTTAAAAACATGGCTACACGCATGTTTTCGTCCGCCATGGCGAATGTTCCGGTTAACTGCCGGAAGACTGCACGCAAGGACGTAATATTTTTTGTGAGGAAGCTAACATGGTAACCTTCCATGGGAACTTTATCCAACTCAACTATCTGTCATAGTTTTTTTTTCATCACCATCTGAAAACTTTTTTTTTTACCACAAACGTTAGCCGTCAAATTATCGATACTTATCGATAATATCGATAGAAGCCCCGGAATTATCGATTGTTATCGATGTCCGTTTTGGGCGATATTTCCCATCACTAGAGCTAATATGACTAGTTTCCATCCCGGTATACTAAGTCTATAGTTCTTTAGATCGTAATTGGGAAAGTGAGTATTAAACGACCAACTATGATTGACAGGGAAATTAGGGAATATCAGGGAAAACTGAGAAATATTCAGGGAAAATTTTCTAAGCGAGAGGCGATTCTTCATTAAACGACACTAGCGAAAAAACAGATTTTTGTAGCATAAAAGGCTAATTCGAAACCACTACGGTTCGGTTTCATATCCAGTTGAATACTTATCTTACTGGGATTTCAGAGTTGCGTTAATGCTAATAATACAATTTCAAAACTTTGGACTGTTCGGCGATTAATTGAGTAAAATTATTTTTTCAATTGTTCAGTCATAATGGACCAAGACAATATAGATTCTTCTTTGGTTCAGTCAGAGTGAACCAAGTTCACCTAACCAGTTATAAAATTGTCTTTGTTGAACTCATAACGTTCATTTTTTTTCCAATTGTCACATCACATGATACAGTTAAAGAGTATCTCTAACATTAAAATTGCGTAGTAATATTGAAAACTTCGAAATTCACAGAATAGCAAACTTCAAATTCGTTTTTCTAGAAATGATCAAAATGTCACTTGGTCCGGGCTGACTTAACACCGACCATTTCAGGAAATATCAGGGAAAATCAGGGAATTCGATTTAGAAAACTTTTTCGCCACCCTGGATTGAATTTTGGGTTTTGAAAAGACTAGCATTAGCATTTTATATTAGACATATTTTTCACTTTTTCCGTTTTTATATTTTACATCCATTTGTAGCCGAACTTCCTGAGAGACGTAGTTCTACGTCAAAGCAAAAAATCAAAACATGCATTCATCTGAGCTAAATACATATGGTAAAATACTTTTTTATGCAATAAGGCTATTGTTGTTCCGGTTAGTACACTTGAATTGATCTTTTAATGAATGCTACTGTAATTGTCTCCTGAATATTTTCAGCTCTGAGCATGCTTTGCATTTTTTTTTGTAACTAACCGAAAATTATAGTTTTTCAATCATTTTAGCAACAAACAAAGCTTTTTCTTGTGATTTTGAAAGCAAACGTAGGATAAAATAAAATCTGAGGTTTATTTCAAAAGTGACGGAAATTCACATGGGACTTTGATGCATTTATGGGCAGTATGTGGTATCATTATTTCATTTCGGTACGATTTTATTGCGTTAGCTTTACGTAACCAAACTCATTAATTGTTTTTCTTTATAATAATTGTATTTTTGTGTAGTTGGGTGTTTTGACCGAATCTTCGTGCCTTTGTAGTTACAATTTTCCAGATTGCTATAATTTCGAAAAACTAATACTTTGGCAGAGACGAAACATGGTTATAACAACAACATCGAAATATGAAGGGAATGTGACTTTATTAGTATTGTTCTGCATCATACATTCGATAGGTAGATCGATCAGGTAGACTCAAAATGGATGTAAATCAACTCTTGAAGTGATTTCATGATTATTGCCATACACTTTGCAAGTGTTTCTGTCCAATCATGTGGGTGGCCATATAGAACCCCATTGATACCTGTTCCAGAGTGACCATTAAAAGGACAACTCGACAGATGTTCTCAGAATGGATTGAAGTCAACTCCTGGGGTGATTTCGTGAATATTTATATCAATATTGTTAAGTTTCACTAAACATGGTACTGATTCGTTTTACCGGAACATGATCCCGAAGATCCGAAGATCCAGTCAGTCCCGGATTCTAATAATAGACAGATTTTCCAATGTTTTAACAGGCTAAGATCGAAATTCGGTCAAGAAATAAAAAATTAAGAAGCATTCCATTTTGGTTGATAAATGGTAGGACACACGTAACTTGAGACCCTAATGTGGTCACTCACCTCTGTCCAGTAATTCTTATCCTAACTACCACGAGTTGCCAAACGATATACGAGTAACCTATGCGGATATCGGGTAACCAACTTCCGGTGGAAACTTTGGTCGTATGCTGACTGGGAAGCGGGGGTCGTAGGCGACTGTATTCCCATATTAGGGGTGTGTACAACTGCGTCTGACCTGGAGTGGGGAGCTGAAACATGAAATGCTGTATCACGCTAGTTAAATCTAAGATGGCAGCCCCATCAGCAAGATGTAGGTTACGCGACCCTGGTAAGGTAGCATACCGGAACCATGAACCACGAAACTAGAAATATAGAACGGAACAATCGGCAAAGACCTAGGTTACGAACATGGAAATAGAAAACGATAAACGGTTGGAAATTTGGTACTTGGAGCGTTCGATCACTCAAAGAACCCGCGCGAGCTTGTTTGTTTCTTCAACTACAGTACCTACGCACCACCAAACGACAAATGCTACGTCAAAAATTAGCTCTATGAAAAGCTGGAACGAGTGCCCAAAACACGACGTAAAAGTTGTCATCAGAGATGCAAACGCACAGGGAGGGAAGAGGAAGGGCAGCGACAGCGGTTGAATAAGATGGTCAAGTTGATTTTCCCGGCGAATCGCGACGTGGCAGTGGTGATGGACGACGAGACGTTACTCACCCTGGATGGCAACGACTGGCAGGGTACTTCTCCCACGAAGGAAGTGAGCTCCGAGGTGAAATTTATTTCTCACACCAAGTTCCCCAGAAAGGTGCTGCTGTGTCAAAGCCGCTCTTCTTTCACTCTGGGCTGGCCGTGAACGGGGAAATTTATAGTACCTGCCAGAAGTTGCGTCAGTCATCAAGAAATACCATAAGGGTAAAGACACGGTGTTCTGGCCAGATTTGGCGTCGGCCGGTACCGAAGTCGGCCGTCCCTCAGCTGCTTCCCATCGAAAACTTCTGGGCAAACATGAAGCGCAAGATCTATTACAACAATTTTGTCGCGAAAACGGAGGAGGAATTGATAAAAAACGAATAAAGAGCCTAAGAACATGCCTACACGCATGTTTTCGTCCGCCATGGCGAATGTTCCAGTTAACTGCCGGAAGACCGCACGCAAGGGCGTAATATTTTTTTGCGAGGAAGCCAACATGATTACCTTCCATAGAAAATTTATCCAACTCAATTATCTGTCTTAAGCAGGTATTAGACGAAGCAAATATTTGCTATTTTTAAATACGGATTTTATTTTGTGAAAATAAAAATTGTACCAAAAATAGCAAATATTTGCGTCGTCTAATACCTGCTTTAGTTGTTTTTTCATCACCATCTGAAAAAAGTCCGTTTTTTTTGCCGCAAACGCTACAGCCATTTCCCTCCTGTCATTTCAAACGATTATTCACTGCTAGTGATTAAATTCTACATCCATCCAAGTAAGCTGTCACGAAACTGTGCAAAGCACATTGGCAACGGAGAAGTTCATAAACACGCTTACATTCTACAACGCCTGCTTATTCGATATTTTACCGAAAGAGTCCGTACACCGATGGTTGAAAACCATTTGCTATGGTTTCTCCTGGAGTCTGTATGTCTTCTTCCATAATCTAGGTGTAGCGGTAACAGCCGTTTTGCGATGATAACATCCTTTGGTTTGTCGATAAACGACTGTCATGAGCGACTGTTATGAACTGTTATGTGTTAAATTTATATCGATGGAAGAGTTGCAGATTGCAGATTCTTGATCATAAAATAAGCTGGCACGTCCTCTAAACCCAGGTATAAGGAGATTACCATAATTATTGTTGTTTCACTTTAATTTTACCACCGTGTAAAATTGTAATTGGGAGCTATGGTTGCCACTTGACAAGGATATCTTGCTCATAGATTGTCCAGAGTAGACAGCGGGAAGACTTGCATTGGCTTGCTTGCAAAGCATAAAAAACTAATGAACTAAAATGTTTATCATATGGCACAGATTGGCATAACTACGGGGAGGGGTATGGACTGTAGCTCCCTCTAGGGTTTATGTAGCCCTTTCTAGAGTTGATCATAGCATTACTAATTTTGCTTCCTAAAATTGCTAAATGGTTATTTTTGATAAAATGTACCATTGCTTCAAAACCTACCATTGGGCAAAATGCCCAAAATCGTTGCCAATACGCACCACAACAAAAGGGTAGAACGAATCAAAACAAATGGGTAAAATGCACCCAATCATAATCAACAACCTTCAAATAAACATTAAGTCTGTTTATGTAAACAATTTTAGGACAAATCGAAGCAAACAGCATTTTTTATGCTAATAGAGACAAAGCAATCCACGCAACCACAGAACTTCAACCATATTTTCCTGAACATCATTATGCCCTAATAAAGATAGTTGGATCAAAATCCAATTCATAATTAATTTTCTCTGGTGACGAGTCAATTAAAAGTGTAAGAATTCATTGGCAATCAAAGATAATGAATTATTATTCGTTATTGAGTTGTACCAAGAGTTAATCCATGTGAGAGTGAAGGCCCGACTACTCAACGCCTTCCTGACGAAAATTGTCAGTACCTTCTTAAAACCTCCCAATGTGCCTTCTAGGTACTGCCTACTTCCACTCGTCTACACAAAAAGGCACAATCGCGCTTTCTTGAGCTCCGCTGTGTGCACACTTTCTTGTTGGCGTGCTTCCTAAATTATGTTTATTCATGTTTATTGGAGGAAAAATTAAAACAACAAACAATATCGCACGCTTAGCCTGGGGGCTAATAGCGGTCTCGATCAACTAGATTAGTTGAGAGAATTCGTTATCAATATTGCTTTCGGCACATTTTGCATGTGTAAGATAAGTACAACGATACACCGTGCCCCAGTGCTGAGTCGAGAAAATTTCCAGCTCGAAAAGATCCTAGACTCGATCGGTAATCGAACCCGACGTCACAACCATGTGGAAGGGCACCGACATCGCTAATCACAGAGCCACGGGGACCATTCCAAAATTATACAACATACTTCTTAAAACACCAGCAGGCGGAAAATGATACAACACGGTGTTGCTATCGCCTTCGCCAATTGAAAGCAGCGCAAGGCCGTGTGAAAGCACGTCGCGTTTGCACGGAAGGCAATCAAGTGCGCAGTAGAAGACGGCGGGTGACCATCCAGGCAAGCAAAGCATCCCAACGGAAGCCACGATTACGCCTTCTAATTCGTATGGAGAAGGTGTAATTACGCCGTGTGTCTACTCGGATCTTAAGTGTCTGAATTGAACTTATAGTTTCATCTATTTTTTTTTTCAATTTTAGCAAGATGTCTATGATTACGATCAAATTTCAAAACTAAACAAGTATCGAGAGTTATGTCATATCAAAATCAATTTATTCCATGAAAAAAAAAACAATATTTTATTTCTTAGCGAAGTAACATTTCATATTTCAGTAACATGTACTGTGTTTCAAGGTAACCTGATAGAACCAAGAATAGCAACGGAGGCATCTATTCCATCCATTGCCATTTCCAGATGAACTGAACAAATCTCCACAAGTGAAACAAAAAATATCATTAACAGCATCAGCTGTTTGTTTCACAAACTCCAGAAAGTGCTCAAACTACAAACTACGGGTATTGGAGTTGCTCCAGCCGATGGGATGGCACATAAACAAGGAGTTCTCGGGGGCTCCAATTTTGAAGTATTTGTTCATTCTGGCTCGAACAAACACAAAACACAGATGAAATTCCCGCTATCTGATGCTTTTGTTTTCAGCGAACACTCTGACGGATTTGTTTTGAACCTAAAAATAAGAAATTTGATTATGATTTATTTTTCATTTTTTTTTGTATTAAACATACTGTGCTAAAGCCAGTTTCTTCAACATTACAAATTTTGTCCTAGGAATAATCATATTCCGTATACATCTTTCGTAGAAGCTGATTGAACGAGTCGACCGCTTCTTTATTAAACGCTTCAATGCGAGCTATAGCGATGTATTTTCCGCCTTTCGTAGGCTGAGACCCGAATCCAAGGAAAGATCGTAACCAACCAGCTTAGTTTTCCTCTCGGTTGAAAGGATGTGCAATGTGGTGTTTCTCGGCCTTTTGGTATGTTCCTCTTCGGATGTCTATGTGTTAGTCCAAATCCACAATTTGACATATGAACGATGTGATTCACAAAATCCTTTTCCTGGTTTTCGGTAAATACGGTTTTAAACCGGTCCATCTGACAGAGTTCCAGTCTCCCAATTCCGTTTTGTTTGTCCAAATAGCGGAGCAACGTTCTTCTAGGTATAGCATGCAGCTTAGCTGAAGCAGAGATTGATGCACCCAATTTGACTGCATTTATATCCGCTCTTAAGCTTGTTTTTGTCCACGACTGCCGCGTAGTCTTCCGCACGTATCTCATTTTCAATTTTAATTAACTTCTCAAACGAAAATAAATATATCACTGAGAAAAACAAAACCAACAGCTAGATGAAAGGAATGGGCAATACTCGTATCGATACTGATGGTCTCGATACTTTCGTTTGCAGCATCGATATTCGTTACGAGAGACTACCCAACAAACAATTTTTTTGATTTGCAGCTTAGTAAGCGCCTATTTAGTGAATTTCGGTGAACTATAGCCTAACAAGCCGATATCTAACAAAATTTATTTGTTGGGATGCCGTCAACCACCTCATATATTTAATCTAGGAAATAGAAAATTTTATTTCCATGAAAAATATTTCGGTTATATACGATATTAGCTGATAAATATTGATCACATTGACATCACATCGACGGTAATGCGATGTCAAGAAGTTTTGATATAGATAGAGAGGTGCCAAAAATGTAACGAGATTTATCGTAATATTGAATATTGGAAATATTTCTATTTATACCATCAGTGTCCTGCCCCTAGTATTAAATACTATTTTGCTGCATTTACTCAGTTTTCATGCTATTGTTTTGTACATTATTTACATCTTGAAATGAATATGCACATGAATGCGCATTATTCCGTGTTGAGTTCGTTTTGGCTTTAAATGTTGGTCACGCAATATTGAACATGTCGAATCTTACATCGCGTGGCATTCGCCTTGACGGAATTGTGTTTGACAGCTTGTGTGAGTGAATCATATGTAAACAAACTGTGCCCAAAAATAAAGTTTTTTCAAGTCGTTTTTTCTGGACTTCTGAGTAAATAACATTAAAAATGGTAAATATATTTAGATTCGGAAAAGTACGCTGCACTTGTTTTTGAATACCGGGTATAGAAAAAGTGACTGCAAATGTGTGATATTTGAAAAATAAGATGACTTGTTCCAGAAGCATTGAAAAAGATGATTCGTGTTTTATCAAAAAATATCAATAAAAAGTGTAGTTTTGCATCTAAATTGATTTTGTGTTCTAAGATCAGACCATATGTGTTGCAAAAAATATAAATTTCGGATGATTAAGTGTTTTGTACAGTGAAATTATTTACCGCAAAAACCTGGTATTTTCAAGCATCTGTAGCTGATAGCTGTCAAGAAATTGAAGTTAAAATACAGCTTTCCGATATAATCTTTTACGCTTCTGGAGGCAGCAGATTGGTTGTAGAGGGTGAGCAAGTGTATCAAGCAAATCATTTGCTTTTAGTAGGTGTACAAGAAGTATTCAACGATGGACTGAGTATATTTGCATCCTGTTTGAAGTCTTCCTCGCCGAACTCGGAGCCGCACAAAATGATTATGCGCACGAAACGGGCTTTCGAAGATTGGAGCATTCGATGTTCCTGTAAAGCGGGAATGGGAAAATGTAAACATGCAATGGCCGTTCTCAACTACCTCTTACTGTAAGTATACTAAAGACCATGTAAAATCAATACAGATCAAGCTGCTTTAATGTTTTTTAAAGGCATTCTTTCAGTTCCACTGCTATCACAAACGGACCTACAGCAAAATGGGGAAAAATAGCGCAGAGAGTAGCAGCCGATAAATATAAAGCTACAAAGGTGAGCGATTTTTGTAGTTCAGGAAAGGATCGCCGATCTACAGATGTACCCTTAAAGCGTATTAGTCTAAGTCCACTTGAAACTACTTCAATAAGAAAATCTTTTCTCCAAAGTGAGTTTCTATGATTCTTGTTTTAATTATTTTTGACAATTCCGATTTTTTGTATTAGATATTCCAGATTGTTCTTTGTACTACGAGGTCTATGGCAGATCTCAGCAAGCAGAAAATAGTGAGAAACGCCCTCAACACTCGCGAATCGTAAAAGATTTGCTTAATATTAGTGCGCAGAGTAACACTAATCGAAGATCGTCTTTGGATTCGATTATTTCGGTAGATGAATCTTCTGAGATGATTGTTTTGAAGAGCTTTTTGGAGAATTCTCTCTGCAGTGATAAATATTCTACAGCTGATTACGAGAACATGCATTTCATTGGGCCTTTAGAAGAAAATTTAGGTGTTTTCAACGAGCTTCAAGTATGCGTCTCAACTCGTGAATCGATTCAGATATGCTGCGATACGATTGAACAAAGACTTTCCAAATCCTGGAAAATTGAACGCAGTCGAAGAATTAGGGCATCTAACGCTTATGTTTTGCATATTTATTACAGTACATTTGACAACCGTCGATTGACCATGGAGTGAGGTGCGAACCTCTTGCCATTAAATCTTACACTCGAGACTTTGGAAAGGTTGTGACAAAGTGCGGTTTTGTTATACCACCTCATATTCCTTGGCTCGGCTGTTCACCTGACGGAATTGTTTTAGATGAAAGAAAAATCATTGAGGTAAAGTGCCCGTTTGTTGGAAAAAATCACGTGTCAGCAGACACTCTAGAACAGTTATCATATTTATCTAAAAACTCAAAAAGACTTAAGATAAATTACGCCCAAATTCAACTAAACATGTTCATCTTAAAATGTAAGACCACTGATTTTATTATTTATTCAGAATTTGAAGACAAATGCTCTGTACAAACAATAATGTATGATGAGGATTATTTGCGAAAAATTCTTGGATCACTAAAGGAAGTGTACTTCAACGCATTTTTGAAATTTTTGTGTACTGCAATTACCGTGTCACCGGCATGTGCCTAATAAATAAAAATTAAAATTAACTAACATAGGTGTTTAACATTTAATAAACTCAATTACCTAGAACCTTTCATTCGCTAATATAGGTTTCGATACATTTGTTATTGCGCAGCAGATAAATACAATATCATCCAAAACTGGTAAGAAGTAAGTGTCGACTCCGTCACCAAGAAGATCAAACAACTTAACTCGTTGTATAGCTCTCTCGACGTGGACTCTAGCTGCTGCGATTGACACATTTTCAGTTGCGTCTGCCGAACTAAGCTGGGTTTGAGGAGCATGTAAGAAGGGCGGCCTGACTAATTTAATTCCTTTGCTTCGACATTCTTCGTCAATCAAAAAACCTTTATCGGTCATCACCGCTTCACCTAAATTGAATTCATCCAGTAGCTTTTCTTGTGCAACGATCTGTTTGTCAGAAACTTTGCCACCATATCCACAGCTGACAAAGGATATTGTTCCACCAGGCGTCACGGCAATTAGGTAATTTGCTGTTTCCCGTCCTTTGTAATGAGAATATGCGTTTATTCGACAATGCAGACACTTAGGTTTCTTGATGGCAATTTCGGTACAATCAAGCACTGCAATCACGTCCTCGTAACGGTTACGAAAATATCGGGGTATATTTTGTTTTATCTGTGCCTGTGTTGGCCAGAAGATTAGTGGTTCACAAACTGCCCTGATCCATGGTATTGTCCAATAAAACGCGATTGAGATCGTTTGATAATGAACCTTAAAAAGCGCTGCCATGCATGAAAATGACAAATTTGTTCTTATTTTGATAAACACTATCAATATTTGTTCCTCCAGCGAAAGGTTAGAATGCTTTCTTTCAACGTACTGCTCGAGAGATTCGATGGAAGATTTTATTGTTAGCAATAAACTAAATGAATTCAGTCCAGTCCATGCGGTGAGATCTGCATCCGTTTTAAATTGCACTGCCATGGTACGGCGACGACCGGCGAATACTTTTTCCATTTCCGAAGTATTTACTTGAACGGCAGCTTCAGCAGTTACAATAGAAGGCACAGATGAATCGATATCTGCTTCCATCTGTTCTGCCTGCTCTAACTCTGGAACAACTTTTGAGTTTTCCCGTCGTCTAACTCTTTCAGATCGAGCCGTCGCTAGTGCTATTAGCTTCGAGTCGCGTTTTGGCTGTGGAAGATTTTCATCTGGAATAGCTGATCTTCTTAAAATCATCCTACCGGTTTCACGGCTTACAGCTAAAAATATACCAAATATAGTAAAAATATTTTCTCACATGGTGCACAAACTTACTTGGACTGACAAAATTTTGGATGCTGAAATGACTGCTGCAAACTCTTGCCGTTGGAGCCGGTTCTTTTTTCAAACGAAGTGCTTGAACCCAAGCTTTCCAGCGTCCTTTGTCACGCCGTTCGGGAAACGTATGGAACGAGATACCAGCAGCGTAACGTTGGTTGCACCCCGGAACAACACATACCATTCTGCTTTTTTTCTGATGCGGGGAAGGGCAAATGCATTCGCAACTGGACTGCTCGGCATTGTTATGCTCCATGCTGCAATTTAAAGTTAAATTTAATATGATAATTTTATTTAATTCTTCACATTAAGTTAGTTGAAACTTACTTGTCTCAATGTTTACAAAAAAAACTGCACTTTTGAAAGTAATAATGTGGTACGAAAAACACTTTAAAAAACAAACTCAAATGGAGAAAAGATTCACTAATGAATTATCGATGTTTTTCACTAATTTTGTTGTGTTAACTACTCTCGAATAATGTTTTTTTTCTCACTCGAAAAAACACCTGAAAGCAGTTGCCTTTGTTTATACTTTTGCACTCAGATACAAACTAATCGTAGATGTCTCCACCGTACCTCTGTCAAGGCGAATTGCACCAGGAACGAGAGCTGCTTTGTTATTTTTTACTAAAATTTGAAAAAAGTGCAAACCGAGTACCAATAGTACTACAAGTATCGAAACTCCATCAGTCGATACTTGGAATCGCTCATCCCTACCAGGGGGCCGTTCCTAAACCACGTGGTCATATTTTGATCCCTTTTTATACCCCCCCTACCCCCCGTGGTCTTTCGTGGTCTTTTGACCAACCCCCCTCCCCCCTTGCGACTTTAACCACGTGGTCTTTTCATTTGTCTAGTGCCAAAAATTCGCTTAAATTTTTTAAATTTTTATTTTTAAACATTCGGTACATTCTATATTTCTAAAATGCAAAAGCTTTTGCTCTTGACTTGGTGGCAACAATTAATTATAAGTCAGAAAAAAAGACCACGTGGTCATTTCGTTAACCCCCCCACCCCCATGCGTGGTCTTTCGTGGTCTTTTTACAAACCCCTCCGTCCCCCTCTTTATGACCACGTGGTTTAGGAACGGTCCCCAGAGGAAGCTTTTTGGTTTCTGACATTTGCGTTTCTCGATTGTTTTTGTGTCTCGACTATATGACGAAAAGGTCGGAGGCATGAAAATTGAATATATTTTATATTGTATTTTATATTGGTTTTTGTCATATTAGGGACCGGTTCATTAATTTGAGTTTCAGTTTTTGATAATCTCGTAATACAATAATTGTATCGTATTCTGACATGGAAATTTACGCGCAATATTGTTTCAAATATCAGATGTGTAGAATTATGAATGCGCCTTTTTGAGTAAGTTGTCAAGCAATCGTTACAGCGCATCATAGTGCATTCTACCCCATTTTTAATTTTGACTGGTTTTAGGTAAATTTTATAAAAAATTAGTGAAATTAGTGATTAGATTGAAACATTTATAGTTTTATAAACTCCATGTGTTAGAGTTAGAGGAACCTCAGTTTCATTATATATTGCAGGTCAGTTAGTGGTAAAAGCTTAAATAAAAATCATGAATAATTACAGGTTAGGCAGTGCCCCACACGTTTCTACAATTTTTCCAGTATTTTAGTCATTATGGTGTACTTTTTCATATGAGAACTTTAGGAGAGCGGGGTTTATATGAAATAAACGAATAAATTCACCTTTTAAAGCCACATTTGTAAGTATGTTAGGGGTTCAATAGCATGGGCCATTTTACCCAACTGGTGCGTTTTGTACAGTTCTCTCCTACTTATATTCTAAGTTTTAAACCCGTTTCATGCAGATACTTGTTCACCGTTTTTGAACCAATCGGATATTTATTGCCCAGCTCACGATATGATTAGGCCGACCGATCGGGCGTTTCCGCCCTAAACTTCGCTCGAACTTTGCTCTCTTGCAAAGTGCCTTTTCGTCCGGAACCAGATTTTCTTTTGAAGGTATTTCCATTCTCGAAGAGTTTGTCAATAATGTATATAAATGTTTTTTTCTACATCCAAGATATTTAGAATAGTGGAACACTTTACTTTTAGATTTTTCTGTATTTCGCTCACAAAAATTACAAATCAATTTCCTCACACGTTAAGTTAGTTGTAAAATTATCTTTTTTATTTGAAAAGTAGGTTCAACTCCCTAAGAATGATTTAATTCAATAAAATAGGCGAACAAATCTTAACAATTTTGCGACACATTTCCAATAGAGAAATTTCGAAATAGTTTAAAAAGACTTGTACACTCTCAGTAAAACTAAAGAAAATTACAGTGACCAATTACAGGAGTAGCTTTATACTGGAAGTGTTTATAAATTTTTTAAAGCATCCATATCAAAATAAATTCTTTACCCCTTTTTTTCAATGATTTCTCCCGCCTGCCTGCAGTCCGCTAGCCTCACTCAGGCAGATTGACCTTCTCACTCGAGTGCATCACATGCAATTCAGGTAGTTTATTTTTAGAATACAAGTGTGAATTTCTTTTCATCCTGTAAACACCTGAATCGAGCAGCATCATTGGCTTGGCTTAGTGCGTCCGTCGTCCATCAGTGTTACTCTCTAGACACAGAACGACTCATCGACGACCGCGCAGGGCGATTGTTTCGAACCGGGACCCACCCCAGTTGCCAAGAGTGCTCTCTCCCTCTGCACGGTCCAATTCCACAGTCGTATAATCCGTTCTCGGCTCAAACTTTATTGATATCATTTATATTGCTGGTGGCCAAATCATCGGAATGTCGGCGATTGGCGATGTGATGAACGAAGCAGGCGTAGGATTTTAACTGGTAGGTGCTGCTTTCCCGGTACACTTTTTGCTGAAGCTGGATCGTACCGAAGATCGGGCTTTGCTGCCCATACTATGATTAGAGCAGAAAACGTGCTAGGATAGGGAATGTTTACACTTCCTGTGTGAATGTAGCGAATTCTGCTGGCTGACGCGCGCAAGCGACTGATGTGGTGAAGGGCAATAGGCGATGCATGAAAGAGTTGGAAAAAAATGCGTAATCTACTCCGGACAAAAATCCTGCGTACAGCTCTGAGCCTATGAAATGGGCCTTGTTTTTGTGTATCGATTTAAATCAGATAAAAACACGCTAAAAGGTTACTGCGATTTGACGGATGATGGTCGCAGTGTAAGCGGAAAAGCACTTTTGAAGTAGAATACTTCTCTCAGGAAGTTCGGCTACATAGGGATGTGAAATGAAAATCTAAAACCGAAAAAAGTGAAAAATATGTCCAATTTCAAATGCTAAGAAATCGGTTAGTATTCGATGGATTTCCTTCGTTTTTGCAGCAATCGATTAGAAAATCTTCTAAGATTCCTACCAAATGCAGGAAATTGCAATTTTTTTATTCGAACTATTGTACTATTGAGAATTCTTAAGCCTCGTTAAAACACAAAATTCGACCTCTGATTGGTTGTTATACGATTGCTTTCCCAAGCACGGTCGACAGAGTTATGGACCTAGTAAATTGAATAATGCATTATTTGGCCTAAATAAGAGCCTTCATCAGATATTAAACAGATATTTCATCAGATATTAAACTGAACAACTGAAATTTGAAGAACGCAAATGAATATTTGAAGAGTTAATATTTTCGCTATAATCCAAAGTTAATTATCTTCATCTACATGCATACTCTGCCTATTATTATGTATTTGCGTCGCTTAGAGTTTGGTTACAGTGATGCAGAACGCAAATGATGGCGCGATGCGATTCGGCAAGACGAAATGTGTTGAAATGTATAGCTCTACTTCGCCGTAAAAAGAGCTGCACATTTTACCACACTTTATTCAAAATACACACTCAATACACACATTCAATACACTTTATTCGAAATATCAAACAAAATGAAATTACAATACTGCCAATGAACGGTCAACGTTTATTTACTAGAAAAAATGACTGACACGCAAGCAGCCGGGTTATCTTTTTTTCAAAAGTATTCTACTTCAACCTTGCGGTCGTGGCTTTGCATACAACCTTCCTGTGATTTTTTTCCAAGATATCAAGAAAATTAATCAAATCACATAAACATGTGTATAACCTTAACGTGTGTTTTCTTCCAGGGTCCGTGTTGCTATCAGAGCAAAAGGTGCTAAAACCGACTCTGGACCATACCCAAAACATTGTCAGATTAACCGATGTACCTCATTTCACGTAAATTGGCTACCGACCTCCAGAGGCTTGATTGCATTTTTCATCAAGCGATTCTTATCGCCCCGCTCAAAAGACGCGCCGGTCAGACCAGGCCAGGTTCTTTCGGTAGGATGTGCATTCGCTGCGACGGGAAACGCGGTAGAGAAGCACAAAATAAGGACTTCCATCGGGCCTTTAGTTTGAGGAAGAAAAACAAAAAAAAAAAAAACAACTGAATTAATTTTACACCTTTCACCACCCAGTGATAAAATGTGGCTCTGTTTTTGGTGGCAGTTTGAGGTGGAGATAAATTACCGAAAGAATGCTCTACGAATTTAACTACTTGAAAGATATTTGGAACAGATCACTTTTACAGCCAGTATGGGAACATGACTTAAGCCTGTATTACACTCACACAGTGTAATACCGGCCTTATTCAAACATAAGGGGAGACAACTGGGTATAGATTTGCATCCACTTTGGGAACCACTCGCTGATTAGTTGAAATTAAAAACCCCGAGTGCGTTAAAATTTATCATCAGGCTTGCTGGCAGTGTTGCTGAACAACATGTTTTGTTGTTTTGATTTATATTTTTTTATGATGTCACCTGTTATATTCTAAAATCATTTCAAGTGAACATTCAAAATAAAGTACAGAGCGTACAAATACGGGTGTAGTAAAAAAACCGACTTTGATAATCACTTATAACAATTACCAAAAGATTCAAAAGTGCGCAAGGAGTTATTACGGTTTCGCGTGAAGCATAAGAACAACATACCGCTGCTCAATGTCGTGTGTAGTGTGAGCTTATTTCTACTTTTAAATCCGTTCTGGATTAAGTTTGAAATATACCTGTTGAGGCATATTGCTTGTGCGGAGAGTACAATGCAGTTGGGTCAATAAATGAATCATAATCATTGATGGATAACACCTTCGATTTTAAGTATATTAAAGATGCAGATTCTCCGGTAACCCTCATAATGGTGATAAAAAGCATTAAAAACATTCAAGTATTTTCCGAGTGAATGGCATCACTTACGAAAAATACAACAGGGATCATCGAGGTAGATGAAAAAGAAGAGTAAGAATCCTGATGTCGCCCCTTAGGTTCAAACAGATGAACTCTATAGTCACTGTACGACTAATCTGGCGGAAGAAATTTCGGAAACCAGTTAGAAATGTGGAAAACAGTAATCTAAGAAACAGCCTGTCAGTGTTTTTTGAGGTTATTGCTCTTAAACATAACTGTAATGATTGAATGAACTTTACCTGTTTTTTCTCGACTTTGAAAAACTCAGTGGTATCGCATTTTTTTACTCACAAAGTAGGGTAGGGAACATATTTTAAGCAGCTTTAGGAGCCGCCTGTGTATTGAGACGAAAAACTTGAAATCTGTAAGGTGAAATACGAACATGAGTATATCGATTTGTTCTCTATCTTTTTCTCTGTAAGCACTTGTTTTCAGATTCTAAAACCGATTTAGCAAACTCTAACAATGATCAATGAAGGTTCCCTATCGAGGGACGCTATTCCAATCACCCCTAACCTTTTAAGCAGTTTGCATCTGTTTTGCAGGGGATGTATTTCAGCACTCAAATAGCGCCTGAATAGCTGCAATATTTTTCGTTTTAGTTTTTTCAAAGTTTTTTCCGTGTTGAACGGAATTTTATGTATTCGTAAGACAGCTAGTCAATCAAAGTTTTCGTTTCCATCATTGAAATTGTCGATATTGATCAAATTAAGAAGATCGAGGCCCCTTTATTTCGACTGATTAGAATAGGCGCCGCTGCTTAAGCCGTTCCTTACCCTAGGTTGCCAGTTTCATGGTTTATCACTCACTCTGCCAGACTAGAGCCACAGTGATTATAATAAACTCGCATTGAAGAAAAGTGACTCCAAGCAATCTTGGCGTTCAGGTTCAGGTGTTGGAAAAAGCAAAGGGGAAACATTATTTCTGAATAATTGAAGAAACGATAATTGACCCAACGGTGTTTCGTTAAGGATTGTGTGATGTATGTAGTTTTATTGGTCCTACATTTACACGAAATACAATTTAATGACCACTAAATGGTACACAAAAAAGTAAACTTAAAACAAACGTAAAACGTTGCGGGAATGGGATGCATGATTTCGAGATCATGGCGCAATCACACCCTCAATCTGTTGAGCAAGTCTTAGTTACAATAAAAAAAATTAAACTTTTACAGTGCAACCTTCAGCCTAGTGCAATTCAATCCGGTTCGCTAGAAGTCGGAACGTTAAAAGTAGACCAAACTCGGTGAAGTGTGTTTCTTGTGTGTTCTTTTTTTTGTCTGGCGAAAGCCCTCTATCAGACCTCATCTGGGAAAGGAACAAAAAAGCAGCTCATCGAAGAAAGGTTATAAATAATTATATTACAAATAAATTGAGTACTTCGTACTTTTATACACATTCATCGCTGCTGCGGTGTATAATATTTTCCTGAAATGTAAAGCTTTTACATTGGTTCCGCTCTGATGGAGGAACTATCGAGAGGAGGAGCTGATGAGGGGAGGTGGTTTTTGAATTATCTTCCTGGCACAGAAGAAGCGCTGCAGGAAAAGAACCAAATCAAACAAAAAGCGATTGAAAGTCAGCAACGGCAATAATACAGGCGGTGAAAAAGTCAAACATCAAACTATATAGAGAGCACTGAAGAGTATATGTACGATGACGAGAGTGAAGAATAAGCAATATTCAATCATTGTTGCTATTTATTTACCTCTTTTTTATTTAACAGAGTAATCCGTGTTCGAGTGCAAAACCAGAGGCGTTGATATCTTTGGGAAGTCTTGGAAGTAGGCCGTGGCAATTTCCCGATTTCCGCCGAAACTCGACTATTGATTTACTTTTCTTTGTTATAGATTCTGATGGATTTTCGGTTTTCTACTTTAGGATTTGTGATTTCAGTTTTTTGTTTTTGAATTTTCGCTTTTTTTTCTTCATCTATAGTTTATTTGACACGGCACAACTACAATTCAATGTTTAACGGTGCCAATTATATCTGGTAGCTTACTTTCTAAAGTATCTTAATAACTAAAAGCAAATTTTTTATCCTCGCTGCCGACTACGAGCTGAAACTAAATCTAACTTAAAGCTAGAATATTTTGCATTAAAAGCACAGGTTTGTTGTTTGATGGTTTTCATTGCCATAGGTAAGCAGCATATTAAATTTGTTCCGCTGCTGGGCCAAGATATTACGGACTGGCATATTGGGTTGTTTCCATCGGGCCTTGAGAGTATCGTGCGGGTCTGATTGCTGTTTCCGGATCCGGGGTCTTAACGTGTTCTTGTCGTTTGGTTGGATGTAGGCGGAAGGGGATAGGACTAAACTGGGGCGTGGACGGATTTCAGGAAAACGTATATAAGGGACATGTAGGATAGGTCACGGCTCGCCAAGACATCACGAACAGGAACAGCCGGCTGCCTACCTTCGGCCTGCAGGGAAGCTATTAATCTAGACCTGGCGTCACGGTGTACAGGGCATGACCAAACAACGTGCTCTATGTCGTGATAACCTTCACCACAGGCACAGATACCACTCTCCCCGAGCCTAACACGACGGAGATGCGCGTCAAATCTATAGTGATTGGACATAAGCCGGGACATCACGCAAATGAAATCCCGACCTACATCCAACCCCTTGAACCACGGGTTCGTCGATACCTTGGGGATTATGGAATGTAACCACCTTCCCAGTTCCCCCTTGGTCCATGAATTTTGCCAACTGATGATCGTATTCTGACGTACAAATGCGAAAAATTCATTAAAGGCAATTGGTCTTTCATAAATATCACCGTTTGTTGCGCCCACCTTAGCCAAAGAGTCCACTTTCTCATTACCCGGTATCGAGCAGTGAGAAGGGACTCACGCTAAGGTAATCTGAGTAGATTTTTCGGATAAAGCACTCAGATGTTCCCGTATTTTCCCCAGGAAATACGGAGAGTGCTTAACATCTTTCATCGATCGGAGAGCCTCAATGGAACTGAGACTGTCCGTAAAGATGAAATGATGGTCCGTGGGCATTTTTTCGATAATCCCTAGGGTGTACTGAATTGCAGCTAATTCTGCGACGTAAACAGAAGCAGGATTATCGAGCTTATGGGAGACGGTTAAATTGTTATTGAAGATACCGAAGCCAGTGGACCCATCAAGAAGTGATCCGTCAGTGTAGTACATATTGTCGCAGTTGATGTTTCGTTATTTATTGGAAAAATTTTTAGGGATCTGCTGCACGCGTGAATGATCCGGGATTCCACGAGTTTCTTCTATCATGGATGTATCGAAAAACACAGTAGAATCAGAAGTATTTGATAAGTCGACACAATTTGGAATATTCGAAGAAGGGTTAATATTTTGGGACATGTGATTGTGACATGTCATAAAACGGGTTTGAGAATTAAGTTCGATTAACCTTTCAATATTTTCAATCACGGAACGGTTCAAGACCTCACATTTGATTAGAATACGAGAAGACAGGCTCCAGAAGCGGTTTTTCAATGGTAGTACTCCAGCTAAGATCTCCAAACTCATCGTATGGGTCGACTGCATGCAACCCAAGGCGATACGCAAACAACGATATTGTATTCGCTCCAGTTTGATCAAATGTGTGTTAGCTGCGGAGCGGAAGCAGAAACACCCGTACTCAATAACAGACAGTATCGTTGTTTGGTAAAGCCTTATAAGGTCTCCTGGGTGGGCTCCCCACCATTGTCCGGTTATTGTACGAAGAAAATTCACTCTTTGTTGACATTTTTTCATCAGATACCTCACGTGACAACCCCAGGTGCCTTTAGAGTCGAACCAGACACCAAGATATTTGTGTACCAAAACCTGAGAAATCGTTTTACCCATTAATTGTGTTTGAAGCTGAGCAGGTTCATGCTTCCTAGAAAAAACTACTATCTCAGTCTTCTCCGGAGAGAATTCGATACCTAGCTGTAAAGCCCAAGCAGACAAATTGTCCAAGGTATCTTGCAATGGTCCTTGCAAATCGGCAGCTTTGGCTTCTGTAACAGAGATTACACTGTCGTCTGCAAGTTGTCTTATCGTGCATGAATTTGCCAGACATTCGTCGATGTCATTTACATAAAAATTGTAAAGAAGGGGGCTTAAACATGAGCCCTGGGGAAGACCCATGTAGCTAATGCGAAAAGTTGCCAAATCGCCGTGTGTAAAATGCATGTGCTTTTCGAACAACAAATTGTGCAAAAAATTGTTCAAAATTGGAAAAAAACCTTGTCGGTGAAGTTCACCCGAAAGAATGTCAATAGAAACGGAATCAAAAGCCCCCTTAATGTCCAAGAACGCAGACGCCATTTGTTCTTTGCGAGCATACGCCAGCTAAATATCTGCTGAAAGCAACGCAAGACAATCATTCGTCCCTTTGGCACGGCGGAAGCCAAATTGAGTATCTGATAGTAGACCATTTGATTCGACCCAGTGGTCTAAACGACGGAGTATCATTTTTCCCATCAATTTCCGGATACAGGATAGCATTGCAATCGGCCTATAAGAGTTGTGATCAGAAGCTGGTTTCCCTGGTTTTTGGATGGCGATCACCTTCACTTGCCTCCAATCCTGCGGTACAATATTTTGCTCCAGGAACTTATTGAACAAGTTCAACAAGCGCCTCTTGGCATTGCCGGGTAGATTCTTCAACAAGTTGAATTTGATTCTATCTAACCCAGGCGCGTTATTGTTACAGGACAGGAGGGCAACTGAAAATTCTGCCATCGTAAAAGGTGATTCTATCGCGTCGTGGCCCGGAGACGCATCGCGAACAATGTTTTGCTCAGGAACAGAGTCCGGACATACTTTCCTGGCAAAATCAAATATCCACCGACTTGAAGACTCCTCGCTTTCGTTGACCGTTACGCGATTCCGCATTCTTCGGGCTGTGTTCCAAAGAGTGCTCATCGATGTCTCCCTCGACGTCTCGTTCACGAACCGACGCCAATATCCGCGTTTCTTTGCTTCAGCCAAACTTTAAGCTTGGTATCAAGCTCCGAATACCGTAAATAGTCGCCAGGTATACCTCCCTTCTGGAAGGCCAAAAACGCGTCGGATCTTTGCGTGTAGACATCGGAGCACTCTTGGTCCCACCACGGAGTGGGAGGCCGTTCTTTAATCGTTACGCCGGGATATTTCTTCGTTTGGGCTTGCAACGCGGCGTCGAGAATCAAACCCGCGAGGAGGTTGTATTCTTCAAGTGGTGGATGATGTTGAATCGACTCGACCGCTTTTGAAATCATTTCCTCGTATAACTTCCAATCGACATTCCGTGTGAGGTCATACGGAATGTCAATTGGTCGCATGCGAGTTGACCCGTTTGTAATTGAAATAAGAATAGGCAAATGGTCGCTACCGTGAGGATCGAGGATTACCTTCCATGTGCAATCCAACCGTAGCGACGTCGAACATAAAGAGAGATCCAAAGCGCTTGGTTGGGCGCGCTGGAGGTTTCGGGACACGTGTCATTTCACCGTTGTTTAGAATAGTCATGTCGAAGTTATCGCAAAGGTTATAAATTAAAGAGGAGCGGTTATCATTAGAAGGGGAACCCCAAGCCACGCCATGAGAGTTAAAGTCTCCCAAAATCAAGCGTGGCGAGCGAAGAAGTTCTATTAAATCAAAGAGCAGCCGTTGCCCAACCTGTGCTCTGGGAGGAATATATATTGAGGCAATACAAAGCTCTTTACCTTGTATTGTCATTTGACATGCGACAGCTTCGATGCCTGGAATCGAGGGGAGGTTAATACGATAGAAAGAATAGCACTTCTTAATCCCTAGAAGTACTCCTCCATATGGGGTGTCTCGATCAAGGCGAATAATATTAAAATCATGGAAGTTGAGAACAATATTTGAAGTAAGCCAAGTTTCACAAAGGGAAAATGCATCGCATTTGTTTTTATTTATCAAAACTTTAAACGAATCAATTTTTGGTAAAATACTTCTACAATTCCACTGTAAGACAGAGATAGAATCCTTCATATACGCAGTTGAATTAGGCATCGAAGGATACAATCGCTGCAAGGAGGGGCCATTGGGCAGTCAACTGCTTCAAAAATGATCTAACTGTTGGGAGGAATGCTGTAAGAAAAATTTTAATTGGATCGGGTATATTGAAATTTTCAAAAATCCAGTCCACAATGTCAGAAAATTTCACTAATCCAGAGTTTGTTTCATCAACTGGATGTGCAAAAGGAACAACTGGGGTTTTAGATGTTCCTGGCAGTGCTGGGAACTCCTTCTGGGACTTTAAATTTGCAAGCCCAGGAGGAGTTTGCTTCGGTTTTTCCGCAGCACTGTTTGGTTTGTTCGTACTTTTCATTACACTTTGGGAAATCTTAGGACCTTTACGGGGAAGTTTAGGAGAAGAAACATTTTTCCTCTTCCTAGACTCCCCAGGATTGGCATAAGATGTTCCCGCTGATGAATCGTCAGAATCGGTTTCATCGGAGGACAACAGATCAAAGGGGTTCGATGTTATGGTAGAAGTGGTCACGGTCTTCTTAAGCATCTCAGCGTAAGAACGCTTTGAACGCTCCTTAAGTGACCGCTTGATTTTTTCTCTGCGCTGCATGTACACCGGGCATGTGGAGAGCTCATGCTGGTTTTCCCCACAGTGAATACATTTTTCAGCATTAACACTGCAAGAATCTTCCGCATGAGTCTCCCCACACTTGCTACATCGTGCCTTATTGCAGCAGTAGGTGGCTGTGTGGCCTAACTGCTTGCAATTGGTGCAATTCATAACACGGGGTACATACAATCGCACAGGCAGACGAACCCGGTCGATCGAGACGTGGCTAGGGAGTGCAGATCCGGCAAACGTAACGCAAACGAGTCTGACGGAGTGTAAACTTTTTTACCGCCGACGAGAGACATGGATTGCAATTGCTTACAATCCAAAATCTTCGCCTGTGTTTCGGTATTTTTGAAGCAACCGGTTGCGCTTTTTAGGATACACTCGACAGACAGACTCGAATCGGTTATGGCACCGTCGATCTCCACGTCTCGTGCGGGTATGTAAACGCGATACTCGCGTGTGAAGAGCTCAGAGCAAGCGATAGCATTGGCCTGTGCCAGATCACTGACCACGACACGGAGCTTGTTAGGTCGGACCTTGGAAATTTCGGTCACGGCCTTGTACCCCTTCGTCAGGTCTTTAGAAATTTGCAGTATGTTTAATCGCTTTGAATTCACTCCTGCCTTTGGACGAAAATAAACAGTATAGCTGCCCTGTTGAGATCCGTCCGGGTAAAGCCTGGGGCGAGGGGGGACTGGAGAATGAACAGGGGAGGGGGTAACAGAAGGGTCAGGGTCAGGGGGGTTCGGGGATGGTGGCACGGGTGGCGAGGGATCTATATCCATCGCGCTAAATGTAGCGCACTAGCGCACTAGCGCCGACAAGAACACGTACCTCTTTACTTCTTCCTTCTAGCAGTGGTTGTCTGATCGTTCGAAGCTGCACCCAAAGCAGCTAGTAGCACCAGTACAGCAGCACCAATACAGCCACCAGCAGTGAGCCGGGTGTGAGCTCACTCAGCACAGCGACACGACTCGACTGTCAACTGATGGCCTTGAACTCGAAAGATCTATTCACTGTGCACAGATCAAAACTGCAGCTGGTATTTTGCACCAATACAGCCAAAGTTGCGAGCCGGGTACAGAACGTAGCGACACAACTCACAATCTAGTTGGCCTTTAGCGCGAATAATACACTCTTTTGTTTGGCTATTCGTACACACGGACCGGATTGTAATAGAACGACCACTTTGCACGTCCGTTTCTGTCGAGTGTTCGACGCGGAATGACAGGAATTTTCGCTTTGCGTTTGATGATTTTTACATTCCGATATTATAATTTTCACATTTTTCGATCCCCTGAATTTCTTATTTTAAGATTATTTTGATTCTCCTTTTGTACATTGTTATTTTAGTTTATTAAATCTGCCAGCAAAAAAATTTAAGGTTCTAGATTTCCAAATTTTAATTTTATGATTTCCTCATTATCAGATTTTCTAATTTCCTTTTTCCTGATTCTGTTGTTTGAAATTTGATTTTGGGTTTTCAAATTTCATTTAAATATTTGCCGATTTTCGGATTTTAGATCCTCATATTTTTAATTTTTTTATCTTTCGATTTTTTTTCTTTGGTGTTCTGTTATTGATTTTCGGTGATTTATTTTCATGTATTTGTCTAGCTTTTGGATCTTTAATATCCGATATTTCACATTAGAATTTCTATTTTCGTTTTGTGTCTTATAATTTTTTAGAGGGGCTTCGTAGCAAGGGGACAAAGCCTGCTTTAAGGGGCCATCCACATACCACGTGGACAGCTGGGGGGTGAGGGGTTGGCTAATGTCCACGGTCCATACAATTTTTTTTAAATTTATATGGCCAGTTGTCCACGGTGAGGGGGGGGGGTCAAAGTCGTTAAAAATCTGTCCACGTGGTATGTGGATGGCCCCTAAAAGCAGGTGGTCGTGCACTCGAGTCTAAGTAAAATCCAGGCCATTCGATGTCAACGGACTTAAGCATGGGTTGATTCTCAGGCTCCTCTCTAACCCTTCCTTCAAGTTGAACTCTAAAACCTCGACAATCTTCTAGATAAACATAAGTCCCTCTTACAATAATACTAGCCAATTGAAACCTCTCCAGAGAATTGTAAGGCAGTGAATCTCGGAATAGCAAGTGTGAAACGAAGGGTACACACAAGCACGAGTTATAATAATCATGTCACTTACTAGCAATAATGGTTTTGCTAATAATAAAGGGCGGAATATAACAAACACCCAGACGATAGCACAAAAGATTAATGTTTCCGGTCGCAGTGATGAGCTCATATAGGAATAAATAAACTTCTTTTTTGGTTCCCAGATTTTCGCTTTGCGTTTTTTGTTTCATGATTTTAATTTTTATTATTCAATTCTACATTGCTGATATCAGAAGTTAAATTTAAAACTTTCAAGTACCTGATTTCCGGATTTTCTTTTGACTTTTTGCTTTTTTTTTGGTTCACTCATTTGCTGATTTCCGATGATTGATATTCTCTTTTTCTTTCGTGTAGATTTTTGTCATTTGATTTCCAATTTGCCACTCAGGATTTCGATTTTCGTTTAGTAATAAATTCCTTTTTTTTTGTTTTCCACGTTATATTTTTTGACATTATTGACTTTTAACTTTCGAAGTTTGTTTTCCCAATGTTAGGAATTCGATTTTAATTTCTTGATTTTTGCTTCTTCAATATTCTGATTTTCTGCTTTTCGGTTTTCTTGATATCCTGATATTTTGATTGTTG
The DNA here is from genome assembly GCF_029784165.1 of Wyeomyia smithii. Taxonomy (NCBI): domain Eukaryota; kingdom Metazoa; phylum Arthropoda; class Insecta; order Diptera; family Culicidae; genus Wyeomyia; species Wyeomyia smithii. The sequence goes on along the minus strand of NC_073696.1, from coordinate 26,922,831 downwards.
ATTTTTCTGGTTTCCTAGTTCACCAAATTTTTCAAATTTTCTACGATTGATTTTTCTGTTAGAGATTTGGAATGATTGATATCCGATTTTTTTGTGCATTTCTGCATTTATTATTTTCTGATCATTTGAATTTTATATTTTTCGATTTCCTAATTTGTTAGCTATTTTTTTAATTTTGATGAATGATTTCCATCGCTATCACCTCTACCCGATGCCTCACTGAAGCGTTCGGAATCTAAGAAGCGAAAATCAGAAACAAGCACAATTATTATATCAATCTCCAACAAAACTCTGATTGTGGAGAAGGTAAAGCGAATTAGGAAGTCCATGCCTAATTTTCGTAAAGAACAATATCGCATGTTTCTCTTTTTTGTAATACTGTTTTTTTCTTAAATAGTAGAGGAATAAATAAATGAAAAATTGCGTATTTTGAGTTGTTGCTTAAAAACCTGAAGTGTCCTGGTATAGAAGAAGTCTTTCGTAAGACGTTTCGATCTCTAGAATAAAGTGTAATATTTTTTCTAAAATGAATCTAACATTTTCAACAGAACACTTTTGACTGAAATTTGATTAGTTTTGCAGAACTGAACTTCACATTCATTAAGGCCTCTACAAACAGTGTGTCAGGGAGCTGACTTGAACTCTTCAAGGGGTGATAGAGACCCTATTCGATAAAAAAAATCCTTCTACGTATATTGCTAAAATTTACTACTGCAGAGTTATTCACCTTTTTTTAGTTCTCGGTTATGTTCGCCTTTAACAAGGTCTAACACATGAAGGTTGATAGCTAGCTCAATTATGTTGGTTTTTTTGGTAAACTGAGAAAATTTCGTAATTGATAGTGTCGTCGAATTAGAGAGAATAAGAAGCACTTAGAAAGGCAAAAATGTGAAATCAAATGTTTTTTTTTGAGAACTAAACTGCAATTTTCTCCCTGAAATATGTGATGAACGTAAGTTTTGTTGCTAACCAAAATGAACATTGAAGTCTACTCTACAAGTTGTTCTTTGACACCAAGCATCTAATACTTTTCGTTAAGCTGCTGTTCCACTTTAAAGGCAATAAGCTGCGCTTCAATTGAGTGTTGTAAAATTTTCTTTTCTGATATAACTGGAGAATTCGATGAACATTTTCTGATATTCTGATACCCTGATTTCCGGATATTTAGATTACTTGGTTTTTTGTTTTGTCTTTTATTTTTTTGTTTGTGTTTCGAATCACTACTAGTAAATAACACACTAGTGGATAATAATTGTTTCATTTATTCTGAATATAGGGAGCTTCGTAGCCGCTAGGTTACAAAGTCCGGTTTGATAAGTGAGTGGTCGTGGGTTCGAATCTTAGTAGAATCAGGCCATTTAGTTTTCAAAGGACTTTAACATGGGTTTATTCTCAGGCTCTCCACTACATACCCTTCCTTCAAGCTGAAATCTATAGTACCCTTGCTGACTTTCATCCTGACAAAAAAGTCCCTCCTATAATAAAACTGTTCTGAGTAACGTATAATAGTTCTCTTCAGGGAATTGTAATTATGGCGCAGTCTTGGCTGGAGGATCGAGGTTTCGATAAGACTCCTTCCTCTTGACAAAAATATAAGTTCTACTTATAATAAAACTGACCAGAGGTGAAGCATTGAGTGCCTCTTCAGGGAATTGTGATTGTGACGCGGTGTTGGTAGGAGGCACGAGGTTTCGATAAGACTCTTTCCTCTTGACAAAATAAGTCCTTCTTATAATAAAACTGATCTCAGGAATATTTATTCTCTACAGGGAATTGTAATTGGCGTTATTGGCACGAGGAACGAGGTTTCGATAAGACACTTTTCTCTTGATATAATAAGTCCCTCTTAGATTAACCTGGCCAGAGAGGAACGTTAGGTGTAGCCTCAGTTCAGGGAATTGTAATTTGGCGATATTGGTAGGATAGAAGGGGTTCCGTATAGTAGAGCAGTAAGCTTGAAACGAAATGGTAAACTCTCACACACAAGCACGGATATAAATGAAAAGCGTATCATTCACTTCAATAGTGATACTGCCAATAATATGAAGTGCGGAGTACAGAAAATACCTGGGCAATATCACAATAAATCAAAATGTCTCTGATCGCAGTGATCAGTCCACACAGAGCAAAAAAAAAAATAATATGAAAATCAAGTTTAAGATACCTTATGAATATTTAAATAATTTATATGTAGTTTGGAACGAGTTGTGAGTCATTTTAGAAGCCAGTTCTAGAATATTCCATTCCGCTTGCCCAGAAAGTACCAGAAGGTCGATTTCCGGCCAAAACATTTTTTTTCGAGATAACACCAGATCTCGACGTTTTAAGTCATTTGGCTTCGAAAAAAAGAATTTCATGTTCTCCCCCTTTGATAAATTTTCTTGAGTCGGAATTCCACAACTTTGTGTGCTTTGAAGCACCACTAAATAATATCCGATTGATCTGATAATTTTTTTGTGCCAATAAGCACAGATAAATTTTCTGGGCCAATGAACAAAATGTACATGAAATTTGACATAATCCTTTTCGCTGCCACCCTACTATAACTTTGTATACGTAATGTATTTGGCGTCAGCCTCCATTTCCATGTTTACCACCGAGTCTTGATAGTAGGATTGTACGTCCACGATTCATGGCCATAGAGCGCCACTGGGAGGATTAGTGTCCTAGGGAGAGTATAATTTCGGATCTGTAGACGAGACCTAAGTTGGCTATGCAATCCGTAATAAGATTTGTTTGCTGCCGCAATCCATCTCTTTACCTTGCGACTCATTTCGGCTCATCACACGTCACGAGTTTACCAAGATAGACAAATTCATCATCCACTTAGAAAGTATCCCCACTCATCACCACCATAGCTAGCCCGTACCATGCTCTCTGCCAGCCACCATGTAATTTGTTTTGTCAGTGTTTATAATAAGTCCAATTCTTGCAGTTTCGCTTCTGAGAGCCGTAAAGGTCTCCTCCACAGCTCTATGATTAACACGGATGATATCGATGTCGTCCGCAAAGCCTACAAGCATGTGAAACTTTGTGATGGTGGTGCCGCTCCTCTCTGCACACCTGTCCTTCGTACAGCAGTTTTGCTCTCGAAAATTGTCGAGGGTCTGTCTTAAGGTGAACACTTGGTCCATTGTAGACCGTCCCGCTCGAAAACCGCACTGGTATTCACCGTTTCGTGTACCAAACATATTTTCATTCAACGATTTTTTGACATGGGACTACGTCTTACTTTAGTAGGGTGCTGTGCGTCTTGCCTTATCGATGATGTTACCACGAAAGGGGCAGAACCAATCTAGTAATTTCGCAGCATGCTATGATTCGTCCTGTTTAAAATTTTGAATTGCTGTCAACAAAAAATGCGCTAGGTATTATGTTAAGTTCTAGGATATTATATACCTGCTGCATATTCATTGGTGCAACTACGGGGGGGCTAGGGGGGGGCTTCAGCCCCCTCTAGAAAGTGTTTAGCCCCCCCTAGAATTTCCCAGAGAATGATTGTATTCAATATAAATACATTCCATACTACTTATCAGAGCATCATAATCAACACAAATTGAGATGTCGTCATTCATTGGCTAAGAACTAGTTCTGCACCAAATATCTTAAAATAAGAATATAGTTCACTCTCGAATTTCCCATATATTTCCGTGAAGACAGACAGGGAACACCCCCTCTTGTGGTGAAAAAGGTAACTAAACTCATTGCACAGTGGTACAGTAAGGCAATTTAGGCGGACATGAGCTTTTCGTTGCGATTTTGGTTTGCGGTTTAAAGCCATAGTTTTTGTAAAAGGTTGTTGCTTATACATACTCCTCTATATATGTGAAAATGAAAATTAGGGTGGTCCTGAAATCAAAGAAATAAAAACAAACTAACTTGTTTTTATTTGCATAAATAATTGTAAGCATTCTTTGATCAACTAATTCTAAGTAACTTTGTGAAAAACTTTTTTGTAGACATTAAATTTGGTTTCCAAAAACAGTCTTTCGCTCTATTTTTTCAATTCAAATTTCAAAACAAAGTTTTCTTCGGTAACTTTAATGGAAAATACGCCAATTTTGACGAAAAAACATTGTCGATATATCGACAGATGAATTGTTTTCACTATTTCTATTTTAAAAATAGGCCCTTTTAAAATATTGAAGTCTCCGTTTAGGGCAAACATAAATAATATTTTTTGGTATCATTTGAAAGAACAAATATTGTATAAATATTGTGAGGAAATACCGGAAGTTGCTTAAAATTAGTTGATCTACAACTGTGCCGATGAATGTATACATTAACTTCTGCAAATAAAATAGTTAGTTTTTTTATTCAGTCGATTTTAGGACCACCCTAGTTTTCATTTGCACATAAAAAATAGACTAAATATAAGAAACAAGTTCTTAGAAAAAAAAATTTTACTCTAAAACCACAAAATCGCATCGAAAAACTCATGTCCGCCTACATTGCCTTACTGTACCACTGTGCATTGTTGTTGAATTTCTGTGAGCGTGTGACATTCTCACACACGAAACTGAATTTACTCAATTTTAGCTTTAGTTGACTCAATTTCATACTTCCACAGAAAAAAATATGTTGTAGATTTCGTGCGTATATTGTTTGTATGTAAAACTAACGCCATTCCGGGAGTTAAATATTGATAATATAATAGATGTAGCTTATCGAGGCACGAAGAAGAAAATTTCAAATAATCAGGCCACGACGTGTAAATGGTAAACTAATCCAAAGTTGCTATAGACGTGGTTCCCTGTGTAACTTCACTAGCTCAGATCCATCACGGGAAGCAACTACGAAATGTGCGGCCGTCAAGCTCAAGCTCAATAGTCAGGCCACGAAGTGTACAATTAAATGAATGTTTCAATTACCTCGTGGAAAAGATAAAAAGAGAAACCGCACAATGGTTGTCAATAGTCGTATATGGTTGTTGTGCAACTTTTAGCTTAGATAACACTTGAATATTCTATCAATTTTACAATTCAAGTATGGATACATATCATGTTGTAATTGGTTTTAAAGCTTTATTATATTATATATAAAAGATATTCAACAAAACAAACATAATTAGTGATAACAACTGTTATGCAAAAACTATTATTTTATGCTTAGTTTTCTTCGTTTTGAAAGAAGTTTTTGTTTTTTTTACCCCTCCGAATTTTTTGCTCTCGAGTTCTAATCTTCGTATTCATCATTTGCAGCTTTGCTTTAACCAGCATATTTATGTATTTACTAGTTGACCCGGCAAATTTAATAATTTTCAACATTCCAAATTCATTGATTTCTTGCGATTTGTTTATATCGTTTGAAATTATTGGTTTTATCGGAATGACAACATCCTCGCCTTTGGCTTTAGTACATCACCTCTATTCCGAAAACACTCATATTGGGTGGTATTCAGTTATTTTCGTTGTTTTCCAGAAACTGAAAGTGGTCATCTTCGAATTCAAGATGATGTCCAGGGTCAATGCTTGGCTTCTATACATTATTTTGATTACGGAAATATTCATATGCAGTAGTATTCGGCTGTTTCCCAGATGTTGCCATCTTACAATTCAAAATGGTGTCTGAGGTCAATTTTTAGCTCCATGCATCATTCTGGTTAAAGAAACTCTCATATTGGGTGGTATTTGGTCCCTTTAGGCTATTTTCCAGAAACCGGAAGTCACCACCCTGGATTTTAAAATGACATTTGGAGACAATTTCTAGCCCCTGAGCGTCGTTTTGGTTTAAGAAACACCAATAATAGGTGTTATTTAGTAATTTTCGGGTGTTTTACAGAAACCGGAAGTCACCATCTTAGAATTCAAAATGGTGTCTGTGGTCGATCCTAGCTCCTGTGTATCATTCTGGTATCGAAGCATCTCATATTGGATGGAAATCGGCCGGTTGAAGAAATACCCATATTGGGTGGTATTTGGTCATTTTCGGCAGTTTCCCATTCACCGGAAGTCGTCATTTTAAATTCATAATGTTGTCTGAGGTCGATTTTAAGCTTCAGTGCATCATAACATTCCCGGAAATACCCAGAATGAGTGTTATTTGGTCTTTTGCCATTGTTGTTTAGGAACCGGAAGTCGCCATATTGGATTTCAAAACGGCATTTGGAGACAATTTCTGGCCTCTGAGCATCATTCTGGTTGAAGCAACACCCATATTTAGTTGTTTTTGGGTCATTTTCGGCAGTTTTCCAGTCACCAAAAGTCGCCATTTTACAACTCAAAATGTTGTCTGAGGTCGATTTGTGGTTTCAGTGCATCATCACGATTTCGGAAATACCCATATTGGGTGGTATTTGGCCAAATCTCGCTGTTTCTCAGAAACCGGAAGTCGCCATCTTGGATTTCAAAATGGTATTCAGAGACAATTTCTGGCCTCTGAGCGTCATTCTAGTTAAAGAAACATCCATATTAGGTGGTATTTGGTCATTTTCGTCTCTTTTCCAATCACTGTAAGTCGCCATTTTACAACTTAAAATATTGTCGGAGGTCGACAAACGTACAAACCGTGGAACACCACCGATGGATTGCCTCATACATAGGCGAACTTTATTATTATAAAATATTCGGCCGAGTCCACTTCACAATAAAATGTGCATTTTTTTCAGTGCACCCATTAGGGTAATATTATTGTCAAAAGTTACTCTTTTCGCATGTCGTGTAGAACAAAATCAGAAGTGGCGTACCTAGCGGTCGAAAAGGTGACTAACGCTTCTGTCATTTTCAATTTGTCTTCATAATTTCACGTAAGTGAACTATATTGGTATTAAAGATATTTGTCTGCACCCAGGATCGTTTCTCAAACCTAGCTCTCTTACTCATCTTACCAGTCAGACAAGAGCTGTAGTAACTCGTGCTGTATCAAGAAGTTGTCGCCATTTTACTTGGTTTTGGGCTGTGTTTCACCAGTTCCTGCGCCCCTTACTTTCTGGTGCCGGTAGGGTTTGCTGCTATTGTCTTTCGCCAGGTGCGCAATGGATTCTCTCCTAGCAGCGCTAATGGTTCATGCGCTGTCGCCATTATCCGTCATCCGTTTGTACTCCACCGTAGATAGTTCAAAGCACCTTCCGTTCTAAAACACCAAGCGGTTGCTACCGGTTATATCAGGGTTTTGTAGTTTTTTGTATTGAAGTAGTTATGTCCGATCAGCACTGTGATTGGTGCGTACGTATGTAATGTCTGAGAAGAACGGGCCGTCGATGAGAACGTGGTCAATTGTTTTGCTGTACGCTGGTCGAGGAAAGAAAGGACTTTGGACTGCCAGCCCGTGGGAAGCTGCGAAGTTGGTGCATAGCTGGCCGTTGTCGTTCGTCACGGTGTACAGGCTGTGCTGGCCGATCACCGGCTTATATAAGTCTTTCCGTCCGTTCATGTCCCCAATGACGATCTAGATGTCTTTACGCTATCGTAAATCGTAAAGTTTCTCCAGCTGTGCGTAGAACGTTTCTTTCTCTGCATCAGGTATTCCTTCGTGAGAGCAGTGCACATTGGGAATAGTGTAGTTGTAGAACCAGCCTTTTATTCTCAACAAACATAACCTGTCGCTGATTGCCTGCCACTTCATCACACGACTCTACATCCTGCACAGCACTATAAAACCGCTACCAAGCTCATTGGTTGTGCCACCGCTTTGGTGGTACTGTGCCTTGCGGTCACAAATCCACCGTATCTTCTCTTCTTTCAGGCAAAGCTCCTGGAGCGCAACGATGTCGAAGTGGCGGGATTCTAGCTGATCCAGCGGAATCCAGTCGACATCCGGGGCGTTGAGCGATCTACTGTTACAAGTACCGAGCTTCTAATCGTCATCCTTATTTCGTCGGCTGGGTCATTGCCTATTGTTCCGGTTCGTTTTGAATTCTTGATTATTCGTAGTATGTTTATTTTACTATGCTGCCTTACTAGGGCTGCGCCATAGGTGTAGCTGGCGAGACATTCGGTCCGGATCAGTCGCTGTTTGAGCCGCCTCTAGCCTGTGGGGTTCATACAAGCTGCTCTCTAAGGAGAACAACTACCCCTTTCCTGTCAGCATACGACCATGTTGCCACCGGTTCACCGGTTTTCCCTTGGTTGCTCGTATCACAGTCGGTAACACGTGGAGATAAAAAAGGGCATTATGCCTTGAACCACACTGGGGTCTATTTTATTCCAGCTAGTACGGGTGTGCTGTTAAAAAACACTGCCCAGCCATTTTTGGTAAATGGCTCTCCTCAATATCAAATCAGTGTTGCTGAAAGAGGTTGGCGTTGACGCTGTGTTCAAGATATTCAGTACATCTTCGGAGATTCTATCCCGAAGTGATTTTTTCTGCTGTTACGACACTATTTTAATGTTATTAAATAAGCATATTAAATCTCCTTTTTCTGTTTTTTTTTAAATTACATAGGGGCCATCCACATACCACGTGGACAGATTTTTAACGATTATTAGAAACCGCCCACTATCTTCACACTCTGGTTTGCTGGACTCCATGCCACGTCTTTTGCCAGTGCCGCCACCCAACAGTTCTACAAAACAGTCTAACGATCCCTCGCTGCGCAACGCCTTCTCCAGCTAACCAATCCTTTCCGAGCAAGAACCTCATCTGTCCGACAAGACTACTGGGTTTAACCTCCTGTGCGACCTGAGCAACTCTCGGGGAACGATACGCTTGACAAACTTGTGTCATCGACTGAACTGGATTCATCATCAGTACCAGTAGGATCAGAAGACACAATTCTACTCATAACCGCCTCCTCCTCGCCTGCCACGTTCGAACCTGAAGGCCAATCTGATTTAGATGAAATCGTTCGAACGTTTTACTCCATATTCAAATGACCAGCTGCAGAATAGAAACGTCGAACAGTAATTAATACGAAGCATAATACTCATAGTAACGTTTGTCTCTAATTTTTTCTTCACAGAACCGACACCAGGTTCAACATCTCGAAGTCTAGAGCCATATTCTAGCAAGACAACAAGCGTCCCGACCAATTGAGGCTTATAATGCACCGATTGACGTCTCGCTATCGCATTTCTTGTAATTTAGTATGTACGTCTCGTATCACCGGATCATGAACCCTCTAGTATCCGAGATACTACAGTGAAACGTCTCGTCCCATCAAGTCGATTGTTTATTGTTGGTTTATCAATGAACGTCTCGTAACACCGAATAATTATCAATACAGTGAAACGTCTCGTAAAATAGAGTTGGTTCGAGCCATTTTGCTGCGGGAACTATATCCGGAAGATCGGCATTACTTGTCACAAGGTAAATTTCGTTCATGTTGGAGAAACAAATTGATGCGAGCACTAGCACTATACTTAAACAAATAAAATGTATAACGAATAATCGAAATCAATCTGACTTCCATGGAATTCATTCCTTTCTTTTTTGCAGTTATTATCTGAATTTATTATAGCAAAAAAAAAAGAAACCTGGCAGGATCGCCAAATGTGCGTCTTGCCTTATCGATGATGTTACCACAAAAGAGGCAGAACCAATCTAGTAATTTCGCTGCATGCTATGATTCGTCCAGTTTCATATTTTGAATTGCTGTCAACATAGAATGCGCTAGGTTATATGTAGGGCCAGTGGTAAATCGCGGTTTCGCGGAAGCCGCGAATTCCGCGAAATCCAGCATTAGGCGCGAGATTAACAAACATCCGCGAAATGCCGCGAAAACCAGCAACACGGACAAAGCTAAAGATTAATGGGCACCTCGATGGCAACGGTAGGTTTTTTCCTACGCAACCAAAACGATGGCTCTCTTACAACAAGATTTTGTCAGGGTTGAATTGTTGTCGGACGATTTGGTTACATGACTCTCTTCCGGTAAAGATTTTTGGCGATTGGGGACCTGCATGATAGAATTCCAGAGTGTGCAAAATCCAAGTTGCAAGATGTACCTACTTAGTTCAAGTAGCAAGCATTTTTGCAGTTTTAAAAATACGCGATTGATATTATAATTTTGGTAAGTACTCGGAACGCAGACCATTTTTTGAACTTTTCCGGTTGGCAAATAAATATTTATCGAATCCTTGAACCTTGAACTTGAATAATGCGTGCCTGTCGACACCAAACTATGATTGAAGACAATTGAACACAGTAGTCCGTACTACAAATGAATCATGAATATACGATTAAATTACCGTATATTAAATCAAATAAACGAATAATAATTTTATTGTTTATTGTTGCCCTTTATTTGACGTTTTCAAAAGAAAAGGTTGCCGCGAAATTACCGTGAATTTTGAATATTTTCTATTTTTCCACCCGCGAATTTTCAACTTTTTTTGCCGCGAATTACCACTGTCTCTAGTTATATGTTATGTTCTAGGATATTATATACCTGCTGCACAGGTGCTATGCTGTGAATAGTGTAACGAAAGTGTGCCCTCTTAAACAGCATATTATCTAATCACGGACATTAAACGCCAATGTCTTGATCGAAAAGTGAAGGTTACCCCAAACTTGTGGTATAATTATTGGCATATCTTCTCAAAGTAAATTGATAAAAGTTGAGTTGAAAATCAATTATTTGGGTTTAGTTTCGTAGCATTCTACCAATCCCCAGCTCACTTTAAAAGCTGGTATAGTATGGAATTGTACTGGAGTACAGCGGAGTTGGACCGATAGCGCTCTCTCACATGCAACAATATAACACGTATTGTGTCATGGAGCAGATTCCAAGAGTGCAATTGTTGCGTGTTGCATATTGTCGATGTGCGACTGGGGGAAAATTCTGTATGTGCGGACGTCAACTCGTGGCAGACATAAGCATGAAGATCGAAATTCGGCGGTGATGTCAAACTATAATCGTCTTTTTTAAAGATGTTACATTTTTTTCAGCGGCTTTTAATCACAGTTGCAGGTTGATGAAGCTCTTCAACTGAATTCTTCCAAATACATGTAATAGGCGAAGCCTTGGTGCTACATTCCGATTCGGAACTCGACCTTCTCTTTATTATACACAGACTTCGCAGCCAACTGTTAAGTGTACAGGACAATTGCGGGACTAGCGCGACGGTCTTACTGACACTAACAGTCTCTCCCGAACTGAGACTCGATCCTCCACGACTGGCTTGTTAGGCCAGCGTCGTACCTCGAGACCAACAGCCATGAAAAAAGCCGATTAATGCAATTTCAAATTTTATTCAGTTATCGTATGAATGCATCATGGTTAGACCGCGTACGGCATCTGCATTGACATAATTATATAACTGGAAAGTTGAATAATAATTTACGTAGTCCCACGTATACCATGCGGTCGTGTCTTGGAACACCATCCAATTTTTTTTATTTTCGATGTCTGATTTTGAATGTCCGATGTCAGAAATTTGATTGTAGATTGTCAATTTTTGAAAAATGATCTTGATTTTCAATTTTTGATTTATCATTCCCTGATTGTTTGAATGTGTATTATTTTGCAAAACAGTCCAATCCGCAATGTTTCATGCTTTGGTCATGCTCAGAATCGCTATAGTTGTTCTTTATGATAACACTTCTGAGCCAGAATTTATTTTTTGGTTCTCATGGTGGTCTTTTTTGTAAAAAGGGGCCCGAAAAAATCAATTTTTTCAAAATTTTAAATTTTCTACAATATTTTATTTTCGAGTTTGACCGATTTATAATTTTTTGACGTCAAATTAAAGGTAATTGCACTGTACTTTCATTGCAACTGGAAAAAGATAGCGTTTGAACGATTTTGGAAATGCCAAGCAAAAGTTCTCCGTGAACAGCGAACAACAGAAAGGCACGGTAAGGTTCTTCAAAGAGTAGGCCAAACATAAGCAGACGCATAGCCTGCAACGATTATACTAAATGTTATAACTTATTATTTTTCTTTGGAGCTTGAGAATTTTGAAACTTTAGTTCATTTTCTGATTTAGAATTTATTGAAATTTCGATTTTTTGAAGCCGATGGTTGAACCACTATCCGTACTAAATAATTGCGCTACGACGGCTAAGTTTCCGTCAGACCACGATTATCTTTTTCACAGTCGGAAAACCTGCCTACTGCCTAACAGAAAAAGAAAAACGGAATATCATTCTGAAAAGATTGACGTTTTTCTTCCAGTGACTACTTGGTTTCAAGCTCGCCCGAAGAACGATGATATTCACTTCATTCTATCGATGCTATACGGTTTGACCTAAGCCTCCATCCCCTCGCCTTTCATACCCCATTCCACCTAGCAATCAGCGAACGTCGCTTCTCCCATTTGCTCTGGTTTTTCGCCTGTTGCCATAGCCGCCACAGTTGGCAGGTTTTGCGCTCTTTCTTCGATGCGCGATTATCACCCTTCTTCCGTTGTTGTGTGTCAGTGTGGCTGGATGGAATCCTGCCAGGTTCGCGCCTGCCGTAGTAGATTGAACCGGATCCCAACCGTCCCTGCTCATCACGCGGGTCCTTTCATGCCGATGCCGAACAAAAGTTAAACGAAGCTCGATGCTGTTTTTTTTGCTGCTCCGTTCAATTACTGTAATGTACTTGCTCTTATTGCATTCGCATTTCGATTCACACGATTCGGAGGATTCTTTGTTGAATAAATGACTTGCAGCTGTGGTTTGCGATTAGCCATGGAATTACATTTGCCAGCAGGAGTTACAATGCTTTATTTTTTACATTATCCATCGACAATAATGCTGTTGTCTTCCGAGTAGATGAACAATGTTTAACCTAACATATCATTTCAGGACGGTAATTTTCTCATTATGATTCTGGAATGTAGAGTGCGGTAAGAGCTACAATAACAGTTACAAAAACAACGAAAATAATTCCAAAAAGTGGCGTATCGTTTCTCTAGACTGATCTTTCTGCTCACCTAATTAGTGACCACGCCAAGCGATTGCAAATTCGTCGAAAATACAATTTCACTGGAAGCGAAACCTGCTGTCTGTATCGGTGTCCCTGGGCTCGAGCGAAAGATCTGTGAAATTGCACTGCCGAGGCGAGCGCCGAAGAACGACATCTCCCGGGGGCAAGAACCGGCAATCATCGCCAGCCAGTATCATCATCATCATCATCTTTAGCCATCGTCTCCGTCATCGGTTATTGCCTTGCCGGCATGCAATCGTAACTAACTTTTCGGTGTTCGATCCAGCCGTTGTTGTTGCTGAATCACCAGCTCTGGAAAACCGGGTCTACGATTTGCGTGCCCCTTGTTGTCTTTGTCTTGTTCTATCGCTGATTATATGGATAAAGTTTTATTTCTCCCGGGATGGGACGACGACTGTCTTGCTGATTTCCTAATTTACTACCTTCTCCGATGGCATAGTTTGTTATCGCCGTTCGACGAGCGGTGTTCTTCGGTTCCATGAATCGCTTTCCAGGGGCCCAACCACATTCGCATTCGTTAGGTGCTACGATTAGTGCTGAGAATCCAAAAAAAAAAAACATATGGATTTATTCATATAGCGGTTGTAACTATCCTTTCTTGTACGAGCGTCGTTAGATAGGTAAAATAATGGACAATTTTGTGACATGTCAGTTATCATTTTTATGAGTTTTCCATGAGTGAATGTTCAATTTTATAAGACTACCGGTCTTATGAGCATAATATACATAAAGCACTTAGTACGGGGGCGAAGTTTCCCAAACTTCAAGGCTTCTGGAGTCTGTACGTTACCGTTACCAATGATCCGAGGTACACAAATTTGTCCACCAGCTCGAACTCTTCTCCGGCGAGCCCTATCGATCGCTTCTGTTAGCTTATTGTAATGTCCAACAACCACCTGGAACGTCCGTCGACAAGTTCCACGCCGTCAGTGAAGGAGGATGTTAAAAGTCGCATGTTTCCTAACATCTTGCACCCGAAACTTTCACAAAGCGCTGTACACCATTTAGCATGGTCTTGATCAGTTTTATCAGTTTGGCGGGGAACCGTTTACGTCCATGAATTTTCGTATCTCTACGCAGTCGATAGTGTCGTGAAACAGCTTGAAATCAGCGAATATATGTAGTGCGTGGGGACATTACAACTTTTACCTCTGTTGTTTGTTTGTTTTTTTTTTTTTTTTACAGAAATTTTGCTAACCGGATTGGAATCAAGGCTCGAGAAGTTAAAAATATTTCCTCGACGATTTTATTTCTGAATTTGGATTTTAGTTTTTTAAAAGACGTTGAGTGCCTAACAAATAATAAAAGAAAACTGCAAAACACTTACCAAGGCTTACAGATACATTGAAAAATAAAAACAGTTTGCGCTATCTTATGGATTGTGTAGGTTGACTTAGCTATTGACCGTTAACTTTTTAACCTTAATCAAACATTAATCGAGATTCATCCTGTCCAGATAGTTTTGACAATCACAGAAAAAATTATAGATAAAAAACTGATTTTAAGGAGGGGTGTTCCACAAAAAATCTATTTTGTTGTGTTCAACGTACAAACAGGACATCGCACTATCCAGCAATTGTTTCTCTTCTAAAATTTTCCACAACTTTACTGAAAGAAGCAATCCGGTATATTAAAAATTAGAAAAAATATTTTTTTATCTAACTGTTAGGTGGATTGATCAAAAAACCAAAAACGCCAAAAGTAAGGCCTTGTTCTATGAAACAATTTTGCTGAAGACATTGAGTACATAAAATCAATTTTTCATAGTCAAATCTAGAACGATCACGATTTTTCGAATTTAGACCACTGTGCACTGTGGGATTTTGAAATAAATCTTTCCACCAATTGTAAATGTCTTGAAATATAATACTTGGAATGTGTAGAAACTATTTTGTAAGTTGTTTCATAAAATTATGGCTGAAAAACGTGCTTTACATTAAGTATTTTCGTCATTTTAATATCACTTTTTTGTACTTTACGACCTTCAAAAGGGCATTACTCAAAAATGTACCGTACGATGATTTTGAAATTTTGACCAGAGATTCTGGACGTCATAACGAATCGAATGGTGTACTCAGATTCTTTGGTGCATTTTTTTATAATAATGGTCTGTGGGGGCACCGTGGATATATAAATGTCAGCATGGGCGTAGCCAGAATTTCAAATAGGAGGGGGGGCAAGCTCTTCCAAATTTTAGAAGTAAAAAAATAGTACACTAAGGTCGCTTTTTACGCGGTTGTTTTTATGCGGCTTTTTTTACATGGATTCCGGAATTTACGCGGATTTCGAAATTTATGCGTTTTTTTACGCGGATCCCGGAATTTACGCGTTTTTTACGCGGCACGTATCTCCCGCGTAAAAAGCAAATTTAGTGTGTTTTGAAAAATAGAAATAAATACACTGTTCGTTCGCTAACTAGGCTGAGGGCCTAGCCCAGTTAACGAATGTCGCTCGCTAACTGGGCTGACATTTCAAATGTCGTCAAATATCGAGGGGGATTTCGATGTAATGACGCTAGGCAAAACTCTCAGCGAAAATTGTAAAATGATTTAAATAAATACACTAAAAATCCTGATTGATGAACAAATAATGAGAAAAAATAAATTGTTAGCCTTGCGTGTGCTTTATTTGCACTAACCGTTGCCTGGAAACATGTTGTTTTCATAAAACATTTATTTGACCTGGAAACAAATAGATGAATATCTAGTGGATCGCATGTGTGATGACAACCAGAATCCATTGAACTGAAAAAATCAATCTCAATTTACTATTCATGTGCCCCTATCTCGTTTTGACAGGAACATGCCAAACGCTGATTTTTGACGTTCATCTGCTTTTTAACTGGGCTATAGCCCAGTTAAAAAGCAGCCCAGTTAAACAGCACCCAGTTAGCGAACGATTACTGTACTAAAAAAAATTTTTTCACCATTTATTTTTATTGGCCTAAATCATGCTAAAACTATCCAAGAATTAAAATCTACATCGCCCAAGTACAGAAATTAACTCAAAGTTCGTTCAAATCAATTTTCACCGAATAACTTTGATACTCCAAAATCACATTTTTCGTTTGATTTGGCGATGCTCGTTTTTATTTTTATTTCGAGGCTTTGTAAACTAGCAGAAGTTACCTACGATCGTTATCGTGTTTCGCCCTTGAAGTATAGAGGTCTCTGCATCAAATTTCGACCGTTAGAGCGTCTCTACAGAACGTGTTTACTCACAATTTCGATCAGCCGATTCTCGACTTTTCGATCAGCCGTTCTCGTTGTCTACATTCTTTGTTTGGGTTTTTCTATACTTTTTAACTGTGATCTATATTCAAAAGTACTTAAATATGAGTGACAAGTTTGAGTTTTGCGTGGGATCGGGCGCCAACTGTATCAAAGTCGCTAAGCATCGCATGTCCGACATCGCGAAAGAGGCTAGGCGCAGCCATACATCAGATGACAAAAAGGAAAAAGTGGAAAATAAAACCCAGGAAGGACAATTTTACGGCGCAGGGATAGCTGGCTGAAGGTAAAAAAATCATTAGGGACTTTGTTATTGCGATTCTTAAGATTCATAGCATTTTTAAAACTTTAAACCCGTTTTTCTCAAAACCATGTTTTCAAAATCGGCGAGCAGTAGAACTGAAAAAGTTTACATCCGATTGACTTGAATTTTTAACTGTTGCTTCTTTATTAGATTATTTAGTGAACTACACACGATTTAAGCGATTGATTAACAACAACTAAAGTTATAAACAATCAAGGTCGATTTTTTCTGTCGAAACAGAACTTTTTATTTCAAACCGTTGCCATTTTGCGAAGAAAAATTCTAAAAATATAATCATGTGTACTTCACTAGCGACACTTATGGAGATAATGAAAAAAATGTTGTTTTGGTTATAGGTGGAGTTGGGCACGACTTCTACTGCTCGCCGCGGAACAACTTAAAAAAAAAAGCGGTTCACGGCAATCGCTGCACAGCCGCCATTTTGTAACAAAAATAGCAATAAAACTATTTTTTCTATTCTGCAAGAGTTGCTCAATCCAATGATGTATTATTTATATACCTTGCATCTCAAATGTCCTGTAAAAAAAAATATGAAAAAAATATGCTTTTTTGAGCATTTAGTAGATATAACCCTTTAAGATCCTATGCCGAATCCAGAATACGTCTCCACAAAACTCGGTCTTGGGCTGCTACTCTCCAGTCTCCCCTTACACCCGCTGCTCTGGCATCCTCGTCGACAGCACACATCCAGCGCGTGCGCGGTCGGCCTCTATCCGGTTCTCTACTAAATATTATCTTTGCCGGTCGCTCATCCGCCATCCGTGCTACATGGCCAGCCCACTGCAACCTGTCGAGATTCATCAGCTTGACAATATCAGCGTGTTTGTATACTTCGTACAGCTCGTGATTCATGCGCCTGCGCCACACCCCGTTCTCTGGTTTGCCTCCGAGTATTGATCGCAGGATTCTACGCTCGAAGACCCTAAGCGCTCGTCGATCGGCCTCATTTTACGTCCACGATTCATGTCCGTAGAGCGCCACCGGAAGGATCAGAGTCCTATAGAACGCAAATTTCGTACGGATCTGTAGGCTACGGGACCTAAGCTGGCTACGCAATCCGTAACAAGCCCTATTCGCCGCCGCAAACCGCCTCTTCACCTCGCGGCTCACCTCGTTGTCACATGTCACGAGAGTACCAAGATAAACAAATTCGTCGACCACTTCGAAACTATCCCCATCCATCTCCACCGCAGCACCAACACCCGTAGAACTACCACGTTTTTTGCCAGCCACCATCTACTTCGTTTTGGCAGTGTTTATGGTGAGTCCAATTCTCGCAGCTTCCCTTTTGAGAGCCGTAAAGGCCTCTTCAACTGTTCTACGGTTAACACCAATTATATCAATGTCGTCCGCAAAGCCCAGAAGCATGTGATACTTAGTGATGATGGTGTCGCTCCTCTGCACACCTGCCCTTCGTATCGCACCTTCCAAAGCTATGTTGAACAGCAAGTTCGAGAGCCCGTCCCCTTGCTTCAGACCATCCAACGTCACAAACGCGTCCGAAAATTCGCCCGCTGTCCTGACGCATGATGTGAAACCGTCGAGCGTCGCACGTAACAGTTTAATTAGTAATTGTTGGGAAACCATGTTCTAGCATTATTCGCCAAAGCTTGTTGCGTTCCACTGTGTCGTACGCCGCCTTAAAGTCCATGAACAGATGATGCGTCTGCAAGTTGTGTTCTCGAAACTTGTCGAGAACCTGTCTCAAGGTGAACATCTGGTCCGTTGTAGATCGCCCCACTCGAAAACCGCAGTGGTATTCTCCAACAAAGGCTTCCTGCAACGGCCTCAGTCGCTGGAACAGGATACGGGAGAGAATTCTGTAAGCGGAATTGAGGAGGGTTATGCCTCTATAACTACTACAGTCGAGCCTATGTCCTTTCTTGTAGATAGGGCATATGAGTCATTCCAACCAGTCCGTAGGTAGTTGTTCCTCAGACCAGGATGATCAAACAAACATGCTGATATAGTGAAGGTAATACAGCGGGCAGGCTTCAGTGGGCTGGACATGTAGCCAGAATGTCTGATGAGAGAGCTGCCAAAACTATCTTCAGTAGAGAACCAGGAAGAGGCCGTCGACTCCGCGGTAGGCCTCGCACGCGGTGGAAGAAGATGCACGATCTGCTGGTGTACGAGGAGTCTGGAGAACGGCTGCCCAAGACAGAAGAAGCTGGACATCTCTAATTCGTTCGGCCCTAGACCGGTGAACGGTCCATTAGCCAACAAAGTAAAGTAAGTAAGGACCAATACCAACTACACTAAGGTCGCTTTTTACGCGGTTTTTCACGCTGATTCCGGAATTCACGCGTTTTTTTACGCGGATTCCGGAATTTACGCGGATTTCGGTTTCCCTTCACTCGGAATGCAGAATTACCGCTGTTTTTTTTTTGCGGAGATTCCGTAATTTACGCGGTTTTTTCTACGCGGATTTCGGAATTTACGCGGTTTTTTACGCGGCATGTATCCCCCGCGTAAAAAGCGACTTTAGTGTACTTCTCTCACTCTAATTCACTTCTCCGTGCACTAGGGCATCCTTATATAAAACTCTATAAATTTTCTTTTTGATCATGGGTATATACTAAATCCATTTCCTGTACACTGACCACCAGTCGAAATATTGTGTACGTGGTATATAGACGATTCATTTTTTAGCTAAAAAAACGTGCGGAGGCGTAGCAGTTGAACGTGCTATAAAAGTTCAGAATGCTTACAGAGCCTCAAAATCTGTGCAGTTTTGCTGGGTGCCGGGAATACTCATACTGGTAGTACGAGTAATGTTTGATAGTTAATTTCCTGAAACTAGAGATTGCCATCTTGGAATGGCCATTTGAGGTTGATTTCCAGAAACCGGAAGATACCATCTCCGAATTCAAAATGGCGTATTAGGTCGATTTCCAGTTTCTGGATATCATAAGTGTTTCGGTTGGCCACAGAGCCGGATTTAGACGGTTGGCAAATTTTTTTGTGAGGCCCTCTTTTTTTAAACATTTAGAGGTAACGTTCTGGGAGGTGACGAGCAAAAAAAAAGGTCGTCCCAGGATTGGGGGGCCCCTTGAATCGGGAGGTCCGGGGCATTTGCCCCCTGGCCTGGTTGGCTATTCTTTAAAGGAATACACGTCAGAAACGAAGCTAAAAATATCAATGAAATCCACGACATTACAGAGTTTCACATTTTTATGTTAAATAGATACTACAGTTGCGCTGTTGAGTGTCCAATAATTATTATTTTGAGCAAATAAGGGCGAGAAACTATGAGACTGTAATTTTTGTTCCTGAGAATCGAAATGTGTGTGTAGGCCCGAATTTAAGGGGGGAGGAGGGCAAAACGGGCAAATGCCCCGGGCCTTCAGACACGAGGGGCCTCCTTATCCTGGGCCAGACGTGAACACAGAGTGGAGAACCTATTTTTTTTGCTCGTCACCTCCCAGCGAAGCGTCAAGTCATTAGAAAATTTAAAATTTTCTTACCTCTAAATATTTTAGGAAAAGACGGCCCCACGAAAATATCTGACCCGGGCCCCCCAGCATCTAAATGCGGCCCTGTGTGTGTGTGCTAATATAGTTTAACAAATAATAGATTTCTTTCTTACGTTGATTTTTTTCTATTAAAAAGTTACATAAAAACAAGGTTTACTGTAAATGACTGTTGAATGGCCCGAATAGGCCAATATATGTAGGTATATTCGGAACTGGATGACCCCACACAACATTTCCAAAATGATGACTTCCGGTTTCAGAAAAATAGCCTTAAGTGGTATTTGGCCAACGCACAGAGGAGTAACTCGAGTGAAAACCTGGCCAAAATTATTTTCGCTGCTATTTAGCAATATTTTGGGAAATATTTAAGTGAGAAGTGGAAGTGGCTGGTTCGAGTATTATATCAAAAAGTTACTCTAAATATCACACACACACAACTTAATGTTTACATTTACATAGCCTATGTGTCTTCATTAATGTTAGTGAGCAGATGAAGTAATACGCTAGAATGATTTGTTTTCGCAAAACGGGCAGCGAAACAAATTGAAGAATTTAACAGAAAAATGATGTAGCAAAATATCTACATTTAGACCTATCAATTCGATGCTCCCAAATTATATGATGCCTCGTGGAACCTACGTAGGTTGGAAAAAGCCTTTTGTACGGAGTGTTATTTACCTGGATTATTGATTCTGTGCATCAAGTTATTTTTAGGTTAACTTAAATTAGTTGAAATTCATTCACTAAACTAATCTCATTTCATCTTTGTTGAGCTGAAAAACTGTTTTCAGGGTACCCATCAGGTTTTTTTTATTTAATTTCCCGTGTACGCGTGAACACTTAACGTCAAAATTCGTCATAAACAACATTTTACAAACGGGTCGTAAATGCCAATCCGGAGTTACCGGATGAGATATTTGCGAGGATGTGTTTGTGATGTTATGAACTTCCATTCTTCCGATGATTATATGATCGGATTTCGCGAGATTTGATAACTTTTTTTATATTGAAAATGCTCGAAAATACGTAAAAATCACTAATTTCTAAAACTTCTTAAGAGTAGCTATAATTTAGAAATTTCGGAATTTCTATCAACCAGTTTATTAGCATTGAACATAAAGAACTCATTTGCTGCAAAATATTGATCAATTGTCATTTTTTTGATGCCTAGCAAAACTTACTATAAAGTTACTATATATAAAGTTACTATAAATGGTTCGATTCCCAAAAAAAATGCTTGAAAATTTGTCAATGTTTACAGCGCTCCCAGCATATGATAATACCGTTTAACGTTCATCGAGTGATGGCATTTTGTGGAGCATTTATTTAAGCTGCAGAAAAATTTATAGCGGCACCAAAAAGCGACAAAAAACTTTTTTCTTATTTTGGCCAGCTTTTTGTTCTAGATACTCCTCTGTACAACGGTTTAAATACTTTCAGAAGTGGAACTCCATACGTCATTTTGAAATCCTAAATGGTGACTTCCAGTTTCTGTAAAACAGTCCAAAATCTCAAAATAAAATCCAATTTGGGTGTTTCCGTTTTGTATACTACAACTAGTATACTTTAATTATGCAACAAAAACACCAGGCCTGTCAAAATTATATTATCTATCCTATCCATTTATTGTTGCTAGTTATCTCAGTATTTTATTGTGTATGCAAGTGATAACCAATAACGATTTGACAGTTTTTCATTTTTATCGCTGGCTTTTAAACGCCTACTACCATTTTAGATGCACCGCTACAGAAGAATTTTCTCCAACGTAACTGTTTGAAAGAGTAGGTACCTTTTTGATTGCTTATTGCTTATAGTCAATAATAAAGGACGCTACTTCTGATGGAATTTGTTGTCTGCATCTTGTACTCCAATCTTAAACTAATTTGATGGCGTTATTTTTTGGCGTTAGTTATGGAAAAACGTAAAAAGATTTGGGTTTTCATTATTTTTATGTTACATATCCTCGAGGAAATACAGTACAAAACTTATACAATAAGAGGCATTCATATCGGTTGAATCAATTTTGTGGTCAACCGTGCATGTTTTCTTTTATTTATATTTTTTTTTTCAGCGATTGCTACACCTTTCTAGGAGAATGATAAAAAGGCAAACGATTGGGAGACAATGAAAATTTGAAACATTTGTTGGTTATGGTTGCATATTCACTGTATTTATCATTTCAGCTCGGAATGGTTTCGAATTATGAGAAATAATTATATAGAAATTATCTAACCATGGCTCTATATCTTGACGGAGGGATTTTGAAATCAAAACGTGATGAACTGACTTATGAACCGATACCCAATAACAAGCACTCCATTAAGCAGTTCAAAAAGTTCGCTTAAGTTCCGTTGTTTGCGCCGCAGAAAAATGGTTCAATTAAAATCGCAACCATGCTAACCTCTTTGACCTCTCCCAGAGCATGGTCTTGAAATCTTGTACCAGCCTACGAACTTGAGTTTGTCGACGGGCGGCTACCGAGTTGGCAAACGTCTTCGTCGTCGTCAGTGTCGTCAACATCCCTCCAAGAGCCAGAGGGTAATGAAGATGAACTAGGAACTCGCATCGACTAGGAAGAGCTCCGACCGACCAACCGACCTCCGCCGCCGCGTAACAAGATTCAATTGCTCGAATGTGCTATTTTCGCTATTTTTCCACGAAGCAAAATTCTGTGCGGATCGCGCAGCCTGCAGAACAGAAGAGCCGAGTCGAATGTCACCACGATTCCGATTCCGAAACTATAATTAGCGGTGTGTATATTTGCTCATTCGTTTGCCGCACTCCGGTTCGTATAATACACAAGGCAGAGCCTTAGCCGGTCCTGAAGTTGGTTAATTTAAATTTTAGCTCTCTCTCAATTCTGCCTGTCCGTCTGTCCGCCCGTCCGCCTTTCATCCATCCATCCGTCGTCCGTCGTGCATTTCATTCTGCTTTGGCAGAATTGTTTTTTTTTCTCGTTCTTCATCATCAAGTTCATCGGAGTCATTTGTTTTATGTATGAATAGTGGGTAAGTGGCTTCATTTTTGATCCACCTGAAATTCTTCCCGAAATGGTTTATTACCTATGAATGCTTTCTTCAGTTGGCGGAAAATTGTTTGGCTGAAACCAAGACCAAGGTCCGAAAAAAGGGACCAGTTGTTATCATCTTCTGCACTGCACGGAACTAGGACTCGACCCATAGAAAACGAGAAAAAGCCTTTCGGACTGCATTAGCTGTAGGAAGCGATCCACGCTCGTGAGGCGAGGTGGATAACGACCCAAAAGATGTGAGGGGAGGTGGTGGGTTTGAAAAAAAAAAGCCTTCGGGGGCCCGCAGAAGGTGGCGGCGAAGTCTTCGGGTATGAAATAAATGGTAATGCCATGGTAAAACAATCCCAGAATCGATGGAGATGAACATCAAAGAGCTACTCATGAGCATTTAAATTGGATACTGCGCGGAGGCTGCGTCGGTATAAAGAGGGGACAGACCGCCGCGGCCGGTGGAGCGGCGGATTCTGCAGCAAGGAATGAAGCTAAAATGGAAGGTAAACTTCGTGGCCTGATCGGGGTATTTTTTGTGCTGTCTTGACTGACGAGTGCAAGGTCACGCGCATTGAATTCTGTCCCGGCTCTTGAGGGATTTCTTCCGCTGCTGGCACGATTGACGACCGCAGCAGCGCAGACTGGAGCCGTTCTGTGTTGTTTTGAAGTAGAATACTTCTCTCAGGAAGTCCGGCTACATAGGGATGTAAAATGAAAATCTAAAACCGAAAAAAGTGAAAAATATGTCCAATTTCAAATGCTAATAAATCGGTAAGTATTCGATGGATTTCCTTCGTTCTTGCAGCAATAGATTGGAAAATCTTCTAAGATTCTTCCCAAATGCAGATAATTGTAATTTTATTTTTCATACTATTGTACTATTGGAAATAGTCAAGCCTTATAAAAACGAAAACTTCGGCCTCTGATTGGTCGTTATATGATTGCTTCCCAAGCACGGTCGACAGAATCATAGACCTTGCCATAGTCCTCCCTTAGCAGCAGCAGTGGATATAGCAGCAGTAACAGTGCAGCGGGCAACGGCCACAGCTGTGGTATGGCAACGGACAGCGGAGCGCGTCTCAGCATCGATAGTAGCAGGACCAGGTGATGCAGGACAGCGGATACCAAAGACAACAGAAGCGTCCACTACTGTGGACTACTGTGTCCACTACGAGGATAGCGCAGCGGTTGACGTTGGTCTCAGCGTCTATATAAGCAGGGCCAGCTGTTGCAGTGTGGCATTTTGGGGAAATGCTGTCTCTGAGCGATAGCAGGCACTCTAGCAAATGCATCCAATGGAAAGAACGTTCTGGAAAACTTTTCAGTGTTTATTTCCCCCAAGGAATACTTTATTCGCACTTCCAGTGAAAACGAAAAGATGTGATCGGCATCTTATCAAACATTGAATTAAACATCAAATTGTCCTTTTCAGGATGAAATAAAAACCTAATTGAAGAGTTAATATTTTTATATATTATTAAGAATGGTCCATCCTTGTTGAAGCGCGAAATTTGACTGATCTGATTAGTCGTTAATATGATTGCTTCTCAAGCACGGTCGACAGAATCATACCCCTTGTCATTTTAAATTTGCTACTTGCTAAAGTTGACTCATTTTGACAACACATGAGCCGTCTAGTTTTGAGTGTTAAATCAGCTTTTCACTGTTTATTTTATCACAAGGAATACTTTATTCGCACTGTCAGTGATAACGCCAAGATGTGATCGGTATCTTATCCGATATTGAATTGAACAACAGATTAAAAAATAATTGACACGCAAGCAGCCGGGCTTTCTTGTGAAAGTATTCTACTTCATCCTTGCGGTCGTGGCTTTGCACACAACCCTCCTGTGATTTTTTTTTCTGCTCTCTGGGAAAGAAGCTGGAAAAGCTCTATGCTTGGGAGGGGTTCGAAGGTGATGCGAGTGCATACACTAGGAGTGCATGGAAAAGTTACTGCTGGCAGGGAAATAAATCTAGATCTGTAGTGATTCTTCGAACAATCTTCGATCGTAGGTTGAAGGATAGCTACAGCGCTGGGTAACGTTTGAAAGGTTTAGTTCGGGTGTGGCAAAGGTAAAGATCGGCTTGAATTGAAGCTAGCAACATGAGGCGAAGGCAAAAAAAAGCTGTTCATTCTATTATCCACTGCAGTTTTATTCATTGTATCTATACTCAGCCTAAATTAAAATGTACCAAAAATTTTCGTTTTCTGTTATCCATCTTTCAAAATAGCCTTTTTGTTAGAAAACTCTTTGGTATCTGTAACTTTATTAGAGGAGGAGGTTTTGGAGGTTTTGACTCGAGCTTGTTTTTTAAATGCTTCTATCACTCCTAAAGCGATATTATTAGAATTATATTATTTAATGTCACTTCGAAGTAAGGCAGTTTAAAATAGGATTGTAGGGCAGGAAGCCCTAAGTGACTATTGAGCTAAAGCAAACTCAGTTGGAATATAAACGCAAATAAAAACGGTCTCACGCGTAGAGTATGCATTTTAAGAGTTTTGCCCAGTTGGGACGCAAAGATAAACCACTCCCATGTGAAGGGACCATGGTAAAGTAGAAGTTACCAGGAATTATTTAATTCTGTTTAATTTTAATGAAAGGTCTGGCATCTAAAGGGATATTTGTTGATAGGAGATTTTGTTAATACGTATAAAAACGTGTGGATATTGAATGGCTTGATGTGAATGACTTGAAGTTAGGTCGGCAAAACGACGTTGGTCTTCGCCTGGAAGTTTCAGTTTCTATGAATAAAATCTACGTTCTGAAAGCTACTTTCGCAGTCATTAGTAATTCACAGTTAGTATGTTTTAGGTGTTATCTTGCAACTTAAACGAATTGGCGATTAGCGCTTCGAATTCTGGATTTCATGCGACGCCAGCATAGTGCGTCTTGAACTGTCCTACAGATCAGACGTTTTTTCGGTTGCTTGCGGACTGGTCTTTGACTGCCTATAGCTTCAAAGTTTGTGTTTAGTCAGTGTGTCTTTTAAAGACTACCTGAAAGTTATTTCCCATCAGTCTTTCTCAAGACTACCTACTTTTGAATTTAACATTTGTTTTAACTTTTTTCGTATCACCTGAAATGGCTGGACGGAAAAAGAAACCTCGCATCGCTGCGGGGAGGAAAAAAGAGGCATCTCTTTCTGACACTTCGAGTGTCTGTAGTGACAATCCTTTTGATATTTTGCCTGAGCAAGAAGCTGGTGAAATGGAAGTTATTAATAATGAAACTATACAAAATGTAAATTCTTTAAAAAAGGAAAAAGTTCCACCTATTGTGGTAACTATTTCTTCCGAATTCAATATTTTCAAAAAGGAACTTTCAACGTTTATTTCTGACGTTAAAGTTACCTATCAAATTGGTCGTAGAGGCGAATGCCGCTTATTAGCCGACTCTATAAAGGGTCGTAATCGTCTTATTCAGTATTTAACTGAAAAGATGTATAAATTTTTTACATATGACACGAAGAGCGCCAAGCCGTTCAAGGTCGTAGTGAAAGGTCTCACCAACGATCAAACCGTTGATGAGATCAAACTTACTTTAACAGAATTACTTGGCATAGCCCCTACCCAAGTAATTCTAATGAAACAAAAAACACGAGGCGATAACAGTCAGAGAACTGGAATTTCCCTTGTTAATTATTTAATTCATTTTAACCGCAATGAGGTTAACAACTTAAATTTTTTTGAAAAAGCACATGCTTTGTATAATGTGCGTGTAAAGTGGGAAATTTATAGGAAGTATGGCGGAGGTGAAAAGCATATCACCCAATGTCGTACTTGCCAACGTTATGGCCATGGTTCCAAATTCTGTAACATGGACCAAAAATGTCTTAATTGTGGAGACTCTTCACACAAAAAGGACACATGTCCTGTGAAAGAGAGTAAAAATTTTCGCTGTGCGAATTGTAACGGCAACCATATGTCAAATTTTTATCAGTGCCCAGTCCGTTTAGCAATTGTTAAGGCAAGGCAAGGTAAACAAAATTCAATTTCTCAATTAAAACCAACTTCAAAACAAAATTTTCCAAGCGTACCAGTGACGCATAGTTTACCTACTCCTTTGCATACCCGTTTTACTTATGCACAGGTTACAGGTAGTTCGAACATTATACCGCCTAGTGTTGGTAGTTCGAAAATGACCGTTAATATGGGTAAGCAAAACACGGTAGAAAATAATTGTACACCTATTACTCCAGCTAATATTGCTGCCGAAAATATTTTTTCTAATATCAACTGCCTGGGGCCTATTACGGCAGGTAAACTTTCTTTTTTTGCAACAGGCAATGTTCGATCTTATGAACGCCATGTTGCAGGCAAAATCAATGTTTGAAGCCATTCAAATAGGCACAAATTTTACAATTAAAATTGTTTCTAATTTAAAATTTAGCGATGATTTTAAATAAAGCAATTAAAATATTAAATTGGAATGCTCGCTCATTGAAGGCCAATGAGAATGAGCTTTTTAATTTTTTAACAGTAAATAATGTGCATATTGCAATTATTACTGAAACATTTTTGAAACCTAACATAAAATTAAAATATGATCCCAATTACGTGGTTCATAGATATGATAGGATTCAGGGTTCCGGCGGTGGAGTTGCCATTGTTATTCATCGCCGAATCAAACATCGTGCTCTTCCCCATCTTGAGACGAAAGTTATTGAAACTTTGGGAATTGAAGTTCAAACTGAACTTGGGATTTTATTTACTGCCGCAGCATATATACCATTTCAATGCACACGCGAGCACAAAAATTATTTTAAAGGTGATTTACAAAAACTCACCAGAAATCGTTCGAAATTTTTTATAATCGGCGATTTTAACGCTAAACATCGTTCATGGAATAATTCTCAAAGTAATTCCAATGGCAAAATTTTATTCAATGATTGTTCTTCAGGATACTATTCTATTTTGTCTCCGAATAGTCCTACATGCTTTTCTTCTGTAAGAAACCCTTCAACAATTGATTTGGTGCTGACAGATCAAAGTCATGTATGTAGTGATTTGATCACACACGCTGACTTTGATTCTGACCATCTTCCAATAACTTTTTCTTTATCACATGAATCAGTTTTAAACCCTATGAGCTCTGTTTTCAATTATAACAAGGCTAATTGGGAAAGATACAAAACTCATATTGAGAGAAATTTCAATAATGAGCTTGATTTGCAAAACGAAGTGAATATTGATTCCGCTTTGGAAGCATTAAAATGTGCAATTGTTGATGCCAGGAATTATTCTGTTCCAAAGGCTCAAGTGAAATTTGATTCACCAATAATTGACGAAAATCTTCAACTTCTAATTCGTTTGAAAAATGTCCGCAGACGTCAATATCAACGTTCTCGTGACCCTGTTACGAAAACTATTTATAAAGATTTACAGAAAGAGATTAAACATAGATTTACTCTACTGAGAAATCAAAATTTTGACACTAAAGTTGAAAAGTTGAAACCATATTCAAAACCTTTTTGGAAGCTGTCGAAGATTCTTAAGAAACCTTCAAAGCCTATTCCAGTTTTGAAAGATGGTGAATGTCTTCTTGTATCCAATGAACAAAAGGCTCAAAGACTTGCTCAGCAGTTTGAGAGTGTTCATGACTCAAATTTGAATTTTGTGAGTCCAATTGAAAATGAAGTCACACGTCAATATGGTTTTTTTTACCTGCAGAAATAATTGAAACAAACTTGAATGAGATTAAATCAATTATTAAAAATTTCAAAAATATGAAAGCACCTGGTGACGATGGAATCTTTAATATACTAATCAAACATCTCCCTGAGAGCACAATGGAATTTTTAGTGAAAATTTTCAATTGCTGCTTCAAAATTGCATATTTTCCCAAATTATGGAAAAATGCAAAAATTACTCCAATTTTAAAGCCGGATAAGAATCCAGCTGAAGTTTCAAGTTATCGACCAATCAGTTTGCTTTCTTCAATAAGTAAACTGTTTGAGAGAATTATTCTTAACAGAATGATGTCACAAATCAACGAAAATTCAATTTTTGCAAATGAACAGTTTGGATTTCGCCATGGGCATTCCACAACTCATCAATTGCTCAGAGTTACTAATATGATACGAGCTAACAAATCTGAAGGTTATTCCACTGGAGCTGCTCTTTTAGACATAGAAAAAGCATTCGACAGTGTTTGGCATAAAGGTTTGATTGCGAAATTGCAAACTTTTAATTTTCCAATTTTCCTAATCAAAATTTTAAAAAATTATCTTACTGATCGAACTCTGCAGGTTGTCTATCAGAATTCAAAATCTGATAGATTTCCTGTCAGAGCAGGTGTACCTCAAGGTTCAGTCTTGGGTCCAGTCCTGTACAATATATTCACTTCAGATCTTCCTGATTTGCCTCCAGGATGTACAAAGTCATTGTTCTGCGATGACACAAGCATTTCCGTAAAAGGAAAAAGTCTTCGTGTCCTATGCAGTCGATTGCAGAAAAGTTTAGATATTTTTTCTTCCTACTTGCAAAAGTGAAAAATCTCTCCCAATGCTTCTAAAACTCAAATGATAATTTTTCCGCATAAGCCTAGGGCTTCTTTCCTCAAGCCAAACAATAATCACGTTGTCAAGATGAATGGGGTTATTTTAAGTTGGTCCGACAAGGTTAAGTACTTGGGACTAATTTATGATAAAAAACTTATTTTCAAAGAGCACATTGAGAGTATACAAGCCAAGTGCATCAAATATACGAGATGTTTATATCCTCTCATTAACAGGAATTCTAAACTTTGTTTAAAGAACAAACTTTTGATTTACAAACAAATTTTTAGACCAGCAATGCTTTATGCTGTACCGATCTGGTCAAGTTGCTGTTCAACAAGGAAGAAAACGCTCCAAAGGATTCAGAATAAAATCCTGAAAATGATTTTGAAGCGTCCTCCTTGGTTTAGTACACTCGAATTACATAGACTTACTGGTGTTGAACCATTAGAAGCTATGTCAAATAAAATTATTAACAATTTTCGACAAAAATCGTTGCAATCCTCAATTGCTACGATAAGCTCTCTTTATAGCCAATAAGTTAGCAATTAAGTTAGTTGTAAGTTTACTTCCCCTTTTCTGACAAGTAGGTTTAAATCCCTACGAATGATAAGTCCTAATTGCGAAAGCAAACAAACCCTAACAATGAAAATTACAAATTTCTAATAGTGTTGAGAAGTCACCATTTGTGATTGGACACACATACTCATTATTTACTAATATTTATCATAAATACTTAATCTACTAACAAATCCCCCCCTTTAAAAAAAAAAAAAATGCGACGCCAGCAGTGTCACTACCTATTTTCGGCCTCAGTGCATCATCTCAATTACAGAAATACCAACACTGAGTGAAATTAGGTAATTTTCGGAAACCGGAAGTCGCCATCTTGGGTTTTAAAACGGCCCCTGGGGTCGATTTTAAGTTCTTATGAATCATCACGATTACAGAAATACACCCATTATGGGTATTTGGTAATTTTGGACTGTCTTCCGGAAACCGGAAATCGGCGGCTTGTGGGTATCATTCTGGTTCCGAAAGTATCCACAATGGGCAATTTTTCGTTGTTTGCCGGACACCGGAGGTCACCATCTAGAATTTCAAAATAGTGCCTTGGGTTGATTTTCATCATCTCGATTACGGAAATTTCTATACTGGGTGGTATTTGGCCATTTTAGGTGGAACCAGAAGTCGCTATCTTGGAATTCAAATTGGCTCCCGGGGTCGATTTTCGGCCTCAGAATATCATTTCGTACAATAGTTAACGTCAAACAATCACTGTTTTCCGAGTTTTGATGGACACGTAGCTGAATTTCCAATCTGTTGATCCAAAAATGAAAGAAATTTGTTGAAAACGGATTGAGTTGAATGTTATGAATTTTATTCCTCTCTTAGAATGTTGCCAAAAGATGTAAGATATTCTACATAAAAAACGAATTTTTTAACAGCGAAACGTTAAAAAACGATACGCTAACGT
Organism: Wyeomyia smithii; assembly: GCF_029784165.1. Taxonomy (NCBI): domain Eukaryota; kingdom Metazoa; phylum Arthropoda; class Insecta; order Diptera; family Culicidae; genus Wyeomyia; species Wyeomyia smithii. The sequence goes on along the minus strand of NC_073696.1, from coordinate 26,891,983 downwards.
TCATACAACTGGTTGTTCCTACTCTCAGCATACACTAATAAAATAGGGATCATTTTGACCAACTAATATTTTCGGGCCATCCTCTGTCTTTGGCGCAGAATTACGTCTCACGGTAACATAGGGTTTCAAATTGAAAACACAAAAATATCGAGAGTGTCACGAGAATTGTCCACTTCCTAATGCTATTTTAACTCAGTCAGTTTCCAACGGTTTTCCTTTACAGCAATCGGTTGGAAATTTACACGGTGACAAAAAAGTCCGGTCACACTTTTTTAGGGTCGCCTGTAGCCTACACGTTGCATCCCTCTGGTGCCATCTATATGTCAAATGAAAGAGTTAACTTTGCTGCCCAAAGTGGCAGAGTTTCGTTTCTGTGCAGTTTGTTTACATTGAGTTGTGAGCCATGGCAGAGTTGAGAGCAGCTGTTATCGCTGAATATGTGAAAGGGTACAAACCCGGACACATATTCAAACACCTAAAACCGCTCGGAATCAACCGGAAATTCGTGTACCGGACCATAAATCGGTACCTAGAGACCGGAGGCACCGAGGACAAGGCACGATCTGGATGACCAAGGTCTGTGAGAACTCCAAGGCTGAAAAAGATTATAAGAGACCGGATTCGCCGGAATCCCGCCCAATCTGCACGGAAGCTGGCCAGGAACCTTAAAATAAACCGAGAATCAATCCGCCTGCTTCTGCGCAAAGATTTAAAACTTACACCGTACAAAAAACAGGTGGTTCATGGGGTTACCAAAGCTACAAAGGACAAGAGGTACCAACGGTCGCGGGAGTTGCTCGGTTGGCGCGCAGATAACGAGATTATTTTTTGGACGAGAAGGTGTTCGTTTTGGAGCAAACAGTCAATCGCCAAAATGATCGAGTTTGAAGTGTGAGCCTCCAGCAAGCTCCTGCGGACAAGCTGAACGTTTCCCGGTTCCAAAATAAGACGTCAGTGATGGTTTGGGGAGCCATTTGCAAGAGAGGTAAACTGCCTCTTATTTTTATCGATAAGGGGTCAAAATCAACGCAGCGTACTACCTGGACACGGTTTTGAATAAAAATGTTCTGCCTCAAGCTGAACTATTGTTTGAAGACGATTACTACTGCTTCCAGCAAGATGGCGCCCCATCCCACACCGTAAAGATTGTTCAGGCGTGGTGTGAGGAAAATTTGACCGATTTCATTTCGAAGAATGAATGGCCTCCGTCGTCTCCGGATCTGAATCCACTGGATTAAAAATAATAAATAAATAATAATAATAATAATATATAAGGTAATGTTTCTTGTTATTCAAAAAGAGAAAAGAATAATTTTACTAACACGTATTTTATTACAGAAGGATCCCCAAAATCTAATGTCCACAAACTTCTTAAATTATAAAAATCACGCAAACATGAGAGGACGCGTCCAAATCACAACACTTATAAAAAAATGAAATGTAAAAACTATGCTCTAATTGCTTCAAGTTGCTTTAATGCTCTCTTGGTTTCAAGTTATAATCAGCTGTTCCGTTATTGAATGAAGTTTTTTCACTGCCATCATCTGCTGACTAGTGCAAACGCACTCACTCCATGTCACATACACATAACACACAGTGATAAATAGCAAACGGGTGGCTCGATCCAGCAATTTTGTCGATTGATGTTCACGGCATTACTATACACATGTGAAAGAGTGAATGTTTTGTAGCACAAATAATACAGCTATACGTAAACTTTTCTCAAAACACTTGTGAATTTCGAATAGCTCACGAAATATCGCGCGAGCGAAAATATTGACGTCCGTTTCCTGCCATGGCTTGCTTCGATCACTTCAAATATCTTGGAATCATTCTGGATAAAAAGCTGAGACTGAAATGTAGCTGCAACTTAGTTTCGCATAAGAATTTGTTGCTGTGATGCAAAAAGTTCATGATCGAAACAAATTTTGCTGCTTGGGTAGGATTTGGGAGGTGGGGGATTAGACTGGTCGACAAAATAAAAAAAGTGCATTCCAAAAACTCAAACCGGAAAAAAATGAAAGATTATAGCTATTCAACCATTTCTATGAATTTTGGTGCCCCTAGCCATTACAAAAACGAGTCAACTTACGTGAGAGTGTCGTAACAAAATTGCTCACCGGGTTCGTCGCTTTAACGTTATGTTTACGAGAAAACTCATTCAAGTTTCTGGAAAAAAACGGCAATGACTAGGGGCATGACTGCACCTGTGTTGACCAGTGTTATAGTCGAGCAAGTCTGGATGAAGTTTCAATTGTGGCGAAGTCAGCACACGCAATGTAACCGCAAGTTACAAATACATCTGGATCATCTACACTTGGCAATCCGCAACGACGAGGAATTGAACAAGCTTTTATCCGGCGTCAGTGTTGCCCAGAGAGATGTACTGCCGAACATACAAGCCGTTCTGCTCCCGAAGAAAACATGAAATAAGGTGTAGTTCGATAAATTCCCTGCTTTGTAAAAACTAAAACCAACCGTTCTTTAAAGGACGAACACAGGTTTTTACTTGAAGCAGTGAAAATGAATTTTTGCCTCTAATTAAAATTTGAAATTTTGCATAATATATTTATCAAACAGGGTTGAGTTCTACCCGCGCTTTTTTGTTTTGATGCTGAAATGGTACTTTACCTACAATTGTGTTGCAGCAATCTTCAACCTCGCTTTTCTCTCTCTCTCTCTCTCTCTCTCTCTCTCTCTCTCTTTCTTTCTATCCTGTCTGCCTTATTCTTGTTTTCTCTTTTATCTCTTTCTTTTTATTTCTTGCAATAGGTTTGGGAATACCCTCAATTGAGGTTGATCAATTCGATGTTGTGAAGCCTTAAATTTCAGCTATTATCTCATTAACTTTCTGTCTTGTTTAATAATCAGTAACCTTGAAGAGAAGCGTTGTTTAATTGACTTGGAGCCATTCAATTGAAACAGTAATTAAGTTAAAAAAAAAATAAAAATAGAGAGTGCAGAGGGGAAGAAATGTTGTCACTCATTATCTATGCTAACAAAGAATCGTATTTATAAGCGTCACTATTGATGAACAGTCATTATGGTGTCACTTTCTGAGAGCGCAATTTTGTTCTAAGCAAAACTTTTGAGCTTTTAGGTGAAAAACAATTTGGCATGCTTCCGCAATTATTGCAGCACCATTTACAATTTATTTAGTCCAAAATGAAAGGATTTGAATGTGTTTGAACAAGGAAACGATAATTACCAAAAGTAAATGTGCATAAAACAGGACGAACTCAATTGCATTGGCTTTCTCACGCATGCCAGTACATTTTTGGGAAGGTCTCTTAAAATATTGTAAATTATTCGACATACCTTGTTCATTACCAAACTGCTACTATAGTTCCAGTCCCTTCTGTTTCATACTAAAATTCTTTGTTTTCTTGCGACATTTCGCTATCACGACCTTCCCTTATAACGGCATACAAAAACTAATACTTGTCATTCTTTATTGCGACAATAGTACAGTCGAATCTCTCTATAACAGCGGTTCTCAACCTGTGGTACGCGTACCCCTGGTGGTACTCGAAAGCCTTCAGGGGGTACGCGAAAGAAAAATCAGTAATGGCGGACAAAGCAATTTTTCTCTATAATACTTCATTTGTTGATCAATCTTGCCCCTAAAACATGACTGTAGCAATCAAACAAGGTACAGTTTAATTTGGAACCTTAACTAGACTACCACAATATGATCTACCATTACTCTCTCTCGCACTTTGCGAGAACATTCCAAGCCAGAGGGTACAATCGATATGAAAAATATTGCCAGAGGGTACGCGGACAAAAAAAGGTTGAGAACCGCTGCTCTATAATGACATTGCTGAATCTATAACATTCTCAACGGTACCTTCTGTTCTACATATGCAAACATTCTTCGTATTATTGCGACATTTCGCTATAACGACAGTCCCTTGCGATGTCGCTATAAAGGGATTCGACTGTATATTCAAATTGTCAAAACTCTACTAAATTGATAATTTTTGCCTCACTAGTTTTGTCCTCCAGGTGTAGTGCCGGTGACCAGTGAAATATTTTCCACAAATGTCTGTACTCACAAGTCACGTAACCACTTGAACTCTGTATATTTTTCTTTTTACTTTACATTATTCACATCGCGATCGTAACTAGTTTTCGTGAAAAGTCTGTTGAATTGGGCTGAAGTTTATCTCAAATGTGCTGCGTGTCGCGAAATCGCGGTTTTTACTTTTTTCTAATTTCAGCTCAATTGGCCCTCACGACTCTGTTGATATTGGTTTGGTTTTTACTTGCGAAAGTGAAGGAAGGGAATATTTTTACTTTTGTTTTCACACATAAAGTGACAATTGCATATGAGAACTAGCGTAGGTGTCTTTTACTTGTGTCAGGGCCAATTGCGGCTGTCACGCTGTGCTCCAGTGTTGTCAGCATTGTCAGTAGCAGCATTCTAAACAAAGAGTTTTAAACTTGATGACTTTAAAACATCGAACAAAAACTGCAATCATCTTTCGATTATGTTCAGTTTGAAAACAATTATGAATGCTCTAAATTCCATTTAAGTGTTAAATATCGAGTTATAAAGGCAATAAAATGGTAAAATATGCACTTTATGCCTCGATAAAAAATTAAACTTAATCTTCTTGGATAATGATGACAGAGTAACTATAAAGTGTATTATATTCAGGGATGTCATGTAGAAAACCTCATGTAGTTTTCGACGAGTTTTCTACGTATAATACCTCTGGTAGAATACCTAACCAAAAACGAGTATTCTACGAGTATTTTATAAAACCTGCAAAGAGATTTTTGTGGTGAATTACATGAAGAATAAACGAAATTCAAGTTTAAAAATATTATTAATTTTTAATTGTGATGATGATTTTGTATGAATTGAGAACGAATTTGACATTTAAAATCGATTTTTCTTTATTAGCATTTTTGGATGACAACAAATATGTTGCTGAACCGTGAATTACGATTGAAATTATTGAGTGAAAACTTTGTTTGCTTTTTTGAGTTTCTTAATCATTGCTTGTTTTGCCATAATAACAAAGTAGTCCGGAACAACACTTGCTTGCTTCTAGGTTTTCTACCGTAGAAAACGTAGAATATAGTTTTCTACGTAGATTGCTACGAGTTCGAAAAATCGCGTAGATACCATCTCTGATTATATTTTATTTTTATAAAAGTTATTGAATGGGCTTTCAGAAAAACGGTTGGTTATGTGGTTTCATGAGTTGAATAAAAAAGATTAAGCGTAACAGAAAGATGAATGAAAGAAAACTCATTATTTTCAACTTTAGATGCCGGCCAGATCTTTCTACTGCCAAGAGCTCCCGGAATGGAACACTGTTTTTTTTTTAAGTTTAAGCAATTTACTTATAACTTCAAAAGAGTCTAGCTGCGATAACCTGCGACCAAGTGCTTAGAAACGATTTTTGGTAATAAAAGGAAATATACAAAATCTTAAATATAACTGTAAAGTGTATTATATTCTCATAAACGTTATTGATTGGGCTTTCCGTGAAATGTGAGGTTGAGTAGCTTCATAGGTGGAAATAAAAAGATAAATCATGAGAAAAAATAGAAAATAAGAAAACAATACATCATTTTCAACTTTACTGGACGGCATATTTTTACTTTTATTTTCAAGGTTTGGGTATCTACTAACAAGTTCTTAAGAGTTTCCTGCGATCACCTGCGACCAAGTAGTTTGGAACGCATTGAAAACTTTTGGTCCCTCTAGAAAATACATAAAATCAAAAATATTGTCACTCTATTTCAAGACTGGACACCCTGATATGCGAATGAAAAAATACGAGTCTATTTTTATGGCTAGTGACCAATTTCATCAATGTTGAGCAAAATTGAAGCACTTGATTTTTTTTTAAGTTTCGACTTAGAATCGCTGTGTCACAACTTCTGCCATATCTCCGGAACGCTTTGACCGTTATTCACCAAACTTGATATACAAGTTTTTTATATATTGGAGGTACTTAAGAGCGTATCGGAAATGGAAGGACAACAACTGAAACAGAAGGAAGGTGGTGAACTCTGAAAAATTTCCGTTTTTCATACAAAAAAAAACTCCTGTATTAAAATTTGACCGTAATACAGTCACAATTGATCTCAAACAATTTGTCTTGATAATAAAAAGTAGAAAAAATACCAAAAGTGTTAAACAAATGATGAAAATAATTTTTTCCGCTTGCTTGTAAGAAAATATATCCCATAGGAACCACAAACTATTAAATTTTGACTATTTTTTTAAACATTTTCTCATTGCATTTCGAATACTAGATTCAGAATGTTTCTCTGACTTGTTGAGTTAAGGGACCTAAAAAATGATCACACGGAATGGCCTCATTTAAATAGCTGTCAAGGGCCTGTAAAGGGTTTTTTTTTTAAATCTAAAATCACCTATAACACTCGCGGACGAAAAAAGTTCAGCAAAAAATTTTTGCAATTAAAAAAACCAGGTAACCCCGAACCTGCTTCGTCCCAATCGACACTGTGTGTTCTATCTTCTCCGTCACTGCCCACTTTGTGATTTGATGAGGGCAGAAAAAATATGATGATAATATGGTGGCACAATCAGTTGATCACTCACCAGACAAGTAACCACTGCAACAGCAGCAGCAGCAGCAGCACACAATGCCAGGAAATGCTGCCCAGTTGGCTTACTGAAAGCAAAAACTGTATAAAATATATACATATTCGAAACGTGAATGACCACGACACACACGCACACGCACACACAGCCCTGCTAGGAGGTAGGACTCACCATGATCTCGAGTGCGTAGAGTTCCTCGCGCCTGCTAAGATTCGCACAAAACACACTCACCTCGCATCGTCCTGCCGGATTCCGCGCTTCCTTAGTTGCGGCGTATTGCATTACATTACGATTGGGACAAACTTGTTGTCTCCGCGCGAATGCGCATATTCTCGCGCCCGGTAGTCACCTCCTCACCCGCCCTCGGCTACGATCGACTTCGACGGGTCCGGAACCACTACACATTTTCCAAAGATATGTAAAAAAGTATAAATTTTATCACATCAACGATCTTGCATATGTGGCAAAGTTGTACGAGAGTCGCCCGTGGGCTGGCTGCAGGATGGACGGCAGAAACTGCTCCCGTGGAGCAGAGATCCGTAGGAGAACACTGCGTAATGCTTTAAGAAAAATGCTCAACAGCTTGCAGGATTCTAACGCTGATACACCGCACTCCCCTATTTAATTGCGCTCTGGATGGCACCGAAAGCGCACACGATGGGAGAGTCCCTGATATAATACAAACTGGAATTTATTGCTTTTCTTCAAATAAACTCTTACCACTGTGCAAATTGACATGATCGGACATCAGTGTATAATTTGATACTTTTCTCCGCGCGCACAGTCTTTCCCATCTATACTTTCGCTCGGTGAAACCCCCGCAACCAAATAGCGCCTTTATGTGCTGATACTAAAAAAAGGCCAACGCGCAGCCACAGTCGTGCGCACGTGGGTGGGTTTTTGGGGCTTCATACAAGACCCTTCCTTCTACTCTCTAGAGGTGGAGGAGAAAAATAATTATGATTAAATTATATGTAGAAGCCAATGTCATGAAATAGGCGGTTTTACTGGCTCAACCTTGCGAAATTTATAACAGTGTTTACTTATTAACCTAGTTTTTAGGTCAGTGATACAGATAAAGAAGTGTTATTTGGATTAGTATATAACAACATGAATTTATCGGGAACTAACAACAACAAAAGATTGCAAAAAAGTCAAGGAGCCAAGAACAGGTTATAACTGGAGTAAACAGAATGTCGTTAGTTACAATCAGAAAAAAGTCAATATTTGTATTTTCGCAGTATGTTTCACCATAACTTTTGAATGCCTGGGCCGATTTACACCAAACTTGGAAGAGGAGTTTCTGCAACCAAGACTATACTTAGAAACTAAAAATACGGAGGTAAAACATGAGGCAAAATGTGAGAATAATAGCCCCTGCCTCCAAATTGCTGATTGAGTAAATAGAAATTAAAGCTTTGCTACTTTTGTGAAGGAACATTTCAATAAACTAGGGGAACATTCACAACTTAGGATTTACTATTAGGATGAAGATGTTTTTTTTTGAATTATGCTAATTACTGCTAAGAACATCAAAGAAAAATAAATAAAAATATTTACAAACAACTGCAATTACCTCGACTTCCCCCTCCAACGAAAATCCTGGGCACGGCTACGAACGCATCGAAGCGCTTTTACTCAATTTTCTCCCCAGTCTAAACAAGTATAGACGCAGCTGGTTTCCACCGCCTTCTTGACTGACTGTTTCCATTTTGATTGACAGTGCCGCCATCGATCGATTATGTGTGTGTAATTAGACAGCAAAAATAATAACAATGTTCGATTTTTGTTCTTCTCCCGGTGTGTGCGCGCGCTTGATTCCATTCGCTTTTCTAAGAACTAGGACACCTATAATTGATGATTCCCTCTTCAGAGGTGCACTTCTTTGTACTCTTTTTTTCCGTGAGTGTATGTTTGCTACATGCTTTCTAGACACAATTCTCCTCATCCAACAATCGCACAACAACCGGGACCAGGATGGATCGGCCAACCGGTGGCAGGATCAAACAGAATCGAGCCGAACCGTCTCGCCCTGGGCTCGGTAGGAAGTCACATACTTGTTCCATCGGTACTGTTTGCTGCCGTCGCCGCCGCCGCCGTCGTCGTTGTCATGCCGCGCTGTTAGCATATTTGTAATGCTCAAGCAGTCACCACCGTCGCGCTTTCCCCCACCAATCCTAAGAACGGAGCACTCGCCTCGCTTAGAACGGGGGAACATATGAAAACGAAGGACCGGTAGTGTACACAAAACATAGAAAATATGCTGCTTGTCTAAACAAAACTATAATATGTGCTTAACCATAAGCCGGAGATGTCGAAAGTAGAACAGGAAAGCAGCGATGCGCTCGAACAACAGTTTAAATCGTGGCAGTGTAATGAACAAACTTTCCAGGAAGTCTGAAAGCCATGTATGCAGTGTAAACATGAAAGGTTAAGCCGCCAGCCCAGCAGGCAGGGCGGGTGGGTTGCCGGGAGGGTGCTACCGAAGCAACTTCACACTTACTGGGATTAGGTCGGGAAACGTCGAAAATGGATAATTGCTTCATCGAATCCACTGATCGAGGATTGGGTGACATTTGAGGCGCTTTTAATTATGTAACAGCTTTTAAGTAGCAGTGTGTTAACTTAACCGCAAAGCTAGTGTTACCATGTTATGGAAGAAACGTCTATCAAAGGAGGCCCCGACGGACAAATTCAATTTCGAGTGTGTTACTGTTGGGTATCACGTCAAGTCAACAATCGAGACTACATGCTATAGAGTACCAATTAGGTTGTTGCCCACTTTACGGAAACGATATCATTTTATTTTTATTTCGATCACTAGGGTTGTCATTGATATTTGTCAGTGTTATGATATAGGAATATTGACGTAAATCAATTTTGGAAAGAACAATTAAAACACTAATTCAATTGAAACTCCGTATTACCCTCTAACGCTGAAAAAAATCGTTTAAGCGCTAATCAGCCGTTTTATAGCAGGTCGGTTAAATTTTTTTTCTCTGATTATTTTGCAGGTTTCCCTGATTGAAAAATATTTTTCCCTGATATTCGTTGACTTTTCAGGTTTTCCCAGATTTTCGCCACTCTTGTTTTAAGGTAGCAAACTCACACGTTTTTACGATGATCAGTTTATTTTATAAAATTGGACATCTCTCCTTTCCCCTTAATCACGCCGCCGAAATATAGTAAAACTATTATAATCGGAAAACGCCCTGTGCTCGAAAACCTCCGTAAATAAATATGTACGACTATTGGATTTAAGGGTTTAAGACTTTACCTTCCTCATTGACAACGTATTTGAGAGATAGCAAATAAAATATGAAGAAAACATTACTCGTTCTAGAAAATCCCTATGTGCGAATTTGCACAGCAATTGATTCAGTATGTATTTCGGTCACGTTTTATGTTTGCAATTAAAGTGACACACATCATGACATTGCATGACATGATATGCCAAACATGATGGGATAACTTGAAATAAGGTCATATAGCTGATAAATTTCAAATCTTTCTTTAGTTCTTCTTTCCTTTGAGCAATTCTCGCTGAAACCGTCCCACTGGTGACATGAGGTCTTTCAAAAAGGATATTTTTATGTCTAAATGATAGAAAGTAGCGAAAAAATGAGAAAACCGCCTTGGTTAGTTCATATTGATGGACCCCTCGGGCACAAATCGGTTAAACGGTTTTTACAAAAATTGATTTTTGAGCAATTCTTGATCTTTTAATTGATTTATTTCTCTTGAATTTGTCATTGAGCCCCCTGTAACCAACACATCGTTTTTAAGAGGAATGATTTAGCTTTTATTTGAAGTAGAAAAAAATTGGCCGCCATCTTGGATCTCGCCGCCATCTTGGATTTCATCAGGAAAATGTGTTTTTGAGCAAGTTCGCAACCACCGATTTTGAATTTGACATCACCATTGGAAAGCTGAGAAAAAATGCTTTAAGATACATTCAAAATATTAGGTGAGCATTGAGGTTATTTTGTCATTCTGGTCACTTTTCAAAATCGAGCTTCAAACAGTTCAACGCATGACGCGCGTCCAATATCCAATTAACGCAATATACTGAGCCTGTGGTGTGTCTGTGTGTAGTGTATATTAGGGGCCATCCATATTCCACGTGGACAGATTTTCAAGGATTTTGTTAACCCCCCCCCCTTCCCCTACCCCACAACTTCTCATATAAATTCTCAAAATTTTGTATGGACCGTGGACATCACACAGACCCCCCTCCCCAAAGTTATACACGTGGAATGTGGATGGCCCAATGCCTGTGTGACTTTGGGTCTGTTGACAAATTACGTAAAGCAAAAAATCGTATCTTTGATCCCTTTTCACTGCATTCACATTGTTTATTCATTCACTCCCTCGCTCCTCCTTGAGTGTAACGTAATTTGTGATTAAGCTTCTCTACGATTTTTTTGCTTGAACAAAGTTTGGTTCCCTGTACGGAGGACAGTTTTCGCGTGTTTAGTAATTAAACAAATTAATGTTAGATGCAGTTTTTGTTTCTGTTACATACTGTTGTTTTCATGCATTAAACTACTATCAACAAACTTAGGTATGGTATACCAAGGTATGAATCAAGTATAGTAGATTTGCATATATCAGCGTAAGTAAAATAAGAGTAGAATCATCATTTTTTATCCCTAGCAAATTCTTATCGACGAAAAGGGTACGTTTGCTACCTAACGAAATTCAGCCGATTGATTAGGGGTTATTCAAAAATTACGGTGCGTGGGTGCACTTACTACCTGTGAACTAGGAAAACTGACTGTTCACTTCATACGCACACCACGGGCTCAGTATATTGCGTTGATTTGATATTGGACGCGCGTCATGCGTTGAAATTGTTGAAGCTCGATTTTGAAAAGTGACCAGAATGACAAGATAACCTCAATCTCAAAAACACGTTTTTCTGATGAAATCCAAGATGGCAGCAAGATCCAAGATGGCGGCCAATTTTTTTCTACTTCAAATGAAAGCTCTATCATTCCTCTTGAAAACGATGTGTTGGTTGCAGGGGGTTCAATGACAAATTCAAAAGAAATAGATCAATTAAAAGATCAAGATTTGCTCAAAAATCAATTTTTGTAAAAACCGTTTAACCGATTTGTTCCCGAGGGGTCCATCAATATGAACTAACCAAAGTGGTTTTCTCATTTTTACGCTACCTTCAATCATTTAGACATTAAAATATCCTTTTTGAAAAACCTCATGTCACCAGTGGGATGATTTCAGCGTGAATTGCTCTTTATTAACACCACTGAGATAGAGAAAAGTTTATTTTGACGAATTTCATTCTCAGTCCGCCTTGCTCACACCTGCAAACAGAGAAAATTGATTTTACAGAATAGAACCGCGTATATAAGAGTTCTAATGAGCAATTCTCGCTGAAGCCGTCCCACTAGTAACACGTGGTCTTTCAAAAAGTTATTTTTGTGTCTAAATGATTGAGGGCAGTGAAAAAATAGGAAAATCACTTTGTTCATATTGATGGGCTCCTCGGGCCATCACGGCCATTCATATTGATGGGCTCCTCGGGCCATCATTTGATATCACGGATATTTGATTTGATATTATCATTATCACGTGAAGAAAAAAATTGGCCGCCATCTTGGATCTCGTCGTCATCTTGGATTTTATCATAAAGACGTATTTTTGAATTCGGAACCATTGATTTTAAATTTAACACCACCATTGGAGAGCTGAGAAAAAGTCCTTCACGAATTACGTTACGCAAAAATTGCACATCCGACCCTCTTTCTTCCTCTTAATATCGCTGATTTATATACCAAATCTATGGAAAATGCAAAATGAAATAGCTTCTTCCTCTTGAACGTTTCGTAATTTACGTGTTTGCCAAAAAAATGTTTGGTTTATTGCACCATTTTACGAATGAAGTTTGAGAATGAAGTTGCAATTCAAGGAAAAACAATGGCATACAGATTTGTAAATCAAAGGGAATATGAACTACATCTACATCTTCGAATGGAAATGGAAACGTGAAAATAATCAAAGAAACCCATCAATATCACTGTTGTTTGCCACAAAAAGAGTACTTTCTGACAGTTAAACAGTATTCGCGAGTTCCGAGAGTGAAGTTAAAAATATAAAGTGAAGTGTTAAAATAGTTTTTGCTATATCCTGTTGTTTCCATTTGATGAACTACAACCAACAAACCGAGAAAACATATACCAGGATATAAAATGAACCAAGCCGTCCTGACGAAACTGAATAGGGTCATAGGAATAGTGTTTAATAGTTTGAAATGTACAAATTCATTGTTGCTACACCTTACCCTCCTTAACCACACTCATGAGATAGATAATATCTGCTACTATAGTACCCCCACGTACCGAATAAAACTACCTGACCGATGTAAAAATTAATAAAGACTGAAATCACTCATTTACCCCTCCCCTTTACTACATCCCGAAGATATATTATTGTCTCAGATGGCAACGCAATGTCGCAAAACCTCGCATCATACCCGAAACTTCATGAATGAAATCTATGAATAAAAAAGCATAATAAAGACCGCCCCCTCGCTGACTACCCACTTAAGAATTGCTACGGTATTCAAGTTGAATCTTTATGAGTTTACAAATAACAAATTTACCCTTCCCCCTTGCCACGGACTGTTTTTAAGGGGTTTATGTTTAGACCCTCCTGTAAACACCATGACATGGTGGTATTCAGAGCCGTTTGCATTCGGCTCGACAGAGCTGCGTCATTTTTACCACTGACGATAAGGACGATGTCATCAGCGTATCCAATGACCTCGTAACCAAGCTGTGAAAGCTTGTTGAGAAGTGCGTCGACAACTAGTGACCATAACAAGGGCGAGAGAACTCCTCCTTGCGGGCATCCCTTGATCACTGACATTGTTACAGACGAATCTCCCAAGGTTGCTGTGCTAGATCACTCTGCTAGAGAGCATTGCGTGTATCCAGCTGCTTGAAGTGTGGTCGATTCCCTTATGAGAAAGAGCCGTATCAATTAATGCAAAGGACGTGTTATCGAAGGCCCCTTCAATATCAAGAAAGACACATAGCGCCGTCTCCTGATAACTCAGGGACTTTTCAATCAACGTCACTAAGCTGTGAAGAGCAGTTTCTGTTGACTTGCCGCTTTGATAGGCATGTTGGTTCCTATTCAGCGGGGAGTCTTTAAGAAACTCATCACGGATATATTTATCCATTATTTTCTCCATCAACTTGAGAAGTGATGAAGTCAGACTTATGGGTCTGAAAGTTTAGGTAGGGTTTTGTCCTTTCTTCCAACTTTGGGGATAACACTACCTTCACCTTCAGCCAGTTATCCGGAATATGGCCCAGGATAAAGCTGGTTCTGAAGAGGTTGATGAGTTCGGACATGATAACTGTGGCCGATTTTTGTAGAAAGATGGGTAGTATGCCGTCTGGACCTGGAGACTTCATAGGGTAGAATGAGCTTAGAGCCCAACCTATTGAAGTTTCCGTGAACAGTCGACGGGCCAGCAGGATGGACTCCCGAGACGCCATATGTCTCGATTTGTCCTGTCGCGAACCATCACTACTCAGTTCTTCGGTCTCTGTCGATCCAGGAAAGTGCCAGCGTTTCCTTGGAAGTGACAATGAGGCATCCATCCTCTTTCCTCACTTGTCCTAAACCGTTAGTATGGTCTTTGGACATCGCCTTTTGGAGCCGCGTAGCTTCCGGCAGAGTTTGGATTCTTTCACAGAAACTAACTCTGGATTTCCGTTTAGCCTTGCGTAGCTCGGCGTTGTACTTAGTGAGGGTAGTCGTCCCAGTTAGACGTGACTTTTGCCCTGTTGAACAACCGCCTAGTTTCCCGACGAAGGTCACTAAGTTGATTATTCCACCAGGGTACGTCACGGCATACTGACCGCTGTGTTAGTGGACAGTTAGCGTCGAAAGCACCCATGATTCTGTTTTGTAGATCATTTGCTGCCGAATTCAGGTCAACAGAATTTCGAATGTTGCTGTAACTGAAAGTTCGTGAATCGATCAGGCGTTCCTTAAAGGATTCCCAATCTGTATTCTTAGGATTTCTGAACAGCTCTCTTTTCAGAGGGTTTGCCTCTATATTAAAAACGATGTGTCTGTGGTCCGACAAACTAGTTTCATCGGAGACATGCCAATTTTTAATCCTTTCAGAAATAGAGGCGCTACACAGAGTGAGATCAAGGACCTCCTGTCTGATAGCGTTGATAAACGTGGGGCTATTCCCTACATTACATACATTGACATCGTAAGGTAAGGTACTCAAGTAGGTACTCACCCCTGGTGTTGGTGTCCGAGCTGCCCCAGATCGTGTGGTGAGCGTTGGCATCGCAGCCGATCAGAAACGGCTTGTACCGCACGAGCGCAGCAACTCCGGGTGGCGGTATATCACCTTGGTCGCCCGGGAAGTAGGCCGACGCGACAACCATTTCCTGCTTTCCTCTGACAACCTTCAACCGTCAACCTTCAACTTCAACCGTGACGGCAACGACGTCGCGTTGGATAAATTCTGTAATAGGTAAAAATTTTAGTTCTCTATTTAGCAGAATTGCAGTCCTTGGTTTGGACTGCGTGTCACAGTAGATTAACCTACCGTTAGGAGCGTTAAGTCCGAGAACTTTGGATTCGTTGATCCACGGTTCCTGGATGAATGCAGCCGCTAGCTGCTCTTTGGCGAATCTCCTGCAAAGAACACCCGAGGCGCCTTTTGCGTGATGGAGATTCGCTTGCACGCAGCGAAGGCTGCTCACTTTGCAGTGAAGTTGCCGTCTTTGTCCGGATCGGAAGATGATCCTGGTATTGGCTGACGGCTGCCAACAGCACACTGTGGCGGTTTTTGACTCCGGGGGGTGCGACTGTTCGGTGGTTGATGCTTCACACTCTTGCGATTCTTCGGCGGAACCGCCCGAGCAGCCGCGGGGTTGCGTTGTTTGGGTGGTGACAGGGCACTCACGGGGTAGCATCCTGCGCGTACCTTCCCAACCGCAGGGTTGCGTTTGGGTGGTTGTGGGGCACTCCCGGAGGAGTTTCCCACGCGAACCTTTAGCCCATTCGCAGGATCACTTTGCCTGGGTGGTGGCAGAGTACTCCCGGAGGAGTTACCCGCACGTACCTTCCCTGACATTGCGACGGAGTCTTTCCTGCCTGTGACGTTCGGCCTTCCGCTTACCTTTCGGATGCGTGCTTTGCCGAAACCGTAGTGCAGTTCATTATTCCTACTCTCAACGAGTTTGGCCGATTCTTCGTCAATATCCAGAACTAGTTCGACCAAGGTCTTTACCAATTTGCGGTTACAGACTCGTCACATTTTGGTAGAGAGATGGTCGTTCTGATTCTGAAGTGAACGAAGAATCTTCTCGTCCGGAGAGTTCGCACTGTCCGCGAAGTAACCGACATACCGTCTGGCCTTCGGCAGATCCCTTATGTGGTATATACAAAGTTGTGCTCCCTCCCATGGTACGAGAGAAGGTACCTCCCTTTCCAACCACTGCACTGTGTCGTTGTCGGCACAGGCAAGTTGCAGGAAGCCATTTTTTAGATGGCAACCGTTAAACTTGGGCTTGGTGGTTGGATTTTCCTGGTCCGCAATGTGGTCGAGGATGGAGGTCCGAAAAATAAAATCTTACATGATTACTTCGCCTAGCAACCTATCCGAGGAATTGGTGTATGTGGGCACTTCATTTGACTTCCGTTCATCTCATTACACACATACACACACAGACATTTTCCGATTTCGTAGTACTGAGACGAGTGGCATACAAAAGGTGGCTCCATGAACCTCGGATCAGAAGTCTGTTTCCCAAGCGATTTGTAAGATGTTTGACAAAACAAGATACACCCTTCTAGTTAATCACACGTTTAATTTCAATTCACTAAATATAAAACATAGCAAAGTAATCCGTTTAACCGGTTGAAATTGCAACTCTAATTTTAGTGTAACTCTAGGAACCATTAATACAACCATGGGAAAACTATGTTAACTTCAGGTACACAATCGCATGCTAACAAAAATAGATTTATCACGTATAATTATTGGGAAACCTGAATAACAATATCATGACATCAAGGTCTATTTTTTATAAGTTCATAGTGTGGAAAATAAATATGCGGAAACTGAAATATGTATTTCAATATACACAAAATGACTAAATAGTTGTCTTAGATATAAAACTAGTGGTACATCGACTCTCCCTCATTTATATCTCGTTTTGGCAAGCGGCAGAAAAAAAAACCAACTTCTTCAATTATATGATTTTTATACATTTAATAATAGTGACACCCGAAACACAGAATTAATAAAATATCTACATGATTTTTCAACAGCTCTACGAAGAACTGAATTGAAAAATGTTCAAAATAAAATAACAGAGTTGCGATTATTGTTTTATCATACAAAAAAATCTTCGAATTTTCGCACTGCATCAAAAGTTATCTTGGTTTCTTTTATCAGCATAGCTGAACAAACACAGATTTTGAAAACATTTGATACACATTCTTTTTCAAATATGTCCATGAATTGAATTTATAAACTTTCATAAAAATGCAAACGAAACAATCCGCAACGTAAATGTTTGCATCGCTTGTGATTTAAATCACGTTGTTTTTTTTTTTCACTGAATTTTGCCGGACCCTGGTCCGAATAGCTCCGCTCCTGTTACAGTTTGAAATAAAATCAGACTTTGAAGTTTAACCACCCCGTATGTTTGCTGCAAGCTACTACAGAGATTTTTCTTTATAATATCATAATGAACTGTTCAAATGATTTCGTTTTTTTATGATAGATAGATTTTTATCTTTCACGTCTGCTGGTATTAATAACTCATTAAAAAAATGGGCTGGTTGCACACCGACCAATTGGAAGTTTAATATTGATAGCAGTCGAAATTTAGTCATTATTTCAAATTTAAGAACCTAATTGAATGCTTTAAAACACTAATAATATAATTGCTAAACAGGTTGAAAGATTGAAAAATGTTAAAAACATCGATTCTAGTGAATGTGTTGTTTAAAAATCCAATAAAACTTTTTTAAAACGAAAAAAAAAATCTAATTCGCTTAAAAATGGCTTTATTTCTTTTAGCAGTTCAAAGTTTGGAGATCACAGTAAGCCGTTACCACGAAAAGTTGCAACTTTTTTAACGCGATGATTTTTAATTGCATAACTGTAAATTTCGATCACATTTTTTCGCTAGTTGTGGTACGGTGCTCTGCTTTTGAGAAAATTTGTTTTGTATTCAGAGATGAGGAGACCGAAAGTGAAAAAAAAACTACTAGAAACTAGACGTGAAGACCCGGGAAACCGGGTATAATTTCTAGAGGTACAGAGACTAAAGCGAGCGAAGGTGCTATATCATTGGTTTTGAAACCCGAATAGGGTAGAAACACTATAATTCGCCACTGTGTTAATTTTCGCCCCTCAACAGAAACAATACAATTTTAATACATTTAGTTATACTACAACTGCGAACCTAACGTAACAACCAGACACATGCAATTGGCTGTGACTCGCTTGGAAAAATCATAAAATCATCACCATGAGAAGTACTTTATAAAAAAATGTACGCGAAAAATGATTATGTGATAGTACAATATTTTATTGCCATATTGAAAATGTGTCAATAAAAAACTATCGGAAAAAGCTTCAAATTTTCAACCTGAATGCACAGTTAACAAAAAAAAAATCTCAAGCACAATATAAACTTTACAACTTCACATTCTTTGTCGATGAATAAACTATATTTCTACCGCTTTTAGATAAATTTGAAGGTGGCGAAAAATAGCACACAAAAAACCATGTTTTTAATTTTCGCCACTGGCGAAATCTCTTTGTTCGTTTTCAAATTCTTTTTGGTATTATTTTTTGCCCCTTTGTTATGAATGGTAAACAAAAAACAGTTGGCATCAAGACCTGAGTGAAACCGTATCGCTGTTGCTTCATAATGGTAATATGTTGCATTTTTTATAAGTAGATATTTTCGTTCCAACATTTATTTACCGTTCATTTGTCTCGAAGACCACAGAAATACAGGAACACCTATTCAGAAGCTGAATTATCAGCTGCATTTGAAGAAATTCGACACAAGAAGATGAGCATTAAAAAGGCGGCCAAGCATTATGGAATTCCACGATCAACGATCCGATTTAGACTTGCGAAAGAAAACCAAACTGTGTTCCGCTCAGGACCGGCTACAATCTTGACACAAGAGGAGGAATCCGAACTGGAAAACTGGTTGTTCGATATGCAGAAACGTGGTTTCCCCGTAAGTAAATCGATGCTGCTAGATAATGTGCGAAAGTATTTGGACGCAAACCCTAGAACAAAAAAGCTTTCGGAGAACGTTCCAGGTATGATTCCTCATTGTTTTGATGTTTAAAAATTCAACATTACGAACCTTTTTTTGTTAGGTCGAACATGGATGCAGCTTTTCATTAAACGTCATCCGAAAATATCGCTGCGGACTCCGGAGTTTGTGACGAAGGGGCTAGTGCTACTGTGTCTCTGACTGACATACACTCCTGGTTTGATAAGATTGAATCCTATCTCTCTGCGCAAGGATTCATGGAGATTCTACAGCATCCGCAGCGCATCATAAATGGAGATGAGACATCATTCCAATTGAATCCTAAGAATAAAGCTGTATTCGCTTTGCGTGGTAGTCGCAACGTATACGATGTTGAAAGAACATCTAGTAAGCTGAATATTACGACAATGTTTTCCTTTTTCGCTTCTGGTGAAACCGTTCCTCCTACCATCGTTTACCCGAGTTAACAACCGAGCTACCAAAGGAATTTGCTGACAATTCAGACAATGCCATCGACGAGCAGGTTGACGACAATCGAACGATCGGAGCCACCACCGGTCGATGCGGAGTCAGCGGTTCATATTCTGGCCAACGTGAATCGAACGGCGGGCACAAATGTAATCGTTAGAATTAATAAAGTTAGTCTTAATTGAGCAGTGAAATGTGTCAGTAGCTTTTTTAAAAACTTCGAACAACACCCAAGTGTTTAACTGGCGCCCGAATAGGGACCTGAAGTCGGGAAAAGTATAAGTGTTTTAAAGTGTGAAAATCTTCATATTCGGTTAAAGCAGCCGGATCACAACGGTGGAAAGAGCCACACACCAGAAACCAAGCGATCTGCAGGACACTGAGGTAATCACCCGATCGATGTGAGAGTCCCGAGTACCGCTAGGAAAAAGGAGCAACTCGTAGCATCTGCCTGCCGATCCCCCGACGATAAAGGGATTCCCGTCAACCCAGGAAAAGAAATTCCAGTTATGCTGGCATTCATGTAAGTGATAGTTTTAATAAATAGTGATAGTGTTTTAGTGCAACTGACAAAAGTCCAGACTAGCTGGCATAGTGAAATAAAAAAGTGTGTTTAATTGAGCCTCAAAGAAAGCAAAAAAAAAATAAGTGTTAAATTCAAAAAAAATCTGAAGAAAAGTAGATTAATTTTTTATTTTGCAAGAATAATGAATCCACCTATACCCACGTCGGTGAACTCATTATCAAACCAACAGTTCTACGAACTAGGTAAAATACCGGATCTTCTAAGAGATCTTCAACCGTTTGACGGTAGAGCACAAGAATTACTTGCATGGCTCACAGACGTAGAAGATATTTTTCGACATTATCGGGTAAAACACGCAACCCCAGATCAGGTTGCAATTATAGAAAAAACAGTCAGACGTAAAATTCGTGGTGAAGCCGCAGATATTTTGAACGCAAATAATATTACTTACGATTGGCTCGAAATGAAAGAAACTCTCTTACTTTATTATCGAGATAAAAGAGATATCAAAACATTGGACTTTGAACTGACGACAGTGAAGAAACACCCGTGTGAAAGCCTCAGCAGCTATTACAGCCGAGTAAATGAACTGCTCGCTTCTATTATCGTCCAAATTCAAACAGACGAGAGAATGAGTCAAAATGCCGATTCACACACCACATATTTTCGAGAAAAGGCATTAGATTCATTCATTAGAGGATTAGAAAAACCCCTCAATGTGTTATTGAAAACGGCTACACCAACAAGCTTGGCAAAAGCATACCAATTTTGTATAGATTTTTACAACATGGATGCGAGAAGCGCACCATTCAGAAATGAACATTCCAATTATTCAATCCCCTAATCCAGAGAGCTAGACTTGCCTCGACATCCGCCAAAAATTCCACCACGTAACCAAAACTTTCCTCCTCCACCACCTAGAAACTTTCAAAATTCTTGTTTACCCCAACAGTACCGAAACCCCTTCATATCAAATCAGAGAAATAACACGAATCCATTTGTACAACCTCAACCCCGTTTCCAACCAAACTTCAATCCATTTTTGCAACCTCAAAATAGAGTCCAACACAATCCAAACTCCTTCAATCATCCACCGAAGCCTCTCCCGAGACCCGAACCAATGGAAGTAGATCAAAGTGTCCGATCTCGGTTTTTAGATTATGGAAACCGACCTACCTTTCCTATCAAACGCCAACATCCCCCATCATCTAAAATACAAAATTTTAAAATACTAGCTCACCCCATAGAAGGAACATCAACATTTAACGAAGTAGAAGCCAATGACGAAACAGATGCTAAACAATATCATGAACACCAGTTTGAAGAGTACGAAGATTATCATGATTTTTATGCATACGATAGCAATAGTCACCCCCCCCCCCCCCCCCCCCCCCCCCGAAAACATAGATCAAACTGATGCAACTCAAGAAACCAATTTTTTAGGATGGAACCCGAGTTGGTGAAACCGGTTCTACCATTCATCAACCTAAGAACAACAATTGGAAACTTTCCCTTCCTCATCGATACCGGAGCGAATATCAATTTGATTGATCCTAAACTAGCCTGGAGTTATAACATTTCAAGACCATATAATTTCTCAGCAAACCAAATATCAAGTGCTAATGGAAATTTCGATGCCACATCAGCAATCGACATAAATTTCTTCTACCCAAAAATAAACTTCAAAACGCAATTCCTACTTCACAAATTTCATCCGTTTTTCCGTGAAATTATCGGTACGGGTATTTTAAAAGCACTTAATGCCACAATCGATATGAAAAAGATGACTCTTACCTTATGTAGAAATTCTGAAGAACTAGTAATCCCTTTACAAGAATATATACCTCAGAAACAAATAGCTAATAATGTAGAGCAGTTTAGAACTTGTCATCTAACCTCCTCAGAAAAGAAAAAATTGGAAGAAGTTTTGAATGCCAACAAAACGGCATTCCATGAGCCAAATTCGAAACTTACATATGCGACAAAAATTGAGTGCACCATCAACACAACTGATGATATTCCAGTACACCAGAGAGTTTATCCATACCCTGCAGCCTATACAGAAGAAGTCAACACACAAATTAAAAAGCTTTTAGGAAATGGTATTATTCGACCTTCTCGTTCAGCCTGGACAGCCCCAGTTTGGGTGGTCCCGAAAAAAACAGATGCCTCTGGCGAAAAAAAATTCAGAATGGTCATTGATTATAGAAAAATCAATGAAAAAACAACTTCAGATCGATATCCCATGCCAGAAATCAGTTATGTAATTGATCAACTCAAAGGCCAGAAATACTTCTCCACTCTCGATCTAGCTTCCGGCTTCCATCAGATCAAGATGAAAGACGATGATATACAAAAAACAGCATTTTCTAAAAACAATGGCAAGTACGAGTTTACTCGAATGCCATTTGGCTTAAAAAACGCCCCTGCAACTTTCCAAAGAGCAATAGACGACGTTTTAAGAGAACATATTGGAAAAATATGTTATGTGTACATTGACGACGTCATAGTCTTTGGAAAGACTCTCGAAGAACATTTGGTGAATTTGAATATTATTTTGAACACGTTGAATAGAGCGAATTTCAAGATTCGATTGGACAAATCCGAGTTTTTACATTCTGATGTAGAATTCTTAGGATACATCATAAGCTCAGAAGGTATCAAACCGAATCACAAAAAAATTGAAGTGATTCAAAAATTCCCAGAACCCAAAACAATAAAAGACTTGAAATCATTCCTCGGAATGATGAGCTATTACCGTCGATTTGTAAAGGACTTTGCAAAAATCGCATAACCTTTGACAAATCTTCTACGAGGGGAGAGAAATCCGATGTCGAGCAAAAAAATTTACCTTTGTGATACTGAAAAACAATGTTTTAATAAAATGAAAAACATACTTTCTTCCTCTGATGTGTTGATATACCCTGACTATGAAAAACCATTTTTATTAACTACAGACGCTTCAGACTTTGCTATCGGAGCGGTACTGTCTCAAGGAGAAATGGGTCGAGATAAACCAATACATTTCGCTTTAAGGACCTTGTCTGTGACAGAAGAAAAATTTTCTGTTCCTGAGAAGGAAATGTTAGCGATTTATTGGGCTTTACAAACATTTCGGAATTATTTATATGGAACCAAGTTTAAAATTCTCACAGATCATCAACCCCTCACATTCGCACTCTCGCCAAAGAATACGAATGCCAAATTGAAAAGATGGAAATCGTACCTAGAAGAGCACGATTATGAGATAATGTATAAACCAGGAAAAACAAACGTTGTTGCGGATGCTCTAAGTAGAATGGTATGTTCCATGACAGGAACCCAACATTCTGCCGATACTAGCGACGATTTCTACATCATATCAACAGAGGTACCAATTAACGCTTTCCGTCATCAAGTCATCATTAAAAATGGTCCGAACTCAGTAATAGTTGAACACTCTTTTGAATCATACACAAGAATTACTATAACGATTGCCGATATTGATGAAAATTCTATTTTGCAGATCCTAAAAACTCACTTTAACATAGGTTTGGTAAATGGATTATTAACAGACGAAGACACCATGAGAAAAATTCAAGAAACATATAGAAAATATTTTGGCCAACAAAGACTGTTAAAAATCCGATTTACTCAGAAGCAACTCGAAGACGTTCAAGACGAAAACGAGCAATGGAACGTCGTAAGGAACGAACACATGAGAGCCCATAGATGTGTTCAAGAAAATAAGCTTCAAATCATGCGGAAATTCTACTTTCCAAAGCTGCATCAAAAACTCAGAGATTTCATTGTGAACTGTCGTATCTGTAACGAAAACAAATACGACAGGAATCCCATTAAATATCCTCTTCAGAAAACCCCGATACCGAATGCTCCTTTCCAAATCGCTCATGTAGACATAATATTCCTCGAGAGCAATCTTTTTCTCACCTACATAGATAAATATTCTAAATTCGCTCAAGTGATGCATGTCCAATCCCGAGCAGCAATTGATATTGTCCCAGCCCTCAAGGAACTCCTGTCCAAATACAAACCACCAGATATTTTAGTCATGGATGGTGAAAAATCATTTATGACCGGAGACCTGGTTAATTATTACAATGGTACTGGAATCACTCCCTACATTACGGCAACAGGAAGAAGTGAGATGAACGGAACGGTTGAACGGCTCCATTCAACTCTCTTAGAATTATACCGAATAACCAAAACTGAGAATCCCACTAAACCTCTTATTGAACTCATGCACATGGTCCTTCATAAATTCAATTCATCCATACATACCGCAACAAAATTTACTCCTTACGATCTTATCCTTCCATCTCCCCAAACACCCGAAATCATCGAAAAAGTATTTGAAAATTTAAAAAGGAAGCAAACACAAGATCTTGACCATCATAATAAATCAAAGAAAATAAAAAATCCTAAAGAAATAGCGAAGCATTTGAAAAAACCCGACAAAGGCTGAAACACAAAGCAAGATATAAAAAAGTTAAAATAGCAAAAGTTAATAACAGTACAATAACCACCGATGATGGAAGAAAAATTCATAAAAACGACATTAAAATTCGAGAGATCTAACTCAATGCACTTCAATTACAGACTAGGACTTTTAATCCTACATTCAGGATGGTCATCAGAACAAACTATATCACTCCGGAACCTAACTAACCAGCCAATCCTAGCATTCGACCATGGAACTAGCAGAGTAAGAATTGACTCATATTTTTATATACATCATTTTAACATAAGTTCATATCAATACCATGTACGAAACCTTAGAGACATGTTTGACGAAATAGCGACCAATCAGTTTTCCATATTATTTATAGAAGAATTTGAACAAATCGATCAAATACTGAACAACCTTATTTCAATTAAAAGATCAAAACGCTGGGATAGCCTAGGATCAGCATGAAAATTTATAGCAGGTAGTCCAGATGCTAACGATTTAAAAATAATTAACTCCTCTATCAATAATCTAATTCAGAATAATAATGCTCGGGTAAAAATTAACCGGGAATTAAACCTACAGATGAAGGAATTCGTACGTAAAACTACTCAAGCCATATCATTGTTCAATACTAAATCCATAGAAAATCATTCCATTAATATATTTTTGAACCTAAAGTATTTACATGAAAAATTAGAGCAAATTGTAGACAGTATAAGTTTAGCAAAGATAGGAATCTTAAACAGCAAAATTCTAAGTACAGGAGAAAAACAAGTATTAGTAAGAAGACTACACGACGAGAACGTGACAACCAACTCTATCAGCGAAGCACTATCATATGCAGAATCATCAGTGGCAACCAACAGCAAGGAGGTAGCTCTGCTCATCAAAATTCCTAAACAAGACAAAAGAATATTCAGGAAAATTCACATTTATCCGATTCGTCATAAACAAAGACAAATTTATCTTGAGAGACAAAATTATTTGAAACACAACAAAGAGATCTATGCCGTTCCTTCTTTGAATCCAACGATATTCAACATAGAAGACCTAATACCCGAAAACTCAACATGTATTTCGGAACTCTTAAATGGAAAACCAGCCAGTTGTAATTTTACCCTCAACCTCATACAAGAAGAAATCATCACCGTTAACGACAAAAATCTGATCATCAACTATGATAGAAATTTTTCACTTACAAGCAACTGTGGAATTTTTAAAAGGAACCTATTCGGTCCATTCTTCATCTCGTTCGAAAACTGTAATGTTTCGATTGACAACAACACTTTTAGCAGCAATATTCATAATCTCGAAGAATCACCCTTACAGATACCACTAGAAGGTATCTCTGTGGAGCAAGGACATCTCATTGTTAACTTGAGCCTCGAACATCTCCATGAACTACATCTCGAGACTAGAAATGAACTGGAAAATATCAAATTGCAAACAAACAGCTTTCACTGGCCAAAGTTAACCATTTTCGGAGGAATTACTTTCCCTCTTACCACAATCATCAGCATTGTTCTCCTTTGTAATTTCATATCAAGCAGATCCACAAAAATCAAAATTCAACATGACGATCCATTAAAGGACATTCCAACGATCTCAGATGCAAAACCAATTAGAAGATTGACCATTGCGGATGTGATTTCCCTGGAGTTTCATCACTCAGCCGGGAGGAGTTAACAACCGAGCTACCAAAGGAATTTGCTGACAATTCAGACAATGCCATCGACGAGCAGGTTGACGACAATCGAACGATCGGAGCCACCACCGAGCGATGCGGAGTCAGCGGTTCATATTCTGGCCAACGTGAATCGAACGGCGGGCACAAATGTAATCGTTAGAATTAATAAAGTTAGTCTTAATTGAGCAGTGAAATGTGTCAGTAGCTTTTTAAAAACTCCGAACAACACCCAAGTGTTTAACTCCCGTATAAAATTATCCCGAAGAGTTTAGCTGATTCAGTTCCATCTAAGTGGGGTATTGCCAAGTCAGATAGTGGATGGATGACTTCCGACGTTTTTCGTGACTACATAAGAAACGTATTGGAGCCTCATTTGGTAACCGAACAAGTGAAAAAACCTGTAATTTTCATCATCGATGGCCATAGCAGCCACATAAATTTGGGGACATCAAAAATGTGTCGGGAACTCAATATTATTTTGATTGCATTGTATCCCAATGTCACACGAATAATGCAACCAGCGGATGTGGCTGCCTTCAAGCCACTAAAAAATGGTTTGCCAAAAGCTGTACAAAGTTTTCGTTAGGGGAACCCATACGCTTCTGTGACTGCACATAACTTTGCGATAGTGTTGCAAGATTGTCTGCGTAATTCTTTGACCGTCAAAGCTATCCAAAGCGGCTTCAGAGCCTCTGGACTTTATCCTTGGAATCGGAACGCGATTGATCCATCCAAATGTTTGGGGAAGACAACCACAGGCGCTATTACAGATCCGATAACTGAACCAATTCCAACTGAACCAAACCAAGAACCTTCAGGACCTCTGAAGCAACTTCAACAAGCGAAAAAAACTCTTGAACAGTGTGCAGTAGCCATCGGTTGTACCAGGATTTGTAAGTACAGATCGGATTTCGTTTGCCTAAGCAACGAGGAGGATACAGCGTTATTCAGGATTTTTTCAATATTGGAGCAAAATTTTCCAGACGTGTTGAAAGGAGTGGAAGAGAACGTAAGAGAAAGTAACCAGTTCTGTGATTTCGATTATGTCGAAACTGCTGAACCGATACCGGCTACCAAATATTTACCGGAAGAGTTTGTAGCGACCAATACCAATCCTACAATTCCTGGAACGTCCAAAGCTACCTTGACAGAATTTCTGGGTATGCCTACAACTCCAAAACGAGCACCCATGCGACAATATAAATCAAAACGCCACCACGTGCTGACTTCGGATGAGTTTGTTCAAGAGTTCAAGCAAAAGGTGGAAGACAAACGACGTGCTTTGGGAGAAAAAGAAAACAGGAAAGTAACCCGGCTTCAACGAAAGGTTGAAAAGGAATCCAAAAAGAAAATAAACAAGAAGAGAAAAAACAAAATATAAGAAAGACAACTCGCAAAACAAGCACCTAAACGTTTTGCATTTTTTTAATTCCATTTTTTGTATGAATAAAGATCATTGTTTTCAATCCGTGTTAATACTTTTATTATATCCTTGTTTTTAAATGTTTGATAACTGTTTACACAACTTTCATTGAATAACGCTAGGGGGGCGAAAATTGGTTTTCAAGGGTGGCGAAAACTAAAAACCTGGGGCAATAATTAAAACAAACGTTAGCGGAAAAAAACAGTGTTTCTATAACTAATCGTTACAATAAACCAATATAACATAATCGAATTCGGTTAACAAAGGATAGTTCATTCAAATGTATCAAGTTTTTTTCGTTACTTTGTAAAACCTCATCCTTCATATTTACTTCAAGCACAAAAACATGTTTTGGGTGGCGAAATATAGTTCACTTACCCTATAAGAAGGAAATACTAATGTTTCATCCCGGGAGATTACTTTACTTTCTTATATTTGTCACTTTCAACGAATCATATGACTCAGATTTGAATCTTACATACGGATCGGTAGGTACGGAATGTCCCCGTTCTTAGATTATTTTAGATTGTATTATATTGCGCTATACAGTAATTCTGACCGTCGACAAGAACAATGTATGTTAATAATTTTCAATAAGAAAAATGATGAATATCATTTCCAGGATTCTCTTAAGTACTGACTGGGTTAGCATACACTAGACTAGACAAGCCGGAAGGAGTTCAAAGTTTATCAAACAATTCTTTCCTTCTATGGAAAAATTGTGAGAAACTTGAACGTCAGTTGCACTTGCACATTAGCTGACGATTATGCTGATCGAAAGGAGCGATCGTCGTACAACATTCGCTTACCCTTCGCGACATTCCGACTGTTTATTTCGATCGATTTAATTTGAAATTTGGAAGATTGTTTCCATATTACATTTATTCATCCTCGTAAACCTGCAGCAAAAAGCTCCGATCCAGTCAGCCTGCAGCAGCAGCAAATGCAGCACTGATCAACCCAATGGATGGCGCGTAAGTGCATCTCACCATCATCAAACCAAACGCAACGGACGACGACGATGACCGTCGCTGCTGGTACTGCTGCTGCTGCTGGTGGTGCTGGACCACGAGCGACCGTCCTGCGGTGCTGCCTGCCCGTAATCGGATCTGATACCACCTGAAATTCAATTTGTGAACTGCGATTATCATCGTGAAAGAGCTAATAAAGGCGATTACTTATTGACTGCTGAATGGATATCGGCTTTTAAAGACATCGCTCAGCCTGCCTTTGTGCCCGGGCGCGACGCATCCAGCATCCCATCCACGGCACCACGAGCGTGTGTGCAAGATAGATTGGCCAGGCCAGGCAAGGCAAGGCAGTGCAAGAAAGAGAGAGCAACGGACCCCAGCACTGTCAGGGACCAGGGTGGAGAAAAACAGTCCTGTGTTGATCTGTGGAATTTTCATGCGCCTACTTTGATGAACTGTAAAAGTCACTCGATCGTCGTCGCACCACTTGCGCGCATGGGTTGATTTTATTTTTACATTTGTCGTTGTTGCTGTTGTTGCTGTGCCAGAAACGTAGTCTGTATGGGTATAAATATTACTACGATGCTGCCTGGCTACTAGATCGCTCGCGGGTGTTTTGAACTCTGCGAGACCCTGTGGCAATTTGCTGCAGACCGCACCTGAAGGGGAGCGAAGGCGAGAACTGATCTTGCCACTCGGTGCAGTGTGGCGTAATGACGAGGAGAGATATAAACGAAAAAAAAAATAATGAAAACAACTCCAAGATGCATTCTGCTCAAAACAGCAGCAGTTTGATCCTTAAGAGTCGGAGCAATTTCTGTAATAATGATATGGGTTTATATTTATTATAATATTCTACATGTATTGTTTGGAGTTTAATATTTTTTAATATCTACCTGTATTTCTACGTTGCTTGGTAAACCTGTTTTTCACCTAAACATACATTCTTTCCGATACCAAATTTGTAGTGTTTGAGTTTGAGCATTGGCTGTAGGAGCTACAGGGTGGAACAGAGAGAGCATGGATGGAAGCAAAAGCGCACCAGGAGAAGAGATCGCCTATACAAGCATAAATACGATGCTGTACACACGAAAACGGTGTTCTGGTATTAGTTTAGATGCCAATGTTTTGTGCTCGAGCCCTCGCTCACTTCACTGAAAGTTCTGGCTTTCGATGTGTAAGTGCTAAGCTCGAGTTCAGCTCAAGTTTGTGCAATGTGAGCCCGGTTGTGTTGTGATGTTGGACTGTGCTTACGGGACATTGGTCCAGCAGGGGAGGCCATGCGCACAGTGGACCGATTTTGTACCATCGTTGGACAGGTAGTTTTCATTGATGATATAGATAAAAATCAGATAATTAGACTAAATCAAAGGTAGTATCTAGATTATTTATACAAAACGACTAGGCATTTATTATTTAAATTTATATAAAACATCGACTGAACAGTAATTTTTCTATACAACTCACCAGTAAAAAATGATTCAAATATATGACTTATGTAAAATGTACTTATGTAAAAGAAAAAGCTGCCGAAAAAACTTGTTCATTTGCGTGATGAAATATTAATAAAATTTGTCAAATTCGTGGATTTTTGAAAGATTTTTGTCAACTAAATCGAAATTAGGTAGCAGTTGAATTTTCTCAACCCGTATAATAATTATGTCAATAGTCTTAACTACCAATTCATAGACGTAGTAAGGTAAGCAATCAATACCAACTGTTATTTATAATTTAACTATAATTTAAAATGTGTTGCTTTTTATTAGTATACACAGAAAAATGTACTTTCTTTACAAATTATGGTTTTACCTTTCTGTTTCTAAAACTGCATAAAAAACGACCTTTTGGAAAAAACCCGTGTAAATGCCGAAATCCGTGTAAAAAAGATGCGCAAAAAGAGACCTAAGTCTATTTTTGAAAATAAGTTTTAGATTAGATCGAAAATGAATTTCAAATTCATGAAAATGTAAAGATATTTTCTTTTTGAAGTCCATAGAAGTTGAAGTTTTAGATCAGATAGTAGAAGACAGAAAATTTGCTTATTACTGGAAAAGTACTGATAGGTCTCCACAATCAAAATATTGTATGACATTATTCCCTAAATTATATTGCCAATTTGATATTGTTTATTGTAAATATAAACTTCAAATTTCTTATGGATTATAAAGTAAAGTGCTGCTATTTTTTGGTAAATTTTGTTGAAAATTTCAAACCACATAAAGTATTATAATAAAGTGGTGCGAAGTGAAACGGTAAGATATAAGAATTTTGCTTAGAATTCCGTTGTTTTGAGAACAACAATTTACCTTTTCAAAAACTAATAGAGAAAAAGGAAAGAGCAGTGAGCGTAGAAAAATGCCTAAAAGTATACACACCTGCACGAATAAATGATAAGCATTAGAGATGGTCGGGTATGGGAAATTTGTTACCCGTACCCGACCCGTACCCGACTCATCGAGAATTTTCAAATCCGTACCCGACCCGAACCCGAAGTCGGGTTTGTTTGAAATACCCGTACCCGACCCGAACCCGAAAAATTTTGTTTTCAACTACCCGTACCCGACCCGTACCAGAAAGAAAAATATCCCGAAATTACCGGTACCCGACCCGTACCCGACCCGTCCTGGATTTTTATTTTATTTTATTTTTAAATACCTGATTACCTCGCACGTTTTATGCACTGATTGTCATATGTGGCTTCTCGAGATGACGGCCGGAGTTGGGCTAGACCCGAGTGTTCATGTGAACGAATGGTTATGAACCAGCCAGAGTTCCAGGCGAAGTATTGGTGCTCCCAGAATCCAGCGTAGCATCTGTCACTGAGAACGTCATCAGACGTCACTTTGTCATCTCACGGCAGTATAGTTCCAAACTGTTACCAAACGGCTTCTTTTTGATACCCGAGTAATAATTACGTAGGAGGTCTGCGGAAAAGAGTTTATTTGCAAACATTGCTTACACGTTTAAACAACATAAATGCTTTTAAAAAAATCGACAAACTTTCAAAACTCGTAGCTTACCTAAGGACAGAAATATTATGTAAAATAATGTTAATTTCATTGCTTGTTGTTACTTTTTTATTTTTAATTGTTTATTTATTTCGTCAGACAAATGTAGACTACATAAATATTTCATTACAGTTATTATTTATAGTGTTTACAATGTTCTTGTTACGAGCTAAATATTTCTAGTGTATTTCAGACAGTTTTCAATTTGTTTTTTTTTGCCATTGTTATGCCAATGGTTTTATAATGTAGATTATACTGACACATCATTCGATTTATGGGACCATTTTTTGCATAATTAGTTCTGCAATTTTTTTCTGAAAAAAAAAGTTTTCTCGTTCTAAGATGCCGTGAAGGTGTATTAAAGTTGAGTTGTGATAGTAATGCAGATGAGTCTATACGATTTGAAATAATGTCATTGACGAAGAATAGCATTGCAAATTCGCGGCGTTGTTTAAGTGTTTGCAGATATATGAGCATGCAACGTGCTTCATACGATTGCAGAGGAAATGCAGTCCAATTCAAGTTGCGAAGCGCGTAAAGAAGGAATTGTTTTTGAACTGTTACATATGAGATTACAATATTCTACAATAGGTCTAACATACGTAATATACAATAGTTTGATAGTGTACGGGTCTTGAAAATTGTGGCTGAACCGCTTAGCAAAGTCCAGCATACTATTTGCTTTACTTATGATGGAGTTATAGTATCAGAATAAGTATTTTCCGAATAAGTCCAAGGTCAAGAAAAAAATGCAATCATTCTTCTATAGAAATTAATGATACCGTTACCGATGCAACTTCGTGCTGCTTCGTATCCGTTTTTCTCTCCCAGACCAAGACTATGCTAAAACACCTAGGCTAGAAAAGTTAATAATTAAATTTTCATAATGCACGAAAATCGGATTACCCGTACCCGACCCGTACCCGGCCAGTTGAGAATTTTTCAAACCCGTACCCGACCCGAACCCGAACCTTGGTTTTTAAATTACCCGTACCCGACCCGAACCCGAAAAATATTTTTTAGCGTTACCCGAAACCCAACCCGAACCCGTCGGGTACGGGTCGGGTACGGGTATCGGGTAAAAATACCCGTACCCGACCATCTCTAATAAGCATGTAACATACCCTCAGTTTCCCCATTGCTAATAATAGAAGTGCGGAATACAGCAGACTTCCGGATAATATCACAATACATTAACGTTTCGGGTCGTAGTGATAAGTCCATATTGAAAAAAAAAAAAAGAGAACCGATTTTAATTTAGGTAAACTTTCAAAACCCTCATAGTTTCTTCGAATACCACACTACTCATAAATGCATAACAATTCCATGTGATTTTTCAACATTTTCAAGATAAACCAACGAAACATCTTCATATTGTGAGCGGCATCGGCAAAACAGGCTCTTATATTGGGCGAATAGCACATTTCAAATTGCACCGTGCTTGGGAAGCAATCATGTAACGACCAATCAGAGGTCGAATTTTTCGTTTTAACAAGACTTGACTATTTTTAATAGTACAATATTTTGAATAATGAAATTACAATTATTTGCATTTAAGAAGAATCTTAGAAGATTTTTCAATCTATTGCTGCGAGACCGAAGGAAATCCATCGAAAACTAACCGATTTATTAGCATTTGAAACCGGTTTTAGATTTTCATTTTACATCCCTAAGTAGCCGAACTTCCTGATAGACGTAGTTCTACGTAAAAAGAATTAGTCCTCATTCTTCATCATGTTTTACTAAAAACCGGCTTGACCTGTAGCAAGTAGACTTGTCGTAGTGCAGCAGGCGTCGATTTCATGTTTGTATGGTTTTTTGCTGCTACACACGCTCATTTGATTGCAGCATTCCGGTCACAGTTCGCGTGATAATATTCCTGCCACGTGGGTTGTAAACGTAGAAGAAGCCAGTCCTAGGACTGCTAACGCCACGGCCAGTACCCATAAATTAAGCGGATTGGTACAGATGTATCTATCGATTCTGCGACAATCAACCTGCAAGTGGTTATTCGCAATAACGAGTAACTGAACGAGTTTCTATCCGGCGTCACGAGTTATCTAGGGAAATGTTCTTTGAATGTACAAACTGTTCTGCCTTCGAAGAAAACAGGAAAAAAAGGCATTATTCGATAAATTCCCTGTTTTGTAAAAAATCAACCCAACGGTCCTTTTAGGGACGATCACTCGCTCTCAATTGGAGTGGTTAATGAGTTTTTCACATCTCAATACTATACAGTACACGTGAGTCTACTATCAGTAGCAAAAAGCAAGGCAATTATTGAATTATCAGAAGCATCGTAAATACCTACTTAATAAGGACACAAATACATATACAGCCTGCGATCAATTTTTTGAATGTATCTTCTTGTGCGAACGTGTCTGGATGCGAAAAGATAAAAAAAAAATTTTCATTGAGTGCCAACCAAAAAGCGCATTAATGATATAAAAAGTGTTTTTTGTATGGACCCCACTGTGACCAGTAGTTTATCAATCTTTTGTGGCATTGTTCGAAGATTTTTTTACCCCTTCGCAGCATTACTCATTGAGAAGTAACCTGCTCCGTGTTATAGTCCTTTTTGTCTTCTTTTTAAGACTTAGTAACCTACTTACTTCCTTATCGACTTTATCATATCCTCCTGCAAGCTATCACTTTAACAGCGTATAATCTGCTATAGTCAATGATTTTATCGAAGCTTTCAGCCAGTGGTTGTGAAGTCTGGGGGGAAGTTTTATTGCGTGTGGAAAAGCCTGAGAATAAACGCATACTTAAAGTCCTTTTGCCAACGAATGGCTTGGTTCTACTAAGATTCGAGCTCAACGTTTGCGGTAAAAAATGGACATTTTTCGGATTGTGATGAAAAAAAAAAAAGACAGATAAGGGAACTGCTCCATTATTCATTTCAATAAGCCGATTATAAACGAAGAATGCACGGATTAAACACCAAATTTTCACGAAATCATTGAACAAATAAGTTAAAAATGCTTACGTACTCTTATGGAATCGTTAAGCATTGTATATTTAGTTAAATTAGCTAGATTTATCCTGAATTTTGTAAAACAAACCATTTTTCACAACGCTTCCATATCCACCTCAAAACTTGAATCACTGCTCAATTATTAATCTCACGATGCCTCCATATTCATCACACGGTTAATCATGAATGAATCACATTTTAATGAATGAACGTAGCCGCAGCCCATCGTAGTAGTTACCTAGATATCTGCTGCAGTTGTATACGTGAAAAATAGGTAACCTAGGTAACCACTACAGTGCTGTAGGTTTATGTCAATTATGTCGAAAATAATTCAACATTTTCTGTATGATTCTTTCGTATTAACAGAAACTGATTTGGCAACTGTTGATTTTCTTCAACGCAGTGAAAACAGATGAAAATACATACAGTTGAAATTTAGGAATTGTAGAAATTCATCTCATATATTTCTACTAATTCAAGCTTGTTTTTGAAAACTTGAGGTGAACATTTCAAAGATTAAAGTATTCTTAGTGTAGTGAGTGATTTAGTTTAGTGATTAAAATGAGAAGTGGTCCGCTAGTGATGAGAAAAACTTTGGTTGGCTGCTGAACGAGTCCCGTTGTAGCCGTATAGACCAATTCGCGGATTTTGTTTTCTGAGGTAGGTGATTGAATTAAATGAGTTTTCGAAAGCAGATGCCCGACTATAATATCAAATTTAGTGATTTTAAGTGAGTTTTTGAGGATTATACTTTATGAGGAATCTAAAGTGAACTAAGAAGAATCCATTCCATGGATTAGCAGATTGGTTTAAGGAGAAAATATGCGTTTTTTCCTGTTTTCATTTGTGTTTTCATGTTGAATGAGATGAATATACGGGCTGAGATGAATAATGGGGCAGTACCCCTAATTGAGTTGGATAAATTTCCCATAATGGTAATTATATTATCTTATTTGCAAAAAACAAAAATTCTACGCCCTTGCGAGCGGCCTTCCGGCAGTTAACCGAAACATTCGTCATGGCGAACGAAAACATGCGCGTAGGCATGTTTTTGAGCTCTTTCTTCGTTTTTTATTAATTCCTCCTCCGTTTTCGGAACAAAATTGTTGGAATAGATCTTGCGCTTCAAGTTTGCCCAGAAATTCTCGATGGGACGCAGCTGGGACTTCGGTACAACATCGATATCCAGCCGCTCCATCTCCTCCAACGATCGCTTCGACTAGTGGGCCGACGCCAAATCTGGCCAGAACACCGTGTCTTCGCTCTTATGATATTTCTCGATGAACGACGCAACTTTTGACAGGCACTTCGTACTAGAATTTCCCCGTTCACGGCCAGCTCGGAGCGAAAGAAGAGCGGCTTTGACATATTGAAGTTTTAGATCAGATAGTAGAAGACAGAAAATTTGCTTATTACTGAAAAAGTACTGATAGGTCTCCACAATCAAAATATTGTATGACATTATTCCCTTAAATATATTGCCAATTTGAAATTGTTTATTGGAAATATAAACTTCAAATTTCTTATGGATTATAAAGTAAAGTGCTGCTATTTTTTGGTAAATTTTGTTGAAAATTTCAAACCACATAAAGTATTATAAGAAAGTGGTGCGAAGTTAAACGGTAAGATATAAGCCTTTTTGCTTAGAATTCCGTTGTTTTGAGAACAACAATTTACCTTTTCAAAAACTAATAGAGAAAAAGGAAAGAGCAGTGAGCGTAGAAAAATGCCTAAAAGTATACACACCTGCACGAATAAATGATAAGCATGTACCCTCAGTTTCCCCATTGTTAATAATAGAAGTGCGGAATACAGCAGACTTCCGGATAATATCACAATACATCAACGTTTCGGGTCGTAGTGATAAGTCCATATTGAAAAAAAAAAAGAGAACCGATTTTAATTTAGGTAAACTTTCAAAACCCTCATAGTTTCTTCGAAGACCACACTACTCATAAATGCATAACAATTCCATGTGATTTTTCAACATTTTCAAGATAAACCAACGAAACTTCTTCATATTGTGAGCGGCATCGGCTGAAACAGGCTCTTATATTGGGCGAATAGCACATTTCAAATCGCACCGTGCTTGGGAAGCAATCATGTAACGACCAATCAGAGGTCGAATTTTTCGTTTTGACAAGACTTGACTATTTTTAATAGTACAATATTTTGAATAATGAAATTACAATTATTTGCATTTGAGAAGAATCTTAGAAGATTTTTCAATCTATTGCTGCGAGACCGAAGGAAATCCATCGAAAACTAACCGATTTATTAGCATTTGAAACCGGTTTAAGATTTTCATTTTACATCCCTAAGTAGCCGAACTTCCTGATAGACGTAGTTCTACGTAAGAAAAATTAGTCCTTATTCTTCATCATGTTTTACTAAAAACCGGCTTGACCTGTAGCAAGTAGACTTGTCGTAGTGCAGCAGGCGTCGGTTTCATGTTTGTATGGTTTTTTGCTGCTACACACGCTCATTTGATTGCAGTATTCCGGTTACAGTTCGCGTGATCATATTCCTGCCACGTGGGTTGTAAACGTTCCCCGTTCACGGCCAGCTCGGAGCGAAAGAAGAGCGGCTTTGACATATTGAATCGACATACCAAATTTAGTTTTGTATATAATCTAGTATCTTATATCTAAATATCATACATGGTCCGTTAGCGATTGCTAATGTGAAACACAATATCATTGTGCCGATTCCTACCACACATCTCTGTACATGCATATACAGCGCACAACTCGGCTATACAATTTGTCATTCTATTGTCGAGTCCTGCCAGCTTCATTAGTGTGGCTCACAAATATAAGGGTGGTTCAAAAAGTAATAATTATCCTAAAAGAAAATGATAATTCAACACTTCCCCTCAATTTCGTAATTGCAGGCTCGCAGTCATTCTCTCGAACGTATTCCTTGGTAATGGCTTGGTGAGAATGTCCGCAAGTTGATCTTCACTCCTAATGTACTGGATCTTCATCTTCTTGGACTGGATTATCTCTCGAACATACACATATTTTATGTCGATATGCTTCGTTCGCTGATGCTCCCTTGGCTCTTCAGCAATCCGAATACAAGGAGTGTTATCCTCAAAAATCGCGAAAGGACATGATTCAATTCCTATCTCACGTATTAAACTTGATAACCAAATTCCTGCTTTTGCCCCATTACATAAAGGAATCAGTGCAGCCTCTGTTGAAGAAAAACTTACTGTAGGTTGTCTCTTCGTCGGCCATGAAACCAGATTTCCATAAACTAAGAAAAGGTTTCCAAAATTCGATCTTCTATCTTCATAATTATTTCCATAGTCGGCATCTGCATATCATTCCAATGCTCTTGCCTTATCATGATAATTATAGAAAAGATATAAATCCTTTGTACCTTGCAAATATCGAAGAATTCTCTTCAATCTATTCCAGTGCTCCTCTGCTGCACAACTTTGGAACTTGCTCAGGATACTCACAGCTGCGCTGATATCGGGACTAGACATTGATGCTGAATACTGCAAACACCCAACAAAGCTTTATACGGCTCCTCCGTTCTAGTGTTTCCTGATGCTTCCCATTTTACATTTGCATCCATAGGTGTTGCAACTGGCTTGCAGACATGCATACCAAATCGACATAGAACTTTATCAACATAATTCTTTTGAGAAATCTTCATTTCTTGTTTCTCTAAGTTTCTGTCGATTTTTAATCCCAAATAAATCTTGACTTCTCCTAAATCTTTCATTTGAAATCTCTTCGATAACTCTTGCTTTATCCAATTGACTCTAGCAATATCATCAGAAACAATAAGGATGTCATCCACATAAAGTACAACATACAGTATGAAGTCTTTAAGTATGTAAACACAGAAATCGCTAGACAGCTTAGAAAACCCCAGCTTTATCAAGACTTCGTCAAAGCATAGTTTTCAGCTTCTTTTAGCCTGTTTTAATCCATACAGACTCCTATTCAAACGACAAATTGGACTATTCCCATTTTCATCACATGGCAGTTTCATGTAAACTTCTTCTTCTAAATTCCCATTGAGAAAAGCTGTCTTAACATCTATCTGATGTACCAGCATATTTCTCACAACGGCTATAAACAGAATAGTTCTAATGGTTGTTATTTTCGCTACAGGTTTCTTGGTTATTAAAACCATACTTTTGAGAGCAACCTTTAGCAACTAACCTTGTATCGTCTTGTGGACTCTCCATCTTTGATTTCAAATATCATTTTTGTGGCGTATCAGATACACTACGACAAAATGCGTGGAATCATCAATGAAAACAACAAGTATCTACATCCGTCATATGTTTCATCACTCATTGGGCCACATACATCAGAATGTATGATTTCTAATGGTCTGGGTGATTGGACACTATTGCTTTTAAATGGTGTTCTTGAGTGTTTGCCAACAACACTAGAATGGCATGAACTCTGCTTCCCCTGAACATGGGATTGTTTTCCTACATACAAACCATCAACCATTCGCTGAGAACACAGTTTTGCTATATTTTTATAGCTCAAATGCTCTAGTCTCTTGTGCCAAAGCTGAAGCGGACTATCGACCTTACCAACACAAGCAATATCATCATCGTCCACATCAACCATCAAATTGAGAACGAAAAGACCACCGACTTTCTTCCCAGAAACAATGACTTCCCCAGACCTCTCGGCTATCGTCACGCCGCGACCATCGAAAGACACACGCTTACCAGCGGAGACAAGTCTAGAAACGGATAGGACATTGTATTGCGAATTCGGAATATAAAGTACATTATACAATTTATATCTGTTTATTATTTTCTCCGTTATTACAGCAATACTTTTTAATTTCACTACTCCTCTCTTCCTACCTACTAGCACTTCACCGTCTTTGGCTGTTGATACCACAACAGGGTTCACAGCCCAGCAGTCCTTCATGACCGCATCGTCACCGACCATCGCCCGCCCCCGAATCTACTATCAGGTCGATGCTACCGGCTCCGCGACCCGTTTGGGTCCAACGACCAATCCGCGCTCAGCCGTAAACTTTTCCCGTCGATATCCAGCTGGAATAATTCCCTTCACTGGACTCGACGAACTGGTTGTTGCCCGGTTGCGTTCTGATGGGACTTCTTTCCTCTCAGTTACGCTCACCAAAGCAACATTTGCTGAACCCCTGTTCAGCAGGCGATAGCATTTCGCCCTGGTGAACAGGGTGCCTACCCTTGCCACATTCGAAGTATGTCCGGGTCTCCTTCCTCTTCTTCTTCCTGGGTTGGTGGCTCGAGGGGCAGCCATTGCCACGTTGGACGGCTCCGGCAGCTCTTGATACCCTTCCCTGTCTTCCTCGGCGTCCAGGAAGAGGCTTCGAATGTCAGCCAGCGACATTTGGGCCAGATCAGCCTGGCGCATCACGCCGATGACATCCAGGATAGTAGTATGCTTTTCCGGGATGGCGACTAGCAGAGTATTCAATTTCTCGCTTGCCGAGAAGACGTCACCTGCCGTCTCTATTTCCTGGACGTACCGCTCGTGAGCCATGAACAGCTCCAGGAGAGCACGTTAGCCTGCTGTCCGCAGGTTGTACAATTTGCGCCGAATGCCTTAAATAGACGGAGTCAAGGCGTTCCAAAATGTGTTTAGCGTAGACACACTCCATCACGAGCGCCATGGCGTCGTTGTCCAATGATAACCAGAAAACGTTAAAGACCTCGTCGTCCTCTTTTAGCCGTTGCTGGTATTTGGCTGCGTTCAGAGCAGCTTCCTCCGGTGAGGCGTCTATACGGGTGTCGCCGCAGTCCTCCATCGGCGGGATCCTGTCCAAGCAGAGTAGAAGTCCCCGCTGCTTCAGGTAATGCGTCACCCGCACCTTTCAGAAGGGATAGTCCTTGCCGACCGCTCCCTTGAAGGTGGGAATCATCCCCAATCGTCCGTCTTCCTTGATTGAGGAAGTAGAGGTTGCGCTGGCCATTTTCTTCTTCGGGTATTCTACTATCTTCATTACAATCTTAGTATCTGAAAATAGATTA
Source organism: Wyeomyia smithii (assembly GCF_029784165.1). Classification (NCBI taxonomy): domain Eukaryota; kingdom Metazoa; phylum Arthropoda; class Insecta; order Diptera; family Culicidae; genus Wyeomyia; species Wyeomyia smithii. The sequence continues at coordinate 26,851,557 of NC_073696.1, read as the reverse complement.
ATGACTTAACCAGGTTATCCTGCGGGCTACTGGTGCCTTCCGGCGAAGACCTCGTTTTAGGTCTTCGCCAAGACCGAAAACAAACAGCAAGACCTAGTAGTACAAGTACCGCCTAGACTTGCACTCAGTGGTACATATTACCACCTGAGTATCAAAAAAGAACTATGTGCCTAGAGCTCTAGCAGAACTATGTTCCTGGGCCCATGACTTGTTGAATCGACATACCAAATAGTAATAATACCTTTGAGTTTTGTCAGATACCAAAAGTAATTTATTCCATATAATCTAGTCTCTTATATCTAAATATCATACATGGTCCGTTAGCGATCGCTAATGTGAAACACAATATCATTGTTCCGATTCCTACCACGCATCTCTGTACATTCATATACAGCGCGCAACTCGGCTATACAATTTGTCATTCTATTGTCGAGCCCTGCCAGCTTCATTAGTGTGGCTCACAAATATTGGTTCAAAAGTGGTTCAAAAAGTAATAATTGTCCTAAAAGAAATTGATAATTCAACATGACATCCCCTTTTCGCTGATTGTCAGCCACAGTAGCACCTTCTTGGGAAACTTGGTGTGTGAAGTAAATTTCACCTCGGAGCTCACTTCCTCCGTGGGAGAAGTGAAATACGAAGTTCCCTGCCAGTCGTTGCCATCCAGGGTGAGGTCTCGTCGTCCATCACCACTGCCACATCGCGATTCGCCGGGAAAATCAACTCGACCATCTTATTCAACCGCTGTCGCTGCGTCATTACCTGCAGCTCCGAGCCCAGTAAATGGGACTGCCGCTTCCTGACATGTATGTCCATGTTCTCCAGGTACTTCTTCACTGTTTTACCGCATGCACCAACCTCCCGGCTAAGTGCACGCGGAGATTCGGCCACTTTTTACCGCGGTCTTCCTCTTCAGCATCCTTTGAAGCTTCTTGTCGCTCAGGGTCGTTGGCCGTCCGGAACCGGGCTTTCTTTCGATGCTCTGATCGTTGTCCAGTAGTGTCAAGATGTTGTAGATGCCGGAACGGGCATACCTGGCGTCCACGGAGTGCCGCACGATGTCCGTTTTTGACGCGGCGGGGTACTGTTTTTTGAACGCGCACACTTCTAAACGGAGTAGCTTCACTTTTTTCGCCATCAAATTTAGAGTTTGACTGATAGAACTGTAAATTTTTTTTTTGATAACTCATGGGTTACTATGACTGATAATACGTAAGTATTTTCGTCTGTGCCGAGGTAAACCCATGAAAAATCGGCAACTTTTGTCCATTTTTTTACCGCAAACGTTATCATTGTTTGTCAGCAAATGTGTGTATTCTACGTCAGTTATGTCCTTGTCACCTACAGAAGTACCAAGAAAGGAAAACTTTTTCGGCCGTCTTTGTTTCCAATGGGAAACAAGGTGCCTAGAACAATTACTTTATTCCAGCAAATTTTTCGCACAACTTGTTCTGTACTGTTTCGAAAAAATAAAAGTTTTCTTGTTTTTAGATGCCGTGAGGGTGTATAAAAGCTGAAGTCTGATAGTATTGCAGCTGATTCTCTACGATTTGAAATTATACCATTGACGAAAAACAGCATTACAAATTTGCGGCGTTCTTTGAGTGATTGCAGATTAATAAACATGCAACTTGCTTCATACGATGGTAGATGAAATGCAGTGTAATTCAAGTTGTGGAGCGAGTATAAAAGGAATCGTTTTTGGAGAGATTTTACACGTTCTTCGTGTACGGCAGAATAGGGATTCCAAATGAGCAGTGGTGGGCACCGCTAACCGAAAATTTAGCGACGCTAATCGCTAAGTCGCTAACCGGAAAATTTAGCTCGATAACCGCTAAACGCTAAACCCACATTAGCGGAACTTTCGCTATTCGCTAATCGCTTACTTTTTAATATGTAAATAGTCTTATCACTATATTTATTGCTCATGTTTTGTAAGATTTGGACCACTTTGATCTGTTTTGGTTAAACAAACGAAAACAATTACTTTTTAAAGCTATTCACAGTTAGAGGTTTCACGAAACGGTATTCATATTTGATTTTGTAAAAACAAGAATAATAAAAGTTATTTAGCTTGCATTGAAAATGGATACTCTTAGGATATTTTCATGAAAATTCAATTATTATCTGAATCGAAAAAGTAGAACCAAAGTTCTCATAATTTCAAGCGCATTGCAATTTACCAAAGTTCTTGGTGTGCCAATAATTCAATCTAGATCTAGGTCGACCTTGTGCTTGTTCTTCAAAATGCTCCTGTGGCTTGTACAATAACTGGAACTCCATTCTAGGGTAAAAAAACTGACAAAAGTAACTTTCGCAGTAAAGTATGTTCATCTTTCGGAGCAATTTACGTACGCCATCAGCAATCCACAGTTTTTCTATATATTTCTATTGTCGCTTCTCCACATAATTTAGCGAATTAGCGATTAGCGTTTCGAAGGCCAAAATTTTAGCTACGCTAACAGTTTCGCTAACCAGCTCAAAAATTAGCGAAATCGCTAAATCGCTAACTGAATTTTAGCGTCGCTAATTAGCGAATTAGCGAATTAGCGGAATGATGCCCACCACTGCAAATGAGAAAATAATTTTTCACATTTGCTACGTCAAGGACTGTAACTTAGGTTGCTCTCTCAGGCAGCCTGTCTCTCTCTCTTAAATATTCTCAAAATTCGCATTTTTTATCGATTTAGGCCAGTCCACTTAAGTTGTTAAAAACTAATCATTGGTTACGTTTGATGAATCTCTCGTTAACTGGAAGCTTATACTTTCATTTAGTGCTGTATAAGCAAGCAGAATCTTATGAAATTTTTTAGGATACTAATTGAAAAAAAAAACTTGAAAATAATTAACAGTAACCGTAATCAAGGTTTCAGTGCGTAGTTTTTAGGTGAAAATATTAGAGTTCATTTCTATAAAAATAAAATGATTTGGAGATTGTTAGGATTAATAATTTCTAGGGTGTATGTGAAAAAAACTTGCTAAAGTTTCAGAACTTCTTAAGGCACTGATAAAAAAAAAAACAAAAAATGTTTAGGACTTTGTGAAGCGAACATAGTGCGTTAAAAAGCGGGGAGTAATTTCTCGCCGGGTTCGTCGTTCGTTTACCTACGGGAAAAATTATTTGAAGTTTCTGCAGACTTGACGCACTTCCGTGGTGGCTCTCTGTCTCCGTGGTTGCTAGAGGCAATAAAGTTCACAGGAACGGTTGAAAAGCTATAGTTAATTTTTTTCTATTTCGAGCTCTACAATAAAACTTGTAATCCTTTATATTTTGAAATCTTCAATATGACACTAAGAAAGTACGAAAGTTAAAGGGTTCAGAGTATCTTAAATTTTTTATGAGTTTTACAGAGAGAAAATTTAATTTCCTTAATAACAAAGTCATTGTCGATATTTTCGTTCAGTAGGTTTTCTGCAACAATAACAGCCGCTAGATGTCAATAATTTTATTTCCTATCGTAACACATAAATGTTTTTAACACCAGTACTAAGTAAAATAAAATTGATCCATAGAGCTTTCGCTTCGTACCCGTGCCGGTCGACATTTTTTACCCGTTGTGCATTCCAGAGTATAACAGAACCCAAACTTTCACATGCTTCTGGGATGATATTAGACCAACATAATAGTTTTTTAATACAGCCGCCCCTCTTGTTGGTCTTTCCCTGCCAAAGAAAAATAATTACTGGTCATAACGCGCTTTAATAGCTTGGGATGACTTTTTTTGTTCAAATATTGCATAAAAACTAGCGTGTAAAAAAGAAGTAGAGCACGTTCAGTAGGATGATAAGACAATGAGCTTATTGTTAATTATCTATCGGATTGTTTTTTTTTTTTTTGTCAGGACAAGTGTCAACGGAACGTTGACGAAAGGTACGCCGACACTTTCCGCAGCCTCCCGCTTGCGGTAAATTAGCATACATAGGGCCAGTGTCTTTACCCTAGTGTCCAGACTCGGCTCTGATTAGCACCGCACTGGAGTGGGTCTCGCTCACCCGTACAGACAGTGGCCATATGATACGGGACATGCTGATGACTCGAACGATTGAACTTTTCGCAGAAGGAATAAAAACCAATGGAGAAACCTATACTTAGGGAAGCAACACCAAGCAGTGCTGTTTTTAGAGCTGCTCTGCGCTTGAGCAAGAAAAAAAACCGGAGACCCACAGATCGCGGCTCTTCGAGAAAACTTTACGATCGACGAAGGCATTAAAGTCAAGTATAGTGTCCGCTTTTTTTTTGTTCAGTTCTCTCTGCCCTAACGAACAACGGGAATCGTCGAGTGGTGCCACTTGGTTGCGGGGGATTGAAAAGGCAATGAAAGATCTTACCAACACATTATCGATCGTTCGAGCGACCGATCAAAGCGGGCTATTGCTGCCGTGCTGCAAGTACAAGAGATGAGGCTTTTCTGCTGGATATTTGTATGACCTGTCCGTCCCAGCGCGGAGCAGAGTAGTAGGCTTCGGTGGACATGGCACACTACCACAGTTCAAGGTGGGCGAACTCCACCACTACAACGGCAACGGCCCGATCGACTTGTTGTTGTTTCTCGAGCGAGCAGAGCAACATTAACATGAACCACGAGACGGTTCGGTGGTCTGGGATGAAGAATGGGGTGGTTCGGTGCCTGCTTCTAAATTAAACTCGAGAAGAACGAGGTTCGAAAATCGCAGGTTGCGGCATGTGAGTTGAAGTGGGCAGAAGCAGGCTGATTTGTGGGGCGCGAGGAGAAAGGGGGGGGGAGGATAGGGCGGAGGAGCCAGCGAGCGGCAAACGCGGAGAAGTGCTTTAGAGATGAAGATCGAAGAGTGGATGGAAAGCACACGGTAGAAAATTGCTTTAATAACAAGTTGATTTGAAGCTTTTTCTTTCTGGCCTTTCGTTCGGTTTTACACACTCGCGTGGTTACCTTTCTTCCAGCGTTGAGTTTTTGTGGGTGATTCTTAAGAATATTGTTTTTCTAAATGCATCTTTCAATTTTCGTTTCGGAATTCGAAGTCCTGCAAACAACGCTGAGTGTTGATATTTGAATATCTTTTCGCTATAAGCGAAAAAATGACCAAACTTTCAAAAATGATTTAAGGGTCAAAACTGGTAAAATGTCAAAAAATCCAAAACTGTTAGAACTGTCAACTCGTTAAGTCATAAGTCTGCAAAGTTCAAATCACTAATTTGAAATAAAACACATTTTCACCCATGTTGAACAACAATGGCATAGCAACACCTAATAATATCATTGATACCCTCTCAGGTGGATTAACCGATACTGAAACCTCTTCCTCTCTGTCTCTCTCTATCGCGACGGCAATGCTTTGCTGTTGCTCATGAATAAGAGCCAAATATTTACAACCACTATGCAGCGGCGTTTTCTTCCACAGGTAAATTGGACAACACCAAAACTCCTTCGTCAACTTCGTGGTGTGTTTGCTGTGCTGTTGCTGCTGGTCCACAACACAGCATAAAACAGCGCGAATGCAATGTCAATAGCCAAGATGCCGAGAAATATTTTCCATCCCATCCATGCTCTTGTGCCCCGTTTGCTCCGCGGGTCGATCGTTGGAAGCAGGTTTCCGAAGCTACCTGATGTCAATCGTCTTTCCATTGCGCAAAGCAGGCTACGACTGGGATGCTGCGTGTGTATTGGTGCGTTGGAGTCCTGTATATGTTTATGGACAGGTAGAGTTATCGATCGAGAGCTCGATCGAGGTGGTAGTGACTTGTGCAACATAGGCGGGTTCCCCGCTTGCTTTGATCCTGCTACCATTGATCGACAGTCGGATTGCATGAGTTTGCTCAGGTAGTTTTACGGTTGTGTGTGTGCGTGTGTTTGCCCGTGTGAAGCGAAGAACACCGACTGCAGTGGAGTTTCGAGTTTGGAGAAATAGTTTCCACCGTCTTGAGTTCAGTTCTTTAAACGTCGAGGTGTAGGATTGAAGCTGTCCGTCCGTCCGTCCGATCCGTGCAAGTTCGAGAGCTCGATTCGAGGTACGCGCGCGCGCGAGAAATATTTCTGATTTTCCAGACCCGTGTGGAGTGGACTGTTTGTTGGCCAGCGAATCCGACGGTCCGATGGTGAAGAGGGTGGCCGAGAGGAGCCTGAATAAAATAAAGAAAGGCAGCACACAGCATTAGAGGAGAGCTAGTTTTTCTTAATGGAATGAAATAACATGGCACAGTGTGGACCCCGTTCGGTTCGTTCCAGCAGCCAGAGCAGTTGATCGGACCCGTGTGTTGTGTATATGTGCGGGAACGGTTTCGATCCCGAGATGCAAAGAAGAGCGGCCACGAGTGCGAGACAAGACAAGGGATACATTTTAAATTAACACCGCACATTTAGAGCTCGGCTCGAAGGAGGTAAAAATTTCGCTTAGGAATTTGGACAAACGGCGAGATTGGGGTTTTGTTTTTTTCGAGTGTCTAAATCCTAGGGTCTCGCTTTGACCACACGCTGAATGGACAGGAAGTTTGAAAACTGTGTGATCAGTGGGTTATAGATCTATATAATATAGGAGGCTAATCAGTAGGCGCAACGGTGCAAGCAAACTTGAAAAATCGAAGTAGTCCGATCGATGGCGGATGCTGTCACAGCCATATTTAAGAGGCTTGGACAGCTGGGTAGCACGAGAAGCTCGAAATTCCGATCGGTAGGCAACTGCAAAAATTCGGAACTTGCTTGCTGGGTGTGAAATCATCCTGAGCTGTGTGTCCTTCTGATCGTTCGGCCCAGGAGAACAACGAGTCGCGCAGAAGCAGGAATTGCAAGAAATCAGCCTCAGTGAAAGAAAAGTGGAATATCTTTTCACGAATGTTTGTATACCTTCGGTTTGTTGGGTCGCCGGAGTGAACAGCGGAGTGAACAGCGGAGTGCGCTCAACACGTATAAAAAAAATTATTTATTTTCATTTACAATTACAAACGTGCTCTCGCGGAGTGTTCTTATTGGGGGCCTCCCCGTCGTCTTCTTCTTCTTCCGCTTGTTTTGGAGTCGCCGTCATCTTCTGCATTTCGCTGGCAGTAGTTCCTCCGCGGCGATGGTTATTTTTTCCTTCTTTTCATGAGAAATATCTCATTATATTGTTTTATACACAGTTTGGCGCGAGCTGTGCGCAAAGTGAGCGAACGAACGAGCGAGCGAGCGAAGAAAGATAGCCAGGGAGAAAAGGGCATCCAAGTGCGCGAGTGAAGAGCAGAAGACCCGCGACGGTGGTTGCTACGACGACGACGACGACTAGGAAGAAACGTCGAAAACAACGACGACAGCGACTTGCTAGCGCGCAAAACAGTGAGGATGTAATACAAAGTGAAATACAAAAATATTTTTATAATAAAATAAAGTCAAACAGAGAAAAACCGAAGCGAAAAGAGTGTTGTTGTGTGTAGTGAGGAAACCAGAGTGAAGATCGAAGGAAAAGAAACAGGCTACGAGCGAGCGAATGAAAGAAAGAGAGAGAGAGGCTGCGGAATAAAGTGAAGGTGACGCAGGACGGGGAAAAAAAAGTACGAGAAAGAATTTTTTAAAAGGAAATTTTTGTAGCTGCAAATAGGAATTTTAATCACAAAATTTTTCGGATACATTTTGATTTTGCGTATATGATTAAAACAAAGTGAGATTAAATGTATTTTTAGTATTCCCTCTTTCGGGCGCAACATTCGCAAGCTTTTGCTCCGTGTGAGCATCATCGGTAGGATTTGAAAAAAGCAGGCTCCAGCTTGCCAGCGATATTTTTCGGATGTTTCGGGTGTGGAAGAAAGTTCGGCGAGCCCCGGAGAAGTGGTAGAAATTCGAGAAAAGTAGCAGTGCCAGTTTTCGGATGTTCGTTCCTTTCTGCTGTGAAGCACGGGTCGTTGTTTTTTTCTGTTGTTGCTGTTGTTGTAGTTTGTTCATGCTTAGAAGCAAGAAACACAGAGGAAGAGAAAAGCTCAAGTCGATCATGATGATGAAGTGTTGATTTGTTTCGATTGCGGTGTGCGCAGCCAGCCCACGGAAATAGCGAGAAATAGCGCTAAGCTGCCGAGAAGATATTTAAATAATAAGGAAGTGAAGATTTCAAATCCCACCCGAAGGGAAGGCGGGGGGCAAGTTGGGCAGAAACCCGGGGGAAAGAAAGCGAGAAAGAGGAAGGCGAAGAAAGTGCTGCAGCGGTGTTAGTAGGCTTTTACGAGCGAGAAGAATTCGCCCAACTCCGGGGAATGGCTAGAATCGCAGCAAGCTAGACAACCCACGTTCCACCCCACCAGAAGAACAAAAGCGCCTGCAACGTAGCGGAGAAATAGTAATAAGCGGGATTAAGGGATTAAACGCTTCACTTCAACTCCGAGATTAAGGTAATTATTGACAATTTTGAAACGATCAGTGCTAGAATGTAAACCCGTTTTGTTTTTTTGTTTTTTTTTTGTGCTTTGGGAAGACTTCAACGTGTGATACACAAGAAACCTTAACTTAATTTTAGTTTCGAGCTTCGGCCTGCTCTGTTGTTGGCTAATTATAGAGAAATTTGTGCAAAACCTTTTTTTCAAAAGAAACCCGTCGGCAACTTTTTGTCTTGTAAATTTTCAATCGCTCATATCTTAACAGTGGCAGGCGAGCCCCAGTTTACCGACATGCTAACCTGTTCAATCAAGCGCAATTGGTTTGGTAAATGTCGGATTAGTTATTTTTTATCGCTGCTCGCTTCGTGGCATCCAAGACTATTTGTTGTTTTGCAACCACCCCATCGAGAACCGACTCCGTCGGCCGTTCGTCGGTTGCTGACACACGAATTGCGGTAATCGCCATCTTTATGATAACTGCTGCATCGGGTTGCCCGCCGGACTGATTGCGCGACCGACGACATTTTATAAATTAAAACTGTTCTAGACTTGAGGTGGAACGGAACTAATTTTGTTATTTAAAGAGCGTTTCGAAACGGTACGCCGGTCGAAGTCTGCTAAACTTTCGCTGGGGATCTAATCGGACGATTTGACAGCGTAGTAGAGGGCAGGTTGGCAACATTGTGTGCGATTAACGCATGGTTTACTGCACTTGGCATTGCAACAATGCATCATTGCAACAACATTTAGGCAGAAATAATAATTGAGAGATCTCTGTCAATTATCTGTACTGACGATTTATTGAATATTTAATTCTGACGGTTCATCTACTTGTTAAATATTTCTTACACTCTCAAGAAACTGAGAAGCCATTGAAATGAAGCTTTTCCTACTACTTCTAAGCTTTGCGGCGCTTCATTTTAAATGCGGATGAGTAATTACAGTAATTCTTCTTTTATAGAAACGATGCAGTTCAAATTATGTGAATTTAAAAAAAAACAGCTCGAAGAGCTTATTTTTGTGTCTATATTATTCTATCTGGGTTATTGAACTACTACTTTAAGAAAAAAACCGAAAATTGCGAGACCTTATAAGAATTGTGTTCAGAACCCGTCCTCAATCAGAAGACATTTTCTTTGCGAAAGACTTGCGGAATTATTTGAGCATCGTTATAAATTTACCAATAGTTTTACCAACTAAAAACTAACATATATTTTTATCTAATTCAGCGGCCTACGCCTTAGTCAATTTGACAGTTGATCAAAATTTTCTTTCTATTTACCTCTGTGAGAGCGAATTTTCAATCCTTCTGGAAACTAGGACCACGACATGACACAAATTAGAAGTTGTAGGACGGTATGAAACTGACAAACACAGCCTCCTATAAAAAAAATTATAACGTTCGGTATATGGTCGATTCAACTTTTTTTCTATATCTTTTTCGGATAGGATTCTGATATTTAACTCAAAAACGATGAAAGAGCGGGGGCCTAACGTGGTTGGTAACGTCTCCGCCAACCACGCTCGACGCCTGGGTTCGAATCCCACCGCCGACATAGGTGTCGATGGTTGTGAGGTGGTGTGATCCACTCACAACCAACCCAACTGGTCTAGATTCAATCTTAGCCGACACCGGGAGATTTTCTGAGGCGAAAAATCTCTGGGATCACGCCTTCCATCGCATGAGGAAGTAAAGCCGGTGGCGTCCGTTAATCAACGGGTCGTGAGTTAGGGTCCTGGGTGGAATCGCCTCCCCGGGCGTCGGTGATTGGCACAACAACAGTGGCGGAACTAGACCGACGGAAAATAAGCGAGAATAAAAAAAAAACGATGGAAATCCATATGGGACTGGTATGTGTTTATGGGCATTAAACTGTAGTTGAAGAAACTGCTTTAAATCCTTAACACGTATTTACGATCATCTACGGGCCCCCACCGGATGACTCCTGTTTTCTGATTTCCCAGCACTACAATATCATCTACCCGTTCCGCTACTTTGCCACTACTGTAGTAGATGTGGTGCTTAAAAGAAGTATGTGCAATAGGCAATTAGGCTCCCGAACTCCCTGAATCGCTGCGATTTCAACTCCCTGCCTCTATAGTTCTCGAGCAAGCTAGCCAGCTTACGCTGGTTAATTGAAAGATCGGACGTTCCAAGGACCCAATTTCCAATCGTTTACCATTTTCTGTTTCCGTGTTCGTAGCCTAGGTCTTTACAGATTGATCCGTTCCGTATTTCTCATTTCGTTGCTCATGGTTAGGACAGGCTACCTTACCATCTTGGGTGTAGCTGGCGGGATACAGCATTTCTCAGCCTCTCGTTTCGAAACAGACGCTGTTTGGGCTGCTCCTCCTGGAGATCAGACGTTTACGGTTTCGAATCGCCTGTTAGGAGTCGGAAAATACCACGGGGCACAGTAATGTGCCCGTGGATTCAAATTTTTCCACTAGACGCTCAATTGTTGATCAGGCAGGACGATTATGACGACCATAAATTGTATGTAGCGCTCCTGAAGTGAAAGCCAATAAAACTCCAAATTGCGGCAGTTAATTTAAGGACTTGTTGTTGGATCGTGTATCTTTCCATTATGAAATGGCAAACCTTACTGAAGAGAAATGTAAAGAGAGCGGGAAAAACATGGCATCATTTTGCTGTTCCTGTCGGTCTATTTTTGTAGCGCTCTTATTGGAAAACCCTTTAGTATCCTGGTGGGTTGAAAATTGCAAACTTAAATGCCATAAAAACTGAACGTGGCAATGAAAGTTCCCAATTTTTAACTTAACGAACTACGGTGATATCAAATTAATAAATAAAGCTCTTGAGTTTAGACTTTTCATGGTTTAGAGCAGCTCATGAGTAGCTCAATGAGTTCATATCGATGCAAGTACAGAGTTTTAAGTTAACCTTGGAAAATATTTTCTTCAGTACCCTCTAGCAGACGCCTTCTCGGTCTTATGAGAAATATATAGTTGTTCTGTCACGGTAGGACAGAATACCGAGATTTATGTCCAGTTCAAAGGGACAAGCCATAAACACTACCGCAAGTATATCGTAAAATGATATTGTTAAACAGGGCTAGTTATAATGTATAATTTCTCGTCACGCCGAATATAGCAATACATGATAGCGTGAGACAAAATCATTGTAGAAGAATTGATCGGAACAATCAATTTTATATTTATCTTATATATTTCCACTTCGTCATGATTTTTTTAGTGACTGAATTCAAATTCTAACGCCGACATAGGCGTTGATGGTTGTGGGGTGTCGGACAGTCTAGATTGAATCCTAGCCGACACCGAGAGATTTTTTTGAGGCGAAAAATCCCTGGGATCACGCCTTCCATCGCACGGTGTTTTTTTTTTTTTTTTTTAAAGGTGGCGGGGAAATCTGCAAACAGACACCTGAGAAGAGAACTCAGGGTGTGGGGATGAGACTAGGGGAGAGATGCTGGGGTAGTTACACTCCCCCAGACACCTACTTATCCCTGTCCCGACCCACTAAAACCCCTCCAGTCTCCAGCCCTGGTCTTCCCGGAACGACTGTTAAGTATTACGTCGGGAAGTGGCTTTTGTGCGTGATGCACCCTCTTTACTCTTATAATCTCCTAGCTAACTACCTGGAGACTGGTAATTAGCTACCACTGGCGTGTTGGTGGTTGACCCGCCACACACGTTGCAGCTCCAGAACAATCTGAGAGGCGGCCGCACAGACCGCGTTCCAGATGTCCGGGTCGTCGCACATCCTCCGGACTAGATTGTCCGGAGTAGTGCCAGGCCCGCTCACAGCCATCATGTTGCTCCGCGCTCTTACGAAACGGGGGCATACGAAGAAGACGTGCTCAGCAGTCTCCTCCTCCTCCACGCACTCGGGACACATGGGGGACACCGCGTGTCCGAACCTGTGCAGATATTGCCTGAAACAACCATGGCCTGACAGGATTTGTGTCAGGTGGAAGTTCACTTCGCCATGTCGTCTCCCGACCCAGCCGGATATCTCCGGTATGAGTCGGTGCGTCCATCTGCCCTTTGTGGAATTAGACCATTCCCTCTGCCAACGGAGCATCGAGAATGACCTTCTGGTACCTCGTATGCCCCTTGTGTCACGTTGGTCGAAACACTCTCTGTCCTCCTTGATGGCGATGCTGATAGGCATCATGCCGGACAAGACACATATTGCATCGTATGACACCGTACGATACGCACTCGCAACTCTCAGGCACATGAGCCTGTAGGTACTTTCCAGTTTGCCACGGTAACTGTTAGTACCTAGCGCTCTGGACCACACTGGCCCACCATACCTAAGTATGGACGAAACCACGCTGGCAAGAAGTCTTCGCTTGCTGCCATAAACCGCTGAGCTATTGGACATCATACGAGATAGTGCTGCAATAGCCGATGAGGCCCTCTTACAGGCATAGTCGACGTGACTCCCGAACGTGAGCTTGTCGTCCACCATAACCCCCAAGAGCTTCAGGGATCGCTTCGAGGTGATGGTGCAGTCTCCGACTCTGACCACCGCCTGTTGCTCCGATTTACGGTTGTTCACAACCATGACCTCCGTCTTATGATGCGCGAGCTCCAGTTTCCTGGAGCGCATCCAGTCCTCGACCTTGCGTATACAGTGCGCGGCCGTCAACTCGACCTCCTCGATAGACTCGCCGTAAACCTCCAGCGTTATGTCGTCTGCAAAGCCGACGATCACAACCCCTACAGGGAACTTGAGTTTTAACACTCCGTCATACATGACATTCCACAACACCGGGCCCAGGATAGAACCTTGCGGAACTCCTGCGGTAATTGGGACGCACTTCTGACCCTCCTCTGTGTCGTAAACAAGTACTCGATTCTGGAAATAATTTTCCAGAATCTTGTACAGCGACACCGGTACATGGATGCTCCTGAGCGCGAGCGCTATGGAGTCCCAACTGGCACTATTGAACGCATTCTTCACGTCGAGCGTGACGATTGCGCAGTAGCGTATTCCCCTTCTCTTGCGCTGGATTGCTACCTCCGCCGTCTTGATGACGGAAGAGATTGCGTCCAGCGTGGACCTGCCCTTCCGGAAGCCGAACTGGTTACTTGCCAGACCGTGTACACCCTCCGTGTACCTCACCAGTCTGTTGAGGATGATCCTCTCAAGCACCTTGCCCGCGGTGTCCAGCAGGCAGATAGGCCTATATGCCGATGGGTCCCCTGGCGGTTTCCCAGCCTTCGGCAATAAGACCAGTCTCTGCCGCTTCCACCTGTCCGGAAAGAGACAGTCATCCAGGCACCTCTGCATGACTGCCCTGAACAGCCCGGGGGCCGTTTTTATCGCCAGCCTGATCGCCAGGTTAGGGATACCATCCGGTCCCGGTGCCTTGCTCACCTTTAGGGATTTGGCGATCACGATGAGTTCCTCATTCGTAACCCTTGCCTCCTCCTCTGCCTCGACACGGCTGTCGTCGCTCACGGATTGGATGCTCGGCAGGTTGGCCGACCATCTCTGGTCTGTGTCTGAGATACTGGAACGTCGGACGTGAGACTCGACCGCCGGAGGCCAAGGACTTGGCTTGTGGCGTGGAAAGAGTCCCTCGATGATACGCTCCAGCATCGCACGGTGTAAGCGATTCGATTTGTATATTACATCAGGTTGTAGTGACGCTTTGATTCGTCGATTTCGTGAGTCACATGAAAACTGCTCGGAAGCTCCTGCTTTGATTTTGACTACTGAAGGACTAGAAACTGATACAAATGCGTTTCAATTTTAAGAGAAGATTATCACCTTCTCACTCTCACATGACGATTCTCAATCGAAAATGACAATGAGTGCTAACGGAGACAGGCAGGGCCGGCGTCACACTATTTTCTCAAGTGGGTAGTAAGGAATAGGGAAGGGTCATGGGTGGCCTTCCAGCAGTTAACCGGAAAAATCACCATGGCGGATGCCTACACGCATGTTTTTGAGTTCTTTCTACGTTTTATTTTTCAATTTTCGCGACAAAATTGTTGGCCAGCTAGGGGTCGCACCATCTCCTCCAACGCTTACTTCGAGTAGTGAACCGACGGCAGATCCAGCCAGTACATCGCGCTTTTGCCCTTATGGTATTTCTTGATGAACGACGCAACTTTCGGCAGGCACTTCTTACTATAAATTTCCCCGTTCACGGCCAGTCAGCGACCCTTACATACGCAATCATATATACATACACAATGTCCAAACCCGTATTACTATGAAGATATCTCGTTCCACTGAAGGAAAAGCGCGCAAAACTACGAAAATTTTTAACGCTCTTTCTCAAAATTGTGATGAGTCGGACGAGTAACTCTTTCACCATTTTGTAGTACTAACCTAAAGCTTCAAAATGGCGATGAGTGTGTACTTCCGGGCGTCCCCCTTTTTCTCTAATCCACAGTTAAAAATAGGGTAAATTTTTGTTAATATTGCTTTTATCTTTTGAACCAAAAGGAATTTTAGCATAGTGTCTTCATGGAATATTTAAAGTATGATAAGGCCTGAAATTCTCTAGAACAGTGTGTTTATAAAACAAATCAAACCAAAAAGTTAAAAGCAAAAAACAGATTTTACGGACATAGTCATACGAATAGAACAAAAGTCATGTTAGCAAAGTTGTTTGTAATGAAATTATCTACAACTTTGCCGAAGACAACTTTTAGTTTCATGCAGAAACAAAAAAGTTAGAATTTTTTTTTTTGCATAGTAGGCTATGGCGATTGCTGCATTGCACCATCATGTGGGCAATTTCAACACAAACAATTGCTTCGAAGACACTATAGTCCTAAAATAAAGCACTTAGGCACTATAGAATTAAGTTCGCGACATTGCTATTTTAAACCACTGTGCCACGGTTAGATTTCGAATTAATTTTTTGCTGCTGACTCATGGGTTACTATGATTGATGCTGCATGGGTTGTTTCGTTAGTGCATGTAAAGGTAAACCCATGAAAAATAGACAATTTTTGGTGCATTTTTTAATGCAAACTCAAGACTCAACAGTTTCGTCTCCTCGAAAAAAGTCTTCATCCAAAATTTAAACTTGAGTGGATTTCTGGTAAGGCTTCACTTACAGTAGAGGAAGTCTCATTTTTTTGACCAATGAAAAAAATGCACAAAAGTAGCTCTTGAAGTTTTCGAAATCGAAATTTTGTTTGATAGCAAATTGCTTAGAAGCTAGGACAGGACGTGACAAGTGGCTTCTTGTTATTCTTCTTTTCGTTCAAAATTGCCCTCATGAAACATTGTGATTTTTCGGCACGACGCTTGCCAGTGTTTCCAAAAATGTTTAATTAGCAAAATATAAATATTAGGGATTTTCCAAGTTCTGGATTTCAATTTTAATTAATTCATTGGATGATGCTAGTTCAATTGATTTAAAGATATATGTTAAATTTATTTGAACCAGCCATAATTTCAACTCATTTTGGGTTCCTCTTGCTTTTCATGAAATGAATCTGCTATTGTTTATCATCCGTAGTTTCAAAAACATGAATAACATTTCGAATGTTGATATTTATAGACATTACACAGTATAGTGTATGAAAAAGTTTCAAAAAATTGTTGCATCAAAAGCTGTTCATTCACTTGGTAAGCAAAAAATATCGATAGTTTTCGCAGCACGGCCAACCGTACCGACTAATAATTAAATTTAACAGTGCGTTAAGTAAAATCGACCAATCAGAGAGGGCTTTCACTTTGACAGAACTTTCGGTGATTTTTGGTTTCTCTTGTCACGTCCTGTCCTAGCTTAGAAGTACCTACATTAAATTTTTAGCTTTATAAACTCTCGTTCAACGATATCCATTAAAAAGCGATCGTTCGCATATGTGCACGGTAATTTTAAGTTTCGAACATAGAAATCATTACATTTTTTTGGCTTTGTACGATAATTCCATATGGGTAAGTACCCACTGGGATATTTTCCGAGTGGGTACTACTACCCATACTACCCACATGAACCGCCGGCCCTGGAGACAGGGAGCTTCCATACAGTACTTCGCACAAATATATGGATGAGGGAGAAAAGAAAACCGCGACAATATGAAACGGAGGACACCAAAAAAGTTTCACAATTCAAAGTGGTTACACAGCACCAGTGATCAACAGCGAAAAAAAAATATCCGAAATATTGATCGAAACTTGCGTGATGTATTTATTGGATGCCACTGTCGTTTTAACTGCGGCTTGCGGTATTAGCAAGCTATCATCAAACGACACGATGCGGTGCTACTTTCAATTGAGACACTGAAGGGAATGAAGGAGTTTCTCTCTCTGTCACTCTCTCCGTCGATTGAAATAGTCATCAGTTTCATTTGAAACGATCCGATGAACACCAAACAGGAAAAAGATAAAGAAATGATTCGATGACAGCAGCCGTAAGGAATCAAGTGAAAATGAAACTGTTCGAATCGAAATAACAGCGCGAAATAATCAGTTTTATTGTTTTGTTTCTAAAAAGGTTGAGCCCTGCTTCAAATCCGCGGACAATTGTCCGTTGAGCGCAAATGATACTAGTTCCTTTTGTAACTTTTTTTTGTTAGACTTCGGGGCTTCATTGTGAACAAAAAGTTACATGCTTATTTGTGGAAATTTTTCCCATCTTTTACATATCGGTTAAATTGTCAATTTTTTTACGCTATCTATGAATCCACCAAATTTTTGTTCTCTTTGGAAGAACAAAAGCCGTCATTCAGTGGAAAAGGCCCAACACAAACGGGGAACTTTTTGTTATTTTGGTGCAACTTTTTATTACTTATTGTGTATTAGACCGCGCATTAAGCACAATAAGTAACCAAAAAGTAACAAAAATTATGACGGCCACACACTTGTACGTGTTTCTGCAGGAGAACATACAGCCAAGAACCGCAATGCATGTGTTAACAAAACCTCACTCGTTGCATTTGTATTGATGAAACGATCAGGTTCATGTCTGTCCTCTTATTCATACATAATAAGAATCTCACCCGTCAACCTCAAATGTCTAATTAGAAACACCACTGTTTCGTTCCCCAGTATTTACTTGAAATGAAAATATGCAATACCGTGAGCCCAGAGTTGCGAATCACGAGTGTTGTTCGGGATGGGCACGAGTTTTGTATCTTCAAACTGATCCAAATGAGTTTCTATGAAACAAACTCATTGCGTGTTTTAGATACCTTGCATAAAGGCAAATGTTTGTGTTTTTCTCTGACGCAGTTTACAAATTGTGATGTGATTCCAAGACGCATTTGAAGTCTTTGAAATCATCAACGTTTGCATACTGTATGGCGGAAAAAAATGCTGCTTGGCAACTCTTGTCATATTATTTTTTTATTCCGTATGCGTACAACAAACTAATACACGCACAGCGGATGAATTGGAGATAGAAGGAACGGCTTGAGTTGCGATGACGGGATGTCTTGCCGTGAGCGCCCTCGCAGCGCATGTACAACATATGCGACGGTGTTGTTTCTTGACTGGAGATGGAAAGGGAGCATTTTTCGATAAAGAAAATTTTGCATGTGGTTGAAACGTCCACTATTAGATAGTAGTACTCCCGTAACACGTGCTAAGCATGTTACTTAACTGGAGATGAACTTTATTGCTTTTTAAGTAACAGATTTGTTACCTAAAGAGTCGTTTCACGTTATTGCTAATGAAGGGGTTATATACCTTTTTAGTTTTCAAAAAATCGAATTTTTTTTATTACATTATCTCATCTTGAGAACATTTATACAAATTTTCATAAAGATCTGAGCAATAGGAAGAAAGTTAGAGCGATTAACAACACGCCTCGCTACGGCCGCATAAGCTAAACTTGAAACTTTAAACGCGATTATCTCGGAATAGTGTGAAAACTACTGAACCGATTTCCTTCATCTTTTTTTTAAGTTTCGTTATTAAATTCACCGGTCCTTGAACGATCGCTTTTTGAAACATACAATTACATTTTGCCGCAAAAAAAAATTAATGCAATTTTTGGCGCTCAAAACGTGCATTTTTTGGGAAAAACGTTCCCGTTTGCACTGAAAACAAAATACTCATAAAAGCGATCGTTCAAGCACACGGCACACTTCTAAACTAATGAAATAATATGAGTTTTTTTGAATTGAGTTGACACGCTGAGTCTCTATTAGGATCACCGCAAGCCTCTGCGAAAAAAAGCGTTTGGGGAAAACGGCCATTACTCCAGTAATAATTAGTATATTATTAGTATATCTCAAAATCAAACGTATTTTTTTATTGTTGATAAACTGTACTTTCAGAAAAATATCACTTTGATGCAATGAAAATGGTTCTATGCACTTAAAAATGAATTCAAACTTTCCTTATTTTTCTCGACCAAAAAGGTATATAACCCCTTAAGTAATACGGAAAAACTTTGCGTGTAGTAATCGAATGAAGTGATGTTAGGCGAGTACAGTAGGAGAAGTAGGCGTTCCATTTTAGCTTTTCCAGATATGTTCTATGGAGTTAGCATCATGTGGTCGTCCGTTGTCGTGTAAAAAAATTACTTTGTCGTATCTTTTCCTGTATTGTAGCCGTTTCTTTCCGAAATTTCGACACTGAAATTTCGACTAACAGGTATGATAGTCTTTCTTCTGTTGGGGATCTAGAATTCCAAACTTCTCATACTGAGCATAAAGCCGTTATGAAGAAGGTTAAAGTTCCACCTATTGTGGTATTTGTAGCAAACTTTAAAGCATTTCGATCAGAACTTTCATCATTTCTATCGAATGTGAAAGGTAATTTTCAAATTGGTCGCCAAGGCGGAATTCGTATATTGGCCGAATCTTTTGATGGCCATAAACATCTTTTACAGTATTTGACTGAAAAGATGTATAAATTTTACTCTTTTGATGCCAAAAACGAGAGACCGTTTAAGGCTGTGTTGAAAGGTCTCTCAAATGATCAAAGTATTGATGAAATCAAAGATTGTTTGTCAGAATCACTTGGTTTTGCCCCCAACCAAGTAATTTTGATGAAACGAAAGGCAAATGCCAAAATTTTTCGAACTGGAATACACCAGGAAAATTACTTAGTTTATTTTGATCGTACCAAAGTACATAATTTAAAATGTTTAGAAAAAGCACGTGTTTTATTCAACGTGCGAATAAAGTGGGAAAATTTCAAGAGACATGGAGGAATTGTCAAGCCTATGGTCATGGAACTCGAAACTGCCATATGGCTGCAAAATGTATGATTTGTGGTGACACTAGTCACACGAAAGATATCTGCCCCGTGAAAGAGATCACTAATAGTTTCAAATGTGTAAATTGTGGGGGAAATCACAAATCTAATTTCTTTAATTGTCCTGTAAGGTCAAAAATTATTGCTTCTAGACAACGTAGGAATTCTAAACAACCTGTTGTCAATGTGGGTAATCAAAAGACTTTCAGTACTGTTCAAGCATCACCAGCACTTTCATTAGCAGGTGTGTCTGTAGATAATAATTTAAATTCAGATAACAAATTTCAGAAAAATATTCCTGTTCAGGCAACACCAGGCTGTTCATATGCCAGTGTCCTTTCAGGTAATATTTCAAATTCAAACAGTAACAAACCATTCGTGTTTGGTGCTGAAAAGTCAGCCAGTATTGATTTAGGTAATCCAACTCCCGAAAAGATTGAATACCTACAACAATCCATGCTGCAGCTAATGTCCGTTTTGTTGAACTGTAACTCGATGTACGAGGCTGTTCAAGAAGGTATAAAATTCACAACTAATATTGTTATGAAATTGAAATTCAGCAATGATTTTAAATAATGCTGTAAATTTTCTAAATTGGAATGCTCGCTCTTTAAAAGCAAAAGAGGATGAATTTTGCAATTTTTTAACAGTCCACAATGTGCATATTGCAGTTGTGACTGAAACGCTTTTAAAGCCAATTATTAAACTAAAAAAGAACCCAAATTTTATAGTTCATAGGTTTGATAGAATTGATGTTGCCGGTGGTGGAGTTGCAATAGTTATCCACCGTCGAATAAAACATCGTGTTTTACCCCATCTTGAAACCAAAGTTATCGAGAGTTTGGGAATTGAAATTGAAACAAGTATTGGCATTTTATTTATAGCCGCAGTGTAATGCACTGGTGAGCGAAAAAATTATTTCAAGGGAGACTTGCAAAAACTCACAAGAAATAAATCTAAATTTTTAATCATCGGTGATTTTAATGCGAAACATCGATCTTGGAATAATGCTCAAAGCAATTCCAATGGAAAAATATTGTTTAATGATTGCTCGGCTGGATATTATTCAGTTTTCAGAGTTTCCAAATGGTCCTACATGTTATTCTTCTATTAGGAATCCATCTACAATTGATTTGGTACTAACAAATCAAAGCCATTCATGCTGACTTTGATTCTGATCATCTTCCCATAACATTTTCTATTTCCCATGAAACTATTTTAAATCCCACTAGATCTGTGTTAAATTATCACAAGACTAATTGGGATAGATATCGTTCTACGATCGAGGAAAATTTGAATGATGATATTATTTTACAAAATAGTGCTGACATTGACAGAGCATTAGAAAATTTTAGCAGCTTAATACTCAATGCCCGGAATTTATCAGTTCCTAAGGCAAGAGTGAAATTTAATGCACCAATTATTGACAGTGAACTTCAACTTCTTATACGTTTGAAGAACATACGGAGACGTCAATACCAAAGATCTCGTGATCCTGATTTGAAAATTTTTTTTCAAGAATTACAAAAGAAAATTAAACATAGATTCACTCTCTTGCGAAATGAGAATTTCATGAGAGAAGTTGAACAACTAAAACCTTATTCAAAACCTTTCTGGAAGCTTTCGAAGGTTCTTAAGAAACCCTCGAAGCCCATTCCAGTCCTTAACGATGGTGATTGCATTTTTCTAACGAATGAACAAAAATCTCAAAAACTTGCTCAGCAGTTTGAGAGTGTTCATAACTCCAATTTGAACGTAGTAAGTCCTATTGAAAATGAAGTAAACCAAAAGTATGTTCAGATCACCACCCAAGAATTTCTTTCCGAAGATGTATTGGAGACAAACTTGAATGAGGTGCGAACCATTCTCAAAAAATTCAAAAACATGAAAGCACCAGGATATGGTGGGATTTTCTATATCCTCATCAAAAGACTTCCCGAAAACTCTTCCCGAATAATTCTTAATAGAATGATAACACATATTAATGAGAACTCAATTTTTGCAAATGAGCAGTTTGGTTTTCGCCATGGGCATTCCACTACTCATCAGTTACTTAGAGTAACAAATATGATTCGAACTAATAAATCTGAAGGCTATTCGACTGGAGCTGCTCTTCTAGATATAGAAAAGGCATTCGACAGTGTTTGGCATAAAGGTTTAATAGCTAAAATGTCAAATTTCAGTTTTCCGCTTTACCTCACAAAAATGATACAAAGTTATTTAACTGACCGCACTCTCCAGGTTAACTATCTAAATGGTAAACCTAATAGATTGCCTGTTAGAGCTGGTGTGCCCCAGGGGAGTATCTTGGGCCCTATCTTAAATAACATTTTTACTTCTGATCTTCCTGATTTACCACCAGGTTGTGAGAAATCTCTGTTTTGTGACGATACAAGCATTTCCGCAAAAGGAAAAAGCCTTCGTGTTATATGCAGTCGGCTACAAAAAAGTTTAGATATATTTTCTTCATACTTGCAGAAATGGAAGATTTCCCCTAATGCTTCTAAAACACAGTTAATTATGTTTCCTCATAAGCCAAGAGTTTCATTTCTCAAACCCACCCATAACCACGTTATTAAGATGAACGGTGTGGTCTTAAATTGGTCTGATCAAGTTAAACACTTAGGGCTAATTTATGATAAGAATCTTACTTTCAAGGATCACATTGAAAATATCCAGTCAAAGTGCAATAAGTATATCAAATGTTTATATCCTCTTATCAACAGGAATTCTATACTTTGTCTCAAGAATAAACTGTTAATTTACAAACAAATATTTAGACCAGCAATGTTATATGCAGTTCCCATCTGGACAAGTTGTTGTGCAACCAGGAAGAAGACACTTCAAAGGATTCAGAATAAACTTTTGAAAATGGTTTGAAAAGATTTCAGTTTACATTACCTTTTCCATGACATCTCTATCACCAGAAAAGCGCAAAAATTGAAGACTACTATAACAAGTACTGGTTCTATATGAAGCATTATATAACTTCATGAAAGCAAGCCAACTTGTTAGACTGAAGCTGCAAAATACATCTCGAGTAGGGTAGAAGCACCGGTTTTGGCCATAGAACCAGTTTTGGCCATGATAGAATAAGATTGATAATTGTGAAATAGTATCTTAGATTACTCCAAATTCGAAGTCTCCTTTTGAACCTGCTGATACTATTCAACAAAATTATAACAAACTTAAGCAAATAAATATGCGTATTTTAATAAAGGAACTAACTATGCTTTCTCCAGGTACTATACAGCCTAACGTTTAGGTAGTTTGCAAGCTATTTTTCATAGAGCAAAACTTTGTTTAAATTTGCCTATTTCTTTAACAAATCTTGTTACCAGCATCAGGCACAACTTAATACAGCACATGTATAAAAAAAGTAGACATTTTGGTGTGATTTTTCTCTGCAATATCAAAATTACCTACAGCTTTCACAAACGTTCATTGATCCATTCTTGGCCACATATGATTGCAATTCCATGACTCATAATCCTGATATTGGCCATATGTAAACAAAACCATGGTAACGTATTGATGTTTATGCAAAACATGAAATGTATGGAGTTTTTCGGGCTGATATTTTCATCGCATGAGATATGTGAAACTACAAAACTGGTTTGGGATTAGAAAGTCCCCGTTTGTTTAGATTATAATACGAAAAAGTTTCTATGTGAAATAGAAAAGAGCGAAAGCTTTTAAATGTAGATCAATGACAGACGAAAAATTAATATAGGTCAATGATGTGATGTCAGTGTTATTAAACATCCTACTAAGTTTAAACAAATTCTGACTTGAAGTACTTTGCCCTGTTAGCTATGTGTGAATATAATATGATTATTTAGTTTGATTATTATATATACTGGCTCTTTGGTTAGTTCAAAAACGAGGATTTTCCGCTGTTAAAATACATCTAACTTTATCATAATAAAGTCAAAATATAATAGCCACAATAGGAGACCCAAGTGGCCAATTTAGAAATGCTATGGCCAAAACAGGAGCCTAGAGAAGTTATTTGATTCGGAAATATGTTAACAATACAACATAATATGATTATTTAAACACATTGTTAGGGCAGAATATAGGCGATTTCATCCGATTTCCCCGTTGAAATTATTCAATTACATATTTTTCGAAGGAAGAAGGACAAATATCTCTCATACATAACATCCTATGGCCAAAACAGGTGCTCTCACCCTACCAAAACGTTCAAAACAGGTTATTTTCAAGTTGTAATAGCCAACTAATAAAAACATCGTTGCCGTAAGCATAAAACCTCAAAATAAAAATATTGTAGAACGGCACAATTTATATTAGGAACAATAATCATGCGCCTTTCATTGGAAATAGGATTATGCATTATAGAATGTTCGCTGATTCATTTTATTGCGAAGAGTCAAATTAGTCCACCACCACATGGGCTTAGTTCGTAAACAACTATTTGGCATCTCTTTCTTACATGCATAGTAAATCGCAATATCGTTTCTTTTTTTTGGGTAGATCTGCAATGACCCAGTGGAATAAAAAAATTCGCCACAACAAAGCGCATGCGCAAATGCGTTGCTATGACAACATTTACCCAGCGCATGCGCAAATGTGTTGTTATGTGCAGTGCAACAAGATCGACAATCGTCTCGTCAATGGCACTTCCAATTAATTTTAAATTGATTATAAAAAGCAATGTACAACCTTTTGAAATGGATTGTTTCTGTAGCTTGAATATTAAAATTGTTTTCGCATAGTTTCAACGTTATCTAGACTTAAAATATAACAAAACTAGCAAACAGATATGCGGTAACAAAAAATGTAGTGATATTGGTTGCACTGCAAGCGTTTTGTTTATCTTTCCATGGCACATTTTTACCTACCTTGAATAATTTTATTGAAATCGTTCAAATATTTTAATAACAATTTGATCAAGTAGTTTTGCGTTGAATGCTGAATACTAAGATCAATCATAAGAAAAGCACTTTGTAGGTACGTAGTATTATCATTAGGCGTGTAATATTGAACAGGCGCGGCTGCCCCGACATTTTATACACTATTTTCTAATAGTGCAAACATCTAGAGGACAACTTGAAAACAAGTGCCATACTACTATTGAAAAACATCACCAAAACTAGGATAAAGCGAGCTTGTTTCCGATATGTGGTGAAAAACAACTTCTCGCAAAGGATGTATTTTAAGTTGTTTTCTGTACAGTTTTGATAACATCATAAACACAAGTTACGGACAAGCAGCGGCAGTTTATATTTAATAACCTATGAGACACAATTATGCTATAAAAGAACATCTCGAGAACAAGAATCATAAGTTTGCAATTGCGCTTTTAGTGCTCTTATATGACTACTGTCATTGTGAATTCTTTTCTAACATGTTTTGTGTTTTACTTGGATTGCCTGTTACGCTTTTTTATGCATTTACTATCTTCTGGTTTTCGTAATTGCATTTTTGACCAGCTATGATTGTTTCAGTTTCTTGTGTCAATCACGATCACGCCTTTTACTGTGCAAATCTACTCTTTCTACTTTTATGGATCTTCTTTGGTATCTTTCCTTCATGATTTCGTCTTCCATCAATTTAATTCGATAGTCTCCTAAAATTCCAGCATTTATGATGCTTTATTATTATATTATTTTTGTGCCTTTTTCCCGCAGAATTATATTTTGCAAGTCATTCGAGAATATTGTTATTTGTTTGTTCTGATTTTTTTCTGAGTATTCTAAAATTACATTTATGGATTCTTGTACTGGAAGACTTGTTAGTTTGGATCTAAATAATACAATTGGAATTGTATCTACTATATAAAAATGGAATTCCGTAACGCTTGATCTTATTGATATTATACCCTCCGTCTCTGTAGTGTACAGTAATCATCATCATTTGAAATCGTTCTAAATCAGAAAAATAAGCTGTGACATAAAGGTTTTTTAACCGGAAAATGTTCGCTGATGTTCAGGAAAGACATTTGGTGAAAAATAATTAGAATCTGATTACTACAATTTGAGATATTATTCGCAAAACTACTTAAAACATGCAAAATTATGACTTTTTATACTGAATTTGCCTCTAAATCAAAATTCAAAGCGATAACATGTGATTCTTTTTTCAATAAAATGTTTGTTACGTTCAGGAAAGACATTCGAGGAAAAATAATCAGTATCTGATTACTAAAACTTGAGATATTATACACAAAACTACGTAAAACATGCAAAATTGTGACTTTTTATACTGAATTTACATCAAAATCAAAATTCGAAGCGATGACATGAGATTCTTTTTTCATTAAGATAATTGTTAATGTTCAGGAAAGACATTTGAGGAAGAATAATTAATAGCTGATTACTTAAAATTAGAAATATTATTCACAAAACTACGTGAAAAAAGCAAAATTATGACTTTTTAAGCTGAATTTGCGTCTAAATCAAAATTCAAAGCAATGACATGTGATTCCTTATTCATTAAAATGTTTGTAATGTTAAAAAAAGACATTCGAGAAAAAAATTAGTATCTGATTACTAAAACTTGAGATATTATTCACAAAATTATTATTATTATTCACTAAATTTACCTCTAAACCAAAATTCAAAGCGATGACTTGAGATCCTTTTTTCATTAAAATGTTTGTTAATATTCAGGAAAGACATTCGAGAAAAAATAATTAATAGCTAATTACTAAAACTTGAAATATTATTCACAAAACTGCATAAGATAAGCAAAATTATGACTTTTTATACTCAATTCGTCTCCAAATCAAAACTCAAAGAGAAGACATGTGATTTTTTTTCATTAAAAAGTTCGTTGATGTTCAAGAAAAACATTCGAGTAAAAATAACAGGTATTTGATTACTACAATTCGAGATAATATTCACAAAACTACGCGAAACATGCGAAATCATGACTTTTCATACTGAATTTGCCTCTAAATAAAAATTCGAATCTATGATCTGTGATATTTTCAAGATGAAATTAAGGGAAAATAATTTGATCATTTGAAATTTAAAAAATTTCAATAAATCTACGTGAAAAATGCAAAACCAAGATTTTTAGGCTCAATTTGTCTCTAAATCATAATTCAAACCAATGCATGTGATTTTTTTCAATGAAATGTTCGTTCATGTTCAGGAATGACATTTGAGAAGAAATGTTAGGTATCTGGTTACTGAAAATGTAGATATTATTCACAAAACTAAGTAAAACGTGCAAAATCATGAATATTTAGGCTCAATTTGTCTGCAATCAAAATTCAAAGCTATGATATAAGATTGTTTTCCAATAAAATGTTAGTTAATGTTCAGGAAAGACATTTGAGAAAAAATAACACGTATCTTATTGCTAAAAGCTGACATATTACTCAAAGAACTACGTATGTTCGAGGCATTTTTGAAGATGATTTTCTGCATACAAAGAAACACCTTAAAATTCTCTCTGTGATTTTTTTTTGAAAAACATATAATACGTGCAAAACTTTGACTTTTTAAGCATAAGCTCAAGTCGCATCCAAATATAAATTCAAAACGATGACATGTGATTTTTCTCTCAATAAAATGTTCGTTGTTTCTTTAATATTTCCAAATATTTTTTTGCAGAAAAATCCATGTTTTGAATCAGTGCAAGTCGAGCATAAAAAATTTACATTTCTGATGTATTCGTAGATTTGTGAGTAGTAACACATTACGGGATTCGATTTACTTTTTTTCCTTTACCCAAACTAGATCTTGGAACATTTAGCTGGAGGAAAGGTCCCATTTCATTGGTTTGAACATAGATTAAGAGGCGACTTAAGCATTGAAAGTCATTTTTTATTTTCTACATAGTTTTGTGGATTAAAGCACAATTGTTAGTTATCAGAAAACTTTCACTTCTTCTCAGACGTGTTCCTTGGACACCAACAAACATTTTCGTTTTTAAAAAAATCACAAGCATCTCTTTAGATTTCATTATAGAGGAGAAATAAGCATGAATGGTCATACTCAATTCTTCTTACTTACTCGAATTTCCTAAACAGAGCTTTTACTGTAAACGATTGTCAAATAGCCCGAATATCACCCAGTATAGGTATATTCGAAACTGGGATGACTCCACACAACATTTTCCAAAACGGCGGCTTCCGGCTTCAGAAAAATAACCTAAAGTGGTATTTGGCCAACCATTTCAATAATTCCGAAAGTGGAACTCCATACGTCGTTTGGAAATCCGATATGGCGACTTCCAGTTTATGTGTGTTCTGTTCTTAAAATATTGAAGTATTTTAAGTAAGTTGTGCTAAAGCAGTAATGAGTTATAAAAAATGGTTCTTAAATTTAAAACCTTTGATCCCGAGCATCGCCGGGAACGTTCAACTAGTTTATCAATAAAGATTAATGAAAGTTTTATAGTGTCCATAAAATTTTTTTTCTAGGATATTGTTCACATTTTCGGAGCGAATTTAAACTTATTTGTTTCATTATTACACTTTTAATGACTCAAGTTCCAAAATTTTAATCCCCTAGAAAAGAACCTCGTTTTCAACCACATTTTTTCGGTTACGTTCACACCCAGCGTTTGTTTCGTTAACAAAACAGGTGCGAAAGAGAGAGACAGAGAACGGTTTGAAGTTCATTAAAATTAGCCAATCTGAAGCTTGTTAAATGCTCTACCCGGGCATGACAGTAAATAATTGAATTTCCATTGTACCGACCCGACCGGTCGGCCATTGCATTAATTTTCCTTTCCACTCCAGAACCAATTACACACACAACTGACCGCCCACCCGTCAGTCCGTCCGTTCCCGTTCGTTCATCATTTTGGGTACAGGCTAAATCTAGACAAACAACCGGTAAAACCTTCCCTCGGCCGAATCGAGACTCGACTCCATTCAGTTTACCCATCGGAACACGCGGAAAGCTCGGCCAATTGGCTGTAATTCGAAAGCGTTTAAAAAATTATTTAGTTTCGTTCCATTCACATTTCGCCTGGCAGAGGGGAGGAGTAGGAGGTGGTTTTCCCCGTCTAGTACCATTGGGCGATTAGTGAAAAATTCCATCAACCAACAGAATTCTTCCGACAGCTGTCTGCTGTCGGTCCATAGTTCAGAAGCGTAAAGAACGAACCACGGCGAGCGCGCTAGGCAAGAAGAAAGAAATCGAATTTTTCGGAGCAAAAGTGAAATAAAGATGGCTAAAAGCGTGCAAAGTGATTTTTCACTTCATTTTTAATAACAGTAATGAAGCTGGAGCGAGTAGCTTCAGCAGCAGCAGTGGAAAAAAAGGTTTCATTAAAATTAATTCCAGACTCTCCTCCCCCACTTTCCCCCGGGCTTCGTCGTCCTTCTGTGCCTCTTCCGAAACTCGCGCCCTCGATTCAAGCCAAAGCCCGTTTGAGAAAATATAAGGTGCATTAATCTGAGCGCGCTTTTCGGGGGCGCGCTCTGTTTTTCCTCCGCGTTCCCGTCCGGAGTCCCACGGTGCGCCGTCCAGTGCCGTCGCGTTCCGATTCGGCCGGCGGTTGGCTTCTCTGAAAATTAAAGATTACTCGCTGCCGATGATGATGATGCCGGTCGGTATCCCGCCACCGCAGCCGCCGCCGTCGTCGCAACCGTTTTACTGCCTAACTCGAGAGTTGGATTCGATTTCTCGGCCCGAGAAATCGGGATGATGTTTGATGTTTCCTATGGCTGCAGAGCGGCACGCAGCGGCGTTAGTGGACGAAAGGGGCGACGCCTAAAGTGCTTTTGCCGTGAGAGTAGTGACGATATGTTGGATGATGATAATAACGATGATTTTGACGATGTTGATGAGAGTAATTCCGAAGTGAAGCTTGGAATATTAGGGACCGTTAAACAAACATTCGATGTCCTTTGTAACGTATTCACTTTGCCACTCTGATCACCTCATATGTAAACCGGAACTGACAAAATCGCCCTTGGCTGATGGCGTAACTGTGCAGGATCAAAGCTGTTACGCAATCAACAAATAACAACGGAAAAAAACGTTACGACTGGAGGAACAATACGCGGAAGGGTTTCACCCAAAGTTCGTGAGTTCGCTGAATGAACGCGCGCTCGCGCGAATAAAGCGCCCCACGGATAATTGCAACTTAGCCCAAATGGTTTTGAAAGGGTTTGCGTCACGTGTGCAAACATTCGTTCCCGGCCACCCGCTCATTCCGCTGGTGGCGAACGATGGATGCAATTTTTTATGTGTTATGGCATCGCCATACCCCATTATGCCCTCGGGGGGGTAGAGTGTGTGTATCATTCGGGGGCAAAATCACCCCGATGGCAAACTGTAATTTCGCACATTCAGCTGCGCCGTAATAGCATTTTTGAAAGGGCTTAGGCTCTCGTTTATATTGATGATCTGTATCGAACACGGCAGATTATGCATACCTATACGGTGAACTCATTGACACCTAATGGATGCTAATGGGACAGGGATTATGAGATATTTGCTTACATAAGGCCTGTATTTGAAAAAAAATGCACCATTTTTATCCGTGTTGCCCATGGGTAAAAATTGATGAAAAGCTGGGTATAACTAGTTTGGAGTGTGCTATTTACATGTGCAAAATTTCATAACAATCGGTTCAGTGGTTGGTAATTGAGATGTCATCGAAACAAGAAGAAAATCGCCAGAGAATTTTACGCGCTGTCATGGAAAATCCAACCGAGCTGCGGGCTGGAAGTGGAAGTAAATCGAAGACAGCTGACCCTGTGAAGGCTCGGAAGGTGTTGGATTACTTCAAGCGTAATCCGAAGCTTTAGATTCGCGACGCAGCTCTGAAGGCAAAGTGTTCCGCCTGGATCGGTCAGCAAACCATGAACCGACGTGATCAACAAAACACGGCGGCTAAATCCTGCGGAAGAATCCTGTATTGAGAGTGGTTGACGAAACCGATGTGTGTGGTTATGGATGACGAAACCTACATCAAGGCAGACGCAAGGCAGATACCGGGGCTTGCGTTCTACGTTGACAAATCACGGTTTGATGTTCCGGAAGATATAAGGAAGAAGAAAGTGGACAAATTCGCCCAATATCACTTGCTCTGGCAGGCCATATGCCAATGGGGTAAACTGAGCAAACCGCACATCACAATGAGTACCATAAACAGCGGAATTTACCGCACCGAGTGCCTCCAGAAACGTCTGTTGCCCTTCTTGCGGTCCCATGGAGGCGAGACATTATGTTACGCGTGATCGACGTTGGATTGGTACAGAGACAATAACGTTGATTTTTGAACCAAAAACCGCCAACTCTTGAAAATCACTGGAGATTTGTCCGGTGGAAGATATTGGACCATAATGAAGGCCAAAGTTTGAAAATAGTCCAAGGTGATTAGGACGTGTTGCAGTTGAAAAAAGAATTGATGAAAGTGACCTGAAAGGTCCGCTCCACAATTGCACAAAGTGTAATGAGGGGTCTTGAGGGAAAGATGCGGGCTTTCAGCGATGGAAAGTAATTGTGCCGAAACACAATCCATATATATCAGTCCATTCTCGAAAATCCGATTTAAAATAAATTTTTGGCGAACACTTTTGTCTGGTGCGTGTTTTTCGAAAACACGCCTTATGTTTTTGTTAAAGCAGGGATTAACCTACTTTTGCATTTTTGAAAAAGTATTGGATAAATTCCGTCAATCCCTGGGGACTTGAATGGAGCAAATGAGTCAACAGTCCATTGTTCTCTAGGAAATCCATTGTTCTCTAGTGAAAATCTCATTGCTCTCGATTTCGGTCTTTTGGATAACTTCGGTCCCCTAAGTGTGCCAATGAATCGAGTTTCAACATTTTCGATACTAGATGTATACCCGAGCAGAAGAAAATAGCATCATAATATCATAACCTGGTATTGGAATTTCTATATAACAATACCTCATTTTGATCTAAATATGCTTGATATAATAGGTAAAATTGCAAAATATACCAATACTACCAAAATATTGTTCCTTCAACGATAAAAATAACAAATCTTGATATTGTGAATAGCCAACCAATAACTTGCATTGAAAATCACGAAAATAACCAGCTCTGATATTTTTGAATTATTTGATTTATTGAACATTAAACACATAACTGAACTTGTTATAAATAATCAATAACAAACTATTTTCACTTAAAAACGCGTCTTCAATGAGATATATAAAATAAGCTCTAATATCTTATATAGGGGAACTGCTCCATTATTCATCTCAGCCCATATATTCATCTCATACAATATAAAAAAACACAATTGAAAACAAGAAAAAAACGCATATTTTCTTCTTCTGCTAATCCATGGAATAGATTCTTCTTAGTTCACTTCAGATTTCTCATAAAGTATAATCCTCAAAAATTCACTTGAAAGCACAAAATTTGGTATTATAGTCGCGCATCTGCACTCGAAAACTCATTTAATTCAATCATCTACCTCAGAAAACAAAACCCGCGCATTGTTCTATACGGCTACAACAGGACTCGTTCAGCAGCCAACCAAAGTTTTTTTCATCACTATCGGACCACTTTTTATGTTAATCATCAAACAAAATCACTCACTACACTAAGAATACATTAATCTTTGAAATGTTCACCTCAAATTCCCTAAAACAAGCTTGAATTAGCGGAAATATATGAGCTGAATTTCTACAATTCCTTAATTTCAACTGTATGTATTTTCATCTGTTTTCACTGCGTCGAAGAAAATCAAAAGTTGCCAAATCAGTTTCTGTTAATACGAAAAAATCATACTGAAAATGTTGAATTACTCCGACATAGTTGACATAAACCTACAGCACTGTAGTGGTTACCTAGGTTACCAATTTTGCACGTAAACAACTGCAGCGGATATCTACGTCGTGAGATGAATAATTGAGCAGTGATTCAAGTTTTGAGATGGATGTGGAAGCGCTGTGAAAAATGGTTTGTTTTACAAAATTCAGGATAAATCTAGCTAATTTTACAAAATGTACAATGCTAAACGATTCCATAAGAGCACATTAGCATATTTAGTTTATTCGTTCAACGATTATCGTGAAAATTTGGTGTTGATTCCGTGTATTCTTCGTGAATATCGGCTTAATGAGATGAATAATGGAGTAGTTCCCCTATCAAAATTTGACATTCCTTTGATATGCGTGTTGGAAACGTGAATATCTGTCTAATAGCACGATGAAATCTGATAACAAAATATGTTATTCATGAGTTATGATTTTGGCATGCTCTCCTGCTCGGGTATTGATATGTTTGTTAATGTATTAGAAATAGCAGGAGAACCAAGAATGTGAAGCTGCATCATCCGATTCAACGTTTCCACTGTCCCTGCAGTAAAGTACCCATCAATTTTCATGACGGATCCGAAGCCAGTGTGTCGAACAGTTGACATTTTTGCTTGACACCGTATCGAAAAATACTGTTGCCTCTCTTGCAGACTGCGACAGCAGCGTTCAACTGTACGCTTCTCTATTTGAGAGAATCGTGTGACTTAAAGCCAACACGGATGGTTAACGATTCTCTTTTGTGCCGATCTCCAGCCGCTTTGATATCTCGACTGTCGCATTGTGCGAATGACAATAATTGGCAATCATGCGACAGTTTAGCACAGTAATAAGATGGAAAATCAATAATTACTATGTATGTACTGTCGAAAAATATCATCAATCGAGATTTGAATCCCAACTTCTAAACTTTTTCATTCGGAAATAGTTCGCTGTAGCGAAAGTCTCATCCAAATTTAGCATATTTATTCAAAAACAGGACAATAAAAGCATGAACCTTACAAATTCAATTAACGTCCTCGTGCCCTAATAAAAATTGACGCTAAGTGAATTGATTCCACTTCAATTCGTAATAAATGCAATAAATACCACAGACAGCTTCAGTCAATAACACACGAGTCAGAGATTGTCTATACAATGACAACAATATAAAAAGAAGTGAGCGAGAGAATTGTTGTTCATATTAAATTCGTGACAAAAAGCAAGAGATGAAGTAGATCGTATGAAACTTCGGTAGCGGCTACTGTCACGTAGTGTTTCACTCCACAGAGGTAATCACAAAAATCGTGCTATTGTCGTGTGAATACTGTAGCGTACCAGTACATTTCCCTACCCTGTCCGAAGCTATTAGAGTGAGTTTTGAAGAGAGCTTACTGATGCCTTGGTTCTGATGACTGGTACGCTTTCAATTTGTTCGCAATTGATCCTCCAGTCCTTTCGTTTGGATCTTCTCATACTCAGTTAAGGCCTCGATGACTTCTATAAAACTATTCCAATTGTCCCATGGTCAATACATGTTTACATGATAAATATACCGCACTGCATCAAATTTCGAACACCTAAGCTATGATGTAACTTCTTACACTAAAAAATCAACGGAAAATGAACTTTCTTATCGATCTTAAAGGTTTAGCATGTAGGTTATGTTATTGTTGTTGCGTTGAGGTGCTATTTATATAGATTTAAACACGTTTCGTATATGGAAACAAGAAGAATTTAGAAATAGGCTCTGATTCAAACGCCGAACACTTCAACGTAATCGCTAGGAGATAGATAGGCAAACCGTCTGAATACTGACTGTCACTTTTTTCAACGCCTGCTGATTCCCCGGAAGTGGCCCTACAGTAAAGAGCTATACATAACAGCGTGAAGGACATTCCAAGGAACGAAATACAGTCAAACCTCCATGAGTCGATGTTCTAGGAGTCGATATTTTCCTATACTCGATGAAATTTTCAGTCCCTTCAATCGAACTCACTCCCAGTAGTCGATATTTCTATTACTCGATGCCTTCTTCGCTCGATGGTCCCGTATGGTAATTATGCTAGTTGTTTGGTTTCTATGAGCGGATGTTGTTTCCAAATTCCAAGTTCTTCTGACTTGAAAGAGTGAATGGAATCTCAATTCCCGCAGAAGATGAAGAAAACTGAGAAATGAAGGAATACTACTGGAAGCTCTACAGTTAGCAAAAAAAATTGCTTCAACATTATCTAACTAAATTTATGATCCAGCAAGAAATCATTTAATAGCAGAGGCAAATCACTCAAAAGCCTCTCTAATAAGAAATATTATCAGATGCTCACAACTCTTATTTTTCTCATTTTAACATTTGCATTCCATTTTAACATTCTGACACTTGCTATCAAAAAATGTTAGATTTATAGTCTAAAAAATCAACGGATATATAAAAATGCCCTCACTTCTCATACTTATTTTTAACTTTTGCTATCAGAAGGAAAAGTTACTATTACATGGTATATTCTTTCTGCAATTTAACTATCTATAACATTGTCGATTACAGTATTTCAATAAAACATGTCATCTCTTAGTATATTATACTTTACACATTGACATTTTTAAATTTTTTTTTTTCAGAATTGTGATTTTAAATGATCAATCAATATCATGGAATAAAATCTCTATCAATATCAAACAAATTCGCAGCTATATCAGAAACAATCGGTCCGGACCGATTCTCTAGACACTTGTTGTTCTATTAACTCTAGACACTTGTTGCTACTTAAATTGAATAATATCTTGAGTTTAAAATGACAAAAAAAGTGTACACAGCTCTATGCAATCTATTGTATGAATAATTGACGTCTTCAAAAATTTATTCTATGAGTCGATATTTCCTTGAGTCGATGGTCCCTTCGATATCGACTCCTGGAGGTTTCACTGTAGTATATAATATTCGTTCCTTTTATTACACTAACTAGAATAATTCCATGTTTATTGTAAAGTGTTCGAAGTTTGAGATTGTTTGAAGTTTGAATCAAAACGGTAGTTGGCCATTAGCAATTTACATAAAACACGGCAAAGGCGCATAGGATGGATTCGAGGAAGGAGACCCTTTCACTTTAGAAGTGTACAGTTGGTCGTTTTGTGCTTTAATTGAAATCACTTTCTTTTTCACCCTTTACAGGATTTCAGGAGCATAATCTGGCAATTCTGAGCTTAACCCTTTCCCGCTCAGGGTGATTCTAGAGCACCAAGAATTATAATCATCATATCTTGACACAAAATAGTTTGTTGTGCTTACGATTGTTCCATAAACTTTTATATGCTGCCTCAGAGCATCACTGGGCATGTTCTTCAAAATACTACAGTTGGCAGTAATTTTAGTTAGTCTACAAAGTGTTCAGCTTGAATTTTCTCGTGAAGCTATAAATTTTAATGATAAACCTTGTGAGCGTTAGAGGGTTAATTTGGGATTTGCAACAATGAAATTGAGCAATTTTTTTGCACTGAATTTGAAATCATTTCCTTTTCTGGCTTTTAGAAATGATTTGTCGCTAACCAATCAATTAATTAATTTGGTATAATTTTTTAGTTCTTTTCTGAGCGTTACGATCATTCATTGTGGAATAATTTCTTCATTTGGCCTTTTCTTATGTTTAGAAATGGATTTTCATTTTTTTAGTATTTTGTACATGCTTTAGGTCTTTTTTCTGTGAGTTTTAATAAAGAAACCTTTTTTTATTCTTCGGATTGAGCTCCGAAGACTTTTTTTCTGATTAGAAACATGGAATTATTGTATCGTTACTCGAAAATCAAGTTAGAAATTTTTGTTTCGGTCTTTTACTGCCATCAGAAACGTGTTTTTGCTTTTCGTTTGTGTTTAGAAGCATTTTTCAATAAAATCTTCTTGCATGGGCTGGAAGCAGATATCAGAAGGTGCCGCACTCTCAGCCTCGCAACAGTTTATTACACTGTTGCGTGTTGCATATTGTACCGGTGCACATAGGAGTAAATCAAATAGGTAAAAACCTGATCAAAAGTCACGAAAGCAAAAATTTATTAACCATGTTCGGCATTATCTCATTTTGAAGTGTGATGCCTACTAAATCTTTTGACAGCTTATTAACATCCAGAAGTGTTGTTGATCTTTGTTACAGCTGGTTGAAATCGATAAAATTTTAGCTTTTGTTGCATTCAAAGCTTCCGTACCGTTTAATTATTTTCAAAACAATCAAGTGCAACGTAGTGATTCATCATCAAACCAACTATTGAGATTGTCAAAGAAGGTTAGTTCAATCGATTTGTAAACTTAAAAGACTTATAAAATGTCTCGATATTGCCAGGGAATGTTCTAATAAGCACAAAAATTCTGTAAATGAGATTTTTTAAATGTAATATAATATGAAGTAAGTTGAGTATCAATGAGTTTCAATGTAAACAATCAATTGCAAATCAAAGCCTGTATGTTTCTGGTCTGGTGGTTTTAGATCATCCGAACCAATCCGAACTCATGAGTTACATCGTTGTAAAAATCATCGAAAAACTTCAACTTTTCAGCTTCCGGCAGTGTTGTTGCCTTAGTATCAAGAACATACATACCTCTGCCATGTATTGGATGAGTGTTCTGAGGCATTATCAACAGGTTGCTATTGAATTCGGATCCTTTGATTACGAGCTACGAGGCCAAAATCCAAGAAAAACGGTCAAACTTTTTCGTTCGAAGCAATGCAAATGTTGCGAATGAAATGTTCGTACACGGACAATGATAATAATACTAGTGACTCTTCTGATTCTTCTGAGTGCTCAGATTGATTAATAAACAAAACAGTGTTAATCCCGAACCTCACCAATCTAAAAAATAGTTATGTTTCATTCATAAAGGCTCAGTCATATATTATAGAAAAGAAACTACCATTGAATCCGAACTACATCATCAGAAAAGTAACAAATCACTCAAAAGTGGGTTATTACATGAAACTCCTAGTCACAACTATTTATTATATTGTATTTTCGATCCATGATACGTTTACAGTCCAAAAATACTCAAAAATAATTTTGATCAGGTGTGATGTTCTAAGTGCTCCACCGTGCGGTGTGGCTGGTACACAACAAAATTCTGTTTGTGCTGACGTTGACTGGTGGCAGACATAAGAATGGAATAAGCAATGCTGCTAAGAAGTCGAATTAACCGTCTTGCTTAAGATGTTCCAACATTTTGAATAAAGTGTAAAATATTTTCTAAAACGAACGCATTTTCAGCAGAACACGTCGAACCTTTGCATGAAATTGGATTTGGTTTATATATACCGCGGTTTATGCACATTATCTGAAGCGGATTTGGATTACAGCGGCTATTTGATAAAAATCCTTCACTGAAATCTTCCTAATTTGTGTAATAATAAATGTAAATTTCATCTATTTATTGAATATATTTGGCTCCACCTTTTTTCACGTCTGCCATTTCCCCAATTCCACAAACGCAGAGATTTTATTCTGTACGAATGTATGAAACATGAATTTCACTTCGCAATAAAATAACACGTTGTATCGAGCTGCGCTTTAGAAGAAAGACTATCAAATTGTTTTTGTGTCGCATGGAAGCAGATATCAGGAGTGAAACACTCTGAGCCACGCAACAGTACTTCACGCTGTTGCATGTTGCAAACGGCGGCTGCGGTTGAGAGTAAAATTATTTTGTTCTAAATTCGAAATGGCGTTGGGAAGTCTTTTTTAAAAAAAAATCCACAACGAAGTCGATGAATAACAAAAAACAGAATTTAGGTTCCAATATTGATTAAGAAAAACGAGAAAAAACCGACGCACTGTTTGAAGAAAAAAGCGCAATATTGCTGAAAGCGAGAAGTCAAATAGACGCAGACTATCTTTCCAGGGTTAAAAAAAGCGTTTCGGTATTCTCGCTCTCCTGAGTTTAGTTCAGGATCAGTTTCTGCTATTTAGTGGTAATTTTTCGTCCATGTGAGTAAAATTCTTATTTCGGAATTACAATAAGGGATTTGAAGTTTACACTTACACCGGTGTTCAGAAACGTTTTTTTGTTAGCCTCTTTTTAGTTTGCCTTTTGGAAGCATTTTTTCGTTTTCTGAGCTCAAATTGATTCTGTTAAGCGGAATTTTGAACTGTAACTATTCTAATTCCAATTTGCAAATTTATGATTTGGTCTTTTCCTGTTCCAGAAATGTGGTTTAGCCAGCTCAAATCGAAATTAAGTTGGCCTCTTAGGCCTAGGTAAATTATCAAGATAAGCGTCTCTGTGTAAGTTTTAATAACTTTGGCAGTATGAGGTCGAGCCTTGTCATGCAGTAGAATCACCTTTTCGTTTCTCTGTTCGTATTGTGATCGTTTTTCGCGTTTTTCTGAGCCTATAGGTATAATCGCATCAATTGATGCCGATACCATTCCTTGGTGACGGTTTCGTTCGGTTTCAACAGCTTATAGTAAATACTCACTTAAAACACAGCGCAACAACTAGTCTATGACGTAGGAGCATGACCAAGCAGTCCATATGGATTTCCGTGCCTTGGGCTGCGGTAACAGTTTACAGGCGAAAAAACGACACTCAACGTCCCATGGCTTCAAATCACAAGTAATTCAAGTTCCATGTTTTTGAATCATTCCCAAAGCATGTCATCGCTTGAGGAGCTCCGTAGCCGCAAGGTTACAGAGTCCGCTTTGGTAAGCGAGTGGTCGTGGGTTCGAATCTTAGTAGAATCAGGCTATTTGGTTGTCAAAGGACTTCAGCATGGGTTTATTCTCAGGCTCCCCACCACGTACCCTTCCTTCAATCTGAATTCTACAGTACCCCTGTTGACTCTCCTTCAGATAAAAATAAGTCCCTATTATAATAAAACTGGTTTTGAGTAACGTATGAAAGTTCTCTACAGTGAATTGTAATACAGCGATATTGTTAGGATTGACAGAGGCGCTCGGTATAGTAGAGCAGTACGCTTGAAACAGAAGGCTAAAAACTTACACACAAGCACGGATATGAATGATAAGCGTATCACTTACTTCAATAGTGATACTGCCAGTAATGTGATACTGCCAGTAATGTGAAGTGCGGAGTACAAAACACCTAGGCAATATCATAATAGATCTAATCTCTGGTCGCAGTGATGAGTCCACACAGGAAAAAAAGTCATCGCTTGTAGATGGCTTGGCGGGTAACTCCATATACCGAAGCAAGCTGTTGCTGCGTTTGGCATGGATCCTCATCGAGCAATTCTTCCAATTCAGCGTCTTCGAAGGTTTTCCTTTCTCTAAGCGAACAGTCGTTAACATCGAAATTACCGTCTTTATTGCGACGGAACCATTATTGTTTTACTTGAAGCAGCATATCCGTAAACTTTTTTTTTCAACTCTTATTATTTCTGCAGCTTCCGCTTGATAATTGCCCATATATGTCTTGATTGTATAGACTCCCGGTACCGCTGAAGCATCCTTCGGCTGCAGTGACAGTTCGGCGAGATTGGCCAAGGCTTCACAAGACCCTAATAGCCGCGTTTTCTAAGCATTCTATCTTATACATTTTTGATGTCTTGTTTGTGACGAGAAACTGGGTTTTCTGTCCGCAGGTGGACGCTCTCTTCTTTTATAATGGTTTTAACCCTAAGGGTCATCCGCCAGGGTGGACGTTCTTTCATTGTCGCTTTATCGTGAAGTGCTTTACTGAAATCAAACCATTAAAAAATGTCAAGTTTATTTTGACAACATTTCACAGAAGAAAAAGTAAATTCAATTATTTTCGTTCAGTTGACATGAAATCCGAAATAAAGAAAGCAGTTCAACCAAGAAATGCTCCGCAAAGAACTTTTCTATTTCTCATTTAAACGGGAATTTTAAAGTAGAATACTTCTCTCAGGAAGTTCGGCTACATAGGGATGTGAAATGAAAATCTGGAACCGGAAAAAGTGAAAAATATGTCTAATTTCAAATGCCCATAAACCGGTTAGTTTTCGAAGGATTTCCTTCGTCTTGCGACAATCGATTGGAAAATTTTCTAAGGAAATTGCAATTTTACTATTGTACTATTAAAAATTGTCAAGCTTTGTCAGAGCGCAAAATTCGACCTCTGATTGGTCGTCATACGATTGCTTTCCCAAGCACGATCGACAGAATTATAGACCTAGTTAATTGGGAATGCATTAATTGGCCTATATAAGAGCCTGCATCAGTCTAAACCATTCATAGTAGTTTAAGACACGGACCGAGATAGTCTGCACTAAGTAGCAGAGCAGTAACATTGATAGCTGCAGCAACAGGGGCAGTATCATCAGCTGCGGTAGGTGCAGTGGCACCTACTCCATCAAAAATAAGTTTCCTTTGTGTGGCAGCAGCAGCCGTAATGGCAGGGTCAGCTGGTGCAGTGGCGCTCCCTCTAGTAAAAAGCTACCTTCGTAGGTAGCGGGCAGCATCAGTAGTAGGTACATCAGCCAGCACTTCCTCCAGTGAAAAGCTCTGCCATATTTTGGCAACACACAACCTTTTTATGAATGCAAGCTAACGAGACCTGCTGGCTGTGTCTAGTTTTTAGTGTGAAAACAGCTTTCCACTGTTGTCCGTGTAGCTTAAACCCCACTTTCGGGGTATCACAAAGATGTGATAAACATTTCATCAGATATTGAATTGAACAACTATCCTTATAAGGACAACAAATGAATATTTGAAGAGTTAATATTTTCTTGCTTTGCACTGCAATCCAAAGTTGATTATCTTCATCTACATGCATACTCTGACTGTTATTACGTGTTTGCGCCGCTTAGTGTTTGGCTACGGTTATGAAGAACGCGAATGATGGCGTGATGCGATTCGGCAAGACGAAATCTCTTGAAATGTATAGCTCTACTTCGCCGTTAAAAGAGCTGTACATTTGAATCGCATCGCGCCGTCATTCGCGTTCAGCATAACCATAGCCTTCGTTCCGTTTCTGTTCAATGATGTCGCATTAAATATGCATATTACTATTCGGCAGCACTGCAACTTCTTATTTGCGCCAAATTTTAAAAATATTCAATAAACTTCATTCAAAATATCAAACAAAGAGAAATTACAATACTGCTAATGAACGGTCAACGTTTTTTAACTAGAAAAAATGACTGACACGCAAGTAGCCGGGTTATCGCTTTTGTAAAAGTAATCTACTTCAACCTTGCGGTCGTGGCTTTGCACACAACTCTCAACTAGCAGTACTAACGTTTGAGTAATCGGAATATATATATAGTTTCGTAAGCTGTCAGTGGTCACGCACACGCCAAACGCAAGTTACTAAAACTGTCTTCTTTCCTAGCAAACTCTGAACCTGAGGTACACCAAAGTTTGTTTTTTTTTTTATGTGTGGCAACTACAAGTTACCATCGATTGCGTTCAGTCCTCTACACACCTCCTCTCGCCTGATACGAACCTATTGAAGCGTGAGGAAATCAGAGTGAACTGAGTTCTAACTTTCATAGGCACACGTGTTATTATTCGCACATGGCTAAATGTTCTGATCCAGTTGCATCGACAAAAACCGCCAAAAATATAATGCTTCGCTGAAGACAGAGAAAGATGATTTCGGGATGTAAAAGGATTTGGAATTAATCAAATCACTATCAGTTGATATGAACGTCAATCTATAGTAACATATCCAATAAGTCCTGTAACCTCATACAGCTTCATCAAAATTAAGTTGTTAAGTGATGGCATAAGACAGTGCCCGACTATGAAAAAGTCATGTACATCATGGGTTATTTAAAACAAGAGCTCCAACGTAATCCTTTAACTATACTCCGACGTTTAAACTGTATGGTTAAAGCAATAATTCATTTGACGATATGTAAAAATATCACCAATCAAAACGTTGTTAAATAATAAGATATTATGTCATTGCTTTTTAAATACAGATACAGTATAAGCTTACACTATTTGTCATTACATTGAAACATGATGTCAAATTTGATTAACGGTTTTTATTTCAGATGCTTGATATATCGCCATATAGTTTTCGTTTTTTCTAAAATCCATCATAGGTACCAACTATCCTACAAAAACCAAGCATTTGATTTGTTTAAAAAAAAAGGACTAGACAAATTCCAAAATCGACGTAAAAACGCTTAAATTCCGAAATTCGCTTAGAAAACTTAATTTGCTAAAGGTTTTTAACCATTTCTGCTAAATACTTGAAAAACAAATAATAAACTGCAGTGTTATTTTCACCTACGAACTGAGCTGAACATCAAGGAAAAATGTAAAACGAATGATCCTCAGACATTCTAAATAAGCGATTTCAAAATGAAATGCCATTTAAAAAAGCCGCGACAAAAACGACTATTCGGCAAAATCTGCCTAGAATTCGAAATGCGCATAAAAAACGCGTTAATTTCGAACTCTGCGTAAAGAGACCTTAGTGTATTTCCCGTTAAAAACCTTATACACATTCAAGGCTTACACCACACATTTCAGATTTAAAACCAGGAACGAGGGAACGCGGGGGCCAGGCTTTTCATGCGCAAAATTGATAATGTGTGAGGTTATACCGGAGTATCACAGAGTGATTTGAACTGCCCAATAATGATTAGGAGACGTTTCGATTCAGATAAAAAACTGTGTACGAACTTCGATTCAAAACATGTTCTATTTAAACATAATTTTTTCGAGTTTCAGAGTGATTTTATTCATTTTGCTTGAAAATAGTGATAAAGTATAAGTAGACCTATAAGTAATCATGTCAGTCTGAAGAAATATGTGATTTCTTGATTTTATATTGACCGTCGAAGATTATCATGTGCTTAGGTGTACGGATTTCGATCCAGCACGGTACTCGGTAAACAGAACAGGATTGACAAGACATTGATTCTCGTGTCAAAATCTCTATGCTTACTGCGATAGTTACTCGATGTTAATAGAAAAATTCGAATGCTATGATGTTTTCTTTGTCTTCATATTCAATATACCACTTTAACAAATCGCAGCTCTGCTTCTGACCTTTACCAGAATGACCCGTTTGCCCCTGAATATATTAAAGCTTTTGAAATAGCTTAAACAGCGACAAAGCAATGCTTTCGTCGTCTGTGCCGTGTCTTTTTTAGATGTTCCAATACTTAGTGTTTTACAACCCGAATCGTAAAATACACCCTCGCATATTTTGCATTCGTTCCTAATAAAGCCCTATCCGGAAGGTTCTTGAGGTGAAATTACCCACCACCGCACCAGTGGAGCCCTCGGAGGAACGGTACAGTGCGCGTTTAATTTTACCTTTCCGTTCTCACAGCCCAGCCATGATTCCTCTAGGTTGTACCCTTCCAGGGGGCTGATTTGCGTTCATTAAACAAAATAACACCTTGAACTTTAACGGTTTCCATGGCAATCACAGAGGGCATACGTACAGCGAATGGTGGTATTCCCGGTCTGCCAAAAACTAGAAAAAATAAAAACAGCGAGAAACGGTACCGCAAGAACAAATCTAGGTAATGTAGGTACGTACCTGCGCACACTATAATCACAAAAATTTTCGAGGTTAATCCAATTACAGTTCCGATGATAGTGGTTATATTCGCACCGGGTCCAGCGCATTTCAAATGTCATCCTGGATGATGATGACGACGAAAAAGATTATGGTTATTCTAAGCGATGCGATGATGGCAAGTTAGTGCATGACCTACTGCCATTACCGCGCTAGGTAGAGAGACATAGGAAAAAGTAGGCTGTGCATGGCTGACCGGTCACGGAGGTGTGATAGGTGAAAAAATAATAATGAAAAAAAAAAAAATGAAAAATAAAACAATCCCGCTGCCACCTTTGAGATGGCCCCGAAGGTGAGGTGCTTCTCTGTAAGGAATGCAATGACGACGACGACGACTAAGGCGACGTCGACCGACGGTAAGAAGGGTAGCTCTAACAACTCGCACAAACAAAGAAGCAGTTGAACAAAACAGACTGATAAACAACAGCCGCCGTACCGGCGGAGAGGGGGCAAAAGTATAACAAACAAAAAAGCTCAATCAAACGAGAAGACGAAAGAAGAATTATCGAAAGAGATGCTGCTGGCAGCCAGCGGCTTCGGCCAGATTTGGGTTCGTGTTCGATTATTCGGTTTATGATTATCAGAAACACCACTTTCGGCTCAGCCCCGTGGGTAATGAAATATTAGAATGTATAGTCAATGTAGCGGTTTTTTCGTTGTTGGGGGAGCGACCTGGATTTCGGGTTTTGCTGCTATTGCTGCTTCTGAATGGGAAAATTCATTCGTCATTATCAAGCGGATTGTTGCACAGCCGCCGCCAAGGTTCGATTAGGGTGAGCG
The DNA here is from genome assembly GCF_029784165.1 of Wyeomyia smithii. Classification (NCBI taxonomy): domain Eukaryota; kingdom Metazoa; phylum Arthropoda; class Insecta; order Diptera; family Culicidae; genus Wyeomyia; species Wyeomyia smithii. The sequence continues at coordinate 26,807,091 of NC_073696.1, read as the reverse complement.
ACCGAAAGTTTCTCTCGATAGGGAAAAAAAACAACCGTGAACAAATCGATAGGGGCAGAAAAATCTCACCGCTTAAATCATTGCAGTTCGCGTCCTCCAGAAAATCACCGCCGTATGAAATGTAGGCCATCATTACGGTTCCCGATCGGTTCGTTCCAGGTTCCGAACGTTAGCTCCGCATAGCACACAAAAACATTCCTTTCGAAACGAAGAAGGCCTTCAGCCGAAAAGACTTGAACGCTATCCGGCGACAAACCCGCGGAGTCACCGCGATCGGGCTTCTCGTTTCTCTTCCGTCGGCCGTGACATCTCCTGGCCTGCCCTCTGGTTCGGGCCCTAGCTATGGCCGGCCGGCCGGCTCGGGCGTTATTGGTGATATAGTGGCAAAGCGGAGACATAACTCATTCGGACCGATGGAACGCAGCGAAAAAAGGGCTACCTTCATCGGGAAAAAGGTCAACATTCGATATAATATGTTTTGAATTTTTAGCATAATTTAATTCTACGAGAAATCAACCCACAAAATCTTTCACTCCTCGCCGCGACTTTCGTTCCTCACAGTCTCGAAAAAAAAGAGAGGGAAAAAAGTCGGTACTGGAGTGACGCATATGTTTGCTTCGCGGTCACAGCTATCGGGCCCCGAATACCCCGAATAAGAGATACACGGGGAGACTGAGACACCCCGGAGAAAGAGCAAGTCAGCTCACGAGGAAGAGCCCATAAAATATTACACTGACATTTGTTATTTACTGTCTGGGATTAAATATTTTATTTATAACTCTCAGCAGCTTCGTTTCGTTCTTCCCGTGCGCGCCAGCCCCTTTTCTACTAGGCCGTCTCGCCTCGGAACCAGCGGGATTCGTTGGACACAGCCTTCCGACAACCGGTACCAACCGAAACGTTTCGTTCGTTACGTTTATAAGTTCGACTGTTGGCCTATACCTGCCTCCTATCTTCATCATATACACATTTTTTATCTGGTTATTTCGCGCTTTGAATTCGGAAGGGCATCGCGAGCGGATCGATGGCTCCCTCCCAGCTGCTGTTGCTGGCTGGCTGCTGGTGTACTACTCCAATTCATTCGCGCTCATTTCCATTTTTCTCCATTTCGATTTACCGCGTGCTGACTGATGTGTGTTGTGTTGTTGCGTTGTGCCCGTGGTGGACCTCTATACTAAAGAGGCGCGGATGGACGCGTGGTCCGGAATGCAACATGACAGATTTTTTTCTCCTCACGCTGTTTCGATCGTCTAGCGGAGACCTTTGCGAGTATCGCGAAGCAACTGCCGAGAAGGCGTCCAGAAGGACGCTGAGATTTACTGTCGTACTTATTTCGCTGGTTTGTTCTCCTAGATGCAATAAACGAAATAGTGTCATGGGGAAAATTGTATCACAAAACCGTGAAATTATGAGTTAGGAAGTAAATAGGCTTCTTGTTGTATTTTAATTCTGACTAACTTTCTGCTTTGCATGGAGAGGCTGGTTGAACTGGAAATGAAAAGTTTTTAGCTTAAGTGGGTGATCGGAATATTTTTTCCGGACATAAATATTTTCCGGCGCCTTCTCAAATACTAAGCCTCGTAATAACATTTTTATTTATTCAAAGATTAAATATAATTCTAAAAGACACGCAAAAATCGGATGATAAACAAGAAAATTTACATAGTTATAAACAAAAATGTTTTAATAAATTAGTTAAATTTGCATGCAAGATATAAGCTAAGGTTCTTGGATGCTTAAAAAATACATAACTGAATTAGTTCAACAGGGAATCAGACGATTTTTCCTGTATACTTCACGAAAATCAGATTCCAATGTACTCCATTTTAACCTAAACCACGTGGTCATAAACAGGGGGACGGGGGGGGGGGGAAGACCACGAAAGACCACGCACGGGGGTGGGTTAACGAAATGACTACGTGGTCTTTTTTCCAGACTTATAATTTATTGTTGCCACCAAGTCAAGAATCAAGCTTTTGCATTTTAGGAATAACGAAAGTACTGAAAGAATAATAATAATAATGTAAAAATTTAAGTGAATTTTTAGCACTTGACAAATGAAAAGACCACGTGGTTGAAGTCGCAAGAGGGGGGGGGGAAGGTTTGACCAAAAGACCACGAAAAACCACGGGGGGGTACGGGGGGTATAAAAAGTGATCAAAACATGACCACGTGGTTTAGGAACGGCCCCTTACGCGCTATTTAAAACACCGAATTCATGTGTCGTTTGTTTTTAATTATTTTTTTTGCGTCGTGACTTGAATCGATTTAAAGCGTAGAACTCGTTTCTCCCTTCCAGGTCCGTTTGGGAGAATCAGGACTTCCTACTGATGTCTTGCAGCATCCCGCTTCGAAAGAATTTTTTTTAATTTTTTTTTGTTAGATCTTTTCGCGTTCAGTCAACATCACCTGCGATGCGAAATATAATCTTCAAATAGCACAAACTCTATCCATCAAAAAAAAAATTTAGTTGGGGGTCTTGAATCTTGAAGTTAATTCTGGAATTTTATTTCAATAATAAATTAAAAAGCATACTTTTTATGTAAATAAAGTTTGCAATAATTTTGTCGAGTAAAGTTAGAGGTTCAAGTGAAAGATTTTGTTTGTGCCGTGTCGAAAAAACGATAAATAAAGAAAAAGAAAAAGAAAAAAAAAGATTTTCAAATTGGATCGATTTCATCAGAGTTTTTGAGAATTAGCGATTAAATACCAGTGCGGCCAAAACCGGTGCTTCCATCCTCCATAAAGGCTGCATTAGCGGTTTGCTAACTGTTTATTTATGTGTAACAAAAATGGAGAATTTTTCAACTCTGTGAAATTGCTTTGAAGCACAATTTGGAATAGTTTTTATCGCAAAGAAATCGACAAAATTCACGGTTTCGATGTATTCAAGATATTTCAAACCCGGTTTTGTTCATGGGACACTTTCAACTTGCATTTCGTACTATAACAAACTGAAAGTGGGATAGGAATTATCAAATATCAGATTCCAACAATCAGATATTTAAAAAAAGAAATGTAAAACGCGATAATAGTCATCCGTAGTGTAATTCACCAGATAATCATGAGAGTGTGGTTTGAGGAAGCCACCTACAGACTGGTTGAAAAGAATCATATGAACAGTCGACTGACAACTAAAAATTGAGATTTTTTTTGAAGTGCTTATTAGGGTGGGACAAAAAAATGTCAGCTCCAATGCACTTTTTGTGTTCCTTGTATGTTTCATCAACACTTTTGCTGATGTTGCAAACTTAGTTACAGATGAGAAACAGCTTTATTCTACCAGAAATCGATTCTAATCACGTGGAAGAGTTTGCAACAGCAGCATGGTGTGGTGATATTGCTAGAAAAATTCAATGTTGAGCCGTTCATCAGATATTTGACCAGTTTCAGATAAACAATATTCTTGCAAGACTTTTTCCCAGGGAAATTTCTTACCAATATCATTTGTTGATATATTTTTAGGAACCAACTGGACATTTATGGAGAATAAATTTTGAAAAAGTGGATTTTTCCATACAAAATTCAAAAAATCGGGCGCAAAAATATAGTTTCACCGATCGATCTGAAAATTTACACAGTTCACAGTAGCACTCATAACTAACAAACAAAAACACAAACGTTCCTGAACAATCACTCGACTCCATTTGTACCCCAAATCCGCATCACAACAAATCTACCGCAGTGTCGCTCAATCGAAGATTTCTTCGGGATTTTGAGTTCCTTAGTGTACAAAAATAACTGGAGAGCAAAAAACATCACTCTGGGCTTTTCTCAAATATTCATTAATTTTTTCTGGTAATAATGAATGGATTTTCGAGTACAATGAATCAGTTTTTGTTCTAGTACATCCAATTTTTTCTGACAGCCAAATTTTTAGTTGTCACCCGTTTAGAAGAGACTCCTCAATACTGCATATAAAGTTCTCTCCCGCATCTTGTTTAATATACTGGATCCGTTGCAGGGAGCTGTTGGTGAATACCAATGTAGTTTTCGAGCGAGATGATCTACAACGGATCAGATGATCACCTTGAAACAGATCATCGACAAGTTTCGAGAATACCACTTGCAGACACATCATCTGTTGATATACTTCCAGACGGCGTACGATTCAGTGAAACACATCGATCCGTGAGAGATTATGCTCGAACGATGTCTCAACATAGCTGACTTAGGCTGATGTGTGCGAGTCTTGACGGTTTCACATCAAGCGTCAGGATAGCGGACGAATTTTCGGATGCGTTTGTGACGTTTTATGGTCTGGAGCAAGGGGACGAACTTCGATGTCTTGACTTTCGAAGTGTTTGATGAAATAAAATTTTGGTACACTCGTGAACAAAGTGACTCGCGAGGTACAGAGACGGATTGTGGCAGTGAACAGAGCTTATCACGGAATGCATAGCCAGCATAGGTTCCGCAACCTACAGATCTGCACATCTTTGCGCTCTACAGGACGCTGATCATCCAGGTGTCTCTCTACGGACATGAATCGTGGACGTAGAAGGAAGCTGATTGGCGAGCGTAGAATTCTTCGACCAAAACTCGGTGACAAACCAGAAAATATATGCTACGTAGCATATATGGCGAATGAGCGACCGGTAAAGATAATATTCAGCAGATACCCAAATAGAGGCCGATGATTTTAATAGTAGACATAATTCGAAATTGAGATTTTGAAATGCATACTATAATAAGCTTTAGAATTAGAAATGACCCGAAATTACAAATCCGGTTTTTAGAGAAAATTCCAGGAGCGTGAACAAAATATGAAAACGAAAAATTTGTGATCAATGTTGGGCGCTCAAGGTTTGCAAATCAAACATCAATCAGCTGCTTTAGCCGAATATTTTTACGCATAAGCTTCTTCCTTCCGTTCGATGTCGCGTTTTATTTCGGTCTTCCCTTATTCTTTTACCCCCTGTTTCTGAGGCGTATTCGACTGTAGGATGGCCAAATTTCACCCAATACGAATAGTCGCAATAATGTCCAGGGCAGACTTGGTAAAGCACGCACCGCACTAGGAGCGGAACGCAAATTGAGCTCTTGCTTGCTAGGTAACACGCACTCAAGCTAGCTGCTTCGGTCGCCGACTCGGCTCGTGAAGAATAAGAGAATAGCACCAAACAGGTGATATCTCTTCGTTGGTGTTTTTATAAAGTTACATGGAGCGCGCGGTGTAGCCCCGATCCATTTTTGCTTGCTTTTTTGCTTTGTGGCATCTCCGCCTCCTTGTACTCTGATTCTCCTTGCTACACTGAAGTAATCTCACCTGTTCATATCATATGAGAGTGTTATAAATTTGCACTATTGGAACTTCCAATCAAAACGATGTGATCGAAAATGTGTCATGTATTCTTCATAGGATCGTCTGATAGACTCACATTACTACCAAGCTTTTAAAATAGATAAGAAAACCCTTTAAAAACTAAACAACATATAATCCATTAGACTCATTGGAAATGCCATAATTTATATCTTGACATACAATAACAATTTCATAGGAAAATCTCATGCATTCCTTGTTATTATCCTATAGAAATAACTCCACTAAAGGGACTGTTTCTTTCATATGATATGTACATGGAAACAAATCGAAGTGTTTGTTTATGAAAGATACAAGAATTTATTATAAAAATAATATTTATTTTAACAAATTTGTACTTGGTTGTTGACTTTAAAACGGCAATCCTTTAAATTAAGGCAAAAATGAATTACGTCGGTCAGTGGCGGTCACAACTTTTGATTGATTTCACTACCGACTTCCTGACAAATGAATAATAAAAAAGAAATAACCGGTTCAACGTTAGCCACTTGATCCCAGTTCCAATGGTCTGTTCGTTGTTTGCCCTACGATTTGATAAGTGCCAATTTCTTCGGTGTGATCTATAGTTGTGAATATCTATGTAAGTTTAAACTCAAATGATGTATAGAAAAACAACTTACCCATTGGAGATAAACAAATATCCTTCCAATCGCCCAAAAAGACGCCGTCTGTTCGTGGTGTAGCCATTTTGAATAACTATCTGGATTATTCGATACCAAATCCAAACGTCAAAACAAAACTTCACAAGTAAACTGACAAGAAGTCCACAGTCACGGAGACGTGTGTTTTTGATTGGGTTTATCAATAAGATTTATATGTTGGTTTCGAAACATGGCGGTTTTATATATCTACTTTATAAATTGTATTCCGCAATATTGCCGGTAAATTTAAATTTTTGCGACACATGTCAGACGTAAATGAATATCAAATAAAATGGATGTGAAAATCCGATAATAATTATTTCATTGTGCGATTCGTAAAAATTATTGTATCACATTTAATTTACAAATGGATTTCTAATGGAATCATATAAAATTAAGAGATCTTTTGGTACGTTAAATTCAATGGACAAATTTAATAGAGAATATTGTCGACACGTTGAGCTAGCGCACAGTGAGCGCTGACGACGTTTGCGGGTGAATGGGTGACTATATATGTGTGTTGTTTTTAAAATTAAATGACTTGAATTTAACGAAATGAAATTTAATGATGTTCAATGAAATAAGCAGCAAAATAATGCTCTGTTTAACAACACCGGTGTAGCCAAGGATACAAAAAGGGTTCAAGTGATGACTGATCAGTATTCTAAACTGATTTTCTATTTCTTTTTATAGTTTGAAAAGAACATGCGGTGAAAACTTTTTATTGCAACAGCTGAAATTACTTGGCTTTGTTTGTTTCGTTGTCACATTTGATATTTTTTCACACGTGTACTGTCCACAGGCGCAAACAAGACTAACTTACTTCTTTTGGAAAAATGAAGAAAGAATAAAGGTAAGGTGTTCTACGAGGTGTTGCTCTTTAAATATAGAAATCTTGATATACGGTTAAGAACCGAAGCGCATTACACAGTTTTAAAGAAACCATACGTTTCGGTGAATATTTCCTCTAATATGAGGTTTAAATTGTTTTATACCTAAGCCTTCAGCCAAAGAATACAGTAGAGAATGATCAAGACACTATTTTGATACTTTCCGTCGTTTCAGGAAGCATAATCATCAATTATCAACTCACAACACGAGTTCATATTTCAAAAAATATTACAAAATTCATATTCGAATTTGGTAAAGCCCGCACAGCATCTCGAGCAAAGCTTGATTGTAGCTCTGCTTCATAACCCACACGCACTAGGGCTAGGTGCTTTAATTTTCACCTGTTAGTTATTAAATTATTGACAACAATAACAATATCGCACGCTAGCCTGGGGGGCTAATGCGGTCTCGATCAACTAGATTAGTTGAGAGAATACGTTATCGATATTGTTTTCGGCACATTTTGCATGTTGTAGGATAAGTACAACGATACACCGTGCCCCAGTGCTGAGTCGAGAAAATTTTCAGCTCGAAAAGACCCTCGACCTGATCGGGAATCGAACCCGACGCTAACCACAGAACCACGGGGACCACACATCAAATTATTGAATGAACCATATATACATATCAGGTGATTATCGATTTCCAACTATTTTAAGTACTAAAATTAAAATGTTCGAATGTACAACGCAAATAAAAACAAAATAATAAGGAGCGCATTTTATTACTTTTATTACTTTTTATTTCATTTACTAGTTGAATATGCTGCTTATGTTGAACAGAAGGATAGTTTTCGTAAAACAAATGCAAATATGTCCTGTATTTTCGAAGAAATAAAGTTATTTAAATACATTTGAGGGACATTACAAATTCATTAGTTATTTTGCCACCAACGGATTTTTCGAAAAACCTTATAAGAAATTTTAAACCCAATGTACATACGCATATTGCAATACAGATCGGACTCGATTATCTGGAGGCACAATCATCCGGAGGCTCGATTATCCGGGGTTCGATTATGCGGAGAGAATGGCTTGATTATCTCGAGTTGTTATTTTTCTCCGATTTCGGATTTTGTTGACTATTCTACCTAGAAATACCAACTTTGATTCAGTATTTTGTGTTATATGCTGCGTAGTCAATTCAATGATGCAAAAAGGGGAGGAGCAAGATTGATTTTGGTTCAAGTTATTATTATTGAATTTCCACTATTTTGACGGTCACCGTACCCGTCGCATGGATGGGTTGCTTCTGAATAAATCTTAGTCGCTTTCTCTGATCCGCAGCTTATCTAGCCGCAACGCTTATATAATTACCAATAAGAGACATATAAAAAGGGTATCAAGGTGTTTTAGCGGCTTCATGTTTCCTTCATAATTATTCTGGAACTTCTTTCGGAATCTGGTGGCCGATTACGATGAAGTTTATTAGAATATGAAGGCAGCTATACCTTTAAAACTAAATATGTTGCGTATAAATCCGTTCAGTCATCTCCGAGATAAATGAACTCAAATAAACTGAAAGTGGTTTATATGATAAACATCGACATCGACCATTAGACCATTTCTAAATATTTATGTCGGCACATTTACACTTATTTTTATTAGCAATCTAGCTGTTCTTGACAAGCGAAGATAGTAAAAAAAATCAAAATAAATAAACGGTTCTATTATCCGGAGTAATTGAGTCCGGGTAATTGAGTCCGACCAGTACATACATTCAGAGTTGCGATTTATCATCAATCCAGCTACTCATGTGTTAATTCTGATTTTAAAAGCGAGACATAATAAGATATATTTTATTTGATTCAATCTCCATTAATGAATATTCTTTGATATGATAAAAAATTTTCATACTAATCAAATTATAATAATATCCACCTTGGGATCGGTAACGAAAATGAATTGAAGGCTTAAACGGAAGAGAAAAGTGCTTCCAAACAACTTGCACATAAGCTAATAGCCGAATTGAAAAACACATGTTTGCCATCACAATGCTACCGGCTCAGTCAATGTAATGCAAATAAAAAAAACAACGCTAATCTACTTATATCGCTAAAACTATTAATTTATCAAATCTCAAATATCATCAAATTGATTAACGTTTATAACAACAGCTTTTGATTAATGAAAGCTTTATGATCTTGATTACAAATAGCACAGACGAAATGTAGTAAGCTCACGATCCGTAACGAAGGTAAATGATATCACTCGTATTGCATTCATTGTTATAAATCAATAGATTAATTTTTTCATGCGAGTAAATATCACGCTGTTGAAATGATAATATTATTTTGGATAAATCAGTGTCGGTACTGTAAGCAGTCGTATACTTGTTTACTAAAAAGCATAAACCACGCATCATCCAAGTTGGCGGATTGCAAGAGCAAGACATGTTTGCCATTTATTAGAAGCCACATCAAATTAGAATTACATCAAAACGAATAACGGCAATGCAAAATAATGTTCAACTACATAAGCAAACACTCAGCCATCATCCCTCCCTGCTCATCAATCCATAGCAGCACTGCAGCAGAGTAAACATCGAATGCCGTGCGCGAGCGGCCTCAGTCCAGCCGACCTGACGCACTGGCGGTTCAAAACAGAACGAAAAAGATAAAACGTTCAATGTGTATGTGCCTCCCGGTGACGAACGAAAGGTTACGGCACTGCATTCGTAGCTTCTTAGCTCTTGCGCCGAGCTGGGGCTTGCCGCGAATGTCGCATGAAAAGATAATACGCTCGTGGTGATGGGTGCCTAGAATTTGGCGATGTCACCGAGCGGCTCGGAGCGGTGCTTTTACCAAGTCTGGTCCAGGGCCGATAATCGACTCCAGATACCATCAAATATGAATATTTTCGGAGGTGAGATGATGCTTGAAGCCGACTAGACTCCAAAAACCATTTAGAAATCCAAGATGATGGCTTGTGGTTCTTGAAAAGCAATCTGAAATAGCCGAATATCAGCCAACATAAAAATTCCGATGTTGGGGGATGATATCCAAAGGTTGACAATCAACCTCAGACACTATTTTGAAATCCATCATGGTGATATTTAACCATATCAGACTGCTTTTCACAAACCGGTCGTCAACATTTGGATTTCTCAATGGTGTCTGAAGTTGAGTAGGTTTTTTAAGCATCATCACAGTTCCTGAAATATCCATATACGATGGTCAAGGATGGAAAAACTCGTATCACATAACAATCATTCGGGTATCATTTCTGAACGTGCTATTTATAAGCTTTCAATCGTAGCAAACCATCGCTATTAAAAGTTACACATTCTCAAGCTTGCAAGAGACAACTTAGAGCAAAAAAAATATATGGTAGCTTTCTTTGATGATTTTGTTTCAGTATTGCCTGCTTTAGGCGGAGCGAGCAACATATAGCGAGTGTTTCACGAAAGAATCGTAAACGATTGCACTCAAGCGATCACAACGATTCTTTCAAATGTTGGTTGCTCGTAGGCGGAATTCGGCTACTCCACGTCGTGCTTTTACCGCGATATACCACGATGATTCTTGGTGATTTCAAATATCACATGCTAATGCATCATGCCACAATTTCCGTTAGCATTGATGATACCTGCTTGCTCCGGCAAGCAAACAATTGAACGCAATCTAACGTTCATTTGGATTCATAATTTTGTATCACTGGCGATAATATCTCAAAGCTTCTCGCGATAATGTTGAATGCAAGTGAACTTGGATACAATAAATACTATCGTGTTTGAATCATTCAGTCTCCTTCTATGGTATTCGGAACTCTTAAAAGCGAAAAACAATCATCAGCGTTTCTATGGAAAACTTGTACGCGAGTGGAAATAGTTGAACGATAACTGATAAATCAAAGAACACATTTGCATGAAATATTGCTAGTGAGTGAACTTTTCCATGCTTGACGATGGTATTTTCGATTTCTGGAAAACAGTGGGAAATGGCCTTGAATGACCAGATTCTGCCCAATGGGGGCATTTCCTGAACCGACCAGAAATCCAGGACGCAATTCCAGATGCCATTTTCTAATCCAATATAGCGATTTCGGGAAAATAGCCATAAATGGCCAAATATTTCCCAATGGAGATATCTTTTTAAAGGGGATGGTGCCCAGGAGCCTAAAATCAACTATGGATGACGTTTCAAGTTCAATTACACTCCAGTATATATATTTTTGGAACCGGGTTGATGCACTGTAGCCCGTCTCCAGATACTGTTTAGAAATTTAAAATGTTGACGTTCGATTTCTGAACACAACAGTCTGAAATGGTCAAATATCATCCACTATTAATTGCAAAAGCCAGGACTCGTCTCCAGACGCCATTTTTGAGCATTTTAATATAACAAGTGATTTTCTATTTTGAAACCTTTTTCTCCGAGGATCGCTTATTAATGACTTTTGTTTTTTGCTATTCTACCTGTTGTGTCTTTTATAATTCTAGCTAGTTCTCATACCATCAAACGGTTCTATTTTTTGTTATGTTTTTATGCGTGATTATATCAAAAACTCAAATTAGAAAAAATGAAGATTATAGCTTTGTGAGTTTGGGTGTCACTAGCTGCCTCGAAAGTGCATCGAAAGCCCGCAGAGTAACTGCACGCCGGGTTCGTCGTTTCTCCGTTTACTCGTAGAAAAACTCCATTGAATTCTCTGAAGACTTTACGCACTTCCGTGGCGGCTAGAGACACGAAAATTCACAGGAACGGTTAACAAGCTGAAACCTTTAACTTTTTTTCCAGTTTAAGCTCTACGGTTTTAAACTTTTGAGATCATGGCGGTACAACACGAAAAAATTGTAAATTTAACTTTCAATATTCTGCCTCTGGGAATTATATCTTACGTGATGTTTACTATCCGCTATCTGACTTTTAACCCTGGAAAGATCGACCAGTGTGACAAAATTTAAAAAAAAATGCAAAATGGAAGAGAAGGCAAAACAGTACCGGTCATCTCGTGACTGATTTCACTCGTATATCTAGCGGCTGTTGAGGAGTACTTGGTAGCTGAAAAAGTGTCAAAAAAGGCTGAAAATTTTGCCTGAAATAACTGGAAAACAATATTCATCGGCAACTGGCACCTTTTGGTGCCCCAAAACTATATATTCGAAGAGTGCATTTGAATTTTTTCTTACAAAACGTTGCTGATAGCGGCAAAAGCCATGCAAATAAGCTTGTAATCGAGTTCTCGCTTTTTTCTTAGTGTTAATTTTTCGACCGCATCCGGTGCAGTTTTCAAAAATGTTTTACTTTCTTTGCCATTTCCTATTCTGCTGCGCTCCGCCCTCTTTCTAAGTAACTGACGAAACCTTGGTATAAATGGTACCATTCAAACATTTTACCATCATTTTCATTCCAAGACCGTACCGGTGACATACGGAGATTTTTGTATAACGGTTTCACGATAATGGGTGACAACTAAAAATCTGGATTTTTTGGGACTCTTTTACTCCACAACAAACACGCTCAGAGAGAAATTATAATATGTATATGAAAGCTCTATCTCTCCTCTTAACGACAGTGTTTTTTGTTTTGTTTCTGCATGCTCAGTTCTGTTCAAAATGACATCCAAACAAGGAGCATTCCGCTAGTGCGTTGTACAGTTAGCTATGAACTGCACAACAATTTTGGCAGAAGTTCACGGTAAATATTTTTGAAAGCAAATATCTTTTGGTTTTCATTGTGTATGGTTTCCTGCAAACCTCAACTATAATCCGCCAGGAAGGTAGTGTAAGATCGGCCACAGTAGTGGATAGAGAAGGACTTCTTCCCTTCTGTCAAAATCATAGTTCAAACCTAGTGAATGTTTGAACAGAATTATGATTTCATTTCTTACAAAAGACCATACCGATGAAAAGTAAATGTTCTGGCCATAAAAAATATCATCACATTACGTCGAAAAAACGCAAACGTTCCTGAACCACCACTCGACTCCATTTGTACCCCAAATACGCAACCCAACGAATCCACCTCAGTGCCGTACAATCGAATATTTCTTCTGGATTTTGAGTTCCTTCGGTGTAAGAATGAGAAGAGATTAACGAATTGCGAACAGTTGATCGGTAGAATCAAGAGATGCATTCGAAAGGCGGACTTGAAGGCTGTACAACGCTCTTGTTTCGGCATCATAAGAATGCTTCGTCGGGAGGCCGGTAACGGACCATTCTCAAATGTTCAATATTTTTTGTTGGTTCACCATGAATGTATCTTCATGAGAAATAAATCAGTTTCTCTTTAAGTTCATCCACTTTTTTTGACAGCAGTACAAAAAAAATCCAAACATCTCAATCCTCGCAATGTCTCGTCATATGAAATTCCCAGAATCGTGCGAAGGATCGGCAGAAAACGATTTCTCCGAAGCATCGAAATATGGAAAATACCGTAGTCCCACGTTATTCGGTCGTGCCTTGAATACCACCCTCCAACTATTTTGAAAATCGAGAACGGATTTACAGTATTTGAAAAAGTAGAGGACAATGTCACTCAAACTAAGGAGTTAAATTTACGCAGACTATCTTTCTAGGGTTAAAGTATTGTTCTATTCTGGGCAGTTTTAACTTTTTTAGGGTTGGTTTTTAGTGGATCTCCTCCACGCATCTTGCAAGGTTTTCTTTTTATTTTGACAATGACAATCCTGCACATTAATTATGGATATTTGTGCTCTTCGTGATTTGGCATTTTGCTGCAAGAGAAACTTTCGTAATTTTGTAGGCATTCAAATCGTATATTGTAATTATACGGTTACCAAAAAAAAAAGCCTGAAGCTGCCATCCGTGCATACTTAAAAACGTTAGAATGCGAGCGAGAAAATTTTTGAGACAGAGAAATAAAAAAAAGTTGTTTGGTGCGAACTCGAACGCGAAATAAATAATATTAGGTTCTCAAGGCAAAATTCTTTTTTACCGAATTGTTCTGAATTTTCCCTAATAACTCTAGGTTTTTCATGTTATTCAAGGTACTACCCTGTAGTATAATCAACGAAGAAGTGTTTCTTATAGAAAATATTAAAATAGGCATATTGGCGATTCAAATTTTTAAGGTTTAATGAGGTTCGTGTTTCAAAACAGCACAGTGGGGCGACTTCATACAAAGGCTGGCCAAGTAAAAAAAGTGTCGATAAGTGCGACAAAAAATTTCTTCCTTACGTTTCTATATATAGAATTATATGATCTTTGACCACAACTAGTGCCACTGGGCGTCCTCTTCATTGAAAAAATTACGTAATTTATGGACGCCCCCTCGAATTAAACAAATTTTGCCTAAATATATATATTTTTTTAATATATTCAAACAACATGACTGATACAAACTAATTACAAATTGAAAAAATCATCATCATCATCATCCGCTGTGATTGCTGAAATCTCCTGTTGAATTGTTTCCAGAAAATTTGAAATTAATTATACTTATCAGCAGGAAAATTTTTTTTCGCTGCAATTTTCATTCCTTCTAGTGATTTTTAATGTTTCATTGTTACATATATATGTTGTCTTTCTAATCCGGTTTTTATGGTTGAAAGAGGACATTTAAATACATGTATAAAATCATGAATTGACAACTTACTAGACATTAAATTAGGTGTTGCCGATGAAGTTGCAGGCTCTAGAATATAATTTAACGAATTTATGAAACCAAGACGCTGGAATCACATAACGTTCTTAATTGATACGAAAAGATACGACAGGCGACGAATGTTCTTTGTTTTTTCTTATACAGCAAACTGTGTGCTTTACTTTCGTATGCAAACGAGTGCGAAGCAAAAGCAATCTGCAAACGGGCTATTGTTAGCCGGAGTTCGATGGTATGGATTTGCTGCTAGGATTTGACACTTCAATCAGTTTAGCGAATTTCATGATCATAAATTGAAAAGGGCTGAATGTTTTCAATATTGTTTTGAATATGCAGAAAGTTTAAAAATAAATTTGCTTGACATAATTAAGATTTCATAAATATTTGTTTACTGTTTTATTTTTAACACGTATTTTTATAGCTTTTTATTGATAAATTTTGTGACTTTAGTTATGGTTATAATTATTTTTGGATGAAATTTCAACTTAAAAAAATGAAAAAATCTGCTATCGCTTTTTTCACTAAAGTGACAATTTGCGCAGTTTTGCGCTACGGCGGACAGTATGCATTTGAAAGCTTACGTTTTTACCTAAATTTTGAATGTAGTCGCAACCGTGGCAAACTGCGGCAACTAAACTTTTAGGCTACAAAAAACATTTGAAAACATTTTAATTTTTTTTTTGACGTGGGACTACGTCTTTGTTTTCTATACTGGGATGCATTCTGTAAAATAGGAAACGAAACTGGCAAATGTAACGTCAGATTTCAAACGATAATAACAGCTTAACCACATGATGGATAACAATAGCCAATATATTGTTGGATAGATAAAACGTGTAACAATTTCATACTGCGCTAGTCATCATTATTATTTCACTACTCAACGGTGAAAATTGATAAAAAATTACAAGAAAATTTACGCGAACAATGAACCAATCACACGCGATCATTCCTAGCACAGACGATGTGAGTGGACACCAACCATTCCCTATGATATTTTCTGTTTCAATATTATTTAAAAAAAATGGACAGAGTTTTTCCGTCCCAACAGGTCGATTTAAGTTTGCTTCCATGAACTTAGACTAATTTGAAATCTCGAAGGTAAAGATCTTTCGAAAAGTTTTGAAACAAACCTTTTACTTGAACAATTTCTAAACCTGCTGCAAGAGCATAATAAAAACTGATGTCTTGAAAGAAAACATGCTGGTGAAACCAACAATACTGTACAGTATAATATACATATTATGTGGAGCAGAGTACCGCTGGTCTCTCGTCGTCTATCATTGCAGTGGTACACGACTTTTATTTCCGTGAAATCAAGGAAAAACTGCAATGCTGCTGCATTGATAGTGATTGAAAGCTTATCTCATGAAAAATAATAGTGATTAAAAGTTTATCTTAGAAAAAAAAACTACTCAACAAGAATTGAGCATTTTTGCAACGGTCATAAGATTTTTTTTTTGCATTTTATCTTCGATATTCACTGAATGATCGTGATCGTGAGAGTAGATTTCTGAAAATACAAATCTATAGAAGCTTAAGAGCCAGCGAATGCTTCTGAATATTTTGTCGATTCACTAGGATCTATTCAGAATCTTTGTTCACATTTCAACATTGTTAGATGATATATTTTTGTTTTCAACTTAACAAATAATAGTCTTACGTATGTTAGCTGTCTTCGTAATACAGTGAAGGCTGCGTACAAAAAAAAAAACTTAAACCACAGAACAAACAAATTGTTGCTGTCTGCAGGTTCTGTAACCTTTGTAACTAAAAATCCTTCTAATTGCAGTGTTTAGTCTCACGTCACAATTTCATACAACCCTAGGGCTGTATATCTTGTAGTATTTAGTGTCAGGCCTACTATGACCAAATTTTATAATATATAATGAAAGGGGTTTGTTTTGCACAATATTTACAACAACTTTTCCTTTGACGTCAAAAAAATCCAAGCTATCATTGAAGCTACAGAGCGTTTCAAAATAATGTACTTTTTTTCAAAAAAATGTCAAAAAAACGTCAGTTTGCCGAGCTTTGAAAACTCATGAAAAATTCAGATTTCATGATATTGTGTATGAATTTTGGATTTAGACACTCGAGGGTTATAGCAATAAAGGAAAAATATTATGAAACAGCTAACGAAAAAAAAATTTTTTTGGCTGATGCCCAGCGATTCCCCACTGTGCATTGCGGTAACAGAAAAATGGTAATTCTAATGTGGACCAATTTGACAACTAACAAAACCAGTTTTATCATTTTTTGAGGTATTATTCATTGGTTTTGGATATATACTAATGTGGCTGCGTTTTGTATGGCCTAACAAACGCCGGGATGAAAAATTTTCCCTTTTAACTCTACAATAAGCCACGAAAATTTAACAAACACGATTTAAATGAAAATTTAACTTTTTTTCCTGTTTTAACATATATTACTCGATAAACGTATTCAAAATGATCTAGAACTTTAAGGTTGTTGGTAATCAGTGCTTATATCGGATGAGAATTTTTTTTCGTCTGTTTTAACAATTTGCACTGAAGTTCGTCTTCATTATGTGTTAAAATATAGTTATGACCTTTCCTAAATTTAGCACCACGCTCTGCGGTGTCGTTTAAAACAAGTAATTTTTAAAAGAAGTTGTTTTTCTATTCGGCTGGATCTCGGTCGATAAAATCAAATGGGTATTCATATCGAGCTCCTATAGAAATACCCCGCCGTAAATTATTCACCACCACTGGCGAGTAATGGAAGATACACAGTTTGCGGCTTGGTATTTGTATTTGAGCTCGATGGAAGATCCCTGATATTAAGTTTTAAATTCGAAAACAAAGCATTGGTTTTGTATGAAACGAGATGGGATAAATCACATACTAGTCACTGTTCAGAATTTGAATGCTCGCCTGATTATTTTACGTTTAATTTCAAGCGTAACATCTAGGTCTGAAGTAGGCCAATCCAACTAATTCTGGGCTCATATACCACAAGTGATTCTTCAACTTTTCAATTACAGCGTGGACTTTATCGGTATATGAGAAAAAATCATATCGAAAATCATATATTGATTAAAGCTTTAAATAGAATACGTATACGAATTTAAAGTTTAACTACAAAAATTGAATGCAATTTAACTCTTTTGTGGTCAGCGAACGGAGCTAGTATATTTTTAGGCAATAAACTATTTTTGACATGAATCCTGCGTGTGATGAGTGGAAAGGGGCCGCTTTACAACCAAGAAATGTGAATGCTGTGTGTCCCAGAGGGCGAATTTACTTGTGTTTGATCTGGTTGCTATCTTCATCGGCAATTTTTTAGCGTACTATTGGATCATTGAGCCTATGAATAAATTGATTTCGATCGATGCTTTTGCAAAATGGTAGAAGATAAGTGTTTCAGGTCCGCCGCTTTTATCATATTTCTCTTCAAAAACATTTTTTGCATACAAGTTCATAGATATGAAGATGATAAGCAAGGTTGGTTAGTTTTCGAGCGAGCAAATCACATAAATCACTAAAGAAAACAGCACCACAATCTTGTCCGAAATATTCCGATCCACTAGCGTATTATGAACTCCTGCGGTAGTATTTTTGTCGGAGTTCGAATCAATGTTGAGCGTGCCCAAGAACTTTGCAGTTCCATCATAACTCACAAGAATTGCTATTTGATCAACATGAGATCTACCGACTATATCTGTTAAAATTTTACCGTCCTCATGACCCTAGATCATTAGTTCTAAACTGTTTCACAGAAAAAAATAATAACAATACTAAAAAAATTAAAATTATAGAAAAGTTTCAAATAACAAATTCACGAATATTATTTTTTTTGTTATTTTCTAAGATTGTAGAATCATGCTACGCGAACAATCTTATCAAAACCCACTTTCGATTGCAGCTGAACATCTCAATTCTAACGTTGGTTTTTATAACCAACAGTGCAAAGATACAATTATATTATAAAGCAATTCCAGTTGAACCCGGGTGCAACTGTACTTATCATAATAATAACCGAAGTTATATTTTTCAATCATTTCGTTGGGTCCCTGGGGTGGACCGGAGGAATGAACCATTATTACCGCTTCCGCTGGCCCACTACACAGCCGCGCCACCGCCGCTCCGGTCCAGATCGTAACACGTCACCTCGAACTTGAACAATGCTTGCTGTTGCCCTTCGCTCGTTTATGTTCTACCCGGGCGTGCTGCGGCTGGCGATGGCGATGGGGCAGCAGGAAACGTCGTTGAAAAAGTAATTTTGATTGAAATTGTGCTGACTAATCGAGGCTGTATTAAAAACGTATAATTTATACTAATGTTAATTCTAAATTAACTTTGGCGCTCCAGGTTCGGGACGCACCGGACCGGGATGGAGCGCCAGTGGTGTGGCGGCGGGGTTAATATTCGTTTCCTGTGTGGCTGGCAACCTGTTCGTTTGCGGATGGAACGCCGGCTGCCATCTGCTGAAAGTTCGTCTTTTTATTCATAATCAGTTGATTCATTTCTTTTTCAATTAAGACTCGTCTATCACTGAAATAATAACATTGAATTTCGCGGTAAACTCAAGGTTGTCAAATTCCAAACTCCAACCAAACAAAGGTGCTTTTTCTTTGCTCGGTCGCCATGCCAACCTGTGCTTTATCATGTGTATGTAGCCAATGGTGGGACTACAGATAGCCTGAAGCTTTGAGTTACTCACGCAACTACCGGGCACTTGCGCGCCGAGTTTTTTTTCTCCTCGTAGCCTTTGTCCGTCAGCTATAAAACGATACCACGGTCCCGGTTTGAATTTTTTTTTCGTTTTCTTTTTCGTGCTTTGGATAATCAAGGGGGAACTCTTTCTAGTTTGCCTCGTCTCTTCACATATCTCTCCCGCTATCTGGAGGTTGCCCAGCAGCAGGGTCCAGAAGTTGAATAAGACAAGCGCGCTAGAAAATGGAGGCCGAAAGCGCCGTAAAAGCAGGCCACGTCTCACGTGGTTCAGTTCAGGCGAGAAATGTTTGAACCGAGGAGCAGGAGAGTCGATCGATCAGTCTGACTGACGATGGTTGCTGCGATTGATTCACGATGTGGGTTGCTTGCTTCGCGTTTCACGTGCATTGTTTTGAGCTTAACCTTGGGTGGCAAACCACATCAGGAGTGCACTTCTGCTGCCCTAGTTATGGAAACGAAACAAACTGAGAGGAAAAAAATCTGACGCAAGGAACAACACATTCGATAGAGCAATCGATAGAGGCGAGTTTCTGTTTGTATTTCTTGCATTGACAGCGCAGTTGAAATTTTTTTTCGCACCGCTTTTTCATGCTTTCGTTACTTTCAGGAAACAATGAATTAATATCATCTAATTACGAAACTGACAAACTTTTCCGTACCGGAAATTTTTGACACAGACAAAGCTAATGATTATAGGCTACTGTTCTCTCCCAGCCCCCCCCTCTCTAACGGTAGATCGCTCGGAACAGCCGCGGAAAGTTCTCAGGCTTCGTCCGGGTTCAATCCTATTATTTCGGTTTATTAGAGACACGGACAGTACCGCCGCCACCGCTGACGCCCCTTGTCGGAAGCACTCGCCGAATATATAAATTCGTTTGTTCAAATGCCGATCGAGCCGCGGTCCGACATTGAAACCTAGCAATTATAGTGGGGTCTACAACACGCGCGTTGCTACCTATTTCCGACCGAATGCAACGACCGGGGAGGCCAGCGGCCTCTGACCGGACGCACTCGGAAGAAAGTGATCGCTCCGCTCGTTGTGGGGACAAAAGGCGGCAGCGCACCTTCGACAAAATAATAATACAGGAAATCGGACGCACAAAAGTCAGGAAGAAAGCGAAACAAGGAGGCTGGGAAACGGTTTCGAAAAATGAAAAATGTGCTCGGGCCTTTATTTATTAGATTCGTTACTATCGCGCAAGGTATAATTTACGATTGGTATCCACTGCCTGCGTCGGGGCCCACAGCGTGTCAATCAAACATCGTTGTTTGAAAGCGAAGTAGGCTGCGCGACAACAGTGCAGCTGCGACTGCACAATCACAATTTTGACAGTTCCTATCCCGTGCGTCGGGAATTCTATTATGTGAGGAAAAAATAATCGAAGCAAGCTGTGATCACGTTTATGTCAAAAGATTCTCATTTTTGAAGTTTGTGACTATATGTATGTATGTAAAATGTTATTCAAAATTTTCCAGAAATTTTTTTTGCATGAACGCGAGTAACACATCTTTTGAATGAGTTTGCTGATATTTTTCATCATTTCAATACATTGAACGTATGTAGTTGCGTTGCTGCGTACGAAAAGCGATGATTATGACAGCAACAATGACGGAGATGACAGTATAGAAGGCTATGACAGAATGAATAACAGTAATAGATTACTGCATGTGGTTTTTTGCTCTCAACCTGCTGCAATCCCATGCGTTGTTCACGCGTCAAGCGATGATTTAAGTTTTGCCTCTAAATAAATAATGATGGCAATGCTGAGCAGTTATGAAAGCAACAAAGCTAAATATGTTTCGTAATCCTAAGAATTCCCACCATCATCGGATTGGATGATGCATTCCAGTCGATTTTGCAATCTATCTTTTTGTGCCTCCGAATTAATTCAACCCTCTTCAGTGTTGGTTCAAAATCAAACAATAAGATTTAACGGACCGTTCCGTTCATCCCGATCAACTTCGCCTGTACTGGTTGTAATTTCGTTGTAATTTATCAATACCCCGCACAATGGAATAGTCACGGTGTTCGCTCGATTACGGTGAAAATCATTTTCCATGGAAGCTCGGTAATAAGAGTCCCAAATTGGTGCCCCAACACCGAGTCGCGCGTGTTTTTTTTTTTGGTCTTCGCCCGATTACTTTCGGAATTCATGCACCCGAAATTGGTTCCCTTCCCGATGATGGTTCGCCATCCAGACAGAGTCGGTCAGCCATCAGCGGGCATCATCGCAGCAGGCGCATCAGTTTGAAAGAAAACAAAAAAAAAACTCTTTCCAAAATAATAATGAAAAAAAGACCGGTAGATATCGTGGACAAGTGATTTGTGCTTGATTGCGCGACCACAGCAGAGCGTCGTCGTCGTTTGGTCCGCAGAATGGGAGAAAGAAATACACTTACCTTCACGAACAAAGCGGGTATGAAGGCAGAAATGCCCTTTGTGGCGATAATAATAACCGCAAGTTCAGCAGATTTCCCCGGTGGGCAGAACCTTGCAGTTTTTTTACCTGTTGCTGCATTCCCGTAGCGGGAAGCTTCCTTAAAAACCAATATCCTCAAGACATGAGCAGCACAAAAGATCCATCATAATCACCGGCAGCTCTGGACTCCGTGTCCGGGGATCAGGAATTCAATCAATGCTCAATGCACTGCTCCAGTGCACAGAGTAGCTATAGACCGCTATTATTTTAGCTATGTTTTACAGCTCGAATGGAGTACTTTGGGGTTGCTTTGCTGCACGCTCACACGCAAACATGCCCTGTTGAATGTCGTGACTTGATAGTTTTTTTTTGTTTCTTCCACTACCCAAATCTTCTTGGTGATATCTAACATAATTACCTCAATTATTTCTGTCGCGCCTCTGCCGACATCATGCGGAGAGCGTTGCGTGTCATCTCGTGATGGCGGCGGCGGAGAGCTTCCAAGAAGACGTAATAGATGAAAATGTTTTTTTTTTTTTTTCAATTCACCTTACCGGTGAGAATTGTTATACTGTCAAATCAAAGTGGGCTTTGCGTCACTTGAGGAGAATTTATGCAGCGGAGGGGTCGTTACCAAAAGGAGGCTTGATTTCTAAGTTTCATTAATTCACTCAATATTTCTCAACGAAGGGTAGGAAAGTCATCATATCTTATGGTGCAATAAATAGAACTCAAATTGCTACTCAAAATATGATTTTAAGTAAATTTGTCAATTTATGAAACAATAAAAATGATACCGGTGGAGTAAAATACTCCCAATTCTGGCAATGAATTTAACGGAGAAAGTACAGTCTACTGTAAAGCTGATCTGATACGACAGCTGGATTGTATTCACTAATTCAATTTGCTGCTAACCATCACTCAGGAATATTTTCTCAAGAAGTAATCATTGCTCCAAACTGGATTTGTGATTCATGTTGAAAACACAAGAAAACTGGAAAATGGAAAACCAACTACAGATTTGACCTAATTCGGTTTAAATTAATAGCGTACTTTAGATACTCCCTGTAAGAAGATTGAGAAATCCATTGTTTGCTTGCAAGAAGTCGTCGTTATACTGTACTGTAACAATGTCCAATAACCATGCAAAAATTATGATACAAATTTTTGTTTTGCAGTTTTAAGACCGAGGAGACCCTATCGATTGATATATTTTTTTTAATTTCTCAAAAGATTGTACACAAGATATTAAATTCATGCGTCTCCATTGCATAATTGTCAAGAGACCGAATATAGGGGAAAATTTGAATCTAGAGCTCGATAACAATCTTCTAGAGAAAAACTTTGTTCAACAAAGCCGTTACATATGGTGAAGCGTTTCTGTAAAAATTATCTAAAATCAGGATGACTCAATTTTTTGATGAAATCAGGCATTTAAATTTTTTTATATTTGATGACAGAAGAAAAGGTTGTTCTACAATGTTATAACTTCGTAATTTTGAACAACTTTGTAGTAAAAAGTTTTTCTCTATCTCTGAAAATAACAGATTTAATTTAAAAAAAAAACACATTTCCGCTCTATTTCATTTAACAGTGCAACAATTTTTTTGCCTTGGCTTCTAGTTCGTCCACATTTTAGCATATTTTTATCCATTTTTTGAAAAAACAGATCTTAAATCGGACAAAAACTGGGCTCAAAACGGTGATTCTACGAAACCGGTTTTGGCGTAGTTTTAGTGTATTTCACAAAGCAAAATAATATCAATTATTTCTGAACATTAATGGTAATTCGCTAATATCTTAAAGTGGCAGTCAAATAATATCTTATCTTGAGTAAAAAAGTCTCAGAAATCGAATGGTAGGTGTCTGATCTACGTAAAATGTCAGCAGAATGTCGATTTTGCCCCAATTCTCCTACAATACAAAAATAGGTTTATCTGCTGACATTTTACGTAGATCAGACACCTTCCATTCGATTTCTGAGACTTTTTTACTCAAAATAAGATATAATTTGACTACCACTATAAGATATTAGCGAATTACCATCAATGCTCAGAAATAATCGATATTATTTTGCTTTGTGAAATATACTAAAACTATGCCAAAACGGGTTGCGTTGAATCACCGTTTTGAGCTCAGTTTTTGTCCGATCTAAGATCTGTGTTTTTCAAAAGATGGGTAAAAAGATGCTAATATGTGGACAAACTCTTAAAGTTTTGATATTTGGTCTTCAAACAAAATGGCGTCGAAAAAAACATAAAAAATTACCGGTTTCTCAAAAATTCAAAATGGCGCCATTGTTGCCCCTTCAGTTGAAATATGTTCAAACTCGGGGAAATTTAGTTTTGCATAAAAATACACAAAAAAAGATATATAGAAGCCAAGGCAGAAAAAAGTCAATTTTTGTTGCACTGTGTTTTCTTTTATTTTTCGCATTAAAACTGGCTTTGCACGACTTCTAGGCGTTTTAAGAGAAATATTTTGCAATACTGACATCGTAAATATCTGAATTCTACTCAAAGTTATTATTGTTTTTCGTAGAACAAATATAACTTTTTCGCTTGTTTGTCGTTCCTTTTGGGGCAAACATAAAAAAAAAATCGTTTGGTCTCAAACTGAAGGGCATATTTGACAAAAGCCTCAAACGATCAAAAACTGATCAACTGTTTCAAATGTTATTAGTTTTCAAAAATAAAATGCATCGAATAAAGCCGTTTACTATGGTCACCCTATTTCGGAGCCGGACGCACCAACGACCCAACGAAAAAAATGGGTTTGATCATTTACGACGAAGATCCATCCCTGCAATTTTGAAGCACTTTGAGTGAGCAGCTCTTAAATAGGGTGACCATAAAAACAGTTATATTCAATAAATTTTATTTTCAAAAATTCATAACTTTTGAAACAGTTTGTCGATTTTTCATCTTTTTGGATCAAAATAAAGGTAATTATTTCACCTTCTATTCGGTTTCTGGACCGCGCATTGGAAAAAGGTACAAACCATATTTTGGAAGGTTCGAGAGTTTGATATTTTTGCAGTATTGGAGCTTTTTTCAATGGATACGCATGGTGTTCATTGTGAATATTTAAAATTAAAAAAAAAATCTCTATTCAAATTGATTAATATTCTCACGTAAAAATATAATATTTTATGTAAAATTTCCTGAGGAATCCAAAAAAGTTTTAAACAATTGAATCCACCAAAAAGAAAAAAATCGGTTTAATTCCAATTTTCTCATAGTAATTGTTATTCAGAATTTAGTATTTCCAAGCATAGTTGTCCCCGCCTGCATAAGGTTTGTGTAGAACATGGAACTACTATGATTGGAACGGCAGTAAACGGCTCAAAAGTTGAAAATATTCGAAATTGCTGATTTTCAAAAAAGTAGATTTTTTGGGCCACCCTAAGAGCCAAACATGTTATGTTACAGCAAGTAATTGCAAAAATGTTCTATAAAAATTATAGATGAACTTTATCTCTATTGAAAATCTCCAGACCCGTATTTTTTATGGTTCTTAGAGTGACACTTTCTGAAATGGGGTTATCCAAAACAAATCGACTTATTTTAAAATATATAAAATTTGTCCCTTTTATGCCCTTCAACCGATTTTTAATCTCCATGCGTGAAATTGGAGACTAATAGCCTCAAAAATATAAACAGGAGGGTTGTGTGCAAAGCCACGACCGCAAGGTTGAAGTAGAATACTTTTACAAGAAAGATAACCCGTGTCAGTCATTTTTTCTAGTAAATAAACGTTGACTAATCAGATCAATCAAATTTTGCGCTTCAACTAGGATTGACCATTTTCAATAATATAGTAAGTTGTTTGTCATGGTTGGGGCTTGACAATTTTTAAATTTTGAGATGAAATTTTTTCGGATGTCGTGCTCATGACTGAAGGAAAAGATAATTCAGTACGTTTTGAGACACGGAGATGAAGTAGAATTTATATTTCTATTCCAAGCAGTAAATGTGGAGCTGATGCATGAAAAATGTACTAACTGGGGAAATAGTTATTTAGAAATTTACGAAAAATATAGTCCAGCAGGTGGGACTCGAACCCACAACTTCTAATCTCCGGCCAGATGCGTTTCCGATTACACCACCCCAAGACGTATAATTCGGCCTTTCTAAATAGCTATTTTGTATCGCTTGTACACTTTATCGCACGTCATCATTTACTCAGTAGAGAGTATTGTTTGGTGGCTGGCTTTTGTTTCGTAACTCTCACGTCGCAGTGGGGTTTACTGCATCAGTAAGAGATCGAAAACCGCCAGAATTTATAACATTTACAAATTTAAAAATGTGAATTAACTCATTAGAAAATATTAACTCTTCAATCAACTTTTTATTTCATCCTGAAAAGGAAAATTCGTTGTTTATTTTAGTATCGGATAAGATGCCGATCACATTTTTGCGTTATCACTAACAGGGCGAATAAAGTATTCCTTGTGATAAAGTAAACAATGAAATGCTGTTATAACACTCAAAACTAGACGGCTCACGTGTTGTCAAAATGAGTCAACTTTTCATTGAATGCATTTACTAGTGCCCACTATCGCAAAGAGACTGCATTTCACTAAAGTGCCTCACTGCATCAGCCGCTATCGATGCTGAAATCCGCTGCAACTAGTTCGCTTTCTATAGCCATGCCACAGTTGTGGCCGCTATATGCTGCCATTGATACCCACTGTCCCTGCATCAGCTGGCCTAGCTGCTATCGTTGCTGGAATCCGCTGCAATTAGTGCGCTATCCATTGCTACGCCACAGTTTTGGCCGCTTTCCGCCATCGCTGGTATCCACTGCACTGCTAGTGCTGCTGCTAAGGAAGGACGACTGCCGTTGTCGCTGTCTAGAACTATTATGTGCGGCTTAAAATTGCAAGGTATATGATTCTGTTGACCGTGCTTGGGAAGCAATCATATAACGACCAATCAGAGGTCGAATTTTTCGTTTTGACAAGGCTTGACTATTTTCAATTGTACAATAGTGTGAATAATAAAATTACAATTATCTTCTTTTGGGAAGAATCTTAGAAAATTTTCCAATCTATTGCTGCAAGAACGAAGAAAATCCATCGAATACTAACCAATTTATTAGCATTTGAAATTGGACATATTTTTCACTTTTTTCGGTTCCAGATTTTCATTTCACATCCCTTTGTAGCCGACCTTCCTGAGAGAAGTATTCTACTTCAAAAAAAGGTGGTTTAATGTCATAGCATGAACTCATTGGTATTAGCCCAAACAACAACTTTGCCGAAGATAGTATGACTCAAAACTAATCAGAATATCCTCATTTACAAAGCTAGCATTTTCGTAATTTACGGCAGAGCTGATATCTGAACGTATGCCATCAAAGGTATATTAATGTTTCGATACCAATATCCGATTATATCATACAAATCGATTTTGATCGACCATTTCCGATTCCGCTAAAACTTTGCACAGTTGTTTCCAGTTGATAAAGAGGTCATTCTATAGTATCAGTTCTTCATGTAGACTCACGACTGCTGTTTCAAAAGGGCCAAACATTGCGATTCTAAAAAAACTATATAAACTGTAAAAATATTTTTTTCCTGGCCAAATATTCCAAATTGTCACAAAATCTAAAATATCTCAAAAAGTACCTTTTAAAAAATATTATTTTTGAAGACGACAATATTTATTACTATCTGTCAAAATTTGGTAATGGTAGAATAAAAACAAAAAAATTATGGACGTTTGAATATTTTGTCATTTTCCCTCAGAATTTTTTTTTTTGAGTGTTTTTTCTGTTATTGTTATAAGTTATCGCAATCGCAATCGTAGTTATCGTATTTTTAATTACTCTCCAAGTAATAAGTTAAAGTTCATTAAGCAGACAATGTGTGCAGTAGGGAAAGTGAAAAATAAGCGAACTGGAATTATGATACATATTTGGAAAAATATACCGTATCTCGACGGGACTTGAACCCACAATCTCCGGGATTACGGACATTCGCCCAAATCTTTAGTGGCAGGTTCTGATTGCTGTACTCAGACTAACGACCTCTTTGGGTATTTGAAATTCATACCTGTTTGGAGTTAAAAGGTAACGTCCGAAGAAGTAGTACCTTGCAAATGCAAGGGTTTCGCAATGACAAAGCAGATGAGAGGACGTTTCAACTGCAGGCGTCAGTTATCACATTAGACAATTTCGATGTTCTTTAGGTTATAAAGAGCAGGACAGTGTCCGGTATTAACGCCCGTGTAGAGACGTAGCTTACCACACTTGAGACCGAGAAGCCCCTAGGTTATAGCAGGGCTTGGAGAGATGAACTGTTTAGCTTGTCTGCAACCCTGTGTATTGTTTCATCGGTTAGCTATTTCAAACGTTTCCCATGATTTAAGTGCACGCTTGACGGCGGATTTGGAGGTCCCCAAAAATGGCTCAGGTCCAATGAATTGCTGTGCTGATCCTTGTTTTGCGAGGTAGTCGGCGTTTCCATTGCCCTCGATGCCACAGTGTCCAGGTACCCAGTACAGTAGAACTTGATACACCCATTGGAATAGTTTCCTTAACACCGGGCCCGTAGACTCCGGAGCTAGTGTTGGATCCTATTTTTGACCCACCTGTATAAAAACAGATGATGCCAGATGATGATGGAAGTGCAGGACCATCCCTACTCCACATGTGGTTTCGATCACTCTATATGGAACGTCAAGTTTGTGCTGAACCGCCATGCAGTCTGATACTGTGGTGACCAAGCATGGAGGTTTTCACTTACTAGCAATATTTCATGCAAATGTGTTCTTTGATTCATCAGGTATCGTTCAATTGTTTCCACTCGCGTACAAGTTTTCCATAGAAACGCTGCTGATTGTTTTTCGCTCATAAGAAACCTCACCATAGAAGGAGACTGAATGATACAAACACGATAGTATTAGTTGTATCCAAGTTCACTTGTATTCAACGGGTTCGATGATGGCAATTTCGGTCACGGGTTACTTTAAAACACGTTTTATTATGTCAAAGCCGACGTTTCAAGGATATATTTCCTCGTCCTCAGGGCAACTACGATTAACAGTTTACAATTTACATAGATTAGTCACACGAATTAAGTTATTACATACACAACTTACAAACAAAACAAACAAGTTCTCGTCAAAATATGGTGCATTGGTGTTAAATTGCTGTTGGTTAACTACACTACACTGTGGGTGTCAAATATGTAAAATAATTATTGGTTTGTGACTTTTCAAAATTTAAAAATGCAAACGGATGAGCTACACTTACACAGTATCTTCCAACTCACATCACACACGATTAAAGCCGTCGGGAAATGTTGCGTCAAAACGGAGAGAAATAATGTTGCAAGACAGAGATAGAGAGTGATAGAGACTGTACTAGTCTGCATCAACATGTGAGAGATCGCAGCGTGCCGGAGTAAGCGATGCTTAAGTTGTTCGTGTCCGTTCTATAATTTATTGCGGATCTGTCACATGCGATGTAGCACATTTCTAATACCTGTAATGCTTGAATCCTGTCATCCGAAGTTAAAATTCTAGTGTTGGCTATATTGAAACTGTGATTCTCTTCTATCGCATGCTCCATCAACGCCGTCTTTTTAAACTCATCTTCCCTTCCCTCCCTCTCAGTGCTAGAATCTTTATACTGTTCGTAGCGTTTCATGAGAGAGCGGTGCGCGGCAAGACGGTTCTTCAGTTGCTGTGTAGTCATACCAATGTATGAGCTATCGCAGTCTGCACACGGGATACGGTATATTACGTTTCTTTTTGAAAGATGCGAAGAAGAGTCTTTGAGTTTCGTGAAAAGTAGTCTGTTGGTTTGGACGCATTTGAAGCTCAGACTGATGTTTTCATGGTTCTTTTTTATACTGCGTGCCAGTGCGGGTGTGAGGCCGTCAACATGGTGCAAAGATCGATATACTTTCGGTTCCGAGTTTACTTCCTCAACAACGTTATTCGTGCTTCGGTTGATAAATCTGTTGATTAACCGATTTATCAGTGAGCTCGGATAGTTGTTGGTAAGCAAGTGCTCGCGCACTATCTGCTTATTTTCCGTGAGCGATTTGTTCGTCGATAATCGAAACACTCTCCCAATAAAACCGGTTGCCGTATTCAGTTTCTGTGCCAGCGGGTGCATCGAGAGAAAATTAAGAATTCTCCCGGAAGCGACAGGTTTCTTATACCATTCGGTCACAATTTTTTGTTCTTTGGTTCTAATAAGAACCATATCTAAATACGGTAATCGGTTGTAATTTTCTACCTCATATGTGAATTGAATATGTGAGTCGAACCCGTTGAGAGCGTTCCTCACATATTCAATCTTGTCCGCTGGGAGAGCGGTGAACAAATCGTCGACGTATTTTTTAATACATGGAATGTGTACATCGATCTTCGCAAGCACATCATCAAGTAATGTAGTCATTACAAGATCAGCTAAAGCAGGTGACAAGGGATTCCCCATGGCTGTCCCCTCCTTTTGCCGGTAATAGGCCCCACGGAAGGTGAAATAACTGGACGAGATGTTAAACTCAATGAGCTTGATGAAAACATTTTGCTCTTTGATCGTTGTATTTTTCTCGATCAAGTTCCAGTTATTTCTCACCGCTTGTACCACCAAGTCTCTCGGTATGCAAGTGAACAGGCTTACTACATCAAACGATACCAATACATAGTTGGGGGGAAGCGTGACGTTGTTGTATTCAACGGTATCGCGAGAATCTTTGAGATATTATCGCCAGTGATACAAAATTATGAATCCAAATGAACGTCAGATTGCGTTCAACTGTTTGATTACCGGAGCAAGTAGGTATCATCAATGCTTACGGAAATGGTAGCATGGTGCATTAGCATGTGATATTTGAAATCACTAAGTATCATCGCGGTATATCACGGTGAAAGCACGACGTGGTGTAACCGAATTACGCCTGCAAGCACCCAACATTTGAAAGAATCGTTGCGATCGTTCGAGTGCAATCGTTTACGATTTTTTCGTGAAACACTCGCTATATGTTGCTCGCTCCACCTAAAGCAGGCAACACTGAAACAAAATCATCAAAGAAAGCTATTATATATTTCTTTGCTATAAGTTGTCTCTTGCATGCGTGAGAATGTGTAACTTTTATTAGCGGCGGTTTGCTGGGATTGAAAGCTTATGAATAGCAAGTTCAGAAATGATACCCGAATGATTGTTATGCGACACGTTTCTTTCCAACCATGTTGGTGACTAAAGGTGTAAGTTAGAACTCCCTTAGGATGCGAAGATAACAAACGAATATTGTTTTATTTTGTTGAAGCCTTAGTGCACCAAGCTTCGCCTCTATTTTTACATGTAGATGTAGAGGTAGTAAGAAGAGCCTGGCCTCCAAAGCTTGGTATAGTGCGCATGGCGCTGGTGACGAAGAGACAGGCTAGTCGCAACGTAGTCAATTTGAGCCGTCCAAGTCAGATTACTATCCAGAATAATATCCAGGTGTTTCACTTCTTTACAGAAGTTCAGTAAGAACCCATTCAGTGAGGGAGGAGACAGGGCGTCACATTTTACGTGAATTATGAGGACAATATCATCGGCATAGCCAACGCTCTCATAGCCAAACTGGGTGAGCTTGTTTAATAACGCATCGATCACCATGAACCATAGCAAGCGGGAGAGGACTCCCCCTTGTAGGCAGCCTTTCGTCGCTGTGACCGTGATCGAAGCATCTCCTCTGCTCGAGAGCATATTCTGAATCCAGCTTATTGTAGTGTTGTCTATTTAGAAGAGCTGTATTGATTGAAGCATAGGATGTATTGTCGAAAGCACCTTCAATATCAAGCAATGCGCATAGCGCCGTCTCTTGATACTTCTGCGGCTTTTCGATAAGAGTAACTATGTCATTAAGAGCAGTTTCCAACGATTTACCAGGTTGGTAAACGTGCTGATCTCTATGTAGTGGTGAGTTATTGAGGAACTCATTGCGTATATAGTTATCTTCAATTTTCTCCATAAACTTCAGGAGTGTAGATGTGAGGCTTATAGGCCTGAAGGTTTTTAGGTAATGTTTTGTCTTTTTTCACTACCTTCACTATGAAGATCATCCTGACTTTCCACCAGCTATTTGGGATATAACCCAAAGTGAAGCTTGTGCGGAGCAGATGTATCATTTGGCGGTAAGACTACCGTCCCCTCTTTTCAACTGCCCTAGACCATTGCATTGGTGTGGTCTACTGACATTGCTTTCTGGAATCGTGAGGCTTCGGGCAACGTTTGAATGCCCTCGCAGAACTTGATCCGACAAATTCTTTTTGCCTTGCGTAACTCAGCGTTGTACTAAGTGAGCGACGCTCTGTATTCATCCCAATTGAATGTGCTTTTTGCCCTGTTGAACAAACGCCTGGCCTCACAGCGGAAATTATTGAGCGTTTCGTTCCACCAAGACACGTTCCGACACACAAACCTTTCCTTTAAAGGACAGCTGGTCATGTAGGCATCAGTGATCCTATGTTCAAGATCACGTGCGGCCGTATCAAGTTCAGCGGGACCAGGTAGTTGTCTTCGGGTTCCTGAATATTTCACTTTCCAAAGGATTAGCTTCGATGTCAAAAATGATATGTCGGTGATCTGACAAGCTTGGTTCGCTGCAGAAAGTGAGGTCGAGAACCTCGTCTCTTATGGCGTTTGGAAAGGTAGGGCTGAAGTAACATATTCAAGAAGGTACTCACCTTTATTATTGGTATTCGAGCTGGCCCAAATCGTGTGATAAGCGTTCGCATCGCAACCGATGATTGTTGGTTGCTTTGCAGTACCTCACGAGTGCGCCGACCTCGGAAGGCGGAATATCGTCCAGGTCCTCAGGAAAGTAGGCGGATGCGATGACCATGTCCTGCTTCCCGTTGGACGTCGGAACTTCCGCTATTATGGCAACGACGTCACGTGGAATGAATTCTGTGATTAGAGTGAATTTGATTACTCTGCTTAACAGAATTGCAGTCCTAGGGTTGGGCTGGGTGTTAGAGTAGGTTAACCTACCTTTTGAATCTGTAAGGGCCAAGAACTCTCGTGTTGTTGACCCATGGTTCCTGGACCAAAGCAACAGTTAGTTGCTCTTTGATTAAGTCGAGGATGGTTGAGGCAGTGAGCTCCTAGGAGTTTTCTACGGAACCTTCCCCTCGAAGCTGGACGTTCTGTCTGTACCTTTCTGTTCGTTGCGAGATTGCGGTGATGCCTGAACTGACTGTTCTGCTTTTCGCAGCAGAAGTTTCCTTCAGTGCGTGGGTTGTAGGCCTGCCCACCCGGCGCATGCGAGCTTTACCGCGTACTGCGCTTTTGTGCGATGAAAAGTCGCTCCTCTCTCTCCTTGCGGGGAGCAGGCACACTAGAAGGTGCGTCTGCGTCTGTCTCCTTTGAGGAATCGAGGATCATGGAGAGGGCTGATGGGCAGCCTTGAAGCGACTTGCTGTCCAGGATAAATCCTGCCCCTTGTACAGATCGAGAAGAGTTCGTTCGACTACTTCCTCCGTCTCCTTCTCACTATTGTTATTTTCGAAATGATTTGTTTTGTTTATATTGTCCATGTGAATCCCACGAGACACTAGGGAAATATAGGTTCGCTGCGTCAGAGCCCCGTCTAACGCAGTAAGGGCAGAAGTACAGTGGAGGGTGCCCTGGTACGCCACTGGTTCCTTTCAGAACAAGGACATTTATTGAACCCTTCAGCCATCCTCCTTTACAGTGGCTTTGGACCCTCTGCTTTGGTTCTGAAATAGTTCATATTCATTCATACGAGCACTAAATCGATCCATCACAGACGGAGAAAATTGTTGCTTGATTATGCGAACTTTTGTAGTATTGAAAATATTCACTCCTTATTGAAACGCAGATCTCGACTAATCAGAGCTGAGCTGCCCAAGAATATCACCGAATCACCGTATTAACCGATAATGTATTCTGTGGGATATATAAGAGCCAGCTTCGATCATAAGTAGTGTAATGTTCCAATTTTAACAATTGTTTTTTTTTCATCATCAACATTTTGATCAATTATACCGATGCACAACATTTCACATGTTAAGACGTTTCTCATATTTCGCTAACATATTTCTGCAACAAGAAAACGAACATGTTAGCAAGCATGGAAAAATTCACTCACTAGCAATATTCCATGCAAATGTGTTCTTTGATTCATCAGATATCGTTCAACTATTTCCATTCGCGTACAAGTTTCCCATTGAAACGCTGCTGATTGTTTTTCGCTCCTGAAAGCTCCGAATACCACAGAAAGAGACTGAATGATTTAAACACGATAGTATTCATTGTATCCAAGTTCACTTGCATTTAACAGTATCGCGAGAATCTTTGAGATATTATTGCCAGTGATACAAAAATATGAATCCAAATGAACGTTAGATTGCGTTCAATTGTTTGCTTGCCGGAGCAAGCAGGTATCATCAATGCTAACGGAAATTGTGGCATGTTGCATTAACATGTGATATTTGAAATCACCAAGAATCATCGTGGTATATCGCGGTAAAAGCACGACGTGGAGTAG
The DNA here is from genome assembly GCF_029784165.1 of Wyeomyia smithii. Lineage (NCBI taxonomy): Eukaryota > Metazoa > Arthropoda > Insecta > Diptera > Culicidae > Wyeomyia > Wyeomyia smithii. The sequence continues at coordinate 26,773,035 of NC_073696.1, read as the reverse complement.
CCGAATTCCGCCTACGAGCAACCAACATTTGAAAGAATCGTTGCGATCGCTTGAGTGAAATCGTTTACGATTTTTTCGTGAAACACTCGCTATATGTTGCTCGCTCCGCCTGAAGCTACAATATATTTTTTTGCTCTAAGTTGTCTCTTGCATGCGTGAGAATGTGTAATTTTTAATAGCGATGGTTTGCTAGGATTGAAAGCTTATGAATAGCACGTTCAGAAATGATACCCGAATGATTGTCATGCGAGACGATTTTCTCCATCCTTGCATGTTAGCATTGTTTTCCTATAACAAAAAAATAGTAATTCTTACCTTGATGGGATGGAACGTGAAATTTTCAAAATGAAGGCCATTTGTTTCGCTCTCTTCCTGTTGTCCATATATATTTTCACTGTCTTCGGTTTGTTAGTTTTGCTATATCTGTTAGTCTTCACCTCTTGCTTGCTCCGTTAAATAATTGCAAACTGCAGCCGAAAAATCTGGGTCGGGTTTAATTACGGTCCCCCCTGAAACACGGTTCAGCCAGCCAACCAGCCAAACTTTCCGAATAAATCCATAAACATTTCGTTCGATCGCTCGTAGGTTAATTAATATTCACATTAAAATTCCGAACAAATTAATAACAGAGGCGGACGAAATTCTCCTCCGGTGCTGTCGAGTGGGCTGTCGACTGGCCGCGGCCACTAGCAGAATGGCCCAGCAAATAATCGTTTTGACAAAGCTTTATCGCTCACTCTCGCGTTTGAAGAATGGGGGGACGCAGCGCGTTCCCGAAAATTTGCTTATCGCTGTATGGAGAAGATAAGCACTTTTCATGCACACCGGCTGTTATTCTCCTAATGGCTAGGCTAAACACCGGTCTTAAGCCGTTCGTTTATCGACGAGGCACGAGACTAGCCTGTGTGGCGATAGCAATATCAATCGTAAGGGGGAAAAAAGAGCCATGTTTATCTAAATCTTCAGCGCACCGCCCCGCTGTCGATGGTCGTCGTTTGGATCAACTGAAATATGGGGATAAAAACGTATGAGACACTGCGGGAAAAATTTGTGTAGGTTTCGTTAGTGAATCCACTTTCGACTGCCGGAGCGGAGCTCGAGTTTCGATTTCGATCCAACAAAACCGGGCGAAAATATCTCAAACTGACTGTTAGATTAATATAAGTAAACGAGTTGGCGAGTTTACAGCAGATTAGGCGGACAGATTTTTTCTCGCACCGACAGCGATTAGGACATCCGATTCGGATGCTGACCATTCATATTTTAAACCTGAAGCAACCGCTTTTTATTTTGAATTCTCTCTTTCACCCGGAAAACGGCCTGATTTTAATTCCTTGAAATTCTTAACAGTCGTTTTCACAGTGTTCTGATTTGCATTTTAAATCAAGAAAATATATCACGATCGGTGCATTTAAACAGTGACTTATCAGGTTTTGTTTATTGCACTGCAATTTGCAAAGTCGCTCGATTGTTGATTTCATCGGACAATAATTCAATCTGTTCCGAACTAGATTTTGACAGGTTTTGGCTGCAACGCGGTCAGCATGACGAACGGAGTGACACATGCTCCTGCGCAGCGCAGGTTGGGTAGCAAAAATTGATATAAAAATTTAGTCGTTCGCAGTTAGGGAGGCGATGAAAGTAATCTAAAGTTAAGGTGTCATGTTGACGAAAGCGTTTGTTTGTTTGTTTTAAAAGGTAGAACATTAAAACGTGAATCTAATTTCAACAGCACACCACCCTCAGATCAAAAGCGGTGATGTCCTAAACGAAACGAAGCAAGTGGGCAGCAATTTAGTATTCTCGGCAGCTACGATGAATAAAAAATCTCTTTTAAGGAAGTACTCCACCTTGTATCACGCACAGTCTATTCATTGGAATTCAGGGAAAATAAAAAAAGCGAACAATCATAAAACGAAAGCATACCTCAACGCAAGATTACACTTCGTCAACTATCGTGCGCTCCGAGCGCACCCGACCCTGCTACCAATCGAAATAAGCAGTAACTGAACCAAAACAAAATAAAGTAGACAACTAGTAAAGCACATTTATGTGCTGGCTTTGATGAACAACACTATAAAAAAGTGTTTTCTAGAACCCTCCGATGGCTAGTGATGATTACCCGGTCGGATCGGGCTGCGCCTGCTTTGCTGAATAGAGAAACCCGATCGAAGTTGGGCGCAGCGGCTACCCTGCAGGATACGGCCGGACCTGTCTGTATGCATATAAACAAGCCTGCATACATACAACCGAACCTGGTGGGCTGTACACGAGGTGCTGATAACATCTTTCTTCAACTCCGCGCGCACTCCTTCCCACTCATCGTCGTCATCTTGGTGTGCTACGATTGTGTTGTTGTTGTTACCCGCGCACTCAAACCACTAGAAGACCTGAACGACAGCGCAAAACACGAACCCTCCTAGTGTAGTTTAGCGTAGCGTAGCAAGAGAATCACAATTGCTTCCCATATTTTTTCCCTTGAGCGAAGTTAATTTCGAATTGTTTCATCCCGGAATAAAAGTAGTATAATTAGACACATCTTAGGCCATCGGAAACAATCTGATTAGCCGCATGTAGAGGAAAGCACTGGCCGACGATAAAACGAAAAAACGACAACATAGGAAATTTATTTCACTTATGATGGGGTTTGAATAGTTGGAAATTTGTGAGAAAATGACTCAGTGTTTGGACAGAACAGAGAGCAGAACAGAACGGGAGGAAACGGAACGTCAATCCCACAGTGACGATTACCTGCGAAAGGTTCATCATTTTGTCATGAATTATCTAACCAAATAGCAGGTTGAGTAGCGTTTTGTGTCTCGAGTTCTGTTCCCGGTGCTCGGACTATATCAATTTCCCATTCCCATTTCCACTTGTCATCATTGTCGAAGCCACTCCAACCCGAATGCTGCGACGGGGACTGAGATAAAAAAAACAGGAGAATCAAGCCGGCTGGAAAGGCAGAAATCGGGAATGCTTTTTTTATTGCCATTTACACAATTCTGTGGTGGTCCCACACCCGCACCATCTGCACCACCACCAACCTTTTTGGATGCGATGAGCGCTTCCTTAGCATCTCCGTGTGCTTTTGTTTGGAGGTAATAACAGTGAGCGCGAAAAAAAATACACAAGGTGAAAAACAGTCGGTGGAAATTATTGTCCTTTTTTTCTCGGAATGTGATCAGCTCAACGATTTTTGTTACGCTGTAGCAAAATGGTGATCTACTATTGGAAGTTGAGGAGTCGTTTCTAAACCACGTGGTCATAATTTGATCGACGTTTTTCCCTGGGAGAGAGTTTTTTACGCGATGCACTTCCCAAGTAAGTTCATTGTAAGTTATATAAGTGTACTACAAGCGTATTTCGAAAACAAGCTCGTTTTTGCTGGATTTGGAGATTTCATGTCCAGATTACGTTGAAACTATGCGGAAACAATTTTAATATTCAAACGTAAAAAGCCACTCATTGTTAAAGGTTGAATTATATTTCTTATCATCAATTTATAATCAATTAAAACTGCCACTGATAAAAACGATTGCCAAACTAGTTGCACTGCGTTGAGTTGTCATAGCAACAGATTTGCGCTTTGCCGTAGGTTAGTACTCGAGATATATTTTGCCACTTCATTTTATCAAGTTGGCTTGCTTTCATGCAGTGTTGTAATACATACTTCATATAGTATCGGTACTTGTTCTATAGGAGCCTTCAATTTTTGAGCTTTTCTGGTGATAGAGATGTCATGGAATAGGTAACGTCAACTATTCTATAACAACGCGTGTTACTTGGGTTTTTGAGACTTTTGCATGAATTGAAGCAGTACGCAATAATCTACTAGAAGATCCGAGAAAAATCGAGATCTGATAACTTAGGCCAGAGCAGAATAATTTTACGTAGTCAACATAATCGGTATTTCGTTGAGAGCAAAAGTGGTACAACTCAAGTCCGGGCATGTTAGATACATTTTAGCTCGATAACACTGGTCAACACAGGTTTTGTCTCAGAGCTTAAATTAGCATCAAGTCTCCGGAGAAAGCGAAGAAACGACGAACCCTACAAGCAATTTTTTTCGTCGCTTTGTCGACCAGTGTAAACTTAGCACATCGAACATTCATATCTTCAGCAAAGATGTTCGAGTGATTGAAGTGATTACTTCAAGTATTCAAATTTTCTTACTTTGCGGCGCTAGTGTACCTGTGAGTCTGAGTATTTCGTAACAGAAGGGATATCACCTATTTCAAGATCAAATTGTATGCTTAGGCCAATTGGGGAGATAAGAACCTGGCGTCGTCGACAAAGTTATTGGGTAGATATATGATTACACACTAGACCCAAGCTCAGCTTACGGCAGGCAACCGGTACAAACTGTTTGCAAAGCTGCAAAAGCGTGATTGAAATTATTAGATTATTAGAAATTATTAGAGCTGTAGTATCTTCAATAAAATTGTTCCGATAATTATTTTCCATTTTATAGAAGATAAAATTTTGTGATATCTTTCTTGAAGCGCAAAATAAATTTAATTTTTATCATTCTTGCATGTACAAATCCACTTTGTTGAAAAAACAACTACTACGTAAATCCTCTTACTTATTTGAATGTATTTTTAATAGTTTAATATAAAACGAGCAAAATTCCAATATAAGTTTTTATATTAATTTTCTATACTTTTTCAATGTTTTACATTGTGGTTTACTGTAATGAATCACACAATTTCACTTAAGAAAGTTTATTTGTATCTCTTATATGTGTTTTGTTTTTTAAGATTTTTTATAAAATAATGTACTAAATATGTGCCATGTTGAATTTCATACGAGGATTCGACTGCGGAACTAAAATCTATTTTGGTTCGGCTTAGCAGTCTCAAGAAAAAACAGCGATGATGATCTTTAAAAGGTCATCACCAACGTTTCGATCTGGTTGGTTGGGAGCTTCATCAGGGTCTATTTAAATTTTCTATTTCGTGAAATGAATACATAGAAAATCGGACAAAAATTACATTTAGTTTCAACCCACTCCCGGCGGAGAGAAATCAGTTTTTACCTTCAAAAATGAACTTCAAACTGTCATTACTCATCAACTAGATGCACAATTGACCCAAACTGTACTGCATATGAAAGATCAATTAGTTCTCCAACTATACTGAATACTGTCATTGTGCTCATTTTCAAGTATAATTGTTGAACTTTTATCAAAGTTTGAATGTCAAAATAAGATTCAGTGAAAGGGCTGATATATTAATCATTTTGCTATGTCCAGTCTGGATGTTTATTTGGTCCATTCTGAATGTATGTCGCGATATCCAGAAAAAGCGCTTAATTTTCATGAACAGCCAAAAACTCTTTTTTATTTATTTGAATAAGTAACTAAAAATTACAAATGCAACAATTCCGTGCAAAAAGTTCTGTTGGATTGTTTTTCTTTGCTCCGATTATGCTCAAAATCGCTAGAACATTTTTAATTTTTTTAACAAAAAAATTTAGTTTTCTTTTGAGTTTCTTTCAATGGACGACTTTAAGCGTTAAAATCTCACCTTTAATTTAATAAATAGCGCTCGAATTGCTACTCTACGCATACGTCAGCGATGCAAACAATCGATCAAAATTTCACACACGTAATTTGAATGGTTTTCTAAAAAAATATCTATAAAAATTCGAGCACCAAGTTTCACCTTAAGGTTGTTAAAAAACAACTTTTTTCAAAGTTTCAATTTTCATTTCACACACATATACAAAAATTGCTCAGCTCGTCGAACTGAGTCGAGTGATATATGCCATTCGACCCTTTGGAGCACTTTTATACCTTCGGTTTTGCTAGTGATTGCAATACCTTTCTAGAAGAAAGGCCAAACCGTTTTTTACAGTTTTAGAAGATTTGTGACCCAGAAGACCCTATTTTTTGATAAAATATTTAGTTTTCACGAAGCTATATATTTTATTTTGGAGAGAGAATGTTTTCATTTTCAATGTCCACCATAACCACCAAGCGTCTCCATTGGAAAGAGCTCATCAAGCGAAAGGGTCTTCTGGGTATTGAAAAAAGTCCATTAAACTATACAGTTTCCTGGGTCTTGAACTTTTCAAAACGGCAAATAACGGTTTGTATAATGCAATAGCTATTATTTTATTAGTATTATTGCAATAGCTTTTTTCAATGGAGACGCATGGTAGTCATGGTGGACATTTACGATTAAAAATATTCTATCACCAAAATAAAAAAAAATATACCTCCGTGAGTAGCCGATATTTTGTCTAAAATCCTGAGGAACCAAAAAAAACATCAAACGATAGGATCTCCTGAGTCTTAAACCCACCAAAACAACAAAAAAATTGTTTGTATCCTAATTTTCGTTGGTTATTGTTATTGAAGGTACAGTTTAATATCCTGCCTTGAAAGGTCGACAAATAACCTTCAATTTCATGCTAAAAGATTCAAAATTGATTGAATGGCTTAAAAGTGACGAAGTTTTAAATGCTTTTGTAATAAGTCGATTTTTTTTTCGGCTTACCCCATTTCAGTTTGGACCCCTGTGGTGAAATAGACAGGTGCTTTATCTTGGAAAGTATGACTTTTGTGGGTTCCATGTAGGGGAGCTGTGGATTTCTCACAATTTTTACAATTCTCTCCGTAAGACATTACGCTACCAGTTAACATTATTGCGTACCTGTAAATTGCTCTGCGTATGAAAAAAAGTCTTGGTAATCAGTAGCCAACGCAAAATTGCTTGATCTAATTAATATTTGAATTATTTGAACGATTTTTATCAAACTAATCGAGGCGGGTCAAAATGCGCCATAAGAAGCCCCATTTTACTAAACAAAACGTTTATGCAGATAGAAACAATTGCCGATCTAGTAGCCTTGGGTGCAGCAATACATTCGTGCATAGGTAGCACGCGCATCACAATTGTCAAAATGTTCGCAGTTTAATACGCAGTGTTAGTTAAGCTGTGCTTTGCTCCACAATAACCAGCTGAAATCCCACGTAAGTACGTGAGAAAAACCGACCGGCGGATTTGGACGGAGGCTGCACTTGCGGCTGCAATGAAGGCGGTGCGAACGGGGCTGTCGAAGAGGTAAGCTTCAAAAGCCTACAAAATTCCAAGGAGAACCCTTACGCGGTATCTTAGCAACGATTACTCTGAAAATGGACGTTTCCCAACTTTTGCACCGCTCGGGTGTATTTCTCCTGTATTTCATACTGTTCAGGAAAACGAATCGGTTGAACATATTATGAAAATGAATCTTTACGGCCTGGGAGTGACACGAGAGGAACTGCGAGGGTTAGAAATAATTCACCCCTTTTGCCGAAAGAAAGAACTCGCGGGGCGTGATTGGCTGGTGGGGTTTCTGAAGAGGCATCCGGAAATTTCCCTGAGATCCCCAGAGCCACTATCTCTTGCTCGATTGAAGGGGTTCAATCGATCCAGTGTTGATCGCTTTTTTGATCACCTCCAGGAGATTTATGGAAATGATCAGTTCCCCCCGAATCGAAGATGGAACGCGGTTGAGATTGGTTGCAGTACCGTGAGTATCTAGTTAATTATTTAGAATCTGTGTGACAGGTAGTGTTAGAACTTATTTTATTTTCATAGGTTCCAACAAAAAATTGCAAAGTTTTGGCAAAGAAAGGTGCACGGTAAGTAGCAGGAGCAGTTTCTGCAGAGCGAGGAATAAATACTAGAGCCATAATGGCCAAATGAACGAATGAGGCTTAATAAAAAAACTAATACGGTTCGTAAAGACCGGAAGCGTAAATCTGCAGCAAATATAATAATGAATGATATATTATGCTCATCCTGCGGAATTGTATTCAGTTTGTCTGAACATGGAGAAGGCGTGTCTAATGTAAAACGTGTTTCCGCTCTGAGTGCGCCACCAACCCAACTTCAATTACTTGCGACATGTGTTTTTTAAGTTAAACCAGAAATAATTCAAAATAATTACTAAATATTTTAAGAATATGTTGTTCTTTTTTTTAAATCTACAAATAAATATAAATTTTCGGTTCATTTGTTCTGTTTGTCACAATTGTTTATATGCTTACAAAAAACTCCTCAAAATAGTTAGGCTAAAAAAACATTATTTACGACCTGTTCCATCACGATTATTGAATAATATTCATAGAAAACTTTCAAAAATTGGGGAATCATTCAAGAGTTACGTAATAGGTCAATAAGCATGTGAGTTCTGATTTTTCTATTTTAAACACCGACCTGCGACCCGAATATTCGATTTAGTGGCTATCTCTGCTATTTCGCGTCATGCTGGTTGAACGTTGCTATGAAACAGGCAGTGCATTTTGCCCATTTGTTGTGGAGCATTTTGACCGTTTGCGTTTTTTGCGTTTTGTACACACATATGAGCAGTTTTCCCCGAACAAATCTGAGAATAAGATTTCGATAACCTTTTTGAATTTCACGATTTCAACGAGTTTTATTGATTTTTATGCTGCAGGACGAATCTGTTTAGTAAAAAACTGGCCAAACCTAGTATGTTTCTCGAATCACATTTTGCATTGACGAGTGCATAATGTGAGGTTCTTCTTAACATTTTGCCCCCAGTTCCCCTGCTACTTTATCCTTCCCTTGAACTACTAAACCCTACCTAACATAAAAATTTCATGGTTTGCTGTGATAGGGTTACCGCAGTGCCAATGTAAACAAAGGAAACATCAAAAGTTGATTTTTTTGTAAGTTTTACGCCCGTGTATTTAAGGTTTTTTGAGAACTTCTTCAATGTTTTCAGTCTAATCAGCTTTGCAGCCGTGTTTGTCTAGTAAAAGGCTACATCTTGATAAAAGATTACGATAGCATAAAGGAAGAAATAATGGAAGCAATTGCGTGTTTTGTAAGGCGTCCTGTTTGGGGTAAAATGGACAGTTTTTTTGGGATGATATGGTCAGGTGAGTTTGAAGTTAATTCCCAAAATACCGTTAAACCTTCCTTATTATCAGATTTATTTTTTGTTCAGATCATGCTCAACATTGGTATACTCAATCGAAAAACTTTATACCCGTATAATTTTGTTTGGTTCTTAGGGTGATCCTTTTTAAATTAGGGTTGCCAAAATCGACAATCATTTTTCAAAAATTTATAACTTTTGAGCCGGTTGACCGAATTAAAGATTTAATGGAAAATTTGAGGTATTTGATAGGTCTTTCAATGAAAAATTAGGAATCGTACGTCAAAGTACATTCGTTATTTATTTTTCCGTTTCACGGATTTAGGATTAACGGATTCGGAGTGACGATATGCAAACCGGGATCCAAAATTTCTAACAGTACGGTAAATTTCCCATAGGCTGTTGAATATTTGATCATTCCGAACTGTTTCACAAGACTGTACTGAGTTCTGAAATACATGGTTACATGGGCTTTCCGGTAAAATGTTTTAAACTTGATTTAAAAACTGGTTGTATTTTTGATAAACGTTGGAAAATGAAAAAAAAAAGGTTCCCATCAAAACATAACTTGATGATCCAAAATCAGATCAAAATAGAGGGAGTTACAAGTATTCGAAGTAAAGCGAATTAAATTGGAATTTTCGAACATAAAAATCATTGAAATTGCCTGGCACAGCAACATTCAAAGTGCTGCCAAAAATTGGGATATCATCAGATTCTCATGAAACCTAGGATAAAGAACACACACACACACTCACACTCACACACACACACACACACACACTCACACTCACACACACACACACACTCACACACACACACACACACACACACATACACTCACACACACATACACACACACTCACACGCATACACACACAAAAACACAAACACCTACACACACACACACACACACACACACACACACACACACAAACACACACAAACACACACACATACACACATACACACAAACACACGTGTCGCGCTTTGAATAATTGGGAAAGGGTATTTTTTTTGGCCTGGAATCACTGTGCAATGCCCAAGAATTGGAATTATAATTCCGTATACCTAATACCACCTTCTACTGTGTATTAAGCAACCATTAATACTATAATACTCACATTTTTTTCTCTGTCCACATCACCCCAAATACTGTCCATATTACCCCAATAGCTGTCCATTTTCATCCATTTTTTAGTTTCGTTGTTTTTTTTTTCTTTACCTCAATGTTATGATTTTTTTGCGTAAAAAATAGCAAACAGGTCAATATTGCTATAATACATTACGTTTATGGGATATAAAACACAGGCTACGAAATAACAGGAGTTTTCTTTAGAGGGTCCAAACTACCCTATACTTTTCCCTTTACATTAATGAACATAAAGATAATTACTGGTTTCCGTAAAAAAAGTATTCGAAACGGGTTAAAAATGCCTCAAAAGTGCTGCGCGCCAAAAAATCACAGTTTTTTGCTTTTTCCTAGTTTCAACTCAAAAAAATAAATAAATAAATAAATAAAAATAAAAAAACTCAACTGCATTTGTCAAATTGAGCGCATCAGTGTTGTCAGCGAGTATTTTTCAGCGCACTTGTATGGATGTGAAATATAGCAACCGTATTACCATGGCAAGAAAATATTTCACTATCATACAATGTTCATTCTGTCTTCCTTCGTTCTATCGAAAACGTATTTGGTTGATTTTCACTGTTTCAAATTTTCTGAATGTTCATTACTCTGAGTTTGATTGTGTGAACTGTAATTTTGTAAATTTATTTTATGTTTCATCAACGTATGACAGGACAGCTCGGTAGAAGGATTAAGATCTAATATATTTAGTACTGCGTTTATTAGAAGTGACAATTGAAACAGATTATTGTTTTTTTTTTAAATAATTTCGGTAGCTGAAATGGTTTTTATCAATACTATTCGAGCAAATAGCTTGGAATTAGATGAAGATTGTATGTTGTATCCGGGTCAAGATTCGATAAAAATGAATAGTCTAAGAAAATTTATAGCGAAACCGATCCCGAAAAAAATCAAGTCTTTAGAAAAGTTTCTTGCAGAAAGCATGTGCCAAAAATCTGTCTTGACCTTGTTAGAAAGAATAAGGGAAAGCTTTCACGGTCCATTTTCGGCTAGTAACTAATACTTTCGTTTCCCCCGCCAGTGCACAAAGGCGAACCAAGCGCAAAAAATATGAACCAGCGCGGAGGTAAATTTGCCGCGAATCGAAGCAATCTGGGTGTAAAAGTGACGTGAGAAATTATCTCGACGGTGACCCGCGCCAGAAGAAAATCGATAGCAGCAGTAGCAGCAACCCGAAAAAAAAACCAACGAAAATATGTAGGCTAATACAAATTCCCACCAAATCGAGCACACTTTTCACCTCGATTACCCCATCGATTAGACACGGCCCAGAAGCGTCCGAACCGCGCAGTTTATCGAAAATTATTGTTACACGCGCAAAAGGCCCGCTTTTAGCATCACTTTCTTCCCACTATTCAGCGCTTTAATTGAACACTTGCTCGGTTCTTCTTCCTCTTCCTGTGCTCTTATAGCTACCGTTGCTGCTGCCACCATTGTGCTAATGTGGGGTCTTGGCAGCCTCCGGGCTGCATCGAAAAAAATCTCTTCAATCCAGTCGGTGAAACCGCGAAAAGGCAGTAGAAAAAATGGAACTTCAGAGTTGCAAGTGCCGCTCGCGCGCTCGATCCGCTGCTTCGTTGAGAGGCAAGAATAATGAAATAAATTATAAATTATGAAAAATTGTTAATGATTTTCCTGCTTCAGCAAGACAAGAGCGTTCAAGGTTAACTAGATTTGTGACTGGCTATCTTCGATTCTGGAATATCGATTGAAGCGAAGTTTTGTAACAGACACAAATAATCGCCGTTTAAACAAACTACTAGGCATTACAAAGTTCTCCTATTAGAATAAATCCTTTAGAGGCTGTCTCACGGATGCTCGACTCGGTCCGGCTCGGCACGGAAAACCAGCCAAACGCGGGAAGCTTCGGCAAACAGTTTGTATAAATAGACACGCGGGGAAACAAAAATAACCACAACAGCAGCATACAAGTTAGACAGCACAACGTAGAATAAATCTTTTGTACTCGTTGATGGGTAGCAATTTTATTTTCATTCCAAATGGCGGTGGTTCTTTCACCCCCTCTTTCGCGGTATTCAACGATCGGAACGCAGTAGACTGCAACTCTGGTTAAGCGGCGAACCGACGACGAAGCCTACTAGGACCGTGCTACCGTCTGTCGCTGGGGTCGCCATCGTCGTCGTTGTCGTTCGACACTGTCTTCCAAGCGCAGTAGGCTTGGATGGACGGCGAACATGGCCAAATGGTCAGATCACGATTATCACGAGTGTGGAGTTAGTAATGTGGTGCAAAATGATTTTGAATAGCTACTTTTTACGTCTTCTCTCGTCTATTTTGCCTACTTCTTCCTACTCCGGCTTTGGACCGGCCCATCGAACGTAGCGGTGGACCCGGACTCGGTGCAGCAACCGGCTGGAACCCCAGTCCAGGAACGGCTATAATGAGGCGAAATTTATTCATCTCCATCCGCGGGGAAGAACATACTCAGGCACATGCACACACACTCTACTCACACGGTGAAGATGACAGAGCGTAGAGCACGGTTATTGTTGCGCGGTACAAATTAAGCGAGGGTCTCTCATCCGTTTGCGGAATACTACTGTGGGGTCAATTTAACGGAAAAATGATTTCGGCTTTGTTCACAATCGACCCTCTACCCCTGTATCATAATTCTTGAGAACTCAAAGTCTATTTCCGCTTAGTAGACTGGGTTAGAGTTAAGGACCAAAAATGTAAATTTTCCGCTTCAAAATTACTCAAGCTTTTTATGGAGAGTTTGTATTTTTAAGGTTTTCAACTTGCGGCTGCTTCGCCTCAACATGACAATTTTGATAATTTCAACCTTGTAATTTCGATCTATTCAACCGACATGTTTATGTACAAATTTTTCCTCAACAATGAAACCTAATTACTCATTCATAGTTTGTTTTGACCATTTCAAAGCACGTTGAACATTTCGAACAATCAAATGTACCTCAGAACGATAACCGATGATGGTGTAATCGTTCGAAAGCAAACTGGCGAAGCGAAAACCGTACAGTTCACTTGAGAGGGCGTTAAACTTTGTCGAGATGGAAATGGTAGGAAGCGCAAAAAAACCCAAACCAAGTTGCTGTGCTGTGCTCTTGTCTCACCGTCAAGTGGCAGCGCACCAGCACAGCAAACAAAACGCGCCGGATATGTATTTTACCCACACAGTAGGCGCTAACCGGCGGCCGCACGGTGGACGCACGACGAAAACAGCAAAAAATTATCAAAATATTTTGCGGCAAAAATCTTCTCCGATGCTGTTGTTTTTTTTTCGCGCTGCTCACATTCCTGAATATGCCATCAAGAGACGTGACCATTATTAGTCATCTCGCGTTCCGTGTTTGAGCCGCACATTTGCATCCCAGTTGTGCGCTGCTGCTGCGCTATTAGCGGCAAACATTGCTTCCACACGACGAAGGGCTAACAGGGTTCGGGTAATAAGGAAAACGACAGCGAACACAAAAAACACACGCGGGTGCCGAACCGCAGCAGAACTGTCGAGTCAAAGTACGAGGCAATCACGTTGGCTATGAAGTACACATACACATTCTTACATTCCGTCAGCAAGGGGACAGTGAAATATGACGCTGTTACTTCGTGACACGAATGCTGATTGCGGGTGATTTGTAACTGTCCAGTCCAGTGAATGGTTCGGGGTTCTTTCAATGGACTTTTTGAACTGCCTAAACACTGTGTTTTATTGGCTTAATTGCTGGGCCAATTTAGACATCGCAATTAGCTGTCTAATCAAGTGGTTTGTTTTTGTTTGGCGGTTGTTGAATTTTAATTGAATTATAATCATGTTTCGACCAATATAAACTGTTCATATTTACACCACAGGTAGTCATAACAAAGTTACGTCTATCGAAATATTTTTTTTTTCTACAGAATATTTGAAGTGAATTTATTCAAATATGCCATTGTTTTTATCACAGAATTTGGAAATCGAATTATTACAGCCAATGTCGTGAAAAAGTATGAAATGGTGTATTTTCGCTCATGGGAATAATTCTCTAAACTTTTTTTAAGGAAAGCTTTTTTCGTGCAAATTCCAGAGCAGATTTTGTTACAGAGTTTTAACCAAGCTACTGAATGATCAACAGTTTCAATAGATTCGCTTCGTTAGTGTGCGTCGCAGAATGCTTTCACTCGTAAACGTAGAACGAACGCCAGCTCTCGAGCACTGAACAGATGGTAAAATAACATTCACACATCAAAGAGGTGGACTCTGCCATTCGTTTGGCGATATTATTTTGTTGCCAACGTCAGAAGCAGAGCATTTCAGTAATAAAATCAACGCACAAATCGCTGAGTCCTTTCTAAAAATATACGTCAAGAATCAACAAATTATCGTTACAATACGAACCGCTATCGATTATTGATCGTAGTTATCTTTCGGCATTATTTTTGTAATAAATAATAGAAAAAGTTAAAGATTGGTTTTATACGATTTCCCGGAACAAAACAAAGGTAACACGAACAATAACAGTGAACTGACGCACTTGCTTGGAGGGAGAAGAAAATTCTGTGTATCTGCGCAAAAAACACCGTGGTGAAGCCTGAAATATCTCTCCAGAGAAATATCAACTGAGGTAAGCCTTCTCACACGAAAGGACATTACGCACAACAACTACACAGTAGAGTTCACTGCAGTGCTTTTACAGTGTGTTTTTTTGTGCGTCTTCAGTGTGTCTTAAGCATTTTTCAAATGACGAGAGCATCTAGGAAGGGAAAGTAAATTGCGTTTTTGTGTCGGTCGTGTTTTCTTTGCAAAACAATATTTCTTATAAATTACGCCGAAAAGTCATTTATAATAAACTACACCAAACATCTCGAGTAAATTTACCATATGGGTCATTCCATACGAAGTGACCACGAAAAAGCACAAACTTGGACACGACCATCACAAATTTTGCTCAAAGTAGGGAGAATTATTCATCTACTGTCACTTTGGAAAAATCCCAAATTTGGTGTCGATTGGAATACCCCCCGCTCTGTGGGACCCCTCTGTTTATTGCAAAGTCACGCAGTTTTTGTTCAAAATCTCTTTTTTTTTTCTTACAATTCATAGACGTAAGATGTTCGAAAAATACTGCTAGATGATTTTTGAAGAAAATAAACCAAGGAATCCAGTAAAAATATAAGTTTTGACTGGAAGTGTTGCCAGATAATTTTTTTTTTGTATTTGAAAACTAAATTTACATTTTTCGGCAAATACAGCCACTTTGATTTTAAATTTGATCATTTCATCGTGTTTCTTGGAAAATTTCACATGAGCAACAACTATCATCCCGAGGTAATAGGAGCCAATCTCGAAATATAACAATTTTACGAAAAAAGTAGTTAACTTCGTAAGTAATTTTTTTTTTACAATTTATAGATGTAAGACACCCGAGAAATAGTGATAGATGAATTTAGAAGAAAATAAACCAAGGAATCCAGAAAAAAAGTTACTTTACACCGGAAGTGTTGCCAGATGGATTATTTTTGTACTTTAAAACTAAACTTACATTTTTCGGCAAATGAAGCTATTTTTATTTTAAATTTGATAATTTCATCGTGTTTCTTGAAAAATTTCACATAAGAAACAACAATCATCCCGAGGTAATATGAGCCAATCTCGAGATATAGCATTTTTTACGAAAATAGTTCTGAATTTCGCAATTAATTTTTCGTAAAAATGTCATATCTCAAGATTGGCTAATATTACCACGGGGTGGTAAGTGCGTCCTAGGTGAAATTTTCCGAGAAATACGATGAAACCATCAAATTTAAAAAAAAAAAATTAGCTGCATTGGCCGAAAAATGCAAATTTAATTTTTAAATACAAAAATAATCTATCTGGCAACACTTCTTGTCAAAAACAATATTTTTTCTGGATTCCTTGGTTTATTTTCTTCGAAATTCACCTATCACTATTTTTCGCGTGTCTTACGTCTATAAATTATAAAATAAAATAATTAGGGGCCGTCCAAACACCACGTGGACAGCTTTTGGGGGGGGGGGGGTCGGTTAATGTCCACGGTCCATACATTTTTTAGAATTTATATGGGCAGGTGTCCACGAAGGGGGAGGGGGGGGGGGTCCAAATCGTTAAAAATCTATCCACGTGGTATGTGGATGGCCCTTTACCAAGTTAACAACTTTTTTTCGTAAAAAATGTTATATCTCGAGATTAGCTCATATTTCCT
Source organism: Wyeomyia smithii (assembly GCF_029784165.1). Classification (NCBI taxonomy): domain Eukaryota; kingdom Metazoa; phylum Arthropoda; class Insecta; order Diptera; family Culicidae; genus Wyeomyia; species Wyeomyia smithii. Next base: position 26,756,805 of record NC_073696.1, on the reverse strand, counting down.
CGGGATGATAGTTGTTTCTTATGTGAAATTTTCCAAGGAACACGATGAAATTATCAAATTTAAAATAAATATGGCTGCATTTGCCGAAAAATGTAAATTCAGTTTTCAAATACAAAAACAATTTATCTGGCAACACTTACGGTCAAAACTTATATTTTTTCTGGATACCTTGGTTCATATTCTTAAAAAATCATCTATCAGTATTTTTCGGACATTTTACGTCTATGAATTGTAAGAAAAAGAAAAAAGAGATTTTTGACAAAACTTGCGTGACTTTGCAATAAAGAGGGTCCTAGAGAGCGGGGGGTATTCCAATCGATATCAAAAATGGGATTTCTTCAAAGAGACAGTAGATGAATAATTCCCCCAACTTTGAGCAAAATCTGTGATGGTCGTGTCCAAGTGGCATGTACACTTCATATGGAATGACCCATATTATAAATTGAAAATATAAAATTCACACATTCCGCATCACATTCTGCCCCGCGATAACTCAAATTGTCTGTGTTGTACTATCTCACCTATGCGCATTCTGGATATTCTCACTAAAGTGAATCACCACTCTTGTTTCGCTGAGCTGTGTGGTGTGAGCAGCAAGTGTTAATTTTGCAGAAAGCAGAAGAGAGAAGTCTAGTCAGGGTGTCGAAAACCTGGTAAAACCTGGAAAATCAGGGAATTTCAGGAAATTCACTTTTCGCTCAGGGTAACCAGGGAATATCAGGGAAAACAAAAAAAATATTCAGGAAAATTTTTTTAACCGAGACGCAATTCTTTTTTAACCGACTCTTTAGCACAAATACTTATTCTTTCAGCATCGAAGGCTATTTTGGGATCTCTACGATTTGGTTCCATTTCCGATTGAACACTTTTTTCACTGCGATTCGAGAGTTGCGTTAATTTTCGTTGCCCTTTTTTGTGCGGATTGCTGAAAAATATCAGGGAAATTTATTTTATATTTCAAGGAATATCAGGGAAAATCAGGGAATTTCATCTTGAAAATTTCTTCGCCACCCTGCACAATGCCACCCTGCACAATGCAACCCCTGATCACGATCTGTTCTCTAATTAAAACGTGACGTACGGACATCAATTGAGCTTTTTAGATCTATATCAAAATTTTCAGTTTTCAAAAGATTGTAACTTTTGAGCCGTTTAACCGGTTTTAAATCTTTTGGCATCAAATTAAAGGTGTTACATGGACCTTTTCAGAAAAAATATCAAGCTGTGCTTTGAACAGCAATAACCTTGCGAAAATTATGATACAAACCTACTGAGTCTTAAACCTTCCTCTGCGGCAAAATACGGTTTGCATTATGATAATGGGGCACATAAGATTCAAACCATTCTACCTCTGAAATAAAAAAAATTCCTATGAAAATTCAAAATTTTATGTAAAATATTCTAACAAATCCAAAAAAGAATCAAACAATAGGGTCTCTTAGGTCTCGAACTCTCCAAAACGACAAAAAGCTGTTTGTTATTGTTAATTAAAGTTTAGTTTGATTTTTTTCCTTGGAAGATGCACAAATCTCCTTCAATTTGATGGCAAAAGCTTAAAAATCGGTTAAAAAGTTTAATAGTTACAATTTTTTAAATATTGAGTACACTAAAGTCGCTTTTTACGCGGGGGATACGTGCCACGTAAAAAAAACCGCGTAAATTCCGGAATCCGCGTAAAAAACCGCGTAAATTCCGGAATCCGCGTAAAAAACCGCGTAAATTCCGGAATCCGCGTAAAAAAACCAGCGTTCATTTTGCATTCCGAGTGAAGGGGAACCGAAATCCGCGCAAAAAAAAACCGCGTAAATTCCGGAATTCGCATAAAAAACGCGTAAATTCCGGAATCCGCGTAAAAAAAAACCGCGTAAAAAAAGTAGGAGGTTGTATCCAAGACATAAATGACGTAGAACTACGTACACTATTAACAAATGCATTGAGTGTTTCATTACCCTAGTAACACAACTGTTTTTCCCAAAGTTTTATAGCGCTTTTTTAGCTGTTTTGAGCGCTATAAAACTTTGATAAAACCAATATTTTTACTTGGGTAATGAGTTAAAATGTCTTCTAACGAAGGGTTGTGAATTTCGTGAACCGGATTCAGCAGTTAGCAGATCGTGCCTAGTTAAAAACCATACACAGCACACACACACAAATCATACCATATCATAGACACACACACATCATACCATATCATTATACCATACACACATCATACCATATCATACACACATACACACATGATACCATATCATACACACACAGCAAGCAAACGACCAATAAAAGGACGTTATTTTCATTTCAACAAGACTTGACAATTTTCAATAGTGCAATAGTTCGTAGATTCAAACAACATTTTTCTGCATTTGGGCAGATGCGTGTATAATTTTCCAATCGATTGCTGCAAGAATGAAGAAAATCGGTTGAAAACCAACCGACCTATAAGCATTTGAAAAGGGACAAATTTCGTCCCAGTTTTTCAGTTTGCATCCTTGTGTGGTATGCTAAAGTAAAACGTAGTTCTACGTCAAAACCGCGTAAAAAGCGACCCTAGTGTATTCCGAAAAAGTCTATTGTTTAAGCAACTCTATAACCGTAAAATTCACCCTGAGGGCTAAACAGAAAACAAGGGTTTTTAGAACTAATTTTTTTATTTTTAACAACGGCTTTTACCCGTTAACACACAAGTTCATTGAGCAGACAATGTGTGCAGTAGGGAAAGCGAAAAATAAGCGAACTAAAAATATGATAGATTTGGAAAAATATACCGAATCCCGACTAAACTACGGGGTTGTACTGTTCCACAATATGTACGATATAGTATATTTTTAAAATCTGTATCATATTTCCAGTTCGCTTATTTTTCGCTTTCTCTACTGCACATACTGTCTGCTTAGTGAGAAAACTAGGGGCCTGAATTTTTCGATGAAGAACGACCATAGAGATTTAGAGTAAGATTGGAGCATAAAAAATTCGGACAGATCTCTTTTGCTTTGAATTGCTGTATTTTCAGTTTATACTGAAAGAAAAACTAATGAAAAATCAGCTAACTTTGAATTTCATATAAATCGCAAATTGGAATTTCATCGTGAAGCAAATTCCCAGCCTCCCATTGCAAAACTTAAATGTGAAATTTGATTGGGGGGCCGAAAAGCTCTCTGTGCTTTGCAAAGGGGGCCGCGGAACTCTTTGTGTTTAGCAAAAGGGCCCGCGGAGCCAGAAAGGTTGGGAATCACTGCTCTAGTTAACCATAGAAATTGTAGCAGGTTGCATCCAAGACACGACCGCATAAGAGCAGTTCCACAAAAAATGTCCCAGTTTTAATATTATTTTTAATTGTCATTTTTGATTTGGCTGAAACTTTGCATAGACGTTTCTGTAGGCAAAAGATGCCATTTTGTGCTATTGGTTTAATTTTTTGAAATACGACTCATGTTTCAGAAGCTATTGAAAAATGCTATTTTGATGAATACAAATATTTTTAGGGCCAAAACGGTTTGTTTGATCGGTGTGACGTGTTTGACAAAGTTGTAGACAATAGTTTTGTCTTGCCGAAAAAATATACACTCCAGAAAAAAAAAATATTTTTTGAAAAATATTAAAAGAAAAATTAACTAATTAATCAATTATAATTATGATAATTAATTTATTAATTAACTAGCACATTTTTTTAGAATCTATTTTTTTAGAAAAAGTACAAAAGATCACCTTAACAATGCAACCGGTCCGATGGAGAAGCCAGGAAAAAAAATTATGATATTTTAAAACAAATTACATTGTTCAGGTAATCTTTTGTAGTTTTCATGAAAAAAATAGAATTTTAAGAATTAGCTTTTTTAGATAATTATTTTTGATTTCTTTCATTTCTTTTCAAAAAAATAAATATTTTCTTCTTAGAGTGTATATTTTTTTTCGAAAAGACAAAAATTATTCTCTACAACTTTGCCGAAAACGTCACACCGATCAAAAAAACCGTGTTGGCCCTAAAAATGTTTGTCATCATCAATACCTTCCCAAAATAGCATTTTTTAATAGCTACTTAAAAATAAGTCGTGTTTTAAAAAATTAAACCAATAGCACAGCAATTTTTTGCCTACAGAAACGACTTTGAAAAGTTTCAGCTAAATCAAAAATGGTCGATTAAATTGGTTGCCCTCTTTTGTGGAATTGCTCATAACTGACGTAGAATACGTACACTTGGTATTAATAAATGCAATCATACAAAAGACCTCCAGAGAGGACTAACACGATAAGTGGGCAGAGCCACACATACGGTATTATGGAAAAAAGTGAAAAAAAAGTTGGGCTGAGCTGCGCGTTGTTTTTAACTATAAAGCCGAACACTGCGCGCGAAATGCAATAGTTTTCCGTCAACTGTTCAACCGTCAACAAACTCGTCATTAAGATCGCATTGAAGACACAACAGGCTACGGAAAAGCGGCACTATTACTGTCGGATTTTCTTTCCTTGAAAATAATGAAATGTGTGACCAGTATTCCATATATTGATGCATACTGATTAATGATTATGAAGTCGAAAAGAAAACCCAAAAAAAGGAACAGATATATGATGTTTATAACTTTAATTGTTTTGGATGTTTCATGAAGTACCAATCATACAAGAGACGCGTTTTTTTCGAAATCAAACTAGGTTTTTATTGATAGCTAACTGTAGCAGTTATACAGAGTACCAGCATCCTCTGTTGATTCATCCGCTACGGAAGTCTGTGTCATATTTGAAATCACCACCACTCTACTATGGAAAACTGTTTCAAAAATTGATTTCGAAAACTAGATAATTTTGTTCCCTATCCAACGGGATATCATTGACTGAAATCTGTTCAGTGCTAACAAAGTTGTAAGTATTCGAAATCTTTCATTCTGCCGTTTCACTCTATTTTCGATATTTTAAAATGGCACTCTACTAAAGTAAGACGTAGATTTACGTCAAAAGTTTGACTTGAATTAGGATGGCGTTGAATTTTTTAAATGCTGCCTTCGAAAATACCTCAATCTTGCTCAAAGTTATTGATGTTTCTCATAAAAATTCGCTTTTTCCATTATCGCTTGGCTCCGTTTTGAAGGCCACATTTTACTCTACATATGGAGAAAATTAAAGAAAAAAAAAAAACAAAACCAAACAATTCAATTTGAAAACGTGATAAAAATTATAAATTTTTTATATATTTTTTTCAATCAAAAGTACACATATTTGATTATTTGATATTTTTCTCTTAAATTAGGCATCTTTAATTTAATCCAAAAACATAAACAATTTTTTAACTTATGTTATGATTTGAAAAAGAAAAAACGAAATGTATCGAATAAAGCCATTTTTTCTGGTCATCCTTTTCCAGAACTGGCTATCCTAACGACGTAACCAATAAAAACGGGTTCAATTATTTTCAATGAAGATCTGAAACTTTAAGGGGTTATATACTGTATATTTTGTTCGAGATAAAGAAGCAAAGTTTGTATTTTGTAGAGCGTGTAGCACCTTGTTTATTTATTACATAAAAGTAGTGATTTTCTGAAAATTCTTTTAATTAACAACAAAAAAACACGCTTCCTTATAAGAAATACCAATTATTTGTGGAAAAATGAACGCTGTTTATGCAGAGGTTGGCGGTGTTTGCGAAAGAGACCCAGCAGATCAACTGCAATAAAAAAAACTCATATTATTTCATTAGTTTAGAAGTGTGCCGGGTATCTGAACGATCATTTTCATAAGTACCGTCTGCCGGGGTGAGTTTGTGCCAAAAAAGGATACATTTTTGTTCCTTGCTTGTAATGTACACATTTAGGCAATGAGTTTGATCCAAATCACGTCAATGCACACTTAAATGTTTAGTGAACGACTGCCGCAAATAAGGTTAAGTTACAATAAACTATAATTTTGCTAAAATTAAATGAACTTTGGCCCAATCTCACCCCTTCTATGGGGTGAGATTGTGCCAAAAACAAAAAGTTGACTTCAACACCTGAAAAATGAACAGTAGTGTATCTACGAATAATTCACATGAATAACATGATAAAACAGTAAATGTAGGGTCGATCATAAACAACGTGGATTATTAAGGGGCTGTAGGGGGTTGACCAGAAACTACGTTTCATATGAAATGTAGAAAATTGTATGACTGGATCAAATCGATATCTGGAGTACCCAGTTATGAGAACGTGGCTTATAGACAGTCTCTATACACATAGTGGCGTCTCCAGGTAACTTAGAAAGAGAAAACGTTAGGACATAAGGCCTGAGAAGACTTTTCGTTTCAATTGTTATATGTCATTGACCACTGTATATTCCATTGGAGATCTCAAAACCGCTGGAAACGTACCCACAACCCTCCTTCCTCGCTGAAAAAGTCATCAGTTAATATAAAATAGGGGTACAAAAGTTTGTTACATTCCATAAATAATATCAGTCATTGTAAATTTCCATCTAGCAGTTGTTAGCTTACTGTTCTCAAACTATTAGTCATATTTTAAATAATACCTTGGCTAGACAACAATTTGTCGTAAATATGAATTCCGTACATTGTACCGTTCATCATAGCTTGGCACAATCTCACCCCAAAAGGGCTCGAAAGGTGTACAGTTTGGAAAAACATTATTTTCTGAGCCAACACAGATTTAATGCATAATATTTCCTCAACACATTCAAGACGACGACATCTTAACGTAGCAACTGAGCAGTAAGTTGATGAGATTTCTTGAACGGGTTGGTTTGCTTTGGACATTTTTGGATAACTTTATTTGCGCATGTTTTTCACCCTGTACTTTGAAACATTATTTAAGTGAACCAGTTCATTGATATTATCTATATTGTATTTGAAGTTGTGAATAAATATGTCACGTTTCATAAAGTGTTGAATTTGAGGTAGTAGGTTCTAGAAATCTCAAGTAATTTAGCATACAAACATTTCCCGTTTTGGTTCAATCTCACCCCCGTGGCTTAATCTCACCCCGGCAGACGGTACCTATTTTGTTTTTTAAACGAAAACTTTTTTCCCGAGAAAAACATATTTTGAGCGCTAAAATTACATTTAAAATTTTTATTTTATTTTGAGAAACAGCATTCCAACATAAATGCGTATAAAGATTCAAGTTGAGCTTATGCTGCCGTGACGAGACACGCTTCAAACTGCTATAACTCTCTTCCTATTGCTCAGATCATTATAAAAATTTGTTAGAAATTTCTCAAGAAGTTGTACTTTAAGATAATGCAAAAAAAATCGATTTCGAATTTTTTTAAATTGAAAAGGTATATAACCCCTTCATTTTGAAAGGTATATAACTCTTAATTTTACCTCTATTTCATGTTAGCCCACCCTTCTATAAACCTAAGGTTGTGGTTTGGAGAATCAAAAACAACTCAAGATAACGGCTCTTTCAACAGCAATTACACTATTTTAAATTCAAAATCAAAATAACTGGACGGTTTTCGATTTGACATGATCAACAGAGTCATTGGAAAACAATTTTTATGAAAAAATTAAAACGAAAACATTACGCTTGAGCTCATCCTCCATGCAAATAATTGTGTCCCAGATCACTTCATTCTGGTATATTACCAGAAGTTTTACCATAATTTCAAATTGCCAAGACTAATTAAAAAAAATATTCTACTGTTTTTTATTCAAAATTTATTTGGTAGTTTTTTTTTTTATATTTCATCCATTAAATTTACCCAACCGAAAAAAATACTCATTTTGTTTAGTCAAATTTCATTATAATTCGAGTCACGAGAAATTGGTCGATAGATCATTTGGCATGAAAACTCTATTAAGTACAAAACAAATTACAAAAAATACAAAAAAATTAAATATTCCCTTTTCTTTAATTTTTGTGGTTTGTGTTGTTGTATCAACAAATTGAAGACTCTTTTACCTTGAGAAATTTGCGATTCTTCAACATGTCTAACATGTAACTTGTTAACTCAACTGGAAAAAAGTACTCAGAAAAAATCCACCCGTTGCAATTACTGTTTAGTTTGACAACTCGGATAATCGTTTCATCTGTATATAAGATGCACATTTGATTAAGCGAAAAACGCAACCCCAGATGGTTGCCCATTGCATGTCTCTGCTGCTTGCATTCTGGAGACCGCCTTCTTAACTGCGACAAACCATGATCCGATCGTTGTTGCCATATTTAAGCAAGAATTCGCTTCCAGCAATCAAGCCCACAATTTCGGGCTGGCCCGCTCTCTGTCTCTCTCTCTCTCTCTGCCCGCATGTATTACGAAGCCCTGCAATCGTGCTTGCCTTCCAGCAACTGGCGTGGCCTTTGAATGGCCGTAATTCCTAACCTGACAGTAACTCCAAAATAAGAAACTGCCACCAAAAAGCAAAACAATGTAAGACATGTGTCAGCTAGGCATTTCTTCTTTCACCGCGAGAAAGCCCCTGCAAGAATCCGTAGTCAAAATCCAGGGAGGAAAAAAAAGCTCACAATAAATAAAAACACACACATAAAATCCGCCGAAAAGAGCCGGAAAAAGCAAAACCGAAAATAACTGTCAATTTAGCAATTAAGTGTATTCCCGGGAGACAGATGAATCGCGTTGGGATCGATTCGCCTGGTCTCGGTGCGTCGGATTGTCCATCCACATGTTTTCCCTCTGTATGTCACCGGGAGAATATGTGTATGCAGGTCCGGCTGGACGACGACGACAACGACGACGACGACGGTGTGTTTGACTGACAGCCACGCAGAAGCATCGGAGCAGATCTCGCCCAAAAGGAAGCCCCAAATAACACACTGAGAAGAAAGGGTGGGGGGAGAAAAATAAGCGAACGCTCTTCGCGATCTTCAACTTGCTGCTCATCCGTGGCGCGCTATCCGAATCCCGAGCTCGTCCGGAGCGAACACGGGCTGACTGAAAACGATAATGATCGCTGGAGGCGAAAATATCAATTTCCAAATAATACATATCATGCGCTTCAATCTTTGCTTCTGCGTTTTATAGAACCGTATTACGCACTTTGTGTGTACGCTTGGCGCGTGTAACAAACCCGGTTCATCCGACTTCCGCCGGTCCTGAAGGAGACGCGAATGCGGTCGATCGATTGCTTTGATCGAAGGGGGCGATCGAACGCCGGTGATACTGACACGGCGATGGTGCTGGCTAAGCAGGCCGTTTTGTCGCGAGCAAAACTGCAATGGCCTCATTTTACCACCTCTCTCTCTCGCTCTCTCACGGTCGGATTTGGATCGATCGGAAGTCGAGCAGATGATGATGATGATGATGATGATGATGATGATGATGATGCGAAAGTGAAATGCGCTGGCGGCTATCTACCGCGCTTGATTATCGTGTGCGATGAGTAAACTGTGCGCAGTTTTTTACTCGTTTACTTACGCGAAGTTGTACATTATCGGCTAACACAACACACCTGGTGAAGGATTTATGGTTCAGATGCGACGGAAGAAACTTTGAACTCCAGTTGGGAGGTGTATCATCGATGGTCTAATCAACGGTGGTGAACTGTAAAGTTCACTCTGTATCATCACTGCAATGCACGGTGTTTTATTTTGCCGTTTTCGTGCGATTAATAAAATAGCGTTTCAAATGCTGATTTTAGCCATAACGTATGTTCGGAGAAGTTTCAAGAAATTTAAAAATACATCTTTCGATGTAGGAAGATGAGTGATCAATCCACCTTAAAGTGAGGTAGAAAATTTACTTTTTTATCAGATTGAGATAGACGTATGGTGTCTTCGACAAAATTTTAGGTGATTTCAAGTCAAGAAACTTTGCCGAAAACATCATGTTTCTATCTCTTACATATTACGAGCAACCTAAAATATTCTATGAAGAGGCACTGAAAATAACAATTTTCGTTATAACTGTTTTTCTCAGATTTTTTCGAGTTTCCAAGTCTTCTACAAAGTTGTCAGGTACCCAAAAATGAATGTTTATGCTGAACATTATCATTTTTTATCTCCTAAAATAAAAAAGTTATTGGAAATATTTCGATATTTTTGAGAATACTTTCAACTCAACCATCTCCAAATTACGCAATTTTATGCAAGTGGCAAGTCTATACGATGAAATAACTATCTTTAGACTTTCAATTAAAGGTACAAACTTTTGTATGTAAGAGTATATACATAGTTACGTTCAATGAGCTCTGTGAGTCAAATAATTGAATGCGATGCTGAGCCAAACCATCAAAAACAACCCCACACAAATAAAAAATATATAGAAAAATGTAGGAATCGAACAGATTTGAGAAAAGTGCAAAAGGGTGGTTTTGTAGCTCGAAAAAGCCTTTTTTTTCATAAATCACGTTTGGGCAACCTTAAAACAATTTTTTAGAAAGTCGAAATGTCCACAAAAATGCTATAAATAACATTATCTTTCAATTTAGGGCTGAGCACCTTGACTTTTTCAACATCGTTTTTTTTGGGACAGCCCAATGGGTGCTCTAATGTGGGTAAATTGGGACAAACAGAACCTATGACACTTTGGTTAACTCAAGCTAAACTATAAGGAAGAGTATTGACATTATGTTCCCAACTACCCGTTCTCAAAGTTACCGAAAAGAAATCTAAAATATGTTACAACTTTGTAGGGCAAACCTGGGCTTTGTGTGCCCCAATGCCGAATCGAATGTAGGAAGTTCGATAGCAATGTTATAAAGAAAAACTTTCTTTTACAAAGTTACTACATATGATGAAGCTTCTGTTTATCATATGTGAAGAAAAAAAAAGAAGCATCTGTTTAAATGTTATCGAAAATTTTTAATTTTTAGGACAAACGTTTTGTAATGCTGAAATCTTATCAAAGTTTCTTAAAAAATACTGAAAATCGCTGTAGGTATTTCTTATCGAAATTTTTATGTCCGGTGTTTTTTTTTTTTGTATGGCCCTTAGGGTGACGATCGATTTTTTAGATTCCACAGGAAATTTTACATAAAATACCATTTTATTCTTCAATATACCATAACCACCATGCCTCTCCAGCAGAATCTTCAATATCCAACATAACCACCATGCGTCTCCATTGGAAAAAGCTACTGCAATGCAGCATCATAATACGAATCGTATTTTGTCGTTATGGAAAGTTCAAAACCCAGAACACTCTATTGTTTATTAGTTTTTGCATTGCAGTAGGTTTTTCCAATGGAGACGCATGGTGGTTAAAGTGGACATTGAAGATTAAGAAAACCTTTATCTCCAAAATAAATACTACAAGGTATACAGCCCTAGGAGTTGTATGAAATGGTGACGTAGGACTAAATATATAATATATGCTAAACTAAATATTATTATATGCTGCGTCATAGGGTTGCCCAAAAAATCGAATTCGTCAAAATTTTCAATTTACAAAAAAAAAATTAAGATTTGACTAGTTCAACTGAGTTTGAATCTTTTGGAATTAAATTAAATGTAATTAATAAGCCTTTTGAGAAAAAATATCAATTTGTACTTTAAATAAAAACAGTTATGCGAAAATTAGGATACAAATCGTTTTTTTTTGTCGTTTTGAAAGCTTTGAGGCCCACAGAACCCATTGTTTGATATTTTTTTGGATTCGTTAGAAAATTTTACATTATGCATCAATTTTCACGAAGGTAAACTTTTTGACGTAGGACTACGTCTTTGTTTTCTATACTAGATAACACTTTGTGAAAATGAAAATGAAACTGGCAAATGTTGCGTCAGATTTCAAACGGTTATAGCAAGCGAACGACTTAATGCATCTCAGTCATTTATATGTCGGTGGATAGATAAAATGTGTAACAATGTTTTGATATTATGTTCAACATTGTTGCTTCACTGCTTAATGATGAAAAAAGGTGAAAAGTTCCAAGGTCAAGCTTTCCCATACATTTCCCTCGCTATTGGCTTGCTTCCCTAGCACGGATAACAATAACATGGACGGAATAAATTTCACTGCCTACATATTTTGACTCAACAAAGTGTAGTGTTCCGTTTGTCTTTCTCGGAACTGCGTGCCCACGCCCTCATGGCGAAAATTTACGCTGAAACCGATACAAAAGTCTGCGTGTAAAAAATTCAGCTTCAGTCTAGTTTGTCACACAATAGCGAGTGGAGTATAGCTGTTACAGGTACGCGACATTGAGTAAACTAGTCTTACCCTAAATTTCATCAATTTATGCTCATGCGAAAAAATTATACACAAATAAAAATGTTACATTGTTTTTGAGTACAATCTTAACTACTAGAGGTTTTGAGATTCAATTCGTGGAATAATATATGCAAAAATGCATATGCCCTTTTAGATAATTACTCTTCGAGCTAAAGAATTCCTCCTTCCCTGAAAAATACTCAGTTTAGTTGTGTTTTTAAAAATCAAACATGGTGGGAACACTCTCAATCTATAGTGTCGGTCAAACAATAGGACACCTACTCAAGAGAAATAAGAAAACTGCATAACTTTAAGAAAAAAATACCTGAGCTCAATGTTTCAACCCGTCAATAACCCTTTATATGGTTCTGTCAAAATACAAAAATTCGTATAAAAATGCCCTTCAAGCTAGTTTAAAATTCAAATAAAGAAAAAGTTTTACTCACTATTCCATGCTATCATTTCGTCGTATAACCTTTGTATCCGATGACTTCCCGCACCCTGTTCGACAAAAAATCGAACTGGCTTTTGACAAGTGCTTACAGGGATCGCACATCAGACTGCTTGGATTGTTTCCCATAGTTCCTGCTTGTTTTTGGATTTTCCCGTATAAACCGACTTCTTTACGGTTTATGTTCTCGGTGAGATATATGTACGTATGGCCACTAAACTGGCCATTCTATGACGTCGACCTTGTGATCAGCAAACCATTTTGTTCACAGTTCGATGTGTGTTTTAGGTAGTTGTCTCGCATGAATTATCATTTCGGCATTTCCCACTCCGCGTGCGGTAGCATAATGTCTTCTGATATCTGAGCGTATTGGTCCATTATTTTGTCGATCCAGTACAGTGAATCAACTTCGTACTAGAAAAAGTACCCACAGATCATGTGTTTGCCTCCTCCGTGTTTTTATCGTGTATTGTGTTTTGAACTTCGTGCTGTTTTCTGGCCCAATCGAAATGGTCCCTGACAAACTTCAACTTAGCAAGAAGCTTCTGTGTGAGTATCCGCTGTGGTTCCGTGCTGTGACTGGCCAAGTTTCGATGTTTGGACTAAAATACGAAAACGAAAAAACGAAAGGATCTGTATCAAACAGAGTATCTCTGCGAAACAGCTAGTTTTTTTTAAACGGTTGGAAAACAACTGGATATTTTGTCGCAACTTTTTTCGTCTTTTCATAGGAATCAGTGCATCGTGCTAAAACGGTTTACTTCTGCTGCGTCAAGCTTGGTGACACATGTTGCCATACTAGAGCAAGTGCTCGTCGCTGGGTGTCACTCAAGCTAATTTTTAACTCATTCGAATTGGCGGTCAAAAGCTAATTTGAATATTTTGCAATAGAGTAGTCTTATTGCTTTATTGGACACGGTATTTAGTCGCAGTTACTGTTATTGCGGTACCAAAAACCCTTGCTAGAAAGAGAATTATCCATATATTGTAGATGTAAACTAATCGAACAGTTACGGGTTACAAAAAAACACTTGTCTTCATTATTTTTGACAATTTTAAACTTTTAATTTAGACAAATTTCATTTTTTAAATTTAATAAATTTGATCAATTTTGACCAGCTTTACAGTTGTTAAAACATTCACAATTTTGTCATATTGTGATATTTGTAGCAATGTGGGCACTGTGAAAATTTCTTTTTGATAAACTGCTACTTTATAAATCAGCATTTTCAATAAACTTCGAAGCGAACATTCCGGATATCAAGCCACAGTCTGAATTTGGTATTGTGATTATAACAGCTTTAAAACTGAAACTTGGGTGCACGGTATACTCATAGCCGTGAAGAATTCTCACCTACCTGAAATTTGCTTCGTGGGTCCCACCGACCGCCATACCACAAAGCCCCAAATTAGCTCTCACCGCCGCTGTGTTTAATCACCACCTGACACATATTTTCGTTCCGTTTCGTTGACGACTATGAAACTGCCGCTTTCATCACCAGCCTGCTGCGTGCGACAACCGATAAAATTTTAAACTATTTTAAACTTTCCCCGCTTCCTCCGCAATCGTCAACAGCTTCAAACTAATCCGACACGGGCCACCATTTTTCTAACTAGTCTTTTTCGGTTTGTTTTGTTTTATTTTGCAGATCGCTCCTAGGCCGCAACAAACATTGCCGCCACGACGAACCGCCCAGCCAGTGAGCCCACGCGATGGAACCTGCCTCTAGCAGCCGGCAGCCGCACGCTCGCTCCGCACAATCCGCTGCCGCCGGTGATCGGTGATGTTCGCCGGAGCAGCGCCCTGCCAGCTGCCACTAGTCAATTGTCATCGCACCGATCGCCAGCATCATCATCATCATCTCTGTCACCATCCGTGTCATCATCGACAACCGGTACTCCATCCCTCATGTCATCTGCAGCAAGCGAGCAGATCGGGATGGGCCAGAAAAGTAGTTTCCGGTTTCGTCGCAGGAAAATGTCCCTCCTGTGGCTGTTACTAATGATATGTGCCTTCACGGGCGATAGTGGAGGAGGAGGAGGTTTCTTCCAGTTAGCCAGCGCGGAACACGTACGTGAATTGGAAGTGTCCGAAGGGGTTCCGATCGGGCATCAGATTGGCTTTATCGGAGAGTTCCTGCATGGGGTCGATAGTGGACCTCCGTATCTAATCGTACCCGTTCCCGGTAGTGCCGTTGACTCGGAACTAGCTATCGATCATACAACCGGTGAAATCCGAACCAAGATTCCGCTGGATAGAGAAAAACGCTCCTCGTATTCGCTGGTGGCGATTCCTCTGAGCGGGGAAAACGTTCGCGTTGTGATACGAGTGCTGGATGAGAATGACAACGCGCCTACTTTTCCGACGGCATTGATGAACATTGAGTTCCCGGAGAATACACCACGGGATGTGAAACGGACATTAAATCCAGCCCGAGATCTGGATCTCGGTCGGTATAATACTCAGCGGTATAATATTGTGTCGGGTAATGTGAACAACGCCTTTCGGTTATCATCGCACCGGGAGCGCGATGGAGTGCTTTACTTAGATTTGCAGATCAACGGATTCCTTGATCGGGAGACCACACCAGCGTATAGCCTCGTTGTAGAGGCACTGGATGGTGGTAATCCTCCGTTGCGAGGACAGATGACGGTTAATATTACGATACAGGACGTGAACGATAACCAACCGATCTTCAACCAGAGTCGGTACTTTGCGACTGTTCCGGAGAACGCCACGATCGGAACGACAGTTCTGCAGGTCTATGCAACCGATCAAGATGCCGGTGAAAATGGTCAGGTGGAATACGCCATCAATCGAAGACAGTCGGACAAGGATCAGATGTTTCGAATAGATCCGAACACTGGTTTAATCTCGGTCAATAAACCGCTAGATTTCGAGACCAAGGAACTGCATGAACTGGTGGTAGTGGCGAAGGACCGCGGATTGCAGCCGTTAGAAACGACGGCTTTTGTGTCGATACGAGTAACGGATGTGAACGATAATCAGCCGATAATAAATGTGATATTTTTGAGTGATGACGCGACACCGAAGATTTCGGAATCGGCACAGCCGGGTGAGTTTGTGGCACGGATTTCAGTGAATGATCCCGACTCGAAGACGGAGTACTCCAATGTGAATGTTACACTTTCCGGTGGGGAGGGGCATTTTGGGTTAACCACGCGCGATAATATAATCTATTTGGTGATTGTGTCGCTTCCGCTGGATCGGGAAATCAAACCGAACTATACGCTCAGTGTGGTAGCCACGGATACCGGCAATCCTCCGTTGCATGCGGCGAAAACTATTTTCCTTACTGTAACGGATATCAACGACAATGCGCCGGAATTCGAGAAGGAAATCTATCACGCGAACGTAATGGAGGTGGCCGATCCGGGAACGTCGGTCATCCAGGTGACCGCTCTGGACAGGGATGAAGGCAACAATTCGGCAATTGCTTACTCCCTACTGGACACTCCGGACACACACTCGCAGTGGTTCCAGATCGATGCTAACTCCGGGCTAATTACAACCCGGGCGCACATCGACTGTGAAACCGATCCGGTGCCGCAGCTGATCGTGGTGGCGAAAGATAATGGCTTCCCGCCGTTATCGTCCACGGGGACCGTTCTGGTTACCATCCACGACGTCAACGATAACGAGCCGATTTTTGATCAAAGCTTCTACAATGTGTCGGTGGCGGAGAACGAACCGAAAGGACGCTGCATTTTAAAGGTAAGTACCTACGAAAATTCATCCTAAACAAACGACCAAACGGAAAAATACTCCATTGAGATCCTGGTTTCTCAATCAAGTAGTATTATTTAAAACCAAAAACAAAAATTAAGTTAGCAGTGCTTTGTATTTTTCCTTTATGCTAGGCCTACTTATGCACAGAGCTCCACAACTCGCGATCCGTGTTCCGTCTCTTTCTTTTTGTTTTCTTTCTCTTGTTATCCCTGGGGAGAACGTGTGCCGTTGATTACAGTTCACTCTACAGCCTACAGCCGCGCGTCGTGCCTTTCCACCAACCCAAAAGTAGCCACAGATTTTTCGCAGAAGATCCTCCTTGTAGGTTCGCGCAAAGCATACTGCGATGAAACAAACACTCGTTCACACACAAATACACACACCCAAACGCATCTCGTCGTGTTGGTGTTTTGTGGCTGCTCTCTGCCTCCAGCAGCCTTTTCAGCTTCCCACATCCCAGGTTGGGTTCTCGTTTGCGCGATTCCTCATCAATTATGTGTGCCTTCCATTCCTGCACATTCCCTTCACACTTGCTTTACGCTCCAACACCGGCCAGCATACAGCGGCGAAGCAGGCATTCCTGGCCTGTTAGAATTCAGGTGAGCGCGTAAGAGAGAGAGAAAGAGTGAGCCACCCAAAAGGCACTTCATCGTAGCGATCGTTTCGATGTCGATCGTTTATACTCCTGGAACTGTTCAACCGACGGAAAACGTTGAAACTTTTTTTTATTGGTTTTTGTTCGACCAAAAGAGAGAGCCCAAGTTTTATATACGTATTATGATTTATCAATAAAATAGACGATTTTAACTGGCAGCCTTTCATCGCTAATGAAGGTATAATGTTTGTGCTTGGATGTGTTTGCTCTAGCAATCAGTTGTTAATCAGATTGGTTTGTATATATTATATATATATGTATTTGGAAATTGGTCGAATTTAATAACATAGTTTCTACTATTGCAAAAATTTTGCGTCGTTAATTACTTAATGTTAATCTCAGAATGGTGAACGTACTGCCAATCGTTATCATCCGCTTGGTGAATGAAAAAATAGAAATCTGACCACAGTGAATCTTTCTTTGATTATTCTGTGCCTTACGTGTTGGTTACTAGTTTTTATAAAAATCGTAGGGCTAGACTGCAATTATCAATTATCTGACAGCATAATGTTGAAAACTCGTCTTTGCTTTGCCTGTATTCTGAGAAAATTTGCCAGAAATCCTCTGTATTGGTTTCTGGTGTTATAGTTTATCTGGTGTGTTTTTTTGCCTTTCTCCTAGAAAGGTATAGCAATCAGTTGCAAAACCGAAGATGTGAAAGTGCTCGAAAGGGCCGAATGGTATATATCACTAGACTTAGCTCGACGAGCCGAGCAATTTCTCTCTGTGTGTGTGTGTGTTTGTATGTGCAGATTTTTGTTTCCACTCACTTTTCTCAGAGATGGCTGGACCGATTTTCACAAAATTAGTGTCAAATAAAAGGCCTTGCTGCCTCATAACATCCTGTTGGATTTCATTGTAATCGGACTGTTACTTTGTCTGTAATGTATCAAAATGTAAAAATCACGAAAGTTCATTATCTCAGAAATTACACAACCGATTTGAACAATATCGATATCAAATTAACAGACTAGTTAAGGATTAACTAAAGAATTTTATAATGATTAGACATGTGGTTCAAAAGTTGTGAAAAGAAACATGTTCCGATGACTTTCAAAATTTGCTAACTAAATTAAAATATTTTTTTAGATATTTAAAAAAAATAGTGATGATCGATTTTTTATAGTCACTTTTTGTTTTTGAATTTTTTTTTTCAGTACAGGATCTCAAATTGAATTTTTTAAATATTTTTTATAAAAGCTCAGACATTTTTCTCAAATTCATCCCTTGACAACTTTTCTCTATCTTTTGTCATTATTCAGATATATCGATTTATCAAACAATAACTGCAGCAACTGCATTTTTCAAAAAAAAAAAAATAAAATCACTGATTTCACGTATTTAGTCATTGATTTAACATCTCACTTTCCCTATTTTATCTCGCCAAAAATCACTAGGGGGTGATATAATCACTGTAGCATGTTTTAAATTGCAAGATATATGATTCTGTCGACCGTGCTTGGGAAGCAATCATATAACGACCAATCAGAGGTCGAATTTTTCACTTTGACAGCGCTTGACTACTTTAAATATTGCAATAGTGTGAATAATAAAATTACAATTATCTTCTTTTGGGTAGAATCTTAGAAGATTTTCCAATCTATTGCTGCAAGAACGAAGGAAATCCATCGAATACTAACCGATTTATTAGCATTTGAAATTGGACATATTTTTCACTTTTTTCGGTTCTAGATTTTCATTTCACATCCCTATGTAGCCGCACTTCCTGAGAGAAGTATTCTACTTCGAAAAAAAAAACAGAATTCAAATAGAAAGGATTAAATTTTTGTCTAATCACCTTTTTTCCTGTAGTGGGGGTTTTTTGGACCACTGCGTCCATTTATTTCAACTATTGTGGTATGCCCCGGTTTGCTGTACTGTGCTTCAAGCTAGTCTACCAATTAGGTTGAGGAAGTGATAGACGGCGAGCTATAGCGAGGTAGGTGCTAATCGGGAATAACTTGTTTTACGAAACTAGTTACCCTAACTGGCGGCGCAGAACAGATTTCTTTGGGTTCTAGGGAGCCCACATTGAAGTACTGAAGTCTGCGTCTAATTAGTGCTCCGCAATTGCAGAGTAAAGGTTCCGAGGTTTCGCTTTCTGAGTTGCAGAAGCGATAAATATCGTCTCGGGTGAAACCAATTTTCTGGAGATAATGTTTGCTCAGACTTTTATTAGACCAGTGAATACTGAGAATACTGAGTACTTGGTGTTATAAATCTTTTTGATTGGTTAAGACATTTCACTGCCTTCCAATTTTCAATTGGCTGTAATCTCGCGTTGTTCCCATTTCCTTAGTCTGAGATACCACAAAACAGTTCTGGACAAATGAAAGTTGATTGGGAACCAAATCTGGCGAGTGCATCTGCAACTTCATTGCCCTCTATTCCGCAGTGACCAGTAGTCCAGTAAAGATTTACAGAATTCAACTGGCTCATCTGTTGTAGAAGGCAAATGCAGTCCCAGACAATTCTAGACATGCACTTTCTAGGCTTTTAGGGCCTTGAGTGCCGCTCGGCTGTCCGAGAAAATGCAGATATTGGCGTGTCTATACTTCCTTTTCAGGCAGATATTGGCACATTCTATAATGGCGGCTATTTCAACCTGGAAGACTGTTGTCCAGTTTCCCATAGCTACTGATATTTTTGTTCTAGGACCGTACACTCCTGCCCCTGTTGCTCCGGTAGTGGCAATACAAGCTAGCCTAATCACCTTAAAAATCACCTTTAACTTTTCACACAATAATTTTACTTTTTTCATAATTTTAATTAAGGGTTTTGATAATGAAAACCAAGGCACATTTTGCATGTGTAGGATAAGTACAACGATACACCGTGCCCCAGTGCTGAGTCGAGAAAAACGAACAACCGTGTGGGAGAGCTAGCCGACCGACATCGCTAACCACAGAGCCACGGGGACCATTTATTATATTGTTGCGACTTTTTTTGTGCGAATTTTTGTTGTGCGGTATATGAAAAAGGACCACATCCGACAGGATTTCAAGCAATTTAGTTTTTCCGATCCTTGGAATGAATTTCAACGCATTACATAAGTGTTGCGTCAAAAAATTACTATTAGAGCCAGTTTTTCGTAGGAAAGGTCACGCATTGCCAGCCTACGAAGGATAGCGGTTGGAAAAATTAGTATGTTTTGAAAAATTACTTTTATCAATCGGATGTATTAAAATTGTTCTCATAGGTATTCTGAATCAGAATAAACAACTTTCGAGTTATTTTTAACTAAGAATTTTTCTTTTGCGGTCCCTATCTACCGCAAAAAAAAAGGTTTTTTTAATGAAGTTGTGGAAACATTGTTTTATAGCTGCACGTGAAGTTTCAAATGATTTTTTCTATGCAATTTATTTTGTGCGGTCTCTATCCCTCTCACAAAAACAGGTTCGACTGTACTACAAATCGTTTTCCAATTTCACATCCACTAAACGCAGTACCCTTTCAAACTTCCTTTTTATATATATGTATATATATATATATATTTTTTTTTTGCAACGGTTACCATCCACGTTAAAATTTTTGAAAACATTCCAGAGCATTGTTGCCAGGTTAATTGTTTTTAACAACTTTTGCAGATAAAAGAAAAAATGGCGGAAATAAAACCCAGTTACAATTACGGAAAAAACTTCACTGGCCGCACAGAACTATAGCTTATACCTAAGCCCTTAAGTGCCTTAAGGGGTAATATCCACCAAAAGAAAAATTTCTTGTCATTTTTTATTGGCTTAAATCACGCTAAAACTATCCTAGAACCAAAATCTACATCGCCCAAGAACTGATCTAAATTCAAAATTAGTTTAAATAAATTTTTACCGAACAACTTTTATGCTCCAAAATAACATGTTTTATTTATTTTGGCTATGCTCGTTTTTCCTTTTATTTCGAGGCTTTTTAAACTAGCAGAAGTTACCTATGATCGTTATGGTGTTTCAAATTTGAAGTATAGAGGTCGCTGCATGAAGTTTCGACCGTTATAGCGTCTCCATCAGCCGTTCTCATTTTGTATTTTTTGACGTTGACTAACGTCTATATCGAAGCTAGGCCACTGAATTTGAAAATCTAGTAATTCAACCAGGGAAAACCAGAGAAAAGTGGTCAGGTTTTGAGCGCTTATTTTGCAGTCATCTATAATCAGGTTTTCAAGGTTTTGGCATCAATCGATCAGAAATTCTTTTACGGTTAAATTTTTGTAACAAAAACAAACTATTGTTTGAGATACACTATTGAAAAATTGGTAATTAATATCAATTGTCTAAATCATACCGCGCAGCCAATCACTACCTCTCTTCCCAAGCACAGTCGACACTAACGGATACAATCGATCTGACTTTGTTGCTATTGTTGTTGTCACTTTCTGTTACCGATGTTTATGCTGCTGCTAGCGGAAAAAACCTTGCAAATATGCATCTTTTTGTTGGTGTTAATTTTACGACAGCGGCCGGCGCCCCATCATTCTGATTCCAAAACCGCACTAGTGACATGCGGACGCTAGGTGATAGCAGCTGAAAGGAGGAAATACAAAATAGTACCGGTCATCTCGTGCCGGTTTCACCCGTTATGCTGGTGGCTTTAGTAGTAAATGGCTACTGCAAAACACTTAAATGGCTGGAATTCTCGAAGGACTAACCAGGAAACTATAATCGGCAACTGGCACCTTTTAGTGCCTCGAAATTTTAGTACAGAAGAGGCTAATTGAATTTTCTGTTTTACCAAAAACGGAAAAAACTTGCAAAAATGCATGTTTGTGTTGGTGTTAATATTACGACAGCGGCCGGCGCAGCTTTCAAGAAACATTTGTCTCTACCATTCCATCATCTATGTAGCCCCTCCTTCTTTCTAATTATCTGACGAAGCCTTGGTATAAAACCCAAATTAATCACCTAGCGGTCAGACTCAGCCTTTCTCATTCAAACTTATTATTTGTAAAAATAGATTTACATGAATGCTTAAATCCAATAAATGTTTATCCACTTTTTGGGTTCTAAAATATTGATGTTGTAATTAAAGTATAAAATATGAAATTTGACGTAATGTTAGTACTTGAGAAATAACGAAATAAAAGCAATGACTCTTAATTTCGAACAATTTAATCACGAGCGATGCCGGGAACGTTCAGATAGTCCGATACCACATTTAAATCATGTTGAGGCCATATATATTGATCGAAGCAGGTAAAGTGTTGAATAGTCTTTGAATTTCTTTTCTTTCTAAAACTTTTAAACAGCATATCAAATTGTTATGAAGTTTGTTATTTGTAAGTTTGAGAGATGACTCATTTGTATGATACTAGTTATGTTCAAATAAGTCGTGTAATACTTGAGATAATAGACTTTCGTTGTTTTACAAATTAAAACATAACGCTTGCTTAAGTTTGATTACAATCAAATGAAAAGGTAACGTATGGCGCAGCCAAACTTTGAAACCACGTGTTCAATCATAATTCATCAGTTAACCCTTAACTAGCCCGTTCATCTGAAATCAATATTGTTCAAATCGGTTGTGTATTTTCTAAGATAATGAAGTTTCGTGATTTTCACATTTCGATACATTACAGACGAAGTTACAGTCCGATTACTGCAAAATTCAATAGGGTGTTATGAGGTAGGTAGACCTTTTATTTGATACTAATTCTGTGGAAATCGGGTCAACCATCTCTGAGAAATATGAGTGAGTCCACGTAAGTTGTCTTGGAATATGTTTCTTTTCATAGCTGGATTTCACATTTTTAAACATAACAGGCAAAGTAATAATCCGTTTGTAAAAAAAAATCATTAGGGTCTTATGGGGCAACAAGACCTTTCATATGACACTAATTTTATAAAAATCGGGCCAGCCATCTCTGAGAAACATGAGTGAGATAAAATAGTCTCCAGAACACGTTTCTTTCCATAACTTCTGAACCACATGTTCAATCTTCATGAAATTCAAAAGTTAAGGGTTTTTAAGGTAGCCCGTTCATTTGAAACTAATTTTAATCAAATCAGATGTGTGGTTTCTGAGTTATCGATGTTTCGTGATTTTTACACTTTGGTGCATAACCTCTAAACTAGAAATCAGATTACAATAAAATTCAATAGGGTCTTATAAAGCTAGACCTTTCATTTGCAATTAATTTCATTGAAATCTGTTCGGTCAGACCATCTCTGAGAATAGTGAGTGCGAAAAAAGGTGCACATACACACGTACACACCCACACACAAACATATACACCTATACATGCTCATATGCAGAAAATGCTCGATTCGTCTAACTGAGTCGAGTAGTATATGACATTCGGCCATTTGGATCACTTTTCTACCTTTTAATTAGCCAGTGATCGTTAGAAGGAAGTCAATATGTTTACTTTCATTATGTGATTTCACATTTTAATGAACAACGGACAAAGTTACGATCCGATTGCAATGAAATTCAATAGCAACCTATGGGACAACTAGACCTTTCATTTGACACTAATTTTGTGAAAATCGGTTCAGCCATCTCTGAGAAAAATGAGTGAGTTTAAACAATCTCAGGATAACTTTTCTTTACATAACTTTTGAACCATATGTTCAATCATTACGAAATTCAAAAGTTAAGGGTTCTGGAGACAGCCCGATCATTTGAAACCAATTTTATTAAAATCGGTTGTGAGGTTTCTGAGATATTGATGTTTCGTGATTTTTACATTTTGATACATAACCTCTAAACTAAAAATCCGATTACAATGAAATTCAATAGCAACCTATGGCGCAACTAGACCTTTCATTTGCAATTAATTAAATGAAAATCGGTTCAGCCATCTCTAAGAAAAGCGAGTGAGAAGAAAAAAAGTTGCACATACATACACACACACATACACACATACATACATACATACAGAAAATGCTCAGTTCGTCAAAAGGGGTCGAGTGGTATATGACATTCGGCCATTGGGACCACTTTTATACCTTTGGTTTTTCCAGTGATTGCTATACCTTTCTAGGAGAAAGGCAAAACGTATCGTTCGAACATTTCACCCCATCAGTTTCATTATTAAACCGTACCGGATACATACGGACGCTCGGTGTTAGCAGCTAAAAGGAGGAAAAACAAAATAGTACCGGTCAACTCGGCCGGTTTCACCCGTGATGCTGATGGCTACTGCAAAATACTAAAATGGCTGGAATTCTGGACGGAAACCAGTAAACAAGAAATCGGCAACTGGCACCTTTTGGTGCCTCGCAGTTTTATAATAGAAGCGGTTAGTTGAATTTTATGTTTTGCAATTGCTGCTGCTAGCGGAAAAAAACCTTGCAAAAATGCATGTTCATGTTGATGTTAATTTCACGACAGCGCTAGGTGTGAGCAGCTGAAAGGAGGAAAGACAAAATAGTACCGGTCATCTCGTGCCGGTTTCACCCGGCTGGTGGCTGTTAGTAATAAATGGCTACTGCAAAATACTAAAATGGCTGGAGTTCTGGACGGACTAACCAGTAAACGAGAATAATCGGCAACTGGTACCTTTTGGTGCCTCGAAATTTTGTTACAGAAGTTTTGTAAAAGAAGCGTTGCAATTCCCTCTACTATTTGCTTCAATGGAATATATATATATATATTTTTTTTATAAGAAAACGGTAGTCAACTTCATGCGGTCGTGTCTTGAATATCACCCTCCTACTTTTTTGTTTGAGTTTTTCTATACTTTTTACCTTTGAGTTATATTCAAAAGTACCTAAATATGGGTGACAAGTTTGAGTTTTGCGTGGGATCCGACACCAACCGCGTCAAACTCGTTGAGCATCGCATGTCTGATATCGCGAAAGGGGTTAGGCGCAGCCTTACATCAAATAACAAAAGGGAAGAGGAGGAAAAACAACTT
Source organism: Wyeomyia smithii (assembly GCF_029784165.1). Taxonomy (NCBI): domain Eukaryota; kingdom Metazoa; phylum Arthropoda; class Insecta; order Diptera; family Culicidae; genus Wyeomyia; species Wyeomyia smithii. The sequence continues at coordinate 26,732,003 of NC_073696.1, read as the reverse complement.
TACGACGCAGGGATAGCTGACTGAAGGTAAACAAATTATTAGTGGCTTTATTATTGCGATTCTTAAGATTTAAAGCATTTAGAATCTTTGAACGCGTTTTTCTCAAAACCATGTTTTCAAAATCGGCGAGCAGTAAAGGGTGATTTTTTTGCTATTTGGTTTCTCGTGTATTCAGTTCACGCGGGAATTCTGACAGCTGTCAAAGTCTAATGTACTCAGTTTGGTTTGTCATTTTACTAAAAGATTTACGCCTGAACAACGCTTACAAATAATCGATTTTTATTACCAAAATTCGTTCTCTGTGAAAAATGTTTTTCGCGCAAAATTGTGTTCAGTGACGAAGCTCATTTCTGGTTAAATGGGTATGTTAATAAGCAAAATTGCCACATTTGGATCGAAGAGCAACCAGAGGCAATACAAGAATCGCCAATGCACCCAGAAAAATGCACGGTTTGGTGCGGTTTACACGCTGAAGGCATCTTTGGTCCATACTTCTTCAAAGATGATCCAAACCGCAACGTTACGGTCAATGGCGCTCGCTATCGCGCGATGACTTCTGATTTTTTTTTTTCGCCGGAAATGGAAGAGATGGGTCTTGTTGACATGTGGTTTCAGCAAGACGGAGCAACGTGCCACACATCGCGTGAATCAATGGACATATTGCGGAATGAGTTCGGTGAGCAATTCATCTCACGAAATGGACCGGTGAATTGGCCGCCTAGATCATGCGATTTAACACCGCTAGATTATTTTTTGTGGGGCTACGTTAAATCTCTCGTCTATGCGAATAAGCCAACAACAATTCCAGCCTTGGAAGACAACATTACACGCGTTATTCGCAAGATATCAGCCGAAATGCTCGAAAAAGTGACCCAAAATTGGACTTTTCGTATGGACCATTTAAAACGTAGCCGTGGCCAACATTTGAATGAAATTATCTTAAAAATGTAAATGGCATAAACCAATTTATCGGCTCAAATAAAGCTTTCATACAGTTTTGCAATTTTCATGCGTTTTTTTTTTAAGAAAAACCAAATTCTTAAAAAATCACCCTTTATATGAATTGCATGAGAGTTGTCGACTAGTGACAATGTAATAAGATTTCTGAAAATGCCGCATATCAGTTGCATGTAAACATGATTGTCACAAAGAATGTTCGATTCAAGTTACTGTGCGGCATCGAAGTTACACTTCGCACTCTGTAACGTTTCTGTATCTCAGCTAGATGAAAAGTCAATTCGAGACATATATGTGATATTTTCTTCTTTCAAGTAACCTAGTATATTTCACAGTAACTGCAATGAGATCACAGATCGTGGCAATCAATGGGACCAACTACTGCACCAGGATCGATAATCTGTCATACGGACGGGTCAAAAATGGGTAAACTTGCTATACAAGGCTCGAGTGTCCAACTATTAGAGCCAGAGCCGTTCTGTATCTAAAAGTGTAATACAAATGGAACAAAAAAGGTGGGAAGAAGTTATGATACAGAAAAACTGAATTGCTACAAAATCTTTGAGACAATCCAAGTTGTTCATAACAAAGCAACTCTTAAGGAGTTGCCACACGAAGCACGAGAACTATGACATAGTTCCCTATGTCACCTATGGCTCAAAAGTATGAGCTAGTGAACCTGTATATTAGAGAAATGACAAGGCACTCACCGTTAAGGCAACTGTCAACATCAAAACGGGTGAGCTGTATAATTTTGCATTGCCGTTATCCGTTTTGATGTTGACAGTTGCCTTAACGGTGAGTGTCTTGACGTCTCTCTAGCCTAGTCAGCCTATACACCAGAGAGACGCCGAGACACTCACCGTTAAGGCAACTGTCAACATCAAAACGGGCGAGCTGTATAATTTAGCATTGCCGTTATCCGTTTTGATGTTGACAGTTGCCTTAACGGTGAGTGTCTTGTCATTTCTCTAATGTATAGGTTCGCTACTCTAGGCTGACTAGTGTGAGCCATAGGTGACATAGGGTTCATAGCCTACTATTCCGTCATGAAAAAAATGCTTTATACGATTATCCAAGACCTAGAAACTATTGCAGTGATGTATTAGCGTCCGTGTGGCGGCACTTTTAGTATATTAACTGGACTGGTCACGGGGCTCTGTCCAGCGAAACATCATTCAAAAGAAATAGTAGGAGGGTGGTATCCAAAACACGACCGCATAGTTGACGTAGGACTACAATAGTTTTATATTTCTCTTTAAGGCTCTGTTTGATTTGAACTCGTTTTACTTTTGGCACGGTTAGGGCATCTTCAGCGGTGGTCTATTTTGAAACAACTTTATACTAGATTTACACCAGCGAAACCTAAATAGAACCAGTTAATATAGACCAACTTTTCGTTCTCCGCACCGGTGTTGTATATCTTGTTGTTTTAAACCGCTGACTTCTGTCACACTGTCCACAATTGAATACCCCATGCTATCAGATTATGAGACTTGTTATAATAAAAAGCACTCAATATTTAAAAAACGGAAATTCGCTAATTTTTACGCACATTAAATGATTACTTTGGCAAGACACTTTATATCCACAATACTTTATGAATTTGACAGTTAGACCCGAGCGTCAGTGACATTTCTCAGGATGCATTGGCATGATTTTCTGGCAAAATTTCTGCTACAAGTAGGGCTTCGGAGGAAAGCGAAAAATATTAGATCGCGTAGATGTTCATCTTCCATTTTCGTCTCATCAATCTTTCAAAATCTTGCAGTTCTTTAAGCTTGTAAAAAGTGATTTACATATGACCACGTGGTTTAGGAACGGCCCCCAAGCCTCTAATTACTCGGGTAGTAATATCAAGTATCTAGGTCGTCAGCCTTAACTCATAAAGCGCCACCTCAAACGACTTGAAACTAAAACTAGTTCTTTGGTGGAAATATCTATGAAAAAAAGTCATGAAAGGAGAACCGTTCATTTTTGATATGATTCAATCTTGGCAACAGGAAAATTCTGCCGTGGCAAAATCGAACTGTGTCTGTATTCTGATTATTTATTTGCAGCACTTTATTTTAGAAGAAAAAATATTCTCTTTCACATTGATGAATGCCATTCATTCTAATACGGTCAATTTTCTTCAATACGCGAAAAGGCAAGCTTCTATACAGACCTAAATTGAGTACGATTTAAAAGAAATTAAACAATATTTACTTGTCTTGTGAAAGATGGTTAACTCTCCGATCACCAAGCGGCAAAGATGTCATATAATAAAAATTTCCCGCAGATACATTTTCATGGAAAACATAACGATAAAGATTTACAGTTTTTAAACAAAAATGTATATTCACAGAAAATTTAAAATGGACACGAGAAAAACACAGTGTAGAGTTAAAAAATAAACAATGCATTTTATCTGTACAATGAACCTAATTTATACACCCTGATACCTGCCTTTACCGAGACGTACAGAATTTTGTTGTCCCCAGTGGCGCAGCGTATTTTGCGGCACCTGAATGATCATATTGAATTCAGATATTTGTTACTATACGAAACAAAAAGATAATTCAAACAAACAAATCAAACGGCAATTCGATTGTGTTCCAGTTCGCAAAACGATACTTACGCGTAAACCCAACACGCCCCACTGTGCGTCGACAGCGGCAATGTAGTCTTCACTTGGCTTGGCTGCACATAAATGAATATGGAGTTCTACTGCACTGATAGACGACGAGTGCTCGGTGCAGTACATTGCTCGGTGCAGTACTGTTGCCTGTGCCAGCATATTTTCCTTCAAGACATCATTCAGTTTTAATAACATTCTAACAGCAGAACGTAAAACTGTCTGATAGTGGAGGTGATTACGAACTTTCCGAAAAAGCTTCACCTTCAAGACATCAAATCAGTCTAGCTTCATGGAAGCTAATATTAGTTGACCTATTGGGACGGGGAGATTCTGTCATTTTTTTTTGCCACTGCTACACAGGATATTACAGCAGACAGTTGGTGTCTACTCATGAAGTCTGTGCCAGACGCGCTCGCATGTGATTGGTACAATGTTCGTGAAAATTCGACCTTGAAACTTTTATGAAATTTTCTCTGTTTAACAATGAAATGACAATGATAACTGAGGAATCACAAAATTGTCCATCATTTTATCAATCCAACGACATATTGATTATTGTAATCCATCATGTGGTTACATCAGTATCACCGTTAGAAATCTTTCGTTCCAACGTTACACCTTGGTTTTAGTTCCCGCAGAATGTATCTCGATATAGTGCGGTTAGACGTAGTTCTACGTCAAAAAACTACAGCGATGTCGAACAAACAAACTAAAACTTTTCGGTGTGTTTTAATTTTAAGCCAGACCTGGTTAGTCACCATTACTTTATGTTACCCAAAGTCGTTTCCGATATTTCTAGACTGACAGCGGATGAAGCATATACTGTGGAAGAAATCCCACTCTTTTATGGTCTTTAGAAGTGCTTTTTTCGCCATTTAGAGCTCAATTCGAGATGGTTTTTGATCTTTACTGGCCTTGATATGCATTTCTTCGCTAGTCTGAGCTCATTTTTATTATCATTTTAGTTATCATCATTATCATTTTGACTATTCTGGCTTTTAGTAGTGTTTCTCTAACCAATTTAGGATTCTTGCCTTATTGGATTTTTATGGCCCATTGAAGCTTTTTTCATGACCACGTCAGCGATCTCGTGCAAATCTATTCCCATTCGAACCATGTATTTATTTTTTTCGTCTGGCATATGTAGACTATATACAGTATTTGATTAGAATATTTCGACCATTCTTTCTTGAACTTAATGGTTCATAGAAGCGTTTCTTTTTTCGCTGTTCTCAGCCTAATTTGAGATCAGTTTCGGCTCGGGCGTTCAGCTTTGAATTTGAAATTTATCTTCTTGGTTGGTACGCTATTTTGTAGTTTCAAACAGTACTTCCTCTAGAATATCACATTATATTCCAAAATAGAAAAAAATAGACCAGAGTGATTTTTTTTATTAATTTGTTGTTTACACTTTTGTTCATCGTTTTTGACAATTTGGCTTCATTCACACGCTACCTTGGATGTGCGCAACCTTTTAGCAAAGAGTAAAGTGTTCGAAAATTGTCTTTTGACAATCTAGCTTGTCGAAACCTTGCGTACCGTGTAAAGCATCTAAACCAGCGGTTTTCAACCGGGTGGGAATTCCCCCCTAGGGGGGAATTTAACCGTTGCAGGGGGGGAATTGCGAGTGGAAAAATTTTACATGTAATGAGCGACGTGATTGACGGTGGTGCGACATTTTTTTCATTTTTTTTTTTCAAATGTGCTTGTTAACGATAAATCGTCACACACACCTTCACAAGAGATGCTGAACTGTATGCCCGTGTATTGGTGTTCTCCTGCTCCTGCTTGAAACCTGGTCAAAATTAAAGTTTAAAAAGCCTTATATTTTTTAATTACTACAGCTTTTCTTTCATGGTGCCCATAGGGGGGGAAAAGCTTGTAAAAATTATCAAAAGGGGGTGCATGAACTGAAGAAGGTTGAAAACCACTGATCTAAACAAACATTTTTCCAGAGCACCATTACCGTTTATCGAACTGAATCAAACGCAACGGACTTTAAAGTCCATGTTTTTGTTCCATTAAAAAAAAAACAGAGACATCACCCACTCGTAGTTCAGCTCTGAAAATACCGTAGTCGGCATATCAAGCAAAATTCTGCGGGACAAAAAGAGTAAAACAGGTACCTACCTGGAGACTTTGTAGCATGTAGAAAAGCGCGCGCTAGTGACGAGGACGACGCCGACAGTCTTGTAATCGCGGCCTCGTCGCCAACAATACCAGACCGACCGACTGCTGGAGGAGAACGGAGGACGGAGAACGAGTATCGGAATAACACCGGTTTATCTAGCTTCAGTCGATGCCGTGTATCGTCGGTCGGTCGGTACAACTTCGCTTTGAATGACAGAACTTGATGACATATTTTGGAATCGGTCGGAACATGTTGATCCGCCTCGGCAGTTTTTTTTTCTACCCTGTTTTCTTCCATTGCGCGCCAGAATCGCACCAGAGATGCAACCGATTGGATCGGATCGGATCGGATCGGATGGATTGCATTTGGCTTCTCACAGCTCTTTATGATATCATTTCATTTTTCTATGAAAAGTGCTCGCGCGGGCGCTGTCAAACAGGCCCCGGTGTTGACACGACTGACAGTGTGTGTGTGTATGTGTGTGTGTACGTGTGGTACTAACCGACCCCGTCTCGGTGTCGTCCTGGTTCACTTGTATTTATGCTTACGGACAATTTCCTTTTACAAATGGATCAAGCGGATCAATGACTTTTTCTCCTACCTTGATCTACGGGGCCACGTCTAGTCGGATCAGACGTCGATTCAAGGTTTGATTTGTGCGCTTTAACTTTTCGCGATGTGCTCTGTGCCTGTGCAAGCACCGTGGGTAGAGGGTTGGAAGGCAGCACTAAACCTTCGGAACATGCAAGTGATGCATCACTTCTTTTGCCTTTTCCATCCATCAAACTCTCGGAATCCATCTCCGTCCGATTGGATGCAATCGGATCTCCAATCGAAAGGTGGGATTTCGCATGAATTTGAGATGAGCTCCGTGAAGATTGTCACTTGACGTTACCCCGCTTGAGTGGTCGGATAGTGGGACAATGATTCGTCCCATCGAAGTCACAGCACCTCTACAGTCCGAAAAGCGGGTTTGATGGAAAGGTGAGATGAATTTCTGATATGCTCCCAAAGCCACACATCACAGACACACATCATCATTATCGTCATCAAGGCTGCTTATAGCAGCAGTAGGTACGGAGGTTTCGCCATTTGAAGGCACTTTACCTCTTGGTGATTCTAGGCGACAACGATGTCAATTGAGCGAACCGAGATGAAAGGTGATCGCCATATCGCCAGGCTCATCTGTCTGTGATCCGAGGTTGCTTGCTTGCTTGCTCACTTCGCGATTGATTGAACAGATGCGACGATGACAGTTTACCCGTCGTCCGCCGGTTCTGCGAGCACGAAACAAGTATGGGATCTTTTAGGAAATGAAGATTCACGATTTCCGCAGGCACACGATGGAAGAGAAGCGAAGAAATCGATCAATACCGATGGGATCTCTCTCTCTCTCTCTGTGCGGGCCCCGGGGTAGGACGCGTTTGTCGGTTGTCTGTGCCCGTTCTGCCCAGTGTCGTCGTCCCGTGGGATCGATTTATAATCGTTTGCGGTCATCATTATGGAAAATAGACAGCGCAGGAAGATTTCACGGCGAGATCTTATTACGCCGGAATGTCGTGACTGAGCGACGACGTTCCGGCGGTGCCCGATGATGGCCAACGGGACGGGGTATTGCCTTTTTCGCGACTGGGGCCGTTGTGATTCTGCTAACACCTCCCCGGTGGAATTAGTGATAACTGGCTGATATCGATATTGAACTAGGTGGAGTCCGGAATCAGAAGTCAGAAAGTCGAATACTTGCACTAGTATAAGCGCTCTTTTTAAGATTTGTTTGATTGAAAAAGTTTGTTCACATGATTTTTTTCTTTATTAGCCATCATGAGAAACAATTAATAAAAATTTTGTTTATAATTTAATTACACTCAAATGTCATCGCTGGCATTGGAACTAATTTTAAATTTTTTCGTATAACTTTTTGATTAGCTGAAATAATGTTGCTCATGCAATCCAGTCATTTAATTAAAACTCCCGATTGCGGAGCCTTTACCGGAGCCAATCACTCACTACCGACGCACGGCCGCCTACCTGGCAGTCATTACCGATAACAGCCATTAAAGTGAACCAAGGTTTTATGATTTATTTAAATTAATTAATTACCATTTTTTTGAATGGTAATGATGTCCATGTGCGAAACTTTCCCCCGCCAGATCGAAAAACTTCGAAGGCCCGAAGAACGTTCGACAGCCAAAGGCAACAGGAAAGAGCTGAAGTTAGTCCCCGAGAAAGAGTAGCAAAATCATCATCGTATTCGCAGCCACTCTACCCCGTGTATCAGCAGGACGAAAGTACCGACTACCTTCCATTCGGTTTCTTGAATAAACAGAGGGAGCATCTTTCGGGGAAGCAAATCCAACAAAAACCAAAATCAGCACCAGATCGCATCACCACCCGGCACTTATCTACAGCATCTTGCTCCCGCTGAACCCAAAAATAACGAAGCCAGGAAAGCAGCAACAGCAAAAAAAAAAACGAACCGAAAATCCCAAACCCTGACGCTTAATTCGGAAACCACATTCGGACGAAAAGAGATATCAAAAACACAGTAGGAACACTCCCTTGATTAAAATCTGCAAACATCAGTCAGTCAGGAGAGTGAGTCTTTCTTTTCGTTACTGCTGAATGCTGATTGCTTTCAGCGTAATAATAAAAGGACATAAAACACTATTTCTGGCCCCTGCCTGGACCACATCATTCGGCATCATCGCATCGGCACAGCGGAAGTCGCTTCTTTCATCTTGCAGTCGCTTTCCGGTCGGTTAATTTTTTAATTTTTTTTTTTTGGATGCGCCCGACGCCGACTTTGATGGCCGTGTGCACCATAGTAACGGATATTGTTTTTTGTTTCGTTTTGCTTAAGTTTTGTTCTTCAATTTAAGTTCCCTTCTCCTCCCCCATTCGACGAGGTAATTAGACAAAGAATCATTGGTACTAAAACCGTCCATTGGCTGGTGATTTCGCAAACCGTTTCGCCATTTGTAGTTCGTAATGGTCGTCGTCGTATTTTGGAATTCAATTCAAAGAAGCAAACAAAATAAATAAACATTCTAGAGAACGACCTGCTCGGGGCGGCTCAATCATGGTAGGTTTTAATTGGAACATAAACCTTAATTAGACGTGTGGCCAAGTGCCGGTGGGAATTTGGTTTTGCCGAAAAAATTAAGCAATTGCGAGAGTGGCCCGCAATGGGACTTTTTCTGCGTATCCAAGAAAAACAGAAAAAAAACAGTCGGAATGGTCACCGTTAAAGGTCACGAACTTTTTAACGACTGTTCCCACACAATCTGAGGGGTCGACAGAGAGAGAGAGGGGGAGGTCTAGTTCCAGGTATCGTTGGTGACTCGCGTAACTACGAGGAATGCACAATTCGAAATATTTCTTCGTTTTCTAGCCTGGGAACAGTCACTATAGCGTTGACAGCAGTGATCGGTATGGGAACTAGGAGTTAAGTTTGGCCTTTGGTTTAGTTCGTATCAGACCGAAATGGAATCGAATCTTCAATGCTTTTCTACGGTCCGAAATCGATTGAATTTATTCCAGCTTCGTTCTGAAGTTTGGGAAAATAGTAGAATGAGTCAATGTATGCACTGAAACACAATTCACTTATGTCTTAATTTTCTTTAAGCATTTCGAGTCTGTCCGTGGTGAAATTTTTAGTTTGAACTTCTGTTTTCGATTATATATAAAATTATCTGCAGCTCTTGATATTAATACTTATTATTTTTTTTTTCCAAAAATTACAAGAAAATGATAATAAAAATAGTAAATAAGCTGTTTGGATTCGTATCAAAAGACAAAATCTGAGAGAAAGCTACACAGTGGAAAAATAATTGCAAAAAAAAAACCAAAAACTTCCTAACTTCATTTCCTAGCTTCTGTCGTTGCTTGTTACTAGAATCAGGTATAGTAACAAAATTCTGTTTACACAGACATACAGACAGACATTTGATGTTGTTTTTTTCTGTATGGACCCTTCTACGTGATGCTGCTTAGCCTGAAATGATATATTTTCTCGACATTCCTTCGACGGAATAATGTGCTGATACTAGACACCTTGTTTCCCGTAGGAGAAACAATGAAATGATAATGAATTAAGTAGGCAAGGAAAGAGTAGCGATAAAGTTTTCCTTTCTTGGTAACTATGGGTGGCAGAAACAAAGCCAAGAAAACTAGAAGAAAATCAGAAAATGGTTCCAGTAAATTAGATTAATGTTATGAGATTAGATATTAGATTTAAATTAAAATAACCAACCCAACAACAGACTCGATACCAGGGGTTTTGCTGTCCACGGCTAAGGTCTAAAAGATCAACTAAGTCTTGCAATCGGACTTTCGGAAGTCGTGCATCAAAGCAGTCAAAGTTTCACATTTTTGACCAATTAAAAAAGCATGAAATTTTTTGACGAAATTTTTTTTTGTGCATGAATTGTCGTGATCTGGTCTTTTTTCTAAATACTGTTTTAATACCTGGAATCAAAAAGTTTTCGAACTGAAGGACTTTCCCAGCATACTTATTATTTATTCGTGCTTGTGTGAACTATGATTTTACCCTTTTTTCTCCCTTCTCTTGTCAAATATCGACAATTATAATTCTTGAAGGAGATTCGTTGGGCGCCCTACTGACCAGTTTTATTATAAGAGTGACATGAGTTCGAATCTTAGTAGAACCAGACCGTACAGTGTCAAAGAAACCTTCACGTATGGGTTTATTCTCAGGTTCCCTGCAATCCCTCTGTTTGACGCTCAGGCTGATTTCTAGTAAAAAAAGTCACACACAGTTGAATGGATACCTCTCCAGGCAGTTATAATTGCCGGTACTTGGCAGGGTTACTTACGAGGCTCGGTAAAGAAGAGCAGTATAGTCTATATATGAGCGTGTAGAAAATGTTAGTTCAGATAATTTTTTGAAAAAAAGCATGCAAAGTTGCTTGGCCTACACACCCACAAGTGTAGTTTCATTGAAATCTGGAAGGGTGCTGCCAGTCCAACAGTCGAGTAGGCGCAAAATGCATCCATACAGAAAAAAGAGAATAAAGAAAAAACAATTACCAACATTGAATGTTTAAAGAAAAAGAATCAAATATCTAGTGAGACGAGACAACAAAGGCAAAAACAGAAAATTTGTAGATAAGGAAGATAAAAGGTGAAAACAAGAAAGAGAAATAAATGCTAAAAATATACGAAATTTAGAGAGAAAAGATCGAATGAAAATGCGAATAAGATGAATATTAAAAATAATGCTAGTAAGGAATAAAAAAAATTAAAACGAAAGTAAAAAATTAAATAAAAAATATACTCGATGTAAAATTAAAAGCAAGAAAAAAATGAGAGGAACCGAGCCAAGATTAGAGAAGAAAATGATGAGATGAAATGACGAAAACTGTTAACAAAATGCGTAAAATTGAGTTGAAAGTAAAAATAAATCGAAAGGAAAAAAAAAGGATAAGAAATACAAAACAATCGAAATAAGAAAAAACAATTGTGAAGGACAAAAGAAAACTAAAACAAAAATCAAACGAACAGAGAATTAAAGAAACCAATAAAATCGAGAAAACAAACGGGGAAAATGATAAAAATAAATGCAAAACGAAAGGAACTGAGAGCTGTGAATAGAAAGTAGAAAAAGAAGAGTAATAATCAGTAAGTTACGAGAAAAAAAAACATAAGGAATCACGAAGGAAGAGTGTATAGAAGCACGGAGAAGTAAGAATTATTATTAAAGGAAATTCAAAGAAAAAAGTATCTAGAATCTGGAGAAGGGGAGTGTAAATTTGTGTTTTTGGGAATCTACTCTTTCGATATTATGCCGGTCACGATTATTTATTTAGTGAATATCGAAGAAAAAATGATATAAAAATAACTTATGATCTATAATCGTTGCAAAAATGCTCAACTCTTGTTGAGTAGTTTATGGTTTTTATGGAAACCACATTCATGCGATAAACTTTTAATCACCATCAACGGCAGCATTGCGGTTTTTCCTTGATTGCACGCGAATAGAAGTCGTGTACCACTGCAATGATAGACGACGAGAGATCAGCGGCCCTTTGTTCTACATATACTGTACGGTACTGTTGCTTCTACCAGCAGTTTTATTTTTCAAGACATCAATTTTTATTATTCTCTAACAGCAGATCTAAAAATTATTCAAGAAAATGGGTTGTTTCAAATTTAAAAAAAAAAACCTTTACCTTCGAGACATCAAATTAGTCTAAGTTCATGGAAGCAAATAGGAACGGTGCGATATCATTAAGCATCGATACTTGGAATCGATACTGGTATCCAAAGCAAGTGCTGATACTTCGATATTATCGCGAAAAAAGTATCGATACTGCGAAGAATCGTTGTTTGTTATCAGGCTCATTTGAAGTAATACTCATATTGCCGTTTTTTGCATATTAATTGCCCGCGATATAAATTGAAATTTTATCTAATGAACTAAAACCAAATAGCTTTTTTTTCAGTTTCGCCGATAATGCTCTTCAAAAATCATCCAAGTTTCCTGATCCGTAGAGCTATTATCATAACACGTATCTCACAATAACAGTCGCGTCGCGTAATATATCAAGTAAAATAAAAGACTTAAATACGAATTGAAAAAAAAATCTGTTTTCCTTATTTTTCCTGTAATGAGATGAAATTTTGGTGCTTATCGATTAATTTCCGCAATGAATTTCTTGCAATAAGTTTGGTGTTTGGAGTTAATCAATTTGATGTGTGGAACGGAAAATTTCAGTCATAATTCTTTGCCAACTATATTTTCTACCAAATGATTAGTCATCTTGTTCTCTTGGTTTTGCCCTAGAGCTTGGAAAAATATGACAGATTATAGCTTTTTAACCGTTCCTGTGACTTTTGGTGCTCCTTGCCAGCTCGCATGTGTGTTAAAAGGCAACATAGTTCGTCGTTTCTGAGTTTGTTTTTTTGGAGTACTTCATTCAAGCCTCTGAAGACTTTGAGCTAGCTAAGGGCACCAAATTCCGCAGGAACAGGTGAAATGTTCTCTTTTTATATTAGTTTGAGCTCAAATGCATTCCTGTGGGGTCTCCAAAATTTACTATGACGGTTAAAAGGTTACCTTGACAAGGAACGAACATATTTCTGAGTCTTAGATTTTGTTAACCAATTTAATATTTTTCAAGCCGCTAACCGTTAATAAATTCTCACAGTTTCCCCCTGAAGATGACACCTATCAGTGACGAAACGTCAGATAAGATAAACTAAGTTGCTCTACTTCTTTGAGACTGCACAGACGAAAATACACTCAACGCACCTTAACAACTTTACTATGAAGACTGTTTCAAAAAATGATATGATCTCATAACCAGAGTAATTTCTTCCATATACGTCGAGATGACCAAAATCCGGTCAATTGTATTTAACAATTTTTTAAGCATCATCTTTCATTCTACCGTTTCACTCCATTCACGATTTTTGGCATGCGACCCTACTAAAATAGGGCTTCATTCTATGTCAAAATGCATTTTAACAGGCAGTGAAGAGGAACGAGAGCCCGAGAGAAACAGCATGTTTTGCCGTGTTCTTTCCTACTTATAGCAACGTTGTTTGTTTTTTTTCGATACTGAGAGTAGTGTATCGACACTGGCGAAGGATTGCTTGTTGAGCATCGATACCAAAGATCAAGTAGGTATCAGAAGGAAAAGCATCGATTCCAAGTTAGTATCGGAGGTATTGCAACGTCCCTAGAAGCAAACATAAATTGACTTATTGGGACGGGGAGACTCTGTCACTTTTTTATAATGATACGGAGAATATTACAGGGAATGTTTGGTGTCTATTCATATCGACTGTGCTAGGAATTCCCATTTTTTTAATTTTTTATCAATTTTACCGCTTAGCAATGAAATAATAATGATATATAGCGTATTATAAAATTGTCCAACATTTCATCTATCTAACAAAATATTGGTTATTGTTATAATAAAATTAATAAATATTGTTATCCATCATGTGGTTATGCTGTTATTATCGTCTGAAATCTGACGGAGCATTTGCCAGTTTCATTTCCAATTTTACAGAATGCATCCCAGTATAGAAAACAAAGACGTAGTCCCACGTCAAAAAAAATCAATTATGAGCGACAGTGTTATCAGATATGTTATTTTTACATTTGAAAAATTAAACTCCTTTTTCTGCATTTTAATAAAATTTGACATGAAAAAAATAAAAATATATATCACTTCGAGGCAGTGTAAAGTAACTCAAATCAATGACTACATATCATGTAGCAAAACAAGATTATAAAAATAGTGATTTGATGCGCTCACTATACGGGTTGCCTTATAGAAGAGATACGAGTGCGGGAGGTTTTTTAAGAGAGAGAATAGGAGAAAGCAACGTATAAGATAAAGTGTTTTTTTGCTATTGCAGTGATATCGCTTACCGTTCAACGTACGTGTTGTTAACTGTTGCGTAGTTCAGTCAATGGTCAATTCGAGAACAACATTCGAATTGTTATTTGTCGCATAACATGAACAGTAAAATGTGAATGGAAATCGACTTTTCGAACATCGTTTATTCTAGGTGAGTCTGAAAAGCTTGGTTCTCTAGAAAAAAGTTCCAATTCAAAATTAAGCTTTCCCTCTTCTGCCATAGCCTGTTTCCTAAAATAAGGTATAGTCACAAAATTTCATTCCCACAGACAGACAGACATTTGAAGCAGCCTCGTTTTGCCTTATCTGGAAAAGGTTATTTCCCGGATATTCCTTTGCCGGAATAAACCGCTGATACTAGACACCTTGTTTCCCGAGGGAGAAACAACAACCTCCGCATGGCAAAAAACTGGAGATTGAAAGCTCTGGGGAGGTTTGAATTCAAACCCCCCCCTCCTCCACCTTGGGAACACCACTGATGTAGCAAAAGCTTAGAAAAAAAGTTGAGGTTTTCACGTCAAGCTCGTATACAAATACCCAACCGTAAACTGTGTATCTTCTATTACTCGTTAATGGAGGTGAGTATACGAGCTTGACATAAATACTCATAGTGGTTTGAAGCACATACTTACTCACTTTTAATACAGGTTGCCTTATAGTAAAGATACGTGTGTAGTAGATTATTGAAGAGAGAGAGAATAGAGGAGAACAATGTAAAATATGGAGTGTTTTCCTGCTATTCTTAGTGATACCGCTTACACGCAACGTACGTGTTGATTGATAAACTATTGCATAGTTCAGTCAATGGTCAATTCGAGAACAACATTTGAATTGTTGTTTGGAAAGGAAATCGACTTCGTTTAGTGGTACTGGTAGGTCCGAAAAGTTCCCTACTCCAGAGAAAAGTTTCGATTCGAAACTTGGCAGGGAAAAAATCGGAAGGGAGAATTGTTTCTCTCTGGGGTTTGAGAAGAACTTAAACCAAGTTTAAGGTGAAACCTCATCGAATCCAAAAATGGCCGACTTCGAGTCACCACTTCGAATTTTCGAAAGCACAAGACTCGGTAATAGTTAATGCGTTTCCTGTGAAAATGCTATTTTATGTTTGCTGTGGGGCAGCAAACATAAAATAGAATTTTCATAGGGAACGCAATGAGGAACTCCGAGTCTTGTGCTTTTGAAAATTCGAAGTGGTGACTCGAAGTCGGCCATTTTTGGATTCAATGAGATTTCACCTTGATTTGTTTAAGAAAATCAATCCATCACTTGATTCCGGACGGTCGTTATTTTCGCACGAAAATTTATGTACAAGACGTCTCTAGCGAAGTTCTTAAAGACTATCATAGCTTTTGTTATCGGATTTCCGGAAGTCGTGCCTCAAAACCGTCAAAGTTCAAAGTTGACCAATGACAAAAGGCATGAAATTTCCGATATCGAATTTTTTATGCCAAATTTCTTAGAATTTTCCGTAGAGAATCAACATCGAGGAGGCAAAAAGTTTTCGAGCTGGAAGACCTCACCAGAAAGCTGTTTTTTTTTTTGAGACAACACCAGGGGTCTTATTACGGGAGCTACTTCACGGTGAAATGACAACCGTAATAGGCACGGTGAAAGTGAATCCCATTTGATTTGCACGCGTCTTTTTTCACCGTAAGATTTTGTCACTTCGTTCTCACCGTGAGATGACATCCGTAATAAGCCCCCAGATCATTAAGTTTTATGCATTTCTTAAACACTTGGTTTCAAACGAAAATTCGATTGCGACAAGTTCATATCGACAATTTGTATGCAGTTTTTCATCGGTGAAACTTTGACCGCTTTGAAGTTCCACAGTCCGAAGTCCGATTGAGCTGAAATTTCACATGAAGACTTTTTCCGAGAATACGAAGCTTTTGAACCCTATCAAATTTCAAAGGTAAAATTTTTCTCATACATTCCATTGCTAATATAAAAAAATGGATCGAAGGCTCTAGAGGAATGGAAGAGGGAGGGGGGAGTGGGGTTGCGCTAGTTTGCATACAGTTTTAAATATTTCGAACATAATTTATCTCGTGAATGCAACCAGTTTAGAATTTGTGGATTCCAGCAAAGTTGTCCTGGTCTTTATACAATTGGGTATGGAATTCAGCTGCTACGTAGTGCTACTGTGCAAGCAAGATTGCGTATAGTAAACTGAATTTAAAAAAAAAAACTTGTCCAATAGGTCATCTGTGGAGATAAAACGTCACGTAGCAGCAAAATTCTGCACTAAGCTGTCCACCAACCGAAGGCCCGTAACCTTTTGAACAATTTTGCTGTGAGATAAGTTAAGGTCAAAATACGATTGATTTCATGCTCACTAGGGTGAATACCTCACTAAATTGTCCGTCATCCGAAAACCCTTGACCTTATGGATAAGTTTGCTGAAGACCGGAATTCTCTAGGTCGTCGAAAACATGAGGTATCTACCTATTCCAACTAATGCTAAAGTTTTTTTAGAAGTGCTGCAATATTCAAACAGAGTAACTCAGTGAAGCGATTTCAAACTTATTGCGAGTAGTATACATTTAAATAGTCTAAGTGTTTGCAGTTTTATCTACAACTATTTTCGCCACATTTATGATAGCTATTTTAAGCATAGTTTACCATAGTTTTCAAGCGAATTAAAAATTAAAGCAAACCCCTATTGATTTCGATATATGCGTAAAATACATTGTGGAATATATTTCTATTCCACCACTCTGCAGGTCAAACAAAATTCGCGAGTTAACACTGCGAGCGAAGTACAAATCACCCCAACTCTGGAGCAGTGCTGATAAAAGTCTTTTCCCCAGCAAAATTCGTCGAAAATTACAGCCAATCATTTTCAATTTTCACTTCCAATGATCGCAGCACTCTTTCAGATACACTAGATTTTTGTCCTAGTAACGTGCTGTTATACTCAGATGAAATAGATCGTTCACGGTTACGGAATAAAATTTGACGACAAATCCAACCAAATGATCTTCACTTCAAAGCGAAAAAAAAAAAAAACAAACAGTCCACTCAACCAAAATAAACCTCACCGAAACACTTTTTCACTGACACTGACCGGTGCCTTGACAATCTTCGTTAACTGATAAACTGATTTTGTTGTCTTGCTTCCATCGCATGAAATATAATGAGGTGTTTTGACAGTTCACTTCCATGCAAAAAGCGGGAAAGGAGAACTCTGAAAGGATTGTAAAAAATAACGTTTATGGATACTTTTTTTCACTTTCATTCAAGAGTGTCAACAAATATCAACCCTGCTCTGGAGTACTTCGTGATAAGATCGTATGTCTGAACGTATCCAAAACGAGTGGGAGATGATTTGTGCTTGTGAAGAACAAGGGATATAACTCTCACTCGTTTTGTTTACATTTAGACATACGACCCTATCACAAAGTACTCCAGAACTGTCCGATTATAAACATGCAGAAACGTCAGCTTTTCGCTAGCTAAACCACATGATAATGACGCCAACTCAGATTCGATTTGTTGCCTGTCGCTCGTATTCAAAAATCATAGTAAATTGACAACGTGTTATTCTTGCACTGAATGGCGGAACAGATTTAAAACCAAGATTTAAACTAAAGATTGAATGTCTTAAGTCGTATTTTCAGACATGATATTTCTCTAAACAAATAGAAACAATATTTGCATTACAACGAACGGAATGAAGTAAACTCAAGCAGTATCTGTTTTAGACATCGCATCGAACCACCATCGCCACTCCATCAATCTTTTGAGCCCTTCACACGCAACACAGCCAGTGTGTGCGAGCGCGTGAATGCCTTTCTGATGCGCATGAAATTGATCGACCCCTTGATGATGCATGCTGTAAGAGATCTACGCGATTTCATCGGTTGAATAAACAATATAATTGAAATGATATATACACCGACTATCCCCTAATTGGCATGGTTGAATAAGAAGACGACAATAACCGGCCGTGCGAAGGACACTATTCGGCATGTACGATTACGACGATGCTGATGATGATGATGATGATGGCGACGCTATGGGAGCTACAGTGTAGGAGGAAAAGGGAAGACCTTTCGTTTCCGTGGTCTTATTATCGGGTATCGGGTCGAAGGAGAGACGCACGATGAGTGGCTTGCTAATTTTCCTACCGATATTCTGCTGCTTACCGCCTGCTGCCACGGCATTCACCAACAATGCCCTTGCGCGAGGGGTTGCTTGCATTGAATATGCAGGTAGGCGTGCACGGTGGAAGATCGCGGCATGGCATGCCTTCACTGTACACACAATGGCTTGCTGTTTACCGAAACAATTGAACCGGCAACCGAACCGCAGCAGCAGGCCGCAATGGAGAGGGACAGTGGATCAAAGTTGGCCAATGTTTCAGCTCTCAAAATGTGCACCGGCGAGAGAAATCAGTTGCACAATTTAACTGCACTGTTGTGGCACGCTGCGGAAGGGAGTGAGCGCGCGCGACAAAAAAGCCGAAAGTGATCCGACCATTCTGGCATGGATGGCTGCGATTGTTTCAACCGTGATATTCAAATAAACAATTCAAACGATGGCTGCCCGAAACGATTTATTTAATTGTTTCAAAATTTGGTATAGGTCTTAAAACGGGAACCTGCTTCGGACGCGACGCACAGCAGCAGCAGCAACAGCAAAAGGGCGGACAGTTCTGGCATTTCTCAGGCTCTGCCGTCGTTGCTGGTATTGTGTTCACATGGATCTTACAGAGGGCCCTCCCACTTCCGTCGAGTGGCGGGCGGCCGGCTGCCGAAATCAAAACCACAACGAGCGCTAGATTTGACGGAACAAAGCAAAAACACCGACCTGGGCGAAAACTGTCCGTCGACAGGTTTCATCACTTCCCCTTCCATGTCCGCATTTCAATCTGGACCCGCTGGAAGCTTAATCTTGGTTTTCATTTTATTTTTTTGCATACAACATCGACATTTCAGCTGTTTTCCTGCCGTTTGTCGGCATCCGAACGTTTTATTATTTTTATTATTTTTTTTTTTTGTTCTACATTTGCGCGAATGCTTCACCATTTCTGCGAACAAACATGCGCGAATTTACACTGAACGAAGGCTGAATTATTCCCCACCAATCCACCAAGACCGCCAGCCCGCCGCACCTGCGCTGACAAGTTTCAAGTTCGATTCCATTCCGTCTGAAATCCCGATGTGCATGTTGTTCTTGTTTCCTTTTCGCTTTATTTTAATTTAATTTATATTCTCCTTGGAAGAAAATTTGTACTCATTTAAATTGACTTGATTTGCACGGATGTGACCGAACGCGGGCCACGCCGTTTTGTGCGGGCGGGCTGGCGGATGGATGAACGGACGGGTTAGGCGGGCAGGGTCAGCCAGCCGGTCGACGTACAACGACGACGACGAGCAGCAGCAAACGGATCATGTCGCTGTTCGCTGTTGATCGCGCGGATGTGTTACCATGGTGACAGCTGAGCTGGCAGATTATTGATTAAAGTTGCTCGAGTTCAGTGCGGCCAGAGTCAGCAGAATAAAAAAACACGAAACACGAATCTCCACTACGAGGCAGACTTTACTGCTTCATTTCAGTCCAAGGCATAATTTGATCAATGTTTGGTTATTATTTCCATTTTACCCCTGCGTCGAGTCCAAAACCAGTAACATTACATCTTTTGTATGCAAAATTGCTGCTCTCGTATCCTAATCCTTCGAGCCTGAGGGCCGGCAAAATTCAACCGAAGGGAAAAGCAAACAACCGGAGACCGGTGGGTATTTTTTTCGGCGAAAAATATATACAAAACAAAAAATGCTCGGAATTGTTCCGCTGGCTTTCTGTGCCCTTTGTGTTTTTTTTCTGCTTCGCATAATTTCGAACCACTCTCTCTCTCTCTCTCTCGCTCTCTGTCTGTCTCGGGTAGCACAATCGATCTCACCGCAGCAACCATGGCCAACTTGCACCGCCTCCGCCTCCTTCGATTTCGCCAATTTTTCCACCCCTCGGTCTCCTTCATTCTCGTCGTCGTCGTCGTAGTCGCTAACAGCCCAATGCCAATCGAATCGAATGGCAAAGAAAGCAGGAATTTCTGTTTAATTTATTTCTGCATATGCGCGCGGCTATTTTGCTGCCTTATTATAGTTATTACATTTGAATGTATATTTTAGATTGGCCACAATGATCACTTATTCGTCTTTTCGTCGAGACTTTGTGCGGATTGCTTTTTCGCTGTCTGTTGCTCGTGGCTAAAACCTCAGGAAAACAAAAAAAAAGCACAAAAAAAGTCCACCAAGAAACGACACTTCAGTATCTGATGTTTGAACAGCGCGAATCAAACCAGGGATCGAAAGTCATCCGAGTGGCGAAAAAAAAGTGCAGTGACAAAAAAGTAAAACTGAAACAAACAGACGTGCACAAACAGACCAAGCAAGCCCGCAGTCGACAAAGGAAAGAATTGACAAGCCGAATATACATAATAAGTAAAATTATCAAAAATAAAACAAAACCGAAACAGAATCAAAAAGGTAACATGTGATCTACACTGTGGCTTGCTGCTGGGAGACGACGCTCGTATGTGACGAGGGGGCAGCCACAGTTTCGCTGTACATTCCACCCCACACTACCCTCTTCTTATGCGATCGCTGCTAAACTCTCGGACGAGGTGATCGGGCGGGGTCTGCGCAGGCCAGGACAGCGAATGAAAACTTTTCGGAATCTATCTTCAACGTCAATCGTAAATTGAGAAAAACGACATGTAAATGTAGCACTAAATCTTATTTTCAGATTTTCGTAACACATCGAACGTCGATTTTTGTTTTGTTCTTCTTCTTCTTCTCCTTCATCTTCTTTCCTCGTTTTCACTCGCGCGCTGTTAAACCCGGTGCGGCGCGGGCTGCTTCGATTGTCATTGGTTTTAGCATATGGCCTTTCGACAAGAAGCTGCGGTCCTTTTTCTTCCGTTTCAACGTGTTCCGTAGGTGGCGACAACGGATGGACGAGCGGGGCGGTCATTCTGCAAGCAATATTGGCTCTGCCATTGAGCCAGTCCTCGGAGAGGAAAAACAAACTAGCTTGTCGTATATCGTTCGGTTGCTCCGTGGTTTCCGTGGATGAACTATTTCACTAGTACCTATTCTGCATCCGGAGATGGAGCGCGAATCGAGGCAGGCTTGTGTGTTGCACTACGAGCAACAACAACAACAATGCCCGAGTGTTTCAAACTCAAACGCGAGCTTCAGGCTAGACTGCTTAGTCGGTGTCGGTGCACAGTGGGCAAATGAAGATGATGGGGCTTACAGAATTGGAATTTAAAATTTACATTTAATTTGATCATTTAATCATGAACCTTTTTTTGGTTCCGTTTGAAAAAACACCTGAAAAGTTTTGTCAAAATGGTCAAAACTATTAAAATTGTTGAAATACTTAGAATCATTGAACGGTTTCAACTGTCAAAATTGTAAAATTGTTAAGACTATCACTTTTTTATTTGTTTTTATCATGTGAAATTGATGACATGTAGAAACTTTTCAAACTTATCATAAGATAGCTAAACATATGTTTAAATATCTTCAAGGAACAATTTTTTGTACTTCTTCAAGTAAATTATACATTTTAACTGCAAATAACGATTTCTGATGTTATTTAAATCCAAAATAGTTTCAGTAAACACATCCATAAGTGCAGTGTTCATTTTTTGGTTTCTTGTGTTTTATAATCAGAACCTTCTGGAAAACTTTGAAATGAAAGTTTAATTTTCACCTACTTGTTCAACTTTTTTAATTCAACCGCGGACTTTGGAGTTGAAGATATAAAAATAAAAACATTGATCCAACAAAATGCTATGTATGCAAGTTACTAAATAGATTAGCTTAGCAAAATTCGGACTGTACATATCAATGGATGCTACTCTGTGATGGGTTCGAGCCACCCAAGATGCATAATGAATCAACTGAAAGAATGACAGGAAGTAGTCTCTTCTACTCACTGTGTATTATTCAATGACCCAAATGTTTATAGACCGATAACGGCGCCGGCCACGTTTTTATAGTCAGGTAAGGATATCGTCGGTTTCGTGTAACATCGGCACAACTCAAAACTTTTCTGTTTTGAAGTTACGATGTCGAACGATGCCAAATACTTTTTACACACACCTTATTTCACAAAGACTCGTTTTAAAGTTTACAACGAAGAATAAATTATAAGAAAAATTTAATCCAATTATTAGTAGATGTGTCTATGCAGTTCAAATCAAAACCATTTCTCAAAAGATGGTAAAAAAGAGATTTTAACTCAAACTAAAATAATAATAATAATGGACTAAAATGGGTTGAATAAGACCACTGGAGGGTATATTTTTAGTGGGGTGGATTTTTGATCTGGATTCACTTTTATAAGTGATATGACCAAGATTCAATTGAATAAATGTAACAATATAGATATGATCATGTACACATAATGGGAGAAAAATGAAAATGGTCTATAAAATAGAATAAGAGGTATCAGAGCATAGCTGAGATTTTCAAATTTTTAACGTAGAACATGCAAGAAATAAAAAGAACAGATTCGAAAACCATATCGATCTCATGGACTTCACTTCAAATTGTATCGCTTACATTGAGCGTGAAGCGCAAGTTGATGTTATTTATACTGATCTGAAAGCTGCCTTTGATCGTAACGACCATCGTATTCTGCTAAAGAAAATATCTCGATTAGGAGCTTTACAACGTTTCGTCACGTGGTTAAAATTTTTTGTGTGTGATAGAATGTTGAAATTTAAGCTGTTGTCTCAGCGAACGAACAAATCTGGTGTACCGCAGGACAGTAATCTTGGGCCACTACTTTTTATAATTTTTTTCAACGACGCTGCTAGCGCCCTCGGTATAGGCTGCAGACTTGTTAACGCCGATGATTTGAAAGTTTATTTGACGCTACTGGACTGCTTTGTGACGTGGTGTAAACTAAATGCCTTGAAACTGAGCACAGCAACATGTGATGTAATCACATTTCACCGGGCTCAATCACCGATAATTTTTACGTACACCATTGACGGGCATCAGCTTAAAAGAGTCGATCACGTGAACGATCTTGGCGTTACCTTGGACCAAAGACTGACTTTTGAGAGTTACCGTACGGCGATAGTTTCTAAAGCCACCTGACAACTCGGTTCTAATGCAAAAATTTGACGTGATCTCAAGGACCCCCATTGCTTTAAAGCGTTATATTGCTCGTTAGTACGTCCCATATTTGAAAATGCATGCGTGGTTTGGACTCCGGATCTTGGAATTTGAGATCGGTGCGTATGCAGAGAAGATTTATCCGTTTGGCTTTAAGAGATTTACCCTGGCGTGATCCAGCTAATCTCCCTCCTTATCCGGATCTCTGTCGTTTGCTTGGACTTGATACGCTTGAACATCACCGCAAGACGAACAGCAGGCATTATTTGTTGCTAAAATTTTGAATGGCGGAATAGATTCTCCGAATTTGCTGTCTACAATTGATTTTCGAGCTTCACAACGCATGCTGAGGTCAACTTCAATGCTACAAAATCCGTTTCAACGTACGAACTACGGTTACTTCGAGCCTGCTGCGTACAGAACTTTCACAAGTGTTAAACAAGTTTTCAACTTCGGCGATCCTTCGCACATATTCAAACAGAAAATCGCTAGGCTTAGTTCTTTTTAACATTCAATTCATTAGGACAACTGTCAGATGATGTAAATTATTAATAAATGAATGAATAAATAAATAAGGTGTCCGTTATGTTGTGATGGAATAAAATAGATAAGCTTATATGAGACTTATTCACGACATATCAATACCTGTTGTTCAGGGATGAATGACTGTCTCTGCAGTTAAAATTTCTATAAATTACTTAAAAAAACTGTTGTTGTGCTGCCTTCTGTGCCTGAAAACATCAATTGAAATAAATTATTACATCAACATTACAGCACTTTTTCTGGCGTGTCGCTCCTTGCTACAATCATTCACCGCATAAAGTCATCCAAACAGATCACCCACACGTTAACAAACCTACTCCCTTACCATTGCCCGCTGAAAGGGAACGCATAAAGAATATATTTGCGAAAAATTGCCAAAACAGTTTCTATCACACTCAATGTTGAAGTAATTCCTATCTCTCTTAACAAATTGAAGGTGCCAGCTTCGTAACTCCGTCAGAGATAGTTCTCACATGCGACCAGAGATGTCAGATGTTTTTGGCAAATGTCTGCAACCGCTCGGAAAACGGGAAAAATCCGCTTGACATCTGAAAAAAAATCTATCCGGGATTCGAAAAAAAAAAATTGTGCTCTCGCAGGCAAAAGCCTATAGAAATCTGCACACATCCTGACAATATTTGCGCAAATACAAGGAGACCCCGCAGAAATCACAGAAAATGGCAGACACCTGCGAATCAACAAAAATCTGCAAATGTGCTCCAAAAATCCGCGTTTTGCAGACAAACCTTCTAATCTGATATCCCTGCATGCGAAATCTACTCCTGAACTGGCGTAAGATAGGGCGCCGAATATTTTTTATTGGGTATATGCTAGAATACCAACACATAACAAAATCTAATCCAATATTTTGTACTCATCTTACTGAATCCATTGAAATTGTTGAATATTCGAGCGCCTCCGAAGCTTTCAGTAACCATTCACACGAAACACACCAGTTTTAGCAAAAAACTGCTGAAAAAACACTTGAAATGTAAACTCTTACTAAAAAAAACAATTTACCGCCGACTCGCTATGTATGCAACTTACTAAATAGATCGAAATACGAAAGTTCGCGGATGTACAAAATTCCTAATCTGGGATAACTAGAAAAATGGTTTCTGGAAGAGCTTTAAATACGCAATCTACTCAAAATAATTTGTAAGTAATGGATTTTTCCATCATAGGAAAGCTCGACCATGAAAATAAATTGTTCCTCCCTTTTTCCACTAAAATTGATATACACTTTTTAACACTTGTTACAAATCGAAGAGGACATATGTCCTTTAGTCGAAAACTAATACAAAGTTACATTCAATTCGAAAATACTCATATTTTGTAGTTTACCTATTTCGCGTGCATATGCACATTTATGTCATTTTTGACAGCTTTACATTTAATATTTTTCACATTTGACAACAATGGCATTTTAGAATTTTTCGACATCGGAGCAAAGCCATTGAATTGATCCATAACTAACTTTTGACGTAGAATTATGTCTTACGGCAACATTCTGGGATATGGGAGCAAATTAAAATACCGAAAACATCGAGAGCGTCACCAAAATTGACAAATTTCAAATGCTAATAACTCAGTCAGTTTCTGACGGATTTCCTTCGTTATTGCAGCAAATTGAAAAACTAGATAAGCGTCCGCCGAAACGAGAGAAGTTTCGATTTTATTATGCTAACTTTCGTACTATTGAAAAATGTAGAGGCTTGTTTTGAACACAGATCGGCCAATAAAAGTCGGAAAAAGGCTGAACACCGGCAAAAATAGCTATTTCCGGAACCGAGATGTTGTTCTTAGACCAAAATCGACCCCAGACGCCATTTGAAGTTCAAGATGGTGACTTCCGGTTTCTGGAAAACAGAATAAAATGACCCAATACTACCTAATATGAACATTTTCAAAATCAGAAAGATGTTCGGAATCCGGAAATCAACTCCAGATGCTATTTTAAAGTAAAGTTCTGTCTGGAAAACCTTCTAATATGAGTTTTGCGAGGCCGAGATGATATACAAAGGCCCTAAATCGACCACAGTTACCATTTTCGATTTCTTCAGGGCCTCCACATTCTTTTCAGAACATTACACTTTTTATTTCCGTTTTACCAGATTTTATGTAAAACTTAGTGGCAACGCCGACCAATAATGCAATTTGATTTCAATAATAATTTTAAAACATAAAGCTCTTGGCGAATAACTTTTCCAATGCAACCATTTTCGAGATATTCCAATAATAAGTTTCGAAAATTTCAGTTTTTAATGAAATAAGCTTTTTTTTTGTGAATTGATTGCCGTTCGTCAGCAACCAAAAAAGAATTATTAAAATGTACGATTCTTACAACATAATTCATTCTTTGATAACAAAAAGATTGGATGAATAATTTAGAAGTAACTTTTGAAACTATAACTATTGTTAAAAATGTTGGGATTGAACAAATGCTTTGAAATTTAACCATCAATAAATAAGAATTGAGTGTTTGTTCATAATTTTTGCAGCAAAAAATTTGTTTTCCACAGTAAGTTTTTTACAAGCCAACATCAGTTTCCTACTAGGGTAACGGGGGTATTTTGGCCAGCTTTGAGAAGTGTTGGCACAGTTCATTAAAAACAAACACAATTTTTCAACATAAATACCTACTCTATTATACCATTATTAAAAGCTAAGTGTCTATTTAGTATACACCGTTCAACAATGCAATATATTGAAAAATATTCTAGAAATATCAAAATTTCTACGAAGTACTGAAACATATTTTGGTCCACCAAATTTCTACTTTGGCCCACCTTTATATCTACAGACGTGTATGTAAATAGTTCGGACTAATTATATTTAAGATCATCATCGGTATTTTTAGAGCAAAAATAGTGGGTTTGAGAAGAACATCCTTCTGCTGTGAATTTTTGTAAATTTTAGGCATCTAAAAATGAAATGATTTGGCTTATGGTGGTTTGACAGGCATTCTCATCTAATTTCATATCGTTAAATGTGATAAATTAAGAGGTAATTATCTGTAAATTGTCACAAGTTGCTTCTTTCACGTGCAACGGCCGAACGGTAATCAAAGAGATGTCAAAACTTGGCATGGCCAAAATATGTTTGCTTCAGAAAGAGGCAAACATTTTTCGGTGGTTAAACGCACTTTTCACAACTTTTCCCAACATGTTAGAGTATACAAACTGTTTCTATGTCATTTAATTGATGTTACTACGACAACGAATTGTTTCATAAGCATACATATTTGTTACAATAGCTTCCGGACGTTGACTTGTATATTACCACTTCCTCTTGACTTTGGGTTGATTCAGCCATGACTTTGAATATGTATGAACTAATTCCAAAATAACATGCTAATAAACCAGTTTTCCGCCGAAAATTATAGTGTAGTATGATTCTTGGGTGTGTTATTCAATGTTGCATGCATAGTTTTCTAATATTCATTGAGTTTATCAGATAAAATGCGTAAAATGTTACCGGGTGGGCCAGAATACCCCCGTTACCCTATTTATGTTCAAACAGTATTTCTGCACAACCAAACGTTTATGAGATGAAATGATTCAAAGTTACTCACTAAGATCTAAGACATGGCCTGCATAACATAATTCCGCCATCTTGATTAAATGTTCTGCCGACAGTGTCCATGTCGTGACAAAGCAGATTAGTTGACCGTATTAAACGAAAATCGTGCCCCGCGTGTCTACTTCCTCTCGTATCCCAACACCTTCTAGCGCAATACTCAAAGTCCCCTGCAAGATTCGAATGGGTCGGATATACCACCGAAATCCCCACACAACACTGCACATCCTCCATCGTAGCCTTTATCAATCTAGTAAGCTTTCCGGCAAGCCGTTCTCGTCGAGTTTTCTCCAAAGCTCTTCACGATTAATCGTGTCAAAAGCGGCTTTCAAGTCGATACTAGGTACTCTGTATTCGCGGCATTATCGGAGAATCTGCCGCAGAGTAAAGATCTGGTCCGTTGTGAACCGACCCTCCAGGAAGCCGGCATGGTAACTTCCCACAAACTTGTTGGTTAGTGGTGACAGTCGCTTGAAAATAATTTAGGAAATCATTTTGTAGGCGGCTTGGTGGTGTTCACAATCTAGCTTGTTGCCTTTCTCGTAGATGGTGCAAATAACCCCATTCTTCCACTTCTCCGGTTGGCATTCCGTTTCCCAAATCTTGACAATCAACCAATGCAGGCAACTGGCCAACTTGCCTAGGCCCATCTTGAGAAGCTCCACTCCGATACTGTCCTTTTCTGTAAGCTTGTTGTTCTTAAGCCGCCGGATAGCATCATTAATTTCACTTATCGATGGGGGTGGCACGTCTCCGCCGTTTGCTGCACCGACAAAGTCTCCTGCGTCGCTGCTCCGGTCTCCTGCCTGAACGCCAAGATCATCGAAGTGTTGTCCCCACCTTTCGATCACCTCACGATCATCTGTCAAGAAACTCTCATCCTTAACCCAGCACATTTCGGCTCGCGTAACAAAGCCTATGCGGGAGGCGTTGAATTTCTGATAGAACTTTCGTGTTTCATGAGGTCCAGCTGTTGTAGTTCTTCGCACTCCACTTTTTCCTGGAAGTGTTGGGTTTGCTGTCTACGTTTCCGTTTGTATCGCTCCACGTTCAGACGGGTTTCCCTTCGCAGCATTACTGCCCGCGGTGCGTCCTTTACATCTAATACTGCCTACATTCCTCGTCAAACCATTCGTTGCGTCGACTCGGCACTATACTGCTGATGGCTGACTTGATGGTATTCCAGTAGACCTCTAGAGGAGCCTCTTCCAGCTCGTCCTATTTTGGCAGTGCAACTTCGAGAGAGCGTAGTTTTCGGCGACTTCGGATTACTTCAGCGGCATGAGATTATACCTTGGTGGGCTACGGTACCGTATGTTGTTTACAACGGATAGTTTTTGGTGTATCTTAACCATCACTAGCAGTGGTGGGCACCATTCCGCTAATTCGCTAATTCGCTAATTAGTGACGCTAAAATTCAGTTAGCGATTTCGCTAATTTTTGAGCTGGTTAGCGAAACTGTTAGCGTCGCCAAAATTTTGGCCTTCGAAACGCTAATCGCTAATTCGCTAAATTTTGTGAAGAAGCGACAATAGAAATATTTATAAAAACTGTGAATTGCTGATGGCGTACGTAAATTGCTTCGAAAGATGAACATACTTTACTGCGAAAGTAACTTTTGTCAGTTTGTTTACCCTAGAATGGAGTTCCAGCTATCTTACAAGCCACAGGGGCCTTTCGAAGAACAAGCACAAGGTCTAGATTGAATTTTCGGCACACCAAGAACTTTGGTAAATTGCAATGCGCTTGAAATTATGACAACTTTGGTTCTACTTTTTTGATTCAGATAATAATTGAATTTTCATGAAAACATTCCAAAGAATATATATCTATTTTCAATGCAAGCTAAATAACTTTTGTTATTCCTGTTTTTACAAAATCAAATATGAATACCGTTTCGTGAACCTCTTACTGTAAATACACCCAACGCAAACGGGAAACATTTTATTACTTTGGGGCAATTTTTTATTACTTATTGTGTCTTATGACTGCGCATTATACACAATTAGTAACAACTAAAAAGTAACAAAAAATATGACGGCCACACGCTTGTATGTGTTTCTGCAGGAGAACATACAGCCAAGCACCGCAATGCATGTGTTAGCAAAACTTCACTCGCTGCATTTGTATTGATGCAACGATCAGATTAATTTTTGTCCTCTTCATCCACACATAATAAGAATCTCACCCGTCAACCTCAAATGTCTAATTAGAAACATTTTCGTTTCGTCCCCCAGTGTTTACTTGAAATGAAAATATGTTATACTGTCTGAACAGAGTTGCCGAAGTTGCGAATATTGTTCTGGATGGGCACGAATTTTGTATTTTCAAACAGGTGCAAATGAGTTTCTGTGAGCCAATGAGTATTTTTTTTTGATAGCTTGCAAGAAAGCGAATGTTTTTGTTTTTCTCTAACGCAGTTTACAGATCGTGATGTCATTTGAAGACGCATTTCAAGTCTTTGAAATCATCAACGTTTGCATACTCTATGACGGGGAAAATGCTGCTTGGCAGCTCTTGTCATATTCTTTCTCTACTCCGTATGCATACAACGAGCGAACTAATACACGCTCACCGGATGACTTGGAGATTGAAGAAACTTGTAATATGTGCAACATATGCGACGGTGTGTGATTTTTTTTTCCTGCGATGGAAAGGGAGCAGTTTTTGACAGAAAAAATCGTGCATGTGGTTGAAACGACCATTATTAGATAGTCGTACTCCCGTAACACGTGCTAAATATATGACAGTATGTGTTGTTACTTGACTGGGGAAGAATTTTATTGCCTTTTAAGTAATAGGTTTGTTACCTTTAAGGCAATTTTGCGCTATTGCTTCTAAAGTAACAAGGAAAAGTTTTGCGCGTAGCTTTAAAAAGTAATTGTTTTCGTTTGTTTAACCAAAACAGATCAAAGTGGTCCAAATCTGACAAAACACGAGCAATAAATAAAGCGATATGACTATTTACATATTAAAAAGTTAGCGATTAGCGAAAGTTCCGCTAATGTGGGTTTAGCGTTTAGCGATTATCGAGCTAAATTTTCCGGTTAGCGACTTAGTGATTAGCGTCGCTAAATTTTCGGTTAGCGGTGCCCACCACTGATCACTAGGTAGTGGTCCGAATCGACGTTAGCGTCCTGACGTGTTTTGACTTCGATAATGTCTGAAAAGTGCCGACCATCTATCAAAACGTGGTCGATTTGAGTTACTATTTGGTTAGGGGATCTCCAGGTGTACCGATGTTCTTGAAGGCAGCGCCATGTTCTTGAAGGCAGCGAAGTCGATTAGTCTTAGGCCATTTTCAGTCGCCAGCCGTTGTGCGCTGAATTCGTCAATAACCGGTCTTAATTCCTTCTCCTGGCCTATCTCCTGGCAAATTTAACACATTTTTGACATTTTTGACACAGGACATTTACTACATTCAATATTTTTGACATTGTCATTCACTCAAAGTACTAGATAAATCAATAAATAATTTAATATTTTGTTTCCTTCTTTTCTTTCAGGTAATTATTACAAACAGTTTCCACAAACCCGTGAGTATACAAATGCTATCTCCTCACCCCAGCTTTTTAAATAAAAAATTTTAGAAAACAAGCACACTTTTTCCCACAGTACTGTGAACTCTGAGCTCCGTCAGAATATTCGCGATGTCTGCCGCATGGAAATCCGCCAGCCGCCTCCGTCGATATACATACACAGGCGGTATGGAAATTGGCCCATTCTCTTCTGTTGTTCTTGTTGTTGTTGCCGAGCTCGGTTGTGCACTTTCTGGGTTTGTTTTCGATCCTCGCCCCGCCAGTGGTGCGGCCCGGGGCAGTGCCTTCTGCGATGTGGCCTTCTTTCGTCTCATGCAAATCTTATTATCTATAAAAGAATTGAACTGGAATTGTACATCTTTGTGTGCTGTTCTTGCTGTTGTTGCCCGTTGATTTCGCGGTAGGTTTTGCTTGCTGTCCGCGCTGTCTTATTTTTGTTTTCCTTTTCCCATTCTTGAGCACTTTTTTTCAACTTGGCAAGGATTTTTTTGGCTGACTTTACAGACAGTAGAAACGAAACGACGGCAGTCGTCGTCGCCTACTGCTTGCTGGTGGCGGAGGCCATACCGGGGGACCAATCAATTCGGACGACTTTCGAACCCTATTGAAAACAAACCCCGACACTGACGACGTTGGCTGTATTCAAATTCCCGAAACTACATAAATTATCGGCAAATCTTGAGGGGCATGACGGTGACTGTTGGTCGTGGTCCGAAAACCCTTCCGACATTCAGCCGTCACGGATCCTTTGTTTTTCGAAGGCTTTTGGAAGGCTATGGGATCCGATGTTTTTCCCTTTTTTATTTCGGCGAAGTGACATCCATCCGAACAACAGACTGATGGGCTGGTGATGCGATCTTCGTTTGTTTGCGCGGCTGGTCATCAAGCGACGAAATGGCAAATCCCAGTTTTGATTCACGTCTCCGAAACGGAGAAACGGAAAATTCGAACGCTTATCTGGCAGCTCTAATCTGCTGCATCGGTGGATTTTCTCAGGCGGCAGTCCAATTAAGAATAATTGGATGGTATGGAAATTTCCACGAAACCCACATGCCCCACGTTGTGGACTGTGGGTTCAATACGAGAAAGAAAAAAAAAGCGGCTGTGACTTCCAAACGCATTAATTGACATTTTAAACATTCAATGCCAACGGCTATTGCCTCTAATTATCTCATTTCTGAAGTTCGACTTCGTCGGAATAATCGCCACTTTCTATCACTTTTTTATGTGATCTTCAGCGCACATGGCAACCGTATCTGTCTTCCTGAACAACTTCTTCACCAGCGATCTAGTAGGCAAGGAAAACGCGTGCGCACCAGCAACATCGAAGTTACCACAGCATGGCAAGCAAGGAAAAGAAAGAAAAAAAAACAAGATCGATGCAATCTTTCATTGAGCAAATCCCTCTAACGTGCGCTAATCACGAGAAATGTATCGCTATCGGACCCAGCTGGAGTCACACTCTCAGAGTCCGGAGTCGAACGGAGTGCACTAGCTGCTCTAGCTGGCGCAGACACAGAAATAGAAAGTCGAGTTTGTCATCGTTAGGTAGACTGGCCCCGCGGAGAAAAAAGATGCCCTGCGTTCCGATATTGAGACCCCACTAAGCGAGAGAAACTGTGGCGTTAGGGTCGACTTCGAAACTAAAGTCGTGAACACCCTGTAAACTTTACCATGCACCACAAGCCAACGAAGGGTAGCAGCTTGCCGTTTCGCATCTCCACCCAACCTCCCTCCACTTCTTTTCTTGAGAACCGATTACCTGCTCATTGCGAAACAACCAATCGACGATACCCTGCGGGATTTTTTTTCGCGCCCCATTGGCCTGCCCGTTCGCGATCGGTGCGCCACTCATCTGATTTATACGATCGTCTATGTTATTATGATTACGAAATACAACGGCCCATCTGCAAGCGGCCGGCAGACTAACGAATCGTAGGTAGGATAATATTATGTCTGTGGCCGGGCGCTGCGCATACATATATGGCAGAAGGCAGGCTGATTCCATTTGCGAAGTGCACCAGCCAGCCACGGCACTGCACGGCACCGCCGAACTGTCCTGTCGTCGACAACGTCGTCGTTTTTTTTTCAGTCTCTAACCCGGCACTCGGCAGATCCAAGCAGGCGGCAACATAGTTGTCCGATCGAAATCAGTGATTACTTCGCAATGACTGTTTTGCGACTATTGGACGACCTTTCTGCTCCCCGGGCTGGGTGTATGGTTCGCATCCGCGATGAAAGGCTCTCACTAACAGTGCTGCCAAGCCAAGGCTGACTAGATCTTCAAGTATCCACAATCACAGTTTTCGAAAAATAAACACCTGGAATGCCTCCATGGCAACTCTAGTCTGTCTCGGTACATACACACACGCGGGGAATCGAATATTCGCTGATAGCCCCAGCCAGATGCCGGAGTTTGTTTCCCGAACCCGACATTTCGAAGGGTCGCCGGATTAACACGCAGATTATGTAAAGCGATCCTGCGAATCGGAGAAAGCTTCACGATTGCCATGTTCTGCGTTGATCTTTTTATCCACGGGGGTAATTAATGATCTGCTCTCCACCTGGACACGCTGGCTGTACGCTCTATGCTTCATCGCCCTACTTTGTGTCCACCCAACGCGCGAGGGCGGTGGGGAGAGCCAAATAGTGATTTAAAAGTTTTGGAATCGCTTCAGCAACTGCTTGAATTCTTTCGATGATTCGAAAATATTAACAACTTCATAATTTAAAATAGAAAAGATAAAACAAACGTTGCATCCTAATTTAAGAAGTAATTTTGATCATCATAAACAACATTTAATGGAATCTGAGTAATAATTAACAGAAGAGAAAGTAAAATAATTAAATAATATTAATTTCGTAATTTCGATGTTGACGACCGCCCGCGTAAAGGAAACCTAAAAGTTTTCGACGACGCTGAATTGGGGGAATTACTCGATGAGGATCCATACCAAGCACAGGAACAGCTTGCTTCGGTTTAAGGAGGTACTCACCAAGCCTCTGGATATGATTAAAAAAACAAGGAACTTGGATTCCTTATGATTTGAAGCCAAAGGAATTAAACGTCGTTTCTTGCAAATGTTTTAGCGGCAAAAAAAATGGGTTTCCTTTATCGCAGGCGGGTAATTAAAAATAAATTTATTGCAGCAGCCAAAAAAAAATATCATGGGAACTGCCCGGTCATGCTTCTACGCCATCAGTTCAGCCAAATATGCACGCTGCGAAGGTTGTGCTATGCTGTGTATTCGGTGGGACCAGGTCGAACGGAACCATCACTAGGTTACGGTATCGACTTTAATTGATGCGATCAAGTGCAAGCACTCTATAAAACAAAAACCGCCACAATACGAGCAGAAGCACGAAAAAGTGACTTTACTGCATGACAACGCTCGATCTCATACCGCCGAAGTCGTTACACCTTACACAGAAGCTGGATCAAATGGGAAGTTCTACCTCACCCGTCATATTTTCCAGATATTGAGCAGTCCTATTAGGGTCATCCACATTCCACGTGGACAGCATTAAGGGGGGGGGGGGGGGGGGGGTTGTATAATGTCGACGGTCCATACAAAATTTTTAGAATTAATATGGGTAGTTGTCCACGAAGGAGGAGGGGGGGGGGGTTCAAAACCGTTCAAAATCTGTCCACGTGGAATGTGGATGGCCCCTTATTACTTGTTCTGTTCGATTGCACTAGGTCTGACAGTTCTGCTCATATCGAATAATGTCTTGATTCGTAGATAGCCTCAAAAGAAGAACACTCACATCCTAACGGTAAAGACATGACAATCAAAAAATAAAGATTGCAGGAGTTTTTTAAAAAAGAGAGTTAAAACAAGAAGAGTAACAGGATTAACAATATTTGAAAGATAAATTAATGAAAATGTAAGAAAGGAGATAATGCCATTAAAAAAAAAACAAAAAAAAAACAATTTAGAACAAAAAAAAACTAAAAAAAGTAAGTTATCAAAAAGTGAAGCAGAAAATAAGTCGATAATCATTAAACAGGGAAAATAAGATGAGGAAGGATATATACATATATTTACATGGACATGATAATGATAATAATGATAATGAAATCTTATAAAAAATTGAGTTATGAAAACTTGAAGACACGAAGACAACATACACAAATAAAGATGAGGAAAAACTAGACAGGAAGGAGTTAAAAATCGAAAAAGGAGAACAACAATTGAAATATAAAACTAAGGTGAAAAATTATTATCAACATTACCCTACAAGAACAAGGACTAAGTTATCTTAGTATATAATAAACTTTAAAAATGACACAAGGATTATAACGCTAAAATATTTCTCGAATAAATAAAATAGAAATAGATCTGAGCAAAATATTCAAAAACATAACGATGGAAAATATGAAACTATATAAACGAGAAAGCATGAAAAGGAGAAAAGAAGATGGTAAAAATAGAGAAATAAATTAATGAAAAACTGAGGATTAAGTTATTTTCGAAAAGATAAAAATATAAAAATATGAAGAGTTTAAGAAAGATATTAAAATGGAAAATTAAAAAGTCAAATGAAAATAAGACAACGTGCAGATAAATTGATGAAAAGATGAAAAAATAGAAAGATGAAAAATTGAAAATTTAAAAATTGAACGTTTCTCCGTTTACGATAAAAATATTAGAGTTTGGAGAGATGAATAAATAAAATATTTAGAGATGAAACGATGAAGAGAATGATGAAATAAATAAGATATGGGAAGTGAAAATCTAAACAAAGAAACAGTTGAAAATAAAAAGATAAATGTAGAAATAGATGACCAAATTAAACCAGACCGAGAAACATAAAAAATGGAAATATGAAAAATAAGAGATACAAACGAAAATCAACAAAAAATGGAAAATATACAAATGTAGAAGAAAAAGAACGAAAAGATAAAAAAATAAAAATATCAGTCAACTGAACTTATTAGAAAATAACGAGACGAAAATATGAAGAGATTAAATGGTGAAGTAATGAGAAGTCGAAATTAAAAAATAGAGAGATAGCAAAGACCAAATAATAAAAAAAGGGTATAAAAGATGAATAGACAAAATGAAAATATGAAAATATGAAGAGATGAATATATTAGGAACAGAAAACATCAAAAGATAAACAGACGAAGAGATGAGAAGATGAAAGACAAACAGATAAAAAAATAAGCGATGTGAATATGAAAAGTTGGAAAGATGAGAAAGTGAAAAGATTGAAATATGAAAAGATGAAATGAGAAAAGTATGAAAAGATGAATAGATTAAAATGTCAAAAAGGTAAAGTATGAAAACATGAGAAACAGAAAAACAAAAAAGCTAAAAAGAAACAGATGAATAGAAAATATGAATTGAAAAAAAAACAGTTTATTTTAAAAAAATGATAATATAAAAAGAGGAAAACAATAAGAAAAACTATAAAAAAGTTGAAGAAAAAATATAAGATAAAAGAAACGAAATATGGCAAAATGCTGATGAACTTATGCAAAAATAAAAAGATTGGAGAGATGAATAGATGCAAAAATGAAAAGATGAAAAGATACAAAACTAAAGACATGAAAAAATGAAAGATACAAAACTAAAGACACGAAAAAATGAAAAGTTAAAAACTGAAAATGAAATTTTAAAATGTTTCTCTGCTGATGATAAAAATATAAAGGTTTGAAAAAATAAATAAATAAAAAAGGAAAATCTTAAAAGCAAAACATATTGAAAAAATTAAATTTGAAGATTAAAAAACAACAGGGAAAACAAAAAAACATTGAAGCAGAAATAGATAACTGAATCAAAAAAATGAATCGACGGATAGAGTAAAATGAGAAAAAATGGTATTATAGAAAATAAAAGAATACAAACGTAAACCAGTAAAATAATGGAATTGATGAAAAACATGAAGAAACGAAAGGATTAAGAGATGAAATGAAAAGATATACAAAAGGAGAAGAGAAAAGGATGAAAAATATAAAAAGAAGAAAGAAAAAACTGAATTGATGGGAGAATAAAGAGACGAAAAGATCAAAAGATAAAACGAAGATAAACGAAACGCTAATAGGACCAACTAGACAAAATAGAAAATATGGCGAGATAATATAATATAATATTAGGAACAAAAGACATAAAAAGAATAAAATGTTAGTGAATTAAAAGTAAATATGAGAAGATGAAAATGTGAGAAGATGAAGGACGATTAGCTAAAAAGAAGAAAAAAATAAGCAACGCAAATATGAAAGGTTGGAAAGGTGAGAAAGTAAATGAAAATGAAAGATGAAAAGATGAAACGAGAAGGGCATGAAAAGATGAATAGATAAAAATATCGAGAAGGGAAAGAATGAAACAATAAGGAACACAAGAGAGATGAAGAGAAACAGATCAGTAAAAATATGAATATTATACTATATTTATATAAGAGATAAAAAGGAAAACAAATGGAAAATCGAAAAAATAAAAGAATTGTTAAATACAGTCATCCCTCGATATAAGGCAACCTCGATATAAGGCAACCTCGATATAACGTAACTCGATATAACGTAACTTTTACCTCGATATAACGTAACTTCTCAAAATGTATTGAAAACAAAAATAAATGAAACAGCAACTGTTTTTGGGCTAAAAATTGCTTGAAAAACATGTTTGAAGTAAGTTTTGAAACCAATGGAACCAATGCGAAAATTGTCCAAAATGGGCATAAGGAAGGTTTAAAAATGCTAATAGGTGATGGGAAATAGGTTTTAATGCATCCTTCAGTAATAATTCACAGTCTTGCATCAATTAAAAAAAAAAATTTTTTTGCTTGTTGAAATTTTCTCTGAATGGGCATAAGAAAGATTTAAAAATACTGATAGGTGATGGGAAATAGGTTTCCGCGCATCTGTGAGTAACCACCAACAGTCTTGCATCAATTAAAAAAAATTTGCTTATTGAAAATTGTCCTAAATGAGCATAAGAATGGTTTGAAAATACTGATAGGTGATGGGAAATAAATTTTCACGCACCTTTGAGTAACCTCTTGTATGAATTGAAAAAAAAATTTTTTTAGCTTCTAAAAATATTTCTAAATGGGCATAAGAAAGGTTTAAAAATACTGATACCATTCACATTCTTGCATTCATTTTTTTTAAAATTTTTTTTGCTTCGATATAACGTAACAAAAATAAAAATAAAGTTGCCTTATATCGAGGTATGACTGTAGATGAAAAATGTAAAAAAAATACTTTTGAAAAAATGATTATATAAAACGAGGAAAACTATAAAAAGAGCAAAAATCGAAAGATAAAAATAATCAAATATATGTCGAAATGCTGATGAATTGATGCGAAAATAAAAAGAAAGTAGAACTAGATGACCAAATCAAAACATGAATCGACAAAAAATAAGAAGAAGATGGAATTGTGGAAAATTAAAAATGCAAACCAATAAAATAATGTGATGGATGAGAAAACGCAGATACGATAGAATCAAGAGATGAAATGAAAAGATATACAAAAGGAGAGGAGAAAAGGATGAAAAGATGAAAAAATTGAAAAATTAAGAAAGGATAAACTGAACTGATGAGAAAATGTAGAGATGAAAAGACTAGTGAAGTTGAAAGATGAAAAGAGAAAAGTATGAAAATATTAATAGATTAAAATATCAAAAAAGTAAATTATGGAAATATGAGGAAAAAAATACAAGAACTATCAAGAGAAAAAGAGGAGTAAAGATGAATACGAAAATACATAAAAATGAAAAATCGAAAAGAAGTTCGCTAAATAGATGAAAAAAATAAAAAAGGTAAAAATAAATAAAACGAAGAAATGATAAAAAACTATAAAAAAGGTAACAAAGGAAAGATAACAATAAGCGAAAATATGACCCATGAATTTATGAAAAAAAAAGAAGAGCTGAAAAGATTAAAAAAATGAAAAAAAAATTAAGACATGAATAACGAAAAGAAAAAAAACTCTCTGTTGACGATAAAAATATAAGAATTCGAGAGGATGAATGAATGAAAAATGAAAAACTGAAATGATGAAAAGCATAATACAAATTTGAAGATATAAAAAAGAACAGTTGAAAAGGTGAAAAGATGCAAGTAAAAATTAATGACAAAATCAAAAAATGAAACGACGGGTAAAGAAAAATAAGACAAAATAAAAAAAATAAAAATTGAAATAGGCTGATAACATGAAAAAAATAAAATTAATTGAAGAGATGAAAATTGAATTGATAAGAAAATGAAGAAACAAAAAGATTTAAAGATTAACATGGTATGAATGGCTCAATGAACAAAAAAAAACTATGAGAAGATAAAAATACGACAAACAGAAATAATAAAAAGATAAACAGTTGAGAAGGTGATAAGATGAAAGATAAACAGACAAAAAGCACAAAAAATCAAAATTTACAAATGTGGGAAAATAAAAAGATTTATACATAAAATGATAAAAATATGAAAAGTGGGAAAACTGAGAAAAAAATGATATGGAAAGATAAAAATTTATAAAATTAAATAATGAAACGAGAAAAGTATGAAAATCAGAAAACAAATTCAAAAATTCCCAACGCAAATATTAGAAAAAAAATCAAGAAGGATAAAGAGAAACAGATGAGAAGTAAAAATTTGAAAATATCAAAAAGCAAATGGTCGGAGGGTTGAAAACAAATGAAAAAGTCGAAAAGATGAAGTAATGAAAAATTAGAGGATAAAAACTGGATGAAAAACTCAAAACATGAAAAGACGTTCCATGATACAGGTCGGACTCGATTATATATTGACTCGATTATATATGATTCGATTATATATAAAATTGTATTTAATCGAATCATAATTTTTTTTTCAATTTTAAATATAACTTACTTAAAGCAGCAATGTCGTATAGGGATCGTCCAAAAATACGTTACGCTTAGGGGGAGGTAAAGATTTGACAAAACGTCGCAATCAATACCAAAATTTTGAAGATCTATACAAAGAGCGTTACCTAGAGGAAAGAGGGGGTCGAAAATAGTTTTTATTTACGGTACGTAATTAATGGACGTTCCCTTCAGTCCAATATGACGTAACGCAACATTTTTTGATCCAAAACGTTGATTTTTGAGCCATAATGTTTCAAGTAAAGTAAAGCTGATCTAAAACAGAAATATCGCGAGGGAACGTTTACAAATTATGTAACGCTCAGGAAACGGGAAAGAGTGTTGGGTTGGCAAAGTGTTGCAACCCATACGGAAAATTTAAACAAAAAGCGTGCAAAGGGGGAAAGGAGATCAACAATAATTATTCTTGCGTTACGTTATAAAAAAGCGCTTCCTTATTGATACATAAAAGTCCGTCCAAATGTTACATAACGCAAGCAGGGCTGAGGAAATTTTTTATGCCTGGTGTGCTGAGTATTGGAAACATGCTAGACAAAGTGGTGAGGGTTTTGCGGAAGTCCAATATTTATGTCACGTTAAATTTGAATGGACCCTAATATTACTATTTCAATGTTAAGGTTGAGGTTATAGAGATTGACTCTTTTCAAATACTTATTTTTATGTAGTTGAAATCAATACTGGTGAGCAAAAATTTAAATAAATTAAAGGCAATGTTTTTAGCTAATCTACTATCTACCCAATACGCAAGTCGCTAATCTAGCTAATCTACTATCTACCTAATACACATCACGCAGTGCAAGTTGCAATACACGCCGTGTAGTGTTTCTATGCAAAAGTGGCACCCGTGCAGCGCGGTGTAGTGCTCTTGCCATGGCTGACTGCAATAACATAAATAATAACTACGAAATCTATACATACATATATTTTTGTAAGAAAGGTTTTTTGCGACTTTAAGGGTGTTAGTCAAAAAAATTCTACTTATTTATGTAAAAACAACAAAAGATGTATGCAAAATAAAAAAAAAAATTTTTCTGATTCGATTATATACAGGATTCGATTATATATAGTGAAATTTTTTCGGAGACTATATATAATCGAGTCCGACCTGTAATATGGAAAAATGAAAATGAAATCATCGGTGTTACGTCAAACCGGATCGAGTAATGTTTTAGTCATTTCCAGAAAAACAAAATCTAAGTTTATTACTTCGAGAATTTCGGGGTTTCCAATATTTTTGCGTAATATAACATCAAAACTGCATTGAATTATTAGAGAACGACTGAATTCACAAAGCAGTGATCTTCAGATTCGTGAAAAAGATGAAGATTAACCCGTAAAGACCCGGGACGGAACTTTTTTTTGAAAATGCTCGTTCTCAGCGTTGGAACGGCCGATTTGGGAAAACTTAAACTTTTATTCAAGGGGAATAGTTGCTCTAAGTTTTGGTAAAGGTGCCACCCCTCTGGACCCCTCCCCGTTTTTGTGAGACGCAAATATGTCTGTGTTTTTTTCTAATTTTTCAAATATATTGAGCAAACACTGGTAATTTTCATACGTATCAATTGCTCCATGTATCAAATCATGTCAGGTGGATGAAATATGGTATGTAAGAGTGAATTTTGGAGTTTTCAAATTATTTCAGTACAATATTACAAAACTACGTATTTTCATAAAAAATCAAATAAGAAAATCGTTCTTCAAATTTTAAGCTCTACATTTTTGAAGTAAGGTCTCCTGAATCAATACGCGATGAAATATTCATTTCAGCATGCAAATATTTTGAGAAAAACCAATTTAAATTCACCAAAGTATGTATTTTCATGGAAACCTGATTTTCTCAGTCTCCCACAGTTGGTTTCAACTTGGCTCTTCAATTTTCAAGCTCTATATTTCTAGAGTAACGTCTTTTGAATCCAAAGATGCTGAAAAATTTATTCTAGCATGCACAGACAAACATATGAAGGGATGCAAACATGAAAAAATGAAATGATGAAAATTTTGAATGAATAAATGAAAAAGATGAAAAAAGAGGGTAGAAAAATTAAAAGGTGAACAGAAGAAAAGGATGAACAGATGAAAAGGAGAAACAGTGGAATGATGAACGTTTGCTAGTGTGAAAAGATGAAAAGTAATTATGAAAAAATGAAGATGGTTAGATGAATAAATGAAAAGATGAAACGATGAAGAGATAAATAGATAGAATGGTGAAACTGAACAAAAAAACATATATGAGAGTATATAAACGAAACGAAAACGAAAGGAAGAGAAAATGAAATGATGAAAAATGGAGGGATGATAAAAATGCTAAAATAAAAAGACAAAATCATGAGACAGTAAAAAAATGAAAATTTAAGATGATAGCTGAATAAAAAACTACAAACTAAGAAAAGATTGTAAGTAAAAAGAGGCAAAAAATCAAAAAACGAAATGTTAAAAAAATGAAGTAAAACGAATGAATAGAATAAATC
This sequence comes from Wyeomyia smithii, assembly GCF_029784165.1. NCBI lineage: Eukaryota > Metazoa > Arthropoda > Insecta > Diptera > Culicidae > Wyeomyia > Wyeomyia smithii. Next base: position 26,689,781 of record NC_073696.1, on the reverse strand, counting down.
TAAAAATAAAAAAAAGTACAGAAGAAAAGTTTTAAAGGTGAGTAGTAAAAATGTGAATAAATGAACGATGGAATTTAAAAAAATGAAGAGAAGAAAAACACGAAATGATGAAATCGAGTAATAATGAGATGAAAAGATAAAAATACAAATAATAAAAAGATGAAAACATGGAAAACTAAAGATGAAAAGATGAAGAAATGGAAAACGAAAAAGATTAACATACCTATTTTTGTGCGATATTTCTAAGTGTATGTTTATTTCAAAAGCATTTCCGTTCCCAATCTATTGCTCCAAAACCGATTTTTCTGTAAGAAAAACCTCACAAAAACAGATTTCACTGTTAAACTGTCATATCGAAAATCCTAACCAAAAACCTTCATTTTGAAATGTGGATTATTGTGTAATTAAATTAATGTTATCAATTTCGGTTTCAACCCGTTGAGGTATTCTAACAGTCGTCTAAATCATACAAAAAAAAACAGTTATTGATATTCCAACAATTTGGTCCTTCTTCATGGATGCACTCAACGCTCATTGGAACAACAACAACAGCAACAACTATTATTAGATTTTTATGCTTAGTCGTAAAATGCTAAAAGACTCTTACTTTCGAGTAATTATGGCTAAGATTATAGTGTTTGCTGCCGATCTCCGCAGTTTCCCGACCTAATTTCACAAACACACATGGGAAGTGCTCGTGAGAGCGTTATTAAATAGTGACAAGATAGTGTCCTTTAAAGTTAACGGATCAACAACCTTCGTAAGGAGTTCTTATTTTGAAATCGAGTTTTTCCCAAGAAGCCTAACCAACCAGCAACATGCTGCCAACTCCCTTTCAATTGAAACTTTCCGCCGAATGGCAAATGAGACCGCGGTGCAGCTAGTTGCCAGCCAACATGCAACACCCGCAAAGCCTTGCATCGTCCTGCGCGAACCAGCCGGGTCCGGGCTGGTCTGCACCCGAAACGGGAATTAATCCGGCCGAAATCATTATACTTACATCAAATTGGCAAGATAAAGCAAGCACATCCCCTCATTTCAGGCAATAAATGAAGAAAAATTACCAGCTAACGAAAATCATCATTTTCTGATCGCCATCGCAACACCGGAGCGGACCAGAGCGCACCGAATGCATTTATAGTTTGCACACGGGAGCATCCAACAACGGGAGCAGATTGCGAAACCCATCACCAAAGGTACCATACACATACCTTTTTCACGGTCCGGCAACGACGGTTCATCATCTCCCGCGAAACGACGCCGAGCGGATGTGAACGAAAATGGAAAATATATCTCGAGCCAGACATCAGAAAATTCACCTCATTCTGCCGCCATTTTTATCCAATAATTTCACAAATATTTAATATTTCATCCCTTGCAATCAATGCTCATTGAATTTGATTGGTTCCCTGGCTTACGGAGAGAAGTACTATGGACAGTGGCTGCTGTGCCGCGATACCAACTTCGGTGTATACTTTTTTGTATCAGCTGCTGTTACCTGTTGTTGTTCTGGCCATTCCATCCATCGCAGCAACCGGAGCCTCGTTTTTCATGGCACTTTTGATGCCCTTTCTTCGCTTCAGTGCCTTTCGTCGTAGTTCTGTGTGCTGTGTTTTCCGTTTTTTTTCTCCTTCCACAAAGCTCTTAAATATATGCTCTTAGTGCCCTCGCCCTTCTTTGTCCAAACCCCCCGAGCCCGTTGATGATTACATCGCAGCAGCCGCCGTCGCTGTCGCCACCATCCACACCGTCGTCATCGCGCTTCTAAATGGTTGCATTTCTCGGCCAACTTCGTTGCGTCGTCTCACTCTCACTCAATCACCCAATGATGACGGTGTGGTACGTTTTTATGACGTCTTATGCCTCGCCTCGGTGCGATCTACCAAAACCCAACTCTCTTCGCTGCTGCTACCGTCACAGAAAGATGACGACGACAAACAACGGTGCTGGTGACGTGACGGTGGGGACCATGCAGTGCAATGTGGGCACACACAGGTATTATCAAGAAGCGCATTTCATATCCCCTCTCCATCCCACGCCATCCCTCTTCCAGCTCAAACCGCGTGGTAAAACCGTTCCGTCCGCCATTGCAAGTAAAATGTAAAATGCACTTACACTTGCCCGCCCCGTCCGCTTCTGCACACCACCGGAGATCGCATTCCTACATGGCTTGCACCAATCAAAGATCTTCCGTGCCGGTGCAGCACCAGTCAGTTCAGCCAACCAACAAGCACAAACGATTCACACACCGCTGGATGAACAGGGAAGAGCGAGTAGAAAAAAAAATAAAAGTGCAAAATAATTCTTCGTCATTATAAACTTTTAATGTTATACTTTATTGGATAGATAATCGATAAAGCAAAACAAAAAAAAAATGGAAGAAAATATTAATTTTATGATAACATGCAGTCACTCCCCGTGTGCTTTTTTTGCATCTCGCCTTTGTACGTAGGTAACTACTGCTGCTGTTGCTGCTACTACTGCATGGGTTGAGCTTAGCAGGCCATGCAAAAACTAGCTAGGTGCAAAATGGTAGCGGGAGGCCCCCTGACGCCGCACCGAGTTGTGGGTGACAGACAGGTGTACGAAGTGCAAAACTTTGCGCTGTAAATATTGTGATTAAGGACGTTTATCACCTGTAAGCTGATTTTCAAAATTACATAATAGGAAAAGATTTCGTCAGATTTCAGGCGCAAACTAGACGCTATCTTAATAAATTTATCGTGGTTTCTGGAGGCTTGTTAGTGGATCAGAAGTAATATTAAACCGATAATCCGTATAACCAGGCTTGTCACAAAAGTGAGATTTTATGTGTGTGTTGAATCGTAATGCCAAAGTAGTTTTGTAACCCTGATTTCATTCGCAGTCGACTTTTCGAATTATCAACTGTAAACACTTTAGAATTTTATCTGAGTTCTGAATGTTCCTGTTTTCGTATAGGAAATTACAAAGCAACACTAGACAAAAGAGATGCTTGTTCGTGTTTTCATCTTTTAAATTGAGAAAAACATTATGAAATCATGCTTAATTGTTTGTTGTTCCCTGTTGGCCTATTCTGCATTCTTCCAAGCAACTATTTCGCAGCCAATTCAGCACAAAACAAACGCACATTGTGATGTTTTTATGGTATCATTAACACCCCTATAAAATTGTTCAGTATCATTTTACGACACTATTGAGAGGAGTTTTTTTTCGAAAAGAATCGATATAATTTAGAAATAAACCCACTAAACTAATTATATATAAAAAAATGAGAACAACTTTTACTGGGCAAAAAGTTTCACTTATTTATATACTTGCTTTTAAAAAAAATATTCTGCAATCACTGTTGGCGCAGTTTTGTATTGAATTGAGTTTACAGACCCTTTCCAACTCTACCAGCCATTTCTTTGATGTCGTGAAATAAAATTTTAAGCAAGTCTGACGTTGGATATTGGTTTTAGTTCATTAAAATTTTTAACGATCTGTTCAATGCTTGCTCCAGTTTCGATCGTCACAGGGGACAATAATTGGGGCAACTTGTTTTTTTTATTTTCTTGTATTCAATATGTCTCAAAAGTACGTTAATGCGAAGTAATTACAGTGCAAAAATATGATTTGAGCAGAGCAGTAACAATAGTAATGATCTGAATAGTTTATTTTAAAAATATAATGTTCAATAAATAGATTTCATTTTCGGCAACACTGTGTCATACAATTGATGCTGAATGCCTGGCAGCACCAGCGTGTATCGCTGGAAAATCTAACTAACATTGGAAGAGAAGGGTGTTGTATTATGATCGGACTAGTCCGGAAATGTACTATGAAAGATTACTCCACTGTTTAACGAAAAGTTGTTTTTATTATTTAACGGTATCCACAAACAACTTCTCCTCATGGTGTTCGTAAAAAAGTTTTAAAAAATTATCCATTTTCGAGCACAATTCGCTCCAACGATTGCTATCAAATCTTGTTTTGAAGCAATGATAATGGAATCAAATATTCGAAAAATGCTTCACTTGACATAATGATGGATTTCTTGTAGGTAAAATTTAATTTTTTTCCTCGAGAGTGCCATTTTGAAATGTTAAGAATAGTTTCAGGCAATTAAAATTTTTCTACCTAAAAAAAATGGATGCGAAATAAAATGGCTGGTCCGATTATGACATACTTTTAGTTCTGATTATGATCTACCCTGTTCCGATCATGATACAAATTCTATGATCAGATAAAACGGTGAGTTTGAATGAATTAACGTCGGATTTGCTATAAATTAGAGAGCAAGAATTCGACATGAAAACCTATGTACCATGAAAATAGTCTAAATTGTTCCTATCATGATACATTACCTCAACCAACAGAGCATTTTGCAGTCAATGGACAATATCCGTTGGGGGCGAATAGTAAGAGTGTAGGAATGACGAAAAAATACAGCAAAAAGGTTATGAACACACAAAGTTTGATTCTAGAGTCAAAAAATTACAGTTTTATAGTGTTTTTAAAGCAAATTTAGCATTAGTTCTCGCTTTGTTTATGAATTCTATAATAAATTTTCCGTATTTTCTGGCCTAGAGAGACACTTTTGTCTTTTATATTTGTCTAAGAATTTTTATTTAATATAAGATTATGGGAGCGTCTTGGAAGAACAAATTAATAAATTTGTACATTCCTTTTCTATTCAATTGTTTTGCGGTTGATTTTGAAAGCTTCGAAGTTATTCCGGTTGTTTCGAGCTTGGAATTTTTTGAAGTGATAAGAATGCGAGTTGTGAGCATTATGAAGTGAGAGTAACCTGAATCAATGGCTATCATGTAGCAAAACGTGATAAGAAAAACAGTGGTTTATCGGGCTCACATCACTCACTCTGAATACGGGTTGCGTTGTAGTAGAGATATGAGTGCAGGAGAATATTGAAGAAAGAGAATAGGGAAGAACAACGTTAAAAAATGAAGTGCTTTCCTGCCATCTCTACCGATGCCGCTTACCGTGCAACGCGCTTGCTGTTCAAATAAACCGTTGCTTAGTTCTGTCAATGGTCGATTGGAGATCAACACTCGATTTGCTTTGTATCGCATGACAGTAGGGTGCTAATGGAAATAGATTTTTCGAATTTCGTTTAGCGGTAGGTAGCAAAAGTTTATCTTCTCGAAAAAGCTCCCGTAAAAATTCCAGCTCAATCGTTTAGTAACCTCTTTCTCAGTAGCAGGTTTACTCACAAAATTCTATTCCCGCAGACAGACAGGCATTCAAGCCACCTCCTGTTGCGTAGTCTGAAAAACTGTATTTTCTCGATATTTCTTCGCTTGAATAAACTGCTGTTTATCTTGGACCCATGTTCTAAGAGGCTCTACCTTTTTCACAAGTCATGTCATTTACCAGTTTCGCAAGACGCAAACTTACTTACTTAGATGGCCGTACGTCCTAAGGCATGGCCTGCATAACGTGGTTCCGCCAATTCACTCGGTCCATGGCTGCCTGCCTCCAGTTCCGCGGGCACCCGGTACTTTGCAGATCGTGCTCCATCTGGTCCACCCATCTCGCTCGTTGCGCCCCTCACCTTCTCGTTCCCGCCGGATTTGAAGCGAACACCAATTTTGCAGGGTAGGTATCCGGCATTCTAGCTACATGCCCTGCCCAGCGTATCCTTCCAGCTTTAGCCACTTTCTGAATACTGGGTTCACCGTAGAGGCGCGCAAGCTCGTGGTTCATCCTACGCCTCCACACTCCGTTCTCCTGCACACCGCCAAAGATGGTTCTTAGCACCCGACGTTCAAAAACTCCGAGTGCTCGCGAGTCCTCCTCGAGCATTGTCCACGTCTCATGCCCGTAGAGAACGACCGGTCTTATTAGCGTTTTGTACAGGATACACTTGGTGCGAAGACTCAGATTATGCGACCGTAGTTTTTTATGGAGCCCATAGTAGGCACGACTTCCACTGATAATACGTCTCCTTATCTCCCGGCTGGTATCGTTATTCTCAGTTACCAGAGAGCCGAGGTACACAAACTCGTCGACCACCTCGAACTCATCCCCGTCGATTGTTACCGTATTGCCTAGGCGTGCCCTGTCGTGCTCGGACCCACCTGCAAGCATATACTTAGTTTTTGACGTATTAATCTTCATTCCGATCCTATCTGCTTCACGTTTCAATCGGGTATACTGGTCTGCCACCGTCTCAAATTTTCTGCCGACAATATCCACGTCATCCGCAAAGCAAATAAATTGACCTGATCTGTTGAAAATCGTGCCCCGCATGTCAAACCCCGCTCGTCTCATAACACCCTCTAGCGCGACGTTAAGCAATAAGCAGGAGAGACCATCATCTTTTCGGAGCCCCCTGTGAGACTCGAATGGGTCCGACGTTCCCCCCGAAATTCTCACACAAAACTTCACATCCTCCACCGTAGCCTTAATCAGTCTTGTCAGCTTCCCCGGGAAGCCGTTTTCGTCGAGAATTGTCCATAGCTCTTGTCGGTTTATTGAATCGTACGCGGCTTTAAAATCGACGAAAAGATGGTGTGTAGGGACTCTAAACTCACAGCACTTTTGGAGGATCTGCCGCAGTGTGAAGATTTGGTCAGTCGTAGATCGTCCTTCCATGAAGCCGGCCTGATAGCTTCCTACAAACCTGCTGGCTAATGGTGACAGGCTTTGAAAGATGACCTGGGAAAACCTGGGAAACACTTTGTAGGTTTGTTTGTTTTTGTATATGAGCAGATAACCCCTTCTTTCCTGTTCTGCTTCCCAGATCTCGACGATCAGCCGATACAGCGAGCTAGCCAGTTTGTCGGGGCCCATCTTAATAAGCTCAGCTCCGATGCCGTCTTTTCCGGCCGCTTTGTTGTTCTTGAGCTGCCGGATCGCAACCTTAACTTCGCTTATTGTTGGGGGTGGCACATCTTCGTCGTTCGTTGCACCGACCACGTCTTCTCCGCTCCTATTGTGGTCTCCTGCTTGCACGCCATTCAGATGTTCATCGTAGTGCTGCTTCCACCTTTCGATCACCTCACGATCATCCGTCGAAATGCCTTCATTCTTATCCCTACACATTTCGGCTCGTAGGACAAAGCCTCCGGGGATCCGTTGAGTTTTTGGTAGAACTTTCGTGTTTCGTGTGTGCGGTGCAGCTGCTCGAGTTCTTCACATTCCTCCTCTTCCTGGCGACGCTTTTTTTCCTTGAAGAGTTGGACTTGCTGCCTCCGTTTCAGTCTATATCGCTCCACATTCTGACGGGTGGCTCTACGCAGCATTGTTGCCCGCGCTGCGTTCTTCTCGTCCAAAATCTGCCGACATTCTTCGTCAAACCACTCGTTACGTCGATTCGGTTGCACGTGTCCCAGGACTTCCTCCGCAGCACTGCTGATAGCTTTTTTCACGGCATTCCAGCGATCCCCTAGAGGGGCTTCTTCAAGCTCTCCCTCTTCTGGCAGTGCAGCTTCGAGCGATGACGCGTACTGTGTTGCGATGTCGTGTTGCTTCAGTCGCGCGAGATTATACCGTGGCGGGCGACGGTACCGTATGTTATTCACAACGGATAGTTTTTGGCGTATCTTAACCATCACAAAGTAGTGATCCGAATCAATGTTAGCGCCTCGATGTGATCTGACATCGATAATGTCCGAGAAGTGCCGACCATCTATCAAAACGTGGTCGATTTGTGTTTCTGTTCTATTCGGTGATCTCCAGGTGAGTCTACGGTGGAGGCTATGCTGAAAGAAGGTGCTACGTATGGCCATGTTCTTGGAGGTGGCGAAGTCGATTAGTCTGAGGCCATTTTCATTCGTCAGCTGGTGTGCACTGAATCGTCCAATCACCGGTCTGTACTCCTCCTCCTGGCCAACCTGAGCGTTGTAATCACCGATGATGATCTTGACATCCTGACATGATGATCCTTGTCGTCATCGGTACTTCCGAGGTGTGGGCTATGCACGTTGATAATACTAATGTTGAAGAAACGGCCTTTGATCCTCAACCTGCACATTCTAGGGCTGATTGGCCACCACCCGATCACCCGCTTCTGCATCTCTCCCATCACTATAAAAGCTGTTTCCAGCTCATGTGTGCTTCCACAACTCTGATAGATGGTGTGATCACCCCTGTACGTACGCACCATCGTCCCCTTCCAGCATACCTCCTGCAGCGCTACGATGTTGAACTTGCGGGTCTTCAATTCCTCGGAAAGCACGCGGGTACTTCCTGGGAAGTTGAGAGATCGGCAGTTCCATGTTCCGAGAATCCAATCGTTAGTCCGTTTTCGTTGCCTAGGTCTTAGCCGATTGTTCCGGTCCGTACTTAACGTTATTGCGCTCGTTGCTGTTGTTTTTTAATGGTGCGGGCTTGCAAGGCCAGCGACCAACCCCACTATGTCGCAGGAGGGCCATCGTAGTGCCATTGTTTAGAGTCCCGGGCACTACCAGGACTTGAGAAGGACACTGCGTTACTTAGAACGCTTCTGTTGGTGTCGATCCCAGGAAACTCCCTTCCGAGAAAGGAAGCTCCGCCCCCTGTCAGCATGCGACCAGCAGTCCCACCAGGGTTGGTTACCAGATCTTTCCACTGGTTACTCGCACATCAGTTGGTACCACGAGAAGGTAGGGGTACGGTAGCTGGAAGGCTGAGGTTCACTAGTGGGAACTGTTATGCGCCTTTGGTCCAGTCATTAACCAACCAAGACGCAAAAAGATAGTCAAGTTCTTCTCGTCTCGGATGGAAGTAGATAGCAAGTGTGCAGTACTCTCAGCTCCGTAAGGGAACATCCATAAATGACGTAGCATTCGAGGGGGGAGGTTTGCAGTTTTCTTGCGGGAGGATAGGGGGAGAGGTTGGGGTCTATAAACCTATAAAAAAGCCACGTAATTTTTGGATATCCCCTGACAGTTTATCACGCTGTTTTGTGTGGCATATTGCAGCTGTGCGGCTGGGTAACAAAATTTTTTTGTTCGTGACAGACATGAGAATAAAGTTCAAAATACTGTTGTTAAGTTGAATCACTCGTCTTCTAGAAGACGTTCCAGCTTTTTGATTGAAGTGTTAAAAACATTTTGAAACGAATTCAAGCACGTTCAGCAGAACACGCCAAACTTTTGATTGAAATTGGATTAGTTCTTTATATACCACTGTCACACACAATATTATCGAGTTGTGGAGAGCATCACAATACTGCGTATCTGTAACGGATCACAGTTGCAAGTTGGTAAAAACCATTCACTTACATCTTTCAAATGTGTGTAATAACCTCGAAAAAGACCGGATAATGCAAATTTACAAATTTCATTGAGTTATCGCGATGTTTTTTAGACGCATGTTGTAAGTGGCTTCGCTTTTTTTTCATGTAATGCCGTTCCTCAGTGTTACAGGATCAATGAGATTTAATTTCGTATATAATACAAATGTACGAAAAAAGGTTATCACTTTGTGTTAGCAAACAGTGAAGCCGATTCGATGCATAATGGTCCAGGAACCGAATTTACGTACGTAAGACCTTTGTGTAGACCTAATTGGTGGTTTTGATATTGTATTTAAAACTTTAAGAAAGCGTTTCTAAAACAAGTAGTTCACAACACCATCGGAAACTGTCAACGGAGCAAAACTTCATATAATTGTGCATATTTATATTCATATCTATAGGTCATATATTTCTCACTTAACTGCAAGGTGTATACCAAACCCAAAAGCTAGGCTTCCAGTATATGCATTTAAAAATTGCTCCTTGAATAGAAAAAATTAATGAATTGGCTTTTTTCAGTTTCAATGCCAACATTCGAGGCCGGCTTGCACGAGCAAATGTTTTTTTTTTCTGACTCTAACCCTGAGCTCAGCTCAGTAGCACAAGCCCACCACGTTATTCTTTACTGCGAAATGCGATTGATCTTTGCAACGAGAAAATCGATTTCCAGAGTCATCAAATGCAGTAATGACTGAAGCGAAAAAAAAACAGACTAAACGATGGTGGCGCGATGGCTGACCGGTCCGGCTGAGATAGGGGTTTACGGATAGTTTGCAATCATAATAAGCTGCCGAGCTGGCCGGACCGGAGCAGCAGTTATGATTCCTATTTTAACCAGCAGAATGGACGGACGACCAGGTGGCGACAGGTGGGAAGATCACTTTCATTTCTTGCTGTATCCCACTACGATGCGATCATCGGTGAACAAAGAAGCGACGCTTTGCTTGTCTTTTTGTTTGATGAAAATTCAATTATCAGTCAGTAACTGATTGTGAAATCGACGAAGGAGTCTGAACCAGGAAGTTGCGCACGATCGTATTAGTTGAAAGCTGAGTAGACAACCGGGAGGACTATTTATTGGTGCAATGTAGCCGACTAGCAAAGTTAGCTTCTGGATATCGCTTCGGGAAAAAGTGACTCCACAGTCCTATTCATATCGCTACTTTGCAGCAGACAAGAAGTCAATTCCAACTCGTTTCCGTGTTTTTTTTTTCTGAACGCTCCTATCTCTCTCTCTGCCTCTCACTCTCTTTGAGTCTTTTTTCCACTTCGACCATTCCGATTCCGTATAATAGCATTCGATTCAGGTGTACAATGTTCATTCCGTATGATGTATTAAAAAACTGAAAAAGCACTTCATCAGAGTAAGCTGCTTCTCGGAAGACATACCCTTCTATTAATTGCACTGTAGGAAAAATCTTATCACATTGTCTTATACGACGACGCACATAAGTACAGGTACGCATACTCATACACACACATACAACCAGTGCGTCGTGTGCATTTTTATTAAACCAGCAGACCGACACGACTTATGCATTTCGTGCCTGGACCATCAACATTATCGCCATCATCATCGTGGTCTCCGTCCATGATCGTCTTTCATATTTTTCCTGGCGCACCACACAACCGGCCAAGTAATAATGATGGGTTCAGGCCAGGCGGGGAGACTCATATCCGAGCGAAAGGGGGAGGATCCGGTGCTGATGATGTAGCTGCAGTTGCTGTTATTGGATTGCGACTAGATCAAATAGACAGGTACTCCCATCAACAATTCTTGCTTTGCTGCTTGCTGCGATCGACGTGAGAGGGGGATATATTGACGGTTCAGCACACGATACTACTCCATTTTTTTCGCACTGTAGACGCTGCCACACCACATCTCACATAGTCAACCGGCAAGTGATGGCAATTTGACGCACTGAAACTTGCATTGTTTTGGAACAATTGTTGTTCCGGGGACGGGAAAATCACGGCCATTTCAGGTAGTTAACCGAGATGTTTTTTTAGTACAGGTCGTAATAAACCGATCGGTGGACCGATAATTGCGCTTGCTGGTGGTGATAAAAGTTGATTAACCGCTGACGCCCCACTTTAAGCTCAATCCCAAACAAAGCCGATTCGATCTGCAATAAGCTTCAGCCTTGCCTTCGAGCAGTGGCTAATTCTCGTGATTGAGGTGTAATAAGTTGCTATCGTAAAACCTCTTGCTTCCGCTGTGATTATTTCTGGTCCGAATGGGTGCGAAATGGCTATTGCTTGGAACTGGCAACAATGGATTGTTTATCACTGACAGGTTTGATGGTTAAGGGAAATTTTTATGTCACCATTACTGTCACTTTGCACTAAACAACAATAAACTTTGTTAGACAATATTGTTGTGGTAGAATAATTGTTGAATGATTGAGGTTCCATAGTTAATCTCTATACTGGTTTAAAAATTGAACAACTGAATGGCGACTGTGGAGATAGAAGTCGACTTGAAAACTAAAGTGTCTATCGAAATTTGCATTTACAAGTTCATTTTGAACCATAATTTTCAGTGAGCTGATATCGTTCAGGAAAACACAACAAACGAGAATTTCCACTGCTGTTTCTGCAGTAATTTCACTTAAAATACAGTTTGTATTGGTCTGTGAAACTCTGAACATGCAGAGAGTAAAATAGCTTGGCATTCCTTGCATTTACTTCCTCGGTAATCAAAGCAGAAAATTATGGAAATTGTTTTAATCGTTTTACTATTCAGTCCAGAGTTGCTTTTCAATAAAAGAGTTTTGATTGCATCTTAAGTATCTTATAACAAATTATTGGCTAAAAATTTTGCCGCGCCAATCACAGAAAGCGACTTTTGAACACTATCCAAGATGTGTAAAGCGACTTGTTAAGATTTGTTTTGTTAACCAATTTTTAGGGAACCTACTTGTCAAAAAAGTGAAAAATCATTCGATAATTTTTGTTGTTAATTTGTGAGCTTGAGCTTGATTCTAACTTTGTTTTTAATTTATAAACAATAAAGAGAATTTATCGTAGCAATTGAGGATCACGACGACTTTTATCGACAGTTGTTATAATTTTAATTTACATACCTTATAAAGTTTCGACACCAGTCAGTCTATGTTATCCGAATGTACTAAACCAAGAAGAGCGTTTCGAAATCATTTTCGAAATCGGTACAGCATGAAGTATTACTGCTGTAAATTCATTATTTTGACAATATTTTTTCTTAGCTTAAACGAACCACATTATAATTATTCTCTCGTGCTTATGTATTTCGAAACAATAGTAAATTTTTTCATTGTTACTCATTGTCGGAAATTGTAAATATATTCAGTTTCTAAAAAAAAACTTACATCCAATATATTTCTTTTGGTATCAAGATGATGCTAAGAAGCCAGAAATTAGCTCCAGATGTCCAGGTGTCTGAAAAACAATCTAAAATGGGCAAATACCCCGCTAAATTGAATATGCATATTTTTGGAACAAGAATGATGCCCTGAAACCGGAAATTGAAACAACTCAGGGTGCCTTTTTGAAATCCATGATGGCGACTTTTGGAAAACAGTTTACAACTGTTAAATGAGCAATTCCCACTGAAACCGTGCCATTGGTCACACGAGATCTATAAAAAAGGGAATCGTTGTGTCTAAATGGTTGAGAGGAGTAGAAGAATTAAAAAACTATTGGCTAGTTCATATCGATAGAGCCCTCGTGGTTAAACGGTTTTAAGAAAAGTCGTATTTTGAGAGATTCTTGATCTTTTTACTGATCTATTTCTCATAACGGTAGTTTCGATGTTACCACCAATTTATGTTGTAAGAACATTTCTCTTGAATTTGTCGATGAACCCGCTGCAATCAGAGAAATAAAAGAGCCTTCATTTGAAGTAGAAAAAAATTGACCGCCATCTTGAAGCTCGCCGTCATCTTACTGACGAAGGAGTTCCGAAATGAAACTCGTTGTTCTCTCGCATCACCTTGCAATGGTTGCAACTTGGAGGATAAACAAATTAATCTCGTGTATTAGCTGCAGACAATTAAAATGAAGAGTTGGTGATGATACCGCTGCACAGTGGTTCAATAAGACAAAAAGTGTAACTTAATTCCATAGCGCCGTCTACCTTCAGCCTAGCTTAACCCTCTAGTGCCCAAGTTAATTTCTAGACGGGCTTCGGTAAAATCACTATGAATAATTATAAACACTTTTTAGGTATTTATTGAAGCTTTTTAGAGGTTTGACTGAAGCCCGCTAAAAAGCGGCATTGGGCACTAGAGGGTTAATAGTGTCTTTGGAACAATTGATTGTATGAATGACCAGCATAATCGCAATTTGTTAGAAATTATGAAAAATTTACCATACTAAAAATAGTGAATCTAACTTTTTTGTGCTAAGAGATAAAGGAATAGTTTATTCAGGAAAGTTGTAGAAGGTTGAGATATAAACTTTGTTGAACAAATGAAAATCGTATCTCCATTAAGTACAAAGTTAAAAAGTATATTATATTGAACTTACTTAAGATTTAGTTTTTTGCACTTAACTTTTGTTAGTTGCATTCTACACGAAAGTCTTCTTCGGAGGAATTGCTAGGGCACATAAAACACACATTTTTGCCAAAGACCATACATCTCCGAGGACTTTTCCTTACAAAGATATTCATATTTTAGCTTATTTTTTCAATAACTTCAAAAACGTATAAGTTAAAATGTCAATACTTTTCCTTGAAGTTAAGCTTCCTTGAATCTCGAAAAAAAGGCTAAAATATGCTATAACTTTGTAAGAAAAAGTTCTGGTGATGTTTGATCTTCAACAAAAACGTGTGTTTAGTATGCCCAAATGCTTTTTCAGAACAACGTATTCTTGTAAAATGTAACTAACAAAAGTTAAATACAAAAAACTAACTTTTAAGTAACTTCTACATAAAATACTCTGTAACTCTGTTCGCAATGAAGATAGGAATTTTGTTTGTTCAGAAAAGATTCCTATTTTTGCAAGTTCTAAAACTTTGCCGAATAATTCATTCCTCTATCTCTTAACACAAGAAAGTTAGTATTTTTCATATATGAAAACCTACTGTAACATATGCTCGCCGTACTCTTATATGGGTGGATTGGAACAAATGGAACCTACTAGAGTTTATAATACTTGAGCTTAACTTCGAGGAAGTGCAGTGATGTCAAATTTTAAGAATTATCTTCTGTTTTCAAGAAGACTGATTATCAACAAAAAGCGAGCTATTCGTAACGATCGTTTTACTGGCAACCTCGAAGAGATTGACTGCTACAACTTGTTCAAATTTGGTCGACTTTCTTCAGCTTTGGACGACTCCTTTCTTGACCCTGTTGATGTTTTTTAACGATTCAAAAATTGTTTTATAAGCACTTCACGGTTAATTGTTGTGCATCTTTTAATCAGATAGCTTGGATTTCATCTAAAAAGCCATTTTCAACAGCCGTACTTGTAGTTGCAAATAAGAAAAGCTCAGAAGTAATTTGCAGAACTAAAAACTGATTTTTCCCGGTCGTGAATAAAAGTGGAGTGTCATCATCGAATAAATTAAAATCACTCGGACGTGAAATTCACCTCTGTCGGGAATGTAAATTATAAACAAAATTGGCTAGAAAATTCTGTCATACTTATAGATGGATAGTAATGAGTATTTTTCCAGATTAACGACTTTTTTTTGGGGGCAATGCACAGTTTAGGTTGGCCTGTCACGGTAGAAAGTGGATGCTAATATGCGCGACAGAATGTTTTTGTAAGGCAGTAAAGTTGAAAAATGTTTCGAAACACCCCGTTTGATGAAGCATAAAATCTAGAAATTTTCAACAAATTACTTCGTATTTAACCGACACAATTATTCGTCACCGTTGAATCATAAATTCACCCACTTTTCCCCACAACAGCATCAGCAACTACGGACAAAAAGTACCTCCAATAATTAAACTACGTCCTTATCAAAGGCTAGTAACGACCTGGCGCGAAAGTAGGTTCCTGATGGTAGACAAGCTAAACGAATCGGTGAACATAATTTCAGTAAAAAATTTTTATGGTGTTCTCCGAGCAAGGTTCATTACTTTAATAAGGTAATTCCACTAACAACTGGAGTTTTGGAAAAATACTAGAGTTTATTGATCTTTGAAGTTGTGATATTTAATTGTTTTGAGATTGAAAAGCTGATTCTGAGATTCTTTTCATTGCAAAGAAAAAAATAACCATCCTCATCTAGAACCATGCAATAAAACTGCTATTAATTTGACAAATTGGCTATTATTTATCGATAAAATCACTTGCCGTGTTAAAACAATTTCACGAGCTCGCCTCAACTGCTTTTGTGAATGTAACGTGCCGTGGAGTGCCCCATACAGGGCTGCACTAATTAAAAGACATAGCCGCCAGGGTTGTGCACTCCGTCTCCGAGCGAACGTGATTTCGCAGCACTCTTCGATTTATCACCTAACGGTCAAGCAAATATTTTGGATTCTAGTTCAACGACCCACAAAAGGGGGAGAAAAATCGCTCTCATCATTTCCCAGGATCATTCAGTCTGAATTAGCGGAAGCCATGTTCTCGGCGAGCGCGAGAAAGCCACAAAAGGGCAACAAAAAACTTGCCAACTATTTAGTGCTGCTTCACAGCTAATGATAATTTGAACCCCAATTTGCCCCTTCAGTGTTTTATTTTTTTTTTTTTTGTGCACGGTGGTTATTCTGCACCGCTAGAGAGTCAATCAGCCGAACCTGACCACTCGAGGAAACTCCCGTAAGGCAGACCACGGCCTGCTGTGATTCGAGAGCGCACACGGATGCCCGTTCTGTCGGAAAGCGCAGCGATCGATTCGCAACGCCGCCATTGACCGCCGCCGTGCGCTCAATCAACATTGACCAAATAAGGTAAAAAAAACCAAACACTCATCGAACAGATCCGAAAGCTTGCCAAAAATAAGTTTGAGGAAATTATTGCTCCCTTCTTTTTTATTTCGTTCATCTACTGTGACCGGCGAAATTTGTGCGCGCTTATTTCTTCAGGCGTCGCGTTCTCCGAAGGAGGTGGTATTTCATTAGCAATTTTCATTGCTTGTCAAATTCGATCATTGTGCGACTCGCACTGGTACTGGACTTGGCAGATTATTTTAAGCCATCTTTTTCATCCGAAAGGCGGACTTTTCGTGGATCGGCAACATTCCAGCGTGCATTCCAACGAGAAAGCTTTCCCAACCATAGCCTAAAACAATGGAACGAGAATGGAAGGGAAGGACCGGGTGGAGCTTTCCGAATGTGGCGCACGAAAGAAGCGCAAGAACCAAATCGGTTAGAATCTTACAGTTATCAGCGACTATTCGCGACCATTTGCCTTTCTACCGAGCGAGTGAATTTCATTATTTCCTCTCCTTTCGAAGCGTCCTTCTCAGTAGAACCCCAAAGCACCTCTCGCCTCCATCGCAACCCGTTCGGCCACCCCCCGTCCGTGTATCGTTCGTCAGTTCAGTGCCTTGTGGTTCTTCTCATCGTCAACTTCAAAACGCTTGGCTTGCTTTGTTCGTTTCTTTTCGCACTCTCCACGTGTTCAGCCACACTGCCCTCGTCCACTTGGTTTTATTATCGCTCCACCCCATTTTTTGCCTCCATAAGCTCTTCTCCATTTCACTTCACTCATCGCACCATGCATCGCCCGTTCGGCCGCCCCACTTAGCTGCCATTGTATCCCCCTCCCTGAGTACACTGAGCTGAGAAAAATGGGGTTCTCTATTGTTGAGTTATAGACTTTTTATGACAATGCACATCCCATTTGAAGTGAGTGTGCTACTCCTTCCGATAATTCTATGCTATTAAGTTGTATAATTTCTACGCCATCAAGTTATTCTACGAAAAAGTGTCATGAACTCGGATGAAAACAACCTAAATGCTCTATTAAAGAAGGACTGTCGATTTCTAGGAGGTGAAAATTCTCATAAAATCTTAGCAATACTAGATGGAATTTAAACTCGATTGTGTAAATTAAACTCGAATGAGCGACAACAACAGCATTGCGCAGCAATAGGAATCAAACCATAACACTACACTGAAAATATTTTTTCGTTATTCTCTGCACGCATATTTCGTAAACATGAAATTCGTAGATTGTACAACACTTTTTCTGAATGTATAGAACATTCGTACTGCAAGTTATCGAATAGAATTGCAACTTTACGTATAATTTGTACAATTCACGAATGTACTTTCATCCGAACGTGGATAACAACGAACAAAAAAAAAACGGGAGCACGAGTATTTACTTGAACGAAATTTTTGTGTTCTGTTATTTTTGATTTCGTATAATGTACATGTCATTGCATAAGCTTACTAATTTTTCGTACTATTTACATTATGCAGCGTTCGTTTGTACGATTGATTGCGTTCATTTCTTGAACCTTTCGTTACGTATACGAATGTAGATCTGCAACCATTTTGACAGTTCTAACGAAAGTATGTACCTTCATATTTAATACTCATTGAAGATATACCACACTGCAAATATTTTTTCGTTATTCCACTCACGCACATTTCGTTAACATGGATTTCGTAGAGTGTACAGCACTTTTGTTGATTTTATAGAACATTCGTATTGCAAGTTATCGAATAGAATTGCAACTTACGCATAATTTGTCCAATTCACGAATGTACTTTCGTATGAACGTGGATAACAACGAGTAATTACTTGAAGGTGTTCTGTTATTTTTGATTTCATATAAACAGAGCTGGTAGCCACATGGATACAGAGTCCGCTTTGATAACCAGATGGTCGTGAGTTCTCCACTTCTTCTCACACTTGGTCCGAATCCGTCCCTTCGCTCAGGTTTCGTATTGAAATAACTTTCGTGAACATTTGTACGTCTCTGGGGTTAAGTTGGAAAGGCGCTCGTCGTCGCTCTCTCGCTATCGATAGAACTAGAATCGCGTTGTGGCCAAGCATGAAAAAGTTCACTCACTAGCAATATTTCATGCAAATGTGTTCTTTGATTTATCAGATATCGTTCAACTATTTCCACTCGCGTACAAGTTTCCATAGAAACGCTGCTGATTGTTTTTCGCTTCTAAGAGTGTCGAATACCATAGAAGGATGTAGGAACCAAGACAGACACAAAACAAAAACAGAACTTATGACAGCTCATTAGTTACAGACAGGTTACCAACAGGATTGTTAGAACCTTACAACGTTGCGTGATGTTGTACACCGTATCAAGCAATTACTTAAATTATAAGTTAAAAAAAACCCTTGCTCCAAAATAATATGAATGACATCTAACACCGTATTGAATTGTTATTCGATTTTGCTTAGTTATTGAAGAAAGTATTAGGATCAGACAGAGAAATCATTTCTAGGTATTGAGCTTGATGTTTACTCCCAGAAAATAAGCGAATCAATTCGTTTCAGTGATACTACGAACGCACAAACGGAAAACCTTTCAACAGCATTTATTGATGATGAACGCGAACTTCGACGTTTACAGAATTAAAATGAAGTTGCGTTGATAAAGGGGAAAACGCAAACTTTGACCGAAACGGAAGTGAAAAGGAAGTTGCGTCAATGGAGGGGAAAAATCCCTTTAGAGGAAGACTTCCTAAGGCGATCATTCTAGAAACGATTGTCGTACAGAGAAGATGGCTGAAGATAAAGCGAGGGTTTCAGGGAATCACGACAAAGGAGACTGAATGATTCAAACACGATAGTATTTATTGCATCCAAGTTCACTCGCAATCAACATTTTCGCGAGAAGCTTTGAGATATTATCGCCAGTGATACAAAATTATGAATCCAAATGAACGTTAGATTGCGTTCAATTGTTTGCTTGTCGGAGCAAATAGGTATCATCAATGCTTACGGAAATTGTAGCATGGTGCATTAGCATCTGATACTTGAAATCACTAAGAATCATCATGGTATATCACGGTGAAAGCACGACGTGGAGTAGCCGAATTACGCCTACAAGCAACCAACATTTGAAAGAATCATTGCGATCGCTGGAGTGCAATCGTTTACGATACTTTCGTGAAACACTCGCTATATGTTGCTCGCTCCGCCTAAAGCAGGCAATACTGAAACAAAATCATCAAAGAAAGCTATTATATATTTCTTTGCTATAAGTTGTCTCTTGCAAGCTTGAGAATGTATAACTTTTAATAGCGATGGTTTGCTAGGATTGAAAGCTTTTAAATAGCACGTTCAGAAATGATACTCAAATGATTGTTATGCGATACGAGTTTTTCCATCCTTGGTTGTGGCATACCGGTGATGATCAATCAAGCTCCTTCAAGCTCTCTCTTCCACTCTTTTATTTTTGATTTCGTATAATGTATACATTATTGCGTAAGCTTACTAATTTTTCGTACTTTTTACATAATGCGGCGTTCTTTGTACGAATTACTTGCGTGAGCTTACTCATTTTTCGTACTATTTACATTATGCAGCCTTTGTTTGTACGATTGGTTGCGTTTATTTTTAAAACCTTTTGTTATGTATACGAATATAAATCTGTAACAGTTTTGACAGTTCTGACGAAAGTACCTTCATATTAATTACGCATTGGTTTCGTTGCAGAAAACAACAAAAGGTTTTGTATATAAAACATACGTTTTCGTGGAATAAACTAAAATATATTTTCAGTGTAGGAGTTCTAAAAAATATCAAAATAAATTAAAATAATTTCCGAGAAATCCTAAGCAATTGGGTTATTTAGCTACTCACGGATTTCTGATTTTTATATATCAGCTAAAAGAGTGTAATTACTGTAATTCTGAGCAAAACAAGATGTTTTTAAAATATTGTATCATTGTCCTTCGATTTTTAAATGAATAATAAAAATCTCTCTAAATCGCTACAATGACAGCTGGTACATGGGCGAATTGTTATTGTAGCGATTTCGAGCAGTTTTAATTCGTGATTTAAAAATTAAAGGACAACGATAGAAAATTCTTGAAAATCACGTTTTGCTTAGAAAATGCAGCTTTTTCTGATGATATAAAAAACTGATATAGGTAAATAACCCAATTATAATTACTAATATTATAAATTAAAACTGATGTAAAAATTCCGAAGAAATATATTTTTCTCTTGAAAAAATGAGAGATTTAACAAAAGAGGATTCCCCTGAGTTTTAAGGTAAATGTAATAGTTCTCACACGTATTTTACGAAGTCTTTTGAACATCAAGCGTTGCTTGCATTCTGGTTTGTTTTTCAATTTGTTTATAAGGATTTTTTTTTAAATAAGGCCACAATTTGACTACAGATAGCAATATCGTGACAAAATTTATTCAATATAGACTCCTTTAGATTACATTTCAAACGAAGAAACTCAAACATGAATAAAAACCCCATGAATAAATTGGCCCTAATGTGGATCGAACAGAAAGTTGAACCGCACGATTGACGTAGAATTAGCCTGTATAATGTCAACATATTTCTTGCTAGGGATGGGCGATACTGGCATCGATACCAGCGGTATCGATACTAGGAGTCGCGGCATCGAGTATTTTGGCATCGATACTTGCCCTGTGAAATGAGTACCGGTATCGATACTTTCTAAACGACGCTTTTCAAAAAAAATTGTAGGTCTAATACCGATACTATCGAAGCATCGATAATCGATACTCCTTCAGCCGATACTCCGATACTTGGTATCGAAGTTTATTGAAGCATCGCGATACCAAAAACTTTTGTCAGTATCGCCCATCCCTATTTCTTGCACTAGGTTATGGAATACACTCGATTGAAATTAATGAACTTGATGTTCTGAAGCGGTAAATTTCTGTAAAAATTCTCTTTCAGCTCTTTTTACCGATAAGATAACAACAGATAATTTTGTATCTTTATGTTTACATCAGTAACTTTTATACAACACTAATAAAAAAATTCTCCGTAATGTGGCGGCCTAAACGGATTCAGAATTGTAACTGGGGTCGATTTACGGGCTCTGAATATCATCCCGGTTCCGGAGAAACTCATATGAGGTGGTTTTCGGTCATTCCATCCTATTTTCCAAAAACCGAAAGTCATCATCTTGGATTTCATTATCCCGATTAAAGAAATGTCCACATTGGGTGGTATATTTTATCATTTATGCTGTGTTCCATGATTCGGAAGTTGTTACCCTGGATTTTGCGCCTGAAGTGGATTTCAAGTATCTGGGCATCATTCCGATTCAGAAAGTAGTCATATTAAGTAATATTTGGTCATTATGACTTTGGAGAAATCGGAAGTTGCCATCTTGAACTTCGTAACGACGTCTGGGGACGATTTCCAAAATCTGGATATCATCTCAGTTCCAGCGTTATGGGAACTTTTTGTAGTATTCGATGACTTTCCGGCCCTTGATCATGTCTGGAACTGTTTTCCGGAGGTGACCGGAACATAATTTTCGACGCCATTTTCAAGTTCAACATGGCGACTTCAGGAATCCTCAAGTAGTGGAACTTTGAAAAACCAGGATGAACTTCAGACAACGGTAATCCATGTTCAACGACATATTTCCCATATG
Source organism: Wyeomyia smithii (assembly GCF_029784165.1). NCBI lineage: Eukaryota > Metazoa > Arthropoda > Insecta > Diptera > Culicidae > Wyeomyia > Wyeomyia smithii. The sequence continues at coordinate 26,668,067 of NC_073696.1, read as the reverse complement.
GACTTTCTGCTCTACTACACCGAGCCTCATTTCTTCTGCAAAATATCGGCAATTAAAACCCTGGTGAAGTAGCGTTGTGCATCCTTCTGGCCAGTTGTATTGATCAGAAGGACTTAGTTTTGCTAAAAGAAAGTCACACCCAGCTGTTATGAAATTCAACGTAAAGGACGGTGGAATGAGCCTGTGAATGAACCCATGCTTAGGTCCTTTTTGACATCGAATAGCCTGGTTCTACTCAGATTCGAACCCACGACCATCCGCTCGACAAAGCGGACTCTGTAACCTTGTGTCTACGCAGCTCCCTTCAAGATAACCACTTCAGGTTTCTGAAAATCAGCGAAAATCGACTATTTACTGTAATATGCATATTTTAGGAATCGGGATGACGTCCAGAGAATATTGATGTTCGACGCTATATCAAAACCCAAGATGATGATTTCCGGTTTCATGAAAGCTGCGTAATTTTGTAGCTTTTGAGGCTTAAATAGTCCTCTATATTGATATTTCTGGAGCTGTCATAACACCAAGAAACAGAAAATTGAAGTCTTATTATAATTGATTTCGCGGTTTGTGCAAGGCTTGTGCAAGAAATTTATTTGGCAACACAAGTTGAAAATGTAAAAAACTCTATAAAATCAGCGTACCGTCAACTGCACGTCTTCATCACACACGGGCCGTAAATTCGTACGTCGCTAGTATTCTCTGCGAGTGAGGAGACACTCCTTCACAGTTAAAAAAATAACTTTCACAAGGCATGCCAGGATCGGGACACAATAGTAGAGGGTGAACCGTAAGTGGTCTTGGGGGAAAGAACCTTCCCAGTAGTTCAATTGCATAAAACACCATGCGGGAAACATCAGCGATTGCGGGTTCGAATCACTCCTGCATGAAAAAATTTTTTCAGTTCAATTCATTTCTTGCATTCTCTTAGAATAACAATCACAATTTTTAGAAAAAAATACAATAAATCAAAGTTCCAATGAAACGAAGTGATGAATTTTAGACTTTTAAAAAAAGGGTTCTGAGCATCATCCCGGTTCAGAAAAAAAATCTTATACAAAAAAAAAGAAAAAAAAATTTGGGCCGCTCTAATTTTTGATATGTTTTAAATAAGCGCTTCATCTTATGTAACAAATTTGTGGAAAAACGTTTTTCTCTAGAATGTTGCTATTGGACCCTAAACCCAAGTTTTCTCCTAAACTCGATTTATGGACTACACTAATGGCACTAATGGGTGAGGCGGCGCTTGAAGAGATCAGCAAATGGTGTGTATCTGAGAAGCATTTAAGAAATAGTGGGGTGGAATCTGAAGTATCTCGCCAGAGAGATAATAAACTGATGTGAGCGCTCTCACACCAAGGGACATAACGCTTAAAAACTACACAACAGTGCTCACTGCAGTGCTTTTACTATGTGTCTTTTAAGCATAGTTCAAATGAGAGAAGCATCTAGGTAGGAAAGTAGATTGCGTTGTTTGCTTTTCATCTTGACACTGAAAAAACATAAAACCAGTCGCCCGCCACGTTTGTTTACTTTTCGAACGCTATCGAATTTATCTCGGCAGTACACATCGGTGCACTTCTGTGTATTCTCACTAGACTAATTCCCCACTCTTGTCAATACCGCTGCAGCTACGGATGATATCGGTCTATTAAACTGCGTAGCTGGGATAGTCAGAAGAATAATGATAAAACAACGAGGGCAAATTGTAAAAAAAAAATATTAGTCTACAGCCAAAATAAATAGTGCATCTATTTCGTGGAAGTAAATCGAAACAAAAACCTGATACGAACGAAGGAAAAAAACATTACAAAATAATTTTGACAGTGGTACGGAAAAACTATACAAATTCATGCAGAATCACATTGTTACGTAAAACAAGGGAAAATACACGCGAAGAAGCGTTAGTAAGAAAAAAACAAAGAAAAGAAGAGAAATTTATAAGTAAATTACAAATTTAGGTGAGAAAAAGCGGCAAGAAGGAAGAGTAGGAAAAAGAAACTACTTTGTAAGTCTATCTAACAGAACAAACCAAAAAGAGCTGGTAGCGCGGCTATCGTCACCACGTGTTTATTGTCTGCTTAGTAAAAGTTGTTTTCATTTCAAGTATTTTTTCATCAGCTTTTTTGTTGAAACTAGTGTGCTTGGTGTGAGTGGTGGCTGTAGAGGCGCTCGAATATGCAACGAAAGGAGCGACACGTCTGTGCAAGCGCTGCAATGTTGTTGTTATAACTTATTTCAATTCATGTTTTCAGCAGTAGTAAGGAGCACAACTATAACTATTGATACGTCATGAATTAATCTCAGAAATGTTCATCACTTTTTTTTGAAACACAATATAATGGACAATTTTCATATTTTTTTCGAAACAATTTTTTGCATTTTTGAAAATTTCAGCTATGAAAGGTAGCCAACTGAGAATTTCTTTGCATGCCCTACTACTTCTTATTGTTTTTTTTATTATTATTTTTATAAGTCTCGCATTATACGTACATTTTTTTTTCTTCATCTATAATTTATTTGACACGACACAAATACAATTCAATGTTTAACGGCGCCAATTATATCTGGTAGCTTACTTTCTAAAGTATCTTAATAACTAAAAGCAAATTTTTTATCCTCGCTGCCGACTACGAGCTGAAACTAAATCTAACTTAAAGCTAGAATGTTTTGCATTAAAAGCACAGGATTGCTGTTTGATGGTTTCCATTGCCATAGGTAAGCAGCATATTAAATTTGTTCCGCCGCTGGGCCAAGATATTACGGACTGGCATATTGGGTTGTTCCATCGGGTCTTGAGAGTATCGTGCGGGTCTGATTGCTGTTTCCGGATCCGGGGTCTTAACGTGTTCTTGTCGTTTGGTTGGATGTAGGCGGAAGGGGATAGGACTAAACTGGGGCGTGGATGGATTTCAGGAAAACGTATATAAGGGACATGTAGGATAGGTCACGGCTCGCCAAGACATCACGAACAGGAACAGCCGGCTGCCTACCTTCGGCCTGCAGGGAAGCTATTAATCTAGACCTGGCGTCACGGTGTACAGGGCATGACCAAACAACGTGCTCTATGTCGTGATAACCTTCACCACAGGCACAGATACCACTCTCAGCGAGCCCAACACGACGGAGATGCGCGTCAAATCTATAGTGATTGGACATAAGCCGGGACATCACGCAAATGAAATCCCGACCTACATCCAACCCCTTGAACCACGGGTTCGTCGATACCTTGGGGATTATGGAATGTAACCACCTTCCCAGTTCCCCCCTGGTCCAAGAATTTTGCCAACTGATGATCGTATTCTGACGTACAAATGCGAAAAACTCATTAAAGGCAATTGGTCTTACATAAATATCACCGTTTGTTGCGCCCACCTTAGCCAAAGAGTCCGCTTTCTCATTACCCGGTATCGAGCAGTGAGAAGGGACCCACGCTAATGTAATCTGAGTAGATTTTTCGGATAAAGCACTCAGATGTTCCCGTATTTTCCCCAGGAAATACGGAGAGTGCTTAACATCTTTCATCGATCGGAGAGCCTCAATGGAACTGAGACTGTCCGTAAAGATGAAATAATGGTCCTTGGGCATTTTTTCGATAATCCCTAGGGTGTACTGAATTGCAGCTAATTCTGCGACGTAAACAGAAGCAGGATTATCGAGCTTATGGGAGACGGTTAAATTGTTATTGAAGATACCGAAGCCAGTGGACCCATCAAGAAGTGATCCGTCAGTGTAGTACATATTGTCGCAGTTGATGTTTCGATATTTATTGGAAAAAATTTCGGGGATCTGCTGCACGCGTAAATGATCCGGGATTCCACGAGTTTCTTCTATCATGGATGTATCGAAAAACACAGTAGAATCAGAAGTATTTGATAAGTCGACACGATTTGGAATATTCGAAGAAGGGTTAATATTTTGGGACATGTGATTGAAATACAATGTCATAAAACGGGTTTGAGAATGAAGTTCGATTAACCTTTCAAAATTTTCAATCACGGGACGGTTCAAGACCTCACATTTGATAAGAATACAAGAAGACAGGCTCCAGAAGCGGTTTTTCAATGGTAGTACTCCAGCTAAGATCTCCAAACTCATCGTATGGGTCGATTGCATGCAACCCAAGGCGATACGCAAACAACGATATTGTATTCGCTCCAGTTTGATCAAATGTGTGTTTGCTGCGGAGCGGAAGCAGAAACACCCGTATTCAATAACAGACAATATCGTTGTTTGGTAAAGTCTTATAAGGTCTTCTGGATGGGCTCCCCACCATTGTCCGGTTATTGTACGAAGAAAATTCACTCTTTGTTGACATTTTTTCATCAGATACCTCACGTGACAACCCCAGGTGCCTTTAGAGTCGAACCAGACACCAAGATATTTGTGTACCAAAACCTGAGAAATCGTTTTACCCATTAATTGTGTTTGAAGCTGAGCAGGTTCATGCTTCCTAGAAAAAACTACTATCTCAGTCTTCTCCGGAGAGAATTCGATACCTAGCTATAAAGCCCAAGCAGACAAATTGTCCAAGGTATCTTGCAATGGTCCTTGCAAATCGGCAGCTTTGGCTTCTGTAACAGAGATTACACTGTCGTCTGCAAGTTGTCTTATCGTGCATGAATTTGCCAGACATTCGTCGATGTCATTTACATAAAAATTGTAAAGAAGGGGACTTAAACATGAGCCCTGGGGAAGACCCATGTAGCTAATGCGAAAAGTTGCCAAATCGCCGTGCGTAAAATGCATGTGCTTTTCGGACAACAAATTGTGCAAAAAATTGTTTAAAATTGGAGAAAATCCTTGCCGGTGAAGTTTACCCGAAAGAATGTCAATAGAAACGGAATCAAAAGCCCCCTTAATGTCCAAGAACGCAGACGCCATTTGTTCTTTGCGAGCATACGCCAGCTGAATATCTGTTGAAAGCAACGCAAGACAATCATTCGTCCCTTTGGCACGGCGGAAGCCAAATTGAGTTTCTGATAGTAGACCATTTGATTCGACCCAGTGGTCTAAACGACGGAGTATCATTTTTCCCATCAATTTCCGGATACAGGATAGCATTGCAATCGGCCTATAAGAGTTGTGATCAGAAGCTGGTTTCCCTGGTTTTTGGATGGCGATCACCTTCACTTGCTTCCAATCCTGCGGTACAATGTTTTGCTCCAGGAACTTATTGAACAAGTTCAACAAGCGCCTCTTGGCATTGCCGGGTAGATTCTTCAACAAGTTGAATTTGATTCTATCTAACCCAGGCGCGTTATTGTTACAGGACAGGAGGGCAACTGAAAATTCTGCCATCGTAAAAGGTGATTCTATCGCGTCGTGGCCCGGAGACGCATCGCGAACAATGTTTTGCTCAGGAACAGAGTCCGGACATACTTTCCTGGCAAAATCAAATATCCACCGACTTGAAGACTCCTCGCTTTCGTTGACCGTTACGCGATTCCGCATTCTTCGGGCTGTGTTCCAAAGAGTGCTCATTGATGTCTCCCTCGACGTCTCGTTTACGAACCGACGCCAATATCCGCGTTTCTTTGCCTTAGTCAAGCTTTTAACTTGGTATCAAGCTCCGAATAACGTTTAAAGTCGTCGGCATCGTCTGTATCCCGGAAGGTCAGATACGCGTTGAATCTTTGCGTGTAGACATCGGTGCACTCTTGGTCCCACCACGGAGTGGGAGGCCGTTCTTTGATCGTTACGCCGGGATATTCCTTCGTTTGGGCTTGCAACGCGGCGTCGAGAATCAAGCCCGCGAGGAGGTTGTATTCTTCAAGTGGTGGATGATGTTGAATCGACCCGACCGCTTTTGAAATCATTTCCTCGTATAACTTCCAATCGACATTCCATGTGAGGTCATACGGAATGTCAATTAGTCGCATGCGAGTTGACCCGTTATTAATTGAAATAAGAATAGGCAAATGGTCGCTACCGTGAGGATCAAGGATTACCTTCCATGTGCAATCCAACCGTAGCGACGTCGAACATAAGGATAGATCCAAAGCGCTTGGGCGCGCTGGAGGTTTCGGGATACGTGTCATTTCACCGTTGTTTAAAATAGTCATGTCGAAGTCATCGCAAAGGTTATAGATTAAAGAGGAGCGGTTATCATTGTATGGGGAACCCCAAGCCACGCCATGAGAGTTGAAGTCTCCCAAAATCAAACGTGGCGAGGGAAGAAGTTCTATTAAATCAAAGAGCAGCCGTTGCCCAACCTGTGCTCTGGGAGGAATATATATTGAGGCAATACAAAGCTCTTTACCTTGTATTGTCATTTGACATGCGACAACTTCGATGCCTGGAATCGAGGGGAGGTTAATACGATAGAAAGAATAGCACTTTTCAATCCCTAAAAGTACTCCTCCATATGGGATGTCTCGATCAAGGCGAATAATATTAAAATCATGGAAGTTGAGATCAATATTTGAAGTAAGCCAAGTTTCACAAAGGGAAAATGCATCGCATTTGTTTTTATTTATCAAAACTTTAAACGAATCAATTTTTGGTAAAATACTTCTACAATTCCACTGTAAGACAGAGATAGAATCCTTCATATACGCAGTTGAATTAGGCATCGAAGGATACAATCGCTGCAAGGAGGGGCCATTGGGCAGTCAACTGCTTCAAAAATGTTCTAACTGTTGGGAGGAATGCTGTAAGAAAAATTTTAATTGGATCGGGTACATTGAAAGTTTCAAAAATCCAGTCCACAATGCAGTGCCTTATTGCAGCAATAGTCGGCGGTGTGGCCTAACTGCTTACAATTCAGGCAGTTCATGACGCGTGGCACATATAATCGCACAGGGAGACGAACCCGGTGGATCGAGACGTGGCTTGGTAGTGCTGACCCGGCGAACGTAACTCGAAACGAGTCTGACGGAGTGTATACTGTTTTGCCACCGATGATCGATGCTGACCGCAGTTGCTTGCAGTCGAGCACCTTTACATCGGGACATGTGTTGTTCTTAAAGCACCCTTTGGCATTTTGCAATATACACTCGACGGACAGACTCGAATCGGTTATGACACCGTCGATCTCCACGTCTCGTGCGGGTATGTAAACGCGATACTCGCGTGTGAAGAGCTCAGAGCAAGCTATATCGTTGGCCTCTTTCAGGTTATTGACCACGACACGGAGCTTGTTAGGCCGGACCTTGGTCACGCCCTTGTACTCCTTCGTCAGGTCTTTAGAAATCTGCAAGAGGTTCAACTGTTTCGATTTCGGTCCCGCCTTTGGCCGAAAATAGACAGTATAACTACCCTGGGCTCCGTCTGGGTAAAGCCTGGGGCGAGGGGAAACTGAAGAATGAACAGGGGAGGGATAACAGAAGGGTCAGGGTCAGAGGGGTTTGGGGATGGTGACGCGGGAGGCGAGGGATCTACATCCATCCCGCTAGGTCTAGCGCACTAGCGCCAACAAGAGCACGTACCTTTTTACTTCTCCCTTCCAGTAAGGTTGGTTGTCCGATCGTTCGAAGTTGCAGCCGTTACAGCCAGCAGCACCAATACAGCAGCACCAAACAGCCACCAGCAGCGAGCCAGGTGTGAGATCACTCCACACAGCGATACAACTCAACTGTCAACTGATGGCTTCTTCTTTTTCCTCTTTTGTGTCTCGTCCACTGCTGTAGCACAATTCAGCCAGCAGCCAAATCGGCTTACGCATCAGCTGGCAGTCACGATGCGAAACAGTTGCACAAAGGCGCGACCTTGAACCCGGATTTATTTCACTCGACCAGGCAAACAATGCCAACACTTGTTCACACGTCTTTTGTTTTATATTCTATCAGAGCGATCACCAAACACGTCCGATACTGATGCGTGTTCGGCACAGAATGATTATATGTACATGATCGTATCTATATTGTTACATTAATTCAAATAAGTCATGGTCATATCACTTATCAAAGTGAATCCAGATCAAAACCCACCCCACTAACAGAAACTCCCTTCCGTGGTGGTTTACTTGGTCCCTAATAAAGCAGACTACATTCTAATATTCCTTCCTTACCGGAGGTTTCGAAATTAATAGTTCCAAGATAAACGGGGTTTAAAAATTAGTGTTTAAAATTTACTTTATCACATCCATGAAAACTATGAGCAAGTTGAAATTCCAAATTGAAATTCCAAAGACACATCAGCTTATAACTCAGGGTTTTTTGTGAATTTTGAAACAACTCTTCAAGAAATGATCGTATCGTTTGGCATCAAAATATTGAAATGGAAAAAATTGTTGCACGAAACCGACGATATCCCTAACTGAGTGGCTGGCGCCGTTATTGGTCTTAAATCAGGTCATTGAATGCTGCACAGTGAGAAGGAATTACCACCTCAGTCATACCTTCAGTTGGTTCATTGTGCATCTTGAGTGGCTCGGACCCCCGGTGAATGAATCCAATCGTGTGTTACCTGGTTTCACTACCAATGCGTAAGTGTGACTGAAAACTGTGAATCTGCAAGGAGTTCGCTTGGAAGCAGCCAAAAAGTATCAGATAAAAGCAGAAACGGCTCCCACACTAAAGTAGAAGTTGATGGCAATAGAAGAGGACATAAGAAAAGAAAGGAGGGGTTGGATATAGAGAGGATCCTGAAAGAAAAGGAAATGCAGTTCAAATTGGAGCTAAAGGAAAAAAAACAGCAGGAACAGGGATTAAAGGAGCAAGAATTGGATCTAGAGAAAAAGATGCTGAGTCGGGCTCTGGTAGGCAACGTAACTTACCTTCGACGTATGAAGTCTATCCGGGAAAGAACATGGAGGAGAACGCCAGAGAGCAAGATTTGCATCTACTGGTTTTAGTCTCCAATGTGAATGCCGGAAAGACATCAACCAGTGAATTGCTGAAACTGAATCCAAACCGAAGTAAAGTGCGGGACGAAGCGACTTTCAAACAAGGTGACGGCCAGTTTCAAGACAAGCTGGGCATCAGCATGCTGGCTCCACCGTGTTGCAGCTTGCAGCTTTTGCCAGTAATCGCCGGAAAGCCGGAAGATTGGCCACTTTTTTACGGAAAGTACCAAACATCGAACGAGACATGCGGGTTTACTGATGTCGAAAACCTGATAAGGCTCCAGGAAAGCTTGGAAGGTCTCGCCTTGGCAAGTGTCCGAGGTCAGTTGGTGCTCCCGAAATCCGTCCTAAAAGTAGTCGAAAAACTTTGCCAACTCTACGGTCATTCCGAATTAATTCTCCATCATCTAAATCGGATGAAAAAGATCGAATAACCGAAGCCAACACTTGCCCAACCCAATATTTATCCAATATTTGGGGGATAACTCGCAGCTAGCGACAAACAAACGCGAATTGACCACCGAAATGCAGTACGCAAATCCGAAATTCGATGTAATATCGAAGAGTGCCGAGAACAGCATAATCCGTTACTCCATCCGACGGACACGGTGATTGCCTTTCTGTATAAGGGAGTCTCGACAACGTTAATTGAGAAGTCTTCGGTAGACCAATTGGGTATGGTTGAAGTTCCTGCACGGTTAACTATGACCTGGACAGCGGACATACTCGTAAAGAAAAGGGGCCATTCGACATGTTTGCTGAATTCCGTTCACACTACCGAAAGTCTGTGTCTTCCGAAACAATCATTGAATGCGGGAAAGATCTTCAAACAATATACACATCTGAGGTCTCATAGTGTCTTATTCCGAAACTCGTCCTGATCTGCTGATCGGAATCAATAATTTCGATGCCATCGCTCCAATGAACCTGGTGATCCAATCGTCTGCTGTATGGACCGTCTATGAACCGAAAAAGATATACTCGATGCCTGCCAAAGGACTGCTGGGGCTCCACGATATCATTCGAAGTCGAAGTTATTCACGATCTCCTGTAAACGCAGTATGCTTTGAAAGAAACTGGAAAGCGGCCATCTTCCTGGATAGCTTTCCCATGGCAGCGCATGAAACAGCAGTAGAGGAAGTTGGAGGACAATCCTGATCGTACGAAAAGGTTTGCCGTTAAATCGTTGAATATCATGTCCATATCATGCGTACAACTGGCTAAATCGGAAGAGCTGGACGAAGCCGATCCAGGAAAGGTCTGATATTTACCGCTAAATGTCGCTTCGAATCCCCACAAACAGAATAAAGTTCGACTGCTAATGAATGCCGCCGCAAGCGTGAATTGCGTGTTCTTGAATTCTTAACTCATGAAAAAACCGGATCCGCTTGTTCCGTTGATGACCGTTCTAGCTTGTTTCCGGAAAGGCAGAATTTCATTTTATGGCGACACGCGCGAGATGTACCACCAGATGAAGGAAACAGCCGTCGTTTGTGTACAGCGTTTTCTATGCAGGATAAATAAAGATGATCCTCCGAGTGTCTACGTTAATTTTAATTTGTCTACAAAGTATTTTACCTAAATCTATTCGTAAAGCGTTTTTGAATACTAATGAAATTCTTCTAACAAAACACGCGAAATTGTGTTGAACACTACTGCAGCTGCTTCTTGTAGATTATGCCAAGCCATCTTCGATTGACCACTTCAGCCCCGAACACAGAGCTGAACTCAACGAGAGTCAAATTAGACAGGTGAACTTGACGTCGATCAATTAGAAATTGATCGTTTCTCTGCGGAATGGCAAGCAAAAGCTTGACAGCTCACACCAGAGTGACAATCGAAAAGACAAGCTCAGTTTTGAGCGCGGTCATGTATCCATACCAATCACACCGCGCTTCTGGCGATGTTAATGGGCTCTTAAAAATTCCGCATGGATGAGCCCGGGCATGGATCGCCGCCACAGGAGCACAATCCTAAGCACATAAATAAGCGCGGTCCCGCATCATTAAATCTTTCAACAGTGTTATAATCATTATCGCTGTCACGATCATCGAACTTTCCCAGCGCAGCTGAGCTGCGCATCACAGTAGGCGCTCGCGGAAGTAAACTTGAACGGTCATCAACTCTGCTGATCGATTGTCAAAATTCGGAGGCCGTTTTGTGTTGCCAAGATTGCAACCGAAACCGATTCGGGCTTTTCAGCAGGAAACTTTTTGTTTCTCAGAATTAAGCCCAATTTTGATCCAAAACAACAAGTGAATGAACGTCAGTCATTTTCACTAACTTCACGAGAGTCAGCAGCAGCAGCGAATCAATCCCGCGAAAGCAGCAACGAATCAACGGCAATCATCGGAGCAGAACCCAACAGTGCGCCGCATAAGGGACGGGGCCCACAAGAGAATCAGCGATCGCAGCAAAAAAAACATGTTATTTTAATGTACCTCCTCACTCTCTTATTTTAAGCCATTATCTGATCTGCGTGTTATGCCAGGGAACTAACGGCTGGCTGGCCTGACCGTCGTCGTCATGGACCCTCGCGCGAGCTTCAACTGCTCTTGAATCGTTCTCGTTCTTCGCGGGCCCGCGCGGCAATCGAGGGCGGTCATGATTCGGACTTTCCAGCGACCCGGCTGGCAGAGTGAAGCTTCCTTATTTTGGCTACTCCTCTTGTGATTCGCTCCACCCCCGCCGGTGGCTCCTGCTGTCGTCCGCTGGCATCCACTCTCGGCTTGTCCTGTCGTCTTGCGCTTGGGCTCTCTCCACTCTCTTTCTCTCTCGTTCTGGCCCTGTTTACGTCGTTTCAATGCGAGACGAATTTATATTGGAAAATATTTTGAAATCTGACCATCTGGTTGGTAATTATTTTCGAGCATAATTCTATATTTCATTCTTGTGGTGCGGTTCGGGTTTTTTCTTGCGTATCGCGGACTCGGCTCTTACTACGGTCGATTGATCTCTTGCTCTTCCCCCCGTTGTGTGTGCGTGAATGGAATCCGGACGGGCGTTTCTGTTGGCCAGAAGAATTCATTTCATGATCAATTTGATACCTTCTGATTAGATCGAATTATTCTAATTACATCCATACCAGTCGAATGGGGTAACGGTTCATTTTTACCCCTTTTGCTTAGGATGTTTACCCATCAAAAGTGCACTCTGAACCGGTTCGCGGTCCGCTTATTGCGCAAAGGTCAACACTTTCCCTTTTGGCCTTTTCCCTTTTGCAATGCTAGCCGCGAACAAAACTCGGGTGAAAATTCCATCTAAATTGCTGTCGGATTTAGCCGTAAGCCGTGCGCATTATGAAAATCGTCAATTAGCTTTAATTTCATAGTACGTTGAGGTATTGTTCCCACATTTTTCACGCCTTGGCCCCGATAGATCATCATCGATGGTTTCATATCCTAGGCTTTCAGTTCGCCTCGCATTCATTCTCGTTCCGAAACCGCGCGCCTTCCCCCCTCCGGTGTGCGCTCATCTCGACCTAGGATTGCTTTTTATCGGTAATAAAATCAGCGTTTCCAACTGCGACGCGGTAGCTAACGCTGCACGAGGGATGATCAAATTGTTGCCCTGCCTAGTTCTTTCTCATTTGCATTTTCCCATCATGAATTCAATGTCCAAAATTGCCGTCAAAAGAGCCAATTGATCATTGTCTCCAAAACGTGCGAAACTTTCCTTTGTATCTCTCTCTCGCTTTCGTATTTTGAGGTCTTTGACATTTTGAAGTTAGTATTACTGATCATTATATCTGGAAATGTTTCCTCTTAGCTTGAACTGCTATTAGCAGAAAGTACCAATTGTATCGACTTTCACAGTGACTTCCGGGGCGACAGTAATTTTATGTTTGTTTTGTTTGAGTTTTTTATTTTCAACAGGCTCAACTACGATTGCTTTGATGTTTGTTTGTTGGTTTTTCTGGTGAAATTCAACGATGGTCACATTGTCATTTGTTTTCTGTCGTGAACTGTGGAGACATGTCGACTACCATCAAATTTCAAGCTACCATTTTCTCTGAGATTATTGCACACTCAACAAATCACTTTCACTGGAATTGAAATGTGGAATAGGAATGAGCAAATTGTTTACAAACCTGTTTTGATAGTTTATAATGAAAATAAAATGAAATTTTTCAGCAACATGAAAAAAGTTTTTCTTAAAACTTTCTCTATACTAAGATCAAAACACATGAAAAGTATCAGACATGAGTAGAAATGAAAAAAAAAAATAGCCATTTTGTATAGCCAATATTTTATTTAATGCAAAGAATCTTCTAAACTGGGCCATTGTTTAAACCACGGACAAGCAAAAACTTTCATGAAATGGTGTAAAAACAAATGCATGTAAAGTCTAAAACTGCTACAAAAGCTTGTACAAGAAAAAAGAGTACAAATGATTAGAAAGGATTAGAACCCACAAAGTCAAACATATATCAAAGTACAGTATAGAAACGAAGCTTAAAATTGAAACACAGGTTACAGGTGAAAAAGAATTCAAATAATATATTTTTTCCCAATTGACTCGTATATTTTTTCCCAACTGACTCGTATAACGAGAAACAAAAAAATGGCTAAAAATTGGTTGGAAATAATCAAGCAGGATTAATAGCGAACAAAATTCTAAAAGTTATCTTAGCCAATAGTGAGACAAAACATCATAAAGTAGTTAAATAATTTTATTAAAACAATATTAAAATGGTTAAAAAGAAAACAAAAAAGCTGTCCTTATCTATCTTTTTGATTCTAGACCTGTTTTCTAAAGTTACCAAGAAAGGAAAACTATCGCTACTATTGTAGCTTTTTTCTGTTGTCAACCTACTTAGCTGCCATGTGGCCGTCGTTGTTTCTCTCATGGGAAACAAGGTGTCTAGTACTAGTACTTTATACCGGCGAAGGAGTATCGAGAAAATATACTATTCCAGAATATGCAATGGAAGGTTACGTCTGTGTAAATGGAATTTTATGACTAAACCTAGTTCTGGAAAAGAAGCAACGTCACGATTAAGCTGGAATCTTGCATGGAAACTTTTTTTGAGAAGACGAAACTTTTTAGATCTACCGCTGAACGAAATTCGAAAAGTCGATAATCATTGCCACTCTACAATTTGTGTCATGCAATAAACAATAATTCGTATGTCGTTCTCAAATTGACCATTGACTGAACTATGCAACTATGCAAGAGTCAGGGCCATCTTTTTTCTGATGAGAAATGGCCTATAACAGTCAATACTGGCACAATCTGGTGGATTTTAATGTCACTCGATCCAAGCGAAATTTTGGTGGAGGAACGGTTATGGCATGGGGAGGATTTTCTTATGACGAAGAGATTCCTATCTGCTGGATCACCACCAAAATGCATTCCAGCAACTACTGCGAGCTTCTGGAAGACGTTTTGATTCCATACTAGGAGATCATATAAAAATAAACCTGTTGTGTTTCAGCAAGACAACGCTTCTATTCATGTTTCCCGACAAACCAAGGCCTGGTTTTTCTGAAAAAGACATGACCGTACTTGATTGGTCAACATATAATTCGGATTGCAACCCGATCGAGAACCTCTGGGCTATATTGGCTGCAAGGGTTTACCCCAATGGATGCCAGTTCAACACAGTAAACGACCTTAAATCATGCTCACGTACATGCTGGCAATAAATCTCTGTAAATACTCTCCATAACCTTGTCAAATCAATGCCCAGAATAGTATTTGAAGTTATTAGGAATAACGGAGGAGCTACAAACTATAAGCCAATTGATTGACTCAGAAAATTTGAGCTTTTACTACGTTTACTTAAGGTGCGTCTAAACGAATGCATCAGCTTATTTTTAATTTTTCGCTTTTTTAATTCTATCAAGTGCACTTTTTCTAAAGAAATGATGCTGTTTGTTTTAGTTCATGATAACAAATAAAAATAAGTGATGACATTCAAAATCCAAATAGTGTGGAAGAAAAATCTATGAAAAACATGGTGCGTCTAAACGAACGCATGTCACTGTATTACGCACACCAGTGCAACTGCTCGGAAAATTTTTTTTCAGCTGCTCTCGCGTATACATTAAATGGGTGAACTGTCATTCAAGACATTTCGAGCAGTTTTGTTTTTTCATTTAAAAATCGAAGAAAAACGACAATTTATTTTTTAAATCACGTTTTGCTTAGAAAACGCGGCTTTTTCAAATGATATATAAAAACTGGTATAGCTTTAGAACCCAATTCTAAAAAAATGGGCAACCGTTTTAATCGATTATTTTTAATCTGGCTGAAACTTTACACGGATTTTTCTATGGGCCAAAGATGTCATTTTGTGCTTGAATCGCGACTAGTTTTTGAAAAGGGTCTTTAATTACAAATATTTTTAGAGCTAAAACGGTTTGTTTGATTGGTGTGAGCGTTTTGTTTAATAATGTTTAGATGATAATAATGTTTAGATGATGTTTTAGATGATAATTTTGTCTTTTCGAAAAAAGATACACCATGAAAATAAATAAAAATGTCATAAGACCAACTACACAGAAATCTGTTTTTTTTTTACGAAATCTACACAATTTTAACCAAACAACGATGGTTGTTTGAACTTAAAAAATAGTTAGAATTTTCCAAAAAAAAAAAACAAATATTTTTCACAGTATTTTTGTAGTTTTACAACTTTGTCGAAGACACTATACCGATCAAACAAACCGTTCTGACTCTGGAATGTGTTTATCATTGGGATTGAAATTACTACAATAGGAAAGCTGTTGAGGCCACGCACAAGTATGTTTGTTTCATCTAATAAATATCTACAGGTTATGAAATTCTGCGATTTAAAATTTGGATCATGGAATATACAAATGTCGTCTAAATCGAAAAGTCGACAGAAACAATATGAAAAAAGAGGAGGGCAAATCGGTGATGGTTTGAGGATTAAGCCAATAGACAGTAAGAATGCTGTTAGGGCCACGCACAAGTATGATTTTGGTTTTTCAATAGAGCACAAAATTGTGAATCTTCCTGATTTGAGACCGAATCGAATCAACAAATAAAATAACGTTATTGAGCCACACGCAGGTATATGTGTGTGTGATATATTCCAGTGGAATGTTGAATACTACACGGTGTGAATCCTATTTAACCAAATATTCAACTAAAATTTAGTTTAGTAGAAAATTTTAGCCCTACGGAGCCCCTTTCGTTGTTCTGTCGCACTTGCAAGCACGACTTAGACTGACTTTGGTCTCACAGGTCACACAGGTCTATAAGAGTTATCAGCCTCAGCTGACCATTCTGTGTGTGATGAGGCATTCCTTTCAGTCTTTAAATAACGCTTGTACAGCAGTGTGTGTAGTAAGGGATGAGCAATAGAATAAGCCGGCAGTGGAATGAGATACGATATAGATTGTGGAACAATACCACCTTCCCCCGTAGTTTAATTGGTTAAAACATCATGCCGGAGATTGCGGGTTCAAATCCCGTCGGGATGCGGTATATTCTTCGCTTTCCCTACTGCACACATTGTCTGCTTAATGAAATGGTGTGTGAACGGGTAAAAGCCGTTATTAAAAATAGAAATTCAGTTCGAAAAGAATTAAATACCTATCACATTTACTTTTAAATTTGATTTTTTCTCCGTAAATTACACAATGTTACCCGAAACGTTTATTATTTGTTTGAACGTGTAAAATATAAAATTAAAAATTTTAACTTTCCAAAAGAGTAAACAATTCACAGTACATTTATTTATGAATAAAAAAATATTATTTACAACATTACCATAGATACTTTACCGTTAAAACAGACCGTTCTAGCATTGGGACTGGAATTGCTCAACAAACCTTAGAAAGTGGGGCCACGCACAAATATGTGAGGTTTACTTGAAAGAAATACCAAAGTTATTATATTTTCATTTCGAGAACCGAGGTCATCCAATCCAACAAACGATGCGAAAAATGAACAAGGACAGTGGGTGTGACATAGACTAAGAAAAAAATTTCCTCATTAAGATAGAGGTGAAACTTGCAAGTTCCGATGTCTCCGGCATGGTATTTTGGCCAATTAAACTATTGGGAAGGTAATCTCCACTAAGAATAATATCAATCACCCTCTACTATTGTGTCCCGTCCCAAGCACGCTTCGAATAACCACACACACTGCCTTATTCATTTTTCGCATCTTCTTAAAATAACATACATTGCTTATTTTACTAAACTCAAAAAGTTAGTCATGAGAGAAAAATGTAATTAGTTCATAAAGAACCTATTAAGAATGTTGTCCCACGTAGAAGTATGTTTAGTTCATCTAGTAAATATCAAATGTAGATGAAATTCTACGATTCAAAATTGGTTCAAATCAACAGTAGAAATGCTGTTGAGGCCAAAAACGCGTGAGCATGTTTTGGATCGTAGAAAATACAAATTTTATCGAAAGTCAAAAAGTTGACAGAGACAATAAAAAGAGGGATTTTTTTTCCTGTATGGACTTCCTCACTGCGACTAGAATCGTTGATCTATTGTAATATATGCCCGGGTGTCTGCTGTATCCCGCACTTCTATTATCAGCAATACCGCTATTGAGAAGTGGCATGCTTATTATTATTTTTTATCAGTGCTTGTGTGTAATGTGCTACCTTTCCTTTCACACGCCTACTGTTCTCCTATACCAAGCCTCGTTCCCTCCTGCCAAATATCACCAATTGTAATTCCCTGGAGAAGTTTCATCGTGCGTCCTTCTGGCCAGTTTAATTGATAAGAAGGACTTATTTTTGTTAGGAGGAAGTCACGCAAAGGTATTGTAGATTTCAGCGTAAAGGAAAAATGAGTGGTGGGGAGCCTGAGAATAAACCCATACTTAAAGTCATTTTTGGTACGATGTTTTCGGCAATTTGCAGGCAGAAATTCCGTCCTTTCTGAAAAATATGGTGTTTTGAATATACACCATTCAAATATTCAAATATAACAAAATTAGAAAAGAAAAAAAAAAACAAATATATTATATCTCTATTTCAAGCAGTGAATGTGGAGTTGATGAATAAAAAATATACCTACTGGAACTCGCGTGTGCGAAAAAACTGTAAGCTCAACATACCATAGAAAAGCTGTTGGGGCCACGCACAACTATGTGAGGTTTACTTCAAAGAAGTACAAAAGTTGTTGTATACATTTTTGGTACCGAGTTAAACCAACAAACAAAATGAATGTATTGGGGCCACGCACAAGTGTGTGTGGTTCATCTAGTGAGTAATAAAAGCGTATAAAATTCTACAATTCAAAATTGATTTCAAATCAGTGATCAGTGAAAATGCTGTTGGGACCAGAAAACGTGTGCGTATTTTGCATCCTTTTATACATAAAATTTTTTATCGAAAATCGAAAAATCGTCGAAAAATGTAATAAATGTCAAAAGTGACATAAATGTGCAACAAGACAAAAAATGCCACAAAGGTCAAATATATTAAAAATGTCAAATGTCAGAGATGAGATGGTTCAAAGATTTATTATTTGGAATCATATCAGTAATATTTTATTTTTAGAGAGTAAAATGAGAAAAAAACAAAAACAAAGAGAGGGAAAGGTGATTTCCTAGAAACCAATTAGGAGCAATTTTAGAAAAATCAAGTATGTAAAATATATCCAGAAAGGAGTATGTCAAAAATGTAAAATAAAAGAAATCAGAATCGTCGAAACTGTCAATAATATGTAAAATCGTACAACCATACATCGAATGTCTAACATATTTATTTTCAATTCACTTAATTGAAATTAGTTCCAATAACGAAAATATAAAAAAAAAAACTTAGAAAACTTGATAGACAAAAAATTAAAAAGGGAAGGGTCAAAATAGAAAAATTTAAAACAAAAAAATGCAAAAAATGTAAAAAAAAAAAAAACAAATATGTCAAATTGTAAATTATATCATAAAAATCGAAAAATTCAAAAATACTAAAATGTCAAAAACGTCGGGAATGTCCAGATACATTGAATAAGTTGAAATTTCGTTCAAAAAGTTAAAAATTAAGAACACGTTAAACGTTAAAAATACCGAAACGTCACATCAAATGGTAAAAAAAAGTTAAACGTGTTGAAAACTTTTCAAAAGTTTTGTGCTACTTTTTTTTCTAGAATATGTTAAACCCTCTGTACAGCATAATAAGCTGTTATACGTGAAAAGTCACTGCTCGTTCATAAATTACTGCACACACAAGAGTGCGGGCGCGTTTCGTTCCGTACACTCGTAAACGTGACATCTTCCGGACTGCAATAATAATAGGCAGGTTTGAAATTTATTGTTAAATTACATGCAACCACAATTTGCAATTACTTCCCCCGATCATTACCAGCGTTTGCAACGGCACTAGCTGACGTCCTGAACATCCCGATTAGCGCACTTTATTAGAAAACGCGCTGTGTGTGATGTGTTGCTACGATCCGTTAGCATCGATCAATGCACGAACGATGGAAAACCACGGCGACGATGACGATGACGACGCGCCGTTCATCACGCTGATTGGTTGCCCCAGTCAGTCAGGCACTCGGTCGCACAGCACAGCACAGCGCCTACTACGGTATGCGTGCAAAATGGGTCTGTGGAAGATCGCTCTGGTGGTAAGGTGGAAACAGGCTTCCGCATCACCATTATTAACAACCGAGACTGCGCCTACGGGTAGGTCGAAGCAAGCATTCCCCGGGCCTCGTTCGTATATGCATCGGAATATTGTTATTACTCTAACCCATGCCTCTCGTCACGCACCCGCTCTGACTTCGTTATGGCGGTTAACATACTGGCACATCAACTAAACATCGTCCTAATACCTCGCCCGCTTCAGGGCCAGGGTTCCTCTGAAAGGTCGGTCCGAGATGAGCGGTGCATATACTTTTATCGGCCTCAACCGTGCTGGGCTTTGTCGTTGCTGGGAGACCCTCTGTAGTGAGATTTATTCACGAAACAAAACAATTTTAATTTGACCATTTTTCAATCGAAGACTTACCAGAAAGTCAGACCTAGAGCCCAACTTTTCTTTCAAAATCATGGACACCCTTCACGATGCGTGAGATTTTCCGCTCGAGGCTGCTGTTAAAATTCGTATAATGTTGCAAGTTTTTATTCCACAATTTTCATCGAAGCAACGATCGGCCATCGATCGCCCGCGATCGACGTACCTGCCATGAGTTAAAACCGGGACTATAGAAAGAAAAAAGATCCCGTTTGCATGTGCATGTTTAAGTAATAAACCACCACCGGTTTTCTAATTAGGGAGGCGGTTTCCGGGAGTTGTTAGTGATTGCTTCTCCCAATGAGATACATTCTAATAAAACACGCCGTCTCATTACTAACGCCACCAGGGATTGCTTTTTACAGTCTCACTAACCTGGTTCAATTTATGACCGAGGCCGAGATACAAGAGCTAAGCATTGGCGGTGATTGGAAATACGCAGCAGGACTTTAGAAACAAACCCTAACACCAATTGGATGATCCTGATAACACAACAGGACATTAAACTAAGAGGCCTTGATTGACGTTTAGTAAAGCTGACTAACAAATATGATCTAGTTACCCGCCTCTGCGTCGAACAAGACAAGCTGTCAAATTATAGCTTTGCTGCTTGGACGTATGTACCAAACAATCATCTGCCTTTTTCCCTGGTGAAAGTACACTGGATCAGAAAAATGTCTGTACATTGATCTGATATGAAATAAGGGACCTATACAAAAACGTCACATCGGTTTACAGCAAAACAATGAACTAACAATCGAAAAAGCTGCGGTCCTCTATTGTTTCAATTCCTTTCTGAAAGCGTCTCCTAAAGAGCCAATTTTAGGAATTGCTCTGGTTCGATCGGCAAAGGATTTCCAGCGTTGTAATATATGAGCCGTACGGATAATTTTCTGACACAGTGTATGTACATGAGTAAAACGCGTCAGTCAACCGTCAAAGAATTCTATCGACCCAAGTTGATCAAACAGACTCCCGTTGCGTTTAGCGCTAAGCCCCCGAAACCAAACCTGAGCCCATTGATTGTTTGATGATTGTCAAATTACAGTCACAAACGCGCACACTTGCATGGGTCCCCGTCCGTTTGTCCGTCAATCCCATTTTGAAGAGCGAAGCACTCGGCCTACTACCTACTGTGAGTAGCACGTCATCATTCGAAAATGGCGGCCAGCGGGAGTGACTGATTTAAAGAGCCTCCAAGCTGTTCGTCGGCCAGCCGCACACCGTCCGTCGTCGTTAGTCAGCTCGGGATAGATCTGATCGATCGAGCCGAAATTGGCGAATGATAGGTATTTTCAGTGGCCGTTTTTGGCTGGCTATTGCTGCTGCTGTTGTTGTTGTTGATGTTTTTATTGCTGTCGACGTTGCTGCTGTGTTGCTAATGTTGCTCCACTCCCCCTCGGAGATGATTCCGTTGATGGGTTGGGATTTTATTTCCTTCAGGCAGGCACACTTTCGCCGATTACGGTGTCTCGGGGAGAATTCGAGTTTTAACTAGGCAGTATAAAATAATTGACTTCCATGATTCATCACCGGGTTAGGATTTTTCCTCGGCTATCTCCCGCTCTTTCTGTACAGGGCGGATTAAGAGCGCAACAGGTTACGGGCCGAGGGCATAGGGGTTGTTACAGGGGCCCGGGTTTGCTATACAATTTCGCACAATTAGGAACCGTTACTAGCCAGCAGCAGCGCCCGGTCCGAGCAGAGTGGAGGTTAACTCGGGTTATTACTCGTTTTTTCGACCGCGGAAATTCTCGTTTCCAATCGTCATGGGCAGCTCCTGCGCTATTGTAATTCAATTATTGCTCATTATACTATAGGCAGTGCGGGGCAGCTGACTAATTTTCTAACACCGCCACCACCGCCATCACTGCCGACAGCACCGACGATGGATGGTTTTGTTTGAGGAAGGTAGAAAGCTTCCCGCGGAACGAAACCGTGTTTTGTTGTTGGTGCCGAGGGTAGAGAGGAATTTCATTCGTCCGCTGAAAATGGTGACCAATAACAATGGAAGCGAAACTAATCCGATTGTTATGGTAAGAAGCTTGACTGTGCATGCCTACTACGATACAAACAGGGGTACTAGGATGTAGCGTGAATGTAAACTGTGAACATTTTCAGGACAGCGAAAAAAGATTAATTGAACTAGTAAACAAAAGCTAGACCGAAGCTATACAAAAAGCAAAACAAAGTTACAATCCGATTACAATGAAATTCAATAGCAACCTATTGGGCAACTAGAGCTTTCATTTGACACTAATTTTGTGAAAATCGGTTCAGCCATCTCTGAGAAAAATGAGTGAGCTTATACAACCTCAGTATAACTTTTCTTTACATAACTTTTGAA
The DNA here is from genome assembly GCF_029784165.1 of Wyeomyia smithii. Lineage (NCBI taxonomy): Eukaryota > Metazoa > Arthropoda > Insecta > Diptera > Culicidae > Wyeomyia > Wyeomyia smithii. Next base: position 26,645,972 of record NC_073696.1, on the reverse strand, counting down.
CCACATATTCAATCATTACGAAATTCAAAAGTTAAGGGTTTTGGGGACAGCCCGATCATTTGAAACCAGTTTTATTGAAATCGGTTATGTGGTTTCTGAGATATTGATGTTTCGTGATTTTTACATTTTGATACATAACCTCTAAACTAAAAATCCGATTACAATGAAATTCAATAGCAACCTATGGTGCAACTAGACCTTTCATTTGCAATTAATTTCATGAAAATCGGTCCAGCCATCTCTGAGAAAAGTGAGTGAGAAAAAAAATTCCACATACATACACACACACAAACATACATACATACATACAGAAAACGCTCAGTTCGTCAAAAGAAGTCGAGTGGTATATGACATTCGGCCATTGAGACCACTTTTATACCTTCGGTTTTTCCAGTGATTGCTATACCTTTCTAGGAGAAAGGCAAAAACCTATCCTGTCATGGTCGCCATTCATCGAAATTATTCATAATTTGCTCGTTTGATCAATATAACTGTTTCCAAAGGCGTCGAGCTAAATAAAAACAGCGTCAATTGAAATATTTCACTTAGTTTTAAGTGAATTTTCTCACCAGCATGTTTGTTACCGCTTTATAGTCTAAAATAATCCTTTCCCTCAAATTTCACTCCAATTGTAAACACAACGCTGTCAATCATTATTCATAACTTTTGATTGTCTTTCTTTACAGGTACGTTCAACCCAACCATTATGACGGTACATCTACAAATTTCAATTAAGGTAAATCTATTTACTGCATCATAAGTGTCTCTAAAAAAGACATGCAAGCTTTTATCGCAGCAAGCGTTTTGTTCTATTTCCATTGTCACTCAACAAAAGCTAGAATATCATCTGCTCCTTTGATGAACAACACAACCTCAAAATGCAATCATCTGCACTCGCGCAAGCAAATCTTCTGCACCAAAGAGACCGCACAAAATCGCGGCCCACTGCTCAGAGGATCCGTACAAAGAGCAATCTGAACCTGAAATACGTGACCGGACGAAAAAAAATGCAATTTTCTTCAAACCATGATTATGATATCATTCTGTTTCATTCTGCCGTTTTTAATTTCTACTCTCATTATTATTATGACGATGATGATAACAACGCAAAAAAAAAACCGGGGGAAGAACAGTCCATACGAGTCCGACTGAGTCGGAGATCCGACAGCACTAATGTACACGTAAATATGAAAGCGGACGAAGAAACGCGGCGCAGGTGAGAAGTGGTGAGGAAATAAAATAAATTTCCAAACGAAATGAAGAAGCTCCATCCATCCATCCATCCGTCCATCCGAGTGCAGAGTCCAAAGGTGGACTGGAGACTCACCGATATCCGTTGAATGAAAATTGACCGCAAATGAGATAATATCGTAATCATAATGCACTTTTGCCTCAGTGTGGCAGTCCCAGTAGTGCATCCGCGCATACGGTGTGGAGCCAAAGCTGCACCTCATCTCATTTCTTTCCGTCTGTTATTGTCTTTACTCTTTTTTTTTTCTTTCTTTGCGTCGATTTCTGCGCAGTGCAGCCGAGGATGTGAGTGATTAGTTTCAGGCTGCTGGCTGGTGGAGAGTAAACTTCATTTCGAGGTTGGCATGCCGGAATTGATTGGATGTCCGTCGTCGGTTGATCAAGAATAGTTCACGGAATCGTGAGTCCATTGCAGAGTTTCACATGCCTGACGGACATTTGCGCGCTAGATTCAAGGAGTCTGGGCTATAGAGTTCCCACCACGAATTGCGGTGTAATCCTATTACACTTACGATACAGCTCCCGTGTAATCATCGCCTACTTTGCGACTTCATCAACTTTTTGAGAAGATGCGTGCAAGACAAAAGAAATGTTGTTGTCATTTTTAATGATACGTACCAATACAGGAAACGGGAAAAGCAAAGGTAAAGGAACGGACAATACAAGGGGGAAGAGATTGATTGAAAATAGTTTCACAGACACGAAACTCACCCGGGGTTAACTGGATGAGCGGCGAACATCTGCGCTGGTGGGCCATCATGATGCGATATTAATGAACTTTTTTTTCCTGCGATGATCAAGATTATCATTTTCTGATTATGTGAAATAGATCCGAAAAAGAGCGTGTCTTTTATTGTAGGACTACGACTAATTTGATGAGTGAAAATTCAAGATTCACTCGCATCTCATGGGGCGTTTTATGTGAGGGTTTGGACCTGTCACGATAGGGATTTCAAATAAAACGTTTGGAAGGCTTTTCACAATGTTTGATTGTTTATAATGGAAATGTTATTGCACTGTATTTACTCAAAAGATCGTTTTCAATACCGCCTTCCTGGCAAAGAACGGATACCACTTAGGAAGTGTTCCTCGTCTTCAGATTCGATTAATGAATCAGTTAATCGAAGTTGTTGATGTGTTGTTATGATAAACCACAGTGGAACAAAATTATTTTGTCGTGTCGAGCGGACGGCTCAAGTGCTTGAACTGACATCTGTAGAGGTTCCCAGTGAGGATCTAGCCATGTTGGAGCAGTTTATAATTGATTCCGCCTGACTGATCTCACCATATGCACAACATAGCCTTTTCCCACGAATGTGTTACTTGGGCGATGATGTCAATGTATGACAAGACAAGTCTACGATTTTTCCTGTTTTATTAACGTAAGAATGTAGACACCCTCAAACTTATTAACTCAATCTAATATAGAACTTGAAATTGCTGTTGATTAGACACACACTTTGAAGCCAACTATTGCTATATATACAGATCAAGTGCGGGGCTACGATCCTGCTAATTTTAATAGTCTCCTCCGAACCGGGACTTCATAATAATATAGAAAATATGGGAGTTAATTCCCCGTAAATGTTGCATTTCTGGGTTCGGATACTACGTTTCTTTGAAAAAGTTTCAAAAGGCTGCTGCTAAGAATACTATTCTTAGGATTTTTTGTGGAAATTCCAGTAAAAAAGGGAGTTTCATTGATCCTATAGCTTTGGAGTAACAATTTTTTTTAAAAAGAGGTATAATATTTGTGGATATCAACAAGGTTTAATTTGCTTTTTCTCCACATTATTCGATCTTCGTCTAGTCTTCTGCAATCGCTTCTGACGCATGTCGCACATTAGGACAAAATCAAAAATAGTGGGTCATCGATGTTTGCGACGAAACACATGATTTAATGTTTTAGTGTCTTCTAGAAAGTTTCTCAGTTTTATTCGGATAGTAAAATTTTTGGTTTAATAGGGGTGTACACAAAAAAGGCTGTTTTATTTCTCGATAAACTTGATAGCTTTATTCCGATAAATTGTGAGGCTAAACATTTTGAGTAAGTTTGCAGAAGATCACTATATGGTATATAACTCTAGCACCCTATTGAAATATATTTTCGCGTGATAACTCTGTTGTCCTAATTTTCACATTATTCGAGTTTTCTACAAAATTCAAACCAATATCAATTGTCACATTTTTGTTTGTAGAAGAAAGTGTATCTCAATTTCTTAGTCTATGTCTATTTTTTTTTTCAATTTTCTGACACGTTCTCCACAGGAGCATATCTGACGGAAAAAGGCAGATGCTTCCAGTTTCATTTTATTCGGATAGTATCCCCTTGTTAGACAGTAATCGTGGTTAGCGATGTCGGTCGACTAGCTCTCCCACACGGTTGTGATATCGGGTTCGGTTCCCGATCTGGTCGAGGATCCTTTCGAACTGGAAATTTTCTCGACTCAACACTGGGGCACGGTGTATCGTTGTACTTATTCTACAACATGCAAAATGTGCCGAAAACAATATCGATAACGCATTCTCTCAACTAATCTAGTTGATCGAGACCGCATTAGCCTCCCAACCTAGCGTGCGATATTGTTGTTGTTTTTATCCCCATGTTGAAAAGCTTGGTACTCCTCGAAGTTCGTGCGCCTGCCCCAAACTCCATTTTTCAATCTTCCGCCAAAAATTGAGCGGGTCCAAAACTACGACTCCTATCCTGACGCATATTGTGAAACTGTCCAGGGTAACACGAATCAGCTTTCTCGGTTTCATTGGGCAACCATGTTGAAGCATAATTTGCCATAACTCATTGCGCTCGCTCAACTGAATCGTGCATTGCTTTGAAGTTCATAAACAGATAATGAGTCTGCAAGTTTATTCCCCTGAATAATCTAGGAATTGGTCCGTTGTAGATCGCCTTTAACAAAGGCTTTCTGCAAAAGGCTTAGTCTACGTAACAAGATGCGAAGGAGAATTGTTCTCGCGGAATTAAAAAGCGTTTTGTGTCGATGATCACTGCAGTCAAGTCGATGCCCCTACTTGTAGACAGGACAAATGTAAATTAGGAAAGCGTAATTCAAGTCCTCGCTCTACAGCTTCCAAAGTATAGGCCATCGCCACCTACAACTTTTGTTCTATTTTTCTGCCAGAGCGACCTGCTGATCAGCCATACCATGTGCCATCGAACGGAACAAATAATACTCGGACTGCGCGATATGTGGGAAATAGGGCGTGTGAGGTAGGGCATTCCATTTGAGCATTTCTTTGTAAGTTTAAACGACTTCGCCAGTATGGGGACTAGCGTTGTCATGTAGTAGAATCACTTTTTCGAGCCTCTGTTCGTGGTGTGGCCATTTTTCGCGCAATGCTCGGCTAAATCGCATCAATTAGGGCCCGTTCCGTTCCCAATTATTCTAAAATGCACAATACCACCCATTATAAATATTTCTTAAACCAGAATAGTTCCAAGACGGCAAATCAATTCCAGACGCCATTTTGAAATCCAAGATGGCAACATCCGATTTCAGAAAATTATCACATACCGCCTATTATGGTTAGCTTTGGAACCAAAATGATACCCAGAGGCCAAAAATCGTCTCCAGACACCATTTTTAAATCCGAAATGACAATTTCCGTTTTCCAGCAAACTGTCTGAAAAGACGGAATATCACCCAAAATAGGTATTTTTAGAATCGAGATAATACCCAGAGACCTGAAATTAATTTTCGCGAGCAACAAGCTTTCTTCCATAATACCGTGTGCGTGACCCCGCCCACACGTCGCGTTAGTCCTCTCCGTAGATTTTAAAACAAGATTTCAAAACAACTCCGTAGATTCAAAACAAGCGCAAACAAGTCCACTGAGTTTCGTGCGATTTGGGTGTATATTTTAAAATCTGTTCCAGTTCACATTTGTTTTTTGTGTTTCTCGTGACTACGTTCCTTTCACGTGGCTTTTAAACGTAGAAGAAGACGCACAGACAGTTCTAAGGCTGCTAACGTCACGGCCAGTACATAAATTATGCGGGTTGGTACAAGAGCACCTATCGATCAGACGGCTGCAATGTATCTTACTGCGCAAGTGCTGAAATTGACGGGGAACGCTTCTAGAGATGATAGAACGATAATCATCCTGAAATTCGCAATGGCGAGAAACTGAACGAGCTACTATTCAGCTTCACTAATTGCTCAGTTTAATATTCTTTCGAATATCCAAGCTGTTCTACCTTGAAAGAAAACCAGTGAAAAGGGCATTATTTGATTGATTCCCAGCTTTGTAGAAAATTAAACCAATCGTTCTTTTGAGGACGATCACATGCTTTCAATTGAAGCAGGTAATAAGTTTTTTGTGGTCCCCGTGGCTCTGTGGTTAGCGATGTCGGTCGGCTAGCTCTCCCACACGGTTGTGATATCGGGTTCGATTCCCAATCGAATCGAGGATCTTTTCGAGCTGGAAATTTTCTCGACTCAGCACTGGGGCACGGTGTATCGTTATACTTATCCTACACATACAAAATGTGCCAAAAACAATATCGATAACGAATTCTCTCAACTAATCTAGTTGATCGAGACCGCTATTAACCCCAAGGCTAAGCGTGCGATATTGTTTGTTGTTAGGTAATAAGTTTTTCACATCTCTGTACTATACAGTAGAAGTAAGTTTACTTTCAATTGCAAAAATCAACGCAGTTCTTAAAATAGTCATACCTAATAAAAGTTACTTGAAAGCATCGTATCAACTTTTCGAATGAATTTATCAACATCTCGCGCAAACGTGCCTGGATGCAAATAAAATCAAACTTAATTTTTATAGTTTACCAACTAAAGAGCGCAATAATACTACGAAAGCGTTTACTCGTGATGAGTGTTCGCAAATTGAGCTGTTAAGAACTTTGCTTCAGTGACGTAGTTCAACAATTTAGAGTTGCACAAATCAGAATCCAAATGGGCTCTCCAATGAGAGTTACTTGATTTCAACAAATTATAGTAGACTTTAATGAAACACTCTCAACAAAGCATTGGTTAATACCATCCCAACAAACAATTGTGTTATATAACAGCTTATTAAGCAGCTTTACAAGCTATGAATCAACAAAATTGCTTATCAACAAGTGTGCGTAATCTACGTCAGTTATGCGGTCGTGTCTTGGATACAAACTTCTACTATTTTTACCGTAGGACCAGTTGTTCATAGGCAAAACAACGACACTCTTCGTGCCTTGGCCTCGAACCATAAAAATCCCAATTCCTTGTTTTGTGATTATGCCCAAAACATGCCACCGTTTGGAATAATACCGAAGCAAGCTGCTCCTGCGTATTCCATGAATACTTATCGAACAATTTCTCCAATTCAGCGTCTTCGAAGGTTGCTGGCTTTTTCCTCACGCAAACAGTAATCAACATCGAAAGCAACGGAACCAATGACGGTATGTTGTTTTCAATTAGAACAGCATTTTGAAAAAAATTACTCTCGATGCGCTTTACTTGCCGTTTTCTAAGAATGAAATTAGAAAAGTAACACTGATAAAATGAGTTATGATGAGTACAGTAACAGACGTGAGCAATGAGATAAAATATGAAACTGTTAAATAAAAAGAAATAATTGAATAAAGTAGTATCGCTTATACTCTTGATATTACATTAAACAGATTTCGAATAAGTTAATCTAACGTCGAGACGAACCTATTTTAGTATTGTAAAAGAATCGAGGCAAAATTGATATGTTGCTAACCAGACTTCCTGAAATCTCGCTCGTACAAAAAAGAGCGCTTTGAGCTACAAGTCTCGTTTCTCATTCAGTCGTTTTGTGCTGTGCGCCACATGCGAGCGAGAGAACTTGCAATACGTACGAGCCATGTCTCGTCGCATGGAATTTCTTTTGCGACGTACACGAAGATATCTCGTCTCTCAACGTAACGAGCGCGGTGCATGGGCGTTGCGCACACGAGACAGCTTGCGCGCAAATTCTCGTGAGCTCGTCTCGCGAGCTAGTTTCACATATTGCTTTGAGCTGGTGGCGCAAGTGAGAAATTGATTTTGCCCAGAGGGATGAAGACAGGAGATTTTATGTGATTTATTATTTACGGTGTTATAGGAGCTCGCGTCAGAGCACTGTTTGAATAATGAATGGTGTGTAAACTAATTCATTTATTTATCAAATCATATGTTGATTAAACCTACTTTTGTTAACAATAATGAAGAACGTTTTGTTACCATATTTATATATTATTATTTTCTTTGCGAACGGTATAAAAATGCATGATTTTTTTAACTGAAACCAATATATTAGATGCAGAGTGTTATGTTGGTTAACGTGGAGATGCTGTGAGTTTCTGTCGTCGTTTAAGATGTCATTGACTATTATATAATAGAAACCATTCCAAAGAAAATCATATTCAGTTTTGTACTTATAAGATTAGATGTGATTTTTAATTCGAATACAAGCCTTTCGGGAGTTAAAAATAACAGAACCACTAAACCAGTATAATCAATTTTATATTTTTCAATACATGTTGGGGGTAAAGGTGTTGGATAGAATTTTCAAATGAGGTATAGATATTGCAAATCAGATATATGATTCTAGAGCCACATTAACTCTAGTGCGACTATATATACTCGTATTTATAGTAATCTGATCTTTTTTTTTGCTGTTAGGGGGATATTACCTTGTGCAACGATGTGAACTTTGGTAATAATCTTAGTAATATTGTTTTATGAAATTTTCCAAGTAATGCACCTCCAGAAGGCTCTGAGGGCTCATACTGTATCGAAGACACAAATCTTTGAGTAACTCTGGGAGACGCGTTGCTCGAATCATGTCGCTGATACATGATGCTTTCGATACCGGAGACGAAAATGCAATTCAATGCTACGGTGTTATATTATCTAGTAAATATATGTTTTATAATGTGCAACATGGAATTTATGAATGAATTTCAACCATTTCAACGTTCGATTCGTCAAATGCGGAGTGTTAATCCTAGAAAGATAGTCTGCGTCAATTTGAGTCCTGAGTGTTATCATGCCAAATGTCCTATCATCATCGAATATCTACCATTTTTGATTTGGCTGAATCTCAGCACACGTACCTGACTTAACAAACTGAATATTTTTCGCGGGCGGGCAATTTTTTCAGACTCACGAGAATTTTTTTAAAAGAGCATAAGTATTTTGGTATATGTTTGATTCAAAGCATTGTAGCTCAGAATCCTTCAGTTGTACAAAATAAACTGTCTGAGAATGAATTGCAGGGAACTAATAATGCTTATAAAAAAAATACACCCCAATAAAACCTTTTTTCGTCAAAATAAATTATAAACAAACACCTTATCTTAATGGACAAACAACAATTAAGAGTTATTTTTTTTCTCATTTTCTTTTCGAAAAAATCCGAAGTTATAACAAAATTTCTGGTTTAAATTTCAGGATGGTGGAATGAAATGTAAATATTTTTATTGAAGGTAAACTTCTATAAAAAAAATCAAATTAAACATTTTGCAAAACATTCATGCTCTCATGATTTTGGGCGGAGGCGAGCATCGCACTTTTTGGACTAACATGTCTATCTAAATAACTTATTTTGTGAAAAAAAGAACTGAGAAGTCGATTTTGTAACCCTTTCCCGTTCACATGATTTAAAAATACTTTCGGGTTAATTTAAGCAAAATACTTTGTAGACCAATTAAAGTGAGTGTAAAATATTGCATTTTGAAGAAAAAAGTTAAATTTGAAATGGTGCTTCAGAGCATCTTTAAGCACAGCAGGGACTTTTTTATTCATGACTCAAAATATTATCCCTAATATTTAACTATGTGAAGTATTTATTGAAAATGATTTAAAAGCGGAAGAAAACCAGATGTAATTTTCCAAGAAAAAAATAAAGTTTATGATTTTAAGAGGTTTTAGTAAACATTTTCAATCAAAAAGTTCGACTAGCTTTTGTTGTCAAAGCATTTGTTTATAAGGTTTACTGCCCATAAACGCATAAGAGTCACACTGCCAAAAACGTACAACTGAGTAAAACGCAGTAGACGCAGGTAAACCATAGCATTTTTTCCTTCCTATGGATTCAATGAAAGAAACAAAAATTTAAAATAAGCATTCATCCGAGGTAAATATATTCGTGCAGAATATTTTTATATGCAATGAGGACATTGTTGTTCCGATCAGTACACTTTATTTAGTCTTTTAATGAAAGTTACCATGATTTTCTGCTGATTGGTTTTAGCTCTGAGCCGCGTTTATTCGTAACGTGGGCCTGACCAGTATCAATATTTTTGTCATTATTTTAGCAACAAACCTAACTTTTGTTGTAAATTTTCGAGAGCACACGTAATGTAAAGAAGTTTCTAAGGTTTATCTCAAAAGTGATGAAAACTCACATGGGACTGTTATGCATTTATGGGCAGTTTAGAAGAATGAACAAAATCTTAGAACATCTAAGAATCGTCGAAACATTACAGAAAAAGTTATGGACAAAAAACTAATTTTGAGGGGTGTTTTCCTTACATTCAGTACTCGGTTGGATACAACTAGAAACAGTTGAACTCTTATGAGTAATACATTTCTTTTGACAAACTTTCAAATGCATACAGTCGGGTTTGCTACTATTTGCAACCTTCGCAGAAATATGGACTCAGAATATGGTTATTTTCAGCAAAAAAACTAGAAATATCTTTACAACAAATAAAAATAGCAAACCAATATATTCTACAAAAATGCAAGGTTTAGCAGAATGAACAAAATCTTAGAACATTTTGAATTGTTTCGACGATTACAGAAAAAGTTATGGCCGAAAAATTAATTTTGAGGAGTGTTCCTCGTAAAACTCTGCTTCGTCATATCAGACGTACAGTTAGAAGATTACAGTGTTCAGCAATTCTTTTTCTTATATATTTTCCTACAACTTTGCTGAAAAAAGCAATCTGGTATTTTGAAAATTAGAAAAAATAGTTTTTATATCTAACTTCTAGGAGGATTGATAAAAAACCGAAAATGCCAAAAGAAAGGCCTTGTTATATGGAATAAACTTGCTGAAGACACTGGGTACATACAATCAATATTTCACAGTCGAATCTAAAACGATCACGGTTTTTTGAGTTTAGACCAGTGTGGGTTGCTTTGAAAAAAATTTACTATTTAACTTTATTTTGCTAACCAAGATCAAGTGTTCATTAACAATTCACTTTGGCCCAAAAAGTTTAAAAAAATACATAGTTTGCCAAGTCAAACACGAGTGCAAAGTTCCATTTAAATCGAATAAAATTGACTTTACCTAACAGAACCGCACAAAATAAGTATTACTTTGAGCCTGGTACACGAGAAAGTCTCACGAGCTCTGGCGCACGAGCTGTATCATGTATGTACAGTACAGGCGTCTCGCTCAATTCGTAGTGCGACGAAGCATCGCTTGCGCATCGCAATCCGAACCGAAAGAGAAGCGAAAGAGCAACCTGCAAATCGCATGTGACGTTGTCTCGTCTCGTCACACGTACATGGAAATTCTACGAGCGAGAGAAAGATTTCTCTCGTCGCTTGAGAAAAAAGTACGTGCACAGGAAGTCTGTTGCTAACATTTTCGGTGGATCAGACACCAACCAACCGATTCCTGAGACTTTTTTACTCAATATAAGACATAATTTGACTATCACTTTTAGATATCAGCGCATTACCATTAATGCTCATACATACTCGATATTATTTTACTTTGTGAAATATACTAAAACCATGCAAAAACCGGTTTCGTAGAATTACCGTTCTGAGCTCAGTTTTTGTCCGATTTAAGATCTGTTTTTTTAAGTGGGTAAGAAGATGCTGGACAAATTCTTAGAAATTTTATATTTGGTTTTAAGACAAAATGGCGTCGAAAAAACATCGAAAATTTCCGATTTCTCAAAAATTCAAAATGGCGCCATTGTTGCCCTTTAAGTTGAAATATGTTCAAACTCGGGGAAATTGGGTTCTGTATCAAAATACACAAAAAAGTATATATCGAAACCAAAGCGGAAAAAAAGTAAATTTTTGTTGCACTGAGTAATCGGAGGATGTTCACCTGTCTTTTCATAGCATTATACTAAGAAGAGGGAAGGAATTTTCGATAAGCTTCACCACAAAAATTGTTACATTGAGACATGCGTCATGCTCGTCCATGTTTTTCACACCAGGCAAGAATAGCCGTTTGAAAGAGCTCCGGTGGAGTCACTAAACCGAAAGGCATCTGTTTGAAACGGAATAGCACTCGTCCATTGATGAACGTGGTCACGTCCTTAGATTCGTCGTCAAGCTCGATTTGCAAAAAGGCTCCCTAATGTAGTTTACTTCAGATAGTACCTCTGCTTAGGCGCCCAATGTGATCATTTATCACCGGCATAGGATGCTGCTCCCTAAGAATCGCTTCGTTTACACAGCGAAGGTCCTTACTTCACCATTTGCCTTTCTAACCACGACAAATGGAGATACCCAAGTGGCAGGTTCTGCTTACGGCTCAATGATGTCACGTCGAATTCAATGATGTCACGTCATCTAACTTCTTGTTGACAGCTGCTTCCAATGGAAAAGGTAGGCGCCGCACGACTGACGACCTGATTATTATTCAACCCAATTTTGAGGATTCCCAAGCACTTTGTCGTAGTGTCACCAAGGAGGCAACGCTGTCCACCTTCGAAAACCAGAAATCCACTTTACCACATATTAATTGTGAGTTGTTATAACGAAAATTCAATAAAGGTTTAGGTGGCAATTTGATTGATTCGTTATAAAAGCTTTTTGCCGATGAAATATTTGGAAGCGCCCGAATTGGCTTTATTTATCCGTAGACACGTGAAAAAAAAATCAACAAACATGTTCGTAAGAGAGAATGCTTGCAAGCATGCTTTGAGTATTGGTTATGGGGTCAATTTTTATGTCGTTCAATCAGAAATTTTGGATGAGTTGAAACAATTTTTATCAATCAAAGGCATAGTAGTTGTTTCTACCAACTGTAGTTCTTTCTAACTTTTTCAGCAGTAACACACTGCCACAGACGTCCACGTTATTAAATTATCATTAATTCAGAATCACACAAAAACATGTCTTTGTCAGTTAACCCGCAGGCATCTGCAAGTGATACACTTTTTCGTCTCACGTGAGTAACGAAAAAAGAAAATAAACATTTCAAATCCCGTTGCTTCGCTCGCCTCCGAATGCTGGAACGGGCAAAAAAAATACTGCACTGAAAATCACCAAGTAACACCTCCAGTCATCCAACTGAACTCGATTTCCTCGGTCGGTCAAACATAATTTATTTCGTACATTTGTTGGAATTAATGCAACCCCTGGGTGTCGTCGTCAGCGAACAGATCCTTTATGACGGTGATCGCGGCGATGTCGGGGAGATTTACATTTGGCCCCGATTCCGGACGGTACCGGGTTTCGTCCAGTGAACCCGTTACAACAAAGAGCCGTGTTACTTGTTCGTTAATAAATTTCACAAATCATAACGCGTCTCCATCTTCGGGCGAATTCTCTCAAAGGGAGACGCAAGGTTATCAACCATCCAAGTCTACGTTAACTTTTTTCCGGGATACTCGGGATATTTCTTCGTAAATATATGCACTCCTTGCTTTGCACGATGTGTGCAGTGACTTGCTCTCTGCACTCGGTGCACTGATAGCAGACGCAGATAGCGTCTGCTGGCCCAGTGCTCGTGAAAAGGGAGAGCAAAAACCGAAGCAGCGGATCCCCCGTGGACCTGTCCACCCTCACTCGGACAGTATCCACCAGGGAGCGCGATTTCGCCAGTTGTCATTACCATGTGTACATATTTAACCATTAATTGGATTGGATTTTTTTCGTCTGCCTGCGGCACATCTCGCCGCTGACCGACCGAACAGAACAGAGACACGACCGGCCTGTCAACCCAGTGCCATTGGTGTGTCCGTAGCCCGAACAGCCCTCGAGAAGGATCGCTGTCCCTTTCGCGGTGATATTTGGGACGCTATCTTGCGCGGCCCGACCGAATACTGGACGTGTACGTACGCGGAACAAAAAAACGGCACATGCGACGTCGTTCACTCCCCGAAAATTTTAATTTATGAAATGAAATGAGTAGATAAGCGCTTTCCGCGAAAATAAATCTTCAGCTCGGAAGGCACAGAACAAATTCAGTGGGACACCGAATGGCGTAAATGCGCGCGGGAAAGCTGGCATTATCGGTCTGGTCGTACCGTGTGGTATGACCGAAACCTGCATTATCGGTTCTATATATTGTAGCTGTTATTTCTTCTTCTTTGAACTCGAAGTCATGTATTGATTTGAAAAGAAAAGTAGGCTACGAACATACAAACATAACACATTTTTGTTATTTTAATCAAGTTTTCCAATACAAATTAGTTCGGACCACACTGACAAGAAAAACACGAGTAAGAAAGTATCTACCTTTGAGCGCCGGATGCACGATTCGGTTGAATATATGATAGCAATTTTTGTAAGCTACTTGGGCTTCGTTAAAATTCGCAATTATAATGACAGCAAGATGTAGTACGCGTAACACGCGGATCTTTCGCGAAAAAAAAACGGCAAAAAGTAAGCAATACATTCGGAAATTCCATTTAGGCCCCCTTGCAAAACGATTAACTTGATGAAGGCCACGATTTCACTTTATATGACAAAATCAGATCCGTTAAAATCCACAGAATGGCAACTTTCATCTTGCGCGCCAGCAAGCCATGATAAACGCACTGTCCTGCTGTCACACAGCAATCCTTGCGGCATAAAATTCGAAGCCCCAAGTAAGTGAACCAATAAGCGAACGCAACAAAATAAAAACCTAAAATGAAATAAACTGTCATCGGTCGCCTCAATTGGGATAACATATAAAAGACGTCAATCTTCGCATGTTATCACTTCACAATCTGCGTTCACATTCTGTGGGTCTGTTGGCCGTTGCGGTCTCGGTTCGTGTGTTCGCGTACCATTTTATTTGTAATCTTAATAAACTTTACCTTTTTATTCGATAATTTAGGGTCCATGTTTGCTGATTTTCGTGAGTAATTTTAAGTTTTGTTCGTGTAAGCGATGACATATTTGATGTTTTCCGCCAATTAAGTTTAATAACAGTGCACTTAAATCTGCGTGCGTTACCAAGCTACTAAAATATTCGTTGTAATAGAATGAAGCAAGAAGGGAGCGGGGGGTGGTCTGAGAAAAAAAAGTTACCCGGTGAGAACCGCAGCAATTATTTATGCATGTGACTCAACTCTAAGCAGAGATTGTGTCACCTCTCGAACCTGCACCAAAGTACACCTTTAGGTGTATCGAATTCCACAGCCGCGCTCGGCCTACTTTGATGGTAACCTGTATATGCGGTCACACATGTGTGTCTGCATGAGTTGGTATGTATGGCAATGCCATGCAAAAAAAAACAGTAAAAAAACAATCCTGAACACGAGTTGGTATAATCTAAATGTAATTAAACTCTTTATCTAAATCTGTGCAGCTAAATCTATTAATCTAACCACGTCGCCCCTTTCAAACTCTCACCCAGTTTGAAACATTCGCGTCTGTTTGCCAGCGGTGAAGGAAGAGGGGTTCGAGTCGGTTCGAGGTCGGTTGACCGGAGGAAAGAGGACGTCTTCGAAAGCTCGCTCGAAGTTGCGCATGCTGGTGGTGTGCGCTCCGCTCCGTTCGCTGGTACTTAGCTAGATCGCGCCCAACATACTGCCATTAGCGTGCAAACATGGAGTCCGCTATTTGCCTATATTTATGTAGGCTCAGGTATGAACTGACACTGGTTCTAGTCTTTGCAGCACGATTGCAGCAGGCTTCGATTTTAAGTGCCAGAAATCGCTCAGCAACAGACAAGCGTTTTTTCCTCTCTCTCTCTCTCTCTCTCTCTCTCTCTCTCTCTCTCTCTCTCTCTCTCTCTCTCTCTCTCTCTCTCTCTCTCTCTCTCTCTCTCTCTCTCTCTCTCTCTCTCTCTCTCTCTCTCTCTCTCTCTCTCTCGCTCTCTCTCTTTGTCTGTCTTACCTCGATCGTGGCCGTTTCGTTTTTCGTCAGTGTGAAATGATTGATGATTCGCATTGCCAGCATAATTATGTTTTAATAATGCAACTCTAGCCTTTTTTGTAGCAGCGCTTTAAAGCATAGGTAATATATAAAAGTGAAGCCATCTTGCACACAATTGCAGCGCCACCATCATTAGTAGAGAAGTGTGTGCTGTAGCATTTTAAGACCTTTCTGCGATCCCAAATTAGACAACACTTGCACACATACACGAACAGTTTTTAAGTTGTTTCGTTATTGTTCCACTTGTTCGCACCACAATGCGGTGCTTTAACGCTCAGCCATCAACACCTCCGAATCGTCTCCCTCTCTTTCTGACTCTCTCTCGCTTGGTTTTCTTTGATGGCGGCTTAAATTGTAGCGCTTTCTGAATGATGATGAATCTTTTTGCCTTTACTATAATGTGCGGTAGTAAAATGATTTATTTAACATCGCCGGGGCAAAACAAACAAAGCGCACTAAGATAGGTCGAATTTTTCTTTCTTTCTTTGCTATCTGGATGCCAACTTCAACGGGGCAAAGTTCCCGCGATCGAGCCTCGATCCGGGGATAATGATTACTTTTTACGATTATTGCTTCTGGGGTAAGTTCTTCTGTGTTTTTTTTTTTGCTTCTCGCGAAATCCAGTTGCTTCTAATGGTAATGATTATGGTGATGATGATGATGATGATGATGATGATGATGGAATCTACAACAGCTGGTGTTGGATTGCGGAGGTAACGGAGTAGTCCGAGAGTTTTGTCCGAATCAGCATAAAACATAATCAAGCTACCATTGCGCGCTAGATAGTAGGCTACGGGGGCAATAAAAAAAAATTTAATACTCAAATGAAGCGGAGGAAAAAGCTTTCATGACACCACACTCCCCAGGGCCAGCGCTGACGAATGGGAAACTGGCGAAGCTTCAGCTAGATTGGCACTTTTTTCAGAGCTGCCATTCCGCCTGGCCGACTTGGATCACTGGATGTCTGTTTCCGAATGAGGTCTAATGCTAGTTCTTGAACACAAAGAAACCATCGGCGGGCAAAGTAGCGTTTGACATAAGACTACTAAATTTAGGAAAGTTTTTCTTTTCAACGCAATAAAAAAGTTCGAAAAGCAAACCTAACTAGCAGACATGTAACTCCTATACGAAGCGCGAAACCTTTTAAAGCCGAGATCGTGAAAATGTGAAAATGTTTACCTCCCTTCTATTGATCCGTAGCAAACCGTGTTTGATTGGACGTGTAAAAGAAATTTTACCCAGTCGAATCGAAACGCTAGAGTGCTAATTGATGCCGCACTAGCTGGGAAATCTGACTGAATCTCGAGTACCGGTAGCATGTCTTATCGAGAGAAAGTTACCGATGGCCAGTGATTTTCGTGTGGCCCTTTTCTCGTTCCTTTTTTGCCTGAATATACAGTCCAGCAAAGTTTATCAAAACTAAATTGAGGATAAGTCAAGCAAAAACTGAACTTCTAACAAAACAAAGCTCAGAGTAATGTAACAGAAAAATATGACAGGATACAAATAAACTCAATTTATCCTGAAATTTGACTCAACACCGAGATTGATAAGATATGAGACAAGTTCGAAGCAAGAATAAAATGAGAACAATACTAGAAGACCGAGCAAAGAAATCAAGAGATAAAACTGTGATGAGACTGAGATAGAAAAGTGAGCTGATATTGAGCAGAGTTTATGATGAAACTAAAGTAAGAATGAGAATAAACAGAAACTTAAACTAGAATGAGATTAGACAAACCAAAACTTGAAATGTGATTGGCTTGATACTGAGAATAGAACAAAATTGGACTGGGATAAATGCACGAGTTATTTTGCATAGTTTTTTTTTCAAATTCTTCTGTTGGGATGTCTAATGAAACCGAAATCATTTTCTGGAGCTAATATAAGAGCAATTATTGATTGCATTATGTGAAAATATTGGAATCAGCTTAGGCTTGCTTGACTCCCTTTATCAAGTTTTGTGAACGCTTCACTTTCCAGTGAAGCTTTTTGACAAACAAAGACTGGAATGACCGCGCCTCGCCTACTGCTCTTTTCACCCGAGAGGGCCGAGATACAAAGTTGCACAGTACATACCTACAGAACCACGGGCAAAGCAAAACGCTTCACGGCTGCCCCTGGAGAGCTGGCGACTTCTTTCTTGCAGCATTTCTCGATCATCACCAGCTTCCCCATCATCTGTTGTTGGCCGGCTGTCGTGCATGACGCCTTAGCTTCCGACCTGAAGACCTCCGTTGTTGTTGGTTGCGAGATGACGACGAAAAGGAAGGCTAACCAGAAGCATATCCACGGGAAAAAATTGGAAGAATAATCGGAGGAAAACGAGGCGGAAAAAACGGGGCCAGCGCAGCGCAGCAAAGAATCTAACAGACCGAATCCACCAGTCAACAGCAGCCAGCGGTTCGATTTCGGCTGGTCGCGCGGCCGGGTCAGGCTGATCCGGAGAACATACCGCCGGCCGCTGTGACCCAAATGCCCGCGCACTCAACGCCGCCGGGAGAAGAAAGCAGTAACAGCAGCAGCAGTGAAGCAGCAGCGCAAAGCAGAATATCAAGACGTTTTTTTAATTAAACTTATTTCGACATTCATACTGAAAGGAAGATTTATTACGACTGGCGATGTGTGCTTGACTGGCGGAAAAATTTCCCGTACATATTCAGCTCTCGACCCCGGCTGCGACCGAAATCGAGGTGGGATATTCAATAGTTTTTTTTTCACTTCAGCGAAAAAAACTTTTTTAACGACAGCTAAACCGTGAACCTGAGTTGCACTCACTGCGGCATTGGGGATTGGTTGAAAAGTGTGTCGAAAAGTACCATGCCTACTAAGAGGCTACTAAGAGGCAAGACCGCAAGTGGACATGTATCGAGTCTATTTTTACGATAACCTTTAAAAATGAATCAACGAATGGCGGTAACAGGAAACCGAAAAGTATTTACTTTCCTATTCTTCAGAAATAGGAAACATCGTCCACCAGAATAGAACGAATAGAACACGTATCAATTTACACTGCACCAATTCTTCCCGGTGTGAGATTTAATCAATTCATTTCGAATTTATGAGCATCGACACGCCATAAAGATTGCTTCCGCTGCGTGCTTTCAGCCCCGATTTCGCTGCCTTGTTGAGTACCTCGAGAACGACCATCCCCCCCCCCCCCCATATTTGAAGCTCCCCCCAAGCAGACTGAGAGACCAGAGCTTACGCGGATAAATTTGACTGCGTGTGTAATTTTTCGTCCGCCTGCTGCCACACTAGGTGCTGAGATGCGATGCAAGACGCGATGATGATTGTCGGCGGATTGGTTTTGCTCTTCTCCATGAAACGGTTCAAATAAGTACAGCGGCTGAGTACTTGAGCTATCATTAATTTATCATTCAAATTAAGGGTTCTTAGTTTTACTGGAATTTGTGTGCATTAGTGTTTTTTGTTCATACTATCAATATACCGGTTGAATTTTCCGAATCAATTAACCTTCAGAGTAAAAAAACCAACATCTGCTTCAGCGTCTTGATGGCACTCAGAGTGTTAAATATCTATTTAAAACTTGACTGACTTCACATATCAATAGCTGCTACTCTGTGATTGGTCCGAATCAGTAAAATTGCACAGTGAATCCACTGAATTGGGTTGGAAGCGACTGAACATTCTCATTGAACAAGTTTCAGTGACTCAATACAATAAAGGGTTGATAACGATGCCGGCTACGTACTTGCAATCTCGTGGGAAGATGGGAGGGAAAGTGTAACCTTTGCTGTTTGAAGGACGTGTTAACTTCTGCATCTCCTCAAAGGTTACAGGAAAGAGGTTTTTGTTAGTGGAGTAAAGTGCGAAACATCGGAATTCACTTTTATGAGCGAAAGTGAAATTTATTCTCTGATTATTCGTCTTAGACCGCTGTGCTGTTGGGGTCATGTACAAGTGTGTGTGTGATCTACTTCACTTGCGCACTAAATTGTTTAATTTCCTGATTTGAGTTGAGACCGATTTGAATTGGCCTTCATTTCCACTCAGGTTTGTTGAAAATGCTGTTCCAAATTTATTGTTTACTTCGTTTGTTTTCTTTGCGATTTCGTCTCTATATCAACTCAATGATGATAACTGAGACTCCACACCAAAGTTACTTTCTTTTGATGCAGATTTTAGAATTTACACATTTTTTTGCTATGCGAATTTGAGATTTTACGTGATCGGAATCAACAAATTTAATAAATAGGGTGTCTAACGGCTTCGTCAGGTCACAAGTAAAAAAATTTTTTTTGTTTTTATTCGACAAATTATTCCATTAAACTATGCCTCTAGCGAACAGCGATTGACTGTAATAATAAGATGAATGATACACAATTAACCAACTTTACGTGTGTTATGGAAAAGTATTATCTCTGAAAATAAGGAGCACGGTTTTCAGTTGCTTTTATTCGAAATACAGAGTGACAAAAAAGTCCGGTCACACAGGAAAATCTCAATATTTCAAAGAATAAGAAGAAAATCTGAATCTGGCTTTCATAGCTTTATTCAGTAACTCATTAAGATACTTCACAGACGATATCTCGGAATTACACCACATTTCTCTGATCGAACCAGCTTCAGACGTCTCGGAAAGTCGTCGCAAGCGGCGCGCACGTGCTCCATTGGCATCTCGTCCCAGATATTCGTGAGAACTCGCTTGAATTGCTCCAAATTTGTTATTTTATAGTCGTTCAGCTTCGACATCATGTATTCCCACACGGGCGTTTCATCGATCGATCTGAAAAGTTACACAGTTGTTATGGGACCCATAAGGAACACGAAAAGTGCATGGGAGCGAAAAACCTCTCTTGCAAATGGCTCCACGTCTTATTTTGGAACCGGGAAACGTTCAGCTTGTCCGCAGGAGCTTGCTGGAGGCTCACACTCCAAACTCGATCATTTTGGCGATTGACTGTTTGCTCCAAAACGAACAGCTTCTCGACCGAAAAAATAATCTCGTCATCTGCGCGCCAACCGAGCAACTCCCGCGACCGTTGGTACCTCTTGTCCTTTGTAGCTTTGGTAACCCCATGAACCACCTTTTTTTTGTACGGTGTAAGTTTTAAATCCTTGCGCAGAAGCAGGCGGATTGATTCTCGGTTCATTTTAAGGTTCCTGGCCAGCTTCCGTGCAGATTGGGCGGGATTCCGGCGAATCCGGTCTCGTATAATCTTTTTCAGCCTTGGAGTTCTCACAGACCTTGGTCGTCCAGATCGTGCCTTGTCCTCGGTGCCTCCGATCTCTAGGTACCGATTTATGGTCCGGTACACGAATTTCCGGTTGATTCCGAGCGGTTTGAGGTGTTTGAATTTGTGTCCGGGTTTGTACCCTCTCACATATTCAGCGATAACAGCTGCTCTTAACTCTGCCATGGCTCACAACTCAATGTAAACAAACTGCACAGAAACGAAACTCTGCCACTTTTGGCAGCAAAGTTAACCCTTTCATTTGACATATAGATGGCACCAGAGAGATGCAACGTGTAGGCTACAGGCGACCCCAAGAAAGTGTGACCGGACTTTTTTGTCACCGTGTAGAATAGTGCAAATTCTATATTTGTAGAACTGTGAAAATGGGCCCCCTAAAATTTGTTTTTGTAAGTAGCGCTAGAAACGACAAAATCATAAAAAAGTGAAAGAGAGCGAGTTATTAGGAGTACCAAAATAAATTGAACGTCGTTTGCATAGAGGTGGATTCAACAATATTTTAATACTGCTACTAAATCATTAAAAAAGACCAAAAAGTAGCGGCCCCAGCACGGACCCCTGCGAAACACCAGAATGAACTAGTTTATGACAGGATAACACACCGTTGAAATTCACAGCATGAGTTCTATCACAAAAATAAGACTTGATTAGACTAGTAACTGAATGAGAAAATCAAGTCCAACAGTCTTTTCAATAGTTATGATTTCAACCATCTTCCATGATTTAGGAAAAATAAAAGTTGTAAGTATAGAATCCAAAATGGTGATTCAAAGGTAGTGCAGATAGCAGGATAATATTAATATTTTTTATTAGTTATTTTCCTAAGCCTGTAGTATTTGAACCTATCGAGAAAATAGCGATTGCAGCAAAAAGGTTTTCCAAAATTATAGCCCTTTTTACTGTCTTCTGAGAGTACTGAGAGTACTGTTGCTTCACAGCGTGTGAGATAGCTATCCGCACTAGCAGTCGGGTAACAGCAATGGGAACGTATTGACAAAACAGCATCTTCAAAGGAAACGAAAAATGTACTGCGTGTGTCGATTCGGCATTATTTGGAAGATGTCTTCGAAATAGCGAATGTAGAAGAAAAAAGAAGCGGTTACTATACAGACGTTCGTATCAGCACTACACAAACAAAGCGTTTTTTTTTTTTGTATGCACCCCCGGGAATCGGGAACGGACAATTTTTTAGCAAAATTAGATTTTAAATTAAGTTTATCAGTAGAAAGTAACGAAAAATTGTTTAAAATTCCATTCTCAATTCGCATGAAAAACAGTTAACATCAATAATTCGTGATCGATTTTGTAGCATATATTTGCAGACGAGGAGAACTAGGGGTCTACATGTCGTCCAACAATCGCTTCAGATCCGCTGACAATTTTCCGTTAAGTTCAAAAATGTTATTTCTTTCTGTAAAACTTTGCTCAAGTCTGCTGAATCACCGCTGTTCGATTTCTAGAATACTTTCAAATTCCCGATTACAGCTTTTGCTACACTTAATTGAAAACTAGTGTCCAATTCTTCCAGTTTGTTGAAGAGAAACTGAGTGTTAGGCAGGCATTGCTATATTCGGTACGAACTTTTTAGGCAAAATATTTTTTACACTACAGTAAATATTTACTGTTTACTTGAGCGGTAGCAAACCTTTTCGTTTTTTTTTATTTAAATATATGTGCTATACCATTGTGGTTTTTTTCAAATAAACTGCGTCTCAAATCTAGTTTTCATTGACAGAACAACAAACCCTTTGGAGTTTATATCACTATTGATTAGAACGTAAGATTCCGAGGAAAAATTTTGGTTAATCAACTACGTTATTTCGTTATTACGCCGTTCGGTGGTTTTCTGTGACCGAGACAAACCGGAAGGGAACGATAGAATACTAAATAATCAGTTCAATACGACTCAAAATAAGTCAATGCCATTTCCCGGGAAATCGTTCCCGGGATTGCAAACCCTAGTTAGAGTGCTGACAGCGTATAACGTGCTACAGGTCATGCTTGTCTTTTCTCCTCAGTAAACCTCTAGAGTGCAGGAGAACATCTTGCACTGCGGAGACAACTGCCGTCACACTAAAGAGCAAATCAATACGCTCATGCTAGAAGAGAGCGACAAACGATTTTCATCTGTTGGGCTACCTGAACGCACTGCGGTGAAATCTAAAATCTCTCTCTTGCGAGACAATGAACTATGGTGTACTTTCTCACACGTGTGGACATCACGCACAATAATTACACTGCAGAGCTATCTGCGGTGCGTTTCACAGTTGGTTTCTTGAGCATGGCAGAAGAGTAAAAGAGATTGGGAGGAAAAAAATAAACTGCGTTGCTCGTGCCGCTCGTGCCGGTCGAATTTACACTGGTGGAATTCGTTTGTAGCTACACGAGGACTACATTTTTGCCCGGTAGGTTTTTTTTCACCTTCCGGACTACTCGCCAGTGGACACATCAGATGTGGGGTGAGCTGGAAGTGTGTTTGTCTCTCTGTAAGCTGGTTGAGACACTTTGGAGTGAGAAAGAAGCAGTGTGGTGAAAGCATTTGCTACACCCAGGCACATACTGGAAGGGAAGTGCGCGGTGGATTTTTTCTCCTCTCTTTTCACATACTGAGGAGAACGACAAACATGGTACATGTCTATGATATTATCGAAGCTTTAGGCCAGTGGTTATTAAGTCTGAAGGGAAGTTTTCTGTGGAAGAGCCTGAGGATAAACCCATACTTCCTTTGCCAACGAACGTCTTGGTTCTACTAAGATTCGAACTTATAACCACTCGCTTGTCAAAGCGGACTGTGTATCCTTGCGGCTACGAAGCTCTCCTGCGCGTTTCGGTAACAGCTCAAATCCACCGGAGAAGTTTTTCCCTTTCTTTATTAGCCCATAACGTACGTTGTGAGACGGCTGTTATAAAAGACTGTGAAAAATAAGCGTAAGGAGTAAAATACAGACTGCTCGGCATCTTACCGTCAGCCTTTGTGCAAAGAAAAGCAAACTCGATAATAGAGCGACTGTGTTGATGTGTTTATCGCATACCGAATACCGTTATATACAACCATACATGCCATCATCGACATGGAAATGAGGTGAATGACAAAAAAAATAATTCGTCATCAAAAAACTGTCATCGCTTGGTACATTTTTTACCCTGGTTTTAACAATACGAAAATTGTGATTTTAGTGTAGAGGATACAGGGAGCTTTCTAAGCTATGAAAAAAAATCATGGGTGCAGAATTGGAGTTGAAACCCTGAAAAGAGCTCCATGCCGACAAGAGATACATTTTAGTCATTGCTAGAAAAGAGGCGACAAAGTAATTTTTCTACACGACAACGCTTGATCACATATTGCTATCGTTTTCAAACGTATCTGAAAACACTGAAACGGGTCGTCTCATCACGCTTGCTGTATTTTCCAGACACCGCTCTGTCCGATTACCATCTCTGCCGATTACTGACTGGCATGGCATGGCCTGGCTGACAAATACTTCCGTTCCGACGAAGAGACCAAGAATAGGATGAATTCATATATAGCGTCAAAAGCGAGCAGTTTTTTCGTCACGGGATTTATATGCCGCAAGAAAGATTGGAACAAGATTTGTCTAGCGATGCACACTATATGGGTCATTCCATAAGAAATGACCACGAAA
The DNA here is from genome assembly GCF_029784165.1 of Wyeomyia smithii. NCBI lineage: Eukaryota > Metazoa > Arthropoda > Insecta > Diptera > Culicidae > Wyeomyia > Wyeomyia smithii. Next base: position 26,621,825 of record NC_073696.1, on the reverse strand, counting down.
AAGCACAAACTTGGACACGACCATCACAGATTTTGTTAAAAGTTGGGAGAATTATTGGCTGCATTGGCCGAAAAATGCAAATTTAGTTTTCAAATTCAAAAATAAACTATCTGGCAACACTTCTGGTCAAAAACAATGCACTTAGGTCGTTTTTTACGCGGGGGATGCGTTCCAAGTTTGTATGGGCCCGCGTATAAAACGACTTTTTTGAGTTGCAAATATAACAAAGAAAACCTTCCTAAAACGTTAAAACCACGTATGACCATGATAGTGGCCAATCTAGAGACCAAAATTCAATATTTTAAATTTTGAGTATTTACACAGAAAATTGTGATTTTTTTGAAAACTGATAAATGATCACCCGTGGCTTAAAACGGAAAACGTGATTGAAATGAGGTCGATATCTTGTACCGTTTTTGAGTAATGGAGGAAAGCAACCCGTGTAAAAAAACCGCGTAAAAAACGACCTTACTCTATTTTTTCTGAATTCCTTGGTTTATTTTCTTCAAAATTCTCCTATCACTATTTTTCGGGTGTTTAAAAAAAAAATTACGAAATTTACAACTATTTTCGTAAAAATGTTATATCTCGAGATTGGCTCATATTACCTCGGGATGATATTAGTTTCTTAAGTGAAATTTTCCAAGGAACACGATGAAATTATCAAATTTAAAATAAGAATGGCTGCATTTGCCAAATATGTAAATTTAATTTTCAAATACAAAAACAATTTATCTGGCAACACTTCCGATCAAAAGTTATATTTTTTCTGGTTTCTTTGTTTTGTTTTCTTTAAAAATCATCTTTCAGTATTTTTCGGACATCTTAGGGGCCATCCACATACCACGTGGACAGATTTTTAACGATTTTGACCCCCCCCCCTTCCCCCTCCGTAGACAACTGTCCATAAAAATTCTAAATCCCCCCCCCCAAAGCTGTCCACGTGGTATGTGGATGGCCCCTTACGTCTATGAATTGTAAGAAAAAAAGAGATTTTTAACAAAAATTGCGTGACTTTGCAATAAAGAGGGGGGTTCTACAGAGCGGGGGATATTCCATTCGACACCAAAATTGGGATTGTTCCAAAGAGACAGTAGATGAATAATTTCCCTAACTTTGGGCTTAATTTGTGGTGGTCGTGTCCAAGTGGCATGTACACTTCGTATGGAATGACCCATATTTTTTTTTTTTTTAAGAGGGGGATTTGTTAGTAGCTTAAGTATTTATGATAAATATTAGTAAATAATGAGTATGTGTGTTCAATCACAAATGGTGACTTCTCATCACTGTTAGAAATTTGTAATTTTAATTGTTAGGATTTGTTTGCTTTCGCAATTAGCACTTATCATTCGTAGGGATTTAAACCTACTTGTCAGAATAATGACCCATATTTTATTTTTGTAATTGAGCCTCTCATCAGGAAAAAATAGCGATTTATAATTTGTATCCAAGATGTGTTCGAATTAAGTCCCAAATTTTGTTCTAGAGAAAATGAAGTCGTTGAGCAAGTCAGCCCTTTGAGACAACTTTAACGAAGTCTTCTATAGAAAGGCTTGACACTTGTTAAGCGCATACCTATTCCAGCGCACCTTTAGGATAAAGTACATTTTTTTAACGGATGCAAGGCAGGCTCCTAAACTAGTAACTTATATTAAACACACTTTGGAAATGGTTTCCGGCATTCCTGGATTTCTGGATTCCAGGAACAGAAATATCTTCTCGGATTCCTCGGGAAATATTTTATAATTCGTTTTAGTAATAGCGCCAAAGCGATCGATTGTGTCGAGAAAGTTCTTGGTGACTTGGACCAAGGCTGTTACATCCAAGAAAAACGAAATCTTAAGAAATCTCTCCAACAGCTTACAGCAAATTAGATAGATTTCGGAGGCTTTTGATCATCGCGATGCTAAATTGCTCACAGATTAGGAAACTCTTAGCTTTCTCTTCAACAAGCTTAGGAAACACTCAAATTCTAATTGCATAACGTTGAATCACTTTTCAACACGCTTACACTCTAAATGATTTTTCTGTTCATGATAATGAATTTTAACGTTCAAGCAGACAAGAGAATTGGCGAATTTGATTAAAACGAGTTAAACAAGCCAAATCCCACAGAAAAGTTTGCAGAGCTTAAAAACTAAGTGAAAGAAAAACAAGAAAAAATATTAGAAACTCATCTCTAATTGAGTTGGTTTTATTCCCTCACTACCTGAAAGAATTGGAGGTAATTGAAAGCAACCCCTACAATTAATTAGGGATGATCGCTAACTGTTCTACGCACCCAATGATTTTCTATGTTTGGATGGTGAACTTCGTCAGCCTGCGCTTTTCCCAAGACTGTTGTCGGTAATTTCCACGCTCCACAAAATGACATCCCATTTGATCATTTTCACCATCTGCTGTTCGCGACCGTTCCTGGTGGGGGCCGACTTACCGGTAGGACTTTCGTGCAATTTTTCATCACTCGATGCCATCCGCTGATAACACCTTCTCGCAACGTTGTTCCTTTTGGGGTGGAAGATGAAATCGGCCGGTGACTATCTGCCGCGTGGACAGGAAATTTATCGCCCCAAACGTGACGCTCACTCCACTAGCCCTACCAGAGATAATCGAAAACACGTCGCAAATCTGACCGAAAAAAAAACGTCCCCATCTTCTTACTGGGGGAAAAGAAATGGCCACCATTAGTTCGGGCGGCACAAGCCCGGGACAATCGCGCACATATGCGCTCATGTGCGTATTTTTGCATTGCATGAGTCAACCGCGCGACTGCTGCCAAGCTGCCTCAGGAATGGAGAAGAAACTGTCGAAACGATAATAACAAAAAAACTGCCCGCCAATGGGTGAAAAATATTACTTAAATTACATTTCCTCCAACAACGGTGCGAATGATCTTCGACTTTCTACACAGCCGCAGGACCGTGTTCGTAGCGGACATGTGATTTTTTATTCCCCAATCCGATTGCCACTTTCACACTCGATCGTATGCCCGCGCTCTATCGCTCCCTCTCTTTCTGGTATGAGCTGTTTCACGACGACCAAGCAGGCGACGATTGGCCTGGCCTATCGCTTCTTAATCAAATCAGGTGCATGGGTTTTTATCATTTAAATTCAACGCCGCAGATTAAAACTGAAATCCATAAATCAATTGACTTGCTGCCGGTTTTCGCGCAGACTGGCTACTGCCGGTTCCACCTCTTCCTGAACGGGTCCTGAACCTTCTTCGCTCCGTTGGTTGGTTACTCCGAAGGGGTTATACAATCATCACAATCTCAGCGTCACCGTCGAAACCAGGCAGAAGGGACCCGCGCTAGCGAACTCCCAACTGGTTCTCAGCCGACTCAGCAGGCGTACTGTGAGAAAGGCGACCGCAGACTCCGATCATGGAGGACGTGGAGTGGACACAAAGAGGGGAGTGTGAAAATATCGGCCGCATCGTGAATCTGCGATTGCGTGAACCTCACTCAGAGTGTGCCGCGTAGTTCAGTCCAGAGTGATTCCCACCTTCCTAACACCCACAGCCGCCATCCACAGTTTCTATAAGGACAGTGAGTGCAGGTTGCCAGTTTTGGATTTTCTACCACTAGACGGTTTAGCAGCCATCGAAGCAAGCCTGCACCACTGTGCAAAGGAGATAGAGACAGGCAGAGACCGTAAAAAGCAGGAAAGGAAACCGGGTGAAATACCATTCAGCATTCTTACGCTTATTTTCTTCATTCTTTTATTAATTGAATTTTTATGTTTCAACATTAAGAACTATGTTGCCGAGGAAATGTTTATGTCCGTTTTTAGCTGGGTGTTGTTCTGCACCGCACGGGTTTCCGACGATTCCGTTGTGGGTGGGACATTCAACAGCATCGATCTGCCAGGTTTGTGCTTGCTTGCTTGGTTGCTTGCTGGCACTGAGGCTGCACACATTCGAATATGCGTGATGCCTCTTGTCGTTAATATGTTTTTATGCGTACTTTGTCTGCCGTGGGCAGAGCAATCGTACACAGAGCTATATCAATATTTTTTTCGGTGATATTTGTCATGTGCAGCAATTGAAGTTTCGCCATTCTCAGCTTCTTGTGGAGGTCATTGCCATCTGGGACTTAAGGCTTCTTTATTGGTGATATTTTGTGTACATTTTTTGTAGAAACACCATTAAGATAAAACCCTCAAATAAAAGAAAAATGATTTCAAACTGAGACAGACATATTCACTCAATCAAACTGCAACTGAACCAAAAACGAAAACTAGCTCAAACATTTTTTTGGAAATTCGTCGAAAATTATAAAACATGATAAAAATGTCAAAAATGACACAAAAAATTCAGGAATATCTACCGAATCAAAAATATCAAAATTATTAAAAAAATTTTTGATCTGAATAAAATGTGAATCAAAAGATAAAATCATAAAGGAAACCAAAACATATTAAAACATATCAAACTTCTTTCAATCAGTCACATATTTGCCCCCTAGCAACTGTCCAAAGTGCATCTTCTGTGCATCAAATTACTAACCTTAGAAGGCTACGTTGCCCTGCAGCCCTCGAAATCCCGGTAGTTACGTTTGAAAACTACTCTGACCCCCGATGAATGGTGTAAACTCTAACGACGAAAGATTCTTTGCACACCTTGCCCGGCCAGTTTCTGCATCTGAGTCTTATGACCATGGGGGACGAGGGAACAAATTTTCGTAAAAGAAGCAAAAAGAAAACAAAGTAATTTTATGCACCCGTCCATCGCCTGCTACGTTCGCAGCAAACACTATAACCATGGTGGCACACCGAAAAAAAAATCGGAACGGCCCCGAAAGCAAACCGTTAAAATTTTCATCGCCGTTTTATTCCCCAGAACGGAAGGTATCATCGTGTCTTCTTTCCCTTGCCTTGCCTGGCCCACTGCTTCGTCTACCATCTTTCTTTTGGGTGAACCGACAGGACCTGCGAACGAACGTGCGATCATCACCAGAAGCCGATGAGTTTGCGATCAATTCCTTCAGGCCAAATTTGCATGTGTTGTTCCGAACCGTCCATTCATTCATCCATCCATCAGTCGATCATCATCGTTTTGGCGAATTACTGCCACCGCACCCGGCTCAGGTATCGCGCGCTCATGTTTACGCACCGGTAGCTGCGCTCATAATCGGATATGAATATTGTTCTAATTATGCCGAAATTGTCTGCGGGGTGTCTGCTTTTTAAATCAGTTACGATCAATTTCAATAAATTTCAATGGGTCGCTTCGCCCCGCAGTAGGCTGCGTTTTTGTTGCCTTGGTGTTCATAATCGATGTTTCTGGTAAAACGGGGCGCGATATACGAACGCGATTCAATACAGGAAGCTGATCGTTCGAGAAAAAAGAGTTAAATTGCACTTTACAGGGGAAATAGCCTATCTTTCTTCTGCGAACTGCGTCATGACTGAACAAACTTTAAAAACAAAAAAACGCCAACCCGCACCTGACTGATCCATTATAGACGAAAAACTTTCAACCAGCGATGGAGCAATGAAATAGATGTTATTAATTTAATTACGTATTAGCAGCGGCAAAGATCAAAGTAGTAGCAATGATTTGAAGAATCGTGGCCGCCTCATTTGAAGCAAAATTGCGTCTCAATCTTTCAATCCTAGTAGTCTGAAACAGATCTCTCCGGAATGATCGTTATGGTTACTGTTTGAGTTACGCATTAACACCATCTCTATTCTTACTCCGAGCGTTTGAGTAAGAGTTTGCTGGTAGTGGTTAGTGACGATGGCGATGATGACGAACACTCGCATCGCAAAAGCACACTCGACTGTTATTATTAACAGTGAGAGAGAGAGAAAAAAAACAAGCCGAATCAAAGATTAAACCATTACTAATATTTCCGCTTTTTTAATCTCTGTCTCTCTCTCTCTTTCTCCCCCGTGTGTGGTTAATTGCAGGTATCCGCTACCGATCCGGACTGTGGCGTCAATGCGATGGTAAATTACACCCTCGGCGAGGGCTACAAGAAGATCACCGAGTTCGAGATACGCTCCAGCACCGGCGAAGTGTGCATCGCGTCCGAGTTGGACTTCGAGACGCGCAATTCGTACGAATTTCCGATCATTGCAACCGATCGAGGTAAGTTCGCTATTCTTTTTTTTTCTTGCACATACCAGTAGTAGGCCATGATTTATGCCAGTTCGCATGCTACGGGGTGTGAACTATAAATTAACCTCTTTCCGGATAACTAGATATGTGGACTATTGCAAATCTGGCCCAGCCCATGGTCAAAAGTAATCAGCAAGTAGGCTTATAGCCGGAGATGATTAATTCGAAACTCACTTTTTTACTCTGCTGGCGAGTGTAATAACATGGTTGAGCGAATTCTCAAGCAAAAAGACTAACAGAAACCTAATTGACTTGACTTTAAATCCGTATATCCAACTGTGAACAAGTTTTCTTATTCATTCAATCCATTCTAATCCGAATTCACATACAAATCAAACTTAAATCTTATCCAAATCGAAAATGTATCCAATACATGTGTAACATAAACCCAATTCAAATTCACTTCATTACAATCGAATTCCAATTTAATGCAAATTCAATCCAAATACAATTCAAATTCAATCTAAATCCAATCTAAACCCGATACAACTCTAATCCTGTTCCAAAACAAACCCTATCCAAAACCATTCGTATCCAAGATCAATTAAAAGCTAATCCAAATTTAATTCAAATCAAATCCTAATCCAATTAAAATCCAGTCGAAATTCAATCCAAGTTCAATTAAAATCCAATCAAAATTGAATCCAAATCCAATCCAAAACTAGTTCAATCTCTATCTAAATTCTATCAAAATTCAATCCGAATACATACAATACAAATCCACTCTTAATCCAACCAACCCATCCCACCAACATAGAATTTAAATTCAACACTAATCCAGCACAAATCCAGTGAAAATCCAATCCAAATTTAATCCAAATCCAATCCAAGTCCAACACAAATTTACTCCAAATCCCGAATGAACCCAATTCAAATCCAATGCAAATCCAATCCTAATCAAATCAAATCCAGAACAAATTCAAATCAAAACCAACTCCAATCCTAATCCAATCCGAATCCAACCCAAATCCAATCCAAATCCTACTTAAATCCAATTCAAATCCAATCGAAATTCAAATGCAATCAAAATCAAAATCCACTCCGAATCCAATCCAATTCCAATCCAAATTCAATCCAAATCCAATCCGAATCCAACCCAAATCCAATCCAAATTCTACCCAAATCCAATCCAAATTACAATCCAATCAAAATCCAAATCCAATCAAAACCAATCCAAGTCCAATCCAAATCCAATCAAATCCAATCCAAATCCAATCCAAATTCAAATCCAATTATAATCCAATCCAAATCCAATCCAAATCCAAACCAATCCAAATCCAATCCGAATCCAATCCAATCCAAATCCAATCCAAAGCCAATCCAATACAAATTCAATCCAAATCCAATCTAAATCCAATCCTAATCCAATCCAAATCTAATCCAAATCCAATCCAAATCAAATCCAAATCAAATCCAAATAAAATCCAAATCAAATCCAATCCAAATCCAATCCATATCCAATCCATATCCAATGCAAATCCAATCCAAATCCAATCCAAATCCAATCCAAAGCCAATCCAATCCAAATCCTATCCAAATCCAATCCAAATATAATCTACATCCAATCCAAATCTAATCCAAATCCAATCTAAATCCAATCCAAATCTAATCCAAATCCAATCCAAATCCAATCCAAATCCAATCCAAATCCAATCCAAATCCAATCCAAATCCAATCCAAATCCAAATCTAATTCAAATCCAATCCAAATCCAACCTAAAACTAATCCAAATTTAATCTAAATCCAATCCAGATCCAATCCAGATCCTATCCGAATCAAATCCAAATCCAATGCAAATCCAATCCAAATCCAATCCAAATCCAATCCAAATACAATCCAAATACAATCCAAATCCAATCCAAATACAAGCCAAATCCAATCCAAATACGATCCAAATCCAATCCAAATCCAATCCAAATCCAATCCAAATCCAATCAAAATCCAATCAAAATCCAATCAAAATCCAATCCAAATCCAATCCATATCCAATACAAATCCATTCCAAATCCAATTCAAATCCAATCCAAATTCAAACCCAGCCAAATTAAAATCCAATCCGAATCCAATCCAATTCCAATCCAAATTCAATCCAAATCCAATCCGAATCCAATCCAAATCAAAACCAAGTCTAATCCAAATCCAATCCAAATTCTACCCAAATCCGATCCAAATTCGAATCCAATCAAAATCCAAATCCAATCTAAATTCAATGCATATCTAATCCAAATCCAACCCAAATCCAATAAAAATCCAACCCAAATTCAATCCAATTCCAATCCAATCTAATTCAAATCCTATCCGAATCCAACCTAAATCCAATCCAAATCTTACCCATATCCAATTAAAATCCAATCCAATTTCAAATCCAATCAAAATCCAAATCCAATCTAAATTTAATGCATATCTAATCCAAATCCAAACCAAAACCAAGTTCAACCCAAATCCAATCCAAATTCTACCCAAATCTAATTCAAATACAATCCAAATTCAAATCCAATCAAAATCCAAATCGAATCCGAATCCTACCCAATTCCAATCCAAATTCAATCCAAATCAAAACCAAGTCCAATCCAAATTCTACCCAAATCCAATCCAAATTCGAATCCAATTAACCCTTTCCCGCTCATGGTGACTCTAGAGCACCAAGAATTATAATCATCATATCATGACATAAAATAGTTTGTTGTGCTTACGATTGTTCCATAAACTCTTATATGCTGCCTCATAGCATCACTGGGCATTTTCTTCAAAATACTACAGTTGACAGTAATTTTAGTTAGTCTATAAAGTGTTCAGCTTGAATTTTCTCGTGAAGCTTTAAATTTTAATGATAAACCTTGTGAGCGGGAGAGGGTTAATATTCAAATCCAACCCAAATCCAATCCAAATTCAATCAATATCCAACCCAAATCCAATCCAATTTCAATCCAATCCAATTCAAATCCAATCCGAATCCAGTCCAAATTCTTCCCAAATCCAATCCAAATTCTACTCAAATCCAATCCAAATCCAATCCAAATTCAAATCCAATCAAAATCCAAATCCAATCCAATTCCAAGCCGAATCCAATCTAAATCTAATCCAAATCTAATCCGAATCCAATCCAAATCCAATTCGAATCCAGTCCAATCTAAACCCAATTCAAATCAAATCTTTATCTAATCCTAATCTAACCCAGACCCGGTCCGAATTAAATTCAAATTCAACCAAATTGAATAGAAATCCAATCTAAATCCAAAAACAAAAACCCGCGTGGAAGCACAGAATAGATAACAATTCAAAGGATCTGAAATCGATATCGTTATTTTAGAAATCGATATCGTTATTTTAGGGTTTCAATGTACACTGGGGTCTTTTTTTTAAGCGGGTAATATTTATGCGGTTTTTTATACGCGACTTTTTTTACGCGATTTTTTACAATAACGCGGATTATTTTGACGCGATTTTTTGAAACAATGCGGATAATTTTAATGCGATTTGGAAGATTATTTTTACGCGGTTTCAAATATGTTTTGTATAAGTAAATCTAATAAAGTAAAAAATCAATCGTATGGTTCATGACAATAAGATTTTCTGTTCTATTAATCTAAACAATGCATATTTTTAATAGATTTGCTGTTTTTATCAAATAATAGACAATGCCATTTGATTCGGGAAAAAAGAACAAAAATACATTAATAATTGTATAACGATACAGGTCAGGGTCGTTGCGATTAACTTCCGATTAAGGAACGAAGGCTTAAAAATATGGCAAAATTATTATAAAAAGGTATTGTCTTGTTCTTCAATGAATTTTCATTTTAGAAGCACTAAAACTCATTTTGTGTGTTTTGTTACCATTTTTATATCATTTTTCAAGTTTATATCTACTCACGTGCTATTATTTTTAATTGGATCTTTTTATTGAATGGAGTTTTTTACGCGATTTTTTTAAATTACGCGTACAACCCACCGCGTACAAATGACCCCAGTGTATCTTTTATTACAATGTTATTTACAATGTTTCTAAAATCTTTAGAAAAAATACTATGAAGTCAATTCCTGCTAGAAATTCTGGTAATTTGGTTGCCTTATAAAATTAAACTTACATCAATAATAACGCATTGGTATGCGCAGCAAAAAATACTAAATTTATCATGAAACTTCTTATTTAGGTACTTCTCTTTAACAATTGAAAACAAATAAAAAATCGATTGATCTTATTCTAATTTCTGTTTGATTGAGTTTTAAACGGTTTCCTCGCTTGAGCGGACGCTACACGAAGAAAATATTTGCGTGAAATGATGGTCAATATTTGTTTGCACGTGCAATATCGAAATGTTTGCTTCAATTATTTGCTCGTTCTTTGCTAGTGAATCCACTACTAAGCGAATATTTGCTTGACTTTTATTTTGTTCATACTGAAATTTTATATTGTATAAGCGAAGTTCAGCAAATGGGTATCAGTGGATCATTCCACATGAAGTATTTAGAGTTTGATAAAATACGAACTTTGAGAGTATTGAAGAGAGAGACAGCTTAATAGATAGGGAGTAACCTAAATCACTTACTTTCATGTTACAGAATGGCATAAAAAAATGATAGTTTTGCGCGCTCACATCACTTACTCTCAATCCGGTTTCCGTTTCAGTAGAGAAATGTGTACAAGAATATTGCAGAGAGAGAACAGGAGTGAAAAACTCAGGAGAAGAAGTGTTTCCCTGCTGTCATTAGCCGTACCGCTCACCGTGCAACCCACATGCTGTTTGAATTAACCCCTGAGTTTAGCAGTAGGTCTCAATAGTTTTGTCCTCTCGAAAAAAGTGCCCATGCAAAAGTCCAGCCCAATAAGATAGCAGTCTCTTCCCCAAAGCTACAGTCACGAAATTCCATTTGCACATACAGACATTTGATGGAACCTTCTATTGTGTAGTCTAAATAGTATATTTTACCGACATTCCTTCGCCAGAATTATATACTGATACTGATACTGACACCTTATTTTCCATGGGAGAAACAACGGCCACCGCATGGCAGCGCAATGAGTAGGCAATAAAAAAAAAAATATCGATAAAGTTTTCGACGACAAGAAAAAAAGTCTATAGAAGGACAGGCGGAAAATTTTGGAAAGCAAATTGTATCGCTCCGGTTTCGGGGTTTCGATAATTTCATATCGGCATTTTTCGTCAATCATATATGTGAAACTTTGACCACTTTGAAGATACAGATTCCGAAGTCACATTAAGCCGAACTTTTGCATGGGGACGAATGCAGAACCCTAACATTGAAAAAAAAATAAAGATCAAGTGTCATGAACTGTCAGCACAGTACCGTACATTAACCAAAACGAAATTAAATTAAATTAAAATTCTCGAGTGACACACAAAACATGCAAATGAAAACTAAAATTACTATATTTGCTAGGGAGTTGATTTTCTGAAAATAATTTGCATCGTGTAATAGCATAACAAATATATTTTCCACAAAATTTAGGAAAGAGGTTTTGCTGCCATTCAAGCAAACTGATTTTTAAGCAAATATTTGCCCAAACAAAAATATTGTGCGAATAAATGCTACGAGAAGTTCACCAAATGTTTGCTTCGTCTTATGTCTTCAAAATTTACAGAATACTTTTATATGTATGAATATGAATAACAGCAAACAGTTCACATCGTCCAGCCTACTTCGATTTGAGTGCTTAAATATGTATTATAACTGAATCTAAACCTGATCTGGTTCGTAGTACAATCTATACTAAACTTTCCTTTGTACTATCTACATTCATCAGGTGGTCTCAGCACAACAGCGATGGTCAAAATCCAACTGACCGATGTAAACGACAACCGGCCAACGTTCTACCCACGGGAATACAACGTATCACTGCGGGAGTCCATGCCGACCAATTCGCTGCTGTCCACACCGGTGGTAGTCGTGGTGGCAACCGACTCCGATAGCGGAAGTTTCGGAACCATTAGCTACCGGATAGTGGCCGGCAACGAGGCCGGCATCTTTCGGATGGATCGCCTGACCGGGGAGATCTTCGTCGCTAGACCAAATATGCTTTCGAGCCGCAGTCAACCATACCACAGGTTGAACATCTCCGCCAGCGATGGAGGTGGACTGCGATCAACGCACGATGCCGAGGTGTTCATCAGCGTAATCGACGCCACACAGCGTCCGCCGATCTTCGATAAGCCACGATACACATACTACGTCAAGGAAGATGTTAAAAAGAACACGGTTGTGGGTACAGTTTCTGCCACCAGCAGTAACTCAGGTTCGTATCGCCCTCCATATCACTTCATAGAATACATTCAATCAAAACTCACTAACATTTCAGGAAGTCGCGGTTCCATTCGATACTTCATCTACTCCGGCGATCCGGATGGTTACTTCGCGATCGATCCCGTTTCCGGAAACATTCGCGTTGCCAGTACTCTCGATCACGAAACAAAACCACAAGTTCTGCTGAATATTCAAGCAACCAGCGGGGATCCTCCTGCTTATGGACATACCCAGGTCAACATCGATATCGAGGACGTAAACGATAATCCACCAGAGTTTGAATCCAGCACGGTTCGCATTTCTGTTCCGGAAAATGTCGAGATCGGTTCTCCGCTGTACGCCGCTAATGCCCATGACAAGGACTCCGGAATGAGCGGCGTTATCACGTACCGGCTGAGCAACAATGGTCCAACAACGGGTACACTCTTCAGCATCGACAGTCGCAGTGGTCATCTAAGTCTAGCTCGACCATTGGACTACGAAACTATCCAGCGGCATACGTTGATTGTGACGGCCTCCGATTCCGGCATTCCTTCGCTGTCGACGAATTTGACGATTTTAGTTGAAGTTCAGGATGTCAACGATAACGCACCGGTTTTCGAGAAGCACGAGTACTTGATTAAGGTGCTGGAGTCGACACCCAGCAATTCACAGGTTTGATTTATCAAAGTATTTCTTAGAAGATAATCTAACTTTTCGATTTTTTCTCTTCAGATCCTGCAAGTCGGCGCAGTAGATGCCGATACAGGAAACAATGCTCGGCTTACCTATCGTATCCTAGGAGACGACAACAGACCTCGTTCAGGGAAATCAAACACGAGAGCACAGGACAGCAGCATTCCTCAGATCTTCGGTATATTCCCGAACAGTGGATGGATCTATCTACGTACGAAACTCGATCGAGAGCTGCATGAACGGTACAACATCACGGTGATCGTCAGTGATAACGGAGTTCCAACACTGACGGCAACGAGCCACGTAATCGTCACCGTACTGGATGCCAACGATAACAGTCCGGTTTTCGCGAAACAGCTGTACGAATTCGAGATCGAAGAAAACATGCGACGAGGTTCGGTTATTGGATTGGTGACGGCGAGTGATGCCGATGCTGGTATCAACGCCGTCGTTCGATACAGTCTAATCCCAAGCAATACCAGCTTTCAGATTAATCCGGTATCAGGTAAGCAATCTGAAAATTGTAATAATGATTCTCAAGGTCACTAATTGGATCTAATTTTATAGGGGAAATCACCACAAGGGATACTCTCGATCGGGAAACAAAATCCAGCTACGACCTCGTGGTGGAAGCACGTGACCAGGGAACGCCCTACCGTAGCTCACGGGTCTCAATAAGGATTAAAATTCTTGACGTCAACGACAATTCCCCGGAAATCGTCGATCCTCAGGAGGACGTCGTTAGTGTACGTGAAGAACAACCCATCGGAACTGAAGTCGTTCGAGTACGGGCCATTGATCGTGATTACGGCTTGAATGCGTCGATTACCTACTCGATTTTGAAAGGGCGAGATTCCGATGGGCATGGAATGTTCTCGATTGATCCACTAACCGGCGTGATTCGGACGAAGGCTTCACTTGATCATGAGGAGAAGACGATCTACCGCCTGGCGGTAGCTGCGACTGATAGTGGTAAACCCCCCAGGCAAACTGTGCGACTGCTGAGGATCGAAGTACTAGATCTTAACGATAATCGACCAACGTTTACGAGCTCCAGTTTGGTGTTTAGGGTGAGTGATTAGATGTTATGATGTAATCAAAGTACTATTACTGAATTTCGACTCTTTTTCACAGCTTCGTGAGGACGTCGGTGTAGGTCACGTCATCGGATCGATCAGTGGTAGTGAGCAGTCGGATTCGGAGAACTTGATCGCGGGTTCAAACGATCTTCACATAACCTACACCCTCACGCCACTGACAAACGACATCACGGAAGGTGCCTTCGACATCGATCGCAACTCCGGAAAGTTAGTAGTAGCACGATCACTCGATCGAGAACAGCAAAACGAGTATCGAATGGAGATTCGTGCGTTGGACACTAGCGCAAGTAACAACCCGCAAAGTTCGGCCGTAACCGTGAAGATCGAAATTGCCGATGTGAACGACAACCCACCAAAATGGCCAAGCGATCCGATCAACGTCTACATCTCGGAGGATAGTACTGTGGGTTCGATTGTGTTTAACTTTACCGCCACGGATGCTGACTCTGGTACGAACGCCGAGCTGAAGTACAACCTTTCCAAATCTTCAGTCTCACAGAAGGAGTTCTTTTCGATCGACTCACTGACCGGTTCACTGACCCTTTTGGCGCCGCTTGATTATGAAGAAACCAAGGAGTTCCTGCTGATCGTTCAAGCTACCGATCAATCCTCCAACGTAACCGAGAGGATGACCACCTCAGCAACAGCCAGGATTATGGTTACCGACGTAAATGACAATTCACCAGCTTTCGTGGTGCCGCAGGCACAGGATTCAACTGTTTACATCAGTGACTCCCTGGAGGTGAATCAGATCGTCTCTCATGTGGTTGCCACCGATCGCGACAGCGGCGAAAATGGACGACTAATTTACAAAATCGTTAGCGGCAATGATGACGAACGATTTACGATCGATGCCGATACCGGCTTTATTCGTGTTGCTAAAGCCTTCAGTAGTAACTTCATCGCTGACCACTTGAAGAACTCCGTTACTGGCCGATACAATTTGGTGATCGCTGCATACGATCAAGGTATGCCACGATCAAAGGAAGCTAAAATTACCATTCAAATTGTGATCCAAAATACCACCAACAACCCCCCGCGGTTTCTGGAATCGGTTTACCATGTAAACATAACCGAAAACGTACCAACGGGAAGCTTCGTGGTTCGCGTTTCCGCCAAATCCTATAACGACAACGGAAATGCTAATCTGACGTACGAAATCCCGAAGGGAACCGGAGAGGATCACTTCACGGTCGATTCGATACGGGGAATTGTTACCACCCGGGGATTGTTTGACCGGGAATCGAAGGATCTCTATACGATTCCGATCTACGTTACGGAACAGAACCGATTCAAGAGTGCTGCTTCGAAAACTTCCAAAGATCTGAGTCAGTTCGATGTGGCAACGTTGGTCGTTCGGATCACCGACGTAAACGATCACGCGCCTGAGTTCTTCCCGGGTTCGTGTTATCCACTGGCGGTGCCGGAAAATAATGAACTGTCGGTGATTCACACCGTGGTGGCCAGCGATGCTGATGAGGGTTTGAATGGGGAAATAACCTACAGTATTTCCGGTAAGTTAATGTAATTATTTTTCGAATGAGACAAACAATCATGGGGCAAAATTTATTTCAGGCGGAAACATTGGCAATAAGTTTAGTATCGACATGAACACGGGAGCTTTAACGGCGCGTCCTCTGGATCGTGAAATCCACGCACGGTACGTGCTGCAGATTACTGCCCAGGATCGAGGATCGCCAACGTCTCACCAAGGGCACTGCAACATCACCATTCGCGTGGAGGATGAAAACGATAACGATCCGAAGTTTGAACTGCAGAAGTACATTGCCACGATCGATGAAGATGCACAAATCGGGACGACGGTGCTGACGGTGAAGGCCGTCGATGCGGATATTGGAATTAATGCGAGGATTGTCTATTCATTGGCCAATGTCACCGAGTGGCTGTTCGATATCGATAGTAAAACCGGTGTTATTACCACTGCTGGGTAAGTTATTGAGACTCAATATTGATAGCTGGAGCTTTGATTGATGAGGTTCTGAAAGAGTCATCCATAAATTCTATAAAAACTATGGAATTTACAAAATTTTTTATGAATCCATAAAATTTATCACGTTGATTTTTCATGTTTAAAATTCTTTTACAAAAAAAATTGAATTTTTTTTAATTTTTATCTTGCACAAAGGAAAATTTCTATTATAGAAAAAAAAACATTTTAAAGGTTTTTAATCTAAGTCTTCCCAATTCAGGAAAACTTTCCATTAAGAGAAAACTTATTATGGAGAAAGCTAAAAAATAACCATTTAAACTTTATTGCTTATTGTCAATACTATGGGCAGTTAAAAGACAATTAATCGTATGCAGGTATCACCATGCTGATCATATGCAAGTGTCCTTCCAAGTAATATATCGAAATCAAATAGCGATAAGCCTTTCGTATTTGGTGCGGAAAAGTCAGTCAGTCATTTGGGTAGTCCCACTCCTGAGAAGATGGACTACCTACAACAATGCTGCAGTCAACGCTTTACTGAACTGTAACTCGATGTACGAGGCTGTACAATGACTTTGAATAATGCTGTCAATTTCTTAACCCATTTCGTATGGCATCACCTGACTTATAAACTTGGATTACAGCCTAACAATTATAATTAACATTTTGAACAATAAAACAATGAGACGGTTAGAGTACAAATCGATCTACAATACGCAAACCAGTTTGTATCTATTGTACATGTACTTACTGAGAAATGAAAGTTTTGAGGTCATTTTTCGAGGTAAAACTTGATTTCTCTCCGCCGGGAATGGGTTAAACTAAAATGTTCGCTCTTCAAAAGCCAGAGAGTATGAATTTTGAAACGAAAGTCATTGAATACTTGGGAATTGAAAACAGATATTAGCATCTTATTTATAGCTGGTGAGCGAAAAAATCATTTCAAGGGAGATTTTTAAAAACTCATGAAAAATAAATCTAAATTCATATTCATTGATGATTTTTATGCTAAACATCGATCTCGGAATAATGCTTGAAGTAATTGTTATGGAAAAATACTGTACTCGGCTGGATTTTATTCTGATTCATTTCCAAAATGTCCTACATGTTTTTTTCTAATGCGAATCCAATTATAATTTATTCGATACCTAACAAATCAAAGTCATTCAAGCAATGATTTACCAACTCTACATCTTGATTCTTATCATCTTCGTACAACTTGTCCCATATCCTTTGAAACTGTTTTAAACTACACTAGTTCTATATTCTATTGAAATATCACAACACTTATTGGGGCAGATAACGATCCACGATCAAAAAAAAAAAAAACTCGAATTACCTTAATTTTTTTAAAACAGTGCTAACATTGAATGGGCATTTGATGATTTGAAGAGTTTAATTCTCAATGTTTGAAACTTTTCAGTCCGCATGTTTCTTACGAATGAACAAAAAAACTTTAAAACTTGCTAAGCAGTTCGAGAGTGTTCAAAATTTCAACTCGAACGTAGTGACAGAAGTAGGATCAGATCATAACTCAAAAATTTCTTTCTGAAGAGGCTGCTCTTGAATAGCTTATTCATGAGGCTGTTATAGTAAAAAAAGAAAGCGCAGTCGTCAGTATAGTGTCACACCGCAGTACTTTTCCGAAGCTTGTCCTAGACATAAAAAAGGCATTAGCTAAAATGCCAAATTTCAGTTTTCCTTTTTACATCACAAAAATGATACGAAGTTACTCGACTGAATGCGTTGTTCAGGTGAATAGTTATTTTATTAATTAAATAAAACCAACTTTGGCCTGTGCGAGTTTTTAGAAGCTATATATATTTATGATGGTTGACACTCCTTTCTTTTCTGGAAGAGAGGAGTTCCATACAAATGAAACACACATTTCAGCACAACTCGAGAATTAATCAAGCAAATAAAAACAAATTTGGCAAGTGGTGGTCTTGGGAGCAAGAAATATTTTCATGATGGTTTGACATCCCTCCTTTTTCTGGAAGGGAGGGCTCTTACACAAATAGAACACAAATGTCTGCAAAACTCGGGAATTGATCAAGCAAATGGAATTTTTCATGTGGAGGTTTTTCGTGGTAAGAAATGTTTCAAATGTGGTTTGACACTCCTTCATACTCTGGAAGGGAGGGGGGTGGTCTCCCACAACATATATTTCAACCAATTTTTCCACAAAACAGTCCAAAATGATCGGGATGATGGACAGGAGCCTAAAATCGATTCCTAACGCCATTTTCAAATTCAAGATGATAGCTTCCGGTTCCTGGGAAACTGTCCAAAATGCTTGACTATCACCCAACATGGGTATTCCCGGAACTAGAATGACGCTCAGGACCCAGAAATCGCCTTCACATAACTTTTTGAAATCCTAGATGACGACTTCCGGTTTCTACGAAACACCTAAAAATGACCAAATACCCCTCAATGAGGCCGCCTAGCAGACTAGTGCTCGGGGTGGCTCGTGCTGTATCAAGAAGTTGTCTCCATTCCACTCGGCTCTGGGCTGTATGACGCCATGCTCCCTTATCCCTTATGCGTCTTATCACTTTCGATCTGATCAAGCCATCGTGCATGATGTGCTCCTCTGTTTCTGGTGCCGGAGGGGTTACTGAAAAAATCGTTTCAAACGGGTTGTCATCCGGCATCCTTGAGACGTATCGGGCCAATGCACAATGGTCCAGAAACCAAATTTGGGAGGAAATTTGGGTCTAGAGCTCTATAGCAATGTTTTAGAGAAAAACTTTCTTCTACAAAGTTGTTACATATGATAATGCGCTTATTGAAAAATTATCAAAAATTAGGGTGACCAAAATTTTCGAAGCAATCAACCATCTAACTTTTTTATCTTTGAAGATAGAAGAAAAACTTGTTCTACAATGTTATAGCTCCGATAATTTTAAGTAACGTTGTAAAAAAAAGTTTTTTTCTATCTTTGAATACAACCGATTTATATTGAAAAAACACATTTTGCGCTATAACTTCTTTATTTCAAGTTTCACCTTTAAACTGCCTTCAAACGACTTTTAAAGCTTTTTAAGAGAAGCAATTTGAAATTCTGAAATCGCCAATATCTCTAAGCACCCAGATTTATGTTTTGGTATTTTTTCTTATAACAAGACGTAATAACCTTTAATTTGACCCAAAAAGATCGAAAATCGATCAACTGGTTCAAAAGTTATGAATTTTTTTAAAATTAAATACATCGAACACAGTCATTTTTTATGGTCACCCTATTTCGAAGTTGGCCACGCAAAGTGCTTCAATTGTGCTCAAAATCGCAGGGATGCATCTATGCTGAAAATAATAAAACCCGTATTGTTTCGTTGGGTTGTTAAGGGGACCAGCTCCGAAATAGGGTGACCATAAAAAACGGCTATATTCGATGTATTTTATTTAAAAAATTCATAACTTTTGAACCAGTTGATCGATTTTCGATCTTTTTGGATCAAATTAAAGGTGATTACGTCTAGTTATAAGAAAAAATACCAAAACATAAATCTGGGTGCTTTTATATGCATAATGTATAAAATTATTGAAATTTTCGTCTTGTTTTTAAATTGAATTTACTCAAATTTAAAAAATAACATATCTCCGAAAGTTCCTCCATTTATAGAGTCAGGTATGCCCTTCAAAATGAGACCAAGAGATATTTTTTATGTTTGCCCCGAATTGAATGACATACAAATGAAAAACGCATGTATTTTGATGAAAAACATCAATAACTTTGAGTAGAATAGAGATATTTACGATATCAGAATTGCAAATTGCTTCTCTTAAAAAGCTTTAAAAGTCGTTTGAAGGCAGTTTAAAGGTGAAACTTGAAATAAAGAAGTTAGAGCGCAAAATGTGTTTTTTCAATATAAATCGGTTGTTTTCAAAGATAGAAAAAAAACTTTTTTTACAAAGTTACTTAAAATTATTGGAGCTATAACATTGTAGAACAAGTTTTTCTTCTATCTTCAAAGATAAAAAAGTTAGATGGTTGATTGCTTCGAAAATTTTGGTCACCCTGATTTTTGATAATTTTTTAATAAGCGCATTATCATATGTAACAACTTTGTAGAAGAAAGTTTTTCTCTGAAACATTGCTATAGAGCTCTAGACCCAAATTTCCTCCTAAATTTAGTTTCTGGACCATTGTGCAATGGCACATCTGCTTAAAGTTAACAGATTGCAATGGGCTGGACAAATGCAAGTGCAAAGTAGCACGATTTCCCGCTTGAATGCGTCTCTAGATCTGCTTGGTGTTGTTGTCAGCGGTCACCAGCGATCCTAAGTACATGAACTCGTCTACCACCTCAAGCTCATCGACGTCTATGATGATAAGGGGTGGGAAGCTAACATTGTTTTCTATGGAGCCTTTGCCCTCCATGTACTTTGTTTTTGACGCATTAATCAGCAGTCCAATACACTTATCTCCCGCTTCTTATCTGTTGTAGACTTCCCCCACCGTTGCAAAGTTCTGTGCTATGATGTCGAATTCATCAGCGAAACCTTCAAGCTGAACTCGCTTCGTGAAAATCGTACCACTCGTGTCGATGCCCGCTCTTCGTAAAACACCTCGGCATGACTCGAAGAGACTCGAGAGTAACCCTGAAACACGCACGTAACACATTATACGATTCATGGTAGACTTGATCGGCCGTGTCAGTTTATCCGGGAAAATATACTCGTTCTCGTGCATGATCTGTCATAGCTGTTCTCGATCAACTGTATCATAGGCTGCCTTGAAGTCGATAAAAATGTGATGCGTGGACACGTTGTACTCAAGACATTTTTGCAAAATCTTTCGGAGTGAGAATATCGTGTCTGTGATTGCGCGGGCTCTCATGAAACCCGCCTGGTACTGTCCCACGAACCTCCTGGTTGAAGGTGTTAGACGCTGGAATAGAACTTGGGAGAGTATTTTAAAGGCAGCGTTGATGAGCGTAAAGCCACGATAGTTGAAGCACTCCACCTTGTCGCCATTCTATGGGCATATGACTCCCTCCATTCACTCTTGCGGCAAGTGTTTTATTACCATATTCGTAGAACTCATCCGGCAGGCCATCTTTGCTGGTGGGTTTGTTATTCTTCAGCCTCCCAATCTCCCGCTGAATTTCGTGGAGGTCGGGGCTGATACCCGGTCATCTACTGCTGGCACTCCCAGGTCCGTTCCAGTTCCGCTTCTGTTCGTTGCATCGCCATACATTCATTCACTATCGTTCGTGATGAGATTACCTTCCACATCCTTGCAAAAGTCGGCTCGCGGCACATAACTTTCACAGGATTGGTTAATCTTTTCGTAGAACTGTCATGTATCATTAGCAGTGAATAGCTCTTTTAGCTCTCTACGGTAATGATCTTCCGGCTAGGGCTTTTTACGTTTCAGGATCGTGGTCATGTCGTTCTATGCCCGTCAATACTTGACCAGGTATTCTCTAGTCCTTACCCACAGAAATTTTACCCAGGTCCGGCTTTTCTCTGTCACCGCTGCCTCGCATTTCCCATCATACCAGTCGTTTCTACCACTCGGTTACTCTGTTGCTAGGGTCGTAGTCGCGGATTCCCTGATGGCCGTGCGGAGCATAATCCAGCCATCTCCTCTACCGTGGGAAGTGCCGCTTTAAGCTGTTGCGCGTAGACTTCGGCAGCTTGCGGGTTCCGTAGCTGCTTGATGTTGACCTGGAGGGGTCGGCTCTATCGTGACTGATAGACAGTCGACAGTTTTGAGCGCATACATACCGCCACTGTTATCAAGTAAGCCAAATCCCATAACATGATATTCTATATTTAGATAACAGAGAACAACAAAATGAATCCAAAAATGCCATGATTTGTTATTCAGATGCCCTGAGGGCTGTTATCTTACTTTATTCGGGAAGATGACCCATGCTAATAATTCCCAAAAATACTCACACATGTGGCTTTTTATGACGAATTTCTTTGCTTTTCTCATAATCCAGCTTTTCTACAGTTTTCATATCAAAAAGTGTGCCATAATGACTAAAATACTAAAAACAACTGCGCAATTGACTGTTGCACTGTCATGAATTTTTTGCTCAACCCTGGAAAGATAGTCTGCGTCAATTTGAATCCTCGCTTCCAGCAATGTTGCGCTCTTTTCGTCTAACATTGCGTCAGTTTTTTCTCGTTTTTCCTTTATCATTAAAGAAATATTAAAACCTAAATTCTAGTTTTTGTTATTTATCGATGTTTTTTCACAGTAATGATCATTCATCGATAATTTATAAAGAAAAAGTTGCATTTTCAGTCACTTAACAGTCGGAAGTCAATTTGACGCATGATCAGGCTTGTAAACGGTCACCATTTTCATTTGATCTCGCTTCCTTAGCGTGCGTCGCAGTCGGCTTTCGCTCGTAAATGTAAAATAACCAAACCATCGCCGCTTAGCTCACAGAAAGAAAAGGATAGTCAAACGACACTCGCGTATCAAAGAGATGCACACTGTCAATCGTTTAGCGACGTTATTTCGGCCTATTTCTGTCTACTTCGTTAATTTATGTTGAGAAATATTATTACAAGATCAATGATTTAAATAATTTCCAGAAAACACGCACTCAACGTGCGTGATTCTCATTTCTAGAAAAAATGTCAAAATACGTTTGAGGAAAATAACGTCGTGATGGCGATACTCATTTGACATGTTTGTTTAGGAATGTATTCAGACAGCGAGCCTTGGTAGCGTCAGAGGAAGAAGAAGACGATTATCGCAGTGAAAAGTGGTTCTACCGTGACCATTTCGAAGCCTGCGCATGATTATCCATTTACGCATATCAAAATAGGATTATCTTTTCAGGGTTAACAGACTTGTAAATAATACAAAAACTGCGGTTTTCCTAACCTTTACACTTTTGGAATTTATAATACTATGAGTATTTCAATTTATTTCACTAACTTTCGTAAACTTTTACCTAAAAAAGATCAAAATTAATATTGGGGCAGAATGCACTAAGTGCTCGCATAAGCTTGCTTGGAAACCTAGGGCACGTTCCATTGCTTTTCGGCTATTCGGCGCCTAGGTCGTTGTCTTGTTCCGATCCATTTTCTTGCCATGTCACCTTACTAGGGTGGCGATAGCTAGTCTTACCTCAACCGCTCCTCTGGAGAACAGACGCCGTTTGGACCGCTTCTCCAGGAGAAGCCTCCTGGAGGCGCTCCGGGTTTGTGGGCTAGAGTCGTTAGGGGAGATTGTATAAAGCCCACTACGCATCCCCCGGCTCTAACTAATTCCTGCTGATTGTTCGGGGGTACTTATTCATTATATTCGCACCTAACCTCCATATCTGGAGGCCGTTTCGCTATCCACAACCTGCGACCCATCCGATTCCTTGCCGCTAGGCTGTGAGAAGTGTGCAGAGCCCCATGAGAAGGAGAGTGTGGGGAAAGGGACTACTTCGGCAGCGGTTAAGTTGAGCAAGAGTAGGAGAGCATACATTGTCATTTTCTTTCTTTTTCTAACAAAAATCTCATTCATGAGACATATGATTACGAATATAACAAGATCTTATCGCTCTGTGTAACAGAGACGAATAACTTCAGATGCCGAGTTGTGCACATTGAGAACCGCGTGTTGTGGTGTACACTAATTAAAAGAAATATATCGTAAAAAGGAAAGCAAAAAGAGTGCACCAACACCGATACTTTGTTATTCGCATACTGACGACGATGTCAACGCAATTTAGGCTTGCTTTATATGTATTCAAAATATAAAATTGCCAACATGTCTTCGCGATTCAGGAAAAGTTTCCATCATAAGAAAAAACAATCACGAAAAAAAGAGAAAAATCACTATTAAAACATAGACCAAAGTCGATATTTAGTGACTGTTAATTTCATGGAAAAGTTTTTCATGGCTCAATAAAAATTTTCTTCCTGATTATGTTCTATGCAACAACTGTTCAAATTGCATGATTCGATAATTCCACAACGCTATATAATATAAAATATATTATAAGTATATTATTGTTGTCTCGTTTTATTATCCAATAAACTCCTTTTTTCATCAAGATAAGCTTCTCAAAAGGGTATGCTTATATATAAGATTTTTGTGTGTTTTTTCACTTCTACGCATGAATACCTTTAAATTTAAAACTATAGCACATTTTATAGGAATACCTATTTTCAAAGTTGGTAGTTACATTCCCGCATTTTCGTGATTAAAGTTTAAAGTGAAGAGAAAATTTCATGGTTTTATATATTTGAAGCTTTGAAGTTGTACATCAAATAATGATAAATTGACTCAAAGCAAGCGAAATATAATCACTTAAGTCTGCATGCCAAATTCCTTTCGCAGCTAATTTTCAGCTTTCTTTTTTCAAATATAGAATTCTGCATCCAGAATATGATTAAAAATTTGTAGCAGAGTTTTTGGGTCACTAGCGAAGAATATTTCAGCTGTCATTTCTCAACAGAATATTAGACAATATTTCGAACATTCACCCATGAAACTTTGCTTTAAATGAAAGTTGTGTACCTATTTTTTTCTAAAATTAAAAGTAAGT
This sequence comes from Wyeomyia smithii, assembly GCF_029784165.1. Lineage (NCBI taxonomy): Eukaryota > Metazoa > Arthropoda > Insecta > Diptera > Culicidae > Wyeomyia > Wyeomyia smithii. Next base: position 26,597,195 of record NC_073696.1, on the reverse strand, counting down.
GTAAAACATTCGAAATTTTTCATAAATCATTGAAAACCATTATGCTGAAACACACACATTTAAATAACTAGAAATTATTTATAATAAAATTGTTTGTAGTCCAATTTTCATCTTCGGAGAAATTCAATTATTCACACAATTATAAGAGGCAAACTTTGGCAGCCTAGTACTATGAATAACACACATACCTGCTTCCTGATTGATCCGCATACTGTATGCGATAAAATTTAGAGAGCCATTGGACTCGAAACACTATTGGAATTATGCCGTTTAAAACTGCCACCACGTGCATCAATCTTTAGCCAAACTGTTAGAAACTTCTTTGCCAGAATAACACATTTATTCTCACTTGATAACATCACTCACTATTTTGTCTTTCTTCGCCTTTTCACCATTACAGTTTCTTGAAAAAATGCTAAAATTATGCTAGCAAACCTTTCATGATAACTCACATCGTTATTTATTTTCACCATATGCCCCCAGCCTACTTTGATTCGCCCGTTCGTTTCTCACGCGGCCCTCTACACTGACAAAAATCCCCAACTAACTCTCATCGTTTGACTCTCTTCCCATCCAAACAGAAACTTCGACCGCGAGCGGCAAAGCGTGTACAACTTTATGGTCGTCGCCACCGACGGGGGCCGCTACAACGCTCGGTTCCAGAGCGTGGCCGTGCAGGTCATCATCGCCGACGTTAACGACAACAAACCGGTCTTCGACAAGTACCCGTTCAAGGAGCAAATCGGTGCACTCATCCAGCCGGGCCAAACACTGCTGCACATCTCGGCAGTTGACGCCGACCAGGGCAGTAACGGCGAGATTGTGTACAGCTTGAATGACAACCCGAACAACGCGAAGTTCCGCATCAATCCGAACACCGGAGCGCTGAGTGCGGTGCAATCGCTGGCCAGTGAAAATGGGCGCCTGCTGCATATTGAAGTGACCGCTAGGGATAAGGGTAATCCACCGCAGGTGGCTACTGGATTGATCGAGCTACGTGTTGGGGATCTGCAGCAGGAACTGCCGGCTTTGCGGTTCCACAACGACTCGTATCGGGTTAATTTGGTGGAGAATACCCCCGTCGGGCAAACGGTTATTCATTTGAATGCTGTCCGAAGTGACGGTCGACGGCAAAAGATCATCTACAGTTTCGGGTCGGGTAATGAGGATGGAACTTTCTCGATTGATGCGGTTACGGGTGAAATCAAAATTAGAAACTCACACAACTTGGATTACGAGCGGTTCAGTCGGTTGAAGTCGGATGGGATTGAACTGGTGGCTGTGGCTAGAACCGATGGAAGTCCACTGCTGTATGGGTACTGTACGATCAAAGTGGAACTGCAGGACGAGAATGATAATTCGCCCCGGTTCACTCAGCAGCAGTACTCGGCCTCGGTTTGGGAAGGTAATAATAAAGGGGCGTTCGTGATTAAGGTTGGTGCATTCGATGCCGATCAAGGCTCGAATGCGCATATCCTGTACCACATAGTCGATGGTAATCACGATAATGCGTTCATTATCGAGCCGGCTTTCAGTGGGATTGTCAAAACGAACATCGTTTTGGATAGGGAAATCCGCGATAAGTACAAGCTGAAGGTGATCGCCACGGATGAAGGAGTACCGCAGATGACGGGGACGGCTACGATCAATGTGAACGTTGTGGATGTGAATGATAACCAACCGACGTTTCCACCGAACAGTGTGATCAGTGTTAGTGAAGGTAATGTTCGGTTGATCTGTTTAGTTCTTATCAAATCAAGTTAAATGATTTTTATAATATTACTTACAGCTACCACCGTCGGAACGGTTCTTACCTCGATCACCGCCAATGACGTGGATACAAACCCACCGCTAACGTACAGCTTCGGAGACAGTCCGGATAATGACGCCAAATCGTACTTCTCCATCGATCGATACAGTGGCAAAGTGATTCTGATCAAACCACTGGACTACGAGGATCGCCACGAATACCAGCTGCGAATCCTGGCGTCCGATTCGGCTCACGTTGCTCGCACCACTTTGACGGTTCGAGTCACTGACGTCAACGATAACGCTCCCGTTTTCCAGCAAATAACCTACCACGCTATGTTGAATGGTAATTTTATCCAACAAAGAGTATCATTCTTATAAAATTGTTAACAACCATTTTCTCCAACAGATGACACCGACTCGGGCGGTCATAGCAGCAACATCGCCATCATCGCAGTAAATGCCACCGACGCTGACAGCGAAAGCAACGCCGCCATCCGGTACGCGATCAGTCCCCCGTCGATGGGCTTCGCAATCGATGAACTCACCGGTTTACTATTCGTCAACATGAGCCAAGTACAGCGGACACACAGCGGAACGTTCTACCTGACCGTGACGGCAACGGACTCCGGCCGACCTACGCTCAGCTCATCCACTACCGTCCGATTGGAGATGAAATCCAAGAGCAAGGCCAATCCGCACTTTATCCAAAACCAGTACCGGCTGACAGTGAATGAAGCAGCCCCAACTGGGACGGTCATCACGAATCTCATTCCGAAAGCGATCGTCGATCAGGTCGAGGTAACCTCCGGGATCGCGTTCGAAATCATCGACGGCAACGAGGAAAGCTTGTTCGAAATATCCTACCCATCGGGTGCACTACTGCTGGTGAAACGTCTCGATCGGGAAACAAACGACTACTACGAACTACGGCTGATCGTAACCGAACCCGGTTCTCGTATGGTTTACAAGGGTATGAACCTAACCTCGGCGATTAGGGTAACCATAACGGTCGAAGACGCTAACGACAACGCACCGGAGTTTCAACCAGGTCCGTACGAAATGTCAATCAGTGAATCGGCCCCAATCAAGTATTCGATCGCACAGATCAGCGCCGTCGATGCGGACATGCCAAACTCACCGAACTCCGAGGTTGTTTATCAGATCATATCCGGCAACGATGGTGGCATGTTTTCGATCGATTTGATCACTGGACTGATGTACATCAACAATAACCTGGACTACGATCGCGGCTCTGTGCAGTACAATCTGGTGATTCGAGCCTGTGATAGCCACGTGCAGCCCAAGTGTAGCGTTCACCCGTTCGTGATCAATCTGACCGATGAGAATGATAACGAGCCTCAGTTCCCGGTGCCCGAGTATCTGGAGTTTGTGGGGGAGAACGAACCGATTGGGATCAGTATCTTTACTGCCCGGGCTACCGATATGGATCGTGGCGTGTATGGGAATGTTAACTATACAATCGATAATGCTTTGACGGGAAGCTATTCGAACATTGACGATGGCTGGAAGTTGTTCAAGGTGGATCCGATTAGTGGAGTGGTGAATTCCAATGCCGTGTTTGACTACGAGGAAAAGCATCGATATTCTTTTACGCTAAGGGCTACGGATTCTGGAGGCAAGTCACGTACGGTGAAAGTGAGAGTTATGATTGAAAGTCGGGATGAATTTAGTCCGCAGTTCACCGAGAGGACGTACAGGTTCCTGCTGAAGACACCGGATGCGGGCTACTTGCCGGTTGGATACGTTGTTGGACACGTAACAGCGACCGATCGCGATCGTGGTCCAGACGGTAGAATAGTGTACCAACTGACGACGCAGCATCCGTACTTTAAGATAAACCGAACGACGGGAGCGATTTTGATTAAGAAAAAGTTGGATAATGCTGCGGCGTCACTGGAGGCTGGACGTGATATAAGCTTGGTTGTTACTGCAAGCTCGGGACGACAAGGTTCTCTAACGAACATGACGGTGGTGGAGATTTCCATTGATTCGCTGGGTTATGCGAAGGACGGAGAAGCGGGTGGTGACTACGGCAAGTCGGAGTCCGTTTCGGCGAGCAATGGTTTGGCGAATTGGGCGTTGGGACTGCTCATCTCCATCCTGCTAGTGGTGATTTGCGCTGCATCGGTGTTTCTGTTTTTGCACATGAGAAACCGTCAGCAGAAGCAGGTGAACAAAAGTGGACTGAGTACGGAGTCGGTTGGTCACTCGAACAATTACGTTGATCCCAGTGCCTTCGATACGATTCCGATTCGAGGTAGCTCAAGCGGTACAAGCGGAGCCGGACAGTTTGCCCCACCAAAGTATGATGAGATTCCTCCCTACGGAGCCAGTTCCAATTCGGGAGCCGCTACAACTTCGGAATTGTCCGGTTCGGAACAGTCCGGATCGAGTGGGAGAGGATCGGCTGAAGATGATGGCGAAGACGAAGAGATTCGGATGATTAACGAGGGAGGTCCAATGCAGCGAGATGGACTACAGTTGGATGGTAGAATGTCCGACGTTTCGGTTCAGAATACTCAAGAGTACTTGGCAAGGTTAGGAATAGTGGATAACGCAACGACCGGAAATGCTTCTAATTCGTCTAGAAGATGTTCAGAAAGCATTGGCCTGGGCAGCTCGAAGGATGCAATGTTGCACCACACGCTACCGATCGATACTCTGCACATGTTCGACGACGAACACCGAGAATCGGACTTGACCAATCTGATCTACGCCAAATTGAACGACGTAACCAACAACAGCGATCGGGCAAGTAGCGTCGATGAGACGGTAACCAACGCCGGCAGTATAGGAGCTGCCGTCGATCACGTCATGATGGGCAACTACAGCGATGTTCCGGTGGTCGGAGGTCAGCAGGGCATCTCAATGAACGGTTCCCTCAGCTCGATTGTACATAGTGAAGAAGAGCTGACGGGTAGCTACAACTGGGACTACCTACTAGACTGGGGACCGCAGTATCAACCATTAGCGCATGTTTTCTCCGAAATCGCACGCCTCAAGGATGACACACTGTCCGTGCATAGCGGCAACAGTGGGACATCCAGTGCTAAGAGTAAAAACTCTCTTCATCACACGGTGAAAAACGTACCCCCACCTCTGCTAACCAACGTCGCCCCTCGTTCCATCAACGTTCCGGTGTTTTCGGCCCGCGGAACCAGCAGCCATCACGGTCAAGCTCCCAACCAGTACCTGCTGCCACGGTCACCTATCAGTCACGATTCGGCAGCCGGTTTCAGCACATCATCCGCCATGTCGCCCAGCTTTTCACCTTCGCTCTCTCCCCTGGCAACCCGGTCGCCATCGATATCTCCGCATGTAGTCTCCACCGGAGTTCCCACATCCCATCATATGGTTTCACTACCACGACCACCTCAGCAGCGAGGCCAGCGGAAGCCCTACTAAACTTTCTTCCTACGCTGATCGAATCAACCAGGCGCCTGATCCGTGGTTGCTAAGCAACATAAACCATCGGTTGTTGATTCGCGCCTGCTGTGATGACGCAAAACAACTGTGACATGCCACACATAGATGTAAATAGTCAGACATTAAAGTGTCCTGTTTTTTGCCCTTCCATTACAAATAACACTGTAAACAATCGTGTACAGGTTTCTCGATTAGATAAATCTTCTACAGTACGAAACGAATAGCGGGTAAGTTTTGAACTATTCACCAGAAAGTGCCTTTTACTTAGAAGAAATGAAATGAAAGTAAACTGTAAATAGGAGATTTTTAACCTACTGTAGAGCCCCAAGTCGTGTTTTTAAATAGGTATTTTACAAGCAAATTTTACACAAGTAAACCAACGAATTTTAACTCGAATCAATTCCTCCTCTCTAGCGAGTAAGCGTGTGTGTAAATAGTTCCAGCTGTTAATACGAGTCTAGAGCATTTTTTTAAAAATAAAACAACAAACAGCAAAACGAATTAAAATATAAGCGTAAGCTCCGAGTGCGCGTGTAAAATAGCCCACAATTGTGTCGAATTTTTTAATTTGTTTTCGAGAAAAAGACTGTGTAAAGATCGTGTAGAAATAGGTTGATTTTTAAGCAGACACGTATTCGAGGATTCGCGTATCCCAAAACTAACCCGAATCCAGTCCAAGCATTTACTTCCTCCCGTAACCGCGGGCCCATGAAGTTTTAGACAAAATTTTCCAACTGTTCAAATGTTTCCAACTGTATTTATATGAATATATTTTTATCTTTGCATAAAGGCCATATGTAAGCAGCGAAAGCGATGAAAGTTTTTAAAATAAAGTATTGCAAAAATTAATGAAAAAAAAAATAGATGGACACTTCTTTCACATTTCTACGAAATCAAAATCCGTGAGCCTTAACGTAACTTTACCAGACTGCTACTTGAGCTACCTACAAACAGGTTATTCAATATCACATTTTACTGACCTAGTCAGTGAATCATCGTCGCTAAAATAGAATCTCTCTAAAGGAGTGGTAGTATGGGTATTATTAGGTGGGCTGAAAGTTCCAGAAATAGAAGATCAAACTAAGAAGGCGTGCGTTCGTCTCTCGAAGATCTAAACTTCTCCGGTGGGTCTAGCGGGAACTTTACCCTCATCGTCCAAGGTCAGCTCATCATCTTCCCGGTAGTGATGCTGCATCTGTTGATGTTGCTGCTGCTGCTGCTGGTGGTGGTGGTACTCCGGTTCGCCCGCATCAGTCAGCTTCAGTTCCCGCTTGGACAGATGCTCAACGATGACGGCACAGTAGCAGTCGCCCAGGAAATTGTTGGTTGTGCGGATGCGGTCACTGTGGGAGGAGCGAAAAAAGTAGGATACATACGATCAATAAACAAATGTCGCAGATTTTTTTTTTCTTTACATTGTTAAGATCAAAAATATTCCAATTGGTATACTACTACGAGATCAACCGATTTCACAGAAAATCATGAAGAAACTCTTTCAATGAAACTCTTTGTTAGTTTGCTCCACGAATGATTTTCATGCGCATGAAGCCATAATTTGGATACCCCTGCTTCTAAATATACCAATACGGTTATTTTATTTTTGAATTGATGCGTTTTAGTCAGGCCTATAAAGGCCTATAACGTCCACAATTTTAGGATTGAAACGACAGAGTGATTGTGCTCCATGGTAATGCTAGGCCTTATGTTGAAAAAAATTTTGAAATGGGATTTTGTATACCACCGATACCGATTTTCATTTGTTCAGGTCCATGGAATATGGTTTAAACTAGTGATGGGAAATATCGCCCAAAACGGACATCGATAACAATCGATCATTGCGGGGGCTTTTATCGATATTATCGATAAGTATCGATAATTTGACAGTTAACGTTTGGGGTAAAAAAAATTTTTTTCAGATGGTGATGAAAAAAACTATTTCAGATGGTAATGAAAAAAAAAACTATGACAGATAATTGAGTTGGATAAATTTATTTCACATGGAAGGTTATCATGTTAGCTGCCTCACAAAAAAATATTACGACCTTGCGTGCAGCCTTCCGGCAGTTAACCGGAACATTCGCCATGGCGGACGAAAACATGCGTGTAGCCATGTTTTTAAGCTCTTTCTTCGTTTTTCTATAAATTTCTCCTCCGTTTTCGCGACAAAATGGTTGGAATAGATCTTGTGCTTCAAGTTTGTCCAGATATTCTCGATGGGAAGCAGGTGGGGAACATTGTGCGGATTCGCCGACTTCGGTACCACATCGATATTTAGCCGCTCCATCTCCTCCAACGATCGCTTCGAGTAGTTGGCCGACGTCAAATCTGGCCAGAACACCGTGTCTTCGCGCTTATGGTATTTCTTGATGTACGACGCAACGTCTGTCAGGCACTTCGTGCTATAAATTTTCCCGTTCACGGCCAGCCTGGAGCGAAAGAAGAGCAACTTTAACATCCCTTTCTCACTGACTGCCAGCCACAGCCGCACCTTCTTGGTGAACTTGGTCTGTGAAATAAACTTTACCTCGGTGCTCACTTCCTTCGTGGGGGAGGTAAAATACGAAGAGCCCTGCTAGTCGTTGCCATCCAGGGTGAGATAGGTCTAGTCGTCCAATACCACTGTCGCGTCGCGATTCGCCGGGAAAATCGACTTGACCATCTTATTCAACCGCTGTCGCTGCGTCATTGCTTGCAGCTCCGAGACCAGTGGACGGAACTGCCGCTTCCTGCATGTATGTCCATGTTCTCCAGATGCTTTTTCACTGTTTTAGAGCATGCACCAACCATTCGGCCAAGTGCACGCAGCGATTTAGCCACTTTTCCCTCGGTCTTCCTCTTCAGCATCCTTTGAAGCTTCTTGTCGCTCTTGGTCGTTGGCCGTCCGGAACCGGGCTTTCTTTCGATGCTCTGATGTTGTAGATGCCAGAACCGGCATACCCGGTGTCCACAAAGTGCCGCACGATGTTCGTTTTTGACGCGGTGGGGTACCGTTTTTTGAACGCGCACACTTCTGAACGGAGTAGCGTCATCACAGTTAGAGTTTGACTGATAGAGCTGTCAATTTTTTTTTTGCTAACTATGATTGATGATGCATGAGTAGTTTCGTTAGTGCGATTGAAGGTAATCCCGTAAAAAATCGGCAATTTTTGTCCATTTTTTTTACCGCAAACGTTATTCGACAAATGCAATTTTACTATATAAATTTGTTAAAAACAGAGACAGAGATGACCCAAACAGAATGGATACGTTTGCGTTGCGTTGACGTCAATGTGACAGTAAATGTATGGGTTAACTGTCAAATTCTGTCAATTTTTAAATGGCCAAAACTTCACGAAAACTGAATCAATTCTGACAAAACAGGTTTCATTTTACTGGAAAACTGTCCTAGTTTCCTAGTATTACTTGAGAACTGGACGTGACCAAGGGTCACTGGAAATGTTTCGGATTTCCGAAGTGTGTGCCAAAGGGTACATTTTTGCAACGCGTAGAACTTTTTCTGAAATTCTGTTTCACTTAGGTTTATATGTTGTCAATAAATCAGAATTTATTTCGGGTTCATTGGTAGCCAAAGATTGAAAATTTGCCAAGGAATCATCGAGGTATGAATTTTTTAAGTATGGGTGTTGATTTTGGTGGTTTTTTCCCTGTTGGGTACTTATTTTCTTTGAGCTTGCAGCACTCTGGCAGAATTCAATCGAACATTGTGGGTGTGTAGGTCTTATTAAACCCAGCAACTTTGCAATCTTCCGTTTGAAAAGTTATCTGGATTAACATTTAAAAAGGTCAGATTATTTTCACGCGGATTTTCTCTAAAAGGTTATTTATGCAGATTTTCAAATTAACATGGTTTTTTACGCGAATTTTTTAATTAAAGCGGTATATCAAGCGGATTTCTGTATTAACATGGTTTTCTCACGAGGCTTGTATCCCCCCTAATCCCCCTAATTCTCTAACAAAAAAAAAATCCCCCGCGTAAGAAAACCTAACTGTATTTGAGCCTTTTTCTTATGAATCAATATATCTTAGTAAACATTATCTGAACTTTCCTTCAAAAATATAAGAAAATGAGTTACAGATCCTACTCTGAAAAACATATAATTTTAAAAACAAAAAATGATTTTAGAAAATATCGGTGATCTCAGATTTTTTTAAATGAAGTATTTTAGATAGACAATTTAGTTACCTAAAATGTTCTATGCGTTGCAAAAATGTACACTTTGACACACACTCTTGAAATCCGAAACATTTTCGGTTAGTCACACCAAGTTCCAAGTAATACTAAAATAATACTGTTTTCCAGTGAGATGAAACCGGTCATCAAAATTGATTCATTTTTCGTAAAGTTCTGGCCATTCAAAATTCGAAAGAATTTTATTTATCTCAATTATTTTGTCTATCCCCTGTATAAACCAGGATACTTTTTTGGCGCAACAATTTCGTTGATTTGGGTTTTTAGTGGAACTAAAAATTGTTTGTTGGGTGACAGATACTTTAAACTTAAACAGTTCCAAGTTAAACTAAACAATTACCAGAGAATTAACAATAGACTGCCGCTAAGCATGTCCATCATATTATAATAGTTGGCAAGCCAAAGAAAATGCATTTTATTACAATTTCGTATCATTGCTTTTTATGAGATGGTGCAAAAGTTTGGATATTTTTTTGAAGTTCTCCAGTACTAAGTTGTCGAATTCATCTGTTCTTAGGAAACTAAAAACTATAAATACCTTTTTAGTTACCATTATTTCTCAGAAACTCAGTGACACCCGGGGCTAAAGGTTCGCCCGCACCACCCCCAACAATGCTAAATCTTGTCGAATAGCAGCACCCAACAAATACCTAGCGGCAAAAGCAACTCCTGGGGTAGGGTAAGTGAGGTCTCCTTCTTTTGGGTCTCCTCCAGTAACCAGCCGCACTGACATGTGCTCACCCTTATCATATCGATAATTATCGTTAACGTCAAAAAATTAACGATAATATCGATGACCAGCATTTATCGATATTATCGATAAGTATCGATAAGTTTCCCATCACTAGTTTAAACAACTTTGAGAATACCAAAAATAATTCTATCCCTATAATTTCTCAATTTTAGGCCTTAATACATAAAGTAGCTTGAAACAAGCTGTACATAGCAAATCGGTAAGTCAATATATAAAATCGTTCATTTTACAAAACTAATGAAAATATGTTTAAAAAAGAAGAAAAAGTTTCTTTGTAGCCGTCTACTATGTACTACAAATAGAGCCGAATTAGAACATAGTGAAAATATTGCACATTTTCCAAAGATATCCATGAAATCGCAAAAGAGGCTTATCAAATAATTGCCGGTGAACTTTAAGGTGGAGAGTAAAAACAAGGTTTCCTGGGGGGCCCCTCAAGTCAAAAGGCCCAGGGCATTTGCCTCCATTTCCCACTCCCCCTTAAATCCGGGCCTGCCCACAAGTTGGGGTAAATTCGAACTTTTCTATATGTCTTCCAAATGTTCTCCGCATTTGTACCAGTTTACGTAGAAAACTCGTTTTTGATTAGATCACACTAGTCGACAAAATGAAATGAAAGTACACTTCAAGGCACTTCATTTAAGTACCAAATCTTCTACAGCGGCGGCGAGAAAACAGAAAAGGAAGTCGTGACCATAGGGAAACATATGAAGCGTGTCATTAGATGGAGGCCGATCAGTGGCCGTATATGTGTGTTGAGAATTAAGAGTAAATTTTTCAACTACAGCCTGATGATGTGTAAGCACCGACCAACAATAAACCCGAGGAAGAGAAGGTGGAATTCCATGAGCTCCTGGAAAATAATGAGTGCCCGACATCAAGGTCGTTATCGGGAATGCCAATGCGCAGGTCGGGCAGGAGAACTTCTTCTGCCCCGTGATCGGTAGAGAGGCCTCCACTCTAATATGAACGATAACGGCCTAAGGCTTATCAATTTCGCTGCAGCCAGAGGTAAGGCTATCTCTAGCACTTATTTTGCACACCGGAATTTACGTAATCACACCTAGATGAACCCGAATGGAGAGGCCTGCTCTCAGATCGACCATGTTCTGATTGATGGTCGGCACTTTTCAGACGTTACAGACGAGAGGTCATTTTGAGGGTTAAACGTTGGCTCGGATCATTATCTCGTGGTATCCAAGATTCGCGGTTGTCCAACGTGTTAAAATCCAGGACGACAAGGAGGATACAGTTGAACATCCAGCGGTTATCAACTGGAGAAGTGGTTACAAAGTACTTGCAGAAGGTTGATGAGCGGATCGATGATCAAGATCGCAAGAGTTCACATGTTAGCCACGGCTGCGACGGCTCGATGCAAGCAGCTTCTACGAAAAGATTAATGGAATCAGGAACCGAAACGTGTCAGCCCCTATCATGTACAACGATAGGGAGGGAAACCTGATTACCGATAAATTTCGAGAATTCAACTTGCAGACTCACCATCTGTTCATAGACTTTACGGCAGCGTACGATACAGTTAAGAGAAATGAGTCATAGTGAATTATGCTCGAACATGGTTTCCCAACAAAACAAGACGGGCTGTCAAACTTACACGCAAATGTTGGATGGTGCGAAACCAGTACAAAATTGTGCGTTTTTAGCGCAATTGTTGATGTATTTTGAAACAAGAACAATGATTGCGTGTTGGGCATAACGCAATCAATGCTCTAGGGTTTTTTCAATGTATTTGGCAGCTCCAAAATACTACACTTAAACAGTGTCAACTGGTATCAAGCAGCATTGCAAAGCGAGTGAGAAGCAAAACCTTTCTCCTCCCCCTGCCTGAGAACGAGACATATGCTACGCTTCTCGAGTCTTTTGCACACACGCTTTTGAGGTACTCTTTCTTCTTCATGCATTCCCCTGAGTAGCAGCAAGCACGCACAGACAGTATAAGTGAGACAAACAACACTGGTATCAAGAAGTGATGGGAAACTTATCGATACTTATCGATAATATCGATAAATGATGGTCATCGATATTATCGTTAATTTTTTGACGTTAGCGATAATTATCGATATTATAAGGGTAAGCAAAAGTCAGTGCGGCTGGTTACTGGAGGAGACTCAAAAGAAGGAGACCTCACCTACCCTACCCCAGGAGTTGCTTCTGCCGCTAGGTATTTGTTGGGTGCTGCTATTCGACAAGATTTAGTATTGTTGGGGGTGGTGCGGGCGAACTTTTAGCCCCGGGTGTCACTGAGTTTCTGAGAAATAATGGTAACTAATAAGGTATTTATAGATTTTAGTTTCCTAAGAACAGATGAATTCGACAACTTAGTACTGGAGAACTTTAAAAAAATATCCAAACTTTTTGCACCATCTCATAAAAAGCAATGATACGAAATTGTAATAAAATACATTTTCTTTGGCTTGCCAACTCTTATAATATGATGGACATGCATAGCGGCAGTCTATTGGCAATTCTCTGGTAATTGTTTAGTTTACCTTGGAACTGTTTAAGTTTAAAGTATCTGTTACCCAACAAACAATTTTAAGTTCCACTAAAAATCCAAATCAACGAAATTGTTGCGCCAAAAAATATCCTGGGGTAGACAAAATAATTGAGATAAAAAAAAATTCTCTCGAATTTTAAATGACCAGAACTTTACCAAATATCTTAAAATAACAATATAGTTCACACTCGAATTTCCCATATATTTACGTGAAGACAGACAGGGAACACCCCCTCTTGTGGTGAAAAAGGTAACTAAATTCATTGCACAGTGGTACAGTAAGGCAATTTAGGCGGACATGAGCTTTTCGTTGCTATTTTGGTTTGCGGTTTAAAGCCATAGTTTTTGTCAAAAGTTGTTTCTTATACATAGTCCTCTATCTATGTGCAAATGAAAATTAGGGTGGTCCTAAAATCAACGAAATAAAAACAAACTAACTTGTTTTTATTTGCATAAATAATTGTAAACATTCTTTGGCAAACTTGTAGATCAACTAATTCTAAGTAACTTTGTAAAAAAACTTTTTTGTAGACATTAAATTTGGTTTCCAAAAACAGTCTTTTCGCTCTATTTTTTCAATTCAAATTTAAAAACAAAATTTTCTTCGGTAACTTGAATCAAAAATACGCCAATTTTGACGAAAAAACATTGTCGATATATTGTACAGATGAAAAGTTTTCACTATTTCTATTTTAAAAATAGGCCCTTTTAAAATACTGATGTCTCGGTTTAGAGCAAATAAAATAATATATATTGGTATCATTTGAAAGAACAAATATTGGATAAATATTGTGAAGAAATACCGAAAGTTGCTTAAAATTAGTTGATCTACAACTGTGCCGATGAATGCATACATTTATTTCTGCAAATAAAAAAGTTAGTTTTTTTATTTAGTCGATTTCAGGACCACCCTAATTTTCATTTGCACATAAAAAAAGACTAAATATAAGAAACAAGTTCTTAGAAAAAAATTTTACTCTAACACCAGCAAATCGCATCGAAAAACTCATGTCCGCCTACATTGCCTCACTGTTCCACTGTGCATTGTTGTTGAATTTCTGTGAGCGTGTGACCGACAATTTCACACACAAAACTGAATTTACTCAATTTTAGATTTAGTTGACTCAATGTCATACTTTCACAGAAAAAACCTCAAATCATGTGAAAAAAAATACTTGTTGCAGATTTCGCACGTATATTGTTTGTTTATAAAAAATATGTTGCAGATTTCGTGCGTATATTGTTTGTATGTAAAACTAACGCCATTTCGGGAGTTGAATATTGATAATAAAATAGATGTAGCTTATCGAGGCACGAAGAAGAAATATTCGAATAATCAGGCCACGTCGTGTGAATGGTAAACTAATCCCAAGTTGCTATATACGTGGTTTCCTGTGTAACTTCACGAGCTCAGATCCATCATGGGAAGCAACTACGAAATGTGCGGCAGTCAAGGTCAAGCTCAATAATCAGGACACGAAGTGTACAATTAAATGAATGTTTCAATTACCTCGTAAAAAAGATAAAAGGAGAAACCGCACAATGGTTGTCAATTGTCGTATATGGTTGTTGTGCAACTTTTAGCTTAGATAACACTTGAATGTTCTATCAATTTAACAATTTAAGTATGGATACATGTAATGTTGTAATTGGTTTAAAAACTTTATTTTATTATATATAAAAGATATTTAACAAAACAAACATAATTAGTGATAACAACTGTTATGCAAAAACTATTATTTGATGTTTAATTTTCTTCGTTTTGAAAGTATTTTTTTGTTTTTTTCATCCCTCCGAATTTTTTGCTCTCGAGTTCTAATCTTCGTATTCATCACTTGCAGCTTTGCTTTAACCAGCATATTTATGTATTTACTAGCTGACCCGGCAAACTTCGTCTCGCCTGTTTTTGTGTTTAATTTAATAATTTTCAACATTCCAAATTCATTGATTTCTTGCGATTTGTTTATATCGTTTAAAATTATTGGTTTTATCGGAATGACAACATACTCGACTTTTGCCTTTAGTACATGACCTCTATTCCGGAAACACTCATATTGGGTGGTATTCAGTTATTTTCGTTGTTTTCCAGAAACTGAAAGTGGTCATCTTCGAATTCAAAATGGTGTCCAGGGTCAATGCTTGGCTTCTTTACATCATTCTTTACATTTCGATTACGGACATATCCATATCACAGAGAACAGACATTCATCTTCTTTTCAAAAGATGTGTAAAAACCTGCAACCGTCATTTACCACTAAGTGGTAATGCTCCCGCTATGTGGCGCCTTTGTCACTTACAAACCAAGCACTGATATCGATAAAATATCGATACAGCAATATTTATGCAGTGCAACGGGTGATTCTCATATTGGATGGTATTTGGTCAATTCAGGCTTTTTTTCAGAAACCGTAAGTCGCCATCTTGGATTTTAAAATGGCATTTGGAGACAATTTCTGGCCTCTGAGCGTCACTCTGGTTAAAGAAACACCCATATTTGGTGGTATTTGGTCATTTTCGGCAGTTTTCCAGTCACCGGTAGTCGCCATTTTTCAACTCAAAATGTTGTCGGAGGTCGACAAACGTACAAACCGTGGAACACCACCCATGGATTGCCTCATACATAGGCGAACTTTATTATTGTGGCGCCAGCACTAAATTAAATTTCGGAAGTCGGACTTCCGACTTCCGAACTTTCTTCCGACTTTACAAACACATAGAGCAACTGCGTGTTCACACAACATAAACTGCGGGAATGATTTCAATGTATTTGTTTTTGTAAGTCGGACTGACAGCGCAGTGGCGGCTGAGATGGTTGCAGTGTTGCGAGAACAACAAAAATAAGCGTCTTAAGTGTGCCTGACTGCCAGTTTATCAGCGACGTTTTGATAAGTTTTATTTAAATGCACAATATTATAAAATATTCGGCCGAATCCATTTCACAATAATATGTGCATTTTTTTCAGTGTACCCATTAGGGTAATATTATTGTCAAAAGTTACTCTTTTCGCATGTCGTGTAGAACAAAATCAGAAGTGGCGCACCTAGCGGTCGAAAAGGTGACTAACGCTTCTGTCATTTTCAATTTGTCTTCATAATTTCACGTAAGTGAACTATATTGGTATTTAAGATATTTGACTTTACGAAAAATGAATCAATTTTTATAACCGGTTTCATTTCACTAGAAAACAGTATTATATTAGTATTACTTGGGAACTTGGTGTGACCAGAGTCTATGTGTATATAGAGTCGCGCGAAGAGAAAATCTATCGTTTCGGCAACACAGTTTCTATGCCGTTTGTTGCCAAAAACTATACAGTTCTGTTTTTCACCATGCATAAGCGAATATCATTTTTTGAAATTCTTCACAAGGTACACAGTTTTGAAAGATTACACCGGTAATGTTTTGTTAAATTTGAGTGAACCAGTGTACAGGTTTAATGTTGGATTGAAATGTGTAAGTGAAACTTCGGAAAAACACATATTCTTTATTACGCTCAATTACAACACTTTTCATCCACTCCTAACATTATCACCTTGTTTATTTACATCGCTCGATTGGTACCCTCGTTTGACACTGATTTGGTTTCTTTGGTTTCATCTTTGCGGGACTCTTATTATAAACATAGACTCTGGGTGTGACCAACCTACACCGAAAATGTTTCGGATTTCAAGAGTGTGTGTCAAAGAGTACAGTTTTGCAACGCATAGAACGTTTTAAAATCTGAGATCACCGATATTTTCTAAAATCATTTTTTGTTTTTAAAATTATATTTTTTTCAGAGTAGGATCTTTAACTCAATTTTTTATGTTTTTGAAGGAAAGTTCAGATAATTTTTAACTAAAATATATTGATTAATTGACTAACTAAAATATATTGATTAATTGAAAAGGTTCAAATACAGTTGGGTTTTCTTACGCGGGGGATACATGCCTCATGAAAAAACCATGTTAATTCAGAAATCCGCTTGATAAACTGCTTTAATTCAAAAATTCGCGTAAAAAACCACGTTAATTTGAAAATCTGCATAAATAACCTTTTAGAGAAAATCCGCGTGAAAATAATCTGACCTTTTTAAATGTTAATCCAGATAAATTTTCAAACGCAAGTTTGCAAAGTTGCTTAGTTTAACAAGACCTACACACCCACAATGTTCGATTGAATTCTGCTAGAGTACTGCAAGCTCGAAAAAATTAGTACCCAAGAGGGAAAAAACCGCCAAAATCAACACCCATACTTGATAAATACCTCGGTGATTCCTTGGCGAATTTCAATCTTTGGCTACCAATGAACCCGAAATAAATTCTGATTTATTGACAACATATAAACCTAAGTGAAACAGAATGTCAGAAAAAGTTCTACGCGTTGCAAAAATGTACACTCAGTGTTGTTAGTCTCGCTCGTAAGCGGCATGCAACACCTCATGTGAGGTTCTCGGTGATGCCGCTTTCACACAGTAGAGAATTCTCTATTCAAGCTATTTCTCGTTCTTTCTTGCTCGCATTTACTCCCGAGATCATATGCACACACTCCCGTCTACTCTCCTCATGTGTACTCGTGTGTACCTATTGCCCAACTCGCGAGAACTGCTAGCCGAAGACAATTGTTTCAAGATGCTTTGCGTTGGTTGCATAGGGAAAAAAAATGATAGGGTATCGGACTACTTCGGCAGCGGTTCGCTTCGGCTGGTTTTGCATTAGACTGCTGTAAAAAACTTACCGAAGCAGTCCGATACCCTACACGTTACCCCACTGTCGGTGCATGAGGCTAAACCGGGAAGAAAGCATTTTCGTTTTCGAGCACAGTTTTTCAAGCACTCCTAGTCGAGCAATTTTAGTCGAGTACTCCTACTCACGTACTCTTTTACGGTAGCTGAGTAGCAACACGAAAGAGTTTGTTCGTGTCGGTGCGTGCTTGCTGCTACTCAAGGGAATGCATGAAGAAGAAAGAGTATCTCCAAAGCGTGTGTACAAAAGACTCGAGAAGCGTAACATATGTTTCGTTCTCAAGCAGAAAGGAGAAGAAAGGTTTTACTTCTCGCTCGATTTGCAACGCTCTGTACACTTTGACGCACACTCCGGAAATCCGAAAAATTTCCAATGACCCTTGGTCACGTCCAGTTCTCAAGTAATACTAGGAAACTAGGACAGTTTTCCAGTAAAATGAAACCTGTTTTGTCATAATTGATTCATTTTTCGTGAAGTTTTGGCCATTTAAAAATTGACAGAATTTTGCCTGCTTCAATTATTTCCCTAATTATACAACCTTCAAAATGAACTTCGGTTTGAAACTACTCCGTAGAAAGCACTCCCGGCGTAAAACCCGAAGACTTTCCAAAACAAACTGTTTAACTCGTCCGGTTGTTTGAATTTTCATTCGCAGTATCGTAAAATTTGTCATTCAAGGCCTTAACACAATGGATACGTTGCGGCTGCGTTTGCGGCAATTTGACAGTTAGCCCATACATTTACTGTCACATTGACGTCAACGCAACGCAAACGTATCCATTCTGTTTGGGCCATCTCTGTCTCTGTTTTTAACAAATTTATATAGCAAAATTGCATTTGTCGAATAACGTTTGCAGTAAAAAAATGGACAAAAATTGCCGATTTTTCATGGGTTTACCTTTAATCGCACTGACGAAACTACTCATGCATCATCAATCATAGTAACCCATGAGTTAGCAAAAAAAATTTGACAGCTCTATCAGTCAAACTCTAACTGTGATGGCGAAAAAAGTCAAGCTACTCCGTTCAAAAGTGTGCGCGTTCAAAGAACGGTACCCCGCCGCGTCAAAAACGGACATCGTGCGGCACTTTGTGGACGCCGGGTATGCCGGTTCTGGCATCTACAACATCTTGACACTATTGGACAACGATCAGAGCATCGAAAGAAAGCCCGGTTCCGGACGACCAACGACCCTGCGCGACAAGAAGCTTCAAAGGGTGCTGAAGAGGAAGACCGAGGGAAAAGTGGCTCGCACTTGGCCGAGAGGTTGGTGTATGCTCTTAAACAGTGAAAAAGCATCTAGAGAACATGGACATACATGCAGGAAGCGGCAGTCCCGTGCACTGGTCTCGGAGCTGCAGGCAATGACGCAGCGACAGCGGTTGAATAAGATGGTAAAGTCGATTTTCCCGGCGAATCGCGACGCGGCAGTGGTATTGGACGACTAGACCTATCTCACCCTGGATGGCAACTACTAGCAGGGCTCTTCGTATTTTACCTCCCCCACGAAGGAAGTAAGCACCGAGGTAAAGTTTTTTTCACAGACCAAGTTCCCAAAGAAGGTGCGGCTGTGGCTGACAATCAGCGAGAAAGGGATGTTAAAGTTGCTCTTCTTTCGCTCCAGGCTGGCCGTGAACGGGGAAATTTATAGTACGAAGTGCCTGACAGAAGCTGCGATGTTCATCAAGAAACACCATAAGCGCGAAGACACGGTGTTCTGGCCAGATTTGACGTCGGCGATCGTTGGAGGAGATGGAGCGGCTGAATATCGATGTGGTACCGAAGTAGGCGAATCCGCCCAATGTCCCTCACCTGCTTCCCATCGAGAATTTCTGGACAAACTTGAAGCGCAAGACCTATTCCAACAATTTTGTCGCGAAAACGGAGGATGAATTAATAAAAAAACGAAGAATGAGCTTAAAAACATGGCTACACGCATGGTTTCGTCCGCCATGGCGAATGTTCCGGCTCACTGCCGGAAGGCTGCACACAAGGACGTAATATTTTTTTGTGAGGAGACTAACATGATGACCTTCCATGGGAAATTTATCCAACTCAATTATCTGGCATAGTTTTTTTCATCACCATCTGAAATAGTTTTTTTTTCATCGCCATCTGAAAAATTTTTTTTTACCGCAAACGTTAGCTGTCAAATTATCGATACTTATCGATAATATCGATAAAAACCCCGAAACTATCGATTGTTATCGATGTCCGTTTTGGGCGATATTTCCCATCACTAGTATCAAGTATGTACAGCACGGGTGTCTCGCCCATTTCGTAAAGCGACGAGACATCGCCTTGCGCGTCGCAATCCGAACCGAAAGGGAAGCGAAAGAGTAACCTGCAAATTGTATGTGACTAGGGACCCTATAGGATAGAGAGAAGACATAGAACTCACCGTTAAGGCAGCTGTCAACATCAAAACGGATAACGGCTATGCAAAATTATACAGCTCCCCGTTTTGATGTTGACAGTTGCCTTACCAGTGAGTGTCTCGGCGTCTCTCTGGTTTATAGGCTGACTATATGTGACGTGTCTAGCCTCGTCGTACGTACATTGAAATTCCACGAGCGAGAGAGAAATTTCTCTCGTCGCTTGAGAAAAAATCGTGTGCACAGGATGACAAATAATAATCGCAATTTACAAGTGTTGCCATAAAAAATCAACAACGCTTTTGTGGCATTGAGAGTTTTCGGTGAAGCTAGCGTTGATTACAAAATGTTGTGAACACTTTGTTTCATTATTTTTTGCAAATCATGGTGCGCCGATAATTCTTGATTGTTCCGGAAAGTTTCATGTTTGAGAACTTAACATTCGTACACATTATTATCATTTTTCGGATGGCAGCACCGTACAGTCGTCCACATAGATACTGAAAAAATTGTTTCACCTTACAGCAGTCATGTCTTGACCTTGTCGTCATCTGATTTTGACGATAAGTATATATCATATTAACAGTGTATAGATTAGTTCGACTTTTCCTCATGCGCAGCGACAATCATGTCCGATGAATTTTGCAAGAGTCAGGTATCTTGTTCTAGTCATCTTTGGCTCCAAAATACAGACGAAAATGTGGCATCACTGGTTACAGGAATAACGTATTTGAAATCTGTTTATTGTAATATCAAGAGTGTAAGCGATTCTCAATGATACAATAGTAACAAAATTAACATGATTCTTCCCCTTTTGCGGGGAAAGGGTAACATCCATAGACAGGACTGATCAAAAATTAAAAATCTTGCTTAAGATCCGAGACAGTTTGTGGACAAACTCTAATAATTTTAATAGTTGGCTTTGAAAACATGGCGTCGAAAAAATAATTGAAAATTTTTGATATCTCAAAAATTCAAACTGGCCCCTTTAAGGTGGAAAAAGTCCAAACTTGGGAAAATTTGTTTTTGCAAAATACATCAAAAAATCACATATTGAAGCCAAGGTAGAAAAGAAGTAATTTTTTTTTTGGTATCATCTAAACGGTTTGTTTGATCGGTACAGCAGTGTCTTCATCAAAGTTGTAGATGACAATTTGTCCTTCCAAAAAAAAATATACTGTGAAAATTTTGAAAAAAAAAGTTTTTTTGTTGATTTTGTTCTATTTTATTTTGTAATGTGTCATTTCTCACAGTCCATTTGCCTATTATTAGTTAGCTTACAGTATGTAATTTCCGTAGAAAAAGGTTCAGAATGAAAATTTTGAATTTTCTGAGATATTTAATTCCTAATTATGTTTTTGTATTTTTTTTATTTTTTTGTCTCTCGGTTTATATTTATTATTGTCTACAAATTTGCTGAAGACATTATACGAATCAAACAAACAATTCGGGCTTTAAAATTGTTTGCTTTTTTATGAGAATTTTAACCTTTTTGTTTCTTTCTTCTTCATGATCACATAGCTATCAGTTTTTATTCCAAAAAATTACAAATGAGGGTTTGAGATGTCAAATTTTTTTTATTTTTTTGTTGGAAAAAAGGTTTTTTCATAGTGTATATTTTTTCGGAAAGACTAAATCTTTATTTACAACTTTGATAAAGACGTCACATCGATCAAACAAACCATTCTGGCTCCATCTTCTTGGGAAAACTAGTCGTGATTCAAAAAATATTACTCAGCCAAATCAAAATTGACAATAAAAAAAATATTTGGATTGGGACATTTTTATGGAATTGCTGTGCTGGCAATAATTACATCGACTTTTTGATATCGGACCATCTAAAACTCACCTCTCGCGAGTAAGATTAACCGTTTAAAAAACTTCGTTTGTTTTAGATGCAGAATGAGCACACTTCCGAGCAGTTTCTTCCTCTCGCAAAACAGTCTTCTTTTCTTGATACAAAATCGCGAACAAAATGCATCCTCCTTGTACTTGGAAGCTCTTGCAGCTTCACCTTAAACAAATCATTCTGTAACATTGATTTAAAATTTAGTAGGAGTAGTTCCACAAAAAATGTCCCAGTTTAAATTTTTTTTTTAAATTTTCATTTTTTATTTGACTGGAACTTTGTATTAACGTTTCTATAGGCAAAAGAGGCCATTTTGTGCTCTCTGTTTAATTTTTTGGAACACGACTCAGTTTTGAGAACCTATTTAATTTATCCATGATCGGACCGATTTCATTGTTTTGGTAATCTTTTGTACACAGTGAAAAATCTGAATATTACACGTCAGGTAGAATATTTTCTCATTTGAATTTCAGTTATTTCTGACATGAACCACGTCTTCGTTTGAAAATTAAGTGCAATATCATTTAAATTTCAGTTACTTCTGACGTAAACCACGGCTTGTTTGAAAATGATGTGCAATATTATTTAAATTTGCGTGGAATTTTATGGAATGTTCTATCATGAACGATGGAGGCAATTCTTCACATGCGATTCGATATAAAGTTTTTTTGCTGTGTAGTTTTTATAAAAAAAAATAATAACCCGATCAGTCAAAGATATCAGGATTGTAACAAATCTTGATATTTTGTTACGAACTTTTTGTATCAACTTGTGTTCTAAACTTGGTCTCGTTAATAGTTAAAATATCGAAATTCCTATCAAAATTACTTACTGATTATTACAAAATATAGCAAGTTTCGTAAGGTTTTTGGCAGAAAAAGATCAGAATTTGTTAGAATATACGATATTTTGTTAATTAAATAACAAATTTTGTTATAAATATGCTTTCAAAAAACACTCTTTTCAACATTCAAGTGTATGATAACAGAATTTGATATAATTCTGTACTTTTTATCGTTCTGGCATATCAAGAATATTACAGGCTTTGTTATTTCTATCAAGTTCAGATATATTTGTGATAGCCGTTTGTTATAATCGTTTTATCGGGAAATGGGATTTTTAGATATTTGATTTTTAATTTAAAAACAATAATTGATTAAAGTAATTTTTTTAGAGTGTATATTTTTTCGGAAAGACGAAATTGTGATCTACAAATGTGCCGAAGACATCATACCGGTCAAACAAACCGTTTCGACCCTAAAAATATTTGTAATCATCAATACATTCCTAAAATAGCATTTTCTAAAAACTTCTCAATAATAAGTCGTGTTCCAAAAAATTAAACAAATAGTTCAAAATGGCATCTTTTACCTATAGAAACATCCATGTAAAGTTTCAGCCAAATAAAAAATGATCGATTAATTTGGTTGCCCGTTTTTTTTTTTTGTAAAATTGCTCGTAGGTGAGCACATGAAATATTGTGACTTGCTATACACGATAATGTGCGGTATCCTAGCAACGCAGTCGTTTAAATGTGATGGGTATAATCGCAAATTGCTGGCAATACCATAATGCCCAAATAACCTGGATTGCCAGAAAGTGCCTTTTGATAAAATAGATTCATTGGAAAAATATGATAATTTTGACTTAGGACCAATGTTAAAAGCAAACTACACAATATGCAACATTAAACGCTCAATAAAATTGTACATCATCAACAACTTTCCATTAACTTTTGAGGATATCTCAAATCCATCGCTATTTTTATTACAAGTTACTTAATAATAAATTGTTTAATTCTTATATAAATTTTAATAGTCCCGCCCTCTTTTTGGACATTACTCTCAATATCATACGTCAAATAAATCAATGTTGCATACTCACACGAACCAATCCACGGCGAACAGCAGCGTGACGTTATGCATCGGAGCATCGATCGCGGTCAGAACCACCAGCAGCAGAACCAGCGCAGCACTTGGAATGCTAGCCGAGCTCATGGAAGCGGCCGTCGAAGTCAGTACCACCGTCAGAATTTGGCCCACATTCAACTGCATGCTGCTCATCTGCGCAATGAAGATCGACGAGATCGAAATAAACAGAGCCGTTCCGTCCATATTAATATTGGCCCCAATGGGTAGCACAAAGCGGGTTATCCGGCTATCGACACGCAGTTTTTCATTCATGCACCGGAACGTCAACGGCAGCGCAGCCGCAGTAGAAGCCGTCGCGAATGCCGTCAACATCGGTTGAATTAGTGCCAAGTAGAATTTGAACGGGTTTCTTCTCAAAAAGAAGAAATAAATCGCCTGAATGATGACCCATTGGTAGAGCAGGACACCGAAAAGCACCGTAAAGATGAACCAAGCCAGCTGAGTCATCACCAAACTAATATCATTAACGGCCAATATTTTTCCCGCAATCACGCTACCGATTCCAACCGGAGTCAACCACATCACACCGGTCACCATCTTCATGATCACCTCAAATATGGCGGAGAAGAACTGTATCACAACGTAACCCTTACTGCCGATAGTTCCCAACAGTGTACCGAAGACCAAACAGAAAAACACTATTCCTAGCGTGTTTGTTCCGGGACGGTATTCCACGATCCGTATCAGCTCCTCCTCATCGTCCCAGGAGAAGGTGTTCTGGGTGCTGGTCGGTTTCGCCTGTTGAGGGTGGTGAGTGTTTGCCACCGGTAGAATACTACCATTGGTGGCACTTTCCTTCGGTACATACACAGTGTGGGCCTGCTGGAGAGCCGCTTGAAAAATGTTGTCCGGAAATATGTTCCTGAAAAAACGCAATGACGTTAGAAAATGGTAGAATGCTTTGAACAGTTACAGTACCTTCCCAGATCTAAAATACTATCCATCAGTGTGACCGTTTTACCACCGGCAACCGAGTACTCGGCCATGGCCTCGTGCATCCGTGGATCGCCCGGGTGGATTAGCAGCACCAGACAAGTACCGAGCAAAGCGTTCAACAGCGAGGTTAGTGCAAAGTAAGCAAAAGTCCGCAGTGCGATCTTTCCGTTCAGTTTGGCATTCAGGCTGGAAGAACCACTGATCAGACTGGCGATGACCAGCGGCAGGATCATCAGCTTCAGCACACGCATGAACAGCTCGCCCGGATAAGCGATCAGCATGATAGTGTCCGCCGATAGGCCCAGGGGGCGTAGCGTGAATCCTGGAATTCAAATATATCAATGTAATAAATCGTTTCGATTCATGGAGAGAAACTTACCCAACACCACCCCCAGAATAACGCCACTCAGCGTCACCAGAATCAGCTTGTTTTCCGACACAAACTCGCACCAAATTGATTCCGGTTTCACAACCGGCGTTTGGCGCTGGCTTTCACTTCGCAGGAACTGCTGCTCACTTTGTGCCATCCCATTGATCGAGCACGACTCTGAATAGTAGTTGAACTGTTGTGAAAGGAGAGAAGAAAATAACCATTAGAATGGCGCACCAAGTCGTAAGTTGGCATAAACTGAACAACCAGCTCCGATAAGAGCGCAATATCGTCACAGCGATTGAAGGTGCGGGGTGTTTGCAAACAACAATTGAATTAGCTCTAGTACAATAGAGCAGAATAGAAGCGTGGTCAGTTACACAATTGTCGTCAATCAGGCTAAATAGGGACCGGCAATGATACCACCGTAGAGCGCGTCGATCCTCTTGATTGGATTGACTGGAGTGGTTGTTTAACTATGAGGCATCATCTTCCACTCATGACACTCACTCATGAGGACAGCAAAGAGTGGAACATGAATGAGGTCAAGGTTGGTGGACTGACCGATAAAATTTACTGGTGAATCATGTGTCATCATCTTAAGCCAGAATAACCGCAATGAATAGTGACCTTTTGCTCCAAGCGACAAGAGCTAATATGCATTCATAGTGAAGTATAATTTTTGAGAATTGAGCTTGAGTCTCAAAGATTGATTCGAAATTGTCAAAAATGGGAAGAAAGTAAAAAATGTTAAGAATGCCAGAGATGTCAAAAATATAAAAAAAATGGAAAGGGTAAAAAGTTCAATATTTCAAAATAAACGTATCCAATATTAGTTGAAAACATTTTCTGTAGGTGAAAAAATACTCATTCTAATTTCTTCTAGCTTTAGCACCATTTGCCATCAATTTAAGCTTACATTCAACAAAATTTTTGGCCAAATTTAACTTAAAAGTTATTGTACTTTTTTTCATTATCACGAGAAGCTTCTAAATAAAAAACAACAAGAAATTAGAATGAAATAAATTGCCAAACTAGAGTGGTAAATTAAGAAAACATGATCTGTAAACAAACCTTAATTACCGTACAAAAGATTTTTAAAACCATTGCACACTGGGAAAAAAGGTTCCGTTTTCCCATTAACTAATCGCCGCTTGGCTGGCAGCCTTAATTATAGCATTTCACCCTGACGGAATTAAATCATCTCCTTCACACACATTGAACTGTCCGTAAGCGAATTTTATGGAGAATTACCAAAATGGTTGCTGTCACATTCACCCTTGAAGAAATTCCTATCCTCTGCACTCATAGAGTAAACAAATTGAAGGTGGCAGCACCGTAACTCCGTCAGAGCGAATAAATCGATTTGTGATGAGTTTATCCTGTGTATGGCACGGAAAAGGATCTATATTTCTTAAATGATATGCAAAAATCGGGTGAAAAGAGGCAAAATATACTTAATCACTAGTCATTTGTTGACTAATTTTACATAAGAAATGCTATACTTAAAGCTGCTAGCCCATTGGCGATTATTTAGTTGGAAATTCGGAACCCCAATTTCCACTTATTAACGCTGCAGGGTTAACAACCTTAAATATTGCTTTTTTTAGGTGAAATTGGTCAGCAAATGGACTGGTGAAAACACGCAAATATAGGGTGAAAATATAGAACCTCTTCCGTGCTCTGCAAGTCTGCACAGGATAAAATCATCATCATTTGTGATGTTGACCAATTTTAAATAAAAATGCTATCTTCCAGTTGCCCTGCAGCGAATAGTTAGTTGGAATATGGGTTCCGTTTTTCTCAGTGTACATTGTTTTATCATGCTTAGAATAACTCGTGAGAGCAAAAAACGTATTTTATTGAGGTCAGACTGTCGAAAAAAAGAAAAGGTAAATTTTGCTTTTTGTCTAAGGATTATCGAAACATTTAGGAAACACTTAAATGAAAAATATCAGAGATCAAAATTGAAGATGGTCAGATAACGGGAACCCAAATTCAACTAAAATACGCTTCTGAAGGCTAGAAAAACTCCTGATGTAAAAGCAAAAAATCCAGAACATAAAATCAGTGGAAATCACTTTTAAAAATTCGGTAAAATAAAAAATATTAGCTTGATTGATGATCTAATAAATTAAAGAAAGAATCATACGTCGACGTTTACTATAATATACTTCATTAAAGCTGCAAAAAATGTCTTTTAAAAACAGCTACCTGGTTTGCCATGGTTCGTTAATGTTTTCATTGGAAATGGCTTTATCAAAAACTGTACTGACATCACACTTTCCGAGCGAAAATAATCAGATTTTCGATGAACGGGTAGGATAATAGTGTCTTTAAGGGATAAGCAATAAGTTTTACTAGAAAAACACTTAAAACATTGAAAAAAATAGTGGCCCAAATAAGGGAGGAAATAATACTGTTTTCCTTATTTCCTTCATTTCGAACAAGAGTTATCATCGAAATAACGCCGCGAATCATAGTTACCATAGTTACCATAAATTTGTTATGGTCGTGTTATTGTATAAAATTGCTGCTAAATGGGAAAAACGCCGGAAATTGGTAAAAAATATACTGAAGCAGCTGTTACTGAGTATCTGCAAGCAATAAAAAGTGATGTTTCGAATAGAGAAGCTTGCAGGCGCTCCAATGTTCCACGATCCACCGTAATGTTCCGTGCAAGCAGCAAGTGGTCAGGAAAACCACGAAAAGGTAAACAAACTGCATTGACTGCCGCGGAAGAGGATTCAATCGTTGGCTGGATAACTCGGATGGCACGTAAAGGATTCCATATTACGAAAAAACGGGTGCAGTCCACAGTTGATCCAGATCCAGAACTCTCAGTGCGTAAGCCAGAGTTAGTTTCATCAGCGGCAGCTACGGTTAAAGAGATGTATTGTTTAGACCTGGCCCATATTAGGAAATTGTTGTGGTCCAAATAAGGAAACGGTGGCCCATTAAAGGAAACTGAAACGATGATTTATTTCTTTTATTATAAGAAAATAGAGGTATTATCTAGTTGTTTCTCATGCCGAAAAGATGATAAACATGTTACTTCATGTTCATACATAATAAAATAATTAATTAAGTTTAGATAGTTACACTTTTTTTGCAAAATTTGCAGCTACGCTTCTAAGGCTTAGGTCATAGAATGAAGGAATGTGGAAAAGCGACGGATATTGCGCTCGTGACTCGTGAGAGCGTAGGAAGATACCGGGAGGCTAGAGCTGCTGAAAAAAGACTCCATCACCGGAAGAAACGACAGCATTGGGAGCGGATTCTTACGGAGGCGGAAGGTTGCTTCTCTAGGCACGATGCGAGAAGCTTCTACAAGAAGATAAATGGAATCAGTAACCGAAACGTGTCAGCCCCTGTCATGTGCAATGATAGGGAGGGGAACCAGATTACCGATAGAACGGAAGTGACCAGGCGTTGGAAGGAACACTTTAGTGTACTGTAGAATGGTGAAGAAAACAGTGTAGTCGAAAGGAGCAGGATGGTGATCGAGGATGATGGCAAAGCTGTGGACCCACCATCCATGAACGAGATTAAGAAAGCAGTGGAAGAGCTGAAGAACTGCAAGGCAGCTGGTAGAAACGGCATTCTAGCCGAACTTTTTAAAGTCGGGATCGTGCTTTACACCGGATCATGCTGAGAGTGTGGTCCGATAAAGAATTGCCCTCGGACTGGTTGCAGGGTCTCATATGTCCAATCTATAAAAAATGCCACCACCTGAACTGTAGTAATTACCGGGGCATAACCCTTCTCAACACCGTTTACGAAATTCTCTCCCGTATTCTGTTCCATAGACTGAGGCCGTTGTCGGAGACCTTTTTTGGCGATTGATTACCAATGTGGTTTTCGAGGGGGACGCTCCACTACGGACCAAATGCTTACTTTGCGTCAAATCCTCGATAAATTTCGAGAATTTAACCTGCAGACGCACCATCTGTTCGTTGACTTCAAGGCAGCGTACGATACAGTAAAGAGGAATGAGTTATGGCGAATTATGATCGAACATGGCTTC
Organism: Wyeomyia smithii; assembly: GCF_029784165.1. Classification (NCBI taxonomy): domain Eukaryota; kingdom Metazoa; phylum Arthropoda; class Insecta; order Diptera; family Culicidae; genus Wyeomyia; species Wyeomyia smithii. The sequence goes on along the minus strand of NC_073696.1, from coordinate 26,568,324 downwards.
CCAACAAAACTAGTTAGGCTGATACGTGCCACCCTTGAAGGCTCTAAATCATGCGTCAGGATAGCCGGTGAGATATCAGACTCCTTCGTGACGTTAGAGGGTTTGAAGCAGGCAGACGGGCTGTCGAACTTATTGTTCAACATCGCATTGGAGGGTGCCATACGGAGGGCCGGCGTGCAAAGAAGCGGCACCATCATCACGAAGTCTCACATGCTTCTCGGTTTTGCGGACGATATCGACATCATTGGTATCAACCGTAAAGCTGTGAAAGAGGCCTTCGGACCTCTCAGGAGGAAAGCTGCGAGAGTAGGGCTCATCATTAACTCTGCCAGAACGAAATACATGGTGGCTGGTAGAGAGCGTGGTAGTCCGACGGATGTTGATGCTGTGGTGGAGTTAGATGGGAAACCTTTGGAGGTAGTCGACGAATTTATTTACCTGGGTACACTAGTGACATGTGACAATGAGGTTGGCCGTGAGATAAAAAGGTGGATAGCAGCTGCAAACAGGGCCTTCTACGGATTGCGTAACCAACTGAGGTCCCGTAGTCTGCAAACCCGTACTAAACTTGCACTCTACAAAACACTCATTCTTCCCGTAGCCCTATAAGGCCATGAAGCATGGACGTTGAAAGAGGCCGATCGGCGAGCTCTTGGTGTTTTTGAGCGTAGGGTTTTGCGTTCAATCCCTGGCGGCAAACTAGAAAATGGCGTTTGGCGCAGACGCATGAACCATGAAGTGTACCAGGTGTAGAAATCGGCGGATATAGTTAAGCGAATAAAACACGGCAGGCTTCAGTGGGCTGGGCATGTAGCTAGAATGCCAGAAGAACGAGCAGCGAAGACTATATTTAGCAGAAATCCCGATAGAGGCCGTCGACTTCGAGATAGGCCTCGCACCCGTTGGATGTTTGCTGTCGACGAGAAGGCCCGCGAAATAGGTGTTAGGGAAGATTAGTGGATAGCAGCTCAAGACCGAGTGATATGGCGACGTATTCTGGATTCGATAATCGGTCTGTCGCCGTAAAAGTAAAGTAAAGTAAGTATTGCGCTCTTCGCACCTAATTGGACTACACAGTTACAAAGTGCACCTGAAAAAACTGTGACGAAGAAGTACGATCTGTCAATATTTGACATTTTTTTTTTGGCAAATCCAACTGCCAATACCCTAAACTGACAGTCTAATCGTTTTAGTTTTATCTCAGTTTGTTTTTTTTTTCGGAATCCTCATAATGGCCAACAACAACGATATTTTACGGAATGTGCAGCAAAAAAGAGCCTCGAGCAACACCAAGTATCATTGCCTTTACGGCTATTACTCTCTTGGACTGACAAGAGTGAGACTTTCAATCATTTATCAGAAAAGCAGAAATGCACTAACTCGAAGAAAATTGTTTGATACCTCCTGCCAAGTATAAATCACAACCGGTCCTTTTCAGGGCCACAAACACGTTCTTGAACGTTCTCAAAGCGGAGAGTGGAAGATGTGGTGTGTGCACTGTTTGCTGCGATTTTGTCCAAGCCTTATTTCAGCAATAAAAAGAAAACGTGCTTTGGAACGCAGTCTTTATTGCCTTTTTCCCAATCCTGTGTGATTTCTTAAGCCCTTTTCTGGGATCGAAAAAAGTAAGCGACATCCAAAGGCTGACAAAGGTGGTGGGCGTTGGGAGATAGAAAAACAAACTTTCGTTGTTGGCCTATTCTTCAAGCTTCAGAAGTAAGGGACAGCAACAGAGTAAAACATACCTCCGAAGACGACTGTTAAACCATTCTGAATAAAAATGTTTTCAATATTTAGGAATCGAAAATCGGCTATAGTAACATACCTGGCTTAGGCCGGTTGTATCGGCATTTTTTAGGACCACCCATTGTCCATGTCGGATATAAATGAAACGCAGCATAAACTACGTAAAGTGATAGAATATTTCCGTTGGCGGATCCAGTGGTCATGACCGAGTACGACGTCTTTGAGTGGTCTAGCACGTTCTCGAAGTGTTTTTGCCCTCTTCTAATTATAATTTTTAAGGATTCCGGGTCGTCGATGAAGTTAGTGAATGTTGCCGATGAATTTAGACGTGATAATATTGCGATTCCGATAGCCCTTGACAAGCTTCTGGATTGATGCTTAAATTAGGGGATAATCCCTAACTCCCTAGTCCTAGTAAAGACTGTAGGTCCTCCGGGAGGATGCAAGTGCAAGCTGTGTAATTTGTTATACAACGTTCCGTAGGGTATCTTGTAAATCGGATAGACAATGAAGACAACATTTTTATGCGCGATTACTGCGAGTTAAATTTCCGGTGAGCTTGTTGCTGTGCACTCAAGCGAGCAAATCAACAACAACACCGAGAGTTTCGCCTGATATTTGGCCTTATTTTGAGCTCTTGTTTTTAGGAATAAGTGGTAAACTCTACATTTTTCAAAAGTACATTAGTAAGCGTCACAAAATAATTTTCCAACCAATTGCTGTGAAAATAAAGAAAATCCGTTGGAAACTGACTGAGTTTTAAGCATTTGAAAGTGGACTACTTTGATGACGGTGCAGATTTTTTAAGTTTTTCAATTTGCACCCCCATGTTGCCGTAAGACCTAATTCTACGTCAAAAAAATGGAAAGGTATAAAGATAAAATACAAAAAATACATCTGAACAGCGGAAAAGATCCTGGCTCAAACTTGGAAACACCAAAAAATCTGGTAAATGATTCAATTTTTAATAGTACTTAAAAAGGCTTAAAAGTGGGCAATTGAAAAAATTGATGTGTAATACAGTTTATAGTGCAGCATAAGGGTTTTCGTTGCAGCGAGCAAACAAACAACTCCTTAATGCTAGCAAATCGCTATCGATTAAATGATTCCGTTTGCGAAATCGAGACACAATAACATTGTAAGCTTTGCACGTTGAAAATAGAAAACGGTTCGAAAATAAACCTGTATGCAGTTTGCAAATCGCAATTGAAAACGAACAGAGGGAAATAAACAACCGTCCAAGCACAGAACCGGCGGATATCGATTTTCCAACCATCCCGCGTCACCCGGTACTACTAGGCTTAGAGTACTTTACACCTTGCATTATGCACTCCACATCACAGAGCGGCAAAGCAAATAAATTTATCACATCGAAAACAACCCCATTGCCGGCTATCCACCACCGACTGTCATCCAGCTGTGATCGAAGCAATCTGAAAATTTTGTAATGACACTTCTCGGCACACCGAAACACACCGCATCGCGGCAGGCGAGTAAAGCCCCGCTCTGTTACACAACCGTACCCTAAAGCCTATTTGTTTTTCCTCTTTTCCACTGGAGGCAATCGGAAAAGTACCAAACCAAGACGGAGCGAATGCGGAAATAGAAGCGCAAGAAGGAATAAGAAAACAAAGTGTAAAGACGTTTTTCTATGTTCACCACAGGCGGGTGTGGCGAGCAAACTAGACTGACTGACGGCGAAGTGGATTTCACTTCTAGCAAACAGATCTGTTTCAAAACCCAAGAATATTAGTAACTAGTTAGTAAGTTAAAAAGTGCTGGGTATTTTATAAAGACAAAGCGTCGGGATCAACAACAACCCTTGCCAAGTCATTGTTAGACAGGACAGAACAACTGTTCGGAAAACGTGTTGTGAAAAACAACTGCTGAATTAGACATGTACCTGCACCCATCATAGCAATCATTGGCTATTCTTAGCCACTGTGCTCTACACAGAACCGTAGATTGGATCTTTCCAATCAAACGTGGATTAGTCTAATTACCTGTCGTGTCAGTCGCTTCTATTAAGTATCTATAACAGATACAGAAAAAAATTTCGATGGGACGACACTTTTAATTGCCTTATATCCGCGCTTCAACTGATTCCAAACAATTAACATTCGTTTCATTCTTACAAAATTAGGAGTGCGATCTCTATATTTAAAAAAATATATCGCATTTTTCATTGATGCAAAAAATGTCAAGATACCCTATTTCAATAATAATTCAATTAGACTGCACTGCAGCTATCATCCTGGGCAACTTGTTTGATTCAAATTTAATTAATACCCATTGATGATTCGAAAAAGAAAAATCCAAGCCGCTATTAATTGCCAAAAAACTAATCACGGCACACACGTGCAGTGAGCCTCCCCATCCGATTGAAGAGCTCGCAATCTTCAAGAGTTTCCCTATTTACCTGCTTCATTCTGACTGGGCGCTGCATCGTTTGAATTGCTTTTTGTTCAAACAAAATCGGTAATCTACCTTCATCTCCAGGAACAGGATGATTGAAGCTGGCTGGTGCAACACGGAAAATCACTCCAAAATCTCAAGCGCACTGCAATCCACACCGTAGTAGGCCGAACAGCAACGAACGCAGAAAAAATACTGCACCCACAACTAGAGGCGCTGGTGGTACGCACTGTTGTTTACACAAATAATCCACTTAGGAGTCCCTGCACTAGAACAATCACTAGTTTCCATTGACACGCCGGCCGCCGAACTTTTCTCAAACACTCTTTTTCTAGCTAAATGCAAACCCAGATCGTAGCAAACCTAGAAAGCGACTGTACCGGGCGAACCGCAAATACCAAATGCGAACAGGAAATCCTCGGTATTCCTATCCCCTCATCCGGCAGCCGTTATAGGATTGTTGTTCAAGTACGGAGCAGTCGCAATGGCCACCGTTGTAACCGTCACAAGCTACAGGTACATATGTTTCCCTTGAAAAATATACCGTGTATCTCCATCGCGATTCGGACGCAATGGTAATCGCGAAAACTCATTCAAAGCAACAGGCACGTACGGTACAACTCGAGTCGTTCTGTTACATGGACGATGGGAAGGGAGGTAACTCACAAAAGTAATATGCAAATAACAAAGTTCAAAGAGATGAAGCATTTCTCTATAGATTGGTGCATATTCCTACGTACTGCGTACTTGTACATCAAAGTAAATTGTTTAATGGATAACAAACTGATGCCCATTTTTGCTTCAGTTAACTCGAGAACGAGCATTTTTAACTCACATCAAAACTGTCGATTGAGACGCGACTTTCGCTCAATGTCAGTAAAACTTTTTATTAACTACTGGGTGCTGCAATGGGATAAATGAGCTTTTTGGAAAAAACCGAAGATAACTTTACTTATTGAATCAAGAAATGAGTGTTAAGGGGGACCCTACTCTGGAAAGTTGAAAAACAAAAAAAAATCGTGATTTTCTATAGGATGTTTAGGTTCCGGTTTCACAAAAATAAAAATTTTGGGTTCGAGTCAAAGTCAATTTTTGTCTATTTTAAAATAGCCAGAGCTTCACGAAAAATTAATCAGTTTTGATAAAACAGGAGTTTTGGCTTTTAGGAGTGTGTGTGTCAAAATGTACATTTTGCAAAGCTTAGAACTTTTTCTGATATCTTGTTTCTTTTAGGTTCATATGTTGCCAGAAAACTAAAATTCATTTTGAGTTACCCAAAGGTCCCAAAGGTCGAAAATCTATCAAGGAATCATTGAAATGCGAGTTTTTAAGTATTTTTTTAGAGTTTTTTTGCTGCTGGGTATTTAGTACACGACTGGGGTTTAGTACACGACAAGTTTTTGTTAGAATAACTTATTTCCCCTAGAGTGCCAACTGTGGTTTGTACCGAAGAGTTTTAGGCAACTAAATTGTCTGAAAGAAATCTGGGATTTTTTTTTTATTTTTAAAGAAATCTGGGATAACCGATAGATATTTTTAAAACTACTATTTGTTTTTAGGATTAAATTTTTTCAGTACAGGGTCTTAAATTCATTCGATTTAATTTTTGAAATGTAAGCTCAGATAGTTTCCCAAAAGTTATCCTTTGACAACCTTTCTTTATTTCTCGTCATTATTTAAAGGTTTATATACTTCATATTTTTTTAAATGTCAGTTCAGAAAATTTTTTAAACAAAGGTTTGCAAAGTTGTTTGGTTTAGAGTTCTGCGAGTGAAAATTGTACCCAACAGGAAAAAAACTAATATCTCGATGGTTTATTGACGCATTTTTACACTTTGGGTACCAATAAACTCGAAATGAATTCTAGTTTATTGGCAACATATAAACCTAAAAGAAACAAGATGTCAGAAAAAGTTCTACGCGTTGCAAAAGATGTATATTTTGACACACACTTTTAAAATCCGTAATATTCCCGGTGTCCTTCGGTCTCGTGGAGTTTTCAAGTAATACTACGAAACTAGGATGGTTTTCCAGTAAAATGAAATCGATTTCGTCAAAATTCATTCTTGTTTCGTGAATTTCTGGCCAAATAAAAATTGTCAAAGTTTTGCTTGTCTCAATCATTTTGTCTACCCCTTGTTCTATATAACAGTTTAAAGTTGAGACTAAGGGCCATACAATTTAATTTGAATGAAAAAGATGATAATATGATACGATTTGGGTTGACATACACAAGATCTCTTTTATGTGTTTATGCCTTTCTCCTAGGAAGGTATAGCAATCACTCGCAAAACCGAAAGTATCAAAGTGCTCCAAAGGGCCGAATGGCATATATCACTCGACTCAGTTCGACGAGCTGAGCATTTTCTGTATGTGTGTGTGTATCAAAATGTGAAAATCACGAAACTTCATTATCTCAGAAACTACACAATTTGAGCAATACTCATATCAGATGAACGGACTAGTTAAGGGTTATAATCAGTCTATATATAATTTTATTGAGTCTATATATAATCAAGTCCAACCTCAATATGAGTACAGTGACGTTTCGATTATATAACGATCAGAACAAATTTCGCGTCAAAATTCGTTATCGGAAAAAATTCAATTTCAAAACCATTCATTTTTTGTGAAAAGAAAGTAACTTAGTAGTTAGACAGCTTATGCTACAAGAGCTCTAAAGTATGTTATTTTTCTCTTTTTTACTTTTGTTTCGTAATTTATTTATTTTGAGTGTGGAATATTTACAGTCAAGACAAAATATTCTCTTCTCCGAAGAAGTTTGAACAACTCCCAACGAACAATTGGATTACATATATAACAGTTTATTAAGCTGTAGTTCAGCCGAAATCCGTTTAAGGGGTTATATACCTTTTTGGTTGTGAAAAATGAGGAAAGTTTGAATTCATTTTTAAGTGCATAGCGCCATTTTATTGCATCAAAGTGGTATTCTACTGAAAGCGCAGTTTATTAACAACAAAAAATACGTTCGATTTTGAGATATACCAATTAATACTGGAGTAATGGCCGTTTCCCCGAAACGCTTTTTTGCAGAGGCTTGCGGTGATCCTGATAGAGACTCAGCGGGTCAACTGAAATCCAAAAACTCGTATTATTTCATTAATTTAGAAGTGTGCCGTGTCCTTGAACAATCGCATTTATGAGTATTTTGTTTTCAGTGCAAACGGGAACGTATTTCCCAAAAAATGCACGTTTTGAGCGCTAAAAATTGCATTAAAAATTTTTTAGCGGCAAAATGTTTCTGTATGTTTCGAAAAGCGATCTTTTAAGGACGATCTTTTAATAACGAAAATTAAAAAAAAAATGAAGGAAATCGATTCAGTAGTTTTCTCGCAATCAGGATCACGGCAAAGTCATTTTTTGAGAAACACCATTCCGAGATAAACGCGTATAAAGTTTCAAGCTTAGCTTATGCGGCCCGTGACGAGGCGCGCTGCAAATCGCTTTAACTTTCTCCTTATTGCTCAGATCTTCATAAAAATTTGTGAAAATGTTCTCAAGATGTTGTACTTCAAAATAATGTAATAGAAAAAATGCGATATTTTGGAAACTAAAAAGGTTATAACCCCTTAATAGCAGCTTTACGAGGTAAATCAAAATGTGCAGATTTGTTTGCAAAACGCAGATTTTTTGAGTCCGTGTGCAGATTTTTATTGTTTCGCAGATATTTGCAGTTTTTCCATAGTTTCGATAAGATAAGAACTTTGTAATATTGAATATAGTGCTTTCTACGCCAGATCTCACCACTCTAGCCTTGGTCGTGTGACCGTATAAAATCGATTTGTTTTCATCCAAAAAATCAGCTGATAGTCGGTTTCGAAAATTAATTGACTTGTGTATCTTAGTTCATTAGTGTTATCTGTATTGTTTCAGTGGAAAAACAGATGAAATAAAACTAAAAATTGGCTTATAACTCGAATGAAAGTTCGGGACAGAAAGAAATTTTTGTTACCAACCAGCGTGTTTGCAACCAACAAAAAACATGTATTGGTGAAATCGACCACTAATAATACCGCAGATAGAAAGGTCTATTGAAAATATTTCGCAATATATCAATAGTGTCTTGCCCCTAGGCTACAGTACATTTCAAATTCAAAGTTATTCTGTCTGACATCAGTTAACTTTCTCAGAAGTTTCTCCATATGCAAGTGGATATGCCATACACTTGATATCGTTCGGAATTTATAAATCGAGTTTTTCTTCACCGAGTAAACAAACCTGTCCTTATTCTCTCTCCTGATTTGTGTGCTTTTACTCATATGCCCTTAAGGTCTAAACACAGTTGATCAGTGGTGGGCACCATTCCGCTAATTCGCTAATTCGCTGATTAGCGACGCTAAAATTTAGTTAGCGATTTAGCGATTTCGTTAATTTTTGAGCTGTTTAGCGAAACTGTTAGCGTCGCTAAAATTTTGGCCTTCGAAACGCTAATCGCTAATTCGCTAAATTTTGTGAAGAAGCGACAATAGAAATATTTAGAAAAACTGTGAATTGCTGATGGCGTACGTGAATTGTTGCGAAAGATGAACATACTTTACTGCGAAAGTTACTTTTGTCAGTTTTTTTACCCTAGAATGGAGTTCCAGTTATCGTACAACCCACAGGAGCATTTTGAAGAACAAGCACAAGGTCTAGATTGAATTTTTGGCACACCAAGGACTTTGGTAAATTGCAGTGGTGGGCACCATTCCGCTAATTCGCTAATTAGCGACGCTAAAATTCAGTTAGCGATTTAGCGATTTCGCTGATTTTTGAGCTGGTTAGCGAAACTGTTAGCGCCGCTAAAATTTTGCCTTCGAAACGCTAATCGCTAATTCGCTAAATTTTGTGGAGAAGCGACAATAGAAATATATAGAAAAACTATGGATTGCTGATGGCGTACGTAAATTGCTTCGAAAGATGAACATACTTTACTGCGAAAGTTACTTTTGTCAGTTTTTTTACCCTAGAATGGAGTTCCAGTTATCGTACAAGCCACAGGAGCATTTTGAAGAACAAGCACAAGGTCCCCGATCAGAAAGGCAAAACAAAAACGTAAGAGAAGCTGTTAGTTTGTTATACAAAAAACCTTTCAGGTTGAGTTTCAAATTAGATCCCGTTAGGTGTTAAAATAACAGAAATTATTGTTACTAACGTATCAGCTTTCTAACAAAATGAGATAGCATATGGAACAGTATAATAACAACCATTGTTATAAACTACAGGTTTTGATAGAGACGAAAAAATGTGAGATTTGTCTCAAAACAACTTTGTTTCAGGATTTGTTTTTAAAACTCATTCAAAAATATAATCTATATTTTGATATCAAAAGCATATGGGAAAATACAAAATCGTATCAAATTATGTTATTTGTATCTCGTGTTGATAGAATTTTGTAATTTTTTGGTATGCTCTTCTGATCGGGTCTAGATTGAATTTTTGGCACACCAAGAACTTTGGTAAATTGCAATGCGCTTGAAATTATGGGAACTTTGGTTCTACTTTTTCGATTCAGATAATAATTGAATTTTCATGAAACTATTCCTAAGAGTATATATTTTCAATGCAAGCTAAATAACTTTTGTTATTCTTGTTATTTACAAAATCAAATATGAATACCGTTTCGTGAACCTCTTACTGTAAATAGCTTTAAAAAGTAATTGTTTTCGTTTGTTTAACCAAAACAGATCAAAGTGGTCTAAATCTTACAAAACATGAGCAATAAATGAACCTCTTACTGTAAATAGCTTTAAAAAGTAATTGTTTTCGTTTGTTTAACCAAAACAGATCAAAGTGGTCTAAATCTTACAAAACATGAGCAATAAATATAGTGATAAGACTATTTACATATTAAAAAGTTAGCGATTAGCGATTAGCGAAAGTTCCGCTAATGTGGGTTTAGCGTTTAGCGTTTAGCGATTATCGGGCTAAATTTTCCGGTTAGCGACTTAGCGATTAGCGTCGCTAAATTTTCGGTTAGCGGTGCCCACCACTGGTAAATTGCAATGCGCTTGAAATTATGTCAACTTTGGTTCTACTTTTTCGATTGAGATAATTACTGAATTCTCATGAAAACATTCCTAAGAGTATCTATTTTCAATGCAAGCTAAATAACTTTTGTTATTCTCGTTTTTACAAAATCAAATATGAATACCGTTTCGTGAACTTCTTACTGTAAATAGCTTTAAAAAGTAATTTTTTTCGTTTGTTTAACCAAAAGAGATCGAAGTGGTCCAAATCTTACAAAACACGAGCAATAAATATAGCGATATGACTATTTACATATTAAAAAGTTAGCGATTAGCGAAAGTTCCGCTAATGAGGGTTTAGCGTTTAGCGTTTAGCGATTAACGAGCTAAATTTCCGGTTAGCGACTTAGCGATTAGCGTCGCTAAATTTTCGGTTAGCGGTGCCCACCACTGCAGTTGATACGTTGCGGCTGCGTTTGCGGCAATTTGACAGTTGGCCCATACATTTTCTGTCAAATTACCGTCAACGCAAGGCAAATGTATCCATTGTGCTTGGGCCTTTATGTTGGCTTATGCTAAAATTTCTATTTCTTCACGTAACCTTGCGAATTTTAGTTAGATAGTAATTTTAACTAAACCTACAGGAAAAATCTACCAGATGGTCTCGAGGTACGATGCTGGCCTAACAAGCCAGTCGTCGTAGGTTCGAGTCTCGACTCGGGTGAGATTGTTAATGTCAGTAGGATCGTAGCGCTAGCCCCGCAATTGGCCCTGACATAAGTAAAAAAGATTTTCAAGGCTGTTCGCACCCACGCGAGTTCTTATATGCAATTGTCAATTTATGTGTGAAAACGAAAGCAAAAATATTCCCTTCCTTCACTTTCGCAAGTAAAAACCAACCCAATACAGTCGCCGTTCGATAACTGCAAGTCTTTTAACTGCAACGCTTTTTAACTGCAAGACCGATAACTGCAACAACTTTGCAGTTATCGGACCGCAATCCGTCAAATCTAAAGTCAAAGTCATATTTGACATTGAAGTGACAAATCTCGCGAGCATTCGAGAAAAAAAAATTGTTGAATCTCTAGGAACATTTCAAAAGGACTTCTCATTTTTCTCGATTTTTATCGATTCCGTTTACTTGTTGTCTCTTCATTCTAGATTGGAGATTATAGATCTCCACTATTAATCAATGAAGCCAGATCACCATGTTATGTGGTTCACTTTCCGTAATTATTATAAGAGAAAAAAATCCTTGTGCATTGTTTGGCTAGCTTTCACGTCACGGATCCTGCTGACATTGATGTTGCTTTTACTTGCGTTATGTCAGCGGTTCCGAGCTTTCTGTCAAAATTTCATTCATGAATTGAGTTCAAAAACGACTCGTAAAATGGTCTTCTGTAGTGATGAACTTTATCTTCGCCTACATATTGGTTATGTAAAGTAGTTACTAAAACGCAATAAATTATGATGCGGAAATATGACTTTCAAATTGATTAATCAAAAAGCTTACCTATTTTAGTTTTCTGCTATTTTTGCTACTATGTACTTCATTAAAAAAAATACATTTCGACATCATTGAAAACAAAAATTGTAGTGACGGACCCCCCTCTAAATTTCGGCATGTGTCAAGTGTTGCAGTTATCGAACGGCACTCGATAACTGCAATGTAAACATGTTGCAGTTAGCGAACGACGACTATATCAACAAAGTCGTCAGGGCCAATTGTCCTGTACACTAAACAGTCGGCTGCGAAGTCTGGGTATAAATAAACAGAATGTCAAGTTTTGAATCGGAATGTAGCACCAAGGCTTTGCTTTGCTTTATAGGATAAATCTGATCCAACTAGCTAAACAAATCGTCAAATATATGAATGGAAACTGGATCACAGAGCAGAAAAAAAAATTCAACACTGTTATAAAAGTTATTTCTGTTATACACCTAGAGGAAACTCCTTAATCCGCCCCTTACCTTTTTTCTACAGACGAACTGTCAAAATCAGCATAACAAAAGAAAAATATCCGTCTTCGTTTGCATGGAGAAAATTGTCAGTGAAAAAATCAATTTTAGTTACTGAAAAGGGCCCCAACCGGGCTAAAAAACCGCGACAATGGAAGGTTCCGGTGATATTCTCACCATTAACAACTTTTTCGAGAACGACATGCTGGATGTAAGTAGAAAAACGAGTGATTTAGAAACGGCCGGAAATCTGCACTCTTGGCTTCACCACGATTGCCAGTGAAAAATCGATCCTTACGACGGGGGGCGGAGTACCCACCCACAGGCCTGGCCCCCTCTTGTCACAAACCAGCTGATTGTTGGGTATGGTTTGAATGTTTATGTTTACTTCTGGGCGTCAGTGTTGGGGTAAAGAGCACCATTTTCGGCCGTTTTCTTTGTTTATTATTTTCTTACGTTACCGGATATTAATACTGTGCTACCGTTTTACTAGTTTGATGTAAGTGACCTGAACTCGACCGTCCAAAAATCTAAGCCAAGACAAAAAATACCGCGCGAACACGGCGCTGCAGCAAACCCCCTTCCGTGGCCGCCGCTGCTACCGCAATTCCGCGAACTTCCTCACTTTTGAGTTGCAAAAAAACAGACAATATCAACCCCATCAATCCAAAACTATAAATATCGAAAAAAACGCAAAGTCGCTAAGCCAAATCGATGAGTACACCTTCTGCTATTTACTGCTAGTTTATTTTTTTTGCTATTTCTTCTACATTCACCACTAAATTCAGCCACCGCATTCATTTCGTTCGATTAAATTCTAACTCTCAGCAGATGGCCTTAAAACGTAATCCAGTGGGTTCGGGATGAGCACACTTTGATGATATAATATGAGTTTTGAATAAACTAATAGTGAAAGAGTGGTCATCCTTCGAGGCGATTGCTGTATTCGATCTATTTCCCCCCACACACACTCCTCTATATGTAACGTTGTTTAATGTTAATTTTCTCGTTTCCATTCACAATGAATCTGGTGTAGTAGAACGCGTTTTTCCGTTCATGTCGTTTTTTGCTCATTAGTTTCCCTATCAAATCAAACTTTTCTCAAACTCACCTGATTGAAGTTCTCTGTGTACGACACACACACACATCTTGCTTTGTTCAATGTTACTCTTAGTTACTCTCATCGACTGCGCATACATTAGTTTCCATTTATCGCTCGCGATAGGCCCATTGGTTAACCGCATTTGACACGATATTTTTCCAGGGGAGCAGTGGTTTAGAGTTTCCCGATTTAGATTTCATTTACGCGGACGCGGACTCGCACGCCAACGAGATCGCGGAACTGTACAGCTACACCGAGCAGGCCGAGTTCCAGCATAATGTGAAGGTAACGAAAGCCGACGTATTTTGGGGGGGGAATGGGAATTGTTGCTCATTTTTGGAAGCGATTTACTGTCGAATTTTACTATAACAAAACGGTAGGCTTTCGAAGATCAGATGGAATACTACAAACTGCCGCCAAGCTGGCAGAAGTTATCCGAGAAGGAACAGCGCAGTATTATTCTCAAGCTGCTGGATCAGCTGGACATGTCGAAGAAAAATCTCCGCATGAAGGCGGCTCGCTGCATTCTCTATCTGGCACAGGGCTGCTGGGCTGAGATCCAGTGCGACCAGGAACAGCAGGTCATTGCCCGAAGGAATGTTATGCTGCTGTACGAGGCCGGTGTATTCGGGGCGTTCGTTGAACTACTGAATCTAGAGATTGAGTAAGTTAAAGATTTTATAATTGAGTTTCCAGTAGTTAAAAATAGTTTTTTTTTCTTGCAGTAATTCATCGACTGCCAGCATTGCGATCCGCAAGGTCGCAGTATCACTAGCCGATTCCGTGGATTTGAGAGTCATTCTGTCGGTTCTGTACATTATAACCGAAGTGATACGTGCGGAAAAAGAGAGTGGATGCGATGAGTACGCTCAGCTTGTGTCCAATTTTACCAATGAGATCAGTAAGTAATCAGATAAGATTGTATTAACAATTTTAGAAAACAATACTTTTCTCCACAGCATATCCCATTGGAGACGAGCTACTCTCGGTTAAGCTGCTCGGTATGATAACGAAATTCTGCAGCGGACTGGCACCGCATTTTCCGATGAAGAAGGTACTGCTGCTGCTGTGGAAAGTGTCCCTCGTATCTTTGGGTGGAATGGAAACGCTGAAGCAACTGAAAGGTAACAACAAACAATTCCCACTCGGTATGAAATGATCTCACACGTATCGAAAATTATGCGCAGATGAATACCGTGAAGCGGCTGGTTTGCCCCAGAACAAGGAGGACACACTCGAGGTGTCGAAAGTTATGCGCGCCAGTTCGCCCCCGATCACGGCACCCTCGAACGAGGACAATCAGAACCCGAAGCGAAGCAAGCCCTTTCGAAGAGTATGTACGAACACTAGTCAGTTGCAAGAGGTAGTAAAGCTTTCTTGAGTATTATGTTTTCTTCCCTTTTTAACTCCCCACTTTTAAATTATTTTTTCAAAAAGCAGTTTTTTCAAACTCTTCCAATTTCTCCGATAGCAGTTTGTTGCTCACATTTTTTTTTTCTTCTTATTCAGAATCAATTTTTTTTTCGAGTCGATCATTGCAAGCAAATTGTGTTCTAGAAATACGAAAAACGAAAAAAAAAACAGTACGAACGTAACTGAGAAATGCAACAAGACAAACGCAAACGACTTTCGAAAGTCGTAAGAAAAAGAAGCGGCGATTAAATTGTTGCTCAGTCAAACTGAAAACGAACGAAAAGACAGCGACGGCCTCGAATGCTTCTTCACATCGAATGATCAATTTACTACTAGTTTCGTTTGCAACTTGATTTATTTAATTCGTATTTTCTCTTTCTCTCTCGAATACCACTTCCCCATTACAAAAACACACTCAGGAGAGTCGTTTTGCTACCTTTTATAGCAGTAACAGCCATTTTAGTAAATAAAAAAATCACCGTATTTATTGGGCGCATAATGCCGGAATGTAGACCTCATCTCTTATAGTATGCTATTGTTATTTTCGTGTTCTAAACAAAACTCATCACTATTATCATAGGCTATAGTAATTCACACGAAGCTGAGCGGAAAATGTTTGATCATCCTATCATTATGTAGTGTTTTGGGTAATGGTCAGTAGTTGTTTCTCTCGCAGTTCTCTGGCTTATTATACTGCATTTTACTGTCTCCTATCAATTGTTACTTATGCACTTGTTCTTTTATCTAGTCGTTCGATATTATATCATTCCATAACAAAACAAAACCATTTACGATCAGGCTTTCTCCTTAGTTGCGTTTGCTGTTTACAAAAGATGGTATATTTATTACACACAAGCAAAAATGCTCATAGCTCCTAGTATCTAATTAATCATGCATCCAACTTCCTAACCCTACCTCTGACGGGACGTTAGATAACCTGTCGTTCGAATATATGTCCTTCATAACTAGACAATACATTGCAAGCAACTGAACATTTAATAACTAAAAAAAAGTAATCATGCCCTCTCATACCAACAACAATTAGGAGTCGTTTCCAAATCACGTGGTCGTTAAAAAAGAGCTATCGGTTTATTTAAAAATTGTCCAAAATACGACCGCGGGGCTTAGGAACGGCCCCTCCAGAGTAGAGTAAACCAATCATTGCTTGCGCTCGACGCTATCCTTATATGACAACATAACTGGCTGTCTTGTATATGTTGTTCCTGTCTGCTACATTTCACAACATTCTAGTAAATCATTACCAAACAATATAGTCATTCGTTCTCTCAATACATAACCCCCTAATCGAGCCAGGGATATCCTTTCGCTGGTTGTATTAATTCCACTCTGCTTTCCATGCAACAAACAAAATGGGCCAATCTAGAGCCTGATCAAACAAAGTTCCCTGGACGAGCAGGAACAAATAGGGCTGGAGATGGAAACACCTTCGACCGAAGCGGAAGAGGAACTCTCCGAATATTTTCGCCAGTACGAGGATCCGATTAACAACAGTGCTACGGCCCCCAATATGGACATGCCGTTGGAAAATAACGGAGGTTCGTTAGTTACAACTGTACCTTTTTTGAAACACTAATAATCATCGAAACATTTTAGAGGAAACCACCCCGCCAGCGGACACGCAGGAACCAATCGAACAACCAACCAACAAACTGCCGTGGGCACCGAAGATCCGCCGTAAAGATATTGACATTTTTCTCAACACGTCACGCAGCAAATTCATTGGTTATACCCTGAAGGATGACCAGCAAACGCTGGCCGGTCTTCCACAGCCCATTCAGGAGGGATTCTACACTCTCAAAAAGGTAAAATTACCCCTTGTTAGCACCAAAGAGTCAGCATTTCTTAACCGGTCAAAAATTTCTAGCACATGTACGTCAGCTTGGCGGACGTACAGATCAAGAAGGAGGAGGACATCACCCGCAATCCGATCTCGACGTCGGAGGGCGAGATTGCCCAGACGCCAACGGAAACCCTGTACCAAGCAATACTGCCGAATCTGCCCCAGTATATGATTTCGCTGCTGAAGATTCTGCTTGCGGCGGCACCCACCTCGAAGGCGAAAACCGAAAGCATCAACATCATGGCCGATGTGCTGCCGGAGGATATGCCGTGAGTATTCTGACGTGGGATTACGTCTCATTGTTCTTTATACTGGAGTACATTCTGTAAAATTGAAAATGAAGCTGACAGATCTTAAACGGTAACGGTTAGATTTCAAACGGTAATAACAGCCTAATCACATAATGAATAACAATAACCAATATGTTATGCAAATGTTGGAAAATTTGGAATACGATAGTTGTGATTATTATCTTATCGATCCGAGCTAAAAACTGATAACAAGTTCAAGGGTCTAATTTTCGCGATCAATGAACCATTCACTAGCATGCCTAGCACAGACGACATGAATAGGCACCAACCATTCACTGCGACATTCTCTCTATAAGTTGAATGAAAAAGACAGTCCCCCCGTTCCAACAGGTCAACTAATGTTTGCATCCATGAACATAGACTATTTTGATGTCTCGAAGGTGAAAGTTACTCGAAAAAATTGGAGCAGCCATCTTGATTAAACAATTTTTAAACCAGCTCTTAGAACGTAATAAAAGCTGACGCCTTGAAAGAAAACATGCTGATTAGAGCAACATTACTATACAGTGCATCCTTAACAGTGCGCTACTATTTAAGTTGTTTTTTTTTATAGAGGGGGATGTTTTGTGATGAATTATTTATTTACTAATATTTATTCAGAATTTTTATTATGTGTTCTGCCACAAACGGTGACATATCAACACTATTACATATATTTTAAGCTTTATTTCATTAAAAGATTATAACTGCTTCCGCAGTTATGTGAATATAATTGTAGGAAAATTGTAAACCTACTTGTCAAGAAAAAAAAGGGATTTAAAATTAAACTTCAATCTAATTTTACACCTAACTCTCCCAGCTGGTCTCGAGGTACGATGCTGGCCTAACAAGCCAGTCGTCGTAGGTTCGAGTCTCAGCTCGGGAGAGACTGTTAGTGTCAGTAGGATCGTAGCGCTAGCCCCGCAATTGTCCTGTACACTTGACAGTTGGCTGCGAAGTCTGTGTATAATAAACAAAAGGTCGAGCTCCGATACGGAATGTAGCACCAAGGCTTTGCTTTCTAATCTTACACCTATCTTACTGACTATAAAATGAGCGAATCGTTGTAAATGGGGATTTCAACGATTTTTGTCGGAACTTATTGATAATTTGGTTTGACATATTTACTAATATTTCCGCATTAGTAAGCCTGTGTAGTTCATTCGTGCTAAACCAGCAAGGACGCTCCTATGTCATTTTCAGAATTTTGTTCTGAATTCTTTGAAGCATCTTCTTTCTGGTTGTACAACAACTTGTCCAGATGGGGACTGCATGTAACATTGCTGGTCTAAATAAAGTCTAGAATTTCTGTTGTTAATAGGATACAAACATTTAATATATTTATTGCACTTTGTTCGGATATTCTCAATGTGCTCCTTGAAGGTAAGATTTTTATCATAAATTAGTCCTAAATATTTAACTTGGTCAGACCAATTTAAAAGATTGCACCGTTCATCTTAACAACATGATTCCAACTATCGAGGAGTTGCCGCCTTGTGTGCTTCGTCAAAGCTTTTCGAGCTGATTGTTCTGAGCTTTTTGACACAGAAATGCTGCTCGCAGTACATTTCGTCAGACCAGCATGGCTTCGTTCCGGAACGCTCCACTACCACTAACCTTGTATCATTCACCTCTTTCATCGTACGGCATATGGGAAAAGGGTCGCAGGTAGATGCAATTTACACAGATCTTTCTGCTGCATTCGACAAAATGGATCATGAAATTGCTTTGGCTAAATTTGAAAGATTAGGCATTGGCGGTAGTCTTCTTTCTTGGCTGCGCTCGTACCTGACTAACAGAAATACTTCCGTTAAAATAGGTGATCATGTTTCGTTCCCATTCCAAGTGGAATCCGGCGTTCCACAAGGTAGTCATCTCGGGCCATTCTTGTTCCTGTTGTACATGAACAATGTAAATTACGTTCTGAAATGCCATAAGAAATCTTACGCTGATGATCTGAAACTTTACTATGTTATTGAAAAACCAAGTGATGCCCTCTTTCTCCAAAACTGAACTGAACTTTTTTGCGGCTTGGTGCAAGACGAATCGAATGGTCCTCAACGCTTTCAAATGCTCTGTGATATCCTTTGGGCATAAGCGACAGCTAGCCTTCACCGATTACGTCTTAAGCGGCACTGTTATAAAACGCGTGAGCACCGTGAAAGACCTGGGAGTATTTCTTGATTCTTCACTAACGTTCAAAAATCAAGTGTCATACGTTGTTTCGAAAGCATCATTTTTTTTTTTTTTTTATTCTCGTTTATTTTCCGTCGGTTTAGTTCCGCCACTGTTGTGGCCAATCACCGACGCCCAGGGAGGCGACTCCACACCCAGGATCCTAACTCACGACCCGTTTATTAACGGACCGGCGCCAACGGCTTTACTTCCTCATGCGATGGAAGGCGTGATCCCAGAGATTTTTCGCCTCAGAAAATCTCCCGGTGTCGGCTAGGATTGAATCTAGACCAGTTGGGTTGGTTGTGAGTGGATCACGCCACCTCACAACCATCGACACCTATGTCGGCGGTGGGATTCGAACCCAGGCGTCGAGCGTGGTTGACGGAGACGTTACCAACCACACTAGGCCCCCGCTCAAGGCGAAAGCATCATCTCAGTTAGGAATTATCTTCCGATTTGGCAAATACTTCCAGGATGTGTACTTCAGCATTGTTATGTGATATTTTTTTATTTTCATGATATCACGTATACTTAAAAAACAAAAAGGGTTGCTTACAACCTAGTGAAATTTGGTCTTTTGGGAATTTTCGAAAGGTAAATGACTTCATTTAGCACTTTATACATACCCAACTGAGAGCCCATTAAGAGAAATTCTTGATGCTTGTTCAACAACAAAGATACGCTTGTGCCGTGTCTTGCACAATATTGTATTCTATTGGAGTTGCTATGCTCCACCGTGTTGATCTACAGAGAATTTCGCTCAGATGGTCGATCGTGGAACCGTGGAACTAACGGGTATAGCCGCAGGTGGAGTGAGGAAGTCGCTGCACTAACCAGAAGGACCAAATCTTGTTGGAACCTTTGGCGAAGCTCAACTTAGATCTGGCTAATGTCGGTGCTAAAAGTACCTACAACAGTAACGGTGCGGTATCGATCACCGACGTGACGTTCTGCAGCCCGGGATTGATCACGAACTGGAGAGTAAACAACGGCCACACTAATAGCGACTACCAGTCGGTCAGCTATAGTGTAGACACGAGGCGGCAAGCGACGGGTAGGGCCAATACCACAACCAGCAATAAGATGGGACCTCAAAGGGAGGAGGACCTCCCGGAGGGCGGAATTGTAGCTACACTATCGCGGGCGTGCGGCGCCGCCATACCTAGGTCTTGTTAGCCTAGAAATGGAAGGTCTCCGGCATACTGGTGGACCGACACGATAGCCGACCTCCTCAGTGCGTGCCTTCGTGCGAGGCGGAGAATGCAACGCTGGCGCACTGGTGCGCAGAGATCGAAGCGCCGGGCAGCATTCAAATCTGCTAAGGTAACGCTTTAGAGCGCAATTGAGGCCAGTAAACGAGCCTATTTCGATAGACTTTGCGACAGTGCCAATACGAACCCGTTGGGTGACGCTTATAGGGTCGTTAATGCCAAAACAAGAGGTACGTCAGACCCGGCAGAGCTAACATTAGCGATGTGGGGGCGGATCATTGAGGGACTTTTCAAACACTGCGAGTCAAACTTCTGGCCTCCGTATGCCGATACACTACAGCGAGTTAAGGCAGCCGCGCAGAGGTCGAGGTGGCGGCAAGGGTAAGGGTCCCTGAAGGTGAGCAAGGCACCGGGACCAGATGAAACTCCGAACCTGGTTAATAAAACGGCCATAAAGCCCCTGGGTTGTTCAGGGCGGTCCTGCAGAAATGCGTAGACGAATGCCTCTTCCCGGATGAATGGAAACAACAGAGACTTGTACTACTGCCGAAGGCAGGAAAACCATCGGGTGACCCATCGGCATATAGACCAATCTGTCTGCTAGACACAGCTGGCAAGGGATTTGAGAGGGTAATCCCAAAAAAGCGGTCTGTCAAGCAACCAATCCGGCTTCCGAAAAGGTAGGTACACGGTGGATGCTATTCTCTCCGTCACCAAGACGGCCGTGATAGCACTCTAGCGTAAAAGAAGGGGCATTCGCTATTGCGCAATTGTCACGAAAACGCGTTCAATAGCGCCAGCTGGGACTCTATAGCTTGCGCGCTTCGGAGCAGGTCCTTCAATCTTCACCTTCATGAGTACATCGTCAAGCAACGATGACGCAACTCAACTTCGTCTTCAAATCGACTTGATATCAACTTCGTTTTGTTTCGCTTTCCCGCTCACTGAGCACAAAACATTTCGTTTCTTATTCGGCGTATTTGTATCGTCGGTTCAGATTGAATTGCTAGAACTGAGGCTTCAAGGTAGCAACGAAGAAAGCAGATTCGAGCAAATTTTGTATCAGTTGACGATTTAAAATTTATCGTTCACGATTTCATTGAAACTGACTATAGTCGCTTCAGTTCGATAATGAAGACGATGACGACGACGACATTGTAGAAATTCATTTTAAGCAATATTTTTGTCAGTTGAAGTTGTTTTTAACTTCATCCGAAAGACGGAAGGCAAAGCAGAACGAAAAAGATTACACATGCAACAGTCGTGTGGAATATGAGGAGTGTTCATCTTCTCTTCGGCAAGCACCAGCCGAACTGAGTTTGCGAAGTACTCTCACTCACTCAGTAGCAGCGAGTGAGACGAAGGGGTTGCGTATTCTCTATTTGGTGCTTCATTCGACGATGTTGAGGCCTGCTTCGGTGTCTCAGAGTGCTGATGCCACTGTTCAAAATTCTGGCAAGTTACTTTCAGAATAGAGTGCTGGTCTACAACACACACGATGGTCAGAAATGCGTCCCGTTTACCGCAGGAGTGCCACAAGGTTCCATCCTGGGTTCGGTATTGTGGAATGCCATGTATGACGGCGTGTTGAAGCTTAAGGAGCCACGTCGACTATGCCTGCACGAAAACGCATGCTGTCGAATAGCTCGGCGATTTTAAGCAGCAGACAGAAGCTGCTGACTGGCGTGGCAACGTCCAAAGTCAGGTATTGCGGACCCGTGTGATCGAAAGCGTTGGGTACTTCCAGCTACCGCGGAAAACTGGAAGGCACCTACAGGCAGAGCTGCGATTAATCCAAGCAACATGCTGACTATGACGAGAGAGAAAATATCATCGCACTCGTTTCTTTCTCTCATGAATAGCCAGCAACTATCACAGTTAGCGTGGAGATCCGACAAGTGATTCAATATCTTGTCTCTTTTGTTGCCATTTTCGGGTTCTCATTGTCAATCGTCGTGAATATACAGTGTTCACTCGGAAATGTCACTGCAAGGCAAATCAAGGTGATTTTTGGAATATCAAAAATCGTTTCAGTAGCGTGATTATGTCAGTGCCAGCTTGAAGTTTGTTGCTATCAGGATTTTTTAAGTTTGATCTGCTTTGCGGTCCGTGACGATCCCAACTCAAGATATGGCCACCAATGAACTAGGTTTATAATTTCAAACAGGTCCGCATTTTTACATTTTTCAATTCGAGGCATGGTAGGATTTTAAGCACTTCTAAGCACTGCTTTGATCATCGTTACCATGTTACTGAAACATATTCCGGCCATATATCAGAAACCAGTCGATTAACTCCGGCCATCCTCTTCGTTGAAAGAAAATATGAATGGAAACCAGGAGAAAAGCAAAACCGTTCCGAACCGAAATTGAACAGTTTCAAAGTTGAACCGTGCCAAAATTTAACAGGATCTGTATACAAATATACATACCCATACATATTTTTAAGTTTTCTGTTTTGCCACCCGCGATTCATTTTTTGCCGCGAACTAACACTGTCTTTAGTTTAACCTACAACAAGCACAATATTCAAGAATCAAATTAATAAACTCATGCTGTCAAAAAACAAATGAAAATGCAATATTATTTTTCAGATATGAGATCATTTGAAAAATATTAATAGATTTCTTTCTATAACAATTGGTGTTATGAAAAAGCACCAAACTAAAATACGCTCAGTTACAAAACGAAGTAATAGTTGTTTATTGACAATGCTTTTAGTCGGCGTGCAGTCAAACCGAACCAAGCTTCTAAAAACATTTACCGCCGCAATTGCTGTGTACAAGCTGTTACAGAGAATTTTTGTTATAATATCGTTATCAAATGCTCAAACGATTTCGTTACTTCATAATAGATAGATTATTACTTCTCATATCCACTGGGTGTCAATAACTCAATCTGAGAAAACGGCGCTTAATTCGGTTTGATCGCACGCCGACTATATATCAATATCAATATGGCACCTTGCGGACTCTTTACTGCTCTTTGGTTCGCTCAATTTTGGAAACTGCGTGCGCTATATGGAACCCGCATTATGAGGTCTGGATTCAGCGAATTGAGCGCGTTCAGAAAACCTTTATTAAAAGAATCTGTCGCACACTACCATGGAGAGATCCCGATCACCTGCCACCCTATGAAAGCCTATGCTTGTTAGTTGGAATCACACCACTCGAACAGCGCCGCAAAGAAATAATTACCAAAATGACACACAAAATTTTGACAGGCCGGTATAATTGTCCAACTATCTTGGCTATGTTACAGTTGCATTGCCCTCTACGACCTCGACGAGACCAGCGTTTATT
Organism: Wyeomyia smithii; assembly: GCF_029784165.1. Taxonomy (NCBI): domain Eukaryota; kingdom Metazoa; phylum Arthropoda; class Insecta; order Diptera; family Culicidae; genus Wyeomyia; species Wyeomyia smithii. The sequence goes on along the minus strand of NC_073696.1, from coordinate 26,544,879 downwards.
GCATACAAATGCGCATCGCACAAACTACGGCCTGAACGAGCCTATCCGCCAAATGGCTCTGCTCTTCAATCGATACTTTGAAAATTTTAATTTTCAGTAACTTATTGTGTATTGTGAATTGTTCATTGATGTATTTTATTTTATGATATATGTTATACTGCACTTGTATTCCTAAAAGATGCTGGGTTTTTATGCCGGCTCGAAAGTTTCCTTCGTGGCCTTGCGAGGCGGCTTTTCCCAGCCACATACTTTATATATTTTCATTAAGACTGTTGTCGGATGAATTATTGAATAAATAAATAAATAAATAAATAAATATCATACATATCAATTAAAGAAAAATCATTGATTTTATGTTTACTATCCTCATAACATCATGCTGTCAAAATGAACTTGATATTTCTGCTGGTTCAATCTCAGTACAGCCATACCCGAATGATCGAGAAAGATAGCAAGAAAAAAATGAGAGTGAGAGTTGACGCTAAGAGAATCATTATAACATCGCAAACTCTTTTGTAATGAACCATGCACCGTAGTTGGCTGATTCTGGTGTTGCATCATTTTGGCGTAATGTCAGTAGTATGATATTGACTTTTCGCAGCTCTGCCTACAGGCTCATGTACCTGAGGGTCGCGTTTCGAACCGTGTCATACGAGGCAATATGCGTCCTGGTTAGCATGATGCTTATCAACATCATTGTCAAAGAGGATGTAGAGTGCTTCGACCAATGTGACGAAAAAGGGTATACGGATCACCAGAAGCACAGAACAGATATGCAACTTCGAACAAAACTCTGCAGCAAATCGGTGCCCAAGCTTTCGCTTTCGCATTCATTTTTTGCTGTTCCATCCTACATTGGTTTCACAGTGCATCGTTCGAACAGTTCGCTCCAATAGTTTGAACATGCACCAAAAAACTGTTTTTTTTTTGCTTTAATGACCAGGCAAAAAGGTGATCTTGAATAGTTGAATCTATCAAAATCAAGTTAAGACAGGACCGCATTCAAGAGATCTTTAAAGTGGAAATTCAGTAACAATTCACAATCAACGTCAATAGAACAAATTAAACTGAAAATTTTTCAACCATTCAAACATTGCCTAACAAATTTTCTTGGATCGTACACTTCACGACTGTTGAAACTATTTTAACCTGTTCGTTGATTAACTTGAATATTTTCGTTGGACTTGGAAACCGAATTTCTCGACCAACGACAATATTTTTTTCTCGTACCGTTTTTTATACTTAACCTTGCTAGAAATGCATATCAGACGCGCTGTACCAGCACTGCTTACGATATTAGGTACAATGTAAAAAAATGATTGTCGTGAGTCAAGATATTCAGTTTTCAACTTGGGCAACAATGAAATTCATTAAAAATATATCTACATAAAAACTGTTGCACGTATGCGGGTGGTACGGTACGTTTATCATGAAAAGGCACCCTCGCTATACCAGTACCGGGGAGAACAAAGGATTCTCTCGACGAAAAAGCGGCGAGAGTTAATACAGTCCTTTTGTTGAATGAATGGAATATAAGCGTAATGAAATTTCGAGTGTAAAATGCGTTCTCTCCACCGCTTGATGTCGATAATTAAAATAAAGAGATTTTGTCTCGTTTTTGGTCCTTCAGATGAACAGATGTGCCAGAAGGTCAACTTCGATGGCCAGGTGGCAGTGGGAATGGTCCATTTTTACCAAAGGTAGATGGACGCATCGACTCATCCCGAAAATAGCCGGATGGATCGAGGCGCCATGGGAAAGTTAACACAGATGACACAGATACTTTCAGGGCATGACTGCTTTAGGCAGTACATATCTCAGCAGAAGCGTTGTAGCACCAAACGTTCCGATTTTCCGGTTAAGGGCTTCGGCCTTTTCCTTCGCGATAAAGCTTCCCTTTATTTTGGCAACAACACATCCTGTGCTGGACACTAGCAATCAAATTCTGCCATGGATTTGTTTTGCTTTGTTTTTTTTTTTTTTTTGTTGCCAGCTCAAAGAGACTGTAGTATAACAACTATAGGTAGGTGGGTGAATATTTTTGACATTTATGAATAAAAGGCAGAAAGTCTAAGTAGCAATGAAATAGACAATATTTCCGATGATTCATTTATGTGCACGCTTACACGTAAGAGGCCATCCACATTCCACGTGGACAGATTTTTAACGAAAAACAGATTTTTAACGCTGAGCCTTGGGGCTAATAGCGGTCTCGATCAACTAGATTAGTTGAGAGAATTCGTTATCGATAAAAATGTGCTTAAAAACAAACATTTTTGCATGTGTAGGATAAGTCCAACGATACACCGTGCCCCTGTGCTGAGTCGAGAAAATTTCCAGCTCGAAAAGATCCTCGACTCGATCGGGAATCGAACCCGATATCACAACCGTGTGGGAGAGCTAGCCGACCGACATCGCTAACCACAGAGCCACGGGGACCACACATACAACTGGCCATATAAATTCTAAAAATTTAGTATGGACCATGGACATTACAAAATTCGACGAACTTCCACGCTCTCCACTAGCCACCATGCACTTTGTTTTGGTAGAGTTGATGGTAAATCCTCTAGCTGCCCCCCTCTTGAAAGGCACGAATGTCTCTTCTAGAGATGCACCGAATATTCGGGCCGAATATCAGCAAAAATTGGATTTTGCCGAATATTCGGCTCACCATAGCAAGTTTATTATTCGGCCGAATAGTGGCCAATGCTTATCAGAAAATAATATAAAAAGTATAGTCCAATTCGGCCGAAGGCCGAATAGTGCTATTCGGTGCATCTCTAGTCTCTTCCACTGCCCTGAGGTTAATACCGACGACATCAATATCATCCGCAAAGCCATGGAGCATATGAGACTTTGAGATAATAGTACCACTTTTTGCACGCCAGCTCTCCGTACTCCAAGACAAAGTTAAACAACAGCTTCGATAGCCCGTCACCTTGCTTCAGACTGTCTAACGTCACAAGAGGGTCCGAAATTACATCCTCTATCCTGACGCATGATTAAAACACGTACCAGTTTAACCAGGTTTGTTGGAAAACCGTGTTCAAGCATAATCTGCCATAATTCGTTGCACTTAACTGAATCGTATGTCGCCTATAAACAGAGTCAGCAAGTTTATTTCTCTGAACTTGTCAAGGATTTGACCAAAGATGACTAGAACAAGATACCTGACTCTTGCAGAATTCATCGGACATTATTGTCGCTGCGCGTGAGCAAAAATCGAACTAATTTATACACTGTTAATATGATGTATACTTAACGTCAAAATCAACTGACGACAACGCCAAGACATGACTGCTGAAAGGTGAAAATTTTTTTCAGTATCCATGTAGGCGACTGTACGGTACCGCCATCCGAAAAATGATAATAATGTGTACGAATGTTTAGTTCTCAAACATGAAACTTTCCGGAAGAATCAAGAATTATCAGCGCATCATTTAAAATAAAGCCCACCATCAGAACTTCCTGATAACCGCTATGAGCACACTTTACAGCTAAGTTTTCCACTCTTGCCGAGGTTAATAAAGCAAAAATCGGGTGCCCCGGTGCAATGAGGTATACAAAGGTGAGGAAGAAGAAGACATTTGTCTGTATTAGTAACGAAAAAAAAGGCAAACAGAAGCACGTGTTGGGGTTTTGGCGTATATCTCGGTCAACGAGCAAACGCCATTTTAACGGTATTTTGCATTGTTTAACGATGCAGGTAGGCATTTTCAGCCGTAAACTGTCATAACTTGTGAAAATTTCTTGAAAAAAATATACCGAACATTGATTTTTGGACATTGTTTTTTGACTTCTACGCCATCACTATTAACAGAAAAACCTAAATTAATCCACCTAGCGGTGAGATCCAGCCTTTCTCCTTCGAACTTATAATTTGTTAAAATAGATTTACTCCAACACTTAAAAAATACACCTTGATTATTTCTGCTGGATTTGTTATTCATTCTAAACAAAAAATTTTTAGTAGCCAACAGCACAACTATACCGAACATTTAAAATTTAACATATCATCGGCTTCGTGCAACACTGGCACAACTCAAAATTTTGCATTTTTGAGTTTTTGATGGCAAACGATGCCAAATACTGTTAAGTTTCACCACACGAAATCCCATTCCGAAAATCACAAAAATTCCAGAGTTATGAGTAAAAGTGCTTGCTGCACAAATCGAAATTTCTCCATAAAGTTAGTGAAAATAAGGTTTTAACTTGGACAACGTGAGCACGTAATATGTGCATAATAGACCCAAAGGTGTTAAATAAGGATTGGTAATCTTACACTTAAAAGTTTTCTTGAAAACCCAAAAATAAATTTTTGACGCAAATTTTCAAACGCGTTTTACTCGAAACTATGTTTTTTGAGTTGTGCCAGTGTTGCACGAAACCGACGATGTGAATATAAATTAACACATATACATGCAAATAACATTAAATTCTTACAACTATATGATGCGATTTTGTTTTTGATTGTGGTATAATCGATTTGTACTTATATACTGCCTATAAATATTAAGATTCTTTAAGTCAACGTTAGTCAGTAGATTTCAAATAATGTATAATTAAATGTTGTTCCTTATACATTAATTTGAATGATCTTATCAGTGAAATTGGAATTCTTTAACGCAGTTGATATTACTGATCGTTTCTGAGAGGCATCCAATGAATGGCCTAATACCAATCAATATGGGTTCTTGAAACCTGGATTATACCCAGTGGCCAGAATCCGACCTAAAACTCAATTTTCAATCCAGATGACCACTTCTGGTTGCCTGATAATCATAAAATCATAAAATCCATCATAAAATTGCCGAACTGCCTAATCTGGGTATTTTTATGGTGAAGATGGCGACAGTTTCCGATCAACAGCCTAAAGTGACAAATATTATCCAATACGATTTGGGGAAGCGGTATGATACCCTAAGGCCAGAAATCATCTTCAGACGCCATTTTAAATTTCTAGACAGTAGCTTCCGGTTTCTACCAGTCTAAAAGGGACAAACATTACCCAATGTGAGTTTTTCAGTACCCGGGATGATGCTCAGAGCCCAGCAATCAACTTTATACTTCATTTTGAAATCCGGATTTGTGACACCTGTTTTCTTTAAATAAGTCGTGTAATCTTTAAAAGAAGAGATTTTCAATATTTTTACAATTTAACGCATAATGGATAAAATAGAAGTCCGATTACACTGGTCAACACAAGTGTTGCCCCGAAGCTCAAACTAAAAAAAAATGGAAAATTATAGCTTTTCCTGTGAATTTTTTTCTTTCTAGGGCAACTATTATGAGCCTAAGAGCAGCATTTTTTTCGATTTTGTCAACGAGTGAATTTAAAAAAGTTTTCTGAACACGTTTCTTTCCATAACCTTCGAACTACATGTTCAATCATCATAAAATTCGTTATTTAGGGGTTTTAAAGACAGCCCGTTCATTTGGTACCGATTCTGTTCAAATTGGTTGTGTAGTTTCTGAGATAAAGGAGTTTCATTAATTTTACATTTTGATACATAACAGACAAAGTTACAGTCCGATTATAATGAAATTTAATAGGATCTTATCAGGCAACTAGACCTTCCTATTGCAACTTATTTTGTGATTATCGGTCTATCCATCTCTGAGAAAAGTAGGTGAGTTCAAACAGTCTTAGAAACATGTTTCTTGTCATAGCCTGATTTTACATTATTATACATAACGGACAAGGTTAAAGTCCAATAACAAATAAAATTCAATAGGGTCTTATGGGGCAACAAGACCTTCCATATGACACTAATTTTGTGAAAATCGGTTCAGCCATCTCTGAGAAAAGTGAGTGAGTTTAAATAGTGTTTGAAACACGTTTCTTTGCATAACTTCTGAACTACATATCCAATCATTATAAAATTATTTCACAAATAGTTCAAAAAACGAGCCCGTTCTTTTGATACCAATTTTATTCAAATCGGTTTTGTAGTTTCTGAGATAATGATGTTTTGTGATTTTCACATTTTCATACATAACCTCGAAACTAAAAATCCGATTACAATAAAATTCAATAGGGTCTTATGGGGCAACTAGACCTTTCATTTGCAACTAGTTTCATGGAAATCGGTCCAGCCATCTCTGAGAAAATCGAGTGAGATTGGGAGACCGTTACATACATACACACACACATACACACACACATACAGAAAATGCTCAGCTCGTCGAACTAAGTCGATTGATATACGAGATTCGACCCTTTGGAGCACATTATACCTTTGGTTTTTTCAGTGATTGCTATACCTTTCTAGGAGAAAGGCCCTTTAAACCCGAAACTCAAACCATCTCCGTACCTTTTTATATTCCATTGGCCCCGGTGAACCTGACCTTATGCACAATAGATCATTGCACGATGACTTCACAAAACAAGAAGAAGAAAGGGATTTGTCAGTTGTCGTTGGTTCGTTTACATAGTAAAATTTTCGGCTCGAATAAAAATGCGGAACTGTCTTGTTAAAAATTGCGTTTCCAAGAATAAACCAAAAGATCACAGTAACGAATTCGCATACGCGGAGAGTTTCCCCATCTTTTTCGTACTCGTATCATTCATTTTCACTCCTATCGCATAAAAAGTGAATGGAACGCATTGTAAACAAACCCGTGGGAATTGTCAGAAAAGTGAGGTTATTTTTCGTGTGCAATGATCTATGGTTTTGAAACCTGGCTCGTAACATATCAAGCTTTAAGTTTTGGTAGAATGGGACCTGAAAATAAATATAACCCCTCAATATAAACCCCCACTCTGACAGTCTTCACACTTTTCTTTCGTACTTTGAAGTGCAAAAAATATGGCAATAAATAGCATTAAGTGCAAAAAATCAATATCATTAATCTGCATGTTATCTTAAGCGTCGAGCTGACCAAACTGCTACACCTTTTTCATATACAATCTTGATCAGCTCAACGATCAATGACGGACTATGCACGATACATTGGTTTTGCGCATAGTGACAATTTTATCAGAATTTAAGTCACCAGATGGCAGCACTAACCGTCGGAAATCGGTCGTGTTCGAAATGTATGAAAAATATAGAAGTTAGGTATCTTGTTCTAGTTATCTTTGATTTGACGCAAGGTGAACATTTGGTCCGTTAAGGATTGCCCTTCCCAGAAACCGCACTTGTACTCTCCGACAAAGGTTTCCTGCAACAGCCTCAGTGTATAATAATTACTGCAATCGAGTAGCTGGTCATTTTTATAGTCTTCGGCCCAAACTTTCAAGATGCGCCACAGGAATTGCACGCAACAGCTGCTCACTCCCGGCTTTAAAAAGTTCGGATGGGAGGCTGTTCTTTCCAGTTGCTTCGTGGTTTTTTAGGCCTTCACTTTTTTTTCCTTGTTTCCTTCACTCCGCTTTACTTTATATGCACTAGAGCGCCAATCATCGTATGGAAAAAAGTGACCAGAAAATTGGTTTAATTTATTGAAATACAACTCATTTTTGAAAAGCTATTGGAAAATGCTATTTCGGATAGGTATTGATGATTACAAAAATTTTTAGAGCCAACACGGTTCGTTTGAGCAGTGTGACATCTTCGGCAAAGTTGTAGATAATAGTTTTGTTTTTCAAAAAAAAAATATACACTCTGAAAACAAATTACTAATTTAAAAAGAAGTTATAAAGAAAGTTATAAATTAATTATCGAAAACAGCCCATTTAAAAAAACTGATTTTTTTTATAAAAACCTCGAAAGTTTACCTGAACAACGAAACCGGCCATGGAGAAATCGGAAAAAAAAGTTATATATTTTAAATTCATTTTTTTTTTCACAGGGTACATTTTTTTGGAGGATCGAAGTTATTATTTACAACTTTGCCAGATAAACTATGCCAATCAAATAAACCGGTTTGACTGTAGAATTATTCTTGATTCCTCATAGAGTGCTCTATTGGAAATCAAAAATATGTCTACAGTCGAAACGGCATAGTGTCTTCGGCAAAGTTGTAGATAATATTTTGTCCTTCCAAAAAAAATATGCCTTTAAAAAAAATAATTGAAAATAATTTTTTTTTCAAAAAAAATTTTTTTTTTCAAAAAATTATAACTTATTTTTCTCAATATCTATATGATCGGACTAGTTTCATTGTTTTGGTAATCTTTCGTAGGTTTTATTAAAAAAAATCAAGTTTTTAAAAAATGAGCCCTTTTGAATAATTAATTTTTAATCTTTCTTCTAACTTCTGAATGAATAATTTTTTGAGTGTAATTTTTTTTAAAAAAAAAGAATAATTATCTTCAACTTTGTCGAAAACGTCACACCAATCAAACGAACCAAAGTGCTTTTTTTTATTTTATGCTCATTTTTCACAATACTATGAACCACCCTATGCCGAATAAATGAACCACCCTAATGAAACATAATGTATTCGATGCTAGTTATAGTGTATATCATTATACAAGCTATTTCGAGAGACTAGTGATCAATTTCAAAAGATAAATTCTAAACATTTTTAACTCCGCCTTCCACAATTGAAAAAACGACTAAGTCCCAGAGAGCAAATTTTTGCAAAAAAAAAATTTCAGATGACACCACTCCCCGACGTTTCATGCGTTTTTAAGTCATTTGGCATCAAAAAAAAATTTCTAAAACCGAAATTTCGGTGATTTTTCGGTTTTCAAAAAAGCCAAACTTCAATCGCTTTGCGCCACCCCATTTTAAGTCCGATTGAGCTGAAATTTTGCACAGGGTGTTTTTTCGAGCAGGTGAACATTTTGTATAGGGTTTTTTTTTTTGAAATTCGAGATTACCATTTTGCCTGGCACCCTAATATGCACTGTCAGTTCGTTCCATCACTATGGGTATCAGTGATAGTCGCCCCCAGACTTTGCATTTCACCCCAAGAAGGTATGGCTTCTTTGATGAAGTTGCTTACCTTCGTTAGTTCAGCAGACCATATCTCCGCCTTCACTTCTATCCTTCTCAATTTATCTGTTTCAGTCGACGGCTTCATCCTGTGCGCCGATCCTTGGTCACCCGTATCTCTTCGGTTATGAGGTTTCCTTCATTGTCGTTGCACATGGTAGGAAGTGGCATCGTCCGGTTCCTGATTACGTTTACCACTTTGTAGGAACTTCTCGTGCCGAGTTTAATACTCAGCAAGTCTCCGCCTCTGCAAGAGCTCATTCGCTGTCCTCACGTTTCTCAATTCCAAGAGATTGCAATAAAAATAATGTTGAAGCTGAAGCAAGCCTTGAGTTTTAGCAATTATTATTACATGACAGAAATACAGTTATTCATATTCTAACCACTACCAAAGACAGACGTCTTAACTAACCCTCCAATAGGTTATGGGCTTAGTCAATGCTAGAAAATGACTACGAGTTCAAATAGCACTTCAAGTTCAAACGGAGTTTCCGGATCATCCAACATTCCAGCCATTGAACGTTTGAGAGGACGTGAAAACTGGTCGTCATGGAAGTTTGCTGCGAAAACTTTTCTCCAGCTGGAAGGCCTCTGGGATGCCATCAAGCCGAAGATAAAAGAAAACGGAGCCATTGAAGCGGTAGATGAGCGAAAGGATTTACAAGCCCGATTGAAGCTAATCTTGCTCCTTGACCCTACAATCTATGTCCATATCGAAGACGCGGAGTCAGCGCGTACGGCGTGGGACAAATTGGAAACGGCGTTCGAGGACAAAGGACTCTCCCGGCAGATCGGATTACTCCATAAGCTCATCAAGACGAATTTGGATTTGTGCGACCCGATGGACGAATATGTAAATCAGGTGATTTCGACAGCGCATCAGCTGAATGGCATCGGGTTCAAATTGTCGGATCTCTGGGTTGGTATGATTCTGTTGGCTGGCCTTCCAGATGAATACCGTCCCATGATCATGGCCTTGGAAAATTCCGGGGTCGCCATAACGGGTGACTTCGTGAAAACCAAACTTCTTCAGGAGCAACCATTGCTTAGCAGCAAGAAAAACAGTCAGGCCTTCGCAACCAACAAACGAAATGAAAAATTTTCAAAGCAAGTGAAACAACCAACTTCTTCCAAGGGCCCGAAGTGCAGGAAATGTGCTCGATTCGGTCACATCGCCAGGGACTGCAAGGACGGAAGGAAAGGTGAAACATTTCACACGGTGCTTTCTACGATTTGTAAGAAGAACAAGAACGACTGGGTTTTCGATTCTGCGGCGTATGCACACATGACAAGCAATAGAGAGCTCCTAACAAATCTCGAACAAGCGCATGGCAAAGTTGTCGCGGCTAATGGTGCACGATGGATATCGTTGCCTGCGGAATGGCAAATCTTAAACCATTGTGCAGGAATCTTCAGGACGGCGTTGTGGTGAGTGACGTGCAGCTTATTCCTGGGTTGACTGCGAATCTTCTGTCAATTAGCAAAATTGTGCAGAAGGGATATTCCGTGATGTTCAATAACAATGGCTGCAAGGTTTTCAATCTCAACGACGAGCTGGTGGCAACAGGAAGCCACTCCAACAATCAATTCAAGCTAGACCAAGCGGTGGATAGCAAACAGGTTTTGTCGTGCACCGTTGCTGGAAGTCTTGATCTCTGGCACAAACGGATGGGCCATCTTGGTATCAGAAATTTAAAGAAACTTGTTGGTGGCTTGGTGACTGGAATTTCATTGAATGATGAAACTGATGCTACGGACTGTCGTGTTTGTTCGATGGGTAAGCAATCGAAGCTGCCGTTACCAAAAGGTGGATTTCGTGTGTCCGAGGTACTACAGCTGGTTCATTCAGATATTAGTGGACCGATGGAAATGAACTCGATCGGTGGTAACCGTTTTTACATCACATTTATCGATGATAAGACCAGACGCATCTTCGTGTACTTCCTAAAAACCAAATCAGAAGCGGAAGTGTTAGCAGTATTCAAAAACTTCCACGCCATGGCGGAGCGCCAAAGCGGAAAGAAGCTCAAAGTGATTCGGACTGACAACGGTAAGGAATACCTAAACAAAGGTTTCCAAGGTTACTTACAGAAGGAAGGTATCCGACACGAGAAGACCAACGATTACACACCCGAGCAAGACGGCTTGGCAGAGCGCGCTAATCGAACAATCGTAGAAAAAGCGAGGTGTCTCTTGTTCGAAAGCGGACTATCGAAAGGATTTTGGGCAGAGGCTGTGTCCACAGCCGTTTATTTAATTAACCGATCGCCTACGTGTGGTCACGACCGAACCCCCGAGGAAGCATGGAATGGAAGGAAGCCCAACCTTTCACATGTTAGAGTTTTTGGGACTAAAGCTATGGTCCAGGTCCCAAAGCAAAAGCGGCGTAAGTGGGACCCCAAATCCCACGAGTGTATACTGATGGGATTCGATGAAGAAACCAAAGGCTATCGTCTGTACGATCTAAAAAAGAAGACTACAATCAAGAACCGTGAAGTCGTTTTTCTGAACGAAGGCGTTCCATCCGAAGCAGCGTGCCCCGAAGCGCGGCGTGTCAAGCCATCATATGTTAGACTGGACATCGAAGATCCGGTTGAAACCGTGCTTGAGCCGACACTTTTGACTGCAACACCCTGCGAATCGGAATCAGAAGACGAACATGATGAAGGTGATTTAGAAGACGATAGCGAAACCAGTTCAAGTACCTTGACTGATCTTGTGCTCCCTTCGCGACAATTTTCACAACCACCTAGGTCAAAGGTGTCGAAGCGCAGCGAACGGGAGCACGTTCTTGCAGGCAAGTACAATAACATTTATGTTGATAGCACTGGCCTCCCTGGTACCTCACTTCCACAGTCAACCCCTGATAAAGACTCGAGCTCGGACTCAAGCGACTTCGCTGGTTTTTCCGATGATGAAGGCATCAACGATGGTTTCGTGGCAGTGATATCGGGCATGAATGGCGAATTCGGTAACGATCCAGTCTCACATCAGGAAGCGCTAGCCTGCGACGATAGTGATGCTTGGAAGTGTGCTATGCAGGAAGAATTTGACGCCTTGGTGGACAACAAAACTTGGACTATCACTTCGCTACCGAAAGGAAGGAAGGCAATCAAGTGCAAATGGGTCTACAAGACAAAGCGAAACGCTGAAGGCAATGTTCGTTTAGTCATCAAAGGTTACTCCCAGCGAAAGGGGGTAGACTACGATGAGACGTACGCTCCCGTCGTTCGGTATTATAGTTCGCTGCGGTACCTTTTCGCCCTGGCAATCAAACACGACCTTATGATTGACCAGATGGATGCAGTGACGGCTTTTCTACAAGGCGATCTCGATGAAGAGATTTACATGGAGCAGCCTCCATGTTTCACGGACGATAATCAAAAAACGATGGTGTGCAAACTGAACAAGGCATTGTACGGCTTGAAGCAGTCAAGCCGAGTTTGGAACCAAAAACTCGATGCGGCTCTTCGACGTTTTGGCCTGAAACCAACACAGTACGATCCATGTGTATATATTGGTAACAAAGGAGGTAAAATGATGATTGTTGCAATATACGTCGACGATCTGATGATCTTCTGCAACGATCCAGCATGGAAGTACAAACTAAAGCAACATCTCTCTAGCTGCTTCCGGATGAAGGATCTTGGACAAGCGCAACACTGCCTTGGAATCCGAATCAGAAGAGCCAATGATTCCATCAGCTTGGATCAGGAAGCCTACACAGAGTCGATTCTGAAACGGTTCAACATGGAACGATGCAAACCAGTAAAGGTGCCGATGAACAGCAGTGAGAAGCTTACAAAAGAAGCGAGCCCGAAAGATAACAATGAATCCACTGCTATGAAGGACGTTCCCTATCAGGAAGCAGTCGGGTGTCTCATGTATTTGGCGCAGAGCACTCGACCGGATATTCTATTTGCAGTGAACACTCTTAGCCGGTTCAACAACAATCCCGGGGTCAAACATTGGAACGCAGTGAAGCATGTTCTGCGTTACCTACGTGGAACTTCCGGTATGAAGCTGATCTATAGAAAGGATGCAGATTCTAGCGTGGTCGGTTATTGCGATGCTGACTGGGGAGCGGATCCAGATGAAAGGAAGTCCACAAGTGGCAACATCTTCATGGCACAGGGCGGTGCAATCTCGTGGGTGTGCAAGAAGCAATCAACAGTGGCGCTCTCAACGTGTGAAGCCGAATACATGTCCGTTTCGACTGCCGTGCAGGAGGCATCTTGGTGGCGTGGTCTGTCAGCACTTTTCAATAAAAACAACGATGAACCGATTGAGATCCGATGCGACAACCAAAGCTGCATTGCGATCGCGAAAAATGGTGGTTATAACCCGCGCACGAAGCACATTGACGTACGCCACCATTTCATAAAAGACGCTCTTCGCCGTGGTGTGGTAAACCTGACGTACATTAGCACAGAGGAGCAAATTGCGGATGGTCTCACCAAACCACTGCAACGAATAAAGTTTGAAGAAAGTTGCAAGTTGATGGGACTCTCTGCGGCTTGAGGAGGAGTGTTGAAGCTGAAGCAAGCCTTGAGTTTTAGCAATTATTATTACATGACAGAAATACAGTTATTCATATTCTAACCACTACCAAAGACAGACGTCTTAACTAACCCTCCAATAAATAACAATAAAAAATAGTAGATTCCGGGGCATAATCCCAGATTCAAAAAAATAGCCATATCGAAAGGGGAATTATTTAAAAAAAAGTTCTATTGTGTCTGCGAAGAACATGTTCCCTACAACTTTTCCTCAAACCCCCTTCAGATTGGATCGGAGTAGTAGTTTCTTGGTTATGTTTTGGAAAAAAGGCTTTTCTAATTACTTTTTTTACATTTTCTTGCAATCATCGTACGCATCTGAATAAGCAAATATATAAACAAACAAATTTTCGTATCCTCCCCCACAGAATGACGGTCACCCAATCCACCAAGCTGGGCATCGACGTCAGCCGGCACAAGGAGATCACCGTCAAAGCCGTCTCGGCTATCCTGCTGTTGTACTTGAAGCACTTCAAAATAAACCACATCTACCAGTTCGAGTTCATGTCTCAGCATCTGGTTTTCGCCAACTGCATCCCGCTGGTGTTGAAATTCTTCAACCAAAATATCATGAGCTACGTCGGGTCAAAAAACGTTATTCCGATCATGGATTTCCCGTCGTGCATGATAGGCGAACAACCGGAGCTGACATCGGAGTCCCTAATCATTGGTGACTCGGCACCCTACTGCTGGCGGAATGTATTCTCCTGCATAAATCTTCTACGCATTTTGAACAAATTGACCAAGTGGAAGCACTCCCGCATCATGATGCTGGTGGTATTCAAATCGTCTCCAATACTAAAGCGAACCCTCAAAGTTCGACACGCTCTCATGCAGTTGTACGTGCTGAAGTTGCTGAAAATGCAAACCAAATATCTCGGCCGACAGTGGCGAAAGTCGAACATGAAAACCATCAGCGCCATCTACGCTAAGGTCCGCCATCGGCTGAATGATGACTGGGCGTTCGGTAATGACCTGGACGCTAGGCCATGGGACTTCCAGGCGGAGGAATGTGCCCTGCGAAATTGCGTCGATCGGTTCAATAATCGTCGCTACCTGCAAACCAGCGCCCCGGACATCATCGCTAGTGAGTACGACGATCCCGTCGAAGGAGATGTAGTGAATGGCGGTGGCAACCAGGGAGGAAACGCAAACGTCACCAACGGACGCAAACCCAGCGATGACGTCGAACTGAGCGAAGAATTCAAACAGAACTATGAACTGTGGCTCCAGCAGGAGGTTTACAATAACAACATCGACTGGGACTTGCTGCTCTCAAACGAGGATCTTTGAAGATCTTCCCGTAAAATTAAAACGCAATCGTGTGTAAAGTTGACCCAGCGATGGAATAAATCATGTTAGGCAAATCCTTGGCCTGTTTTCTTTCTACCCATTTCAATAGAACAAAAAAGACCACTCATTTTGGACTTTACAAGTTTTCATTTACCACTTTTTTGCGTTCGTATTTAAATTTTTTCTTCTTCATAACGTCCTCAATCTCATTCCAAATTTTTCGGGCTTTTTATTCCACAAAACTTTTATCATTGTGTTGTATCGCGTTTGTTTTTCCTCCATATCCCGCCTTCCACAGAACACTTCGCGAATTACAATTCGTTTACAAAAAAAGGAATGTCAGTTTATTTTAAACTTTTTCTTTACTCGTTATTCCAGCAATGATGCCTTCCTCTATTGAAGTTTTGTTAAGTTTAATCTGTTTCTGTTTATTTTTTTTATCAATTGAATCACTACTGCTTTTTGTTACGTAACAAGAAAGCCCTGGGAACGCGACCCCGCGGCTTCACATGCCCCCACATGCGGCCATCACCGAATGACTGGCAGCTGCTGCTGAAAGCTTGCTTCGAATAGTTTTTTTTTGGGACAACTTTCGAGAAAAGAAAAACAAAATAGAAACGTAAAATTTTAACATTAAATATTTGATCATATTTTCCATCTATCCTTTTCGGATTACCGAATCACAACTTGAGTAGGACAAAATAATCACCTATCAACTCGCGCGTGTGTGTGTTTGTGTATGTGTATTTATTACGCGTGTGTGACCAACATTTGTTCGATTCCGGAGAAGATAAGAAATTGTAACGCGCATAACCTATGATTGGGGTTCCTTTCTCTGTTTTGATTCGATCTGAGTCCCTCGTAGGGGAGATTGGAAAAGGGACGTACATAAATGTGGTGTGTAAATGCGTGCAGTACCTATTTTTTTTTTGTTGGCCATCATTCTACGCCACAGCAGTATGAACTAATAAAGTAGCACTGTTTTCTCTCTTTCCCTCTCGCTTTCCCATTTGAATCAAGATTCCTTCGCGTTGTTTTGTTTCATTTAACCACTACTCTGTGTTTAATTGTTTTATACATTTTTTTTTCGTTTATATCCCTTAGTTACTTTTATCGTACAAATATTCATAAAATAAAAACTGTTCTAGAGGTTAAGGAAGAAATGGGAAGGGAAATAAACAATCATAACAAGGAAAAAAGACTCTTCTTTTGTTAAATCTACATGCATTTACCATAAATTTTATTTACGTGTATGTGTGTGTAGGTGTATGCCCGCGTGTTCGTGTGCATCCTCACATGCACACATGTGTGAGTTAGATTTTGAATTTTACACCGCGCACAGGCTGCGGCACATGTGTTTTATTACGGGATTGTTTTACTTTCATTTAAATATACTCCTTTATATTATTTTTAGGTTTTTAGTTCAGCAATAAATATATTTCCACGAAGACTGATCAGTGGGAAGCAGAATAAAAATTAACAAATAAGCCAAGAAAGGAGAGGGGATTGAAATAAGGGGTTACCTGAAAAATATGTGCAGGGCTTAAAACAAATAATCTACTACTGAATTTAGTTGAGTTGTATTTCTTTAGCTGAGGGATTGTTTTTTTTTCTTCTTCTTTTTCTCGGTACTATTATTCAATCATTAAATTGGGATGCACTATTTTCTGTATAATTGTGGTATGTTGGTAAAGTAAGGTTTATCAACTTTAAGCTGTGTGTCTGTGTTCCATTCTTCTTCTTTTTTTAATTAAACTAACAAACGGTCTCGTATCTTATTTTTTCCTTATCGCTGAAGAAAATTTGAATGTTACTTCGGTTTTGGTGTGCCCTAATGTGTTTGTATGAGTTCCTTTTTTGTTTCTTTCGCGCAATAACTGCTAACTATTGCGGCTCCAAGCTTTTTTCTAGTCAGTTTTCATATTGGTTCAAGTTCCAAATTGGTGAATGTTTAGGTGTGTATGTCTGTATATATGTGTATTGAGGGTCGGAATAGATCGTTAATGTGTGTGTGTTTTTTTCTTACTGTTGTTCTTGGTTTATATCATAACTAGGTTGGAATCCTTCTTACTTCCTACTACAATCGTAACGACAATTTTTCTTAAACATTCCTTGTTGTTATTTGTTACAATTAACAATACGATTGCTACAAGCATACAAAGAAAAATGTGTGGTCAATGTGAGAATATAGAACACGGAGAATGGGTATAACAACTTACCAGCTGAATAACATCACTTGCTGCAGCAGCCGCTATTCTGTCGGCTCTGTTCGTTCTGGGTAGGTCTTATATTTTGCTGAGGTCCAGTGCCTTCGTTCTTAGGCAATTTTTTAGCTGGAAAAGAAAAGAAAAAAAATTAAACTTTAATAGTAACAAGGAATTGCTATATTTTGCAGTCAAACAAATAAAAACGCCAAAAAAATCTGTTGGAGACAGAGCATACCACCCGTTATGTTCTACAAAAAGTTCTCTGGTTTTGGTTTCCTCAGCGTATCAGCGTAATTACCGATTTTTCATGGTTTTAGCTTTAATCGCACTGACGAAACTACTCATGCATCATCAATCATAGTACCCCATGCGTTAGTAAAAAAAATTGACAGCTCTATCAGTCAAACTCTAACTCTGATGGCGAAAAAGTGAAGCTACTCCGTTCAGAAGTGTGCGCGTTTAAAGAACGGTACCCCGCCACCTCAAAAACGGACATCGTGCGGCACTTTGTGGACGCTGGGTATGCCCGTTCCGGCATCTACAACATCTTGACACTATTGGATAACGATCAGAGCATCGAAAGAAAGCCCGGTTCCGGACGGCCAACGACCCTGAGCGACAAGAAGCTTCAAAGGATGCTGAAGAGGAAGACCTAGGAAAAAGTGACTAAAGTGCTGCGTGCACTTGGCCGGGAGGTTGGTGCATGCGGTGAAACAGTAAAAAAGTATCTGGAGAAGATGGACATACATGTCAGGAAGCGGCTGGTCTCGGAGCTGCAGGCAATGACGCTGCGACAGCGGTTGAATAAGATGGTCAAGTCGATTTTCCCGGTGAATCGCGACGTGGCAGTGGTGATGGACGACGAGACCTATCTCACCCTGGATGGTAACGATTAGCAAGGCACTTTATATTTTACCTCCCCCACGAAGGAAGTGAGGACCGAGGTGAAGTTTATTTCACAGACCAAGTTCGCCAGGAAGGTGCGGCTGTCGCGAGAAAGGGATGTCAAAGTTGCTCTTCTTTCGCTCCGGGCTGGCCGTGAACGGGGAAATGTACAGTACGAAGTGCCTGCCAGAAGTTGCGTCGTTCATCAAGGAATACCATAAGGGCGAAGACACAGTGTTCTGGTCAGATTTGGCGTCGGCCCACTACTCGTAGCGGTCGTTGAAGGAGATGGAGCGGCTGAATATCGATGTGGTACCACAGTCGTCGAATCCGCTCAACGTCCCCCAGCTGCGTTCCTCCTAGAATTTCTGGGCAAACTTGAAGCGCAAGATCTATTCCAACAATTTTTGTCGCGAAAACGGAGAGGGAATTAATAAAAAAAAAACGAAGAAAGAGTTTAAAAACATGTCTACACGCATGTTTTCGTCCGCCATGGCGAATGTTCCGGTTAACTGCCGGAAGGCCGCTCACAAGGGCGTAGATTTTTTGAAGTAGAATACTTCTCTCATGAAGTTCGGCTACATAGAGATGTGAAATGAAAATTTAAAACCGAAAAAAGTGAAAAATATGTCCAATTTTGGTTAGTATTCGATGGATTTCCTTCGTTATTGCAGCAATAGATTGGAAAATCTTCTAAGATTCTTCCCAAATGAAGATAATTGTAATTTTATTATTCAAACTATTGTACTATAGAAAATAGTCAAGCCTTGGCAAAACGAAAAATTCGACCTCTGATTGATCGTTATATGATTGCTTCCCAAGCACGGTCGACAGAATCATATACCTTGCAATTTAAAATATGCTATTTGGCCTATATAAGAGCCTGTTTCAGCCGAAGCCGCTCATTATAGTTCTAGACAGCGACAACAGCAGTCATCCCTTAGTAGCAGCTGTAGCAATGCAGTGGATACCAGCGATAGCGGATAGCGGTCACAGCTGTGGTATAGCAGTGGATAGCGCACTAGTTGCAGCGGATCTCAGCATCGATAGCAGCTGGGCCAGCTGATGCAGGGGCAGCGGACACCAATGGTAGCGTATTGCGGCCACAACTGTGGCATGGCTACGGATAGCGTAGCAGTTGCAGCGGGTATATCTGATCATGAAGCATTTATGCAATTATTGAATTAAAATTTCAATTACAGCAATCGGCTTTTTTCAAGGCTACTAAATGTTTTTGGAAGAGCATAATGAATGGTTATTAATAAACTGCAACTGAGGTTTGATGCTGCTGCAAATGCACAGCAATGTGATGTTTATTACGATTTGTTGATACTGTGCTTAACAAGCGGTATATACGAAACAAATCCGATTTCAAAATGACTGAGCAAGCAGCCGGGTTTTCTTTATTGTAAAAGTATTCTACTTCATCCTTGCGGTCGTGGCTTTGCACACAACCTTCCTGTGATTTTTTGCAAATAAGATAATATAATTACCATTAATGGGAAATTTATCCAACTCAATTATCTGTCTTAGTTTTTACTGCTGATTAGAATCACGTAAAACCCCTCGAATATCTCTTTATTAAGGTTTGTAATCTCTGATACTATTTCGTACGCATTGTTCACGATTGTCGTAAAATTGAATCATGCGAAGAAAACTGATAACAAAATACGGAAGGACCAACTTTGCACGATTGCTACTCCTATCCCAACCTCATTCAAAGGTCATCAGAAATTTTACCATGATGCGCCCTAATTCCGTGCGGTTTCTTATTCTGTGCACTCCGTATCAAAACGCGAAAAAAACATCCATTATGAGAAGATGTTTCAAAAAGTATGTTTAAAGGTGATATTCTATGTAAAGAATATTTATATATTTTGTCGCATTTTGATACGATGTGCACGGGATAAGGAGCCGTATGGAATCAGAACGTCTCACGGTATTCAAAAAGTCTTTGAATAGCATGATCATTCAGAATTTACAAGAGTACATCTACTTCATAAAATTTTACCGATATATCTTTAAAAGTTGTACGTTATTGTAGCATATGTGTCAGAGGTGCGGTAAACATCATGTCATCAATTCTTAGCAGACAGTAACAGATTGTAGGCTGGATACGTAGGTACATCAAGAGACGTTTTACGTCTGTTCAGGTACTAATTTTTCGAAAAATCGCTTTGACAAAGAAACCCAACCGTTATTCAGCTGTTAATGACTTTGGATTAGAAAATTTCTTCCTTTCACACGTGGCGACAATTACCGGAAGAATTTGCAGAACTAATTGTTGCTTGAATAAGTTCCTCAATCCGGAAAACTCATTGCGATCTCTCGAACTTCAACTTACCACTCACGAGTTGATCTTCCATTTTAATTTATCTTATAAGATAGTAGGAGACAGTAGCTACTGAAAATGATATAAATCATACGCTTGCTATGATTTACCATTCCATAGTTGTTTGTTGACACATACAAAACCGTCTCATGGTGTCACAGAAGACTGTCTAAATCAGGGGTTCCCAACCGGGATCCGCGAACGATAAGGGAGCCGCGAAAGCCTTGGTAAATTTGACAGGTGGTTGAAATTATATTCTGTATACCTCTGTGAAAGCGAATTTTTAACCCCTCTGCAAATTTAGACCAAAACATGAAACAAATGCAGGGCGATATGAGACTGACAAACACAGACCGACCATATCATCGGCGGCGGCGGCGTAGAAAACATGTTGTCTCGGCGGCGATCGGCGAGCCGGCGTGACGCCGTTGGTATTTGTCGGCGGCGGCGTGTACCGGCGTGACCAGGCATGTCCAAACCCACCACACCACTTGCGTGTGTGTTTTAGGCGATGCCACGGAGGGTTTTTCCATTGCCCTTCAGTGCTCATACAAAACCGAAACCCACAGTGTTCTAAATAAAACAGCCCTTCAGAAGCTTCGACAAACACATGCCCGAGTGTTCCCGAATTCGTGAGCCCTCGGAAGTCCGCTTGCTAACACGTGTTTTCTCAAACGCATCATGTTTACAAAAGTACGTATGAAAAAAATATTGCAGGTGGTTGTATGCGTTGACTACCGTCAAACTTTCCAATATTATACCATTGTCGATCTCGTCGTGGCGACCAATGCTTGTGTGTTCCCCGAAACTGCGAGCCCTCGGTTGCCTCATGTGCCGAAGTTGAAAAACCCTCGGCACACGTGTTCACGAATGGCTCTCCAGTGTTTTGTCTTTAGCTAACGACGGAGGGTAATACGAATAGCCCTGCGTGGTGTGTTTGTTAGCAGATGGGCCCCACGCGCTTTGGTGTGCTGTGTTTTCCCCATGCCTGGGCGTGACACTAATTACCACTTCTAAAATATTGCATATAATGAGTACACTCTCATGTTTGGTTTTTTAATTCAACATGAAAAAATAAAAATATGTTCATCCGGATTGACAGGATGTCAAAAAAAAATAAAAATAGTTAGGAATCAAACAATTTAACAACCAGCAAAGAAACGGCTATCGGCGCGATAAAAATTTCCTCGGCGGCGCGCCGACTCAAAATCATCGGCGGCGGCGGCGTGCGTAAAAGTGTCGGCGGCGGCGCACAGGGCTAATCTGGAATTCTTTGCCGAGATAAGGAAGAGAGTATTCTGGTGGACGATCGTGAGATGCCGAAAGGTGAAAGCAGCACTTCGATTGAAAGCGACCAGAAAGCGAATCTATTGGAGAAGTTTTGTTCATCAGACTCATCATATCTTAATGATGTTACGCCAAATGAAGTAAGTATCTGAAATTTTTTGAGGAGGGGAGGGGCGAAGCTTTTTGTACTTAGCAAAGGAAGCCGCGAAGCCAAACAGGTTGGGAACCACTGGTCTAGATGATAGAAACGCCGTATATTGCAATTTTATCTATTTTATATATGAACGCACGACCTTTCAAACGCCAATAGTAGTTTTAGTTTGTATCTGAAATTTTACTAGACATTTGTGTGCGTGTTTCCAAGAGAAAAAAACCTAATAACTTTCCCTGTGGACGAAATAGCTTTTTCAAGTATGCAGAAAAAAATGTGCGGCTTCAAAAGATCCAAAAGTAATTCGAAGGCCGGGTTTTGATAGAATCAAAGAGAAAAAATATACATTAGATTTTCCAAAGACACCCTTACTCGATCTTAATCTCCGCTTACCAAGTAAAGAATACAAGATAAAGAATAGCTCTTTTCGGCAAAGTTGTTCAAAATAAGTTGATCTACAACTTTTCCAAAGTGAAAAGAGCAGAACTGTATCTTATTCTGCAAAAAAGTTATTTTTGTTTTATAAAAAGGACCTTTTGAAACAAAAAACCATTTTTAAGACACTAAAATAGTCGTAAACCGTACATTCTGGACCACTTCGAGTACAGGATGACACTATTTTATTTTTTCCTAATTCTTATCTCTTTTTCGAGCGTCACACGCTCAGAAAATATTCTTGATGCATTCGAAGATTGATTATTAACCCTATTTTATATGACAAATCAAAAGTCACTTTACTCGACAGACCAATTTTGGTGATACAGAAGTCGAGTGGAGTCGAATTTCAGTCGAGTAGCTAAACCCACTCGACTGATTGTGGCGTCTGATACTTTCGGTTGTTTGAAAATGTTTGATTTTGTTCCAAATAATCGTCATTGGCGGGAAGTGTTGCTTTTCTCTTTTTATTAGAAAAAACGGCGGCTGAAGCGCATCGAGAGTTAAAAAAAGTTTACGGAAATGCTGCTTCGATATTGACGACAGTTCGCGTGGAGGAGAGCCAAAAACATACGAAAACTCTAAATTCGAGCAGTAGCTCGATGAGGATCCATGCCAAACGATATTTGGAGTTATCCGTCAAGCCATTTCTTCATCGCATCGTGCTTACCATACCAATCAGCCGAAGGCCTGTGTGGCCTTTGATGTATCTAAGATCCGACGCCATTGTACTCGATCCATGGCTGTTCGTTGCCATTCTTGCAGACTGCTTAGGGTGCGGTGATCTCTTTTCACTTGGTCGGTCCACCATGCATGTGGCGCGCCACGATCTCGGGTTCCTATTGGGTCGTTATCCAGAACCATTTTGACTGGGCTTTCGTCCGACATCCTTACGACATGCCTAGCCCACCGTAGCCTTCCGTCTGCTGTACGTTTCCGTCAACGTCTCAAAGATGCGTGCCATAATGTCAATGTCTTCGGTGAAGCCAAGTAACCGGCCGAGCTTCCTGAAGATCGCACCACTCGTGTCTTTCTCCACTCTTCTAAGGTCCGTTTCTGACCTCCCGACAAAGTTTTCTTATGATGCCGAAACAAGAGCGTTGTACGGTCTTCAAGTCCGCTTTTCGAATACATCTCTGGATTCTACCGATCAACTGTTCGCAATTCGTTGATCTCCAGTTATTTTGGCACCGAAGTAACTCAAAATCCCAAAGAAATCTTCGACTGGACGACACTGAGAAAGATTCGCTGGGTTGCGTATTTGGGGCACAAATGGGATCGAGTGGTTCAGTAACGTTTGTGTTATTTTAACGCTATGTGATGATACTTTTATTGATCTTCCAGATGGACTCAAGATACGATGCTGGCCTAACAAACCAGTCGTCGTAGGTTCGAGTCTCGGCTCAGGAGAGACTGCTAGTGTCAGTAGCGCTAGCCCCGCAATTGTCCTGTACACTAAGCAGTTGGCTGCAGAGGCGTCTCGTCCACCTGTTCAACCTGTTCATAGGACAGGTAGACAATCTCAGAAAAAAAGTGATTTTTTGATTTTTTGAGTGACAAAAAAGTGATTTCTGTCAATGTGGCGGAATTCCCTCTGTGCTGAACACGCATCAGTATCGGATGTGTTTGGTGATCGCTCCGATAGAATATTAAACAAAAGACGCGCGAGCAAGTGTTGGCATTGTTTGCCTGGTCGAGTGAAGGTTCAAGGTCGCCAGCCTTTGTGCAACTGTTTCGCATCGTGGCTGTTTGCTGGTGCGTGAGCCGATTTGGCTGCTAAGTGATTTGTGCTACAGCAGTGGACGAGAATCTCAACACAAAGGAGGAAAAAGAAGAAGCCAACAGTTGACAGCGAGTTGTGTCGCTGTGCTGAGTGATCACACACCCGGCCCGCTGCTGGTGGCTGTTTGGAGCTGCTGTATTGGTGCTGCTGGCTGTAACGGCTGCAGCTTCGACCGTTCGGACAACCAACCCTGCTGAAAGGAGAAGTAAAGAGGTACGTGTTCTGTCGGCGCTAGTGCGCTAGATTTAGCGCGATGGATGTAGATACCTCGCCTCCCGTGCCACCATCCCCGAACCCCTCCGACCCTGTCCCTACTGCCAACCCTTCCTCTGTTAATTCTCCAGTCCCCCCTCGCCCCAGGCTTTACCCGGACGGATCTCAGGGCAGCTTTACTGTTTTCTTTCGGCCAAAAGCAGGACCGAAATCGAAACCGTTAAACATCCTGCAGATTTCGAAAGACCTGACGGAGGGGTACAAGGCCGTGACCGAAATCTCCAAGGTCAGACCCAACAAGCTCCGTGTCGTGGTCAGCGACCTGGAACAGGCCAACGCTATTGCTCGCTCCGAGCTTTTCACACGCGAGTATCGCGTTTATATACCCGCACGAGACGTGGAGATCGACTGTGTCATAACCGATTCGAGTCTGTCGGTCGAGTGTATCTTGGCAAGCGGTTTTGGCTGCTTCAAAAATGCTTTGTATTACGACGTAAAAGTAAAGATCATAGATTGCAAGCAATTGCGGTCTGTGTCTCTTGTCAACGGCACAAAAGTGTACACTCCGTCAGACTCGTTTCGTGTTACGTTTGCCGGATCTGCTCTCCCTAGCAACGTCTCGATCGATCGGGTTCGTCTGCCTGTGCGATTGTATGTACCCCGTGTTATGAATTGCACCAATTGCAAGCAGCTAGGCCACACAGCCGCCTACTGCTGCAATAAGGCACGATGTAGCAAGTGTGGAGAAACTCATGCGGACGATTCTTGCAGTGTAAATGCTGAAAAATGTATTCACTGCGGGGAAAATCAGCATGAGCTCTCCACATGCCCGGTGTACATGCAGCGCAGAGATAAAATCAAGCGGTCACTTAAGGAGCGTTCAAAGCGATCTTACGCTGAGATGCTGAAGAAGACCGTGACCACTTCTACCATAACATCGAACCCCTTTGATCTGTTGTCCTCTGATGAAACCGATTCTGACGATTCACCAGCGGGAACAACTTATGCCAATCCTGGGGCGTCTAGAAAGAGGAAAAATATTTCCTCTCCTAAACTTCCCCGAAAAGGTCCTAAGATTTCCCAAAGTGAAATGAAAGTTACAAACAAACCAAACAGTGCTGCGGAAAAACCGAAGCAAACTCCTCCTGGGCTTGCAAATTTAAAGTCCCAGAAGGAGTTCCCAGCACTGCCAGGAACATCTAAAACCCCAGTTGTTCCTTTTGCACATCCAGTTGATGAAACAAACTCTGGATTAGTGAAATTTTCTGACATTGTGGACTGGATTTTTGAAAATTTCAATGTACCCGATCCAATTAAAATTTTTCTTACAGCATTCCTCCCAACAGGTAGATCATTTTTGAAGCAGTTGACTGCCCAATGGCCCTCCTTGCAGCGATTGTATTCTTCGATGCCTAATTCATCTGCGTATACGAAGGATTCTATCTCTGTCTTACAGTGGAATTGTAGAAGTATTTTACCAAAAATGGATTCATTTAAAGTTTTAATAAATAGAAACAAATGCGATGCATTTTCCCTTTGTGAAACTTGGCTTACTTCAAATATTGATCTCAACTTCCATGATTTTGATATTTTTCGCCTTGATCGAGACACCCCATATGGAGGAGTACTTTTAGGGATTAAAAAGTGCTATTCTTTCTATCGTATTAACCTCCCCTCGATTCCAGGCATCGAAGTTGTCGCATGTCAAATGACAATACAAGGTAAAGAGCTTTGTATTGCCTCAATATATATTCCTCCCAGAGCACAGGTTGGGCAACGGTTGCCCTTTGATTTAATAGAACTTCTTCCCTCGCCACGTTTGATTTTGGGAGACTTCAACTCTCATGGTGTGGCTTGGGGTTCCCCCTACAATGATAACCGCTCCTCTTTAATCTATAACCTTCGCGATGACTTCGACATGACTATTTTGAACAACGGTGAAATGACACGTATCCCGAAACCTCCAGCGCGCCCAAGCGCTTTGGATCTATCCTTATGTTCGACGTCGCTACGGTTGGATTGCACATGGAAGGTAATCCTCGATCCTCACGGTAGCGACCATCTGCCTATTCTTATTTCAATTACAAACGGGTCAACTCGCATGCGACCAATTGACATTCCGTATGACCTCACACGGAATGTCGATTGGAAGTTATACGAGGAAATGATTTCAAAAGCGGTCGAGTCGATTCAACATCATTGAAGAATCTACCCGGCAATGCCAAGAGGCGCTTGTTGAACTTGTTCAATAAGTTCCTGGATCAAAACATTGTACCGCAGGATTGGAGGCAAGTGAAGGTGATCGCCATCCAAAAACCAGGGAAACCAGCTTCTGATCACAACTCTTATAGGCCGATTGCAATGCTATCCTGTATCCGAAAATTGATGTAAAAAATGATACTCCGTCGTTTAGACCACTGGGTCGAATCAAATGGTCTACTATCAGATACTCAATTTGGCTTCCGCCGTGCCAAAGGGACGAATGATTGTCTTGCGTTGCTTTCAACAGATATTCAGCTGGCGTATGCTCGCACAGAACAAATGGCGTCTGCGTTCTTGGACATTAAGAGGGCTTTTGATTCCGTTTCTATTGACATTCTTTCGGGTAAACTTCACCGACAAGGATTTTCTCCAATTTTGAACAATTTTTTGCACAATTTGCTGTCCGAAAAGCACATGCATTTTACGCACGGCGATTTGGCAACTTTTCGCATTAGCTACATGGGTCTTCCCCAGGGCTCATGTTTAAGCCCCCTTCTTTACAACTTTTATGTAAATGACATCGACGAATGTCTGGCAAATTCATGCACGATAAGACAACTTGCAGACGACAGTGTAATCTCTGTTACAGGAGCCAAAGCTGCCGATTTGCAAGGACCATTGCAAGATACCTTGGACAATTTGTCTGCTTGGGCTTTACAGCTAGGTATCGAGTTCTCTCCGGAGAAGACTGAGATAGTAGTTTTTTCTAGTAAGCATGAACCTGCTCAGCTTCAAACACAATTAATGGGTAAAACGATTTCTCAGGTTTTGGTACACAAATATCTTGGTATCTGGTTCGACTCTAAAGGCACCTGGGGTTGTCACGTGAGGTATCTGATGAAAAAATGTCAACAAAGAGTGAATTTTCTTCGTACAATAACCGGACAATGGTAGAGAGCCCACCCAGGAGACATTATAAGGCTTCACCAAACAACGATATTGTCTGTCATTGAGTACGGGTGTTTCTGCTTCCGCTCCGCAGCAAACACACATTTGATCAAACTGGAGCGAATACAATATCGTTGTTTGCGTATCGCCTTGGGTTGCATGCAGTCGACCCATACGATGAGTTTGGAGGTCTTAGCTGCAGTACTACCATTGAAAAACCGCTTCTGGAGCCTGTCTTCTCGCATTCTAATCAAATGTGAGGTCTTGAACCGTCCTGTGATTGAAAATTTTGAAAGGTTAATCGAACTTAATTCTCAAACCCGTTTTATGACATTGTATTTCAATCACATGTCCCATAGTATTAACCCTTCTTCGAATATTCCGAATCGTGTCGACTTATCAAATACTTCTGATTCTACTGTGTTTTTCGATACATCCATGATAGAAGAAACTCGTGGAATCCCGGATCATTTACGCGTGCAGCAGATCCCTAAAATTTTTTCCAATAAATATCGAAACATCAACTGCGACAATATGTACTACACTGACGGATCACTTCTTGATGGGTCCACTGGCTTCGGTATCTTCAATAACAATTTAACCGTCTCCCATAAGCTCGATAATCCTGCTTCTGTTTACGTCGCAGAATTAGCTGCAATTCAGTACACCCTAGGGATTATCGAAAAAATGGCCACGGACCATTATTTCATCTTTACGGACAGTCTCAGTTCCATTGAGGCTCTCCGATCGATGAAAGATGTTAAGCACTCTCCGTATTTCCTGGGGAAAATACGGGAACATCTGAGTGCTTTATCCGAAAAATCGTATCAGATTACCTTAGCGTGGGTCCCTTCTCACTGCTCGATACCGGGTAATGAGAAAGCGGACTCTTTGGCTAAGGTGGGCGCAACAAACGGTGGAATTTATGAAAGACCAATTGCCTTTAATGAATTTTTTTCATTTGTACGTCAGAATACGATCATCAGTTGGCAAAATGCTTGGACCAGAGGGGAACTGGGAAGGTGGTTACATTCCATAATCCCCAAGGTGTCGACGAACCCGTGGTTCAAGGGGTTGGATGTAGGTCGGGATTTCATTTGCGTGATGTCCCGGCTTATGTCCAATCACTATAGATTTGACGCGCATCTCCGTCGTGTTGGGCTCGGGGAAAGTGGTATCTGTGCCTGTGGTGAAGGTTATCACGACATAGAGCACGTTGTTTGGTCATGCCCTGTACACCGTAACGCCAGGTCTAAATTAATAGCTTCCCTGCAGGCCGAAGGTAGGCAGTCGACTGTTCCTGTTCGTGATGTCTTGGCGAGCCGTGACCTATCCTACATGTCCCTTATATACGTTTTCCTGAAATCCATCCACGCCCCAGTTTAGTCCTACCCCCTTCCGCCTGCATCCAGCCTAACGACAAGAACACGTTAAGACCCCGGATCCGGAAACAGCAATCAGACCCGCACGATACTCTCAAGGCCCGAGTGAGACAACCCAATATGCCAGTCCGTAATATCTTGGCCCAGCAGCGGAACATGTGCTTACCTATGGCAATGAAAACCGTCATACAGTAAACCAGTGCTTTTAATGCAAAATATTATAGCTTTAAGTTACATTTAGTTTCAGCTCGTAGTCGGCAGCGAGGATAAAAAATTTGCTTTTAGTTATTAAGATACTTTAGAAAGTAAGCTACCAGATATAATTGGCGCCGTTAAACATTAAATTGTATTTGTGCCGTGTCAAATAAATTATAGATGAACAAAAAAAAATGTGGC
The DNA here is from genome assembly GCF_029784165.1 of Wyeomyia smithii. Taxonomy (NCBI): domain Eukaryota; kingdom Metazoa; phylum Arthropoda; class Insecta; order Diptera; family Culicidae; genus Wyeomyia; species Wyeomyia smithii. Next base: position 26,515,918 of record NC_073696.1, on the reverse strand, counting down.
GGAATTCTTCCGTCGATTTCATTTAAACTTCTACACCCATTTTTTTCATTCGAAAACTTGAACCTCGCATAGTCCGCATAGTATACGTTTGTCTTCTTACGCGCTGCTTTCTTTTTGACATCACATTTAACTTTTTAACATCGTCAAAGGAAACGCTTTAGCATTGAGCTAAAATTTGATAAACAAAGATAGTAAAAAACCTCATGCGAAAAGTTTAGAGGCAAAAAGATCATAAACATAATTTTAATTATCGTTGGACAAAACCTGAATGATACTGACATTGCATATCACAACGCCATCCGTCGAGCAAACTTTTCCAGTTCTTCGACGGATCAAGAGTTATTTACGACTAAAACCTATGATTGAGAATCATGATGTGATAAATGTGGATGAAGATTTCCTCTATGAAATGATGCAGATATCATTATTCTACGAGAAAATTATCGGAAAACTCGCGGTCACAGAAGGTCAAGTTCCGAATCGGAATGTAGCACCATGGCTTTGCTTTTTTGTGATGATATTTTATCTAGTCTAGTCTAGTCTACATTAACACAGCCAGTACTTGAAAGGATCCTGGAAAATGATATCCACCATTTTAAAAAAAATGGTTATATGTTATATGTGAGAAGTAATATAAATCGTTGGAAGTGACAAAGCTAAGAAAGTACACTCCTTTTTTACCAATCTCCTGGGCTGGGACATAGGTATTTCCTCCTTAGGCTCGGGTATAGATACCAAGGATATAGCGCCTTTACTCGCTTCAGCTGTTACGGTTGGAACTTGAGTACTAACTCTACTGCCGTAATCTCGCAGACTGACGTAAGCGCCAAAGTGGCCGATTTGTGTTTTTTTATGATTAAACGATAGAACACACCAAATTGGACCCATAGGCGCCGAAATTTGATCAAAAGTGTCGAAAAAAAGCGCCATTATTTCACGAAAACGAAATGACGTAACCGCCATTTCGACTCAGCGTGACGTAAATCCAACACAACTATGTTTGAATATGTTTATTACATTCAACGACTCGTGAACTAATCAAGCAAATGGAACCAAATTTGGCATGTAGAAGTTTTTGGGAGCAGGAAATATTTCTATGGTGGTACGGCCCCTCTCTCTTCTCTGCACGAGAAAAAGTTCCGTACAAATGAACCACATGTTTAAACAATTTTTGCGGCAAACAGCTTAAAATGATCGAAATGATGCACAGGAGTCAAGAACCGACCCCAAAGACTATTTCGAATTCTAGGATGGCAACTTCTCCCAAAATTATCGAATATCACTCAATATGAATATTTCCGTAATCGGGATGATGCACAAAAGCCTAATATCGAGCCCAGAAAAAACGGTGTTCATCTCAGACCACGGATTGAGCTTAGCGGTAATGAAATCGAGGTAGTTGACAAGTGCGTGCGTGCAGAAATTCGTCGAGATCTTATGGCACGAAAGTCACCACGGCACGAAGTAGACTATCTACAAAACTTCATATCATACTGTAGCCCTCTAAGGCCACGTAGCTTGGTCCATACTCGTGGACAACTAAAGCGCACTTGTGATTTTTGTAAAGAAGTGCAGATAGAAGATGGCAGTGGCCACGAATGCAATTCTATTCCAAACTAAATTTATTTCCGAAAACGTATTCTCGGATCGCGACTGTTTGACTGATCATAAAAAAAATCGCCGAGCGACTTGTCGCATACTACGATGGAAGTACGTCAATCGGTTGTAGAAACAGTGAAATTAAAATCGCTGTTTCTACAACAAAATGACGTTGGTAAAATAACTTCAGTTAATAAACCTATTCCCACAAATCAAACGTTCGGCAATGTTTTGTGATTATTTTAATGCATTATGTAAAGATCAGATTGTTGAAATTCATCCTAACACTTATTATACAAACGTTTTTGGAAAAAGCTTCGTACTGAAAATTTTACTCGCTGTCGCATACGTCAATCTGCGAGATTACGGCAGTCTAGTCCTAGCATTTTTAGCTTATGGTTATGGCGCCATTACTCGCCCTCTAAAAGGAATATGAATTAGGAAATATATCTGAGTGTGCTTCTCAAGCAAAATTCATGGCTCCCTGCGCTTGTGAACGATCACATGGAACGAACTCACCATCCAGGATTCCGTTCTTGTCGACGTTCACCCTTGACGGACCCAAACTGCCACTGAAATCGAAACCAAAATGCTTTGACCTTGAACGCCGGGAGCGACAGCGATGAAATGATAGTGGTCAACCTTTTTGATTTCCAAATTTTTCACTGTTGTCACTGTCACCAGAAAAAGAACGGTTCCAAAGCAACTCGACTCCGATCTAGAAATACTACCAAACGTGGGGCCCTGATGCTACCACGAACGCCTGTTTCTACTATTTCGCTGAAGGTTACTATGCCAGATCGATCTGGAATGGCATTTTTTCCTATTCCTGAAACACTTTAATGACAACACCTTTGTACTACTGGTAATTAAGAAAATGTACCACGAAGAACTTAATTTGCGATTTTTTATAGTAAAATTAAAGCCACGTCAAAAATTTACGTCTATTCGCGCTCTTGGCTTGCTGCGATCCGTTTGAAACAGCACTCGCTTTTATGTGATGATATTTTATCTGGCCAAAACACAGTAAGGGACCCATAATTCGCCTAATCAACAAATTCTTTACGGGGTTTGTTATTGAATTATGCCAAATAATAATTTGAATTCAATCTGAGCTGTTTCTTTTTTATGTTTAAACACGGTTCTAAGAGTTGACACTATATTGCGAACAATAAAAAAATAGGTGGGCGAATTTTGGGTACTCAGATAAAGTGGGCGAATTATGGGGTCGTTACCCTATTATTCATCGATATGGTGTTTTGGAAGAAATGAACCCATAATGTTGTTCAAACATTTGTTCTGATATATAATTTTGATTGATAGCTAAACTACTAGGCTTGAACCATAATTTGAAAAAAAGGAGAAAATCCTTTTCTGTCCACTACTCTGGCCGGTTTTCCACTACCTTCCTGGATTATAGTTGAGGTATGCAGGAAACCGTACACTACAGAAACCGGAAGATTTTTCAAAATGGTTTACCATAAACTTGTTGCCAAATCTGTTATGCAGTTCATAGCGAACTGTACAATGTACTTGCGGGACGCTCCTTGCTCCTTAAAGGCTATTTTGAACCGAACTGAGCATGCATAAGCAAAACAAAAAACACTGGCATAAAGAGGAAAGTTAGAGCTTTCAAATACACATTCTCATTTCTCTCTGAGCACAACACTGTGGAGTAAAAGAGCGCCAAAAAATCCAGATTTCTAGTTGTCAACCGTTAGTTGTTGCAATCCAGCTTGTCGCCTTTTTGTAGATGGGACACACGAATCCAGTGAAGAAAATGAAATGATTTTGAGCTGATTGTTTTTTCATCTTGAGTTGTGCACATCATGAAGTGCACAGTTCATGACTTAAATTGTATCCTCTCAATACGTAATGAAATGTTGGTGCCTTGGTCACTCGGAGATGACAAATACAACAGTTGACTACATACAACTCTGAGAATAGAGTGATGCGCGTTGCTCCGTTGTAATTCTCTCTTCGTACGTGGCGCATCGTAGGAAAAAAACGATAGCAACAAGCAAAAGAATAATTGAGAGTCCCATAAATGTTGGTTGGATTGCATCTCGCATCGCAGTGACGCAGCAGCGATGATGCGGTGCGGTGATGATGGGAGGGAGAGTAAGTAGTTCGGAAGGTATTTTTTTCAGCAGGTTTTCTATAGCAGCCAAACAGATACCAAAATGTGCTATGTTTGTTACCGAGAAATCATACGTTTGTTGTATTGCGTTGCGATTTCGTCAATGACATTACTCACTAGATTTTGTTATGATTAGTGAATGGAATATTTTCCTCACACTAATTTGGGTAGTAACGTTATGAAAGAGTGAGAGGGGATGGAGTTTTGAAAATCTTTGAATAATGCTTGACTTGCTTTTGAACTGGTTTTGGATGCATTATTGCAGATTTTGATACTGCATTTTCACGTTTCAGTGCTGCGGTTTTCAGGTTTTAGTGCTGTATGCCAATTGTGTTGAACTGAATATATTTGTACAGAAGTACAGAAATAACACCGAGAGGTAAAATAAGGCTTCTTTAGCAAAATCTTTTGTAGAAAAAATTGTAGAGGTTTGTAGAATTATCATTCTTATTAAACATATGCTGGCAACGACATTTTTATTATCACTGGACTTGTTTATTCATACGAAATTCAACAAGGAACTTGGAATATAAGCATAACAACTCAGATCTTTTTTTCCCTTCCTTTTCAATTTTCTATATTTCTGAGTACAAATGACATAAAGTATTTACAGATCAAATTTGTAACGGCTAATTTAACAAACATATTTACCCTAGTAAAAATGTTATGCAACTTAAATCCAAACAAAATATGGCAAGTGTTTTTTACGTCTAATGCCTGATTAATACCTGATAAAATCTGCAATATTTTGCAAATCATTAAAACTTTTTCTATCTTTCACAACAGTTCGAAAAACATAGAGGAGAAACAATTGGTATGATAAAAAGCTCATCGAAGCTTTTTTCCTGATTGGTCTGATTTCAATTAGTCGAATGTTCGCGGAATACCAGTTCAAAAAACACTAGTAAGGGCCAACAATAGTGGTCTTAAAAGGCTTCGCGCTCATTCCACAGCCCTCCGACCGAAAAGCATTGCCACAACGATTATAAGGTTAGTTTCAGAGCTATATGCTCTGTACTGAAAACAATTACAGTTTAATACAGTTCATGCGATGGAAGGCGTGATCCCAGAGATTTTTCGCCTCAGAAAATCTTCCGGTGTCGGCTAAGATTGAATCTAGACCAGTTGGGTTGGTTGTGAGTGGATCACGCCACCTCACAACCATCGACACCTATGTCGGCGGTGGGATTCGAACCCAGGCGTCGAGCGTGGTTGGCGGGGACGTTACCAACCACACTAGGCCCCCGCTGACCACAGGGGGTTTGTTTCTGAAAAGTTGGTTGGGTTTGTAACGACAGATGTTGTTTGGCCATAATGGGTCAAGTAGGAGAAACATGCTGTTAGTGATAAATCAAACGGGCCCGTAACATCAAAACTGCACAAAAGCTTGAAAACTCCGAAATTCAAAGGGTAGTAAATCTAGAATTTGTTTATATTAAAATGTTAATCTGACTTAACACCAACTAATTATATGTAAGGAATTACCCATCGTGAAAAAGTTGAAGAGGTTGTTTATTAGACACGACCGCAGAGTTAACCTAGAATACGACAGCCTGTCTTAAGTCAATGTATTTCTTGCAATAGGTTTGGGAATACACTCAATGGGGTAAATCAATTTAATGGTCTCTCTGTTCCAGATGACGTTTACCTCTACAGACGGCACCGGTAACGACAAAGAACAACAGCAGAAACTATGTGCAGCTAAGCAGTTTCACTTGACGCCATATCCAAAACAAGAATGAAATTGTATTGTTTTGTGGCTGTCTTTTGTATCAAGTTACACTGAGAAAGCTTAATTTAGGCAGTGGCTACGATGAGGGCCAATAGTGCATTCCCGGTAACCTAGGTTTAATACGAACAATTTTCTGCAGTTTGCAGTAGCGTAGATAATTTTAAAACTGATCGCTGCAAATAGTAGGACTTGAGCGAAAAATTATGTGATTCAGGTTCACTGGCGCAAACATTCTTCAGATAAATGTTAAAATACACTCAGTAAACTTTGAGGCTTAGCTGAAGTCAAAAGAGGTTAATAATGTTTGTCAATGCCATTAATTGACAACTGAATATTGTTTTTTGACATGGCAAATTTTTGATTTAGTTCTGAATGATTTACTGTGTAAAATCAACATGAGATGATTTATTTGAAACTATATATGATAATTTTTATCGCTATACTGCTAGTCACGCACGCTATATAGCTAGCCACGCACGCTTTAGATATGCACACACGCTATATAGCTAGCCACGCACGCTATAAACATGCACAGACATGTTATAGACATGCACAGACACGCTATAGACAAGCACAGACACTATATAACCATGCACACGCAACCACGCACGCTATAGACATGCACGCGCTATATAGCTAGCCACGCACGCTAGCGACACACGCTATAAATATTCACACACGTTATATATGTGCACACACCCTATATATATACACCCAGGAAGATGGTGGCTTCTCAAACCACCTGGCGATGCGAGTCTCATTTAATTTCTGGCTGTATTCACCCAACGATATCTGAATTGAATTACCACTGGTGGGGTCCAACTCAGATCAAAAGGGAGCCGAACTGAAAAAGTTAGGTTCTGCAGCTAACCACTACTGCCGCCGCTGTTGCCCGCTGCTGCTCCACGCCGCGTTTGCCCACTGCCATCGCTGCTACTGTCCGCCGCTGCTGCCTGCTGCTAGTAAACTGAGATTGCTTGAGGAGAAGCAGTCTCTTATATAGCCCAACGAGTGCATTCCTGGCTAACTAGGTACTCCATTCTGTCGTCCTTTTTAGGGAAAGGCAGCAAGTAACCAATCAAAGGTCGACATTTACGTTTCGACAAGGTTCAATAGTACAATAGTTCGAACAGTCAGATTACAATTTTCTGCATTTGGACGGTTGCTTAAATGGTTTTCTAATCGATTGCTGCAAAAATGACGGAAATCGGTTGAAAACTGACTGAGTTTAGAACGTTTGAAATTGGACAATTTTCGTGACGCTCTCCATGTTTTCGGTTTTCGAAATTGGATCCCTGTATTGAAGTTGAACCCCTATATATGTTGCCGTAAGACGTATTCTACGTCAAAAAATCAATTTTGTCAATGATCAAGGAACAACTTTATTTGAAATAAAAAAGTCTCTCTCTCGCTCGGGGAAAACTAATAGTGTCAGAAGGATCGTAGCTCTAGCCCCGCAATTGTCCTGTACACTCAACAGTTGGCTGCGAAGTCTGTGTATAACAAACAGAAGTTTAAATTTCAAGACGGAATGTAGCACCAAGGCATTGCTTTACATTATCAATACACAAAATTTAAAATTGTTAAAAAAGTTGTTTAAGTTAATATTTCCGAAATCTCATTTTTTGTTATGAAAACACTATAAACGGTTAGCTAAATATTTGTTGTCTGATCATGGCAAACTAAGAGAGAAAAAGTTACGATGGCAGTTCGTAACGTTAATGACTTTTGGCCGATAGCTACAATTTTCCACCGCCGTGCATCGGAAATTGCCATTCTCCGCCACAAACATTTGCCGAACTTTTTCGGATACATTATTTTTTCTTAGCCCTTTGTCCATCTTGACGCCTTAAGGGCTATTCCCACTGCTTCCGTTCCGGGACCGGGCCGTGGCTGTTCCGCGTGTCGTCCGGGCTTGTTTGAGATTGATTGCATGCGTTCTTATGAACGCATTCACACCGACGCGCCGTGCCCAGACCGGGGCAGCGTTGAGTTGCCGTCGTGCTGCCGCAGTGCGAGAGAAAAACTATCGTTGCCGACGATACTTTGTTTTGGCCGGAGAGTGCACGGAAGGCACTCGGGTGGATGCGTGTATGTTGTAGTGACATATTTCGCGCGGAGTGAACTGCGGTATGAAAAAAAGAGAAAGACGTTCTTTCACATACACACATCAACATTTCTCAGCCAGAGCGCAGCGCGGGCACGGTTCAAGCACGGCGCAGTGTGAATGCATGAAAAGTCCCGGACGAGCCCGGTCCCGGCCCGGTCCCTGAACGGAAGCAGTGGGAATAGCCCTTTATACCGACAAAAGCTTCTAACCAACTAGCAATTTGCACTTGCGCTTGCACCTACCAGCTACCACAAAAAAAAAACCCCCGTTGAGTTGAGTGAGAGTAGGAAAACACGAACTCTCTTTCTTGAAAAAAAATCCCCATCATTGAGTAAATATTTACGATCCAATTTCTCTTATTCATTACTTGTTCATAACGCGACTAACTTCATATTCTCAGCTGTGCACATAGAGAATAACATATATTGCGTGCTCCCACGATGAAAAGTACATCGTAAGAAGGAAGGCGGAGAGAGTGCACCAGTAACGATTTTTTTTTTATATGGTGCTCTTTTGTGATCTTCGTTATTCACCTACCATGGAGGTCTGTTTGCAAATGTGCGAAGAATAAGAATAACTCGCACACTGACGACGATGTCAACGCATCATAGGCTTGGTTTATACGTATTCATTAGTCGCTAGAAGCGATTTTTTTCCATCGGTGCACACGATTCCTTTCTTTCGGTAAGTCTCATCTTCCCAGATCCTGACAATAACCCAGTGCAGCGCTCTAGCCATAGCTTCATCACCGTTTTTTAGAAGCTTTAGAAGCTATCGACTCCAACTGATGCGATTATAGTATCGAACGTGCAGAGGCACGAAAAATTGATTCTACTGCATGACAACGCTCAACCTCAGTCGTTAAAACTTACATACGAACGCTCACATGAAAAGTCCTATCTCACTCGCCTTATTCTCCAGATTTTGCGCCGTCCGAATTCAACTTGTTCCGTTCGCTGGCACGTGGTCTGGCTGATTGGTAATTCTGCTCATATCAAGTTAACGAAAAATAGCTTGATTTGTAACGGTGCCAGAACGATGGGACAAAGTTGTAGTTAACGATGGGCAATACTTTGAATGATTTATAAGTAATCATTTTTTAAAAAAAACAGTTACTTTTTTATTTAAAAAAAAAATAATAAGAACATAGTTGCGCACCTAATACTTTTTCTTCAAATTAGAGAAAAACCAAGTTCAATTTTATTTATGAAATTTACTCCGACCCGACCAAACCAAAGCTCAAATACCATGCAGAAAAAAAATAATTTGGATACTAGAATATTGAGTATTTTACACAGTTGGGATAGCTTGTTTCGAGGTTCGTAGCTCTTAAGTAACGTTTCAACCGAAAAATTTATTCTCTTTAAAAAAAAATATGATCCGAACAATTTTATAAAATTCAAACATATTTTGGTTTCGAAAGAATGAAATTTATTACACATGGCATACAAATCTGGCAGGAGTTATCCATTCTTGGCAACACAAAAAAAAGTTAACTCTAACTGACCCTCGAATTCGCTTTTCAATATTCCCAAGGAGATTCGGTTTTTTGAGGAATTTTACCATGGGCAGACAATCAATATTTTTACAAGTAGCGTAACTTCAGGTTCTGAGCTTATGCAACAATTGTACATCAAGAACGCACTTACGTTTGAGGGCCTTTTAACGGAAACAAACTATCACTATGCCATAACATTCTCAAAAGAGCACAACTGTTACATTGTGCGAAAAAAGAAACAGAACCAAACAGCAGTGCAATGACAGCACGTAGGCTATGCAAGGTACCGTTACGCCAGGCGCAGGTCTCTCAATTGACTTTCATTGGAGCGCCATAGCCGCGCGCGGATACTCGATTTACCCCTCAACCGATGAAAACGGTTCACTTCCGATCGAATAATAACTCCACAGGGGCCGGAGCATGTCTGCATGCTAGTAACATAAATCAGTACTCCATCGCCGATGGCAACAAACAAACACAGAAGAAGGAAACGAGGAAATAATAAAAACAAAAACATTTGCGTAGACGACGAACAACGGCGGTTGCGCGAGAAAAAGAGAAACAACAGGTTCGCAGTTCCAGGGGCGAAACGTGTGAAGCGAACAACAGTTACACCTTTCCCTTGCACTTGACCGTCATCACCACTCATAAAATAACCCTCTCCCCATCGTCACACATGTTTTTCCTTGGCTCAGCTGTGTTGTGAGAATTGGTATAGTATGACGGAATCGGTCGATATTAGCTGACCACTGAAGTGCCGTTTTGCGAAAAATCTATCGCATGAACAGCGTGTAAACAGACAGGGCGTGTTGCATTCCTGACATAAACCAATTACCGGTCCGAAACTCGATTGTACAATTATAATCTAGAACTTGCTTAGGAATGACGCAGAGCAGCTGGTAGGACTTACCTATTGCAAGAAAGATGTCATTAACGTTAACGGCGGTTTTGGCCGAGGTCTCCATAAACAGTAGTCCGTTTTCGTCCGCGTATTGCTTGGCCTCCTCGTAGTCGACCACGCGACTATTGGCGAGATCGGCCTTGTTGCCGGCTAGCGCAATCACAATATTTGGCGATGCCTGAAGAAACGCAAAAGAAATCGTAGGGATTCTCTGGTTAAATTTAGACCAAAACAAGAATACCTGTCGCTGCAGCTCCTTAACCCACGTTTTAGCACGTGCGAAGCTATCCTGATTTTGAATATCGTACACCACGATAGCCGCCTGAGCACCTCGATAATACATTGGAGCGAGACTGTGGTACCTGCAAAAAGGGACAAATTGATTAGAAACACTCACACGTTTCGCAGCTAGCAATGTTACCTTTCCTGTCCCGCAGTGTCCCAGATCTCGAACTTCACCGTCGTATCGTCGATGCAGACTGTTTGCGTGAGGAAGGCCGCCCCGATCGTACTCTCCTGATACTCGTGGAACTGACCTTTGACAAAGCGTAACACCAGCGATGATTTGCCTACGGCCGACTCACCCAGCAAGACCAGCTTGAACTGGCAGATCTTGTTCTGTGCGGTACCATTGGGACGCTGGGCACCGCCACCGGCTCGCGGACTGGACGCCATCGTTGGGTCTATTCTGTGTGTGGTTCACGATCTCTCAAAGTGCTCTCAAAGTGCCAGCCGGAATCCGTCGTCCGACAACCCCGAAATTGAAAGGGGGAAAACTCAAACGAAAGAGAAAATAAAAACTAAACACACAAGAATCAACGAAAAACGCGCTGACTGTGGCTGGTTCCTCGATCGACGATGTTGCCCCCGTGCTGTGTTATTCTATGCGCTTGGCTCTGCTCTGTACTCCTTTGATCGGCGGGCTGCGGCTGCGGAAGAGAGATCAGAATCGATTACACGTCAGCAACGATAATTAGATGAGCACAAATTGTATACATATAGGAGTGGATACTAATGGTGGAATCAGCGCGCGTTTGATAAACAACGGCAGCAACAGCAGCGAAACGGCAAATGGGACAAAAACCTTGAACTACGGCGCCAGTACCTCTATCGGTGCCAGTTTATACACTAGTAAACTAGAGATTTTTTTTTGCTCCAATTATTTGCCCACGTCTGCATACTAAGCGTTTGCGTTGCAAAGGAGATAACATGAAACCACGAGTTCTACATATCACTAGAATTCGTTAGATGATGCAACTGAGCTCCTCAGGAGAGCAAATCATGCTGGAGATGGTGTTATGTTGATTATTACAAACAAGATGTACCTACTTCACAGTTTTGTGGATTGTGATTTTCGGTTCTAATAAAATTTATTCCGCAGAGCGGTCTTTCCACTAGAGGTATGAAAAAAATATGAGGCATAATATAAGCTCAAGTATGTTATGTTAAGATTCCTATTTTATAATGATGTTTTTGTTTAAGATTACAACAAATTTGTCATTGATTTCAAAAGCTTCCATGTCCAATGGAAGCTTGTTATTTTATTATTGTTATTTAAATTTATATGTGTATGTGTACACGTTTGAAATAAATTTTTAATTCACATCAATAAAATTCGACTGGAGCTCAAAACGTCATAGGTTAAAGAGCTGGAGATAGCGAAATAATACGGCTGCAGGTGGAAAAATTTATTATGTCAAATTGAACCTTGTATAGCGTAGAAATGTTTCCAAAGGTCTGAAGGCCCCAAAAATATCATCCCAAGTTCAAGTCAAAATAATGAAAAAAAAAACATTGATTAAGGTCAGAAATTTCGAAGAATAAACAGCGCCGATCCCAAATTAAGCTCATTTCGGCGAAAAAAACTTCCTCGAGCCAAAATAGTAAAAAAGTTCTCGAACATCAGAAGAGATGAAAAATAAAACGATCTTAAATAGCACTCAGAATAGTGACATAAAACTATTATGGACAAGAAAAAATTAAAAAAGGAAGATGACCCCAAAAGCTCATAGCACTGAAGACCAAAAGAGAAGATATACCTTTAAATAAAATCAAAAATGTCGAAATAAGCTCTAAAAGATTCGAATAGAAATCCAAAATTAAGCTTGGGATAGCGAAAAAACGCTTCTAAAAGCTTATGAAAACTAAAACAGAGGAATATAGCGTAATTGAAAACAGGGTAATGAAAAAACACCAAGAAGAAAATGCTAAAAACGAACTGCGAAAAACTGGCTCCTGAAAACCAAAATAGCTAAAACCGAAAAAAAAACTGAAATTGATCTAAAAATAGCGAAATGCTTCTGAATTACCCCAAAAAGGATCATGATTAATGCTCAGAACAGTACAAAGGTGGAATGGTTGTATATGAGAAACGATCCCAAGGTCAACGTAGAATTACGACAGCCTGCCTTATGACTACACTCGATTGAAACTAATCAATTTGCTGGTATGAAGAAGTGAATTACAGTAATAATTCTCTTTCAGTTCTTTCTCTAAGGTAACGATAGACTATCTTGTATCTATATGTTTATGTCAGTAACTTTTAATTCCTTGAGAATAGTCTGCCGCCAGACTATATTCTATAAAAAGATTTTATTTTCAAACAGTATAATAGTTAGTATCATAGAATCACAATTTCCCACATTTTAGTAGACCCTTAACTAATTTTACAATCGATTGGTGGAAGAATAAAGAAAATCCGTTGAAAACTGACTGAGTTGTTAGCATTTGAAAATGGACTCTATAACGTTTGCAGTATTTTGATTTACGCTCCTTTTCCAGAATGTTACCGTGAGATGTAATTCTACGTAAAAAAACTACCAAGGACCAGAAAAGGCCCAAAATGAAATAATTCCAAATTAAACTTAGAACGACAAACTCTTAGAAAAATCGGAAATGGTCGAAAAATGCTTCTAAAGGTAATTATAAGGAGTATTTTCCTGCTCTCCTAAAAAGAATTTTAGTCTTCTTTTAATCATTTCTGGAGTCATATTTATAGAAATTACGTCCTGCGGTTCGTTGAACTCATTCATAAATTTGCTTATGGATCACGGTGTCAAAATTTCGATTATTATCGAATTGTCATGTACCTCTGATTTTTTTTCGCAAAAATGTTACCAACTGGATAAAAATCAAGGATCGGGAAGTTAAAAAATATTTCATCGGCGATTTTTTGAAAAATTTGGATTTTAATTTTTTTAGCGCAAATCTACAAAACAAATTCCCCCTAACTTCACTAATTTTTTTTATTTAGCGTTACATAATTTATGTACAACACCAAATAAGCACTTTCGAAAGCCAGAAAAACTCGAAAAATCAAATGATCCGACACCGATCTATGAAAGCAAAACAACCCTTTTGAAGACCAGAGCCAGAAAAGGCTAAAAAGGTTACGATAAAACATGAATTCCTCAGAGAACCACAGAGGACACAAATCAAAATGGCCCTTAATTTAACAAGGAATATATTGCCAGAAATGATTCCAAATGAAACAAGAAAAACTTCTCAAGGCCATAATCGTGAGAAAAAATGCGTATGAAGACCAAAAAGACCAAAATATAATCATATACAGTCATACCTCGATATGAGGCAACTTTATTTTTATTTTCGTAACGTTATGTCGAGTTACGTTACATCGGAGCAAAACAATTTTTTTTAAATTTATGCAAGAATGTTAATGGTTGGTTACTCAAAGATGCGCGAAAACCTATTTCTCATAACGTATCAGTATTTTTAAACCCTTCTTATGCCTATTTAGAAATATTCATTTGCGTTCTTTGGTTCTTTGGGAATCGTTGCGTTTTAATCGCTTTTGCTCGATCAGCTGCTCGTTTCCTTTGAAATTCTGCCTGTCTGTTAATAAAACAAACATTTTCTGTACATCATTCTCAATCGCTATCGCAATCGTACAAACACAAATCGGTACACACAAGATATCATTGCAATCAACACAACGAGCTAACAAGCGGTTTTATTCCGTTCACGTTGAGCGTCCAGCGCATCAGCAGTATACTCATAAAGGCTGACTGTTGGTGCTGTGCAGTGACTCGTATCATCAGCACGGCCGGACAACGGACAGAAACGAATCCTTGATAACATGTGGTACGGAAACAATTCATAACGCAAACGAACGATTGTGCTGTTTGCGTGAGCGCAATTTTGCTCGTTCAAATTCAAGGATTTGTCATAATTCAGACAGGCAAAGCGTGAAGCTTAGAATGCGTCATTAACTGGTTCTTTAACAACAGGGATTCACGTCGCCATCCTGGCGACTATGCATTTGTCCGCAAAGCACAGCCCGACTGGACACAGTTTCTTATCAGCCGAGGCAATCGAATGGAGGATGAGTCATCAGTGCCGTTTTGTTGAATCGTCGTTGAAATTTGATTTTGCACAGCTTTCAATGTTATTAGTAGAACTTTGCATGTTTGCGGATATTCCAACAGAAACAAATAATCGATACTATCCGGTTTTTACGCCCCCTTATCTTTGCTTGGCCGGAAAGAAGTAGAAACTGGAAGCACTAGCAGGGTTTCAAATGCACCTGCATAACTAGAACTATGTCAGCCAGCTCTCAACCCCGTTCTTGCACTGAAGCACTTTGAGCACAATGACTGCACCGAGAATTAAACTGCCGCTATATTTACTTATCTGTAAGAGAACGTATCACATATGAATAAATTGTTCGTCTCAGTCTCCAGCCACAGTGACATTCGCTACACGCCCCGTTGTGGTAATCCGTCTCGGATAGTGATAATTGTAAATTATGCCTGTAGCTACTGCTCTTGTTGCTACCGTTGTGTTGATGATGATAATATATTTTCGCTTCGACGATCTTCACAAATCCACACAGATTTCACCTGCTGTCTGCACTACGCAACAAACAAGCACTTTCCGGATAAGGCAACACAAAGTGAATCGTCAAGCCGATTAGCCACAGGAAACTAACCAAAAAATACGTAAGAACTTTGCTGTCCCGTTGCGATAATTCAATAATAATTTTTAAGTGCGCACTACACTTCATTCATGAAAATGTCACTTTTCCTTCTGCTGTATTTTTTTTTTGTTTCTTTACTTGAAAGCAGCAGCAGTAAGGCCGTCCCATTCCAGCATACACATGACAGCAGAAGAAAATATTGCTTCAGTACGTCTCACTAACACACACTGCCAGAAATGCTTGTGTTCACGCATCAACTTCGTCGTATACAGCGCGTTGGAGTATGCTCCTGCTGCTGGGTCTTCACATGACTCAGCCACGGTGGGTGTTTTTTCGAAGAATGTCAAATTTTTTGATTATAGGGTGATGCATCATGAGTGAACCTTTTTTGAGGTGCACCGATTTTTGTCGTTTTATCGCATTTTCACTGTTTAACACAGTCAAAAATTCTATCGAAACTGTCTATATTTCTAGTTTCCAGCATTTTCGAAGTAAATTTATGTATCTTGAATATTCTTTAATGAATTACACTGATTTATCTGCTATATGATATTTCTAGACAATGTTTACCCGCATATTCAGAACATCGTCTTCGGTGCATGTATTAATAAATCCAACCAGCTCAGATTTCTTTAGAAATTGCCGTGTCTCATTCGTTTTTTGTAATTAATCCCGAAACATGTTCATCGTTAATTTTCAGCAATTTGGATAATAAGAATAAGAATTCACAATTACGTAAATGTATTCCTGAAGCCTTGATTCCGTGAATGTTTTGAATTATATTAGATATATTTATATAAAATGCAATTCACCTTTTGTATTATTGTCTTTTAAGCCCAACTATTTGCTCCATGTTTTTTGCTCTTTAGAACACAGGATTGAATATTTCTTTACTTCCACCACAAGCTAAAAGATATAAATGAAACGTTCTGAAGCCAACCAAAAGTTGATTAATAACATCAATATTTAAACGACTTTGGTCATGAAATAATAGAATATCGCATATGAAAAATTGACCGACTCATGATAGATTTTCAGACTGGTCAACTCATCAACATCAACTTCACCCTATGTACTCCAACTTTCTAGTTGAAAAATGTTTTGTAATTTTGTCGCAATTTGAAAACAATTAATTCAAATATAAGTAGCATTAACAACTACCCAGCACTTGGAACCAGACTGGTTTTCATTCAATAAACAACATCATTAGGCCCACCGCATTCCAGACGAAGGCACAATTAAACCTCGGTTTTCGCTCCCTTTCTTTCGCACGCATTATATCGGCTCCTGATGCGCCGCACTACTTTTTCAATGTTCCAGAAATGTTTCTCTCTTTCCAACGACGGCCTTTACGTGTTATTTTCTTCCCAAATCAATTATGCTTCACACCACGGATGAAAAATTGGATGCCATATTTTGAAGTACTCTTTATAAAAGTACCCAGGAAGTTACCATTTACGATTTCGGAAATTATTATTCAACGTATTTTTTTCGTCCTCGTATCGATTGCACTTTGTTGTTGGGTGTCATCAAGCTAAAAGCCATTAACAAGGGTGTGAAACTACAACCTTTTCCTTTGTTTGATGAACCACAGCAGCAGACAACGGTAAAGATTGCTCCACCAGTGAAAAGTCACGATCCTATTGCTTCACATTATCACCTAGTAATTAATACCCTACCTAATACCGAGTCGTCGTAAAATTGCGGAGAAATACGTCAAGAATCCACACGAAAAAAAAACTATTCACGTAGTTCCCGTAGCATATCATGCAATTCCACACACACATACACAAACACCAAACGGATCATACTTTTCACGGAACTATTCCATCGCAGCTTTCTTTCTTACGTTTTCGATTCGCTCGAATCACCTTTTTCCAGCGCAGATTCCACCATTAACAGTATCATTCAATTGCGATTGCAAGATATTCACCTTTTCCAGCAAAACGAAGCAAGAATTACAACCTGATAATGGAGTTTTCACACGATTTTCAAGGGATATCCAACTTTTCCTAGCTACGATGACTCTTTATTTGCACTGCTACTCAGCGTTGCCAGGTCATTTTTTCAAAAATCTGGAAAAGGCAAAATAAAATCTGGAAAAAATCTGGCAGTCATTTCGTGGGGAGAAAGGTTTATTTTTCGAATAAAAGTTTTGGGGTACGCAAAATTTGAGGTGACAAAATTGCAAAATTTCGCGCCAAAATCGAAGTGATGACCTTTTTGCGGAATAGAGAAAATAAAATCTTGATAAAATCTGGATCATCCATGAAAAATCTGGATAATTGGACATCAAAGCTGTCTACCTGGATACATGTTCAAAAATCTTGATAATCCAGCTAAATCTGGATACCTGGCAACGCTGCTGCTACTGTTGCTGGTACTGCTGCTGGCTATTGTGTTTGACGACAGCCGATGGACGACGACCGAACAAGCAGCAGCAGCAGTCAGTACAAAGCGACGAAGGAGTGAGCGAGAAAACCGATGATCTACGACAAACACATATGCGACCAAGGGCGTGATTTCAGAGCTCTAGGAACGACGGGCGTCATTTAAGAACGATCAACACAGCAGGGTTGGAGTTCCTGGTTTGAGCAGTTGTGTTAAAAATTAGGCCGCATGCATAGGGCGTATAGTCACTGCAACTGGCCCTTAAATTCACCCGATAAAAAATTTACGATGTATTTCTCGGTGAGAACAGTAAATGCACAATGTTTTTTATTGTAAACATAGAAAACATGGTATTTTTACTGTAAGGTTGCACATGTTTTTTGTCATTACAGGTCGGACTCGATTATATATAGGGTAAATATTCATTTGTTGCACAGCTAAGCACTCGTTTAAAAGTTTTTGCGGATTTTGGAAAAGTGCAAGCATATTTTTGCTGGTGAATAAATTATTTCCCAGAAAAATTTGTATGAAATTCGTCAAAAAATCTGCACTCAACACGGTCTTTGTGTAGCACCTCTACACCCAATTGTTGCACAGCAAAATAACCTTTAAAACTTATTATTGCACACTCGATGTCCAATTGTTGCACAGCTTTTTGTATTGACTTTTTCTCAATGTTTTAGTTATTAAGTTACTAACAATTGTTTTATTTGCAATATGTAAACACTTCGTGGAAAAGTATGGGGCTATCAGTGTACCACGTGGACCATCCAGGGATAATGAGTTTATACATTGATATTCTCATTGAAGCGTTATGTTCATATATTTATATTCTCGTTAACATATTTTTATTTTGTAAATATTCCGGACAATCAAAATAACCAGCGCAAAAAATATCATATAATGATGTTTTCCTTTGTAAGCTGACACTCCAGCTAATCGTCCGCCATGGATTTTTTGGCCTTACGATTGGGTCTGCCTTGCTTCTAAGACACTTTCTTTGATTTCTTCTTCAATTGACGGTTTAATTCACGTTTTTTCGCATTCTCTTCTCTTAATTTCATCCGTTCTTTCTTCTCTTGGTTTTTCAATTCTTTCTTGATTGATCGTTCTTTCATATTTTGTTCCTTCTGCAAAACCAGACGTTCTTTTTCTTTCTCCTTTTCTTCAATCTCCTTAAGGCGGAGCTGACGTCAGAACAAAATGACGCTTTCGAGAGTAATTTCGATGAACGTTTTTACATCTTGGTGTAGGAGGAGCATTAAAAAATGTCGAAATACTGACTCTGCGATTCGGTTGTTCAATGTTTGTTATATCCTTATAAACATTCTTTTTGTTGTTTGGTTTTACGATTGAACCATTGTCAACCCGTTCAGAGAATTCTGCAGTCGACGAAATTTGCGTACTAGTTTCTAAATCAATTCTAGCTTCCAAGTTCTCACAGAAAGATTTATCAGTCAGCTCCAATGCGTATTGGTCTTTGTCATCAAGCTGTGGACTTAAGTAAGTCACATGATTGTTGAAATCATCAACATTATCTTGCCAATGACGGTCAGGTGTTTCAACTTGATCATATTCGAATCCATTTTCTGCAACAATGTCACCCTGTATTGTAACGTTCAAATCGACCTCATTTAACGTATCCCTTCCCTGATCGGTATTACGTGTGTTATCCGAGTTGTACGGTGACAGAATCGTCTTGTTCACATACAAAAGAGCTTTTTCTATCTTGTTCGAATCATCTTGATCAATGGACTGAATCATGGTAGCGTTGACCAGCTTGAGAGCTTCCTCTATATGACAGAGTTTAACAGGTACAGTTTCCTCAAATATGAATGTGTTTGAGGAACACTCAGAAACATTCAGTGTCGGATTATCTTTAGAAATGCATCGCGTATAATCCAAAGCGTCGGCATCAAATGGATAGAGCCCACACTTGCGGAAACCTGATCGAACAATATCTTTAGAAACACCCAAGTCGATAGCGTCCTTCAGCACCTTGCCAAAATTATCAACTGTGAACACTTTACCTTCGTTCTTCGTTTTCCACTCGTCAACACACTTGGCCCAGCTGTTCTTCAAAGGTTTGAAAATGGCAACGTCTGCCGGCTGCATTATATGTGTAGCATTCGGGTACAATGCAACGAGGATTATGCCAAGTTCGTAACACAGTTCTACAGCATCAACTCCTGTATGGGATGCATGACGATTCACAAAATATACTACTGGTAGTGGCACATTTCGACTAACCAGAGAAGAATGCAAGATGTTTTGTATGTAAGCCATGAAGTTTTCGCCATCCATCCATCCTCGTTCAGACTTCCCAATGCCCCAATCCGGATCGAAGCTCATCAAAATCTGTTTCGACAACCGCTTATATGGTAAAATGACATCTGGCGGAAACATGTAGCCTTCTGCGAAAGAAGTACCGTTACGTTCTTTTTGGGATCTGCCCCCTGGACCAAATAAACATTCCGATTTCCTTTGGATGCAACAACGGCTTTTGTGATGGGATCGAAAACAAACGAAGTTTCATCATCATTAAAACACGTCGCGGGTCTTTGAAAATATCCTCGACTTTATGATCCGTTGCGTATTTACGAATGTGTTCAAACCAGTTCCGAAGGTCCAATTCACGTAAGGTCACGCTGGACATAAAAATGCTCTCCGGAGTTCAAATAGTTAGCTGTTTGTGACGGCCAAGAAAAAGTTGCAACCATTTGTGACCTACGCAAATCAAATTTTAGGTTAGGTTTGGCACTTGCTCAATAATTTTTATGGTACTTACCTGGCGTGTTATTTTTGAACAAAAAGTCACGCAGGCTTATGTCCAAGAAGACTTTAACCCTCGAAATAAGGGCATGTTTCGTACATAAAAAACCACGACGCTCCATTTCTTGCACCTAAGTTACAATCTTCGATTCCTCTTCAGTCGTGAGCATAGTTTGCGGAACGCGACGAAATTTTTTCGTCCATTTTTGAATCAATCGAAACTTAATTGTAGATTTCGGCACTCCGAAGCATTTGGATGCCTGCCCCAACGTCATTGCATTGGTTTTCACGGCGACAGCAGCCCGTCGAAGTCGAAGAGAGTCTTCCGTGTACTTTTTACAACTTTTCACTGGAAGGGGAGCTGAAATGCTGGGTTTCGGAATCGGGGAGGTGCTTCGCTGTAATCAATAATGTGGTATGAATATTACTAAAATCACTTGATTATACTTCAGACCCAGCAAACAAATTGGAACCCTTATTTGGTACAAAATGACCATATAAGATGCATGAAAAGCGCCTATGTGCAGCGTCGCCTATTTCGTTAAAATCCGTAGATTATACGGATTTCTACGGATTTCCCCTGATTTCCCCTCTTTTCTACGGATTTCCCATATAAATGTTTTTCCGTAGAAGTGAACGAATCCGTAGATCTACGGATAAATCCGTAGATCTGGCAAACCGGCTTATGTGTACAAATCTGGAGGCCATATACGTACATTGTAGAAAAAAATTGTGTCGTGTCTGTCGTGACCAATCCATCCAACCGTTGAATATATTTATTTGCTTCTTTTAGATGATTCAATAAACTGTCTTCTATCATCAAGATATTTCATACGACTGACTTTATTTTTTCTTTCAATCTCTGTCCTCACTTGCATTCTTCCTTTCCCTCACTGTCTCTTACTATCACTCTCACTCTCTCTTTCTTTTTCTCTCTCTCTCATTCTCGTTCCCTACATCCACCTTCATGCCTACTCTTCATTCAAATATATGAAATGAATACATCTCATTGAGTTTAGCTGGTTTCCGAGTTTTATAATGCGAAATTGCTGCGATTTCGGCGGTGGTACTCGATTGATGATTTTTCGTAAACAATTCCTCATTCTGTTTTTCTATCTCTGCTGGGCGTACCTTATTCATTAAATCTTGCAGTGAACCTCCTTTGCGAATGATCTTCCGAGCAGCTTCACGAGCTTTCTGGTTCAGTGCATGGGCTTGGACAACGTCGGCCACTGTCTCGACCATCTGTTCGGAGCTATATTCACACAGTTTTGCTACTGCTGCCAAACGTTTAACGTATTTGTAGTCTGATTCGGTCCTATTTTGTATCGTTGATCTTAGTTTCTGACGCTGTAGGAGTGTATAGTCTCGCGAACCATAATATTTGGAGAAGCGATTCATAGCATTCGAATATGGGGATGTCTCTTCGTTTGGTTTGTCGACGTAAGGTGTATTTTCCAGAACGTCAATTAACTTTGTATCTGCTCTCATTCTAAAGATGCTGTATTTCGTCGATTCGTCCGTGATGCAAGCAATCTTCAATGCCGACTCGAGTACATCTCGCCACTGTTGAAAAGACTTTTTGTCAATCTCGTCTTTCCCTTCCAACAGTTTACATTCAGCAATCTGAAGGGAAGCAAGCGTCATCGATGTGAGTACAGATGACTCATCTGCTCCTCTCATCGTCGAGTTTCGTTGCCCGAAGAAGTTATCTTCGTCTGCAGCCAACTCTTCCTCGATCCAGCCAGTCGAATGACGGAGAGAATGGCTCTGATTGTGGGCCAATTGTAACTCCGTTCTGAGGGACTTATTAAGTCGTTTTTCTTTTTCTAATTTTTTTGCGTTAGACGATTCATGTCATTCAATAGAGTTCTGGACGAACTTTAACGGGATTTGCTCCGTTTACTGTTCATGTAGGTAATGTCAACAAACGCACCAAAAAAATCTTTCCTGTCTTTTTTTTATTTGCTGAAAAAAATTACATTTTTCATTTACGGAGTACAAGCTATTGGCGGCATACATTAACGACAGCAGCCCGTATATAAATCTATATAATAAAGTACTTACGTATATAATAAAGTACTAACGTGTATTTAGAATTGTATCTTTCTAGATTGGGCCAGAAGAATAAAAACTACAGTTCTAAATTCTTGTCTAATACTGCGAATAAGCGTGAAGGTGCTGTAAAATGTGCTCTTGTATTTTATATTTTCACTGTTTTCGATTTTATCTAATCCAAATGAAACGAAACGATTACGTAAACTGACGCGATTACATGAACTGATGAAATCTCGACAATCTTAAGCAAGCTGCTGGGTAGTTTTACTTGTTTTTAATAATAAATATATCAAAATATCGTTTGAAATTTAGAGTCGGATATATTAGATGTGCAGAATTTTCTACAGATATATTTTTTAATATTTGGCATTTCTGTTTTGCATTTTTCTTTATGTATTGTGATTACTTCAACAACATTCACGCATACATACATTATGTTATTTTTTCTTACTTGTTGGAACGATAGATCTCGAACCGTGTTTTCTTACATCTTTACCTCTCCTTTTTTCCACGAGACACGGACTAATAAACTCCTCCCGGGAAGACCAATAAAAGGACTATAATTCCTTTAAATTTTTCCTGTCCGTTTTTTTTGTGGAATCGAAACTCCTCACAGGGAACCAAATGAATTCCTCACAAGTAGAATAAATCGAATACCCTGTCAGGGGCTACGTTTCCTCACGGGGAAACTATCGACACCCTCTCAGGGGAATAAAAGTTCCTCACAGGGAACCAAATGAACTCCTCACAGGGAGAATAAACTGTATACCCTCTCATGGGCTACGTTTCCCCACAGGGAAATTATCGATACCCTCTCAGGGGGATAAAGGTTCCTCACAGGGAACCAAAATTACTCCTCCCAGGGAATTCTTTCCGGCGTTTACTTGGTTCTTACTTACCGACTGCGCCATTGAAATATTTATTTGCTTCTTTTAGATGATTCAATAAACTGTCTTCTATCATCAAGATATTTCATCCGACTGACTTTATTTTTTCTTTCAATCTCTGTCCTCACTTGCATTCTTCCTTTCCCTCACTGTCTCTTACTATCACTCTCACTCTCTCTTTCTTTTTTTCTCTCTCTCTCTCATTCTCGTTCCCTACAAATTGGTTACGATTTTGTACGACTACGCAGGCTATCTTAAATGTTCTCATCTGAAACTTTAAATTGCATTCTATACGACTTAGAGGAATGACGCATTTTACAATTTTATATGACACGTTAAATTGCTTCATATACAACCTAATATAGCGTTTCATAGGATTAAATTTTATACGATATAAACAATTTTATTGTTGCATCTCATGTAATTTCAAACTTGACGTGCACATTTGAGCAACTTACAATTAACATCCTTATACGACTTCTGGTTTGCTGGGGAGTTACCTTCATATCCATTATTGACCCGTTAACCTCGTGATAATCGGTGAAATAACAGGATAAACTGCGATAAGGAAAGCTATGGTTCCTACCCATGGGCGCAACTACGGGGGGGGGGCTGAAGCCCCCCTAGAACGTGTTTAGCCCCCCCTAGAATTTCCCAGAGAATGATTGTATTTAATATATATACATTCCATACTACTCATCAGAGCATCAAAATCAACACAAATTGAGATGTCGTCATTCATTGGCTAAGAACTAGTTCTGCACCCAGGATCGATTCTCAACCCTTGCTCTCTTACTCACTTTACCAGTCAGACGAGAGCTGTAGTAACTCGTGCTGTATCAAGAAGTCGCCAGTTTACTCGGTTTTGGGCTGTGTTTCACCAGTTCCCCAGACGTCTCATCACTCGCAAGTCTCTTTCGATCTGGTCGAGCCATCATGCACGCTGCGCCCCTTAATTTCTTGTGCCGGTAGGGTTGCTGAAAAAAAGTGATTTCACATGGCTGTCGTCCGGCATTCTTAAGATGTGACCGGCCCACTGCAACCTATTGTCTTTCGCCAGGTGTGCAATGGGGTTCTCTCCAAGTAGCGATTGTAACTCATGGTTCATGCGCTGTAGCCATTATCCGTCGTCCGCTTGTGCTCCTCCGTAGATAGTCACCTTCTGTTCGCCGATAGGCACCTTCTGTTCGAAAATATCAAAAGGACTTCCATAGAGGACTACCGGTTATCAGGGTTTTGTAGTTTTTTGTATCGAAGTGGTCATGTCCGATCATCACCGTGATTGGTGCGTACGTTTGTAATGTCTGAGAAGAACGGGCCGTCGTTGAGAACGTGGTCAATTTGTTTTGCTGTACGTTGGTCGAGGAAGAAGTGACTTTGGCTGTGCGGGCCGATAGCCGGCTTATATAAGGCTATCCTTCCGTTCATGTCCCCAACGACGATCTTGATATCTCTACGCGAGCAGCTATCGTAGAGTTTCTCCAGTTGTGCGTAGAACGCTTCTTTCCCTGCATCAGGTCTTCCTTCGTGAGGGCAGTGCACATCGGGAATAGTGTAGTTGTGGAACCGGCTCTTAATTCTCAACAAACACAACCTGTCACTGATTGCCTGCCGCTTTGGTGGTACTGTGCCTTGCGGCGTCAAATCCACCGTACCTTCTCTCCTTTCAGGCAAAGCTCCTGGAGCGCGACGATGTCGAAGTGGCGGGGTTCTAGCTGATCCAGCAGAATTCGGTCGACATCCGGGTCGTTAAGCGATCTACTGTTACATGTACTGAGCTTCTAATCGTCATCCTTATTTCGTCGGCTGGGTCATTGCCGATTGTTCCGGTTCGTTTTGAATTCTTGATTCTCCGTAGTATGTTTATTTTAGTATGCTGCCTCACTAGGGCTGCGATACCTAGTCTCGCGACGGAGCTGCCGCCATGGATGTAGCTGGCGAGACACTGCATTTCATAGTTCAACCATCCGGTCCGGATCAGTCGCTGTTTGAGCCGCCCCTAGCCTGTGGGGTAGACGCGCAGACAAGCTGCTCCCCAAGTAGCAAAATTTGTTTCGATAATGAACTTTGTGCATCACAGCAACAAATTCTTATGCGAAATTAAGTTGCAGTTACATCTCAGTTTCATATACAATGACAAAAAAAGCGCAGGAGATGGAGCCAATTGCAACATTTTCGTTGTTTCAACACAAGTTTCAAGAATGAAACCGCTAGGTGTATGAACTTATGCATGGAATTCGATAACAACATGGTAAATGCTGCATTGCAAGTTCATGGCTCAGTTTTAAATATTGCTTCCCTTATCATGCCAATGCAATGGTCATTAACAGTTTTTAATTTTGCTTCTTCAATTCATCAGTACCTTAGCGTGATAATGAAATTCAAAGCAATTAATCATATTTCGTTTAGAGACCCACACTTTTTGGACGACTTCTAGTCCAAGCACCCAAAAGTTACAACGCAGTAAATAAGCTCATCTCAAAAACAAATATAAGGCGAACGATCGAGCAAAAGTTGCTGTTACGTGGCTTCTGAACATGACAGCAACTTTTAGAAGTATTTTTGTGTGTTTGTTTTTTGTATCTCGCAAGCATCACGTTGGCAACCTATATGCTCCACCCACTAGATCTATTCAGTGAAGGTTAGGTTTTCAAATGCCGTTTATACGTTTCAACAACAAATCTATCCTCGCGAATTACGTTGTTGGTGTGAAGATTTTTGAAGCAGCGATGCAACTTTAGTTTTTGCTTGTTTCTTCACAATTGCATCGTAGTAACAAAGAATGTTTCTTAAAACCTCGGAATGTCATTAGTGCAACAAATGATCACAATTTATTTTTTTATTATGTTTTAATTGTTGCTTGGGTCTCTAGGAGAACAACTACCCCACCGGTTTACCGGTTTTTCCTTGGTTGCTCGTATCCCAGTTGGTACCACGTGGAGGTAGGAATAGGGCAATATGCCTTGAACCACACTGGGGTCTATTTTCTTTTTACTAGTACGGGTGAACTGTTAAAAAGCACTGCCCAGCCGTTTACCAAATCTAGCTCTCTTCAATATCGAATCATTGTTGCTGAAAGAGCTTGGCGTTGACGATGTGTTCAAGATATTCAGTACATCTTCGGAGATTCTAACCCGAAGTGATTTTTTTCTGCTTTTACGATACTATTTTAAGCGTTATTAAATAAGCATATTCAAACTCTTTTTTCTCTTTTTTAAGTGACATACATGAAAACTAGCCCCCCCCTAGAAATTTTCCTTAGTTGCGCCCATGTTCCTACCGCTTACATTGATTGCATTGACACCGCAGAAGAGCAAACTATCAAATGCCCGATGCACAAAAAAGAGTTTGGGGGTGTGCAATAAAATTGGAAAAACTGTCGTTCGTCGTTCCAATTATTGAACTTCTGAATTTATCTACCTTTTCTAATATATAGACAAGTTTTCAATGAGCTGTTAAGAAAAAAAAAAACAATATCGCACGCTTAGCCTTGGGGCTAATAGCGGTCTCGATCAACTAGATTATAGTTGAGAGAATTCGCTATCGATATTGTTTTTGGCACATTTTGCATGTGTAAGATAAGTGGATTCGGACGTCAAAATTTTCGTTCGTGCGATTTTTCGGAAGAAAATTTGCTTAATATCGCGAAGTGAGTTTTTTCAGGAATGTTTGTGATGTTGTGTGTGCTGCGAAACTTTTACTTGATGCCGTGCCGTGAAGATTATTCGATGAAATAGCTGAATTAGCATATGGGATTGGCGCCACGGTCGTTTGCAGCGGGTTTTGTCTTCGTTTATTGCGTCCGAAGTTGTCGCGTTTTGTCGTGATTCATAATACGTGGAAAGTGTAATTCGTGTTGTAGTCATAGTCGAGAAGCCTTCGTTCAGAGTCCAGTGTGTTTAAAGGGTATTACGAATGAAAGGATTGATGAACACTGCTTTGAGAAGTGTAGAGTCAATCCTGTATCGGGTCGTAGAAAAAAACTAATGTTAGTGGTGCAATTGGGACTACCGAATCCCGTGTGATAGAAGAAGTGAACATTAAAACGATGCGGCTGAAGATAAGTATAGTGAACATGCGGGAGGTAGTTTAAAAGTGATATTTTTGTTACTTTCAAAATTGTTTATGCATAGAAAGTGACAATTGGAACGAGCGTCGCTTGCTTTCCACATTAAGGCTTGCATGCAAGCTTGTGTGCAGGTCCGAGTGGACAGACAGTGCTGCGGTTTCCACCATAAATGAAGCAAATGCATTGCAAATAAATGTCTTTTTTTGCTTATATTCCTTAATTTATCATTATTATTTTAAGTTCTTATTGTAGCAATTGCGTAGGTGACCGATTGACACATTATTTATTACAAGTTTAGCAATTTGTCATCAGCTTTTAGGTAATATTTTGGTACATACATAGGTTATATTTTGGTACGTATAAATGGTAAAATTTATTCATTTTACTAATTGGCACTAAATATAACATGCTATTAAATACGGGTCAATTTTTTTGATATAAATGTATCAAACGAATTGAAAGTCTGAAAATATTAATAAAATCTGTAAGATTCTAATATTATTTTGAGGCGGGGCTTACCGATTGGAAAATTACTCCGGAATGTACTGCAAGTACTCAGTCATTCTGTAAAGGGTCTTTGGAAGGTCGGTAGAGCTAACACCTTCTAGAACCCGAAACTAAGATAGTTGCAGAATTGAAATATAATTGCAACTGTCTTTTTTTCACTATATCACTGCCAGACAGTGGGTTCTAGAGAGGTTCCACACACACACACACACACACACACACACACACACACACACACACACACACACACACACACACACACACACACACACATTTTGCATGTGTAGGATAAGTACAACGATACACCGTGCCCCAGTGCTGAATCGAGAAAATTTCCAGCTCGAACAGTTCCTTGACTCGATCGGGAATCGAACCCGATATCACAACCGTGTGGGAGAGCTAGCCGACTGACATCGCTAACCACAGAGCCACGGGGAGCTGTTAAGAATAGATAGGCTTTACCGATTATCTGGAAGCCATAGAACCTGTGTATTTGTATCCAACGATCGGTGCACGCTTTTATAAAAATATACTTTCTTAAGCATGAAGATAAGAAAATCGCTCCGCAAAGGCGAAACTGGGACACCTGTGAAAAGAATTATTATAAAGCTTAAAAAATCACTTTAAATTACAGTAACACTTATGATATTCAACGGGTTATAAAGTTCTGTGGCCGGTATAATAAAGAAATAACATATAACCCAATTAACCGCCGATAATAGTTACAAAAAGTGTGAAGTGTGCAATAATTGGGTGGTGTGCAACAATTGGCAAAATACCCTAGTCTCCGAATTTTTTCACTATACACACTCAATCGTATAATAAAAGTTCGGTAATTATTATTACAATTTCGATCGGTAAGTTTGAGAAAATACAGTAGTTTGTACAATTGATATAACTATACATATTTTCTGTATTCAGTAAATAATTTTACTGAATACTACTATACTTTCTGCTGAACTGTTCGGTAAATTCAATTTTTACCGAATATTGGTAAAAAACTACAGAACCAACTGTAGAGCTGTCAAATTTTCTCTATTCGTCGTCTCCTTCTGGTTGTCAAGTCACATTCTCGGTTCCGTTTGAACATTGAAGTTCCTGCCAAAAAAAAATGGAGGACGTTTTCCAACAACTTCAGCAAGAAGATGATCGCATATAACAAATGCCCAATGTTTATTGTTCAAGAATATATTTTGGCATTTTGAGTAGCATTGGTAAATATTTCAAAAGGCTTTTTGCATCCAAACCTGTGGTGCTCTAGAGCAGAGTCTATGTGTATATAGAGTCGCGCGAAAAGAAAAATCTATCGTTTCGGCAACACAGTTTTTATGCCGTTTGTTGCCAAGAACTATACAGTTCTGTTTTTCACCATGCATAAGCGAAAATCATTTTTTGAAATTCTTCACAAGGTACACAGTTTTGAAAGATTACACCGATGATGCTTTTTTAAATTTAACTGAACAAGTGTTCAGGTTTAATGTTGAATTAAAATGTGTAGTTAAAACTTCGGAAAAACACATATTCTTCATCACGCTTAATTACAATACTTTTCATCCACTCCAAACATTATCGCCTTGTTTATTTACATTGCTCGATTGGTACCCTCGTTTGACACTGATTTGGTTCCTTTGGTTTCATCTTTGCGGGACTCTTATTATAAACAAAGACTCTGCTCTAGAGGAACCATGGTAGAGAGAGGGTTAAAAATATTGAAAAAGAAATATAATCCTCTTTTATATGAAACTCCTAGAAGGTTCTCAATATTTGCTCAACATAAATATTCCGCTCTCTCGTGGAAAAGTAGAAATATGTGGGTTTTTCGGATTCAAGCTTATTCTCCTCAAAATAATATCATTAATATATATTACTCATCGAGTTTTTATTTACTGGATTACGGTTTCATGAATTGACGTAGGATGGCAGAGAACTTAGCATTCACAAGAACGTACAGATGAAGCCTGTGAATTAGGTTACCGGACATTCAAATTAAAAAAAAGTGACACATTCCGGTTTCGGAACCTGTCTGCCTTGTTCCTACTGACTCTTCGTAAAATATATCGAATTTGCATCTCTTGATAAAGTTCAAAATACTCTACATATAATGAATATCTCTCAAACTCTGTTCTATTAAAATAAAAACGAATCAAATCAGACACACGTTGCTTGATAAGCACTCACAACAAATCTGGTTCTGATAAAATTCCGAACTGTTTTATCCTCCTATAAATCGTAATATATTTAGCCGCTTGAGTGGTTTTTGGCACTATTAATTGTCTAGAAAAGGTTTCACTGAAACGAAATATGTTTTATTCGTTAGCTTCGACAGTTTTATTTAAACCCTTACGCATTGTCAATAAACGTTGCAATCGGTTCGTACAGCAGTAATCGCAAAAATGCCAGTACGAAGCTATAGCAATTCAGCTTCTCGTCATCGTAGATCCTATGCTGCCAGCCTTGCTCCTCTATCAAGCGCTGTATTGTACTATCCCAGTGGTAGAACCACGCCTCCGGAACGCTTAAAATCAGCAAACATTGTCCCCACAGCTTGCGGTCAGCGTTTCGGGTGCGCAACAGTCCCGGACTGTCGAACTCCACGATGGCACCCTGGGAATCGGTAAGGGCTATGTGCAAGTTGGTATTGTTGTGAAAATCACTGAGAAAATCTCCAACAGCCGGACGAAGTACGACGGAACACGGTGACTGGCTGGCATTTGAGAATGGATATGGTAAACTAGCGGAGAAATAAACGTGTGAGAACACGAACAAAAGTTTAAACCGTTTGCGGAACTTACCTAAACGGGAGAAATTTTTCGCACTGCTCTAGGGGTTGGTTGCACAGAGGACAGCGGATAGGTACTTTGAGCACGAACACGTGATTGCTGCAGTGCTTGAAACATATTATGTGGGGCTCGTCATCTACAGACATCTGAAATTTGTATGAAAAAGTGATGGAAAAGTCTATCAGAATTAGCGTCAAAATATCAAAAATCTATTTATATAAAAGAAAAGTTTTGTATGTATGTGTGTATGTATGTTCCAGCATCACTCTCGAAGGCCTGAACCGATTTCAACCAAACTTGGCATACGTGTTCTTTGTACAAAGTAAGTGGTCATAGAAATATTGGATAGGGGGAGGGGTTACCCTTAAAGAAGAAGGGGGTCGAAAGTAATAAATTTTCATACATAATGGAAACCTTTCGTTGAAATTTGATGATTTTCGGGTTCTTGGTCATATTTGGAGGCCGGATGTTTATGTCCAGAGACCGAAACATGATGTTCAATGCCATTTGTAATCCAAGATGGCGACTTCCGTTTTCTGGGAAGTCACTTAAAACTGTAAAAAACGCTCACAAACCCCCCAATATTGGTATTTTCGGAACAAAAATGACTCTTAAGAACCGGTTATCGGTGTCATACGAAAACCGATCATATATTTCTGGAGAAGTGTATCAAAAAATCCAATCTGCTTTGGTCCGTTTTTGGAAGGATTTCTTGACATATTTCTTGCATAATTTGATAACGGAGAAAGATAGCGACTTTTGGTTTCTGGGAACCTGTATACAACTGTAGAAAACGTTTACAAACCTCCAAACATTGGTATTTCCGGAACCCGGATGACCTTTAGAAACCAAAATAAAAGTCCTACGACATTTTTTAAATTCGATATGGCGACTTCCGGTTTTAGAATTTTATATAAGCTATATGAATATATACTCTGCAATATGTGTATTTTCGATATCAAGACGACGTCCCAGTCCAAATACTCATGTCCGACGCAAATTTTTAAATCGTACATGGCGGATTACATTTTCTGGAAAGGTTACTAGAATACAGAAGGAGGCTTGGACGTAATATTGAAACATTGTTTTGAAATCAATTCCGCGATTTCTGCTTTCTGTCAAGCTGTGTAAACTGCCCATAATCGCATATCAGTCCCAGCTTCATTTTTATTATGTTGACAAAACAGCGCGTTAAGGCATTTTTCTTCCTTAAGTTATTTCAGCTGTTGAGCGTGGTTCATTCCCATATTTTCGACATAATATAATGAAATAGACATTTACCATAACTTTTCTAGAAGAACGACAAAAATGCAGGTGGGACTGGTATGCGATTATGGGCAGTAACACTGAGTAAAATGGTCAACTAATGTCAATATTTATAGAAAGAGAACTATGTTCAGAAAATGGCAACGGGCGTCCAACGCTATTTTCAAATTCAAGAAGATATAAGGTTCATAGGTCAGAGCTGACTCCCCGAAACCGAAAATTGGTGTCCGAACGTTTGGTATAGTGAGGGTTGTTTTTCTGGATTGGAAGTTATTCAAAACTTGAGGAAAATGTGGAGATAGTCCCCGTCTGGGAGGGATAAACGGATACGAAGCTGTGTAAATGTCAAAATGAACCAGAATGAGCTGTCATCGACTGTCAATTTGAACTAAGGAAAAAAAAAGCATTTTTGCGATGAGTATTGTTATAACTGATACCTTTCAGTTGCTCGAAAAAATATTCATCGCTAACAGTTTTTGCATTCATTGTCGTTTCACAAAATATTTTGGTTTGTTTTTACGTGAAATAATAAATTTCATAAGCTTTAAGTAATAATCATGCTAGCTTACTTCGATTATTAAACTTGCGCTTCTCTGTATTTAAGGCAATTACGAACATGCTTCACTACGGTCGAATTCAAAACTCTGAAAAAACTTTTATACATGGGCGCAACTAAGGAAAATTTCTAGGGGGGGCTAGTTTTCGTGTATGTCGCTTAAAAAAGAGAAAAAAGAGTTTGAATATGCTTATTTAATAACGCTTAAAATAGTATCGTAAAAGCAGAAAAAAATCACTTCGGGTTAGAATCTCCGAAGATGTACTGAATATCTTGAACAAATCGTCAACGCCAAGCTCTTTCAGCAACAATGATTCGATATTGAGGAGAGCTAGATTTGGTTAACGGCTGGGCAGTGCTTTTTAACAGTTCACCCGTACTAGTTAGAAGAAAATAGACCCCAGTGTGGTTCAAGGCATATTGCCCTATTCCTACCTCCACGTGGTACCAACTGGGATACGAGCAACCAAGGAAAAACCGGTAAACCGGTGGGGTAGTTGTTCTCCTAGAGAGCAGCTTGTCTGCGCGTCTACCCCACAGGCTAGGGGCGGCTCAAACAGCGACTGATCCGGACCGGATGGTTGAACTATGAAATGCGGTGTCTCGCCAGCTACATCCATGGCGGCAGCTCCATCGCGAGACTAGGTATCGCAGCCCTAGTGAGGCAGCATACTAAAATAAACATACTACGGAGAATCAAGAATTCAAAACGAACCGGAACAATCGGCAATGACCCAGCCGACGAAATAAGGACGACGATTAAAGGCTCAGTACATGTAACAGTAGATCGCTTAACGACCCGGATGTCGACCGAATTCTGCTGGATCAGCTAGAACCCCGCCACTTCGACATCGTCGCGCTCCAGGAGCTCTGCCTGAAAGGAGAGAATGTACGGTGGATTTGACGCCGCAAGGCACAGTACCACCAAAGCGGCAGGCAATCAGCGACAGGTTGTGTTTGTTGAGAATTAAGAGCCGGTTCCACAACTACACTATTCCCGATGTGCACTGCCCTCACGAAGGAAGACCTGATGCAGGGAAAGAAGCGTTCTACGCACAGTTGGAGAAACTCTACGATAGCTGCTCGCGTAGAGATATCAAGATCGTCGTTGGGGACATGAACGGAAGGATAGCCTTATATAAGCCGGCTATCGGCCCGCACAGCCAAAGTCACTTCTTCCTCGACCAACGTACAGCAAAACAAATTGACCACGTTCTCAACGACGGCCCGTTCTTCTCAGACATTACAAACGTACGCACCAATCACGGTGATGATCGGACATGACCACTTCGATACAAAAAACTACAAAACCCTGATAACCGGTAGTCCTCTATGGAAGTCCTTTTGATATTTTCGAACAGAAGGTGCCTATCGGCGAACAGAAGGTGACTATCTACGGAGGAGCACAAGCGGACGACGGATAATGGCTACAGCGCATGAACCA
Source organism: Wyeomyia smithii (assembly GCF_029784165.1). Classification (NCBI taxonomy): domain Eukaryota; kingdom Metazoa; phylum Arthropoda; class Insecta; order Diptera; family Culicidae; genus Wyeomyia; species Wyeomyia smithii. The sequence continues at coordinate 26,482,272 of NC_073696.1, read as the reverse complement.
TGAGTTACAATCGCTGCTTGGAGAGAACCCCATTGCACACCTGGCGAAAGACAATAGGTTGCGGTGGGCCGGTCACATCTTAAGAATGCCGGACGACAACCATGTGAAATCACTTATTTTCAGCAACCCTACCGGCACAAGAAATTAAGGGGCGCAGCGTGCATGATTGCTCGACCAGATCGAAAGAGACTTGCGAGTGATGAGACGTCTGGGGAACTGGTGAAGCACAGCCCAAAACCGAGTAAACTGGCGACTTCTTGATACAGCACGAGTTACTACAGCTCTCGTCTGACTGGTAAAGTGAGTAAGAGAGCAAGGGTAGAGAATCGATCCCGGGTGCAGAACTAGTTCTTAGCCAATGAATGACGACATCTCAATTTGTGTTGATTTTGATGCTCTGATAAGTAGTATGGAATGTAAATATATTGAATACAATCATTCTCTGGGAAATTCAAGGGGGGGCTAAACACGTTCTAGGGGGGGCTGAAGCCCCCCCGTAGTTGCGCCCATGCTTTTATACAACGGTAAATTGAAAAAAACACAGACTCGAAAACTTAGTCTGTAAAATTTGCACATTATTCGCGTTGAAAAAGATTTTGAAGGCTGTTGGCACTTATGTGAGCTCTCATATGTAATTGTCAAAATGATGATGACAAAAGCAAAAATATTTCCTTCCTTCTTTTTCGCACGCAAAAACCAAACAAATATCAGCAACACCGTCAACGCGAATTTCTGATGTTGCTAAAAACTTCGTTCGAGTCATGCAAGCGTTACAGCAAGAAGATAGTTACACGCTATCAGAAAACGACACATGTGCGTGTTCTCTGTTTTGAGTGTAGTATTCGTATCTCCCTCCCAGGTCCCCGTATTTCCAAATTGGTAAATTAATTCATGAAGATTGAAGCTCAACTATAAGGATGATATTGATATTGTTTACACAAAAAAGTAAAACGAGAAGACATAGCAAGCAATAATTTTAACTATCAGGGGTGAGCTTAGGCTATTGATTACGTAATTTCAATCTAATTAGAGTTTATTGTAAGTTAATCGATACCGTCGAAGATGCTGATGAGGCAATGGAATGGAATTTTTGAACTCACTCGACCCAGCTGGAATGCCTCCGCATCGATTGTCAATCAACGAAAAAGGTGGTATATAATCGAGTTTGTAACTGAAATAGAAATATTATTTGAAATGATGGGTTGGAAAATATATAAGGAATTTTAGAAAATTATAGAAAAGCAGAGATTTTTACACGAGCAAGGCCGGGTACATTCAGCTAGTAAATAATAAAGGAGCTTGAAATTGAATGCCACCACCTGAAAAAACTATTGAGCGTTCTTAATTTGTCATACATTATCGTATACTAGAACCAAAACCAAAGGAATTGCGTGACTCATACACCTGTTTTACTACAACCAATCTGACTGGTGTGAAAACCGCAAGTATAATCAATTCCAGTCGCTTTCCATTCTGAGGACCCCACGGAAGGCCTAAAATAGCAGCGACTGTAACTATCCTCGCAGGAGAGACGAATGGATTTAAAAAAGCACGTGTACACGCCAGCACCGTTCGGTGGTTCACTACGCACCGTACCGACTAGACCTGTGCACCGATCATATCATCGGAAGCGGCGGCGTGGCAAACATTTTTGCCGCGGCGACGTCTCATGTACCGACTCAAATCACCACCGACGGCGGCGTATGAAAAATTTCCGGCGGCGCACACCTCTAATACCGGCATTCGAGCCCCCGAAAAGCCCGACTCGAATGGGTGGTGGTAGCTTGCATGTCCGCCACCTATCCAAGTGGGCTTCGCTGACGGTTGTAGAATCAACAGAGCCAGCACCCCACCGGCAACGTTCGTTCACGCTCGCATGTGTACCCGCGATCAGCTGAAGTTAGTTGTTATGGCCGTTACCCCTGGTAACCGATTGGGCTCCTGGACTACTACCACAAATACAGGACGAAACTCATTCGGAAAACGGGAGTCAGGAATTTACGCACTACTCGCTGTCATCGCGCGGAACCTAGTGCACGGTTGTCGACGCTGTGTTTACGGGTGGTAAATAATTTTCTTTAGAAGAAAATTCAGAAGGATTTTAGGCGAATTTTTCGACTGCAGCTGTGTCGCAAAGTGTAGAATGGAATTTTCCCTTCAAATGATGGAAATTTAAGCAATTGATTAGTGCAATAATTGTGCAATAGTGTTATATGATAAGGTGGGGCAAAAGTGTGAATAAGAATGAATAAGTGCCCAAATGGTAATCAACGCAAAGAATCTAGTGGATGGAGTATGCCATCGATTCGGATACGCACAAATGTGTTCCTGCTGCTGATTGGGGCAGCTTCCGTTTCACTGATCAATCAAACCGAGGCCGGATTCGCCTGTCTCAGCAATCCCTGCATCTACGGAGTATGCATTGACGATTTAAACAGGTAGGCTCTGGCTAAGGTGTGGGTGTGAAATGCCGCCATCATGAATTCTGATTTGCTGCGATTTGGGTTAGATTGGGTTATCGACTTTCGAATGTATGCTCATGGCCCCTAATGATGTGTCATTATAATATCATTACCGGACAATCCACAACGAATGACTCAATATGCTCGTATCGATTGACGAAAGTCCTTCGGTTAGATCAATTCTATTAGCGAGCCGAGTGGAGAACTTCGTTATTGTGTTAACTGTATAATCGATATTGAACCACCGTGAAATTAGCTGATAGATAGCATAATTTACATCTAAACATGCTTGCAAGTGGGTTCCCCTGTTTGAGAACACTAACCGAACAACCACCGTCAGGATGTTAACCAAACATTCACTTCCGCGTTTGTCCTTTAATCCGAATCGGGGAAATAGTTTACCCCTCGCATCGACCTCCCCCAGATGCGCACAATGCATTGTTTTTACCTCCAAGAGTCGTCTCTTGGAAGTTTGCGTGTCGAGCAAGAATTCCTGCACCACCAGCGATGACTGCTTGGAGCGACACGTGGTGTGGTGGGCTGGAATTTTCACCTATTCCATTCGTGAACGCAAATTAAAACTTTGTCTTCTGTATTTTGTTTTTTTTTTTTTTTTTAGCACATACTCCTGCTACTGTATTGACGGTTACACCGGGACGCATTGCCAGACCAACTGGGACGAATGCTGGTCTAGTCCATGCCGGAATGGAGGCACCTGCATCGACGGAATCGCAGCGTATAACTGCACTTGCCAGGATGGGTTTGTTGGTATGTAAAGTGTTGATTCTGAATAGTTCAATTATGTGTATTCAGGGATGGAAAATATCGCTTCCGTTAACCATCTTCAACAAATGTTTTGGAATAACCACTCCTTTAGTTAACTTTAGCAACTTCAAACGTTTCGAAGCTATCGAAAGTGGCACTCACGAATTCCATGGATATTTCATCTCACTTCAAACTGTTCCAGATTGGAGATCTTGTAATCAGCAAACTTCGAGTATTGACTTTAACACCTTTATCAATGAAAACCAGTGGAAGCTTACCTCGCTTGCAAAATACCCCTCAAACCATCACTGAAGCTGCACTCTCAAATCGAGGAACACTCCACAATCGATGAATTCTGCATTGTGTGGCTGCTCCAAGACAAATAGTTTCGCATCAAAATGGATGAACTCGTGACCAGCGTACCGTGAAAGTATCATTTTTGCTCTACAGAGCCTCTAGAAAACTAGAACTACTAGAAACTAGAAAACGCCGTGGAATTTACTTGTTCAAGATAAAAATGAATAAACAAAAAATGTTAGTTTATGATATTTTTCTCCATTGCATTTTCGCGGACTTTCTCCCGGCTATTATACATGCAATATCAATATGATTTGCACTGTCCATTCTTCAGCATAATGCTTGTTTATGAAAAATTGTGGAACCGCTAGATTTTATAATTTTTAAATCCACGCTCTATGAGGACCAAACTGTAGGGCTATTTGAGTTGTTAACAGATATTTTACTAAACTGCTCTGACAATACGTAATTTTTGCTTCAAAGTCAATGAAATACGTATTTCAAGGTTCATTTTTCTCAAAATTATGACACAAATTATTTGTAACAGATATGACACTTGGTTGCCTCAGAAAATTGATCAAATAAATTGAGTTCATAAAACTATACACTTGCAAGGACACAAGGCACAAGTGAAAATGATGTTTCGAATGCATTTTCTACAACTGGAAGTACATTATTCTTGAATTGAAGTTTTTTTAAAAGCGTGATAAAAACGAAAAAAAAAAAACCGTGAGAAAATCGAACGTGAATTTGGCGAGTAGTGATAACAACGACTGTTGATAAAAGCGAAAAAGCACTGTATTCAGATCGGCAAGTATTCGAGCTGAACGTTGATTTTTTCACCGAATACGCTCCCTCAACAGTTTAACGACAGCTTTCTGGATACTGGGTTCGCCGTAGAGTTGCTCCAGCTCGTGATTCATTCTTTTTCTCCATATGTCATCCTCACATACTCCGCTGAATATGGTCCTAAGCGCACGTCGTTCAAAAACGGCTAGTGCTTGCAAGTCCTCCTCGAGCATTGTCTAGAGGACTACCGGTCTTATGAGTGTCTTGTACATGGTGCCCTTGGTACGGAGGCGATGTTTATCAGACCTCAACGTCTTGTGGAGTCCGTAGTAGGCACGACTTCCAGCTACAATGTCTCTGCGGATTTCTCTGCTGCAGTTGCCTGGTGTACACAAATTCGTTAACCATCTCGAACTCAACTCCGTCAATCACTACACCTATGCATTGACTGACCAGATTTTCTCGAGGAGAAGACAAGACACATGGGAAGATTAATATCTGAAAATTTTTATTAGCCAAAGCATACAAACAACCATTGCTTCGATGAGCCTGCCTCATTATTAGCGTTTGACAAAATTTCATGTAGTAAAGTGTGATTTTTGGTAATGAGGTCGTGAAATTTGTAACATGGAAGATCGAGACTTTGCAGGCCACATACCGTTCGCGACCACAAACCATTAGAGAAGGTCCTTTCCTGTAGCGCGGTATTACCAGGAAGGCTCAAAATTTACTTTATAGTATTGACATATTCTTGGCAGCTTAGAACTCATAATTCAGAAAATTTTATTGCAATTCATTTGGAAAACTTTTAAAGGAGTATCAAAGAATGGTAAAGAACAGGACGATTTAAATAGGTCTGAAAAACGGCATTGTTCCGTTCAAAATGGTACGTCTGGTCAGCCTACCTATGCGAGCCCTATCGCGCTCGGTTTCCCCTGCTGGCAGATACTTAGTCTTCGACGTATTCACCTTCAATCCAGTGGCGTAGCTATGGTTTGATGGGCCTGGTGCGGTAACAAAAATGTGGACCCTCAATGAAAATGACTGGGCAGTTTTTTATTTTATAAGAGAACTTGAGACAACCAAAAAAATTAAGTTTTTCTACTAATTCATTTCGTTTTCCGCAAAATTGAAATAAGGATAATTTAGATACCTACTCTCCGTGCTTTTTGATTGGCTAAATCAAAAATTAGTTTCAAAATCAATGGAATCAGCAGTGGTGGGCATAATTCCGTTAATTCGCTAATCGCTAATTAGCGGCGCTAATATTCAGTTAGCGATTTAGCGTTTTCGCTAATTTTTGAGCTGATTAGCGGACTGTTGGCGTCGCTAAAATTTTGGCCTTCGAATCGCTAATTCGCTAATTTTGTAGAGAAGCGACAAAACAAACTATTTTCAAGAACTGTGAGTCGCTGATGGCGTACATAATTATGCTTCAAATGATGAACATACCTTACTGCAAAAGTTACTTTTGGAACAAATATTTCATACGAACAAATTTAATTGTGATAATTGCAGGGCTAGTAGCGAGTCACTTTCAGTGACTTTTGTCACTATTTTGAGCCTAGTCATTAAAAAGTCACTATTTACGCTAACAAGTCACTAAAGTCACTTTTTTACGACAAAATGGTCACTAAAGTCACTTTTTTAGCTTTAAATGTATAAATTAACTATTGTTGTATTGCAACATACTTTAGAAAGCTTGCTTCTCATTTACAGAATATTTGGACAGTCCGTTTTGTCTAAGAGCTGCAAAGGAATGTAAAGGTTTATTCTACAAGCTACTCGCTTCTTAAACCAGTGGTGTGCGTGAAATTACGTTTGTAGTTTGATTTGCTTGTCTCAAATCAACTGTTCCTCCTTTTTTTTTTCCGTGTTGGGTATTTTCGTAACTGCGCCCAATTTTTTGATATTTTGTGACATATTCCCCCTTTTTAATTTTGCTTAGTCAGGATAACGTATCACTATTGGAAGTGGTCGTTATAGTCTGGCCAATAGCATTAGTCCAGTCCGGTATTATACTTCGTATGAAGCGCACAACCGTACTGGGATTTGTTCTCCAGATTTCAGAGGGTTCCAGAAGACCTCTCTCGAAGAACTTATATCTTTTGATAAAAATTGCCGGACATCGGCATAACAGATGTTCCGAGTCTTCGTTTTCCATGCCACATACTCGACATGTATCATCTTGAAGTTTTTTCATAACCTTCAAATGATAACGGCTCGGACAATGCCCTGTTATTAAACCAGTATACGTGCTTAGATCTTTTTTTGAAAGATCCAGTATTTTACGAGTCATAGAAACGTTCGGAGTGATGAACCGTTTCGACTGCCTACCGATGAAGGTGTTTGTCCAGTTGGATTCCACTTTCAGAGTTTCCCATGCTTTTAGTTCCATTCTAAGGGAACAAGCGGATAGACCACAGAAGGGTTCTGGTCCTATGAACTGATGAGACGATCCAAGTCTTGCCAATTCATCGGCTCGTTCGTTCCCATCTATTCCACAGTGACCAGGAACCCAGTATAAGTCTACTTGATTATTACAACCCAGTGTTTGGAGTGATTGAACACACTCCCAAACTAGTTTTGATGTGCATGTCGCAGACTTCAAAGCCTTCAACGCTGCTTGACTGTCGGACATCATGCAAATGTTTGAGTGTCTGTATTTCCTGCGTAGGCATATTTCAGAACATTCTAGTATTGCTTGGACTTCAGCTTGGAAGACAGTTGGCCATTGGCCCATTGGAACTGACAGGTCTATTCCTGGGCCAGTTACTCCTGCTCCCACTCGATTGTTCATTTTTGAACCATCTGTGTAGAAAATGATTGATCCTGGGCGGAGATCAGGACCACCGCGTTCCCAAACATCACGCTCAGGTTCAAACATTCGAAATCGTCTTTCAAAATTGTATCTTTTCTCCATCCGGTCTTCATTGTTTATCACTAGGGGATTGATACGAATAGTTTTTAGAATACCTAGATGACCCGTTAAATCACCCTCAAAGAGCCTTAATGATATTTTGATCCGTAAGGCACTCTTTTCGGCTTCTAATTGTATGAATTGATGCAGTTGAAGCATAAACAGTAGAGCTTCCAATGCCTTGGTGGGTGTGCTCCTCATTGCACCCGTTATTGAGAGAGTGGCTAGCCGTTGAAGTTTTTCCAACTTATCTTGAGCACCTTTCTCCCTTGTTTTTGTCCACCAGACTAGTGAAGCATAGGTAATTCTGGGTCTCACTATAGCCGAATATATCCAATGGATCATTTTCGGTTTGAGTCCCCATTGTTTACCAAAAGTTTTATTACATATCCATAGAGTATTTGTAGCTTTTTTTATTGCCTGCTCTAGATGTGTATTCCAGTTAAGTTTTTTGTCAAGAGTTACTCCAAGGTATTTGACGTTATCTGAGAGTTTAAGAAGCTCACCTTTTAGCATAATATCATTAAGCCTAGTCTTTTTTCTACGTGTAAATGGGACGATAGTGGTTTTTGAAGGATTTACATTTAAGCCTTCCCTATCGCACCACGAGGAAATAATGTTTAAGGCAGTTTGCATTCGGTCTGTGATGATATCATCATACTTGCCACGAACAATAATGACAATATCATCAGCAAATCCAACTACTTCAAAGCCTTCTTTCATCAATTTTTTTAGAAGATCATCAACTATTAATGACCACAGCAGAGGAGATATCACCCCTCCTTGTGGGCACCCTTTTATAGCTGTTACACTTATATTAGAGCTACCAAGGCTTGCTGCTATTTCTCTTTTTGATAACATCTCGCTTATCCAATGAATAATGCAATTGTAAAAACCACGTTTCTCCATTGCAGCAGCCATTGAGTCATGAGATGAGTTATCAAATGCCCCTTCAATATCAAGGAACGCCTTAAGGGAAATTTCTTTTGCAGCAAAAGATTTTTCTAGTTTTGTATATAGTATGGAGTGCAGTTGCCGACGATTTCCCCTCCTGGTAAGCAAATTGATATTTACTAAGAAGAGTTTTAGAAAGATATGATGATTTGATGTGCTCACCGATTATTTTTTCCATTGTTTTGAGAACGACTGACGATAAGCTAATTGGCCTAAAGGATTTTGGCAGAGATTTGTTCCTTTTGTTGGCCTTAGGGATAAAAATAACCCGTACTTGTCGCCACGCTTCCGGAATATAGCCTAGAATTAAGCTGGATTGAAAGAGTTGTGTTAGAATGGGCATCAGAACTGTTTTACCTTTCTGTAGTAGTACCGGATAGATTCCGTCTCTACCAGGTGACTTGGAGGGTTCAAAGGAGTCTATTGCCCATTCAACTCTACTTTCGGTAAAAATTTGGTTGGCCAAAGTAATTGCATCATCCCTAGTTCTTACTAGCCCAGTCATCGTATTCACTGTTTCGTGAATTTCTGTCCTGGTTATAAGATTTCCAGTACTTGATACAGATGTACTTTGGTCTTCACTTGAGTTAATGATCGACCCAGGAAAGTGTGTTTTCATCATTAACTCTAATATTTCTCTAGCAGAGCTAGTACAAGAACCATCTTCTTTTCTAAGAGTACCCAACTCATTTGAGTGATCTTTCGCAAGGATTTTTTGCAGCCTGGCGGCTGTTGGAGTATTTTCAATGTTTTCACATGTATGCCTCCAGTGAATCCTTTTAGATCTTCTTATTTCTTTATTATAGGCGGTAAGGGATTGCTTGTATTCGTCCCACTGTTGGGTTCGTTTAGCCCGGTTGAAGAGTTTCCGAGTTTTTTTCCGAAGTTTTTGTAGAGATTGATTCCACCAAGGTACTTCTCTATTTGTAGAGCGTATCTTTGCAGGGCAGCAATCAAGGTAAGACTGTTGGATCAAATTTGAGAGATATTTGGAATTTTCTTCCAACTCTCTGTATGATTTGGAACATCCTCCGAAGCTGTTCAAAGCTGCCATTAGCTTTGAATTATAAAGCTCCCAGTTTGTTTTTCTGGGGTCCCTTATGAACTCAGTGCGTTCTTGATTTGCTCCATAATCAAATAAGATTTGCTTGTGGTCAGATAAAGATTCTTCATCTGATACGTGCCAATTTTTTATTCTGCCGGATATCACCGGACTACATAGTGTAAGGTCAAGAACTTCTTGTCTTAATACATTTACAAAAGTTGGTTTATCCCCCTTATTACATATATCTATCCCTTGTGATGATATAAAGTCTAAAAGGTACTCACCCCTGTTGTTGATGTCTGTGCTGGCCCAAATCGTGTGATGGGCGTTTGCATCACATCCAATTATAAAAGCTTTGTTTTGTTCCTTACAGTTAGAAACCAATCTAGCGACCTCTGGTGGAGGAACTTCTCCCACGTCACCTGGAAAGTATGCTGTTCCTCCTGGTTAAAGTGGATTCAAAAATTTCGAGCTTATATTGTGCATAGTCGTGTTGAGGTCTCAATTCGTAGGATTTTGCTTTCAATCATCCGAACCTACCTACCGGTGTTTACCAGATACCATTTCGAAATTCCATAATGATAACCCGTTCTACGCATATTTGTCCCATGCTCCAGATCAAACAAACGATTGTTTAGTGGGACGAATTTGATTAGAAAATGTCAAGTGGGTTAAATATGCGTGGAAAATGATTGATGGGACAAACAGGCTTAGTATTGTTTTTGCAGATTTTCGAAACGAACAATGCTATTTTTAATATATTTTGAAAAACCCCTCCCTTAGTTAGCTTAACCAACTTCAAACGCTTTTCGAGGCTGTCACAGGCGGCACGGATTCCCAGATTTTCTGGATATACGCTTTAACCGCTTTACAAATTGGAGATTTTGTAAAAAAAAAGTAGGAGGGTGGTATTCAAGACACGACCGCATGACGTTGGACTACGGTATTCTTATATTCCATTAAAACAAATAATAGAGAGAATTGCAACTCTAGTATTTGCTGCAATTTTATCTAACAGTGCATTTCTGGATGCTGAGACGTTAAAACGTTATAAATAATAATATATACTAAAAGAATGGATATCTTTTATTTAATCGCTGTCATTTCATACATATTCGAATCAACCCTTTGTTTGCTGCATTACCAAGACAATCATTTAATTAAGCGAATTGGTAAAATTTTCCTATCTAAGCAAAAAGCAAACTTTACGAAACTATCTAAAATTGGAGCCCAGAACGATTCAACCGAAAATTTTAAATTTGAAAATTGTTTGACATTTAAACGATAAAACTCATGCTAGGTTAGTTCCAGCCCAGCATAAAATTTCATGTATTTGAAAAAAAAAAACGTTTGGTTCAATAACTCAATATAGCAAGAGCTCAATCACACGTTTTTCGGTAGTTGTAATCAAGGTTTGGGCGAGTGACAGGAAAATATCTTAACTTCTTCAGTTGTGATTTAGAGCATTTCTAATTGTTTTGTTATTTTTCACGATAGCGACAAGTTTGTTTCTTTCTCTGTGTGCGAGAAACAAAATCAAAACCGCGCACCGAGAAACAAAAACGAGAATTTAATGAATGCTCATTGAGAAAACTTGCAACTCTTTTTACCAATAATTTATGATACTCAAAAGAACCCGTTTTGATCTAAATCAAATTTCTAGTAAATAAGTGTTGATCATTCATAGGTAGTAATTTTTCCTCGATGAATAAAGACTGGCTGAAGAAGTTAAAATCGCTGCTGTAAAATCAAATTCACAACTGTGTTCGTTAAGACGTTTTAATATTTTCAATGACAATCTTCGATAATCTTCGATAAACTCCCGCTATAGTTATTCACACACATGCTATAACTATCTGAACACGCGTTAAAACTATTCATACACACGCTGTAGCTATAGCTATCCATACACACGCTATTCCTTTCCATACATTCGATACAACTATCTATACACACGCATAAGCTATCCAACCATGTGCTATTACTATCCATACATACGCTATAACTAATCATTACACACGCAGCAGCTATCCACACACAAGCTATAACTATCCGTACACACGCTGAAGATATACACGCAATAGCCATAATATGCTACACATACTAGTGTCTTACACACGCTATCGCTAGCCATACACACGCAACAGCGCCATCCCTATCATCGCAAATGTCATTGCAATACAGATGCACATACGCTATATGTGCACACTGCACACACACTAAATGGCGGTAGCTTTCCTAGTGGCGGTGCTGGCTCGTGCAGTTTCTGCTGTTTTGTGGCTGTTTTCACCCAACTGTTGTGGCTGTTTTCACCCAACTCAGATCGAAGGAGAACCGAACTGAATGAAGAAATGCAGCTTCCCACTACCTCCGCCGCTGCTGCCTGATACCACCGCTCTGGTTCTGCTGCAGCTCAGTTTGGCCGCTGGAATCAGCCACCGCTGCTGATTGTACAAGACCGGCCTGGTGGCCTTTCACTTGTTAACTGATGACTGCTATGAGACGACACAGGCTATTATATAGCCCAAAGCAAAAATCCATCCGCGAGCAAACAAGAACAAGAACAACTTTTAACTAGTTTAGTATCGAAAACATATTTAAATTATTATATGTCAATCTTGCGCAATATTTCCCCTATCAATCAAGCCATTGGTGTTTAGAATCTGTTCAGTGGTAATGATAGAAGAAGCATTTTAAAACGGTGTTGAAACACCTGTTGCAGCTACCGAAAGCGAGCTCGTTATTGGTTGAAAGCTGTGAGACTGTTTACAAAGTCAGATCGGTTGTATCCGTTAGTGTCGACTGTGCTTGTGAAGAGAGGTGGTGATTGGTTGCTCGGTATGATTTAGACAATCGATGTGATTTATCAATTTTTCAATAGTGTATCTCGAACAATAGGTTATTTTTGTTACATAAATTCAACCGTAAAAGAATTTCTGATCGGTTGATGCCAAAACCTCGAAATTCTAAAAAAAATGACTGATGTATAAGCGCTCAAAACCTGACCACTTTTCCCTGGTTTTCCCCGGTTGAATTACTAGATTTTCAAATTCAGGTGCCTAACTTCGATATAGACGTTAGTCCAACGTCAAAAAAGGTTATTGAGTTGAGATCAGGTGAACTTAACGGCAATTTAAAAATTCAAATTCAAAAAGTCCCTCGAATTGTCCCTATACCAACCTTGAGTCAAGTTCGCAGTATGCGCTGATGCACCTATAGTAATTAGCTCTGAAGCATATAGTAATTAGCTCTGAAGAGTTTTCGAAGACACGGGGTAACGTTTTTTTCCAAAACTACCGTTTTATAAAAAACAGCATTCAATTCGGCGTCTTTGTAAATGAAAATCAGAGGACGTTTACTCGCTTGCAAATTACTCCCGAGACAATCACTCAAGCTGTACTCTGCAATCGAGGAACACTCCTTTAGAACTCTGAAATGTTGTCTCTTGCTGCTGCCAACATTCGATTGTTTTGTGTAACCAGACACACTCCAGGCCAAATAGTTTCTCATCAGAAACAATGAACTCGCGAACAGCGAGTTGTGAAAGTATCATTTTCACTCTATCGAGCATCTTTTTCTAAAAGAATCGGCCAAAATATTGTGGACCGATTCAATAGTTATACTCAGATGGGTGGGAATTACAAACTGAACGTTTTCATTTCGCCGGACACGCTTTTTCATAACAGTCACAATTTTACGACTTGCGGCATCCTTGCAGATCGTGGCCGACAGAATTTTCAACGATCCCCCAAAGAGAATGTTTCCTTGTATTTTTCGATGGTTTAATAAACGAAATCTCGCCTAGCTTCACATGATTTGAGATGTTTGAATATTGTGCAAGGGCAGTCACTGACCAAAAATCGTTTAACTACGACTTTCCGGATTTGTTACATCGCACATCAAGAACTAAATGCAACTGACAGACCACCAACACACCAATGCGTATTCGAGAGTGCATACATTCGTTCACGTACTTTCATTAACACTTATAACTCGAAAACTTGTATTCGAATATATTGAACAAGGTGTTATTACAACCATTTCAATGTGAAATTATGATACAGGTTTTAGTTATTTTCTATGAGAACAAATCATTGCACATCCTATGTTCTAAAGACATAAATTTCAGATTAAATTTGATTCATTTATGGTTCAACAATAAATTTCAAAACCCTCTTTTGTATATTTTTGGTCACTATTTGGTCACTATTTAGTCTCTATTTGGTCACTATTTTAATGAAAAAAGTCACTAAAGTCACTATTATTTTGCTCCAAGTTCGCTACTAGCCCTGTAATTGTCTACACAAGATGAGTTACTTGAGATTAACAAACCTTGCCATTTTATCAATCGAACGTGAAATCATTGATTCCCAGTGATGGGCACCGCTAACTGAAAATAAAAAACTGATTACTGAAAATAAAAAACTAATTACCAAAACCCAGCAATAAATTTTAAGAGTGTAGAATACCTCCCTTTACGACACAAGTGTAAGTCAGTTTTTTATTTTCAGTTAGCGGTGCCCATCACTGGGAATCAGTGATTTCACGTTCGATTGATAAAATGGCAAGGTTTGTTAATCTCAAGTTACTCATCGTTGACCTCAAACAGCTCTTGATCAATTTTAGAGAAACTTCTTTTGCAAGCTGCAATACTAATTCCCATCGTTTAAAAATATCTGAGAGCGATTTCTATGTCTGGTACCGAATCGATCAATTTATACCTATGAATAAAATTCAAAGCTTTATTACTCCACCTAGATGAATATTATTAAAACCAAAACGTAGTCTTGGAGCCATTTTCGTTCAATAATGAATTCGTCTCTATCGATTTCTCCTGAAGCCTTCTCTAGATCCAGCTTCGCAACAGGATCGAAAAGAATGTCGAGTGTTAAAAAGCGTATTCCTCTGCGATTTCATTAATCTGTTGAGATCTTGTGGCAATTTCCAGAATAATCCTGTCAACTGGTGATATCATTTCTCGTCTTAATTCTTCCTTATAGTTTCTTCGCCTGGAATTCTCTTCTTTCGACGAACACGTTTTTGTGGGTCTGGGTCAATTTCTAGTACAGTACACTTTTTTCTGCATACTTTAGAGCTCATTCCACAATTTTTTCTCGCTTATCGGTCAAAAACTTATGTAATGCCATTAACTTGTTAGCACACCCCTGTATATTCAGACTCTTTTACTCCAATATTTCTGAGTATCGTTGATTTCAATTAAAATGGAAGCCCAAAAACCAAGAAGATGGTCATGTTGACCGGCGCAAATGACAGCCTATAATCTTCGACATCCTAAGGCACGAACCCGAGCGGTGATTCAGGTGATTATTGTCGTTTTTGTTTTCGCGGTGTACTACACTCAAATGACACTTAAATGACACTTTTGACACCGAAAATGTTTTATTTGATTTTTCGTGTTACCCTTTTTCTGTATCTCACTACACTTTTTCTGTCACTGATGACACCCGAAAAAAGCAGAGTGTGCTGTAGAAAGTTACCAACACATTCACACGTATGTGTCAAAATTGGGTTGTTTTTGTTTTCGTTCCACGTGGTAAAGTGTCAGGTAAATTTTTTCTCAGCACATTTGCAAGATGGACATATGAAATGGAAACGAGACAAAATGACGAATGCGATTATGACCAAAACAAAACGAATTGACAGCTACCCCATTATTACGCATACCAATGCAATGACACTGAAAATGTTTTATTTGAAGCTGCAAAGTATAGCACGGAAAAAGTGTAGTACACCGCGAAAACGAAAACGACATATGATTCACGACAGTAAGGCCGATGAAAGAATGAAACAGAGATGGTGCGAAACACGTTTTTTCTTACGTGGAGAACAATATCAACAATGGAAACACATATGAAACGGTTTGCTTTGTATTCAATATGCCACCGGAGTATGAAAAAGGAGAACCGAAAAAGTGCGAGTCGATGATAGCCGCAGCCGATCAGCAGGTTGTCAACTGCGCAAGCCAAGCCAACGGGACATCCTCAAAATGAGCAAACTAGGCTGTCATGTCCGAACGAACAAAATACATGCGCAAGAATGAGCTATCGTGTGCAACATAAAACAGTTTCGTTACCTTGTGTAAGCTGTTGCTGTATGTGAGCTCTCATGAATAGCTCATTCATTTGCCTGTTAGAGTGAAAAGAGAGAAAAGTCGTCAGTATAGTGTCGCTCTCCAGTCCTTTTCTTGAGCCTGAATGATGCCCACCCACAAAATCGGCTCTATAACTTCCTACAAACCTTCGTGCTAGCGGTGAGAGACGGCGAAAGATCATCTGGGAGAACACTTCGTAGGCTGCGTTGAGACTGACAGACAATTAGCACCATGCGTATTTGTGAATGCATACATAGAATAAATACTCCCACTAATAATTGCATATAACATACGAAATTAGCGACAAAGACAAATACTCGAAAACTTGTATTTGAATATTTTGAACACGGTGTACAATGTTATTTTTTGCCAGGTTTTTGTTGTTCAACAAGAAAAGAGAGCAGCACTTTGTTTCTCACGACTCACGAGTAGCTGAGTCTTGTTTGTAGCTGTTCTAAAAAAAATCAGTTTTGATTTTCTAAAAAAGCGAAAACAGGTTCTCGATCGATAAAAATATAGTTTTCACAGATTTATGAACTTTAATCGGTTTGATTTTTTACAATTCTAATATTGTATGAAAAACGACCGCAAGGTAAACGTCGAATTACGATAGCCTGTCTAGTGCCAATATATTTCTTGCAACAAGCTTTAAGTCATTTGAAAATAATGTTGAAGGTTGGTCGAATACAGTTCTAGGGAGAGCATCATTTCATCGTAAAAAGCACTTCTTTGTCGTAAATAGTAGTAAGTTGGTATCAAAAACACGACCACGTGGTTGGCATAGGACCACGTGTCGTCTTTCGTTGTCTCAAAAAAGAAGAAAGAGAAAAAGGAGCATGCAGTAATCTCCTAGGGAAGTAGTGTCAGAGGTGTAGATGCTATACAGCAAAGGGCCCACCAACCTGCCCTGCGGGACCCCTGCTGGAATAGAAAAAGATTTTGATAGGCAACCATTCAACGATACTTTGAGCGACCTTTACCGAAAGTAGCCATGGATGATTTTTGTAAGATATGGAGAAAAATTAATGGGGATTGTCTCATCCTGAACCCGAACTGTTCCAGTTTTACTTACAGTTTACCCAGTGATATGAGTAGGCTGATCGAAGCATAGCTTAACATCAACGTCAGATTCTCCCAGATTGATATGATCTTGACCATCTTCCAAATGCTTGGATTCAAAGCAACTGTTGTGATAGACTCAACAGCAAGTGAGCCCTGTTGCTGAAAAAAGATTATATTCAAAATTCCATCAAACCCAGGAGCCTTCATGTTTATAGTGCTCTTAAGCGCCGAGCAAAGCTGTTCTGTTGTAATTTCAACTTCTTGAGGAACGCTACAATAGGGATTTTCGAGGATGCGGACACACTGCTCAATCTGGTCTTTCTTCCATTGGTCTAGCCATGGTCGAGCCTAACAATTCCGATGATTACTTATCGCTCAACCTTTGAGACGTGTAAACGTATATTTCGAGTGCGCCTATCAAGATTTTGCTACTTTGATCCTTCTACTTTTAGAGAGTCTGAGCCGCGTCGCGTGTAGTATATCCGCGATGAGGCGTGAAAACACCTTTCGAATAGACTATTCGAATTTACCGGTCATACGAAAAAACCTACGAATTTTGTCGTACAGTTCTTGAACTCAAACGAGAAGATGTTAAGAGGCTACAATGCCATAGAGGTGAAACGTGCGCGTTTGTTAAGGTCGCTGACCTAGCTCTGGCCCAAAAAGTGGTCGAAGAACACGACGACAAACACGAAGTGAAGTGTGGTGACAAAAAATACAAGCTTCGAATTACCATGGAAGATGGAAGTGTTGAGGTGCGCGTATGGGATCTTCCCGAA
The DNA here is from genome assembly GCF_029784165.1 of Wyeomyia smithii. Taxonomy (NCBI): domain Eukaryota; kingdom Metazoa; phylum Arthropoda; class Insecta; order Diptera; family Culicidae; genus Wyeomyia; species Wyeomyia smithii. The sequence goes on along the minus strand of NC_073696.1, from coordinate 26,465,087 downwards.
GATGTACCGAGCACGACGATTTCTGAGTTTTTTAGTCAGTATGATGACGTTCTCTCGGTCAAGGAGCTTATGTTCGGTGAAGAGCATGGGTATGAAGGCGTATCGCTCGGTATCTGGAGCGTCCGAATGGTGGTAAAGCATAATATCAATTCGTGGGTCACCATCGACGGAGCGCAGGCATATGTCACGTACAAAGGGCAACTGCAATCGTGTCGTCACTGTCACGAGCAGACACATACAGGCATATCGTGTGTGCAAAACAAGAAGCTGCTAGTTCAGAAAAGTTACGCAAACGTGACAAAGCAAGCTGTACCACAACGCCAGCAAAACACCAAACCTGCGGTACCGAAACCAACGATCCAAAAACCGACGAAACCTGCAAGTATGAAATCTACTGCGCCACCTCCAGTGACTTCGGAAACTTTTCCCGAACTACCGCCACCTTCGACAAAGGCCAATTCCCAAACACACTCTGCCACCCAATCAACAGCATTGGTAGTAGTAGACTCACCGATTCGCGAGACTGTACAAATACCAACAGCTGAGGCACACACTGAGGAGACAACCACTTTTGTGGACTCGATCGAGATGCTTAGAAGATATGGCAGCGTAACACGCAGCATGTCGACTGGGCATGAAACTGATGAATCTACATCGTCCATGAGTAGCAAAAGACGACGTGGACGACAAATGAACAAAAAACCTCGAAAAAATGACGAAGACGACGATAGAGAGAAGCGCTACAATCCATAATGTCTGTCACTTCGTTCAACATAGCCTCGATCAATATCAATACTATCACATGTCCTACAAAACTAAACGCTTTGCAACATTTCGTAAACAGCCAATACCTAGATATCGTATGCCTACAAGAGGTAGAAAATGAACAGCTCTCATTGCCCGGTTACACGGTTATTGCAAATGTGGATCATGCAAGAAGAGGAACGGCGATAGCAATAAAAACACACATTCGATACTCCCACGTCGAGAAAAGCTTGAACGGACGGTTAATAGCTTTGCGAATCGGAAACGTAACGGTCGTAAATGTTTACGCGCCCTCAGGAACAACACAGCGTTTGGCAAGAGAAGATTTTTTCAACGGCACACTTGCTTATTATCTACGTAATCGCACCGAGCACGTAGTTCTAGTAGGAGACTTCAATTGTGTACTACGACCCTGTGACTCATCTAGTCCAAACACGAGTCCTTCACTAAGAACGGCTGTCCAGCAACTACAGCTTATCGATGTGTGGGAAGAGTTATGCCCACGAGATGCTGGATATACGTTCGTGAGTAGAAACGCACGATCCCGACTCGACCGAATCTACGTGAGTACTACTCTCCGCGACCAGCTACGAGCTACACATACTCATGTCTGCTCTTTCTCCGACCACAAAGCACTGACTCTCAGACTCTGCCTTCCCAGCCTAGGGCGAGAACACGGTCGAGGATTCTGGTCCCTTCGCCCTCACTTGCTCACCGACGAAAATGTAGCAGAATTCCAATACAAATGGCAATTCTGGACTCGCCAACGTCGGAACTATGCTAATTGGATGGAATGGTGGCTTACACATGCTAAACCCAAAACCAAATCCTTCTTCAAATTGAAATCCCGAGCCGCTTTCGATGAGTTTCATAACGAACACCAAAGACTTTACGCCGAGTTACGACAGGCATACGACGATTATTACTTGAATCCAGTAATGATAACAACCATCAACCGAATCAAAGCTGAAATGTTGACACTACAGCGTAATTTTTCACACATGTTTATGCGCATAAACGAGACGTACGTGGCGGGTGAACCAATCTCCATCTTCCAACTAGGAGAGCGAAGGAGAAAACGAACCGTCATCTCTCGGCTGCAGACGGAGCAGCGTGAAACGATTGTCGATGCCCATGCAATCGAAGCACACATGGTTGACTATTTCTCCAACCTCTACTCCGAAGATGAGCAAGTAGAAGGTGAGAATACCTTCATCTGCGAGAACATCATACCACCAAATGACCCGACAAATGAAGCGTGCACCAGAGAGATTACCACGGCGGAGATTCTCGCTGCGATAAGAGATAGCGCATCTCGGAAATCCCCCGGTAGTGATGGTCTCCCGAAGGAATTCTATCTTCGTGTGTTTGACATCATTCACCGTGAACTCAACCTAGTGATGAATGAAGCGCTCATCGGCAACCTTCCGACATCGTTCGTAGACGGTATCATCGTACTGGTCAAAAAGAAGGGTGGGGACGACACAGCCCGTTCTTATCGACCCATATCGCTTCTAAATACAGATTACAAATTGTTCTCTCGCATTTTGAAAGCTCGGCTAGAGGACGTGATGCGAGTCCATAATATACTGAGCGAAGCACAAAAATGTTCGAACTCAGAGCGTAATATCTTTCAAGCTACTCTCGCTCTGAAAGACCGCATAGCTAGTCTTCGTCATCATCGTCGTTCTGGAAAGCTCATAAGCTTCGACTTGGATCATGGTTTCGATCGGGTTCGACACTCTTTCCTCTTCGGGACCATGCGGTCGCTCGGCTTCAATCAACGTCTCGTCACCTTACTTGCACAAATCGCCACCCGATCTACATCCCGACTACTCATTAACGGGCACCTCTCACAGCCGTTCGATATCCAGCGCTCCGTGCGACAAGGCGATCCGCTCTCCATGCATCTCTTTGTGCTATGTCTCCATCCTCTGATATGCAGACTTGAGCAAACGTGTGGGGACGATCTTCTGGTAGCATACGCTGACGACATTAGCGTGGTAGTCACATCGCACGAGCAAATTGAAACCATGAGTGAGCTTTTCGCAAGCTTTGGAACAGCTGCTGGCGCAAAACTAAATTTGCGTAAGAAGGTCGCAGTTGACGTAGGCTATCTGGAAGGGAACCAAATTGATGTACAATGGCTTCAAACAGCGAACACAGTAAAGATACTGGGTATCATTTTTGCCAACTCCATTCGACTCATGACCACATTAAATTGGGATGCAGTGATTGGAAAATTCGCGCAATTGATGTGGCTTCAGTCCTCGCGAAAATTAACTTTGCACCAGAGAGTTATAGTTCTCAACACATTTGGTACGTCCAAAATATGGTATCTCTCCTCTATACTACCACCACTCGGTGTACACATAGCAAGAATAACCTCGAGAATGGGCAACTTTCTGTGGCATGGAATTGTTGCAAGAGTGCCAATAATGCAATTGGCGCGAGACCGAGAGCATGGTGGTCTGAAATTGCAACTACCAGCGCTCAAGTGCAAATCTCTCGCCGTTCACCGACACTTACGAGAGATTGTTTCTCTTCCGTACTACAGATCCTACCTTGTACACAGCAATCTGCGGCAATGCATTGATCATCCCGACCTCAAAATTATTCTCACAAGTTTATCCCAAATACCTCCCCTCACTCAACAAAATCCATCCACTGATAATATCCACCAGCACTTCATCCAACAAACGGAACAGCCAAAGGTGGAGCAAAACAATACCGCAAATGACTGGCGCCGTACTTGGAGAAACATTTCGGATAATCAGATATGCTCGGAGCACAAAAGTTTGCTATACCTAGCGGTCAACGGCAAGATTGAACATCGGAAACTTCTATTCGTGATGCGGCGAGTAGATAACGAAGAATGTACACACTGTGACAACCGAACAGTGGAAACACTGCAACATAAATATAGCACCTGTGATCGTGTTAATACAGCGTGGACAATGTTGCAACAAAAAATCTCTGCAACCCTAGATGGGTGGAGACGTCTCTCTTTCATCGAGCTCATTAATCCGTCTTTACAAAGAATTGATAGAAGAAAACGAATACACATTTTAAAATTGTTTGTCAAATATCTTTGTTTCATTAACGATTGTAACGGTAGAATCGACATACAAGCTTTAGAATTCCATCTTAATTTGAATAGTTAGTTGAAATGTAAGTATTTTCATTCTGTTATACAATCTTGACAAAATAAATTAATTATAATAAAAAAAAAAAAATAAATTAGGCAATGTGACCACCGACCGTATTTGCTCTCTCAACCGGAGCAACAAGGAGACAGTCTCTGACTGAGGAGAGGAACTGGCTTGGGGTACGATTTCAGCGCCTTGGCTACTTTCCAGAATAGCCGGGCGCGATAATCCAAACTTTGGACTACACGTCCAAAATTCTCATTCCGGAGTGATGCCATTCTGGAAACAGATCGGCCATCTCGAGCTTCATGTCCAGATTGCTGGTCCTCTGGAACTGGCATCTACGCACATCTTGCAATCTAATTAGCAGCTGGATATGAAAATCGATAGCAACGAACTTACGAACACGTCAAACACACGTTTCGTAGGATACGTTTATGGCTCGTTGGAGACCCTCCTACAGCTGGTCGATATCTTCCTACGCTGACATACGGCGGCACATCGTTGATGTTGTTGTTCACCATTCAAGCGAAGCGCTCCAAGTTTACATGGTGGTAATTTTTGGGCAAACAGCTGGCAGTAACTATGCTGATCCCAACCTCAGCTACCACAGCTGGTGTTCTGAAATCAAATCGTTGTGTGCCACTGGTTTGAACAGTCCGATAGTGGCCAGGAAAAAATCCAGAGTGGATGGGTTCCCCGCCGGTGAGATGTGGGGCGGCTCGTTTGGAAACTGCGTCGTGGTCAAAAAGCGCTATACCGTTGCTGTTTTACTGACGAGGACAGTAGACGGCGATGAACCTGCTCATCTGCAGAGTACTTCTCCGATTCAGAACTAGGGGGCGTTGTTGTAGGTGGAAGGGGGGTGTTACAGTTCCGGGTACCGTGACCGAAATTAATGCACCTCTGGCGCTACGTAACGTCCCGACGGCCACCTCGATAGGGCTTCTCTTCAGATCCAGATATATCGTGAGTGAGAAACTCAATCTTAGAATTTTTTATGATCGCAACTTGGCAAAATCTATCTACGTGTGGAGTATTTCCTTTATACCGATGCCGCATAGCTTGTATTCAGCTACGACGTCCAGCGATGCAAAGTCGCTAATGAGCTGGTTGCGTCAGACATTCTTCACCACCAGCGGAAGTAGCTTCAGTTTTACCGCATTGGGGCTGACAACATCCGAAACATCAGTCAGCAACACTTTTCGAGGTGCAACCGATCCTTCCATCGGATGGGCCTCGTTTTTCCTTTTTACTCCCTCCTCAGCAGTGTTTTTGCTTCACGCGGCGCTTCTCTGCTTCTTCGACATAACTCAGTGATACGAGCGACTATCTCGACGAACTATCGCACAAAACAAACTTTGAGCTTAACGAAACCGAGCGATTAACAAATCGAACCTAACTACTGAAAAGTCTGAAAACGAAGATGATCTAATGAAGGTTTGCTGTTTGCTGTCTTTTATACTAGGCTTTCGAGAAAAACTCTCAGTGGAGGAGTATTTGCTAGGGGGCACGTATAGTCAACAAAGATATGTTACAAATATTTAGGCTATGTTTGAAATTATTGATCTTTTTATAATGCTTTGACAGTTTTTATACTTTGTATTATTTAGGTTATTCGTATACTATTTTGAGACAACTAAATATTTGCCAGAGGCAAATTGAACGCAAGATTAGAACAGTACTAATATTATTCTCTCTTTCCGTAGGACTCAACTGCGAGGAAAACTTCAACGAGTGTCTCTCGAATCCCTGTCAGAACGGGGGGAGCTGTCATGACCAGGACAACGCATTCGTCTGCAGCTGTGCGCCCGGCTACGTGGGAGTATTCTGCGAGCTGGATGTGGCGGTATGCGAAACTGGTGATCGCTGCCACAACGGGGGCCAGTGTATCGAGGGCCCTGGGCTGGAGTTTAGCTGCCAGTGCGTAGAAGGGTACGAGGGGCGCTACTGCGATCAAGAATCGAACGAATGTGACTCGGCACCTTGCCAGAATGGGGCGATCTGTATCGACAAGTTTGCAAGCTACGTCTGCGCCTGCACGATGGGTTTCACTGGGACGAACTGCGAGGAGGAAATTATGCTCTGCGAGAGCTCCCCTTGTGCCAATCAGGCTCTGTGTCTGGTGGAGGAAAGCGAGCCCACCTGCTACTGTGTTCCCGATTTTCATGGAGAACGCTGCGAGTTTCAGTACGACGAATGCCAACTGGGGACGAATCCGAGATGCGTCAACGGAGGAACTTGTGTGGACGGGGTAGATGAGTATTTTTGTAGCTGTCCACCGGATTTATCTGGCACCAATTGTGAGTGTCTTATTCTGGACGATTCCAGTATGGATTGTAACTATACTGCTCCTGAAGTATCAACTCTGGGGTATGAATCTACCAGCGGGTATTTTGAAGTTGAGTCAAGTTCCGCCTCTGGCGGTGGAGTTCAAGGCTGGGATGGAACAACAGCGTCAACTGGGATTAAAAACATATCGGTGACAACATCTATGCCAGGATTCATGAATACAACACGTCCCTACTGGAGTGGTTCAATCCCAACTGATACAAGTTTTGTCGAGGATATTATTAAACAGAGCACTGAAACATCACCAATTCCTCAATATCCTACATCTAGTGTTAGTATCGATGGAACAACGTTTTCAAAGGATATAACATCCAGTCCAGATCAACAGTTTTCAGTGGAAGGAGAACTTTTCACCGTATCAGCAGGAACAGCAGGAGGTGTCTCCACGCCAGGCGTGACGGATGGCAGTATTCAAGTTACCGATCAGAAATCGACAATCCCACAAACTGACACTAGTAGTGGGGGAACCAAACCTATTGATGGTGGTCAACCAGGAATCGATAGCGAAACACCGGTTACAACAGCGCGGCCAGATGAAGGATCCTTTTCCTCGGATCGATCAACCGTGTCTCCCTCCGTGGATGCTACTCTAACTCCTTTCTTCACGGAAACACCAGGGAAGCGTCCCACTTCCGTTCCCGCAGAGGAACAGTTCACTGACATTAGCCCATCGCAGATGACTACCGACGAATCATCTCAACCAGGGTCTTTTCCTATAGTAACTACGCCGTATTCTACGAGTACAACCGCGCTAAGCAAACCAACTGACGTGATCATCACCGAGTGTGACGATTCGGTGTGCGTGAATGGCGGAACGTGTTCCATGACTCCCGGCGGCATCAGGTGCCACTGCGATTTCCGATACATGGGAACTTTCTGCGACGTTCCGGTTAGCATTCAGAACGCAGCTTTCTCGAGGGATTCCTATCTCCGTCATGTTGTCTATCGAGGGAACGAGAGTGAACGACAGAATATGACGATCGAACAATTACTATCGATGAGCGTTCGATTTAAGGCTAAGCTGACCTCACGCGAAGGTCTGATCTTGCTTGCCGCTGCTGAAGGAACGGAAGGCAGCCACTACGTGGCGCTGTTTCTACATAATGGATTACTGCAGTTCCAGTTTTCTTGTGGACTGCAGACGATGCTATTGAGCGAGATCGAAGGCTTGGTAAATAACGGCTACGAAATCAGCATCAAAGTTCAGTGAGTTTAAGCTTTCTAAAATCATTGTTTTTCTTAAATTATTTGAACGTGTTTCAGGTTGAACTTCAATGGTCGATACACGCACTGTAATGCATCCTTGCATGTGAACGAAACGTTGGCAATGAGTGGTGAACAGCCAACTTGGCTGAGGAACTTGGACAACTACGGAACGAATGACCGAGCGATCCCAATCCGGCAAAGCTGGCTGCATCTGGGTGGCCGACCGATCAAGACCATGTACACCCTGAGTCACAACATCTCTCGCTATCAGGGTTTCACCGGGTGCATTTACGAACTGGAAGTCAACCAGAATTCAGTTGCTATTTTCGAGTAAGTTTTTCTTTGTAACTATTTAATGTTGGAATAAAATTATTCTTTTCTAGCAATGCGGATGACGCATATAAAATATACGAGTGCACTTCGCTTGCGTGCCTCTCGAGCCCCTGTAAGAACGGAGCCATCTGTGTCGAAGAGGAGAATCAGCTGCTGGAAACTCGCTACAAACCGGACAGTCAGGTCAGCTGGAGTTGCAAATGTGCTTTCGGCTACATGGGAAAAACCTGTGAGCGGTCGATCTGCGATAACAATCCGTGCCGATTCGGTGGAACCTGTGTGACCTTCCCGGAGAGTGGCTATCTATGTTTGTGTCCCTACGGGAAGCATGGACATCTTTGTGAGCACGATCTGGATATTCTACAGCCGTCGTTCTTTGGCAGCATCAAGGGATTGTCGTCGTTTGTTGCCTATCCGGTTTCGTTTCCGCTGGAGGATCGCTTCGAGTTCAGCTTTAAGATAATACCGACAACCATCTCGCAGATATCGCTGCTGGCGTTTCTGGGCCAGCAGGACGATCACACCGATCGGAGTGATCATTTTTCGGTTAGCTTTATTCAAGGTATTTTTTAAGCTTACCTACGTTAAAATCCCGGAGCTTGATTTCACTTATTTCAGGGTTCATCCTCGTCACGTGGAATCTGGGAACGGGACCGAGACGAATATTCACCCAACAGCCGATTCACGTTCAACCGGCACGACCGACGACCATCAACGTCGGACGGAATGGTCGACTAGCGTGGTTATCGATCGACGGCAAGGTTAACATTTCTGGAAACTCTCCCGGCAGCAGTAGTCGGTTGAATGTTCTGCCCTATCTGTACATCGGTGGCCACGAGGATGCCAACTTCTCTAGACTGCCGCACGATCTCCCACTGCACTCCGGCTTCCAGGGGTGTCTTTTCGACATCCACATTGTGGCGGGACCTGTTCAAATACCGCTGCAGCATATCGGTGGCATGCGGGGGCGAAGTGTTGGACAGTGTGGTACCAAGGAATGTCACCGGCATGCTTGTCAGAATAACGGTGCCTGTCTGCAACACGGGTCCACATTCACCTGCATCTGCCAGGAGGATTGGAAGGGGATTCTGTGTTCCCAGAAAACCAACCCGTGCGATATGACTAACAAATGCGCCGTCGAAGCGAGCTGCTTTCCACTGATCAATGGTTATGAGTGTGATTGTCCTTTTGGAAAAATCGGCAAGCGGTGCGAGTCTAATCTGAAGTACTTAAGTGATGTATCCTTCTCCGGACGAAGATCCTATCTGGCCCTGAAATGGCCCGCGACGAGTAGCGATCTTTCCTACTTGGAAAATGAAGTGCGATACGAGAAGATCATTCAACCGCCAAGTTTGATGTCTCAGAACCATTCGATTTTGCTCAAATCTATTCGGGAATTGGACAAGATAAATGACGTACTGAAGGTAAGCAACAACGAAACCGTGACTAACCTCATGTACGCTCACACAATGGTTACCCGATCCGATAACTACCGGCAGTTGAGGATACGTTACCTCTCGATCGAACTGCAAGTGCGTCCCCTCTCGGAGAAAGGCCTTCTACTGTTCGTACGAAAGTTCGATTCCAACGAACAGCAGCAGGGCTTCATCAGCTTGAGCCTCCAGGGAGGAGTTGTCGAATATCGTATAGCGTCTGCACAGGCGCAGACTTCTGTAGTCCGTAGCAATCACGTCCTTGCGATTGGAGAATGGCATACCGTTAAGATAATCAAATATGGAAAAAGATTAACGCTCTGGGTGGAAGGGAAAAGCACCTCCATACTGGGTTCCGTCCGCGAGGAATTCATCAGTGCCACTTCCCAGGTGTATTTCGGTGGTTTGCCAGATTTATCACAGCTACCTTTCGATGCCATGTCCGGATTTCCACTGCCATTCAGAGGCTGTATACGTAATGTGAACCTGAATGGTACGCGAATGACCCTGAACGAAAGCAGCATTCTGGATGCCAGAAATATCAACGATTGCGACGGAACACCCTGCGGAGGGGATCTCTGCAGTAGGAGCGGCCTCTGCTGGCTGGATGAATACTCACAGCCACACTGTAAATGTCCCGAATACTCTAAAGGGGCGAACTGCGAAATTCAAGAATCATGCGAAGTGATCAAATGTCAAAACAACGGGCAGTGCATGAAAAATGGACGCTGTAGTTGCGGTATTGGTTGGACCGGTTATTATTGTGAAATCGCAACGACTAAGTTTTCCGCGCTGGGATTCAACGATCGCAGCTACATTCTGATTCCGTCCCAGAAAATTAAAATGAAAGATAAGAGAAACGGCCAATCTAGTGGTAGCTTGAGTCCTCGACTGGAGCTGCAGATTTCCTTCAATATGTCCACGCTGGACGACGGGGTGGTGTTCTGGACTACGGATAGGTATTCGCGGTACTTTGGGATTGGCGTACGAAACGGATTCGTTACCGTTGCTAGCGATATGGTTCGGGAAGTGGAAAATTTCACAACAATCGGAAGCCCCTGGAAGGCGTACGTTGCCGATGGAGATTGGCACAATATACGCGTTGAAACAGAGGACGGCACCGTGCAGGTGTTCGTAGATGGTCATCCACTTTTTTCCGACTTGAGAGTACTAAATGAGCCCACTATGCTGGGGAGACGATACACTTCTGACGAAGTGACCTTTTTAGGTGTGAGAGTCCAACTTAATTTTTAGGGTAGAGTAATAATAAAATGCTTTTTTTAGGAGGCTTCCCCGAGGAAGATGTTTACAATCGGACGCACGGCAAATTTCACAACGCACTTAGCGGGTGCATACAAAGCATCTTTCTGGGCAGCAATCCGGAGGAGCTGGACTATGCGAGCTTTGAGGGAGCCAACATCGACGAGTGTGAAGTTTGATACCGGGGGAAGAATGGTGCTCAGTTTCTTATTTATTTCTTCCGTTACTACCGTTTAGAGTACTGGCACATAATTGAAGCGCTTAGAATAGGTTGAACATGCAAGGAGTAGTTGAGGGTAGAATTCTTTAAAAAAATGCAATAACTGCGTAGGCTACCTATAGAAATCGAATAGATACAGCATTCTCCATATACGGAACAACGTACAACGAATAGAAACTATCGAAAGCTTCGGTTTACTTCGGCAGGTATTATTAGTTTGACAAACAAATTCGAGTAAGGTCTCAAACTAAGCTGTAAAGTTACTATCAAGTAGATAAATGTGAACTTAAGGTGAATAAATTTTGCTAAATGTGGCTGAAACTAGTGAAGTAAATAGTCTTCTGTTTTGGCTTGTCTTGTAAAGGTTCATTTGGTTCATGTTTGATCGGTTCAAATAGTTTGAATTGTCCAGCGGTATCTAAAGAAGAGTAGTAAGGTGATTCGAGATATACAGGCTGACTGGTTCCTTGTTGGAAGTATTTTAAGGGCTGATAGAGAGCAACATTTGATGAAAAAAAAATCCTTTACGCATATACCGTAACGTTGATGTACTCAGAGTTATTCAACTTTTAAGTCTTTTAGATATTCTTCCAAAAGTGGCTCTATCTTCAAGTATATGCCACTTAGAGAAATTCTATTGGTTAAGTTTCAAAGCTGAGAAAATTTCTACTAGATACAGCTTTTGCATGTCTGAACAAATATAAAAATAACATTCTGTAAGCGAAAATGTTCAAAGGTAGGATATCTCGGTAATTTCATTTTTTTAATCATTTCAACATTTCAGCATACAGTCCTTTACAAACGGTAATGCGTTAAGCCACACTCTTTGACCAATGGTCAAATATTTAACCTTCTGACATAATGGTCAATTTTATTTGACATCATGGGTGTTGTTTGCCCGTGTTTGCCCCATGTAAAAATTAAAGAGTGACAAATAATTATCGTGGTCCCCGTGGTTCTGGGGTTAGCGATGTCGGTCGGCTAGCTCTCCCACACGGTTGTGATATCGGGTTCGATTCCCGATCGAGTCGAGGATCTTTTCGAGCTGGAAATTTTCTCGACTCAGCACTGGGGCACGGTGTATCGTTGTACTCATCCTACACATGCAAAATGTGCCAAAAACAATATCGATAACGAATTCTCTCAACTAATGACATAAAATGAAAATAAAATTTGTAAGCCTTACGGTCAAAATCAATTTGATGTTTTTCACGAATGATTCTCAGTAGGTTGTAGTTTACACAGATGAACGATAACGACACGCGTTAAAACAACGCAAAGGAGATCAATTATTCATCGCCAACTTATGTGTAATGAAACAGCGCAAATCATGTGTTTACCAGACTTTATTTTGTTCCGTTTTAGCCGTTTAAGCGGTTTATCAGTATAGTATGATACCTTTCTGTTGTTTGTGGTTCAGTAAACCATTGCATGCCACTTTCTTCCACCGTCAACAAAAATTCGACAGCAGAAAATATGCTATTATTATTTATGAGTACTTACAATCTTGCTTAATACTTCTCACACTTTGAACCAACGTATCACCCTTGTTGTGCTCGGTAACGGTAACATTTCAATTATCACTTTTTCAGCACATATATTAGGAAAATATTATGATTCTGGTTACTGTTATCGGGATTGCAACACTCGCACAAGAGAGGAACCGAAAAGTTTCTAGCAGAGCAGTAAACAAACTGCAGTAGCAGCAACCGTAAATTTGACACGTCAAAGGGGCCATTATATGTCCACGTTACGTGGAATTCAAATACCCGTGTACACGGTAAATCTCAATGGGCCAAAACAAGCGAAAAGATTATGATTGAAAATAACGGTGATTGCTTCTGTGAAAATAATATTATCCATTTAAGCAGAGTTTACAGTTCCAAGCGAAGTGAAAAATTTGACAAGTGAAAAAGCGTTAATTTTCGCTTGCGAAATCTGTCGTGAAAACCCGTTTGTGGAACACGCAGGTATTTCACCAGCCTGCAGTTTACAGTTTAAGTGAAGCGAAATTCACGAGTTTACTTTACGAGCGAAGTGAAAATTGGCTGCAACTGACAGAAAATAAACGCACGCAAGTTTTTGCTTGCTGCTGCTTTTTTCACTAGCGTTTGCATGCGTGAAAAAAGTAAACCCAAGTGGAAAAGATGAGATCCATAACCTTCGATTTCGCTGGATCGAATTTGTTTACAGTTCCAAGGGAAGTGAAATTTTTGCATGAGATTTTCACTTCGCTTGGAACTCTAAATAGGGCTTTAGTTAAAAATTTTAGTTATCGACTGGAATTGATTTTACTCTCATGTCACACATTATACCTTACGTCGAAAATAGTGCTTTGTATAGCGCATCTGATGTGCTATGCAGCGCACTACTTCCCACGTAAGGCCCGAATACACACACGACGTGACAACGCCTTCCTGACGAAAATTGTCAGTACCTCCTTAAAACCTTCCAATGTACCTTCTAGCATCTGCCACCTTCCGCTCGTTTACACGGAAGGCGCAATCACGCCATCACGAACTCTGCCGTGTGCTAACCTTCTTGTCGTCATGCCACCCAATTTATTTTTATTTATATTTGTTGGAAGAAAAAATAAAGCAACACACTTCTAGAACCACCAGCAGGCGGAAAATGATACAACACGGCGTTGCCAGCGCCTACGCCAATATAAGGTAACACAAGACTGTGTGGAAGGCACGATGCGTCTACATTGAAGGCAGTCAAGTACGCAGCCGACGGCGGCGAACAACTGCCTTATTCACTAGAAGGTAAAGCTAGAAGGTTCTGATCGACAGGTGTCGATAACGCCTTCTTATTTGTATGGAGGAGGCATCATTACGCTGTGTGTGTATTCGGGCCTTAAGGATATTTAGTCGCAGCGAAAAGTCGCGATTTCGATTTAGTGCTGCGACGTTAATATACGTGCGATAGATCCCATTTTATAAGTTTTGTAACAAAAAAAATTAAACAGGGTAAACGCAGCCTTAGTGGAGGTTTATATCAAGTGCGTAATAAAAATTCCCTAGTTACAGAAAAATACTAGCGAGAAAAAATATTTTCTAAATCACTAGCTAAATACTACTAGATTTCTCGTATTTTCTTAAGCTACACTCAAAATATTTTTCACGTTATGATTACTGGAAAAGTTATGTGAATATTTTCCACTGTCATTTTCACGTAGATTTTACGTGATTGTCATTTGAGTTCATCATGATCTGGTGAGATGATTTATCCTGTGAATATTATTCAGTAGACATTAGGCTCGTGTATTGACATTCATATGTATTGCATTGGGGATTAGCGTGCGATTTATTTTCAGTGTATAAGGTTAAAACAAAGTTACACATCATTTGTAGTACTTATCTTGAAGAAAACTAATTAATTCAAGGATTCAGGAACATTAAAATAGTTTTCAACTGCTTTACCCTGTTTTCCTACTGTGCCATTATTGGCATATACAAGCGTCTTTAGTCGCATTTCAATGTTTATGAGTGTCGAACAACAACAACAACAAATCGTTTACAGTTCAGATTTTCGTAAATATTCAGCTTATAAATCGGTAAAACTCAATAATTTTTGTGGGAAAAACATGTTTCATCTTCAGAACTTATTACAGAATTAAAAACAACACATTATTATGATTAAGCAGCCATCTCCCGCTGCATGAAATGGGTTCTTTCTAAGAAAAGACACTGTACGCAGTATGCAAAGCTTACGGCATTCCGCAATCAACCGTTCACTACCGACTTAGTGGCAAGTGGACCACAAAAGTCCGGGAAGGGTCACCTACTGTTCTTACAGGAGAGGAAGAACAGAAACTCGTGCAATATTTGATAGCGATGGAGAAGAAAGGGTTTCCGGTAGTTAAGGAATTACTTCTCCATTCTTCGATACGAATTCTCGATCTAATCCGCCCAGCAAACAATTTTGTTGATTTACAGCTTATTAAACTATTGTTGAGTGGATTTTGGGCGAGCTATTGCTGAATAGGCTATTATTCAACAAAATTGTTTGTTGGGCGTTTACGAACAAGGTTTCAGGTTAGTATTCATTGCACTAGGAATCAGTGAAAAAATCGTAAACACCTTATCGATTACAGGACGAAAATGTCTGAAAAATCCTTCAGCGGCATCGTGAAGTCACTTTCCGCACATCAAAAACTGTGTCGTCTGCTAGGTCTAAAGTGAAAGAGGATGATATTCGTGGATGGTTTACGAATCTAACGTCATATCACTGACTAACAGACTTAACACTGAAACCAAGTTCCATCGCCACAAAAAACGATCAGTTCAAATTTTTATTCAAACATTCGTTGCGCGACAACGCCGTCTGAGGCGCTGTCATACTATCTCATACGTTTTTCGTAGTTCTCAATTTTACACATGCACATACGCTAGCGCTGTCGTCGGAATACAGGGCACCTCGCGAACACGGCAGCAGGTGGTGCTAGTGTTATTTACATAAACTACTGTTAGCATCCGAACGATGGATTGATTGATAATTTGTTCAGGATGTTACATCTGTTAGTCTGTGATCAT
This sequence comes from Wyeomyia smithii, assembly GCF_029784165.1. Taxonomy (NCBI): domain Eukaryota; kingdom Metazoa; phylum Arthropoda; class Insecta; order Diptera; family Culicidae; genus Wyeomyia; species Wyeomyia smithii. Next base: position 26,449,831 of record NC_073696.1, on the reverse strand, counting down.
ACCTTGAGTAGAACAACTTTATGTCAGCTGATTGCTCTATATCCAAACACCACGAGAATAACTCAGCCAGCCAACGTCGCCATTTTCAATCCTTTAAAGAGTGCCTGGAAGCCTGCTGTATCGGAGTGGTGGTTGGAAAACGAAGGTTTAGCAGAATGGGAAATCATCCGGCAGCTATATGAAATGTTGTTGATGGCAATTGATTCGCAGTTCACCAGCAGTACGATTGAAGATATAACAGATAACTTGAAGATGATTCAACATTCATTGAAAAGGTAGGATAGTTTCATGTCAGATAACAGTATCCGCACACCGCTCAGTGTCATCAATGAGAAGACTGGATAGAACGTTCCAAGACGCAAAATAGGCATGTATGAAATGCTCCAAGCCTTGCCACCTCTTCGTTGGAGCAACATTCACATAAACTATAAAAGGAAATTCGATACTGACGGCTACAGAGCGGCTTGAAGAAATCTATCGACTTGAGAAAGAAAGGGCAAAAGAAGCAGCCAGGAAAAAAGCCAGAGTAGAGAAGAGTTTTGGTTCTCGTTCCACGTGGTAAAGTGTCAGGTAATTTATGAAATGGAAACGAGACAAAATGACGATGGCGATAATGACCAAAACAAAACAAATTGACAGCTATCCCTATTCTTACTCATACCAATGCAACTACACTGAAAATGTTTTATTTCAAGCTGCAAAGTGTAGTCCGGAAACAGTGTAGCTACACCGCGAAAACGAATTTGATATAAAAAACCAAGAACTTAAGCAAGAGAAAACAGAAATCCGTAAGCGAAAACAAGGGTAAGCTGAGCAACGTAGGAAAGAAAGATAAGAGCTTCAAAAAAAAACAAAACAGAAGGAAGCAGTACAACGAAATAAGGAAAAGGAGAAAAGAAACGTAGGAAACTGATGGAAAATAATCTACAAAAAAAAGCAAAAGATCGAGTTACTTGAAGCACTGAAGCTAAAACATCAGAGATAATTTTCTTAAGTATGAACATGGTTCTGTCACAGTTTTTTATTTGCTGTTTAATTTTAATTAACTTTAATTACACAGTGCAACAATTTTTGTGCCTTGGCTCCTATGTATGATTTTTTGATGAAATTTGATGCGAAAATAAATTTCCCTGAGTTTGAACATATTTCAACTTAAGGGGCAACAATGGCGCCATTTTGAATTTTTGAGAAACCGGTAATTTTTGTGATTTTTTCGACGCCATTTTGTTTTGAGGCCAAATATCAAAATTCTTTTACCCATCTTTTGAAAAAAAAAAAGATCTTAAATCGGACAAAAACTAAGCTCAAAACGGTGATTCTACGAAACCGGTTTTGGCACACCCAAGAAACAATTTGGAAGCTGTTATGAGAGCAAAAGCAGTGTTGAAGCAATCGATGCTGAATAAACAACACGTTGAAATATTTGTTGAACAAACGTTGCAGCATTCTTTGTTCATGTACTTATTCAACAGTGGAATTCAAGCTTAACAGAAGTTGTTCAAACGTTTGCAAGTGATTACCAGCAGCACTCTAAATATGTGCTGCGTTGAAGCGCTTTGAAGGTCTCAATTTATCAGTGGCATTCTCGCCCAATAAAAGCTATTTGAACGTTTCAAATGGCAACTCCGCAACTATTATTCTGCACGTGTTGTTCAAATACTGCATACATGCGTTTGAAGTCTTTCAAAGAGCAATTCTTTAGCTCTTATAGACGCGAACGCTAGATCACCGGTTTTATAAAACATCCTTCTAAACGCCGATATAAATTAAAATTTACCCGTAATATTTCCAAGTAAAAAAAAAACTAATGAAGTTAATAATGAGAATTATAATAAAAATATTGCCACAAATAAATATATGGTTCAACTAATTTCTTCGAACTTTATTTTTACATTTTGTTTGTGCTAAAATAGCTGAATAAATATCGACTAAACGTTTGTTCCATGCTACTATTCAGCGTGAGCTGCATAAGTATATTCTAATACGCGAAACAAACGTTTTCAAACATTATTATTAAACACGCATTTTACAAGAGCATTTCAACAGTCGAGCAAAGGTTTAACAAATGTTTAATAAATATTTTATTCGAACACAGGTCGAACACATACAGAACAGTAGGCTAATAAAAAGTTTTCTGGTGTATCTATTCAACGCAGGTTTAACAAGTGTTGAATACAATATTCTGCTGTTGTTGCTCAAAACCCTCTTTGCCGTTCCTAAATAACTGTGTGTCGGATAATATCTCCAAATTCAACTGAACAACCATTTAACAGAAGTTTTTTATTTTCCATTTCGGTTATTGTTCAACTGTAGCCTAGTAAAAGTGATCGAGTAAATGTTTAGGCAACAATAATTGTTACTTGGGCAGTTTTAGTATATTTCACAAAGCAAAATAATATCGATTATTTCTGAGTATTAATGGTAATTCGCTAATATCTTAAAGTGGTAGTCAAATCATATCTTATTTTGAGTAAAAAAGTCTCAGAAACGGATGGTAGGTGTCTGATCAACGTAAAATGTTATTTTACGTAGATCAGACACCTACTATTCGATTTCTGAGACTTTTTTACTCAAAATAAGATATAATTTGACTACCACTTTAGGGACCGTTCCTAAACCACGTGGTCATAAAGAGGGGGACGGGGGGGTTTGTCAAAAGACCACGAAAGACCACGCATGGGGGTGGGGGGGTTAACGAAATGGCCACGTGGTCTTTTTTTCTGACTTATAATTTATTGTTGTCACCAAGTCAAGAGCAAAGGCTTTTGCATTTTACAAATATAGAATGTACCGAATGTTTAATAATAAAAATTTAAAAAAATTAAGCGAATTTTTGGCACTAGACAAATGAAAAGACCACGTGGTAAAGTCGCAAGGGGGGGGGGTTGGCCAAAAGACCACGAAAGACCACGGGGGGGGTACGGGGGGTATAAAAAGGGATCAAAATATGACCACGTGGTTCAGGAACGGCCCCTTAAGATATTAGCGAATTACCATTAATGCTAAAAAATAATCGATATTATTTTGCTCTGTGAAAAATATACTAAAACTATGCCAAACCCGGTTTCGTAGAATCACCGTTTTGAGCTCAGTTTTTGTCCGATTTAAGATCTGTTTTTTTCAAAAGATGGGTAGAAAGATGCTAATATGTGGACAAACTCTTAGAATTTTGATATTTGGCCTCAAAACAAAATGGCGTCGAAAAAATCACAAAAATTACCGGTTTCTCAAAAATTCAAAATGGCGCCATTGTTGCCCTTTAAGTTGAAATATGTTCAAACTCGGGGAATTTCAGTTTTGCCTAAAAAAACACTAAAAAATATATATAGAAGCCAAGGCAGAAAAAAAGTCAATTTTTGTTGCACTGTGTATCAGAAGCTGTCTACTGATTACGTTGATTTTGTATTCAAATGGAAATAATCATTTAACCCTGTCATTTTGATAAAAGTTCTTCATCGATGTATCGATGTAAAAAACTTAAAATTTAAAAACTAGAGCGTCTCGGTTTTTATGTAAATCTTCTACAGATTTTTTTTAATTAACGCAGTTTTCTACGTGTATTGTCGAACTAACGCGGTTTGTTTTACGACGTATGTTACCCCCGAATAAAAAACCTGACTGTATGTGGAATCGATTTAGAATTCCCATGTTTTCAATGTTCAAAATGAATTTAATAACGAGATAACAATAGAGCAAGACGAAGTTTGTCGGGTCAGCTAGTTTTCCATAAAAACAAAAGATTCCAAAATGTTTTTGGGTCGTTTCCAGCTCTGACTTACTAAAATTTTTTTAATGTGCAGTGTGCGATGCAAAAGCAAAATAAACAGAACAAAAGAGCTGTGAAAAACAATGAAAAAAAACCCTCAATGATTTTCTTCTTTGCTGAAATGAGCGCAGAATACATCTTCTCTCTTTTTCCATCTGCCATTGATCACCCACACAGCGGCGGTGCGTTAACAGCATCAATCGTCTGTCGGCAGCGGCAAACGCGATTCAAGAAGTAATTACAAAGGAGAAGCCGCCGCGTCGCGTACCGCTTACGTAGAAGAGTGCAGCCAAGCTTTTGCGTTGTCTGGTGAAAATAAAGAGTTTTGAAAACCGATATTTTCGGTTTCGAAAAATAGCTGTTTCTAAGTCGTCGTTTGATAACGAGAAATGACGGGGACAATTTTGGAAAATCTCAGCGGAAAGAAGCTGAGCATCCTCGTGTCCTGTCTGCTGATTTTGCAGTTTCTCTGCTTCCTGCTGGGTGGTCTTATCGGTGCGTATAAGTTGATTTTTAATTATGACTGGTTTCTTGCTATAATTCTGAACGTGATTCAGAATAGAACGCTTAGGCGATTTTTGCACATTCCGGCAGAAACCAGAGTTCAAAAATGGCGTCTCGACGCCGAACCTTTGTTTATTTTATGATTGTGTTTTATTACCTGTGCTCTGTGTATGCGATGAGGGGAGAGCGCATAAACAGACTTCGTGTGGTGCGGGATGAAACGTTGTTTTATTTGATGCTTTTTTTTTCTCTAGCTCCCGTCCCGGCCAGTGTGCAAACTATTCTCGCAACTATTTGCAAGGATGTTCCCGGTTCACACAACGACACCAGCATCTGGCTGTACTCCCGTGGCGAAGACCACTGCCAGAGTTTGGACCATCTTGATATTAACAATCATGACTTAAAGATGGCAAACCAGATTGTGTTTGTCTTCCAGATGCCCCTGCCTCGGGAAGGCCGTCAATTGGATTACTCACGCTGGCAGCAAAATCTGATTGGTGTACTGCAAACGGACATCGCTTACGATGCTAACATTCTGTTGAAACCGCACACTAAAATGACCCTCGACGCTCGGTTGGCTTACCGAAACAAGGGAGACCCCGACCAGAACTGGAAGTATTTGGCTTCTTCGCTCGAAAGTCGTGATTTAGATTGCGCTGCGGACAACGTAACCGATGAGTATCTGTACAATTGCGATGCTATTCCGTTGTTCGAATTGGGCTCTCTGCATCACGATTACTACCTTCTGAACATTCGTTTGCCGGTGGACAGTGAGTTGCAGATGAATCTCGAAATTGGCCACATCCAAGATTTGCATCTGTCGGTAATCTACCAAAATGGTGGTTTCACCAAGGTTTGGGTTTCTCTCAAAACCGTATTTCTTCCGTTCATCGTAATCATCATGAGTTGGTTTTGGCAACGCGTGCATCTGCTGCAACGGAAGCCAGCTTTGCTGGAATGTATGCTGCTGGCTCTGGGAAGTGCCCTAACTTTCCTCAATCTTCCGCTGGAATATCTGACGCTGGCGTTCGATATGCCTTTCATGCTTCTACTGAGTGACATTCGACAGGGTATTTTCTACGCCTGCCTACTATCGTTTTGGTTGGTGTTTGCCGGGGAGCACATGCTGATTCAGGAAACCGGAGAGAAATCGACCCTCAAGTCGTACTGGAAGCATCTAAGCGCGGTGGCCGTAGGCTGTGTGTCGCTATTTTTGTTTGATATCTGCGAACGTGGAGTTCAGCTGAGGAATCCGTTCTACTCGATTTGGGTTTCGCGCGTGGGATCCAAAGTTGCCGTAAGTTAACTGCTTTTATTATATTTTTTTCCTAAATTTAATAATTGTTATATTAACAGCTAAGCTTTATCATTCTGGCGGGTATCTCGGCTGGACTGTATTTCTTCTTCCTGTGCTACATGGTATGGAAGGTGTTCTGCAACATCAACCTCAAACGCAGCTCGCTACCGTCGATGTCTTCGGCCCGCCGGCTGCACTACGAAGGAATTATCTACCGCTTCCAGTTTCTGATGTTGGCCACCCTGCTTTGCGCTGCCCTTACCGTGATTGGTTTCATAATCGGACAGGTTTCCGAAGGCCGCTGGAAGTGGGATGAGAATATCGATCTGGAGTTCACCTCCGCTTTCTTCACCGGAGTGTACGGCATGTGGAATATTTACATTTTCGCGTTGATCGTTTTGTACGCTCCCAGCCACAAAAAGTGGCCGTCTAATGAAACCACCGGTATGTAAACTTTTTAGATAATTGATTGATGATCAACTGACGTATTTTTAATTTCAGAAAACATTATCAGTGAAGAGATCGAATTCAGCAATTTACCATCTGACTCGAATCCGAGTGAAATTTCTTCCCTGACGCAATTTGCCCGTAAGGCAGCTCTGGATTAAAGAGTAGTTTTTTTTTAACTTTCTAAACAACATTTTTCTCCGGTGGACGCTGGAGTCGCATTTCTAATTTATACCGCTAACTTATTGTAGCTATCTAAGAAGAAGGTGTTGTTCGATGTTAGCTGACTGTGTTGAGTATAAACGTATTAGATAGCAGATGAAAATCTGCGCAACGCACAATCTGTAAACAATTCAGTATTAATCGGTGTCATATTGATAATCGTAACGTTCGTTCATACATTTAAAGTCGCCGTTGTAAGAGGATCGTAACTGGTAACAGGATCTGTAAAAGCAATGCCCCAGCAGCAGTATCATTTTAATAAACTTGACTTTCTAGCAATGTTTTGATACACTATTGGTACTCAGATGTGGTAACTTGTTCTCTTGAAAGAATCTTGACCCTGTACTGCTCGGAAAACCTAGTAATTGGAATCGATGACGTCATTTCAAGGAAAATTTTACGGTTACGAGTGTTCTTTTTCGAGAAAGAAGATAGGTATGTACTGGATCATTTGGAAAAAACAGTTGTTCCGTTCAAACGTCGTTCAATTGTCTTGGTGTTGATTGCTGTTTCTCTTTTAGTCAAACAATTACAAGTCGAAATTCTGGGTAAAATGACGGTAAAATTCACAATTCGGTATAAAATACTGGCATAGATCTAGACGTAAAAAAATAGATAAAAACAGGATCGCAAATTTCCCTCGAAAAACCTGAATGAATTTACCCAATTTGTTTTTACTTTAAATATTGCTGCTAGATTTTTCAGTAAAAAAATTAAGGCTAACACAAAATTTGAATTGCTTAAAAACCATGTTGAAAAAAAGTATACTGGCAAGTTAATATAGTTCTAGAGGTCATTTTTAACTTGCTTTTGTATATTTTTAAGCTTCTGCTATTTTATATTCAATTTCGAAGTACCTTCAGCAAAAGAATCGATCGAAAGAAATTTCATCAGAAATTTGGTCATTCATATTCGCAAAGTACCACCCTAGCCTAGGTCTGCAACACAATCGGTGGACCCCTCATGCACCGTTTTGACAGTTGCTGCTTCTGCTTGCTTTCAGGTCTGTCGTCGTCGCTTTTGGATGACGTGACAAGCGAAACATACATCAGTTTTTAGTGGCAAGGCATCTTTTTGCCGAAAGTATCCATCGAAAGTTGGTAACGACCAGGTAAATTAATTCGAAAAACACTAGCCTAGAATAGCCGAAAAAAAAAGAGTTAAGTTTCGTAAGCAAAGTTATCCTGAGTACCTCTTGGCATTATCCAAGCAAGCAAGCAGAGCAAAGCACCCAGCCTTGGTCAACACGAAAAGTAGCAGGACCAGTTTTGACGACAAAACCAATCAATCAACCGCTGAAATTGTTGGCTGCGAAACGGGGGACAACGGGCAGGAATTTTAAAAAAATAGGACACATCTTTTTAGCGGAACCAAAAGAGTGACGACACACACGCACAGAAGATCAACGCAACGGGCGGTGGTCAAAAGGGAAAGTGACTGCACATACAAAAATATATTTGGGACATTGTTGTTGTTTGCTTAACAGAAAGGGGCAATGGAGAACCACTCTTTAAACAGTAATTGTTCGGTGACTGCGGAAAGCAGTAAACCCAACGATGAGGAGAAAAAAGTCTACAGAAATATCGACGGTAAGTCGCACCCTTTGTAGGTGCTGGTCCAACACCGTTATGATTAACCACTTTTCTTCCTGCTGCTGCAGCACCGCTGATGAAAATCAAAACGTACCTTTCGGCACTACGGCCGTGGTCACTGTCGGCCAGTTTGGTGCCGACGCTGCTGGGGGCCACTCTCGCCTATCGAACGGTTGGATTTCACGAGTTTAATCTTCTTTCGTTTCTGTTTACCATATTGACCGTCGTAACGGTACACTGCGCTGGCAATGTCGTCAACACCTATTTTGATTTCGTGAAAGGAATCGACAACCGCAAATCGGACGATCGAACGCTCGTGGATCATATTCTCAGCAAAGATGAGGTTTGTGTTAGTTGAATTGTTTCGTTGCATTTATTTGCGAGAAACGGAATGTTTTACAGGTCGTCACGCTGGGAGTGCTTTTATACTGTGCTGGATGTTTTGGTTTTATTTTGCTGGTGTACCTGTCACCTGCTAAATTGGAACATCTGGCGCTGGTTTACTTTGGTGGATTGTCTTCTAGTTTTCTCTACACTGGCGGCATTGGGCTGAAGTATATAGCCCTCGGTGATGTGCTGTTTCTGGTTATTTTTGGCCCGATTTCGGTGCTGTTTTCGTTCATGGCACAAACTGGACACGTGGAATGGATGACCATCTATTACGCTATTCCGTTGGCACTCAACACGGAGGCGATTCTACACAGCAACAACACCCGCGACGCGGAATCGGATAAAAAGGTAGGCATCGTAACGCTAGCCATTCTGATCGGTAGAACATTGTCCTATATTCTGTACGCCCTGTTGCTGTTCACTCCGTACATAATGTTTGTGGTGCTGGGCATGAAATATTCGAGTGCATTCCTGATCCCGATGGTGACACTGCCGCAGGCTTTCAAAATAGAGAAGCAGTTCCGCAACGAAGCCACCATGCAGGGAGTGCCCCGGCAAACGGCAAAGTTGAACCTTTTCTTCGGTATCCTGTATGTGGCCGCTTGCTTCGTGGCACCCCAGCTACCGTTCATAACCGGAAAGTAAATGCCTCTGCAGTAACAATCCCAGCTGAACGGAACATCCCAACCGGATGGGAGGTACTGTTGACAGTACCTGAATCGTTGTGTAATGGTGACTCGTACTCTTTGTTCTTATCTGGCAAACTTTGTCGCCTCACTCGCTCCTAACCGCAAACTACCGACTGTCTACTTGTTATAATAATTTATTTATTGTGCGAAAGAGATTTTTTTTTACAATAGGAAGAGTTAATTTTGCTTAAGTTTGTCGTGTATTAGAAAGAGCTTTCTTTAATTTGAAATGTAGTTTTTTTAACTGCCAAGCGTATACAAAGGTCAACCCAATATCTCCTTTTTGAGAGAACGAATTTTAGATGTCAGAATTAAATGTAGAGTTTTTCCTGATGTAGTAGTATAAGAATTCATTCGAATCCCCACCAGTTCTGGTTACTATTGGTTATTTTTATGTATTTTTTGTTTTTTCATATTTTCAAAATATTCTATGACTCAATGCTCATTTTATTTGAAGCAGAGGCATCTAAAAGGTTGTTTCTGAAAACGTTATTTGCGACTTAGTGAATGTTATTTGCATATAATAGACTATAAGAATGAATAAAATTTAAATAGCTAGATTTGAGGCAAAAGTGCTAAAAGGGATTTCGCACAAACTTGCCTATGAAATTGGCATCTTTAGTATAATTTAATAAATTTGATGACATCGGTGAGTTACTTAAGCTTTGCATACTTAAAACCAACAAATTATTTTGGAAATGTTAATTTGGATTCTAGTGAATGTGAATTTTATCGCATATTATGAATTAACCAGTAGGAATGAAATTTTAAACAGCTAAAAATTGAGGCAGAAGTATATGCATGATCAGCATGATCAGACAACTGTAGAAATGGGATAGTAGCTCTTTCTAAATGCGACCATCAATATCATCTAACAATCTTTTAGTATTTTATCGAGCACCCGTAATCATCATCACAGAAGCGATGCTTTCTAAATATTACCTCGTCGATCCTAGAACTGCATATCAAAAATCAGCATATTAACTTGCTAAATAATCGTACCAAATCATGAACCCCACCCCCAGAAAGAAAAAAAATCCTCGGATCGAATCATACCGCGTAGTAACTCTTCAATACAACGTTAAGAAGGAAACCATAATTTTGTACTTATTATGCGAGAAAATCATATTTTACTCCATATCAATTTTCCTTACCATGGAGCAGCAGAAACAATCTAAATAGAAACATAATTAAAAAATAAAATTATGGATGAGCTGCCAGACTTTTCAGCAAAACTGAACTGAGAGGAAAGAAAAAGGGAAGGTTCCGCTGAAAATATGCGACAATAATTAGCTGTATTTCATAGTATATTAAACTATATAAAAAAACGAACAAGGAAACCTCCAACCGTACTTTTACAGCCAATCATCGGTTTCTCCCCCCAAATTGAGCCGCAAGCAAGTATGCCAACATTTAAAACACTTTTTGTTCAGTGTACTAAACTGAACCAAACCTTAGAAATGGCCAGCAGAAAGAAGAAAAACGTAATTCCAAACAATGCAAGGTCCCGTACCTGTTCCCACGTTCTAGATTCTATATAAATTTAATCTCACTAGTGAAAGTACTTACAGAATAATTTATTATTACGCATAAGGTAGGGTAACATTTCGTTAGCAAGACATCGAGAGAAAAAAAACTTTATCATGATCAAACATGCCAAACATACGCTGCGTGTGTGTGCTTCGAATTTTCCAAATTAATAAATCCACACCTCATCGAATCGGTTCGGAACAGAACAGATATTATACTCGGCACTCGAAACTAGAAGTTTGCGCTTTTGCTTGTGAACAAAATTTGCATAAAATGGCACAACCAAAAGAAGAAGGTTCTGCCGTAGACGTTCATCATCAATAATAGGTACGATGATATAGATTTGTAAATTTATCAGTGACGACAGATGTAGATAATACGACAGAGATAAGGAAAAAAAGACATCAAATACAAAAACAACCAAGCAACTGCTCTTTAGATTATGGCTTAAATGGATTTTGCTTGTCGTAGTGAAAATCACAGCTCCGAAATAGGAAAAAATATCAAACCATGTGTGCCTTATCAATGTGGTAACAAACCCGGAGGCCTACCTGAGCGCCTGTTTCCAATATTAGGGTCAACCCACGACGGCGTCTGTCCTGGAGTGGGTCATTAGATTGAGAACCGTGTTGTCTCGAAGACTATAGACATAACGAGACTCGGTACCCTGGTCCTGGCCCTAGTGAGACAATCTACCTGAACAATTACACTACTAACAATCAACAAAGTATAACTCGAAACATTTGGCATGGACCCAGGTAACGGAACTTGGACTACGAGTGGAAACTCGGTACCTGGAATTGCAGGGCGCTAAACTCGATAGGCCTTTCGAGCAGCTAGAGCCTCGCAAATTCGGCACTGGAAGGCAATCAAAGAGATGATGTATTTGTTGAGGCTTAAAGGTCGTTAGATTTAACGACGAAAAGAAATCTTTTATGCGCAGTTGGAGGCAACATCTGACAGCTGCTCGCCACAAGACATCGAGCTCCCTCCGGGGTGCGAATATCGCCTCAGACCACGCTAGTAGCAGTACTTGTGCGTTCAAAGCTATCCACAGTGTTTCATACAGACACACAAACAGTTTGTGGAGGCGGTAAGGGTTACGAATGAGGAACTCTTCAAAGGTATCAAGTCTCCAGGACTAGACGAAATCCGGCTGGCCATTAAGACCGCCAAAAAGTGAGATCGGTCATACAGGAATGCCTCTTTCCGAATAAGTGTAAGCGATAGATATCGTTTCTGCTGTCGAAGATCAGGAAACTATCAGGTTACCCATCGGCATATAGAGCAATCGACTTGTGACATTCGCTAAAGGTGAAAATGGTTTATCAAGCAATCAGTTTGGTTTCTGTAAAGGTAGGTCTACAGTGGATGCTATTCTCTCTGTCACAAAGACGGCCGAGATAGCACCCCAACCTAAATGGAAGGTCATCCGCTATTGCCCAATCGTCACTCCCGACGTGGATAGTGCATCTATTAGCGCTAGTTGGGACACTATAGCTCTTGCGCCACGGAGTCTTAGCGTGCCAATGTCGCTATATATAATTCTAGAAAACTACTTCCATAATCGTAAACTCGTTTATAACAAAGAAGAGGATCAGAAATGCGCCCCAATCACCGCAGGAGTACCGTCAGGTTCCATCCTGGGCCCGATGCTGTGGAATGCCATGTATGACGGATTGTTGGAACTAAAGCTCTCTGCCGACCTGGTAATTATTGGCGGACGACATAACTCTAGAAGTCTATGGCGAGGCCATGAAAGAGGTCGAGTTGAAAGCTGTGCTAGAAGACTGGATCCGCTCCATGAAGTTGCAGCTTGTGCACCACAAGACGGAGGGCCATGGTAATAAACAACTGCAAATCGAAGCAGAGTGCCGCCGGTGGATGCATTGTATCTTCAAAGCGATCGTTCAAACTCTTAGGTGTGATGGTCGACGAGAAGCTCAGCTTTGGGAGGCATGTCGATTACGCCTGCAAGATTACTAATAGTTCAGCGGTATAAGGCAGCAAGCGTAAATTGCTTGCCAGCGTGAGCAATTCCATACTCAGGTATGGAGCATCAGTGTGGTCTAAGGTGTTAGGTACTACCTGTTACAGAGATGAACTGGAAAGTACCTAGAGGCTCATGCGCACGGTGTTATACGAAGCAAAATGTTTCGATAGCCGTGATATAAGGGGTATACGGAAAACACGCTTCTTCGGATCGAATCTTCTCTCTCCGGCAGATCCTTCACAATGCCGGGAGCACAACGTGTCCACGCATCACGTCCTCCTGGACTTCAAGACAGCGTGTTATACAGTCGATTGAGACGAGTTGTGTGCTACGTGTCCGTAAAGTGTCTCCGATTCCCTTCGAAGCACACAAAGGGTTGAGACAAGGAGCTGTTTATAATTGCTCTTGCTGGTGTAATTCGACAGGCGAGCATCAAAACAAAAGGCACGATTTTAAGCAAAGGTAGTCAACTCATAGGCTTCGCAGACGACCTCAAATTTTTTACAAGGAACTTTGTGACTACGGAGGTAATCTACGCAAACTAAAAGCGCAGGCTAGGAGGTTTGGGCTAGAAATCAATGCGTCGAAAACCAAGTACATGAAAGAGAGAGGCTCGAGAGAAATCAACATTCGCCTCCCACGAACGATGATCATGGACGGCGATGATTTCAAAGTGGTACATGATTTCGTTTACTTGGGATCCCTGGTAACCGCCGACAATAGCACAAGTGGGAGATTCAACGACGCATTCTAGCTGAAATTTGTGTCTACTCTGCCCTTCGATAAACTGACGGTATACAAACTATGATTGATTCGTCGAATACAACGTTTCTACCAGTATCAATAGAACGTGTTTCGTCATTCCAGAACCTTAAACTACTGTATGCTTATCCCACAAAAGCCAATGATTTAGTTTTGGAATCCAAATGTTGACGTTTCTCCTTTGGGATTTATTTGAAGGCTTGCATCCAAAGATCAAATGTTTCAAAATGGGTCGTCTTTTGAACCACATTTCGTATGAAGTTTTTTGTTGGTGGCCGGTTCAATAGATATGCTGCACCCTACATTTCTTTAGATAACCCGCTTTCATGAAGCATTGCTCTTACCTTCTCCATCAATGATCTATTCTTCCGATCACTGACTCCGTTTTGCTGAGGAGTGTATGGAACATGACTCCCAGCTGGTCTCGAGGTACGATGTTGGCCCAATAAGCCAGTCGTCATAGGTTCGAGTCTCGGCTCGTCAGTAGGATCGTAGCGCTAGCCCCGCAATTGTCCTGTACACTAAACGGTCGGCTGCGAAGTATGTGTATAGTAAAACAAAAAGTCGAGTTCCGATACGGAATATAGCACCAAGGCTTCGCCTTGCTTTGCTTGTATGGAACAGTATACAGTACTGGACAAAAAGAAGTACGCACCCTATCCTAATGTTGAACTCCCTGTATCTTTTTTAATATAAGGTATATGAACTCGATGAATTCGGATAAGTTCGGATAAGCTTCGGATAAGTAGTATTTCTAATATACTAACGATTGGTATAATAATTTTGTCAAAGAATTGCATATTAAATTCAAACTTCAGCATAATTGCAATTAAGCTCTATTTTCGCTTGGTCAAAATAAAGTACGCATTCTTTATATCATCATCAGTTAACTATTTCTCAGCTGAGATAATTTATTTTTTATTGTGTCCTACTCCTCGTAAGTCCAATAGGATTCCTATTGCTGCAGAGAAACGTCGAAACAATGTGTTTGATTATTTGTTTATCATTATTAGTGCGCGGTACAATCGGATAAGATGGGGAAAAAGCAAATTTCCGTAGATATTCGTAAACTTATAGTTAACAACCGTCAGGAAAGTCTTTCTTATAGAGAAATTGCTCGAAAATACGATTTAAGTGAAGCAGGAGCACGAAAAATATGCAAAAAACATGGAGAACTGGGAAGTGTAGCCGATCGGACCGGTAGAGGAAGGAAGCGGAAAACTACAACTAGCGAAGATCGCCGAATTTCTCGAGGAGTGGCAAAAAATCATTTCGCTACCAGCCGAGTGATTCGTGAAAATGCTGATTTAAATATCTCTGAACAAACTGTGCGCAGAAGACTACAGGAAATGGGTTATAAGAGTGGATTTGCCCAACGACGACCTTTGATTCGAAAGGTTAACAGGTTTGTTGACTTCGTATTCAGCATACATTTTTGGTTGAGGTTTATTTCTGCAGGATCAAACGCCTCAAATTCGCTCAAAAATACATCGACAAGCCGATAGAGTTCTGGAAACAGGTTATCTGGAGCGATGAAAGTAAATTTGAACTCTTTGGCCACAAACAACGAGCACCAGTTTGGACGAAACCTGGTGAGAAACTTGCCGATAAAAATATTCAGAAGACGGTCAAGCACGGAGGTGGCAGTATCATGGTGTGGGGGTGCTTTGCTTGGTTGGGTGTTGGTGATATTGAGGAAATTGATGGCATAATGACGGCAGACTATTACATCAGCATTTTGAAGAGAAATCTTACAGAGTCGGCGCGAAAGGTTGGCTTAGAGAAGAAGTTCACTTTTCAACAAGACAATGATCCTAAGCACACCGCCCACAAAACCACTGCGTATTTCCGTGCTTCACGTATCAAGCTATTGGAATGGCCATCACAAAGCCCGGACTTAAATCCGATAGAAAATTTGTGGTCGATTTTGGATCAAAATGTCGACAAGGGAGATGTCACCAACCGCGACAAACTGTTTGAAGCTTTGGAAAAAGCTTGGACAAATATCGACTCCCAACATATTAAAAACCTCGTTGAAAATAAGCCTCGACGCCTGCAATCCGTGATTGAAGCTAAAGGTGGCCAAACTAAATACTAAAATAAAGAAAAATCAGTTTGAACGTTGAATCACTAGAATGCGTACTTTATTTTGTCCACAAGAAAAATGACAATTTTCAAATATAAGCTCTTTTCATGTTTATATGTCGTTCTAATGTCGCTTTATCTGACATTTTTCGAAAGTACACCTCCAGTACTGTCTTTTGTTAGAACACTTTGATTATCCATCTGCCTTAGATTCTACCTATATCAAGAAAGTTTGAACATATCACAGGTGCGTACTTTTTTTTGTCCAGTACTGTAAATCATTTTGTTTTTTTTTACAGTATCTTTGGAATTCGTTGGCTGTGTGTTCTCTGCCCTTATCGCATCTCAGCATTGAAATACGGGATTCAAAATATGCGGATGCCATGACTTAATACTTATTGAATCTCTCAAAGATTCCTGGCTTATGCTTCAAGGTAAACTATGATCGATAAAAGTTACAATATAGTGATAACTGGCGTATGTTTCCTGCTCCGTGTTGCCACAGACATCCGAATGTACTGATTCTAATGGTCTGCTTCCTTCCCCGCCAACCAACCATCGCATACATAAGCCTGATTTTTTTCTTCAGAAGATATGTTGATACCCTGAACCATACGCTTTTTTATTAACTTTTCCAAACCAGTAGTCTTGAAATGTTCCAATCTTTTATGCCATGTCTCGAGACTCACCTGTTTTCCAAAAAAGGCCGATCCGTTTGCATATACTTCGGACTTTGCATCCCATATGCAGTCAAGCTCCAATAAACCATCCGTGAATTTACATGAAAGTTCCTCAAGGCCAAACGGTATTGAAGCCAAAAACGGCCGACTTCGAGCCACCACTTCGAATTTTAAAAGGCACGAGACTCGGTAACAGTTAATGCGTCACCTGTGAAAACGCTATTTTATATTTGCTGCGGCGAAGCAAACATTAAATAGCATTTTAGCAAGGAACGCATAAGCTAGTTTGGGATCATTCAAATAATACATAACGCTCTAGGGGGTGGGGGGGTATTCAGCGGAGCGTTATATTGCATGTGGCAAACATGTAAAATTGCGTTACATGGGGGTGGGTGGGTATTGAAAATTGCCAAATTCCGCGTTATGTAATATTTGAATGGTTCCTTTTGAGTGTTGTGCTTCTAAAAATTCGAAGTGGCGGCTCCAAATCGGTTGTTTGTAGCTTCAATACCGTTTCACCTTAATGTCGTCCAGCAGGCGTTGGTTGTTGATCATGTGGTCGCTCGCTCCAGAGTCTACCACGAAATGAATCCGTGTGTTTTGCTTCATCGTCTTCAGTTTCGTCATCATCGCGTGGTGTCGCTTGTTGTCCTTCTTCTGTTCCTTCTCATACTATTCCTTCTCCTGTTATTGAACTTTAAATTACAGGAAAAGGAATAGTATTCATGAGATGGTCCTTGTTTTAAAAATGTCCAGTTTCCTTACAGCCGAAACAACGTGGAATCTGCTTCTTCGATGCAAGGTCGACGTTCGACGGAGTCTTCTTCTTCGCCTTGTCTTCTCCAGCTTCTGCCTCAAAGAACATCCATTTTATAGTTTTTCCGCACAGGTCCTCATTCAACAGTACTAGTAACGCTCCCTTGACATGCTTGTATTGCTCGGGGATAGTGAACTTTCTTCTCCTGTGTAACCCCGTACTCATCGAAAATCATCATCGGGCATAGCCTTTATCTCATGTTGACGAGAGGCGTAGTTGAGGCCAATTAATTTCGACGTCAACGTTCAGGCGTTTCTGCAGTTTCGTCTTCCTCGCGGTTTCTTGCTCCGGAGTGGTGGTATTCTTTTTGTTCGGAGTTCGAATGAGTACGTGGAGCAACTTGAGCTCTGCCAATCGGCTCTGGACGAACCACTTTCACGATCCAAAACTCACCTCCGCGTTGTCAAAAAAAAAAAAAAAAAGGTGAGGCGTACTCTAAAGTTCCCCTTTCGAAGCCACTATACGTCCAGCCATTGCACACTGACAAAAAATGGACCCAAATTCCCACTAATTAGAAGCCGCTGGCAACCTGAAATTTAGCATTTTTATGTAAAATTAATCAATAAATCGATTGTTGATATTTTAATTCTGTGCAGGGCACGGGAATGGGTCTATATTTCAAAAAATACACAAAAATAGGATGAAAAGAGGCAAAATAGACCATTTCCCGTGGTCTGCCCAAAATGAAACCATCTTCAATCGATTTGTTGACCAATCGGAACATTGTACACTCCAAAAATAATTGTTTTACTTTAATTTTGGGAAATTGGAAAAAGTTACGTTATATCGAGGTAAAAGTTACGTTATATCGAGTTACGTTATATCGAGGTTGCCTTATATTGAGGTATGACTGTATCACGTCGCTTTCAAAAACGTTCACGTTTGCATTAGGGATCATTCAAATAATACATAACGCTCTAGGGGGTGGGGGGGTATTCGGCGGAGCGTTATATTGCATGTGGCAAACATGTAAAATTGCGTTACATGGGGGTGGGTGGGTATTGAAAATTGCCAAATTCCGCGTTATGTAATATTTGAATGGTTCCTTACGCAGTCAAAGTAAAATTAACTCTAACTTTGAGTTACTTTTCACAACCCTGTAGAATGCACTCGGGCCGATCTGTCAAAATCATCAAAATATGTAAAGGTTCAGGATTTCAGCGTGTTTTGTGTGCATGTGTGCCGTTTTTGCTTACAAATTAGCGCTTTCCGGGCTTTAGTTTCTGCTGCAAACCTGCAAATTACCTCGAATTCGGAAGTAAGCACACTTCTAAAGTGTTCTGTGCTAGCCAAATTACGGCTACCGCTGACAGAATGGCACTAAAAATTACCGGCAAAACCGAGGGACAACTGCAGTTGCATCTGACCACGAAGCAGAAGCAGTGAGTATCGTGAACTAATTTACAAGCAAGAACTAATAGGCTAATATAACTAAACTTCCCGTAGATTTGCTGTTCCAGATGTCCCGTACTCGATCCGAGCGAATGTCAACAATAAAGAACTGAACGTGCTGATTAATACTTTGTTAAAAGATTCCGGTAGCCCGGAAGCGGGTAAAGTGGAGTTCGACTTTCTGCTAAAGGGAGAGTTTGTGAAGATTCCTCTCGGACAGCATCTGAAGGAACGGGAAATTTCCTTCGAAGATACAGTTGAGCTGGAATATGTCGAACGTTATCCGGCACCGGAGCCACAGGATTGCCTGTTGCACGATGATTGGGTTTCCGCCCTTGAAGCGCGAGATGGTTGGATTCTGACAGGGTGCTATGATAACACCTTGAATATTTGGACTGCTAAAGGTAAACACAAGTTGACAATTCCGGGTCATATTGCACCGGTCAAGGGTGTGACATGGATTTCGCTGGACGAGGAGCGGGGTGTGTTTGCCAGTGCATCCCAGGATCAGATGGTCATGTTGTGGGAGTGGAATGTAGCTGCCAACTCCGTGGAGTGTGTGCAAGTATGCAAGGGACACGAGCGCGGAGTGGACTGCATAGCTGCTAACCAGAGTAAGACCCGAATGGCCACCGGAAGTTGGGATACGATGCTGAAGATATGGTCTACGGATGTACGAGGCGAGGATAGCGAGTCGCACCCATCGACCAGCAAACGACAGAAACTGGATCAGAGTAACGCGCGAACTCCGATTCTCACACTGGCCGGCCACCGGGAGTGCGTTTCCGGCGTTCAGTGGATTGACGACAGCACGATTGTAACTTCGTCCTGGGATCATACGATAAAAATTTGGGATCTAGCCTTGAGTGGCATTAAGTCGGAAATATCGGGACAGAAATCTTTCTTCGATTTGAGCTACTCGCAGCTTAATGGGTTGATTATTGCCGCTTCGCCGGACAAAAATCTGCGACTTTATGACCCCAAGTCGAACCGTGAGTATCTTTGGCTTGTGTGCGTTAGAGAAATGAACTTTGATTTATGTCTTGCTTCGCAGAGGGAACTATTGTAAAGAACACCTACTTGGGGCACACTCAATGGGTCCAGACGGTCTGCTGGAGCACCACCAATGAATATTTGTTCGTGTCCGGTGCCTACGATAATCACGTTAAGCTATGGGACTATCGCAGCCCAAAGGCACCGATCTTTGAACTGATTGGCCACGAGGACAAGGTTCTAGCGTGCGATTGGTCAAACCCAAGGTATATTATCTCCGGTGGATCGGATAACTCGGTACGAGTTTTCAAATCAAAAGTTGCGACACAGACGGAATAATAACACATAGAGACATAAAACAGATAATCAGTTGAATATATATTGAGTATAGAATAAACTGAGTATACTTAATTTGATTTTCAGCATAAAATACTAATTGAAAACCAGCTCAATTTGTATTAAAAGTGTTGCTAACGTAAAACGCAAAAATGTTCATCAATTGTTTCTCTACTGCCGGCGCTAGTCCGGTGCGGGAATCTCATAAGGCACACTTCGCATTTTATCGTCTCAGCAGGGGCGGAATCGTCATCGCTTTCGGTCGGTGGTATGCTCGGGTCGCGAAATAAATTTTTGTCCAACCAATCGTCATCGAAACCGAAATCGTCCGGTTCATGCTGCTGGTCATCAAGCCTCTGGGCCGAGCCTTCCCAGCGGCGCTCTTTCACCGGTACGTCTGAATCGTACTCCGAATCTTCCACGTCGCTTAAAAAGTGGAAGGACAGTTGTACTTGCTGGTGATCACTTCCGCTTTCGTCCGATTCTTCGGGCACTTCCTGCTGCTCCAAGCGGAAGCGCTCTAGGAAATCGTTCTGGTTGCCTTGTAGCATTTCGCGGAAGGCACAGAATCGTTCGATGTTACGGTAGCAGCTAAGGCACACGAAGCTACGCAACTCGTCAACATCAATTATCTTTAATAGAAGAAAAATCAAATTATTGTTCTGTATGAATTCTAAGATTAAAAGACTTACGCTGATCTGAGTGCACTGATAAACCTTCTCGAGAAACGAAGGGTGCTGCTCGTACAACGCTCTAAGCGGCCACATTCGGGCGCGATGCCGCAAGCAAAACCGGCAAACGCAATCCAAATTAACGTCCATGTACAGAAAATTTAAATACCCTCAAATTCTAATACGAAATCAGGCTGGTGGTTAAGCGCCAATTCGAATGTTTTTGTTATTTTTATTCCACATGTCACATTGCGCTGGGTGGGTGCGATCCAAGAGAAGAGTCGAGTGGCCAAGATGATACCTCGGTTTGCTCCAGGTTTTTTGCTCCAAACGTGATTGGCTGATTTTGACAGCACGCGTGTGTGACAATATTCCAAAAGGGTTCAGCTTGCCGTGTTGCTAAACAGCTGGTGTTTGACCCAATAATTGAGTAAGTAAAAGTGAAATATCGTGGACACAATTTTGTTTTGGTTGCGACAAATAAAAGCAAAAAAGAATTTGAACGAAGCGCCAATCGTTTGGTCGTAAATTTTTATCGATTTCCCAAAGATGCAGAACCTTATCGACAGTGGCTAAAAATATGCGTAAAATCAGAAAAAGATATTCCAAATTTGAAAATCTCTCGCAATAGTCGAATATGCAGTGAAGGTATTTCTTTTTATTATTATGTTGTTTATTTAGTTGTTCGTGGTAACGTGAAATCAAGCTTTTCTTCATAAACAAGCAATTTTCCCCTTGATTTTGCAACAGAAGTTAAGTGTTTTGCCGAATATTGAAAGTGGAAGGAGAAGTGAGAAAAACAAGAAAAAAAAGTTTGGCAGTGGTAGTATGATGATAAAAATAGAGACGAAGTTTTGTTGTATTGTTTTATATATTCTTTGTAATCTAATTTTCATTGTTGTGTTTTTTGTTAGATTAAAATAAAAATATCAAATAAATCAATTTTTCGGATTGCACTGCATTTTGCGTAAGGCAGACGAAAATAATGTTCAACCGGGGATATGTTTCATAGCAAATAGGAAGAGAGAGAAGCCACTTGGCCACTCTTCTCTTAGGGTGCGATGTTTGTCAACAAGTTTCGCTTAAGATGTCAAAATGATAAAAAATCGAGCAGTTCGTATGTCATCTTGCAGGTGTTGAGGTGTTTGGGGTACGATAACTCCAAAGGCTCCAAAGAGCAAATGGAATTAATGTGCAACAAGATGACTTAGCGGGATTTTCGCTTTGGGGCCGTTCCTAAACCACGTGGGCATAAAGAGGGGGACGGGGGGGTTTGTAAAAAGACCACGCACGGTGGTGGGGGGGGGGGGGGGGGTAAACTAAATGACCACATGGTCTTTTTTCCTGACTTATGATTTATTGTTGCCACCAAGTCAAGAATGGAGGTTTTGCATTTTATAAATATAGAATGTACTGAAAGTTTTATAATAGAAATGTAAAAAAATTAAGATAATTTTTGGTACTTGACAAATGAAAAGACCACGTGGTTTAAGTCGCAAGGGGGGGGGGGTTGCCAAAACACCACGAAAGACCACGGGGGGGGGGGGGTACGGGAGGTATAAAAAGTGATCAAAATATGACCACGTGGTTTAGGAACGGCCCTTTTCATAAAATTTATCTAGACGCTGGAAAACTTTCTTTAATTGGTTTGCAGTGCCTTGATAGTAAAAATACAAAAAGAACTACGGTACGCAAAACCTTCCTAAAGGAGAATGCTGCGCGTACTTCAATGTCAAAATTAATATCCATTTTAAAGCTATGATGTGGAGCAAGTATATCAAACTCAGGAAGTGTGTTCGACTAGAAAATCAGTGATAATCAACTGCATTTTTATTTTTCACTTATATGCTTCCGACTTGTTCTACATTTCCCGAGCTACTCGGATCTTTGTGACGACTTCAAGGCTTTGTGTCTACACGAGGATATAGAACGCGCATATTGATGATCCCTAATTGGATCAAAATGGTACTTTTTCGAACTGTTACTGGAATATTCGTCATCCGTGCAAGACTCAGCGTCGGAAAAGTTTGCGTCCGTATCGGAACTTTCGCAGCAATCTTCAACGAACTGAGAAACCATTGCCCGACCGTTTCCTTCATATGGGGCGTTCAAGCACTGGACATTGCCAAATTTCGGAACAGCTCCTGGCACTGTCATAAGTTTACCTCCTCTGCGTGTCACGTACAGGTCGTGTTCGTAATCGAAGTGGAGCTAGAAGAATAATGTGAAACAGTAAAAATAACACCATACAGAGGAAATTTTTGCACATTTACTAACGCTACAAAGGCGCGAATGGTATTTTATTTCCCGCTCGGGGAGCAACCGGCAGAAATCGATCCATCGTTGCCGTGTGACGATATCTTTAGGGAATCGGAAAAAGCCAACGTGCTTGGAGGGTTTCCTTTTGCAAAACGAAGCGGCACATCTCATGTTTTTTTCTGTTTTTTTATACACGTAATATTTGTAAATATTCGTCCTTTATAAAATTGATTGTGATCTTCTAGTTTGACAGCTTTTGATAGAAAAGTCGAGCACTTCTATACGGATGTGATAAAACATTAGGTGCGGCACAACCTACTGGTTGTTTTTGCTTCAAAACATTCGAAACTCACATGGAGTGGGAAATAAATATATATATATATATATATATATATATATATATATATATATATATATATATATATATATATATATATATATATATATATATATATATATATATATATATATATATATATATATATATATATATATATATATATATATAAATTTTTTTTTTTTGTTTCAGGTGGAGGGGAAATTTGCATCCAAACCCCTGAGGTGACCAACCTCAGGGAGTGTGGGGTTGGTTTGGTTTGAATCAGTGACCGGACCCACTAAAACCCCTCCAGTCTCCAGCCCATAATACTCCCCGGGACCACCGCTAGGTATTGCTTCGGGGAGCGGCTTTTGTGCTCTGTGCACCCTCTTGGTTCTATAGATCTCTTTGCTAACTTAGCTAACTAACCTGGAGACTGGCCGTTAGCTAACACTGGCGTGTCGGTGGTCAACCTGTCGCCTGTTTTGCAATTCTAAATTATACATATATATATATATATATATATATATATATATATATATATATATATATATATATATATATATATATATATATATATATATATATATATATATATATATATATATATATATATATATATATATATATATATATATATATATATATATATATATATATATATATATATATATATATATATATATATATATATATATATATATATTTGGCAGAGCTGTATGCCACCACGGGTCGGTATTTGGCGATTACCGTAGGCCACGGAAGTGCTAACTGCAAGAACGCAGTCCCGGACCATCAGCGAGAGCTAGCCTAGGTTGTGGTGAGACTCAGGCATTGGGCCGCCGAATTCTCACAAAAGCCACATTATCCGGAAGCAGCTCTGACGGAGCGAATAGTGCTGCTCCCACCACCCAAATGCACTAATTCGCCCATTGGGATTGATGCCAGTAAGTTCCCAATTACGGTAACTGGTCGCAACGCCATATGATAAGAGTTGGATTTCGTTTTCGTACCACGATTCTGGGCTGGCACCTGCGCCGAGCTCCCTTAGTAAGGTCGTGTGACAACGGCCTGAAACGGCGAGACAACAACCGGTGCAGGGGTCTCCGTCCCGTAAAACCTGGCAGGCCTTCCAGTACGTTCCAAATTCATTGCCCGGTGGGAACCGGGCAGGAGTGGGATCAGATGTCCTTTCCTGACTTGCGCCGGTCGGGGGTGTCATAGTTGCTCATAAGGCGCTATGGCAGCCGCCCCTAGCCATGGCCTCACTGCTTCGGCATAGACTACCATGGGACCAGATAGGCGACCACTCCAGTATGGATAAGGATAGCGGCTGGAAGGGGGACCCACTTAACAAAAATGAACAGTAAAAATGAAGATCAACAATTGGGCGCAGATGGGTTGAAAACCCCGTTTGCACGAGGAGGCATCCAGAGGTCTCCGCCGAGAAAGGCGGAGATGGATGCAGTAAAGGACGCCTGCGAAGACGGCAAAGGCAGTACGCCTACCGGATCGACGCAAGACATCGCAGTGGCAGGTCCACTGTTGATAAAGGCGGTCGGAAGACAGCGAGACACGCTACCGAAGGTAGTAGCGCTGTAGGAGCAGCTCGATGCCATAATCGAGTTTGCGAAAAGTCGCACCAACACGACGAAGTACCTGAAGCAGGCTCTCTACATGCTTCGGTCCTCCGTCGATGCTGCGAAGAAGGAGCACGCCGAGCTCAAGGCAAGAGCGGTGGCTGCAGAGAAGAATGCAACGGAGGTGACCGGAAGGGCGACGAAGTCGGTCCAAACGGACACCTGCATGTTTGCAGCGGTTTGCGCCTCCGGGTCAGCCGCAAAAAGAGCAAGGCAGTCTCCGGGGGAAGCCCCCGAGAACAGCAAGAAACGGTTGGTTGTGCTAAGCCCGCGAGATAGCACACCAACGGCCTCCAAGTCCGCCGAAAAGTCTGCCGAAGTGGCAGCTACGGGAAACCCTTGGGTTACCGTGGGAGGAAGGAAGCGCCAAAAAGACAGCAAGCGCAACGACGAGAAGGCGACAGATCGTCCAAAAATGGGAAAGGAGGCGCGAAGCAGGGGCGACGCCCTCATACTCAAGACGGAGGGGTCCAAGTACTCCGAAGTCTTGAAGAAAATGAGAGGCGAAACCCAGCTCAAGGATCTGGGAGCGGATGTGCGGACCATCCGTCGTTCTCGCACCGGCGAGATGATCCTTGAGCTCCGTAAGGATGCTAAAAACAAGGGCGCTGCCTACAAGACGGTAGCCGAGCAGGTCCTCGGGAAAGATGTGCAAATTCGGGCACTCACCTCAGAGGTGACTCTCCAGCTCAAAAACCTGGATGAAATCACCGAGAGGTGCGATATTGCACAGGCCCTCAAGGAGAAGTGCGGAGTGGAAGTAGCCACTGAGGTAATTCGCCTCCGAAAGGGTCCAGCGGGGACCCAGGTGGCTACTTTCCGGCTTGCATCGGCCGATGCAACTCTGGCCCTGAAGACAGCCAAACTTAAGGTTGGCTGGTCAGTATGTCCCCTGAGCATACTCCAGCAGCCGGACGTTTGCTTCAGGTGTTTCGAGGGAGGACACAAGTCCTGGACCTGCAAGGGGCCCGATAGGAGCCAGTTATGTAGGCGTTGTGGTGGTGCTGGGCATAAAGCTAAAGACTGCGGGGAGCCTCCCAAGTGCTTGGTATGTACTGGAAAACGGGACGCCAAGCACTTTATGGGAGGCCCACGGTGCCCAGCCGGTAAGGCGGCCACGAAACCACGGGCGTGAGGGTGACACAATTGAACCTGAACCATTGCTATGCGGCACAGCAGCTGCTATACCAAGCAGCGTCTGAGTCGCGGTCGGACATCGCAATCGTATCGGACCCCTACTGCATTCCTCCCGGAAACGGTAATTGGGTTGCAGATAAGTCCAGTACGGCGGCCATATGCACGACCAGCAAGTTCCCGGTTCAGGAGGTTGTGTCAACCTCAAATGAAGGATACGCGGTTGCCAAGGTGGACGGAGTGTTCTACTGCAGTTGTTATGCTCCGCCGCGTTGGTCTATCGAAAGGTTCACCCAGATGGTCGATTTGTTATCTATGGAGCTGACGGGACTAACACCCTTAGTAGTGGCGGGCGACTTCAACGCTTGGGCTGTTGAGTGGGGAAGCCGCCGCAAGAACCCGAGGGGTCAGATCTTGTTGGAAGCTTTGGCAAAGCTCAACCTAGATCTGGCCAACGTTGGAACCAAGTGTACATTCAGCAGAAATGGTGCGGAGTCGATCATCGACGTGACGTTCTCCAGCCCAGGACTGATCGTGAACTGGAGGGTAGACGATGGCTACACCTATAGTGACCACCAGTCGGTCTGCTATAGCGTAGTCCAGAACGTGAGGCGGCAGGCGACGGGTAGAGCCAATACTCCGACCGTCCGCGGGTGGAAGACATCGCATTTCGATGCCGAGGTATTTGCAGAAGCAATGAGAAGAGAGCGCGAGGGGGGCAGTTGGCTCCGCCCGAGTGCTGACCAATTAGTTGCCACATTATCGCGGGCGTGCGACGCCACCATGCCTAGGACCCGCCAACCTAGGAATGGTAAGTCACCGGTATACTGGTGGACCGACGCGATAGCGGACCTCCGTAGCGCGTGCCTCCGTGCAAGACGGATGTTGCAACGTGCACGTACCGATGCACAGAGGGTAGAGCGCCGTGTAGTATTCGGATCTGCAAGATCGGCGCTTAAAAGTGCGATAAAGGCGAGCAAAAGGGCCTGCTTCGATAGGCTATGCGCGAGTGCCAATACGAATCCGTGGGGCCACGCCTACAGAGTCGTAATGGCGAAGACCAAAGGCGTGTTGGCGCCTGCAGAGCGATCACCAGCGATGCTGGAGCGTATCATCGAGGGACTCTTTCCACGACACGAGCCAAATCCTTGGCCTCCGGTTGCTGAGTCTCACGTCCGACGTTCCAGTATCTCAGACACAGACCAGGGATGGTCGGCCAACCTGCCGGGCATCCAATCCGTGAGAGACGGCAGCCGTGCAGAGGTTGTGGAGGAGGTAAGGGTTACGAATGAGGAACTCATCGTGATCGCCAACTCCCTAAAGATGAGCAAGGTACCGGGACCGGATGGAATCCCGAACTTGGCCATCAGGACGGCCATGAAAGTGGCCCCCGATCTATCTCGAGCAGTCATGCAGAAGTGCCTGGATGACTGCCTCTTTCCGGACAGGTGGAAGCGACAGAGATTGGTGCTGTTGCCGAAGGCTGGGAAACCGCCAGGGGACCCATCGGCATACAGACCTATCTGTCTGCTGGACACTACGGGCAAGGTGCTTGAGAGGAATATCCTCAACAGACTGGTGAAGTACACAGAGGGTGTAAACGGTCTGGCAAGTAACCAGTTCGGCTTCCGGAAAGGTAGATCCACGCTGGATGCTATTCTCTCTGTCACCAAGACGGCAGAGGTAGCACTCCAGCGTAAGAGTTGGGGCATTCGCTATTGCGCAATCGTCACGCTTGACGTGAAGAATGCATCCAATAGCGCCAGTTGGGACTCCATAGCGCTCGCGCTTAGGAGCATCCACGTACCGGTGTCGTTGTACAAGATTTTGGAAAATTATTTCCAGAATCGGGTACTAGTTTACAACACGGAGGAGGGTCAGAAGTGCGTCCCAATCACCGCAGGGGTACCGCAAGGTTCCATCCTGGGCCGGTGTTGTGGAATGTCATGTATGACGGGGTGTTGAAACTAAAGTTCCCTGTAGGGGTTGTGATCGTCGGTTTCGCAGACGACATCACGCTAGAGGTCTACGGCGAGTCGATCGAAGAGGTCGAGTTGACGGCCGCGCACTGCATACGCAAGGTCGAAGACTGGATGCACTCTAGGAAACTGGAGTTAGCGCACCATAAAACGGAGGCTACGGTTGTGAACAACCGCAAATTAGAGCAACAGGCGGTGGTCAGAGTCGATGACTGCACCATTACCTCAAGGCGTTCCTTGAAGCTCTTGGGGGTTATGGTTGACGATAAGCTCACATTTAAGAGTCACGTCGACTATGCCTGTAAGAGGGCTTCAACGGCCGCTGCAGGACTATCTCGAATGATGTCCAATAGCTCAGCGGTATATGGCAGCAAGCGTAAACTTCTTGCCAGCGTGGTTTCGTCCATACTTAGGTATGGTGGGCCAGCGTGGTCCAAAGCGTTAGGTACCAACAGTCGTCGTCGAAAACTGGAAAGTACCTACAGGCTCATGTGCCTGAGGGTTGTGAGCGCGTACCGTACAGTGTCATACGACGCAATCTGCGTCCTGTCCGGCATGATGCCTATCAGCGTAGCCATTAAGGAGGACGTAGAATGCTTCGATCAACGTGACACAAGGGGTATACGAGGCACCAGAAGGTCATTCTCGATGATCAGATGACAGCAGGAATGGTCCAATTCCGCAAAGGGTAGATGGACGCATCGACTTATTCCGGACGTATCCGGATGGGTCGGGAGGCGCCATGGAGAAGTTAACTTCCACTTGACACAGATTCTGTCAGGTCATGGTTGCTTCAGGCAGTATCTACACAGATTCGGGCATGCGGGGTCCCCCATGTGTCCCGAGTGCGCGGATGCGGAAGAAACTGCTGAGCATGTCTTCTTCGTGTGCCCTCGTTTTGTGCATGCGCGGAGCGACATGATGGTAGTGAGCGGGCCAGACACCACTCCGGACAACCTAGTTCGGAGGATGTGTAAAGACCCAAACATTTGGAGGGCGGTTTGTACAGCCGCCTCTCAAATAGTTTTAGAATTGCAAAACAGGCGACAGGTTGACCACCGACACGCCAGTGTTAGCTAACGGCCAGTCTCCAGGTTAGTTAGCTAAGTTAGCAAAGAGATCTATAGAACCAAGAGGGTGCACAGAGCACAAAAGCCGCTCCCCGAAGCAATACCTAGCGGTGGTCCCGGGGAGTATTATGGGCTGGAGACTGGAGGGGTTTTAGTGGGTCCGGTCACTGATTCAAACCAACCCCACACTCCCTGAGGTTGGTCACCTCAGGGGTTTGGATGCAAATTTCCCCTCCACCTGAAACAAAAAAAAAAAAAAAAAAAAATATATATATATATATATATATATATATATATATATATATATATATATATATATATATATATATATATATATATATATATATATATATATATATATATATATATATATATATATATATATATATATATATATATATATATTGAGCTATTTGATTGGTGATTTTATCGGATTTAGATTAGGATTCATACTTGGACTTCGCTGGATTTATTCGGTCATCATACATTTTCGGTTGAATTCATATAAAATTTTTTAAGCTGTAAAGTCTAAACCAGATCAGAGAGCCGGTTCGAAGCCGGACCAAAGACTACATTCAAGATCAGACCAGAGATTCAGAACCGTTCAACCATTTTATGCTTTCGGATATTCGGAAACAACATCACAATTTCTCTTTACTCTTTAGCAATATTGTTTTGTATTGTTTCGACAGAATGAAAAAAAAATCTCTTCATAACTCAGCAACATTCACAAAGTAAAACCAATATCATTGCTGTCTTGGATTTCTCATTACAGCTTGAAAATGCAAACGCTCAATGTTTTTAATAAATAGAAATAAATAGATAAAAAGCATAAATTAATTCGATAGTCTTTTATACAGCCTTACGCAAAACCAAAAACTCACTCATTCTTGACTTTCACTCTATATCTCTCTCTTACTCAAATCTCTCAGTTATTCTTGCATTCCTTTTCATAGGTACAGTACTCGGTACTTGGACAGTAGAACAGTTTACCCGGGCAGGCCATCCGCGTCTTGATGAACTTCTTTGGACTGGCCTTGTAGCAGACATAGTAGTTGCGTCGTTCGGCCGGATCCGGCATCTTGCCGTTCCGCTTACACTTGGGTGCCTTTGGCACCGGTTTCGGCGTAGTGGTCGTTGTCGTCGTACTTGCGGTTGTTCTACCGGATGTCGTTTTGCCGGTCCCCTTCGTTCGTTTCTTGTAGCTCGTTGGTTTACGTTTCGGCTTGGTACGTCTTCGCTTGTTGTTGGCCGTAGTTGTCGTTACCATCATCGTCGGCGGAATGTACGGAGCGGTGATCGACGGCATGAAGCTGCTCATGGTAGGGTTGGTGATCAGCAGGGTGTTCGGGTTTGTGAAGCCAATGCTGCTACTCTTGGTCGGATTGGTAATGATACCTTGTGGAACCTCGTTACTGTCGGGTCCAGATTCGGTTGTCACCTTGTTGCGGCTGAGGATTTTGATGGCTTCTTTTTTGATGAGGTCGACGTACTTTTGAGCGGTCATGAGCTCTTGCTTAAGCTTAAGGCTCGCTTCGGTGGTCGGTTGGTGCTTGTGCTTGCTTGATGTTGTTATGCGGTTCGAACTGCTGGATTGTTGAGTTGCTGAGCCCGCTAGCCGAATTGCTTGGCAGGACTTGTAGGTGATGGTGTCACAGATGCGAGTTTCAGCGTTGAACGCCGTGAACGAGGGACATGTAAACGATTGGAATGCTCCGTTGTGTGGATTGCATACGTAGTACTTGGTACAGTCGGTCTTGTTTGGCTGTCTGGATCCGAGCGTACAGGTGAGCACGGAAATGCGTACTTCGTCCGGATTTGCGTCTAGCAAGGGAAGAATGCTGTCTTTGTAGTCGTTGTAGTTCAGCGTGACACCACCAACAGAAATTAGCTTCTTCATTTCGGCCTGCTCATCCGATTCCTCGTTCTTTTCGTTTGAGTTATCGTTAACGGTGGCCACAGTTTCGGGGAGTTCGGCCGAGTTGTCAGCTTCTTCCTCATCAGAGAGGGCAACTTCGTTAGACATTGAGTCTTCTCCCTCGTAGCCAAGAGAGTTTCGTAGTCGATTGTTGAGCTCCGCTTGGTTGTAGAAGGCGTTGCCGGGATACTGATAGCTAGGCTGGTAGTTGGGCATAGGATACGTCATTGTTGGTGGGTATGCGTACATTTGAATGTTAGGCAATGGTTGCTGCGTTTGGTATTGATTGCCGTAAGCATCCATTAGGGTCGCCTGGTAGTTGTAATACTTTGAGTCGTTTATTACCTGATCGCGTAGATTGTCGTAGATCGTAGCTTGACCTAGGGTATAAGGGTTCGTTATAGTGATACCAATCGGTTTGGAACTGAACTGAGTGGTACTGTTGGAAAGCGATGGAAACAGTTGTTGGTACATTACAGTATTGGTGCTAAGTTTGTCTGGTAGTCTAGTATAGTCTGGCGTTGGTGCACTTACAGTAACCGGAATGAAAATCGGTTTCACGTACATCTCTTCCATCTGAGGCTTATGGCTAGTCATCATTTGCTTTGAAATCTCTATTATACTACGTATCACGTCTTCTGACATCAGAGGAGCCTTCGCGTGGGTCTCCTCCGGTACTCGCTGTGGCACATTGAATAAGACCGACCCATCAGGGCGACTGGTAAACACCGGTTGATCGGCAAAGGGCGATTTGTCTCCGAATCCTCCGGTAGGATCTCCCTCCTGTTTGATTTGAGTAGCATATTTGTTCAGTTTCTTTTGCTGCGCTATAATACTCATTAGATGCTCGGGATGAATCTTACCGTCTGATGGCAGTGGATGTTTCCGCTTTGCTTTCACCGGTGCGTCACTGCTAGTCTTGTACGTATACTCCGCTAAAAAGGAGTTCAACAAGTTCGCCGATGGTTCGCTGCTTTCGTCGGAAGTCGGCAGTGAATGTTTTCTGTTGGCGATAGGCGTACTTTTAACTGTCGTCAGTTCCATCTCTACCATCTGTCCGTCCCCGCTAAATTCCTCCTCCCCATCGTCATCCCTATACGGTTCCGATGTCCGGTAGATAGTCGTCCGATTGTTTCCATCGCGATCCAATATAATATAGTAACCTTCTTTTTCACCGCTGGCGGCGGGATGATTCGAACCCTTGGTCGGTCCACCTTCGGAAACCTTTTCCGGTGTCGGTGGCACCGTTGTCGGTAGAACGGGTGGCCCGGTATACATAGCTGCCGGCAGATTGTTGATGCCGTACACGTTTTCACCACTTTCGTCTCCAACCTCGGCCGACAGGTTGCACTCCCAGTCCTCACCTGGAATGGCAGGGTAACGGGGAGTTACATTAGTACGAGTGTAATACGTTTTATCAAATAAATATTTACGTTTAAGATTTGAATGCTTTCTGCATTCTTTTGTTTTTTGAAATATTAAAAATTACTGGCATTTACAATCATGCATGTAATGGCAGATTGTTGTACAAACTTTGTATCTTGTGTTATTGAAATAAGGAAACTCGAAAAACGATAAGGAAACTCGAAATAGAAGTGATGTTCTGGTGAGAAACATTTGTTGGATTTACCTGCCCATTAGGGTGTCCCAAAAAAATCGATGTTGAAAAAGTCAAGGTGCTCAGCCCTAAATTGAAAGATAATGTTATTTATAGCATTTTTGTAGAACATTTCGACTTTCTAAAAAATCGTTTTCAGGTTGCCCAAACGTGATTTATGAAAAAATGACTTTTTTAAGCTACAAACCCACTCTTTTGCACTTTTTTCAAATCTGTCCGATTCCTACATTTTGCCATATATTTTTTTATTTTTGTGGGGTTGCTTTTGAATATTTTGCATGGTTCAGTTCAGCATTGCATTTAGTTTTTTGAATCCCAAAGCCCATTAAACAACACAGAAAAATTATTTTTTTTTATAATTTTTAGATAAAACCCTTCAAAACACAAATAAAAAAAATTTTGATCAAGAACTGAAATTTTCATTGTAAAGCGGGATTGACGACGAAAATTTACATGAAAAAATATACTCGATATCTTATCGGGGAGCTGTGATATTGGCATTTTTATATATGATGGAAAACTACGCATTTTAACAAATATGTTAAATAACTGTTTTATTTCGAGAGATAAAAAATAACAATGTTCAGAAAACAAATGCGTTTTTGGATGGCTAATAACTTAATAGAAAAATTCAATTGAATGAAGTGAAGACTGCTTACCGTGAATTCTTCTAGCCAGGTTAAACACAAGGTAAGAATATCACTGGTTCTTGATTCCTATTACACACCTTCACCTAACTCATAAACCGCACAGAAAACAATCAGTCTTGTAGGTTTCGGTACAAATATGAAAAATGGAATTTGGGAAAGCTAGAATTATTCAGACGAAAGATATGTATAGCGGATTGTCATCAAGGGGACAGTTTTACCAAATTTTATTGAAAGATTTTTTTCACCGTGAATTTTTTCTCTCATTTTTTCAGGTACAATGTGCCTGAGTTATAAAAAATGTGCGGATTTTTCTAGATTTTTTTTTAAATTGCATGATACATTTTACAACAGTTGCATAAACTAAAGTTGCCTTATTTAGAATTCGGTGCAATAAGTTAGTTCTATCTCGGAATTGGTTTCAGTTGGGAAACATGTTAAGTAGTAAAATAAACGGAACTTTCTTTGGAATTCGCACCATCATTTTATACACACCGGTTAGGCGTCGTACACAAATTACGTAACGCTAAAAACCTAGATTTCAAACCCCCTCTCCCCCTTATGTAACGATAAGTAACGTTCTATATGACCCCCCCCCTAAAATTACGTAACGGTGGACAACCTGTCCCCCCTCCAAATTTGCAATTTTGAGCAAACATCACAGTTACGTAACGATCTTAATAAATGCGTTACTTAATGCGTTACGTAATTTGTGTACGACGCCTTACATTGTTTTAATTTTTCACCATCTGAAAAGCAGTCCGTATCACCTTTCCAGTTTTCTTCCCTTTTCTCTTGATGGTTGCACAGCACTTTTTCATTGGGCAGAATTTGATAGCCTATGTGAAGAAACCCACCTTGTTGTCACAGTACCACTAAACTACCTCCTGGCAGTAGTGGAAGCTTGCTAATTCAAAATGTAACAGGACACTTATGAGCCTTAATAAACGGTAAAACTTGCTTTTTGAGGCTCTCTCGCTTGCGTGCAGATTTATTAGCGAAAATAAACTGGAACTTGATACTTCGTCGTCTATAAGCAAGCGTCTTTTATACTTTGTCAGAATCCTCTGGTACAATATTAGGTAATATTAAGGATGTTACGGATATCCAAAGGTAGAATATTCGCATGAAAATTGACATCCGCATTCGCATCCTCATCTGCACCTTACCATGCGGATGTTGAGAAAAAATATCGCTTAATAAAATATTGTAGAAATTTTTATTGGTGTATTTGCTGCTCGCTTAAATAACTTTTGCACTGGGGAGGGACATTGTCATGCGAAATAAGCAACATAAAACCCACAGGATGCTACAAATATCCGCATCTGTAAATGCGGAACATGGGCATCTACATCTACACCCGTAATCACACCGCATCTGCAGATGTCTGGAAAATCACATCCGTAACATCCCTGCTCAATTCCTTCTACCCTTACTAACACGCATAGAATCCTGAGTAAGAATCCCCAGGATATCGATTAACACGGTGACGGAATCGTGAAAGGAATCGCAAACACGATCCGGAGGATTCCCACTCACTATTCTTATTCAAGAATCATAGAGCCATATACAGGGCATTCCTGAGGATTCTTTTTCCAGGAATCCTATTCAAGGACGCTCACGATTCCAATGAGAGGAATCCTAGAGAATCTATGCGAATCATATGTGTTCGTCCGGGTAGTTTAGCTGCTAATCGTATGTTCCACTACTACGTTTTTTTCTGTATGGACTTCCTCACTGCGACCAGAATCGTTGATCTATTGTTAGATTTGCCCGGGTGTATGCTGTAGCCCGCACTTCTATTATTAGCAGTACCGCCATTGAGAAACGGCATGCTTATTATTATTTTTATCAGTGCTTGTGTGTAATGTACTACCCTTCCTTTTACACGCTTAATGTTCTCCTATACCGAGCCTCGTTCATTCTGTCAAATATCATCAATTATTATTCCCTGGAGAAGTTTCGTTGTGCGTCCTTCTGGCCAGTTTTATTGATAAGAGGGACTTATTTTTTGTTAAGAGAAAGTCACACAAAGGTATTATATTATTCAGCGTAAAGGAAGGGTAAGTGGTGGAGGAGCCTGAGAATAAACCCATGCTTAAATCCTTTTTGACATCGAATGACCTGATTCTACTGAGATTCAAACCCATGACCATCCGCTTGACAAACCGGACTCTGTAACCTTGCGGCTACGCAGCTACTCTACTACGCTTACTATGATCCTTCCGGGTCGCAGTCCACGGAAACACTTGAGCACATCACACACTCACTCAATCAGATAATAGTTTGTAAAATTGATATAACTTTACATATTTTCTGTATTCAGCAAATAATTTTACTGAATACTGCTATACTTTCTGCTGAACTGTTCGGTAAATTAAACTTTTACCGAATATTGGTAAAAAACTATCGGACCAACTATACTGCCGGTAACCGCAAGTCAGTCCCATCTGTAAAAATGTTAAAACGAGAAAACAGCTTCGAAAGATATTTCATTCACGCTCAGTTATCACTTATTTAAAATGAATTATTTTGACAATATTCATGCTAAAATATAGTTTGCATACTAGCCCGCACTAATTACGTTGTTAAAACCATTGATATAATTGATTTTATGATAAAAACCTTGAGTGTGACTGTTAGGAAGTGTATGTCCATGAGCACCTTTTAAGAAATGTCGACGTTGGAAAATCTCATGATGTTCGGAACCGATGAAAGCTTATCCGGTGAGGACTCGGATAAAGAAACTGAAGCCGGGACTGCAGTTGGTTCATCCGACAACAAATGTCAAGATGATCCAAATCCATTTGAGGTTCGAGCATCACTTTTGGAGATTTCTTGGAACGACTCCCTGGATTCTGATGGAAGTTTTTAGGATACTCAAGATTTTGCGGATAGATCCACGAAGAAGCGAACCAAGAAAAAAAAATGACTTGAATTCGTTTTAGCAGAAAATTGCTCCACATAAATTCATCACCAATTCAAAGTAAAAAATAATCCCAATAATTGATAATTATTACTAGATAACTTATTTTCATCTAAACGGTCGTATCGAACTCTCTTTTACTCCCCATTCATTTTACTCTTGTATTATGCATGTTTTTTTTGTAAATCGGGACTGACTTTCGGTTATTTTTCTTCTGGGACTGACTTGCGGTTACTTTGCCTAATGTGACAATTCGACTTGGTATTGATTTCCACTTTTGTTGAACAAACCACTATTTTTTATCGGTACATCTGAAAATATACTCAAAGCTAGGCCAAAATACGATGCTAACTCAAAATTGACAAAATTACAGATGGGACTGACTTGCGATTACCGGCAGTATAGAGCTGTCAAATTTTCTCTATTCATTGTTCTCCTTCTGGTTGTCAAGTCACATTCTCGGTTTCGTTTGTACATTAAAGCACAGACAAACACACGTACCACGAGATTTATTTCCGTGGATCAAAACAACGGTTATTTCAAATGAGTTACAGTTCAGCGGAATATTCCCACCGCAGCGGTAGTGGAGCTGATGTGCCTTTTCCTTTGAACTCAGTTGACAGTATTCGAGCACCGTGCTGCCAAAATTAGCACATAAGCTGAAAGTTTATCTTTTGCGGAATATGTCCAGTAGGTGTCGCACAAGTTAGTCGGAACCAAAATTTTCTTAGAATTTTGTAAGCAGTGGTACGTCTGTTTGTCTGTGATTGAAGTTCCCGTGAAAAAAAAATGAGGGACGTTTTCCAACAACTTCAGCAAGAAGATGATCGCATAGAACAAATTTTTCGCAGGTATATGATGATAGAATTTGTAAATAATTTACAGGGTGACAAAAAAGTCCGGTCACACAGGAAAATCTCAATATTTCAAAGAATAAGAAAAAAATCTGAATCTGGTTTTCATAGCTTTATTCAGTAACTCATAAAGATGCTTCACAGACGATATCTCGGAATTACATCACCTTTCTCTGATCGAACCAGCTTCAGACGAATCGGAAAGTCGTCGCAAGCGGCGCGCACGTGCTCCATCGGCATCTCGTCCCAGATTTTCGTGATAACTCGCTTGAATTGCTCCAAATTTGTTATTTTATAGTCGTTCAGCTTCGACATCATGTATCCCCTCCGGATTCAGATCCGGAGACGACGGAGGCCATTCATTCTTCGAAATGAAATTTTCCTCACACCACGCCTGAACAACCCCCAAAAAACTGTGACCGGACTTTTTTGTCACCGTGTAAATTCAACCAGCAACCGGCAGTATCATTGGCAACGCAGATTGTACTACAGAAAAACAACATTAGTCTAGGTAATTAAATGACATACTTCTATATGCCTAAAATAATCCGATATACACTAATCTGGAGCAAAATTATATGTTTGCAGTTTGTACCACTATGCAGTGGGACTGTAATGCGGGTACTTTCAATATGGGACAAAAACAACTTGGTATTTTTCCATGTTTTTCTATACAAAAGTATCAATTTTATTTTGACGTTGGACTAACGTCTATATCGAAGTTAGGCACCTGAATTTGAAAATCTAGTAATTCAACCGGGGAAAACCAGGGAAAAGTGGTCAGGTTTTGAGCGCTTATACATCAGTCATTTCTTTTCAGAATTTCGAGGTTTTGGCATCAACCGATCAGAAATTCTTTTACGGTTGAATTTATGTAACAAAAATAACCTATCGTTCGAGATACACTATTGAAAAATTGATAAATCACATCGATTGTCTAAATCATACCGAGCAACCAATCACCACCTCTCTTCACAAGCACAGTCGACACTAACGGATACAACCGATCTGACTTTGTAAACAGTCTCACAGCTTTCAACCAATAACGAGCTCGCTTTCGGTAGCTGCAACAGGCGTTTCAACACCGTTTTAAAATGCTTCTTTTATCATTACCACTGAACAGATTCTAAACACCAATGGCTTGATTGATAGGGGAAATATTGCGCAAGATTGACATATAATAATTTAAATATGTTTTCGATACTAAACTAGTTAAAAGTTGTGTTAAAAGTCGTGCACATTCAACCAATCACAAGCTCGCTTCTTGTTTGCTCGCGGATGGATTTTTGCTTTGGGCTATATAATAGCCTGTGTCGTCTCATAGCAGTCATCAGTTAACAAGTGAAAGGCCACCAGGCCGGTCTTGTATAATCAGCAGCGGTGGCTGATTCCAGCGGCCAAACTGAGCTGCAGCCTAACCAGATCGGTGGTATCAGGCAGCAGCGGCGGAGGTAGTGGGAAGCTGCATTTCTTCATTCAGTTCGGTTCTCCTTCGATCTGAGTTGGGTGAAAACAGCCAGAAACTGCACGAGCCAGCACCGCCACTAGGAAAGCTACCGCCATTTAGTGTGTGTGCAGTGTGCACATATAGCGTATGTGCATCTGTATTGCTATGACATTTGCGATGATAGGGATGGCGCTGTTGCGTGTGTATGGCTAGCTATAGCGTGTGTAAGACACTAGCATGTGTAGCATATTATGGCTATTGCGTGTATATCTTCAGCGTGTGTACGGATAGTTATAGCTTGTGTGTGGATAGCTGCTGCGTGTGTAATGATTAGTTATAGCGTATGTATGGATAGTAATAGCACATGGTTGGATAGCTTATGCGTGTGTATAGATAGTTGTATCGAATGTATGGAAAGGAATAGCGTGTGTATGGATAGCTATAGCTACAGCGTGTGTATGAATAGTTTTAATGCGTGTTTAGATAGTTATAGCATGTGTGTGAATAACTATAGCGGGAGTTTATCGAAGATTATTATTGTCATTGAAAATATTAAAACGTCTTAACGAACACAGTTGTGAATTTGATTTTACAGCATCGATTTTAACTTCTTCAGCCAGTCTTTATTCATCGAGGAAAAATTACTACCTATGAATGATCAACACTTATTTACTAGAAATTTGATTTAGATCAAAACGGGTTCTTTTGTGTATCATAAATTATTGGTAAAAAGAGTTGCAAGTTTTCTCAATGAGCATTCATTAAATTTTCGTTTTTGTTTCTCGGTGCGCGGTTTTGATTTTGTTTCTCGCACACAGAGAAAGAAACAAACTTGTCGCTATCGTGAAAAATAACAAAACAATTAGAAATGCTCTAAATCACAACTGAAGAAGTTAAGATATTTTCCTGTCACTCGCCCAAACCTTGATAACAACTACCGAAAAACGTGTGATTGAGCTCTTGCTATATTGAGTTATTGAACCAAACGTTTTTTTTTTCAAATACATGAAGTTATATGCTGGGCTGGAACTAACCTAGCATGAGTTTTATCGATTAAATGTCAAACAATTTTCAAATTTAAAATTTTCGGTTGAATCGTTCTGGGCTCCAATTTCAGATAGTTTCGTAAAGTTTGCTTTTTGCTTAGATAGGAAAATTTTACCAATTCGCTCAATTAAATGATTGTCTTGGTAGTGCAGCAAACAAAGGGTTGATTCGAATATGTATGAAATGACAGCGATTAAATAAAAGATATCCATTCTTTTAGTATATATTATTATTTATAACGTTTTAACGTCTCAGCATCCAGAAATGCACTGTTAGATAAAATTGCAGCAAATACTACACGCAAAAGTTGGATGGTGCGGAACCAGTACAAAATTGTGCGTTTTTAGCGCAATTGTTGATGTAATTTGGAACCAGTACAATCATTGCGTGTTAGGCATAACGCAATTAATGCTCTAGTGTTTCTCCAATGTATTTGGCAGCTCCAAACTACTACACTTAAACAGTTTCAACTGGTATCAAGCAGCATTGCAAAGCGAGCGAGAAGCAAAACCTTTCTCCTCCTTTCTGCTTGAAGACGAGACATATGTTTCGCTTTTCAAGTGTTTTGCACACACGCTTTCAAGATACTTTTTCTTCTTCATGCATTCCTCTGAGTAGTAGCAAGCACGCACCGACAGTATGAGTGAGACTAACAACACTGGTATCAAGTATGTAGGTACAGCACGGGTGTCTCGCTCATTTCTCGTATATGATACATATTTTGATTTCATTCTATGTCAATGTATTCGCAGTACAACTGTTGCGTTATGCGTTTCACACATTTATTGTGCGATTTCTGTGCAACATTTGTGCGAATCGGGAAGACACAATGATTGTACAAGACTTCAACTTTTGCGTGTAGAGTTGCAATTCTCTCTATTATTTGTTTTAATGGAATATAAGAATACCGTAGTCCAACGTCATGCGGTCGTGTCTTGAATACCACCCTCCTACTTTTTTTCCAGAAAATATGATAACAATTAAGTTGATTCCCGATGATAACTCAAAAGTGACCAAAATCAGTATGGGACAGTTATGCGGGTACCGGCAGTATACCTAAGGTACCTAAAAAAAGCAACACTAGTGAACTGTTTGAATAAACTTAACAACAGGGGGTTTAAATTTAGTAAAATACCTGCTTTTCATTATACTAATCGATGATCGACCTTTCAGTACGCACTATGAATTTTTTCTTAAATCTCTTTGTATTTTCTTTGAATTTGAATTGAAAAATTTGATTTTTAAATTAATGCTGCTGGCCTGTGGAAATATAGCCCTGGTTCGCGTGTTATGACAGGGATGCCAAATGTGAAGACATGTCCTAATTTCGAAAACTATAGAGTTGATGTAAAGAAGTGGAAGCCTAATAGTCGATTGATTAACCGCACCCGTTTTAATGTGTTCACTAGGATTTTCTCTAACTTTCATCGGGGACCGTGTTTACAAATTTCGTATGTGTAGAGACATTTTTTATGAAGTGTGAAGACATTTGAATAATGATCTGGCATCCCTGTGTCATGATTTCTTGATGGCAGGGTTTTTCTTAAAATCACTTACAGTTGTTAAAAATTTAAAATCAATTTTTTCAATAGTTCTGCTGTTTATATTAGAAAAAAATCAGTGGAATATGTAGTTCTTTGACATTTCTTATGAAACAAAAAATAATATACATACCCCTAAAACACTCTATTTTCAGAAAACGTTTAACGGTTTCAACGAATAGAAAATTTCTCTCGTCAAGATTCAACCACAGAAAAAATTCTTTCGAAATAAGTTCGTTTCTTCCCGGAGTCAAGATGAAAATATTGAGGAATTTGCTACTTTTTTGAATATCCGGCATCATTCAGAAAAATCAGGACAAATGCTAAAATATGAAAAATAAATCAGGACGCTCCAAATGTGTCTCAAAATCAGACATGTCCTGCTAAATCAGGACGGATGGTATCCCTAAACATTAAGATATCAGAGTCTAAAATCTAACTATTTTCTATAACGGCCACACAAACATGTGAGTATTTAGCTCTTGCTTCGGTTATGCAGAAATAAACTTACATCTAATCCTCAAAACAAATGAATGTTTAATTGCTGCTTTTGTAGCATTTGGCAAAACATTTCATTTTCAACATACCATATTTTTTTATGTTTTAAATGAAAATATTCGCTGAACGAAACTGGGTACAAACATAGATTAGGAAAAACTAAACCAAGTTTTTAAAAATCGAATTGAAAGGGCTGCAATTAATTTATTCTTATAATAAAAATCACAAATTAAAATTTTCATAGATGCGTGTTCAAGCATTATTAGCACAGCAAAAAAAATCTCCCAGATGAGAACTTTTGAATTTATTTTCAGTTTCACTTAAAAAGCTGTGAATGAGCGTAGAGATAACCAAAATTATCAACGTTGATCGCTTGAAGTTTTGTTTAATGATGGGTCAAAAAATCAACCTCTAAAATCAAACATTTTCATATTTTATTTGTTTCATGTTATAAGTTTAGTAATAAAAATGTTTGTTGAATTTTCATTCAGAATTATATTTTTCCTTTACCAGGAAAAAAACACTATAAAAGAATTTTAGAACCAATTTTTTCCACGATAGCTTCCGATTGTTACGATATCAACAATAAAGTTTCGACAAAAAATAGTATTTCTAAAGTGAAAATGCAGAAATGAAGCTGAGTAATTATGGTTTAATTTATTTGTCAAGTCTCTCTTCACTGACAGAATCCAGTTTTTATACCTCTAAACTACTCTTATCACTCATCAACTGGACTTCACGATTGGCACAAACTCTAAAGATCTATCTATTGGCTAACCGTATTTAACAGTTGAGCGTTTTCATGCCAAATGACCTATCGTCGAATATTGGCCCTGTTTTAATTGTGACGAAATTTTGTACAGGTACTTGGCCTAGCCAATTGAGTATTTTCCGCGGGTGGACAAATTTATCAGACAGTAATTTCCTCAAACTTAAATTTTAATTCTCTAGGTTTAATTATAAATAAACACTAAATTTTAATAAAAAAAAGGATTGAATTTCTTTCCATTTTTTCGCAAGATGGAGCAATGAAATTTTTTTTATTGAGGGTCAAGCTTATGAAAATTTTAATTTAAACATTTCACAAAAGAATTGTTTTCTAATGTTTTTTTTTTTTGAGATAAACATTTAAAATAAAAAAACTATGACTCCTTGAATGCTTCCGTTTTCATGTTATTTTGAGTTTAAGTTTGAAAAATTAAAAAATGAACACTAAATTTTTTATTAGTAGAAAAAAATGTGTTTTCTCTCAAAATCCATTTTTTGTTTAAGGTTAACATTTAAAATTTTTGCTAAAAAGTTCAGGTCGTACAAATATAGGACAAACTTTTTAAAATTAAGTTTTACGGAATTTCAGCTTCAAAAAATATCAAATTCCAATAACGCAATATGATTCCAATAGTAATTTCGAATCATAAAGCTCTTGACGACCAATTCCCCAAATGTACCCGTGATTCACAAATAACGTGTGAGTGTGTGGGTGTGTGGGTGTGTGTGTGTGTGTGTGTGTGTGTGTGTGTGTGTGTGTGTATGTGTGTGTGTGTGTGTGTATGTGCAGATTTCATTGTAATCGGATTTTTAGTTTCGAGGTTAAATAGTAAAAATCATGAAACATTATCTCGAAAACTACACAACCGATTTGAACAAAATTGGTCTCAAAAGAACGAGCTACCTGTAAAACCCTCAAGTTTTGAATTTTATAAAGATTGAATTTGTTGTTCAAAAGTTATGAAAAGAAACGTGTTCTGAAGACTGTTTAATCTCACTCATGTTTCTCAGAGATGGCTGAACCGATTTTCATAAAATCAGTGTCAAATGGAAGGTCTAGTTGCCTCATAAGACCCTATTGATTTGTTTTGCAATCGGACTATTACTTTGCCTGTTATGTTTAAAAA
This sequence comes from Wyeomyia smithii, assembly GCF_029784165.1. Lineage (NCBI taxonomy): Eukaryota > Metazoa > Arthropoda > Insecta > Diptera > Culicidae > Wyeomyia > Wyeomyia smithii. The sequence continues at coordinate 26,406,873 of NC_073696.1, read as the reverse complement.
TGTGAAATCCAGCTATGCGAAGGAACATATTCGATGACTACTTGGACTCACTCACTTTTCTCAGAGATGGTTAACCCGATTTCCACAAAATTAGTGTCAAATGAATGGTCTAGCTGCCTCAGAAGACCCTATTGAATTTTACTGTAATCGAACTGTAACTTCATCTGTAATGTACCGACTTGTGAAAATCTCGAAACTTCATTATCTCAGAAACTACACAACCGATTTGATCAATATTGATATCAGATAAGCGGGCTAGTTAAGGGTTAACTGATGAAATCTGATTGAACACGTGGTTTCAAAGTTTGGCTGCCCTATACGTTCCCATTTCATTTGATTATAATCGAACTTAAGCAACTGTTATGTATTAAATTGTTAACAATACAACGAAAGTCTATTATCTCAAAGAGTACATGACTTATTTGAACATAACTAGTGTCATACGAACGAGTCATCTCTCAAACTTACAAATAACAAACTTCATAACAATTTGATATGTGGGTCAAAAGTTATGGAAAGAAAAGAAATTCGAAGACTATTTAAAACTAAACCTGCTTTGATCGATATATGTGACCTTAACATAATTTAAGTGTGGTATCGTACTATTTGAACGTTTCAAATTCATTGATTCCTTGCGATGTGTTTAAAGTCTGCAAATGCTTAACCAATCGGCCATAGGATATGATCAAAGTCAAATAACAACTCGTTTGAAATGATTGGTTTTAATCGAAATGACAACATCCTCGACTGTTGGCTTGTGTACATCGCTTTAACTCTAAATATATTTATATTGAGTGGTATTCGGTCATTTTCAGCAGATTTTCTGGCATCAATCTGACACCGGAAATACCCATATTGGGAGGTATTAAGTTATTTAGGTTGTTTTCCAGAAACTAACAGTTTTTTTTTTATTCTCGCTTATTTTCCGTCGGTCTAGTTTCGCCACTGTTGTGACCAATCACCGACGCCCAGGGAGGCGACTCCACACCCAGGACCCTAACTCACGACCCGTTTATTAACGGACCGGCGCCAACGGCTTTACTTCCTCATGCGATGGAAGGCGTGATCCCAGAGATTTTTCGCCTCAGAAAATCTCCCGGTGTCGGCTAGGATTGAATCTAGACCAGTTGGGTTGGTTGTGAGTGGATCACGCCACCTCACAACCATCGACACCTATGTCGGCGGTGGGATTCGAACCCAGGCGTCGAGCGTGGTTGGCGGAGACGTTACCAACCACACTAGGCCCCCGCTCCAGAAACTAACAGTGGTCGTCTTTAAACTCAAAATGGTGTCAAGGGTCAATGTTTGGTTTCTATGCATCATCTCGATTACGGAAATATCCATATTGAGTATTATTCGGCCATTTTCGGCTGTTTCCTATAAGTTGCCATTTAGCGATTCAAAATGGTGCCTGAGGTCGATTGTTAGCTCATTGCATCATTCTGGTTCCAGAGATACTCATATTGGATAGTATTTTAGGCTGTTTTTCACAAACCGGTAGTCGCCATCTTGTATTTCAAAATGGTATTTAGGATACTGGTTAAAGAAAAACTAATATTGGGTGATATTTGGTCACTTTGGACTGTTTTTCAGAAGCCGAAAGTCGTCATTTTGGACTTTAAAATTGCCTGTGAAATCAATTTCTGTCATCTGAGCGTAATTCTGGTTCCGAAAACATTCATATTGAATGGTATTTGGTCATTTCCGGCTGTTTGCCAGACACCGGAAGTCACCATCTTTAAATTCAAGACTGTGTCTGTGATAAATTTTCAGCTTCTGTGCATCTTTCTGGTTCCAGAAATACTAATATTTAATGGGAATCGTCCATTTCAGGCTGTTTTCCAGAAACCGGAAGTTGCCATCTTACAATTCAAAATGTTGTCTGAAGTCGATTTGTGGCTCCAGTGCATCATTACGGTTCCGGAAATACCCATATTGGGTGGTATTTGATCGTTTGCGCTGTTTTTCCGACACCGGAAGTCGCCATTTTGGATTTCATAATGGCATTTGAAGACAATTTCTGGATTTTGAACGGCATACTGGTTAAAGAAAAACTCATATTGGATGGTATTTGGTCATTTTCTGCTGTTTTCAGAAACCGGAAGTCGCCATCTTAGAATTTAGAATGCTATCTGTGGTCGATTTTACCTCCTGTGTATTATTCTAGATCCGGATATTATTATATTGGGTGGAAATCGGCCATTTTTGGCTGTTTTCCAGAAACCGAAAATTGCCATCTTACAATCCAAAATGTTGTCTGAGGTCGATTATGGAGCATATCTGTTACCACTAAAAACATTCACCTGCCAATATGGTTCCATTTAGTTGATTAGTTCGCGAGATGTGCAGAAATTTGTGAAGAAACATGTACTTCCAGAAGAGGGAGGGGCGTAAACCATTATGGACATATTTGTTACCTCTAAAAACGTTCACATACCAAATTTGGTTGTATTTTCTTGATTGGTTCTTGAGCTGTGCGAAATTTGTGTTTCATTTTCATGGGATGCCTCCCTTATAGAAGAGGGAGTCGGGTGTCAAACCATTATGTACATATTTGTTACCACTAAAAACATTTACCTGCCAAATTTTGTTCCATTTGGTTGGTTAGTTCTCGAGATGTGCACAAATTTGTGTTTCATCCAACTATTATGGACATATTAGTTACCCCTTGAAACATCCACATGCCAAATTTGGTTTCATTTGCTTGGTTTGTTCTTGAGTTGTGCAGAAATTTATGTTTCATTTGTATGGGACTCCTCCCTTCCAGAAGAGGGCATTTTTATATGTATAGATTACAACATCAATATTTTAGAACCTAAAGATTGAATATACATTTATTGGATTGAAGCGTTCATGTAAATCTTTTTTTACATATAAAAGTTTGAATGAGAAAGGCTGGGTCTGACCGCTAGGTGGATTAATTTAGGTTTTGTATGTTATTCGTGGCTTTCCAACAACAAGCATAGAGGCATAGAAATGTATCATCATTATAGTACAATTCATCCTTTGACAACAAAAAGATTGGATGAATAATTCAAAATTTATCTCCGTCCGTTTATTTACGCAAACCGTGGAAATAAAAGCTTCTGCATGTAAACATAGCCGATACAATGACTCGTGGAGAATGGGTTCAACAACGGCTATTTTCACGAGATATTAGCATTCTCTAACGTAATCCGCTCTAAATTTTGGTTGACATAAAATTTGTTTCCGGTTCTCGAACTCGATCTTGCTGATAGGTTTTAAGGCATCCGAGACTAAGAATGTTTTATTACTTCAAATTCGTTGTTCTTGAAATGATAAAAATATAACTTGGTCTGGTCTGTAGGTCCAATATTAAAAAAATCTAGCTTAATCAAAAATTTTAGTAGAATTATATTCGAAACATTTTGAACGTCCTAGTACATACATATTATTGTTTAAAATTTTAGTGATTAAAGAGCATCGAATATGTACGGGAATTTTATTAGACTTAACCTTAAAGCAGAAATTGCAGTAAAAGTCGTTCGCGATGTTGACGGGTGAACCGTGTTGCGCAACATAGTTTAATTGTAGCACAGTCATAAATCTAATTATACTGTGCTCACGGATTTGCGTTAGTCAACCGTAGATCCGCAATAATCTACTCATCAACACGACGGTCGGCTCTATATTACCCTCATTACTACCGGTACCAACCTAATGCGAGTAACTGTCTTTTATCATTTTTCTCTCGCTTGATTAGAGAGCATTGCATAAAATCAATTGAAATAATTAAATAATTACTAAGGCACTTTGGTTTCACTTTCTTCTTACAAAGTCGGTAGCACTCAGACTATTACTTAGTAGAGAGAGAAAAAAAGAGGCCCCTATTCAGCGAAATTAACAACATTCGAGAGAATTTCTCCTAAAGCATTTCAACTCACCAGGTACAACACAGTTTTTAATTTGTGGATCGTAGATTAAACCTTTTTCGCACTGCCGGGGCACCCAGACGGGTGTCGCCGAGGGTAGCAGCACACAGCGAAAGTACTGATCACAGCGGGTCGCGTGAGGACGAGTGTGTTCCGTGCAGCGTTCTGCCCGTACCGTCGTTGCTGTCAGTCCAATAACACTCACTAACTTAAGTAGTAGTAGCAGTTTCATTTTACTGCGCATTTTCCGTTTTTTTACGAATTTTAATATTCCAATCACTCCAGTCTTAATCCCAATTTGTGCCGTTGTTCGATCGATTCGATTCACTCTCCATTCAGTGACCTTTCCCACATTGCACTTCTGAATTCAATTCTGGGCAACTGGATCTTACGGCGAATTTTCCGTTGCTTTTTATTTGTTCACTTTTTTTTCTACTGCACTGCACCTGCAGTTAAATGCGTAAGAATGTTGCTTTTTACTGAGCAAAAATCCGTTACGAAAAGCACCGCCACTGTACGCAATAAAGAATCGATCCCACACACGCTCGCGTTCGTAAAATATTGATCGACCGCCCGAGAGTTCAGATTGATCGGCCAGCAGCACCAGAAGGCCTTCTGGTGCGCATCGAGTTCGAAATGGAAATGAGCAGACCGCTGAGCGCTGATTTCGGAAATGGTCTGCTGGAGCACTTCAGGTGCTCCATGACAGTGGATAGAAGGGATGGGAGTATGGTTAGCAGGCAGATTTTGCCCGTCTTGCCTATCTCAATAGATTCGAAAGCGCCGCAGGCTGGGGAGTGACGGTTGTTTACGTTGGGAATTAGCGCGCGCGCGGTGGCAATTTGAGCGTTCTATATCAGTGTAATGGAGAGGGAGAGAGATGATAATCGTCTTCAGGTGAAGTGATCGATCGATAGCTACTGTGGGTCTTTGTAAAGGTGGTAAACTTAAGAACTCCATTTAATGCCTAAATTGCTAAATTAAACATTCTAGCAATACTGTTACCCCATTATTATATAGTTAAGTGCTTGGGTGGAGCGATAAGAATGCTTGACAGAGTTATTTATCGAAGCTCCTTGACTCTATTATTGGTTGATTTTTTTCCGGTGCAATTAGGAGTACAGCAAATCTGTGGTGGACTATCTAACTATTTGTTAGCGGTTTTAAACATCTCGTAAAGGTTTTTTTTGTATTTAGTCTGTATAAAGATTTGAATTTACAACCCCAAACAATTATGCATTTTATTAGATGATTAGAGAATCATCTACGTGAATGATTGTATATATAATTTAGGCTGAATTTTCACTGCTCACAATAGTAGTTTCTTGAGAATTCAGCCAATAACTATGAACTTTGACCGCATAAAAAATATACCGCATCTCGACGGGATCGATGATTATTGTCTTTACATTGTTGAATATTGATTTTTAACTTTTGATTTTCGACTTTTGATTTTTGACTTTTGACTTACAACTCTTGGCTTTACTATTATTAGTTATGTTCTTTAATTTTAAATTTTCGATTTCCAAATTTCTCTATGATTTCGATATTCTACTTTTATTTTTAACTGTCAATTTTTAATTTTCAATTTCCATCAACCATTTCCTATTCTCTCATATTTCTTTTCTCTTCTCTCTTTACTCTTTTTTCTTCTCTCCTTTCTCCTTTCTCCTCTCATTTCTCATTTTCTCTTTTCTTTTTTTCCTCTCTCTTTTCTCTTTTTTCTTCTCTCTTTTCTCTTCTCTCTTCTCTCGTCGCTCTTCTCTCTTCTCTCTTCTCTCTTCTCTCTTCTCTCTTCTCTCTTCTCTTTTCTCTCTTCTCTCTTCTCTCTTCTCTCTTCTCTCTTCTCTCTTCTCTTCTCTCTTCTCTCTTCTCTCTTCTCTCTTCTCTCTTCTCTCTTCTCTCTTCTCTCTTCTCTCTTCTCTCTTCTCTCTTCTCTCTTCTCGCTTCTCTCTTCTCTCTTCTCTCTTCTCTCTTCTTTCTTCTCTCTTCTCGCTTCTCTCTTCTCTCTTCTCTCTGTTCTCTTCTCTCTTTTCCCTTCTCTCTTCTCTCTCCTTATTTATTTCTTATCTCTTCTGAATTCTATCTTTATTATCTACTTTTTATTCTTTGATCTCTTCTCTATTCTATATTCTCTATTCTCTATTCTTTATTCTCTATTCTTTATTCTTTATTCTCTATTCTCTATTCTCTATTCTCTATTCTCTATTCTCTATTCTCTATTCTCTATTCTCTATTCTCTATTCTCTATTCTCTATTCTCTATACAATTTTGTCTATTCTCTATTCACTATTCTCTATTCTCTATCCTCTATTATCTATTCTCTGTTCATTGTCTCTTCTCTCTTCTCTATTCTCTATTCTCTATTCGCTATTCTCTATTCACTAATCTCTATTCTCTATTCTCTGTTCTCTATTATCTATTCTCTGTTCTCTGTTTATTGTCTATTCTCTCTTCTATATTCTCTATTCTCTATTCTCTATTCTCTATTCGCTATTCTCTATTCACTAATCTCTATTCTCTATTCTCTGTTCTCTATTATCTATTCTCTGTTCTCTGTTCATTGTCTATTCTCTCTTCTCTATTCTCTATTCTCTATTCTCTGTTCTCTATTCTCTGTTTTCTATTTTCTATTTTCTATTCTCTATTCTCTATTTTCTGTTCCCTATTCTCTATTTTCATTTCTCTATTCTATATCTTTTATTCTATATTCTCTATTCTCAATTTTCATTTTTCTATTTTCTATTCTCTGTTTTCTATTTTCTATTTTCTATTTTCTATTTTTATTTTCTATTTTCTATTTTCTATTTTCTATTTTCTATTTTCTATTTTCTATTTTCTATTTTCTATTTTCTATTTTCTATTTTCTATTTTCTATTTTCTATTTTCTATTTTCTATTTTCTATTTTCTATTTTCTATTTTCTATTTTCTATTTTCTATTTTCTATTTTCTATTTTCTATTTTCTATTTTCTATTTTCTATTTTCTATTTTCTATTTTCTATTTTCTATTTCCTTTTTTTCTATTTTCTATTTTCTATTTTCTATTTTCTATGTTCTCTTTTCTATTTTCTATTTTCTATTTTCTATTTTCTATTTTCTATTTTCTATTTTCTATTTTCTATTTTCTATTTTCTATTTTCTATTTTCTATTTTCTATTTTCTATTTTCTATTTTCTATTTTCTATTTTCTATTTTCTATTTTCTATTTTCTATTTTCTATTTTCTATTTTCTATTTTCTATTTTCTATTTTCTATTTTCTATTTTCTATTTTCTATGTTCTATTTTCTATGTTCTATTTTCTATTTTCTATTTTCTATTTTCTATTTTCTATTTTCTATTTTCTATTTTCTATTTTCTGTTTTCTATTTTCTATTTTCTATTTTCTATTTTCTATTTTCTTTTTTCTATTTTCTATTTTCTATTTTCTATTTTCTATTTTCTATTTTCTATTTTCTATTTTCTATTTTCTATTTTCTATTTTCTATTTTCTATTTTCTATTTTCTATTTTCTATTTTCTATTTTCTATTTTCTATTTTCTATTTTCTATTTTCCATTTTCAATTTTCCATTTTCAATTTTCTATTTTCTATTTTCTATTTTCTATTTTCTCTTTTCTATTTTCTATTTTCTATTTTCTATTTTCTATTTTCTATTTTCTATTTTCTATTTTCTATTTTCTATTTTCTATTTTTTATTTTCTATTTTATATTTTCTTTTTCCTTTTTTTTCTATTTTCTATTTTCTATTTTCTATTTTCTATTTTCTATTTTCTATGTTCTCTTTTCTATTTTCTATTTTCTATTTTTTTTTCTGTTTTCTATTTTCTATTTTCTATTTTCTATTTTCTATTTTCTATTTTCTATTTTCTATTTTCTATTTTCTATTTTCTATTTTCTATTTTCTATTTTCTATTTTCTATTTTCTATTTTCTATTTTCTATGTTCTATTTTCTATTTTCTATTTTCTATTTTCTATTTTCTATTTTCTATTTTCTATTTTCTATTTTCTATTTTCTATTTTCTATTTTCTATTTTCTATTTTCTATTTTCTATTTTCTATTTTCTATTTTCTATTTTCTATTTTCTATTTTCTATTTTCTATTTTCTATTTTCTATTTTCTATTTTCTATTTTCTATTTTCTATTTTCTATTTTCTATTTTCTATTTTCTATTTTCTATGTTCCATTTTCTATTTTCTATTTTCTATTTTCTATTTTCTATTTTCTATTTTCTATTTTCTATTTTCTATTTTCTATTTTCTATTTTCTATTTTCTATTTTCTATTTTCTATTTTCTATTTTCTATTTTCTATTTTCTATTTTCTATTTTCTATTTTCTATTTTCTATTTTCTATTTTCTATTTTCTATTTTCTATTTTCTATTTTCTATTTTCTATTTTCTATTTTCTATGTTCTATTTTCTATTTTCTATTTTCTATTTCCTATTTTCTATTTTCTATTTTCTATTTTCTATTTTCTATTTTCTATGTTCTATTTTCTATTTTCTATTTTCTATGTTCTATTTTCTATTTTCTATTTTCTATTTTCTATTTTCTATTTTCTATTTTCTATTTTCTATTTTCTATTTTCTATTTTCTATTTTCTATTTTCTATTTTCTATTTTCTATTTTCTATTTTCTATTTTCTATTTTCTATTTTCTATTTTCTATTTTCTATTTTCTATTTTCTATTTTCTATTTTCTATTTTCTATGTTCTATTTTCTATTTTCTATTTTCTATTTTCTATTTTCTATTTTCTATTTTCTGTTTTCTGTTTTCTATTTTCTATTTTCTATTTTCTATTTTCTATTTTCTATTTTCTATTTTCTATTTTCTTTTTACTTTTTACTATTTTCTATTTTCTATTTTCTATTTTCTATTTTCTATTTTCTATTTTCTATTTTCTATTTTCTATTTTCTATTTTCTATTTTCTATTTTCTATTTTCTATTTTCTATTTTCTATTTTCTATTTTCTATTTTCTATTTTCTATTTTCTATTTTCTATTTTCTATTTTCTATTTTCTATTTTCTATTTTCTATTTTCTATTTTCGATTTTCTATTTGCTATGTTCCATTTTCTATTTTCTATTTTCTATTTTCTATTTTCTATTTTCTATTTTCTATTTTCTATTTTCTATTTTCTATTTTCTATTTTCTATTTTCTATTTTCTATTTTCTATTTTCTATTTTCTATTTTCTATTTTCTATTTTCTATTTTCTATGTTCTATTTTCTATTTTCTATTTTCTATTTTCTATTTTCTATTTTCTATTTTCTATTTTCTATTTTCTTTTACTATTTTCTATTTTCTATTTTCTATTTTCTATTTTCTATTTTCTATGTTCTATTTTCTATTTTCTATTTTCTATTTTCTATTTTCTTTTTTTCTTTTTTTCTATTTTCTATTTTCTATTTTCTATTTTCTGTTTTCTATTTTCTATTTTCTATTTTCTATTTTCTATTTTCTATTCTTTATATTCTGTTTTTATTCTTTATTTTCTGTTGTTCATTCTTTGTTCTCTTCTCGCATTCCTGCATCCTGTATTCTCTATTTTCTTATCGCTTTTGCCTTATAATTCTCAATTCTAAAATTCTTCATTTCTTTTTTTTATTTTCCACAATTTTTTCTGATTGGATTTGCAATGTCTAATGTCTCATACATTTTTTTTGTACCTCCGTATCTAATTTCCCAACATTTGATCTGATGATGAGGTTCAATGTTACAATTAAAGAAAAATATGGTAAGGTGTGAGCGTAAGAGCTATTTATCAGTAATTGTCACTAATTCGCCGGTGCGCAAAAAATTTGCATCCGTCGGAGATTACGGCGATAATAAAAAAAAAGGTACGACACGGTGCGTAATCGGCGCTAAAGTAATTAAAGTGCGTTAATTGTCGACGTAATCGCCACGTGCGAGGGCTAGACAGGTTGTTGTTTGGTAAAATTATTGGCAATCGAACGATAATTTCATCTAATTCGATGGGAGTGAAGGTAATTTCCTATGCAGCTTCCCTGCTATAGGGTGATGGATCGGAATAAGAGAAACATTTTTTTTTCGTAATCTCATTTTACGACCAGAGACGTGACTTTCAACGCGAGGTCATCCGCGAAATGATGGTGTTACTTAGTCGCGCTCTTTAATCGTTCGGTCATGTTGCTACGCTTGTTTTGCATTTACGAGGGGAAAGTTGCTCACTTGTTGGAGCATCGCAGTCACCGGGGATGTTGCGTCACAGTACCACAAGCCGAGGGGTTGCAACACGCTCGTACTCTGTAAAGGTTTTGTTTTCTTTAGTCTTTAGGACGCATTTCTGGTGACGCACAAGCAGAGGGGAAAAATCGCCGCATCGCACGACAAGCGCATATCGCGTAATCAACAAGAGAAATTGTCGGCTTTTTATTTGTTTTGTTGACGGGGAAACCTTTTGCAAAAGGAGTAAAACGAAGCTGTGCACAACTTTTTGTGTGCATCGTAGAAAATGCTTGCAGTTGCGCATTCGTATGTAAACTCTTTTTTTTACTTTTACGCTGAAAACTAACTCTAAAGAGTTTGCAACCGTTGAGTTTCCACCTGCATCCCGCTAGCTTTGTATTGTTCTACTGGTTCTTGTGTTCTGAAATGTTCTGCGGTGGTTTTGAAAGAAGCACAGGGGATTCATCGCCAGTCAGCGGTGCAGTGCTGGAAATGGGGAGCAACCGAATTAAGTGTACGGTTTTACCTGATTGCGGATAATTTTTCTTTAGCCTACCACTTGTTTTCCCCAATCAGGTTGTAATTTGTTCGTATCGAACTCAAATTGCTGCAGGGGAGGGTGGATGAATCGAAAAAAAAACAGGTGAGAAATAATGGTAGGTTTTCGCTAACTAGAAAACAATGCAGAACAGTTACTGTGTGAACTGCTTCTAATTGGGCTCAATTGGAGTTGAAAAAGTTGTTTACGGCGCACTGTAATCAGAAAACAAGCCATGTTGGGTGCCGTCTTTAAAAAGGCTGCTAAGAATCAGGCTTTGATCGTGAACTCGCCAAAAGTCCCAATAATTAAGTCATAAATCGAAGCAATCCTAGTAGCGGTGTTTGATCGGTATAAACAAATAAAAAGAGGAACCGACAGCGGTTGGATTGGATTTGACTGACCGCACGGCTAATAAGGCTCTAAATTGGAAATTGGAAGACGAGAGAGATAGAGGGAGAGAGCGCAGTAAAAATAGTTCAGCTCTTCCGGGCTCACCTTATTTCGGGTGCCATAATTGGGTCAGTAGCGTAACGATACCGGGAAAGCCTCCGTTTCTGTTTCCCAATCTAGAACGACTCGTCCACTGTGATGTGGACTGTGATTTCCCTCCCACGAGTGGTGCAACAGCCTACCTTGTTTGTTCCGTGGTACCGTCGATGATAATAGTTCTTAAACGGGTATTTATCACTATTCACTATCACAATACATGCGTGAGTCAATAATTGGTAAGGAGGTTTGAGGAGGTTATAATGAGATACAATTTTTGTAGCAAGAACCATAAACTACACACAAAATGTTCTCCATTCTGTAAGTCATCAGTCCACGATGCGTAAATACAAGGGAGTCCATGGAGAAATTGGCAACACAGCTTACTAATTTTACAAAAAATACATTTATGTCGGCTTAATAATCTGCACATTATATAAAAACAGTCAAATATATATTAATCGCGATCATTTCTATTTTAATCAGTTCCAATGAAATAACATTAGATATCAAAAATTCAAGACGGAAAACTGGAGATGAACTGGCGCAAAATCCCTCACCGTTGTCTTAGATCGACACGCCATAGAACATGATCAGTTCATTAACACCGTCTAGCAATCGATTCGCTTTTCTTTTCTCACACCTTTTCATGCTTGCTTTTCCGTTGTTTGGCATATTGTTCGACCTGCTCGCCATGGCAACTTAATCAACAACAACAAGATCATAATCATCGTCAGCACTGCCGTGGGCTGGCGTTTTGACGTAAGCGCCAGAAACACAAAATTGCTCCAGAAGCATCGCAGCACTCCTATCTCATCGTCATTTCTATATAAAATGGCGCTAACGTCACTTCTTGTATTTGATATTTCTCAGCTATTTTTCAATATTTTTGAAAACGGCAACAAGCATTTTGAAGTGGACTATTTATACTATAGTATTACGTAAAAAAAACGAAATTTGAAAATTTGAAAATTTGGCGTTTACATCAAAAACCCAGCCCACGGCAGAGCAGCAGCCTCGTGCCCGCACTCTACTGTATGGGCTTCCATCGAAGCATGCGGCGGACAGCAGGTCACTGAACAGGTGAGATTCAATTCTTGCTCACCATTTCGCGCTGAGGCTGCCGTTCTGCCACCCGTAAAACCCACCACGCTGTGGGTTGTGGTTAGTGAAGCTGAACGGTTGATTTTGCGGTTTTTGTCGATCGACTTTGTGTGCAGTCAATTCAGCGCGGGTGACTAATTGCATTTCCTCACGGTGACAGTCTAACATTGAAAGCGAAAGTCTTTGCGCCTTGCAGCGAGAAAAAGTACTGCTTTTAATGGACATTTTCACTCGCGATGCTTTCTTTCGCTGTTATTATTATCCATTTTCTTTGTTGCTATTTTCTAGCACCTATTCTATTATCCCATCTATTATTCCTATTCCCATATCAGCGAGAACTGATAACCGATTTTGCACAGCTACTCGAAGAACGACCTAATTCCCCGTAGCAATTCGTACCAATCTACCACGCTTCATTCATTATGCAAATCCTCCTGCTCTGGCGAAACTATGCCACACAACGTGTGTGGTTCACAATCACAATTCGGGTTTTCTCACGAAAAGCAGCAAACATTCCTAACGGTCCGTACTATGCGTCATAAAAAAGAAACAGGTCAGCGCGTTGTCCAGTTTTAGGATACCACCTGGAAAGGAACAAATATGCAAATTAGGCTTACAGTCTTTGAGAACGGCGATGATAAAAATGTGTCCCTTCGGAGTGTGTTGACCGCTCAAGAATAAAATATTATTGCGTGGATTTTCCCACGGAAGCACAACGGTCAAGGTTCTCTTCGACCGGTCAGCTGACCAGCGTGGTAGAGTCCGGAAGAAAGAAGGTTCAAATCATTAGGCGTTTGTTTGAATTATTGTTGTTTGTTTTTTTTTTATGGAAGGTCTCGCCAGGTATCACACGAATAATGAAACTACAATGCATTTTAGGCTAGAAGAACAAGAAAGGGGTTGACAATTGACAGAAGGGGTCACGTTTCTTCGCTTTCCCTGCACGAAGTCACACGCATAGTCAAACTTCCGGGAAGGGCGACATACGGTCAGCCGATGATGTTCTTACAATATGGTCAACTAGTTTGGTTTGCTAATGGAACAAATGTCTTCGATCGCCGATGATGTGTTTACAGTGGAATATCTCATTGCATAACTGCAGTAAAGTTTTCGAAGGGTCAACGAAACGGACATGAAACCAAGTAAAATACTCACTGAACAAGACTAATTGAATTAGCGATCCCAATATTGACTGTGAAGGATTTTTTTCAGATCCGGCAGCAGCCAAACATTCACCCCTTTTACTTAGCGGCGTGTCTGATTGCCTTTTCTCGTTCATTTGTGTGGAACTGTGGATTGTTTTTTTCTTTTGTTTCAACATCGGTTAGATGGGAGGAATGTTCAACGGAAATAAATAAATAAATAAATAAATAAATAAATAAATAACACGAAACAAGGAAAAAAAACTGGTCGTTGCTTCTATGTATAGATATCAAACAAATTCTAGTTTTAAATTAGTGACATTACATTTTGATTTGATTAAATTGATGAAATAATGTTATTGATAATTATGATGATCTATATGTTAAAAGCCCATTAAAAAAAAAAATCACAATTCAACCTTTTTTGAAATATACCCTAGATAGTAGAATACTTGTTTGAGAAAATAATGGATTCATTGTAAGTAGGCCCTGTTCAGTTCCGCAACTGCACTGAAGGTTTGTGAAAGTTTTGTTTAAAGTTTGTTAAAATTTACGCTAAATAAATATTATACATGTTGTGTGTTGCAAAGTGCGCAATTTACTGAATACACTCGATTCGGATTCTTAAATTTGATGGTCTGAAGCGGGAAATTCAGTAATAGTTCTCCTTCACTGTATTTTCGATGTTTTGTGCAACGTAAGAACTTATTGTTCTTATAACTTAAAAACGCATTAAACTTTTCGGTCGACCGGTTTCTGGCGCACTACCGCCCATCTTCTGGAATTTGTCATTTCTCTTTTTCAAATGATTGATAAAGTGTTGCTGGAACAGAGTTGAAGGAAGAGTACCTTTTTACCGTAAAACCAGCATGGGTGGAATTAAATCTCAATTAGAGGCAAAAAAATAATTTCCAAGTTTCAAGTTTCAAAGGCACATTTTTTTCAAAAAACTTCATAATAGTTTCGTTTTGAAACAATTGAACTGTTTTGATTTAATTTACTGCAATTTAGTTCCGAAAGTAAACTAAACGTCAATGTTTGCCTATATTGAAAAGAGGATAACCTGAATCAATGACAATCATGTGACAAATCATATCATGTAGTAGACATATGAGTGCGGGAGAATATTGATGACAGAGAAAACACAGTGCAACAATTTTTTGGCTTGGCTTCTCAGTACAATTTTTTCATGTATTTTGATACAAAAACACATTTCCCCGAGTTTGAACCCATTTCACCTTAAGGGGCAACAATGGCGCCATTTTGAGTTTTTGAGAAATAAAAAATTCTCGATTTTTTCGACGTCAATTTGTTCTAAGGTTAAATATCAAAATTCTAAGAGTTTGTTCACCCAATAGCATTTTCTTACCCACATTTCAAAAAAATACAGATCTCAAATCGTAGAAGGTGGAGGACCATGCGGAGACAAATCGTTATTGTATCTTTAAGTATCGCTTACACTATTGATATAGTACATTAAACAGATCTCAAATAGGTTAATCTTACGTCGAGATAAACCTATTTTAGTGTTGGGAGGAAATTTGAGCGAAATTGACATGTTGCTGACATTTCACGTGGATCACACACACCTACAAATCGATTTCCGAGACTTTTTTCCCCGATATAAGACGAAATTTGACTATCACACTTAAATATTAGCGGATCTATTAATGCTGTACAATAATGCTATATTAGGGAACATATTTTAAGCAGCTTAAGGAACCGCCTGTGTATTGAGACGAAAAACTCTCAATATGTTGGGTGAAATTCAGTCATAAGTATATCAATTTTTTTCTCTATCAGCACTTGTTTTCTGATTGTATGGCTAAGTTAGCAAACTTCAAAAATAATCAATTGAAGTTACCAATCGAGGGTCACAATTCCAATCACCCCGAACCTATTTTAAGTAGTTTGCATCTGTTTTAAAGGGAATTTTCTTCAGCGCTCGAATAGCGACTGAATGGCTGCAATTTTGATTGATTTTTTTTCGTTTCATGTTTTTCAGCTAGTTAATCAGACTTTTCGTTTTAGTCATCAAAATTGTCGATTTTGATCAAAATTCAGGAGTTTGAAGCTCGTTTTCTTCGACAGATTAAAATAGGTGCCACTGCTTAAGCCGTTTCTCACTCTATTTGATATTATTTTATTTTGTGAAGTATATTAAAACCATGCCAAAATTGTTTTCGAAAAATCTTCGTTTTGAGCTTAGTTTTTGTTCGATTTAAGATCTGTTTTTTTAAAGATGGGTAAGAAAATGCTATTATGTGCACAAGCTCTTGGATTCTTGAAATTTGGCCTTAGAACAAAACGGTGTCGAAAAAAAATCATACATAGGAGCCAAGGCAGAAGAAAAAGTGAGTATTTTATCGCACTGTGTAATAGAAAAGAACAACGTAAAACAAAAAGTATTTTCCTGCTATCATTAGCGGTAGCGCACATCGCGCAACGCATGTGTTGTTGAAGTTAACCGATGCGTAGTTTCGAGAACAACATTCTAATTGTTGTTTATGCCAATGGAACTCGATTTTCCGAATTTCGTTTAGCGGTAAGTCTCAAAAGTTTTTTTTTTCAAAATCAACTTAATCATGCATTCTGGAAATACTCATATAGGTGACATTTGGTCGTTTTCGGTAGTTGCAACCATAGATTTCAACAAGGCGATTTCGAAAGTGCTCATATTAGGTGATATTCGGCCATTTTTGGTTGTTTCCCGAAAACCGAAAGTTACCATCTTGTAACTTATTTCCGGTTCTAAACCGTTAAAGCAGAACTAGCGACTAAAATAGGAATACTGAGCAGAAAATATAACTCTTTCCCTTTTTTTTTTAAAAAAATTCTGGTTTTCAGAAAAAAGAAATCTCGCCAGACTTTCCGTGTGCATTGGAAAGTGCAATAAAAATTTCAAATCTTCGTAGTCTATTTAGGGTAGCGAACCTAACGGCTTCGGCAGTGCCTTCTTCGGCAGCTTTTTCCATAAGATTGCTGCAGAAAACCTGCCGAGAAGAAAACAACTGCCGAAGCCGTTCGCTACTCGACCAGACCGAACCAAGCGCCATTTTTTTAAAAATTGAGTTTTTAATGTTAAATTTGATAATCTATCTTTCATGATAAAACGAAATCATTTTAACAGTTTATAATGGTATTATAACAAAATTTCTTCGCAGCAGCTTGCCGGAAACATACGGGGTGGTTAAACTTTGATCGCCGATTACTCGAATTAAAATTTTTGGCGCTTGGTTCGGTCTAGTCGCACGCCGACCATATGGAAATTACCTCAGAAGGGCTCATCGCGGTGTACTTCTGTGTATTCTCACTAGAGTGGTCCACCACACTTGTTTCTATCATCTTTGGTGAAAGCTGCAACGAGGCAGGTCGTTAAGAGAATGAGGTAGTCACCGGAAAAAGCGGCCCCTGGGAACACAAAGGTTGATTGTAGGGAGTCTATACACCAGAGAGACGCCGAGACACTCACCGTTAAGGCAACTGTTAACATCGAAACGGGCGAGCTGTATAATTCGGCATTGCCGTTATCCGTTTGGTGTTGACAGTTGCCTTAAAGGCTGCGTCTCTCTGGTGTATAGGCTCCCTAGTTGATTGTGCTACTCCCGCGGGAAAGCAGACTGGTTCAAGATCCACCGAAAACCGGCCGAAGGGAACCCTTGCATGAAGAAACTGAGGGGGGAAGCTTAGCTCAAGGATCTAGGGACTGGTGAGATGATACTTGAGCTCCAAAAGGACGCCAAGAACAGAGGAGTTACCTACAAGACGGTGGTTGAGCAAGTTCTAGGATAATAGGTGCAAGCTCGGGCACTCACCTCCAGAGATCCGATATCTCACATTCAATGCTTGGAATACACCTGAGATGAAGCTAACTGTGCACTCACTCTCACCCTTTGCAGTGATACTGAATTGAATCTAGTTACCCTTATCCCAAATTTAACGTTTTACTGATTCGTTTGGTGTCCTAACTCTGGCTTACGCACTGAGAGTTCTGGATGGCGGTTTATGAATCCACAGTACCATTTATAATCTAATACAGACAATATTGCAAAAGCATTGAATAACATAAAAGTTTACTATTGTATCAACATACCGGCTTTCATCTTGCAGTCCGAATGACGAGGGTTTTCTGAAATGACTCTTGCAACTGTAGACTGCAGCCGGTCTTTCGTAATAGGGAATCCTTTACGTTATATCCGAGTTATCCAGCCAACAATTGAATCCTAATTCCGCGACAGTCAATGCAGTTGGTTTACCTCTTCGTGGTTTTCCTGACCAGTTGCTGCTTGCACGGAACATTACGGTGGATCGTGGAAAATTGTAGCGCCTGTAAGCTTCTTTAGTCGAAACACCACTTTTTATTGCTTGAAGACACTCAGTAACAGCTGCTTCAGTATATTTTTAACAATTTTTCGCCTTTTAGCAGCAATTTTGTAGAATAACACGATCATAACAAATTTATGGTTACTATGGTAACTTTGATTCGCGGCGTTATTTCGATAATAGGGTAGAAGCACTGGTTTTGGCCATAGCACCAGTTTTGGCCATGATAAAATAAAATTGATAATTGTGAGCAAGTTTCTTGAATTACTCCTATTTCGAAGTCTTCTATTGAAACTGATGTTGCTATTCGACAAATACATTACTAACGTTTAGGTAATTTGCAAGCTATTTTTGATAGAGCATAATCTTGTTTAAGTTTGTACATTTCTATAGCAAATTTTGTTACCAGCATCTGGAACAACTTATTACAGCACAAGGATGAAAAATAGGCATTATGATATGATTTTACTCTGCAATATCAAAAATAACAAAAGCTCCCAAAAACGATCGATGATCCATTCTTGGCCACATATCAAAGCAATTCCATAATTCATGATCCTGTTATTGGCCATATGTAAACAAATCCATGGTAACGTATAAACATTGATGCAAAACATGAGAATTACGAAGTTTTTCGGGCTGTCATAAGATATCGCATGAGATTCGTGAAAACACAAAACTGGTTTTGGATAAGAAAGATTGTATTACTACAGCACCGCTACTTGATATAATATATCCGTTCCGTATAATATATCTGTTCTCTGTTTGTTCAGATTATTTACAAAATTGTAACTTCGGTTGTATCTACCGAAACTAACGCTTCAGACTATTACCTATAGTTGGTGAATGATACGAACAAGTTTCTATGTGGAAAAAAGAAAAGGAGCGGAAGCTTGTTAATAACGATAAATGACAAAAGAAAAATTTACATAGATCAATGATGTGTTGTTAGTGTTATTAAATATCCTACTCAATTTAAATAAAATTCTAGCTCGAAGTACTTTGCACTGCTAGCTATGTGTGAATATAATATTATTATTTATTTTGATTAATAGATATACTGTCCTTTTAGTTAGGTAAATAACGAGGATTCTCTGCTGATAAAATATATCTACATGGTGAAGTCAAAATCTAAAATAAATCCGTGTGAATTAAACTTTTTCGCGAATGGCCAAAATAGGAGACGTGAGTGACCAATTAAGAAATGCTATGGCCAAAATAAGAGCCTAGAGAAGTTTTTTAGTTGGAGAATATATCAACAAAATAACTTAATTTTACTATTCTAACACAATGTTAGTGAAAAATGAAGACGGGTTTATCCGATTTCCACGTTGAACTGATTCAATAACATATTTTTCGAAGGAAACAGGCCAAATATCTCTCATCAATAACATACTATGGCCAAAACCGGTGCTTTTACCCTAGCTCTTGTTCGAAGTGAAGCATGTCGGAATAAGGAAAATAGTATTATTTCCACCCTTGTTTTAAAATAGTTTATTTGACACGGCACGATACAATTTATGTTTAACTGAGCCAAGTACATTTTTTTTTAATTCTTAATTAGCAGGGAAAAGAGGGAGGCACATTTTTTATATCTCGCTGCCGACTACGAGCTAGTGGGGATTTAAGGTGAGAGGAGGGGAGTTACAATTTTGATTTTAACTATATTGAGTCATACGATTTATTTATTTGTACATGGCTAAGCAGTGATGTTCTATTTGAGCAGTTTGGACTGAGGTGTCTGCGTGAACATAAAGATGCCCAGTCTTCGTTTGAATGTCTCCAGCTTAGTGTATCATCTTCTTTCAGCGTGTAGCGGGAATGGTAATCTAACAAAAAGATAGAAGAGTTTCATATTTTAATACCAGCGTGTTTTATGAACACGTACAGCTGTGTCATGTACTGGAGATCACCGCTTCCCAGAATGTCTCTAACGGGTACGTTCGGTTGTTTTCCTCGGGCCCGAAGGGAATCTATAAGCTCGGACCTAACACCACAGTATTCGGTACACGACCAAACAACATGCTCGATGTCATGGTAGCCATCGCCACAAACGCAGTGATTACTGTCTACAAGCCCTATACGAAAGAGATGCGTGTTCAATGTGTAGTGATTGGACATAAGTCTGGACATCACGCGAATGAAGTCCCGACCTACATCCAACCCCTTGAACCATGCTTTCGTCGATACCTTAGGAAAAATGGTATGTAGCCACCGTCCCAGTTCATCTGAGTTCCATGATAATTGCCAACTGTTGAGTGTTCTCTGACGCAAAATGCTATAAAATTCATCATAAGCAATTGGTCTTACATAAATATCGCCATCAATAGCACCCACCTTAGCTAAAGCGTCAGACTTTTCATTACCCGGAATCGAGCAATGAGAAGGGACCCACGCTAAGGTAACTCGGTAATTTTTATCTGTTAAAGCACTTAAAAACCGCCGTATTTTCCCCAGGAAATACGGGGTGTGCTTCACAGGCTTCATCGATCGCAGAGCCTCAATGGCACTGAGACTGTCTGTGAAGATGAAGTAGTGGTCTATGGGTAGGGTTTCGATGATTCCAAGAGAGTACTGAATAGCAGCAAGTTCTGCGACGTACACGGAAGCAGGAGCATCGAGTTTGTAGGAGGCGGTAAAATTTTCGTGGAAAACACCGAAGCCAGTGGACTCACTCTAGATTAGATCCGTCAGTGTAAAACCTTTTATCATAACTAACATGTTCAAACTTATTGGAAAAAATCTTAGGGATCTCTTGGGGTCGCAATTGATCCGGGATACCAGAAATGTCTTGTTTCATGGTGGTGTCGAAGAATATAGCATTATTAGAAGTATCTAAAAGTGCGACATTGGAGGAATCGTATGAAGAAGGATTAATATCTTGAGCCATATAGTCAAAATATAAAGTCATAAATCTGGACTGAGATTGAAGGTCGACCAACCTCTCGAAATTTACAATTACTAATGGGTTCATAACTGTGCATCGAATTAGCAACCGGTAAGAGAGATTCCAAAAACGATGTTTCAACGGAAGAATACCCGCTAGCACTTCAAGACTCATCGTATGGGTCGACTGCATGCAACCCAAGGTAATACGCAAACAACGATATTGTATTCTCTCTAATTTTATAATGTGTGTGTTCGCGGCGGAGCGAAAGCAGAAACAGCCGTACTCAAGAACTGACAATATCGTTGTTTGGTATAACCTTAGAAGGCCTCCTGGGTGAGCACCTCACCAAGTTCCGGTAATCGTACGAAGAAATTTAATCCTCTGTTGACATTTTTGTGTCAGATACCCAATATGACAAGCCCAGGTGCATTTAGAGTCGAACCAGACCCCGAGATATTTAGCGACTAAAACCTGAGAGATCGTTTTACCCGTTAGTAGGAGCTGCAGCTGAGCTGGGTTATGCTTCCTAGAAAAAACGACCAACTCAGTTTTCTCCGGAGAGAATTCGATATCCAGCTTAAGAGCCCATTCAGACAAATTGTCTAAGGTATCTTGCAATGGTCCTTGCAGATCGTTAGTTTCGCTTCCAGTAATGGATACAACGCTATCGTCTGCAAGTTGCCATAGCGTGCATGAATTTGCAAGACATTCATCGATGTCATTGACGTAAAAATTATATAAGAGAGGGCTTAAACATGAGCCCTGGGGAAGACCCATGTAACTAATTCGGGAAGTTGTCGAATCACCATGTGAGAAATACATATGCTTTTCTGACAACAAATTGAGCAAAAAATTATTCAAATTTGGTGAAAGTCCCTGTAAATGAAGTTTCTCGGTTAAAACTTCTACAGAGACAGAGTCAAATGCCCCCTTAATGTCTAAGAATGCAGAGGCCATTTGCTCTTTTCGAGCAATGGCGAGTTGAATTTCGGTAGAAAGCAACGCTAGGCAATCGTTCGTTCCTTTGCCCCGGTGAAAGCCAAATTGAGTATCTGAAGGTAATCCATTTGTTTCGACCCATCTGTCTCACCGTAAGAGGATCATTTTCTCCATTAATTTCCGGAGGCAAGAGAGCATAGCAATCGGCCTATAATAATTGTGATCAGAGGCGAGTTTTCCGGGTTTTTGAATAGCAATGACTTTTACCTCCCTCCAGTCGTGCGGAACAATGTTTAGCTCAAGGAACTTGTTGAACAAGTTCAACAAGCGTCTTTTTGCAGAGTCGGGTAGATTCTTCAACAGGTTGAATTTTATTCTATCTAACCCTGGAGCCTTATTGTTGCACGACAGGAGAGCCATTGAAAATTCCAACATCGAAAATGGAGGCTCTTCCGTAGCTACTAAAAACGCGTCGCGAAAGGTCTTCTGTTCGGGGACAAAGTCCGGACAGACCTTTTTGGCGAAATCGAGTATCCAGCGATCTGAATACTCCTCGGACTCACTCGAAACGTTACGATTCCGCATGCGTCTGGCGGTATCCCAAAGAGTGCTCATCGCTGTTTCCCTCGACAACGCGTTTACGAACCGCCGCCAGTACCCGCGTTTTTTCGCCTTTACTAAGCTCTTCATCTGCCTGCCCAGTGCCTCGTACTTTCGAAGTAGGTTGACAGTGCCGTACTCCCGGTAGTCCTTATACGCCGCGGACCTTCGCGCGTACAGCTCAGAGCACTCTTTGTCCCACCATTTGTTGGGAGGTCGCTGTCTAATCGTTACCCCAGGTATCGGTTTCGTCTGAGCTTGAGTCGCGGCGTCGATGATCAAGCCAGAAAGGAACGCGTATTCTTCCTCCGGAGGAAGTTCCACGTGGGACTCGATTCTTTGCGATATTATGGTCTCATAAGACTTCCAATCAATGTTACGTGTGAGGTCATACGCAATATTGATTGGATCCGTTGGAGTTGACCCATTAGCAATTGAGATAACGATTGGTAGGTGATCACTACCGTGGGGATCGTTGATTACTTTCCACCGGCAATCTAACGCTAGTGATGTCGAGCAAAGGGATAGGTCAAGCACGCTTTCACGTGCTGGAGGATTAGGTACACGTGTCGCTTCCCCAGTATTCAAAAGTGTCATATTGAAGTCGTCGATTAAGTTACAGATTAGACTTCTGTCGCCTACTGTCTGCTGCAACGGGAGCCTGTTGCTGAGGGTATGCAGACTACCCATCCCAGCGTCACCGCTGATGGCAACCGTCCGCCAATCGGATCTCAACCAGATCCGACGAAGGACGCGCTGCCAACAAAATGAGCAGCATACGCTGCGTTCAGGTGAACCTCCATCACGCAAAGGGCGCCTCTGGTGTTCTTTGCCGGAGGTTCACCAAGGATCAGCTATCTGTGGCGCTGATCCAGGAACCATGGGTCCACGACACCAGGATCCTTGGCTTAGCCAACACAAACAGTAAGTTGGTCTATTGTAATCAACAGTCAAATCCCAGGACTGCAATTCTGCTGAACAGAAACATTAAATTTGTTCCCATTACAGAGTTCATCCAACGTTATTTGGTTGCCATTGCGGTGGAAGTCCCGACAACCAACGTCACTCAAGAAGTGGTTGTTGCCTCCGCTTACTTCCCGGGGGACGAGGACGATATACCGCCATCCGAAGTCGCAGTACTTGTGCGATACTGCCGAAGCATCAACAAGCCACTCATCGTCGGCTGCGATGCCAACGCGCATCACACAGTCTGGGGCAGCTCGGATGTCAACACTCGAGGTGAGTACCTACTTGAATACCTTACTTCTAACAATGTTAATGTATGCAATGTGGGAAACGAGCCAACTTTCAGTAATGCTATTAGACAAGAGGTCCTAGATCTCACTCTATGTAGCGCCTCGATAACGGAGAAAGTCAAGAACTGGCATGTCTCTGATGAACCCAGTTTATCAGACCATAGACACATCAGATTTGACGTCGAGGCTACTCCTCTGAGAAGAGAACATTTCAGGAATCCTAAGAAAACCAACTGGAACTCTTTTAAGGAACATTTGGTCAATTCGAGAACATCCTGCCACCAAAATATTCGAACTCCAGGTGAACTGGACATCGCAGCAAGTGACCTACAGCACAGGATCACGGAAGCTTTTATGTCAAACTGTCCGTTAACAAATCGAACAGTCTGCCGTGATGTGCCCTGGTGGAATGAAACTCTCAGCAACCTTCGTCGGGAAGCTAGACGCTTGTTCAACAGGGCTAAAATCACGTCCAACTGGGAAGCCTATAGAGCATCCCTTACAAAATACAACGCTGAGCTACGCAAAGCCAAAAGGAGGTCTAGAATTCGATTCTGTGAAGACATTCAGACTCTACCTGAGGCAACGCGACTGCAAAAAGCGATGTTCAAAGATCACACGAATGGTCTTGGGCAGTTGAAAAAGGAAGATGGTAGTCTGACTGTCACCACCAAGGAAACGCTGGATGTTCTTATGAACATTCACTTTCCTGGATCGACAGCAATCTCCGGTTCGAACGTCGAAGAGTTACAGAGCCTCGAATCCAGACGCATAACGTCACGTGACTCCGCAGCGCTCGCTCGTAGAATTTTCACGGAGACTTCTATCAACTGGGCACTAAGCTCTTTTGAGCCTATGAAGTCACCAGGACCGGATGGCATTCTACCAATCTTTCTACAAAAATCGGACGGAGTCGTTATGTCCGAACTCATCAGCCTCTTACGAGCCAGCTTTACTATGGGACATATCCCGGTCAACTGGCGGAACGTTAGATGGTGTTCATACCAAAGCCGGGCAAAAAAGACAAAACATTGCCCAAAGCTTTCAGACCTATAAGTCTGACGTCAACTCTTCTCAAGTTGATGGAGAAAATTACGGACAACTACATCCGCAGTGAGTTTCTGAAGGAGTTACCCTTACACAAGCATCAATATGCTTATGAACAGGGTAAATCTACTGAAACTGCTTTGCATTGCCTAGTGACGAAGATCGAGAAGTCCTTGAAATATAAAGAGACAGCGGTCTGCGCTTTTCTTGATATTGAGGGAGCTTTCGATAACACGTCCTTTGCATCAATTTACACGGCTCTACAAAATAAAAGAGTCGACGATACTACAATGAGCTGGATCCAAGCAATGCTTTCGAGCAGGAAGATCACAGCTGCATTGGGGGATACGTCTGTCACAGTAGGGGCAGTGAAAGGGTGTCCTCAAGGAGGAGTTCTCTCTCCACTGCTATGGTCACTGGTGGTAGACGTTCTCCTAACCAAGCTATCACAGCTGGGCTTCGAAGTCATTGGATATGCTGATGATATAGTCCTTATTGTTCGGGGAAAATGTGATGCAACTCTATCTAGTCGTATGCAAACGGCACTTAACACCACCTCTCAGTGGTGCTCAGAAGAAGGGCTGAACATTAACCCCGCTAAAACGGTCATTATACCATTTACCAAGCGAAGAATGCACACAATCATTCCTCCGCTACTGAATGGGGTAAGACTATGTTTCAGCAATGAGACCAAATATCTTGGAATCATTCTGGATAAGAAGCTGAACTGGACTGCTCACCTAGACTAAGCTATCAAGAAGGCAACTTCAGCTATCTGGGCTTGCAGTACACTGTTCGGCAAGACCTGGGGACTAAAACCACAATTAGCGCTCTGGTCTTACATCACCATTGCTCGGCCACGTATAACCTACGCAGCCCTCGCATGGTGGCCTAAAGTAAATGAAAAGACAGCTCAGGCGAAACTTACCAAAGTCCAACGATTGGCCTGTCTCTCAGTTACCAGTGCCCTGCGCACAACACCGACAGCAGCCTTGGAGGCCTTGCTTTGCTTACTTCCTCTACATCTCCATGTGAAGAAGGAAGCAGAGCTTGGCGCCCTAAGGCTGCAAAGAAATACAACGATGCTCGAAGGTGACCTAACGGGTCACCTAAGCATCCTAAAGGAGTTTAAGCTGACACCTTTAGTAACAACAGTCTCGGACTGGATGGAAGCGAAGCCAAACATGGACGTTCCATATATAGTGATCGACACAGATCGCTCCATGTGGAACAATGGAGGGCCGAGTCTTCCAGCGGGCACAATCCGCTTCTACACGGATGGCTCAAAAATCGGACCCCAGACCCCTTGAGGAAACGCTTGATTTTTTCCTCGCGCTGTTTGTACGCGGGACACGCCGAAAGATCATGCCGAGTTCCCTCGCAGTAAAGACACTTTTCAGTATCCTCACAGCAAGCGGTCTCAGCATGATTGCCTCCGCACTTGCTGCAGCGTGCCTTGTTGCAGCAGTAGGTGGCTGTATGACCTAACTGCTTGCAGTTTTGGCAATGCATGACCCGCGGTACGAACAGGCGTACAGGCAGACGAACCCTGTCCAAAGAGATGTAGTTCGGCAGTGCGGATCCGGCGAATGTTACACGGAAGGAATCCGAAGGGAAGAATTTCTTCTTCCCTTCTTCGATGGATACTGAATGCAATTGCTTGACATCCAGTATCTTTACATCTTGAATCAGGGGGTTCTTGAAGCAGCCAACCCCGTGACGCAAAATGTCATCGACCGTGAGGCTTCCTTCGGTAACCACACCGTCGATCTCCACGTCCTTGGCAGGGATGTATACGCGGTACTCCCTAGTAAAGAGCTCGTAGCTAGCAATTTCGTTTGCTTGCTTCAAGCTACTCACGACAACTCGCAGTTTGTTCGGCCTCACCTTCGTAATCTCGGTTACGGCCGAAAACTGTTTTGCCAGGTCTTTGCCTATTTGAATTATATTCAAAGGTTTTTTTATGGGCCGGAAGTAAACAACGTAGGGACCGCTAGCGGCATCTGGGTAAGCTTTTACCCGTATTTCCGGTACCCTTGGTACGGGGCTAGGTAGCGGTGGTGGTACAGGGGAAGGTAAGGGAGAACTGCTGGGGGAAATTTCAATTTCTTCCCCATTTGTTTCCACATCCAGGAAAAGTTGCACCTGCATGTCGTCCATTTTGCGGGAGCGTTACGCTCTACCGCACACAAACGATAAATATTCGAATGTGTGGGGGGATCAAATAGTTGATATTAAATTTTAAAAACAATTTTTCAAACTACAATGGATCAAAATAAAAAAAAGACAGTAATACTAATACTAATAACAATAGTAATAATAGTTATAATAATAATAATAATAATTATAATAATAACAACAATAATAATAATAATAATAATAATAATAATATTAATAATAATAATATTGATAGTAATAATATTAATAATAATGATAAAAAATCTAAAGTGAATACTTCACCGAACGTCTAAGTCACGACCTCACGGCTGATAGTAGGATCAATCGAGTGTCTCCGCAGAACAAACAATGACGATCCAGCTTCGTGTTGTGAAACAGTGGCCGTATCCTACACGCGACCTTGTAGATGCCACTTGTAGTTGACTTCCACTCGCTCGATCGTATGGTGGTACGTGTTGCTAGCGGGGTAACAGCGGTTTTCCACCGTTATTTGGGCCACTATTTTTATCAATATTTTAAGTGTTTTACCTTTGTTCTACTAAACAAAGGTTATAAAATCGGTCGAAAAACGCAAAATAGATTTAAGACTCGGAGGGCCGAACCGTATATACCATTCGACTCAGCGCGACGAACTGTGTATGTGTGTGTGTATGTATGTTGTCTGTATGTATGTGCCGCAAAATACTAACGCACCTTTCTTATAGAACGCAATATCTGATTTTGATGATCTTATACGCAAACGGAAGCTACTGTGGTCCCCCAGAATGCTACCGAGTGGATTTTTGATTAGTGGCTTAGATTTTAAAATATTGATCAAAGAGTATTTTTTATATGAGACATTTAACTTTTAAGGTAAAATTAATGGCACGGAGAGCCATGTGTTGTATACCAATTTACTCAGATCGACGAATTGAACAATTTATATATGTTTGTGTATGCGCGCCTGTACGTATGTATGTGTAAATATGTTATTTACATGTGTAGTATTCCGAATCGACCCAAAAAAGAAAAATAACGAAAAAAAAACACTCTTTTTTACAGAACGCTTATTCCGATTTTGATGTTCGCATGCTCAAATGAAAGCCCCAGAGCTCTTTGAACATCATACTGAGTGCGATCTTTTATTGGTTGCTTGAACTGTAGAGTTTTGACCAAAGTATATTTTAGACATGAGATAGTTTACATTCTGGATAATTTTTCTTTCTCACTCCTCTTTTTTCTTCTCTATCCCGCTTTTTTTCGTATTGTATTTATTTCTCAAAGGAAATCAACAATCATCGACAACTTTTCATAATCTTTACACTCTTCGTAGTGCGTTTTAACTTGTGTAAATAAATTACCCTTTAGCTTTTTCTTGAAAATTTGAACCAGATTTTAGGAGAAACTGCAATGCTTACTTAGCTCCTTTTCTCGCTTCCAAAGCTTCCGTCCTCACTTCTTATAAAATATATACTAAATTGTACGTTGAACCTAGATTTGCGTAGAGTAAGAAACATTTTCAGCATTCGGGAGCCAAGCATTGTAGTAAAATCTGATCCCACAGTGTGCAAATGTAAAACAATTAGCGATGCAGATATTTTTAAAAACTTCACCAAAGATGTATAGACCTATTTACGTACGTATGTGTTAGTGCCACCCGTTGAGAAAAAAACTAGTAAATCGCTGGTTTGTTTGCAAAGCTACGTTTTAACAGCTGGAAAATTATCAGTGGAACACTTATTTTGTTTTAAATTTGTGACCCGGAATCTAAAGTAGCTGGTGAACGTAATTGGCAAAATAAGAAAAAAGTGTTGAAGCAACTCACATGGCTATATACGTTTACTAGTGTGCGCAGGTGAAAGGTCACTTATCTCTATGAATGATACAATATGCTCATGTAAGATATAAATATTGCTTTCTAATTTAACACTAAGTGCAAACGGAGTATCCATGTTATTCCACTTCTCGTTATCGCAGCAAGATTTAAAAAGTCTTTATTTCGGATTTATTTCGGATTTTTTCATACAGCCTAGGCCTTCGAGAAGAATAATGTTCTCGCCTGAACTCTGAAAATCCAAAATTCTCAAAGATCGTGGAGAACCTTCATTTTCAGATAAAGCATTTGGGATAGAATTAAATTGACAACTTTCATCAATAGCTAAATTTTTTCCTGTATAATTCTGAACTATATTTCGAGAGCAGGTTTGTAGAAGTTTGCTTCAATTCGTAAGAAAAACTTGATGCAGATTCAT
This sequence comes from Wyeomyia smithii, assembly GCF_029784165.1. Lineage (NCBI taxonomy): Eukaryota > Metazoa > Arthropoda > Insecta > Diptera > Culicidae > Wyeomyia > Wyeomyia smithii. The sequence goes on along the minus strand of NC_073696.1, from coordinate 26,378,049 downwards.
AAATCTAGGTCTTGCGATTTCTGAAAATAAAGCGAATAAGTAGAACCGCATTGAACTAACATACATATTTGCTGTTCTAGTGTGAAATCAGATGTTTTCTATTACTGTTTCCCCACGTTCGATTATTTAAAAAAAAAAAAAAATTATTGCTTCTAGCCAGCATTTAAAAATTGGTTTGTGATCGAAAAAATAAGACTCATGTACTCCAGTTGTAACATTCATATTTTTTGCGAAAACCACGTTAAGCTTTAATTCAGTGATCGTCTTTGGTTAACTCTCTGAAAACTATCTTTTAAATTCATTTCATTCATTATTGAAATTGGACTTACGTTGCTTTCGATTTGTAATTGACTGGCCAAATATGTATAAAGTAATAGTTAGTATAACAAGGGTTTCTGCACCACGAGGTGGATTAATTCAGGTTTTCTAGTAAAATTTATTGCTTATCTTTTCAAGACACTATTATCCTACCCATTCATCGAAAATCTGATTAGTTTCGCTCGGAAAGTGTGATGCCAGTACAGTTTCTGGTAAAGCCCGTTCCTATGAAAACGTTAGCAAACCATGGCAAATCAGGTAGCTGTTATTAAAAGACATTTTTTGCAGCTTTAATGAAGAATATTACAGTAAACGTCCGTTGCAACATTTCTAATGAAGAACATTATTAAAGTTGTCAAAGCACAAATCAAAATAAGTATATTTATAAAGTGTCATTTAGTGTAAGAAGTTTAGGTGGTCCAATGAAGGAAGTGGTCTATATTAAGCAGATCTAGCCTACCTTTTGTCATGCTTTGCCATTCATTCGTTCAAGAAAGTAATGAATGATATCAAACATTTAGCGCCTTCTTAGTTTCGTCAGGCTACAGCAAGCATTGGGAGCTGTACAGGATGAAGCATGATTCTTTAAATTAGTGTTACTTTAGAACCATTTTACAAGAAAACAAGGGCTAGTTATTTACCTATATCAGCACCAGGAATTAAAAAATTACTATCAATCTAGAGAATTGATAGAATTTTGAACAGAGACTTCATTCAAGCAAGCGCAAAGTAGTTCAAAAGATCAAAATAATGGTCGCAGTGGTCCAAATCTTACAAAAAAAAAAAAAAAGTAGTTCATATTTGAACGAACGAGAGATTCACACCGCTATCGGCACGGTAAAAAGTTTTTGTCAGAGCATGCTGTATGAGGGATAGAATAGAATGGAAAAGGTGGAAATATTGTACTCTGAATGCTCTTATTATTCGCCTTCACACAGTTCTGTCACTTTTTCCGAACTCTGCTCTCCTCAGAGGTGAATCTTCAGCTTAAAAACCTGGACAAAATCACCGAAAGGTGCGACTTTGCACAAGCCCTCACAGAAATGCGGAGTGGAAGTGGCCATTGAGTCAATTCGCTCCTGAAGGGTCCAGCAGGAACACAGGTGGCGACTTTGCAACTAGCATTGGAAGATGCGAACCTGACCCTGAAGACAGCTAAACTTAAGGTCAGTATGTCCCTTGAGCACACTTCAACAACCGGACGTTTGCTTCAGGTGCCTTGCGGGAGCGCTTAAGTCCTGGGCTTGTAAGGGTCCCGACAGGGCTCAACCTCAAACGAAGGAGGGCAACAGCCTGCCAAGGCTACGCTCCGCCACGTTGGGTCTATCGAAAGGCTCGCTCAGATGGTCGACCTCGTAATCATGGAGCTGACGGGCTTAACGCTTGGACTGTTGAGTTGGAAAGTCGCTGTACGAACCAGAGGAGTCAGATATTGTTGGAAGTACATTCAGCAAAAATGGTGCGGAGTCGATCATAGACGTGACGTTCTCCAGCCAAGGACTGATCACGAAATGGCAAGTAGACGACGGCTACACCAATAGCAATCAGGCTGACGATAAAAACGATGTTCCGGGCACTAATGCAGAGGTGCCTGGATGAAAGGATTATCCTCAGTATACTGGTGTTGTACACGGAGGGTGTAAACGATCTGGCAAGTAATCAGTTCGGTTTCCGGAAAGGTAGGTCTACGCTGGACATACGCTATTACGCAATAGTCACGCTTGACGTGAGGAATGGGTTCGATAGCGCCAGTTGGGACTCTATAGCGCTTGCGCTCAGGAGCATCCATGTATCCTTGTCGCTGTACAAGATTCTGCAAAATTACTTCCAGAATCGAGTACTTGTTTACAACACGGAGGAGGGTCAGAAGTGCGTTCACCGCAGGAGTTTCGCAAGGTTCTATCCTGGGCCCGATGTTGTGGAATGTCATGTATGACGGTGTGTTGAAACTCAAGTTCCTGTAGGAGCTGTGATCGTAAACTTTGCAGACGACATAACGCCAAAGGTCTATGACGAGTCGATCAAGTTGACGGTCGCGAACAGTATACGCAAGGTCGAAGACTGGATGCGTTCCTGGAATAAAGATCTAGCGCATCATAAGGATGTCACGGTTGTGAACAATTGTAAATCGGTGCAACGGGCGGTGATCAGAATCGGAGTCTGCACCCTTACCTCAAAGCGGTCTCTGAAGCTCTTGGGGTTATAGTTGACGACAAGCTCAGGTTTGGGAGCCACGTCGACTATGCCTGCAGGAAGGCCTCATCGGCTATTACAGCACTATCTCGTATGACGTCCAACAAAGCGCCTCCTACCTACACTGAAGTCCTTAGCCAGTTCAAGGTTGGACTGATGCCTAAGGACTATCCGATGTCTCGGCGCTCGACTACCATGGTGGAACTAGTAGAAAAGTCCATCCTGGCTATAGTCGTTGATAAAAGAAAGGAACAATTCAAGCCCAAATTCACCAACTGCAGGTTTAGTTCCGGGTTTATGGTAATATAGTGCCAGAACCAGGAAACTGCAGACTGGCTGAAAGGAATTGTTCCGAGTATCAAGCCATGGGAAACAGCTGATCTGATGGTTAGTGAATCTATCCCGAGACCAGAAATTTAAGCTGTCTTCTTTCCCAAAAGTGAGAAAAACGACAATGAAACCATATTGGCTCTGGTTGAAGGCCATAACGACATTGCCACTGATTCTTGGAGGGTGTTAAAGCGCAAGCCCATCAAGAATCATGTGCAGCTTATCCTGTCAGTAGACGAAGCGTCAGCGAAAAAAATCGCTGATTGGAACTACAAACTGAATTATAAATTCGGAATTATATACCCGCGGAAAATCAGGGCCGGTCGAAATTTCAAAAGCGCCAGGCCTGAATCCACAAATAATGCTGTAATCGCCGAAAAAGTTCTGCCTTCACTACCGAGTGATAGCAAAAACCGGTGTAAACAGCCTGTTCAAGGGAGCACACCTGAGGGAGAGCAAAACAAGCACTCAATGGTACCCTTGAATAATCACCGTACGCAGGGGGAGCGAAAGAAGCCCCCGGGAGCAAAGCTGTACCGAGATGGACGACAAGAACATTAAGTTCATCCAGGTGAACCTGCATCATGCAAAAGGGGCAAGCGGAATCCTTTGTCGCAGGTTCACCAAAGAGAACATCAACGTGGCTATTGTCCAAGAGCCATGGGTGAACAAAAATAAAGTCTTAGGACTTTCAACAAATAAGGGTAAGCTCCTTTATGATGATTCTGCGCATGCACCAAGAGCAGCGCTTTTGGTAAGTAGTAATACCAACTATACGCCAATTACAGAGTTCATCGGACGGGATATAGTTGCTGTGCAAGTGGAACTGCCAACGACACGGGGAAAAGCAGAAATAATGGTGGCCTCCGCCTACTTCCCAGGGGAACTAGAAGAAGCACCTCCCAGTAAGGCTGTGCGAGATTTCGAATGATTTCGTATAATTTCGCAAAACTCGAAATTTCCCGAAATTTCGCGAAATTTCGGTTTCGCGAAATTGCCGAAAAATTTCGTTGAATTTCGCTAAATTCCACCTAAAATTTCGCGAAATTAATCTTCCAATTTCGACGATTACGAAATTTCGCGAAGTTTCGGACCAAATTTCCGATGTAGATTATTACATTATTTTGGTTTGTGCTCATTGCGACTATAAATTAAATTGAATATATCTCAACAGATATCTGGTATACTAAGTCAGACATAGATGAATAAACTCTCAGCCGGTAATTTTTGTTTCTAAAGACAAAACCGTAACATCATGCGGGAGGTATTTTTTATTCACGCAGAGCATAAAATTCATGTCATCACTGAAGTCATATTCGAGGAATATGAAGCCGTTCAAATGCGCTACAAGGTATCTAGTAATTTGTTTGTAGGAATAAATTTTACGCATCTTTTACGTACATCAAAATGTGGTTATATTTGCAGCGCACAAGATTAAAGAGGTCACTTTTTGTCTTTCGTTTAGGAGGGCATAGCAATTTCTGTCAAAACTAAAACTCTGAAACTCTATCTCACAGGCCAAATGTTCTATGCTACTCGACTTGTAAAAATTTTTAAGCGCTTTTTCGGATTTCTCTGTGTTAGAGGACTCCTCTTCGCACACCGTAGTGTATTTAAATGTGTTTTTTCAAATAGTTCATTGCTATCACTAGGCTGACCAGATATCATGCCTTATAGTGTGCAGACAGAGTGATCGATGTGTCAAGCAGAAAAAGTTGTAATTGCCTGAGTTTTTAGTATTGTTTCAAAACACTCTGACTTCAAAGTCAGCATAGGTTTCAAAATTGCCAGGTACCTTATCAAAAATGGTTTAAACGTGTAACCAAAAAAGTATACTTTATTAATGAATGAATGGTTTGTTTCAAAGGGGCCGTTCCCAAACGACGTAGCCATATATAGGGAGACGGGGGGAAGGGGGGGGGGGTTATCAAAAGACCACGAAATATCACGCGGGGGGTGTGGGGGTTAACGAATAGACCACGTAGTCTTTTTTCTGACATATAATCTATTATTGCCACTCAGTCAAGACGAACAACAATAAACAATATCGCACGCTAGCCTGGGGGCTAATGCGGTCTCGATCAACTAGATTAGTTGAGAGAATTCGTTATCGATATTGTTTTCGGCACATTTTGCATGTTGTAGGATAAGTACAACGATACACCGTGCCCCAGTGCTGAGTCGAATATATTTCTAGCTCGAAAAGTTCCTCGACCTGATCGGGAATCGAACCCGATATCACAACCGTGTGGGAGAGCTAGCCGACCGACATCGCTAACCACAGAACCACGGGGACCACATAAGACGAAGCTTTCGCAATTTTTTAATTAATAAATTTATTTGACACGACTTAATAATTGATAAGTGTCACGGAAAGTTTGAGAGTTGTCAGCAATTAACTGTAATCAAATTTTTGAAACATATTTCAAATTTATCCGAACGAAGAATTTTTTTTTTTATTTAAACAGGCTTTGTCTTATATGGCATTTGCTTCTTCAGAATAATAGTTCTATTTTGCAATGCGTCGGGATTTATGACATTTTTCCTGGAACTCAACGACCGGTAAAAAAAAATCAAAACGTTGGTCCTCAAAAAAATATATAAGACCTGGATGTTCGTGTACTGAAGGAAGAAAGAAAGATGTTTATATATTGTTCGACATTCCAAAACTTTGTAATTTATTTAAAAAAAACTAAGTTAAGATCAAACTGCTTAGACAAATAACAACGCATATTGCATTTTGTGAATAGGTGATTCTTATGTAAAATTTTCCGCTGAACACATTGGTGACATCAGATTTATAAGAAAATAGGAGGTGTTTTGAGATAAACGAAGTTTTAGTTTTTAAACGTAAAAATATCAATATTGGCAACACTGTTTGCAAAATCTGATGATGCCATTCGATTGTAAATTTAATAACCTTTAAAAAGAGTATCTAATATTGTCTGTAGCTCTTACGGCCTCTGAGATATGATGTTTTTCAAAACATGGAAAATGACTTTTTATCAAAAAATACAAAATTGGAGGGCCCCGCAATTGGTGGGGGGGTGTCCGATTAACCCAATACTCTGGATTTTTCAGTTTCGACCTAGAACAAGTCATTTTAGTCATTTTGAAGCGAATCGGAGAGGGTCGTTGCATTTGCCTGATCACTTGACATGGAATGACCCACATATATTTGCAGAATAAGTGCACAAAACAAAAGACCACGAAAGAACACGGGAGAGTAGGAGGGTATAAAAGGGATCAAAATATGACCACGTAGTTTAGGAATGGTCCCAAATGAATTTTTTTTTGGTGTCGCCGAAACTCACAGGGCATATTTTTTTAGGACAAAATTATTTTCTACAACCTTACCAGAGACACTAGTTACGCCAGTCAAACAAACCGATTTAGCTGAAAAAATAATTTAATCTCCAATTGGGCACTCTGTGGGTAATTAAAATATTTTTATAATCGAAACAGTTGGTTTGATTGGCATAGTGCCTTTGGCAAAGTTGTAGATAAAAATATTGTCCCTCCAAAAATAAACATGTTGTAAAATTTTTTTTTTTGAAAAAATTTAACTTTTTTTCATTGAAGACATCGCTTCGGTATTTTTTTTGTAATTTTTATACAAAAAACATAAGATTTTTGAATAATAAGCTTTTTTATATTTATTTTAATGTTTCTTTTACATTAAAAAAATGAAATTTTTGATTTTTTTTTTTATCGGAAAGATAAAATTACTATCTAAAACTTTTCTAGAGACGTCACACTGATCAAAAAATTTTTGGCTCTGAAAATATTTATAATCACAATAATCCTCCCAAAATAGCATTTTAAATAGCTTCTCAGCCTACAGAAACGTTTATGCAAAGTTTAAGCCAAATCTAAAATGACAAAAAATATTGTAACTTGGACATTTTTTGTGGAACTGCTCAGTTAAAAAGTAATTTTGAGTTATATTAAAAAATGTGCAAACATATTGAAAACTTCAAAGTTTACAGAATAGTTAACTTAAATTTTGTTTTCCTCAAATTGATAAAGATGTCACTTAGTCTAGTCTGACTAAACGGTGTTAAAAAAATTCAATAACACTGGTCGACAAAAGCGAAAAAAAAGTTGCCCTAAAGCTAAAAATGGTTGCCCCCCAAAGGTTTTACAGCTTTATAACCATTCCTGTGAATTTTACAGCTTTTAGAGAATGCAAAAATGCATCAGAAGGCCACCGAGGAATTGCTTATCGGATTCGTCGCTTTTACGTTTGCATAGGGAAAAACTCTTTGGAAAAGTTATCTTTGCTAGGAACACCAAAACTCACAGGAATGGTTGAAATCCTACCTACCATCTTTCATGTTTTCCAGTGCGAGCTCTAGGACAAAACTTGGATTTTGAATGATGAAAGTGATATGAAAGAAGGATTACTATTTTAAACATAGTTGCATTCAAACCAAAAGAATCAGTTCAGAAGCTTATTAAATTATTATTTACAAAGACATTTCGAGTTTGACCTTTATATCATTTGTATCTATCGCGTTACTATTTCCTGCAATATAATCTGTATAAATGAATGCATCAAGATTTCAGTTTTTAACATTTTTGATTTTCTCGTCATTGTCGGTTTATCGATATCTGAATACTTACGTTACTCTTCGTCGACCAGGTAAGCACCTTGCGATCAGCTACTGAAGGGTACTTTGTTAGCGTACGCTCCAACGTTTCAAATCATTGTAATGCTATGTTTCAGAATCATTTATTTTATTTTTCGAAATTTCGCGAAATTTCGCGAAATTTAGAGACCAATTTCGTTTCGTCTCGAGAACTCGAAATCCACCTTGATTTCGTTTCGACTAATTTGGCGAAACCGAAATTAAGGGTTAATTTCGTTTCGTTTCGTTTCGACACCAGAAAAGCCAGTTTCGCACACCCCTACCTCCCAGGGAGGTACAGGAGTTTATAGCACACTGCAAGAGGCAAAATAAGCAGTTCATCGTTGGGTGTGATGCAAACGCCCATCACACAATATGGGGAAGCACAGATATAAACAAAAGAGGTGAGTGCCTTTTTGAATATATACTAACAATGATATTGATATATGCAATCGAGGTAATAATCCAACTTTTGTAAATGTAATTCGACAAGAAGTGCTCGACCTAACCTTATCGAGCGCTAAACTATCGGAAAAAATCGTCAACTGGCATGTATCTGATGAGATTTCTCTATCGTATCACAAGCAAATTTTGTTTGACTATAACGCAGGGGACTTAGTAACGGAAGTTTATAGAAACCCTTGAAAAACCAACTGGGAGCTTTTTCATTCAAAAATAGTTCGTGATGAATCTACCTTTGAAGGGCAAATCCAGACAATAAAAGAACTGGAGGATTCATCACAAAAATTTACGAATAAAATCATAGTCCTTTATAACCAAAGCTGTCCAACCAAGACGCGAGTATCCAACAAAGACGCGCCTTGGTGGAACAAAAATCTAGAAAAACTGAGGAAGTTAACTAGAAGGTTGTTCAACAGAGCCAAGTTAACCTCAAATTGGGATGCTTATAGAGAGTCCCTTACGCAATACAATAAAGAAATTAGGAAATCACGCAGGAGGGGATGGAGATTAATGTGTGAACAAATTGAAAGCACCCCTGCAGCTGCAAGAGTACACAAAGTCCTTTCCAAAGATCACACGAATGGCTTGGGCAGAATAAAGAAGGACGACGGTACTTTTACTACCGATTCTCTTGAAACACTCAATGTTATGATGGAGAAACATTTCCCAGGATCACGATCCATTCTAGAAGAAGAAACGCAGGACTCAAATGCGCCATGTGCTGGTTCGACTATCGCTAGGACAAATGCGCATTACATAGCCTGCGATATCTTCACAGAATCGAAAGTGGAATGGGCCATCAACTCATTCGAGCCCTATAAGCCCCCGGGATTGGATGGATTATTACCAATAATGCTTCAACGGTGTGGAAGGGTAATAATTCCATTCATAACCGAGATATTTAGGGCAAGCCTGACACTTAATTACATACCCACCAACTGGAGAAAAACGAGAGTGATCTTCATACCAAAGGCTGGGAAGCGCGACAAAACACTTCCAAAAGCCTTCAGACCAATTAGTCTAACCTCCATTATGTTAAAAATTATGGAAAAACTAATTGACTATCACATTAAACCAACGTACCTAAAAACCTCTCCGCTTAGTAGGTATCAGTTTGCATATCGAAGCAACATGTCAACAGTGGATGCAATACATATGCTAACGACAAAAATAGCGAAATCTATAGATACAAAAGAAATCGCACTCGCTGCGTTCTTAGACATAGAGGGAGCTTTTGATAATGTATCCCATCACTCAATGTTGAACGCAATGGGACACCATGGGTTTGATACATATACCTCAAAATGGATTGAAACCATGCTGAATAGTCGTGAGATAACTGCAGTATTGGGTAATACTACCCTTACAAGGAACACAACTAAGGGATGCCCGCAAGGTGGAGTTCTATCGCCTTTGCTGTGGTCATTGGTTGTAGACCAGCTACTTAGAAACCTAACTGAGCTAGGTTTCGAAGTTGTCGGATTCGCCGATGATGTTGTGATTCTTGTGAGGGGAAAATTCGACAGTACAGTATCGGAGAGAATGCAGTTAGCTCTAAACTATACTTTAGAATGGTGCAGACAAGAGGGGCTGACCATTAACCCCTCTAAAACAACCATTATTCCCTTCACCCGGAAAAGAAGGTACTTGGAGAGCCTGAAGCTGGGCGAGACTACACTGCAGCTTTCCACTGAGACTAAACATCTTGGAGTAGTTTTAGATCAGAAACTCAGCTGGAATGCACATATTGAATATGTCATCGGTAAAGCTACGAGTGCCCTCTGGGCATGTAGCAAAGCTATTGGCAGAACATGGGGTCTAAGGCCAAGTATGATCTATTGGTTGTACCAGGCAATAATAAGACCAAGAATAACGTATGCCTCGCTAGTGTGGTGGCCTAAAACAAAAGAAAGGTCAACGCAGAACAAGCTTGGCAAGTTGCAAAGGCTAATTTTTAATGCAATTACAGGAGTAATGAAAAGTGTTCCGTCGAAAGCCTTAGATGCAATTCTGCATCTATTACCACTCCACCAGGTAATACAACTAGAGGCGGAAAAAAGTGCATTGAGACTAACACGCCTTAAAAAATTACCTGATGGAGATCATACAGGCCAGCTGGCAATCCTCAAACATTTCCAGCTGAGCAAACATATACCAGGTATCGAAGATTGGATGAATACAGAAGCAAACTTCGAAATACCCTTCAAAATCATAGAGACCGAACGGGAAGTTTGGGAACGAGGTGGCCCAAACATCCGACAAGGCTCTGTCGTCTTTTACACAGATGGCTCAAAAATGAATGATTCAACCGGAGCAGGTATAAATGGTCCTGGGATAAGTATCTCGATACCAATGGGCCGTTGGCCTACAGTGTTCCAGGCCGAAATATTTGCAATTTATGAATGTGCACAAGTCTGTTTGGCTAGGAAATACAGGCATGCTAACATATGCATTTTTTCTGATAGCCAAGCAGCACTTAAAGCACTAAAAGCCTTCACATGTACCTCTAAGCTAGTATGGGAGTGCATCCTTTCACTGAAACAACTGGCAGAAAGGAACCAAGTATGTTTATACTGGGTTCCTGGTCACTGCGGAGTGGAAGGCAATGAAAAAGCCGATACGTTAGCTAGACAGGGGTCATGTACCGACTTCATTGGCCCAGAACCGTTCTGTGGGGTGTCATCAAGCGCCTTGAAAGCAGAATTGAAAACCTGGGAACATAGGACAATATAGGAGAACTGGAGATGCTCAGTAGGGCTACGCCAGTCTAAACGCTTTATAAAACCAAGCGTCAAGAAAAGCCAGCAATTGCTTAGTTTAAATAAAAAGGGACTAAGGACAGTTACCGGACTGTTTACAGGACACTGTCCAAGTAAGCATCACCTGAAACAAATTGGTCAGTCAGATGACGAAATTTGTCGTCTCTGCGGGTTCGAATGTGAAACCGCAGAACATTTGCTCTGCCAGTGCAGTGCACTAATACAGCGCAGAATAAGAGCCTTTGGAAAAGGAACTTTGGAGCCTTTTGAGGTCTGGTCTGCGAATCCTAATGAGGTAATACATTTCATACGAATTACAGTGCCTAATTGGGAGAAAGGGTGCGATAGGACAACGACGATCACTTCCATCAATAGTGATATGTCTGCCACGAGTACCTAGACTAAAGAAGAGGTATACCACAAAAGATCAAAATAATGGTCGCAGTGGTCCAACAAAAAAAAAATGACGTCCAACAAGCGAAGTTCGTAAGGTACGCCCTGCGATTTTTACCCTGGCAAAACACTAGCGATCTTCCATCTTACGAAAGCCGTTGCCGCTTGCTGGGTATGGATACGCTGCAAAAGAGGCGAAAAATCCGAGGGGACCATCTTTTCGGCCAAGGTCCTCTCAGGAGACGTAAGTGCACCATGGATTCTTGCTCAGATTAATTTGAACATTATTCCTTGACCACTGAGACAGCGAAGCTTCCTGCGACTCCAACAACATCGGACTGACTATGCACAGCACGAACCAATAAGACATATGTGTCTTCTGTTTATTTCATGTTATCATTTGTTTGACTTCAATGTTAGTGTTAGAGTGTTTCATGATCGTGTAACAAATTTTACCTTCTAACCATTTTTAGTACGTAAGTGTTCATGTAGACAAATATGTCCGATGAATGTAAATCTACTATATAAAAATGGAATTCCGTAACGCTTGATCTTATTGATATTATTCCCTCAGTCTCTGTGGTGTACAGTTATCATCATCATTTTGAATCGTTCCAAATCAAAAATAATAAGCGGTGACATGTAGGTATTTTAACATGAAAATGTTCGCTGAAGTTCAGGAAAGACATTAGTTATAAAAAAATAGTTATCTAATGACTAAAACTTGAGATATTATTCACCAAACTACGTAAAACATGCAAAATTATGACTTTCTGTGCTAAATTTGCCTCTAAATCAAAATTCAAAGCGATGACATATGAGTCTTTTTTCACTAAAATGTTTGTTAATGTTCAGGGAAGACATTCGAGGAAAAATAATTAGTATCTGATCACTAAAACTTGAGATATTATTCACAAAACTACGTAAAACATGCAAAATTATGACTTTTTATACTTAATTCGTCTCCAAATCAAAATTCAAAGCGATGACATGTGATTCTTTTTTCATTAAAATGTTCGTTGATGTTTAAGAAAGATATTTGAGAAAAAATAATAGGTATCTAATTACTAAAACTTGAGATATCATTCACGAAACTACGTAAAACACGCAAAATTATGACTTTCTGTGCTAAATTTGCCTCTAAATCAAAATTCAAAGCGTTGACATATGATTTTTTACACTAAAATGTTTGTTAATGTTCAGGGAAGACATGTGAGAAAAAATAATTAGTATCTGATTACTAAAACTTGAGATTTTATTCACAAAACTACGTAAAACAAGCAAAAATATGCTGAATTTGCCTCTAAATCAAAATTTCAAGCGATGACATGTGATTTTTTTTACATTAAAATGTTTGTAAACGTTGAGAAAAGACATTTAAAGGAAAGTAACAAGTATCTGTTTACTAAAACTTGAGATTTTATTCACAAAACTACGTAAAACACGCAAAATTATGACTTTTTATGCTGTATTTGCCTCTAAAACAAAATTTAAAGCCATGACATGTGATTCTTTTTTCATTAAAACGTTTGTTAATGTTTAGGAAAGACATTTGAGGAAAAATGAATAGTATATGATTACTAAAACTTGAGATATTATTCACAAAACTACGTGAAACATGCAACTTTATGAATTTTTATGCTGAATTCGCCTCTAAATCAAAATTTCAAGCGATGACATGTGATTTGTTTTACATTAAAATGTTTGTAAACGTTTAGGAAAGACATTTGAAGGAAAGTAACAAGTATCTGTTTACTAAAACTTGAGATTTTATTCACAAAACTACGTAAAACAAGCAAAATTATAACTTTTTATGCTGAATTCGCCTCTAAATCTAATTTCAAAGCGATGACATGGGATTTTTTTTCATTAAAATGTTTGTCAACGTTCAGGCAAGATATGTAAGGAAAAATAATTAGTATCTGATTACTAAAACTTGAGATATTATTCACGAAACTACCGAAAACACGCAAAATTATGGCTTTCTGTGCTGAATTCGCCTCTAAATCAAAATTCAAAGCGTTGACATATGATTTTTTTTCACTATAATGTTTGTTAACGTTCAGGAAAGACATTTGAGGAAAAATAAAATGTATATGATTACTAAAACTTGAGATATTATTCACAAAACTGCGTGAAACATGCAAAATTATGACTTTTTATGCTGGATTTGCCTCTAAATCAAAATTTAAAGCGATGACATGTGATTATTTTTTCATTAAAATGTTTGTTTATGTTAAAATATAAAATGTATGTTTGAAGATGATTTTCTGTATACAGCACAACAATATTGCAGCCTTCTAATAGCGCTCTCGATCAACCAGATTAGTTGAGAAAATTCGTTATCGATATTGTTTTAGCACATTTTGCATGTTGTAGGATAAGAACAACGCCATAAGATAAGAACAATTCGCCTCTGAATCAAAATTCAATGATTTGTTTTCATCTACAATTTTTTTTTGCAGAATAACCCATATCTCGAGCATGAACATTTTACATTCCTGATGTTTTCGTAGTTTTGTGAATAGTTACATTTTACGGCATTCGATTTACTTTTGTACTTTTAACCAGAAGGTCATTCAGCTCTTAATCTTACTGTTTTACTTTTTTTGCGTTAATCCAAACTAGAACTCACATCTAGCTGCAGGAAAGGTTACGATTCATTTGTTTGAATATCGATTAAGAGGCAGCTTAAGCATTAAAAATCTTTTATTTTCTTATTTTCTACAAAGTTTTGTGGATTAAAAAATGGCGACTTCCGGTTTCAGGAAAATAACCTAAAGTGATATATGGCCAACAATTTCAATACTTCCGAAAGTGGACCTCCATACGTCATTTTACAGCGATGACACATTTTTTTTTTCATTAAAATGTTTGTTAACGTTCAGAAAAGACATTTGAAGAAAAATAACAAGTATCTGATTACTAAATTTGATATATTATTCACAAAACTACATGAAACATGCAAATTTATGACTTCTAAAGTGATATTTGGCCAACAATTTCAATACTTTCGAAAGTGGAACTCCATACGTCATTTTGAAATCCAAAATGGTGGCTTCCAGTTTCTGTAAATCAGCCCAAAATCCCAAAAAAAACAATCCAATATGGGTATTTCCGTTCTGCGCGTTCTCAGAATATTGAAGTAGGGTATCGAACGTCTTCGTCAGTGGTTTTCTTCGGTAGTTTTATTGGCGCAATCTTATGCAAAAAAGGTCCGAAGAAAACCACTGACGAAGACGTTCGACACCCAACTTAAAGTGATGATGGAAGTATAAGATGTAAATTATATTTATGAAGTGAGTTGAGCTAATGCAGCAATGAAATATAAAAAAGATCTATCTTTGAAACCTTTGATCCCGAGCATCGCCGGGAATGTTCAACTAGTAAATAATAATAATAGAAATAATAATAACTCAGCGAATTGTTTCGTTCTACATGACACAAGGGGCATACGAGGTACCAGAACCAGTCTTGATGATCACAAAGCAGCGGGAATAGTCCAATTTCGTGAAGGGTAGATAGACGCACGAGTCGGAAGGCATCATGGAGAAGTAAACTTCTACCTGACACATATTCTATCAGGCAGCGCAGCTAACCATGGCTGCTTCAGGCAGTATCTACACAAGTCTGTCATAGGCCACATGCGGATCTGGCCCGATTGTAATCCGAATACTCCCAGATCAAGCAACGTTTATAACAATTTGGCATCCTTAACCTAGTTAGTTGGTGGCCACATCTACTGTTTAAGTCGTCATAGGCCATTTAAAATGTAAAAAAAAACATTCATTTTTGGCGTGGTTCGATTATGGTAACAGAAAAAATTCGAGCGTGAACATGGTCTGTACTCCTCAATTAAAAATTATATCCGGCATTTTGCCTGAGATACTACGATCGGTGAAGAAGTCAACTTGCTCTTCCACTATCTGTTTATTAATTCGAACCGATTTAGTTGGGTTTAAGTTGTCATAAGTTTTACCTTAATACAATTTTCACTCTGATTGAATTGATTAATGTGAATCATGCCGCTCGTTAGGGTTTCTCATTATGCGTCAGGGTAGTAGGCATAATTTTGAACCCGTTCCTGACATTGATGGGCTTTCGAACCTGATGTTCAATACTGGTTTGGGAGACGACGTGCAACGGAGATCTTTTTACAGTTGTTTGGTCTTGCAAATGACGCAGATTGTCAATGTCGGTATGAAAGAAATTCATGGGAGGTTGTGTCCGTGAATTTGTAGAACCATTTATGATTTACTAAGCCGACTGAGATCCCGTAACCTTATCGACACGCACGCTTCTTAGGACGCTGATCTCCTCGGTGGTACTTTAATGTCATAAATCTTGAACAATCTGATCGATAGAAGAGAACTTGTTCAAGAAGAAGTCATGTTCTGTATTCGGGATTCGACCTGTCGCCTGTGCTGACAGTGATCACATTTTACTTAGCGATCGTTTTAACGTTATTTCTTCGAGTTGTATTTGAAAGGCTGGGTAGAAGCTTTTGAATTCTTGAATTTAGTTGACGCGGGGTTTACCATCAGCCAGTTTCGGACTTTTGAAGCAAAATAATATTTGACTTTAAAAGAAACGATAGCGGCAACATCGGAAAGATTTGCAAAAATCCTGTTTTAATGACTTGTTTTTGTTCTTACAGTTAGAATCTAAGAACAAAGTAGATACTTGCCATTTCAAACAAAGTATCGAAAAGTTTTTTATAATCTTATTTCCATTCAAAACTGTTCTCCGCTCGTTAGCACAAACAGCCGAACCGAAACATGTAAAATACTGTTTCAATTGTACGTAGGTGAATAAAAGTAAAAACAAATCACCCGCAGGCACACCCGTTACACCCGGACTCCACAGTGGTTGAAGACAGCAAGTAGGAGAAACAAAACAAAAAATACACGAAGCATATGATTGCGATCAGCAGAGCATTCTTACCTGTCAGCCTGCGCAAAACAGACAAACTTTGGCTGGCTCCAAGCCGGGTTCTGTTTCTCCTTTATTATTTGTTGTGTTGATTGATATATGAGAGTATGTGCGTACTTACTGTGCAAGTGCAAAAGTACATTTGCTTTTTACTCCCTGTCCCGGTCGATCGGTGGCGATCGACCGCTCAACAGCAGAAACAGCAACAACAGACAGGTGGTAACGGGGTTCGATCCGCGCTAACAGGTTGTTTTATTACCTATTAGATACGAGGCTGAAGATATGCAATTCACTCATATATGTAATTGATTGACCCTCGGGTGGCGAGGTTCTGTGCGGTAGTTGAGGGAATCAGCTGTTGCAAAACGAAACAAGGGAATTTTCTCCGTCATGAATCACTGGCCGGGTGAGTTGCATCTGGTATAAGTTTTTTTTTTTGTAATTTCATAGTCATAAATCAAAAAATTCGTTTCTGGTATCTTTGTTTCTTTGTTTTTTTTTTGTCTTTCGCTACACCTATTCGTACTTTGGTTTAGTTTTTGACCTGTCCTAGTTCTGTATAGTGACGAGGTCCGCTTTTGTCGCGCGTTTACAATTAGATCTAAAAATTAGCTTAAAAGTCTTTAAATAAGGAACGATTCTTTTGTGTATTGTTTTGGGTTTTTCATTTGTGTTTCACTTTTGTTACAAACACCTTGCCTGCTGGCCGGCTACAACACTGGTTTCGAGTTGTTTTTTACTTTGATTTCTAAAATTTTCAATAATCCTATAGGGATGATTTTTTATTCATTCTCACATTCATTTGGTTGGTAAGACTTTAAAACTAGGAATCGCTTGAATAGCACTCTACGGTTACACTAGAACTGTACAAACTACGGTCAATACTGATTTGGTTCCTGTTTTTTTCGTGTATGTAATGATAGATTTATGGTTGTGCCTTCAGTTGGATGTTCGCCGTTTCCTGTTTGCTAACATGCTGCTTGAGGTGGTATTTGAGGGCATTTTTCTGGGCGAAAGATCGCCCGCAGATGTCGCACTCGAACGGATGGACTCCGCTGTGGATGCGACGGTGAACAATCAGGTTACTGACGCTCGAGTAGGTCTTGGAGCAGGTCTCACAGGGGACGCGAATCTTCGAATGTACCGATCGACTGTGCTCTTGCAGGGCACGGCTGTCCACGAAGGCTTTGACGCAGTCCGTGTGTGGGCATTTGTAGGGTCGTTCCGAGGTGTGCCGCCGCCGATGAATCACTAGGTAGCTCATTGTGCTGAAATTCTTGCCGCAGATTTCGCACTGAAATGGGGCAATTACTTTGATTTAGATTTAAAAAACACCGGTTACCCGTTGGGGTGCGCGTACAACTCACCTGGAAGGGACGTTCACCGGAGTGCGTACGGCGATGTCGGGCCAAATACTCGACCGAACGGAAATTTTTGTTGCAGATCTGACACTTAACGTGGCCGGTTTTTAACTGTTGCTCTTGTTGTGGCGGCTGTTGCAGGTGTTGTTGTGGAAGCTGAGGTGAGCTTATCGACTGATCCGACAGCTGTTCCAAGCTGGAATCGTTCTGTTGTGTAACGGCAGTGGCATCCGGGCTGTTGGCCTCGCTATTCGAGGGCAGACTGGCGGTGTCGTGCTTTTTTAGGTGATACTTGAGGGCAGTTGACTGGGCGAAAGACTTTGGACAGTAGTCACACTTGTACGGGTGAATGCCCAGGTGAATTCGCCGGTGGACGATCAATCCGGAGCTACTGGCGAATGTTTTCAGGCAGATATCACAGGTTACCTGGAAAGTAAAACGGGATTACGTGAAATTAGTTAATTTTTTTTAACCTTTTCCATTAGTTTTTATTTTGAATCTCTTTATGCCTTGCGGCACAGTGACTATCAAAGCAACCTGTTTGTTTTGCATCTCTTGGCGTTTGAAAAACAAACAATGTGAGTGCATTTTTAGAGTATGGTTTCGTGTTGAAAGGAGATTTCAGTATTTTGGAATTTACCAGGGAATTGTTAACTTCAGTGTAAAAAGTAATAGTCCGTAATATCCATAATAAATGGAGAAATTCTCTCGAATTGATTGCAGAAACAAAGAGCGTTGTGGTACAGTGCGGTGTTTGGCCTACTAGAAGTTTGTAGAAGCATAAAATTTGCTGAAGAAAAAATACAATGATAGTGGGACCATGGAGATTATGGAATGAAAAGTGTGGACGATAGTCGTTCGTGAAAACTGGTAGAGTTGGTGGATAATTGACAGCAGCGGTGAGTCTGACTAATTCTTAGCTTTGATACAGATCGATTATTAGAAATGCAGTAGGAAATCATGAAATCGCAGCCTCATGTCCATAATAAGAAAATTTTATAGTAATAATCGATGAAAAATCGTGAATATTTTTACACAACATTTATTTGACGTGGGGCAATAAGATTGAATTTTGATAAAAGTTTCAAACTTAATTAAACCTTAAATACGGGTACAAACCTAATATTTCGGTATCATTAAAATTTTCAGGAGATTTTCAGTTAGACACAAGATGTACGAAAGCGTCGAAAAATCTAAGTGCGATATAAAATAATATTCCTTTCTTACGACAAGTTGTCAAGGGTGATTACACAATGCAACAAAAATTGATTTTTTTTTCCGCCTTGGCTTCTATATATAATTTTTTGTGTATTTTTATGCAAAACTAAATTTCCCCGAGTTTGAACATATTTCAACTCAAGGGGCAACAATGGCGCCATTTTGAATTTTTGAGAAACCGGTAATTTTTGTGTTTTTTTCAACGCCATTTTGTTTTGAGGCTAAATATCAAAATTCTAAGAGTTTGTCCACATATTAGCATCTTTTTACTCATCTTTTGAAAAAAAAAAAACAGATCTTAAATCGGACAATAACTGAGCTCAAAACGGTGATCCTACGAAACCGGTTTTGGCATAGTTTTAGTATATTTCACAAAGCAGAATCACCGTTTTTTCGTAGAATCACCGTTTTGAGCTCAGTTTTTGTCCGATTTAAGATCTGTTTTTTTTTTTTAAAAGATGGGTAAAAAGATGCTAATATGTAGACAAATTCTTAGAATTTTGTTATTAGGTCTTAAAACTAAATGGCGTCGAAAAGACCTCAAAAATTTCCAGTTTCTCAAGAATTCAAAATGGCGCCATTGTTGCCCCTTAAGTTGAAATATGTTCAAACTCAGGGAAATTTATTTTCGCATCAAACTTCATCAAAAAGTCATACATAGGAGCCAAGGCAAAAAAATTGTTGCACTGTGTTATTAGTAGCAAACAGGCTTTGAAATGGTCACGGTAGAACCACTTTTCACTGCGATAATCGTCTTCTTCCTCTGACGCTACCAAGGCTCGCTGTCTGAATACATTCTTAAACAAACATGTCAAATGAGTATCGCCATCACGACGTTATTTTCCTCGAACGTATTTTGACATTTTTTTTAGGAATGAGAATTACGCATGTTGAGTGCGTGTATTCTGGAAATTATTTATATTATTGATCTTGTAATAATATTTCTCAACATAAATGAACGAAGTATACAGAAATAGGCCGAAATAACATCGCTAAGCGATTGACAGTGTGCATCTCTTTGATACGCGAGTGTCGTTTGACTATCCTTTTCTTTCTGTGAGCCAAGCGGCGATGGTTTGGTTATTTTACATTTACGAGCGAAAGCCGACTGTGACGCACGCTAAGGAAGCGAGATCAAATGAAAATGGTGACCGATTACAAGCCTGGTAGCAAATAACCATCACTGGCTCGCTTACTGTTCTCGATGTTTATTTTAGATTAATGTTGTAAGTGGCTCCGCCTTTTTAAAGCTATGTAATTACTCCGGCTTTGCAAAACGCAAAGATATTTTATTCCGTATGAAATACTAATATACGAAACATGAGTCCCATTTCGTGTTGGCAAATAGTGGAACCGGAGTGACAAAGTTCTCGGTCACACAATAAAATAACAGGTCATCTTGTATTGTGTTGCGACTTGGAGAGGATACAATCAAATTTTTCTCGTGTTGAATGGAAGCATATAGCAGTAGGCACAGCACTTTCAGCCACACAACAGTGTATTACGCTGTTGTGTATTGCATTTTGCATTTGTGTGGCTGGGGGATAAAATTCGGTTCATGTCAGGTGGAAGCAGATAGCAGGAGGTGTCGCATTCGCAGCTACGCAATACTGTAGCGTGTTGCATATTGATATTTTTTGTGAAATTTCGACCACTGCGAACATTGTTTTGATCTTTTGTGGTATTGATATGATATATGTTTGAGCTAAAGCAGCCTCTTATATAGCCAAAAGAGTGCATTCCCAGTTAATTAAATATAACATTATGTAGACCGTGTTAGCTTCAATGAATCACATGCATGCATTTGCTCTGATTGGTCGAAACAGGCGTCCAGCAAGGATTGACAATTCGCAAGTTTTTATTGGCAAATTAAAATTTGCTGAGAAAACAAAGAATATCCTTTGAAAACTCACCAAGTGATAAGCATCTGAAATTGGACATGATTTCAATCCCTATTCCGATTCTAGATTTTCAGTTTACTCCCTTAAAGACCTTCCTTGAAGCCGTAGTTCTGTGTTAAAACTAAAGACAATTCAAAATCCTGGTTGCTAAATACTGTACAAACAGTTTCATTGTAGTTTTATTATCGGTAAATTTTTAAAACCGCAATTATTCCGAAATCCGCCCAAATACCAGAAAAAAATAAAGAAGATTTTTTTAAATTTACTCGACACTCAGAATGATATTCAAAAGAAAAATCATTGTGAGCACACCATCTAGAAATCATTTTTTTTTTAGAAAATCGGCGCGTAAATTCTAAAACCTAAATCTTTTATGAAAAAAATTATTAGAAAATAATTCGAATCCGAAGTTGGTGTCTAACAAAAAAAAACAAAGCAAGTTGCGACTACGATTAAGGTGCCTGAGGGCCCACGGCAGATATTTTCGTGGCGCCTCTTTTTTATTAAGAAAAATAGAGGTAAGAAAATTTACAAAACTCCAAACAAACTAATCGTTGCAAACAGGAGATGACAAAACAAAAATTTAAATGGAGTTCATAAGGCGGGAGCCTAGCGTAGTTGGTAACATCTCCGCCAACCACGCTGGTGGCCTGGGTTCGAATCTCAACACCGGCATAAATGTCGATAGTTGTGGGGTGGCGTGATCCATTCACAACCAACCCAACTGGTCTAGATTTAATCCTAGCCGACACCGGGAGATTTTCTGAGGCGAAAGATCTCTGGGTTCACGTCTTCCATCGCACGAGGAAGTAAAGCCGTCGGCGCCGATCCGTTAATCAACGGGTCGTAAGTTAGGGTCCTGGGTGTGGAGTCGTCTCCCTGGGTGTCGGTGATTGGCCACAACAGTGGCGGAACTAGACCGACGGTAAATAAGCGAGAATAAAAATAAAGGGAGAATTTTTCGTAATTGCTTTCAAAGTTAGAAATTTTACGTGTACGGTAAACTTTACTAGTTTTAGATTATTCATAAGCTTATTTTCCGTCGGTCTAGTTCCGCCACTGTTGTTGTGCCAATCACCAAGCCCAAGTTTAACGGTTGCCATCTAAAAAATGGCTTCCTGCAACTTGCCTGTGCCGACAACGACACAGTGCAGTGGTTGGAAAGGAAGGTACCTTCTCTCGTACCATGGGAGGGAGCACAACTTCGTGTATACCACATAAGGGATCTGCCGAAGGCCAGACGGTATGTCGGTTACTTCGCGGACAGTGCGAACTCTCCGGACGAGAAGATTCTTCGTTCACTCCAGAATCAGAACGACCATCTCTCTACCAAAATGTGGCGAGTCTGTAACCACAAATTGGTAAAGACCTTGGTCGAACTAGTTCTGGATATTGACGAAGAATCGGCCAAACTCGTTGATAGTAGAAATAATGAACTGCACTACGGTTTCGGCAAAGCACGCATCCGAAAGGTAAGCGGAAGGCCGAACGTCACAGGCGGGAAAGACTCCGTCGCAATGTCAGGGAAGGTACGTGCGGGTAACTCCTCCGGGAGTACTCTGCCACCACCCAGGCAAAGCGATCCTGCGAATGGGCTAAAGGTTCGCGTGGGAAACTCCTCCGGGAGTGCCCCACAACCACCCAAACGCAACCCTGCGGTTGGGAAGGTACGCGCAGGATGCTCCCCCGTGAGTGCCCTGTCACCACCCAAACAACGCAACCACGCGGCTGCTCGGACGGTTCCGCCGAAGACTCGCAATAGTGTGAAGCATCAACCACCGAACAGTCGCACCCCCCGGAGTCAAAAACCGCCACAGTGTGCGCGACGACCTTCTGTTGCCAATCGACTGCTGCAACCGAAGCCGAACAGTGAGGAAGAGCAACTTCCATCAACCAGCCAAACCGCTGTTGGCAGCCGTCGGCCAATACCAGGATCATCTTCCGATCCGGACAAAGCCGGCAACTTCACTGCAAAGTGAGCAGCCTTCGCTGCGTGCAAGCGAATCTCCATCACGCAAAAGGCGCCTCGGGTGTTCTTTGCAGGAGATTCGCCAAAGAGCAGCTAGCGGCTGCATTCATCCAGGAGCCGTGGATCAACGAATCCAAAGTTCTCGGACTAAACGCTCCTAACGGTAGGTTAATCTACTGTGACACGCAGTCCAAACCAAAGACTGCAATTCTGCTAAATAGAGAACTAAAATTTTTACCTATTACAGAATTTATCCAACGCGACGTCGTTGCCGTCACGGTTGAAGTACCGACAACCAGAGGAAAGCAGGAAATGGTTGTCGCGTCGGCCTACTTCCCGGGCGACCAAGGTGATATACCGCCACCCGAAGTTGCTGCGCTCGTGCGGTACTGCAAGGCCATCAACAAGCCGTTTCTGATCGGCTGCGATGCCAACGCTCACCACACGATCTGGGGCAGCTCGGACACCAACACCATGGGTGAGTACCTACTTGAATACCTTACTTCTAACGATGTCAATGTATGTAATGTAGGGAATAACCCCACTTTTATCAACGCTATCAGACAGGAGGTCCTTGATCTCACTCTGTGTAGCGCCTTTATTTCTGAAAGGATTAAAAATTGGCATGTCTCCGATGAAACTAGTTTGTCGGACCACAGACACATCGTTTTTAACATAGAGGCTAACCCTCTGAAAAGAGAGCTGTTCAGAAATCCTAAGAATACAGATTGGGAATCCTTTAAGGAACACCTGATCGATTCACGAACTTTCAGTTACAGCAACATTCGAAATTCAGTTGACCTGAATTCGGCAGCAAATGATCTACAAAACAGAATCATGGATGCTTTCGACGCTAACTGTCCACTAACACAGCGGTCAGTATGCCGTGACGTACCCTGGTGGAATGATCAACTTAGTGACCTTCGTCGGGAAACTAGGCGGTTGTTCAACAGGGCAAAAGTCACGTCTAACTGGGACGACTACAGGGCGTCCCTCACTAAGTACAACGCCGAGCTACGCAAGGCTAAACGGAAATCCAGAGTTAGTTTCTGTGAAAGAATCCAAACTCTGCCGGAGGCAACGCGGCTCCAAAAGGCGATGTCCAAAGACCATACTAACGGTTTAGGACAAGTGAGGAAAGAGGATGGATGCCTCACTGTCACTACCAAGGTAACGCTGGAACACCCACTTTCCTGGATCGACAGAGACCGAAGAACTGAATAGTGATGGGTCGCGACAGGACAATTCGAGACATATGGCGTCTCGGGAGTCCATCCTGCTGGCCCGTCGACTGTTCACGGAAGCTTCAATAGGCTGGGCTCTAAGCTCATGCCCTATGAAGGCCCTATGAAGTCTCCAGGTCCAGACGGCATACCACCCATCTTTCTACAAAAATCGGCCGCAGTTATCATGTCCGAGCTCATCAACCTCTTCAGAGCCAGCTTTATCCTGGGCCATATTCCGGATAACTGGTGAAGGTAGTGTTTATCCCCAAAGTTGGAAGAAAGGACAAAACCCTACCTAAAACTTTCAGACCCATAAGTCTGACTTCATCGCTTCTCAAGTTGATGGAGAAAATAATGGATAAATATATCCGTGATGAGTTTCTTAAAGACTCCCCGCTGAACAGGAACCAACATGCCCAGACTTCCTGAAATCTCGCTCGCACAAAGAAGAGACAGTGTGCTTTGCGCTACAAGTTTCGTTTCTCATTCAGTCGCTTCGTGCTGTGTGCAGCGTGCGAGCAAGAAAACTTACCATTCGTACGAGCCATGTCTCGTCGCATGGGAATTTTTATTGCGACGTACACGAAGATATCTCGTCTCTCAACTTAACGAGTGCGGTGCATGAGCGGCGCGTACTTGAGACAGCTTGCGTGCAAATTCTCGTGAGCTCGTCTCGCGAGCTTGCCTCGCATGTTGCTTTGCGCTAATGGTGCGAGAAGGAAATTGATTTTGCGCAGAAGGAAACAGGCAGGGGATTTTATGTTTTTTTCATTTACGGTGTTATAGCAGCATGCATCAAAACACCGTTAGAATTATCAATGATATAACCTAGTTCATTTATTTATCAATTCAAAATTCTATGATTAATTCATCCGACTTTTGTTAACATGAATTAAGAACGTTTTGTTACTATACTTATTATGCTAACGGTACGAAAATGCACCGTATGCAGAGTGTTACGTTGGTTAACAGAAGTGTTCCTTTCGTCGGTTTAGATGTCATTGACTATCTTATGATAGAACTTTGTTTTGTAGTTCTAAGGATAAAAAATGTGGTTTGAAATTACAACATAAGTTTTTCGGGAGTTAAAAATAGTAAAACCATTGAAATTGTTTATATTTATATTGTTTTTATATTGTTTATATTAAAAAAAATACCGCGTAAATTCCGGAATTCACGTAAAAAACCGCGTAAAAGCGACCTTAGTGTATAGATATTGCAAATCAGGTTCTGAAGGTTCGTGATAATCTGATCGTAGTAATATAGTTTTGTGAATTCTTCAAGGGTCTGACGGCATATATCGTATGTAGGTACGGTAGGAAGCCTATACACCAGAGTAGTGAAACTGTATATTAGAGAAATGACAAAGCACTCACCGTTGAGGAAACTGTACACATCAAAACGGGCGAGCTGTATAATTTTGCATTGCCGTTATCCGTTTTGATGTTGACAGTTGCCTTAACGGTGAGTGTCTCTCTGGTGTAGGCAGCCTATACACCAGAGAGACGCAGAGACACTCACCGTTAAGGCAACTGTCAACATCAAAACGGATAACGGCAATGCAAAATTATACAGCTCGCCCGTTTTGATGTTGACAGTTTCCTCAACGGTGAGTGCTTTGTCATTTCTCTAATATACAGTTTCACTAAGGTACAGTACGGGCGTCTCGCTCAGTTCGTAAAGCGATAAGACAACGTGTGGTGCGCCGCAGTCTCTTACCGAAGAAAAAAAAGAAAAGAAACCTCTCGTCGTTTCAGCGCGTGTACAGGAAGTCTGTGTACACGAGAAAGTCTCACGAGCTGTAGCGCACGAGCTGTATCAAGTATGTACAGTACGGGCGTCTCGCTCAGTTCGTAGTGCGATGAAACATCGCCTTGCGCATCGCAATCCGAACCGAAAGAGAAGCGAAAGAGCAACCTGCAAATTGCATGTGACGTGTCTCGTCTCGTCGCACATGCATGGAAATTCTACGAGCGAAAGAAAGATTTCTCTCGTCGCTTGAAATAAAAGCGCGTGCTCGGGAAGTCTGAACATGCCTATCAATGCGGCAAGTCAACAGAAACTGCTCTTCACAGCTTAGTGACGTTGATTGAAAAGTCCCTGAGTTATCAGGAGACGGCGCTATGTGCCTTTCTTGATATTGAAGGGGCCTTCGATAACACGTCCTTTGCATCAATTGATACGGCTCTTTCTCATAAGGGAATCGACCACACTTCAAGGAGCTGGATACACGCAATGCTCTCTAGCAGAGTGATCACAGCAACCTTGGGAGATTCGTCTGTAACAATGTCAGTGATCAAGGGATGCCCGCAAGGAGGAGTTCTCTCCCCCTTGTTATGGTCACTAGTTGTCGACGCACTTCTCAACAAGCTTTCACAGCTTGGTTACGAGGTTATTGGATACGCTGACGACATCGTCCTTATCGTCAGAGGTAAAGATGACGCAGCTCTGTCGAGCCGAATGCAAACGGCTCTGAATACCACCATGTCATGGTGTTTACAGGAGGGTCTAAACATAAACCCCTTAAAAACAGTCCTAATTCCATTCGGCAGACGAAGGACGATCTCCATCACTCCTCCAATACTGAATGGAGTTAGACTGGGCTTCAGCAATGAAGTCAAATATCTCTGAATTATTCTGGACAAGAAAGCGATCTCAGCGATCTGGGCCTGCAGAACTCTGTTCGGTAAGACCTGGGGACTGAAACCAGACTTGGCACTCTGGTCTTACAAGACCATTGCCCGACCAAGAATCACCTATGCTGCCCTAGTGTGGTGGCCTGAGGTGAACGAAGTGACTGCGCAAGCCAAACTCAAAAAAGTTCAAAGACTTGCATGTCTTTTGGTTACCAGCGCTATGCGAACAAATCCAACTGCAGCCATGGAAGCTATGCTTTGCCTACTACCTCTACATCTTCATGTGAAAAAGGAAGCAGAGCTTGGCGCTCTAAGGTTGCAAAGGAGGAAAACTATACTTGAAGGGGACCAAATCGGCCACCTTCGCATACTTAGGGAGTTCAAACTGACTCCGCTATTAACCACAGTCTCCGACTGGATGGACGTTAGGACCAACATGGATATTCCATATAGAGTGATTGAAACAAACCGCTCTATGTGGAACAATGGAGGGCCTAATCTTCCACCTGGCATCGTCAGTTTTTATACTGACGGCTCGAAAATAGGTCCCTAACGGGATCTGGTATATACGGACCCGGTATCAGGGAAACGTTATCCCTGGGAAAATGGCCCACCGTTTTTCAAGCAGAGGTATATGACATATATATCTGCGCAAAAATATGTCTGCAACGCAACTACAGACATGCAAAAATCGGTATATTCTCGGACAGTCAAGCAGCACTACTAGCACTTAAGTCCGTCAAATGCGCTCCCAAACTTGTTTGGGAATGCATTGAAACTCTACGGGAACTTTCCCGACAGAATTCAGTTTTTCTGTTTTGGGTGCCCGGACACTGCGGATTCGAGGGTAATGAACACGCTGACTACCTAGCAAGACAGGGAACAGCTCAGCGGTTTATTGGCCCCGAGCCGTTTCTGGGTACGTCCATTTCTGCTATCAAAAGCGAACTACTAACTTGGGAAGGGCTAGAAATAGTATACCAATGGCAACAGGCACAGGGCTGTAGACAAGCTAAACAGTTTATCTATCCGAACCCTGGAACCGCCAGAAAGCTACTTAGTCTAAATCGTAGTGACCTACGGATAATCACGGGACTCTTCACCGGACACTGTCCCGCTTTTTATCATTTAAAGAAAATCGGCGTAGTGTTGAACGACACCTGCCGATTCTGCAAATCTGAACCAGAGAGTTCAGAGCATTTGCTTTGCTCTAGCGAAGCTCTTGCTTCCTCTAGGTACAACTTCTTAGGAAGTTACCTTTTAACTCCGTACCAAGTGTGGAGCTCCAATCCCAAACAGGTAGTTAGATTCATCAACTATGTTGTTCCTAATTGGGGTACAGGTTTACAACAAAACAGCTCTACTCCATCAATGAGTACGAGCAATCCGTAACCTGTGCACAGCAATCGGGGCCCGCCACAAAAGACAATCAGCAAGAATGTCGCAGTGGCATTTCAGTACCCAGTGCCCTTCAGGCATACAGAGGAAAAAAATATTTCAAGAGGAAAGAGTCTTATAGAAACCTCGTTCCTCGTGCCAATATCGCCAATTACAATTCCCTGTAGAGGGTAAATATTTCTGAAATCAGTTTTATTATAAGAAGGACTTATTTTGTTAAGAGGAAGGAGTCTTATCGAACCTCGTTCCTCCTACCAACACCGTGTCACAATCACAATTCCCTGAAGAGGCGCTCAATGCTTCACCTCTGGTCAGTTTTGTTATAAGTAGGACTTATATTTTCTCAAGAGGAAGGAGTCTTATCGAAACCTCGTTCCTCCAGCCAAGACCGCGCCATAATTACGATTCCCTGAAGAGAACTATTATACGTTACTCAGACAGTCGAGCAAAATCGAGTATCCTGCGGCCTGAATATTCCTCGCTCTCGTTCGAAACGTTACGATTCCGCATGAGTCTGGCCGTGTCCCAAAGAGTGCTCATCGCTGTTTCCCTCGATAACGCGTTTACAAACCGACGCCAGTATCCGCGTTTTTTCGCTTTAATTAAACTCGTCATCTGCCTATCCAGTACATCGTACTTTCGGAGCAGATCAAGAGTACCGTGTTTTCGGAAGGCCGAACACACCGAGGACCTTTGCGCGTACAGTTCAGAGCACTCGCTGTCTAATCGTTACCCCGGGTATCGGTTTCGTCTGAGCTTGAGTCGCGGCGTCGATGATCAAGCCAGAAAGGAACGCGTACTCTTCCTCAGGAGGGAGTTCCTCGTGAGACTCGATGGATTCCGCTATGATCGTCTCGTATGACTTCCAATCAATATTACGTGTAAGGTCGTATGAAATATTGATTGGGTCCGGGGGAGTTGAACCATTAGCAATTGAGATAACGATTGGTAGGTGATCACTACCGTGGGAATCGTTGATTACTTTCCACCGGCAATCTAACGCTAGTGATGTCGAGCAAAGGGATAGGTCAAGCACACTTTCACGTGCTGGAGGATTAGGTACACGTGTCGCTTCCCCAGTATTTAAAAGTATCATATTGAAGTCGTCGATTAAGTTACAAATCAAAGAAGATCGGTTGTCGTCGTACAGCGACCCCCATAGCGAACAGTGAGAATTAAAATCTCCCAATATCAAAAAAGGCGTGGGAAGCAACTCTGCTATATCAGTTAGATAATCGTTAAAAATAATCGTTAAAAATCTGTCCACGTGGTATGTGGATGGCCCCAAAGCGGTTGAAAGGATTAGCATGTTTAAAAAAGTTTCGTTTATTAACCCGATGTTTTAAAATTGTTCTCATAGGTATTCTAAATCATAATCAACAACTTTCGATTTTATTATGCGATTTATTGTGTACGGTCCCTATCCCTCGCACAAAAACAGGTTTGACTGTATTAAAAAATATACCAATATATTATACCACGATTTTAGGGCAAACTTCATCTTCCGATCAAAATTTTGTCGTGCAAAATCCGTTCAGTGGTAACAAGGTTATAAGCATTACAATAAGGCCCATTTCTGTTACACTTTTCACAGTATGCCACCTTATTAAAGTAAGATATAGTCTCTATTCAATGCCAGAGAAAAACATAAAAGTGTAATTATCCTGAAAACTTGCAATCCAAACATAAATTGGTCATCACTGATGCCACTTACCCTTTCACCCGTGTGCAGCCTGGTGTGTACAGACAATGCCCGCGAATCCACAAACGCCTTCTCGCAGTATTTACATTTGAATGGACGCTCCCCTGTAAACAAAGCACAGCGATTAATAATCGAAGAAAAAAAGAACAAATTCCAAAAATCATACCTGTGTGCCGTCGCCGATGGATAATCAAATGAGACGACCGAGGAAACACCTTGGAGCAGAACTCACACTGGTTCGGTCGATCCTTGCAGTGCTGGTTCAGGTGGTTCTGCAGTTCCTCCGAGGTTCCAAACAGTTTACCACAAACGTTGCACTTGTACTCCAACGTAGAACCCGAACTGCTAATACCACTACTGCTGCTAATGGTACTACTGCCGCAACTACTACTGCCACTAATACTACTGCTACTATTGCTGCTACTACTGGAACACAGACCGGAAGTGGCTTCCAAAGGGGATGCCTGCCGCTGTTCGGTGGCCGCCTCGTGTTTTTTCATGTGATGCTTCAAATTGTTGTACTGGGGAAAAGTTTTTTCACCTGAAATCAATAAAAAAATAAAACAAACTCAGTAGTAGCCAGTTGTTAGTCAGTAAATCGAACGACGCAATGCGCCGGCTCGTGCTTACATATTTCACACTTGTACGGATGAATTCCGGTGTGCAGTCGGTTATGCACGGTCAGTGCTGATGCGCTGGAGAAAGTTTTTTCACACTTCATACCTGAGAAAGAGAATAGTACGTAAAACAAGGCGGCACGGATTTTTAAGAGAAAATTGCTCTACATACTAACGACACTTTGAAAGTGAAGTAAATATACTCACACTTAAGCCGGCTGCCAGGTGTATGCAACCGGGTGTGCACCGACAAGGCTCGACTGTCGACGAAAGCCTTCCCGCAGGTGTTGCACTTAAAAGGCCGTTCGCCGGTGTGCCGCCGTCGGTGTATCACCAAGTAGCTACTGCCGGAGAAGTTCTTCCCGCAAATTTCGCACTGATTCGCCCGGACCCCTTCGTGGGCACCCTTGATGTGGGCCTTCAGGTTCTTGTGGTTTCGATAGGAACGTTCGCATATGTGACACTTGAAGGGACGCTCCGGTTGGCCCGCGTCCGGACCCTTACTCGATGAGTCACATTTGCCTTCTTCCTCGGAGGCAATCGACACCAGCCCGGCGGTGCAGAACGGCAGACCAACATTGCTGCTGGTGTCGATGATCGTTTCCTGGATTGGCAACTCGGTTTTGGCTTGCTCCTGATTTGGCGATTTGGCATAGGGTTCCTGCAATTGAAAGCTACAGTTTAGTATGGACGGTTCCCGCGCCCCTGGGGCATATTTACTATTGGAACAATAGCTTCATCTTCTGACATAGACGAATAGTCTTCATCCTCGTACTTGTCGTACTGGTGCAGACTGGTAACACTAGATTCGCTACTAATTTTGGCATTCTGGATGTAGGAACCTCCTCCCGCTCCAGCGCTCGCCCCGCTGGTGGCGATTTGTTGCTGTAAATCTAGATTTCCCAGCACGAAGTAGGTTTTCGCCAGTGGGAGACTCGTTTGCTGTGGTTCCGACGCTGTCGCGGCCGAAGAAGACACTTCGTCCGTTAACAATTCACTAATACATTCACTATCCGAACCAAACGGTTCAATACTGCTGAGGTCGTGTTCCATCGGACTATCGGAGACGGAAGCCTTGCTGCTGTAGCTGGAGGCCTCCGCCAGGGCAGGGCGTCCAACCTGCCCAAAAAGCGTCACGGTTGCTCCGCCCACTTCTCCCGGCGTTGATTGCACGTAGTTTCTATTGCATATATCACATTTTCCTCTTCCTTCCAGCCGGCTAATGCTGGACTCGGTTCGAGATGTTCCGTATTCCTTCCGGCATGACTCGCAGCGGTACACCTGAATATCGGTACTTCCGCAGCGGTGCCTGTTGAAGGCAGTCTGATTAACGAATCCTTCCCCGCAGAACTCGCATTGAAAAACATGATCCCCGGTGGACTCGGTCGGTGTCTCGAAACCACCGGAACCTCCTAAGCTGATTCGATTCGCCTGGAGATATTCGCAGAATTCGCACTTGCACGATTGCGGCTGGGGTGTTACTATTTTGGCCGGTTCCAGTGTCGTCGCGACCTGAGGTACGATCGCCTGCTTTACATAATCGCTGGTCATTGTCATAGGTGCGGTCGTCGTTTGTTGCTGCAAATGATACCGGCCACTTCCGTCGGGGGGTTTCTGTTTCGTGTAACAAAAAAAAGAAAGAGAAAAAAAAAACCGTGATAAACACATTTTTAATTTAATTTGCTTCAATCTGTTAACGCTCTCGGGGTGGATGACGACCATCATCATGGCTTTTATGTTGCTTTTTTTGTTGAGTATTTCGTTTGTCCAGTCAGTTAACCGGCGAAAGAGCGAACGATGGTCACTTGCCGCTTGGGCCGAGAGAAACGAGGTGGGAAAAAAAAGTGAAAAGAGTTTGTTTAACAAATAAGTTCGAATAATTGTGGGGCACGGGGTGCGAAAAAAAAACGAGTCAACAAATAGCGCAACAGTTTCGGTAGCAGCACGGAAAAAATGCTCGACTTTGTGGGGCGAGCAAAACATACTACAAAGCCAGTAAATGTTGCGATGAAGTTGGATTTTTGTTTGAGGGGTTTAGCATAATGCTAAAATTTGTTATGCCAATAAATTGCAGCTTGGATTGAAGAATTTGTATTGAGACAAAGCAAAACAAATTATAATTGGCGCCGTTAAACATAGAATTGTATTTGTGCCGTGTCAAATAAACTATAGATGAAGAAAAAAAAAAGCAAAACAAATGAGGTTCCAAGTGGTGTCTTCAATTTAAGCTTTTTTCGCTGAAGCAAAAAACGTCCCAACAATCCCGCAAAAGTTTCTCTAAAACATCAACAAGTGCCGGCGTGCGACCATTCGGTACGGGTTTTTCTGCACACGGGGACTGAAACAGAGCCGTGACACAGTTCAAAGGCTAATATCCCTTCCCATCGTTTCGCACAACATTTTCGATAGCCGGTAGTCGTAGGAAAAAATGTCTGTTTCTGTACGGAAACCGGTGTTGGCAAAAAATCACACGTTCCCTCGTGGACCGAGGATTTGGACTAATTGTTTCACTTTATTTTTCCTCAATTTGAATGGATCACACCAGTGATCCCAGTTTTATTTTTTGCGAAAACAATTTGCATATTTGAGTCTTTGAATACAATAAAGTTTTTGTTTTACGCGGGGGGTACGGAGCGCGTAAAAATCGCGTAAATTCTAAAATTCGCGTAGAAAACGTTATTTGCTAAAGGTTTTTAATCATTTCTGCTGAATACTTTCGAAAAAGAATCAATAGCAGTGTTATTTCCATCTGTGAATCGAGCTAAAAATCAAGAAAAAATATAAAAAGGTTAGGCCAAATCAGTGAATATTCAGTAGGTAATTGCCTTAAGTAAACTCATAATTAAATAAACGATTTGATAATGAAAAACCAAGTCAAATATTCCGCGTAAAAACGAATTCACTGAAAGACTTTAACGTTATGTCCAGAATCCAGAATAATAAAATTATCTATGTCTCGGTAACGGATTGACGTACAAATAAGGTTCATACATTAAAACGAAGGACTTTCACTGTACTTTAAGGAAAAAATATCAATACAAAACATTACTCTCCGGTTCTAATGAAAATGGGCACTTTCTTCTCTATTTCTCCCATCAAACGCTGCACACATTCGGAGTCAACTTCCTTCCCGGCTGTAGTGACAACTCACCAAATTTGGCCAAAACTTAACGGGACCTTCATGAGCTTTAATTTTTTTATTTATTATTTATTTTAGACCCTTTAACAATTGTCATTCGGGTCTTATAAGAGAATTAGATGTTTTCAATATACCCAGCTTTCTTGAGAAAGGCTATCACTGAGTTGTTAGACACTTCGTCGTCTGCTAGTGCTTCTCTCATATTGGGGGGCATTCCTGTTTCTTTCCGGTCATCCTCCAGTGCGGGGCAGTCTACTATGATATGTTTCACTGTTAGCGTTGCGTTGTATCTCCTACATTTCGGTACCTCTTCTTTTTCCAACAGGTATTTGTGTGTCAGTTTCGTATGTCCAATTCGAAGGCGAGTCAGTATGACATTTTCTCTCCGCGTATCTCTCGTAAGGGTATATGGTTTCACGGTGTTTTTTGCTTCCCTCAGTTTGTTGTTTCTTATGCTGTTCCATTGTTGCTGCCAGACCAAATTGAGTTGATTTTTAATATTTGTTTGTACCTCTTTGTAGTTCAGTTTTATCGTTCTGTCGATGTTACCTTCCAGTGAGGCTTTCGCTTCTCTATCCGCTATCCGGTATCCTGGTATACCGATGTGACTCGGCACCCAGCAGTAATCTATGTGCTTGCGTGTTTCAATGCAGCGATTGAACAGCATCGCCATCTCGTCTCTCCACTTACTTGTAATTTTCTTTTTTTCTAATTCTGAAATCACGCTGAGTGAGTCTGTGCATATTAGGTGGTGCCAGCTCCATCCTGGTTAGTAGCCCATACCGTAGCTTCTTTGACAGCTTCGCTTTCTGCTTTGTAAATGCTACTCGTGTCATCAATTCGCCGTCTTATGGTTACATTCTCTCCAACAACACTGAAGTTTGAACCCCCCCCCCCCCCCGTCTTTCCTTGATCCGTCTGTATATAGCGTCTGATGATACCTGTAACGTGTTGCCTTCAGCTTTGAGAACAGTTTCTGGGTTACCATGCTATTGGATGTTCGCTTGGTTTCATGGTACAGGCTTTTGTCAATCGGTATGGTTTTTTGGTCCCAGGGAGCGCAGTTTGGCATCGAAAAGACTTTTATACCTGGTAGTTCCATTCCTAGCTGTTCCAAAAGTTGATTACCCCGTGTTATTGCAGGTTCTCTATACTCTGTTTGGGTTTCTCCCCACAGTTCGCCGGAGCTGCTACTGTTGTCTGTACCAAGTTCTTCCTCTTGGGTGTTTGGTGTTCTATTATGTTCTTCTATTTCTCTGGCTCCTGCAGAATCATCATTGGCCAATAGTTTGGCCGAGAGCATTGCAGTTCGTTGCTGTATTAGCACTCGCAGTTCGGGGATTCCTGACTCCGCATGCAGACTAGCTATAGGACTAGTGTAGAAAGCTCCACTAATCGCTCGCAAACCAGCGTTATGTATGGTGTCGAGCTTTCGCATTGTTGAATTTTGGATAGACGATAACATAGGTGCAGCATATAGCATTTTTTCGAGAATAGTTGCTTTGTATAGTTTTGTTATTGTTGCTCTGTCCCCTCCCCAAGATGTATTTGCTACGTAGTGAAGGAACTGAAGCCACTGTTTGCAAGTTGAAGCAACTTCTTCCACATGCTTGTGCAAAAGTAGTCTTTGATCAATCGTTACTCCCAGGCATTTATGCGTTTTGTTTAGTGCAATTGATTCTTTTCCAACACAAATTTGCTCAGCTGTATTTTTCGTGCAGTGGTGCGTTTGAAAATCATTGTTGAGGATTTTTCTGCTGAGATTTTAAATCCAGTTTCTTTCTGCCATTGGCTGATGGCGTTTAGCGCGCTTTGCAATTTCGCTTCTACTTCTGCATGGCTTCCTCCCTCAGCAATCAAGGCTACATCATCAGCATAAATAAAGCAATGTACACCCTGAGGTAGACAATCAACGATCGTGTTGATGGCAATTAAAAATAACGTGACACTCAGCACCGATCCTTGACATAGTCCCGTTTTCATTTCCTGCTCATCTGCTTGTACTCCGTTGGTGGCCACTTTAAAGGATCTTTTCTCAAGACTTTTAGCAATAAATCGGAGCATTCGGCCTCCGATATTCCACGTACCAAGCTTATTAAGCACCAATCTCCTCCATGTAGTATCATATGCTTTTGCTATATCTAAAAAGACCGCTTGTGCGTAGTTTTTTTTATTTAATGCTTCTAGTAAAACTTTCTCGAGTTGTATTAGGTAATCGACGGTTGATTTGCCTTTCCTGAAAGCGTATTGGTGTTTGTACAGTAGGTTTCGGGTTTCTAGTATGTGAGTTAATCTACTGTTTATCATTCTCTCGAAGATCTTTCCTACGCAGCTGTTCAGATATATTGGTCGATAGTTTTTTGGGTTGATTCTCTCTCCCTTCCTTTTGAATATTGGTATTACTATTGATTTTGTCCATGCTTGCGGGTAGACCGACTCATTCCAGAGTTTGTTGTACGCATTCAGTAGTATTTGTTTACAGTCTGTAGGCAGGTGGATTATCATTGCGTAGTGTATTCCGTCTTCTCCTGGAGAGCTTCCTTTTAGACCCTCTAGAGCAACTTGAAGTTCGTTGAGCGTATAACTTCGGTTATATTCAGCATCATATGTAGATGGTATGTTTAGTGGGTGGCTCTCTATTTCTTCCTTATGGCTTAGAAATGCACTGCTGTATGTATCATTGCTGGAAACTGTGCTAAACGCAGTGCAGAGTGCTTCCGCGATATCTAAGTCTTCTGTTACGTGTCTATTTTCGCTAGTTACAGCCTGTATACGGGTGGCATGAGTTATACCTTGTATGCGTCGATAGTTAGCCCACATTTCCTTGACCGGTGTGCTCGTGTTGAATGTCGCCACAAATTTTTTCCAGGTTTCTGTTTTAGCTTTTTGTATAGCTTCTCTTGAGTCTTTCCGTGCTGTTTTGAACTCGTCTAGTGCCCGTTGTTTGTCAGGGTGTTCATTTGGCATTCTTGTCAATTTTCTTAGTGCTTTTTTGCGGATCTTAACTGTTTTTGCTATTTCTTCATTCCACCAAGGGACAGATTTTTTTCAGTGCAACTTTGGTCAATCTTTGGTATTGTGACTTCTGCAGCTCGCAAAATCTCTTTGGTAATTTCCTTTATTTGTTCTTCTGCATCATCGATTTGCCGGAAATTAATTATTGCTTCATACTGGTCCCAATATGCTTCATCAATTTTCCATTTTTTGACTTGTCGAGACTGTTGGTTGTTTCCTGGGAACGCTATAAACATAGGTAAGTGGTCGCTTCCGTGGGTATCATCTGCGACTGACCAATCTAAATTTCCTGCTAGTTGTGAAGAGCAGCAAGCGACATCAATGCAGGATCCTCTGCCAGTTGAGTGGTTTATATATGTTGATTCACCGTTATTTAGGACTATTAGTTCTGTTTCTTCGAAAACTTCTTCCATAATTGCTCCTCTTGAACTGCAAGTTTGGGATCCCCAAAGGGGGTGGTGAGCGTTTATATCTCCTACAAGAAGAAAAGGTGTTGGAGTGCTTTGAATCAGGTTTTTTAATTCAGGCTTATCAATGCTTTCACTTGGTGGGAGATACATATTTATGATGCACGTGTTTAGCGGGGCACCAACTCGTACAACAATAGCTTCCAAGTTTGAAATGACGTCCAGTTCTTCGCTATCTATATTAAATTTGACAGCAACAATTACTCCGCCAGCCGCTCGGCCGCCGCCGGTTCTTGGTCTGTGGTACACTTTGTATCCGCTGATGCTTGGGGTTACACGTGTGGGGCACATTGTTTCTTGGAGACAGATGACAAGTGGTTGATACTGTTTAATGATTAGGTCCAATTCGGCTTTTCCTGTACGTAGTCCTTGTATATTCCATGAGGTAACATATGACTGGTTTTTGCTTTTGCTTTCTCCTGCTGGTGAATAAACAGTATTGCTTTTTTCCTTTTCAGTATTGCTATTGGTCATTGGGTTCTGTAATCCTTCAGAGGGACGAGTGTTTCCACCCTTGTGCGTCTCTTCTCTGCTGGTCTCAGGCGGTAAACAGTGTTTCTCCTGGTTCGGTTGAAGTTCGTAGGTGAGTGTGGAATCATCATCAAGTACATGGTATGTTTGGGAAAATTTTGAGGGCTCGGAGTTTTTTGGGCTTGTGGGTGCCCCAACAGCGTCAGGATCTTCGCTACGCGGTACTTCCGACGCCTGAGGGGTTGGGAGGGGTGAATTGGTTACTCTGTTTGATTGATGTGTTACATTTTCATTATTCTGTAGGCTCGTTTCGGGTTGTTGTGAGTGATGTTTTTGTTTTGTTGTAATAATATTTAGTCGGATATATTTGCTACGTCTATATCCATATCGATATTGTTTTTATTGTTTTGCCTAGTATTGGGAACAAGGTTGTCACTTCGACTTCTTGTATTGTGTAGTGGTGTGTTACTTCTACAGGGTTTGTTTCTCTCTTTGAGTTTCGAATGGTTAATATGTTTTGCTGATCAGACGGTTGTTCAGTTTGGCTTATCGTGGGATTTGGTTGTGATGCGGGCAGTCTGAGGTCGTCACAATTTTCGTCGCCGGATTTGACTTTCTGTCTCTTGTTTTGTGGTGATACGGCGGCTGTTATGGTGTTCGTTGTAGTGGGTTTATTGGTAGTTATTTGTGCTTTCAAAGTTAACAATTCTTTGGCCGCATTTTTATATGCCTTCCTATATTTTTTTAACTCTATCCGCATTGCTATTATTTCCTGCTTGTATTCGTTTGCATTTATCAGTTGGGCTCGTAGCTTAGCAACTTCTTCTTTCAATGTGGCGGTTTATGACAATTCCTCTTTCTGTTTGGTCAGTTCTTCCTGCAGCGCTTTTATTTGCCTATTTTTCTCCTCTTCCCTTTGCGGCAAACCTCTCTGAGTTTGCTTAGCATAAGTTGTTTCTCTTTGGCGACTGTAGAATTATGTTCGAGCCTCCCCAAAAGTCATATTCAGGTCGGTTTTAAGTTTTAGTATAGCTTTCTCGTTTTGATACATCGGGCACTTTTTGCCGGTTGGGCCGTGTTCTCCTTCACAATTGCGACAGAATTTGGGTGACATGCATGTTTCAAAGCTTTCGTTTTCATTTTCGTGGGTTTTAGAACAGTTGTGACAAACAGGCGGTGCATTGCAGGATTTTCGTGAATGGCCGTATTTTGCGCAGCCATAACACTGTAGTGGTGAGGGGTAGTATCTCCTCACTGGTAGCCGGACGAGACCGTAGTATATATATGCTGGTAGATAGGACTTATCGAAAGTTAGAACAACCAGTGGCGTATTTTTTACAGTATCTCCCGTGCGTTTTGTTATCTGACGTACATTAATCACCTGTTGATCAGCAAGATTTTCAAGTAATGAGTTAGTGTCTAAATTTATTGTATCTATATCATACACAACACCTTCAGAGAAATTAAGCGATGGATGCGAGATGATTTCAATCTGAGTGCCGTCAATAAGCTGTGTAATAGAGCAAAGTACGTTAAATGCTCTTTTGGATGCTGTTCGAAGTACGTACCGTGTTCCGCGAGCTTCTTTTGTTGCAGTAACTAATTTTCTAGAGTCTCCGTTTAATGCCAAGTCGAGCGATTTGTTTATTAGGAATGGGTCGGTTGGAGGTGGAATTACGGGACGTGGGGAGGTTGAGGACGTACTTGATTGTGATAAATCAGCGTTTTGCATTCCACTTACCGCTCGAAGCAGGAGTGTTTTTGTTGCAATCCTATCTCCATCTGGATCCATCCAAATCGGCAGCGTTGTAACGAGTGAATTCCCTTCCCCGTCAGGGGAGGGACTTTTTGTCCCCATACGGCTGTTTTATACACGACTTCTTAATTTTCAAAATTTCTGTATCTCTCTTTTTGGATGCAAATACATTAGACTGGTTTTCAGGTTAAATTTTGCGAGTTCTAGGATGAGTTAGTTCTGCGACGCGCGACAACGAGCGGGAGGCACACACAGGCGTCTCTATTTTTTCTCTGCGCTTTTGTTTTCAGCGGCAGCCGAGATGTATGATCGATCGTTGCTGCTTCACACACGGTGACCTTGTGGATCGACCTTGCACCGTTGTGGTGCTTTCTTGGTGTACTGTTGTATGCGTATACGGCTAGCACTATATTTTATTCCTATGCTCAATTGTACAGGAAATTCAGAATCTTTTTAAATCGGTATAATCCTTTCTTGCGGTTACGTTTACTGTAGCTTTAGTTCAGATGTCATTATAATATCGATCACTGATAATCAATCGAATGCGAGCGTAAGTATCACTTAATAATTTCAAGCTGGCTTCGTTACGGTGCGAAATAAT
Source organism: Wyeomyia smithii (assembly GCF_029784165.1). Classification (NCBI taxonomy): domain Eukaryota; kingdom Metazoa; phylum Arthropoda; class Insecta; order Diptera; family Culicidae; genus Wyeomyia; species Wyeomyia smithii. Next base: position 26,338,554 of record NC_073696.1, on the reverse strand, counting down.
AAAACACGTCTATCACGTAGCGAGTGTCGACTCGAACTGTGAGCTTTAATGAAAGGTAGTTTTTCAGGATTTTTTTCCGAAGAGACACGTCTGTTTACCTGCGGTTTCACTTAAAACTTCCATACTCAGCAGAAAAGGACGGAGTTATTCAATTTCTATCGAGGTAAATTTTATTTGTAATTGTTTTGTGTGAGCTCATAAGATTACCACAAGAAAACCTGAAAGTCAGACAAATTTTACAAAAACTCGTGGATCTCAGCAATTGGAAGAGATAGAAATTTTGTGTATTCTACAAAGTTTCATAAAATTTCCTGATCCACAGCTCTATCCAGACCGCAAAGCTCTAGTGCGTAAGAGAAAGACTTTAGCAGCGCTGCGCCATCTTTGCGGCTAAATTTCAAACTAATCTATGCATAAAAAAATCCCTGACTATATCAAGAAACTTTGTAGAAGATTGAACACCGATTGGTTAAACCGTGAGAGCGCTGGTAATTTCGGCTTGTTTCAATGAATTGCGTTCACGCCAGCGCACAGTGGTCCAATAAGATAAACAGTGGAACTTGATTCCATAGCGCCTTTCACCTTCATTCTAGCTTGAAAGTGTATTCGGAACAAATGTTTGTATGAATGACCCGCATAATCGCAAATATGGAAAGTTCACTATAGTAAAAATAAAAAAATTATCTTTTTTGTGTTAAGAGATAGATGAATAGTTTATTCAGCAAAGTTGTAGAAAATTTAAAAATATGAAACTTTGTCGAACAAATAAAAATCCTATCTTTTTTCGGTACAAATTTATAAAGTATTTTACATGGAACTTACTTAAAAGTTAGTTTTAGTTAGTTAGTTAGTTCGAAGGAATTGTTAGGGCACACAAAACACACATTTTTGCCAAAGACTATATATCTCCAGGACTTTTCCTTACAAAGTTATATCATATTTTAGATTATTTTTTTGATAAATTCAAGAACATATAGGTTAAAAAGGGGCAAGTGGAATCATGATGTCAATACTTTTCCTTGAAGTTAAGCTGAAGTACTATAAACTCCTTTAGGTTTTATTTGTCCCAATCCACCCATATTAAAGTACGGCGAGCATATGTTACAGTAGGTTTTTATATATCAAAAATACTAACTTTTTTGTGTTAAGAGATAGAGGAATGGTTTATTCAGCAATGTTTAAGAACGTGCAAAAATATGAAACTTTGCTGAACAAACAAAATTCCAATCATCATTGGGTACAGAGTTACAGAGTATTTTCTGCAAATGTTACCTAAACGTTAATTTTTTGCACTTATCTTTTGTTAGCTACATTTTACAAGAAAACGTTGTTCTAAAAAAGCATTTGGGCATACAAAATAAACGTTTTTGTTGAAGGTCACACATCTCCAGGACTTTTCCTTACAAAGTTATAACACATTTCAGCTTATTATTTATAAGGCGTTTTTTGCGATTCTGAGCCCAATTTGGGATCATTTGCTTTTCCGGCGTATTCTGGCCTTTAAAAGGCGTTTTTGGCGATTATGAGCTCAATTTGGGATCATATTCTTTTTTGGCGTTTTCTGGCCTATAGAAGGCATCTTGGCGACTCTGAGCTCAATTTTGGATCATTTCCTTTTTGCGTTTTTCTTTTTTGGCGTTTGCTGGCCTTTAGAAGGCGTTTTTGGCGATTCTGAGCCCAATTTGGGATCATTTTGTTTTCCGGTGTTTTCTGACCTTTAGAAGACGTTTTTGGCGGTTCTGAGCTCAATTTAGATCATTTTCTCTTTTTGCGTTTTCTGCCCTTTAGAAGGCGTTTTTGGCGATTCTGAGCTCAATTTGGGATCATTTTCTCTTTGCGTTTTTCTTTTTTGGCATTTTCTGGCTTTTAGAAGGCGTTTTTGGCGATTCTGAGCTCAATTTGGGATCATTTTCTTTTTTTGCGTTTTGTGGCCTTTAGAAGGCGTTTTGGCGATTCTGAGCTCAATTTGGGATCATTTTCTTTTTTGGCGTTTTCTGGCCTTTAGAAGGCGTTTTTGGCGATTCTGAGCTCAATTTTGGATCATTTTCATTTTTTTGTGTTTTCTGGCCTATAGAAGGCGTCTTGGCGATTCTGAGCTCAATTTGGGATCATTTTCTTTTCCGGCGTTTTCTGGCCTTTGGAAGGCGTTTTTGGCGATTCTGAGCTCAATTTAAGATCATTTTCTTTTGTGGCGTTTTCTGGCCTTTAGAAGGTGTTTTTGGCGATTCTGAGCCCAATTTGAGATCATTTTCTGTTTTGGCGTTTTCTGGCCTTTAGAGGCGTTTTTGGCGATTCTGAGCTCAATTTGGGATCATTTTCTTTTCCGGCGTTTTCTGTCCTTTAGAAGGCGTTTTTGGCGATTCTGAGCTCACTTTGGGATCATTTTCCTTTTTGGGGTTTTCTGGCCTTTAAAAGGCGTTTTTGGCGATTCTGAGCTAAATTTGGGATCATTTTCTTTTTTGCGTTTTTGGCGATTCTGAGCTCAATTTGGGATCATTTTCTTTTTTGGCGTTTTCTGGCCTTTAGAAGGTGTTTTTGGCGATTCTGAGCTCAACTTGGCATAATTCTCTTTTTTGGCGTTTTCTGGCCTTTAGAAAGCGTTTTTGGCGATTCTGAGCTCAAATTGGGATCATATTCTTTTTTGGCGTTTTCTGGCCTTTAGAAGCCGTGTTTGGCGCTTCTGAGCTCAATTTGGGATCATTTTTTTGCGTTTTCTAGCCTTTAGAAGGCGTTTTTGGCGATTCTGAGCTCAATTTGGGATCATTTTCTTTTCCGGCGTTTACCTTTGGCAATTCTGAGCTTAATTTGGGATCATTTTCTTTTTTGGCGTTTTCTTGCTTTTAGAAGGCGTTTTTGGCGATTCTGAGCTCAATTTGGGTTAATTTTCTTTTCCGGCGTTTTCTGGCCTTTGGAAGGCGTTTTTGGCGATTCTGAGCTCAATTTAAGATCATTTTCTTTTTTGGCGTTTTCTGGCATTTAAAAGGCGTTTTTGGCGATTCTGAGCTCAATTTGGGATCATTTTCTTTTCCGGCGTTTACCTTTGGCAATTCGGAGCTCAATTCGGGATCATTTTCTTTTTTGGCGTTTTCTGGCCTTTAGAAGGCGTTTTTGGCGATTCTGAGATCAATTTGAGATCATTTTCTTTTTTTGCGTTTTCTGGCCTATAGAAGGCGTCTTGGCGATTCTAAGCTCAATTTGGGATCATTTTCTTTTTTGGCGTTTTCTGGCCTTTAGAAGGCGTTTTGGCGATTCTGAGCTCAATTCGGGATCATTTTCTTTTTTGGCGTTTTCTGGCCTTTAAAAGGCGTTTTTGGCGATTCGGAGCCCAATTTGGGAACATTTTCTTTTTTGGCGTTTTCTGGCCTTTAGAAGGCGTTTTGGCGATTCTGAGCTCAATTAGGGATCATTCTCTTATATGGCGTTTTCTGGCCTTTAGAAGGCGTTTTTGGCGATTCTGAGCTCAATTTGGGATCATTTTCTCTTTTTGCGTTTTCTGGCCTTTAGAAGGCGTTTCTGGCGATTCTGAGCTCAATTTGGGATCATTTTCTTTTTTGGCGTTTTCTGGCCTTTAAAAGGCGTTTTTGGCGATTCGGAGCCCAATTCGGGAACATTTTCTTTTTTGGCGTTTTCTGGCCTCTAGAAGGCGTTTTGGCGATTCTGAGCTCAATTTGGGATCATTTTCTTTTTTTGCGTTTTCTGGCTTTTAGAAGGTGTTTTTGGCGATTCTGAGCTCAATTTGGGATGATTTACTTTGTTTTTGCGTTTTCTGGCCTTTAGAAGGTGTTGCTGGCAATTCTGAGGTCAATTTGGGATCATTTTCGTTTTTGCGTTTTCTGGCCTTTAGAAGGCGTTTTTGGCGATTCTGCAGATGAAAAAAACATTTTCGTTTTCGAGCACAGTTTTTAAGCACTCCTCTTAGTCGAGCAATTTTAGTCGAGTACTCCTACTCCTATCATGAACTCGGGTACTCTTTTACAGTCGCTGAGTAGCAATACAAATAGTTTTTGCGTAGCAGTGCGTGCTTGCTACTACTCAGGAGTATGCATGAAGAAGAAAAAATATCTCGAAAGCGTATGTGCAAAAGATTTGAGAAGAGTAGCATATGTCTCGCTCTCAAGCAAAAAGGAGGAGAAAGGTTTTGCTTCTCGCTCACTTTGCAACGCTGCCTACAAATCGTCCTAAGACAGTTTTCATGTGAAATTTTAAAGGAAAAAAATTAGCAACCATTGAAAAACTAAGCTAAGGAATTAGAAAGGAAAAAAATTAGATCAAAAGGGGTGTATTTTAAATGTAAATCGGTTATTTTCAAAGATAGTTTTTTTCTCCTGCGTCACAGTTTTCTCGCTGGATATATTTTCTTCATTGTTTTTGGTAAAGGAGTTTAAGTGTTACAATGCAGGTCGGTTCATGAAGATGAGACTAGGACTGAAATGGTGTCTCTTGAAACTGAGGAAGAAAACATCTGAGCATGAACCAAAAAATTCTGCAGATCTTCTAGAAAGATCTCGAAGCCGCCATAAGGAGAGATTTTCGCAACAGAAGCTTAGGATACTAAATGTCCAACGAATTTTTCTGCAACTTCATCCAGGCTGAATGATACTTGACAGATGGGCATCAATGAATAGGATGTGGATTGATTTTAAATGGTGAGAGCGTTCTTTTTTAGCTTAGCATTTCGCTATGATTGTGTTTAATATTGGTGCAGTACGACAGTTGATTTTTTGCATCCTCTTGTCAATAAATATAACATGCTATTAAATGCGGGTCAATTTTTTTGATACAAATGTATCAAACGAATTGAAAGTCTGAAAATAATAATAAAATCTGCAAGATTCGAATATTATTTTGAGGCGGGGCTTACCGATTGGAAAATTACTCCGGAATGCACTGCAAGTACTCAATCATTCTGTAAAGGGTCTTTGAAGGTCGGTAGAGCTAACACCTTCTAGATCCCGAAACAAGTTAGTTAGTAGTTGTAGAAATGAAAGATAATTGCAACTGTTTTTTTTTTTTACACTACATCACTGCCAGACAGTGGGATCTAGAAAGGTTCCACACACACACACACACACACACACACACACACACACACACACACACACACACACACAAATCGGTTATTTTCAAAGATAGAGCAAAAATTTTTTCTACAAAAAAAAAAATCAAATTCACGAGGCTACAACATTGTAGAACTATTTTTTCTCTATGTACATAGATGAAAAAGTCAAAAACTTGACTTCATCGAAAATTTGTGTCACCTCAATTTTTGATAACCTTCAAAAACCGCGCTTTATTGTATATAACAACTTTGTAGAAAAAAAATTGTTCTCTAGAATATTGCTATCGAGCTACAGATCCAAATTTCCCCCTAAATTCGTTTTCATTGTGCAATATTCAAAATGGTTGTTGCAGCACTCAGTGAAGCGATTTGAAACTTATGGTGGTAGTGTACATGCGTCATATATTCAACTGAGAGCGGTACACAGCGAAACACCCAAAAATAAAACAAATTCTTGTCAGTTGTTGTGTTTGAAGATGCCATCCTCGCTTAGTGAGTGTTCGAATTTCGTAGTATTAATTTCTATCAAACTTCTTTGTGATGTTTTTATTGTATTGTTTTAGAGTCCTAACGCCACTAGTTCTGCATTCTGATCACGAGGTTGAACAAGCTGTAGTTGATGTTCCTGCTGATATTATTAATTTAGACACGTTCGAGATCACCCAATCGATGATTACTGCTGCGACCAATAAGCTCAAAAATTCTTTTTCTCCTGGACCTGATGGGATTCCAGCTGTTGTGTTTCGTCGATGTATTGCCGCATTAGTTTCCCCACTATGTTCAATTTTCAATAGCTCATTCGAACAGCGTAAATTCCCGAAAATATGGAAACAGTCATTTCTTGTTCCAGTGTTCAAAAGTGGAGATAAAAGTAATATCCGTAACTACCGTGGAATTACAAATCTCTCGGCAGCATCGAAATTGTTTGAAATTATTGTCAATCGAAGTCTTCTAGCTGGAATGAAGTGCTATATCTCTACAGACCAGCATGGTTTTATGCCTGGACGATCGGTTACCACGAATTTATTGGAATTTACGCATACCTGTTTTACACAACTGGAAGCAAAATGCCAAGTGGACGTGGTTTATACGGATTTGAAAGCTGCATTTGACAGAAAAAAAAAATTAACCTGCTTGGTGCCTCTGACAGCTTTGTTGCATGGCTTAGTTCATACCTGTGTGATCGATCACTTCGGGTGAAATTGGGAGCGTGCAGCTCAACTCCGTTCGTCAACTTGAGTGGTGTACCTCAAGGGAGTAACTTGGGACCGCTGCTTTTTACAATATTTTTAAACGATGTTAGTTTTTTGCTTGGTGACGAATGTAAGCTTATATATGCGGATGACCTAAAACTATATTTCGCCGTGAAGTGTATAGAAGATTGTCACCGTTTGCAGCAGTTACTGGATATGTTTGTAGAATGGTGCCATCGTAATAAGCTGATTGTCAGCATCCCTAAATGCTCTGTAATGACATTTCATCGGAACTCGCAGCCTATAATGTTCAACTACCACATCGATGGAGTCGTGCTCAACAGGCTTGAAGAGATGAATGACTTGGGTGTGACAATGGATAAGAAACTCTCCTTTGCTAGTCATCGATCGGCCGTCATTGCTAAGGCTAATCGTCAGCTGGGGTTTATAACCAAAATAGCCAAAGATTTTAATGATCCATATTGCTTGAAAGCTTTGTATTGCTCTTTAGTGCGACCTATCTTAGAGAATGCTTCACTAGTTTGGCTTCCACATCAACTGACCTGGAGTTTACGAATTGAAAGAGTGCAAAAGAGATTTGTCCGAATTGCTTTGAGAAATCTGCCTTGGCGTGACCCACAGAACTTGCCTCCATACTGTGATCGGTGCAAGCTAATCAATCTTGACACCCTAGCTCGACGACGGAAAATTCAGCAGGCAACATTTGTCGCTAAGCTCCTGAACAATGAAGTAGATTGTCCCAAACTACTATCTTTACTTGGTTTTCATGTTCCATCGCGTGCTTTAAGGACTTCTACTCTTCTTCAAACATGGTTTCATCGCACAGCGTTTGGATTTAATGCCCCTATGTCTTCGATGATACGTGCATTTACTTCTACTGAAGATTTATTTGAATTTGGTGAGCGTTCCAGTTTTTTCTCCAGTCGAGTAGCAAGATCTGCTTATTTTACATTAAGATGTTGACGATAGTGCTATATTCATATTAATTAAGACTTTATGTTAGATGGATAACTAAACTAATAAATAAATAAATAATTAAATAAATAAATAAATAAATAAATTCTACAAATTGACGCTTGTGATGTCATTTCGGTAGGCGTGTAAGATGCGTGTTTATATCCACGATTGTCGAGAGTATGATTCGAGTTGTTGCTGTGAGAGCACGCAACGGATAGAATAATGCATGCGCACGCCCAGTGCTTCCATATCTATCGCAAAATATGTTTCTGCTCTGACATGCTCTGACATCAATATGCTGGGCCAAACTTTTTTTCGGAGTTGAGTTTTAGTCTAGTACAGTAAGTTTTTTTTCTAGGCGGGTAGCTTATCTCCATTACTTAAACACGGTACAAGATATCGACCTCATTTCAATCACGTTTTCTATTTTAGACTAAAAGTAATCATATTTTCGTTTTCAAAAAAACATTCACAATTTTTGGTGTAAATGGTGGTGGTTATTTAAAAAATTGCATTTTGGTCTCTAGAGGTTTGAACAGTTTAGGCCGGTTTCCTTCGTTATGTTCTTAACTTAGAAAAGGGCTTTTTTACGCGGTCTCATACAAATTTGGAACGCATCATACGCGTACAAAAAGACCCATAGCTCTCATTGATCGCAAGCGTTCAAGGTGCCCACACTACATGCCACCTCTAATGTGATAGAAATAGGATTATTTGTGAGTGAACAATTCTATATTCTAGGAGAAAATGAAAATCAAACATCGCAAGCATCGAATATGTGTTCCGTTGAAGGTTTCTTCGGTGGCATAAAATATCTGCCTAAGAAGAAAATGGAATGTATTTTTAGTTAAAAAACAATGAACATGTAAAGTTTGATAAATATTGATAAAAGTATGATAAATATTATTGAGTTCCCGAAAGAATCAAAAGCTGAACCCGGTTGACAATAAACACGTCCTGACGAAGCCTTCAAATGTCTTAATTAAAAGAGTGACCATGAGAGTGAGAGGGGGGAGGGGGTGGGTGAGGTCGGGAAGAAAGAAAGAAAGAGGGAAGTAAGAGAAAGGGAGAGTAAGAAAGAGAGAGAAAGAGAGAGAGAGAGAGAGCTAAAAAAATAAAAATAGAAGAAGATTACAGTTGACTAAGCCAATTGTAATATTTTCTTTTCTATCAATTCAATTAATTCCACTGTATTTAACAAAACAATGGGACATTTTTAATTATTCCTGTAATATATCATGTATGCAGCCTTCATTTTCAGATTCTGAAGAAAGAATTGTCACTTTTGTCCTTTTCAAAGTAAAAGCAAATCATTCACACTGATTAAGTAGAAGAGATTCTAAATGAGAGCTTTGAGGGACAACAGCTGTTAGGAATATCGATGATTCGGTTGTTAATATGGAGAAAATTTGTTTGAATGCCAGATTTTCACAACCAGATTTACAGATAGGCGGTAAAACTGCACTTTCTGATCTTGGGACAACTCCGAACAATGAAACGATTTCGAAGAATTTCCAAAATTCTTTGGAATAATCTGGATCGAATGCAAAATATTTGCGATTCACACTTATGGTTGTTTACTGATAATCTAAAATTTTCAATACTTTTTTTCTACAGGTTCTTCCCTCCGTTAACTACAATATTCTGTTTGGTTATGTTTTCCATGTTAATTGTCAAACATACGATGAAAACTTGCAACATTCCATTCAACTGCCATCACTGCTGGGCACATTTTTTGCAGCCCCAAATAGATTTGCCATCCTTTCGTGTGTTTTTTTTTTCGGAAGCTCGCTGGTGGAACCACATCGTAATGATAGTCACTTTAGTTGCGTGAACCGGGCGGGGGTTCATATGAGGCATGGGGTTGCTGCTGTCCATTTCAATAACAACCATAGGGAAAAGTTAGCTGCTGGTCCGATTCGGGGTGAATGCAAATCACTAGAAGAGCGCTTCTGGTGATGGTTTGATGGCTTTTTTTATGTTCGCAGAAGATATCCGCTCTGGGAACCAAGACCAAGGGTTTGTATTCGGTTGCGTGTGCGAAAGTGCAGATTTTCGTCACGTCCTTTTTGGCACGCTGGTTTTTTTTTCGCGGTGCTTTTTGTTTGTAGCCTAGGTTTTCAGTTGTGGTTTGAATTAGAATGTAGGTTTACTAGTAGAAGCGTAACTCTATCGAAATTAATTCTGTGGTTTTGGTTATGGGGACAAGCGAATTGTGAACAAATAGTAGTAATAAAAATAGAGGTGAATTGTTTCACTTTCGAACCATAAAAGCTAACGAAATTGCACTTAAAAACCCGTCGTTTTTGCTCGGTGACCAGAGAAGTATTTAATTCCCTGTCAAACATTTACGTCTGATGGGTCCAAACGGAGAATCCACTTAGTTTCGGAAACTTTTCTCTCTCCAGTTAAAACATAATTAAAACTCCAGGTAAACTTTAATGAATACGAGTGCATAGAAAATTCACATTTTCCCCCAGCCCACCCCTGCAACGGCACTCGAGGATCGAGAAAGTCGTCAACGTCGTTGTCGTCACAACGCTACGGAAAAAAGCGTTCATTCCACAGGAACCGTAAAAGGCAGGAAAAAAGTCGTGCTCGGCGCGGGTTGTGCTTGGCAACGCCCGCAAGTACTCTCCCGCCCTTCCCGTACCTGCTTCGGTCGTTCGTCCTGATCATGCCAACGAAGAAATCTCATTTTAGTTTCACAATGAAACCGCAAACTTTTGCTCCCCTCCCGGGAGAGAACAGCGTCGAGTTTGTGTACTTCAGCTTCCTGCCTGTTTTCCCAGTCAGATTTTCCGTAATGATCACAGCGATTCCTTTTCGTCATTTCTTCACCGCAGGCTGCTGGTGCTGCTGCTGCTAGTCTCCGTAATTATTTAGAAATCATAGAAGCGAAAACTTTTCCCATTCCGTTCGCATGGGGATGGGTTTTTTGTCTGTTGGAAAATTTTTCGTTGCATTTTTTCCGTCCGGGGATAGCTATCCTAAATGGTTTCCCGTGAATAGTTGGAACGCACAAACCAAACACTGATTATTACTCTTTCGAGTCTTATCACAACTTTGTTCGTCCCGTAATGATAGAAAAAAAGCACCCTATCGAATTACGCCCTTCGGTTGCGAACCCTAGGAAAAAAATCCAGTTCCATCAACGAGCATCCCGCTTTCCGGCATAGGCCCGGGAATGGTTCCGGGAACCGCCTTTTTCTTTTTCTCTATGTGTGCCTTTATCCCCGCCGCCGCGCCCTTCAATCGCAATCGAAAACTTTTGCGCACGGGACGGGGATAAAGTTTCGAAATTAAAAAGGGGGTGTCCTTTTCGGCCACGTAAAACTCGTGCACGAGCGGCTGCAGCGCGGATGTGGACGGAGACGGAGGGGTTCGTGTGCCGAAAAAAAACTAGTTTTCAGCTTTGAAATTAAAATAGCAGGAATTCCGTTCGCCCCGTTCCGATGTGGGATGCCTTATGTTGAACTGACCGGAAAATAGTGCGATCAAAAAGGGTATCTAAAAGAGGGGTTCAGGACGAGGAGCGTGGAAAAGCAGTACGCGGGAGATGAAGAACGAAAAAAGCTCACCCCACGGACCTCGGCTGGACGGTGCCTTAGTCGTACCTTTTTGCCGTGCACGATGACATACCTAATGTCCGATCGGGCGGTTAATGGTTTCTGGTATGGCGTAATTCACATTTTATAGTTGTTCTATAGCGTTGAATGTGTTTATGGGATATAGGAAATAAAAGCTGAATAGAGGAAAAAACCGGACATTGTCCATCTGCTCGTAAGGATTGGTTTAAACAATATTGAGAGTAAAAAATAGGTCTTTTATAGAATGGGATTGTGTCAATTTCCACCTTTCAGGAGAACTGGTTTCGTTATGTGTTAGTGTGTTGTTTTTTTGTTAAACATACCAATGAAAACAACTATTTTGAAAAGTATCCCGATCAGTCAAAAATTTCAGGATTATAACAAATCATGACATTTTGTTACGATCTTTTTGTATCAACTTCTTTTCTAAACTTGGTTTCGTTAATAGTTACAATATCAAAATTACTTATTCATTATTACAAATTATAGCAAGTTTTGTAAGATTTTTGGCAGAAAAAAATTAGAATTATTTAGAATGTACAATATGTTGGTAATTGAATAACAAATTTTGTTATAAATATGCTTTAAAAAACACTTCTGAACTTTCAAGTGTATGACAACAGAACTTGATATAATTATGTACTTTTTATCATTCTGGCATATCAAGAATATTACAGGCTTTGTTATTTCTATCAAGTGCAGAAATATTTGTGCTACCCGTTTGTTATAATCGTGTGATCGGGATGTTACACCTGAGAGTGTAGAACGAATTCACAAAGAAATCAAAACAATTTTTTCTAAAACTTTTTTGAGTATAGACATAAATAGTGATTCATCACTTGAAAGACCCAGTAGTATTTCAACGTCTTGAACGGAGCTTGAAAGTATGCATTCTAAAACATTATACTTCAAGGTAAGATTGTGCGAGAATTTATGAGGATAAACATCCAGCATATAGCAACTAATCAGTGTATCGGAAAGTAGGCATAATCTTTCAAATATGAATATTAAAACGAAAATCATTGAAACAAAATATGAAAAAGAGAACTATACATTATTATGGAGCCTGTATTTAATTAAAAGAGGTGACAAAATAGCAACTGTCACACCAAAACGAATAATGGCCATGCAAAAGCAAGGCGCCATTCTGGTGCTGAAAAAAATCCTCTGCAAAATAGATGCAAACTGCTTGAAACAGGTTCGGGGTGATTGAAATAGTGTCCCTCGATTGGAAATATTAACTGACGTTAAAGTTTTTTTTGTTTATCCTCGCTTATTGTTCGTCGGCCTAGTTCCGTCATTGTTGATGTGCAAACATCGACACCCGGGGAGGGACTCCACCCAGGACCCTAACTTACGACTCGTTGATTAACGGACCGGCGCCCCAACCGCTTTACTTCCTAATGCCATGAAAGGCCTTTTTCGCCTCAAAAAATCTCCCGGTGTCGGCTAGGAACAAATCTAGACCAGTTGGGTTGGTTTGAGTGGATCTCGTTACCCCACAACCATCGACACCCATGTCGGCGTTGGGATTCGAACCCAGGCTACCAGCGTAGTTTTTTTTTTATAGAGCCTATCGCCCTTGTTAGGAGCGAGGCCAGCGTAGTTGGCGCAGATGTTACCAGCTAGGCCCCCCGCCATGACAATAAAGTTTCCTAAATTAGTTTTACAATAAAAAAACCTAAATTAATCCACCTAGCGGCCAGACCCAGCCTTTCTCATTCAAACTTTTATTTGTAAAAATAGATTTACATGAACGCTTCTATCCAATAAATGTATATTCACTCTTGAGGTTCTAAAATATTGATGTTGTAATCTATACATATAAATAAAAATGTAGTTCGGTCTGTCTGTTTGATCCATATAGGCTCAAAAACTACCGAACCGATCAACGTGAAAATTTGTGTGTAGGGGTTTTTGGTCCCGATAAAGGTAAATAGTTTGAGGCCCATCCCTCTTCTGGAAAGGAGGGGTCCAATACAAATGAATCATAAATTTCTGCACAACTCAAGGACAAACCAAGCAAATTAAACCGAATTTGGCATGTGGATGTTTTAAAGGGTAACAAATATGTCCACTATGGTTCGACGCCCCTTCCTCTTCTGGAAGCACATGTTTCTGCACAAATTTCTGCACATCTCGCGAACTAGTCAACTAAATGGGACCATATTTGGCAGGTGAATGATTTTAGTGTTAACAAATATGTTCCATAATCGACCTCAGCCAACATTTTGGATTGTAAGATGGCGACTTCCGATTTCGGAAAAACAGCGGCAAACGACCAAATACCATCCAATATGGGTATTTCTGGAATCGTAATGATTATGAATACCATTAAGAATTGTAGGAACTTGTGGTTTCTGGAAAACAGCCAAAAATGGCCGATTTCCGTCTAACATGAGTATCTCCGGATCTAGAATGATACATAGCAGCTGAAATCGACCGCAGACCTCATTTTAGATTCTAGGTTGGCGACTTCCGGTTCCTGAGAAATAGCCGAAAATGATCGAATTACACCCAATATGGGTGTTTCTTTAGCCAGAATGACGCTCAGAGGCCAGAAATTATCTTAAATACCAGTTTGAATCCAAGATGGCGACTTCCGGTTTGTGAAAAAACAGTCTAAAATAACCAAATACCATCCAATATGAGTATCACTGGAACCAGAATGATGCAATGAGCTAACAGTTGACCTCAGGCACCATTTTGAATCACTGAATGGCAACTTTTAGGAAACAGTCGAAAATGACCAAATAATACTCAATATGGATATTTGCGTAATCGAGATGATGCATAGAAGCCAAACATTGACCCTTGACACCATTTTGAATTTAAAGACGACCACTTTTAGTTTCTGGAAAACAACCAAAATAACTAAATACCTCCCAATATGAGTATTTCCGGTGTCAGATTGATGCCAGAAAATCTGCTGAAAATGACTGAATACCACCCAATATGAATATATTCAGAATTAAGGTGATGTACAGAAGCCAAAAGTCGAGGATGTTGTCATTTCGATAAAACCAATCATTTCAAACGATTTGTTATTAGACTTTGATCATATCCTATGGCCGATTCGTCGTGCATTTTCAGACTTTAAACACATCGCAAGGAATCAATGAATTTGGAACATTCAAATAGTACGATACCACATTTAATTTATGTTAAGGCCACATATATCGATCAAAGCAGGTATAGTTCTAAATAGTCTTTGAATTTCTTTCCTTTCCATAACTTTTGAGCCACATATCAAATTGTTATGAAGTTTGTTATTTGTAAGTTCGAGAGATGACTCGTTCGTATGACACTAGTAATGTTCAAATAAGTCATGTAATCTTTGAGATAATAGACTTTCGTTGTTTTATTAACAATTTAATACATAACGGTTGCTTAAGTTCGATTATAATCAAATGAAATGGGAACGTGTAGGGCAGCCAAACTTTGAAACCACGTGTTCAATCATAATTCATTAGTTAACCCTTAACTAGCCCGCTCATCTCATAATAATATTGATCAAATCGGTTGTGTGGCTACTGAGATAATGAAGTTTCGTGATTTTCACATTTCGGTACTTTACAGACGAAGTTACATATCGATTACAGTAAAATTCAATAGGGTGTTACGAGGCAGCTAGACTTATTAGTTGACACTAATTTTGTGGAAATCGGGTCAGCCATCTCTGAGAAAAGTGAGTGAGTTCAAGTAGTCTTCGGAATATGTTCCTTTTTATAGCTGGATTTCACATTTTGAAATATAACAGGCAAAGTAATAGTCTGATCGCAAAACAAATCAATAGGGTCTTATGGGGCAACTAGACCTTCCATTTGACACTGATTTTATTAAAATCGGTTCTGCCATCTCTGAGAAACATGAGTGAGATTAAGTAGTCTCTAAAACACGTTTCTTGTCATAACTTTTGAACCACAAGTTCGATCTTTATGAAATTCAAAAGTTAAAAGTATTTCAGGTAGGCCGTTCATTTGAATCTAATTTTGTATAAATCGGTTGTGTAGTTTTTGAGATATTGATGTTTCATGATTTTTACATTTTGATACATAACCTCTAAACTAAAAATCCGATTACAATGAAATTTAATAGGGTCTTATGGGACAACGAGACCTTTCATTTGCAATTAATTTCATGAAAATCGGTCCAGCCATCTCTGAGAAAAGTGAGAATAAAAATCTGCACATACACACACACATACACACACACATACAGAAAATGCTCAGCTCGTCGAGCTGAGTCGAGTGATATATGCCATTCGGCCCTTTGGAGCACTTTTATACTTTCGGTTTTGCAAGTGATTGCTATACCTTTCTAGAAGAAAGGCAAAAAGCGTTGACAGAGAGAAAGTAGTAAACAGATTGATGTACCTACCTACGGGAACTGCTCCATTATTCATCTCAGCTCATATATTCATCTCATACAACATGAAAACACAATTGAAAACAGGAAAAACGCATATTTTCTAACTAAACCAATCTGTTAATCCATGGAATGGATTTTTCTTAGTTCACTTTAGATTTCTCATGAAGTAGAATCATCAAAAACTCACTTAAAAGCTCTAAATTTGATATCATAGTCTAGCATCTGCACTCGAAAACTCATTTAATTCTATCACATGCCTCCGAAAACAAAATCCGCGTATTGTTCTATACGGCTACAACGGGACTCGTCCAGCAGCCAACCAAAGTTCTTTTCATCTCTAGCGGACCATCTTTTATTTTGATCACTAAACAAAATCACTCACTACACTAAGAATACCTAATTCTTTGAAATGTTCACCTCAAATTTCCAAAAACAAGCTTGAATTAACAGAAATATATGAGATGAATTTCTACAATTCCTTAATTTTAGCTGTATGTATTTTCATCTGTTTTCACTGTGTTGAAGAGAATCAAAAGTAGCCAAATCAGTTTCTGTTAATACGACAAAATCATACTGAAAATTTTGAATTATTCCGACATAATTGACATAAATCGACAGCACTGCATTGGTTACCTAGGACACCTATTTTGCACGTAAACAACTACAGCGGATATCTAGGTAACCTAATACGACGGTCTGCGGCTACGTTCAATCATGATAATGTGATTCATTCATGACTAACATGGGGCATCGTGAGATAAATAATTCAGCAGTGATTCTAGTTTTAAGATGGATATGGAAGCGTTGTGAAAAAGGTTTGTTTCACAAAATTCAGGACAAATCTAGCTAAGTTAATATACAATGCTGAACGATTCCATAAGAGCACGTAAGCGTATTTTGTTTATTTGTTCAATGATTTCGTGAAAATTTGTTGTTTGATCCGTGCATTCTTCGTGAATATCGGCTTAATAAGATGAATAATGGAGCAGTCCCCTACTTGGAGCTTGTAGATGGCAAAACCAACCTTTACGTAGCCACAAGGGTAACATTGATTCTTTCTAGCAATAAACTAGTTTCTGTATGAACGTGTACAGTGCTGCTTACGGGCCTTATACAATGGTTATTGGATCTACGTATTGGGCTACACTCAATCTGTTGGTCGCGATTATTTCTCATACGAATGAAATGAATGAAACACCTGTCTGATCAAAATTATGTACAAGTAAAAGCTTTGGATCTTTTAGAAAAATAACACAAAAATAAAAATAAGAGAAAAAAACACGAACTGAATAAGGGTCTTCAGTAAATGTAAAACAAATATACTACGAACAATCCGGAGAATAAAGCGAATCGGAACTGTAACAATCGATATAGACCTAGGGAAACGAAAAGGACAACGATTGGAAACATGGCATTTGGAAAGTTAGAACTCTGCTTGAGCCGGTATGCGCGGGCGTTTTAGACGGAGGTAACAGCCATACAAGAGGTGCATTGACCGAAAACCGGAGACCGTGAATTCTGGGCGATAGATGCGACTCAGGTCACTTCTTTCAAGTACCACATCTACTACAGTTCTCTCGTCAACCAATGAAACTACCAGAGGCAGATAAACTTTGCCGCGGCGAGAGGAATATCACTTTTCGGATGTCACTGACCGGGAACCAAACATTGACTCTGACCATTATCTCGTCGTTTGTAAGATCCGCGCACTGTTGTCGAACGCGCTTTAATTTTGCACAGAGATCGTTCGTTTCAACATACAGAGGCTTGCCAGAAGAATACGCCAGGGAGCTTGATCAACGGATCGTAGAACAGCAGGAGGAACGAGTGGAAGACAGACTGCGAGAGAGGTGCTAAGAACGACGCGAGAAAGACAACGAAGGTTTGATGCTGAGTGCCAGAATGCGTGGGACGAGAAGAGCCGCCAGGCGCCGCATGCTCACTGTGGCTACACGTCAGAACAAAGAAAAATACAAGGAGGTAAAAGATGACGAAAAAAGTGTCCACCGTCGGAGAAAGCGCGAGCACGAGGAGCATGTACTCGCCAGCAGAAGACAACTTTGCTAGGAACGACGGGCGTAGCTTCTATGAAACAGTCAACAGAGTCAGAAGCAGGAATTTCCCTGCTTACGGATAAATCTACGGTTGCAGCCAGGTGGAAGGAGCACTTTCAGACGCTATTAAACGGTAAAGAGCAAGGGGAACAAAACAGGGATCGCGATCGAAAAAATTCGTTCTTTCAAAGACCTAACTCTTCTGATCAGCTCGCGAGGGGGTTGCCTGCATCTGTATAGAATCAGAAAATCAGTGAACAATTTCATTCGCGTACTCGGCGTCAGCCAGCCCGTATGCCTGTGTGTAAATTTTGGCAAGGTAACTGCTTGCTGCAGTACAAATGCTGAAAAATGCATTCACTGTAGGGAGAGTCAGCATGAGCTCTCGACATGTGCGGTGTACATGCAGCGCAGGGATAAAATAAAGAGGTCTCTCAAAGAGCGTTCGAAGCGTTCTTACGCTGAGATGCTGAAGAAGACCGTTACCACTTCTCCCATTACTTCAAACCCTTTTGATCTGTTGTCCTCTGATAAAACCGATTCTGACGATTCACCAGCGGGAACATCTTACGCCAATCCTGGGGAGTCTAGAAAGAGGAAAAATATTTCCTCTCCTAAACTTCCCAGAAAAGGTCCTAAGATTTCTCAAAGTGAAATGAAAGTTACAAACAAACCAAACAGTGCTGCGGAAAACCGAGGCAAACTCCTCCTGGGCTTGCAAATTTAAAGCCCCAGAAGTAGTTCCCAGCACTGCCAGGAACATCTAAAACCCCAGTTGTTCCTTTTGCACATCCAGTTGATGAAACAAACTCTGGATTAGTGAAATTTTTTGACATTGTGGACTGGATTTTTGAAACTTTCAATCTACCCGATCCAATTAAAATTTCTCTTACAGCATTCCTCCCAACAGTTAGATCATTTTTGAAGCAGTTGACTGCCCAATGGCCCCTCCTTGCAGCGATTGTATCCTTCGATGCCTAATTCAACTGCGTATATGAAGGATTCTATCTCTGTCCTACAGTGGAATTGTAGAAGTATTTTACCAAAAATTGATTCGTTTAAAGTTTTGATAATTAAAAACAAATGCGATGCATTTTCCCTTTGTGAAACTTGGCTTACTTCAAATATTGATCTCAACTTCCATGATTTTAATATTATTCGCCTTGATCGAGACACCCCATATGGAGGAGTACTTTTAGGGATTAAAAAGTGCTATTCTTTCTATCGTATTAACCTCCCCTCGATTCCAGGCATCGAAGTTGTCGCATGTCAAATGACAATACACGGTAAAGAGCTTTGTATTGCCTCAATATATATTCCTCCCAGAGCACAGGTTGGGCAACGGCTGCTCTTTGATTTAATAGAACTTCTTCCCTCGCCACGTTTGATTTTGGGAGACTTCAACTCTCATGGCGTGGCTCGGGGTTCCCCTTACAATGATAACCGCTCCTCTTTAATCTATAACCTTTGCGATGACTTCGACATGACTATTTTGAACAACGGCGAAATGACACGTATCCCGAAACCTCCAGCGCGCCCAAGCGCTTTGGATCTATCCTTATGTTCGACGTCGCTACGGTTGGATTGCACATAGAAGGTAATCCCCTATCCTCACGGTAGCGACCATTTGCCTATTCTTATTTCAATTAATAACGGGCCAACTCGCATGCGACCAATTGACATTCCGTATGACCTCACACGGAATGTCGATTGGAAGTTATACGAGGAAATGACTTCAAAAGCGGTCGAGTCGATTCAACATCATCCACCACTTGAAGAATACAACCTCCTCGCGGGCTTGATTCTCGACGCCGCGTTGCAAGCCCAAACGAAGAAATATCCCGGCGTAACGATCAAAGAACGGCCTCCCACTTCGTGGTGGGACCAAGAGTGCTCCGATGTCTACACGCAAAGATCCGACGCATTTTTGGCCTTCCAGAAGGGAGGTATACCTGGCGACTATTTACGGTATTCGGAGCTTGATACCAAGCTTAAAAGTTTGGCTAAAGCAAAGAAACGCGGATATTGGCGTCGGTTCGTGAACGAGACGTCGAGGGAGACATCGATGAGCACTCTTTGGAACACAGCCCGAAGAATGCGGAATCGCGTAACGGTCAACGAAAGCGAGGAGTCTTCAAGTCGGTGGATATTTGATTCTGCCAGGAAAGTATGTCCGGAATCTGTTCCTGAGCAAAACATTGTTCGCGTTGCGTCTCCGGGCCACGACGCGATAGAATCACCTTTTACGATGGCAGAATTTTCAGTTGCCCTCCCATCCTGTAACAATAACGCGCCTGGGTTAGATAGAATCAAATTCAACTTGTTGAAGAATGTACCCGGCAATGCCAAGAGGCGCTTGTTGAACTTGTTCAATAAGTTCCTGGAGCAAAACATTGTACCGCAGGATTGGAGGCAAGTGAAGGTGATCGCCATCCAAAAACCAGGGAAACCAGCTTCTGATCACAACTCTTATAGGCCGATTGCAATGCTATCCTGTATCCGGAAATTGATGGAAAAAATGATACTCCGTCGTTTAGACCACTGGGTCGAATCAAATAGCCTACTATCGGATACTCAATTTGGCTTCTGCCGTGCCAAAGGGACGCTGCTTTCAACAGATATTCAGCTGGCGTATGCTCGCAAAGAACAAATGGCGTCTGCGTTCTTGGACATTAAAGGGGCTTTTGATTCCGTTTCTATTGACATTCTTTCGGGTAAACTTCACCGACAAGGATTCTCTCCAATTTTAAACAATTTTTTGCACAATTTGTTGTCCGAAAAGCACATGCATTTTACGCACGGCGATTTGGCAACTTTTCGCATTAGCTACATGGGTCTTCCCCAGGGCTCATGTTTAAGCCCCCTTCCTTACAACTTTTATGTAAATGACATCGACGAATGTCTGGCAAATTCATGCACGATAGGACAACTTGCAGACGATAGTGTAATCTCTGTTACAGGAGCCAAAGCTGCCGATTTGCAAGGACCATTGCAAGATACCTTGGACAATTTGTCTGCTTGGGCTTTACAGCTAGGTATCGAATTCTCTCCGGAGAAGACTGAGATAGTAGTTTTTTCTAGGAAGCATGAACCTGCTCAGCTTCAAACACAATTAATGGGTAAAACGATTTCTCAGGTTTTGGTACACAAATATCTTGGTGTCTGGTCCGACTCTAAAGGCACCTGGGGTTGTCACGTGAGGTATCTGATGAAAAAATGTCAACAAAGAGTGAATTTTCTTCGTACAATAACCGGACAATGGTGGGGAGCCCATCCAGGTGACCTTATAAGGCTTTACCAAACAACGATATTGTCTGTTATTGAATACGGGTGTTTCTGCTTCCGCTCCGCAGCAAACACACATTTGATCAAACTGGAGCGAATACAATATCGTTGTTTGCGTATCGCCTTAGGTTGCATGCAGTCGACCCATACGATGAGTTTGGAGGTCTTAACTGGAGTACTACCATTGAAAAACCGCTTCTGGAGCCTGTCTTCTCGTATTCTTATCAAATGTGAGGTCTTGAACCGTCCCGTGATTGAAAATTTTAAAAGGTTAATCGAACTTAATTCTCAAACCCGTTTTATGACATTGTATTTCAATCACATGTCCCAAAATATTAACCCTTCTTCGAATATTCCAAATCGTGTCGACTTATCAAATACTTCTGATTCTACTGTGTTTTTTGATACATCCATGATAGAAGAAACTCGTGGAATCCCGGATCATTTACGCGTGCAGCAGATCCCTAAAATTTTTTCCAATAAATATCGAAACATCAACTGCAACAAAATGTTCTACACTGACGGATCACTACTTGATTGGTCCACTGGCTTCGGTATTTTCAAGTCTCAGTTCCATTGAGGCTCTCCGATCGATGAAAGATGTTAAGCACTCTCCGTATTTCCTGAGAAAAATACGGGAACATCTGAGTGCTTTATCCGAAAAATCGTTTCAGATTACCTCAGCGTGGGTCCCTTCTCACTGCTCGATACCGGGCAATGAGAAAGCGGACTCTTTGGCTAAGGTGGGCGCAACAAACGGTGATATTTATGAAAGACCAATTGCTTTTAATGAATTTTTTGCACTTGTACGTCAGAATACGATCATCAGTTGGCAAAATGCTTGGACCAGAGGGGAATTGGGAAGGTGGTTACATTCCATAATCCCCAAGGTATCGACGAACCCGTGGTTCAAGGGGTTGGATGTAGGTCGGGATTTCATTTGCGTGATGTCCCGGTTTATGCCCAATCACTATAGATTTGACGCGCATCTCCGTCGTGTTGGGCTCGGGGAAAGTGGTATCTGTGTCTGTGGTGAAGGTTATCACGACATAGAGCATGTGGTTTGGTCATGCCCTGTACACCGTGACGCCAGGTCTAAATTAATAGCTTTCCTGCAGGCCGAAGGTAGGCAGCCAGCTGTTCCTGTTCGTGATGTCTTGGCGAGCCGTGACCTATCCTACATGTCCCTTATATACGTTTTCCTGAAATCCATCCACGCCCTAGTTTAATCTTATTCCCTTCCACCTACATCCAACCAAACGACAAGAACACGTTAAGACCCCGGATCCGGAAACAGCAACTAGACCCGCACGATACTCTCAGGCCCCGAGGGAGACAACCCAATATGCCAGTCCGTAATATCTTGGCCCAGCAGCGGAACATATTCAATATGCTACTTACCTATGGCGATGGAAAACCATCAAACAACAAATCAGTGCTTTTAATGCAAAACATTCTAGCTTTAAGTTAGATTTAGTTTCAGCTCGTAGTCGGCAGCGAGGATAAAAAATTTGCTTTTAGTTATTAAGATACTTTAGAAAGTAAGCTACCAGATATAATTGGCACCGTTAAACATTGAATTGTATTTGTGCCGTGTCGAATAAATTATAGATGAAGAAAAAAAAAACTTTTTGCTTGCTTTCGCGGCTGATGAATGAGTTATGCATAGCAAAGCAGACAGCCGGTGGCAGCTGGTTGCTGGATATTCGATGACAGTTGCAAGCGAAGTTTTCTGTTGATAAGAGAGGTTTAAATGACTCGCTTGCGGTGTCTGATCAACAAAGTCAGCTTTTTACTTGAAGTAAAGGTTGAGTTAGCTCTTTTTAAAAAAGAGCGGTAGATCACTCACTTACTTTGAAGAACCAGCTCTGCAGATCTGTTCGTGAGCGGATTGTCCACCTTTACAGCGAAGTTTAAGGCCTACATACCCGCCTACATGGGACGCTGATTATCTCGGTGGCGCTCTAGGGACATGAATTGTAGGCGTGGAAAACGTTTGCAGTTTTCAAGCGTAGAATCCTGCTACGTTTACTCGATGGAAAATGAGGCGCAGGCGCATGAACCACGAGCTTACGAAGTATTCAAACACGCTGAAATTGCTGTCGACGAGAATGCCTGAACAGAGGGTGTAATGAACGACTGAAAAGAAACAACCCAAGTCCGAGGGTTTCTATGATCTGTCGTCATAAAAGTAAGTAATATACATCATGGTTTTTAGATTTCGCATTCCTTCAAGTACACCTGGTCATTGACTGTTTCGGTTGTCACGAAACGGGGTGTTCCGCTTTCCACACGAGCAAATTGCTTGCCAAATCATGTACTTTTTGGTAAATTTAGACACCTTCTGCTTTCTAACGCCCTCTGGAACTTCGAAATCATGATGAACGGTGAAGTACTGGAGCCCTGGAAGCTGCCGCAAGTCTGCTTTTACGTATGTCTTGTCATCCATAACGAGGCAATGTGGTTTCGTCAACATCTGGGTGTAGGGCTCCCGTGCACGTGTTTTCGCCAGTGTATTCTACTCATTGCGATTCGGTGCCTTCTGAATTTTGTACATGTGTACCTAACCCTTTATGTTTTTCGCATCTTGAACAAAAGTATTACTCAAATGCAGTTTTTAGCCACATCTCTAACTGAACTGCTCGAATTCTTCTTAAAAGCTTGAACTACCCGCTTGTGATCCTTTACACTATACGGAGATCCATTTTGGCCACTTTTTTCTTTCCGGTCGACGGTCAACCGCTCGTTGTACCGAAAACGCAAGTTACCGTAGATTGAGCCATTCGCAGCGTCCTGCTGATTGCTGGCGATGAAAAATATTCGGATTTTCGAGGAATGTGCGCCAAATTTCTTCACGCCTCATCTGTTCTTCTGACTCCATCTTCGCAACGATTGTACTAGCAGTTGAGTGCAACTTACACAGTGTCAACAATGCACATTGAACAAATTTTACGCAAATGTCCAGTATAAACCACCCAATGAGTAAAATATTACAGCCATTTGAAAATGATGCAAATTGATTCTGTGCATCCTTCATCATATATTTCAAGTTTTTAACGATACATTTCATTTTTTTTACCCTTGTCCCAATTTTCAACTACTTACGATTTTTATGGATTTGAAAACTTAGGAATTATTGTAGTTTCCGGTTCCGACTTGTTTTAATTTCGTACAACATAAATTTTCAAAGAAAAACATGAATTTCGAAAATGCAAAATAATTTTCCTTAAACTTTTTGGATCTTCAGAATAGGTAATTGGGATTATAGAAATTCTGCATTGCAGAGCTTTTAGCGCTTCTGGAATTTTAAGTTGTGAAGTAGGCAATGTATGTTCGCATCCTCGAAAAAATCACATACATTGCTCACTGTACAACTTAAAATGTAAGTCATAAAAAATAATATCACACTGCACTTCAGCGATTTAGAACTTCTGAAATGACCTAGTGTAGGTTGTAGGTCTGGTTGAGTGTAACATTCGCTCGTACTAGAAATTCTCCAAACACCCCCAATATCTGAAGTTATGACCAAAATACGGTTTTTTGGACCTCAGCGCATATTTTTTTCTTATCTCAGTCATTTATCAACCAATTTTCAATATTTAAGCACCTTTAAAAAGAAGACAAATAGAGCTTTCAAAATATATAAAAAATTTTACTAATATTAATAAAACATGTTGAGTTATTTGAGTTTGAATTTAATGAAATAGACTTTTCCACGCAATTGTTTAACTTAATTTGCAATTTGCCGTCTATTTTTGTAAGAAAAATACCACAAATACACTAGAACTAGAATATGGGCAACAAATGGTGAGTTGACAACCTTGAAGGAGCGTCAAACATAGCTTCAGCCCTCACAAGTTCTTATCTCACTCCTCCGCGAGTCATATGATTACACTAGACTGCCGGTTGGAACATGGATACAACTGGTTGGTGTTGCCTGGGCAATGTTGTCATCCGACACTAGCTAAGTGAGAAGGTGCGACGCGATCATTGGCGCGTAAACCATATTCCGGCGGTAGAGGAAATGCTTCGCCAACCTGAGCGTCTGTTCACCAAGATGGTGCGGCTTAAAACAGCGTCTGATCTCCATGTTAGGAGCGGCTGATCAACGTCCTGGTGGCAGCGTGGGACTCTAAACAGAGCTGACACGATGGTCCCCCGGCGAGACAGGGGGTTGGGGAAGGCCCAACAAGCCGCCCCGGAAAACAACATGTTACAAACAACGTAAGAGATAATACGGATCGGAACAATCGGCATAGACCTAGGCAACGAAATAAGGACTACGATTGGAAACTTGGGACATGAAACTGCAAATCGCTCTGCTTTCCAGGATGCGACAGGATAATCTATGACGAGCTACATCCACGCAACTTCGAAGTCGTAGCGCTGCAGGAACTTTGTTGGACAGGACAGAAGGTATGGAGAAGCGGGCACCGGGCGGCTATTTTCTACCAGAGCTGTGGCACAACCAGCGAGCTGGGAACCGGCTTCATAGTACTGGGTAAAATGCGCCAACGCGTGATGGGGTGGCAGCCGATCAACGCAAGGATGTGCAAGTTGAGGATAAAGGGCCGGTTCTTCAATAACAGCATCATCAACGTGCACTGCCCACATGAAGGAAGACCCGACGACGAGAAGGAAGCGTTCTACGCGCAGCTGGAGCAGGTCTACGATAGCTGCCCGCGACGGGACGTGAAAATCGTTATTGGGGACATGAATGCTAAGGTAGGCCGGGAGGCAATGTACAGACCGGTAATCGGACCAGATAGCCTGCATGCCGTGTCTAATGATAACGGCCATCGGTACGTAAACTTTGCGGCCTCCCGTGGTATGGTAGTCCGAAGTACCTTCTTCCCCCGCAAAGATATCCACGAATCCACCTGGAGATCACCCGACCAACAGACAGAGAACCGAATCGACCACGTTCTAATCGACGACAGGTTCTTCTCCGACATCATCAACGTTCGCACCTACCGCAGTGCGAACATAGATTCGGACCACTACCTAGTAGCTGTGTGCATGCGCTCAAAACTATCGACGGTGTATAACACCCGCCGAAGTCGAACGCCGCGACTAAATATTAAGCAACTGCGGGACGCCGAGGCTGCACAGGAATACGCGCAGCAGCTGGAGGCAGTGCTACCCACGGAAGAGCAGCTTGGCGCAGCTACCCTTGAAGATGGCTGGAGGAGCATCCGATCCGCCATAGGTAGCACTGCTGTAGCGCTACTAGGTACAAGGGCCCCGAATCATAGAAATGACTGGTTTGACGGCGAATGCAAACGGTTAGTCGAGGAGAAGAATGCAGCACGGGCGAGAATGCTGCAACACCGCACGAGAGCGAACGTGGAACGATACCGACAGGCACGGAACAGCCAAAACTCAGTCCTCCGAAGGAAGAAGCGCCAGCAAGAGGACCGAGATCGCGTAGCGATGGAAGAGCTGTACCAAGCTAACGACACTCGGAAGTTCTACAAGAAGCTGAACAGCTCCCGTAAAGGCTTCGTGCCGCAAGCCGATATGTGCAGGAGCTTGGACGGCAACCTCCTTACTGACGAGTGTGAGGTGATCGAAAGGTGGAGGCAGCACTTCGACGAGCATCTAAACGGCGATGCAGTAGAGCGCGAGGACGGTATGGCAACTGATCTTGGTGCACGAGCAGAAGACATCAGAATTCCAGCTCCCGATCTTCTGGAGGTGGAGGAGGAGCTTGGTCGGCTGAAAAACAACAAAGCCGCTGGAGTGGACCAACTTCCCAGCGAGCTATTGAAATACGGTGGAGAAACACTGGCTAGAGCCGTGCACTGGGTCATTGTCAAGGTTTGGGAGGAAGAACGAGTACCGGAGGAGTGGATGGAGGGTATTGTGTGTCCCATCTACAAAAAGGGCGATAAACTGGAGTGCTGCAATCACCGGGCAATCACTCTGTTGAACGCCGCCTACAAGGTACTCTCCCAAATACTTTGCCGTCGACTATCGCCATTTGCGAAGCAGTTCGTGGGGCATTACCAGGCGGGATTTATGGGTGCCCGCGCCACCACGGATCAGATATTCGCGGTTCGGCAGGTTATGCAGAAATACCGCGAATATAACGTGCCCACACATCATTTGTTCATCGATTTCAAATCGGCGTACGACACAATCGATCGGGACAAGCTATGGCAAATTATGCACGACTACGGTTTTCCGGACAAACTGACGCGGTTGGTCAAAGCGACGATGGATCGAGTGATGTGTGTAGTTCGTGTTTCGGGGGCACTCTCGAACCCCTTCGAAACCCGAAGAGGGCTGAGGCAAGGTGATGGTCTCTCGTGCCTACTGTTCAACATTGCCCTGGAAGGTGTCATTAGAAGAGCGGGGATTAACACGAGTGGCACGATTTTCCAAAAGTCGGTTCAACTGTTTGGTTTCGCCGACGATATTGACATTGTGGCTCGGACCTTTGTGAAGATGGCGGATACGTACATCGGACTAAAGGCTGAAGCCAAACGGATTGGACTGGTCATCAATGCATCGAAGAAGAAGTACATGAAAGGAAGGGGTTCACGTGAAGACAGTAACAGTATCAGTAACCTCCCACCTCGAGTTCAAATTGGTGGTGATGAAATCGAGGTGGTCGATGAGTTCGTGTACCTGGGATCACTGGTAACTGCCGACAACGATACCAGCAGAGAAATTCAACGGCGCATTATGGCAGGAAATCGTGCATACTTTGGTCTCCGGAGGACGCTTCGATCGAGTAGAATTCGCCGCCGCACCAAGTTAACCATCTACAAGACGCTGATCAGACCGGTAGTCCTCTACGGGCATGAGACATGGACTATGCTTGTGGAGGACCAACGCGCCCTTGCGGTGTTCGAGCGGAAGGTACTGCGCACCATTTTCGGTGGACTGCAGACGGAAAACGGAGTGTGGAGAAGGCGAATGAACCACGAACTGCAGGAGCTGCTTGGGGAGCCATCTATCGTCCACACCGCTAAGATAGGCAGGCTGCGGTGGGCTGGGCATGTTGTAAGGATGTCAGACGACAGCCCGGTAAAGATGGTTCTTGAAACCAATCCGTCAGGGACGAGACGGAGAGGTGCACAGCGGGCAAGGTGGATCGATCAGGTGGAAGACGACCTGCGGACCCTACGCAGACTGCAGAGCTGGCGAACTGCAGCCATGGACCGAGTAGAATGGAGACGACTCTTACGTACAGCAAAGGCCACACCACGGCTTGGGACTGTTTGGTAAGGTAAGTACACTAGAATTATGAAAGTATATTTAATGACGAGTCAAATGAAAGTAGTTTTTACGAAAACCAAAATTTTTGGCTTCTATCGAATAATTTTTTCACGGTGCTTCAAATGAAAAAAAAAATGCAAGAACTTCTGATGTGACCTACTGAGGTCTAGAATACGTATTTTGACCATAACTTCAGATTTTGGGGTGTTTGGAAAATTTCCAGTATGAGCGAATGCTACACTCAACAAGACCTACCTTTTGCAGTAATCAGTTCATTAAGCCTCTGAAATTGTTGTAGTTTTCGAGATCTCCAAAATAACCCTCAGTAATAATTATTTTTATCTGCAAAGATTTAAATTTTACCAGGATGATTTTTCATAGTTAGATTCAATAGTTAGATATTTAAATAATTAAAATATGAAATAATATTTTTGGATATATGTTTCAAAATATTTTCAATTTGTTGGTTTTTCAGAATTCTAGTTTTTTAATATTTTGAAAATGTTTTTTCTTCCAAGTTCTAAACGATTAATTGATGTTGTTTTTCTATTTTTTTCAATTTTCTGCTATTTACGATTTTTATGGATTCGATAATTTAGTAATCGTGGAACCCAACATCTCAGAATTTCAAAAGTACGGCTAATTGCTGATTGTTGGTTTATGAAATTTGTTTAGATCCTTAGATGTGAAAATGATAACTTTTCTTCTACTAAAATGATGAATGACTGTTAAATCTTCTTTTGATTTGATTTGAATTGTTACATTTTTCAAGAAAGCTTGATGATTTTAGACTTTCTAGATTGTTTCAGTTTCTTTGCGTTTTGCTGCAAGATAATTTGGTAAATTTAAAGTTTCGTGTTTGTCTCGATGGATAGATATCATCATTGGTAAATTTCTCCCACTAATGATTCATTGGTGGTAAGTGAGCGGAACATAATTTCATAAAAGAGGTTACCAAATCAGGCACATTCTGCTATCCACGGTTTAATGTCCATACTTCACATCAACGGCAATGCAGCCAGCATCAATTTCCCCCACTAGACAAGATCCTCCCGGCAGCCCAAGTGTGCCTACACCGTCCGAGATGTTGTTCGTGAATCAGAACAGATCCACGGAACTTCCCCCTTATTTTTGTGCGTTCGCGCTTTTTTCCACATATGTACCAGCGACGGCGTCGGTGGCCGATTCTGAGCTGTGGCCGGCCACTGCATCTGCACTTCCGATCCGGGGAGAAAAAAAAGGCTCGTGAGCGGAAAAAGTACCGAACGAATAACCACCGCGCTTCTTTCCGTACATCTCTATCGGGCCGTGCTTCGACCTGAACTTGGGAAGTGAAATGCAGACGGCAGTGCGTGAGAGACGCGTGAGTGCTTCATATACCCTCTATCAGTAATGGCAACGCACAGAAACATTGAAAAGTGCAGACTTTTCTACATATGCAACGGCGCGTACTTTCAGTTTTTCCTCCCTACCGATGATGAC
This sequence comes from Wyeomyia smithii, assembly GCF_029784165.1. Taxonomy (NCBI): domain Eukaryota; kingdom Metazoa; phylum Arthropoda; class Insecta; order Diptera; family Culicidae; genus Wyeomyia; species Wyeomyia smithii. The sequence goes on along the minus strand of NC_073696.1, from coordinate 26,309,315 downwards.
AGTAGCGAGGGTGAGGGCGATGACGACAATGACGATGATGATGATGTTGATGGGGACGTAAAAAAAGCATACAGCATCGTGCCCACCAGAGCGGGATGGATCGGAGAAAAACTCCCAGTTTTTCCGACGATTCGAACCGAGTCCCTGGCTAGCCAACAACGACAACGACGACGACGACGATGATGTTCCGATGATGATGCGTGTGATCTCGAGGTATGTGCGTGCGTGCGTGAGTGCAAGAGTGCACCGCTTGCTGTGCACCAGTCGGCCTATGAGCACCATCACCGGACGAGGGGTCCCCGAATGAATGCACCACCTTACAGCGTCTCTTGTTCGCTTTATATGTGAATCGGAAAAAAGCCCCATTGGGGTTTCGTCAGTGCCCTGCTGACAACGGTAAGCAGCAGCAGCAGCAGTAGGCCTTTCACCATTCTGACGAGGGGTCCTACGGCGGGACGAAGAAAAATCAATTATTGTACGTTTTTCAAAAAGCCTGGATCTCGGCGAACACGAATGCGAGCGCAGGTTTTTGCACTTTTATATAGTTGGTCGCAAAACGGTCGTTGGCGGAGGGCAGACGGGGCTGCTACGGAGAGTATTATTATATAAGGCATCAGCGGCGAAGCGACTGGCGTGGATGGTGATACGGATGGCTCACACAGACGGAACCGAACGCGGCGCGCGCGACCCGGATGAAAAATTTATTGCGTGCCTGGTTTCCTGTAGGTATTGGCCGCGTGTGGGGCTCGCTCGAGAATGTTTTATTCTGTGCGGCCGAATCTGGCGTATCACGACGTGGTTAACATCTGGTTTTTTCACATGTTAAATAAGAACTATATCGACATAAACTGAGATGATACGAAAAATTTACAACTTTTTATCATTTTATCAATTTCGAACAATACGGAAGCGAATTCGAAATCGTCTCTGAACAAATGAATTGTTCATTGGTTACCCAGGATGATGCGGAGGATTCTTTCCCCTTGATGACCACTACTCTCGTAGCCGCACTAACTATATTGTGCATCACCCAGGAAAGCACTGCATAAAACAGTCACATAACCCCTTTGAGAGCACGAATGCATTTTTGTTTCGCAGAAATCGAGCATTTTTGAGCGGTTCATTTGCGCAAAACCACGACGATACCGACGACGATGACGACGACGTGTAAACACTGAGGAGCTCCCGGCACTCACGCACTCGGGATCGAACCACAAAGGCAGGAAAAATGCATTTTGCTCACGATATGCAATAGGGAACGGACCTGGTCAGCCATGGGTATACTTGATGATGCCGTTTGGTGCGGCCACCCAGGCCAGTCCACTTCACTGATTTTAGGTTCGTAATCAAACGGGAAGAATGGGAACCTTGGAAGAAGGGATGAGCAGCCCATTACGACGTGTGCAGTGACGTTTACCACAACGACATCTAGCGGTGGTGAATGACACGAAGAAGTAGGCCGTGATGTAGCTTGCATGGACCCTTCTTCCGCTTACTTTGTTCTGCATTCTGACGATATACACACATGCACATACAACGCAGTGATGTCATATTCGGGGAAATAGAGAAAGGTGGCTTGAAGAGGTTGCAAAGTAAGGTACAGGTTCATGTATGCACATTACTATTTGTTCATTAAAATACCATCCCAAGTCGATGTCGCCGGAGTTAGGGCTGCTGCCATCTCCAATGGCGATGTCGGTTGGTTCTGTAGTGCTGTCGTTCGATTCAGCCAAATACGATTACTTTGGGGGCTTGATGACGGCGGCCTTAATTGTGCAAATGGAAAGAACTAGTTTACCTCGACATCAAAGGTGGATGACTTTTGACGGGATGCTCAAACCGTATGCGGAAGCTAGCGAAAGGAAATTATAGCTTTTGTCCGGCTAGGATTCATCCATAGCGGGGTGGTCTAGAGTGTTGCAATCTCGAAACAAAATCAAAATATAGGGTGGATTTTCCTGCTACCTTTCTTTCTGGATGATTTTGAAACTACAAGAGTCATTCATTTTGGTCTTTTCTACGTTATGTATTAACTTTTCCAGCGCGAAACATCACTTAACATTACCTCAATTTTTTTTTCTTTTGGGAGTTTTGATATTTTTATGCTCTAGTATTTTGTGGTACGTTCGTTTAAATTTTTTGCCGAAAATCGAAATTTCATATTCTTGAAATTTCTTAAATTTTATTTTTTTTGCGACAATCTGAGGTCAAAGGTTTGAAAGCGTATAGTGTATTTTAAGCTCCTTTTTAGTTTAATTACTCTTTATGTTTTATAGATCATTCTTATAGGAAGTTTTTTGTACTTTCCAAATCTGCAACTTTGCTCAAGACACCATTTCAATCAAACAAACCGTTTTTTCTGATATATTCCATTCATTAGTCATATTTTTGTGAGGGCAACATGAGAGACTGATTTCATAAAAGACCTTTTTATCAAATAGTAACAACTGTACAAAGTTTCAGTAAAATCGGAAACGCTGCTGCTAAAAAAATATTGTTTTTGACGTAGACTACGTCTTACCGTAAGGGGTCCATTATGAGATTTGTCTCGCATCTAGTGAAAAATATTAATTGTTACGTTTCAATTATCTATAGCGATGGAAAAATTGACACATATGTTTCTGGTTTATGCATCTTTCGATTTCTGTATTTAATAAGACTCATTATTGGTATCAGCAGTACGACTTAATATATTATAATACGATCTGTACTCGAAAAAAAAGCACCATTTCATCCATGTGTAACTTTTTTGCCAGTGGATAAAAAATAACAATCGGTTTAGTGGCTATTGAGATGTCATCAACACAAGAAGAAAATCGCCAGATCCGACTTCGACCATGAGATGGATCGGAAGACAACTGGGAACCACTTATACAACTGTGTCTCGAGAGGTAAAATCGTTTGAGGAGTCCCAAACGACCGAGCGGCGGGCTGGAAGTGGAAGAAAATCTAAGAGAGCTGACCCTGTGAAGGCCCGGAAAGTGTTGAATTGTTTCAAGCGTAATCCGAACCAATCGATTCGCGACGCGACTCTGAAAGCAGAGTGTTTCGCCTGGTTCGTTCAGCAGACTATGGAACGAGCTGGGCTTCGTGTATTCAAAGTCCGAAAGGCACCAAACGGCGTGATCAAAAAAACACGGAAGCCAAATCCCGCGCAAAGAAGCTGTATCGAGAGCAGTGATGGAAACGAAACGAATATGATGCAATCGTCGTTTATTCATCACTTGTGCACTTCACGATGTGTACAGGCCGGGACTAAACTCGAATCCTCTCAACCCATAATAAAATGATGATAGGGTGCATAGGTTTCTGGGAGAAAACAAACACATGACTAGACTACATCAGCTCTGAGAAGCGATTCGATCGTTGCGTTTGTCTCTCCATAGGCCGGTAGTTACAGGAAGAAAGGATAGCAACAGGAGAAAATCATGTCGCCTGAACAGCAGCAGAGGTGTAGTGCGGTGAGAGGGAATGTGTGGGGGAAGGGACTACTTCGGCAGTGGTTGAGTTTAGGCGAGAGTAGGGGAGCATACACTGTCATTTTCTTTCTTTTTCTGACAAAAAATCATATTCATGAGTCAAAAGAATAAGGATATAACAAGTTCTGATCGCTCTCTGTAACAGAGACGAATAACTTCATATACCGAGTTGTGCACATTGAGAACCACGTATTGTGGTGTACACTAATGAATAGAAATATATCGTAAAGAGGAAAGCAAAAAGAGTGCACCAGCACCGATACATTGTTTTTCGCATACTGACGACGATGTCAACGCATTCTATGCTTGTTTTATATGTATTCATTAATCGCTAGAGGTGATTTCTTTCCTTCGCTGATCGAGAGTGGTTAACAAACCGATGTGTATGGTTATGGATGACGAAACCTACAGACACAAAACAGATATCGGGGCTGGGGTTCTACGTAGCCAAATCACGGTTTAATGTTCCGGAAGACATAAGAAAGAAGAAAGTGGACGCACTCGTACAAAGAATACTTGCTCTGGCAGGCCATATGCCAATGTGCTAAACTGTGTGCTACACACCTGTGCCAAAAATAGGGGTTTCCATTTTTATTCTCAAATAATCGATTATGGGATAAATGCTACGTTGAAATCGAGCAATTTTTGGTCATTCCACCCTTTATTCTCAAGATTCTTTTCATGCATGAAAGCAGTACAGCCATGCGGCGCGCATTAATTTCTATTCAGACTCCTGAATCAGAAGCACCAGCAACAGTTTTTGAGTATCTTCCGAGAGATTATACATATGAAGCACATACAGTTATACAAGTTTTTCAAGTTTCGTCATTCTCGCTTCTACATTCACGAAGCTGGTCGTTTTCATTGCCTTAGAGAAAAAAACGACCAGCTTCGTAAACGTAGAAGCCAGAAAGACGGAACTTGAAAAACTTTCATAGTTGTATATGCTTCATATGCATCATGAATTTGGGGGGCAAGTTTGAATTTATTTTTAAGTGCATAGCACCATTTTCATTGCATCAAAGTGGTATTTTTCTGAAAGTACAGTTTATCAACAACAAAAAAATACGTTTGAATTTGAGATATTCCAATTATTACTGGAGTAATGGCCGTTTCCCCGAAACGCTTTTTTTTGCAGAGGCAAAAAAACTCATATTATTTCATTAGTTTAGAAGTGTGCCGGGTCCTTGAACGATCGCTCTTATGAGTATTTTGTTTTCAGTGCAAACGGGAACGTTTTTCCTAAAAAATGCACGTTTTAAGCGCTAAAAATTGCATTAAATTTTTTTTTGCGGCAAAACATACAGTTACAATGTTTTAAAAAGCGATCGTTCAAGGACCGGCGAATTTAATACCGAAAATTAAAAAAAAAGGCGAAGGAAATCGGTTCAGTAGTTTTTCCGCAATCAGGATCACGGCAAAGTCATTTTTCGGAAAACATTATTCCGAGATAATCGCTTGTAAAGTAAATTTGTGAAAATGTTCTCAAGATGTTGTATTTGAAGATAATGCAATAAATATTTTTTCGGTCTTTTGAAAACTAAAAAGGTATATAACTCCTTAAGTGATAAGAGTGTTTTGAGAGAGGTTTACCACAACTCTGAAGCCAAAGAAACTTCTGGTTCGGCAGGCGATATGCTCGTGTGGAGAGAAGAGCAGCGTTTTTGTAACAACTGTAACAACGAGTGCCACCAAAAAACGACTTCTGCCCTTTCCACAACAGCAAACAATACTGGGCCATCGAGAAGCGGAATTCATTGAAGAAAAAAAAGTCGGGAGCGAACAATAATTTAAGGCGTGTAGCAGTCAGGGTTGAAAAAATTCAGCACTTTTGCAGTGATTTTTTCTACCATCGCAAGGCAATACTTCGCTTTCATGCAATCACAGAACAGATATGCAACTATAGAACCCAAAACGGGACCAAATCTCTTTATTTAAAGTAACGACATCTAACGGTGGAGAGGACACATACTGAAAATTTTATTACACTTATACTATTCATACCCGCTCGTGGTGGAGAATTATTTCGATCTCTCTCGTCCTCGTACAAAACCAAAAAGCAAAATAAATGTGCTGCTCCCGCTCGCTGCTCTTTCGTCGATAGAATTCTTTGTTCTCTCCAGTACTGATAGAGTTCCTTTACATAATAATCGTACAGTACCACCCGCATACGTGCACCGTTTTTTATGTACATATTTTTTGATGAATTTCATTGTTGCCTGAGTTGAAACCGAATATCTTGACTAACAACAATCGTTATTTTACATTGTACCTTAAGTCGTAAGCAGAGTTAGGTATAATTAACGGTACGAGAAAAAAAAATATTAAAAACTCCAACGACAATATTTGAGTAATGCATGCTCAAACTATTGGAGCAAACTGTTCCAAATCAATGTAGAATAGAACAGCGAAAAACGAATGCGACTGCGTGTGATGCAATGCACATTCTCTATTCCTTTGTTTTTGCAGTATTCGTAAAAAAATTGAAGCCAAGTCATCCGTCAAGCGCAGTGAGAGCGTGTCCGTTTGATATTAACTGTATCAAAATTTATGAAAATTTATTATTCTGAGTTTCATTGTGTGAACTGTAATGTTTTGAACTCGGTTTATGTACTGTACAGTAACATTACGCGACTAGTGATGGATAAGAAAAAAGTTACCACGTGAGAAATTTTAGTGTTTTATTATGATAACGATAGCAAGCGCCACGTTGATAACGTCATTCTCATTTTACCTAAGAAACGGTGAATATCATTTGTTTGGATCTTCAGATTTTTTTTCTTGGCGGGAACGATGTGCGTGAAATATTTCATCGGAGTGTGATTTGGCAGTAATTTTCACAAAATTCCGCTAGTGAAAATGATTTTTATCATCTCTGGTAGCAGTCGACAAGTCGACTGTTCAAAATCTGATGTAGCATGTAAAAAGGAAGGCCCGATTCTCCCAAGCAACACCTGCAACATCGAATTATAAACAACTTATAAAAAAATTGCAAGCCAAACATCAAGTTTTAATCCGTTCGTATTGATGTTATATATCAGAATTATAAGTTGAAGTTGTATATGCATTACAAATTGTCGTTGAAACTGGTTTATAACATGTTTATAACCAAATTTTTTCTTGAAAAGATATTACTTTAGGCAGTATGTTGAAATCAATTGTAAATATATTTGGTGGTGTGAACTACTTCTTCTTCATCAAGCATAGAGCGGATCAAAAATAATAATATCGATATGTAGTCAGTTATGCAAAAAATTCATTTAAAGTAAATATATGTTCTATACTGGCTCCGCCCCTCGCGCTTTTCGAGTTATTAATAAGTCATAAATCAGTTACTTATACTTGTTGAAGACTCATTGTGTTACTTGGGATTCGTTTTTTCGCCGCAGAAAAACTAACCAACATTTTTGTTTAATAATGTAATGAATGAATTTCAAAAAGATAAAAACATGATGTTTTAAATTTAGAATAAGCATACTTTAAACGTTATTTTGTTTTAGCACTTTTTGGTCGTTCTGCCCTTTATGTTCCCCCCAATTGCAATGTTGTTGGGGAACCGTGGTATATGTGGCATTGCTGAGCAGAAGGCCCAGATCGAGAGACATATACACTGATTTGAAAGCAGCTTTAGATCGGATTGATCATCGAATACTTTTACAAAAGCCTTCGCTCGTGCTTTTCCTCCACGTTCCTATCAATCAATGAACATTTATGATTCTAAGTCATTATAATTTATCCTACCTTGTTTTTTTTCACTGATATGCATTTAGTAACTGCATTAACAACTGTGTAAATTACTACACTTGCGCCTTGTCATAAACATTCTTTATTATGCATCAATTATATTTGGGCTCAACAACATGTGTCCGACGACCATTGGTCAGGAAGCCTCCGGAATCAATTCACTACTGCGTTTGTAAAGTCGGCATAGGCTTGTCTCGTCAGGTAGAAATGGTTTTTGAAGGCTCTCTGACTAGATAACTCGGGCCTGGTGTAGAGCTTCAAACGCTTGAGGCACCCAGCCAGTAATCGGAATCGGAAGATATATCCAGCTTTCCACGAGCGGTAATGGCGGACAATGTACGCAGCCCATTTTGACGTTTTCTGTAGGTTGATGAATTTTCAATCGCAGTAGCGGAGTGAAAAACATAAAAATTTTGCAACGTAGCATAGCAACTTTAAAAAACACCTTTGTTTGTTTTGATCCGCGCATGCGCACGACGAAATTTAAATAACAAAACGCCCATTGTTTGTTAAAGTTGACAGGCTACGTTACGACGTTGTTATATTTTCTACTCCGTTACTGCGATTGAAAATTCTCTGACCTACAGAAAACGTCAAAATGAGCTGCGTGCACTGTCCGCCATCACCGCTCGTGGAAAGCTGGATAGTTTGCTTGTCTTTCAGTCACGCACACGACAAACGCAAGTTACTAAAACTGTCTTCTTTCCTAGCAAACTATGAACTTGAGGTACACCAAAGTTTGTTATTTATTTTATGTGTAGTAACTAAAAGTTACCATTGATTGCGTTTAGTCCTCTACACACCTCCTCTCGCCTGATACGGACCCATTGAAGCGTGAGGAAATCAGAGTGAACTGAGTTTTAACTTCCTTAGGCACACGTGTTATTATTCGCACATGACTAAATGTGCTGATCCAGTTGCATCGACAAAAACAAAAACCGCCAAAAATATAATGCTTCGCTGAAGACAGAGGAAGATGATTTCGGGATGTAAAAGGAACGTAGTGTCATAAATATTCAGCATGTCTCAGAGATTTGAAGTTAACCAAACCACTATCAATTGATTATGAACGTCAATCTACAGTAACATATCCAATTAGTCCTGTAACTTCATACAGCTTCATCAAAATTAGGTTGTTAAGTGATGGCATAAGACAGTACCCGACTCTGAAAAAGTCAAGTACATGATGGGTTATTTAAAATAAGAGCTCCAACGTAATCCTTTAACTATACTCCGACGTTAAAACTGTATGGTTAAAGCGATAATTCATTTGCCGATATGTGAAAATATCGCCAGTCAATACGTTATTAAATAATAAGATATTATGTCATTGTTTTATAAATACAGATACAGTATAAGCTTACACTATTTGTCATTACTTTGAAACATGATGTCAAATTTGATTAACGGTTTTTATTTTAGATGCTTGATATATCGCCATATAGTTTTCGATTTATCTAAAATCCAACATAGGTACTATCTTACAGAAACCAAGCATTTGGTTTGTTTAAAAAAAAAACCACAGGAGGGTTGTGTGCAAAGCCACGACCGCGAGGTTGAAGTAGAATACTTTTACACAGCTCTACTTACGGCTGCACATTAACCTACGGCCGGGCGAAACGGTTCACGCCGCTTTTCGCGTTTAGCCTGGCAGAGGCCTAATGTGCACGGCCAACACAATAGAAAGGTGTTTTCACATTGAAAATTAGACACGGCTTTACTGGAGTAAGTGTTGGCAAATGCTTCTACCGCTAATACCGCCGCTATCGTACGAAAGCGCTTCGTTTCATGTGGGGAATAATATCAACAACAGAAATGACGCGCGTCTAAGCACACCCGAACTGATTCGCCATGCCACTTCCATTTACTTCCTTATAACATCCGCCTCATGGAAGTACTGGCTGCACCTACCGCTGAGGCTGTTACCATACTGCTACTGGTACCCAAAACTATTAACTCTTCAAATTAAGTGTTTTATTTGTCCTCAAAAGAACGATTGTTCAATTCCATATCGGATATAATGCAATCGCAGCTCTGTAATATTACCGACAGTAATATTCTTCTGAACAAAATGATCCAACTTTTCCATTAGAGGAAGTGCCGGCTGATGTACGGCAAAAATCTCGCCCGATCGCTCGCGTTGGCGTTCGTTCTCAGGCAGAGGCCTGAGACGTGGTGACCAACTACAGGGCAAGTGATTTGTTTAATTTGAAGGCAGCCACAGGCGCAACCCGCTGATATATTCTGTTACCGCTGAGTGCTGATATCTTCTGCTGCTGCTGTCAACGTTGTGGACGGTCCATCCAGTTCACCTTCCAACTAATGAATGTAGCTAGTTTTCCCAGAAACACTCTTTTATAGCCGAAGGGTGCTACGAAATAGGCCACGCCCTATCAGTTCAGTTGTTCCATTCCCTAATGTTCTTCAGACAAATTATTCCACAATTCGTATTTGATTTTTGTATCCAGCGAATAAACACCGATGGTGCTCTCACACACGCAACGGTTTTAACCCGTATCTTATTGCGGTTTGTAACACCAAGCGATTTCGTTTGCTCGCTGTTGCGTGTTGCATCATGTTGCAACTTGGCAGCTGGGAGACGACGAAATTCTGTTTATGCTGATTGATTGAATCGACTTCATATTAGCTCTGCATAGTCGAACTAACTGCTTTTGTGAATGCGTTCTAACAGGGCAGTTTATTATTCAATGTCGGTTATGCTGATCGCAGCCTTTGCGCTGCCCCTACAGTGGGGGGTTAACTAAATAAAGTAAAAGTAAAAATTAGACAACTACAACAGAATTTGATTGCATCCCGCACAGAATGTCTGCTTGTGTTGATGCCAGAAAATTATTAACCTTCAATTATTTTTTTATTTGCCTTAAAAAAAGCATTTTGCGGTTCAAAATCGGTTGCTAATTACAACCTTCGAGCTGCCCTAACATTGGAGGAATTAAGACACACGGACAATATGCACTGTGGAAGCTATTTAACATTCAGTAAATTAGACGGGTGCGACAAATTTAAATTGCTAGGATGCAACACAGAATCCTTGCTTGCGTTGACAAAAATTATTAACTTTCAATGATTTGTTTCATTTGCCTTAAAAAAGGCATTTTGACTCCCGAAATTGGATTTCCTGATGGCAATCTTCATGCTACCCCAACACGGGGGGAATAATGGCTGTCTAGCGACACACGCTGAGAAAAACCGCGCTGCTCCTGAGACGTGGTGACCAATCACAGGGCTTGTGCTGCTGTTAAGGAAAGACGACTGCTGTTGTCGCTGTCTAGAACTATTATGAGCGGCTCCGGCTGAAACAGGCTCTTATATAGGCCAAATAGAATGTTTTCAATTGCAAGGTATATGATTCTGTCGACCGTGCTTGGGAAGCAAGCATATAACGACCAATCAGAGGTCGAATTTTTCGTTTTGACAAGGCTTGACTATTTTCAATAGTACAATAGTGTGTATAATAAAATTACAGTTATCTTCTTTTGGGAAGAATCTTAGAAGATTTTCCAATCTATTGCTGCAAGAACGAAGGAAATCCATCGAATACTAACCGATTTATTAGCATTTGAAATTGGACATATTTTTCACTTTTTTCAGTTTTAGAATTTCATTTCACATCCCTATGTAGCCGAACTTCCTGAGAGAAGTATTCTACTTCAAAAGAACAAGACAGATACCAAAATCGACGTAGAAAACCGCTTAAATTCCGAAATTCGCGTAGAAAACTTAATTTGCTAAAGGTTTCTAACCATTTCTGCTAAATACTTTCAAAAAAAAAAAAAATAATAATAATAATAATAAATGAACAGCAGTGTTATTTTTATCTCGGACTGAGCTGAACATCAAGGAAAAATGAAAAACGAATGATCTTCAGACATTCTAAATAAGCGATTTAAAAATGAAATGTCATTAGAAAAAGCCGCGACAAAAACGACTATTCTGAAAAATCTGCGTAGAATCCGAAATGCGCATGAAAAAACGCGTTAATTTCGGAATCTGCGTAAAAAGACCTTAGTGTATTTCCCGTTGAAAACCTTATACACATTCAAGGCTTACACCACACATTTCAGGTTAAAAACCAGTAACAAGGGAACACGGGGAACAGGCTTTTCATGCCCAAAATTGAGAATGTGTGAGGTTCACAGAGTGATTTAAACTACCCAATAATGATTAGGAGACGTCAGTACCCAGTTATTCTAGGCTTTGCCATGACTATTATAAAGTACGGAGGCAAACTTTTGCACGAGTGAATAATTTCTGGAGTAGTTCAGTATCGTAGACAACTATTTTGCAAATTGTTATGTTTTTCCCAATCACATTTGTTATTGTTTGTTTTGTAAATTTTACTTGAAATGTAACATCATACAATTGAAAAATTGAACTCTTATTTTAATTATTCAGCTTAAACGAAAATTAATAAATCATTAGATTTTTTTTTTCGAAAATGGTTAAATAATGAAAAAAATGTTCTGTTTAGTTGTTCCGTATGGGAGGCAAGATATTCATTCGTCTCCAAATAAACGATTAATCCAAGCATTTTCATGATACACTTAAGGAAGGATGTTTCTCACAGTTAAGGTTAACATTTGAGTTTCAAATTAGCGTTGATCATCTGCATCGAATTGTCGAATTGTCATAGTTGAATCTTGAGTCCAAACTAGATTTTTTGAAGAAGCATCATCATTTTAGAATAAATACCAGTATTTGTAGTGAGCCCAAGTAATAGTCCAACTTGCATTTTAAAAGTGGCTAGCCACTACGGGTCAACTAGTCCCATAAAAGGTTTTTAAGGGACCGGGGAGGGTTTTCATGATGGTTCGAGGCTCCTTCCCTCTCTGGAAGGGGTTCCTACACAAATGTAACACAAATATTTGCACAACTCGAGAACTAATCAAGCAAATGAACCCAAATTTATAATGTGGAGGGTTTTGGAGGTAGCTGGTCTCGAGATCCGAATCTGGTTTGATAAGCCAGTCGTCGTATGTTCAAAATTCGTCTCTAGAAAGAATGTAAGCGTAGGTTACCATACAAACAAAACAGGAATTCCTGATTTATCGCGTATTTATATGAAATTGGTTCTGACTGAAAACATAAATTAGGTTCATAAGTATCGATAGATCTGAATACAGACTTTATAGAAGCAGGTGCATTTTCAGAACATTTTCAAGTTCTTAACAATCGTTGACTATTAATATTTTCTCAAAAGAATTAGTGAGTGTTTTGATAAAAATTGAAACCCCGTAGATATAACATGGTAATGCTAATATTTGATTGATATTATGACCCATCTAAGAGATACGCGGTTCTCGTCGTAAACTAAGAGGCTCAGCAACGAGGGCCAAATAGCAGCTAGTACATATATTATATTTTTTTTTTATTACAGAGTGAGGGAAAATTATCCGTGTTTAATGTTTTAGTCATAACTTTATTCTTCCAATAATAAACAACAACATATTTATACAAAATGTAGATACATTAGCATGGTTTGTAATATTTACATCACGGACTTGAAATGTCCACCCTTGGCTTCAACGCACGCCTTCAATCGTTATCGACGATGGACAACAGTTCTTCCACAGATATGGCATCCCAGGCTTTGGTTAGACTAGCTTTCAAATGATCCAATGTTTTGTGTGGTTTAGTACAGGCTCTGGATTCAAAAATAGACCAAACGGAATAGTCCATTGGATTTAAATCAGGATGGCCTTCAAGGCCATTCATCTTCAGACTTTAGTTAAATATCTCGGAAAAAGTCTGCTACAAAGTTCCAGTGTTTTTTTTTTTCGCTCCATGCGATGGAGCCCAATCTTGTTTTTTTTTCACACAACATTTATTTGACACGGCACAATACAAATTAATGTTTTACGGTGCCAATTAAATCTAATCCCTTATGGTCTAAAATATCTTATAAGCTTAACTATTACTATTAAAAACTAAATCTATTACTAAAACTAACATGTTTTTTTTTTTTTTATCCGAGATTCGTTTCGCTGTTAAATGGGCACCATGATGCTCTTCAAGTAGCTATAAACGCGTAGCATGTATGGCAAGTTTCGCTAAGCGAGGATATCACCAACTGGCGCATAGGGCTGTATTCCTCGGGCCCTCAGGGTATCCAAAAGTAGAGATCTGGCGCCGCGGAATTAAGCACACACCCAAACCACGTGTTCAATGTCTTGGTACCTCAATCCACAAACGCAATGATTACTGCTCGCCAGCCCAATACGCAGGAGATGTGCATCTAACCCGTAGTGGTTGGACATAATCCGAAACATCATGCGAATGAAATCTCGTCCTACATCCAACCCCCGAAACCAAGGTTTGGTGGAAACCTTGGGGATGATGCTGTGTAGCCACCTCCCCAGTTCTCCCTTATCCCACGAGGCCTGCCAGTTGATAAGTGAAATCTGACGTGAAAATTTAAAAAATTCATTGTAGGCAATTGGTCTGTTGTAAATATCACCGTAGCCCAATCTTGTTGTAATGTCCATTTAGTTTTACCGAAATGTATACGTGCCCAAGGTGCCACTGTGCCGGTTAAAATTTTTTTGGTATTCAAATTGATTGATTTTTACACCTTCTCAATGAATATTAAAGGGGTTTTACCGGTAGTCGTAATTCCCGCCCAAACCATCACCGAAACTGGATGATGTGATCGAGCTACGTTCATACGCTTAGAAGAGCCTTTAGGCAAAAGCTGAGGGTCGTTTTGATGGTTATGAAATTAATCAGAATAATTTATTAAAACTTTCAACTGTGAATTACCTATTCTATAACGAACAGCAGTATAAAATTTGGTTATTCAAAATGACACTGAATAAACAGACACAATTGGTAAACTGAAAAGCTGTTTTTTGCCAAGAACAACTGACAAAAAACTCTTTCCTTTTTTCAACAGGAGCTTCACCCACAATCGTTTGTGCCTCAAAGGGAGTCCTCACAAACCCACTTGATACAGCAGAACAGAATATCGGTACTAATAACACGGTATTTTTCTCTGTATCCTTCTGCTTCAGAACTTGCGGCATCAGCAGTTAGGGTTGGCTACAAAATGCTCGTTGAATTATTCTCCAGATTTTTAGCTAGCACCATTCCAGGTTGTTGCCAAATTAAATGATGCTCACTGACTACCCTAGGGAAAGTTTTTTCTACCGATCCACGTGTGGCACGTAAGTTGGCAATTGCCACCATTCAAAGCCACTGACCACCGGGGACCGGAGCGCGGTATGTCCGTTTCTGGTTATGTAACCATATGTGAGAGATTTTTTTTCTTTCACATTCGTTTCCCTACCTGGTTAATGTTTCTGATGTATAAAAGTCGTGGAATCTCCGTGAAAGTCAGTTTTATGAAAAAAAAAATATTCGCTTGATATTAGGCTGATACAAATTTCGAATTCTTTTATGTCCAAGGTAATCAAAGTTAGCCAAGGGGGGGCTAATATAAAAAACACTGAGAAGAAAAAAAGGAATGTCTTTAATGAAAATTTGTATGCAAGTTACGATGTTTGTAACTTGCAGTCAAATGAATGTTTAAAAATAACACTTTATCATTGTTTTAAATAGTCAATAGTCCCAATAGACTTACTTTTTGCTAAATTGAGCATGATTTATAACATTTTTGAAGGGGCGCGGGGAAGAAGGAGGAGGGCGGGGTGGGGGTGTTGACATAAAATGAAAACAAAATTTGTATCGGCTTAATTACTATTCAATTTTAAATTAAACTCAAGAACAAAATTATTAAAGTTTTCAGACAGAAATAACTGAACACATTGCTAGGAAGCTCGCGATAAGGGTTACTTTTTCCTGTTTTTCATTCCATTGGCGCAGCCAACTACGTTCGGGACTAAGAGCCACTGCAGGACTCGTTTTATGGCTTTGAATGAGTTAATTTTGTTTTCTTTCTGCTGCCGGCGGCGGCGGCGGCGCTTCATTCATGGCGAGAATGAGAAGCAAACGAGCGATTAAAAAAATTGCCACCGTTTAAATTGGTCGTCCTCTCGGGCTCCAGTACCCCCTCCAAAACAGGAGAACGACAACCGGAAAGGAAGCAAAATATTTTGCTTTCAACACCTGAAAATAGCGTTCCACTCTGTTCGAAGTTTGGGGCGTGATCAGACGAGGCAAAAAAACGCGAAAATTCCGCGTGTTTTTTTTGCTCGTTGTTTCCTCTTTTTTTTGCGCTGCACCATCGACGAGCTTCGATTGAGTTGATTGATAAAGAGGATTTTCCTGTCGTGAAGTTAATCGGTGGTTTTCAATCTTAATTGGTCCGATTAAATGGTTGTTTGTGGAACAGGAAACGTGCAGGAATTAGTTTGGAGTTGACACCAATCGACGGCTTTTTTTTAATTGGTTGTAATTATCGTGAGAACAGCAACAGATTATCAATTCAATAATTTAGTCTTTCTTAATTGATATATGTTAAAAACTAACTTGAATGCAAAATTAGACAGAACCGAAACAAATTCAATATGTTCGGCCAAGTAGAGAAGTTCAATCCACTTCCTTGACCTAAATCGGCGCTCGTTTGGAACTCAAAACCAAACAAACAACCGAAAAAGCACCAAGCAGACAGCGCGCATCGTTTAGCACCCCAGTCAGAGACTAAGGCGTTATAAGCACAAGGCATTGCACATCCTGACCGACAGCGGATGGATGTGAAAGCGTACACATGAACCCGGAATCACTTTCTTCCGCGCGTGAATACATCATAGCTCCTGACCAACTTCTGCAGCCGGCAGTTGTAGGCTAGCTGCCGGAGGCAGGCAGGCCGACCGACTGCGGAACTGGCCTGCGACGTGACCCTTGACGTAAGTCCGTACGAGCAAGGCAGCACGCGAACCGCGCCAATACTCCACCGTCCAGCAGCAGGCGGCAAGCCAGACGGAAATTTCGTTCGCAGTTTCGTTCTCGGTTGGCAGATGGTAGCGCCTTTCTGAAGCGGATGAAGGTACCGTTGTTGTGGCGTCATCATCGGTCGCCGGTCCGGCTTCGAAGTAACAGGATAATAACCTAACGCCTACGCTCGGGAGACGGTTTGTTGGTCGACCGGAATAACTGTATTCCATCAGCTGAACCTTTTGCTTTCGTCGTTAGTGTGCCTTCAATTTCAATTACACCGACAATTGGAAATGGACACTAGGCCGCGGCAAAGCTTCTTGAAGCGTTGCACCGACTGTTGTTGTTAGCTTCCTTGAGAGTAACGACTGCCCCAGTGAGCGAGGGAGAATTTTACGCATCGAAGCAGTCGATAGCAATATAGCATATTGTAAATAGTTTTTTGACATTTGCGGAGTTGTGTGTCTTTTTGCAGTTTTGCGTGTTACGAAAATGAAAAAAGAAATAGCACATTTGGGTTTGAATAACTTGTCAGATTTTTGCCATAAAATCTACAAGATGTTTACGACAGATTATGACATATCGTAGCAACAAAAAACTTTATTTAGTACCGTGCTGGATCGAAACCCGTACAGTATCGAAATCCGTACACCTTGATGTTTTTCTTCAGTTTCAAGCATTATAAAAATGAAAATTCATATGATAGTTACATGTACATGTCCGTTGAGCTGTTGGCCTTCTGTTGAATTCAACTATGCACCAGTAGGTCATGAAATAAATATATTAAAAATAAAAAATCAATCGTGAATCGGTTTCAGTTGTCATTTCGTTGTATGGTAAGAAAATTTACTAAGGAAACGTTCTTCAGGTAAAAACGTTTTTCAAGTGGGATATGTATAAGTGTTTTACTCTGTGAATCTTTTTGAGATTGATGAAGAAGGTAAGTCTTTGTCATTTTCGAGCTGTATATTGTCTGGTAAATAGTATAAATTGTATTTAGTCACAAAAACTGTGCCGTACGGATTTTGATCCTTGTTAATTGCCTGAATCGAAATCCGTACCGCGTGTGTATCATGCATATATTGTTGAACTTTCTTCTTGTTTTCAGCATATAATGGAAGAAAACAAGTATAAATATAAGGCAATTTCTAAGGAGCTGGTTCGAAGCTTCGAGAGGTTCCGGCGCTCCGGTTACTACAATAAGGAGTGCCGCAACGACGGAAATTGCACTATTTCAGCTGATATGAAACATTAGCAAACCGTGTGAAACTTTAGGAACCAATTGATCCTCAAAATATATTTATTCGTAAATTTAAAGATAAATTATAAATAAAAGATGTTCATTTATGTACTTCTATATCTATACGGATTTTGATTCATTTCTGTATGGAGATTGATCCAGTCTATATCGCGTGTGTGCGGATTCAAAAGTGTACGGGTTTTGTTTCAGGCAAAAAACTGTGTACGGATTTTGATTCAAAACATGTTCTATTTAAACATGGTTTTTTCGAGTTTCAGAGTGATTTTAATCATTTTGCTTGAAAATAGTGATAACATATAAGTAGACCTACAAGTAAACATGTCAGTTTAAAGCAATATGTGATTTCTTGATTTTATATTGACCGTCGAAGATTATCATGTGTTTAGGTGTACGGATTTCGATTCAGCACGGTAGTGTGCATAAAGATTGGAAACAATAATCAAATCATAGGATGATTTCTACGCCAGCATACTCAAAAGTGTATCTCTTACTAAAACTCGAAACATCGAAATTCGTTGAAGTGTTTCTGTTATGAATGAATTACTTGAAGTTACATGATGTAACTTTATGCAAAAGGACATTTTTACGTTTTTTGTTCGTCATTTCCGATTTGGATTAAACCTTGCATAGTTGCTTCGATAGAGATGATTTTATGATTCCTACTTCAGAGAAGATCACGATTGATTGCTCGGAAAGACCAAAGTATTTATTCCTGAAAGTGATGAGTCTATCACTGCGACCAGACACATTGAACTTTTGAGATATCATCCGGGTGTTTACTGTATTTTGCACTTCTATTATTAGCAATATCACTATTGAGAGTAAGTGACATGGTTACTAGAATTCGTAATTGTGTGTATACCTCTGGCCGGTTTTATTGTAAGAGGGATTTATTTTTGTTGTCGAGGTTTTGTACAATTCAACGTGAAAGAAGGGTTAGTGAGGAGCTTGAGATAAAACTCATGCTTAAGTTCGTTGACATCGAATGGCATAGATTCTAGAGATGGTCGGGTACGGGTATTTTTACCCGATACTTGTACCCGACCCGTACCCAACGGGTTCGGGTCGGGTTTCGGGTAACGCCAAAAAATATTTTTCGGGTTCGGGTCGGGTACGGGTTTGAAAAATTCTCAACTGGTCGGGTTCGGGTCGGGTACGGGTAATTCGATTTTCGTGCATTATGAGAATTTAATTATTAACTTTTCAAGCCTAGGTGTTTTAGCATAGTCTTGGTCTGGGAAGGAGAAACGGATACGAAACTGTGGGAAAGTCAAATGAATCAGAATGAGTTGTCAATTTGAACCAGGAGAAAAAAGCATCTTTTAGTAGCGGGTATTGTAATAATTTGAAGGTATCGCCTTACTTGATAAAATATTCAACGCAAGCATTTTTTTTTTTGTATTCAGTGTGGTTACCCAAAATATTTTGGTTTATTTTTACGTAGAATAATAAATTTCATAAACTTTCAGTAATAATCCTGCCAGCGTATTTCGATTATTAAATTTGCGCTTTCTGGATTTATGGTGCAAGCCGGCTTTTGAAATTTGAGGAATTGCTTAACCAACTTCTGTTTTATGTAGCGACAATTTTGTAGTTGCACCGGCAACGTCATCACTGTGGAAGGATTATTGCATTTTACTTGACCGTGGATTTATTCGAAAAATACTTATCATGATAACATCCATACACGCAATAAAATTAATAATATTTTCTGAAACATAATATTTCTGTCCTTTGGTACGAGTTTTGATAGTTTGCCGATTTTTTAAGGCATTTTTGTGGTTAAAACGTGTAATATGTGGAATACCTCCTCCGTAATTATTACTTGGGTATCGAAAAAAACTGTCGTTTGGTAACAATTTCGAACTATACCTTTCAGCACGGTTGAATGTTGATTTTCGTTTTACAAAATAGTGAGGTATAAAATTGTTAAAGTATTGCAACTCTGCGCAAGTCTGCGAAATCGTGTTAAATAAATGTGTGAACAAAAAAAAAAAGTCTGCGTAAATATATACAAACCTAAAAATCTGAAGAAACTGACTGGAAAAATCTGTGTTTTACAGACAAGTTTGCACATTTAGTATTCCTGATGTGACTAGAAACTTAGTTCGAGTCATGCTCGGGTTACAGCAGGAAGATAGTTGCACGCTATCAAAAAACGAAAAATGTCCGTTTCATCTGTTTCGACCGGTTTTTAGTGTAGTATTCGTTTCTTCCTCCCAGGTCTTTGTTTGCACTATGATCAGGGATGCCGCATGTAAAGAAATATCTGTGTTATACCGAATTTTAGATTCCAGGTTGCTACGATGTGCACATAAAACTCGTCGTTTATTTTAAACTCTACCAGACATGCATTTCTCATCATACTCCGTGTTGTTCTAGTAGGGTAAATTAACATAGAGTGGATCCCTTCCTTATAGTGGACCACCCGCCAGATTAATTCATTGTATGTGAAAACTCGAGTGATTTTCAGAAAACTTCCATCTGGAAACATCTTGTCCAGTCAGTCTGCATCACAAACACAAATTAATAAAATAAAGGGGTTCACTATAGGTTAATTTATCCTGATCTTCTAGTTGTTTCGATCTGGTTCATTATAAAGTTATTATGAATCTTTCAAAAAAATTCTTTTGAATTTTTATTGATCTCTCGAAAACAAAATAAAAATTTCCAGCATTTTATATGAATCATACGTATACATACGAAATAAATAATTGAAATCCTTGATCAATTTTAATATGAGGCAACTAACACGAAAAATAGAACCCAAATACTCCGTACACAATTATGAATAGATATTTTGCTGCGTGATAAGTATGGTCAAATTTTTCAACAGTTCTAGTCTAACTCCGGCCATCATCTCGAGAAACCACATATGACAATCAGTGCATAAAATGTGCGAGGTAACCAGGTATTTTCAAAAAAAAAAAAATAAATAAAAAAAATCCAGGACGGGTCGGGTACCGGCAATTTCGGGGTATTTTTCTTTCGGGTTGTTGGCAAAAAAAATTTTCGGGATCGGGTCGGGTACGGGTATTTCAAACAAACCCGACTTCGGGTTCGGGTCGGGTACGGGCTTGAAAATTTTCGATTAGTCGGGTACGGGTCGGGTACGGGTAACAAATTTCCATACCCGACCATCTCTAAAGATTCTAATAAGATACCAACCCACGACCACCCGCTTGTCAAAGAGCACGGAGCTACGAAGCCTTTCAAAGTAACTCAATAAGGAATAACATATATTTTTTTGGATAATTGATTTGTTCAATTGACATCTTTGTCAGAAAGAAGTAAAATTGCAATTCTAGTGAAATTTCGGCTTGTGATTAAAGTTAACAAGATTGAAACTCAGTTGCTTCAATGATAAAATTTTTTGTGATAGTATACCCAAATTCTGAGCTAAATTTGCCGCAAACTTAAATTCATAGCTGTTCTAGTTTGGTCAGAACTAGTTCACACATGTTTTAATTATTAATTACCATTTTGGATTATATTTCCTAATTTAATTTTTTCAAATCTGTTTTCCAATTAATTGTAACCGTTGAAATGTTCTCAAATAGTCATTACTGTGTTCTTTTTTCACCACTCACTGTACCAGAAACATTAATATTTTGCGAAATCTCACCCCTTCTCCCTCATGTTTACTGTTTTTCACATTTCTGTTATTAGCAATATCACTACTCAGAGTAAGTGGCATGCTTTCATTACAATTTATGCTAGTGTGTATGCTTTTACCCTTTCTTTAAGCTCACCGCTCTACTATACCGAGCCTCGTTCTTACTACCAATATTATCACGAATTATAACTCCCCGGAAAGGTTTCTCTTTGGTCTATTTTTGTCAAGAGGAAGTCATCGAGTGATCGTAGAATTCAACGTGATGGAAGCAGGTCCACTAACACAGCGGTCAGTATGCCGTGACGTACCCTGGTGGAATGATCAACTCAGTGACCTTCGTCGGGAAACTAGACGGTTGTTCAACAGGGCAAAAGTCACATCTAACTGGGAAGACTACAGAGCGTTCCTCACTAAGTACAACGCCGATCTACGCAAGGCTAAACGGAAATCCAGAGTTAGTTTCTGTGAAAGAATCCAAACTCTGCCGGAAGTTACGCGGCTCCAAAAGGCGATGTCCGAAGACCATACTAACGGTTTAGGACAAGTAAGGAAAGAGGATGGATGCGTCACTGTAACTACCAAGGAAACGTTGGAGGTTCTCATGAACACCCATTTTCCCGGATCAACAGAGACCGAAGAACTGAATAGTGATGAGTCGCGGCGGGGCAATTCGAGACATATGGCGTCTCGGGAGTCCATCCTGCTGGCTCGCCGACTGTTAACGGAAGCTTCAATAGGTTGGGCTCGGCCGCAGCTCTCATGTACAAACTCATAAACTTCTTCAGAGCCAGCTTTGTCCTGGGCCATATTCTGGATAACTGGCTGAAGGTGGAGGTAGTGTTTATTCTCAAAGTTGGAAGAAAGGATAAAACCCTACCTAAGACTTTCAGACCCATAGATCTGACTTCATCACTTCTCAAGTTGATGGAGAAAATAATGGATAAATATATCCGCGATGATTTTCTTAAAGACTTCCCGCTGAATAGGAACCAACATGCCTATCAAAGCGGCAAATCAACAGAAACTGCTCTTCACAGCTTAGTGACGTTGATTGAAAAGTCCCTGAGTTATCAGGAGACGACGATATGTGCCTTTCTTAATATTGAAGGGGCCTTCGATAACACGTCCTTTGCATCAATTAATACGGCTCTCTCCAATGAGGGAATCGACCACACTTCAAGGAGCTGGATACACGCAATGCTCTGGCAGAGTGATCACAGCAACCTTGAGAGATTCGTCTGTAACAATGTCAGTGATCAAGGGATGCCCGCAAGGAGGAGTTCTCTCGCCCTTATTATGGTCACTAGTTGTCAACGCACTTCTCAATAAACTTTCACAGCTTGGATACGAGGTCATTGGATACGCTGATGACATCGTCCTCATCGTCAGAGGTAAAGATGACGCAACTCTGTCGAGCCGAATGCAAGCGGCTCTGGATGCCACCACGTTATGGTGTCTACAGGAGGGTCTAAACATAAACCCCTTAAAAACAGTCTTAATTCCATTCAGCAGACGAAGGAAGATCTCCATCACTCCTCCAGCACTAAATGGAGTTAGACTGGGCTTCAGCAATGAAGTCAAATACCTCGGAATTATTCTGGATAAGAAACTGAACTGGTCTGCACAACTGGATCATGCCGCTAAGAAAGCGATCTCGGCGAACTCTGTCCGGTAAGACCTGGGGACTGAAACCAGACTTGGCACTCTGGCCTTACAATACCATTGCCCGACCAAGAATAACTTATGCTGCCCTTGTGTGGTGGCCTAAGGTGAACGAAGTAACTGCGCAAGCAAAACTCAAAAAAGTGCAAAGACTTGCATGTCTTTCGGTTACCAGTGCTATGCGAACAACTCCAACTTAATTATTTATTTAGTTCGTCAATCATATATGTAGACTGGTTACAATAATTTCCAAACTATACACGAACATAAAACAAATTAATTTTGTGTCCTCAGCCTCAAAGACTTGAAATACTGTTTTAGTTTATACCGGGACATCGTAAAGTCAATGGCTTCGCAGTGTTGAATATAAGAATTCATCATACTATTGATAGGTCCATTTTTTGCGTATTCCGTACGATGATGGTTAAGAGCAAATAAACTACGGTGTCGAAGTTGTCGAATGGGTGCATAAAAGTTCGATTTAGAAAGTAGTACTGCTGAGTCAACGTTCTGCGAAACGATATCGTTTACAAGCCATCGCGTACTCTCGCCGTTCTTTCAATGTTTGAATGTCAATCAACATGCAGCGTGCTTCATATGACGGAAGACGATGTGCGGTCCAACCTAGCTTACGGAGAGCATATAGTAGAAATTGCTTTTGTACTGATTCTATTCTTTCTTCATGTACGCCAGGACGAGGAGACCACACAATGCTACAGTATTCCAGTATTGACCTCACATAGGCAATATACAAAGTTTTGATAGTGTACGGGTCTTGAAAATTGTAGCAGAAGCGTTTGATGAACCCTAACATGTTGTTTGCCTTGTGTATGATAGTGTTATAGTGGTCGATGAAATTAAGTTTAGAATCTAAGATTATTCCTAAATCCCTTACTTTATCACATTTCTTCACATTCTGATCCCCTGATGCAATTACAATTTTGGGCGTTGTTAGTTTTCTGCTAAAGGATACTACATTGCATTTTTTTACATTTGATTCAAGTAGGCTTTTCTTACACCAGATGTAAAATGTGTGGATTTCATTCTGAAATACATTGATGTCTTCTTGACTTTTTATTCCCAAAAACAGCTTCATGTCGTCGGCATATATTAGAACTTTAATATTTTTGAGGATGAAGGAAATGTCGTTTACGTACAAAATAAAAAGAAGTGGTCCTAAGTGGGAGCCTTGAGGAACAACTGAAGTAACTTGAATGGGATTTGACTTTTTTCCATTAAATTTTATTATTTGTTGCCTGTTTGTTAAATATGATTCAAGCCACTTCAGGAGACCAGACTCAATTCCAATTTTTTGCAGTTTGAAAAGTAGCATTGGTATGTCAATACGATCAAATGCTTTGCTAAAGTCTGTATAAAGAGCTTCAACATGGTTCCCATTATCCATTGCATTCAATGAGTAATCTACGAATTCAAATTAATTTGTGGATGTAGAGCGGCCTTTGAAGAAGCCGTGTTGTTTGTCAGTTATTCGATTTTTGACTTGAGCAAATATCTTTTCATTGACAATTGCCTCAAAGAGTTTAGGTATGCAAGAGATAATAGCGATTCCACGATAATTACGTATGTCAGATTTACGCCCAGATTTGAAAATAGGCACTCAAAATGAGCTTTTCCATATATTTGGGAAGACTCCAGTTTCCAACGACATATTGAACAGCCAGAACAAAGGAGATGTAAGTTCCTTCGAAAGATTTTTCATGAGTGCTGGAGGTATTCCGTCAGGTCCAGGTCCTTTGGAAGGGTCTAAATTTCTCAGACCCTGCAAAACATCCTGTACCTGAAGTTGGTTGACACCATTGTTTCTTGGATATTCTGGATAAAATGCAAAATAATCGCGGTCGCGATTTTCTTCGGAAAATGTGGTATAGATTTCCTGGAAAAATTTTGCAAAGAGATTGCAATTTTTCTCGTTCAGTTTTTGCATTGAATTCTTCAAATGCATCACTGATTGCAAAGTTCAGTTGATCACGTATTTCCAAGTAAATTACATATTTCCAAGCGCTATGCGAACAACTCCAACTGCTGCTGAACCCTGTCTTGCTAGGTAGTCAGCTTGTTCATTACCCTCGATTCCGCAATGTCCGGGCACCCAAAACAGAAAAACTGAGTTCTGTCGGGAGAGTTCCCATCAGTGCTGATAAAAGTCATTTTCCCCAGCAAAATTCTTCGAAAATTACAGCCAATCATTTTCAATGTTCACTTCCAATGATCGCAGCACTCTTTCAGATACACTAGATTTTCGTCCTAGTAACGTGCTGTTATACTCAGTTGAAATAGATCGCGCGCATCGTTCACGGTTACGGAATAAAATTTGACGACAAATCCAACCAAATGATCTTCACTTCAAAACGAAAAAGAAAAAGTCCACTCAACCAAAATGAACCTCACCGAAACACTTTTTCACTGACACTGACCGATGCCATGACAATCTTCATCGACTGATAAACTGATTTTGTTGTCTTTCTTCCATTGCATGAAATATAATGAGGTGTTTTGACAGTTCACTTCCATGCAAAAAGCGGGAAGGGAGAACTCTGAAAGGATTGTAAAAAATTAACGTTTATGGATGCTTTGTTTCACTTTCACTCAAGAGTGTCAACAAATTTCAACCCTGGTTCCCGTAGAGTTTCAATGCATTCCCAAACAAGTTTGGGAGCGCATTTGACGGACTTAAGTGCTGATGGACTTAAGTGCTAGCTTGACTGTTCGAGAATATACCGATTTTCGCATGTCTGTAGTTGCGTTTCGGACATATTTTTGCGCAGATATATATGGCATATACCTCTGCTTGAAAAACGGTGGGCTATTTGCCCGGGGGAAATGTTTCCCTGATACCGGGTCCGTATATACCGGATCCCGTTAGGGATCCCATTTTCGAGCCATCCGTATAAAAACTGACGATGCCAGGTGGAAGATTAGGCCCTCCATTGTTCCACATAGAGCGGTTTGTTTCCACTACTCTATACGGAATATCCATGTTGGTCCATGGATGCGCTATATTTCTCCAAATCTGTATCATATTTCCAGTTAGCTTATTTTTCGCTTTCCCTACTGCACACATTGTCTGCTTAATGAACTTGAATGTTAACGGGTAAAAGCCGTTGTTAAAAATAGAAATTTAGTTCGATCGGCACTTCACTGTGGAAAATATAAGCCAAATCACAAATGACAATTGAAAAAGAAATAGATATTTCTATTAATTATATTCAAATCTTTCAAAGACGAGCTATTTGGCCATTTTAGGCTGTTTCACGGAAACAAGAAGTCGCTATCTTGAAATTCAAAATGGTACCTGTCCATTTTCGGTCTCTGGGCATGATATTTGTCTAGAAAATACCCAGTAATTGGCCATTTTTAGCTGTTTTCCGGAAACCGGGAGTCACCATCCGGAGTTTCAAAACTGCTTCAAAATCTGTAGTTGATCTCCACTCTATGGGCATCATTTCGATTTCGGGAATACTTTTATTGGGCGGTATTCGGCTGTTTTTTTTTTTTAAACCGGAAGACGGCATCTTTCTATTTTAAATAGTATCTAGGGTTGTTTCCCGGCCTCTAAATGTCTTCCCGGTTCCACCCGGTTCCAAACACTCCCATTGGATAGGATTTGACCTTGATTTCAGCTCTGATTTGTTGAAATCTACATTGAAGACAAGGCTCAACATTTTTCCATACTACAATAAATACTTAAAGCGCTTAGCTAATTTGCTAATCGATGGCTGCAACAACTAAGGACATCCGTTGAAAAATAACTGACTTATTAGCATGAAAAAATTGGACAAAAATATGACATGTTCCGATTTCCAATTATCATTTCACACCCTGTCTAAGTAGTTTTTTTGAAAGGTCTAGTCCTACGTCAAAACAATGAACTAGGATAAATTTGATGCTATCTCAAAATTGATCAATCCCTGCGCAGATATCAGGGAATTCTATGTATTTTGAACTGGCTTGCTTCTTCCTCCTTTTATTTCTGCGTGCATTTTCGATTTGGTTTTCGCAGCAGTAGTAGCAGTAAATGGTACCACAGTTGATAATATCAACAGCCGAACACGAAGGGTCAACTTTCCTCCTAACAAAAATAAGAAGTCTCTCTTACAATGAAACCAGCCTGAGTAACGTATAATAGTTCTCTTCAGGGAATTGGCGCTATAATGGCTGGAGGTTTCGATGGGACTCGAATACTATAGACAAAATCTAAGTCCTTCTGATCATAAAACTGAACTGAGGCTTTGGTATGGGCCTCTGCAGGCAATTTTGATTGCGATGCAGTATTGGTAGGAGAAATGAGGTTTCGCTTCTTATAGTAAAACTGACCAGAGAAATATTAATCCTCTCCAACTACAATTCGTTGGCGACGTTTGCACGGGGAACTAGGTATCGATAATACTCCTTCCTCTTGAAATAATAGTCTCTCTTAGAATAAACCTGAACAGAGAGGAACGTTAGGTGAGGTCTCTCTGTAGAGAATTGTAATTTGGTGATATTAGTTGAATGGAAAGAGGCTCGGTATACTGCCGCTCATGGCAAGTCCGTCCCAATTGCATTTTTGTCAATTTTGAGTTTATTTATGGAATCAATTCTTTTTCATATCTACTTTCGATAAAACAAATATTTTAGCGGTCCCATTGCAAAAATCTTTGCAATTTAACCCCACAGCCAATAATGATTATGAAAAATGTGATATTGACCACAACGTATGGTCTTCAGGTTTAGAATTGGATGTACCAAATGATATTCGATAGGAGGTTTGATTGAATTTTACGCGTTCTACATCGTGTGGCTCTAGGTGATCGTTTCTTCAAAGTTTCCACTAGTAGCTTTTTTCAGCTGTTGTTTGTTGACAGTGAACGCTTAAGGTGTGTCACTGTATTGTTAGTTAAAGCATTCTCTAGTTTATACTAGTTTTCGTATTTTATCCGTTTTTCATGAAAAGACGTGGGCAAGAATTGTTCCATTATTGTCGTGAATTTCGTTTTGAAGAATTTGTCAGTCATATCAAATACTTCAGTACGCTACTTAGCTGTTTTTAACGGAGCAAACATTTTCCTATAGGTGTTTTTTCATATTTGCTTCCATTGCTACGTGGAAGCTGTCCGCCGTCTCGAACGTGTGAACGCACTCAGATTTCGAATTTGTCAGTAGTATCGAATGTAAAAACAAAATCTAATTTTATTTTGAGCAGTTGGTACATTGTGTTATGCCTCTCACAAAAAACTTGTTTAATGAAGCACGAGAGAAGGTCATTTATGAATTTATAGAGATATACGAGTTGTTATCGCAGTGATGGTTTATTAGCAACTAGTTAGATATATAACAGAGCTGGGGGTATTTATAGAAAATTCATTAAACTAAGCTTACTTGGACTTCTTTATAAAAACTAATAGATTAGGTCTGCATATCAACACCCCCTCTCAGACCAAGCGCCTTTCTGTGCTCGTTGAATACTGCGGCAGGTAAACTTTTCGTAAAGACATCAGCAAGCTGCTTCCGAGTAGGAATATACTTCACCAATATAGAACCATTTTGGACGCACTCACGGATGTAGTTATACCGTATATCCAAACGTTTCATGCGCTTTTGATCTCGTGGTTCAGTTGCAATGTGGATACATGACTGGTTGTCCTCGAAGATTACTGTAGGGTTTTTCAAAATGACGTTGAACTCAGATAATAAATACCTCAACCAGGTTGTACGAGAGTATCACTAACCACCCGAGCATACAACCCTGGATCGCAGCTTGATCCACTGCACAACTTCACACTACCCAATGATATTCTCTCCCAGCGAGCGGCTGGCTGATAGCGACGGGCGAGAAGGCTGGCGGGAGCTCGGCACATACTGGCAGCGTACGTGCTGATCTATTGTCATCATCATTTGAATCCGAAAGATAGCAGACGGCCACGATAAGAGCGTGAGTGGCACTCTCATACTATCACTGGCATGGGAACTGGGCAACTTCACAAGGAGAAGCGGAGATTGGAGTTAAAAGGTCCAGAGCACAATCAAATCTGGTCAGTTCGATTGCAGATTATCGCCAAGAAGAGACGCTGGCTAACGCGTCACCTTTACTTATTGTTCATTAGTCGTTTAATATAAGTAATATGCGTAAGAATAAATGTTAATTATTTAAATTCTGTTTGAATATATCCGCCGAGTTTTATTTCGGCTACGGTAATCGCGAATGGTGCTATAATTGAGTGGTCATAGAAGATAGTGTGCTGGTAATTTGGCCCAGAGAGCCTTCCAACTTTCCTCCGCTTATGCATCGGTCGAGGTAGGACTGGACTGCCTCACCGCTATCGAAGTCATCCGGATGGATAGCAGCCAGTAATCCTACATTGTGGTCCTTCGAGCCGGATTCTGGGCCGGTAAATTACCAACGGAGCTTACTTAAAGGAAGTATAAGCAACCAAGTCAAGCGGTCAACTTCTGGCGCCATTGCATATTCATAAAGGACGACGGTTGTCCTTCATATATCCTTGAGGAACAAAGGATAGTTTCGCCATTGCATTTTAGTAACTCCACTGGCATCGGCATTTTCCCGCAAATTCTTCGCCAAATTGGAAATAATAAGGAATAATTGGTTTATACGACGGTTGGAACGATCTTCACGGAAAATTTAGTTGCAATCGACCTGTACTGCATGGGATATTAGTGACAATTTATTTATTGCCAAGCGGAAACGGAGTTTCACGTGTTCTTCGACTACCACTGGACCAGCGCGGATTTTAGTTTCACGGGTAAATATTACATGTTCAGTGTGTATGTCCGGCCGAAGCGTGACATCATCATTCTTACACTCGCTTTTCGAAATTCCATTCTTTTCACGGAGCCGAATCAACCCAACAAGTTGCTGTGACTTCTGATGGTCAAATCAAGCTGAGGATTTCGAACAACGGTCATAGGAAAACTGCTAGTTTGGTGCTATTTTAAGGCAATAACCCCCAACATTAGCGTTGGGAAAGCTTACACGGTGGACAAGAGGCAGCGCGAAAACATTTTCGTCCAGGTTAGTGAACATTACTAGTATATGTCACCGAAGCTAGGCGTTCAGAAATACACTCCTGAATGAATTTTTTCCTCTTCGAATCCTGCGTCATTATTTTCAACATATTTGGCCAGCCGGCTGCAGTCGTACATTTGCTCAATCACATATTGCATTTTGTGAATGAGTTACCATTATTGAGTCGCATTTGGTTCCCGGGTGAGTTGTGCAGTATATGCCCCGCCGAGGCATTTCATACAAAAGACTACACCACGTGTTTCTCCTCTTCACCTCCTACTGAACGTTTCTGCCGTTACGAGAAATCGAAGCAATAAAGCTTCAAGGCGGTATTTTGGCGTGGCAATTGTTTCATTTGAAGCAAATTTGCCTGTTTTGTCAGGTGGGTTAATTACACAGTATATGCCAGCCAAGCTAGGCAAATTCGCGGAATATTACAACATCCATACTTTCTCTGCTATCCTTGCGCGTAACGTCATTCAACCATGCCGTCGACCGCTTCAGCATCAAAGAAGACGCCATCACTGAAAAGCTTGTCCGTTAAGCTTAAGGAGATACAGACTTCCATGATGGATATTTGGAAGTTTATCGAGAGCTTTCCGGAAGACGCAACGATAAGCAAAATAAACGTTCGACTGGAAAAATTAGATGAGCTGTGGGAAAGGTTCAGTGAGGTTCTTGTGGAAATTAAATGCCACGAGGACTATGATGCTGAAGATGAAGCCTACGACAAGGAAAGGCTAGAATTTAATAACCGTTATTATGAAGGAAAGGCCTTCCTCATGGAAAAAGTAAGGGAAAGGGAAGAGCCAGTGTTAGAAAGGACTTCGCGTGTTAATGAGTCGGCAACTGAGGGTGCACTTGATAACGTGCGGCTTCCGCAGATCAAATTACAAACTTTTAACGGTGAGATAGACGACTGGTTGAGCTTTCGGGACTTATTCACTTCACTTATACACTGGAAAACGGAACTACCTGAGGTGGAGAAGTTTCACTATTTGAAGGGATGCCTTCAAGGTGAACCAAAAAATATGATTGACCCCCTTAAAATCACGAAAGCAAACTACCTAGTGGCATGGGAGATGCTGCTGAAACGGTATAATAACTGCAAGCAGCTGAAAAAGAGGCAAATTCAGTCGCTATTTTCGTTGCCAACGCTCGCGAGGGAATCGGTAGGAGAATTGCACACGTTATTGGAGAGTTTTGAACGAGTAGTGCAAACTCTGGACCAGATAGTACAGTCGTCTGACTACAAGGATTTGCTGCTAGTCAACATACTTACCACTCGGTTGGATCCTGTAACCCGTAGAGGTTGGGAGGAAGCTTCTTCGACGAAGGAACAAGATACGTTGGAGGACCTTCTAGATTTTCTGCATCGTCGAATTCGCGTTTTGGAATCTTTGCCAGCCAAAACAGTTGAAGCAAAAATGCCGCCAAGTGCAATACTAAAACCAAGGCAAAGCACTAGCAGGACTAGTTTTAGTGCAGTACCAACGTCTGGGGGGCGTTGTGTGGCTTGCTCATCCCATCACCCACTGTTTCAATGCAGTACTTTCCAAGGAATGTCGGTTGCGGACCGGGATGGGCTTTTGAAAGCTCACGCACTGTGCCGAAATTGCTTTCGGATCGGACACCAAGCGAAGGAGTGCCAATCCAAATACTCCTGTCGCAACTGTAAGGGACGTCATCATACCCTGGTCTGTTTTAAGGTGGAAAGGTTAGGTGACACAAAGGTAGCAATGGTTGTTAAGGAAAGGAATGCACCAACCAAAAGGGAACAACCTACAGCTTCCCACTCTTCGTCATCGCAAGTGGCTAACGTGGCAGCCACTAAGGTTTCGGTTTCCAATGCTACGCATCAATACTCTTCCCAGGTGTTGTTAGCAACTGCGGTCATTATTATAGAAGATGACGAAGGTGTTTCCTACCCAGCACGGGCTCTCCTGGATTCGGGTTCAGAGAGCAATTTCATCTCGGAACGGTTATGCCAATGTATGAAAGTATCTCGCAAGAGGGTAGATGTCTCAGTTTCTGGTATCGGACTGGCAACGATGAAGGTAAAGCACAGGATTCACGCGTTGGTACGTTCGCGAGTTTCGGATTTTAGTCGCGATTTGGAGTTTTTAGTTTTACCTAAGGTAACGGTTAACCTTCCAACAACCGCAATTAAGACGTCTGGATGGTCTATTCCAGAAGGGGTTGAATTAGCTGATCCGGCATTTTTTCAATCGAAAGGCGTAGATGTGGTCCTTGGGATAGAGGCATTTTTTGACTTCTTCACCACCGGCAAACGAATGTCTCTTGGAGAGCAGCTGCCATCGCTAAACCATTCGGTATTTGGTTGGGTAGTCTGTGGAGGATTAGCAAATTCTACACAAGCGTTACGTATTAACTGCAACGTTTCAACGGCAGAGCGATTAGATGCCATGATCGAACGATTTTGGAGCTGCGAAGAAATTGAGGAAGATAATTCATATTCTCCTGAGGAAAAACGCTGCGAGGAGCTTTTTCAGCGTACAGTTTATCGAGAAGAAAATGGGCGATACACAGTAGCATTACCGAAAAATGACGACAGGTTGCTTCGATTGGGACAGTCCAAGGACATCGCATTCCGACGTTTGCGAGGTACGGAACGCAGATTAGCAAGGGATACTGATTTGCGCACGCAGTACACGGCATTTATGGATGAATATTTAGAAATGGGCCATATGCGAAAGGTGAATAAGGATGTTCACGTTAAGGGTGAGCGGTGCTTTCTGCCACACCATCCGGTTGTTAAGGCAGCGAGTACAACAACGAAGGTGCGGGTGGTTTTTGATGCCTCCTGTAAATCATCGTCTGGCATCTCGTTAAACGACACTTTGCTGGCAGGGCCAGTGATACAAGAGGATTTGCGGTCTATTGTGCTGAGGTGTCGTACTCGCCAAATTATGGTAGTATCGGATGTTGAAAAAATGTTTCGGCAGATTCGTGTTCGGTCAGAGGATAGACCGCTTCAGTCCATCCTATGGAGATCGTCACCATCAGAGGAAGTGGAGGTTTACGAGCTAGGTACAGTGACGTACGGAACCAAACCGGCACCTTTCCTTGCTACGCGAGTTTTACAACAGCTATCG
The DNA here is from genome assembly GCF_029784165.1 of Wyeomyia smithii. NCBI lineage: Eukaryota > Metazoa > Arthropoda > Insecta > Diptera > Culicidae > Wyeomyia > Wyeomyia smithii. The sequence continues at coordinate 26,276,560 of NC_073696.1, read as the reverse complement.
GTGGACGAGGAGGGAAAATATCCGCTGGCAGCTCGAGCAGTGAGAGAAGACACGTATATGGACGATGTCATCACCGGTGCAAACGACACAAATACCGCGAAGGAGTTAAGAATCCAGCTAGATATGATGATGTTGGCAGGGGGATTTAGGCTTAGGAAATGGGCTTCAAACTGCACTGAGGTACTGGACGGCATCCCGCAGGAGAACCTGGCCATACACGAGGGAGTGAATTTGGACCCAGATCCAGCGATTAAGACTCTCGGTTTAACGTGGGTTCCAAAACTCGACATTTTTCGATTCCAATTCTGCATTCCCGAGTTGAAGGAGGAAACAGTGCTAACAAAACGTACAATTCTATCAATTATCGCCACATTATTTGATCCGTTGGGGTTGCTGGGAGCAGCCGTCACAAGTGCTAAAATTCTAATGCAGCAGTTATGGACACTGCAAGATGAGGAAGAACGTAAATTGGAATGGGATCAGCCTGTACCATCCCAGCTAGAGAAAGTATGGCGTAAATTCCTTGCGCAATTACCAATTTTAAATAAAGTTACCGTACAGCGTTGCATAATTATACCAAATGCAGCTTTCGTGGAAATGCATTGCTTTTCCGATGCCTCAGAAAGGGCTTACGGTGCATGCGTGTACATCAGAAGTCAAAACGCGGCAGGAGATGTTGTGACTAGACTTCTTACCTCAAAGTCGAAGGTTGCACCCTTAAAAAGGCAAACAATTCCACGCTTAGAGCTTTGTGGAGCACGGTTAGCCGCTCAGCTCTATGATAAGGTCAAACGCGCTATTAAAATTCCCCTGAGAACATATTTTTGGACCGATTCAACATGCGTTTTGCGCTGGATTCAAGCGTCCCCCGCGAATTGGACAACCTACGTCGCCAATCGGGTGTCCATAATTCAAACGTTAACGGAAAACTGCTACTGGAGTCATGTGCCTGGCGTAGAAAATCCGGCCGATCTAATATCCAGAGGGATTTCTCCAGAAGATATCTTATCCAATAGCAGCTGGTGGCAGGGTCCGCAATGGTTACACTGTGGGCCAGAGCAATGGCCTAAAACTGCTGAGGTTATAGACGAAGCTGGAAAAGAAGAAAGACGCATCATTTCATCCAAAGAATTAGAAGGTAGCACAATATCATCAACGTAGAGCACTAGGTAAATACATACTCCTTTCGTATTTTTCACATACAAACAGGTGTCATATTTTGATCTCCTAAATCCCAGTTTCAGCAGAAAACTGTTGAACCTTTCATTCCAACTACGCGGTGCTTGCTTCAGGCCATACAGTGATTTGTTCAGACGGCAAACCTTATTCCCCCTCTTAAATCCTGGTGGCTGTCGCATGTAGACTGTTTCTGTGAGCTCGCCATTGAGAAAAACAGTACACACATCCATTTGGTGTAGATGAAGATTTTGTTGCAACGCTACTGACAGCAGTATCCGAACAGTAGTCATACGCACAACTGGTGCGTAAGTTTCTTGATAGTCGAAACCGTAACGTTGAGAACACCCCTTCGCTACCAATCGTGCTTTATACCTGGGAACTGCATCACCTGCTTTAATTTTGAACACCCACTTACACGGAACTATTCTTTTATTTGCTGGAAAATCTACGAGATCCCAGGTATTGTTTTTCTCCAATGAACACATTTCTTCGTCTATAGCAGCTTTCCATAACAGCCAATCGTCGCGTTTCTGCAGCTCTTCAATTTGTTGCGGTATCTCTTCCACAAAACTTTCCGCATTTAAAGAAAAAGCAACACATGTATCGAAATACGCCAAACGATCTGGAGGCCTACGTTCACGCAAGCTGCGTCTAATCGTAACAGGCTCTTCTACATCACTTTCATCCATATCAACATCGGGTTTATCTTCAGCGTCTTGTATCTGCTGTTCGGCGTTTCCAGTATCGGGATTTTGATTGTTCTCGTTCAACGATAATTGATCCGTTACCAAATGATCATCTGTATACATATCTTGACAATGAGTAACCTTTGGTTTAGTTTCCTCTATTATCACGTCTCGAGATATTATGATTTTCCGCTGAGCTGGATTCCAAAGCCGATATCCATTTATTCCGTAACCAACCAAGTAGCAGATCTGACTTTTGGCTTCAAGTTTGGATCGTTTTTCCTTTGGAATATGACTGAATACCTTACTTCCAAACACTCGTAGCTTTGACACAGTTGGTTTGTGCCCGAACCACATTTCATATGGTGTTTTAGACTCCTGTGCAGCCGATGGACTACGATTAATAAGATAAACAGCAGCCATTACAGCTTCATTCCACATGGACCTTTTAAATCCGGCATCATCAAGCATTGCCCTCGAGCGCTCCATTATTGTCCTGTTCATCCTTTCTGCAACGCCATTCTGTTGTGGCGTATATGGTACAGTCGGTTCCATGGTAATTCCTGCATTTTCACAATATGCGATGAATTCTTCGTTGATATATTCTCCTCCATTGTCGCTTCTTAACCTAGCAATTTTTGTTCCAAAATGTGCGGTGGCCATTGCTGCATACTTTCTAAAAGCTTCCAGTACATCACTCTTTGCTTTCAGTGGGTAAATTGCGGTAAAATGCGTGTAGTCGTAAATAAAACTCAAAAACACCTCGTAGCCATTCCAGGAAGCAGGCGTGAACGGACCACATACATCTGTGTGAATCAAATCGAGAGGACGAGTAGAACGGGGTTGATCAACTTCTTTGAACGACAATCGCGTTTGCTTTCCTTTCATACAAGTCTCACAAACTTTAGAATCCAATGAAATATCTGCTCCAATATCGATGCCCTTCACCATGTTGCAACGAATTAACTTCTGCAGACCAGCATTTCCTATATGTCCATACCGACGGTGCCACAAAGACATTTTGAAGTAGAATACTTCTCTCAGGAAGTTCGGCTACATAGGGATGTGAAATGAAAATCTAAAACCGAAAAAAGTGAAAAAATATGTCCAATTTCAAATGCTAATAAATCGGTTAGTATCCGATGGTTTTCTTTCGTTGTTGCAGCAATAGATTGAAAAATCTTCTAAGATTCTTCCCCAAAGGAGATAATTGTAATTTTATTATTCACACTATTGTACTATTGAAAATAGTCAAGCCTTGTCAAAACGAAAAATTCGACCTCTGATTGGTCGTTATATGATTGCTTCCCAAGCACAGTCGACAGAATCATATACCTTGCAATTGAAAACATGCTATTTGGCTTATATAAGAGCCTGTTTCAGCCGAAGCCGCTCATAATAGTTCTAGACAGCGACAACAGCAGTCGTCCTTCCTTAGCAGCAGCACTAGCCCTGTGGTTGGTCACCATGTCTCAGAAGCAGCGCGGTTCTTCTCAGTGTGTGTCGCCGGACTGCCATTATTCCCCCACTGTTGGGGCAACATGAAGATTGTCATCAGGAAATCCAATTTTGGAAATCAATATGCCTTTTTCAAGGCAAATAAATAAGTCATTGAAAGTTAATAATTTTTGACAACGCAAGCAAGATTCTGTGTTGGATCCTAGCAATTTAAATCTGTCGCACCCGTCGAATTTACTGAATGTGAAATAGCTTCCACAGGGCATGTTGTCCGTGTATCTTAATTCCCCCACTGTTAGGGCAGCTCAAAGGTTGTAAATAGCAACCGATTTTGAACCGCAAAATGCCTTTTTCAAGGCATATTAACAAATAATTGAAGGTTAATAATTTTCTGGCATCAACACAAGCAGACATTCTGTGTGGGATGCAATCAAATTCTGTTGTAGTTGTCTAATTTTGAAGTAGAATACTTCTCTCAGGTAGTTCGGCTACATAGGGATGTGAAATGAAAATCTAAAACCGAAAAAAGTGAAAAATATGTCCAATTTCAAATGCTAATAAATCGGTTAGTATTCGATGGATTTCCTTCGTTCTTGCAGCAATAGATTGGAAAATCTTCTAAAATGCTTCCCAAATGAAGATAATTGTAATTTTATTATTCTAACTATTGTACTAATAAAAATAGTCAAGCCTTGTAAAAACGAAAAATTCAACCTCTGATTGGTCGTTATATGATTGCTTCCCAAGCACGGTCGACAGAATCGTATACCTTGCAATTTAAAATATGCTATTTGCCCTATATAATAGCCTGTTTCAGCCGAAGCCGCTTATAATATTTCTAGACAGCGACAATATTCAATATTTAAGCATTTTTAGAAAGGGGACAAATAGAGCTTTCAAAACATATACAGGTTTTTACTAATATCAATAAAATATGCTGAGTTATTTGAGTTTCAATCTAATTTTTTAGATATTTTCACGCAATTTTTCAATTTAATTTGAAACCATCTTATTTATTTTAAAACTATTCATCACATATAGGTAAACTTTATAGACATACTTATATGTTTAAAAAGCTCTATTTTTCGTCTTTCCAAAACAGCCAAAATATAAAAAATCGGTTGAAAAATAACCGTATTAAACATAACATTTTGAGCTAAGGTAAAAAACAGGGTTTTGACCATAACTTATATTTTCGGGGTATTTGAAAAACTTCAAGTAAACGCGCAAGTAACACTTCACTAAAGCTACAACCCACACTAAGTCACATCAAAGGTTCTTGCAGTTTTTCATCATTTGTAGCACCGTGAAATAATTGTGCGATAGAAGCCAAAAATTCTGGTTTTCTTAAAAAATATATAACTTAGCCAAATATCAACCGATTTCCACAAAACTTCTTTCGTTTGATTCGGAATTGAATATACTTTCAAAATTATACTATATTTGTGGTATGTTTCTTACAAAAATAGACAGCAAATTTCGAATTAAATTGAAAAATTGCGTGAAAATATCTAAAAATTTTACCGTATTTTGACCATAACTTAATATTTTGGGGGTGTTTGGAAAATTTCTAGTATGAGCGAATGTTATACTCAACAAGACCTACAACCTACACTAGGTCACTTCAGAAGTTCTTGCATTTTTTTTCATTTGTAGCACAGTGTAATGAATGGTTATTAATAAACTACAACTGAAGTTTGATGATGCTGCAAATGCACAGCAGTGTGATGTTTATTACGATTTGTTGATACTGTGCTTAGCAAGCGGTATAAACGAAACAAATCCGATTTAAAAATGACTGACACGCAAGCAGCCGAGTTATCTTTCTTGTAAAAGTATTCTACTTCAACCTTGCGGTCGTAGATTTGCATACAACCCTCCAGTGATTTTTTCTTCCGATTTTCCAATCACAGCCAAGTTGGTACGTTTAGCCTCCACGTCAAGTTCATATAATCGGCCCTTACGACTAGCTGTACAAACTAATTCTGAGCCTCTCATAACGCGTGCACTATTTCGACTGAATACAACTTCCATTCCTTTTTCTGCGATTTGTTTTACCGAAAATAAATTGGTAAATAAACCAGGTACATACAAAACATTGTGAACTGTGCAATTCAGTTTCCTATTTCCAACAGCTGCAACCATTTTAACTTCACCGACAAAGCTGCTCGTTAGTGAAACTCCAGATTTTGCCACATTTATCACTACTGGTGTTTCCAATTTTCGAGTATTCACTAAATATTCCTTGTCACCTATCATGTGTTCGGATGCTCCACTGTCTAAAACCCAGCGAAACTCGCTTCGGATTTATCTTCTGTTGTAACGAAAGCCACATCGTCGTTTATTCTCGATAGATTGGCTTTTGGTTTCCTCTGCTTTCCAGCTTTTCCCGAAAATTGTTCCGGTTTATTTTCTGGACAGTTTGCTCGTTTGTGACCAGGTTTTCCGCAAGCGTGATATTTAAAAGTGAGTTTTCCACCTCCACCAGCAAACGCCGTACCAGGTTCCAGCTGTTCACCACTGTGTTGCCGCTTGACATCTTCATTAAGCAGCCTCGTTTTGACGAATTCCATAGAGCACTGTTCTACTGGTAACGTTTCCAATACAGTTATCAACTGGTTGCAGGACTTTGGCATTGATTGCAAGAGGAAAAATACCACCACTGGTTCAGCAAATTTCATTTCCGCAGATTCCAATTCTCGAACGCCAAAATATGATCTTCCATTGGTAAATGATCGTTGTACTTGATTCCGACCAGCTGTTTCAGTAAAAAGAAAATTCCAGAAACTCCTTTTCGTTCAAACGTGTGCTTCAGCGTTGTCCAAATGGCTTTTGGAGATCGCGCACCTCGAATATACTCCAACTGAGAGTCTGCAATTTTGTGAATCAGGATTGACTTGCATTTGGCGTCTTCTTGCTTCCGCCGAATTCGCTTTCTCTCCTTCTCCGCAACAACTTCTGCAGCTTCTGCCTCGTTATCCGGGAAAAAATCTTCCTCTTCCAGAGATTTCTGGATACAATGCAGCAAACCAACCTCTTCCAGGTATGCTGCCATCCGAAAACTCCAATTGGAAAAATTTCGCCCATCAAACAGATGCACTCGTTGAGTACGGTCTTCCTCCATTTTAACGATATTTCGCGACGTTTTAGTTACGATAAGACTTCCGGAAAAAAATTACTTCGAGCTCGACGAAAAAATTAAAAATCAACGCAACTGTTACTATGGTTATTTCTGCTGTGGGAGCCCATAACCTGTAGAGATATAAGAGTTGTTATCGCAGTGATGGTTTATTAGCAACTAGTTAGATATATAACAGAGCTGGGGGTATTTATAGAAAATTCATTAAACTAAGCTTACTTGGACTTCTTTATAAAAACTAATAGATTAGGTCTGCTTATCAACAGAATTGACCAGCGATGGTTTCATTCCAAAAGCAAGCACCGCCATCGATTTGCAGTAGTTTGTTTTTCATCACCGGTCGTAGCTGGCTATGGGACTGACTTGCTATCATTCTGGCTACGTACTCTAAAAGTAATCGTATGTGAGTCCCAGCTTATGATTATCAACAAATTTTTATCAAATTTCGGTGTTTATGCAAGTTTTATGATGCAAAAGTGTTAGATTGTCATTGCAGTACTAAATTCTGTTGATGGTTTTGATTGAAAAAGCATTTGAGTGCAAAATTTCACTTGAAGTGTTACGATTTTTAATTGCTGTTTTCTCATCAGCACCAAAACGCAAATGGGACGGACTTGCTATGAGCGGCAGTATAGTAGAGCGGTGAGGTTGAAATAGAAGGGTAAAATGTTATATACAAGCACGGATATAAATGATGAGCATGTCACTTATTTCAGTAATGATACTGCCAATAATATGAAGTGCGGAGTACAAAAAATATCTGACCAGATCAAATGTCTCTGGTCGTAGTCATCTTAACAAAGTGAAATTTATTTAATTCTACCTCTTGATTTAGTCGAAAGATCGGAAGTTTTTTTTTGCAAAAAGTAGTAAAAATTCACGGTTGATTGGACAAATAAGAGGGATGAGATGAATAAAGGAGCGATTCCCCTAATTATTGTTGAAGGCGTTAGAAGTCATACGTTAAAGTAGTAGAAGTTCTTGAATTTAAAAACTGTGAAGCACTGTCGTCTGCGTTTTTCTTCGGATAAATCAAGTGTTCATGTTCGGTACAAAGTGTGCTCAAATAGACTGTTTTCTTGTATGTATAGGAATACACTAATCAACAAAGCTTTTGCCCTAGATAAAAATGCAAAGATAGAAGTGCACTGGAAAGCCTGCAGAATAATTGCTCGCCGGGTTCGTCCCTTCTACGTTTGCTTACGAGGAAAAACTGGAAAAATTGAAAGATTATGAGGTCTATCACAGAAGACGAGACGAGCAGCGAGTTAGTCGCCCGACCAGTTGGTATTAGAGATGGTGGGATTTTGTACGAGTAAACTGCTCAACTCATTCGTGACTCAGCTGTCACCAGCTAAGCTCTCGTTCCCCAGAAAAAAAAACTTTTTACTGGTCTCGTCAGTGACTGGAGGCGAGGCGAGTTGCCTTAAAAAAATATGTTACATTCGAGTGGTTAAATGTTTGGCTTCCACAACAAGACAAGGCCCCTCATAGAAGGCCCGGGGCATTCGTCCCATATACCCACTCCCTTTAAATCCGGGCCTGTCGACAAATCTTTTACATTAGACGCAAAATTAATTTAAATGTTCGCAATTATGCAGCAAAGGTTACCCATAGATTATTGAAGAGAAAAATATTCTTAATGATTTACTCTATAACTATATAGATATAATAGCTCAAAGCATATTTTATAGTTTAAATTTGTGCAAAAAGTTAACCAATCTTCGTAACATCGTAACACTACATACATACATAGTTTCACTTCAATCATTCGGTCTTAATGTGACTCTCCAACTTTTTTATTTATTCTGTCGGTTGTCATAGATAGCTATATTTTTTCATGACTGGGATTAACTTTATGTCATGTTTTGTGCGTGCATAAAAAGCGCCCTCAATGGACAGTCCCGCACATGCCCTTTTTTGGGGGCATATTTTTCACAATGTCATATAAATCCAGTATTATATTTCTTCTTTTTTATGATTCATCATCCAATCTTAACGTTTATATTTCACCCTTGATAGCACAAATAAATATTTACTATTATTTGTTGTGTACCATTCTTGCGTACCCCCTTTGATGCGTAGGTCGTAACAGTCCGTTTTTACGAGTTATCCAAATGTCTATGTATCCTGGCACCATTATGCTGGCCGCTTGCGAAAGCCCAAGAGCCCCACAGAATTCGCCTATGGGCGACCGAAGCCCTTTAGGAGTTCACAATTGCACCAGATCGTATAGTTGTTGATTATTTCTACCAACATTTCGGCCTTTACCAACACTAGTTTCTACCCATTGAATTTCGTCTTGGTCTTGGTGCGAACAAGCTGCATACCCGCATCATAAACTGCCTTGAATAGTGTTTAGAAATTTAGGAACTAAGCGCAGACGAGAAACCAAAATCAATTTTTAACGCATTTTCATCCCAAACCCCCTATTCGTAAGCCACCCAAACTCAAACCGTAAAAGAACGGACAGGCATTCCAAAAGAGGTTTCTCCATTCCTACACACATGAGTGTGTGTGTGTGTGTGTATGGATGTATGTGTACCGGCCGCCCGAAGGAAAGGTAAACAGACAACTGAAGCAAGAGCTAAAAGTGGTCCTGAATCTCGAAAGGATTCATCTTGCTTTCATTCGGAAAGTTTTCCACCCTCTTTTTTACCAGCTCAGCCTCCAGGTCTGGTGCTGCTGCGATAAAGCTTTTCACAATTTCCGCCGTCGGAAGGGGACACGAGAGCTTCGGGAGCCGACGAAATGCCAACGTCTGGAAACCATGAAGCAATCATGCTTCTGATTTCACAAGTATACGGAATAGTGATGATAATCACGATATATTGGTTCACTTTTCGACAGAGCGTAGAAATGGAAAGTGAAAGGCAATCAGACCGGTGCACATGGCAAACGACACAGGAGCACGTGCTTGCCAAGTGGGGGCTTGGAGTTTGAGTGGGAGGTGTCGAGATTATGGATTTTTTGAGACCGGTTTATGTTTTCTTCGCCGAAATTGCTGATGATTGTTGCAATGAGTCCTACACAAATCATTGACTGTAAAGATTACGATAGTACATGATTCTATTTACAAACTCACTGTTGAAGAATCGAATCCGAAGGCTTAATTTGTTTAATTCATCAGTATCGATTTTGAAGACGGTATTTAAATCTTGTTTGAAAGGCATGTTTGCATTCCGTCAATTTTATTATGTGGCATGCAAGTTTTCAGCTTTTCGATTGTTCGACTTCTCATCGTTTTATTTTTGACGTTGACTAACGTCTATATCGAAGTTAGGCCCCCGAATTTGAAAATCTAGTAATTCAACCAGGAAAAACCAGAGAAAAGTGGTCAGGTTTTGAGCGCTTATTTTGCAGTCATCTATAATCAGGTTTTCGAGGTTTTGGCATCAATCGATCAGAAATTCATTTACGGTTAAATTTATGTAACAGAAACAAACTTTTGTTTGAGATACACTATTGAAAAATTGGTAATTAATATCGATTGTCTAAATCATACCGCGCAGCCAATCACTACCTCTCTTCCCAAGCACAGTCGACACTAACGGATACAATCGATCTGACTTTGTTGTTATTGTTGTTGTCACTTTCTGTTTCCGATGTTTATGCTGCTGCTAGCGGAAAAAACCTTGCAAATATGCATTTTTTTGTTGGTGTTAATATTACGACAGCGGCCGGCGCCCCATAATTCTGATTCCAAAACCGCACCAGTGACATGCGGACGCTAGGTGATAGCAGCTGAAAGGAGGAAATACAAAATAGTACCGGTCATCTCGTGCCGGTTTCACCCGTTATGCTGGTGGCTTTAGTAGTAAATGGCTACTGCAAAACACTCAAATGGCTGGAATTCTGGACGGACTAACCAGGAAACTATAATCGGCAACTGGCACCTTTTGTTGCCTCGAAATTTTGGTACAGAAGCGGCTTATTGAATTTTCTGTTTTACCAAATGCTGCTGCAAGCGGAAAAAACCTTGCAAAAATGCATGTTTGTGTTGGTGTTAACCACAGCGGCCAGCGCAGCTTTCAAGAAACATTTGTCTCTACCATTCCATCATCTATGTAGCCCCGCCTTCCTTCTAATTATCTGACGAAGCCTTGGTATAAAACGTATCGTTCGAACATTTCACCCCATCAGTTTCACTACTAAACTGTACCAGATACATACGGACGCTCGGTGTTAGCAGCTAAAAGGAGGAAAAACAAAATAGTAACGGTCATCTCGTGCCGGTTTGACCCGTGATGCTGGTGGCTACTGCAAAATACTAAAATGGCTGGAATTCTGGACGGAAACCAGTAAACAAGAAATCGGCAACTGGCACCTTTTGGTGCCTCGCAGTTTTATAATAGAAGCGGTTAGTTGAATTTTATGTTTTACAATTGCTGCTGTTAGCGGAAAAAAACCTTGCTAAAATGCATGTTTATGTTGATGTTAATTTCACGACAGCGCTAGGTGTTAGCAGCTGAAAGGAGGAAAGACAAAATAGTACCGGTCATCTCGTGCCGGTTTCACCCGTTATACTGGTGGCTTTAGTAGTAAATGGCTACTTCAAAACACTTAAATGGCTGGAATTCTGGACGGACTAACCAGGAAACTATAATCGGCAACTGGCACCTTTTGGTGCCTTGAAATTTTGTTACAGAAGCGGCTAATTGAATTTTCTGTTTTACCAAATGCTGCTGCAAGCGGAAAAAACCTTGCATAAATGCATGTTTGTGTTGGTGTTAATATTACGACAGCGGCCGGCGCAGCTTTCAAGAAAAATTTTTCCTTACCATTCCATCACCTATGTAGCCCCACCTTCTTTTTATTTATCTGACGAAGCCTTGGTATAAAACGTACCGTTCGAAAATTTCACCCCATCAGTTTCATTACTAAACCGTACCGGCTACATACGGACGCTATCTTGAAAGAATTCTGGACGGACTGACCAAAAACATGGATATATACGGCACCTGGCCCCTTTTGGTGCCTCGAAATTTTGTTATAGAAGCGGCTAATTGAATTTTCTGTTTTATTACAAAATGCTGCTGCTAGCGGAAAAAACCTTGCAAATATGCATCTTTTTGTTGGTGTTAATTTTACGACAGCGGCCGGCGCCCCATCATTTTGATTCCAAAACTGCACCAGCGACTTGCGGACGCTAGGTGATAGCAGCTGAAAGGAGGAAAGACAAGAGTACCGGTCATCTCGTGCCGGTTTTACTCGTTATGCTGATGGCTGTTAGTAATAAATGGCACTGCAAAATACTAAAATGGCTGGAATTCTGGACGGACTAACCAAAAACAAAAATATATTCGGCACCTGGCCCCTCTTGGTGCCTCGAAATTTTGTTACAGAAGCGGCTAATTGAATTTTCTGTTTTACCAAATGCTGCTGATAGCGGAAAAAATCATGCAAAAATGCATGTTTGTGTTGGTGTTAATATTACGACAGCGGCCGGCGCAGCTTTCAAGAAAAATTTTTCCTTACCATTCCATCACCTATGTAGCCCCACCTTCTTTTTATTTATCTGACGAAGCCTTGGTATAAAACGTACCGTTCAAACATTTCACCCCATCATTTTGATTCCAAAAGCGCACCAGTGACATACCGACGATACGGATTTTTGTAATGAAGGTTTACAGCTACAGTAATTTGCTAGCAGTTTCGTCTAGTGCTAAAACGAATATATTGAGAATCTTCGCAATGTCTCGACACATGAACATGATCTATAAGAGCAATTCTCGGAATACATCGAATTTGTTAATTCTAATGTTTGTCTTGTCATTTCAAACAATGAACAAATGCTTTTCTAATTCGAATACCTGGGAAGCGAGGATGCCAATATAAATAAGGTTTCATCCATATATGTCATTTATATTATTTAATAATTATTGTTCAAAGCGCTCTAATGTCAGCAAATAAGAAAGCACTGTTAGATGAAAAATATAGAGTCCTACGTCATGCGGAATGTATGAAATGACAGCGATTAAATAAGAGAGATCCATTCTTCTAGTATTCAGCATTCAGGAATGCACTGTTAGATAAAATTGCAACAAATACTGGAGTTGCAATTCCCTCTACTATTTGTTTCAATGGAATATAAGAATACGGTAGTCAACGTCATGCGGTCGTGTCTTGAATACCACCCTCCTACTTTTTTAGAATTCTTGACATTTTCGATACTTTGGCATCCTTTTCAATATTGACATTCATGGCATTTCTGTCATTTTTGACATTCATGATATTTATGAAATTTATGACATATGTAATTTATATAATTATATGTAATTTATGACATTTACGATATTTATAACATTTTTGAAATTTTTACCATTTATGACATTTATGTCATTTACAGCATTAACGACATTTCAGACTTTTTTATATTTAGTACATTGTTAACATTAATTCTATTTTAGAAATTATCATGATAATTTTGACAATTTTTCCTTTTTTGACATTTAACGAAATGTTTGCCCCTAGGCTTTGCTTTTTTGGTATTTTTAATATTTTTGACAAACTCTGTCCACATGATTCGGATCAAACAATCAACGTTGTACGCCTGGAAGGTTATCGGGGCATGACAATGAGCGTGAGATTAGCGTGACCGACGACGCTTGATTGTCCAACAAAATATTTCCTTTTCTCTAGAAGCCTTCATTGTCTGTGCTGCGGCAGAGAAAGAGACTCGAGATAATATGATTACTTGTTCCTCTCAGATTGCAGGACGCTGTTTGGTTCCCCCTATGCCCTATGTCGTCCTTTACGGGCAGTTTCCTTGAGCGAAAAATTCAATTAATTTCTGAAAATGGAAAGATTCACAAAAAATACCGTACAGAAAATTGAATAAAAATTATGTGAAAGTGCTCCACCCAGGAAAAATAGCATCACCGTCCATCGGAAGACCCGCTTTTTTTCGCTTCCCCAACGTCTCGTTTGTGGCCGTCCCACGCAAATCCTTTAATTTCAATAAAAACTTTTATGTGAGTTTATAAATTTTTATAAATCCCATACAGGAGGCTGGCGACCGGCACTTCGTCGTTCGTCGTCGCCTGCCTGGATGATGGCTGTTTCTTCTTCTGCGATGAGGACCTTATTGCGTATGGGAGCGCGTGTTTGGCTTGGATGATGGCTTGCTGGGATTCGTATAGCAGTCTCCACTTTCCTTCCTAATTTACGAGGCGAATAAATGATAAGGGATTCGAGTTGAAAAAAAAAAACATTCGCACCATGCACAGGAAGGAGTCTCCACTCTAAGAGACTTGGAAGTGGAAGTGATCCTTTTTTTGTCGGGTTACTTTTTGCATACATTTTTATTTTAAATTTATTTTCCACTCTAGTACGCCCTGAATTCGGCAGCCGGCAGCGAAGCATGATCCGTTTTGTCCGCCGTCTTGCAGAAGGTACGGAACACATTTTTACATTTATATTATTTGTTTGGTAAATATGGACTCATCTCATGGTGTGGCGATTCTGTCGCTGCTGCAGTACTTGCTACCCAGCGGTGAAGTTATTTTTCCGTAACTGAGGGAGTAATATTAAATTATGTTTTCATATGATGACGGTTATTTTAATTTTTCGGTCGGTGAAAGTGTCGCAAGCTGGACGAGAACAAGTGGGACAATTTTGTTGCGTACAGATATTTTAGCATAACATAAGTGCCATTTGACGCCAAGCAAATTGGATGATGATTTGTGTAATCGCCACTGGAGCAGGCGAGTACAGTTTTTTATCGCATTTCGCGCAAGAACGCGAAATTTTCTCATTCGATGGTAATAGAATTAGCTGATTGACGACTGAGCATAACAAATCAGCTTATGTATGAAAAGATACAAATCCCAACGCGTTCGAGCGCCGTCAACTTTACGTTGTGAAAACGATTTCAAACCTAACAAATTGCGTCCTGGCACTCCAATCAAACTCTGCCAATATTGCGATTAGCATTCAAAGGCCCGATAATCAAACATTGTTTTATGAAACGAACGCTTAACGTCCGCGGCCGTTCATATGCGTAACCCGGCCTGCTTTGTGATAAAATTTGTTTTCTCGGTGATTGATTAGATTACTTCTGGCCGCACCTTTCATCTGCCACTCGTTCGCCATACCTTCTCACGTGTCAGCCCAGCCTGTATTTGCTGGATGTTGGCTTACCGGATCCTCCGAAATGAAAAACACGAAAGCCACACGAAACATCGCCACCTCACTACCAGCGCCACTAAACTCAAAACATACGGCGGAAACACGAATCCGTTTCTCCAATAAGCCGGTAGATAATTTTTCACTAATCTATCGACACGCATAGTTTTTCATTGATGGAACGACAGGAAAAAATCCGATTTTACTTTACCCGGCGGATACATCGAATGGCATGCACATTAAAAAGTTGCGCTAGCAAGCGAAAAAGTTGCAACGCATCGTCAATTTTGCAGTCCCTAGTGCTGGGCCAGGAGGGCAGGAAGATAGAAAACCACTAGTAGCAACTCCAGTGGGTAATAATCAACCCGATATAGGAGAACAAAACGGCATACGCACCGAGAGCCCATGTGTGTGAGCTTGGGCACATGAATGACAATGATCGCAAACAACGGCGAAAAACCAGTGCCCAGATGATGATGGTCACGATGATGATGATGATGAGGCGGAAAAACACCGAACGTCAATCCGATTCGGCCTTATTTTTCTCATTACTGATGCACGACTGCTCGCACCCCATGCTCCCCTTTCGGTTTCCGATCAAGTTGGCGAGTGCTACAAGCGACTAGAATTTCCTGGCTTACTATGTTTTTTTTTTTTGTGCAAATTTTATTCTATGTTGGTGAGGGGTCAAACGCGGGCCGATAGCCCGCGGGAAGCCGTAACAAAATTGCAAAATGCACTTCTGGTTGACTCCTCTCCTCCCTCGACACAACGGCACGCATTGTTGTACAGGTTTTTTTCCTGTACACTGCAATGAAGTACTTTTTAATGTTACGCTGATCGATTTTGCGCTGCCCGGGATGTGGGAAAATCTCAGGAGAAAGTGGATCGGAGGGGTTGACTAGGAAGCCCACAGCACGACGAGTGATGGAAATTGAAAATGCGAAATGTTTGAGAGATGTTGGGCGAGGTGTACGATGAATTATGTGTTGGGGATTAAAGCTGTGAGTGAAGTGGAGTTATCGTTCTCACTCCTAGTACTGCTAAGTTACTAGAGATAATAAGTATCAGATATCAAATCGGACACTAAATTTGAATATAGAAAAGATCTGCATAAATTCATGCAAAAATTTAAAGATACCCTATCCTTTTTTATGAGCGTAGTATGAAAAGCAACTCATAACGCCGCAAGAGTTATATGAACATCATAGTAGGCCCTCTGCAGGGTATAAGCTTTGTTTACGAAGATACATAGTGTGCAATGTTGCTCTGCCTTGCCTTCTTCGAACTGCAACTGCACGATTTTCTATGCAATATGTGATGATGCACAGCCAAGTGCAACGATGCCTCTCTTACTCTTTCTCTCTCGCTCTCACTCGTTTTCTCATTTTCCGACACGCTCCTCTATTTTCACGCACCGTTCTCACCTCTCGCTGATTCGACTATTCAGCGTTGAACTACACAGCTGGGATGCGTGCGGAATGTGGTTGCACTTCCGTGATGCAATACCGCACGCATACATCAACTGGAACGTGGAACAACGGGCACAGTGGGAATAATTCAGCAAAATCGGAAAAAAAGTTACATATTGTTTTATTTTTTGCTAAGCTTAGAGTCTAGCTGAGAAAATTTATCGTAAACATAAATTTGCAATAGCGCTTCTTTTTCTAGAAAGCGAAAATTTTGAGGAATGTGACATGAAAAATACTATTAGAATCAACCGACTCTAAATAATTCCGTGAATACTAACTCTCGAGTTAGAGGACCGTAAAATGACCGCTAACCTGCTGCATTTGCTGTGAATATAGCACTGGAATCCGATGTTATCCATTTCTATGCAAATTCCAGAAATTTATTAATAGTTATATTTTTTTTTTCTGAATAGAAGGTCAAAACCAGCAAAAAGTCACACGAAATTTTGACAACGACAGTGGAATTATAACCACTAGATTAAGTCGATTCTATTTTCACATATCATGTATTTCATAGTATTTGACATCGAAAATAAATTGCAAGTTTAAACTTTTTTGGCACTGTTTCGGTGATAAGTTTTTTCCAGCCCAAGTGGTTTGATAAATTATTTTTGGTTTTGACTTAACGTTTAAAATAACCATGTGTCAAATAGGCTCCCTACTATTGAATAATTGAAATGCAAGTTTTTCTTCATAAACAATCGGTGAATGGTCAATACGATGTTGACACATCGATAAATAACAAACACCAAAATTTCGGTTTAACTATTTCTTCATTGTTTCATTGTTTAAGAAAAAAACGACGCACTGTTAGAAAAAAATGACAATATTGCTGAAAACGAGGAGTCAAATTTACGTCAACTATCTCTCCAGGGGTATGATGGTAGGCTTGTTGCAAGGTGTTGTTTGATTGACTTGAAGTCATTCGAAAATAGTGTTGAACGTTGCTGAAAAACAGTTGTGGATAGATTACAATTTTACCGTCAAAACAAAACAGCGTGAGGGGAATTGAATTCTGCTCGATACTCCACTACAGCAACCAGATCGACAGGTACTCCAGCACCCACGCGCACAAATTTTCAGCAGATAGTGAATTCGACCTTCCGCGAAATCAAGCCCAGCACGAGATGAATGGAACTTTGTCTTTCCTTTGATTTTGCCTCCTTTGCCACGACTAGACCATGTAACTTGCAAATTCGATTGAACTGAATAGAGATGGGACGATGAACTGCTGCTTGTATGATGAAAAAAAAAACCGTTTGATTATCTTTAATACCTACGAAGAAGACTAACGCCACAACATAGGCGGCGCGGTGTAGGTGATAGAATGAACGAATGTGAAAAAGGGGACGGACTTAGCTGCACACTATTTTAAGGTTGACATAGTTGTCATGGTTTATTGTCACGCCGACCGACAAGGTTTCAACATAATCAAATAAAAATGTTTTATTTGTATCAGCATTTGTCCAAAAACTATGAAAGAATAAAACAAGAGCATATAACTGGGTAAAATGTCCGTAACCGTCCCGTCAGGACTGACCATGGAAGGCGATACGCACAGATACTCGTCGCGCGCTAATGACATTTTTAACTATATTGTAAAACTGCAAATTCTGTCTGTTTAGCGTATTTAAAGATTTATAGCGCGCCACATATTGAGGCAAACAGTACAATCCAATTCTATCTATTCGAGTATAAACTTTCATAAACAACAATCTGCAAAAAAGACCAATTGGTGTCAAAACTGTCAACTGTGTTGTTAAACACACATTCTCCTACCGATGTCATCCCATTATGCATACGAGACAATGTTCGAGCGGCTTTTTCGAAGCCCAGAAAACAAAACGTGTCTTGCTCATACGAATACGTGGATCTGTTTTAAAAGGAAATATAGGTTCGTGAATATCTGCGTTTTTTCGATAGTCTAGCAGCTGACAATGCGCTTAAATCTTTTGCATGTAAATTGAAATTAGTATGAGAATGCATTCTTTCAATAAAACAATTAGACAATCCAAAAGGGAAAAACGATCTTCGGGTAGTTACAGTTCTCCAGACCAGTCACTGTGCATGCCAGTTTTGAAACGAGACTGCCGAGAGTTATTCATTCTGTGGGCGTGTCATTGAACGCTCGAGCGAGCAAAAAGAACAGCAACAACAACAAATCGTTTTTAAAGTGAAATCGATTATTTTAGTGTCCGTTGTGCTGAGGAAGAGAAGTCGGGATTTGTTGTTTAGTTTGATTCAGGCTGAGACTAAGAGTTTCACCTTATAAATATAAGCCTTACTTTCAGCTCTGATTGGTCGAAGTATGTGATTGAAAAGGCTCCACATTTTTCAATAATACAATAGTACAGATGACTTCAAATACGACACAGATGACTTTTGGAACGATTGCGGTCAAAATGAAGGAAATCCGTTGGAAACTGAGTTTTAAGCATTTGAAAGTGGAAAATTTTCGTTACGCCTTCGATGTTTTCGGTTTTACAATTTGCACCCCTATGTTGCCGTGTAACGTAATCCGACGTCAAAAGTTTAGCAGTGTTTGTAATTTGAAAATAATTTGAAATAAATTCTTCATTGATTAAAAGTTTACTGTTCTATATCAGATAATATTTTTAGTAAGAAACTTTTAATGTTAGTTGTGTGCAATGAATGTGAAAAAACTAATTGTCCTCCACTTCAGCCCACTGTGCGAATGATTAAGTGCGTCGTGCTACGCACGATGCTTCTCATCTCGCACTCATCCTGTGCCGTCATCCAAGCTTGCGTTGGAAAAAGCGCACCCAACCAACCTCACGCACGTATCGGTAGGTAACTGAGCAATGTGACGATATCTGCCTATGCATATAACTACGACACAACCGAACGGCTGACTGCCAAACGGGTTGTCGGTCGACGCAGGACATATACAAATGCAATCAGTTCCAAACCGTGTGCGGCAGTGGCATTCGTCCGTCCGTCATCCTTGGGACGACACGGTCGGTGGCAAGAAGGTGAACCTCGTTGCAACTCGTACGCTAGTGTGGGAGTGCCGCGTGAGCTAATGTGTGTGGACAGGACAAGCTTCGCTGCGAGCACGCTGGCTCGGCATGGATTGCTGTGATTGTGTGTGCAAAGAAGAATCAAGAAAAGCGGTCGCCGTGCACGTGGTGGGCGAAGAAAAGAAGGCTTGCCACCATTGCCCACCCACTGCGGCCCTACCAACCATGCATCATCGCAAATCGGGATGTAAGGCGCGCTATATGCCGCCGCTTATGTACTGCGTGCTTCTCTCGACGGACGAACGGGTGGGTGGTAGCAAACATACACCAACAAACTTGCACTACGATAAGGGAGAAGAATGTAGAATTTTAAGATTTTCCTTTTGCGCACTCGTCCTCTGTCTCGAAACTGGGATTGGATGGATGCTGAGTGTTTCCTCCATCTTAGAGACTGTGCATTAGAAGGTGAAAAAAATCCTAATTTTCGATTTGTTCCGAGCCAAAGTGAAATTCGGTCAACTCATTCCTGTGCCGTGGGGGCAACGACCTGTTGCAATGTTGTGTTTAAATTTTGGGAGTCTTTTCAGTAACGGTCGCAGGCAAACTTTTCACCACATTTCACCAGCCAAACAACAGTAAAACTTGAGTCATTTTTTCAATGCGGTACGAATCATTTTCTGCATTGATTTGTGATGCGTGTGTGCGTATGTGGAAATGCATCCCAACATCCGGAGTGTCTCCCGGAGGGCTTTGTATTAGCGACCAGCAAACCAGCGAGAGGAATGAGAAAAATGCACATACATACATGAGTGGTGCAAAAAGTCGCTCCTCCTGCGCCACGACCATCGTTACAGCATCCAATCTTGGGTTGGGTTGGAAAGCTCGCAGGGTAAGACACCGAGGGTCTCCGCTTGAAACCCTCCTCCCCTAGAACCGCCGAATGAGGGATGCGAACTGCGAACTTGGCGAGGAAAAAAGTCGGCCTGCGCTCTCAAGCGAGATAAAAATTTTCTCGACTACTGCTACGGCTGCGATGCGTTTGGCTCTCGTCTAGTTCGGAGCTAGTTTTTCCTAGCGCACAGCATAGCAATAGGCCTACTAGACACGGGAAAAACTGGGCGGAAAAATTAGAAAACCTATGTACCGCACACGGCCAACTAGATCCAGCAGCGATGCGTCCTCGCTCTCAGGATATGGGCTCTATATCTCTCTCTGCCCGCCGATAGTTTGGCGCTTCGGCTCGCAGGAAAAAAAGGCCCCATTGCGATTGGCGTGGCCTCGACGGCGGCCATAGAAGGAAAAACTAGTTCTTTCCTCTTTTTCTATACAGCGGCGGTGGTGGTGGTGGCGGTGGCGACTGCAACGGTGGCGGTAGGCAGGCATGACATGACTGTGACTGGCGAAGCGGTACATTTCCGGTGCGTGGAAACCGATGTTGGCTTCGATCGATCGATTTTTCCCGCAGATATCGGAGGTCTTTGCGCTGGACGGGTTCGCGCGGTGCGTGCTGCTGGGAACAGGATTGTGCGAGCGAAATTTAAAAAGAAAGAAATAATGCGCGAGTAGGATGCTGCGTATTATCGATGATGTTTAAAAAAAAAACAGGTTTCATTAAATAATATAAAAATGTTTAATTGTATTTTATATATTTTACATAACATTTCTGCCTTTTTCAGAAAAATGTTTGCGTTTTTGCAGTTTAGTTGCAAGCTGAAGACAGCTTGTAGTTTGAAGAAAAATGGGTTAGAAATCAATTAACCAAATCGTCTTTAGAAAAGAAAATTGACCGTTTTTTTACGGCTTGAGTGAGGTACATCGAACGCGATAGGAAAATTCATACTTAAAAGGGCTATTGAGGTGTGTTTTCTTTTCGGTCTGCGTCTTTTGTATATAATGTTGTTGGAATAAAACTTTTATTTAGGGCGTCTAGTTAATTTCCAACACAAAATTATTCCATTGTCACGGGTTTTACCACGAAGTCCATTTTTTCAAAACTCTTTTTCTTGTTTAAAATCATTAGAACAGCAGTGCTGTTTTCATAGAAAATTTATTCGCGGTTTTTTTTCTCCAAAAACAAACTTGCATTTCGTACTTTTCGTTTTTTTTAAATATCACGAAAAGTAAAACAAATGGTCGAAACTGGTTTATCAAAACTTGTTGGTTTTTTTACGGCCATCGCACAATTTTGATTTTTTGACATTTTAAAATCACCTTTTTGAGCATATTTATATGATTAAATGTAAACATTTCTTATTAATATGGTTTTTTTTCGCTAAACCACTATAAATCTCATTTCCATTGTTTTTGGAACCACTCTAGTAAAAAATGAGCCACCCTAATGATAAAACGAAGTTTGAAATGCCTAATAAACATTTGGAACGAGTTTTGAAACATTTTAAAAGCCAATTTTAAAATACTCCATATTAAGCCCTTGATTGCCCGTGAAGGTCTTCAAATTCTATGATGAAACTAAGCAGTCCCAGGAAGTCGAATGACATGTATGGGAAAAATTTCATCATCGAATTGAAACCGGTTATGTCCCGCCTGGATGCGGTATATTTTTCCAAATCTGAATCATACAATATTTCCAGTTCGCTTATTCTTCGCTTCCCCAGCTGCACACACTGTCTGTCTTCAATGAACTTGAATGTTAACGGGTAAAAGCCGTTGTTGAAAAAGAAAATTATTTCGAAAAAATTAAAACCGACCATGTTCATTTTGTTTACTGGCTCAGAAAATGACTTGTGCAAAGTTTCAGCTCAATCGAACAGGATTTAGGGGTGCCTCAAAGCGCTCAAGGTTTTCATCTTTTAACCCTCGAAAATGTACAACCCTAATTAGAAATCAAGTTTGAGATGCTATTTTTAAAAAATGATTCATATGTGATTTGTAAATCATTTCAATGTTTATTAGACATTTTAGGCGTACATTTCTCGTGCATTCTTATTATAAACTGAAGAAAATGTCTGCGTCTTGCGAAACTAAGAGAATGGCATAACTCGAAAAAAGGTGGAGCCGCTCACAACATGGGTATGAAATAAACAGCACGAAGCGAAATAATATGTTTATCAAACTGAAACTGTGATGCGCAGTAGTGTGTTCACAAGTTCACAACTCGAAAAGTAACAGCGGTAATTACAAATCTAATCCGATTTTAATCAAAGTATAATCAAAAGCTTGTTCTGCTGAAAATGCTGGATTCGTTTCGGGAAATTTATTAGACTTTATTCGAAATATTAAAACTTCTTAAGGAAGATTGTTAATTCGACTTCACTACAGCATTTCGAACTTCATTTTCATGTCTTCTACCGGTCAACTTCAGCATAAACAGAATTTTGTTGTCCCCCAGAATACGCAAACGCAATATCGCGATATATACTGTTGCACGGCTGAAAGTGCTGCACCTCCTACTATTTGCGTCCATCACACACGAAAAGAAAACCATTGTCCTCCATCCAAGTCCGTTCAGCGGGGAGCTCCGTAGTCGCTAGTTTTTTTCCGTGTTGGGTATTTACGTCACCGCGACCAATTTCTTGTTTGTTTTAAGACATCGCAAGGTTACAGAGTCCGCTTTGGCAAGTGAACAGCCGTGGGTTCGAATCTTAGTAGAATTCAAGTCATTCGATGTCAACGGGCTTAAGCATGGGTTCGTTCTCAGGTTCCCAACTGACTCGTCCTTTACGTTGGTTTCTACAAAACCTCGCCAAATATTTCTTGATGAAAATAAGCCCCTCTTACAATTAAACTGGCCAGGAGGGGCATTTAGTTGAAACCTCTCCAAAGAATTTTATTTGCCGGAGGCAGCGAGGCTTGAAGTAGTAAACGTAAAAAGAGAAGGTGATAAATCATACACACAAGCACGAATTATTATAATCATGTCACTTACTACTAATAGTGATAATGCCAATAATAGAAGTGCGGAATACAGCAAACATCCGGGCGATATCACAAAAGATCAATACTTCTGGTCGCAGTGATGAGTCTACAAGGGATAAAAAAAGTCGGTTCCGCTGCTTGTCAACATGAAACGAGATATTCTTGTTTTCGTGCTTTCCTAACAGAAGAAGAGTTGGCAGCACGGTTGATACCTGCTCAGAAATCACTCCGTTGAATTACTGATTTTCAAGTGATTTATGCGGACAAATTTAGTTTAGTAATTTAGTACGGAGTATTAGTGAAAATTCGAGTGTTTCTAGTGGAATTTTCGTAGAGGATAGAGGATTTTTAGTATGAAGAGCGGAAATGATACATAGACTTTTCCGGAGTTCAGCCCCTCCGCCCCCCCTTTCCAGAGGCTGCCCTCTCATTTCTCATACGCTTGAATACTGCTTGAATATCTCTAATGTGTAAGGCACATGTATGTAAAGTTTGGTGAGTATAGGTCAAGACGTTCCGTAGATATGGTAGAGTATGTATATACCTAAAGCGATTATGAGACAACAACAAAATTTGTTTTACAAGTGCTTCAATTTTGCTCAAATTTGCAGAAATTGGTCACTAGCCAGGAAAAATTGACCCGTTTTTTTTTATTTGCCAATTAGGGTGTCCATTCTTGAAGTAGGATGACAATATGTTTGGAATTGCGAATTCCCTAGAGGGATCAAAAAATTTCAAAACGGTTTTAAACGCTTGGTCGCAGGTGGTTGCAGATAAACTCGTTAGAAATTGTTAGTAGGCACCTGAAACTAGAAAAAAAAAACAAGGACAAGGAGCTCCTGGAAGTAAAAAGTTGCTGACCAACAAAGTTCAAAATAGTGATTTTTTTTCTTTTTGGTATGTTTAATCTTTGTTTTTTCACCCACTAAACCATGAAACCACACGTTTTTCTGAAAGCCCAATCAATAACGTTTACAAGAATAGGGTAAATTAACCTATAGTAGACCCCTTTACTCTATTAACCTATAGTGGACCACCTGTCAGAATAATTTAATTTCTCTTTACATAAATCGAGATTTATAAATGTTTGTGATGCAGACAGGCTGAACACGATGTTTTCCGATGGAAGTTTGCTGAAAATCCCTCGAGTTCTCGCATAAATCTAGTTAATCTGGCGGAGGTCCACTATAGGAAAACGATCCACTATAGGTTAATTCACCATATTATACACTTAATGGTTGTTCTGTTATCATGTTTAAAAAAATATTTGTTAGGTTCTACTTTTTTCGAAAAAGTGCATTTTTTACCATTTTTCATTTTCATATTTCGATATCTCAGGTAAATTACCTGCTACGCGCAGCGCGAAAGAGTTTCGAAAAAAAATTGATTTATCTGATACTAGAAGTATATCGCTTGAAAGGTTTGACGTAAAGTTATTAAAATGGCAGTTTTGAAAGCAACTATCATAGACCAAAGTTTTGTAAAATGGCGTAAAGGTTGTGAAGTTGAAAAATATCAAGTAAAACTATCAGGAAAACCGACAAAAGATACGCCAACTTTCTAGAGTTATTGAGAGGGCAACATGATACGTTGCCCCTCGGAGGGGGGGGGGGGGGATATAAAGTGCTTTGCCCTCCCAAAGTTGGTGCCTATGCATATACGTTATTCTCTGGGCAACTTCACTAGCTCAGCTTCATCACGAAGTAATAATCACGAAATGTGCGATCGTCAAGCTCAAGCTCAAACACATTCCTAACACGGAACAAAATGTCTGAGAGAATGATGAAAGGCGGGCCACTTACAACATGGGTATGAAATAAACATCGCCAAGCGAGCAGATATTGTTTTTATTAAATTTAAACTGGTATTAAAATCTGTAGTAGATGAACTACAGATGTTTGGCTGAGGGGCTAGCGTAGTTGATACCACCTCCTCCAACCGCACTGGTGGGTGGCCTGGATTCGAATTCCAACGCCGACATGATTATACCAGAAGTTTTAAGGTAATTTCTTCTATCGATAAAATCTGTTAAGTGACAGTAACAATGCATGCATAAACGGCCCTAGGCAAGTACGATTCTATACCATGGTGTTCCCAACTAAAGATTGGTTTTATGCTGCGAAACTAAATTAATAACAGCGAATAACAATTCAACTTTTCATTAATTTACTGTTGCAAAGACATGCCATTTATTATACTTAAAGTTTCGGCAATCTTCTCCTTTCGATCAAGACATTTGACATTTAGTATAATAACATGCACTTAAAGAAGGTACATTTTCGTTACACTTTCCACAGCATGCCACCCTATTAAAGTATGACGTAGACCTACGTCAAAAAGTCTAACATTCAAATGCACAAGGAACAGAATTGGATTCTTACGGCAACCAACCTACAAATAGTGATTTTTAACTCAAATTTTCATCAATTTATTATCATAAATATATGCCAATTATGTCACCACAAGTTTGGAGAAATTTTCACCTTTCGATCAAGAATATCTTGGTGGTCAAAATCCGTTTAGTGGTAGTCACATAATACGTATTTAAAGTGAACACTTCTTCGTCACATTTTTTACAGCATACTACCCTATTAAAGTAAGACGTAGTCCAACGATAAAGCGACGGCAAGTTTGTTCTAGAAACTTTCTGACTTTTCAGGTTTTTTAAATGAAATAAAACTTTCTGATAATTCCACTTGCAGGCTTTTTTGGATACCCAAAATGTGTTGCTTGCAATGTGTTGATGCAATGTTTGCATAAAACTCTCGTTAAAGCGTTATGAGCCGTATGAACAAAAGGGGTTTACTCTGCTTCTCCCATAAGGTTTCCACGGGATGATTAAAGCAAACGTGTATATTCATACGGCTTATTGTCTGATCTACATCCACCCTTTGTCATGTTGTTATTTCCAAAGCCAATTCTACATTTCGAAGAGCAGGCTTGTTGTTTCTTCAGTGCGAAAACAACTGCTCTCACACTGGTGGCCAAAATGACGCACTTGCTTGAATAGAAAGCAGCGAATCATTTGTAGCTGAGGAGCTTCTAAAAAAACACCGCGGTGTAGTCTAAACGAAAGGACATTCCACTCAATAGCTACGCAGTGCTTCTACTGTGTGTGTCTAAAGCGTATGGGTCATTCTATACGAAGTGTACATGCCACTTGGGCACGACCATTTTGCTCAAAGTTGGGGGAGTTCTTCATCTACTGTCTCTTTGGAAAAATCCCAATTTTGGTGTCGATTGGAATACCCCCCGCTCTGTAGGACCCTCTGTTTATTGCAAAGTCACGCAATTTTTGTCAAAACTCTTTTTTCTTTTTCTTACAATTCATAGACGTAAGAACCGTCGAGTGTATATTGAAAAGTGCTAAAGGGTGCTTTCAAAACAACACATGTCCCGATGTGAAGGTGCTCGGCTGCAAGCAATTGCGGTCGGTATCGATCGTCGGTGACAAAAAAGTTTACACTCCGTCAGACTCGTTTCGAGTTACGTTCGCCGGGTCTGCACTACCAAGCCACATCTCGATCCACCGGGTTCGTCTCCCTGTGAGGCTATACGTTCCCCGCGTCATGAACTGCACTCATTGCAAGCAGTTAGGCCATACAGCCGCCTACTGCTGCAATAAGGCACGTTGTGGCAAGTGTGGGGAGACTCATGCGGAAGATTCTTGCAGTGTTAACGCTGTAAAGTGTATTCACTGCGGGGAAAATCTGCATGAGCTCTCGACATGTGCGGTGTACATGCAGCGCAGGGATAAAATAAAACTGTCTCTCAAAGAGCGTTCAAAGCGTTCCTACGCTGACATGCTGAAGAAGACCGTTACCACCTCTCCCGTTACTTTGAACCCCTTCGATCTGTTGTCCTCTGATGAAACCGATTCTGACGATTCATCAGCGGGAACATCCTATGCCAATCCTGGGGAGTCTAGAAAGAGGAAAAATATTTCCTCTCCTAAACTTCCTCGAAAAGGTCCTAAGATTTCCCAAAGTGAAAAACAAACAAACCTAAAAGTGCAGCGGAAAAACCGAAGCAAACCCCTCCTGGGCTTGCAAATTTAAAGTCCCAGAAGGAGTTCCCAGCACTTCCTGGAACATCTAAAACCCCAGTTGTTCCTTTTGCACATCCAGTTGAAAAATCAAATGCTGGACTGGTGAAATTTTCTGACATTGTGGACTGGATTTTTGAAACTTTCAATGTACCCGATCCAATAAAAGATTTTCTTACAGCATTCCTCCCAACAGAACATTTTTGAAGCAGTTGACTGCTCAATGGCCCCTCCTTGCAGCGATCGTATCCTTCGATGCCTAATTCATCTGCTTATGTGAAGGATTCTATCTCTGTCTTACAGTGGAATTGTAGAAGTATTTTACCAAAATTTGATTCGTTTAAAGTTTTGATAAATAAAAACAAATGCGATGCATTTTCCCTTTGTGAAACTTGGCTAACTTCGAATACTGATCTAAACTTCCATGATTTTAATATTATTCGCCTTGATCGAGACACCCCATATGGAGGAGTACTTCTAGGGATTAAGAAGTGCTATTCTTTCTATCGTATTAACCTCCCCTCGATTCCAGGCATCGAAGCTGTCGCATGTCAAATGACAATACAAGGTAAAGAGCTTTGTATTGCCTCAATATATATTCCTCCCAGAGCACAGGTTGGGCAACGGCTGCTCTTTGATTTAATAGAACTTCTTCGCTCGCCACGCTTGATTTTCGGGAGACTTAAACTCTCATGGCGTGGCTTGGGGTTCCCCTTCTAATGATAACCGCTCCTCTTTAATTTATAACCTTTGCGATAACTTCGACATGACTATTCTAAACAACGGTGAAATGACACGTGTCCCGAAACCTCCAGCGCACCCAAGCGCTTTGGATCTCTCTTTATGTTCGACGTCGCTACGGTTGGATTGCACATGGAAGGTAATCCTCGATCCTCACGGTAGCGACCATTTGCCTATTCTTATTTCAATTACAAACGGGTCAACTCGCATGCGGCCAATTGACATTCCGTATGACCTCACACGGACTCTGTTCCTGCGCAAAACTTTGTTCGCGATGCGTCTCCGGGCCACGACGCGATAGAATCACCTTTTACAATGGCAGAATTTTCAATTGCCCTCCTGTCCTGTAACAATAACGCGCCTGGGTTAGATAGAATCAAGTTCAACTTGTTGAAGAATCTACCCGGCAATGCCAAGAGGCGCTTGTTGAACTTGTTCAATAAGTTCCTGGAGCAAAACATTGTACCGCAGGATTGGAGGCAAGTGAGGGTGATCGCCATCCAAAAACCGGGAAAACCAGCCTCTGATCACAACTCCTATAGGCCGATTGCAATGCTATACTGTATCCGGAAATTGATGGAAAAAATGATACTCCGTCGTTTAGACCATTGGGTCGAATCAAATGGTCTACTATCAGATACTCAATTTGGCTTCCGCCGTGCCAAAGGGCCGAATGATTGTCTTGCGTTGCTTTCAACAGATATCCAGCTGGCGTATGCTCGCAAAGAACAAATGGCGTCTGCGTTCTTGGACATTAAGGGGGCTTTTGATTCCGTTTCTATTGACATTATTTCGGGCAAACTTCACCGACAAGGATTTTCTCCAATTTTGAACAATTTTTTGCACAATTTGTTGTTCGAAAAGCACATGCATTTTACGCATGGCGATTTGGCAACTTTTCGAATTAGCTACATGGGTCTTCCCCAGGGCTCATGTTTAAGCCCCCTTCTTTACAATTTTTATGTAAATGACATCGACGAATGTCTGGCAAATTCATGCACGATAAGACAACTTGCAGACGACAGCGTGGTTTCTGTTACAGGAGCCACAGCTGCCGATTTGCAAGGACCATTGCAAGATACCTTGGACAATTTGTCTGCTTGGGCTCTACAGCTAGGTATCGAATTCCCTCCGGAGAAGACTGAGACTCAGCTCCAGCCACAATTAATGGGTAAAACGATTTCTCAGGTTTTGGTACACAATATCGTTGTTTGCGTATCGCCTTAGGTTGCATGCAATCGACCCATACGATGAGTTTGGAGGTCTTAGCTGGGGTTCTACCATTGAAAAACCGCTTTTGGAGCCTGTCTTCTCGTATTCTTATCAAATGTGAGGTCTTGAACCGTCCTGTGATTGAAAATTTTGAAAGGTTAATCAAACTTAATTCTCAAACCCGTTTTATGACATTGTATTTCAATCACATGTCACAAAATATTAACCCTTCTCCGAATATTCCAAATCGTGTCAATTTTTTAAATACTTCTGATTCTACTGTGTTTTTCGATACATCCATGATAGAAGAAACTCGTGGAATCCCGGATCATTTACGCGTGCAGCAGATCCCCAAAATTTTTTCCAATAAATATCGAAACATCAACTGCGACAATATGTTCTACACTGACGGATCACTTATCGATGGGTCCACTGGCTTCGGTATCTTCAATAACAATTTAACCGTCTCCCATAAGCTCGATAATCCTGCTTCTGTTTACGTCGCAGAATTAGCTGCAATTCAGTACACCCTAGGGATCATCGAAAAAATGCCCACGGACCATTATTTCATCTTTACGGATAGTCTCAGTTCCATTGAGGCTCTCCGATCGATGAAAGATGTTAAGCACTCTCCGTATTTCCTGGGGAAAATACGGAAACATCTGAGTGCTTAATCCGAAAAATCTTTTCAGATTACCTTAGTGTGGGTCCCTTCTCACTGCTCGATACCGGGCAATGAGAAAGCGGACTCTTTGGCTAAGGTGGGCGCTACAAACGGTGAAATTTATGAAAGACCAATTGCTTTTAATGAATTTTTTGCATTTGTACGTCAGAATACGATCATCAGTTGGCAAAATTCTTGGACCAGAGGGGAACTGGGAAGGTGGTTACATTCCATTATACCCAAGGTATCGACGAATCCGTGGTTCAAGGGGTTGGATGTAGGTCGAGATTTCATTTGCGTGATGTCTCGGCTTATGTCCAATCACTATAGATTTGATGCGCATCTCCGTCGTATCACGTAGGTTATCACGACATAGAGCACGTTGTTTGGTCATGCCCTGTCCACCGTGACGCCAGGTCTAAATTAATAGCTTCCTTTCAGGCCGGAGGTAGACGGCCAGCTGTTCCTGTTCGTGAGGTCTTGGCGAGCCGTGACATACCCTACATGACCCTTATATACATTTTCCTAAAATCCATCCATGCCCCAGTCTAGTCCCGTTCCCCTCCATCTACACCCAACAAAACGACAAGAACACGTTTGAACCTTAAGCAGAGGTTTTGGAATCAACAACTGCACCCCACACGAATTCACCAGGACCTGAGAACCCGAGGCCTTCAGTGATATCTTGGCTCAGCGGCACATACCATAGGCCACTTGAACACCAGCGAACAACAACAACGAACTAGCCCCCGCACAATACCTTCAGGACCCGAGAACTACAAGCCCCTCTTCCAGCTCATGACATCGTGGCTCAGCAGAACAAATCCATACATGCTGCATATTCATGGCCATTCGAAGAGCATCAGACGACCATCAAACTACAAAACAGCGATTGAAAAATACATCCTAGTTTTAAGATAGACTTAATTTCAGCTCGTAGTCGGCAGCGTGGATAAAAAAATTGCTTTAAGATG
The DNA here is from genome assembly GCF_029784165.1 of Wyeomyia smithii. Taxonomy (NCBI): domain Eukaryota; kingdom Metazoa; phylum Arthropoda; class Insecta; order Diptera; family Culicidae; genus Wyeomyia; species Wyeomyia smithii. The sequence continues at coordinate 26,246,006 of NC_073696.1, read as the reverse complement.
TTAAGTCTTCAGATATAATTGGCGCCGTTAAACATTAAACTGTATTTGTGCCGTGTCAAATAAATGATATGAGGAAAAAAAATAGACGTACGATGTCCGAAAAATCATGATAGATGATTTTTAAAGACAATGAACCAAGGAATCCAGAAAAAATACAAGTTTTGAACGGAAGTGTTGCCAGATAGACTATTTTTGTATTTGAAAACTTAATTTACATTTTTCGGCAAATGCAGCTATTTGAATTTTAAATTTGATAATTTCATCATGTTCCTTGGAAAATTTCACATAAGAAACAACTATCATCCCGAGGTAATATGAGCCAATCTCGAGATATAACATTTTTACGAAAAAAGTTGTAAACTTCGTAATTAATTTTTTTTACAATTTACAAACGTAAAACACCCGAAAAATAGTGATAGATGAATTTTGAAGAAAATAAACCAAGGAATCCAGAAAAAATATTGTTTCTGACCAGAAGTGTTGCCAGATAGATTATTTTTGTATTTTTCGAGATTGGCTCATAATACCACGGGGTGATAAGTGTTTCTTACGCAAAATTTTCCAAGAAATACGATGAAACTATCAAATTTAAAATAAAATTAGCTGCATTTGCCAAAAAATGCAAATTTAGTTTTAAAATACAAAAATAATCTATCTGGCAACAGTTTCTGTCAAAAAAAATACTTTTTCTGGATTCCTTGGTTTATTTTCTTCAAAATTCACCTATCACTATTATTCGGGTGTCTTACGTCTGTAAATTGTAAAAAAAATAATAATTACGAAGTTTACAACTTTTTTCGTAAAAATGTTATATCTCGAGATTGGCTCATATTACCTCGGGATGATAGTTGTTTCTTATGTGAAATTTTCCAAGGAACACGGTGAAATTATCAAATTTAGTATAAAAATGGCTGCATTTGCCGAAAAATATAAATTTAGTTTTTAAATACAAAAATAATTTATCTGGCAACACTTGCGGTCAAAACTTATATTTTTTCAGGATTCCTTGGTTTATTTTCTTCAAAAAACATGCATCAGTATTTTTTCGGACATCTTACGTCTATGAATTGTAAGAAAAAGAAAAAAGAGATTTTGAACAAAAAATGCGTGACTTTGCAATAAACAGGGGGGTCCCACAGAGCGGGGGGTATTCCAATCGACATCAAATTTGGGATTTTCCAATGTGACAGTAGATGAATAATTCTCCCAACTTTGAGCAAAATCTGTGATGGTCGTGTCCAAGTTTGTGCTTTTTCGTGGTCACTTCGTATGACCCATATATCAAATGAGGGGAACATCTATGTAGGAAAGTAGATTGCGTTGTTTGCTTTGCATCTCGAAACTATAATATAATAAAAAAAATAAATTCAACCGTCCGTCATGCATGTTTGCTCTTGAAATGTCATCGAATGTATCTCAGCAGTTATCACCGCGGTGTATTCCTGGGTATTCTCATTAGAGTAATTCACCACTCTTGTTTCGCTCAGCTGTGGTGTGAGCAGCAAGTGTATTAGTTTTTCTGCGAGCGGTAAAAATACAGTACAAAGAAGACGCAAAAAGATTTTTGTAAAAAATACTACAAGTAGCCCTCATGCTGGGCAACATGTGAGCGATGAATATTCACTCTGCTCTTTTCACATATCGAGAAGAATACCAAGCCTGTTGAAGCGTAATGAATCTTAGAGACTAAAAATAGTTGAACTGCTAAACCAAAAAAAAAAAAAAAGAAATTTATAGAGTTGACAGTACCAAGAAACCGTCAGTTTCATCCAGAAAATTAATTTGTCTATCGAACGGTATTTTTTGTTCTTTGGTGGAATTTTGCAAGCGATCAGCACTAGGGTGAAAATAATCTCAAACTGTTGAAATTCTATCCATCAAATATCAATTTGTGTAAAACGAATCAAATGGTTTCACTACTGGTAGTTCGAAGCTAATTGTGTTAATTTTATTACGAGAGGTAAAGATAAATCTTCCAGACGGTCTCGAGGTACGATGGCTATTAGTCCCTTACTAACACGCAGAGAATCCTGAGTAAGAATCCCCAGGATACCGATTAACACGGTGACGGAAGCGTGAAAGGAATCGCAAACATGATCCGGAGGATTCCCACTCACGATTCTTATTCAAGAATCCTAGAGCCATATAAAGGGCATTCCTGAGGATTCTTTCTTCAGGAATCCTTTTCAAGGACGCTCACGAATCCAATGTGGAAATCCTAGAGAATCTATGTGAATCGTATGTGTTCGTCCGGGGTATCAGTAAAATCGCAATTGTCTAGTACACTAAACAGTTGGCTGCGAAGTCTATGAATAAAAAAAAAAGAAGGTCGAGTTCCGAATCCGAATGTAGCACCAAGGCTTTGCTTCGCTTGGAGGTAAAGATATAATAAACTGAATGGGCTAAAATGGAACTGTGATGAAAAGTATAAATGAAGTAAAACCAAAAGAGAAAATTGGAGGCCAAAATCCAAAATGTCGTTAAAAAGAGGGAAAAACTATACTAACTATAATAGTAGAAAAGAAAAAGAAGTCGAATGAATAGAGGTCGAAATCTCAAATGGAAACGGATTTTGCAGTGCAGTGCAGGAGGTAAAAAAGACAACAATAGAAAAGATCTCCACTATCCCATGGTAAACTTTGATTTTATTTTGTGCAAATAAAATTTGTACCGAAATTAGCAAATATTTGCTTCGTTTAATACCTGCAATAGACGAAGCAAATATGTGCTATTTTAAATACGGATTTTATTTTGTGCAAATAAAATTTGTACCAAAATTGTAAAAAACCTGCTTAATGCTTTTAACATGCACGAATAGATTTTGATATGCGCATTACCCTCAGAACTACTCAGAAAATAACAATTTCGAATTATTTATCAGTGTCACCAAAAAACACAATTATTTGTACGAAGATCACCAAGAAGTAAACGGAACACTTTTTCTCTGCAGTCGATGATTCGCAGATAAAATAAAGCACAAATAACTGATTTAGAGAGTATAAAGATTGCTTCGAAATAATTTTTATGGCAGATTGTGTTAATTTTTTGATTCGTATCATAAATAAGTTCTGAAGATTTTTTTTCGTGATAAACTCGATAAGTTTCTCAACATTTAGTTGATTTATTTCAAGGGCTTTTGAACTTCTCATAAGGTCCGAATTTTTGACCATTTTGAACATTTTTCCCCTGACAATGATGTACTGACAAGGGGTGTATTTTCCAAAAAAAAAATTAATTTGAATTCACCAACAATTGAAACTCGATTACTAACAGAATATTTTTGCCGAGAAAAAAATCCACTGCTACTGCCTGCTTGGATGAGTAATACTGATACCACTCACCTGTTCAACGGTGCACTTTGTTTGCTGATGAAGCTGCGGCTGTTGCAAAGGGTGCTGAGCTGGTATTTGATTTGGCATCAGAGAAACCTGATTCGGCAGCTGGATTTGTTGTTGTTGTTGCTGCAACTGACCGCTGTTATCCACCGGTTGTTGCTGCTGTTGTTGCTCAGGATAAAACAGTGAACTACCGAAATGCAGGAAATCCTGTACCATCATGTTCTCACTGAGCTCGTCGATGCTGGTCATAAAATCCAGCCCCGGATCAAGGAACACATTCGACAGTATCATGTCCGGATTGAAATCCGTCGCATCGAACACGTCCGTGATGGAGTTTCTGTGAACGGAAGGAAAAATAACGAATCATTAGTTTCCTTTTTAGTTTTTTTTTGTATGAACAAAAAAAATTAAGAAAAGCGAACGGAAAACTTACTCTTTCATTTTGACTGTTTCTGCGTTCGCTCGATGACGCGGACTGTGCTTCTTATAATATCGATTACTGCTTTCTCTCCGTTTTCTTCGGGAGCCACCCCCTGTTTAGCAGCAGCAGTGGGAGAGCAGCAGCAGCAGCAGATTTCGGAAGCTGGACCGTGTTCGTAAGATTTTTCCCGGCGTTCCCACACGCACCGGCTGTCTTATTCTTAGGCTGCGCCAACTCTCCTCGATAGTGTTCGGCCGTGCTTGTTTGTGTGAGAGTGTATGTGGCTGTTTTTCTTCTTAGCTTTCTATGCCACCTCCTTACTATTTTTCACTGGTATTAGTTGGCCCGGTAACTTTAAGACGTCTTTCTTCTCTTCGATCTTTCTTAACAGCAAATTATGCATTTTCGTTCTAGGAATAGGATTTTGCTATTGCACTTTGATATAATAGTTGGAGGTTTAGATTTTTTTGATTAGCAGTTGTTGAGTTTGCGAGATAACGTACATTACACTAGATTAGGTTTAAAAATATTTTATTTACAACTCCCGGTTTTGATTAGATATTTATGTAACCGTTTTGCTAATTGCTAAAGCATATATCTTAGTCACTTCGTTGTTCTATATTTACACCTAAATTTACACTATCGTCGAACGTTACCGGAGATTACAGAAACGCTAATGAATTTCTTCAGCTTTTCCACTAATCCAGCGATAGTTTACCAGTGCGCACTGAACCGTTTCCCGAAAAATCGCCGACGTGGAAAACCGACCAACGTCTTAGACGTATGACGAACGTGTGAGCTTCGAAGTTCACATCTTCCTCCTTCTTAGCTGGCAAAGTTCATCCTAGCGAGCTTCCTTTCCGCCCGATTTCCGAGGGCGATTCTTCACGCCATGGACCCCCTCACCAATGTTGATAGTACATAAGGACCCCCACCGTGGCAGGTTGAGCAGGAGTCAAGTTCGCAGTCAGTAAGGCCCGCACACTACATCGAACAGGCGAGAGAGTAAGTTTTCCAATCACTCTCACTCTCTCCTTCTCTCTCTCATCAATAGCACATACTCAACTAACACGTCAGTCCAACTATTGTTCAGCCATTAGCGCGGATGGCATTCACTTCGTCCTTGGCAGCCCTACAGCAAACAAGCTAAACACACACTCGGTATCTGTGGAAGAAAAACCAAAACACTGAAATAGTATAAACTTAGAGTTGCTAGTTTCCAACAGGTGTCTCCGCAATACCGAAAAAACCAACGCCTGCTACCAGCTCGGTCGAATACTGCACGAGAAATAAAACCCAAAACCGGATAACTTGGATGCCCAAGTCCTGCCGCCGCAACGAAGATCGACGTCTGAGGAGCACGCGAGCAAGCAGAGAAAGCGCGCTGGGAAGGAGGGAGCCCGCGTTTCGAATCCCTTGCTGGAATGCGCGCTGGGAAGGAGGGAGCCCGCGTTTCGAATCCCTTGCTGGAATCCACCACCCCCAGCACCGACAACCAGATGTCACACAGCCGCACGTGGGCAAGGAAGAGAAAATGCGTATCCGACCCCGGCCCGGCGGCAGCGATGCATACATGTTGTGTGTTGTATGCAACCAGCAGTAGCAGCAGGGGCGAAAAAGTGCATTCTATAAATTGCATTGGTATACAACTGCACACACACCCCACCCAACCACCCACCAACTTCAGGTTTCTCGCTTCGTTTGTCTTGAAATAAAAAAAAACAATTTTACTGATGGCCAACCAAGCCTGCGATGCAAGCGGGAAAATATTATACTCGTATATAATAGGAGAACATGGCAAAAAAAAATTGCAAATTGTAGCGGGAGATGGGGTTGGGGCTGCCAGTTAATTTTAATTTATGACGGTCCGGCTGTACGGTGGTGTGCGAGCGAAGGATGCTTTTTAGCTCGACGCACTATTTCTAATTTATCTTAGAGCTTTTAGCGGGTGCTGTTGTTGATTCATTACTCTCAAATATTATTCTACTGGCTACCGTGAATTTGACTGTTGAGTTGGTTGAGACAATAAATGTTTGTGGGCGCAATGGTTTGCTTGCGATGTAAGAAGTTTTACGCTTGTATTATTTTGTCCTAGCTCAAATTGACCATTCAATCATTTTCGTAATACTGGTAACTCTGTCAAAATTGTTAAAATCGCTAGAATTCCAAGGGAAATACGGCTTTTTCAGTTTTAACAGAGGATCAAAACGTTACTATATTTTATGTCCGACGTTTCGGCATTGAGATTTGGGCTTTCTCAGGGGATATAAAGTTGTACCATTTTTCGTTCAGCCTACAAAGCTTTACAATAGGTTGTCATAACTCTCAATAGGTTCTCCAAAAGGCACGATGCGTTGGTGGATTTAATTCCTTTTCTCGGGCTTTTTAACACACTGATGACACCAAGATGGACTCTTGACATTTACGTATCGTGCTTTTTGAAGTAATACACTAAAGTTGCTTTTTATGCGGGGGATACGTGCCGCGTAAAAAAAACCGCGTAAATTCCGAAATCCGCGTGAACAAAACCCGTGTGAATTCTGCAATCCGAGAGAAGAGGAACCGAAATCCGCTCAAAAAAAAAATACCGCGTAAATTCCGGAATCCGCGTAAAAAAATCGTGTAAATTCCGGAATCCGCGTAAAAAAACCGCGTTAAAAAAACACGTAAGAAGCGACTTTAGTGTACTTTGAAGGAGAACCTATTGATAGCTATGACAACCTATCGAAAAACTTTGTACGCTGGACGAAAAACGATACAACTTCATATCGCCTGAGGAAGACCAAGTCTCAAGGCCGAAACGTCGGACAAAAAACATAGTAGCATTTTGATCCACGCTAAGACTGAAAAAGCCGTATTTCCCTTGGAATTTCATGTTACAGTCGTGTTTGAGTTCAAATATTGGTAAAATTGTTGAAAATGATAAATTGTTAAAATTGTTACTATTGTTAGAATCATTATAATTGTAAAAATTGCTGATATTGTTAAAATTGTTGAAATTGTTAAAATTGTTAAAAATGTAAAAATTGTTAAAATTGCTAAAACTGTTAAAATTGTTAAAATCGTTAAAATTGTTAAAATTGTTGAAAACTGTTAAAATTGTTAACATTTTTAAAATTTTTACTATTTTTATAATCATTATAATTGTTAAAATCGCCAAAATTGTTAAAATCGTTAAAATTGTTAAAATTGTTGAAATTGTTAAAATTGTTAAAATTGGTAAAATTTTTAAAATTGTTAAAACTGTTAAAATTGTTAGAATTGTCAAAATTGTTAAAATTGTTAAAATTGTTTAAATTGTTGAAATTGTTAAAATTGTTAAAATTGCTAAAATTGTTAAAATTGTTAAAATCGTTAAAATTGTTAAAATTGTTAAAATTGTTAAAATTGTTAAAATTGTTAAAATTGTTAAAATTGTTAAAATTGTTAAAATTGTTAAAATTGTTAAAATTGTTAAAATTGTTAAAATTGTTAAAATTGTTAAAATTGTTAAAATTGCTAAAATTGCTAAAATGGTTAAAATCTTAAAATTGTTGAAATGTTAAAATTGTTAAATTGTTAAAATTGTTAAAATGGTTAAAATTGTTTGAATTGTTAAAATTGTTAAAATTGTTCAAATTGTTAAAATTGTTCAAATTGTTCAAATTGTTCAAATTGTTAAAATTATTCTTAAAATTATAAAAAATTTGTATGAAAATGTTAGAAATGCCATAAATGTCATAAAAGTCATGAATGTCAAAAATGTCATAAATGTCATAAATATCATAAATGGTCGGCGTGCGACCAGACCGAACCAAGCGCCAAAAAACATTATTTCGAGTAATCGGCGATCAAAGTTTACCTCACCCCGTATGCTTCCTGCAAGCTGCTGCAGAGAAATTTTGTTATAATACCAATATAAACTGTTTAATATCAATTTTAACTTCCACTAGTGTTAAAAACTCAATTTTCAAAAAAATGGCGCTTGGTTCGGTCTGGTCGCACGCCGACCAAATTTCATAAATATCATAAATATCATAAATGTCATAAAAGTCATTTATGTCATATATGTCATAAATGTCGAAATGTCATAAATGTCATAAATGTCATAAATGTCATAAATGTCATAAATGTCATAAATGTCATAAATGTCATAAATGTTATAAATGTCATAAATGTCATAAAATGTCATAAATGTCATAAATGTCATAAATGTCATAAATGTCATAAATGTCATAAATGTCATAAATGTCATAAATGTCATAAATGTCATAAATGTCATAAATGTCATAAATGTCATAAATGTCATAAATGTCATAAATGTCATAAATGTCATAAATGTCATAAATGTCATAAATGTCATAATGTCATAAATGTCATAAATGTCATAAATGTCAAAATGTCATAAATGCATAATGTCATAAATGTCATAAATGTTCATAAATGTCATAATGTCATAAATGTCATAAATGTCATAAATGTCATAAATGTCATAAATGTCATAAATGTCATAAATGTCATAAATGTCATAAATGTCATAAATGTCATATATGTCATAAATGTCATATATGTCATAAATGTCATAAATGTCATAAATGTCATAAATGTCATAAATGTCATAAATGTCATAAATGTCATAAATGTCATAAATGTCATAAATGTCATAAATGTCATAAATGTCATAAATGTCATAAATGTCATAAATGTCATAAATGTCATAAATGTCATAAATGTCATATATGTCATAAATTCATAAATGTCATAAATGTCATAAATGTCATAAATGTCATAAATGTCATAAATTCATAAATGTCATAAATGTCTATAAATGTCATAAATGTATAAATGTCATAAATGTCATAAATGTCATAAATGTCATAAATTCATAAATGTCATAAATGTCATAAATGTCATAAATGTCATAAATGTCATAAATGTCATAATGTCATAAATGTCATAAATGTCATAAATGTCATAAATGTCATAAATGTCATAAATGTCATAAATGTCATAAATGTCATAAATGTCATAAATGTCATAAATGTCATAAATGTCATAAATGTCATAAATGTCATATTCATAAATGTCATAAATGTCATAAATGTCATAAATGTCATAATTGTCATAAATGTCATAAGAGTCATAAATGTCATAAATGTCATAAGTGTCGTAAATGTCATAAAATGTCATAAATTTCATAAATGTCATAAATGTCATAAATGTCATATATGTCATATATGTCATATATGTCATAAATGACATAAATGTCATGAATGTCATAAATTTCATAAATATCAAAAATGTCAAAATATGAAAAGTATCAAAAGCGTCAAAATGTCGTAAATGTTAAAAAAATACAAAAAATTCAAAATTCTTCAAAAATTCTTACAAAAATTTCAAAAATTTCAAAAACAAGCGAGAAATGTAAAAATGTAGAAAATGTAAAAAATGTGAAAATGTAAAAAAAAACAAAAGTGGTAAAAAAATATGAAAATGTAAAAAATAACTAAAATATAAAATATGTAAAAATATGTAAAAAATTTGAAAAATGTATAAATGTCAAGAATATCACCAATGGTGAAAAAGTAAAATAATGCAAAAAATTCAAAAATGTTATAAATGTAAAAATGTAAAATAACGTAAAAATGTCAAAGTATTAAAAAAATTTAAAAATGAATAAATAGGTGGAACATGTCATGTCAAGAATATCAAATATGTCAAAAAATGAAATGAAAATAATTTTAAAAATGACAAAAATGTTACAATGTTAAAAATGCCGAAAATGTCAAAGATATAAAATATTTCAAAAATGTCGACAATATCATAAATTTTTAACATTATTTTCCTCATTGAAAAAAAAATCATATACCAAAACTGTCGAAAATATTAGGTGTCCAAATATGTTCTCGCTATTTGTCACTAGATGGCGCCGGGCGTTAATGCTGATCGATTTTGACATATTTAAATGTGATGATCCTAGCTGAGGCATATGGTAAACTAACCACTTCGACGCGTTAGTGATTTTACTGTGGCGTCATTGACTTTTAGTTGTGTGGAAATGTCTGTTTTTGTGCCAAATAATCGTCACTTCGCATCGAGAGTTAAAAACCGGTTTACGTAAACGCTGCTCTAAGTGAAACAACGCGCCGTGTTGGTTCCATCATCTTGAAAACGGTTATTTCGATGACTGCTCTCGTGAAAAACAGGCTAAAAACTTTTGAAGACGCTGAATTGGAGGAATCGCTCGATGAGGAACCATGCCGAAGAACGCTAGGAATTATGAGTTATTCTCCAAGCCATTTCCAAGCGATTGCAGTCTTTGAGAATGATTCAAAAACAAGGCAACTAAGGTTCCTTATGAAGGAATGTTGAGCGTTTTTTCTCTTGTGAACAACTGCTCCCGCGTCAAAAAAGAAGGGTTTGCTTCATTGCATCTTGACGGATGATGGAAAATGGATTCATTATAGCAACTCAAAGAATCATCACTGGGGAATGGTGTCGACTTCAATTGATGCACTGCGCGTAAAACGGCCACAATACGAGCAAAGGCACGAAAAGTGATTCTACTACATGACAATAATCGGCCTCATAGTGTCAAAATCATTGAAATTTATATAGGAGCATTCAAATGGGAAGTCTTACGTTCCCTGGCACATAATCTGGCTGATCAGCAGCTCATATGAAAACTTGGAAAAATGCCTCGATTCGTGGATAACTTCGAAAGACCAACACTTCCATCGTAACGATATCCGAGTTCTGCTAGAAAGACGGGACAAAGTTGTAGGTAGTAATGGGAATTTAGTTGTGCAGTTTGTATATTTCTAAAAAAAACTTTGTTTTGCGTGATTCATTTTATATTGAATTATAAGTAATTTGTCGGAATATTTCTTTTAATTGCAAACTGAACAAATGACAAAACATAAACGCCAGATTGTTTCCGCTAAAGTATTTTCGTTACCCTGCTGCAAGAAAAACTGCACAAACGGTAAAACTGTAAACGACGCTAGTTGGGGATGAGATTGGAAGGGGGGGCACCATCCCCATGACATTTTCCAAATCATGAAACATCGAAGCGAACCGAAGAAATGTTCACTGGCTGCTGCTGCTGCATTTGAAAATTCCCCTTTTTTTATTAACGACTTTTGCTGCAAATAGCGGAAGACCGAAGACTAAGGTGCGGTGGTTCGAGGCGCTCCTGTCTTGCTGTTTGTCTGACTGACTGTCTGTTCATCTTACTTTCGACTATGATCCTGAATCCCCCTCGAAACAGAAAATGCATCAGCGGTCAGTTCAACTCAGTTGCCGGGTGGGGCTGCTTGCTGGGACAAGGACGGTAGGGTGGTAGGTTTTATAATAAAACAACCTCAGAGGAACCAAAAGCACGGATACTGAAGTGAGAGAGAGAGAGAGAGCCACATGATGCAACGGAAGGGATAGAGGGTAGAGCGAGAGCGGGAGATTGATTTAGAAAGAGAGAGAGTATGGGAAGCAAATGGCTAAAGCTAAGACGAAAGAAGAAGCAGGTGAAAGTGGTCAAAGTGTGGCACCTCCACCCACTCTCTTTTACACTCTTTCTCGCGTGCTGGTGCAGGATACTTGAGCCCGATCGATGATGATGGCGATGATGATGGTGATGATAATGATGGCGGTTGGTTGGCTGGGTGGTTGGTTGGGTGGAAAAAGTGCAATAACTGATGGCCGTGCGCGCTGATGCTGAGATGTGAACGGACAGGCATCAGCAAGTGGACAGGGATAATGTTCCTGTGATGGCAGTCGATGAGCGAGAAGATCGTGGGAGCAGAAGGGAAAAAACGGAAGATGATGGCTGAAAGCGGCAGGGCAGCGAGCATGGAAGGAGGGGATTAGCGTCAGTGCAATTATGCTTCGTTTGGAAAAAGAGTTGAGTTGGAGAAAGGAGAAGGTAGAAGGAAAGGTGTTTCGATTTTCCACCCACTTCTCCCTTGGGATGGATTCGGGATTCGCTGACTCGTGGCATAGTGCAGTGGCATGGCGATGGTGGTTGGGGAATAGAAGGGAGGTCGGAAGGAGCACTAGGAGGGTGGGTGCCATGGCAATGGCAGTAGATAGAGTAGAATGATAAACGAGCCCAGAGGAAAACGAATACGATGGGTTATGCATTATGGTTCATGCATATATACAGTATAGTTGGACGAAAACAGAACTGTTAAGAACGGCAAATGCATAATTTAAACTATCTACCACTCTATGAGAAAAATCAGATTAAATTAAGTTTTATTATTTTGCATAGGTGATTACATTACCATGACTACTTTCACTGCAACTATAGTTGTATGCAGTCGAGTAGTGGCTGCGGAGCTGAATTTCATGCTATTTTAGTTTCTCACGTCGAAAATTAGCTTTTTATGTGTTTGAATTTTCGGGCGAACGATCGACCGAATAAATTGTAATGTAGAAGCGTGCAATGAAAAAGTTTTAGCTCACCTGAAGTGCACTTAAATTAAGCAAAGTTAACGAACACCGTGGTTAGCCTTAACTTCCTAGAAATTGGCGTTTTTTTTCACAAATAAATGCGAGTGGAAATGTTAGAGTTTGTGAAGTTTGCTGATAAATCAAAAACGAGATGCGAAATAGAATAATCCAGTACAAAGTAAGGACGGGCATTACTCCGCCAAATCGATCACAATTCTAGTTTGGTTTTTTTAGTTGGTGAGCAAAACTACTGGCCGTCAGAGAGAAATCTGGATAAATACTGCGATTTACTAATGAAATCCACCAACTTCCGACCTCGCGCATGGTTTTCGTCGAGAGTGATTTCCACTCTTCAACTTTTGCAGCTGACGGCTCGGCAAGTACTCAAGTACTTTAAGAAAAAATCACTACGACTAAGACCAAACGCCAACTTCTAAGTCCTATACCAGAAACCGTTCAAAGTAATGGAAACTGCGGTTTCTATGTATTACTCATCGGAATATATATAGTTTGCTTGTCTTTCAGTCACGCGCACGACAAACGTGAGTTACTCAAATTGCCTTTTTCCCAAGCAAACTCTGTATATCTTCTGGTATAAGCTGAGGTACACTAAAGTTTGTCATTTTTTTGTGTAAGCAACGCAAACACTCCCCGTCCTGACTGCAAGTTACCTTTGCTTTTAGTCCTCCACTCACCTCCTATCGCCTGGTATGAAACCAGTCGTAAGGAAATCAAAGCTAACTGCGTCTTAACTAATATTCGGCACACGTGTTAAATTAGCACATGGCTATAGGTTCTGATGCAGGTGCATCGACAAAAACCGCCAAAAACGTAATAAAGGGCGGAAGGCAATTTAAAGATGTAAGAAAGACACTATCAAAGATATCAAGCATGTAAATGAAATCTAAAGTTAGCCAAACTACTGTCGATTGATTATGAGCGTTATTTTATAGTCACATGTCCAATAAGTTCTGTAATGTCATGGCATTACCATCAAAATTAGGTTGTTAAGTGATGGAATAAGGCTGTACCTGTTGTAGTTCATTGAGGATAGACTTTGAAAAAGTCAAGAAAATAATAGGGATTACAAACCTTTTTGCTCGAGAAAATGAGCAGTTTGGTTTTTTTAAAGTGTGTAGCAATTTTTATATGCATTGAAATTGTAATTTTTCAATAGTACAGTTATTCGATAGCAAAAAGTTGTTTGTTTATTAAAAATATCAATTACGACCGAAGACGCTAATAACGCATATTTAAAAAAATTAAAGAAAACCGGCTGTAACTCGGCAAAGCTATTTTATGCAAAACACCATATCGAGTTTCAAGTTTAGCTTATGGCGCGTGACAAGCCGCACTTGAAATCTATCCAACTTTCTTCCTATTACTCAAAGCTCTAACAAAATTTACAAAAATGTTCTCAAGAAGTTGTACTCAAAGATAAAGCAATATAATTTTTTTTCGATATTTCTAAAAATAGAGAAGACATTAAACCTACACTAGACATGCGGCACATATTGTACCCCAAATTAATTCTTCAAGTATACTATGAAGTTCAAGATGTACGGAGAAAGGGATAACTATTTTACTGTGAAAATTTTAGCTGTTTCAAAAAAACTCATTTCCGACGAGTGACACGCAAACTTTGGTTCAAGTCCAATAATTATACTTGAAAATTTTCACGATGAAATTATTCAGTAAGGTACAGCTTGATCTTTAATTTGCAATACAGTTAGTGTTAATTATGTTTATAGTTGATGAGTAATAAGAGCTTGAAGTTCATTTTTTAGGTGAAAACTAATTTCTCTGCGCCGGGATCGGGTTAAGCTATTGGCCATTATTTTTGAACATTATGTAAAATCTGATCAACAGTTTTGATTTAAGATATTTTGATATATCGATATAAAATTTTCAAAGTTTTGAAAATTAAACATAGGTTTATCTACTATCCTGCGAATGCGCTACAGTAAGCAAACTTTTTTTTATTTTTTATCAAATAATATTTGTGTGCTTATGTAGAAGAAGACGAAAACAAAGAAGTAGACAAAGGTGGTGGTGATGGATTGTTATGTTGTTACGCAACACTATAAAAGGTTTCTGTGATGGAACGCGTCATTTATCATGTGTGAAGTTATATCGGAGTATTGGAGAGGGATTTGAACTTCCCAGCAATGATTAAAAGAGGACAGTACTTCGTTGTTCCAAGCTTTGCTATTGTTAACAACAAATTGCAGAGGCAAACTTTTACATGTGTGAATATTTTTTTGTGCAATCCAGTATTTTTTAATGAGCAATGGTTTTTGTAAATTGTTTTTTTTTTCAATCACATTCATTTTTAGGTATTTTGTAAGTTTAGTTTGAATAAAATATGTAACATATTTAACATCAAACAATTGAGAAAATGAACTATTACTCAAGTTATGGAATAAAAAAAAATTGAATCGTTAGAAAACAATTATTCAAAATTGTCAAATAATGGAGAAAAAGTCTTTTGATATTGGAGAAAACAGCTGTGCAGTGGATCCGAAGAAGCGAGATGCAGTGTCGTTTTCGTAAGCAATTAATCCACGGTCTACTGAACGAAGGATTTATCGCAGTTTAGATAATTAATTAAGTTTTAAACCAGCGCTGGACATTCGCATCGAATTGTCGATAGTGTCATAGTTACATCTTGAACTTCAACTAGATATTCCAAAAAAAATTCCATTTTCGATTAAATACCAACTTTTAATAGTTCAAAATGCATTTGAAAGTGGCTAGCCACTACGGGCCAACTAGTTTTTACATAATGAGCAAGATCGCGTCAAATGACCTATGGTCGAATATCGACCATTTTTGATTTGAATGAAACTTTGCACACGTGTTTGGCTCAGCAAACTGAGCATTTTTCACAGATGGAGAGATTTTTAACACCCATGAGTTACGTTCTAAAAGGGCGTATGCCCTTTGGCATAGGTTTTATTCGAAGCATTGTAGCCCAGAAACCGTTGGTTGTATAGAAAAACTGTCTGAGAATGAGTTGTAGGGAATTAAAAATGCACCATGAAAAAAATATACACTGTACAAAAAAAATTTTTTTGACCAAAAAAAATTAAAAAAAAACATTAAATTTCAATTTAAAAAAAAAAGAGTTCAATTTTTTTTTATTTTGTTTTTAAAGAAACTTGACGTTAATACGCAACTTTTAAAACAAAGTTCAGGATGGAGAAATGAAAAATATTTTTTTATGGTAGATTATTTTTTTTATAAAAATTCTAACTTAAACATTTTTCAAAATATTTGTATTCTGATGATTTTGAAAGATGCAGAGAGTCATTTTGAATCAAAAAAAGGTATCGGTTTTCGAGTTATTTTTAATTTAAGCTCGAAAAATTATTAATATTTCGGAAAATACACGTTTTTCTTAATTTGTCCATGGTTCTCCAGCAAAAACCATACGTTCATTGGAATGTTTGATCGAAAATATACAATTCATTCTTTGACAACAAAACGATTGGATAAATAACTCAAGCGCTAAACCTTAGCCTACCTACACGTTTCCCCTTGCCGAATGTTTTGTAAAATGATATGTTTATCGGCAACACTACCTACTTGTTTACTAATAATTATTATTTGTTAAATACGCATCCATCAACTACCGGGTTACCTATATAAAAATACGATTGCACTACTCCAGAAGTGTTAGTAACAGTTTGCATTTTGTGAAGATGAATAAAGTGAAAATGGAATACACCAACACAAATGCTGTAAACTCTTTCCTGATCATCGGTGCTCATCAAGCTTACGCAAGTTAAACGAAAACGTTTTTGCAAAATTAAAAATATTGCTCATTTTAATACGTCTTTATCACTAAAACTCGTCTACTTATTGGAATGATAGTCAAGCCACCATTCATCCCTTCGTTGTTTGCTATTCAGAATCTGGTACACTTGAGAATATTAGTTTCATCATAATATCGGAAGTATTTCATCATGATACTGTTGCGGTTCAGGTGTTCATTGCCAAATTAATGAGTTTTTTGAAAACAACAATAGAGTTGAAAAAAGCGATATTAATGTCTGATGGAGCTGCCTCGCAATATAAAAATAGAAAAAACTTTGCAAGTCTTTGCAAGTTCAAAACAAAATATAACGTCGATGCAGAGTGGCATTTTTTTGCGACTTCCCATGTTAAAGGCCCATGCGATGCAAATGGTGGCATGCTAAAATGAATGGCAAGAAATGCAAGTTTAGCTGAAGAACATGAACATCCCATTACAAGCGAAAAAGAATTGTACGATTGATCTAATCAGAAAAGTAATAAAAATTCATCAAAAATGTCATTTAGTTGGGTATCATATGCAGAATATGAACAAAGAGTAACAGAATGGAGCAATATTTTCAAAAAATCTATAATAATAGCTGCCACACAAAAGTATTACTCTTTTGTTCCGATTTCAGAAAATAAGATACAAACGAAGCTGTTTTTAAAAGATGACGAATCATTTACTTATGATGTATATAAAATATAAGGTGAAACTAGTTCTGTAAAGTATCTATGTCATAAAAAATATGTCCCTAAGATA
Organism: Wyeomyia smithii; assembly: GCF_029784165.1. Classification (NCBI taxonomy): domain Eukaryota; kingdom Metazoa; phylum Arthropoda; class Insecta; order Diptera; family Culicidae; genus Wyeomyia; species Wyeomyia smithii. The sequence continues at coordinate 26,229,256 of NC_073696.1, read as the reverse complement.
ATAAAACTCGAAAATAAATATTTGATTCTTATATATATTTAGATCACTTAGAACATTTAACTCTTTTCTTGAGAACCGTTCGCCCAATCGTTCTGTTGTCAAAGAATGAATTGTATATTTTTGATCAAGCATTCCAATGAACGTAAGGTTTTTGCTGGAGAACCATGGACAAATTAAGAAAAACGTGTATTTTCCTAAATAATTATAAGTTTTCGAGCTTAAATTAGGAATAACTCGAAAACCAATGCCTTTAAAATGTTTACTACCAAGGGCTTTTTGATTCGAAATGACTCTCTGCATCTTTTAAAATCATCAGAATACAAATATTTTGAAAAATGTTTGAATTAGAATTTTCATAAAAAAATAATCTACCATAAAAAAAATATTTTTCATTTCTCCATACTGGACTTTTTTTTAAAAGTTGCGTATTAACGACAAGTTTTTTTTGAAAATAAAATAAAAATAAATTCAACTCTTTTTTTTAAATTGAAATTTAATGTTTATTTTTATTTTTTTTGTGAAGAAAAAATTTTTTTTGTACAGTGGATATTTTTTTATGATGCATTTTCGATTCGCTACAACTCATTCTCAGACAGTTTTTCTGTACAACCAACGGCCCATTCTGGGCTACAATGCTTCGAATAAAACCTATACCAAAAGGCATACGCGCTTTTAGAATGTAACTCATGAGTGTAAAAAATCTCTACACCTGTGAAAAATGCTCAGTTTGCTAAGCCAAATACGTGTGCAAAGTTTCATTCAAATCAAAAATGTTCGATTAAATTTTTCGCGTATTTCCAGGCGATTTGAAATGATTTTGCTCTAATCGGAAAAGTGACTTAATACAATTCGCAATACGAATATAAAAAAAAAATTTTGAAGGTATTTTACTGTAAATAATACATATTTTTATTACCACAGATGTTTCTTCTGGCAGAGAGAAGCTCGCATATTTAAACGCATATGCTGTTCTTCTGTTTTCATTACAATTTTTGAAAAATATACCGGTTTACGAGCGATCGGCGTTGATCTACAAGTTACCAAAAATCCTCCAGAATTACAGAGTTACAGATTTAGTTGCAGCTAGATTATATATATCTTGTAGAGGACACTCTAGGCCAACTTTTGATACATCTTTCATTGACATCGAGTTTAGTTGATGTAACTCAGCCAAGCTCTGCGCAAAAAAACGGCAGGAAAAGGATCTCGATGGAGCTTTTGTTGAACTTTATTTTGTTCAGGGATATATAAATATACCCATTCATCATATCGATTACCCATAGACGCAATCAAAACTGAGCCTTTCTATAAACCAAATGTATTTCACTAACCTTGATTGTGATTTCCTTTTTTTCATTACACGAAGTTTAAAAATTTCTCCAGCATACTGGAAACCAACGAAAATTTATCACGAAATATGTATTGATATCTTCTCTAAACCTGGGCCGGATTTAGGTGCTGGGGGACCCGGGACAGATATTTTCGTGGTGCCCTCTTTCTTTTAAAACTTTAAAAAAATTAGAGGTAAGAAAATATTAGAGGAGGCTGAAGGATGACGAGCAAAAATAAGTCTCCACTCTGTTTTCTAGGTAAATCTCTGTCTAGATAAATCAGTGCTCGTATTGTTCTAATCAAGAAAATAAATGAAGAAATATTTTTTCGACTTTCCACAATCGAGTTTTTTACATTTCGGTTTTACACTACAGTGCAGTGGGCCCAAGTGGGAATAAAAAATGCTTGCAGAACATTGATGAATGTTTCAAAAACAATGTCGTCTGTTAGCTATTAGAATATATTATCAGCAATGGCTTTTTATTAATTTTCTCAGCTTTAAAATAATATTGAAAAATTGTGTTTTTTGCGCGAACCACTCTCCTCCCTACGGAATTAGAGGAGAGGGGCTTATACCTAGCATTCCCAGCTATCATATAGGGGAGAACTGTACAGAACGCACCGGCGGGGTAATATAGCCCATGATATTAATTCCCTGAAATACTCAAACATGTGGCTTTAAATGATGATTTTTTAGTTCAGTTTTTCTCAAATAAACCCAGCTTTCCTACAATTCTGACATAGAAATGTGCGCCACAATGATTAAAATACACGAAAGAATGTAGACTTTTCTGTGGCTCTGTCCAACATGTTATTCATGAATTTTATATAAGCTTTTATGGTTAACTGATCTGCAAATGACACGTTCCTCTAACTCTCACATTTCTGGAATTAACAATGCTATAAATATTTCATTTTATGTCACTAACTTTCATCAAACTTTAACTAAGAACGATCAGAATTAAAATTAGAGTTGAACACACTCCATTGCTTTTGAATTTACTTCTTAGACTGTAAGCGCCCGCGTGCTAATTCTTGCAAGGAGTAGAATAAATTAACCTTTAGTGGACCACCAGTCAAATTAACTCAATTTCTGTTAACATAAATCGGAACGTATAAAAATTGCGATGCAAATTCACTGGATAAGATGTTCCCAAATGAACATTTTTTGAAAACCTTTTAAGTTTTTGTATAAATTGAATTAATTTGGCTTGTGGTCCACTATAGGAAAAAAGGCCACTATACTGCCGGTACCCGCATAACTGTCCCATACTGATTTTGGTCACTTTTGAGTTATCATCGGGAATCGACTTAATTGTTATTATATTTTCTGGAAAAAAATTAAAGTTGATACTTTTGTATGGAAAAACATGGAAAAAATACCCAGTTGTTTTTGTCCCATATTGAAAGTACCCGCATTACAGTCCCACTGCATAGTGGTACAAACTGGAAACATATAATTTTTCTCCAGATTAGTGTATATCAGATTATTTTAGGCATATAGAAGTATGTCATTTGATTACCTAGACTAATGTTGTTTTTCTCTAATACAATCTACGTTGCCAAGGATACTGCCGGTTGCTGGTTGAATTTATATGTGATGGGACAAAATATGCGAGTATTTTTGAAATGTACCTGCATACTTTGTCCTATTTTGTCTTTTTTTCAAGTTATATAACGTAAAACCAATTCCATCCATGGTTTTTTGTTCTCAACAATAAACTTGTGGTGCTATGAAACTGTTATGGTCATTGGTTCTGGATGTAATTGCTGGAAATCCGAAAGTTCACGGATAATATGAAATCGCCGTTTTCTCACCGGGTACCGGCAGTATAGGTTAAATAGAATATTAGCCTTCTGCATTAGAGCATATTGGCCTTTGTTGTGGTGCGTCTTGGCGTCTCGGAAACTTGTTTGGTAGCAATGGTTTGGGACCTTGAAATCTAGTATTATATATATATATATATATATATATATATATATATATATATATATATATATATATATATATATATATATATATATATATATATATATATATATATATATATATATATATATATATATATGTATATATATATACATATATATATATATATATATATATATATATATATATATATATATATATATATATATATATATACATATATATATATATATATATATATATATATATATATATATATATATATATATATATATATATATATATATATATATATATATATATATATATATATATATATATATATATATCCTACAATCATCCAACACGTTCAATGTCGCTCTGAATTGCGTAAATGCTTAACTGGTGCGTTTTGTACAGCTCTCCCCTACATAAAACAGAGTAAATAGTTATTCGTATAAAAGCCTAAGTTAGGGCATATTTACACATAGTGATGTTTCGCAGGATTCTGACGCAGATTGGTTGGATAAAATGTCTGCCCATGTAAGTTTACTGAAGTTTTTTTCATAAATTGAGTTAATCTAGTGGGTGATCCTCTACAGGGAAGGGGTCCACTATAGGTTAATTTACCATACTGTTCGGAGAATGAACGCCTGGGTTGAAATGGGTTAAAAACAGGCAACCCTGTGGTTTAAATGACTTAAATGTGATGTAGGGTAAATGGACTGGACCACCCATCAGATTTACTCAATTTATGTGATAACTCGAGGGATTTTCAGAAAACTTCCATCGGAAAACATCCTATGCAACGGATCTGCATCAGAATTGCGAGAAACATTTGTGAATTTTGATTCAGGGTAAATGGAGTTAATTTGACCAGTGGTCCATTATAGGAAACGGGTCCACTATAAATTTTTTTTTCATTTTGTTTGAAAAAAAAATAGTTAATAATAGCAATAAATTGATTTTCGCGTGTATCTTTATTATTTTCAAACGATGTTTTTTATCAACCCAAAGTTTTTTCTGAAATTTATTTTGTTAACCCATTACAACATCGCCAAGAGACTTAGCGATTATTCATGTGAAATCATACGAAACCGAATAAAAAAATGAATTATTATCCCAAAAATGATTCCCAGTGTTTGTTTTATGAAAACACGGCCATGAATCACCACATGCAAACTTCTTTCACCAAACACAAATATCACTGCCAGAGTTAAACTAATGGTTCGAGCTTGCATTTGGGCATTTACTCGTCAGTTACAGCCGAAGTAGAAGCTGTGTACCGGATATGTCGGCATACAGTATAAACAAATGGAGGTTCTCATGGTCGAACTTTCCAACATTGCAGTCAGGTTTTTCATACACAAAATTCCATTGAGTTAACCGTCAATCTCACAACTACTCCCACGCGTAGGCCCGCAATATCACACATATTGTTATGCTCTTGGATCATGCGGCTTATATGTCTTTTATGGCTGACTGATTTTTGTTCATACCTTTGAGTCGGTCTGATTGCTTGTGTTGTACAAAGTTTTATGTGTGCTTTACAGTTTTGAAGTTTTATTCAAGTGTTTTACGAAGAAGCGAGCAATGTCTTAAGAGGAAGTTAATAAGATCGATTTAGTGAGTTTGCTCATACAACCTAGAACAGAAAATGTTATAAATGATTGCATTGAATTGATTAAGCACCGTTTTAAAACAGTTTTTCACAAACAAGATCATAGAAAACTGTCTCAACATTTGGTGGCTCTACAGTCGAGATTTGCTAAATCGTTTCGTCTTCAGTAGTTTTGTTTGAATTGAATAGCTTCACAACTATCAAAAGTTAGATTCGTGTGCGATCTCTGCGGACAAATCGCGAACTAACTCTCAAAGCCATAAGAAACGTTTTACTATTATGTGCATCTTTGCTGCAAACAGTAATCGTTTATCTCGTTCCACTAACGACTTATTTACGTTAATTCGAAAACACAAGACATTTGCCTCAGTTTACGTGGTTTATAGACAGCTCCTTGTCAGTACAAAACTTCTCTCATATGTCATAATCATCTGCAGTGGAAAACCACCAATTTGGCACAAAAAAATGAATTTTGGCCGGAAATTTCAGCTTTCCGACCATTGTGCAATGTAACGAACGGAAGGGGCCTTCGACTAATTGTTTTCGCCGCCTCCAAGAACATGACCATATGTAGTACCTACTTCCAGCATACCCTACCATATCGGTACACCTGTAGATCACCACAACAGACCGAATCACAAATCGATCAAGTTTTGATTGATGGAAGGCACTTCTCGGATATTATCGACGTCCGAACCTACCGTGGAGCAAACGTCGATTCTGACCAATATCTTCTGATGGTCAAAATGCGCCAAAGACCTTCGATTGTCAACAACATCCGCTACCGTCGCCCGCCACGGAATGACCTGGAACGACTCAAATTTCCCGAAGTCATTACTGAATACGTGCAAAGTCTTGAGGCAGCACTGCCGGAAGAGGGTGAACTCATCGAAGCCTCGCTAGAGGACTGCTGGAGTAATGTAAAAGCAGCGATTAACAGCGCAGCTTAGGGTTCGGTTCGGTTAGGGTTCGTCGAAAGGAATCGACGTAACGGTTGGTTCGACGAGGAGTGTTAGACGATTCTAGACAAGAAGAATGCAGCGCGTGCATTGATGCTGCAGCAGGGACCCGTCAAAACGTGATGCGGTATAAACTGAAACGAAGACAGCAGACCCATCTGTTCCGGGACAAAAAGCACCGCCTGGAAGAGATGGAGTGTGAGGAAATGGAGCAGCTGTATCGTTCGCAAGAAACACGTAAGTTCTACAAGAAACTGAACGCATTCCGCACCGGCTTTGTGCCGCGAGCCGATATGTGTCGGGATAAGGATGGAGGAATCTTGACGGATGAACGTGAGGTGATCGACAGGTGGAAGCAGTACTACAATGAACACCTGAATGGCACAGAGCCAGAGGACCAAGACGGTAGAAGGAAAGACTTCGTCAGCACAGCGGATGAGGGAGACATTCCGACCCTTACGATAGGTGAAGTTAAGGATACCATCAAGCAGCTCAAGAACAACAAATCAGGTGGAAAAGATGGCATCGCAGCGGAGCTTATCAAACTGGGCTCGGATAGGTTGGCTTCCTGTCTGCACCAGGTGATAGTTAGGATCTGGGATACAGAACAGCTGCCGGAGGAGTGGAAAGAGGGATATTTATACACAGACTTCACACCCAACTATTTAAGTGTACAGGACAATTGCGGGGCTAGCGCTACGATCATACTGACACTAACAGTCTCTCCCGAGGCGAGACTCGAACCGACGACAACTGGCTTGTTGGACCAGCATTGTACCTCGAGATCATCTGAGAGATGTGCGATTAAGCAACTATCATAAATAACACTGGTTGACAAGCAAAAAAATGCCTGGAAAAATATAAGAAAATTATATTTAGTACCTTTAGCAAGCTCGGAAGTGCGTGAAGCCTTTATAGACCTTAACAAAATGTTTTCGTAAGCAAAAATGGAAACGATGAACTCGATGAACAATTACTCTGCGGCCTTTTGACATGCTTTCTTTAATTGGTAACGATGACCACCGTTAAACAGGGTGATTGGTTCTTTGTTGAGAGTATCTCAGGAGCTGATAGAGGGCTATAGGTATTTAATGAAAAAAAAAAAAAACTCTTCTACGCATATACCCTAACAGTGATCTACTCGGAGTTATTCAACTTTGACGTGGATACTATTCCATAAAGTGACTGTAACTTTGAGTGTATACAACTAACTTTCTACTAATTTTTTTTCACCAAATCTTGTCCTCTATCAGCCCCTGGAACACTCCCAAGAAGGAACCAATCACTCTCTGTACTAAAATCTTCCCAAGCGAGGGATACGTAGCGTGTGAAAAGCCGCATGAGAGCTGCATTAATACCGCGTAAAAACTTCATTTGCAATTTTTTTTCATGTCTGCTAAATAATTTCGAAAAAGAATCAAAAGCAGTGTTATAAACATTCGCGAATTGAGATGAAAATCAGGATAAAATAAAAAGGTCAGGTCAAATCAGTGACTATTAACTAATATTTCCGGAAAATTTCCGGTCTTCTTCTCAAAAAGACTTGTATACGTTAACTTTATATTTTCACTACGCTTTGTTAAAATAATTATAAAGAATGTAGTTTTTAGTAAATTTGAAATTGCTGCTCATTGGTTAAACCTTAGAAAAGAAATCAAATTCAACAGGAGATCGAATTGGGGGCTTACTAGAGACAGACGAATCAGCTCTGCTGTGCTAAAACCTAGTAAAATAGCTCTATTGGCCAAAATAGGAATTAGATAGTAAACTTGTCGGTTATAACTCGTTAGAAAGGTTTGTGTATTCAAAAAAATCTCGATTATGTTGAAAAATCGCCCATTTTTTATTCTTTGAGTACTGTTCATTCAGTTACTGTTAAATTACTGATAATAAAACGTTAATCTCAATTTGTCTTTTCCTAAGAGCCTTTGACTGCTACTTTAGTATTTGGCATAAAATATTAGCTAATTATTTGGTGTGGCCAATCTCAACGGAACCCTTTTCCGACAAGTTTCATACAAAAAAATATTATAAAATAAGACTCTGAAAACTACTGTATACTACCGTGACAAGACATTACGACGTAGATCAATTTGATCAGTTTTTCAATACGGGCCGCAAACGGATGAATTTCTCGTCACTTTTGCCTCAAAATGGTTCCTACGCCAGTATGTTTTTTGATTTTTACTCTGCAAAGGAACATGACAGAAGAGAGGTCTTCGAATAACGAACAAATTGGCATAAAAAATCGAAAAAATGGCGCTTTCACATTGTTATCTCACTGGAGTATAGAAAAACGCCAACAACACTAATAATTGTCACGATCTCAAAACTTATAGAAATATTCTTTATCAACCTGATATTCCATTGAATTTTAAGGAATCTAGTTCGTTTGTTGGAGTCGTGAACAATGGATCTTACCTAGTTGAATAGAAATTAAGTTTTTTTTACATTCTTTTTGATTATTTAAAGCCGTATGAAAGCCTAAAAATTATGTGACTAACAAACAAAATACAAATGTATTGGTTCTGCTTGAAGTAGATTCTCAAAATTCGAACAGATTCTGCACGTATCGCAGAAACGATTCCTTTCACAATTTCGTCACCGAGTTATAGGAATCCTGGGAATTCTTACTCAGGATTCTCAGCGTGTTAGTTAAATTTTTTTTTTTGAAAATTCCTTAAGCTTTTGTATAAATTGAATTAATCTGGCGGGAGGTACACTATATGACAGAGGGCCACTATTGGTAAAATGGAATATTAGCCTTCTGCATTAGAGCATATTGGCCTTTGTTGTGGTGCGTCTTGGCCACGAACTCGTTTGGTAGCAATGGTTTGGGACATTGAAATCTAGTATTTTAAAGTAAGCTTCGTCATAAAGATACATTATATATATATATATATATATATATATATATATATATATATATATATATATATATATATATATATATATATATATATATATATATATATATATATATATATATATATATATATATATATATATATATATATATATATATATATATATATATATATCCTACAATCATCTTACACGTTCCATGTCGCTGTGAATTGCGTAAATGCTTAACTTGTGCGTTTTGTACAGGTCTCACCTACATAAAATAAAACAAATGGTTATTCGTATAAAAACCTGAGTTAGGGTAAATTTACCCATAGTGGACCCGTTGTCTATGGTGGACCACTCGTCAGAATGACCCAATTTCTTTCAACAGAAATCGGAATTTATTCATGTTTCTCGTGATTCTGACGCTTTCTGAAAATCCTTTGAGTTTTTTCTTAAATTGAGTTAATCTGGCGGGAGGTCTACTACAAGGAAGGGGTCCGCTATAGGTTAATTTACCATGCTGTTTGGAAGATGAACGCCTGGGTTAAATGGGTTAAAAACGGGTAACCCTGTGGTTTAAATGATGTAGGTTAAATTAACCTATGCTGAACCGCTAGATTAACTCAGTTCACGCGAAAACTCGAGAGATTTTCGGAAAACTTCCATCGTGAAACATCTTATGCAAAGGATAAACTTCGATGTAGGGTAAATTAACCTATAATGCACCTTAATTGCACTTTATTAACCTATAGTGGACCACCCGTCAGATAAACTAAATTTGACTTAGCATAAATCGGAATTTATAGATGTGGGTGGTCCAGTATAGGTTAATTCACCCAACATTAAGAGAAATGGAGTTAATCTAACGAGTGGTCCATTATGGGAAACGAGTCCACTATAGGTTAATTCACCCTATTTCGAGTTTTTGATTAAATTGAGTCACAAAAAGATTCCAATACTTTCACTTCTTTGCATATATTTAACACTTTTGTGCCCTTGATGTTAAATTGTAGAAGAATCAAAACATTTTCTAATGTTTTGCATTAATGAAAATTTTTCAAATGTTGTGATAATTAAATAGCGTAAAATATGGCTCTCATTGCAGAATGGGGATTATTGAGAAAAAACTTTTTTTATTCTACGCAGTTTGTTTTATTCCATGCTTTTATTTGTGTTTTTAATTAATGAAAAAAAATTCGCACGCCTGTTTGTGGAGGCATAATTAAGGATTCTACTCAAGAGAGTTTTTCTTTAGATCCTCTCAGCTGTGATATTTGCGATTAAGCGAATTTAACTATTATTAATAACACTGGTCGACAAAAGCTAAAAAGGCTTGGAAAAACATAACAATTATAGCTTTTTACTTTTTTTCGTGAATTTTGGTACCTTTAGCTACCTCGGAAGTGCGTATAGTCTTTATAGACCTCAACGAAATCTTCCTGTAAGCAAAAATAGAAACTACGTGAACAATTACTCTGCGAAGCTCACCACCAAAAGCGATGATTGCTTATATTCTTCTAGTTTGAGCTCTAGGCCCAACCAATGTAGTAATAAATTAATAGAATGATTAAGTCAAAACAACAGCAGAAAATCCATGAAACATATGTCGTTAATAATATGGGTGCCGTTAAAAATCCCTCATCTGCTTCTTTTATTGGTAACGATGACCACCGTTATACAGTGTGATTGGTTCTATGTTGGGAGTATCTCAGGAGCTGATAGAGGGCCATATTTGATGTAAAAAAAACTCTTCTACGCATATGCCCGAACGTTCATCTAGTCGGAGTTATTCAACTTTGAAGTTTCTTGAAAACTGTTCCATAAAGTGACTTTAACTTTGAGTGTATACAACTAACATCTATTCTTTTGGTTTTCTTTGAAAGCTAAAAATTTTCTACTAGATACTGCTTCTATATGTCAAAGCGAATGTAAAAAATAATGTACTGAAGGAAAAAAGTTCAAAAGTAATAACTTTTTAAACGTATTCTGATGTTTTCCCACAAAAAAAACATTGTTAACCTTATTGATTTCCTGACCCAATTCTTTGACATCAACTCTCTATCTGCATAAGTTTTCGAAAATTACAATTTTATTGCTGCATGTTTGACATTTCATTCAGACATGTAGAAGCTGTATCTAGCAGAAACTTTTCGCAGCTTTCAAATGAATCCAATAGAATTGCTCAAAGTGCTATACGCTCAAAGTTAGAGCCACTTTATGGGAGAGTATTCAAGAAACTTCAAAGCTAAATAACTCCGAGTAGCTTAACGTTAAGGCATATGCGTTGAAGAGTTTTTTTTTCACCAAATGTGGCTCTCTATCAACCCTTCAAATACTCCCAAGAAGGAACCAATTACTCCCTATACTAAAATCTGTCCAAGGATAGCTAGTAGGGTGCCAAACACCCTGTGCGAAATTTCAGCTCAATCGGACTTGAAATTGGGTGGCGTAAAACGATTGAAGTTTGCCTTTTTTAAATCTAAAAAATCTCCCAAGGGGTGGTGAAAGCAGGGGTGGTTACGTGGAATTTCGGTTTTCGAAAAAAAAAATGTTGATGCCAGATGACTTAAAAACGCATGAAACGTCGAGAAATGGTCATCTGAAAAAAAAAATTTATTTGAAAAAATCGGCTCTCTGGGACTTTTGTTTTTTCAATTGTGGGAGGCGAAGTTGAACTTATCTTCTGAAATTGATCGCTAGTCTCTCGAAATAACCTATATAATGCTATACACCATAACTACCATCAAATACATTGTTTCATTGGGGTGGTTCATTTTTTTGACATAGGGTGGTTCATTATATTGTGAAAAAATGAAAAAAAGATAAAATGAAAAAAAAAAACACTTCACTGAATACCACTAGAAAAATTTCCTGAAAATATAATAATTGTTATAGCATTGTCTTTAAGGTGCTATGTTGAGCTGGAAAACATACCATATAAAATAGCAAGATGTTACAAAATAAATCTACAAAATATTTCAAAAACCTACTCTGTGCCAAAAAAAAAATTGTATTCTTTTCATTTACCACAATACTGTTCATTGCCAACACTTAATCGAATCCACAGTGCTTTTACTGATATAATCGAACAATAGACTGTATTGATGTTATTTGGCGATAATGAGAGTATATGGAACTCAATCTGATACGCAACACAGTAGACTCGTTGTTTCCGAGTTTGCGTCGTTTTGACAGTTCAACCATACATTTTCTGTCAAGTTTACATCATCAGAACGTGAACGTGCCCATTGCGTTTGGCCTATATAGTGTCCCATACGATCGAATGGATTGTTGACCGTTGGCTGATAGAGATTTGCAACGATAGTAGTGAAGTGTTCACTAGCCTAATACTAGGGACAGTGGTAAATCGCGATTTCGCGGAACCCGCGGAATGCCGCGAAAACCAGCAACACCGATTAATGGGCACCTCGACGGCAACAAGAAACCTTTTCCTAAGCAACCAATCAGATGGAATAGTACTACTGCTTTCTTACAACGAGATTTTGTCAGCCTGGATTGAATTGTTTCCGGACGGTTTGGTTACTAGATCCTCTTCGGGTAAAGATTTTGGCAATCGGAGGCCTGCATGATAGAGTTATAGAGTGTGCAAAATCGAAGTTGAAATATGTAACTACTTAGTACAAGTAGCAAACATTTTTGCATATTTAAAAATACGCAACAGTGAAATTGATATTATAATTTAGATAAGTATTCGAAACGCGGACGGTTTCTTGTGGTTTTCCGGTTGGCAAATAAATATCTATAGATTCCCGGAAACTCGGTAGATGCGGAATGCAGCGTGAGTCAGGATAACATGAATAATACGTGCCTGCGGACACCAATCATGAATCGTACGGTTAAATTATCGTATATCAAATTGACTAGAACAGTTTTTTTTTATTGTTTTAACCCCAAAAAAGCACTTCATTTGACATTTTCTAAAGAAAAGGTTGCCGTGAAATTACCGCGAATTCTGAATATTTTCTATTTTACCACCCGCGAATTTTCGATTTTTTTGCCACGAATTACCACTGTCTCTAGGCTAATATATACGTTCATATTGATGGTAGGGTGCGGCACTAGATCGGCATGAACTTGATTCACTTTGGCAATCGCGTGCGAAAGTAGAAAATGTAAAATGCAAATATCTTGGGTAATGTTGTAAATATTAATTTTGTCTTTCAAAAAAAAAATTACCCCTTCTCAGAAAAATATTTATTTATTGAAAAAGAGTTGAAAGAAAAATTAATTTTTTATAAAAGCTACGAAAGATTATCAAATAAAAATTTAAAAAAAAACTTTTTTTTTCCAACAAATCTTAATTTTTTATTTCTCCATGATCGGACCGGTTTTATTGTTTAGATAACCTTTTGTAGTTTTCAGAAAAAATCTGATTTTTAAAAAATGAGCTTATCTAATTAATTTCAAATTTTTATTTCAACTTTTTTCAAAATAAAAATAATTTTTTTAGAGTGTATATTTTTTTCGGAAAGACAAAATTTTTATCTACAACTTTGCTGAAGACATAACACGATCAAACAAACCATTTTGGTTCTAAAAATATTTGTAATCATCAATACCTTTCCAAAATAGCATTTTTCAATAGCTTCTCAAAAATGAGCCTTGCTCCAAAAAATTAAACCAATAGCACAAAACGGCCTCTCTCTTGCCTATAGAAACGTCTATGCAAAGTTTCAGCCAAATCAAAATTGGTCGATTACATTAATTGCCCGTTTTTTTTGTGAAATTGCTCCACAATTTAAATTTCGTCATTACAATCAAGAATTCTGTCTTGTATTTCATTTAATTTCATTTTGCAAGTGTTGTTTCGGCTATGGATGGAGGATATTTGCAAAAACCTGAAATATTTTGTTAATGATGTCACTTTCCAAAAAATATATATACTTCAGCACTCAGACTGGAAGGGACTGTTGAAATCTAAGCACCGAATCTTGGCAAAAAAGCAGAAAAATAGAAAAAGTTACTGTTAGATGTTGAATCTATCGACTGTTTCTTGATGATGAATAATAATTTCAAAATATTCTATTTTGTATTGCTGTGTTTTTATGTTCAAACAACAAAAAATTCAAAAAAGGATTATCTCATTACCAAATGTTGCATTATTTGTGCGCGAAGTGATTTTTTTTTTTCATTTTATCCTCATTTTTTCACAATAATCTGAGCCACCCTATGTCGAATAAATGAACCACCCCAATGAAACATAATGTATTCGATGGTAGTTATAGTGTATATAATTATACAGGTTATTTCGAGAGACTTTCAACTCCGCCTCCCACAATTGAAAAAACGACTAAGTTCCAGAGAGTCGATTTTTTAAAAAAAAAATTTTTTTTTCAGATGACACCAGTTTTCGACGTTTCTTGCGTTTTTAAGTCATTTGGCACCAAAAATTTTTTTTTGGAAATCGAAGTTTCACGTAACTCCCCTCTCCTCATCTTGGGTGATTTTTGATTTTTCAGATTTCAAAAAAGCCAAACTTCAATCGCTTTGCACCACCCCATTTTAAGTCCGATTGAGCTGAAATTTTGCACAGGGTGTTTTTTCGGGCATGTGAACATTTTGCATTTTTTTTTTTTGAAATTCGAGATGACCATTCTGGTTGGTAACGCAATATCTAGTGCGTAATAAGCCGCATAAAAACTGCATAAATACCGAAATCAGCGTAAAAGCTTCCTTTATAATTTTATTTTCATGTCTGCTAAGGCGGCATACATAAATTACGTAACGCTCATAGAGGGGAGGGGGGTATCCTTGAGCGTTACGATTTGTTACACAGGGGAGGGGGGGGGGGAGGTGAGTTCAGCGTCAAGGAAATCCTTCTGCAGCGTTACGTAATTTTCATGGGGGGTAGGTGTTGGCGTTACGTTTCGTTACATATGGGGGTTATGGATGTCGCCTAAACAATTTCGAAAAAGAATCAAAAGCAGTGTTATAAAGATTCATGAATTGAGATGAAAATCAGGATAAAAGGGTCAGGTCAAATCAGTGAATATTCGGTAATTGGATTAAGACACTCTGAACAAAAAGCATTGAATATATACCACGTAAAAACTACTGTTCTCAAAAACCTACGTACATTTTAAAATCCACGTACATTCTGAAATTCGCGTATATTCCGAAATCAGCGTCAAACTAGCCGCTTCATCTGTGTATTAATCAATATTTCTAAAATCAAAAATTTATTTTAGAAAAAAGATAGTATGATAACTTTTCGCCCTCAATATTCAGTGCTTGTATACGTTAAATTTTATATTTTCATTACGCTTGGTTAAAATAATTATAAAAAAATGTAGTTTTCAAAAAATTTGGAATTACTGCTCACTAGACTTCACTAGAGAGAGACGAATTAGCTCTGCTGAGCAAAAATTCTAGTAGAAAATAGCTCTATTGGCCAAAATAGGAATTAGATAGTAAACTTGTCGTTTATAACTCGTTAGAAAGGTTTGTGTATTCAAAAAAATCTCGATTGTGTTGAAAAATCTCCCATTTTTTTTTCTTTGAGTACTGTTCATTCAGTTACTGTTAAATTACTGATAATAAAACGTTAATCTCAATTTGTCTTTTTCTAAGAGCCTTTGAGTGTTACTTTAGTATTCGCATAAAATATCAGCTAATTATTTAGTGTGGCCAATCACAACGGAACCCTTTTCCGACAAGTTTCATACAAAAAAAATATTATAAAAAAAGACTCTGAAAACTACTGTATACTACCGTGACAAGACATTACGACGTAGATCAATTTGATCAGTTTTTCAATACGGGCCGCAAACGAATGAATTTCTCGTCACTTTTGTCTCAAAATGTTTTCTACGCCAGTATGTTTGATTTTTACTCTGAAAAGGAACATGACAGAAGAGAGGTCTTCGAATAACGAACAAATTGAAATAAAAACCATTATTCGAAAAAATGATGCTTACGTCACATTATCTCACGGAAGTATAGTAAAACACCTAAAAAAATTTTCAATTGTTACGATCTCAAAACTTATAGAAATATTCAAAATCAACCTGAAATACCATTAAATTTGAAGGAATCTAGGTCGTTTTGTGAACGCGTGAAGATTCGTTGTTTATCTAATGAAATTAGTAGAAATTAAGTTTTCCTTACAATCTTTTCGATTGTTTGAAGCCATATCAAAGCTTTAAAATAATGTGACTAACAAGCACAAATTTATTTATTCTGTTTGAAATAAAATTTTCCCTAAAATTGCTTGTGAACTTCCAGATGCTTTTAATGAGCTTTCCTGCACATGTCAGTTATCATCGATATTATTCACAATATCTCGAAGTTGTAAATGTTTAGGATTCTTTTATTGGTGTTGAAATTTATGAACGTTTTTTAGTTTTGACTGATATTTTTCAATGTACTTTAAATAAATGTTAACATAATTTCTGTTTTGTTGATTATCAAGTAACAACGCGCATCAAATTTAGTCGTCGGATTTATTTGAGTTTTCCAGAACAAGCTAAAGATGCTTAACTTAGTATTTTATTTGAATAGTTAGCGCATGAAATAATCGTTAATCTGTAATGAACTGATGTTTGGAACGGAGTACAATGGATAAATTTAAAAATTTTGTCGTGAACAAACCGAACGAAAATATCGGTAAAATATGAACAAAATTTGTAAATAAATTCATTCTAGAAAGAGAGTAAATACTGACTGAGCGCTAGTTTTATGAATCGATAGATTAGTGCGGGGAATTCCAAAACTTTTAGTTAGTACGTTAAAATTTGTCCTAACTTGACCTCCGTACACAATTTGCGATCACACAAAAGAAATCAGTTCACAACACTCAAGCAAAAAATATTTACCATTCTATTGAAATATTATTTATCTTAAATAAATTGTAATTTTTCTCAAAAAACATACTATTCACAACCATAATTTGGAAGCAGTTATGAAAAAGCCACTAGTGAGCGTTGAACCGATTCTGAACGTTTTTCGCGTAATTCGATTTGAAACGGTTGAGAAATAAATACACTTGAAAATGTTGTTCACTCGCGATTATGTTATCAGTATTGAGTACAACTCTTAGAAGAACAAAAACTTCATTGACATTTTAATATGTCTGATATCAGCTTTTGTTTCAAGTAAATCAAATACAGTTACACCACTGCAAGCTTCAGCTCAGCGTTACAAATGAATCAAAATGCCGTCGGCAAACTCATCGCATTGATAGAATACTCAATACTCATTCGGACTTTTGCCGAACTGAACAAATATGCATTTGCATATTCAAAACAAATAGGAGAATAAAATTGCTCACTTGTGTTCATCTCTGTGGCGGTGATCGATCTTTGCAGAAATTTTCATTTCAAGAAACCATTCTCACATCCACTGGTGACGACCCACACTTCAACCACAAATTGGTCAGTCCACTGGCATTCCACTTCCACTGTACACTTGGGGGTCAATACATCTCGTAACGAGTTTTTCACGTTTTCCAATCAATTCTATCCTGCCCTTTTGCAAGGCCGTCAGTCACAGCTTCTTGTGTGGCTCGATTGATCTTGAATCGTTCTTTCTTCTCACCTCCGTTTTCGACCGTCTGCCAAAGATTTCAGAACCGGTTTCGTTCTAAACTTGTTCCTCCAAGAACCAGCTCGCGACTGCCAAAGGGACAAGATTCAGGTTTTTCTCGAGACACTCCACTTTTCTTCACCTTCGGTTATATCCTTTCCGAAATAAGCAGAAAAAAACAGTAATCCTCGTTTATCCTTTTACCCCGTTCCACCAGCAGAAGAAGGCTATACACAGCAGAAAACACTCACCGGAGATCCATATCTTATGTGCCACCTTCTTCGCTATCACACAACACACGCACACATACTGACTTCAAAACCGTGCGCTGTGCCACCACCCCAAGAACCCATCCGAACCGACCGGCCGACCGAGGCACAAAGGCCCAAAAGAAAATTACAAACGTCTCCAGAATATTTACATACTTTCTCATTATTCCACCTCAACGTCAAACCGCCTTTCACTCGCTCGCTCACTCACTCACTCAAACCCCTCTTTGTTCGGATGATTCTCACCTCACCCCACCACGACATTCTTACACCACACCATCAACGTGTTCACATGCTGATGTTGTTATATACATACATAATAAGTTTTGTTTTTCACTTCGTTCGCCTTGGGCCGATGTTTATATGCGAGGAACCCTCACCAACATAAACGCCACATACACGCATACGTCACAAGGATCAAGATCCTTTGAGTATGGTTTACTGTATAGCTTGAGATCAGAAGGAACGGACAAAACGGAGCAGTTATACAGAAGAGAACTCTTTTTTTTCTCTATTGCTTCGTCTCCTGTTCTCTCGTTTCTTGAAGCGTGCAGTTATTAAAAACTTTATTGTAGATCTGACAACATATCTTGTATGCCAAGTTTCTAAGACATTTGGCATAAAATGTTCGATTCCGGAGATTTCATGCTGCTTTTCATCAGACATCATACAAAGCGAAACTTTGCCGGTTTTAAGCCCGATTTCAAAGGCTATATTAATCATCAAGACCTTTGCCAGAGACTTGTAATACTTAAGTTCTTGTACGTGTGGATAAAGTAACGACTGCCGGGAATCAAGTTGGTTGCTAGATTGATTTTAATTAATAACTCTACTTAATGTTGATATTCCTAAGCCCCGGAGAGGGACAGTTCTCTTTTCCGATTTTTCTTTCTGTTGTTTTTATGCTTTCTAATTCTTGGCTTCGTTTCTGTCATTTATAGTTTTAAAGGAAACTTTATCGGTACTCTTTCTTTCACGGAAAACAAGGTGTCTAGCAGCTTAGTGTCTGGCAGTTTATTCCGGCGAGAAAATATCCTTTTCAGACTTCGTAACAGAAGGCTGCTTCGAATGTTTGTCTGTGGAAAAGGAATTTTGTGACTGTACCTGGTTCAGGAAAGGGAGCAGCTCTACGATGAAGCTGGGATTTTCATGGGAACTATTTTAGAGAAGACAACTTTTTTACCATTTACTGAACTACGCAACGGTTTATTTAGAGCAAGCGCACCAGTGAGTTGCCATTTGAGTTGCTATTTTCACAACGCTGGCCGTTGCTAATTTGGATAGCAACCGATGTTCGCACCGGTCGTTGCTATTGGGGATTACCAATTCATCTATTTCGTATTAACGCCGGCAGTTGCTAATTTCTAAAGACCGTCACTAGCTAGCATTAGCAAAATGTTTGTGTGTGTCGTATTTCCCAAAAATTCTGCGCATCTAGTAATAACCAATTTATCTGTCCGTCAATTGTTTCCGGAATGATCTGTGTTCTTTCTGCTTCATAAAATATCTCCTTTATTTCAAGCAACTCTGTTTTAACTTTGTTTCCGTTCTCCCAAATTATCGATAACACAATTCTGTTGCAGGTTTCTTCGTCTGTGCGTGCATGGATTTTTTTATCCTTGTATGTTTAATTAGTGTAATTGCGTTGCCTTCAATTATTATTATACTCAAAATTGGCGAACTGTCATCAATTGTATTTTGTACTTTGTGCTGTCTCAATTCCTACAATTTGCTATTAATATTTGAAAATTTGCAGCCAAACAAAATTTAAATGAAGAACGCGGAAATTGTTCTCGAGTATTTGGTTGATTCTAGTGACGGAGAAAATGATTTCGCGAAACACATCTTTTTATACGCGAGTATGAAAAAGATTTTTGAAAAAATTCGGGGTGGCTCTCAGCCTGGAAAACGGTAAAATATTGCCCGCTATGCTGAGGAAGTTTGCCATCCAGCGTTTTAACAATGTTTTTATTTCAGAAACACAGGTCTATACTGATGACTATTTCCGACGCCGCTTTCGAATTCGTCTTACGTTGTTTTCGAAGATTAAAACAGCTGTAGATGCGAAAAATGGTTTTTTATTCAACAACCAGACGCAACGGGAAACTGAGACTAACATGCCTTCAAAAGAGTCAGCAGCAATAGTCGGTAATACTCCCGAGCAATTCACTCAAACTTTCCAGGTTTATTGAAATAATGACATGGTTGAACAATCTTGTGAGGACTTGAGCTTTAGGCTTCGTGTAGATTAGATTTCTAACTAAAATAGTCATCTAGAATTTAAAAAAAAAACTCTAAATGTTTACCCGCCCGAAAAATCACCCTGTGCAAAATTTCAGCTCAATCGAAATTAAAATAGACTGGTTCACGCCGATACTTGCGTCCTACGACGTGTTTAACCAAGGCAAAGCGTTTCGTCTTCCGGGGCCGATCAGTTATGTTCGAAACACTTATTATTTTCATAATATTGTTACGAACATTTACTATCGAGCACAACAAAATAAACAACAGTTTGACATTATTCATCAAATAGCAACGATGCGGCACGTTGCTATCGCGTTGCCAAATTTAATAACTCGCTACTACCCGAGGTTGGGATAGCTATTTCCCAAACCAACATAGCAACGCCCGGTGCGGTTGCCGCGTTATGGTGGGAGTTGTCAAACTAGCTTTAGAAATTTCAATTTAGCCACTGGTGGGCTTGCTCTTAAACAGCATGCGCGTTGCGCGGTATCGCTAAAGATAGCAAGAAAACACTTAATCTTTTACGATGTTCACTCCTATTCTCTCTCTTTGATATTCTCCCGCACTCATATCTCTATTGCAACACAACCCGTAATAAAGCTTATTGTTGTGAGCACGCCGAACCGCTATTTTTCCAATCACGTTTTGCTACAGGATAGTCATTGATTTTGGTTACACTCTCATTTATATTCTCAAAATTCACATATATTATCAAAACCCCGATCGGAAGGAATTTCCGGCTACGCCACTGCAGCAAATGAGTATGAGTATGAGTATTAGGGTGGGGAAAAGTGATCGATTTTCCAGAAACAAGTTTTTTTAGTTCCATTTGAGGCCCCTAACATTCCAAAACTTACCGAAAGGCGATTGGTTTTGTCTCCGCTTAGCACATTGCATTTCAAATTTACATGAAAATTTGTATGGGAAAACCTGCTCTTTGCATCTCCTTTCCTAGAGAGCTCAGTAATTCTTTAATAATGTACAACATTGCGTTAAAATATAGTGTTTTAGATGCTCACCAACTTCGCTGAAAACACTGAAGAGCTAGGATGTCTTTAAAAAAAGTAATAGCTGCTTCAAAGCTGAGTATGTCGAATCAACTGTTGAAAATTGTTTTTTTTTCTGCTAACACTACCAGTGTATCGGCGTCAGTAGGATTTGCAGAGTATTTCTGATGGAAATCTTACTGACGGTACACTGCTAGTGTTGGCAGGAAAAAATGTTTTCAGCATTCAAATCGACGAATTCAACTTTGAACAGTTAAAGCATCATTTAGGGTTATTCGATCTTTATTGTACCATCGACAAAGTTATGGTTTAAGCCATTTCAAGCTCTCTAAAAAGGAAAATGCAGAATAGTAGGTTTTCTCATACAAATATTCATACAAATTTAAAATGCAATGCTCCAAGCGGAGACAACATAATTGACTTCCGATAATTTTAGGATTATTCGGGGTCCCAAAAAAGAACAAAATAAAAACTTGGTTCTGTGCTATCAAATTTTATCTTTTCTGCATAACGACGCTCCACTATAAAGAGTATGAGAGTATGAGTATGAGTATGAGTATGAGTATGAGTATGAGTATGAGTATGAGTATGAGTATGAGTATGAGTATGAGTATGAGAATGAGTATGAGTATGAGTATGAGTATGAGTATGAGTATGAGTATGAGTATGAGTATGAGTATGAGTATGAGTATGAGTATGAGTATGAGTATGAGTATGAGTATGAGTATGAGTATGAGTATGAGTATGAGTATGAGTATGAGTATGAGTATGAGTATGAGTATGAGTATGAGTATGAGTATAAATATTAGTATGAGTATGAGTATGAGTATGAGTATGAGTATGAGTATGAGTATGAGTATGAGTATGAGTATGAGTATGAGTATGAGTATGAGTGTGAACGTGAGTATGAGTATGAGTATGAATGAAATATAAAATATTTCTTCGCATGTACTAACATTCATTTATATTTTACGAATCCCTCTAACTTCTATCCATTTTCGTTTATTTATGTTAATAAATGAAAATGGATAGAAGTTAGAGGGATTCGCACGGTGAAGCACACAAAAAAATAGTTTTTCTGAGGATGGCTGATAAATAGTAAGCTGAAACGTAAACTATATTGTGGTTTGTTTTATTAAATCTCACCGAAAACAATCAATTGAAACTTGAGAAGATTATGTGATTCTTATGGAAGAAGCAAATGTTTTTTTTTCCTTTAATTTTTTTGAGAGTTTATTAAAACAACGTTTACATATATACCAAAAGCTTAGGATCCTCTTACAAATAGTCTTTCTAGTTGGCATTTGCTCTCGATGAAACTCCACGAGAGCTTTCATATTCAGTCTGATTATAGAATAGATCTTTTAGTATAGACATAGTAGAGATAAAAAAAATGCGAGGTCTATGGCATTATCGCAGGTAGCATGAATTGATTAGAATATTTATATCACCTGCTTCCTCAAAAAAGCTTCATAGCGTTGAATACTATTGAGTACAATTGGATATTTCATTCACGAGATGTAGGGATACCGTCTGGTCGAAGTTAGAAATCAGGACACCTTTTTTCGGTACAAATTTGGGCTAAGCTGTTTTTCGAAGTTTAAATTAATTTACCACGTTTAATGTGATTTGCACCTCAAAAACACCAAAATACTTCTTTACTTGTTTAACATACGTCTCAAACGACCCAATATTATTACACAGCTTCGAATTTATAGGCAGATGTTCAGCACATGTAAACTGCTTCAAATTAAACTAACCGTTTAGAGGGGACTAACTGGAAAGTCTAAAAAAAATTTTTTTTCTGGATGTTTAGAGTAAAGTGAAGTGTTCGGGTATTTTGGCTATTGACTAAGGAATGTTTTAAGATGTATTTTGTGTATCATGGGTGCAAATATAGTGAGTATCACGCTATTGGCAGCGTTTTTCGCGAAACCATGGTTTTTTAACTTGTGGTAAGTATTTCTTAGCATCTACTGAGCCGATCAAGCTGAAATTTTTTCCAGCATGTTAAAATGGTTATCTTGCTTGCCACATAGCCGTTTTTCAATATTTAATTTTTTCAATGATTTATGATTTTTCAAAGTGATTTTTTTATGAAAAAAACTAATTTTTTACTAAAATGGCCGCCATTTTGTCAATTTTTCGAAATTTCAAAAACGGCTATGTAACAAGTTAGATAATCCATTCTTATATGCTAAAAAAATAGCCAAATCGGTTCAGTACATGCTAAGAAAAACTTACCACCGATTTAGTGAGGGCATTCACGTTCCCAGCTGCCAACAATGTAATACACTATATGTGCAACCACAACATGCAAAATAAATCTTAAAACAAGCTTTTATCAATAGCCGAACACCTTACTTTACTCTAAACATTGAAAAAAAATTTTTTTTTCGACCTTCTAGAGTACAGCCAAATGTTAAACGGTTACAATACCTAAAAGATTTCTCTCGTCACTTCACTAAGATTCAACCAAAAACAAAATCGTTCGTAGTGACCGTTGTGTTCTGGAATCAAAAAAGTAATTGATTTTGAGAAATTCTGCATTTTTTTTATCACACTACAACAGCGGTTCTCAACCTTTTTTTGTCCGCGTACCCCTTAGCGATATTTTTTATATCGATCGTACATGTTCTCGGAATGTTCTCGAAAAGTGGAAGAGAGTAGTGGTACACACTTGAAACTGCATCTCGAGCTCGGCTGAAAAACATCCGAGTCCACTCGGCAAATCGGGATTCAGCCGATATTTCAGCAAAAGATGCCGGTTGCCGAAACTTCGCCGAAAGAAACTTGCTTGATGAAGCTCGTCTTTATACACTGTTGATGCCGTGGTCAGTATTTCAGCAATAACATTACTGACATCTCGACACAAATTTTACTCATTGACGTGTTTCGGCAACACAACTGTCATTCTCATGAACGACTTGCCGCCATTTTTTTAGTGCAAATTTGTGCGTGTTACGGACAAGTAAACAGGAAGCAGATAAAAATTTGGTTGAAGTTTGTCCAAACTACAGATGTCAACAATCAGGCAGCCTAAAAAATGTAGTACAGATTCGTAAAAAGTGGCTGGTACTCGAAAAAGTGTAGTTCAAAATCGTGTAAATGCAATATTATTATAATCGTTTTAAGGCAAAGCATTAGACGTAGTTTCAGACTAAATGTTTTGCAGTAGAGCATGACGACCAAGATAAAGACAAACATTAAAAACTCAAAGTTTATTTACTTCCTAGAAATTATCGAGCGTATAATTTATCTCTTGAAAGAAAACTATCGGGTTTTCAGCGAAATTATTCTCTGCGGTTGGACTCCACTAAAAAAACGGCTCTTCACTGTGCTGAAACATTCAGCTTATATAACCGAAAAAGCATTAAGCTGGCCGCCTCTCAGCTGGATTTGCCGAGAGCACAGTAAAATGTGTATCGCGATTTTCGGCATAAAATGACATCTGTCAAATATTCAGCCAAGATGGTTGCCGAGCATGCATGGCTGTCCAAATCTCGGCAAAAACGATTCTGAGATTCGGCGAAATTTTCTAAGTGTGTAGATCATGTTGTGTTGTGTTGATTGCGACAGTCATGTTTTAGGAGTTTGAACAATAAACAGAAAAATTGCTTTGTCCGCCATTACTGATTTTTTCTCCGCGTACCCCCTGAAGGCTTTCGAGTACCCCCAGGGGTACGCGTACCCCAGGTTGAGAACCGCTGCACTACAAAATTGAAAATGTTATGAAAATCAGGACAAATGCCAGAAAGTGAAAAATAAATCTGGACGTCAAAAAAGGGTCTCAAAATCAGGACATGTCCTGCTAAATCAGGACGAATGGTATCCCTAATGAGATGCCGCTGCTCTTCTTTGTTTAGTAATACGCGGCATGATAATTTTGATAAAACTGCCAAAAGATTATCAACTCACAACTAAAAACCCACATCCTAATTTCAAACTATCTGCTCTGTATGCTCGGACGCGCTGATGCAGGTAGCGCTGACAACACTGGCGCTTGACACACGCAGTTGAGTTGGAACGAAAAAAAATTAACAAAACAAAAACCGTGAGACGCGTTACACTTTTGAAACAAGTTTCTTCCCGGTTCGACTGATCTATTCGCGAAAATTAGTCACGATTGCTATGTTGAATAGTTTAAAAAGAAAAGTATTGAGAGTTTGAGTAGTTACATGACACGTATGTGCCGGCATATGTGGCAAATATTTTAGTGGTCACCGGGGTAAGAATGTAAACAACAACGGGAGGACAAAAATAGTGCTAGAAAAAGAATAGTATAAAAGCGTTTTGAATTTGTTACGGTAAATCCAAAAGTGCAAATTGATAATATAAGATGCTTTGGTGCTGGTTTATCAGTTTAATTATAAATAATTGCAGGTAGGTAGAAAAACTTACGACATTATTGATGGGGCTTTCTCGAAATTATCGCATTTGCATGACAAACTTTGTAACATTTAGGATTTTTGGTTACAATTTTTGTAAGCATTTATCTACTAAATTGTAGTATAAATAAAGCTTATTGCTTGTTAAATTAAAAATAAAGCTTATTAATAAAGCTTATTGCTTGTTAAATTGTTAATTAAAAATTAATTAGATATTCTAGAATCAATTTTTACCCAATATCGCTTCCAGTACAGCAAGGAAAATCTAAAACCTACCCTAGTCGGTACGCCTGCTGGAATATCAGAATTTTCTTTGGCCTTTACGTTTTCTTCCGTACACGGTTCTTGCCGTATACGACGTATGCGAAACGAAAACGTATCCTTTTTGCTCACAGCAAGCATCTACGCTCTCACACTCGTAAATTGAGCGATAAATTTCTCACCAGCTTGTTCATTACATTACAGTAGTCCAAAGGAAAATGAGAGAAAAACTTTTCCTACGAACCAACACAACCACAGCTGGCCCCGATGCGTTCGTTCCAGTTTTTGCTCTGTTCCCTAGGTCGGCTGTCGGTACGCCGGCTGTGCCGTGACGTTTCGATCAAAGAAGCTCATTATCCATCCGTTCACCGTTCCGTTCTTCTCGAAGGAAACTGCGTGCGTGTTGTTTGCTGTTTCTACCATCGGACAACAGCAGTTGGTACTTGGCAAAGCAACCTGCGACAGAAAAAAGTAGTTCAGTTGCGTTTGTGTGCACGGTGCGGGTGCGTGTATTTGTGCTGTAGCGCGGTATCACTAGCAATAATCATAGTGACGACGGCGCGAGATAATAGTAGTGTTGGTGCTTTCTTATAAAAATCGAACCCGAGCCGGAGGGGTGGAATGAGGGTGAATTTTCTTATCTCTCCTCCTCCCACTGTACAACACCGCTTATACAGCGCAGCGGGCGTCGTCACTTCCGTCGGTATGCTGCACAGCGAAATGGAAGACTTGCTGCGCCTGAATCCTGGCGGTTGGCCGTTCGGTCGAGCGAAGTGTCTTTCTCTCCTTTTGTGTGTTGTGTCGATTTTTTCGCTCTTGCCGCGCTCACTGATGTATTTTCATCGCTCCATCGGTTGAGCTGTTTGCGGTGGCTACATGGCGAAAAATATAAGAGCGACCGCCGCCGACGTCTCCGTCGACGGAGGCTGTGTGCGAAGAGCGCAAAGGTACGCCGAATTCCTTCGGCGAAAAAGGAAACTGAATACCGAACAGCGAGCATCCTTGTGCGCTTAGCAGACGGGGAGGTCTTGCGAAAAATATAAAAGAAATTATATTTTTTCCTGGTGATGTAGTGGTAAAAACCGTCGAATGGTGTGGTATTGGTTCAGAAGTGAAAAAAAAATGAGTTTCCAAATTTTATAAGAAGCTGTTGTCGTTAAGCTTACCAACCAATTGAACCCTGTCTAGCGGTTGTTCTGTGTGTTTAAAGCAGTATACAAAGTGTATCGATTTTTCTGACTTTCAGAAGTATCTTCAAATATATTTGGTTTATGGTTAAAGCTTCTTGATTTTTGTTAGACAGTAAACCTCAAAAATTTAGGTTTTCTTGTTGTGTTATTGTTATTTCCACTTTTTAATTTTAGATGTTTCCAAGTGACTAATTTTTTTTTGCTTTTAATTTAACAGTTTTGCAAATTTTCTTAGCATTTTCAATTCTTGACATTGTGACTATCCGTTTTTTTGTCTGTTCGTCATTTTTAAGTTTTTTTTTACTTTTATATATCTTGACTTTCAGTTCAAAACACTGTAGTTCATGATTTCAATGTTTTTTGTATTTTGTAAGTACTTCATTTACTAGATAAACTTCTTTGTTTCACTGTTTTTTTTAAACTTGCAATTCCTATTTTTTCCGCTTTGCTGATATTTGACCTAGAACATTTTCTCAATTTTATTTCAAATGTAATTTTCATTTTGCATCGAGCTTTTAGCATTTTGGCATTTGTTTTTGCTTTTTTCCTTTTGACTTGCAACATTCATTTTTTTTACTTTACTTATCTTTGTATTCAAACATTTCTTTATTTCCATGACTTTATATCTTTTTTTCTAAATTGTTTATGGCACATTTAGATTTGTTTTATTATCGATTTTTTTGTTCTTTGTACTATTTTGTTTCAAATAATTCTCAGTTTTCTCCAAACTTATAGTATTATATTTTACTTGGTTTTTCTTAAAATTTTAATCTTCTCAACGTTCCAATTCAGATTTTCTCACTTTCGTTTTTTTACCCATTTCAACTGTTCAAATTTCATTAGATAGACTTCTTAAAACGTCTGATTTCAAATCTTCTGAATGTTATTTTACGGTTCAGACTGAGAAACAGCTAGCACCGCTTACGGTAATCACAACCGAAACATTTCATCACATAATGAGCCAAAAGAAGTCAGCATCATCATGTTTCCTCCATCTTCCTTTGTCCCGTACCGCAGTTCAAGTGGCTGTTCAACCATCAAAGCAGGCTTGTAAAATTCCGCTATGTAAAATCGAAACTTCTTAGCATCGGTCTCCTCTGTTTTCCTTCCACCTCTAATGATAACGCACCCGAATCTCAACTTACACAAGGTGAACGAAAAAAGGTAGTTACATCCTCGTTGCGAATCTTACACCATCTCAACAACCAACCGTCAGCGTCTCCCCTGCCGCGCGCCTCCGTCAGCGCCATCTTTCTGCTGCGAATCGTTGCTCTCGAGAGTTAATAAATTAAATATTATAGTGTGCCGCACTTTTAATGCTTTATGAAGGCGTGGCTTATTTTTTACTTTCTCGAGAAAAAGGGTGTTGAGTTTTTTTTCTCCTCGTGTACGTGTCGCCCTCATTCGCCTGCCGACCGCACCACTCCAACCACCGTTACGTCCCGTTCGCACTATCGTCATCCTAGAAGGCTCTGATGGCAAAGGATATCTCTACCATCGCAAAATACATACATCCGAAACACGCATACAGCCACAAGTGCCGCTGCTCGTCCGTTCGTGGATTTTTTTCCCTACTTTATTCCGCCAGCAATCGGCGAAAGAATTGTGCTAGTAAATTGGTGGTAGGTGGCGAGAAGGGGTTGGCTTTTCTCAGACACTCGAGTATTTTTTACGGACTTTTTCTTCGACTTTCGCACACACCGAGCGTGGTACCTTTCGTATATACACACAGCAGCGGGTATATTTTATACAGGGCGCACACGAACACAGCCGTTTGCCCCGTTTTACCACGCCGAGGAGGGATTCAACGATGGGAGGATTTTTTCTCTTCTTAGAAGCAGTTTTTTTTCCTGGGGAGTTCGAGCTATCCGTTTCAACAGGACACGGTGTGGTTGTGTGTGGCCGCGTATGTACTAGCAGCGGCGGTAGCGGGATAGAACTTCTAGCATTTTGCAAGCTGTGGTGCCTATATATGTGCCAAACCACGACGCCCTCGGAGGAAGATTTCCCGCACCCTCCTTGTGCTCAACTATGGAAGTATTAGCAATCGAAGCGCCATACGAAGCCACGGATTGAGCATGATAACGCGGCGAGTGAAAGATGATGAACGGCGCCAATGAAGGACGAGAGATGGAATACTACCTGCAGTAATCGTTTTTGGGTATTGAAATGTATTATTCATTACAGCCTATTTCCAAAGACTTTATGAACACACAAAAATAAATTTTTCAGCATAAAAACCTAACGTATATTTGATTTTATCAATTGTTCTTGGGTGAATGTTAAGAGTTAAACTAATGTAAAAATCTGGTCAAAAAATCACAAAAATATGGGTGACATTCAATATGCATGAATGTCTTACCTTACTGATCATTGAGAATGAGAACGAAAGCACGAAGCGATTGCACAGCCTGATCTGTGTTCTGCGGAGTTATCGTCATGTGTTAACGTCATACACGTCATGCTCATCTGTCTGTTGTTGGTTAATGCATTATCTTTTGTGTTATCTGTTGCTGCTTGCTGCTGATATCACTTCCTTATCCGGCGCTTCTCGTATCGTTTGTTCCGTAGCTAGCAGCAGATCGGCTGGACCGAGTTACGTAATTATGTATAATCTCTTGTTAGATTACACAATTTAGTGGAGAATGATTTTCAGCTCACATAAATAACTGTGTCTGGAAGGATATCAAAATTCAGTGATATCGTTGTTGATTGTGTTACACGATTTTTTCTTCAATAACAGAGACGGTTCTTACAACTGAGTTAACAACTCTAGTTAACTAGATGCTAGCATTCGACTATTGGGAAACTTTATAAGATAGTCTTGAAATATTACTATAAAGAATTAATATGCGTAATTATTAATTAGAACTTGACAGGTAGAAAATTTCGAACATTGCGTTGAGGTTAAGTCAAAAAAGTTCTCACGGCTGAGTTACCGTTATCTCCCAGTTCCTGTAAGTGATCCACTTGAATAGTTCAATTCCAAAGTCTTCCAGTTGTCTAGATCAGCGGTTCTCAACCTGGGGTACGCGAACCCCTTGGGGTACGCGAAAGAAAAATTATTAATGGCGGACAAAGCAATTTTTCTTTATAATACTTCATTTGTTGTTTGAACTTGCTCTTAAAACATGATTGAAACAAACCATAGTTCAATTTGAAACCTGAACTAGACTACGACAACATTCCGCGTCGAACACTCGACAGAAACGGACGTGCAAAGTGGTCGTTCTATTACAATCCGGTCCGTGTGTACGAATAGCCAAACAAAAGAGTGTATTATTCGCGCTAAAGGCCAACTAGATTGTGAGTTGTGTCGATACGTTCTGTACCCGGCTCACAACTTTGGCTGTATTGGTGCAAAATACCAGCTGCAGTTTTGATCTGTGCACCGTGAATAGATCTTTTTAATCCAAGCCCATCAGTTGACAGTCGAGTCCGTGTCGCTGTGCTGAGTGATCTCACACCCGGCTCACTGCTGGTGGCTGTATTGGTGCTGCTGTACTGGTGCTGCTGGCTGCTTTGGGTGCAGCTTCGAATGATCGGACAACCACTGCTGGAAGGAAGAAGTAAAGAGGTACGTGTTCTTGTCGGCGCAAGTGCGCTAGTGCGCTACATTTAGCGCGATGGATATAGATCCCTCGCCTCCCGTGCCACCATCCCCGAACCCCCCTGACCCTGACCCTTCTGTTACCCCCTCCCCTGTTCATTCTCCAGTCCCCCCTCGCCCCAGGCTTTACCCGGACGGATCTCAACAGGGCAGCTATACTGTTTATTTTCGTCCAAAGGCAGGAGTGAATTCAAAGCGTTTAAACATACTGCAAATTGCTAAAGACCTGACGAAGGGGTACAAGGCCGTGACCGAAATTTCCAAGGTCCGACCTAACAAGCTCCGTGTCGTGGTCAGTGATCTGGCACAGGCCAATGCTATCGCTTGCTCTGAGCTCTTCACACGCGAGTATCGCGTTTACATACCCGCACGAGACGTGGAGATCGACGGTGTCATAACCGATTCGAGTCTGTCAGTCGAGTGTATCCTAAAAAGCGCAACCGGTTGCTTCAAAAATACCGAAACACAGGCGAAGATTTTGGATTGTAAGCAATTGCGGTCCATGTCTCTCGTGGGCGGTAAAAAAGTTTACACTCCGTCAGACTCGTTTCGCGCTACGTTTGCCGGATCTGCACTCCCTAGCCACGTCTCGATCGACCGGGTTCGTCTGCCTGTGCGATTGTATGTACCCCGTGTTATGAATTGCACCAATTGCAAGCAGTTAGGCCACACAGCCGCCTACTGCTGCAATAAGGCACGATGTAGCAAGTGTGGGGATACTCATGCGGAAGATTCTTGCAGTGTTAATGCTGAAAAATGTATTCACTGTGGGGAAAACCAGCATGAGCTCTCCACATGCCCGGTGTACATGCAGCGCAGAGATAAAATCAAGCGGTCACTTAAGGAGCGTTCAAAGCGTTCTTACGCTGAGATGCTGAAGAAGACCGTGACCACTTCTACCATAACATCGAACCCCTTTGATCTGTTGTCCTCTGATGAAACCGATTCTGACGATTCATCAGCGGGAACATCTTATGCCAATCCTGGTGAGTCTAGGAACAGGAAAAATGTTTCTTCTCCTAAACTTCCCCGTAAAGGTCCTAAGATTTCCCAAAGTGTAATGAAAAGTACGAACAAACCAAACAGTGCTGCGGAAAAACCGAAGCAAACTCCTCCTGGGCTTGCAAATTTAAAGTCCCAGAAGGAGTTCCCAGCACTGCCAGGAACATCTAAAACCCCAGTTGTTCCTTTTGCACATCCAGTTGATGAAACAAACTCTGGATTAGTGAAATTTTCTGACATTGTGGACTGGATTTTTGAAAATTTCAATGTACCCGATCCAATTAAAATTTTTTTTTACAGCATTCCTCCCAACAGTTAGATCATTTTTGAAGCAGTTGACTGCCCAATGGCCCCTCCTTGCAGCGATTGTATCCTTCGATGCCTAATTCAACTGCGTATATGAAGGATTCTATCTCTGTCTTACAGTGGAATTGTAGAAGTATTTTACCAAAAATTGATTCGTTTAAAGTTTTGATAAATAAAAACAAATGCGATGCATTTTCCCTTTGTGAAACTTGGCTTACTTCAAATATTGATCTCAACTTCCATGATTTTAATATTATTCGCCTTGATCGAGACACCCCATATGAAGGAGTACTTTTAGGGATTAAAAAGTGCTATTCTTTCTATCGTATTAACCTCCCCTCGATTCCAGGCATCGAAGTTGTCGCATGTCAAATGACAATACAAGGTAAAGAGCTTTGTATTGCCTCAATATATATTCCTCCCAGAGCACAGGTTGGGCAACGGCTGCTCTTTGATTTAATAGAACTTCTTCCCTCGCCACGTTTGATTTTGGGAGACTTCAACTCTCATGGCGTGGCTTGGGGTTCCTCATACAATGATAACCGCTCCTCTTTAATCTATAACCTTTGCGATGACTTCGACATGACTATTTTAAACAACGGTGAAATGACACGTATCCCGAAACCTCCAGCGCGCCCAAGCGCTTTGGATCTATCCTAATGTTCGACGTCGCTACGGTTGGATTGCACATGGAAGGTAATCCTTGATCCTCACGGTAGCGACCATCTGCCTATTCTTATTTCAATTACTAACGGGTCAACTCGCATGCGACCAATTGACATTCCGTATGACCTCACACGAAATGTCGATTGGAAGTTATACGAGGAAATGATTTCAAAAGCGGTCGAGTCGATTCAACATCATTCACCACTTGAAGAATACAACCTCCTCGCGGGCTTGATTCTCGACGCCGCGTTGCAAGCCCAAACGAAGAAATATCCCGGCGTAACGATCAAAGAACGGCCTCCCACTCCGTGGTGGGACCAAGAGTGCTCCGATGTCTACACGCAAAGATCCGACGCGTATCTGACCTTCCGGGATACAGACGATGCCGACGACTTTAAACGTTATTCAGAGCTTGATACCAAGTTTAAAAGCTTGACTAAGGCAAAGAAACGCGGATATTGGCGTCGGTTCGTAAACGAGACGTCGAGGGAGACATCAATGAGCACTCTTTGGAACACAGCCCGAAGAATGCGGAATCGCGTAACGGTCAACGAAAGCGAGGAGTCTTCAAAAAGGTGGATATTTGATTTTGCCAGGAAAGTATGTCCGGACTCTGTTCCTGAGCAAAACATTGTTCGCGATGCGTCTCCGGGCCACGACGCGATTGAATCACCTTTTACGATGGCAGAATTTTCAGTTGCCCTCCTGTCCTGTAACAATAACGCGCCTGGGTTAGATAGAATCAAATTCAACTTGTTGAAGAATCTACCCGGCAATGCCAAGAGGCGCTTGTTGAACTTGTTCAATAAGTTCCTGGAGCAAAATATTGTACCGCAGGATTGGAGGCAAGTGAAGGTGATCGCCATCCAAAAACCAGGGAAACCAGCTTCTGATCACAACTCTTATAGGCCGATTGCAATGCTATCCTGTATCCGGAAATTGATGGAAAAAATGATACTCCGTCGTTTAGACCATTGGGTCGAATCAAATGATCTACTATCAGATACTTGCTTTAAACAGATATTCAGCTGGCGTATGCTCGCAAAGAACAAATGGCGTCTGCGTTCTTGGACATTAAGGGGGCTTTTGATTCCGTTTCTATTGACATTCTTTCGGGTCTCCAATTTTGAACAATTTTTTGCACAATTTGTTGTCCGAAAAGCACATGCATTTTACGCACGGCGAGTTGGCAACTTTTCGCATTAGCTACATGGGTCTTTCCCTGGGCTCATGTTTAAGCCCCCTTCTTTACAACTTTTATGTAAATGACATCGACGAATGTCTGGCAAATTTATGCACGATAAGACAACTTGCAGACGACAGTGTAATCTCTGTTACAGGAGCCAAAGCTGCCAATTTGCAAGGACCATTGCAAGATACCTTGGACAATTTGTCTGCTTGGGCTTTACAGCTAGGTATCGAATTCTCTCCGGAGAAGACTGAGATAGTAGTTTTTTCTAGGAAGCATGAACCTGCTCAGCTTCAAACACAATTAATGGGTAAAACGATTTCTCAGGTTTTGGTACACAAATATCTTGGTGTCTGGTTCGACTCTAAAGGCACCTGGGGTTGTCACGTGAGGTATCTGATGAAAAAATGTCAACAAAGAGTGAATTTTCTTCGTACAATAACCGGACAATGGTGGGGAGCCCAACCAGGAGCCCTTATAAGGCTTTACCAAACAACGATACTGTCTGTTATTGAGTACGGATGTTTCTGCTTCCGCTCCGCAGCAAACACACATTTGATCAAACTGGAGCGAATACAATATCGTTGTTTGCGTATCGCCTTGGGTTGCATGCAATCGACCCATACGATGAGTTTGGAGATCTTAGCTGGAGTACTACCATTGAAAAACCGCTTCTGGAGCCTGTCTTCTCGTATTCTAATCAAATGTGAGGTCTTGAACCGTCCCGTGATTGAAAATTTTGAAAGGTTAATCGAACTTAATTCTCAAACCCGTTTTATGACATTGTATTTCAATCACATGTCCCAAAATATTAACCCTTCTTCGAATATTCCAAATCGTGTCGACTTATCAAATACTTCTGATTCTACTGTGTTTTTCGATACATCCATGATAGAAGAAACTCGTGGAATCCCGGATCATTTACGCGTGCAGCAGATCCCTAAAATTTTTTCCAATAAATATCGAAACATTAACTGCAACAATATGTACTACACTGACGGATCACTTCTTGATGGGTCCACTGGCCTCGGTATCTTCAATAACAATTTAACCGTCTCCCATAAGCTCGATAATCCTGCTTCTGTTTACGTCGCAGAATTAGCTGCAATTCAGTACACCCTAGGGATTATCGAAAAAATGCCCACGGACCATTATTTCATCTTTACGGACAGTCTCAGTTCCATTGAGGCTCTCCGATCGATGAAAGATGTTAAGCACTCTCCGTATTTCCTGGGGAAAATACGGGAACATCTGAGTGCTTTATCCGAAAAATCTTCTCAGATTACCTTAGTGTGGGTCCCTTCTCACTGCTCGATACCGGGTAATGAGAAAGCGGACTTTTTGGCTAAGGTGGGCGCAACAAACGGTGATATTTATGAAAGACCAATTGCCTTTAATGAATTTTTCGCATTTGTACGTCAGAATACGATCATCAGTTGGCAAAATTCTTGGACCAAGGGGGAACTGGGAAGGTGGTTACATTCCATAATCCCCAAGGTATCGACGAACCCGTGGTTCAAGGGGTTGGATGTAGGTCGGGATTTCATTTGCGTGATGTCCCGGCTTATGTCCAATCACTATAGATTTGACGCGCATCTCCGTCGTGTTGGGCTCGGGGAGAGTGGTATCTGTGCCTGTGGTGAAGGTTATCACGACATAGAGCACGTTGTTTGGTCATGCCCTGTATACCGTGACGCCAGGTCTAGATTAATAGCTTCCCTGCAGGCCGAAGGTAGGCAGTCGGCTGTTCCTGTTCGTGATGTCTTGGCAAGCCGTGACCTATCCTACATGTCCCTTATATACGTTTTCCTGAAATCCATCCACGCCCCAGTTTAGTCCTATCCCCTTCCGCCTACATCCAACCAAACGACAAGAACACGTTAAGACCCCGGATCCGGAAACAGCAACTAGACCCGCACGATACTCTCAGGCCCCGAGGGAGACAACCCAATATGCCAGTCCGTAATATCTTGGCCCAGCAGCGGAACATATTCAATATGCTGCTTACCTATGGCGATGGAAAACCATCAAACAACAAATCAGTGCTTTTCATGCAAAACATTCTAGCTTAAGTTAGATTTAGTTTCAGCTCGTAGTCGGCAGCGAGGATAAAAAATTTGCTCTTAGTTATTAAGATACTTTAGAAAGTAAGCTACCAGATATAATTGGCGCCGTTAAACATTGAATTGTATTTGTGCCGTGTCAAATAAACTATAGATGAGAAAAAAAATAGACTACGACAACATGATCTACCACTACTCTTTCCCACTCAGTGAGAACATTCCAAGTCAGGGGGTACGATTGATTTTGAAAATATTACCAAGGAGTACGCGGACAAAAAAGGTTGAGAACCGCTGGTCTAAATATATGCAAGTTTTAATCCAAAAACTTTATCAGCTCAAGTTTACAAAAGCAATCAACTTCCAATAGGTTTAGGATTGTTTATGGCACTAAAAAGAACAACGAAACTTGGATCTGGTTTTATGCTTTTATGTTTCGTCCAAAAATATAAAATATACATCCTTTAAAAAACGATAGGGTTTTTTAGGTCTTGAACGGCAAAATAGTCATCTATGAATCATTCAAGGTATTGCCCATTGCTAAGAGGCCCTCCACATTCCACGTGGACGGATTTTAAACGATTTTGACCCCCCCCCCCCCTCCGTGGGCAGCTGCCCATGTAAATTCTAAAAAAATTCTGCATATTTCTGGTAGAACTCGAATACAGTTACAATAAAAGTGTTTATCTTTTAACTTCCCAATTGAGCTTTACTAAGTTTTAGAAACTTTGGCAGTATAAGACGAAGCCTTGTCATGCAGTAAAATCGCTTTTTCGTGGCTCTGCTCGTATTGTGGCCTGTGGTTTTTTGCTCAGTACTCGGATTAATTGGCATAAATTGAAGTCGATACCGTTCCTCAGTCGTTCGCTTCCAAAATTTCATAATAAATAACATCGACCTGGTCCCACCAAATACACAGCATACTCTTTGCAGCGTGTATTATTAACCGAGCCGATGACGTAGAAGCACCGGGCAGTCTCCCCAATTTTGTTTTCTTTGTGTTTCTGTAATGAATCCAGTTTTTATCACCCGCCACGATGCGATGAAGAAAACCCTTCCTTTTTTGCCGCTGGAGCCTTTGTTCATAGGCGAAAAAACAACATCCCTTGGTTTTCAATTATAAGGAACTTGAATCATTCCTAAAACATCTAATCTCTTGTAAATAGCTTTGCGGGTACTTCCTAGTACCGAAGGAAGCTGTTCCTGCGTTTGACATGGATCCTCATCGAGTAATGCCTTATTTAAGGCCCGAATACACACACGGCGTAATGATGCCTTCTCCATACAAATTAAAAGGCGTAATCGCGCCTTCCGTTGGGACGCCTTTCAACCAGAACCTTCTAGCTGTGCTTTTTAGTGGAGAAGGTAGTCGTTCGCCGCCTTCGGCTGCGTACTTGACTGCCTTCCGTGTAGACGAATCGGACCTTCCACACGGTTTTGTGTTGCCTTCTTTTGGCGAAGGTGCTGGCAACGCCGTGTTGTATCATTTTTCGCCTGCTGGTAATTCTAGAAGTGTAATGCTTTATTTTTTCTTCCAACAAACATAAACAAACATGAATTGGGTGGCATGACGACAAGAAGGTTAGCGCACGGCGGGGTTCGAGACGGCGTGATTGCGCCTTCAGTGTTGACGTGCGGAAGGCGGTAGATGCTTGAAGGCACACTAGAAGGTTTCAGGAAGGTATTGACAATTTTCATCAGGAAGGCGTTGTCACGCCGTGTGTGTATCTGGGCTTTACAGCGCCTTCGAAGGGTTTTACACAGTCGTCGAAATCGAAATTACCATCTTTGGAGCGACAGAACCAACCACGGCACGTTAGAGCAGCATTCCCGTGAACTTTTTCCAACTCTCGTACGCTTCAGCCGACATTAACACTTAATGCGAACTTAGCTGCGCGCTCAATATTTGAAAAACTGTTTTATTTTCTTCTTAAGAAGCTCATTAAAAAATTCAAACTCGGCTTACGGCATAAAAGTTAATAAATTTTGAATATTGAAAACTTGGACTTGGATTTTTTGAAGCGCTCTGTTTAGAAACACGACGGTTTACGATTTCCAACAGGTTCTAGATCAGGCGAGTTCTATGACCACTTTGATTTTACAAGTATGTTTCTGATCATTATCCTGTTTCGTCTACAGCGTTGTGTAACATTACAGTTTCCACGATGTTTATTTCCTGTTTCTATACCTTATCCTTTTTTGGCAAACTTTGACACCTTCTGCTTTCTAACGTCCTCAGGAACTTCGAATTTATGCTGAGCTTTTACATATGTCTCATCACCCATAACGAGGCAATGTGGTTTCGTCAACATCTGGGTGTAGAGCTTCCGTGCACTCTTTTTTTGCCACCGTATTCTGCCATTCATTGCGATTCGGCTCCTTCTGAACTGTGTACGTTTTTTCGCATCTTGAACGAAAGTTTTATTCAAATGCAGTTTTTTAGCCACATCTCTAACTAAACTGTTCGGATTCCTCCTAAAAGCTTGAACTACCCGCTTGTGATCCTTTACATTATACGAAGATTCATTTTGGCCATCTTTTTCTTCTCCGGACGATGGTCAAACGCTCGTTGTACCGATTTAAAAAGTGAGTTACCGTATTTTGAACCATTTCCAGCTTCCAGCTGATTGCACGAGGAAGAAGATTCGGATTTTCGAGGTCTGAATTTCGGGTTCGGATTTTCTAGGTCTGGGCAACTTACACAGTGTCATTAATACACATTCAACAAATTATAGCCAAATGTTTAGTAGAAAATACTCAATGAACTGAAAGTTACAGCCATTTGTGCCGATAATTGTAAAATTGTCAAATTTGTAATTTTTACCAAAATCGAGAAAACAATTTCTCGTGACAGTAAACACCCGTAAAGCCGATTGTCAAAAAATGCATTTGTAGAGGTAGCAAATGGGAAACAATTTTGTTTATTATCCAAAATAATTGATAAATTATTTAATATCCAAAATGGTTTTAACCCGTACTATCCCAAATCAACTAGTGTGCTATTACTGCATATTGTTTTAGCACACTTTCGAAATGGTCTTGATTCGGTATCTTGTTTTTTTTTCTATTTGAAACGTAGAAACCAGCTGACAGGACTCGCAGCTTCATAAATTACAGTGAAGCTTCTTTCTTCGTGATTCAAGAGATTGAGTCTCACGCTTCCGCAATGGTTTGATCGAGATGCACGGGGCATCTGTCTCGTCGTCCTTCTCATCCTCACTTGCACATACTGCCATACTGTTTCAAATAATTTTAAGTCATTTTTGCCTTTCTCCTAGAAAGGTATAGCAATCACTGGAAAAACCAAAGGTATAAAAGTGCTCCAAAGGGTTGAATCTCGTATATCAATCGACTTAGTTTGACGAGCTGAGCATTTTCTGTATGTGTGTGTGTGTGTATATGTGTGTGTATGTAACGCTCTCCCAATCTCACTAGATTTTCTCAGAGATGGCTGGACCGATCTTCAGGAAATTAATTGCAAATGAGAGGTCTAGTTGCTCCATAAGACCCTATTGAATTTCATTGCAATCGGATTTTTAGTTTAGAGGTTATGTTTAAAACTGTGAAAATCACGAAACATCATTATCTCAGAAACTACACAACCGATTTCAACAAAATTGGTTTCAAATGAACGAGCTATCATGTTTCTCAGAGATGGCTGAACCGATTTCCACAAAATCAGTGTCATTTGGAAGGTCGAATTACTCCATAAGACCCTATTGATTTTATTTGCAATCGGACTATTACTTTGCCTGTTATGTTTAAAAATGTGAAATCCAGCTATGAAAAGTAACATATTCCGAAGACTACTTAATCTCACTCACTTTTCTCAGAGATGGCTGAACCGATTTCCACGAAATTAGTGTCAAATGAAAGGTCTAGCTGACTTATAACACCCTATTGAATTTCAATGTAATCGGTTAGTTACTTGGTCTGTAATGTATCAAAATATGAAAATCACGAAACTTCATTATCTCAGAAAGTACACAACCGATTTGAACAATATTGGTATCAAATTAACGGGCTAGTTGAAGGTTAATTGATGAATTTTATAGTGATTAAACACGTGGTTCAAAAAATGTGAAAAGAAACATGTTCCGGTGACTTTTCAAATTCACTCGTTTTCCCAAAAATGGCTGGACTAAATTCAAAAATCTTAGTGTCAAATGAAGAGTTTGGTTTTCCTATAGGTTCCCATTTTATTTGACTATAATCGTATTTTCATTCCAACCGTTATGTATTAGATTATAAAAACAACGAAAGTCTATTATCTCAAAGATCACACGACTTATTTGAACATATCTAGTGTCATTTGAACGAGTTGTCTCTCAAACTCACAAGTAAGAGATTTCATAGCAATTTGATATGTGGTTCAAAAGTTATGAAAAGAAACGAAATTCAAAGACAATTTAAAACTGTAACTGCTTTGATCAAAACATATGGCCTCAACAAAATTTAATTTTGGTATTGTGCTATTCGTACGTTCCCGGTATTGCTCGTGATTGAAGTGTACGAAATTCAAAGTCATTTCT
Source organism: Wyeomyia smithii (assembly GCF_029784165.1). NCBI lineage: Eukaryota > Metazoa > Arthropoda > Insecta > Diptera > Culicidae > Wyeomyia > Wyeomyia smithii. Next base: position 26,189,317 of record NC_073696.1, on the reverse strand, counting down.
TTTATTTTGCTATTTCTTCAGCACGAATATTTTATTCCTAATTAATAATTATTTTAACTTTTTGCCTTTCTCCTAGAACAGTATAGCAATCACTTGCAAAACCGAAGATATGAAAGTGCTCCAAAGGGCCGAATGGCATATATCACTCGACTCAGTTCGACGAGCTGAGCATTTTCTGTATGTGTATGTGTGTGTGTGTGTGTGTGTGTGTGTGTGTGTGTGTGTGTGTGTGTGTGTGTGTATGTGCAGATTTTTATTTTCACTCACTTTTCTCAGAGATGGCTGGACCGATTTTTATGAAATTATATGCAAATGAAAGTTCTAGTTGCCCCATAGGACCCTATTAAATTTCATTGAACATGTGGTTCAGAAGTTATGAAAAGAAACGTCTTCTGAAGACTGTTTAATTTCACTCATGTTTCTCAGAGATGGCTGGACCGATTTTCGTAAAATCAGTGTCATATGGAAGGTCTTGCTGCCCCATAAGACCCTATTGATTTTTTTGCAATCGGATTATTACTTTGCCTGTTATGTTTAAAAATGTGAAATCTAGCTATGAAAAGAAACATATTCCGAAGAATACATAAACTCACTCACTTTTCTCAGAGATGGCTGAACCGATTTTCACGACATTAGTGTCAAATGAAAGGTCTAGCTGCCTCATAACACCGTATTGAATTTTACTGTAATCGAACTGTAACTTCGTCTGTAATGTACCGAATTGTGATAATCACGAAACTTCATTATCTCAGAAAGTACACAACCGGTATTATCAGATGAACAGGCTAGTTAAGGGTTAACTAATGAATTATGATTTAACACGTAGTTTCAAAGTTTGGCTGCCCTATACGTTCCCATTTCATTTGATTATAATCGAACTAAGCAACCGTTATGTATTAAATTGTTAATAAAATAACGAAATTCTATTATCTCAAAGATTACAAGACGTATTTGAACATTACTAGTGTCATACGAACGAGTCATCTCTCAAACTTTCAAATAACAAACTTCATAACAGTTTGATATGTGGTTCAAAAGTTATGGAAAGAAAAGAAATTCAAAGGCTATTTAAAACTATACCTGCTTTGATCAATACATGTGGCCACAATATAATTTAAATGTGCTATCGTACTATTTGAGTGCTCCTGGTATCGCTCATTACTCTTATTTCGCTATTTATTGAGCATTTACATTACGTCAAATTTCATATTTTATACTTATATACAACATCATTATTTTAGAACCTAAAAAGTGAATACACATTTATTGGATAGAAGCGTTCATGTAAATCTATTTTTACAAATAATAAGTTTGAATGAGAACGGCTGGGTCCGACCGATAGGTGGATTAATTTAGGTTTTTTCACAAACCAAACACGATATAATTCTCAAAATATGCACTTTAGCCAAATTGCACACGAGTTGGTTTACTTTCTTTGCGTTTATTATTGAAAAACGGAATACTGCGTTAAAAATTCTTGACAGATGAAATTTGGCCGCAGATTTTTCTGTTTGAACTCAACGGCAAGGCTCTATCATGTATAAGGAGTGATATACTCGTTACAAAAGTTATTTTAAACGTTTAAAACTTTCTATACCAACAAAAACATTTAGAAAGTGTTTTTTTTTCGATTTCATGTCTATGGCATATTAGACCATTTTCTTAATAATGAGCAGATTTAAAACTGATGCAATTTGCATCCGTACACCCTTTATGTACGATCCTTACTGCTTGTTTGCTCTCTTGAATTTTGTGTTGAGCGGGAAATAAAAAGAGAACTACGATCATACCGTGTCATCGGTAAATGGCAATCCAAAATCATCGCTTCTCGTCAAGGTTACCAATCAATTATTAAGAGAAGAGAGTTGAAAGAATTAAATTCAACGCTTCATACCAATAAATTGATCAACCCTAATCAAGTGTATTCTCAAACCTATTGTAATAAATTCATTGATAGGCTGTCGTAATTCTACTTTAACCTTGCGGTCGTGTCTTATAAACAACCTTTTCAACTATTCTGATTTTTTTTCCAAGATGAAAAAAGTCATATTGAGAAAAAATCTTTTGCTTTTATTTGAAAATAAGTCAAGACATAAAAAAGCTCATTTCACTGTGTCACTTTTTTCACTCTAAAATAAGAAAAACCACCTATTTTGAAAGCCACTTATGACCGTGTTTTCAGTATTTTCTCGTAATCGATGGTATTTTTGCTTGGAATATAGAATGGTTATTGATATCGAGCTCGTATGCAAATACCCAGTCGTGAAAATACTCCCCTCCATTGACAACTAAATAAACACAGTTTACGGGATGGGTTGGATGCAAAAGCTCGACGTGGAGACCCGTAATGTGTAGTGCCTTCGTTACAAAGTCCGCTTTTACAAGCGGGTGAATTGTTAGAATTACTAATCATAGTCGAATAAATTCTTTGAATGTGAAACGTGAGGCGTTGTACACAGATTACAGTACGCTAAAAGATTTCAAATACCCTTTCCCCAAATGCACGCTGTACAGTCCGACACTTTCAGTTTTAAGAAAATATCACAGTTACGACTGTCGCAACTACTTCTCTCCCCTCTCCTCCTTTATGCGTCACTTAATTCGTGTACAACACAAAATTCGACACAAAAACATGATTTTGAAATGAAAGGATCTAGATATTCCGTCGAAATGAGATTTCCTCACTGCGACCAGAATCAATTGTGAGATATGTCCGGGTGTCTGGGGATACCCGCACTTTTATTATTAGCAATACCGCAATTGAGCAGTGGCATGCTTTTTATTTATCCGTGCTTGTGTGTAATAATTTTCAACCCTTCTTTTTACACCGAGCCTCGTTCCTCTTGCAAAATATCCCCGCTTTGAACTCCTTGGAGAAATTTTCTTGGGCGGTCTTCTAGCCTGTTTTATCACAAGAAGAACTTGTTCTGCCTTATACCTACAGCCACATATAAATTCGCTGTACGCCTTCTGGTCAGTTTTATTTATAAGAGGGGCTCTTTTTTGTTAATAGGAAAACACAACAAGGTATTATAGAATTTTGCTCAAAGGAAGGGAATGTGGCTGGGGAACCTGAGAATGAAACCTTCCTCAAATCCTTTTTTGACAACGAATGGCCTAATTCTAAAGCGGACTATGTAACATCGCGGCTATGCAGCTCTTTCTCTTTCTATTAAATGGTTTGAAACGGTCCATATTGATAGTAAAACGCACTACTGTCTCTGCTATATGCACTAAAATTGACAAAAATGGTGGAAAAGCTATAATATTTTTTGCTTTTGTCGACCAGTGTAATCAATGTTTTCAAGCAAAACACTAAGCAATTTGGTTCTTCACATAAGTTTCTATGATAATTTTATCTGGCTACAATAATTCATAATCTATCACCAGCCTGGAGGGCTAAGAGCGGTCTCGACCAACTAGATTAGTTGAAAGAATTAGTTATCGATATTGTTTTTGGCACATTTTGCATATTGTAGGATAAGTACAATGATACACCGTGCCCCAGAGTGCAAAGTCGAGAAAATTTCCAGCTCGAAAAGATCCTCGACCTGATCGGGAATCGAACCCGACATCACAACCGTGTGGGAGAGCTAGCCGGCCGACATCGCTAACCACAGAACCACGGAGACCATAAAAATTAAAAAAATATCAAATAAGCAGGCGAAAAAATAGAGATTGATTATTGTTTTACAATTAGTTTATATCATAGTAAGATCTAATCAAGTGGATATCATCTCACATTCCATCCATTAAGATACCACCTAACCTTACTAACCAGTTCGAATGTCAGAATGGCTCGGTATGACATGATACACCGAATTTATAATTGAATTTTCCTCCGGGAGTCGCTAAATTCCATTTAGGGAAATTAATTTCTAAACAAAGTCATTGATGCAATAAACCACCGTCGTCGTAGCGCCGAGCAGCATTCCGGGTCGATGGTGGCGCTTGAAGGGGGGGAAGCAAGGATTTCGCTGCTCAGGAAATTCGCACAATCTCCGAGTGGGTGTCGTTTTGGTTGACACGTTGAAATCCTGCTGACGGAAGCGAATAAAACTATACACCGCACTTACACACACCTCAAGGACGCATGAATGGCGTCAGGGAGCATCATGCGATGATGACACAAAACTCGCGGTTCAATGTTCCTTCCCAGCCCTCCGACATCCAACGCGCTCGCTGGCGGACCAAGTGAACAGTCACTAATGAGGGCACTGTTGTCATCGCCTGCAAGTTGGGAATTCGGTTTATAGGTTAAATTTGGCGTTAATAAGCTTCGTAAATGGGGCGCGACGCGTCGGTGGAATCAATTTGGTGGATGAATTTTATTGTCTCATCCAGCGACACGTAAAATAATGCACGTAAAACGCACCCCAACCCCGGCGTTCGGTTTAAATTTCATGTGTATCTCGCATCGAAGCAACCTTTAATTGAACGAACGAAAGTTCGGTCTCCACTCCAGTCTAGCAGGCGAAACTTTAAAAAGTATCCTCTCTCTCTTCCATGTCCTAACCTATTTGTCTAGTGGCTCTACTGAAAAGTTGAATTCAAAACTGGGCCAACCGGTTCCAATGGCAGGTTTGTGGAATTTTCTAATTCATATATCAGAACGACGCAGGCTTGTGTGAGTGTGTGTCTATACATATTTGCAAGGCTAACCCATCTGCCTCTAAACATGCAGCAAGGGACTGGTTGAGACCTCCGGATTTAACAAACTACGAGTACGGCGGATCCCGGATTGGAACACGAACTCATCCGGCCAACGAAACCGAAAACCAGCTGATGGATAGGGTGTGGAAGCGGAAAGAAGAAGCAAAGAGTCATTCGGTCCTGCACGTAAGCAAATTAGGCTAGGATACGGACCGGTTGCGAAATTGTTGCATTCAGTGGTTCGATATAGGATATGTGTTCATGTTCACACACGAGGCAGGAGCGACGGGTTTGTCCGTCCAGCCGGTTTGCCACGACGACTACGACGACGTACGATATGTGACCTCTATACCTCTCGTTTACCGCCCGAACTAGACTTTGGCAGGCATGGGGTGGACAAGCAGAGCGGAAGGCGAAGGGAAGACATCTCCGATTTTGAAGGTCGTCTACGATGCGGCATACAAAGCGATGATAGACGTCATCGTCGTTTTAGGAAAGTGGACTTTAGCTGCTCGATCGAAGCGAATTCTGTAGGACATACATGAGCCAGAGACGGACCGGACGGACCTGATATGATGACGGTGGTGGCGGTTTTGTTCCTGATAAATAATTGCCGGCAAGGTGCTACAGTGTCAATGGACGAAGGACTAAGTGCGCTCGCCAAGCTCCACCTTGGCGTGGAAAAGCGGGTGATAGTAAAATTTGGGCCAATTTTTATGACTGGGTTCGATCCATTCAGAGGAATTTAATTCGATTATTACTGCTGGGTGGGTTCTGGAGAATGGCTGTAACGAATTTATTGCATGGGACCTATGAATGAAAACCTATCTGTTGTTGTGCCAGGTGAAATCATTGTCGGGTGCTTCAGAATAATTTGTAGACGTGTACGTTGTAACTGTCATTTGTGACATTTCTGACCGTTCGAAGTTTTTGGTATTTCTTATATTGTATTCATTTTATATTATTGATAGTTTGAACAGTTTCTGCATTTTCAACATTTTGGAAAAAGTTATCATTTTTGTCAGTTTCAGAAGTTTTGATATTTTTAACATTTTCGTCACTTGGCATATATAAAATTTGACATTTCACGTTTTTGAAAATGTAACTATGTTTTGAACTTTGGAACATTACTGACCTTACTGACCTTTATTTATTGTTTACCTTCTTGTACTTTATCACCTTTGTGACAATTACCACTCTTTTTGCATGTATTTGCCATGTTTCATTATTTTTAGCCACATTTTGGCCATTTTATAATTTTTTGTAGATTGGTTGAAACATATTTTAACACTTTCAAAACATTTGGTGAAATTTTCAACAAGGTTTTAAAAATTTTATTTTCAATTCGTAACATTTTTGACATTTTTACATCTTTTAGCAATTTCAATACAATGTAACAGTTTTTTATATCTCATACTTTTTAACATTTTTTTTTAATTTAGCAAACTTTCTTTAAAAAAAAACACTTTTTAACATTATTTAACCCTTTTCTACATGTTCAAACATCTTTGGCATGCATTAACATTTTGATATTCTCGTCATTTTTATGATATTTGAAAGGGCATTTTTATGACAGTTTTAATAATATTTTTGATAACCTTTTTGATGTTTCTATGATTTCTGATACATTGAGACATAGGCACATTTTTGTCATTTTCATTAGTTTTCTACCAATTTTCCTTATATTTAACCTTTCTTCAATTTTTATTCAGAGTTTTTGAAATTTATTTTCGTTATTTAAGCTTATTTTTAAATTCATTAGATATTTTTCTAAAGTTTGTCGCTTTCGGAAATAAAAAGAAAATTTACAAATATTTATTAAAAAACAAAATTTTCCTCACGTTGCCAAACGTAATCAACTGGACCAGAACGCTTCGCTCAATAACACCTTATAACTCTTCAGTGATAAGACAACAAGAATAAGAAAATGTGGGAATGATCCTCCGTTGACCCTTAACACTTCAATTCAATAAAGCTGCCCATGAAATAGTTGAAGAGGTTATTTATAAGACACAACCGCAAGGTCAACGTAGTATTACACAGCATGTCTAATGGCAATGTATTCCTCCCAATAGGTTTAATACAATAGAAACGTTCTTATTTTGACCCTGTTGAAAGAAAGGTGAAAATAAATTGTGTTACATACATTGTGAAGTCATTTTATTGTGAGGCAGTTAAGATTTTTTTGTTGTTTATCTGCTAGATGTTATGGACAACTTAGTAGACAAACTTCTGGACATAATAGAAAATGCTACCGAGATAACAACAGAACCAGAACCATTCCTTACGTCATGTATTCATCCTCTCCAGGGAATTGTATTTGGCGATATTGGCACGGGGAACGAGGTTTTGATAAGACTCGTTCCTCATGACATAATAAATCCCTCTTAGAATAAACCTAGCCAGAGAGGAACGTTAGGTGAAGTCACACTCCAGGAAATTAAGCTTGAAACGGACGGGTAAAATCTAACACACAAGCACGGATATGAATGAAAAAGCATATCATTTACTTCAATAGTGATAGTGGCCAATAATATGAAGTACGGAACACAAAAAACACCTGGGCAATATCCCAATAGATCAAATGTCTCTGGTCGCAGTGATGAGAAAAAAATGTCAATCTGCAATAAGAAAAATTAATTTCTCAGAGCCCCAAAATCATTTCCGTGCGTTTTCTGCCACTCGCCAAAACATTACGGTTAGTGGTAAGATTCAATTTTATCCACAGTCAGTCTTGTAAACGGTTAGCATTTTCATTTGATCTCGCTTCTTTAGCGTGCGTCACAGTAGGCTTTCGCTCGTACATGTAAAGCAACCGTCGCCTTTTCATCAAAGAAAATGATGGTCATCTGACACTCGCGCCTCAATGAGATGCACACTGTTATTCGTTTGGCGATGTTATTTAAGCCTATTTTTGTCTACTTCATAATATTTATATTGAGAAATATTATTACAAGATCATTGATATAAATAATTTCAAAAACACACGCACCCAACGTGCGTAATTCTCATTTCTTGAAGAAAAAAGATCGAAATACGTTTGAAAAAAAAAAAAAAAAAACGTGATGGCCATACTCATTTGACATGTTTGTTAAAGCAGTGAAAAGTGGTTCTATCGTAACCATTTCGAAGCCTACAAAAGAATATTAGCCTTACAAAAGAATATTATTTCTTCGCATGTGTTGGAATTTGTCTGTATGTCGACGGTGCTTCCCACACAGAAGGAAGATCCCAACTCTAGCGCTGTGGAAGGTGCTGTCTTCTTTATTCAGCTTTCCACGAGCGGTAATGGCGGTCAGTGCACGCAGCCCTTCTTGACGTTTTCTGTAGGTCAGGGAGTTTTCAATCGCAGTAACAGAGTAGAAAATATAACAACATCAATTTTGATGAGTTTTCGACTGTTGGGATGTTGTGTACTTATGTTATACTTTCGGCTGAGCAGTCACAAAAATTAAGAACGACTTATTTTATACTATCCGACGTTTCGTCACTGGTCAGTGACATCTTCAGGGGAAAATATTATTTGTTCTTTCCTTGTCAAGATGCTTTTTAAAGCTTATCGTCAATACTGATTGGGGCGATTTTGGGTACATGAACTCTATTTGCTGTGGACCTATTGACAAGGAACGAACAAATAATATTTTCCCCTGAAGATGTCACTGACCAGTGACGAAACGTCGGATAGTATAAAATAAGTCGTTCTAAATTTTTGTGACTGCTCAGCCGAAAGTATAACATAAGTATATAACGACATCGTCACGTAGCGTAGCAACTTCAACAAACAATGGACGTTTTGTTATTTAGATTCCGTCGTGGGCATGCGCGGATCATAATAAACAAAACTGTTTATTAAAGTTGCTATGCTACGTTGCAAATATTTTATGTTTTTCATTCCGTTACTACGATTGAAAATTACCCGACCTACTGAAAACGTCAAAATGGGCTGCGTGCACTGTCCGCCATTACCGCTCGTGGAAAGCTGGATTGGTTCGTTTGCTATGAAAAGCAGCGAGATATTTGAAATCGCCGCCTGCTTGCTCTGCTTGCTGCTGGTTGATCCAGTTCGCAGTCAATCAACTGAATATACCGTTTTTGCAATCCGCTGCTGTTATTTGCTGTTGCTGTGGTCATCCTCTAGTAAATTGATTGGTAATGCGATTCCGGTCTACTATGTGTAATAATCTGTCGACCGTGTTAGGGAAAGCGAGCAATAAACGACCAATCTAATCAGCAGAAATCTGCGTTTCAACATAGGTTGACCATTTTACAGGGTTTGTAAAATTGAGGCTTGACAATTTTCAAGGCTTGATTATGCGTTTTAGTATCGTATCGTGGGTGTTGAATATTTTAAAAGAAAAACAAAATTTAGTTCGTGCTGAGACATAGAGATGGAGTCAAATTTACAACAGTCTTTGTCAATGCGTTCTAACATTTTGAATATAGTTGAGGGAACGAGAAAATATTGACTCTACAAATAAGTATTTAATTTACTATCGGATATGATGCTATCGAATCTCTGTGCTATCTCCGATAGTGAAATAAGACACTCTTCTGATAGCACACTGGAAAGCTGTTTTCACACTGACAATTTGATGGCTGTCTATACTAGTAAATTGATTGGTTTGAGCAAAAGCAGGTTCTCATATAACCAAAATAGTGCATTCTTCGTTGACAAAGTATAATAGATGCCGATCGTGTTAGAGAAAGCAAGCATTAAACGATCAATCAGAAGTCAACAAGGCTTGACAATTTTCAATGGTAAAATAGTTCGAATAATTAAACTACAACTTTGTGGATTTGAGTGGATGCATTGATGATTTTCCAATCGATTGCTATGAGAGTGGAGTAGATCGGTTGGAAACTAACTGTGTTTTAAATATTTCAAAGAGGGACTTCCGTGACAATCGTGACGCTCTCGATGTTTTCGGTTTTTCAATTTGTACCTTTATACATAGTTTGCCATAAGAAGCAATTCTACGTAAAAGGTGGGGAGTTAATAAACCAAAATCTATTAGCTGAATTACTCGTTTCACTTATAAAACGTTAGCTGACCTATATAGTCAAACATCACTTTTCCGCGCGCAGGTTTTGGAATTATATTTCCGTTTCCTTTTTTAAAAATCGTTATTTCTCTTGCTTTTGTTTCACCCTCGTGCGCGGCCCCAACAACTTTTTTTTTTTAAGTAAATTAAGAATCCGATTTTTTTTTCTTAGTTTCATATTCGCTACGAAGCTAGGCTTCATCTCCACCCCCCCTCCCTCCACCACTCGTTACGTTTCGTCAGTTTTCTCGTGAGCCAACGTAGAAGCAACGAACCCGGCGATCAATTACTGTGCAGCCATTTGAAGCACTTTTGCATACAGAGGCACGACACAGGAATGATCAAAAAGCTATAATTTTTTGGGCAACTTTTTGTTCGCTTAGAAAATTTAATCATAATTAGATGAACCAATCGTGTCACCTACGCGACATGAGGCGCAAAATACTGCATAAATTTCTGGATAGAAGAGGAAAAAAAGCAAACGTCACAAAAGTCAACAAAATCCAAAGTTAAAGGAAAAAAGATGACTCCGGATAATCGAATCATTTTCTCCGTATAATCAAGCCCCAAATAATCGAACCCCCGAATAATCGTTCCTCCGGATAATCGAGTCCGACTGTATATAAGAACTCCCGCCTGGTCACGAAGTGCGATGTATTACAAACACAGTCGTCGTAGGTACGAGTCTCGGCTCGGGAGAGACTGCTGGTGTGAGTAGGATCGTAGTATTAGCTCCGCAATTGTCCTTATTTGCTTGGGAATAACTAAACAGATCGGTGTAAAAACTTGTATGATGAGGTTTTTGAGGCCAATGAAGGTTCACAGTATGTTTCAAGATCTCTTCCCTTTCTGGAAGAAAGGGCTCCCATTCAAATGAAACATAAATTTCTGCATGACTCGAAATCGATTATTTCTCAAACCAAATTTGGCATGTGGTTTTTGGGTAAGAGAAATTTTCCTTTGATAGTTTAGCATACCTCAGTAGGGCGACAGAGGGGGGGGGACAGGGGGTCATAGAAATAAAACACATATTTCAACCAATTTTTCCGAGAAAACAACTCAAAATGATCGGGATGATGCACAGAAGGCAAAAATCGACCCCAGATGCCATTTTCTGAATTCAAGATGGCAACTTCTGCACAGTAGCAAAAAATGAAATTTACAACTAATACAAATGAAGGCACATAACGGTTTCTAGCACATAAAGAGAAAAACATATATAATTTCACATCGTTAATAATGCATGTATGCAAATTTACAATATATTCATTTACATAGCATGTGAATATAATGCCACACGGAATATTACATGGTTTCCAATGCTCCATTTATGTGCATTTAAAGAAATGTAATTTTTTTACAGTGTTGTTTCGAAATATGGGGTTTTCCGTGGTCGAAAATTAATTAAAGGTGCTATTTTAAAATCCAAGATGGCGGCTTCCGGATTCTGTAGAACAACCTAAAATGACCAAATACTAGAACTATTTCCGTTTCCTAGATGATGGCCAGAGGCCGAAAATCGATTCTAGACACCATTTTGAATCTTTTCAGGGCCACCATATGATTTGCAGAGAATTATACAACCGTAATGTTGACGTTTATAATTTAAAGAATTATTAAAGAAGAGACAATTGCTTCGAATTTATCACTCGCAACTACTTTCGAATGCAGCAACGCATTTAACATAAAAAAAACTATATGTAGTTTGACGTCAACCTTGGGGCCGAGGCTTTGCATAACAACATTTTTGATTTTTTTGTAACAAGTGCAGAAATTTTCTCAAAATGATCATTAGAGATTTGCAATGGAGAAGTACCAGTTGAGGTTTTCGTTTGTTTAATTTCGTTTTCGCAATATTTCTGCCGCTCGATATCGGCGAAAGAGAAACTTATTGCGAATGTTTTTTCGAATATCTTTCATAATCCAGTGTAGCGTCCAAATTAAGTGCACGTGCAATTCTGGGGCGAAAAATAAAGATGTCGACAGTTTGAGTTTTATCATTCAATAAGAAACTCTTGGATATCAGCAGATTATATGAATAAATCGGTAGATTACATGGATAATTTCGGAGAAGTAACTAATCATTAACCTACCAGGAAAGTGTAATGGACCAAGATTGGTCGTAAAGCATCCAATGTATTACAAGCAACGAAACTTTAAGGCAAGTTCAAAGGCTCTCATTCTATGACTATAAACAAATCGCATGGTCAATCTTTCCTTTAATGTTCAAAATAATTGAAGAAGGAGAAAAAAATGAGCGGAACGAAATGTGCAGGGTAAGCTAGTATGTATTATATATATTCGATATTTTGGATCTTGCTGACGTTTCTGATATTTTTGAGAATTTTTCACATTTTTTATATTTTGACATTCAGTACCATGTTGAGACGTTTAATATTATTTTTGAGCCGTTTTGAAACATTTTCGACCTTTATTTGATATTTATTATTATCATTGCTAATAATAAGCTATTTTGCACAAATGAAACCTTTACTAACTAGACTTACGGGTATTTATCGCTCTTGAAATGTGCAAAATGACAATTTCCAAAACGAATCGTCGCGCCCGGTAAGCTCACAGTAAATGAAGAGTTTGTCCCGAAACAACCCAATTTGCCGTCGGCTCGAACGGATTTTGAATATAAACACATCGGTTTCACGTTCAAGCTATAACCTAGAGAAAGGTGAATGAAAGTAGGTTTTTCATCCTGTGAGGTTGCTACTGATTGCTAGATAAAGGGATGGAAGGTTGCAAGCGTCGTGGAAATTGTCTAGTTTGTACAAACTTATCAATGAATGAGACTTGTGGATTTATATCCTATACGCTTATAGTACGACGCTACTGGGAATGCTGCTGCTGCTGTTGCTGCACTAGGGGGTGGGCCCAGAATCCACACGTCTTCGGATCTATCTATAGTAGCAGAGATTGCTACCGAATGCCACAACACTACTAGTATGGGCTGCTGGCTGGCTGGCTGGCTGGTTGAAAGTGAAAGATACTGCATACATCCTCGGAGAATCTAAGCTTAGGATTTGGCCTTGTTAGCTTTTGTTCAGCAAAAACAGTCTAACGTGAGAAAGCACATACACAGCTTTCGACCAGACTGACTTTAATATACAGGTTCACAGACGACCGACCGACCAACCGGCAGACAAACGAACCGACGGACGGACGGACAGACGAGCGGGCGGACATTTGCCAAAAATTTACCATCAGCTGATAGACTTCAGCTTGGTTGGCCCAGATTTGGTATCAGAGAGTTTACAAACAAGCCACCCTGCTGCAAATGGAGCGAGAACGAGTGGGAAGGCCCGACGGGTGTTAGTAGCTCCGATTAACAATGATTCCTTCCGTACATGCTGAGTAGCGAAAGGATCCGCTCAAATGTAGATCTATGAACGGTTATGCAAATGAGGTATTAATTCAGATTTGTATCTGTCTGTCGATGTCGGTCGGTCAGTCGGGTTGGTTGTTGCTGTCCCAAACGAAGGCCGCACATGTGACGGATTTGCACGTGGTAAAAGCTTTCCTTTCGGTCCTTCGCTAATTCCCGCGCCAGAAGGATACACCGGTCGGACAGGTTCGCGAAGCGATTTTCATTCCATGACCGGCGGTAATTGATAACCAGCCGGTTGGCACAGCCGCAAATATTTAATACTGGAAAATCAACGAAATTCTGGGTCTCCGCACTGTAATCGCGATCCCTTCCCTAACCAGGTCCAACATAACGCCACGTACTGGCGGTCACTGTCCTTTGACCTGGATAATTTATTTTTCCACACACCGGCGAACATAGACGTAAACGCGCGGGGAAACCCCCGAAAAAATATACCTGTAAAAAAATTAAACACAGGACGCAGCGAAAACGGCCGCTTTCTGATGGACACCCAAAATATCCCCTCCGTCAGTTCAGCGCTATGTAACAAGTTAACCCTTTTCCGTTCGATACGTAACAGCATGTATGTATGAGCGAGCATATTTTCCACGGCCGGAGAAATGGTTTGTAATCGAGCGCTAAATCGCGCTTCAGGTCGAGCCCTCCAAAATTGTTATTGTATTAGACATCATCAGCTGATGCATTGTTTCTGCTACAAAAATACAACACGATTTAATTAAAGTAATATTCGACTGCCTATGAAAGCCGTTAATCTTAAAGTTCAAGCGAAAGTTCAGCACATGAGAAAGCGAATCCAGCACTGACCAGAGGCAGCGGCGCCGATTAGCCTCTCGGAAGTTAGGGAGAAATATGAATAGAAAGTAGACACACACGCGTCCCTAACTTCCTTGAACTGCAGCCGTAAAACGGTTTTGTGAACGCTTTTTTTTCCTACTTTCAGTGGCTATTGGGGAACCGAAAAAAAGCAAGTTGAAGGACGAGAAGCGAACAGATTGCATATGCCAGCCAGTCGCACGCACCACGTTCCCCTGGATCAGTTCCAATTCAAACAATTTTGGTGGTTATTTAGCCGGGAAACAAAAAAGAGCTCGCACGCGGTGAAATGAAGAAAGTCATTCCCGATGTACAAATGTGACCTGTTTGGATTGTTTTTTTTTTCTTAAAGGAAGCAAAAAGACAACAGTGCAGTTGATGCAGTTAAGGCAATTACTGTTATTACCGTAAACAGGCTATTAGCAGCTTGTAGAAATTTGACGACCGTGTTTTTTTTGCTGTTGTTGTGGGAAATGAGCTGGAAAACATCTATGGTTTCGACAAACAATATATGCCACGATGAACTGCGGTTTATCTTGTTGCTCGAATCTTCGCTTGGTCAAAGGTTTGGTGCGGTCATACTGTGGACGTTTTGGGAGAACTTTAAATGGGTGAATAAATTAAATTGGATAGTTCAATACTTCATCGAGTTTCCGATGTTTTGGGGCTTAACACATTTTTGACCAGGGGTGGACGGAAAAATGAAGTAAATCCTCAAATTATGGAATAGGTGTAAATATGGACAATTCAACTATGAAGAATGGTGTCTACCATCAAGTGAAAATCAGCTAACTAAAATTACAAATCAACTCAGTGGGCAATGTTATTTTATTGTAACACATATCCTGAAATTTTGCAACACTTCAGCCAAAAGTCTTAGGGCTTTCTAAAATATAGATTCAAATGGTCCCACACAAATCAGATTTACGTTTATTATCAAACTTGTACGAGTTTTTCATAAGTTTAAAATTTAAGTAGGCAACCACAATAGATAAACACTAAAGACTAAGTGCGGGATTGCTCCACTATTTAACGAAAAATTATTCAAATATTAACCAGTATCATCAAACAACTTCTTGAGATTTTTCAAAAAAGTAAAATAGTTTCAAAAATGATCCTTTTTCGAGTCCTTCCGATTGCTGTAATGACTTATATTCAAGCACTGATCATGGAATTTTTTAGTAAAATGCTTCTATGACATCTAAATTTCATGAAAGAACACTCTTTTTATGTGAAATAGTTGCTTTAATGTTGGAATTACTGGTGGAATGTAAAGGTCTGTTTCACTTTGCCTGTGTCTTTTTTTTTTCTCGCTTGTTTTCCGTCGGTCTAGTTCCGCCACTGTTGTGGCCAATCACCGACGCCCAGGGAGGCGACTCCACACCCAGGACCCTAACTCACGACCCGTTTATTAACGGACCGGCGCCAACGGCTTTACTTCCTCATGCGATGGAAGGCGTGATCCCAGAGATTTTTCGCCTCAGAAAATCTCCCGGTGTCGGCTAGGATTGAATCTAGACCAGTTGGGTTGGTTGTGAGTGGATCACGCCACCTCACAACCATCGACACCTATGTCGGCGGTGGGATTCGAACCCAGGCGTCGAGCGTGGTTGGCGAAGACGTTACCAACCACACTAAGCCCCCGCTCGTGTCGCCTGTGTCTTATATAGTGATAGATTACACGTAGATACAATCAATGGGAAAGTTTTCGTTAGAAATTTTTTTTTTTTGCGTGTGCCCATTTTGGACTGTTAAGAAGGGGGCGTTCAATAATTACGTAAGCATATTTTTCCACTTTTTCAATCCCCCCTTCCCCCCCCCCCCTAGTAAGACATCGTAAGATTTTTTGATACCCCCCCCCCTCCCCTTGTAAGATCTTACTATATATACTAAATATAGATTTTTATTATAGTTCTATCATCCTGAAGCAAGCACAATACTTCTTTTCTTTTCTGTCTCTAATTCGAGTTAAGTTAATCGGCCTTCCGTAATTTTTTTATAATTTTTACCGTCCACACTTTCATGAATATGGTTTTTGAATAGTTCCATCAACAATGTTTTTCTTACGTAAGATAATCAATTCGCCCCCCTCCCTCCCCTGTAAGATAGCGTAAGAAGACGATTTAAATGTGGTATCTTACTATTTGAACGTTCCCGGTATCGCTCGTGATTTTTTTTCTTCATCTATAGTTTATTTGACACGGCACAAATACAATTCAATGTTTAACGGCGCCAATTATATCTGGTAGCTTACTTTCTAAAGTATCTTAATAACTAAAAGCAAATTTTTTATCCTCGCTGCCAACTACGAGCTGCAACTAAATCTAACTTAAAGCTAGAATATTTTGCATTAATAGCACAAGTTTGCTGTTTGATGGTTTTCATTGCCATAGGTAAGCAGCATATTAAATTTGTTCCGCTGCTGGGCCAAGATATTACGGACTGGCATATTGGGTTGTTTCCATCGGGCCTTGAGAGTATCGTGCGGGTCTGATTGCTGTTTCCGGATCCGGGGTCTTAACGTGTTCTTGTCGTTTGATTGGATGTAGGCGGAAGGGGATAGGACTAAACTGGGGCGTGGATGAATTTCAGGAAAACGTATATAAGGGACATATCGCTCGTGATTGAATTGTTCGAAATTAAGAGTCATTTCTTTTATTTCGCTATTTCTTAAGCACTAACATTACGTCAAATTTCATATTTTATTGTGGAACAGTACCACCGTCCCCCGTAGTTTAATTGGTCAAAACACCATGCCGGAGACAGGGATATTGCGGGTTCAAGTCCCGTCGGGATGCGGTATATTTTTCCAAATCTATATCATATTTCCAGTTCGCTTATTTTCCGCTCTCTTTACTTCACATACTGTCTGCTTAATGAACCTGGATATAAACATTCATGTAAATCTATTTTTACAAACAATAAGTTTGAATGAGAAAGGCTGAGTCTGACCGCTAGGTGGATTAATTTAGGTTTTTGTTTCGATCATAACTAGGATGGATTTTGATTATGATTATGTTCCGATTATTATATTTCAAAGGAAAAAACCCGAATTAACCCGCCTAGCGGTGAGACCCAGCCTTCCTCGTTCAAACTTATCAGAAAAAAATATACCTTGATAATATTTGTTGGGTTTCTTTATCACTCCTAAGGCCGATACAAATTTCATTTCACATATGTTTCGTCGTCGAGTAGGAACCTATAAAAATGCAGTCTGGTCTGTCTGTCTGTCTGATCCATATATGCTTGGAAACTACTGAACCGATCGACGTGAAACTTAGTATATACGGGTTTTAGGGGCCGAGAAAGGTGACTATAATAGTTCGACACCCCTCCTTCTCTGAAAGAGAGGGGTCCCATACAAATGAAACACAAATTTCTGCACATGTCGAGTACTTATCAAGTAAATTGAACCAAATTTGGCATGTGGATGTTTTTAGGGGTAACCATTATGTCCATATTGGTTCGACACCCCTCTCTCTTCTGGAAGAGAGGGCAAACGGAACACAAATTTCGCATAACTCGAGATCCAATTTGAAATCCAGTTTCTGGAAAACAACGGAAAATGACCAAATACCACCCAATATGGGTATTTTCGGGATCGTAATGATGCACTTAAGCCACAAATCGACCTCAGACAAAATTTTAAATTCTATGATGGCGACCTACGGTGTCTAAAAAACAGCCGAAAATGACCAAATACAGGTCGGACCCGATTATCCGGAACATCAAAAAAAATTTCTTTTCCGGATAATCGAATCACCTAAAAAATACTGAAATTTTGCGATTAACGAACATAAAATAAATATTTCTTTCCTTCATTTTACTTGTATGATGCAGTGGCGTAACCAGAAGTTACTTCTGAGGCGAAAGGGGGTAGAATCTTAAGAAGCAAAAAAAAAATATTGGACATTGATTATTTTCACTCAATTCGAACTTGTCCCAAACATGCCGGAAGTGACGTAAATGGTAACAAATATGCCAGAAGGGATGGTAAAGGCAAAATTTCGGAACGAAAATTGAAAACGGACATCAAAAAAAAAAAAAAAAAATTCCGGATAATCGAGTCTAAAATTCCGGATAAGAGCAAAATCATTTCAAATCGCCTGAAAATACGCGAAAATTTAATCGACCATTTTTTATTTGAATGAAACTTTGCACACGTATTTGGCTTAGCAAACTGAGCATTTTTCACAGGTGGAGAGATTTTTCACACCCATGAGTTACATTCTAAAAGGGCGTATGCCTTTTGGCATAGGTTTTATTTGAAGCATTGTAGCCCAGAAACCGTTGATTGTATAGAAAAACTGTCTGAGAATGAGTTGTAGGGAATTGAAAATGCACCATAAAAAAAATATACACTGTACAAAAAAAATTTTTTTTTGACCAAAAAAAATTAAAAATAAACATTAAATTTGAGCGGGGGCCTAGCGTGGTCGGTAACGTCTCCGCCAACCACGCTCGACGCCTGGGTTCGAATCCCACCGCCGACATAGGTGTCGATGGTTGTGGGGTGGCGTGATCCACTCACAACCAACCCAACTGGTCTAGATTCAATCCTAGCCGACACCTGGAGATTTTCAGAGGCGAAAAAGCTCTGGGATCACGCCTTCCATCGCATGAGGAAGTAAAGCCGTTGGCGCCGGTCCGTTAACCAACGGGTCGTGAGTTAGGGTCCTGGGTGGAGTCGCCTTCCCGGGCGTCGGTGATTGGCACAACAACAGTGGCGGAACTGGACCGACGGTAAATAAGCGAGAACAAAAAAAAAAACATTAAATTTCAATATAAAAAAAAAGAGTTGAATTTTTTTTAATTTTTTTTTAAAGAAACGTATGATTTATATAAAATATAAGGTGAAACTAGTTCTGTAAAGTATCTATGTCATAAAAAAATATGTTCCTAAGATAATAAAACTCGAAAACAAATATTTGATTCTGATATATATTTATATCACTTAGAACATTTAACTCTTTTCTTGAGAACCGTTCGCCCAATCGTTTTGTTTGTCAAAGAATGAATTGTTTATTTTTGATGAGGCATTCCAATGAACGTATGGTTTTTGCTGGAGAACCAAGGACAAATTAAAAAAACGTGTATTTTCCGAAATATTAATAATTTATTGAGCTTAAATTTAAAATAACTCGAAAACCGATGCCTTCAGAATGTTTACTACCAAGAGCTTTTTGATTCAAAATGACTTTCTGCATCTTTTAAGGTCATCAGAATACAAATATTTTGGAAAATGTTTAAATTAGAATTTTTATAAAAAAATTAATCTACCATAAAAAAATATTTTTAATTTCTCTATCCTGGACTTTTTTTTAAAAGTTGCGTATTAACGTCAAGTTTCTTTAAAAAAAATAAAAAAAAAATTCAACTCTTTTTTTTTTTAAATTGAAATTTAATGTTTATTTTTAATTTTTTTTGGTCAGAAAAAAATTTTTTTGTACAGTGTATATTTTTTTATGGTGCATTTTTAATTCAACTCATTCTCAGACAGTTTTTCTATACAACCAACGGTTTCTGGGCTACAATGCTTCGAATAAAACCTGTGCCAAATAGCATACGCCCTTTTAGAATGTAACTCATGGGTGTGAAAAATCGCTCCATCTGTGGAAAATGCTCAGTTTGCTAAGCCAAATACGTGTGCAAAGTTTCATTCAAATAAAAAATGGTCGATATTCGACCATCGGTGATTTGGCGCGATCTTGCTCATAATCGAATTCCGGATAATCGAGTTTCCGGATAATCGAGTTACCGGATAATCGAGTCTGACCTGTACCACCCAATATCCCAAGTAACAATTCTAAAGCTACTTGGTTTTCTAACGGTTTTATCACAGCAATAAATATTACCAACGGTTTTATGGCGGTTAAAACCGTTGCCAAAAATAGCAAGTCGTAATGAACACTGATAGCTGTCGATAAAACTTTAATAAAACTTACAATAAAACCGGCAAGTGTCAATGCGATTTTGCTTTATTATTGGTTTTATTTTACTATCTATTGCCCCATAAAACCACTCCAGCTTGCTGTCATATAACATAGAAACCAGTTTTATTGCGGTCATGCAAAATCTAAAAAAACTTCTAGTTGGCTATGAAAAATATCTCATAAAATTGTAATAAGTGCCCAGTTTTAACCTGTTAAACTTGTAAACAAATATATGCAGGCAATGATATACATACAGGTGAGACAAAGCGGCTTAGTTGGTTTAGTGTGATGCAGAATTTTGTCGCAGTCTCCGTAAGATGTGTGTAAAATGCTTTAGAGCATCTTGCAGCGCATTTGTGAACTTTGATGACGTAGAACTCCAAAAATCTAATAAAGTAACACGGCAAACTTAGTATTAGTACTTAGTACTGTTCGGTAGTTTTTTTTAAATTTTATCGCCAGTTTGTCTTGTTTCGGTTGAAAATAATTCCCTATGTCGTTAAATTATGCGTCCTTAAAAATAAGGTAGGGGCAAGACAATATTGATATATTTCGAAATATATTCAATATTTAATCAAACTAAGTATGTATCGTTGCATTTTTCGTGCACCTCTCTATTTATATCAAAGCTCGTTGATTCCTCATTATCGTCGGTGTGATGTCAGATTTTTCATAAAAATAAAGTTGTTTAGGCCCCAGGGATTTACCATATTTTTCTCTAATAATACAGGCATCCAACCTTTGCCGCACCTTACAACATATATATCATTGAACTAGGCTTATTGCGGCTACGATTGATACCAACTAATTACCAACCGCGCCATATTGATATTTTTAAAACTTTTCATGATCTTGAAACGAAAATCGAATCGTCGTCTGACTAACAAATAAATTGAACATCCAAAGTTGATTTTAATCTATCTCTGTATTAAAGAACACGGCTAGATTTTTTTTCTAAAAAACTGAGCTGAAACAATCCAATTCATTTTTGCTAACAATGAAATCATTTTTGTAAGCCCGTACTATTTTGATGGCGCATAAATTTTAAGCGCCTATTTGATCAAAATGCACGACAAAATTTCATGCGCATATGCTTGAGAGGTACAAAACCTACCAAAAACCCCTCTTTAATTCTTATCTTTCTACAATATCACCATCAAATAAAATCGATTGTACGAAGATAACCAACACAGGTGAAATATTTCTCCTGCGGCGAAAGATTTCCTTATTAAAAAAAGTGGCGTGATGTTCTGGTGTGTGTGCAGGAACGGCACAACAAATCAACTTATTACGGTTGCTGTCAAGCAATGAAAAGTTTATTTGAATTTATTGTGGCAAGTAGCAGAGCGCAATAATGCAACCAAACTTATTGCGCTCTCAAAGAGGTAATGCCAGCTGCTTATAGTATGCGGTACTTTTTCCATATGGTTTTAAAGCAGTTTTATTGCCATTCTTATAATTGCTTCAATTAGCTTGGCAAGGGTGGGCCACCTGGCTGTAAAGAAAACTTATAGCGGTTATCAGGAGGTTCTGATAGTGTTTCTAGTTTTAACAGCAGTTTTGCGAAATTGGTCATGAAAACCGCTAAAAGAATGCAATACGACTTAAATTGTTACTTTGGATGAGTGTGTCTTCAACCAGCATGACGCTCAGAAACCAGAAATTGTTTCCAAAGGCCATTTCAAAATCCAAGATGGCGTCTTCCTTTTTTTGGAAAACAGCCGAAAATGACCAAATACCACCCAATATAATAGTTTCTTTAACCAGAATAACGCTCAGAGGCCAGAAATTGTCTCCAAAAGCCATTTCGAAACTCAAGATGGCGTTTTCCGGTTTCTGGAAAACAGCCGGAAATGATCAAATACCACCCAATATGGATGTGCCTCCAACCAGATGAAGCTCAGAGGCCAGAAAAAGTTTTCGAATGCCATTTTAAAATCCAAGATGGCGTCTTCCGGTTTCTGAAAAACAGCGGAAAATGACCTAAGGGGCCATCCACATACCACGTGAATAGTTTTTTGACGATTTGAACCCCCCCCCTCCCCCGCGTGGACAATTGCCCATATAAATTCTAAAAATTTTGTATGGACCGTGGACACAGAACCCCCCCCCCCTCAAAGCTGTCCACGTGGTATGTGGATGGCACCTTAATACCACCCAATATTGGTATTCCCGGAATCGTAATGATGCACTGAAGCCACAAATCGACCTCAGACACAGTTTGAATTGTAAGATGGCAACTTCCGGTGTCTGGAAAACAGCCAAAAATGGCCGAATGCCACCCAATAGGGGTATCTCCGGAACCAGAATGATTCAAGGAGCTAAAAATTGACCTCAGGCACCAATTATAAGATGGCAACTTGTGGGAATATGCATAAAATGAACGAACACTACTAAGTATGGATATTTCCGTGATCGAGATGATGCATAGAAGCCAAGCATTGACCCTAAACACTATTTTGAATTCTGAAATGACCACTCTCAGTTTCTGGAAAACAACGAAAATAACTGAATACCGCCCAATATGGGTTTTTCCGGAAACAGATTGATGCAAGAAGAACAGATAAAAATGACCGAATACCACCCAATATATTCAGAATAAAGGTGATGCACAAAAGCCAAAAGTCTAGGATGTTGTCATTTCGATGGAACCCATCATTTCAAATGATTTGTCTTTTGACTTTGATCATATCCTATGGCTGATTTGTCGTGCATTTGCAGACTATAAACAAATCGCAAGGAATCAATGAATTTGGAATGTTTAAAATTATTAAATTAAACACAAAAATGGGCGAGACGAAGTTTGCCGGGTTAGCTAGTTTATTATAAATTTGAATAATGACAAGAGATAGAGAAAAGTTGTCAATGGATGACCTTCAGGTGATTGTTTGATTTGTGAATAAACTATAGTCTAGTTTAGTTCTAGTCTAGTCTACACTAGACACAACCAGTATTTGAAAGAATCCTGGAAAATGAAATCCATCATTACCATACATTTTGCTTATCAGCACTGCGGTGGCCTGGCCCATTAAAAAAGAAACATTTTTTTCAGTCACGGCTTCCCTCACTTGGCACCAGTTTTCAGCGTTTAGTTCGAACTCCATAACTAACATATTCATAACTAAATAGCACACCACTTTAGTATGATAAACCGTAAAATATTAGTGAATTTTCTAGAAATAGGGTGTGGGACTAGTTCGTCAGGGGTTTTCTTCGTCATAATTTTTGCTTCATTCTAATGAGAAATATACATCCACTCGCGGTCATAGCTTGCTACAATCTTCTAATAAATTAAAGTGGGCACTTTTAAGCAAAAAGAGCTCATATCTAATTCTTTGAAATTGAACTTGAATGATCGCAAATTTCAGAGTTACTTCTCTGTATTGAATATGAGCTTTAGCATTTGAGTTTCAACTATTAACTTTCTGCTAACTCAAGTTTATTCTTTCGTATTGTCTTTCATGTTGTTCAGATTTTTTCTAGGTCTGAAAACGTTACGCAAAAATGACAAATCATACCTTTAAGGAGGTTTGTTTGTGTATTCAAAATTTGTTAGTCAATTATGCCTTTTTCAATAAAAAAAAACTCTGTTCTGAAGTTCAAAGCCGAGTCAAAGTTCTATTTTCAAGGGATTCAACGGTTGCTTACGTTGAATGTAATACTGATTCCATTTAGTATTTGTGTTGTCCAGTAAACAATAAAATGGAATAAAAACTTTACATCCATCATTCTGTGCCGAACACGCATCAGTACTGGACGTGTTTGGTGATCGGTCCGATAGAGTATAAAACAAAAGACGTGTGAACAAGTGTTGGCATTGTTTGCCTGGTCGAGTGAAATAAATCCGGGTTCAAGGTCGTTCCTTTGTGCAACTGTTTCGCATCGTGACTGCCAGCTGGTGCGTAAGCCGATTTGGCTGCTGGCTGGATTGTGCTACAGCAGTGGACGAGACACAAACGAGGAAAAAGAAGAAGCCATCAGTGTCAGCTAGTCGTATCGCTGTGTGGAGTGATCTCACACCTGGCTCGCTGCTGGTGGCTGTTTAGTGCTGCTGTATTGGTGCTGCTGGCTGTAACGGCTGCTACTTCGAACGATCGGACAACCAACCTTACTGGAAGGGAGAAATAAAAAGGTACGTGTTCTTGTCAGCGCTAGTGCGCTAGACTTAAGATGGATGTAGATCCCTCGCCTCCCGCGCCACCATCCCCGAACCCCTCTGACCCTGACCCTTCTGTTACCCCCTCCCCTGTTCATTCTTCAGTCCCCCCTCGCCCCAGGCTTTACCCAGACGGAGCCCAGGGCAGCTATACTGTTTATTTTCGGCCAAAGGCAGGACCGAAATCGAAAAAGTTGAACCTCTTGCAGATTTCTAAAGACCTGACGAAGGAGTACAAGGGCGTGACCGAAATTTCCAAGGTCCGGCCTAACAAGCTCCGTGTCGTGGTCGGTAACCTGAAAGAGGCCAACGATATAGCTTGCTCTGAGCTCTTCACACGCGAGTATCGCGTTTACATACCCGCACGAGACGTGGAGATCGACGGTGTCATAACCGATTCGAGTCTGTCCGTCGAGTGTATACTACAAAGTGCCAAAGGGTGCTTTAAGAACAAAACGTGTCCCGAAGTAAAGGTGCTCGACTGCAAGCAATTGCGGTCAGCATCGATCATCGGTGGCAAAACAGTATACACTCCGTCAGACTCGTTTCGAGTTACGTTCGCCGGGTCTGCACTACCAAGCCACGTCTCGATCCACCGGGTTCGTCTCCCTGTGAGGCTCTACGTGCCCCGCGTCATGAACTGCCTGAATTGCAAGCAGTTAGGCCATACAGCCGCCTACTGCTGCAATAAGGCACGTTGTGGCAAGTGTGGGGAGTCTCATGCGGAAGATTCTTGCAGTGTTAACGCTGAAAAGTGTATTCACTGCGGAGAAAATCTGCATGAGCTCTCGACATGTGCGGTGTACATGCAGCGCAGGGATAAAATAAAACGGTCTCTCAAAGAGCGTTCAAAGCGTTCCTACGCTGACATGCTGAAGAAGACCGTTACCACTTCTCCCGTTACTTCGAACCCCTTCGATCTGTTGCCCTCTGAGGAAACCGATTCTGACGATTCACCAGCGGGAGCATCTTACGCCAATCCTGGGGAGTCTAGAAAGAGGAAAAGTGTTTCCTCTCCTAAACTTCCCAGAAAAGGTCCTAAGATTTCTCAAAGTGAAATGAAGGTTACAAACAAACCAAACAGTGCTGCGGAAAAACCGAAGCAAACTCCTCCTGGGCTGGCAAATTTAAAGTCCCAGAAGGAGTTCCCAGCACTGCCAGGAACATCTAAAACCCCAGTTGCTCCTTTTACACTCCCAGTTGATGAAACAAACTCTGGATTAGTGAAATTTTCTGACATTGTGGACTGGATTTTTGAAACTTTCAATGTACCCGATCCAATTAAAATTTTTCTTACAGCATTCCTCCCAACAGTTAGATCATTTTTGAAGCAGTTGACTGCCCAATGGCCCCTCCTTGCAGCGATTGTATCCTTCGATGCCTAATTCAACTGCGTATATGAAGGATTCTATCTCTGTCTTACAGTGGAATTGTAGAAGTATTTTACCAAAAATTGATTCGTTTAAAGTTTTGATAAATAAAAACAAATGCGATGCATTTTCCCTTTGTGAAACTTGGCTTACTTCAAATATTGATCTCAACTTCCATGATTTTAATATTATTCGCCTTGATCGAGACACCCCATATGGAGGAGTACTTTTAGGGATTAAAAAGTGCTATTCTTTCTATCGTATTAACCTCCCCTCGATTCCAGGCATCGAAGTTGTCGCATGTCAAATGACAATACAAGGTAAAGAGCTTTGTATTGCCTCAATATATATTCCCCCCAGAGCACAGGTTGGGCAACGGCTGCTCTTTGATTTAATAGAACTTCTTCCCTCGCCACGTTTGATTTTGGGAGACTTCAACTCTCATGGCGTGGCTTGGGGTTCCCCATACAATGATAACCGCTCCTCTTTAATCTATAACCTTTGCGATGACTTCGACATGACTATTTTAAACAACGGTGAAATGACACGTATCCCGAAACCTCCAGCGCGCCCAAGCGCTTTGGATCTATCCTTATGTTCGACGTCGCTACGGTTGGATTGCACATGGAAGGTAATCCTCGATCCTCACGGTAGCGACCATCTGCCTATTCTTATTTCAATTACTAACGGGTCAACTCGCATGCGACCAATTGACATTCCGTATGACCTCACACGAAATGTCGATTGGAAGTTATACGAGGAAATGATTTCAAAAGCGGTCGAGTCGATTCAACATCATTCACCACTTGAAGAATACAACCTCCTCGCGGGCTTGATTCTCGACGCCGCGTTGCAAGCCCAAACGAAGAAATATCCCGGCGTAACGATCAAAGAACGGCCTCCCACTCCGTGGTGGGACCAAGAGTGCTCCGATGTCTACACGCAAAGATCCGACGCGTTTAAGGCCTACCAGACGGGAGGTATACCTGGCGACTATTTACGGTATTCGGAGCTTGATACCAAGCTTAAAAGCTTGGCTAAAGCAAAGAAACGTGGATATTGGCGTCGGTTCGTGAACGAGACGTCGAGGGAGACATCGATGAGCACTCTTTGGAACACAGCCCGAAGAATGCGGAATCGCGTAACGGTCAACGAAAGCGAGGAGTCTTCAAGTAGGTGGATATTTGATTTTGCCAGGAAAGTATGTCCGGACTCTGTTCCTGAGCAAAATATTGTTCGCGATGCGTCTCCGGGCCACGACGCGATAGAATCACCTTTTACGATGGCAGAACTTTCAGTTGCCCTCCTGTCCTGTAACAATAACGCGCCTGGATTAGATAGAATCAAATTCAACTTGTTGAAGAATCTACCCGGCAATGCCAAGAGGCGCTTGTTGAACTTGTTCAATAAGTTCCTGGAGCACAACATTGTACCGCAGGATTGGAGGCAAGTGAAGGTGATCGCCATCCAAAAACCAGGGAAACCAGCTTCTAATCACAACTCTTATAGGCCGATTGCAATGCTATCCTGTATCCGGAAATTGATGGAAAAAATGATACTCCGTCGTTTAGACCACTGGGTCGAATCAAATGGTCTACTATCAGAAACTCAATTTGGCTTCCGCCGTGCCAAAGGGACGAATGATTGTCTTGCGTTGCTTTCAACAGATATTCAGCTGGCGTATGCTCGTAAAGAACAAATGGCGTCTGCGTTCTTGGACATTAAGGGGGCTTTTGATTCCGTTTCTATTGACATTCTTTCGGGTAAACTTCACCGACAAGGATTTTCTCCAATTTTGAACAATTTTTTGCACAACTTGTTGTCCGAAAAGCACATGCATTTTACGCATGGCGATTTGGCAACTTTTCGCATTAGCTACATGGGTCTTCCCCAGGGCTCATGTTTAAGCCCCCTTCTTTACAACTTTTATGTAAATGACATCGACGAATGTCTGGCAATTTCATGCACGATAAGACAACTTGCAGACGACAGTGTAATCTCTGTTACAGGAGCCAAAGCTGCCGATTTGCAAGGACCATTGCAAGATACCTTGGACAATTTGTCTGCTTGGGCTTTACAGCTAGGTATCGAATTCTCTCCGGAGAAGACTGAGATAGTAGTTTTTTCTAGGAAGCATGAACCTGCTCAGCTTCAAACACAATTAATGGGTAAAACGATTTCTCAGGTTTTGGTACACAAATATCTTGGTGTCTGGTTCGACTCTAAAGGCACCTGGGGTTGTCACGTGAGGTATCTGATGAAAAAATGTCAACAAAGAGTGAATTTTCTTCGTACAATAACCGGACAATGGTGGGGAGCCCATCCAGGAGACCTTATAAGGCTTTACCAAACAACGATATTGTCTGTTATTGAATACGGGTGTTTCTGCTTCCGCTCCGCAGCAAACACACATTTGATCAAACTGGAGCGAATACAATATCGTTGTTTGCGTATCGCCTTAGGTTGCATGCAGTCGACCCATACGATGAGTTTGGAGGTTTTAGCTGGAGTACTACCATTGAAAAACCGCTTCTGGAGCCTGTCTTCTCGTATTCTAATCAAATGTGAGGTCTTGAACCGTCCCGTGATTGAAAATTTTGAAAGGTTAATCGAACTTAATTCTCAAACCCGTTTTATGACATTGTATTTCAATCACATGTCCCAAAATATTAACCCTTCTTCGAATATTCCAAATCGTGTCGACTTATCAAATACTTCTGATTCTACTGTGTTTTTCGATACATCCATGATAGAAGAAACTCGTGGAATCCCGGATCATTTACGCGTGCAGCAGATCCCTAAAATTTTTTCCAATAAATATCGAAACATCAACTGCGACAATATGTACTACACTGACGGATCACTTCTTGATGGGTCCACTGGCTTCGGTATCTTCAATAACAATTTAACCGTCTCCCATAAGCTCGATAATCCTGCTTCTGTTTACGTCGCAGAATTAGCTGCAATTCAGTACACCCTAGGGATTATCGAAAAAATGCCCACGGACCATTATTTCATCTTTACGGACAGTCTCAGTTCCATTGAGGCTCTCCGATCGATGAAAGATGTTAAGCACTCTCCGTATTTCCTGGGGAAAATACGGGAACATCTGAGTGCTTTATCCGAAAAATCTACTCAGATTACCTTAGCGTGGGTCCCTTCTCACTGCTCGATACCGGGTAATGAGAAAGCGGACTCTTTGGCTAAGGTGGGCGCAACAAACGGTGATATTTATGAA
Source organism: Wyeomyia smithii (assembly GCF_029784165.1). NCBI lineage: Eukaryota > Metazoa > Arthropoda > Insecta > Diptera > Culicidae > Wyeomyia > Wyeomyia smithii. Next base: position 26,160,715 of record NC_073696.1, on the reverse strand, counting down.
AGACCAATTGCCTTTAATGAATTTTTCGCACTTGTACGTCAGAATACGATCATCAGTTGGCAAAATGCTTGGACCAGAGGGGAATTGGGAAGGTGGTTACATTCCATAATCCCCAAAGTATCGACGAACCCGTGGTTCAAGGGGTTGGATGTAGGTCGGGATTTCATTTGCGTGATGTCCCGGCTTATGTCCAATCACTATAGATTTGACGCGCTCCTCCGTCGTGTTGGGCTCGGGGAAAGTGGTATCTGTGCCTGTGGTGAAGGTTATCACGACATAGAGCATGTGGTTTGGTCATGCCCTGTACACCGTGACGCCAGGTCTAAATTAATAGCTTCCCTGCAGGCCGAGGGTAGACAGCCGGCTGTTCCTGTTCGTGATGTCTTGGCGAGCCGTGACCTATCCTACATGTCCCTTATATACGTTTTCCTGAAATCCATCCACGCCCCAGTCTAGTCCCGTTCCCCTCCGTCTACACCCAACAAAACGACAAGAACACGTTTGAACCTTAAGCACAAAACCAGCAACCAGACCCCGCACAACAGAACCAGGACCCAAGGACTACGAGCCTCTGTCCCAACTCACGACATCGTGGCTCAGCAGAACGAATCCATACATGCCATTCGACGATTATCAGACGACCATTGAACAACAAAACACTGATTGGAAATCCCATGCTAGTTTTAAGTTAGACTTAATTTCAGCTCGTAGTCGGCAGCGAGGATAAAAAATTTGCTTTAGTTTTTAAGTCATCAGATATAATTGGCGCCGTTAAACATTAAATTGTATTTGTGCCGTGTCAAATAAATGTTATGTGAAGAAAAAAAAAAAAAAAAAAAAAAAACTTTACATAGTTTTTCTATGCCACTGTTGATTTTACATATTTTTTTACTTCCCTGAGAGTATCTTCCTTCTCTCAACACCACGAATGAAAATATCGAGAAAAAAATCCTCGCTCGCGGATTGGAGCAAAAGTTTTACGATTTTCATCTTTGAAGCACAGCACATTGCGATTGTGGAAGTTCGCAAGCCGTTGATGCTGCAAGGAGGGTGGAGGCACATTTGAATTCGCTGGTTTGGTCGTTCGTCGTCGCCGTCGTCATCGTCGCCGCTACCGTCGTACTCGGTGCTCACTTTTTTCCGTTTTTCTCTTATCACACCGCTGAAGTGGATGCCGAGAAGAGGAGTGTACTACTCTTATCTCCGCTGTGTCGGTCTTGGTCTTGGATCCGTTTGCCAATGTGTAGGAGTTCTAGTACATACTAGCTGGCAGGGCTCGCGCGCGCATCCGTCGCTAGCACGAGGTGGAAAATAAAACATCGTACCGTCGAAGAAGCAACTCAGAGGAAAAACCACCCATGTAATGAGAGGTCCGATGTAGAGAAAGAGAAAAAATGCCGAAGAAAATCGTTTTTTTATTCTTTTTTTTTTTTTGCTACCAACGGTTTGTGTACTGAAGCAAGTAGATCCTCCTCTCGAGAGCGAACGCGGGATGTACACCGCCCTACTTAACGACCGTTTTTTATGTGTTTGTAGGAAAAACTTTTGCTAGGTTTCACGCCAGAACAGGAAAGCAAGTCTCACAGAGGAGCAACGATGACGATGACGACGAATGAAGCAACGGTTTTTAGCCTTTTCTTTTCCCGGTATTGTTTGCCACCGGGAATCTTCTCCTTGTGAAGGAGATCCTGAAGCTGCTGTTATTGTTCTTTCACTACATCTATTCTGCTTTTCATCTTAAGCTGGGTGAGTCTTTTTTGTCGTTAGTGCCATCCTGTGAGCTCATTTGCTATTTTATTTAACGTCGCACCCTGCGGAAAAGAAGCGGCGGGTGAAGGTTGTGACGGGATGAATATAATTTGCTTTAGGTAGATTTGAAAATTAAATTATTTTCATTGGTGGTATGGGAAAAGCAGTAATTGGTGCAGGCAAAGCGAATCCATTTTTCTTCTTTGCCAGGGAATTACAGAAATTCGAATAGTGCACCAAACAAAATTGGTAGAACATTTGAAACGTTGATGAACAAATGTTGAAGTCTAGTCCAGTTAAATCTTTATCTGTTCAAATTTTTGTACCGTTGTTGGATTGTTAAATAGGTACTTAAGGCATTCAAAATAATGGGAGTAATATTTTTGGGACGTTTATAATTTTTACTCCCAAAAATTTCTAAAATAAAAGCTATACCAAAGTCGAGAAATCAAATAAGTTTAGCATCTAATGATCTGACGTCGTTAATGTGCCCCATTTCAGCAAAACTCCCGAGTGTACTCTATTATAAGTATCCAGTTCTGTTGAAACTTTTTGCTTTCTGGCTATCTGCCGGTCGTAAAAATGCGTGCACACTTTTAATGATCAATAAACATCTTATTCTGCACCCTTTGGCAAGCGATGCCGCCTTTTTTCCTCTTGCTATAAGTAGCGCAAAATCCCCCATCGGCATCATGAAACGGAACAACAGCTCGTAACCCTTCCACCCACACTGGTCTGTTTCCCAGACCTACCATCGTCAAAATGTGCTTGCTCATAAAATTCGCCTTAAAATCTCCTCACCAAAATGGTTCTTCGTCGTCGTATTCGAATGATGGCGCGTTTTATTCGGCATTCATAAAATATCTATAAAGGCGCACATTACGCACTTTGCCAACCTTCCTCCCCCTCTACTAGCGTGAGTAAGAAAATCAGTTTCAGCAAGCTCTGCTTTTTCCCCGTTGCGAAGGGTAACGCAGTTTGAGATTTTTAACCTCGCCATCTTCCGTCATTTTTCTTCGTGCGTTGGTGGAGGAATCCTGCCTGCCTGCGCCATTAGGAGGCATGAAGGCAAGCAAATATACAGCACAAACTTGCCAGGCTGCTGGCTCTAGGAGGAGAATAATAGCAGCACTTTGTACGGTCTGCTGAGCTCTTCCGCCTGGTTTGAAACAGAAAAACGGCGACCCATTCCCGAGTTTTGCGATGATTTTTCATTCGAAGAACTGTGCGCTTCTAGCGTTAGGGTGTTCGTTCGGTCGGTCCGTAGAGCTGGTTTTTTTTTTCAAATGTTTATTTCAGTTAACCACTTCACGGTACAATTTATTCGCAAAAATGTGAAAGATCAGCGGCGTCTAATGGGTAAATCACGGTAGCGAACCTGATGATAAAAGCATCTTCCCATTGGAGGGTCATATGAAGGTAATATATATTTCTTCCGTTGAGATTCCTTTGCAAGGTGGACAAAGAAAGGAAAGGGTTTAAGGAAATTAAGTAACGGTAGCGTTCTATGGGAAAGAGGGTTGTCGCCTCCGTCTGACCAGTGTCCAGTTTGAGGATAATTTCTTGCACCCCTTGTGGTGTTTGTTAATGATTAGATTTTTTTGCGCCGTTTTTCAACCGATGACCAAATCCGGACGGAAGGGCTATCAATTGAAAGCCGAAGTTCGGCGTCGGTTGTTTTCTTTTGCGGCAGTTGAAAGTGGATAAACTAGTTTGCCCTTGTTCCGTCGCAGTGGACGGGACTAGTTTATTCCCCGAAGGGACATTCGTATGGGAATCCTGTTTTTATCGATTGTCCAAAAATACGTTAAATTGTCGTTGGAAATAATGCAGAAAACTAGTTTTTCTCACTTCTTATGTTACGACTAGGTGCCATCTGTCTCGAGGTCACGTTAGAATGACCCAACCCGGCAGTGGTAGGATACTGACAATGGCCGGTTGAAGGAAGTGGGCTTTAGTGCCAGCTGGTTAGCGGTCAAAGTGGTGTTACGCAGATTCGCTTCGATTAAACTGGAATGAGTTTAGAGTTTTGTATTTTTGAAGAATGGACTTTGTATGGGTTTAGAATGTTTTTTAACGCAAAACTAAATCGAAGCAACCAAAACAACAGAGTAACCATCGCGTGTGAGCGAATTGAAAGCTGCTCGTTTTAAAATATTTTTATTAGGGGTGGACACCATTTTGCTAATTGACTAGATCGCTAATCAGTGATGCAAATTTTCAGTAGCGGATTAGCGATTTTACTCATCGCTAATCCGCTTCATGATACAAAAAATTAATTGCAGTGTATGGCTTAAAAGTAAGCAAAGTATCTTGGCATATTTGGGCAAACAACAAAACTTTTTTTTCAGTAGGGTAAAAGGACCGATTTTAGCCATAGTATGTTATGTATGAGAGATATTAGTTGTTTTGTCTACATATTTTTCAACCAAAAAAATTCTCCAGGCTCCTATTCTGGCCACAGCAATTCTAAACTGGCCTTTTTTGACCAATTCGCGAAAAGTTGAAGAATAGGTAATTCTTGTTTTTGAACTAACTAAAAGACCAGTATATCTATTAATCAAACTAAATACAGTAATCACCCGTTTATATCTGTACCCGATTTTAGCTGCCCCCGATTTTATCACATTTTCACCCGATTTTATCATCATAAAACATTTCATTAAAAAAATGTCAGGGTGAACTGATTTTCTATTACGCTTCAATATTTAAAATATTTTTCAGAATTCTGTGTATCATTCTGGATGCAGTTTCATTAAAAATTCAACCGATGCAGAAGTTTCAAAATATTTGAAAACGCATCTTTTGATGTAGAAAGCTGGGTGATCAATCCTCCTAAAAGTGAGATAGAATATTTACTGTTTCATTAGATAAAGATAGACGCTTGGTGTCTTAGGCAAAGTATTAGGTGATCTCAAAACAAGAAACTTTACAGAAGACATCATGTTTCTATCTCTTACAAGTTGCAAGCAACAAAAAGTTTTCTATGAGAAGGCATTAAAAATTGTTATTTACATTTTAAGATTTTTCTGGTTACAATATGTGAGAGATATCAGCTGTCTTCGGCAAAGTTTAGTGTTGTGAGGACATCTAATATTTTGCTATGGTACTGGTACTGATACTGCGCTACAAAAAAAGTAAGCAATTCATTTTACCAATTCAAACAAAAACATGAACGAATAAAAAACTTAATTGTAATTTATTTGCAACTTAACATCGATATATTTAGGTTTTTCATTTTTTTAGGTTTGTTCACAAAAGTTGTAGGCAACTGAATTATCTATCTAAAAAAATGTTTTTAAAAATAGTGATGATCGATTTTTTATAGTCACTTTTTGTTTTTGAAATTTTTTTTTCAGTACAGAGACAAATCGCGCGAAATGACCGATGGTCGAATATCGACCATTTTTGATTTGAATGAAACTTTGCACACGTATTTTGCTTAGCAAACTGAGCATTTTTCACAAGTGGAGAGATTTTTTACACCCATGAGTTACATTCTAAAAGGGCGTATGCCTTTTGGCACAGGTTTTATTCTAAGCATTGTAGCCCAGAAACCGTTGGTTGTATAGAAAAACCGTCCGAGAATGAGTTGTAGGGAATTAAAAATGCACCATAAAAAAATATACAATGTACAAAAAAAATTTTTTTGACTAAAATAAATTAAAAATAAACATTAAATTTCAATTTAAAAAAAAAGAGTTGAAGTTTTGTTTTTTTTTTTTATTTTTGAAGAAACTTGACGTTAATACGCAACTTTTTAAAAAAAGTCCAGGATGGAGAAATGAAAAATATTTTTTTTTATGGTAGATTAATTTTTTTATAAAAATTCTAATTCAAACATTTTTCAAAATATTTGTATTCTGATGATTTTAAAAGATGCAGAAAGTTATTTTGAATCAAAAAGCTCTTGGTAGTAAACATTTTAAAGGCATCGGTTTTCGAGTTATTTTGAATTTAAGCTCGAAAAATTATTAATATTTCGGAAAATACACATATTTTGATATATACATATACAATACACATATTTTGAATGAAGTTCATTGAATATTTTTAAATTTTGTGCAAATGAGAAGTTGAAGTGCCGCGAATTGTAATATGCACATTTAATACGACGTCATTAAACGGGAACGGAACAAAGGCTACGGTTATGCATAACGCGAATGACGGCGCGATGCGATTCGCCTTACCGTGGTGAAATGTACAGCTCTTTTTAAGGCGAAGTAGAGCTATACATTTCAACACATTTCGTCTAGCCGAATTGCATCGCGCCGTTATTTGCGTTCTGCATAACCGTAGCCAAACACTAAGCGACGCACGTAACACGTAATAATAGTCAGAGTATGCATGTAGATGAAGATAATTAACTTTGGATTATAGCGCAAAACGAGAAAATATCCGGACTATTTCGTGATTAGGGCGAAACTAGATAGGAAAACAAGCAAGGATTCGCCCTTATCACGAAGTAGTCCGGATATTAACTCTTCAAGTATTCATTTTTGTTCTTCAAAATTCTGTTGTTCAATTTAATATCCGATGAAATGTCTGTTTATTATCTGATAAAGCTCTAATATAGGCCAAATGATGCATTCCCAATTTACTGGGTCCATAACTCTGCCGAACGTGCTTGGGAAGCAATCGTATAACGACCAATCAGAGGTCGAATTTGGTGTTTTGACAAGGCTTAAGGATTCTCAATAGTACAATAGTTCGAATAACAAAATTGCAATTTCATGCATCTGGTAGGAATCTTAGAAGATTTTCTAATCTATTGCTGCAAGGACGAAGGAAATTCATCGGATACTAACCGATTTATTAGCATTTGAAATTGGACATATTTCTCACTTTTTTCAGTTTTAGATTTTCGCTTCACATCCCTATGTAGCCGAACTTCCTGAGAGAAGTATTCTACTTCAAAAGCATTTTGCGGTTCAAAATCGGTTGCTTATTTCAACCTTTGAGCTGCCCTAACATTGGGGGAATTAAGATACACGGACAACATGCACTGTGGAAGCTATTTTACATTCAGTAAATTCGACGGGTACGACAGATTTAAATTGCTAGGATGCAACACAGAATGCTCGCTTGCGTTGACAAAAATTATTAACTTTCAATGACTTGTTTATTTGCCTTGAAAAAGGCATTTTGAAATTGGATTGGATTTCACCTTCCGACTAATGAATGTAGCTAGTTTTCCCAGAAACACTCTTTTATAGCCGAAGGGTGCTACGTAATAGGCCACGCCTTTAAGTTCAGGTTAACCATTTCCTTATGTTCTTTAGACGAACTATTTCACAATTCGCTTTTGATTTTTGTATCCAGCGAATAAACACCGATGGTGCTCTCACACACGCAACGGTTTTAACCCGTATCTTATTGCGGTTTGTAACATCAAGCGATTTCGTTTGCTCGCAGTTGCGTGTTGCATCATGTTGCAACTTGGCAGCTGGGAGACGACGAAATTCTGTTCATGCTGATTGATTGAATCGACTTCATATTAGCTCTGCATAGTCGAACTAACTGCTTTTGTGAATGCGTTCTAACAGGGCAGTTTATTATTCAATGTCGGTTATGCTGATCGCAGCCTTCGCGCTGCCCCTACAGTGGGGGGTTTACTAAATAAAGTGAAAATTAGACAACTACAACAGAATTTGATTGCATCCCGCACAGAATGAATGTCTGCTTGTGTTGATGCCAGAAAATTATTAACCTTCAATTATTTTTTTATTTGCCTTGAAAAAAGCATGTTGCGGTTCAAAATCGGTTGCTAATTACAACCTTTGAGCTGCCCTAACATAGGGGGAATTAAGATACACGGACCAAATATACGAGATGTTTATATCCTCTCATTAACAGGAATTCTAAACTTTGTTTAAAGAACAAACTTTTGATTTACAAACAAATTTTTAGACCAGCAATGCTTTATGCTGTACCGATCTGGTCAAGTTGCTGTTCAACAAGGAAGAAAACGCTTCAAAGGATTCAGAATAAAATTCTGAAAATGATTTTGAAGCGTCCTCCTTGGTTTGGTACACTCGAATTACATAGACTTACTGGTGTTGAACCATTAGAAGCTATGTCAAATAAAATTATTAACAATTTTCGACAAAAATCGTTGCAATCCTCAATTGCTACGATAAGCTCTCTTTATAGCCAATAAGTTAGCAATTAAGTTAGTTGTAAGTTTACTTCCCCTTTTCTGACAAGTAGGTTTAAATCCCTACGAATGATAAGTCCTAATTGCGAAAGCAAACAAATCCTAACAATTAAAATTACAAATTTCTAACAGTGTTGAGAAGTCACCATTTGTGATTGGACACACATACTCATTATTTACTAATATTTATCATAAATACTTAAGCTACTAACAAATCCCCCCTTAAAAAAAAAAAAAAATAAAAAAAAAAAAAAGATACACGGACAACATGCACTGTGGAAGCTATTTTACATCCAGTAAATTCGACGGGTGCGACAGATTTAAATTGCTAGGATGCAACACAGAACGCTTGCTTGCGTTGACAAAAATTATTAACTTTCAATGACTTGTTTATTTGCCTTCAAAAAGGCATTTTGATTTCCAAAATTGGATTTCCTGATGGCAATCTTCATGCTGCCCCAACTCGGGAGGAATAATGGTAGTCTGGCGACACACGCTGAGAAAAACCGCGCAGCTCCTGAGACGTGGTGACCAACCACAGGGCTAGTGCTGCTGCTAAGGAAGGACGACTGCTGTTGTCGCTGTCTAGAACTATTATGAGCGGCTCCGGCTGAAACAGGCTCTTATATAGGCCAAATAGCATGTTTTCAATTGCAAGGTATATGATCCTGTCGACCGTGCTTGGGAAGCAAGCATATAACTACCAATCAGAGGTCGAATTTTTCGTTTTGACAAGGCTTGACTATTTTCAATAGTACAATAGTGTGAATAATAAAATTACAATTATCTTATTTTGGGAAGAATCTTAGAAAATTTTCCAATCTATTGCTGCAAGAACGAAGGAAATCCATCGAATGTTAACCGATTTATTAGCATTTGAAATTGGACATATTTTTCACTTTTTTCGGTTTTAGATTTTTATTTCACATCCCTATGTAGCCGAACTTCCTGAGAGAAGTATTCTACTTCAAAATATGTTTGTCGTGCAACACTATCACTTGTTTACTAATAATAACTGTTTGTAAAGTACGCAACCAATAACTACTGGGTTACCTATAATATCTGTTTTCGTATATAAATACGATTGCACTACTCCAGATGTGTTAGTAACAGTTTGCATTTTGTGAAGATGAATAAAGTGAAAATGGAATACACCAAGCCCAAATGTTGTAAACTCTTTCTTAATCATCGTTGCTCATCAAGCTTACGCAAATTAAACGAAAACGTTATTGCAAAATTGAAAATATTGAACAGTCAAGCTCATTTTAATACGTCTTTATCAATTTGTGACTCGTGTAGTTATTGGAATGATAGTCAAGCCACCATTCATCCCTTCGTTGTTTACTATTCAGAATCTGGAACACTTAAGAATATCAGCTTCATCATAATATCGGAAGTACTCCATCATGATACTGTTGCGGTTCAGGTGTTCATTGCCAAATTAACGAGTTTTTTGAAAACAACAATAGAGTTGAAGAAAGCTATATTAATCTGATGGAGGTGCCTCACAATATGAAAATAGAAAAAATTTTGCAAGTCTTTGCAAGCTCAAAACAAAATATAACGTCGATGCAGAGTGGCATTTTTTTGCGACTTCTCATGGTAAAGGCCCATGCGATGCAATTGGTTGCATATTAAAACGAATGGCAGGAAATGCAAGTTTAGCTAAAGAACATGAACATACCATTACAAGCGCAAAAAAATTGTATGATTGGTCTAATCAGCAAAACAATAAAAATTCATCAAAAATGTCATTTAGTTGGGTATCATATGAAGAATATGAACAAGAAGTAACAGAATGGAGCAATATTTTCAAAAAATCTATAATAATAGCTGCCACACAAAAGATATACTCTTTTGTTCCGATTTCAGAAAATAAGATACAAACGAAGCTGTTTTCAAAAGATGACGAATCATTAAAAATGTTTGAATTAGAATTTTCATAAAAAAAATTAATCTACCATAAAAACATTATTTTTCATTTCTCCATCCTGGACTTGTTTTAAAAAGTTGCGTATTAATGTCAAGTTTCTTTAAAAAAAAATAAAACAAAAATTCAACTTTTTTTTTTTAAATTAAAATTTAATGTTTATTTTTAATTTTTTTTGGTCAAAAAAAATTTTGTTTTGTACAGTGTATATTTTTTTATGGTGCATTTTTAATTCTCTACAACTCATTCTCAGACAGTTTTTCTATACAACCAACGGTTTCTGGGCTACAATGCTTCGAATAAAACCTGTGCCAAAAGGCATACGCCCTTTTAGAATGTAACTCATGGGTGTAAAAAATCTCTCCACCTGTGAAAAATGCTCAGTTTGCTAAGCCAAATACGTGTGCAAAGTTTCATTCAAATCAAAAATGGTCGATTAAATTTTCGCGTATTTCCAGGCGATTTGAAATGATTTTGCTCTACAGGATCTCAAATTGAATTATTTAAATATTTTTTATAAAAGCTCAGATAGTTTTCTCAAATTCATCCCTTGACAACTCTTCTCTATTTTTTTTCATTACTCAGATATATCGATTTATGAAAAAACAACTGCAGCTTTTTTCATATGTTTTTACAGATAAATTTTCCAAAAAAATTAAAATCGCTGATTTTACGTATTTAGTTGATTTAACATCTTCAATAAAAAAAATAAAATTTTAAAAATTAACCGATTTTATCACTTTCCCTATTTTATCACGTCAAAAATCATCAGGGTGAGATAAAATCGGGTGATCACTGTAATAATAATTCATTCACAAATAGCTAGCAGTGCAAAGTACTTCAAGTAAGAATTTTATTTGAATTGAGTAGGATGTTCAATATCTCTGACATCACATCATTGATCTATATTATTTTTCGTCTGTGATTGGTTTATATTAATAACCTTCTGCTCTTCGCTTTTTCACTTTGCCACAAAGTTAGTTGTTCGTAATATTTGCTAACGTCAACCTCGGTATCTCGAGTGCCTTTTACTATAGTTACCAGGTTACCAGGTTAAGAGTCCGAAGAGCGTTGGTTTTGGCACATACAACTGAAGTTACAGCTTTGTAGATAATCTGAAAAATCAGATTTTATTACTAAATAAGATTTTTGAACAATGATTTTGCGATAAAGGAAATGTTTGATTGTGTTATTATACTTCCTTACAACCTTTATAGTATATTTGAAACAAAAGCTTATTTAAAACCAGATGTTGGAAACCAAAATGAATTATATATACTCCGATGATCTTTTAAAAATCCGGTGATCTAGCTCTTCCAAGTTTTTTACTCAAATATTTAAAGTTGATTTAAGTAATAAATTTTTATAATAATTTTATTGCAAGAGTTTTTTTCAAAAATAAATTTTTGTTCAACCGTTTTAGCAATAATGTGAGCTGAATCAAGTCCTTTTAATTTTAATATCTCTGTTAAATAATCGTTTTGCCTTTGGCCCTTAGTTATTCTGGCTATACTGTTGCTAACAAAATAACGAAAAAATATTTCGAATCAGAATTTCTCAGCCGAATTTGTTATGTTTAATAGATTACACAGTGTGACATTTTTTTGCCTTGGCTTCTATGTATGATTTTTTGATAAAGTTTGATGCGAAAACAAATTTCCCCGAGTTTGAACATATTTCAACAATAATGGGCAATAATAGCGCCATTTTGAATTTTTTAGAAATCTGAAATTTTCGATGTTTTTTCGACGCCATTTTGTTTTAAGATGAATTACCAAAATTCTATAAGTTTGTCCACATATTAGCATCTTTTTACACATCTTTAAAAAAAACAGATCCTAAATCGGACAAAAACTGAGCTCAAAACGGTGATTCTACGAAACCGGTTTTGGCATGGTTTTAGTATATTGCACAGAGCAAAATAATATCGGTATGTATGAGTATTAATGGTAATGCGCTAATATCTAAAAGTGGTAGTCAAATTATGTCTTATATTGAGTAAAAAAGTCTCAGAAATCGATTGGTTGGTGTCTGATCTACGTAAAATGTCAGCAACATGTCGATTTTGCCCCAATTCACCTGCAATACTAAATTAGGTTTATCTCGACGTTAAATTAACTCATTTGAAATCTGTTTAATGTTATATCAAGAGTGCAAACGATACTCAAAGATACAATAACAATTTGGCATCACATGATCCTCGCGTTTTTGCGGGGAGGCGGTCGCATTTAACTTTATCGAAGACGCGATGATTCCGTCTCATAGCTGAAGCGAGGTTTTTATGTTTTGACCGGTCCTGGCCAAAAATGCCAAATTATGCAGAAACGTGCAGAAATTTGTGTTTCATTTGTGTGAAACCCCTCTCTCCAGAAGAAGGAGAGGTGTTGAACCAATATGGACATATTTGTTACCCCTAAAGACATCCCTATGCCAAATTTGTTTCCATTTGCTTGGTCAATTTTCGAGATGTGCAGAAATTTGTGTTTCATTTGTATGAGGCCCCTCCTCTGCCAAAAAAGAGAGGGGTCTCGAACTATCTTAGTCACCTTTCTCGGTCCCTAAAACCCCTATATGCAAAATTTCACGCCGATCGGTTCTGTAGTTTCCGAGCCTATATGGATAGGGACGTTGCGATACCACCTATACTAACACAGAATCGATCCTTCTACCTCCGATACTTGAATATTTGGTATCGATGTTTTACCAGCGATACACCATCAATATCGACACCGCTCAGTATCGCAAAAAATTAAAACAACCTAAAGAAGAACGAACGAAAGAGAAAATTTACTGTTTCCTGTGCCATTTTGTTGCATTGCATGCATGCATGCCATCTCATTGGCGATGCTAATTCAACAGAAATTTCTGTAGATTAACCTACGGGAACGATCCTCTTCTACGGTGATCCGAAGGTCAAATTTACTGAGCCATGCGTGCCGCTTTTTTCGAAAACGGGAACTTATAAAGGAAAAGCGTAATCGGCTTTCGGTATCTGCAGAAGCTGGTTTTTTCTAGGTTCAGTAAATGAAAATGAACGGTTTAATTGAACTAAAAGTTTTCATCTTGAGGAATAAATAATGAAAAAGAATTATGATTTTTATAAATAATAAAAAAGAATTATGATTTTTTTTTTAATGAACTGGTATCGCACAACGATACATATAGGTATCGATACCTTAGCCTCAATTTTGTCAGAATATCAGTACCTACTCTTGATACAGGTCGGACTCGATTATCCGGAGTTTTGAAAAACATTTCGCTCCGGATAATCGAATCTTCCCGATAATCGAACCATTTTTTATTTTTCAATTTTTAATATCTCTCATTTAAAACAGTGAGTTTTCTATTATAGTATGTTGTACACAATATATGTGCAGACGAAATGAATTAAAAATTGTCTTTAGAATGTTCGTCGGCGTTTGTTATACATATATACGTAATAATAAATTATGTTATATCGATTATCTCGAAGATGTAAAAACCAAATAAAATAAATCAAAATTGCCATCAGAAAGACAGCTTTTGCTTCGAGAGCTTAAAGGAAATATTTTCCAGAAAATGTAATGGAATTTGATTTGATTTAGGTATTTATCTGTTTTATTAACCCTGTTCGATTTTGACAACACTCATGATTTTTTTCCCATTTCCTAAGTGACCTGTAACGACCTAGACTACTTTGGGCTACTTTGCGGATTTCAAATCGTTATTGATTTCGCTTGGTGAATTTTAGTTCAATAATCCAGGGGTATCCGGAACACCGCCGAAACAGGCCAGCTTGCGGTTCTAAGTACTGCATTGATCATGGCCATTATATTACAGAAATATGCTCCGGCCATAAATTCGAAACCGGTTGACCAATAGTGGTTGTCCTCATCGGCAACTAAAAACCATAATACCTTGCTATTGGAGGTTGTTGAGTAAGAATTGGTTGAAGGAACGACGAGAAAACTGCTAATAACGAACTACCTAAAAAGAACGGGGCATTCTTGTTACGATTTTGAACAACCCCGAAACCCCCAATGACCCGGAAGACAAAAGTATATTATAGAAATACAGAAGAAAAAAAATACTCCGGATAATCGAGCCATTTTCTCCGGATAATCGAGCCCCGAATAATCGGGCCCCCGGATAATCGAGTCCGACCTGTACAAGTATCGATTCTAAGTATCGATGTTTAATGGTATCGCAACGTCCATATAGATAAGACAGACAGACACAGAGCTGCACTTTTTTATATTTAGTTAGTTCAACCGATTACCGTGATGGTAGCCACCAGCCGAGCGTACTTCTATTTGTGTCTAATTTTCGTTGGTAGCTTTCAAAGGATGATTTCAAAATAACTGTCGAGAGTCAACTGTATTAAATTGTTGTCATATTATTGTTGTTCATTGCGCCTTTTGCGATCTCATTTCATCGTTGTATGGAAATTCTATTGTCGTGAATTTTACCATTTTTCTTTGAATGTTCCTAGTTTTCACGCCGAAACAATTCGCCTTGGACAAAGACGAACACAACAAAACAAAGCCAGCAAAAAACAGACGCTCCGTTGTAAAGTTATGGGCGGTCGCACATATATGTAACTTTATTTTATATATATATGATTAAGTAGCAATTCAGAACCCAAAAATTGGGTTCTGAATTGCTACTTAATCATATATATAAAATAAAGTTGGCTAATGTCCACGGTCCATATATATTTTTTTAGAATTTATATGGACAGTTGTCCACGGAGGGGGAGGGGGGGGGGAGGCAAAATCGTTAAAAAGCTGTCCACGTGGTATGTGTATGGCCCCTAACTCAAAACTGAGTAATACTGTAGCCAAAAAGTGAGTAACAATCACTCCGTTTTTAAAACGCCTTGTTTCTCAATTATGCGTTTACGGAGTTACTCAGTTTATGAGTTGTTCCACTTTTCACGAAAATGCGTCAAATCTTATTCATTTTAGAGTTATTTTTCCCAAGGGTGTAAAGAATTTCTCCTGCAACCGTTTGAAGTTGCATGAAATTTTTGGTGGGCTTTTTGATATATGCCAGAGAACCCATGGACCATTGAGATGTTGGGTACGCTCTAAATATATGAGATAATATATGAGACAGTATATAAAGTTCGACAAGCTCATCTTCTCCCTGCTCCAGATGGCATCTTTCCGTCCGTTTTAAAAATCGATTCGATTTTGTCATTTCGAAAATCAGACAATAAGGCCGAGGTTTGAAATTTCCTGGGTTTAACCAACTATTTGAATAAATTTATACCCAATCTAGTTACCCTTAACGAACCATTGCATTGCAGTTGTCAGGAAAGGTGCAACATTTGTTTGGTCCAAAAAGCATGAGCATTCCTTTGAGCAAATTAAGAGCCAGTCGCGAGAGCCGCAACCGCCTTTCTGAGGGACGTTGTTTTGATGTTCTCTGATTGGGCTGAAATTTTCAGCGTTTGTTTATCTATACAAGGTAGGAAGTTTTGCAAAATTTCAATTTTTTTGATTGAGGTTAAGTGGGGTAAAACGGCCCTTGAAAATGATATGTCCAAAAACGTCTAAATAATAAAAAGTGCAATAACTCCTGCTAGACTTGATGGATTATCCTAAAAATTTGTGGTATTGTTCTACACTAAGACTACTTCAAAATGCATGGTCACAATATATGGCAAAGAGGTATATTGACGAAAAAAACTCATTTTTCTTTCAAAAATTGTCAATTTTCAGGGTCATCCTACTCTTTTCAACATCGCTAGAAAAAATATCTGAATATGGAGTTTTGTAGAGCAACTCAAGAGCTTTAATGTCATGGTTAAGCCAAGTGTGCCTAATGGGGTAAAACGGCCCTAGAAGGTTTTTTTTTTCAAAAACCGTCAAAATCACTAAACTCACTATAGTTCCTGCTGGTCCTAATAGATTTTATTGAAAATTTGGATTATCATTGTATCTTACCAGAACTACCTACTTCACCAGAAGATACGCAATTTGGGGTAAAACGTTCCTTGAAGATTTTTTTTCGAAAAAAGCCGTCAAAATCACCAAAACTGCAAGAACTTGGGTTAGACTTGATAGATTTACTGAAAATTTAGATTATTACTCGAAGTTAATACGAACTTAAGGGCGAGATGACAAAAGTGACAAATAGATTTACATAACGGAAAAAAATTTTCTTGAAAAATACTTGGCGATTTTCGGGGTGCTATTTTCTTTACAGGAAAGGTCCAGCGCCCGAAGTTAGCATTTTATAAAACAACTAAAGAGCTTTTATTTGATATCAAATCCAGATGCATCATTTGGAAACTGATTAAAAGGACTAAACTTTTTCTTGACTTTTTACTAGGTTTCAAGAAAAGCATCAAACCTTGTAAAAGACGATATCGATGAGACGGTTGCTGAAAGACTGCAATGTTTCGAGTTTTGTTAAAGCAAATGAAGTAAGTTATTGTTTGAATTTCATGTTCATCTTTTTAATTTGATTATTTCTAAATTTATTGTCATCGGTCTCATTCTTCGCTTTTTTCCAGAGTGTTGGCCAAAAAATCATGTTACTCTGGTTGCTGTTGTGTCAATGAAAATTAACAATCATTTAGAAAAATCACGAATTCGAACACTAATGCTTTACAATTTATACTCATGATGTTCTTCAACGTTCATCAAAGCACCATCTTCCTTTACGCTAAGTTTTACCTACATGAATATTGCAGGGAATCGTGCAAATAACGATTTTATTTGCTCCACGGATAAGTAGGAACTCGGTTGGAATTATTTATTTTCGATAAATAATATCGATAATATCTTTTACCTTGTTTGATGCTTTTCTTGAAGTCAAGGAAAACTTTAGTTCGTTTTAGTCAATTTCCAAAAGATGCATTTGGATATTATGCCAAATAAAAGCTCTTTAGTTGTTTTATAAAATGCTAACTTCGGGTTCTGGACTTTTTCTGTAGAGAAAATAGCACCCCGAAAATCGCCAAGTATTTTCAAAGATTTTTTTTTTCGTTATTTAAATCTATTTGTCACTTTTGTCATCTCGTCCTTAAGTTCGTATTAACTTCGAGTAATAATCTAAATTTTCAGTAAATCTATCAAGTCTAACCCAAGTTCTTGCAGTTTTGGTGATTTTGACGGCTTTTTTCGAAAAATAAATCTTCAAGGAACGTTTTACCCCAAATTGCGTATCTCCTGGTGAAGTAGGTAGTTCTGGTAAGATACAATGATAATTTAAATTTTCAATAAAATCTATTAGGACCAGCAGGAACTATAGTGAGTTTAGTAATTTTGACGGTTTTTTGAAAAAAAAAACCTTCTAGGGCCGTTTTACCCCATTTGGCACACTTGGTTTATACATGACATTAAAGCTCTTGAGTTGCTCTACAAAACGTCATATTCAGATATTTTTTCTAGCGATGTTGAAAAGAGTAGGATGACCCTGAAAATTGACAATTTTAAAAAGAAAAATGCGTTTTTTTCGTCAATATACCTCTTTGCCATATATTGTGACCATGCGTTTTGAAGTAGTCTTAGTGTAGAATAATACCACAAATTTTTAGGAAAATCCATCAAGTCCAGCAGGAGTTTTTGCACTTTTTAGTATTTAGACGTTTTTGGACATATCATTTTCAAGGGCCGTTTTACCCCACTTAACCTCAATAAAAAAAATTGAAATTTTGCAAAACTTCCTACACTGAATAGACAAACAAACGCTGAGAATTTCAGCCCAATCGGAGAACATCAAAACAACATGCGGTTGCGCCTCTCGCGAACTGGCTCTTAAAGCTTCAATGGGCAATACGCAGAAATTAGGTTCTTCAATACAGCTGATCGTACCGTTGTAATGGCTGATGCAAGTCTCACAGGTTTTGGGGCACTATTGTAGTGCTGGGACTTTTGACCGGATATACTCGTGATCCGGATCACGGATGGGTGAACGAAAACGAACACGAATACGAATAATCAGTTACTCGGACATCCGGATATTTACTGTCCGGATATCCGCAATTTTTTTTCTGTCTTTTGAAGCTTTTTTTTTAAATGAAACGTAACGCGGTAAATGACTTTTTTCACAATCCTCCACCCCCTCGAAGGTATTTATTTACATCATTCCATTTAACTATGTTCGGATAACAAATCCGGATATCCGCCTATCCGAAAATCTGAATATCCTGTCGGATAATATCCGGATATCCGGTTGATCCGGATTATGGATATTTGTCGAATTTCCGAAGCCGGATATCCGGATAGACCCAGCACTACACTATTGTAACAAAGGAACTCGGTAGGACGTTGTAGAGTCTTTGCATCAGCTTCAAAATCATTGACGGATATAGAAAAAAAAAAGAATTGTCAAACGGAAAAAGATGCATTGGCGATTGTATGGATCATGGAGTGATTTCATACATATCTTTACGGAAGTGAGTTTGACATGCTTACAGACTGCAAAGCCCTGGAGTACCTATTTACGGTTCGCTCAAGACCTTGTGCAAGAATCAAGCGATGAGTCTTTAGACTCCGAACGTTCGATTACAAGGTCATCTATATACACGTGCGAAACGTGGTTGATGTTTTGTCTCGACTTGAAATGCTCAAGCCAGTTCCATGTGATCCTGCGAAGGAACTCGTAATTAAAAAGGTAGTGTTAGATGCCTTCACAACGGCTGCATTAAACTGGAATTATATTGTAGAGGTATCACAAGGGGATCAAGAAAAAAGGAGCGTATTGGAATGCTTAGAACTAGGCGCTGTCGAAATATTGCCGCTTTCTTTTCGTGTTATGGACAACAAACTTTGTCGTTGTGGAGACGTTCCCCTCGAGAACTGATAGAATCGTGATTCCGGCGGCTTTACGTGACAGAGTTCTACGAATTGCTCATGAAGAACATGTAGGAATTAGGATGATGATACCTTATTTGGGAAGGGGGTATGGTGACCTAAGATTACCTCAGAAGTGGAAGCTTTTTAAACAATATGTCGTTCGCGCACTTTGGTTACTGCCTCAGAACTTCTCGTAGCGATGATTCGCGAGGAGATACCTTATGGTCCATGGGAAGAACTGGCTGTAATTTTTTAGGTCTACTTCCGGATGGCCAAACGCTTTCCGTTGTAGTGGATTACTACCGCTTAATTGAAGTGTGTTAGATGACGCAATCTTTGGCTGAACAAACGATTCTGGAGCTTTCCAAAGTTTTTAGTCGGTACGGTGTACCGATAACCCTACGCACAGATAGCGGTCTCCAGTTGAACGATGCCAGTGGGGAGTTTAAAGACTTTTGCAAGGATATTCAAGGC
Organism: Wyeomyia smithii; assembly: GCF_029784165.1. Classification (NCBI taxonomy): domain Eukaryota; kingdom Metazoa; phylum Arthropoda; class Insecta; order Diptera; family Culicidae; genus Wyeomyia; species Wyeomyia smithii. The sequence goes on along the minus strand of NC_073696.1, from coordinate 26,141,616 downwards.
ATTCAATTGATAAACACGATTCCGTACCGGCAACAATACAATGGGTAGGTAGAGAGGTAGAATCGGTCGATGTTGAAAAGTTGAGGATTTTCCAGGAGCTGAAGCAAGATTGGACAACCAATACATATTGTCATATCACTCGACTCCACACCATACCACTACCATACTACTGGTCATCCGTTTGAGCTGATGTTCGGAAGAAAAACTCGTAGCAAGTTACCGCAATTTTCTAGGGAGATTCACGTTAGTGAAGGTGTTAGTGATCGTAATCGTCACCTGAAATAAAAAAACGGGAGGATCCATGCTAATCGTAAACGTCGGGCTCGGTAAAGCGATATTGCGGTGGGAGATCAGTGGTTCCGAAAAGATAAAAAATTAAGCACAGAGATCTCTCAAAAGGAACATGTTTTTGTTCGAAGGTCTACGGATATAATCATGCGGTCAAAGGTTAATGGCAAAGAATGTCGTCGTAACGTAACACATCTCAAGAAGATCCAGAGCATAAACCAGAGTCATCATCAGAGGAAAACCAAGAACGAGATCTCGTAACGGAGCCAGTAGACGAACAACCGTTAACTGTCCAAGGTATAACATGCGACCTAGAAGCAAGCTATTCGGAACAGTAACCGAAATTCCAGGATTATCTCTCGCATTACATTTGAAGTAAAATGGGATTGTAGGGTCGAGTGTTAGCTCTATGTCATTATCGAACCAGCTGGAGGGGAGTTAAAACCGAGAACTGGCCACCCGAGACAAGAGAGGCAAGGCAGCGTGTGACTGCATTAGGCGCAAAGGATAGATGTATAAGTGTGGATAATAAAACCCTACATTTTCGAACGGCAGGTTCTGCGGATTATCTACGGTGGAGTACAAAATGACGACGGAGAATGGTGAAAATACATGAACCATGAGCAGCACGCGTTACTTGAAAGAACCCCAATGCTCACCTGGCGGAAGTCGAGAGGCTACGTTGGACCGGCCATGTCGTAATGATGCTGGACGACAATTCTGTGCAATCGCTTCTCTTCAGCAACCCGGCCTCAGAAATGAAAGGGCGCAACGTGCACGATGAAAATCCAAAATGGCGACCACCCACTTCGATATTTCCAGAAGAAGGCCCTATCTTTTCCCTTTCTAATGATATATGAGTTTGAGTAATTCTATAAAGAAATTCAAGAGCTATTGCAATTTTGGTAAGCCAAGTTTGGACTAAAATATAAGGATTAAAAAAAAAGTATTGATATCCAGTTAACGAGGGGTTCATCAATTTGATCAACCAAATGTATTTTGTTTACTTTCTCAACATGGGTTTCCAAAAACTTGAATCGTTTCCATTACCATAATGTAAATAGTTGGCCGTTACTCAAATTTTAATAGCTCTCTAATTTCAATACAGAAATATTGGGTGAAATATACACGCTTTCCTAAGTGTATTTGCCTTCTGACGATGGTCACAAAACACTAATAAAATATTTCTTCAAATTGCTGCAAAACAGATTCGAGATAGAATAAACAACTTTTTTTTTCTTCATCTATAGTTTATTTGACACGGCACAAATACAATTCAATGTTTAACGGCGCCAATTATATCTGGTAGCTTACTTTCTAAAATATCTTAATAACTAAAAGCAAATTTTTTATCCTCGCTGCCGACTACGAGCTGAAACTAAATCTAACTTAAAGCTAGAATGTTTTGCATTAAAAGCACTGATTTGTTGTTTGATGGTTTTCCATCGCCATAGGTAAGTAGCATATTGAATATGTTCCGCTGCTGGGCCAAGATATTACGGACGGGCATATTGGGTTGTTTCCATCGGGCCTTGAGAGTATCGTGCGGGTCTGATTGCTGTTTCCGGATCCGGGGTCTTAACGTGTTCTTGTCGTTTGGTTGGATGTAGGCGGAAGGGGATAGGACTAAACTGGGGCGTGAATGGATTTCAGGAAAACGTATATAAGGGACATGTAGGATAGGTCACGGCTCGCCAAGACATCACTAACAGGAACAGCCGGCTGCCTACCTTCGGCCTGCAGGGAAGCTATTAATCTAGACCTGGCGTCACGGTGTACAGGGCATGACCAAACAACGTGCTCTATGTCGTGATAACCTTCACCACAGGCACAGATACCACTCTCCCCGAGCCCAACACGACGGAGATGCGCGTCAAATCTATAGTGATTGGACATAAGCCGGGACATCACGCAAATGAAATCCCGACCTACATCCAACCCCTTGAACCACGGGTTCGTCGATACTTTGGGGATTATGGAATGTAACCACCTTCCCAATTCCTCTCTGGTCCAAGCATTTTGCCAACTGATGATCGTATTCTGACGTACAAGTGCGAAAAATTCATTAAAGGCAATTGGTCTTTCATAAATATCACCGTTTGTTGCGCCCACCTTAGCCAAAGAGTCCGCTTTCTCATTGCCCGGTAACGAGCAGTGAGAAGGGACCCACGCTAAGGTAATCTGAGTAGATTTTTCGGATAAAGCACTCAGATGTTCCCGTATTTTCCCCAGGAAATACGGAGAGTGCTTAACATCTTTCATCGATCGGAGAGCCTCAATGGAACTGAGACTGTCCGTAAAGATGAAATAATGGTCCGTGGGCATTTTTTCGATAATCCTTAGGGTGTACTGAAATGCAGCTAATTCTGCGACGTAAACAGAAGCAGGATTATCGAGCTTATGGGAGACGGTTAAATTGTTATTGAAGATACCGAAGCCAGTGGACCCATCAAGAAGTGATCCGTCAGTGTAGTACATATTGTTGCAGTTGATGTTTCGATATTTATTGGAAAAAATTTTGGGGATCTGCTGCACGCGTAAATGATCCGGGATTCCACGAGTTTCTTCTATCAAGGATGTATCGAAAAACACAGTAGAATCAGAAGTATTTGATAAGTCGACACGATTTGGAATATTCGAAGAAGGGTTAATATTTTGGGACATGTGATTGAAATACAATGTCATAAAACGGGTTTGAGAATTAAGTTCGATTAACCTTTCAAAATTTTCAATCACTGGACGGTTCAAGACCTCACATTTAATTAGAATACGAGAGGACAGGCTCCAGAAGCGGTTTTTCAATGGTAGTACTCCAGCTAAGACCTCCAAACTCATCGTATGGGTCGACTGCATGCAACCCAAGGCGATACGCAAACAACGATATTGTATTCGCTCCAGTTTGATCAGATGTGTGTTTGCTGCGTAGCGGAAGCAGAAACACCCGTATTCAATCACAGACAATATCGTTGTTTGGTAAAGCCTTATAAGGTCTTCTGGATGGGCTCCCCACCATTGTCCGGTTATTGTACGAAGAAAATTCACTCTTTGTTGACATTTTTTCATCAGATACCTCACGTGACAACCCCAGGTGCCTTTAGAGTCGAACCAGATACCAAGATATTTGTGTACCAAAACCTGAGAAATCGTTTTACCCATTAATTGTGTTTGAAGCTGAGCAGGTTCATGCTTACTAGAAAAAACTACTATCTCAGTCTTCTCCGGAGAGAACTCGATACCTAGCTGTAAAGCCCAAGCAGACAAATTGTCCAAGGTATCTTGCAATGGTCCTTGCAAATCGGCAGCTTTGGCTCCTGTAACAGAGATTACACTGTCGTCTGCAAGTTGTCTTATCGTGCATGAATTTGCCAGACATTCGTCGATGTCATTTACATAAAAGTTGTAAAGAAGGGGGCTTAAACATGAGCCCTGGGGAAGACCCATGTAGCTAATGCGAAAAGTTGCCAAATCGCCGTGCGTAAAATGCATGTGCTTTTCAGACAACAAATTGTGCAAAAAATTGTTCAAAATTGGAGAAAATCCTTGTCGGTGAAGTTTACCCGAAAGAATGTCAATAGAAACGGAATCAAAAGCCCCCTTAATGTCCAAGAACGCAGACGCCATTTGTTCTTTGCGAGCATACGTCAGCTGAATATCTGTTGAAAGCAACGCAAGACAATCATTCGTCCCTTTGGCACGGCGGAAGCCAAATTGAGTATCTGAAAGTATACCATTTGTTTCGACCCAATGGTCTAAACGACGGAGTATCATTTTTTCCATCAATTTCCGGATACAGGATAGCATTGCAATCGGCCTATAAGTGTTGTGATCAGAAGCTGGTTTCCCTGGTTTTTGGATGGCGATCACCTTCACTTGCCTCCAATCCTGCGGTACAATGTTTTGCTCCAGGAACTTATTGAACAAGTTCAACAAGCGCCTCTTGGCATTGCCGGGTAGATTCTTCAACAAGTTGAATTTGATTCTATCTAACCCAGGCGCGTTATTGTTACAGGACAGGAGGGCAACTGAAAATTCTGCCATCGTAAAAGGTGATTCTATCGCGTCGTGACCCGGAGACGTATCGCGAACAAAGTTTTGCGCAGGAACAGAGTCCGGACATACTTTCCTGGCAAAATCAAATATCCACCGACTTGAAGACTCCTCGCTTTCGTTGACCGTTACGCGATTCCGCATTCTTCGGGCTGTGTTCCAAAGAGTGCTCATCGATGTCTCCCTCGACGTCTCGTTTACGAACCGACGCCAATATCCGCGTTTCTTTGCCTTAGTCAAGCTTTTAAACTTGGTATCAAGCTCCGAATAACGTTTAAAGTCGTCGGCATCGTCTGTATCCCGGAAGGTCAGATACGCGTCGGATCTTTGCGTGTAGACATCGGAGCACTCTTGGTCCCACCACGGAGTGGGAGGCCGTTCTTTGCTCGTTACGCCGGGATATTTCTTCGTTTGGGCTTGCAACGCGGCGTCGAGAACCAAGCCCGCGAGGAGGTTGTATTCTTCAAGTGGTGGATGATGTTGAATCGAATCGACCGCTTTTGAAATCATTTCCTCGTATAACTTCCAATCGACATTCCGTGTGAGGTCATACGGAATGTCAATTGGTCGCTTGCGAGTTGACCCGTTATTAATTGAAATAAGAATAGGCAAATTGTCGCTACCGTGAGGATCGAGGATTACCTTCCATGTGCAATCCAACCGTAGCGACGTCGAACATAAGGATAGATCCAAAGCGCTTGGGCGCGCTGGAGGTTTCGGGATACGTGTCATTTCACCGTTGTTTAAAATAGTTATGTCGAAATCATCGCAAAGGTTATAGATTAAAGAGGAGCGGTTATCATTGTAAGGGGAACCCCAAGCCACGCCATGAGAGTTGAAGTCTCTCAAAATCAAACGTGGCGAGGGAAGAAGTTCTATTAAATCAAAGAGCAGCCGTTGCCCAACCTGTGCTCTGGGAGGAATATATATTGAGGCAATACAAAGCTCTTTACCTTGTATTGTCATTTGACATGCGACAACTTCGATGCCTGGAATCGAGGGGAGGTTAATGCGATAGAAAGAATGGCACTTTTTAATCCCTAAAAGTACTCCTCCATATGGGGTGTCTCGATCAAGGCGAATAATATTAAAATCATGGAAGTTGAGATCAATATTTGAAGTAAGCCAAGTTTCACAAAGGGAAAATGCATCGCATTTGTTTTTATTTATCAAAACTTTAAACGAATCAATTTTTGGTAAAATACTTCTACAATTCCACTGTAAGACAGAGATAGAATCCTTCATATACGCGGTTGAATTAGGCATCGAAGGATACAATCGCTGCAAGGAGAGGCCATTGGGCAGTCAACTGCTTCAAAAATGATCTAACTGTTGGGAGGAATGCTGTAAGAAAAATTTTAATTGGATCGGGTACATTGAAAGTTTCAAAAATCCAGTCCACAATGTCAGAAAATTTCACTAATCCAGAGTTTGTTTCATCAACTGGGAGTGTAAAAGGAGCAACTGGGGTTTTAGATGTTCCTGGCAGTGCTGGGAACTCCTTCTGGGACTTTAAATTTGCCAGCCCAGGAGGAGTTTGCTTCGGTTTTTCCGCAGCACTGTTTGGTTTGTTCGTACTTTTCATTACACTTTGGGAAATCTTAGGACCTTTACGGGGAAGTTTAGGAGAAGAAACATTTTTCCTCTTCCTAGACTCCCCAGGATTGGCATAAGATGTTCCCGCTGATGAATCGTCAGAATCGGTTTCATCAGAGGGCAACAGATCAAAGGGGTTCGATGTTATGGTAGAAGTGGTCACGGTCTTCTTCAGCATCTCAGCGTAAGAACGCTTTGAACGCTCCTTAAGTGACCGCTTGATTTTATCTCTGCGCTGCATGTACACCGGGCATGTGGAGAGCTCATGCTGGTTTTCCCCACAGTGAATACATTTTTCAGCATTAACACTGCAAGAAACTTCCGCATGAGTCTCCCCACACTTGCTACATCGTGCCTTATTGCAGCAGTAGGCGGCTGTGTGGCCTAACTGCTTGCAATTGGTGCAATTCATAACACGGGGTACATACAATCGCACAGGCAGACGAACCCGGTGGATCGAGACGTGGCTAGGGAGTGCAGATCCGGCAAACGTAACGCGAAACGAGTCTGACGGAGTGTAAACTTTTTTACCGCCGACGAGAGACATGGACCGCAATTGCTCACAATCCAAAATCTTCGCCTGTGTTTCGGTATTTTTGAAGCAACCGGTTGCGCTTTTTAGGATACACTCGACAGACAGACTCGAATCGGTTATGACACCGTCGATCTCCACGTCTCGTGCGGGTATGTAGACGCGATACTCGCGTGTGAAGAGCTCAGAGCAAGCGATAGCATTGGCCTGTGCCAGATCACTGACCACGACACGGAGCTTGTTAGGTCGGACCTTGGAAATTTCGGTCACGGCCTTGTACCCCTTCGTCAGGTCTTTAGCAATTTTCAGTATGTTTAAACGCTTTGAATTCACTCCTGCCTTTGGACGAAAATAAACAGTATAGCTGCCCTGTTGAGATCCGTCCAGGTAAAGCCTGGGGCGATGGGGGACTGGAGAATGAACAGGGGAGGGGGTAACAGAAGGGTCAGGGTCAGGGGGGTTCGGGGATGGTGGCGCGGGAGGCGAGGGATCTATATCCATCGCGCTAAATGTAGCGCACTAGCGCCGACAAGAACACGTACCTCTTTACTTCTTCCTTCCAGCAGTGGTTGTCCGATCGTTCGAAGCTGCACCCAAAGCAGCCAGCAGCACCAGTACAGCGGCACCAATACAGCCACCAGCAGTGAGCCGGGTGTGAGATCACTCAGCACAGCGACACGACTCGACTGTCAACTGATGGCCTTGAACTCGAAAGATCTATTCACTGTGCACAGATCAAAACTGCAGCTGGTATTTTGCACCAATACACCCAAAGTTGCGAGCCGGGTACAGAACGTAGCGACACAACTCACAATCTAGTTGGCCTTTAGCGCGAATAATACACTCTTTTGTTTGGCTATTCGTACACACGGACCGGATTGTAATAGAACGACCACTTTGCACGTCCGTTTCTGTCGAGTGTTCGACGCGGAAATGATAAACAACATTTATAATTCTATCACTTTTCACTTATCACTTGCAAATACCCATTAAAAGTGAAGTGAAATAAAAGTGTAGTGTTTAAGTGTGTAGATTCTGTCAACAGCTCGAGGAAAAATTAATGAATATTTATAAGCAACTCACTATTTGCGGATATGATAAATAACGTTTGTAGAAAAATTGTAACAACAAAATGAAAATATACACAAAACTTATAACAATCACAAGAGAGAGAATTTCTATATCTCTTTGTTTGCAACTAAACATTGCCAATGCATTCAAAGAATATAATTCAACAACTTGACTTGAAATAAAATCCTTCCGAAAAACTTCTACTTTTACTTAAGAACTAAACTAAAATCTAACAATTTTCTCTCTATATTGCATCTTGAAGAAAATGATGAAGTTGACACGAAAAACCAGTCGTATCTTTTTGCAAAAAATTATCAAGGAATCCATCTAGACCGCATCAGAAAGTATGGGCACACTGGAATCGATTTCTCAGCGTTTGATTGGCGTTCGTTTGTTTACCCAAGTTTCATTTTTTTTTGCAAGTGCAGTGGTTTTTCATCATTATTTTTGAAAATGCGAGGACTTGCATCGAAACGCTGCAGAAATAGTGTGAACAAAAGTACGAGGCACTGGCAGAAAAAGAAATGGCAAATGAAGAAGGAGTGAACGCGAAAGCAACTTGTACTTTAATTTCTAAGTTCGGGAGGTGAACTTCCTCGCGGATCTTCCAAAACATGGTCGGAAACGTGGTCCAGTAGACCTGAAATTCGACAGGAAGATCAAAGAAACGTTTAACTGCAGAAGTTCAATATCAGTACGCATCAGTTTATGAATTCTCTAGATTTTTTTTTTGTTTTGCTCCCAGGAAAATTATCTATTAACGGGTGACAATTAAAAATTTGGATTTTTTCTACTGCTGTCAAAAAATGGTGGATGAACTTGAAGAAAAACTGATTCCTTTCTAATGAAGATATATGTTCATTATAAACGAAAAAAAAATCGAACATTTGGGAAAGGTTCGTTACCGGCCTTCCGACGAAGCTTTCTTATGATGCTGGAACAAGAGCGTTGTACGGCTAGGGTTACCATTTGGTCGGAGTTAAAAATCAGGACAACTTTTTCCGGTACAAATTTTATATTTTTTATATTGTTCGAGATTTGCACTTCAAAGTACGCCAAAACACTCATTTATTTATTCAAAGTATTTCTCGGACGATCCAATTATGCAACTTTTATTTATTAGGCGTTAGTAGATACCTAAAACATGCAGCGCACGTAAACTGTTAAAAATTGGGTCCGAAAGTTTTACACGGTTTTCAACTTTTTATATATCAGTTGAAAAAGTGCAATTTTCGGAGCAAAACGTGATTTTAAAAAAATGTGTATCGTTGTCCTTCGGTTTTCAAATGAAGAATAACAAACTGCTCGCAATACCTTAAATGACAGTTCTCCCATATACCGTACGTGTGCGAAATGTCATTCAATTTCGAGCAGTTTTTTATTCTTCATTTGAAAATCGGAGGAAAACGATAAACATGTTTCAAAACACGTTTTGCTCAGAAAACGCGGCTTTTCCAAATGATATATAAAAACTGGTATCTAACTTTTTACGCACCATAAAAAATAGAAAGTTCGTATTATATCATCCAACCTTTTGACAACTCTGCTCACGTCAATTTGAAGTCTTCAAGTATTTTATCAAGAGAGAAATAAATCTTGCAACATTTGTGTTGCCAATACCGCAGAAATCCCAAAACTAATGTAAGCAGAGAGGTTCGCATATTACGAACACGCATTATAGCGACCGCCATTATGGTGCTAAAAAGCTGGATAGCTTTAGGACCCAAAAGTCAGATAGTTGAGGGTTGTAACGACTAGACAATTTCTCTCGTCAAAATTCAACCAAAAAATGAAAAAATCGTTCGAAATGAGTCCGTTTCTATCCGGAGTCAAAGTAAAAGTACTGAAAAATCTTCTACATTTCTGAACATCCAGCATCATTCGGAAAAATCAGGACAAATGCTAAAATATGAAAAATAAATCAGGACTCTCCAAACGGGTCTCAAAATCAGGACATGTCCTACTAAATCAGGACAGATGGTATCCCTATTACGTCGACTTTTCAAATGCATCTGTTTGCAGTTGTTGATCTACAGTTTTGCACCGAAGGAACTTGAAATCCCATAAAAATCTTCCAGTGTGAACGACACTGAGATAGATTCGTTGGGTTGCGTATTTGGGGTACAAATGGAGTCAGGAACGTGAATGTTTTTTTGACGTAATGTGACGATGTTTTAACTGGTCAAAACACATACTTTTCATCGGTATGATATTTTCAAGAAATGGAATCATCTAGAGTTTTGTTTGAAAAGTCCCCGTGGCTCTGTGGTTGGCGATGTCGGTCGGCTAGCTCTCCCACAAGGTTGTGATATCGGGTTCGATTCCCGATCGAGTCGAGGATCTTTTCGAGCTGGAAATTTTCTCGACTCAGCACTGGGGCACGGTGTATCGTTGTTCATGCAAAATGTGCCAAAAACAATATCGATAACGAATTCTATCAACTGATCTTAGTTGATCGAGACCGCTATTAGCCCCAAAACTAAGCGTGCTATATTGTTGTTTATTGTTGTTTGAAAAGTCGTTTTGGTATACATCTTGATTGAAAAGTCGTTTTGGTATACATACTCACATTTCTCTCTGAGTGTGTTTGTTTTGGAGCAAGAGAGCCCCGAAAAGAAAACAAACTTTTAGTTGTCACCCGTTGTTATGTTCAAATTTGCAATGAAACAGCTCCGAAACGATAAAATAAATAATGATTAATGATTCTTCCCTAGAACACAGCACAATACCACCAATTTGGAAAGAGTCATTTTTGATCCCAATTTTCAAAAGCGGCAAAAAATCAGATGTTAAAAACTATCGTGGAGTTGCTTTAACTTGTTGAATTTTGTAACTTTCACTATAAATGCAATGGATAAAAGAAATCAAGTTGAAACATTATATACTGACTTCAGTAAGGCATTCGATAGAGTTGACATCCCTCTACTGCTTTTCAAATTATCTAAAATAGGGTTTGATCCGAGACTTTTGAAATGGACTCAGTCATACTTGACCGACAGAACACAACAAGTAAGGTAAAAGTAGCTTATCATCAGTGGTGAATGTGACATCCGGTGTGCCACAAGGTTCTCATCTAGGTCCGCTACTATTTATCTTATTTGTAAACGATGTAGAACATGTCTTAAAGGTGCTGAACGTTTTGATATACGCAGACGACATGAAACTTTTTCTTGAAATACGTAAAGATTCTGATCTCGAACTATTTTAACGTGAAGTTGATAGTTTTCACACATGTTGCATGAAAAGCCTGCTGAAACTTAACGTGAAAAAATGTAATTCCATATCGTTTACCAGGAAACATAGCATAATACAAAGAACAATCACAATAGACATGAAAACAGTTGAAAGGAGTAGTCTTGTAAGAGATCTAGGAATCACACTCGACTCAAAATTAACCTTTGTTGACCATTATAATAGGGGCAGAATTCGTGAAACGGATCACTAAAAATCGCGATGTCTATTTTTTTCAAATAAGTATTAAAAACTTCAAGAGTTTCACTCGGGAAGCTGATTTTCCAATTTTTATTGAATTTAAGTAAGTTTTCAAGTTGTTATTGTCATTTGAAATTTAGGTCAAAATTGTTTTTAAACAGACATAGCTTTAAAAATATTGCATCGAATTTGATGAAATTTTCACAGCAGGTGCATCCCAAGTTGCAGTTTACGAAAATATTTTTTTGGAGAAAAAAATATTTTTTCAATAGTAACTATTTAAAACAATATGTTGAAAATCTAGGTTCTGGGGCACTGAAAAATCTGAAAAAAATCACAAGCAATTCTGACGAAATTTCGAAATTACCCTGAAATTTCGCGGTGGTGTTATTTTTTGATCAAAAGATATGGGCCTTCAAAGTTGGTGCCGCAACGCATTTTCAAGCGAGAAATGCTCCTTAACCCAGTTTTCTTCAGTTCTCATACCAAAAAGTGCACCATAATGTCTAGAAGTAATAACACGGGCGATCTTACCCTGCTGATGCGTTCTGTACGGTTGTCCCCTAACTAAATTTTGCATTATTTTTTTAGTAAAATGTGTAGGTAGGCTTGCGAGTGGTTGCGGGTATAAAGTATACTGTCTTCATCATTAAGTTGGGTAACAGACTAAGCATAGTTTGACTGTTTTGCAACTAAAAATCATTTCTATTAAACTAATTTTACAAACCTTACAGAATTTTTGCATATAACTGAAACTGGGATTGTCAATAGTAGTACTGCTCACTCGCTTCTCGCTTGAAAATGCGTTCGGCACCAACTTTGAAAGCCCATATCTTTTGATCAAAAAATAACACCACCACGAAATTTTCAGGGTAGTTTCGAAATTTCGTCAAAAATACTTGTGATTTTTTTCAGATTTTTCAGTGCCCCAGAACCTAGATTTTCAACATATTGTTTTAAATAGTTACTATTGAAAAAATATTTTTTTCCCCAAAAAAAATATTTTCGTAAACTACAACTTAGGATGCGTCTGCTGTGAAAATTTCATCAAATTCGATGCACTATTTTTAAAGCTATGTCTGTTTAAAAACAATTTTGACCTAAATTTCAAATGACAATAGCAACTTGAAAACTTACTCAAATTCAATAAAAATTGGAAAATCAATTTCCCGAGTGAAACTCTTGAAGTTTATGATACTTATTTGAAAAAATTAGACATCGCGATTTTTAGTGATCCGTTTCACGAATTCTGACCCAATAACATTATATATAAGGCAAGTAATATGCTCGGATTTATTAAAAGATTCAGTTTGCACTACAAAGATCCATACACCATCAAAACATTGTATGTTCCACATGTCAGGCCCCTGCTGGATTATTGTGGCATAGTCTGGTCGCCATATCATGATACACATATAAACCGTATAGAATCAGTACAAAAGCAATTTTTGTTGTATGCTCTACGAAAGCTAGGTTGGACCACTTTACCTTTAGCTTCCTATGAGCCGCGTTGTATGTTGATAAATCTTGAGAAACTTAAAAAGCGACGAGAGTTCGCAATGGTAGCTTTTATAAACGATGTAATTACACAAAGAATAAACAGCCCAGAAATCTTGGCGAATTTGAACTTATATGCTCGTTCTCTAAGAAATAGAAACTTGTTTTATATCAGTAATCAACGAACAAACTATGGAAAAACGAACCTCTTGATAGATAGATGTCATGTTATAACCAATATTGTGAATCAATCGATGTAACAATGAACAAAACTACACTTAAGAAATGTAGAATGAAATGTAAATAATATGGTATACTTATGATTGACGACAAATAAATAAATAAATGGATTAGGAAAGTTGTATTGTGATAGAAGTAGAATATTGCAGCATTGTACGCTTATCGTTTTTCAATCATACACAAAAGAGATTCGGTAATTAGATTCCATCGTATGAAGCACGTTGCATACTTATGATCATAAAATATTCAAAACAGCATTTTTTTTTCAATGCTAAATGTTTACGTACCTGCCTATTTGGCTAAATCTTTTTTATTCATTTATGTTTTATTCGACAAAATAAACAAATAAATGGATGAAAATCGATCAGTGGTTCCAGCATAGATGGTCTCCATACATAAGTTAATGGATAACTTCTTTGATTAAAGAACATCTAAGACGAACCTCTACAGAATAAGTATATTACCTCGCATTCAATGTTACATAACACGAAACCAAAAGCTGAATTTTAATTCACAGGCGGCAGAATAAAATAACATACCGCAGGCGAGCGAAGCGTACAAAAAACTCCATCTCCACCACTAGCGATAGATAGATAGTGATGAGATCTCTTGTTTGCGAATTTGCGTATCATTCCTCGTGCTCCAGCTTCCTAATGATCATCTGGATGGAGCTCTGGAGTGTTATGCGACCCGGCAATCCAACCAACAAACCCAACGGGGCTGAGTTGTGATTAGTTTGAAAAGATCCTAGGCAAAAGATAAACAGGAGCAGCAGAGGCAGCACAGAATAGGAGGAGTGGGAAGACAAGCAAAGTGAAAGCAATTTACATTTTCAAAAGAAAACGCTCACCCGGTGCCAGAGTCGACGCGCAAGAAAGATGAGTTCTCCAGCTTCCCTGCTGTTTAAAAGTTCAAGAGGGGTGGGATTTTGCTACACAACATGCCACCCTGTCCACCGCTAGCCTCGCGTGCTTCTGTCCCCTCCTCTCAGCTCCTGCTCGCAGCTTTCGTTGCCACCATTGCGGGAAGGTTAGGAAAAATGAAGGATGAAATAAAGCTTACAAGAGATTTTTCTGCTTGAAAAAGTTGCTCGCACGTTGGATCCTTTCTTTCAGCGGAGTGTTACCCCCGGAAATGGGCGGCGAGAGTGGAAAATCGATATTACCCTGCTCAGGGCCGGGTTTACGATTGTGGGGGCCCGGGGCCCAGTTATAGTGGGGGCCCCGAAATAAAACAAAATCTTTTTTTATCGTACAAGTTAAAAATATTTATTTGCTATTGAAAAGTTATCAAAAATTTGTTAATTTTTTTTCTTTCGTGTTGTTTTGCAGAAAACTTATTAATTAAATAATCAACATTTAACTCCTTCAGTATACTCGTACTCGAAACTTAATAATGCTAAGACTACCTTTCATTCTCCACAGTCGTACGCAACCTATTTTTAATTAGTTTCATCTTCGATTTTTTTTTCTTGACACCTGAAAAAAAAAACCTAATTTGAAAAAATTGCGATCCACAGGCAAAAATTTGCACACAATTTGAGAAAGACTGCGCAAATATAAGACGACTCTGACAATAATCTACAGAAACTAGGAAAAAACTACACACATCTGCAGGTCAATGAAATCTGCACACGAACTCAGAAAATCTGCATTTTGCAAAGCACATCTGGTGTTCCTGATTCGGACAAGTTAGCAAAAGCAATGCATTAAAAAAATTGTGGGTTTTCTTTCTCTGCTTTATCTCCCATGCGCGCTGGTTCGATTCAAATGGTGTGTTAATGTGTGTCATTCCAAGAGAATACAAGGCAGGGATGCCACATATACAGATTTTTCTGTATTTTACAGATTTTTGAACTAAAAAAGGAATACAGAATCTGTATTACAGAATGTTGTCAAAAATACAGATTTTACAGAATCTTTTGCTATTCGAAATGAAATCAATTTTTTGGAAGGTTCAATTCAATTCAACGACTTTCAAACTTTTGTGAAAAAACCTGATGCTGTTTATGTTAGTATCGTTGCAGAAGAAGAGGGATGAGGCTTGGACGAAGGCGGAAAATAACGTTTCGAAATATTTGACGGGATTTCTATTTAAAATTTGTGAAACAAATTGCAAAGCTGTTCGATTTTATCGATTCTGTTGTAAAAACGGTAGCTTTATTCAATTCTAAACATTCGTGAAATTGGAAAATTTAAATGATTTGATTTCCAAAATTCGTAACAGTAACTGATCGACAAGACATGAATAACGAGTTTTACTCGCTAAGAACAAACTTTTTGACCGGAAGATTCGATGAAGCAGATGACTTAACTTGGTCTGAGTAGTTGGACGCCACAATGCCAATGGTAAATTCATGTTTCCCTTACTGAGATCATTTGTGCGAATTTTTTCAATAATTCCACATTCTTCGGCTTTTGTAGAACGCATATTTTCAATATATAATTGCAGCAAGTCTAAAGCCAGAAATCTCATGGCCCCTAAGCTTATGAGCTCAATTTTAAAAGCTAAAAGCTACGTTGCTAACCAAGCAGGAAGTACTAGAATTAAATTAACAAAAACATGCATGAACATCACGTAAAGATAAATAAGCAATATCGTGTTCAGTTACTACATTTGATTAACTCGCCTAATTATAAGTTTGGAACCAATAAAAAATTAGGCCAAAGCAAAAAATTGTGATTTGTTTCAATATATTCTTTAAAGAAGAAGATTTTCATGCAACATTTTTAGTTTGCTGGATACAGATTTTTAAATAGATTTTTTAGCCCGTGAAACAGATAATACAGACATTTTCGAGCAAAAATACAGAAATAAATGTGGCAACCCTGATCCAAGGTGAGCTCTTATGGATGTAGTTGTGATATTGGCGCTAGCGAAAAAATAACACTGAAAGAAAGTGTCAGATTGAAATGGTCTGATCAAATTTTCTTACTGTAAATCGAACTTTTGATTAAATCTCATTTTTTAAAGAGAAAAAATCTTTATATCAATTTGTGGGGGCCCCAAAAATGTGGGGGCCCTGGGCCCCCCATAAATCCGGCTCTGACCCTGCTTCTTTTCTGTCGTTTCATCTTTTCATTTCCTCCGACCGGGTATCACGGCGCACAATGACTGGAGATCTGGCCAACCGAAAAAGACCTCTTCGCCTTCGCCAAGAGACGATGCTCGCGCTGTTGGTGATTTTTGTTTCCTTCTACTCGAGCGGCTGAACAAAAAGATTGGCGAGCGCGAGGCGTAAAAGGACGAAAGCTTATTTTATGGGTTGAATTATGGTTTAAGATAAAGATGAGTGATGTTCTAACGGTTGCAATAGGGTCGAATATTACGCCTCGAGACTAAATTTTATCGTCGCCCATACTAACAGTTTATCATTATTTTACTCTCTATCTCTAAGAAAAACATCTCACTTAAGAAAAATGTTTCATCCAGAATATGCTAATTAATCCTCTTGAAGGCCGCGAACATCAGGACCGTTTTTATTTCATCAGGTACATAGCGAAGCGAATTTAACTTGAAACTCGCCTTCAAGTTTCGTGAACACGGTGGAGTTGCGGCTCGATTTACATAGCGTACCGGTGAAAAGAAGGGGTAAAATTCCTTCAAACATCTCATCAGAAAGTACACACAGAATGGTTTGGTTAGCTGGAGTGGGGTACCGCTAAACTTTAACGAAGGCGAAGGAATTGGATCCAATTACGCGTCGGATGTTTAACCGAAGAAAATCCTCGCTCGAAAAAATATTATAAATATTTTGTTATTTGGTTATTGCTTACTTCTACAGATATTTTACGAAGCCATAGCGTGTGACGAGCACAGAAATGTTAATCGTTGTTCATAAAGGTTTCGCAAGTAGAATCTTCGACAATTTGAACGGAATATTTGTGGATGAATTCAGTAAAATGAAGAAGTCTTTGTTTTTAACTTTCCATTGTATTATTTGTACCTAGGAACGTCGTTACTTAAGTAAATACAAAAATCTAAACCAGTTTATCATGGGCGATTCCGTGTGGACTGGGACGGACGGACAGCTTATTAAAAAAATATGTAAAATGTCCTGGGCTGTGGGCAATTTTTTTTAGGAATTTAGAATGTGGGCGTTTCCAAATATCGAAAAAAATTTCCACGTGCAACGTGGATGGCCCTTGGATGTTTGTTGTAAAAATTTTCATTTATTTTATTGCTAATTGCAGTTGAAAAAATTTAAAAAAATTAAAGCAATTAGTGAAAGCAACAATGAACGTTTCAATATATTTATGTTTCATTATATTTTTTCTCCACATAATGATATGGAGCTTAGAACCCTTTCCAGTTCAGTACTCCGACATACGAAAAAAAAAAAACGACAATATGAACACAGCCTTACTCGAACGAAATAATCTTCGCAAATTTCAAAACCCTCCACTGCGGAAAACTATTCCCATTCAGATGACGCATTAGCATAATACCGCCTGACAGGCCCAGGCGCTTCACCAGCGCGCTCAAGAAGACGAGCGACTCGACCCTTGTCTAATCTTTTATCTAAAGTCTGGACCATCCGGAGTTGAATATTTTATGGCAGGTTATTTTTCTGCTTCCCACGTCGCACCGCACCATTTTCGTACGATTCCATCCTCTCCGTTCCCACTCCCCCCCAGTGCCCATCAGTGAACAGAGCACATTAGCATAAGGATTCTTCTTTTGTACCTTTCGGCAAGTGGATCCACCGGTTACATGCTGCCACCCCAGCAACTGCCGGAGGGCCGGTTGGGTTGAAAATGGGTATTCAACGAAAACGAGAAATGAGAAAAAAAATGCAAAACTCAAATATACTTTCCTTCCGACGCTAAGCTGATGCTGTGTGAGTCGTCGTCATCGGCGCCGTCGTCGTCGCCGTCGTCCTTGATAGGCTGGGCTGGTAAAGCGAAGGAAGCTGGGCTGGTGTGTGTGTGTTTGTGTGTGCCTCATTCGGTCTTTCGTTGAGATCGTCGTGAAACGGGGCGAAATTTTATGTTCGTAGCGAAGGGAAAAAAATACTCCTGCGAGATGTGGTTCCAATGCGGAAAAGGGACGAAGAAGCTCAGGTTTCCTATGCTGGAAAGAATGGGAGGTTAGAGCGAAATATATATTTTTCTGCTTCACTTTTTTCCTCACTATTTTCCGACGGACTTTTGCTAGTGTGGTTAGTTGTGTGGAAGGGAGGGAAGCCGGGAAGTTTCAGAGGAATAAAGCTGGAAAAATATTCCGCTCTGCGAGGGCACGGAAGAAAGTTGCAATCTCAGGGAAATATTTAAATGAGAGTTTTACATATAAATGGGTTGCGAACCGTGGGGTTGGAGGTTAAGAGGTGGGGTACTCAAGGACCATTCGGGAAAGGAAATGAGCGCTTTTCGAAGTGTGAGGAAAAAATATGTAGCTGCTGTGGTGAATTAGTATTCGTACCTTCGTTTATCCTTTGCCGCCCTTGCTTCGCACGGGACGGGATCCAGCTTTTTCAGTCGTGAGCAGAGTCGAGGGAAAGTTCGCCGTTCAGGTTGTGAGAATGCTGTGTTACGAGGGACAGCAGCGAGCGAGGGGTGGAGAGGTCGAAAGATGTAGGAGATCGCTAGGTGCTGGCTACCAAGACAACCTAGAAACGACGATGGAGGAATTCCGCCGTGCGTCGAGGGGGGTGATGAAAAAATAATAATGAGATAAATATTTTACGGAAAAGTGGAATAGGACCATATTGCAGCATTTCGTAATCATATGGATCCAAGAGTAATCATAAAAGAAAAGTGTCGAGAAAAAGAGACTACAACGAGCTTTGTTAATAAGCTAATTTTATTTACTTATTTATTTATTTATTTATTTTTTTTGAAGTAGAATACTTCTCTCAGGAAGTTCTGCTACATAGAGATGTGAAATAAAAATCTAAAACCGAAAAAAGTGAAAAATATGTCCAATTTCAAATGCTAATAAATCGGTTAGTATTCGATGGATTTCCTGCGTTCTTGCAGCAATAGATTGGAAAATCTTCTAAAATTCTTTCCAAATAAAGGTAATTGTAATATTATTATTCAAACTATTGTACTATTGAAAATAGTCAAGCCTTGTCAAAACGAAAAATTCGACCTCTGATTGGTCGTTATATGATTGCTTCCCAAGCACGGTCGACAGAATCATATACCTTGCAATTGAAAATATGCTATTTGGCCTATATAAGAGCTTGTTTCAGCCGAAGCCGCTCATAACAGTTCTATACAGCGACAACAGCAGTCATCCCTTAGCAGTAGCAGTAGCAGTGCAGTGGATACCAGCGATAGCGGATAGCGGCCACAGCTGTGGCGTAGCAATGGATAGCGCACTAGTTGCAGCGGATCTCAGCATCGATAGCAGCTGGGCCAGCTGATGCAGGGGCAGCGGATATCAATTGCAGCTTATAGTGGCCATAACTGTGGCATGGATACGAATAGCGTTGCAGTTGCAGCGGGTATATCTGACCATGAAGCATTTATGCAATAATTGAATGAAAATTGCAATTGCAGCAATCGGTCATTTTCAAGGCTATTGAATGTTTCTGGAAGAGCTAATGAATGGTTAATAATAAACTGCGATTGAGGTTTGATGCTACTGCAAATGCACAGCAGTGTGATGTTTATTACGATTGGTTGGTACTGTGCTTAACATGCGGTATATACGAGACAAATCCGGTTTCAAACAGAAAAGTTCGGCACGTTCTGCTCACGATGCTGAGTCTGTTTTAGAAAACTCACAACACTTCACTAACAAGGATGTAACGTCTTGAAGAAGACGGTTACAGTTTGACATCACAGCAGAATTTCAACCTTCATACTCATGTCTACTATCGACAATATCAAACACGCAACAATTTGCTTCCATGCGAAACGGGGACGGGAAATTTTTTTTCTTCCAAGTCGCGCAACACGACACAATATATGTTATTTTGTTGCCTTAGCTAGAGCTCTATTGGTCCGGCTCGACAGAATGTCCACAAGAAATCATTTTTGTACATCCGTGTTACGAAACTGAGAAGATCTGTAGGAACTGAAAATTAAGGCGGGGACAGAATAAATGGGATGTATTTTTCGTACATTGGTATTACGACATACGAAATAAAATTTTTCGAGCGTTGTAGAATGGTATAACTGGAAATAATAAAGTCACACCTATTTCTCCAGTTATATCATTCCACAATGTTTGAAAAATTTGTTATGTCAAGCGGATATCGCACAGCATTTATGCAATAATTATTCATAATGTCATATTTTAATTGAATACCTCATTTGTAGCTATTTACATATAAGTATTTTGCTAGATTCGGGGGATAAACAAAACAAAGATTTTTCATGATTTCATTCACAATTCATTTTTATGGTTTTTCTGAAGAAGAAAATGAACAGGTTTGTCGTTCTTGGCTTTGAGGAAACCGACCAGTAAAAGGGAGAATTCTGGAAGACCATAACCGTAGGTTCAACTACTTGGTTTGCAACCATCAGCCACCAGGAAGCCAAATATGTTGGCTATTCGTTAATCGCCTTAATTGTAGTGGGACTAGAGAAGACCTCAAGAGGTCAGAAAAATGTTCCTCGAAGACACTGAACTGAAAACGTTCAAAAGGCAGGCTTGTTTCGATATCCTCAACACCAAACCCAAGTTTAAAGAACTGCAAGATTCTGAAACATTGATGACACGAAGACGGAAGATGAACATCTACGCGATCAAATATTTTTCGCTATCCTTCGAAGCCTTACTTGTAGCAGATATTTTTCGATCATACCAATCCATCCGGAAAAATGTCACTGACGCTCGGGTCAAACCGTTAAATTTATAAAGTCTTGTGGATATAAAATGTCTTGGATAACTGGATAACTCTGGTGAACACCGGTTTTGCCGTAGAGCTCAAATAATATTTTTCATTGTCGATTACGCTTCAGCATTACGACAAATTTACAGATCGAGTTTTAAAGTACCGTAAACCGAGGTAAGATTGTGCCATACAACCCATGACTTGTAAGCCATCTTTTCCGGGTCAGAAGACTTGTCTTTCTTGGTTAAGAATTTGAGGGAATATATTTAGGAAAGATTGGCCTTGTGATCGCTATGAAATGGCTGACCAATAATGGGTTTGTATGGCACAATCTCACCCTGCCTTACGGTACGTCATTTTCCAGTTCTTGTAAATTCAAAAACTCGTTTCGAATGTTTTTCAATATGAATGGCTTAGACACATTAGGAAATCTTTTTTTAAATTGTTGAACAGGACTTTTTCAAAGATTGACTTCAATATTAGCGGTTTGCATATTCGTATTTTCTTCCAGTTAGCACACTGCCGATTCCCTTCATTCTCATAGCAATCGATTGAAAAATCATCTGTGCATCCGCGCAAACGCAGAAAATTGTAGTTAGATTTTTGGAACTACTGTACTATTGAAAATTGTCAATTCTTGTTGAAAACCGTTTTCGACCGTGGTCGCTTAATGCTTGCTCTCCCGAACACGGTTGACAGTATATTATACGTTGTTAACCAAGAATGCACTAGTTGGTCTACATAATGAACTGCTTCTGCTCCAACCAATCAGTCTACTATTGGATGGTCGCTGGGATGGTCCGAACTAAGTAGCAGCGGGTAGTAGCAGTAGCGGATAGCAGCAGCAGAGTTACAGCAGGTGGCGAATTAGAATATCTCGCTACCTTCCATAGCAGACGCACCAACAAAATAAATAGCACCTTCCACAGCGCTAGATTTTGGGATTTCTTTCTGTGTGGGAAGCACTCTCCGACATACAAGTCCCCAGTTTTGTGAAAACTAAAACCAACCGTCCTTTTAGGGACTACCACATATTTTTAATTGAAGAAGTACAAATGAGTTTTCTACATCTGAGTAGTACAGTAATCGTGAGTTTACTATCATGAAACGGAATACTATTTACTGCTAAGAACTGTCAGCATCATAGTAAGAAAATAAAGCACTTTGATTGATTGATATAATATCGGAAAAGTGATCAACTTCGAATGTTTTACTATCTATCTCTGTGTTCTGATGTGTACTTTCGATCAACAATTAGTTTCACTAATTGCCCAGGGCTAGGCTGCCGTGATATGACATTGTGACGTAGATCCAAGTGATAAGTTTTTCAGTACGGCCCAAAAACGAATGAATTTCTCGCCACTTTTGTATTGAAATGGGTACCTACGTCACTTTGTTTTTTTGATTTTATACAACGTACGAATAAGTAACAACGAAAAGGAAGACACCAAAAGATAGGTCTTTGAGCGGGGGCCTAGTGTGGTTGGTAACGTCTCCGCCAACCACGCTCGACGCCTGGGTTCGAATCCCACCGCCGACATAGGTGTCGATGGTTGTGAGGTGGCGTGATCCACTCACAACCAACCCAACTGGTCTAGATTCAATCCTAGCCGACACCGGGAGATTTTCTGAGGCGAAAAATCTCTGGGATCACGCCTTCCATCGCATGAGGAAGTAAAGCCGTTGGCGCCGGTCCGTTAATAAACGGGTCGTGAGTTAGGGTCCTGGGTGTGGAGTCGCCTCCCTGGGCGTCGGTGATTGGCCACAACAGTGGCGGAACTAGACCGACGGAAAATAAGCGAGAATAAAAAAAAAAAATAGTTTCACTGCAGTTGATGCGTGTAAATCGGTTTGGAAGAAAAATATCACTTACATAGCCAAAGACACAATTATGAGTCACTTTTGGCATTCAACATCATTTAGTCTATAAAATCGTCAAAATACATAACGTAAGTTATCTTATTGTTGTAAAAGCTTGATGATAAATTATTTTATTCAGTCTTGATGCATTATCATGTAAAAGTAATAAAAATAGCCAAAATATGGACTGACCCACAATTATGCACCGCAAAATGTAACATTACTACAATTATGGGTCACTTCATTTATTGCACCGAGCAGAATTATAGTTTTTAGTGACATTTTCAACTTTAAATCAGTTTAATCGTATAAATGAGGTTACAAGTGAGTTACAAAAAATACCACTGCTAATGAAAATTGTTCAGTTTCGTGAGAATCGACGTATTTGCGTAAAAGTGATCCATAATTGTAGCTGACCCAATACTGTAGAGGCACTGTATTTTCTAACTAAACCAATCTACTAATCCATGTGATGGATTCTTCTTAATTCACTTTAGATTTCTCATAAAGTAGAATCCTCAAAAACACACTTAAAAGCTCTAAATTTGATATCATAGT
Organism: Wyeomyia smithii; assembly: GCF_029784165.1. NCBI lineage: Eukaryota > Metazoa > Arthropoda > Insecta > Diptera > Culicidae > Wyeomyia > Wyeomyia smithii. The sequence goes on along the minus strand of NC_073696.1, from coordinate 26,118,706 downwards.
CGGGCATCTGCACTCGAAAACTCATTTAATTCAATCACCTACCTCAGAAAACAAAATCCGCGCAGCCAACCAAGGTATTTTTTTCATCACTAGCGGACCACTTTTTTATTGTAAACACTAAACAAAATCACTCACTACACTAAGAATACTTGAATCTTTGAAATGTTCACCTCAAATTTCCAAAAACAAGCTTTAATTAGCAGAATTTAATTCCTAAATTTCAGCTGTATGTACTTTCATCTGTTTTCACTGCGTTGAAGGAAATTAAAAGTTGCCAAATCAGTTTCTGTTAATACGAAAAAATCATACTAAAAATGTTAAATTATTCCGACATAATCGACGTAAATCGTCAGCATTGACATAAATGGTTACCTAGGTTACCAATTTTTGCACGTAAACAACAACAACGGATATCAAGGTAACCTACTACGACGGGCTGGGGTTACGTTCATTCACGATAATGTGATTCATTCATGATTAATAGTGTGATGAATATGGGGGCATCTTGAGATGAATAATTGAGCAGTGATTCAAGTTTTGATATGGATATGGAAGCGTTGTGAAAAATGGTTTGTTTTACAAAATTCAGGATAAATCTAGCTAAGTTTACTAAATATACAATGCTGAACGATTCTATAAGAGCACATAAGCGTATTTTGTTTATTTGTTCAATGATTTCGTGAAAGTTTAGTGTTTAATCCGTGAATTCTTCGTGAATATCGGCTTAATGAGATGAATAATGGAGCAGTTTCCCTATTAGGACTTTTGAAGACATGATAGATAGATACATGCGAAGAAGTAATATCCTTTCGTAGTACTGGGAATGAAATTGAGTCTTACTACTATCCGCAATGTTTTGGCGAGTGGCAGATAAAAATTTCACTTACTGCACGCACAATCAAATAATTTTAAGGTGCTAGGAAGCTTATTTCCTTCATTGTAGATTGCCATTTGCAAGACGCGTGGGATTACTCTCGATCTGTTGTTACCCCGGTAGCATTTTCTACTATTTTCAGCTTTTTCAGCTACTAAGTTGTTTATAACAGCTAGATAGACAACAGATTAAAACAGCAAAGGTGGCAAAATTTTAAATTGTTATTAGAGGCAAACAGATTAATTTTGCAAGAATTGGTCTAGCAAGCGTGAATAAATGCAGTTCCCCTTAAATGATATATCATTAAGCGCAAAATACAAATTTTGGGAATCAAATAATAATTTAACAAAAGACTAATTGGTAGCTGTTACTCATCAAATTTACTCGAAAAAAGTCGTGCAACTTTTTCAAAAATGGGTGCAATTCCTCTCACTAATGGGTAACTTAAATTCAACGTGTGTTTGACTCCAACTGTAAACAACTCACTGTTGTATATAACAGGTCTGGCAATCTAAAACCAGCCGTCGTTTACACTCACTTGCTTTCAAATGGAACAGAAAGAGAGTTTGACATCACACTGGCTGCTGTACAAGTGCTGCGAGAGAATAAAAGTGACGACAAATTCGAAATTTGTTATTACTGTACGTTATATACGACAGAATTTGTTAAAAACCCATTGATTCATATAAATAAATAACTTTTCATAATAATTTTAAAGTCACGATCTTCCTTAGATTATTTACGAAATAAATAAACCTTCCATTTCTGTCCACTCCAAATATAAGGTTGAGCTGCATTAGTCAAGAATTTGTAGACTGTGAGTTTCGAATCACCTCCACAATGTAGAAAAATAACCACCACCTGACTCCAATAACTTTTTCTTTATCACATGAATCAGTTTTAAACCCTATGAGCTTTTTAATTATAACAAGGCTAATTGAGAAAGATACAAAACTCATATTGAGAAAAATTTAAATAATGAGCTTGATTTGCAAAACGAAGTAAATATTGATTCCGCTTTGGTTGATGCCAGGAATTATTCTGTTCCAAAGGCTCAAGTGAAATTTGATTAATCAATAATTGACGAAAATCTTCAACTTCTAATTCGTTTGAAAAATGTCTGCAGACGTCAATTTCAACGTTCTCGTGACCCTGTTTTTAAAACTATTTCTAAAGATTTACAGAAAGAGATTAAACATAGATTTACTCTTCTGAGAAATCAAAATTTTGAGACCAAAGTTGAAAAATTGAAACCATATTCAAATCCTTTTGGAAGCTGTCGAAGATTCTTAAAAAAACCTTCAAAGCCTATTCCAGTTTTAAAAGATGGTGAACGTTTTCTTGTATCCAATGAACAAAAGGCTCAAAGACTTGCTCAGCAGTTTGAGAGTGTTCATAACTCAAATTTGAATTTTGTGAGTCCAATTGAAAATGAAGTCACACGTCAATTTGATTTAATTTCTTCCCAGAATTTTTTACCTGCAGAAATAATTGAAACTAACTTGAATGAGATTAAATCAATTATTAAAAATTTCAAAAATATGAAAGCACCTGGTGACGATGGAATCTTTAACATACTAATCAAACATCTCCCTGAGAGCACAATGGAATTTTTAGCGAAAATTTTCAATTGCTGCTTCAAAATTGCATATTTTCCCAAATTATGGAAAAATGCAAAAATTACTCCCATTTTAAAACCGGATAAGAATTCAGCTGAAGTTTCAAGTTATCGACCAATCAGTTTGCTTTCTTCAATAGTAAACTGTTTGAAAGAATTATTCCTAACAGAATGATGTCACACATCAACGAAAATTCAATTTTTGCAGATGGACAGTTTGGATTGCGCTATGGGCATTCCACAACTCATCAATTGCTCAGAGTTACTAATATGATACGAGCTAACAAATCTGATGGTTATTCCACTGGAGCTGCTCTTTTAGACATAGAAAAAGCATTCGAAAGTGTTTGGCATAAAGGTTTGATTGCAAAATTGCAAATATTAAATTTTCCAATTTTCCTAATCAAAATTTTGAAAAAATATCTTACTGATCGAACTCTGCAGGTTGTCTATCAGAATTCAAAATCTGATAGATTTCCTGTCAGAGCAGGTGTGCCTCAAGGTTCTGTCTTGAGCCCAGTCCTGTACAACATATTCACTTAAGATCTTTCTGATTTGCCTCCAGGATGCACAAAGTCATGGTTCTGCGATGACACAAGCATTTCCGTAAAAGGAAAAAGAGCAAAATCATTTCAAATCGCCCGGAAATACGCGAAAATTCAATCGACCATTTTTTATTTGAATGAAACTTTGCACACGTATTTGGCTTAGCAAACTGAGCATTTTTCACAGGTGGAGAGATTTTTTACATCCATGAGTTACATTCTAAAAGGGCGTATGCCTTTTGGCATAGGTTTTATTCGAAGCATTGTAGCCCAGAAACCGTTACTTGTATAGAAAAACTTTCTGAGAATGAGTTGTAGCGAATCGAAAATGCATCATAAATAAAATATCCACTGTAAAAAAACGAAATTTTTTTCACCAAAAACAACTTTTTTTAAAATGTCCAGGATGGAGAAATGAAAAATATTTTTTTTATGGTAGATTATTTTTTTTATAAAAATTCTAATTCAAACATTTTTCAAAATATTTGTATTCTGATGATTTCAAAAGATGCAGAGAGTCATTTTGAATCAAAAAGCTTTTGGTAGTAAACATTCTAAAGGCATTGGTTTTCGAGTTATTTTTAATTTAAGCTCGAAAAATTATAATTATTTAGGAAAATACACGTTTTTCTTAATTTGTCCATGGTTCTCCAGCAAAAACCATACACGTTCATTGGAATGCTTCATCAAAAATATACAATTCATTCTTTGACAACAGAACGATCGGGCAAACGGTTCTCAAGAAAAGAGTTAAATGTTCTAAGTGATATAAATACAAATAAGAATCAAATATTTATTTTCGAGTTTTATTATCTTAGGAACATATTTTTTTATGACATAGATAATTGAAATAGAAATAAAAATTTGTAAATAAATAAATAAATGAACTAAATGACATTTTTAATGAATTTTTAATACTTTTCTGATTAGACCAATCATACAATTCTTTTGCGCTTGTAATGGGATGTTCATGTTCTTTAGCTAAACTTGCATTTCCTGCCATTCGTTTTAATATGCCACCAATTGCATCGCATGGCCCTTAACCATGAGAAGTCGCAAAAAAATGCCACTCTGCATCGACGTTATATTTTGTTTTGAACTTGCAAAGACTTGCAAAGTTTTTTCTATTTTTATATTGTGAGGCAGCTTCAACAGACGTTAATATCGCTTTTTTCAACTCTATTGTTGTTTTCAAAAAACTCGTTAATTTGGCAATGAACACCTGAACCGCAACAGTATCATGATGGAGTACTTCCGATATTATGATGAAGCTGATATTCTTAAGTGTTCCAGATTCTGAATAGTAAACAACGAAGGGATGAATGGTGACTTGACTATCATTCCAATAACTACACGAATCACAAATTGATAAAGACGTATTAAAATGAGCTTGACTGTTCAATATTTTTAATTTTGCAATAACGTTTTTTTTTTTAATTTGCGTAAGCTTGATGAGCACCGATGATCAGGTAAGGGTTTACAGCATTTGGGCTTGGTGTATTCCATTTTCACTTTATTCATCTTCACAAAATGCAAACTGTTACTAACACATCTGGAGTAGTTCAATCGTATTTATATACGAAAACAGATATTATAGGTAACCCAGTAGTTATTGGTTGCGTACTTTACAAACAGTTATTATTAGTAATGTTTTTAGTGGTAACAAATATGTTTCATAATCGACCTCAGACAACATTTTGGATTGTAAGATGGCAACTTCCGGTTTCTGAAAACAGCAGAAAATGACCAAATACCACCCAATATGAGTTTTTTCTTTAACCAGTATGCCGTTCAAAATCCAGAAATTGTCTCCAAATGCCATTATGAAATCCAAAATGGCGACTCCCGGTGTCAGAAAAACAGCTGCAAATGACCAAATACCACCAAATATGGGTATTTCCGGAACCGTAATGATGCACTGGAGTCACAAATCGACTTCAGACAACATTTTGAATTGTAAGATGGAAACTTCCGGTTTCTGGAAAACAGCCTGAAATGGACGACTCCCATTAAATATTAGTATTTCTGGAACCAGAAAGATGCACAGAAGCTAAAAATTGATCACAGACACAATCTTGAATTTTAAGATGGTGACTTCCGGTGTCTGGCAAACAGCCGGAAATGACCAAATACCATTCAATATTAATGTTTTCGGAACCAGAATTTCGCCCAGATGACAGAAATTGATTTCACAGGCAATTTTAAAGTCCAAAATGACGACTTTCGGCTTCCGAAAAACAGTCCAAAGTGACCAAATATCACCCAATATGAGTTTTTCTTTAACCAGTATCCTAAATACCATTTTGAAATCCAAGATGGCGACTACCGGTTTGTGAAAAACAGCCTAAAATAAACAAATACTATCCAATATGAGTATCTCTGGAACCAGAATGATGCAAGGAGCTAGCAATTGACCTCAGGCACCATTTTGAATTGCTAACTGGCAACTTATAGGCAACAGTCGGAAATGACCGAATAATACTGGATATAAACGTAAACGTGATGATGCATAGAAACCAAACATTGACCCTGGACACTATTTTGAATTTGAAGACGACCACTTTTAGTTTCTGGAAAACAACCAAAAATACCTCCCAATATGGGTATTTCCGGTGTCAGATTGATGCCAGAAAGTCTGCTGATAATGACAGAATACCACCCAATATGAATATATTCAGAATTAAGGCGATGTACAGAAGCCAAAAGACGAGGATGTTGTCATTTCGATAATCAAATGACGTTCAAATAGTACGACACCACATTTAAATTATGTTGAGACCACATATATCGATCAAGGCAGGTTTAGTTTTAAATAGTCTTTGAATTTCTCTTCTTTCCATAACTTTTGAGCCACATATCAAATTGTTATGAAGTTTGTTATTTGTAAGTTTGAGAGATGACTCGTTCGTATGACACTAGTTATGTTCAAATAAGTCATGTAATCTTTGAGATAATAGACTTTCGTTGTTTTATTAACAATTTAATACATAACGGTTGCTTAAGTTCGATTATAATCAAATGAAATGGGAACGTGTAGGGCAGCCAAACTTCGAAACCACGTGTTCAATAATTTTTTTCTAATGTCAACTGCCTGGGGCCTATTACGGCAGGTAAACTTTCTTTTTTTGCAACAGGCAATGTTCGATCTTATGAACGCCATGTTGCAAAAGGCAAAATCAATGTTTAAAGCCATTCAAATAGGCACAAATTTTACTATTAAAATTGTTTCTAATTTAAAATTCAGCAATGATTTTAAATAAAACAATTAAAATATTAAATTGGAATGCTCGCTCATTGAAGGCCAATGAGAATGAGCTTTTTAATTTTTTAACAGTAAATAATGTGCATACTGCAATTATTACTGAAACATTTTGAAACCTAACATAAAATTAAAATATGATCCCAATTACGTGGTTCATAGATATGATAGGATTCAGGGTTCCGGCGGTGGAGTTGCAATTGTTATTCATCGCCGAATCAAACATCGTGCTCTTCCCCATCTTGAGACGAAAGTTATTGAAACTTTGGGAATTGAAGTTCAAACTGAACTTGGGATTTTATTTATTGCCGCAGCATATTTACCATTTCAATGCACACGCGAGCTCAAAAATTATTTTAAAGGTGATTTACAAAAACTCACCAGAAATCGTTCGAAATTTTTTATAATTGGCGATTTTAACGCTAAACATCGTTCATGGAATAATTCTCAAAGTAATTCCAATGGCAAAATTTTATTCAATGATTGTTCTTCAGGATACTATTCTATTTTGTCTCCGAATAGTCCTACATGCTTTTCTTCTTTAAGAAACCCTTCAACAATTGATTTGGTGCTGACAGATCAAAGTCATGTATGTAGTGATTTGATCACACATGCTGACTTTGATTCTGACCATCTTCCAATAACTTTTTCTTTATCACATGAATCAGTTTTAAACCCTATGAGCTCTGTTTTTAATTATAACAAAGCTAATTGGGAAAGATACAAAAATTATATTGAGAGAAATTTCAATAATGAGCTTGATTTGCAAAACGAAGTGAATATTGATTCCGCTTTGGAAGCATTAAAATGTGCAATTGTTGATGCCAGGAATTATTCTGTTCCAAAGGCTCAAGTGAAATTTGATTCACCAATAATTGACGAAAATCTTCAACTTCTAATTCGTTTGAAAAATGTCCGCAGACGTCAATATCAACGTTCTCGTGACCCTGTTTTTAAAACTATTTATAAAGATTTACAGAAAGAGATTAAGCATAGATTTACTCTTCTGAGAAATCAAAATTTTGAGACTAAAGTTGAAAAATTGAAACCATATTCAAAACCATTTTGGAAGCTGTCGAAGATTCTTAAGAAACCTTCAAAGCCTATTCCAGTTTTAAAAGATGGTGAACGTTTTCTTGTATCCAATGAACAAAAGGCTCAAAGACTTGCTCAGCAGTTTGAGAGTGTTCATAACTCAAATTTGAATTTTGTGAGTCCAATTGAAAATGAAGCCACACGTCAATTTGATTTAATTTCTTCCCAGAATTTTTTACCTGCAGAAATAATTGAAACTAACTTGAATGAGATTAAATCAATTATTAAAAATTTCAAAAATATGAAAGCACCTGGTGACGATGGAATCTTTAATATACTAATCAAACATCTCCCTGAGAGCACAATGGAATTTTTAGTGAAAATTTTCAATTGCTGCTTCAAAATTGCATATTTTCCCAAATTATGGAAAAATGCAAAAATTACTCCCATTTTAAAACCGGATAAGAACCCAGCTGAAGTTTCAAGTTATCGACCAATCAGTTTGCTTCCTTCAATAAGTAAACTGTTTGAGAGAATTATTCTTAACAGAATGATGTCACACATCAACGAAAATTCAATTTTTGCAAATGAACAGTTTGGATTTCGCCATGGGCATTCCACAACTCATCAATTGCTCAGAGTTACTAATATGATACGAGCTAACAAATCTGAAGGTTATTCCACTGGAGCTGCTCTTTTAGACATAGAAAAAGCATTCGACAGTGTTTGGCATAAAGGTTTGATTGCGAAATTGCAAACTTTTAGTTTTCCAATTTTCCTAATCAAAATTTTAAAAAATTACCTTACTGATCGAACTCTGCAGGTTGTCTATCAGAATTCTAAATCTGATAGATTTCCTGTCAGAGCAGGTGTACCTCAAGGTTCAGTCTTGGGTCCAGTCCTGTACAACATATTCACTTCAGATCTTTCTGATTTGCCTCCAGGATCCACAAAGTCATTGTTCTGCGATGACACAAGCATTTCCGTAAAAGGAAAAAGTCTTCGTGTCATATGCAGTTGATTGCAGAAAAGTTTAGATATTTTTTCTTCCCACTTGCAAAAGTGGAAAATCTCTCCCAATGCGTCTAAAACTCAAATGATAATTTTTCCGCATAAGCCTAGGGCTTCTTTCCTCAAGCCAAACAATAATCACGTTGTCAAGATGAATGGGGTTATTTTAAGTTGGTCCGACAAGGTTAAGTACTTGGGACTAATTTATGATAAAAAACTTATTTTCAAAGAGCACATTGAGAGTATACAAGCCAAGTGCATCAAATATACGAGATGTTTATATCCTCTCATTAACAGGAATTCTAAACTTTGTTCAAAGAACAAACTTTTGATTTACAAACAAATTTTTAGACCAGCAATGCTTTATGCTGTACCGATCTGGTTAAGTTGCTGTTCAACAAGGAAGAAAACGCTCCAAAGGATTCAGAATAAAATTCTGAAAATGATTTTGAAGCGTCCTCCTTGGTTTGGTACACTCGAATTACATAGACTTACTGGTGTTGAACCATTAGAAGCTATGTCAAATAAAATTATTAACAATTTTCGACAAAAATCGTTGCAATCCTCAATTGTTACGATAAGCTCTCTTTATAGCCAATAAGTTAGCAATTAAGTTAGTTGTAAGTTTACTTCCCCTTTTCTGACAAGTAGGTTTAAATCCCTACGAGTGATAAGTCCTAATTGCGAAAGCAAACAAATCCTAACAATTAAAATTACAAATTTCTAACAGTGTTGAGAAGTCACCATTTGTGATTGGACACACATACTCATTATTTACTAATATTTATCATAAATACTTGAGCTAATAACAAATCCCCCCTTAAAAAAAAAAAAACGTGTTCAATCATAATTCATCAGTTAACCCTTAACTAGCCCGCTCCTCTGATAATAATAATCAAATCGGTTGTGTAGTTTCTGAGATAATGAAGTTTCGTGATTTTCACAAGTCGGCACATTACAAATGAAGTTACAGTTCGATTACAGTAAAATTCAATAGGGTCTTCTGAGGCAGCTAGACCTTTCATTTGACACTAATTTTGTGGAAACCGGGTCGGCCATCTCTGAGAAAAGTGAGTGAGTCCAAATAGTCTTCAGAATATGTTCATTTGCATAGCTGGATTTCACATTTTTAAACATAACAGGCAAAGTAATAGTCCGATTGCAAAACAAATCAATAGGGTCTTATGGGGCAATTAGACATTCCATTTGACACTGATTTTATGGAAATCGGTACAGCCATCTCTGAGAAACATGAGTGAGATTAAACAGCCTTCATAACTTTTGAACCACAAGTTCAATCTTTACGAAATTCAAAACTTAAGGGTTTTCTAGGTAGCCCGTTCTTTTGAGACCAATTTTGTTGAAATCGGTTGCGTAGTTTCTGAGATATTGATGTTTCATGATTTTCACATTTTTAAACATAACCTCTAAACTAAAAATCCGATTACAATGAAATTCAATAGAATCTTATGGGGAAACAAGACCTTTCATTTGCAATTAATTTCATGAAAATCGGTCCAGCCATCTCTGAGAAAAGTGAGTGAGAATAAAAATCTGCACATACACACACACATACCCACACACACACATACAGAAAATGCTCAGTCGTCGAGCTGAGTCGAGTGATATATGCCATTCGGCCCTTTGGAGCACTTTTATACTTTCGGTTTTGCAAGTGATTGCTATACCTTTCTAGGAGAAAGGCAAAACGTGTATTTTCCGAAATATTAATAATTTTTCGAGCTTAAATTTAAAATAACTCGAAAACCGATGCCTTTAGAATGTTTACTACCAAAAGCTTTTTGATTCAAAATGACTCTTTGCATCTTTTAAAATCATCAGAATACAAATACAAATATGTTTAAATTAGAATTTTTATAAAAAAATTAATCTGCCATAAAAAAAATATTTTTTATTTCTCCATCCTGGACTTTTTTAAAAAAGTTGCGTATTAACGTCAAGTTTCTTAAAAAAAAATAAAAATAAATTCTTTTTTTTTCAAATTGAAATTTAACGTTTATTTTTAATTTTTTTGGTCAAAAAAATTTCGTTTTCGTACAGTGGATATTTTTTTATGGTTTAATTCCCTACAACTCATTCTCAGACAGATTTTCTATACAACCAACGGTTTCTGGGCTACAATGCTTCGAATAAAACCTATGCAAAAAGGCATACGCCCTTTTAGAATGTAACTCATGGGTGTAAAAAATCTCTCCATCTGTGAAAAATGCTCAGTTTGCTAAGCCAAATACGTGTGCAAAGTTTCATTCAAATCAAAAATGGTCGATATTCGACCATAGGTCATTTGGCGCAATCTTGCTCAAAAGTCTTTATGTCATATGCAGTCGATTGCAAAAAAGTTTAGATATTTTTTCTTCCTACTTGCAAAAGTAGAAAATCTCTCCCAATGCTTCTAAAACTCAAATAATATTTTTTCCCCATAAGAATAGGGCTTCTTTCCTCAAGCCAAACAATAATCACGTTGTCAAGATGAATGGCGTTATTTTAAGTTGGTCTGCCAAGATTAAGTACTTGGTACTAATTTACGATAAAAAACTTATTTTCAAAAGCACATTGAGAGTATACGAGCCAAGTGCATCAAATATACGAGATGTTTACACTACCTGTCATGAGTTTGGAATCACTTTACTGAGTATTGCAACACCCAGTTTGAATATTCCAACACCTCCCGAAAAGTTTAGCATCACCTGGAATAGGCGGATATCTCGTGTTTTTGACAACCTAGAAAGTTGCGGTTTTCAGCAAACTTGTTTTGAAGATCAAAGGCTACTGTATGGTGGCCAATTCAGTGTGAAATTGTACCGCAAAAGAAAGAGTTGCACACTCTAGGAAACCTCATATTTAAAAGTGATAGAACGGTGCTACCCAAAGCTCTTCGTATGAAAGCAATGGTATCAGCTCATGGAGGCCACGTAGGGGAGATGGCTATGAAACGGATTATGCGTGGATTCTTCTGGTGGCCCGGGATGTCAGCTGATGTTGTTCAGTTTGTCAAAAACTGCAAGACGTGTGCAGTGTTAGCTCGTAAAAATCCGCCCCTGCTACTATCTAGCAGAGCCTTACCAGATGGACCATGGGAAATACTCCAAATAGACTTCCTATCTATCTCTGGAGCTGGTACATTTTTAGTGGTGGTTGATACGTACTCTAGGTACTTATCACTGATGAGTCAAACAGATGCTTTCAGTACCAACAAACCATTGTGTCAGATATTCCATGGGGTTGCCCAATCATTCTACAGAGTGATAATGGGCCACCCTTTCAAAGCATGGCATTTATTTACTTTTGGGAAGGAAAGGGCGTAAGAGTCCGCAAATCAATACCGCTTTGTCCGCAAACGAACGGAATTGTAGAACGGCAGAACCAAGGCATTATCAAAGCCATGGCTGCTTCTAAACTTGACGGTTCAAATTGGAAATTGTCACTCCAGCAGTACGTTCATCATTATAACACCGTGATTCCACATTCTTGTTTAAATGTGACGCCTTTTGAGTTGCTGGTCGGCTGGAAATATCGTGGGACTTTCCCCAGCCTTTGGAGTAACTCAGTCGCTAAACAGTTGGACAGGATAGATGTTAACGAACGCGACTGCCAAGCAAAGTTAACCAGTAAACACTATGCTGATAAAACACGGGGAGCGAAAGCATCTGACATTGCTGTAGGGGATGTTGTGCTCATGGCTCATCAGAAGACATCTAAAGTCGATTCAACATTCTCTCGAGAACCTTTCACAGTAGTAGCGAGAGAGGGCGCAAAGGTAGTGCTCGTTAACAGTGACGGCATACAATATTCAAGGAATGTTCAGGACGTTAGAAGAGCTCCAATGTCATCAAATAGTTCAGATGGCAAGCCTGACGATGGACTGATGGATAATTTAGAAAGAGAACGTAGTGAATCCGTTGGAGTAGCACCTGACCAACAAGAAAACACTGGAAATTGTGCGGGTTCAACATGTGATCGCAGATTTGCTTCAAGGACATTACGTAAACGCGAAAACATCAAGAAACCAACGCGATTCGATGAAAAATTCTTATATAACATATATTGTTAAAGAGTGGAGTAGTGAGGGAATGTGGGAGATATGAATAATAAATAGAATAAATTTAAAAAAAATAAGGTTTCTTATTTGTACAAGAAAAAAATATCATTAGCTTAATCGTCTATACCAAAACATATTGTTCAATCTGAAAATAATATTCTTTCCTGCGAGCACTTGCAGACGAGTCGGACAGGGCAGCTGTTCTTTCGGAGAAGGAATATTACTTCGAAGGGGAAATAACATCTGCTATAAAAGGAGGTGTTCTTGTCCCCGAAGATTATTCTTGTGACGGAGTTCGATGGAAGCAGTTGGGATGAGCGGAAAGTAGCACGCAAACAAAACTTCGGCGGTGGAGCCGAACACTGGAGGAAGGCGCAGGATGGAAAAAAAATCTCTCTCGGACTGATGGACGGAAGCTTCAGTCAGGATTCGAAAAGACGGGCACGCAGCAGCCGTGCGGGACGCTGTTGATGACTACCAATCAGCAGCAACAGTGGGAAAAGGCGATGGCGATGAAGGGACTGACGAAGGTTCACGACAATATATTATGATATATGATTATAATATAATATATGATTCTTTTTTAACTAAAATGTTTGTTTATGTTCAGGAAAGACATTTGAGGAAAAATAATTAGTATGTAATCACTAAACTTTGCGATATTATTCACAAAACTACGTAAAACATGCAAAATTATGACTTTTTATATCTATTTCGTCTCCAAATCAAAATTCAAAGTGATGACATGTGATTCTTCTTTCATTAAAATGTTCGTTGATGTTAAAAGAAGACAATTGAGAAAAAATAACAAGTATCTGATTACTAAAACTCGAGATATTATTCACAAAACTACGTGAAACATGCAAAATCATGACTTTTATGCTGAATTTGCCTGAATTTTAAATGTTTGTTTATGTTCAGGAAAGACTTTTGAGTAAAAATAACAGATTTTTGATTACTGAAAATTGAGATATTATTCACAACACTACGTTAAACAAGCAAAATCATGAAAATTTGAACTCAATTCGCCTCTAAATCTAAAATCAAAGCTATGATATGTAATTGTTCTTCATTGAAATGTTTGTTAATGTTCAGGAAAGACATTTGAAATATAATAGGTATCTTATTGCTAAAAGTTAAGATATTATTTTAAAAACTACGTATGCTTGAAGATGATTTTTTGCATACAGAAAAACACACTGAAATACTCTTTTTGAAATTTATATATATTATACATATAATACATGCGAAATTTTGACTTTTTGAGCATGAGCTCAATTCGCCTGTGATTTTTTTTTTTTCAATAAAATGTTCTTTGTTCCTTCAACATCTGCAAATATTTTCTAGCAGAAGAATTTATGTTTTAATTTGGTGTGAGTCGAGCAGTAAAATATTAGATTTCTGATATTTTCGTAGTTTTGTGAACAGTAACACATTACGGGATTCGAAATACTTTTTCATTTTTACCAAAACTAGATTTTGGGACACTTGGCTGGAGGAAAGGTCGCATTTCATTGGTTTAATTTTTTTTTAATTTCTACGTAGTTATGTGAATTAAAACGTTAACTTCTTCTCAGACGTGTTCCTTGGACACCAACAAACATTTTCGTTACAAAAATTCACATGTTATCTCTTTAGATATGATTATAGAGGAGAACTAAGCATGAATGGTCACGCTAAATTCTTCTTACTTTGATTTCTTTCTTCTAAAAGAGTTACATAAAAAGAGGTTTTACTGTGAACGATTGACGAATATCCGGTTATCACCCGAGTGTGGTATATTCGGAACTGGGATGACCCCACATAACATTTTCCAAAATAACGACTTCTGGTTTCAGGGAAATAATCTAAGGTGGTATTTGGCCAACCATTTCAATACTTCCAAAACTTCCAAACTCCATACGTCATTTTGAAATCCGAAATGGCGACTTCCAGTTTCTGTAAAACATCCCCAAATCACAAAATGCACTCCAATATGGGTATTTCCGTTCTGTGCGTTCTCAGAATGTTGAAGTACTTAAAGTGATGATGGATGTATAAGATGTGAAATATTTTTGAAGTGAGTTGTGCTAATAATGCAATGAATTATAAAAAATGATTCCTAATTTTCAAATTTTTGATCCCGAGCATCGCCGGGAACGTTTAACTAGTAGCCAATAAGTTAGCAATTAAGTTAGTTATTAGTTTATTTCCCCCTTTCTGACAAGTAGGTTTAAATCCCTACGAACGATAAGTCCTAATTGCGAAAGCAAACAAATCCTAACAACTAAAATTACATATTTTTAACAGTGTTGAGAAGTCACCATTTGTGATTGGACACACATACTCATTATTTACTAATATCTATCATTAATACTTAAGCTACTAACAATTCTCTCCCTTAAAAAAAACATCACCTGACCAAAGTCATTTCTAAAGTATTTTAGTGTTTTCCGTCATTTTGTCCTACTTTTATAAATACGGAAGTCGCCATCTTGGTCTACTGCCAATTTTAATTCGAATACTAGTAGTTCACATTTTCATTCCCCTCTACTTTTCAAGTTTTAATTTATTCTTAATGGTTACGACCAAGGATGAAAAAACTCCAAATCTGTGCATGCTAGAATAAATCTTTCACCATTTTTGGATTCAGAAGACGTTACTCTAGAAATATAGAGCTTGAAAACTGAAGAGCTAAGTTAAAAACTACCGTGGGAGACTGAGAAAATCAGGTTTCCATGAAAATACGTACTTTAGTGAATTTAAACACGTTTTTCTCAAAATGTTTGCATGTTAAAATAAATATTTCATCGCGTATGGATCCAGGAGACCTCACCTCAAAAATGTAGAGCTTGAAATTTGAAGAACGGTTTTGTAATTTGAATTTTTATAAAATTACGTAGCTTTGTAATTTTGTACTGAAATAATTTAGAAACTCCAAAATTCACTCTTACATTCCACACTTCATCTACCTGACATAATTTGATACATGGAGCAATTGATACGTATGAAAATTCCTAGTGTTTGCTCAATCTGTTTGAAAAATAAGAAAAAAACACAGACATATTTGCGTCTCACAAAAACGGGGAGGGGTCCAGAGGGGTGGCACCTTAACCAAAACTTAGAGCAACTATTCCCCTTGAATAAAATTCCAAGTTTTCCCAAATCGGCTGTTCCATTGCTGAGAACGAGCATTTTCAAAAAAAAAGTTCCGTCCCGGGTCTTTACGGGTTAATTAGCGTTTGATTACTAACCAAATGTTAGTCAGTAAAAAAATGTTCTCACGACAGCGATGTAAGTTCTAATCCACTATTTAAATGGTCTAGGAAACGATGAATAAATGATTTCGTTTCACCTCCGCCCTCCAGGATGGCGTGAGTACATCCAACCCACGAGGGCATCATCGACCTGCTCACTAATTACACAGGTCATAAAAAAGATAACCCGACAAGGAGTAAAACAAAAAATAACCTCGAATGATAGCTACAAATAGCGGCTTTTTGCCTACCCCCACCCCCTCGAAATCATCCGACAAACTGGTAATGGTCTTGTAATTACATTCTATCCAGTGTATTACAAGTTGAACCGCGAACGAAGCGAAAAAAAATCAACCCGAAAAAAAGGATCTTTACGCGGCAAACCGAATAAAAAAATCCCGTTCCCTCCTCCGCTTCAGCGGTTTGCCTTTGGGGACTCTTGGAAAAGTGGTTTGCATTAAATGAATTAGAGGTTTTTCCGCGGTTTTACGTGTTTGTTTGCACCTCTCATCCGGTGGCGGAAACTGACCACGTGGCCGTTACTCAATGAAACAATGAGAAAAATACAACTGGGAGGCGTCACTCCTCGCCCAAAACAAGGTGGCGATGGGAACGAAATTCCCAACCATCGAAGTAGGCAACAGATGGAACGCTTCGTAAAAACAGCGGTGAACGAAAACAAAAAATCGTGATCGTGTTTTTTTTTGCGTGTCCGTCGTCCTACCAGAATCTGAAACCTATTGTTAGCTCGAAGGTTCGATGGCTGATTGTTGCCTGTTTCGAGTCGGGACGTGTCGGTGTGCAGGAGACTACTTTTTTCATGGAAGTGACCATAGATGGAGAAAATAAGCGGATCCTACCGATGAACAAAGTGTGGTTATGCTGCCGTAGCCGCCGGGACTGCATTCTCTTCGCTTTTTTTCGGTCGCCCACGCCACCACGACAACGGCGGCGACTCGTTCGAGGAAAAATAGAAACATCGACAAAAAATACCCCCTTATCCCCATCGTTGTAAAGCTAAATCGAGGCAGCTTGTGCAGTTGAGGACAGAACCTACAGAGGGTGGGTTTATTTTTGGGGATGATGTCGTTTGACCGCAACCGTGGCGTGGCGGATATTCCTGCCGGTGGATACCTTCAGAGCGGGAAGCAGCGAACGACGGCCGTATGTTTGTTCGTTAGTGCAAAACCAAAAGTATCAGATTTATGGTTTTATTTGATTTTAAACAGAAGTAAATGAAGATAAATGGGATGCCCCGAGGGGTTTATCGCCGCTCTCGGTTTTGTCCATGGGAATTGATTTTTTTTTCTGTATCTCGTTGGAAACGCTGGATGACCCTAAGATTAAAGCCGTCAAATGGACAACTCAACGGTTTGTTGGGACATGTTTTGCATCCCAAGCGCGAGAGGTGTTGAATGAGTTCACGGCTGGAAGCAACAGGTGGTGGTGATGACGGTGCGATAGGGGATCACATCACTATAGAGAATGCGTTTGAATTTTTGTTTTTTTTTGCTTCCGAAAATCATAGCATTGGAAGTGGATGTGAAAAATATGCTTACTAGTTAACTAAGTAAGAATATTCTACATATTTCTTGCTCCACTCTGCTACTCTTCTGGCGGATGCCACTGTCGCCGCTTCTTACTAACCGACCGACGGTCGGAAAACGGCGCTTTAGCCGCCGTTCCGTAGTTTGTGAAACATCATCAAAAAGTTTCCGCTCTTCCCGGGCGTGTAACCAAAATTAGTAAAGAAGAAAAATTCACAGAAATTGCTTCTCTACGAGCTAATCAAAAATACAGCAGCTGCTGCCAGTGCTCTGACAGACGCTGATACTGCTGCTGATGGGGCTCTGCCTGCCGCCGCTGCACTCCAACATCCACCTCCAAAAAGAAGTCTGGTTGCTGCAACCGGTTGAGAGTTTTAGCCATGTGGTATGGATATTCGAGGCTCCTCTAAGCAAAGGGAAGAGAAAGCATTTTCCTTGGTTTAGAAACTTTCATTTCGCACTCGAGCGGGTGGAAAAAGAGACCCTTAAGAGGAAGAGGGGAAGGTGAAGTTCCGCCGGAGCCACGCTGATCTGTGGAATATATAATGCAATGCAAAGAAAGTTACTACCGAGGGAAAACTGTGCTGCAGCACCAGCAGGATTGGCTGAATCATTAAGAAAAAGCTGTGATCTACTCACCTCGCAGTAAGCTTGTTTTTGGGTTTTCCACTCAACAAAAAGCAGCCATTTCAGCAAAAATTAACGCTTCTTGGAACATTTGCTTATGTATAATATTTGTAGTTTCGAAATAAGTAAAGCCGGAGGGTTGGTAGGGATGGGTTAACCACAGACAAAGGGAAAACTTTTGCGTTGAGCGCAAAAATGGGTGGAAACTTTTTTTTTGGCTTCTCTTTTCGTTGAGTCGGGAAAAACTTTTCTGCGAATTGTGGGTGTGTGTGATGTCAGAACAGAGGCGCGGTTGAAGGATGTTTCTTCTTTGCGATGGTTTTGCCATCCTTGGAAGCACCGGACTAGGATTTCTGGGTTCATAGGAATGGAACACTTTGCTCGTTAATAAACTGTCTATATTTCGTAAGCTGAGCGATTTTGTCGGAAGTTATTTTTTATTGCTAAACGAAGGCTAGCAAAAACGAGCTAAGCGCGCTTCTTTTTAATTTCTAAAAAATCACAGGAAGGTTGTATGCAAAGCCACGACCGGAAGGTTGAAGTAGAATACTTCTACAAGAAAGGTAACCCGGCTGCTTGCGTGTCAGTCATTTTTTCTAGTAACAAACGTTGACCGTTCATTGACAGTATTGTAATTTCACTTTGTTTGATATTTTTAATTAAGTTTATTGAATATTTTTGAAATTTTGCGCAAATGAGCAGTTGAAGTGCTGCCGAATTGTAACATGCACATTAAATACGACATCATTGGACGGGAACGGAACAAAGGCATTTTGATGTTCAAAATTGGATCTCCTGATGGCAATCTTCATGCTGCCCCAACACGGGGGGGATAATGGCAGTCTGGCGACACACGCTGAGAAGAACCGCGCTGCTCCTGAGACGTGGTGACCAACCACTGGGCTAGTGCTGCTGCTAAGGAAGGACGACTGCTGTCGTCGCTGTCTAGAACTATTATGAGCGGAAACAGGCTCTTTTATAGGCCAAATAGCATGTCTTCAATTGCAAGGTATATGATTCTGTCGACTGTGCTTGGGAAGCAATCATATAACGAGGTCAGAGGTCGAATTTTTCGTTTTGACAAGGCTTGACTACTTTCAATAGTACAATAGTGTGGATAATAAAATTACAATTATCTTCTTAGAAGATTTTCCAATCTATTGCTGCAAGAACGAAGGAAATCTATCAATTACTAACCGATTTATTAGCATTTGAAATTGGACATATTTTTCACTTTTTTCGGTTTTAGATTTTCATTTCACATCCCTATGTAGCCGAACTTCCTGAGAGAAGTATTCTACTTCAAAAGGTCAATTTGAAAATAAAACTACGCAGGTGTAAAGCTCAGTTGCGTTCCACTGCACGAGGCCTTTTTGTGACAATTTCGAAGCAAAATGATAAACCCAAAAATATGAACATCCGGCTCTGCAACTCGGTATGATCGCATTATTGTAACATTTTGCAAAATTTGCTGTTCTGCTCGAACGACACTTACATATTTTGACCTTAAAAACATTGTTTACAATATACCTTGCAAATGAATAGTTCAACTAAACTCAGTGTTATGAATATATCACAGCGGAAATGATTTTTTTTGCTTCAACAAGCATGAGCATGACACCAGAAACAGATCACCAGTGATTGGTTGCCGGACCAGAATAACTTCCTAGTTCCAGTGGATGCTGATGTGGATTTGGCAGCTTTCTTTGACAAAAAGTTGAAAAAGAAAAGTAGTGTGACAATTATTCGGTTTTTCACGCCATGTGACAAAACAACAATGCATATTTTTGCAGATGTAAAGTATAGAGATAAGTGACTTTTCACCTACGCACACTAGTAAACGTGTGGACCTGTGTAAAGTTGCTTTTGTTTCCTTCAAACTGAAAATCATCGCATCTCGTTGCTTCGACTTCTATCACTTTTTACCATTTTTGTTCGATTATGTTCAGTAGCTTCTTCCGATTTCTGATCCTGAATGAAAAAAAATATTCAGAAACAAGTTTAAAACATATACTGAGTGTTCAACTGAATATTTGTCCAGCTGCTAAAAACATAGCATTGCAAACAAAACAGCTATTGGTAAATATTTTCCTCAATTGGTTGTACTAACACATTCGTACGTAAAAAGGTCTATAGGGGTAAACAGGGTAAGACCGCCCTGCGGGGTAAGAACGCCCACCGTAGTTTTACTACCAAGTTATAAAATAATTGAAAAATTTCTTTAACGTGTCTATTACAGTACAATTACATAACATTTTGCACGTTTTTCTGTTTTGATAGTGCGCGAACGGTCGCAGAAATAATCAAAAACAACCTTTCAGCTGGCAGCCAGTCAATGCGCTATTGTTTTGCGATAACGGGACTTAAGGTTTTTCTGTCTAAAAATCTATTGTTTTGTTCGTGAATATATGTTTAATCGCTTGCCTTAATCTATCTTTTTCCGGAAATATCGAAGGCCGTAAGTAATCTTGTAATTTTGACTACTTTTTCGGTCAAATATGAAAATGTTCCACTGGGGGTAAAGTCGCCACTATGCAAGGGGTAAAACCGCCACCTATACAACTGCTTGTTGTTTTACTTCAAGACCCAAATGCCTCGACACTACAAAGGGAATGTTTTTATTCCCTTTATATTTTCTAGTAATATATATCCCTTTATATTTTCTAGTAATATATTTTAACAAGACTTATTTTTGAAAAATGTAAACCAGTGAGAAAATGGTGTTAATGAACCAAAATAATTTTAGAGCCAGGACGGTGTGTTTGATAGGTATGACGTCTCCGGCAGAATTGAAAATAGTAGTTTTTTACTTCCGAAAAAAGTACACACTCTAAAAAATTTTAAAGAAAAGATATAAAATAGAATTAAAAATATATTTTGTTTCAAATTTATTTAAAAAAACATGTTTTTGCCTGTAAAAATGAAAACACGAAACCTATAACATGTCGAATGTTAGTTGTGCGATCATAGGCAGTCTAATCACAGACGAGGCGATCAAAATGTTGTATTAGAGAACGCGAGTGAAACTTGCCATCTGCAACACCAGAATGAGTCGGGCGAGTAAGGGGCCATCCACATACCACGTGGCCAGCTTAAGGGGGGGGGGGGGGGGGGGGTATGTGTAATGTCCACGGTCCATACAAAATTTTTAGAATTTATATGAGCAGTTGTCCACGGCGAGGGGGGGGGTCAAAATCGTTTAAAATCTGTCCACGTGGAAAAGTGACCGGTTCTGGTTCAAAGAACGGTAACGAAAATCAGGGCAATATTCTTTGCTGGAATTGTCATCAGTTCGGACATTTCTGGCGCGACTGTGGGAGACCAAAGAAATTATTCTGCCATTTTTGTGGACAAATGAACTACATAACATCAAATTGTCCAAATAAGCATTTGTTTCCTTCTGCGCAGCCGGAAAACGGTGCCGCAGGGAGATCTTGAGAGGTGATCTTTCTGGAGAAGGGAGAAACCCTCTGCAACGTCCTACACATGAGATACCGATATCAAACTCGAAGTCCATGCTGGGAAGCCAATATAATGATAACGTTAAACCACAAAAATGTCCTTATATTTCAGTTAAAATTTTGGGAAGCACCGTTGTTGCTTTGCTTGACTCGGGTGCAAGTGCGAGTATTATCAGCTCCAATGACCTGGTTGAGAAACATCAATTAACCGTTCACCCTATAAACCTGAAAATAAAAACAGCTGATGAAACAGCATACGAATGTGAAGGAGTTGTCTTGATACCATATACATTCAATGGACAGACGAATATAGTACCAACGTTACTCGTCCCGCAAATTTCGAAAACACTTATCCTCGGGGTTGACTTCTGGCAAGCATTTCAAATTTCACCAGCCATTTCGGAAAATGGGAAAATGCGGAAATTAGCCTGGGAAGATGCCGATGGTGACATTAATCTGATAGATGATCATTTTGCGCTAGAAAAACAAAATATTGTGTTTACGATAGAACCTGATATATACGAAATCATACAGGAAGTGAATGTAACAGTGGATAACAGTTTGGAATTACCATTCGCTGAACAACCGGAAAATAACAAAATAGTCGAAATTGAAACCGACATGAATTATTAGAAGGAGAAAAAAGAGAACTAATGGAAATTGTTGAACGACTAAAAAGTGCAAATGATGGAAAGTTAGGTCGAACAAAGTTAATGAAGCATAAAATAGATTTAATCGAGGGGGCAAAACCAAAAAAACCTCCACAGTATCGGTGTTCACCGCACATTCAGAAAGAGGTGGATAAGGAGGTGGAGAGAATGATAGAACTCGATATCATTGAGGAATCGACATCGGATTGGTGTAACCCTCTACTACCTGTTAAGAAATCCTCGGGAGAATGGCGGATTTGCCTAGATTGTCGTCGAATAAACGATATTACGAAAAATGAGGCATACCCTTTTCCAGATATGCTAAGCATTCTGGGGCGAATTGAAAAATCAAAGTACTTCACAGTTATTGATCTATCTAAAGCATATTGGCAAATTCCCTTAGAAGAATCTAGCCGTGATTACACATCGTTCAGAGCTGGTAAACAACTGTTCAGGTTCAAAGTCATGCCATTTGGACTTAAGGGAGCACCAATAACCCAGACGAAGCTTATGAATAAAGTTTTGGGTTTCGACTTGGAACCTCATGTACACGTGTATCTAGACGATATTATAATCACGTCACAGAGTCTAAGTGGACATTTTCGGTTATTGAGAATCGTTGCTGATCGTCTGACGAAGGCAAATTTAAGTATCAGCCTCGAGAAATCAAAATTTTGTCAAAAACGCATTAGCTATTTAGGGTACACGCTGTCTGAGCACGGGTTAGCCATCGATAGCACAAAAATCCAACCAATTTTGGACTATCCAACCCCAAGAAACATTAAAGATGTTAGAAGATTTGTTGGCATGGTGAGCTTCTATAAACAGTTTATCGACCGATTCAGTGACTTGACTGCACCTATTACCGACTTGTTAAAAAAGGAGAAAGGAAGAATGCTTTGGACGAAAGAGGCCGAAGAGATGTTTTTAAAAATAAAAGCTGAACTTGTCTCTCCAAAGGTTTTAGCAAACCCAGATTTTGAACAACCGTTCATAATTGAATCAGATGCATCTGACGTGGCGGTAGGAGCCGTGCTTATGCAAGTGCAAAATGGGGTGAAAAGACCAATAGCATTTTTCTCTAAAAAGCTTTCGTCAACGCAAAGGAAATATGCCCCAACTGAGAAGGAATGTTTGGGAGTAATATTGGCGATTGAGAAATTTCGCCACTATGTCGAAGGTTCGAAATTTTCCGTAATCACTGACGCACAGAGTCTAATATGGCTTCGGAAAATAAGTGCGGAAGGTGGGTCAGCAAAACTTATTCGTTGGGCTTTAAAGCTTCAGCAATATGATTTTGATCTCATATACAGAAAAGGGGCTTTGAATATAACTGCAGATGCACTTTCGCGGGCTGTAGATACAGTTCAGGTACTAGACCCCGACTACGAAGCGTTAAAGACAAACATTCAAAATGATAGGGTAAAATACGAAAAATTTAGAGTTGTGCGGGATCGAATCTATAAAATCGTTTCAGCACACCTGACAGATAACCGGTTTTCATGGAAATATTTCCCACCCAGGAACGAAAGGCTAGGACTGTTACAGGAAGCCCATGACGTGGCTCATTTTGGGCGCTTCAAGACGTATAAAAAACTCCTAGAACGGTACTATTGGCCGGCGATGGAGAAAGATGTGCGTAACTATTGTCAGGCATGCGAGACCTGTAAAAGCGAGACCTGTACCTTGTCTCCTGTAAAAGAAAAGCAAAGCCTTGGTCACAGACAAACAGACGTGCCTCTTCGAAGAAAAATACTGAAAAATCTTCGTCCTTATTCGAAACGTTACACTCGTGCGCCACCATGTGAGCACAGAACGGAAGGTCAAAACTTCAGGTATATGATCAAACAGAAAGTGTACACAAAGAGGACTGAAAAATCACGAATGAATTTTCTTTGCCCTCGTGTACGTTTGTGCCACTGCGACAGTGGTATAAAGTGACATAATTTATTCGATGTTTTGAATTGACGGTTATTTCAACAGTTTAACCTGTTCAATTCGAACTTTTACGTGCAATGCAAAAACGTTGTGCGGAAACAGCAAAGTTTCACATTTGTGGAATTTTTTATAATCGAAAATCTATAATGTGGCATAGTGGAAGTAAGTGAAAGTATCAACACAAGCTATCTGATGTCCCGTACATGTTGGTTTGTAACACGAACCACAATCAATGCTATTTAAAACCGGGTGTTCGAAACTGTTATTGATGCAATCATGCGAAGGTCTTCCTCTCACGATTGTATCATGTGTTAGCGACAGTTATTTATAAAAATTAGTTTGAAACTTTATCGTTTTCATAAAGCAAATATGAAGTGTTTTTTTTTGTTTTTGTTTAAAGGAAGTGCTAATTTGTGTTGTAAGAAGATGTTGTACAGATAAATTTTGTTAGGCAAATATCTAAATATTTTATAATATTGAGTCAATACCTTAGTCGGCCATGAAATTTCTAAACAGGTCTCATCCTGTTATTTCATTATATATGTTTCATCGATCACCCAAGATCCAAACTCTGAAGGTATATCGGTTTTGGACTCATTGGTGCTAGATGCATCCGATGGAATAAAAATGAGGAGGATGAGATTGAATAAACTTGGATAAGCTTCTGGAACAACGGATAATGTGGTTGTACGAACGGATATTGTGGTTGTAGCATATTAGTTTTGCGAACGATATTTCGATATTAACTATTCACGGATTTCTGGTATTTATATATCAGCTAAAAGAGTGTAATTTTCTGAACTAACGTGATTTTATATCATCGTCCTTCAATTTTTCGATGAAGAATAAAAATCGCACTAAATCGCATGAATGACAGTTGGTACATGAGCGAACTGTTATTGTACCGATTTCGAGCAGATTTCGAACTGTTTTGAATCGTAATTTTAAAACCGAAGGATAACGATAGAAAATTTTTAAAAATCATTATTTTATTTGAATTTGTGATTGAACCGGTTCTTAGAAAAGAGCGAAAGAATGAACGGCTCACGAAAAAGAGCCACGGTTTTTTGAGCGCACTAGAACTGATGGATTCGCGCGAACCCGAAGTTTACCGAGAAAATACGAACTGTCAACGCTCGTGAATCATTGTGAACCATGAGCCGTTCATATGAGTCTGTTCGGAATAGTGAGTGAGCGGTTTAGAGCCGCTTTTGCAAAAGAGCCGTTTCGCACACCCCTATATGAAGTCTTACTCTTCGGCCTAAATAACACAGTTATACATTTTGCAGAACACTTTTATATTAAATTAAAATAAGTCTTAGAATGATCTTTCACATTACGTGAATGTAACCAATATCTTCTTTTCAATGGTAGTACAAAGGATTTAGCAAATAGGATATGCAATCTCTCCGGTGCAGCGATACTATATAAATCGCAGATTCTAAAGCAAAGTAAAGCCTTGCTACTACATTCTAAATCGCAACTCGACATTCTGTTATACACCGACTTCGCATCCAACTATTTGAGTGTACAGGACAATTGCGGGGCTAGCACTACGATCCTACTGACAGTGTCAGCCTGACACTAACAGTCTCTTCCGAGCCGAGACTCGAACCTACGACAACTGGCTTGGTAGGCTAGCATCATACCTCGAGGCCATCTGGCATCTGGCATATTCCTTTCATCCCCGTACCTTTCAGTAGTAAAAATTTGCAAATTTCCAGATCGATTATACTATTCGTACTCATACGTCAAAAGTGTAATATAAAACATCTTTCAAATGCTTGTGATAACCATTATTGCTGGGAAACTTGAGAGAATTTAAAGAATAAACACATAACCGCATTAAAAGAGTGCACCTGTAGTGTTTTCGCATGGCAGATTTTTACCAGTGTGTATGACAGATTTCAATGAAAGAAGTATAAATTCTATTTATTTTCCGTGTAAAATGCGTTCTTTTCACCACAATTAGTCAGCCTATACACTATGTATAGGTTCGCTAACCACATTGGAGCGCTGCAAAATTCACTGAGCACTCAGCAGTTTTCGAATCACAGATGACCTTCCGTTCTGTGATGTGAACTTATTGCCTACTATCTTATTTTCGTAAAACGATTTTTGTCTTTAATCATCAACATCTATAGCTCTTTTTAGGGACATCCTAGCTCTTCAGTGCCTTCTACAAAGTTGTTAGGCATCTAAAATACTATACTTTAACACAACGTAGTGTCTTATTAGAGCATTATTGAGCTCTGTAGAAAGGTAAATGCAAAAAAAGTAGGTTTTCCCATATAAATTTTCATACAAATTTGAAATGCAATGCGCCAAGCGGAGACAAAACCATTCGCGTTCCGGTAAGTTCAGGGTTGTTTGGGGCCTTGTTCTGGAAAATCGATCACTTTGTCACATCGTCAGGTACTTTTCTACTATTTGGCCGGTTGCCTCGACCTCCCGGCCAAGCACACGCAGCCACTTTTACCTAGGTCTTCTTCTTCGGCATCTTTTGGGGCTTCTTGTCGCTCAGGATCGTCGGCCGTCTGGAACCGAACTTTCTTTCAATGCTCTGCTGAATGGTTTTCAAGATGCTGTAGATGACGGAATGGGCATCCACAAAGTGCTGGACGATGTCCGTTTTCGACGTGGCGGGGTATCGTTCTTTAAACTCGCACACTTATGAACGGAGTAGCTTCACTGTTTTCGCCATCACGGTTAAAGTTCGACTGATAGAACTGTCAAATATTTTCTGCTAACTAATGGGTTACTTTAATTGACGCTGCCTGGATAGTTTCGTAAGTGCATGTGGAGATAAACCCATGAAAAACCGGCTTTTTGTGTCCATTTTTCTAATGCAAATGTTAGATGAACGCAACTCCGAAATCCCAGTGAAAAAACTGTTTTAATGATTGTTTTTCAGGGGATATTTTTACACGAAATCAGGATTTTGATCGAAAATGTTTCATGCTTGGTGTATTTTTTATATGCTAGATTGCTTCGCTATTTAACGAAAATTTACTACAAATATTTACAGTACAGTGCTGTTTCGATTTTATCACGGTCAATAAACACCCTCCCGTGAATAACAAAAATACTAATCTCCATCATTCCATGCTAAATAATCAATAAAAACACCGCGTTAGAATCAAATATTCTGGAATATACACGTAAAAAACCGCGTGAATTCTTAAATACGCATAAAAGCTATGTAAAAGCGCAAGGTTTGGTAAAAAATGTTGAAACTTTCAACACTTTCGATATTTTTGACTTTTTTTTTTTTTTCTTCACATAACATTTATTTGACACGGCACAAATACAATTTAATGTTTAACGGCGCCAATTATATCTGATGACTTAAAAACTAAAGCAAATTTTTTATCCTCGCTGCCGACTACGAGCTGAAATTAAGTCTAACTTAAAACTAGCATGGGATTTCCAATCAGTGTTTTGTTGTTCAATGGTCGTCTGATAATCGTCGAATGGCATGTATGGATTCGTTCTGCTGAGCCACGATGTCGTGAGTTGGGACAGAGGCTCGTAGTCCTTGGGTCCTGGTTCTATTGTGCGGGGTCTGGTTGCTGGTTTTGTGCTTAAGGTTCAAACGTGTTCTTGTCGTTTTGTTGGGTGTAGACGGAGGGGAACGGGACTAGACTGGGGCGTGGATGGATTTCAGGAAAACGTATATAAGGGACATGTAGGATAGGTCACGGCTCGCCAAGACATCACGAACAGGAACAGCCGGCTGTCTACCCTCGGCCTGCAGGGAAGCTATTAATTTAGACCTGGCGTCACGGTGTACAGGGCATGACCAAACCACATGCTCTATGTCGTGATAACCTTCACCACAGGCACAGATACCACTTTCCCCGAGCCCAACACGACGGAGGAGCGCGTCAAATCTATAGTGATTGGACATAAGCCGGGACATCACGCAAATGAAATCCCGACCTACATCCAACCCCTTGAACCACGGGTTCGTCGATACTTTGGGGATTATGGAATGTAACCACCTTCCCAATTCCCCTCTGGTCCAAGCATTTTGCCAACTGATGATCGTATTCTGACGTACAAATGCAAAATATTCATTAAAAGCAATTGGTCTTTCATAAATATCACCGTTTGTTGCGCCCACCTTAGCCAAAGAGTCCGCTTTCTCATTACCCGGTATCGAGCAGTGAGAAGGGACCCACGCTAAGGTAATCTGAGTAGATTTTTCGGATAAATTACTCAGCTGTTCCCGTATTTTCCCCAGGAAATACGGAGATTGCTTAACATCTTTCATCGATCGGAGAGCCTCAATGGAACTGAGACTGTCCGTAAAGATGAAATAATGGTCCGTGGGCATTTTTTCGATAATCCCTAGGGTGTACTGAATTGCAGCTAATTCTGCGACGTACACAGAAGCAGGATTATCGAGCTTATGGGAGACGGTTAAATTGTTATTGAAGATACCGAAGCCAGTGGACCCATCAAGAAGTGATCCGTCAGTGTAGTACATATTGTCGCAGTTGATGTTTCGATATTTATTGGAAAAAATTTTAGGGATCTGCTGCACGCGTAAATGATCCGGGATTCCACGAGTTTCTTCTATCATGGATGTATCGAAAAACACAGTAGAATCAGAAGTATTTGATAAGTCGACACGATTTGGAATATTCGAAGAAGGGTTAATATTTCGGGACATGTGATTGAAATACAATGTCATAAAACGGGTTTGAGAATTAAGTTCGATTAACCTTTCAAAATTTTCAATCACGGGACGGTTCAAGACCTCACATTTGATTAGAATACGAGAAGACAGGCTCCAGAAGCGGTTTTTCAATGGTAGTACTCCAGCTAAAACCTCCAAACTCATCGTATGGGTCGACTGCATGCAACCTAAGGCGATACGCAAACAACGATATTGTATTCGCTCCAGTTTGATCAAATGTGTGTTCGCTGCGGAGCGGAAGCAGAAACACCCGTATTCAATAACAGACAATATCGTTGTTTGGTAAAGCCTTATAAGGTCTCCTGGATGGGCTCCCCACCATTGTCCGGTTATTGTACGAAGAAAATTCACTCTTTGTTGACATTTTTTCATCAGATACCTCACGTGACAACCCCAGGTGCCTTTAGAGTCGAACCAGACACCAAGATTTTTGTGTACCAAAACCTGAGAAATCGTTTTACCCATTAATTGTGTTTGAAGCTGAGCAGGTTCATGCTTCCTAGAAAAAACTACTATCTCAGTCTTCTCCGGAGAGAATTCGATACCTAGCTGTAAAGCCCAAGCAGACAAATTGTCCAAGGTATCTTGCAATGGTCCTTGCAAATCGGCAGCTTTGGCTCCTGTAACAGAGATTACACTGTCGTCTGCAAGTTGTCTTATCGTGCATGAATTTGCCAGACATTCGTCGATGTCATTTACATAAAAGTTGTAAAGAAGGGGGCTTAAACATGAGCCCTGGGGAAGACCCATGTAGCTAATGCGAAAAGTTGCCAAATCGCCATGCGTAAAATGCATGTGCTTTTCGGACAACAAATTGTGCAAAAAATTGTTCAAAATTGGAGAAAATCCTTGTCGGTGAAGTTTACCCGAAAGAATGTCAATAGAAACGGAATCAAAAGCCCCCTTAATGTCCAAGAACGCAGACGCCATTTGTTCTTTACGAGCATACGCCAGCTGAATATCTGTTGAAAGCAACGCAAGACAATCATTCGTCCCTTTGGCACGGCGGAAGCCAAATTGAGTTTCTGATAGTAGACCATTTGATTCGACCCAGTGGTCTAAACGACGGAGTATCATTTTTTCCATCAATTTCCGGATACAGGATAGCATTGCAATCGGCCTATAAGAGTTGTGATTAGAAGCTGGTTTCCCTGGTTTTTGGATGGCGATCACCTTCACTTGCCTCCAATCCTGCGGTACAATGTTTTGCTCCAGGAACTTATTGAACAAGTTCAACAAGCGCCTCTTGGCATTGCCGGGTAGATTCTTCAACAAGTTGAATTTGATTCTATCTAATCCAGGCGCGTTATTGTTACAGGACAGGAGGGCAACTGAAAATTCTGCCATCGTAAAAGGTGATTCTATCGCGTCGTGGCCCGGAGACGCATCGCGAACAATATTTTGCTCAGGAACAGAGTCCGGACATACTTTCCTGGCAAAATCAAATATCCACCGACTTGAAGACTCCTCGCTTTCGTTGACCGTTACGCGATTCCGCATTCTTCGGGCTGTGTTCCAAAGAGTGCTCATCGATGTCTCCCTCGACGTCTCGTTCACGAACCGACGCCAATATCCACGTTTCTTTGCTTTAGCCAAGCTTTTAAGCTTGGTA
The DNA here is from genome assembly GCF_029784165.1 of Wyeomyia smithii. Classification (NCBI taxonomy): domain Eukaryota; kingdom Metazoa; phylum Arthropoda; class Insecta; order Diptera; family Culicidae; genus Wyeomyia; species Wyeomyia smithii. Next base: position 26,088,528 of record NC_073696.1, on the reverse strand, counting down.
TCAAGCTCCGAATACCGTAAATAGTCGCCAGGTATGCCTCCCGTCTGGTAGGCCTTAAACGCGTCGGATCTTTGCGTGTAGACATCGGAGCACTCTTGGTCCCACCACGGAGTGGGAGGCCGTTCTTTGATCGTTACGCCGGGATATTTCTTCGTTTGGGCTTGCAACGCGGCGTCGAGAATCAAGCCCGCGAGGAGGTTGTATTCTTCAAGTGGTGAATGATGTTGAATCGACTCGACCGCTTTTGAAATCATTTCCTCGTATAACTTCCAATCGACATTCCGTGTGAGGTCATACGGAATGTCAATTGGTCGCATGCGAGTTGACCCGTTAGTAATTGAAATAAGAATAGGCAGATGGTCGCTACCGTGAGGATCGAGGATTACCTTCCATGTGCAATCCAACCGTAGCGACGTCGAACATAAGGATAGATCCAAAGCGCTTGGGCGCGCTGGAGGTTTCGGGATACGTGTCATTTCACCGTTGTTTAAAATAGTCATGTCGAAGTCATCGCAAAGGTTATAGATTAAAGAGGAGCGGTTATCATTGTATGGGGAACCCCAAGCCACGCCATGAGAGTTGAAGTCTCCCAAAATCAAACGTGGCGAGGGAAGAAGTTCTATTAAATCAAAGAGCAGCCGTTGCCCAACCTGTGCTCTGGGAGGAATATATATTGAGGCAATACAAAGCTCTTTACCTTGTATTGTCATTTGACATGCGACAACTTCGATGCCTGGAATCGAGGGGAGGTTAATACGATAGAAAGAATAGCACTTTTTAATCCCTAAAAGTACTCCTCCATATGGGGTGTCTCGATCAAGGCGAATAATATTAAAATCATGGAAGTTGAGATCAATATTTGAAGTAAGCCAAGTTTCACAAAGGGAAAATGCATCGCATTTGTTTTTATTTATCAAAACTTTAAACGAATCAATTTTTGGTAAAATACTTCTACAATTCCACTGTAAGACAGAGATAGAATCCTTCATATACGCAGTTGAATTAGGCATCGAAGGATACAATCGCTGCAAGGAGAGGCCATTGGGCAGTCAACTGCTTCAAAAATGATCTAACTGTTGGGAGGAATGCTGTAAGAAAAATTTTAATTGGATCGGGTACATTGAAAGTTTCAAAAATCCAGTCCACAATGTCAGAAAATTTCACTAATCCAGAGTTTGTTTCATCAACTGGGAGTGTAAAAGGAGCAACTGGGGTTTTAGATGTTCCTGGCAGTGCTGGGAACTCCTTCTGGGACTTTAAATTTGCCAGCCCAGGAGGAGTTTGCTTCGGTTTTTCCGCAGCACTGTTTGGTTTGTTTGTAACTTTCATTTCACTTTGAGAAATCTTAGGACCTTTTCCGGGAAGTTAAGGAGAGGAAATATTTTTCCTCTTTCTAGACTCCCCAGGATTGGCGTAAGATGCTCCCGCTGGTGAATCGTCAGAATCGGTTTCATCAGAGGACAACAGATCGAAGGGGTTCGAAGTAACGGGAGAAGTGGTAACGGTCTTCTTCAGCATGTCAGCGTAGGAACGCTTTGAACGCTCTTTGAGAGACCGTTTTATTTTATCCCTGCGCTGCATGTACACCGCACATGTCGAGAGCTCATGCAGATTTTCTCCGCAGTGAATACACTTTTCAGCGTTAACACTGCAAGAATCTTCCGCATGAGACTCCCCACACTTGCCACAACGTGCCTTATTGCAGCAGTAGGCGGCTGTATGGCCTAACTGCTTGCAATTCAGGCAGTTCATGACGCGGGGCACGTAGAGCCTCACAGGGAGACGAACCCGGTGGATCGAGACGTGGCTTGGTAGTGCAGACCCGGCGAACGTAACTCGAAACGAGTCTGACGGAGTGTATACTGTTTTGCCACCGATGATCGATGCTGACCGCAATTGCTTGCAGTCGAGCACCTTTACTTCGGGACACGTTTTGTTCTTAAAGCACCCTTTGGCACTTTGCAGTATACACTCGACGGACAGACTCGAATCGGTTATGACACCGTCGATCTCCACGTCTCGTGCGGGTATGTAAACGCGATACTCGCGTGTGAAGAGCTCAGAGCAAGCTATATCGTTGGCCTCTTTCAGGTTACCGACCACGACACGGAGCTTGTTAGGCCGGACCTTGGAAATTTCGGTCACGCCCTTGTACTCCTTCGTCAGGTCTTTAGAAATCTGCAAGAGGTTCAACTTTTTCGATTTCGGTACTGCCTTTGGCCGAAAATAAACAGTATAGCTGCCCTGGGCTCCGTCTGGGTAAAGCCTGGGGCGAGGGGGGACTGAAGAATGAACAGGGGAGGGGGTAACAGAAGGGTCAGGGTCAGAGGGGTTCGGGGATGGTGGCGCGGGAGGCGAGGGATCTACATCCATCGCGCTAAGTCTAGCGCACTAGCGCTGACAAGAAAACGTACCTTTTTATTTCTCCCTTCCAGTAAGGTTGGTTGTCCGATCGTTCGAAGTAGCAGCCGTTACAGCCAGCAGCACCAATACAGCAGCACCAAACAGCCACCAGCAGCGAGCCAGGTGTGAGATCACTCCACACAGCGATACAACTCGCTGACACTGATGGCTTCTTCTTTTTCCTCGTTTGTGTCTCGTCCACTGCTGTAGCACAATCCAGCCAGCAGCCAAATCGGCTTACGCACCAGCTGGCAGTCACGATGCGAAACAGTTGCACAAAGGCACGACCTTGAACCCGGATTTATTTCACTCGACCAGGCAAACAATGCCAACACTTGTTCACACGTCTTTTGTTTTATACTCTATCGGACCGATCACCAAACACGTCCAGTACTGATGCGTGTTCGGCACAGAATGATTTTTGACTTTTGTCACTTATGACATTTTCAATATTCATGACGCTTTTGATATTTATGGCACGTTATTATAAATATTTTTGCCATACTTAAATTTTTTTGAACTTTCTTGGCTCATGCTGTGCAGTCTGACCGATGTTGTTGGAGTTCAAATTACTTTCGTCTCTTCTCCAGCGTGTCAATTTTCAACAAGCGAGGGCTGCACTCTTAAGGCCAACCTTACAAACTTCGCGTACACATATTATGACTATATCCATCTAACGACATTGATTATGATTACCATACCTAAGCTGTTCATTTTTGTCCTTTTTTTGTGGATTCACTTTGTCGAATGCAGACTTAGAATCGCTGGCATCAAGCAAGCCACAGGACACGTGGTATTCTTTCAACTTTCTATCAAATACAAACGAAATTTCTTTCAAGTTACGCCTCAACAGTTTTGCTGCAAAAAATCTTTCACCTGTTGCGGCTCCACAGTATATTGGACATACATAATCGTAACGTTATTCAAAGTACCATTGCAAACCTGAACCAGATCCAGCTGCCCAGTTGGCTGTGTTAATTGTTGAGTATTTTCCGGCAGAGATTCCGTCCCGTTAGTTATCGTGATTACAGTTGGTACCGCCTCAGGCGGTGGTTGGACCTCTATTTTACGCTGGTGATGTGCTTTTACGTGATATTTCATATATTTAACGTTCTTAAACCGTCGATCGCATTGAGTGCACTGCACTGGCAACTCATTACTGTGAAGCGACATGTGAATCTGCAGCGCAGACGGTGTAAGAAAGGTGCGGCCACAAACTTTGCAACCATGACCTGGGCCCAATTCCTCGCTGTCGGTAACGTTGTGCCGCCTAGCTTCGTGCAGTAGAATCAGTTTCCGTCGAGTTGATCCCTTGCCACAGAAGCGACACTTAAAACGATACTCTTTCGTGTGGTTCTGCTCGTGTCGTATTTTGTCCTGCTTCACGATGAACTTTTTGTCACAAAAGGAACATGCAAAGCTGCGCTCGTCGGTGTGAAGTTTCATGTGCAGCTTTAGGCATATTTTTCCCTTTAACTTTTTGCCGCAGATCTCACAACAGATTTCCCGTTCTGCCAGAGCAACCGTGCCGAGTTGTTCGGCATGAGCAATTTTCAGATGAGCCGTCATACCATTCCGCTGGGAGAAAGATTTTCCGCAGAATTCACACTGATGTCGCTTGAGCTGCTGGTGTATCTGAGCGTGCACTGTTAACTGGGTCTGGAGCTTAAAAGCTTTCCCGCATACATCACAAACAAAGCTAGCCTCTACGTGGACACGCTTTTTGTGATAATTCATATCCTTCAAGTTGGCGAAAGCTTTCTGACAAACATCGCAATTGAAGCGATGAAATTCTGCGTGCACGGACCGATGGCAGTCCAGACCATGCTGACTGTGGTACGCTTTTTCACACAGTTCACATTTAAAGGAGGGCTGCCTATTGATGAAAATACCCCTCATGCAGATGTGTGTTTTTAACTCGTCAGCTTTGATAAACCTTTTCTTACACGAGGGACATTTCTCCAGCTCGTCGTCGTTGAACACCAGCTTGTGGAAGTGCTTGTAGTGGTACGCCAGATTGCGCCAATCGCTGAAGCTTTTCTCGCATTCGTTACAAAAGTGCGTACGACCTTTCTTCGGCTGGGGAGGATTAGGTTCCTGGATACCGTGCACTTTCTGGCGGTGGGACACCAACCAAAACCGGTGAGCGAACGATTTGTCGCAATTGTCACATCCGAAAGGCTTCGGTTTGGTTGGTTCTTGGTTAACGGTTGCTTTTATCCGGTGCCGTTTTCTTCGCTTAGTCGGTTGTTGATATTCGGGTTCGCTTTCTATCGGAGGTTCTGATTGACTAGACTCGATACTGTAGTCTGGGTTTTCGTTAGCAATGCTTGAAGAAGATTCATCGTTCGCGTATTCACTGGGCACTGGTGATACTTTTTTCTTGAATGAAATAGAATTCTATAGAAGACTTTCTAGTTTGACAAATAAAATACTCACAACTTCATCGTTTTTATCGACTTTGTTGTCATCTGTTTTATTAAAATTAACGGTACTTGTCAGCTCTGGAGTTTCTTGCGCCAACTAAAAATCAAAATGTTATTTCTGAGTTAGTTAGTACCTCAAATTAAACATACCTCTAATAATTCCTGTGAACCGTTGCTAGTGACATCTCTTAAATGAAGCTGGTCTGAATTCTCTTTACCAACTTCTTCGTTTATGGGAATGCTTGAAGTGTCAGCTCTTTCATTTTCTGTTTGCTTGTCCAGGTTAATACTTTCCTCCGCAGGTTGCTCAGCCAAATGTTCCAAACCGAGAAACGGATAGTGCTTATTCCTTCTAATTCTTAGCTTTGACTTTGCAGGTTGTTCCGGCTTATTTTTCCGCCGTCCTTGCTTTCCAATGACTCGCTCGACCCCCAGAATCTCCCAATGGCGGCTTCGTTCATGGTTCTGAAGTGCCTTAACCGTGACAAATTGCAGCGTACAATGCGAACAGCGGTGCTGTCCCTCGTGTACCCGCACATGATGGCTCAGTGCTCTCTTCGTTTCGAAACTTTGCCCACAGTGACCACACACATGTTCCTTTTCCGGGTGCCCCTGCTGCACGTGCTTATCTAATAATTCTTGCTTTCGAAAACGCTTACCGCACTCATCGCAAAATAGACCCCTATAACCGGTGGCACACCTCTGCTCGTGTGTCCGTAAACTTTCGATTCGAGCGAAAGATTTTCCACAGACACTACAAACATGCGGTCGCTGTCCATGCGTGCTCATATGCAACCGTAGATTGGCCTTGCGGGCGAATATCATGGGGCACTCCTGGCAGCGGTAGGTCTGGCCGGCACTATGCTTTAAGATCATGTGTACCCGTCTGCCTTCTCGACTTTTAAACACAGCATCACACTTCTCACATGGCAGTTTGTTCTGCTCCGATCCACAGTGGGCTTTCTGATGCTGCCGGTATTTGGCCATCGTTTTAAGTACTGTGCCGCATGTTTGACACTGATGTTGCTGCTTATCCTGCGCCTTTCGGTGGCTCTTTTCGTGTACTAATAGTAGTTTTGTACTTTTGAATGACTGGTTACATTGCTTGCAATGATGCTCATGCTCTTCGTTAGACTTCTGCGTTTTAGAACGGTGGATTGTTTCGACGTGTCGTTTGCATTGCTGGCTGGATCGAAATGCCTTCCGACAGAAAGTGCAGGTGATTGTCGTGCACTGTAAAGATGAAATATTCAGAATTCTCAACTGTACAAAGTAGAAGAGAGATCCCCCTTTTTTGTAGCACGTTTATCTGCATATTAAACGGCAGAAACAAGAGTAAAAGTACCTGATTTCCATACCACTTACCCCATTGTCTCCCAAGCTAATTAGTATTCCGTCGTCGTCAGCAGGAATATCGACCGCCTGCAAAACCGTGCAGTCTGCAGAGGTTTCAACCATACTTCACACTATCGTCGGGCGAATTTCATTGCGACGAACAGCTTTCGATAGATGATTGCATCACTTGAACTAGAATTACCCTCAAATATTTACTTCGATGGTCAACATTCGATCATCAACTTGAAATATTCACGCTCCAACTTGCTGTTCCGTTACTTTATTTTTTTTTGTTATGCCCGAAGCTAGCTGAAGTATGTTTCTGCTGTCAGGCTGAAGGCTAAGGCCGCTTTCGACCCATCTCGCCTCCGTTACTTTAAGTTGATTATTGCTGTTGCTATCCTTGCTGTTGGCTGATTGGCTGGAAACGAGTTGTCAAACAGTTAAATATCATTATCATCATCATCATTAGCATTGAATGAATGTGGTTGCGTGCGTTACAGTAATGCCAAAAACAGCTGTCACTAGCGTTGCCGTTTTACCGTCGCGTGCTATATTTTGACAAGAAAATGAAATAATAGAGCAGGGATACCAAATGTGTAGATTTGTCTGCAAAATGCAGATTTTTGAGTCCGTGCGCAGATTTTGAATGATTCGCAGATATTGGCAGTTTTTCCACGAGTTCTGCAGATTTTTGTCAGAGTTTTTTTTATATTTTCGCAGATTCTTTCAAAATGTGTAGATTTTCACAGACTTACCATATTTTTGCCTGCGCAAACGAAATTTTCTCGAATAATCATGTATATAGATTTTGTTCAGATTTTGAGCAGATTTTTCTGGTTTTTTCGAGCAGTTGCAGGTATTTTTCAAAAACATCGAAAAGGCAACGTCGGATAAAAAAACAAGTGTTGTTGATCGTCTTTAAAACACGTGGTTTTCGAGTTGAAAAATGAAAAGCTGTGTATAGAGTTTCAACAAGATCTCATTAGAAAATTGAGCTATAATAGGTCACGATACTACATTTATTTGTTTTCCTGGGTTAAGATTAGTGTAACAGAACTTTGATCACGAAAACGGTTATTGTGCTGTTGGATACAAGGTGAAAAATGGACATTGACGAAGAGGCTGGAAGAGGAGGTGATGATTCTTGCAAGGAAATAATAATGAGAGAGAAAAGGAAAATATTCGACAACATGACAGAAGCAGAAGAATTAGAAAATGAAACTAATTTATTTAAGAAAAGTAAAGCGAATGCGATATTAGTGTCTGGATTCAAGAAAAACAAAGCCAAGGAAGAAGGTAAGAAAAATACACAGACTGGATTGACGACTACAAACAAAAAGACAAACAAAAGGACACTGCCTCTATATTTGAAGACGATTGGATCAAGAGTACTTTTTCCAAAAGTTTTATTATAGAGGTGAAAAACGCTACGGAAGCAAAACGGACCGTTCACCGGTCTAGGGCCGAACGAATTAGAGATGTCCAGCTTCTTCTGTCTTGGGCAGCCGTTTTCCAGTCTCCCCGTACACCAGCAGATCGTGCATCTTCTTCCACCGCGCACATCCACCGCGTGCGAGGCCTACCACGGAATCGACGGCCTCTTCCTGGTTCTCTACTGAAGATAGTCTTGGCGGCTCTCTCGTCAGGCATCCTGGCTACATGTCCAGCCCACTGAAGCCTGCCCCGCTGTATTACCTTCACTATATCAGTATGTTTGTATACCTGGTACAACTCGTGATTCATGCGTCTGCGCCACACTCCATCTTCTAGTTTACCGCCAAGTATCGATCGCAGAACTTTACGCTCAAAAACTCCGAGCACTCGTCGATCGGCTTACTTCAGCGTCCATGCTTCATGTCCGTAAAGGGCCACCGGGAGTATCAGCGTCCTATACAGCGCTAGTTTTGTGCTAGTTTGCAAACTACGGGACCTTAGCTGGTTACGCAGTCCGTAGAAAGCCCTGTTCGCAGCTGCAACTCGTCGTTTCACTTTACGGCTCATATCGTTGTCACATGTGACAAGCGTACCAAGATAAACGAATTCGTCAACCGCTTTAAATCGTTCCCCATCTATCTCCACCTCAGCACCAACACCACGGGGACTCCCACGCTCTCTGCCAGCTACCATGTACTTCGTTTTGGCAGAGTTAATGACAAGCCCCAATCTCGCTGCTTCCCTCTTAAAAGGTACGAAGGCCTCCTCCACGGCCTTACGGTTGATACCGATGATATCGATGTCGTCCGCAAAACCGAGAAGCATGTGAGATTTCGTGATGATCGTACCGTTTTTTTCGACGTTTGCTCTTCGTACTGCACCCTCAAGAGCGATGTTAAACAGTAGGTTGGAGAGCGCATCCCCCTGCTTCAGTCCACCCAACGTTACGAACGCGGCTGATGTCTCGACAGCTATCCGCAAGCACGATTTTGATCCCTCCAGTGTCATACGACTCAGTTTTATCAGTTTCGTAGGGAAACCGTGTTCCAGCATGATCTGCCACAGCTCGTTTCTTTTCACTGAGTCGAATGCCGCCCTGAAGTCCACAAACAGATGGTGTGTCGATAGGTTGTACTCCCGGAACTAATCGAGGATTTGTCGCAGGGTGAAAATTTGATCCGTCGTGGAACGCCCTTGTCGAAAACCAGCCTGGTATTCGCCAACAAAGGATTCCGTTAACTGTCTCAATCTGAAGAACAGGATACGGGAGAGCACTTTATATGCGGAGTTGAGCAACGTTATCCCTCGATAGTTGCCACAATCCAACCGATGGCCCTTCTTATAGATAGGGCATATGAGGCCTTCCAACCAGTCGTTCGGCATTTGTTCGTCCGCCCAGATTCTTAGTGTTATCTGGTGGATCGCATAGTGCAGCCGCTCGCTTCCCGCTTTTAGAAGTTCGGCCGGGATAGCGTCCTTCCCAGCGGCCTTGCCGTTTTTCAGCTCACTAATCGCAGGTTGCCGTCCTTGTCATTACACATGACCGGCACAGGGAAATTCCTGCTTCTGACTTTGTTGACAGTTCTATAGAATCTCCGCACGTCGTTTTGAGCATAACTGTCCTCTGCGCTGGCGAGCACCTGCTCCTCGTACCCGCGCTTCTTCCGACGGTGGGTTCTATTTTCGGCAGCTCTTGCCACCCTGTACCTGTCTCTGTTCTGACGCATAGCCGCAGTGAGCATGCGGCTCCTGGCACGGTTCTTCTCATCTGTCGCTCTCTGCACTCTGCATCGAACCAGCCATTAGGCTGTCTTCCACGCGTCGTACCTACCACCTCTCTCGCATTCGTTTCGATGGCGCCGTGGATACTGCTCCACAGTCCATTTATGTCTTCCACTCCTTCCTCCTGCTGTTCTGCGATCCGTTGATCTAGCTCTCTGGCGTATTCTGCTGCCACGCCATCAACTTTCAACCACTGAATGTTGAAACGCGAGATTTCAGCACGTTCGACAATCGTGCGCGGATCTTACAAACGACGAGATAATGGTCAGAGTCAATGTTTGGTCCCCGAAAAGACCTAATATCAGTAACATCCGAAAAGTGCCGACCGTCAATCAGTACGTGATCGATCTGGGAGCAGGCTTCTCCATTTGGATGCCTCCAGGTGTGCTTCCGAATATTCAAACGTAAAAAATAGGAGCTACATATGGCCATTCCTCTGGCCGCGGCATAGTTTATCAGCCTCAGGCCGTTTTCATTGGTTGACGAGTGAAGGCTATGCCTTCCAATGACCGGACGGAAGAATCCTTTTCTCCCAACCTGTGCCGTTTGCGTCTCCGATGACGACTTTTACGTCGTGTTTTGGGCACTCGTCATAGATTCGCTCAAGCTTGTCATACAACTCATCTTTGACTTCATCGGATTTGTCGTTTGTCGGTGCGTAGGTGTTGATTAAACTGTAGTTGAAGAATTTGCCCTTAATCCTCAACACGCATATACGGTCATCTACGGGCCTCTACCGGATGACTCTTGTTTTCTGATTTCCCAGCACTACGAAACCGACGCCCCGTTCCGCCACTGTAGTAGATGTGGTACTTGAAAGAAGTGCGTGCCATAGGGTCTACTGCACGGGATTCCCTTTCGATTTCGACTCCCTGCCGCTGTAGTTCTCAAGCAAGCAAGCCAGCCCGCGCCGGTTCATTGAGAGATGGAACGTTCCAAAGTATTCGGTATTGGTGTCAAAATTAATAAAGATATGAAATCAGTTGGTAGGGGTAGGTTTCAAATTGAATTGGTCAACTCCAAAGATGCAGAACAATTGGGTCCTAAAGCTATACCAGTTTTTCTACACTCAAAATATTTTTCACGTTATTGTTACGTGAAATTTCCTATAGGATGCACGACAACGAATTTCGGGGTGAATTGATTCGACTGATGGTGACCTTCATGGCGCAAGTGATGTGCTACGTGCGTGTTTCAAGGATACTCTCGATACTCTAAATCGCGCAGAGGGTTATGACAAGGTGATAGACTTTCCTGTTTGCTGTTCAACATCGCCTTTGAGGGTGTGATCCATAGAGCAGGCATCGACACGAGGGTCACGATTTTCACAAGGTCAGTTCAGCTTCTGAGCTTCGCGGATGACTTTGACATCATACACAATAACACCAGCAAAGAGATCCAGAGATGCATCCAAGCTGGAAATCGTGCCTACTTTTCACTTCGGAAGACACTTCGATCGAGTCGAATGCGACGACGCACGTAGTTGACGCTTTACAAAACTCTGACAGGACCGGGGTAGTCCTCTACGGAATCAAGACAACAACGATTCTCGCAGAGGACCTTAACGCTCTAGGAGTTTTCGAACGGAAGGTGCTTGGACTATCTATGGTAGAGTACAGAAGTACGACGGAGAATGGCGACGGCGCATAAACCAAGAGCGAAAGTCGTAAAGCCTGTATTACACTCTTTGACCAAGCGTCAAATATTTGGCACTTTTTGACAGATAAAAATTCGGTCAAAGATAATTGTTTGTCACTCTCCAATTTTAACATGGGGCAAACACGGGCAAACAACAACCATGATGTCAAATAAATTTGACCATTATGTCAGAAGGTCAAATATTTGACCATTAGACAAAGAGTGTACTACAGGCTTAAGGCTTTCGGATGACAACCCTGTGAAATCCTCAGCAACCCTACCGGCACCAGAAATAGACAGGCGCAGCGTGCACGATGGCACGACCAAATTGAAGAAGACTGGCGGGTGATGAGACGCCTGGGGAACTGGCGATACACAGCCCAAAACCGATCAACATGGCCACAACTTCTTGATACAGCACGAACCACCACGGCGCTCGTCTGATTGGTAAGGTAAGTGAGTATCAAGTGTACAAATATGCTGACATAGTAAAGGTAACAAAACCGCGGTAAGTGGACTGGGTGTAGACAGGATGCCTGACGTAAGAGCTACCAAAACTATACTCAGCAGAGAAACAGGAAGAGGCCGTAAACTCCGAGGTAGACCTCGTGCCCGATGGTTGTGCGCTGTCGAATAAGACGCGCTAGCTTCTGACTTTCGAGGAGACTGGAAAACGGCTGCCCAAGACCGACAAACCTTAGCATTTACTATTCGTTCGGCATTGGACCACTAGGACGATTGTTGCCATAAAAGTAAACACTTCCGTTTTCCATTTTTTAATAGTTATCGGGCAATTATTCTCGAGAACTATAAAAAAGAAATATCCTGAAATTGGAGGCAAGTTAGTTGTGATAACATCTCGTTTTTCAAGCACTCAGATCTTTTCTTGGATTGCTAGTGCTGCCCTTTTCATTTTTCATCAATTTTCACTATTTATGAAACGAAAACTAATTAAATAGTTTTTAAAGTCTAGAATACCCTTATAAAAATCAAACTAAAACTCTGATCAGATATAAATGTTTTATTAAACAATTTTATTTGCAGTACGATAACGTCAATCACCCGTTTAATGGCAGCTCATAGATAAAAAAAATGAATCGCGCCTATTCCAGGACTTCCTCTCCCTCCTTGACTTCCTTCAAATCAAGCACTTCTAGAGCGCCGTTGCCTTTTGTCTCGGTACGAACAATCTCATCCATCTCGCGAAAATGTCCTGGATTAATTAGACACGTGATGACCAACCGATCGCCCTCCCATTCCTCCGATTCCACAGGAGTAGCCAGCTTGGTCACTTTATCCTTCAGCCGCTTGGCATCCTTCCGTGGCAAGGCCACCTTCAGTCGCATCTTGGCACGTTCCAGCGGAATTGTTGCCTGCAGCAGCTTAATCACTTCCAGGGCTTGCTGCTTTGCGTTTCTGTGCGGTTTGATCGAATAGTGGATATCCTTCATGCTCTTCTCGATGATCGAAACCGGGTAAGGGCGCTTTGTTTCCGGATTCACGCAACGATCCGCGACATTGGTGGCGATTTCCCGGAACATCGATTCCAGCTGATCGTGTCGTTCTTTTTCGGAAATTTGTAGCTCGCCTTTGGCGAGAATTTCCTTACAAATTTCTATGACGTCGTCTTTTCCGAAAGCTTTCATCAGATCCTCCTTCTTTGCCATCTCGCCCTTTGAAACGTTGTTAAATACGGCCACCGTTTGTAGTACTTCATCCAAATCCTTCTCGGCTCCGGTTCGCCAGGACACTACCTTATTTTTGTAGCACGCAATTTCGAACCGTTTGCCGGCTTTCTTTATTCGCACCACGGCCACGTTCGTGTGCCGGATTTGGTTTGTGGGAGTGAAGATTTTCGGCATTTTTCTGCTGTGCCGGTGGACAGATGACTTTATGAAAACCTTTAAACTAAACAAATTGTGAAATTACTACGCAGCGGACTGTTTACGGCAGTGTGGGGTAAAAAAATTAGCGGCAGGCAGCTTTTTGTGTACGCGAGAAATATAAGAAAGATAAACAAGGTGAAAACCGTGGCAACGCTGTTTCCGATTGGCAAAGAACGCAACCAGCGCACGGTGGGAAAAAGGAACTCAGTCATTTTTTAATTCTTTTTCGACAGTAGAACATCTAAACAATGAAACAGTGAATAATAGTTTAACCCAACTATATCATCGTAGCAACTATTTGTCACATTTTTCTGTTTTCTTCCAAATTTTTTTATAAAAATTAGATACATAATTTTTTCTCACTGTGCAGCGGTGGATGTTGTGATGACATTTTAAACAATTCTTGAAAGTGTAAATTTGTTTGTATTTATCGTATTTATTTTGAATTATCGCGGTTGTGATGGTTTTGCGTACATTCTAAAATTTAAATTGCATGTACAATTATTGGAATAAAAATAAACCATGTCGAAACGAAAATCGGCAGCAGCCTTTAATAGCGTCGAAGAAAATGGTGATAACAAAAGTGATTACGCGACACACGAAAAACTAGAAGTGCCCGAATGTACGGTGGAAGTGATAAATCGAAAGAGTAGCAGAGGGCGGCCACGTAAACCTAGACCGAACGAGCTGCTACTAGAAGAACCCCTGGAACCCGAATATGCAAATCAAGCAGATGACAATGGCAACCAAACGCAAACAGATTCCTCTTGTGCAAAACAAAACGAAGGAAAAAAGGTTTACTGTGTGTGTGTCCTCCCCCGATGGAAATTACACTAACATACTTTCTTTTCCAGCAGAAGGCAGGTCGCCGAAAGAACACCACTAAATCGGAAATACGTTGCGAGATCTGTGGTAAAACTTTTAAATTTCGAGCCACTCTCAAGCAACACGAGCAGATTCACTACGGAATCAAGGAGTTCGAATGTACCGTTTGCGGGAAACGTTTCATGCACAAGGGTACACTGAAGGTTCATCTACGATTGCATACCGGTGAAATGCCGTACAAGTGTCCCTACTGTCCGAAACGTTATCGGGGTCAAACCGCTCTGGATTGTCACGTTTTTCGGCACACCAAACAGGGCACCAAATGTCCACAGTGTTCCTCCGTGTTCGCTACTCCGTCGATTGTGAAGCAACACATCCGTGAGGTTCATACGACGGAACGTTCGCATACTTGCCAAATCTGCGGTGTTACGTACAAACACCGGAAGAGTTTGCGGTTGCACTTGCGCAATCATCAGAAGAGAAATTGTCCCGATTGTGGCAAGGTTTTCTCCAGCGTTTATGCTATGATGACCCATCGAAAGATTCATGCTCAGGACCATTTTCAGTACAAGTGCACTTTTTGCGAGCGGAAGTTCGAGAAAGAGGACGAACTGCAATCACATGCGAAGCTTCGCGGAAGGGGTTTCCAGTGTGACATGTGCTGCCATAGTTTCAACAAAAAAGACTACCTGGACAATCATCACCGGAGGAACCACTGGAAGGAGCTTGGATTAGAGCAGCTGAAAGTGGCTGCGCCCAAAAATGGTTGGAATCGGAAAGGCGTTCCGAAACCGAAGAAATTTGTTTCTGTGCCACTTAACTCGGTGGAGGCCTTAGCGGAGCCATCAACCTACAATGTTGTTACTGAAAGCGAACGGTTAATCAGTACTTTAACAGTTTATCAACCTGACGTGGAAAGTGAAACCGCCCCAGCGAATTCGGAGTTAATACCAACAACGATAGTCACAAAGATCGAAGAACCGTTTGATAGATGTTATACGTTGGAAATTCAATCTAACGCTATTCTGCCCTCGGTTGGCGTCCAAAAGCAGGACCAACCGGCCGAAGTTGATTTCGATCACGATTACGCTGGTATAAACGATTTCGGTGCCGCTTCGTACAGTGACGATAACTGTTTAGAACTTGAAGAAGCACGCCTAGAAACGGGTAGCGTTAAGTCGGAACATGACTTTAAGGTGGAACTGGTTGATATTAGTGAACAGAGAAGTCCAGCGCAGAGCTGCGAAGCAGAAACTGTGCCTAAAAGTGAGATTTTGGACGAAGAGCAAGAACAATTCGGTAGTGATGATGAAGTGCCTCTGGCGGTAAGTAATTTTTCTATTTCAATCTCATAATCACGTACACATCTTTCTATTTTCAGACACTTGCATCAAAAAGCATTAGACTAAAGACTGAAAAGGGTAACACCGTGAATAACGACCAAGATCTCAATTCAGCGGAGAATAATGAAGATGACAATGAAAACATTCCACTATCGCAACGTAGAAGAAAATCCGACAAGCGTCAAAAGCGACGTTCAAGCAATATCACCAAAACAGGCGCCCAAGGTGGATCCAACCGCGTCAGACAAGAACTGTTCTGTCCCTACTGTGGGAAACGGTTCGATGGTCGAACTGTACTCAAGAAGCACAAGGCCGAAGTACATCCCGACAGGAAACCAAACAAAGGGGTTAGTTTATCTATCATCACAATCATCCGATTCTAACCGTAACATTGTAAACGTTCCAGCCTTTCAGTTGTGAAATCTGCGGCAAATCCTACGCCACGGTATCGTCAATGGTGGTGCACCGGGGAAATCATGCCCAGTACCAACGGTACAAGTGTGACGAATGTCCGAAAGCCTTCACCTATCGATGCTACCTGGAAAACCACAAACGATCGGAGCATCGGCACGAACGGCTGATCTGCCCCATCTGTGGCAAACTGTTCAAGTACAGTCAGGACCTGAAGGTGCACAACAAACAGCACGCCGAAGATAAACCATTTAAGTGTGACCAGTGCCCTTCGGTATTTCGGTATCCGAGCGCGCTGCGCTGCCACAAGGCACTGCACGTGAAAACGGTGTTCACGTGTGATATCTGCCAGAAAGTGTTTAAGTACGACAACAGTTTGCGGGTTCACAAGCGGTTGCACACAGGTGTTAAGCGGTTTCAGTGTGAAATTTGCAACCGCGAGTTCCACACGAAGGCTCCACTGGTTCGACATTTGGCAACGCATTCGGTCGAGCGGGAAATGAAATGCGTGGTGTGTGATAGAATTTTCTACAAAAAGATTGAACTGACCATTCATCAGACTAAAGAGCATCCAAATAATCCACTCATCGGGACGACGGTGAAAATTCACACCTGTCAGGTGTGCGGCCAGGAATTTACCAAGAAGAGTAATCTTAAATCGCACTCCTACATCCACGGGGATGTGTACAAATACAAGTGTGACCTGTGCGAGGATCAACAGTTTAAGCAACACGCAGGATTGAGGCACCATTTGATACATTTCCATAAGCTAGAGGTGCGGAAACGAAAGCAGAAAGAGCCTGTTGCGAAAAGTTCGACAGTGGATGGCACTCTGGCAGCGCCAGTTTGTGTCATGCACAACGGGGTTGAATTTCTGGTGCAACAAATTCAATGCGAATAGCAAACTAAACTTATGTACATACGACTTGAAGATAAAATAGAGAAGTTCATCTAATCAACTGATAAAATTCAAAGTTATAATTTATTCCCTTGAGAAAACAAAAAAACTATTTTCGAATATGGTTCAAGTAAAATAGCATCAATGCGTTGCGTTGCTGAATATGTTGTCCATACTTATTCAAACCCGAGATTGATGAGTGTTGTGAGATCCTTACCTAAAGGGGTGGTGGGGTGTCTATTCCTAACCTTCTTCCGCGGCACCATTGGTCGCATCGTCCACGCGGGCTTTGTTCTTGAGCAGGAAGTTGG
Source organism: Wyeomyia smithii (assembly GCF_029784165.1). NCBI lineage: Eukaryota > Metazoa > Arthropoda > Insecta > Diptera > Culicidae > Wyeomyia > Wyeomyia smithii. Next base: position 26,071,833 of record NC_073696.1, on the reverse strand, counting down.
CTAGGTACTGCACCGGATCCTGGGGACGTTCCTTTGCCAGGGCTTTCAAACCTTGCAGTAGAATCGGGTTGACCGTTTGATCCAGGTACTGTCGGGTGGGCAGTGACTGCAGATCGCGTCCAGAGAGCTTGCGTCCGTTGTCATTGGTGGATTTGTTTTCCTTTTCCATCTTTGCTGTGGGCGGTCTGAAAATAAAAATACAAGAATAAAATTTCATTATCGCACATTTTAAGTGGATTTATTCTTTTATCTTCGGGAATTTTGTGTATTTCAAAACTGTCGATTGATACCATTTGAAAAAAATAGGGTAAAGAACTTATTTTAAGCAGCTTATGTATAGCATTCTGTGCATGAGACGAAATCACGAAATTCTCGAAATGTGTAAGGTGAAATACCAAAGTAAGTATACTTTTTTTACTCAGTCAGCACTTATCTTTAGATTATAGAACTGAATTGGCAAAAACTGATGAAAGTAGTGGACCCTTGATTAATCTGTTCCACCTTACGCTACTGTTTACACACTTGAATAACACGATAAGGAGGAGCAAGATGCATCACCCAAGGTAAAACTGAAGTTAGTTTTGGTCTACTTTTCAGATGATTTCAATGATTTAATGCTAGAAAAATAATAAAAATTAGAACTTTAATGAAAAAGGTTATTTTCTCACTAAAAAAATTTGCGGGACAAGATAGCTCATCTAGAGTAAGATGGATCACCCTCTCAAGCAGCTCAAAACTATGTTTCAACATTGTACGGAAAGCAAGTTACATGCCTTCTCTTCGAGCAACAAACGTAAGGGGTCATTTCCATGCTATACAGCAGGTGATGGGGATTGTTCTCGTCGACTAGGGAAACGACGAGCAAGATGGTCACCCGATTTCCTTTGGGTTCATTCCTTTCCTTTCCTTCGTTGGCCGACGGACCGTTTACCGGTGTAAGGCCGAACGAATTAGAGATGTCCAGCTTCTTCTGTCTTGGGCAGCCATTCTCCAGTCGCCTCGTACACCAGCAGATCATGCTCTTCTTCCACCGCGCTTATCCACCGAATACGAGCCCTACCACGGAATCGACTCTTCCTCTTCCTTTCTTATTTTTTATTTGTATACCTGGTACAACTCGTGACTCATGCGTCTGCGTCACACTCCATCTTCCAATTTACCACCAAGTATCGATCGAAGAACCAAGAACCAAGAACTTCACGCTCAAATCTTCCAAGCAGCGTCCATGCTTCAAGTCCATAAAAAGGAACTGGGAAGATCAGCGTCCTATACAGCGCTAGTTCAGTGCGAGTTTGCAAACTACGAGACCTCAGCTAGTTACGTAGTCCGTAGAAGGCCCTGTTTGCCGCTGCAACTCGTCGTTTCACTTCGCGGCTCATATCGATGCTACATGTCACAAGCGTACCGAATTCATTAACCACTTCAAATCGTTCCCCATCAATCTCCACCTCAGCACCAACACCACCGAAATTCCCACGTTTGCTGCCAGCTACCATGTACTTTGTTTTGGCAGAAGTATTGTTAAGTCCCAACCTCGCCGCTTCTCTCTTAAAACGACTGAAAGCCTACTTCACGAAATCGATTTAATTAATGTCGTCCGCAAAACCAAGGAGCATGTGAGATTTCGTGATGATCGTACCGTTTCTTTGCACATTTACGAACATGACTGATATCTCGCCAGCTATCCGCATGTATGATTTCGATCGCTCCAGCGTCATACGACTAAGTTTAATCAGTGTCGTGGATCTGTCGCAGGTAAAAATTTGATCCGTCATGGAACGCCGCTGTCGAAAATCCGTTAACGGTATCATTCTGAAGAACAGGATACGGGGAAGCACTTTGTAAGCGGAGTTGAAAGCCGTAATGCCTCGATAGTTGCAACAATCCAGTCGATGGCCCTTCTTGTGGTTTGGGCATATGAGGCATTTCAACCAGCCGTTCGGCATTTGTTCATCCATCCAGATCCTCAGTATGATCTGGTGGATCGCATAGTACAGCCGCTCGCTTCCCGCTTTTAGAAGTTCGACCTGAATACCATCCTTTCGGCGGCCTTTTGGCGCCGGTCCGTTAATCAATGGGTCGTAAGTTATAGTCCTGGATAGTCGTCTTCCTGGGCGTCGGTGATTGGCACAACAGTGGCGGCTCTAGACCGACGGAAAATAAGCGAGAAAAAAAAGTGAAAATTTTCATGCTTGTTCGTATCACTTCCAAACTCGATATCGCCAAAAATCTGAGGTATTTTTGCAATCATTCAATCCACTAGGCGCAGAAATATATCTGGTTCTGTCTATCCTCAGCATTAAGGCGATTAAATTGGAACAAACCAGGATGCGTAGATAGTAAGCAGTTTTTTTTATTCATCAACTTCGAGTTGCAAGTACGCATCAGAACGATCGATGACGCTGAAGATGGTGCTGTCATTAAACTAAGCAAAAATTACATATATTATCATGTAAAGTATTTTCAACGAGGTGTGCGAGATAGTTTACCATTCGATTTCAGAGATTGCTGCTGGCGGTGTTTTCGCTGTTTTGATGTAGAACTACGTCTCGATAAAATCCGCAGCCAACAAAAGTGTCGGCAAGTATTGACGAGTCGTTGATAATCATCTATCAGGTTTTGGATAGATTATCAACGCAGTTTCAGCTTTGAATCTGGTAAGTAGTCTGGCCCGAAAGTCCACGTAGCAATGAGCCATCAGACTATAGACAAACACCAGTCATTTGAATTGATCAAATTTGACAAAAGTTTTGGCTACTATAGCTTTCAGAAAATATCAGTATTATAAAATAGATATGCACTTCTTTCTTAAAAGTCAAACTAGGAATGAATCTAATGTACCGTGAACTGGGGTGATTTTGATCACCTCTTTTTTGAAAATGTGGTAAAAAAGCGCTCGTAGTGCTTGGGATTTGTCGTAATCTTTACTTATTGTGTGGATATATGTATGCATTGCCACTATTCATGCATTTCCTGCTATTTAAAGAGTGTTTTTCATGCTAAAATATTAATTGAAAATGAAGGGTATTTTTGACGATTTTGTTGCATACAAACAATCGGTTCAAGCAGATTCAAAACAACAAATTGCAGTACGTAAAGTTTTTTATTTTGTTCCCAGATTAGTTCTTAAGATGAACAAATATTATAACAATGCATTTCATTGTTATTTTGCAAGTTTTTCCTCGGAGACAATGTTGAGTCCCAATAATCTCCACAGCGTATTACATATTTTCTCATTTTGTGATTAATACAAGCGTAATCTATCCCTACAAATAAGATTTGTTGATAAAAGAAGTTGTTTTCAATCAACAAATCTTATTTGTATGGGATTAGCTTGTATTAGCAGATTAAGCTTGTATTCGTCAAAAAACGTGAAATAGGGGGTTTTAATTTGAAAAAAATACCTGCTTTTTCTTATACTAATCGATGACCGACCTTTTAGTAGGCAATACGCATTTTTTCTTAAATCTCTACGATTTTTCTTTGATTTTTAAATTGAAAAATTAGATTTTTTAAAATTTTCACTAACCGGCAAGTAGTGCACAAAGTGACACTTCTGCTGCTCGAAAATATAACCCTGACCGAGCACAAAGTGGCATTAATACTGCTGGCCTGTGGAAATATAACCCTGGTTCGCGTGTTAAGACAGGGATGCCAAATGTGAAGACATATCTCAATTTCGAAGACATTAGAGCTCGTGTGAAGTAGTGGAAGCCTAATAGTCGGTTGATTACCCGCACTCGATTTAAGGTTTTCGGTGGGATTTTTGATAACTTTAATGGGGGACCGTGTATACAGATTTCTTATGTGTGGAGCCATTTTTTATGGTGTGAAGTTATTTAAAAAATGACCTGGCACCCCTGTGTCATGATTTCTTGACGGTAGGGTTTGTCTTAAAATCACTTACAGTTGTTAAAATTCGAAATCGATTTTTTTCAACAGTTCGGCTGTTTAAAATAAAAAAAGGTCAGTGGAATATGATTTTTTTTTCATTTCTTATCAAAAGAAAAAATAATATACATACCCCTAAAACACCCTATTGTGGCTTGTTTACATATGGCACATGGGCCCTTTTCACATGTTTGGCGAGATTTCTGTTTAAAAAAAACCAAGACGTGAAGTAACATGCAAATTTGGCCAATTGCATGAGTCATATTCCACGTGGACTAGTTTTTGATGATTTTAGACCACCTTCCCTCTCAGTGGATAATCATTCATATGTATTCTATTTTTTTTTTTTAAGGGGGGATTTGTTAGTAGCTTAAGTATTTATGATAAATATTAGTAAATAATGAGTATGTGTGTCCAATCACAAATGGTGACTTCTCAACACTGTTAGAAATTTGTAATTTTGATTGTTAGGATTTGTTTGCTTTCGCAATTAGGACTTATCATTCGTAGGGATTTAAACCTACTTGTCAGGAAAGGGGAAGTAAACTTACAACTAACTTAATTGCCAACTTATTGGCTATAAAGAGAGCTTATCGTAGCAATTGAGGATTGCAACGATTTTTGTCGAAAATTGTTAATAATTTTATTTGACATAGCTTCTAATGGTTCAACACCAGTAAGTCTATGTAATTCGAGTGTACCAAACCAAGGAGGACGCTTCAAAACCATTTTCAGAATTTTATTCTGAATCCTTTGGAGCGTTTTCTTCCTTGTTGAACAGCAACTTGACCAGATCGGTACAGCATAAAGCATTGCTGGTCTAAAAATTGATTTGTAAATCAAAAGTTTGTTCTTTAAACAAAGTTTAGAATTCCTGTTAGTGAGAGGATATAAACATCTCGTATATTTGATGCACTTGGCTTGTATACTCTCAATGTGCTCTTTGAAAATAAGTTTTTTATCATAAATTAGTCCCAAGTACTTAACCTTGTCGGACCAACTTAAAATAACCCCATTCATCTTGACAACGTGATTATTGTTTGGCTTGAGGAAAGAAGTCCTAGGCTTATGCGGAAAAATTATCATTTGAGTTTTAGAAGCATTGGGAGAGATTTTTCACTTTTGCAAGTAGGAAGAAAAAATATCTAAACTTTTCTGCAATCGACTGCATATGACACGAAGACTTTTTCCTTTTACGGAAATGCTTGTGTCATCGCAGAACAATGACTTTGTACATCCTGGAGGCAAATCAGGAAGATCTGAAGTGAATATATTGTACAGGACTGGACCCAAGACTAAACCTTGAGGTACACCTGCTCTGACAGGAAATCTATCAGATTTTGAATTCTGATAGACAACCTGCAGAGTTCGATCAGTAAGATAATTTTTTAAAATTTTGATTAGGAAAATTGGAAAATTAAAAGTTTGCAATTTCGCAATCAAACCTTTATGCCAAACACTGTCGAATTCTTTTTCTGTGTCTAAAAAAGCAGCTCCAGTGGAATAACCTTCAGATTTGTTAGCTCGTATAATATTAGTAACTCTGAGCAATTGATGAGTTGTGGAATGCCCATGGCGAAATCCAAACTGTTCATTTGCAAAAATTGAATTTTCGTTGATGTGTGACATCATTCTGTTAAGAATAATTCTCTCAAACAGTTTACTTATTGAAGAAAGCAAACTGATTGGTCGATAACTTGAAACTTCAGCTGGGTTCTTATCCGGTTTTAAAATGGGAGTAATTTTTGCATTTTTCCATAATTTGGGAAAATATGCAATTTTAAAGCAGCAATTGAAAATTTTCACTAAAAATTCCATTGTGCTCTCAGGGAGATGTTTGATTAGTATATTAAAGATTCCATCGTCACCAGGTGCTTTCATATTTTTGAAATTTTTAATAATTGATTTAATCTCATTCAAGTTAGTTTCAATTATTTCTGCAGGTAAAAAATTCTGGGAAGAAATAAGATCAAATTGACGTGTGACTTCATTTTCAATTGGAATCACAAAATTCAAATTTGAGTTATGAACACTCTCAAACTGCTGAGCAAGTCTTTGAGCCTTTTGTTCGTTGGATACAAGAAAACGTTCACCATCTTTTAAAACTGGAATAGGCTTTGAAGGTTTCTTAAGAATCTTCGACAGCTTCCAAAATGGTTTTGAATATGGTTTCAATTTTTCAACTTTAGTCTCAAAATTTTGATTTCTCAGAAGAGTAAATCTATGCTTAATCTCTTTCTGTAAATCTTTATAAATAGTTTTAAAAACAGGGTCACGAGAACGTTGATATTGACGTCTGCGGACATTTTTCAAACGAATTAGAAGTTGAAGATTTTCGTCAATTATTGATGAATCAAATTTCACTTGAGCCTTTGGAACAGAATAATTCCTGGCATCAACAATTGCACATTTTAATGCTTCCAAAGCGGAATCAATATTCACTTCGTTTTGCAAATCAAGCTCATTATTGAAATTTCTCTCAATATGAGCTTTGTATTTTTCCCAATTAGCCTTGTTATAAATAAAAACAGAGCTCAAAGGGTTTAAAACTGATTTATGTGATATAGAAAAAGTTATTGGAGATGGTCAGAATCAAAATCAGCATGTGTGATCAAATCACTACATACATGACTTTGATCTGTTAGCACCAAATCAATTGTTGAAGGGTTTCTTACAGAAGAAAAGCATGTAGGACTATTTGGAGCCAAAATAGAATAGTATCCTGAGCGTTAAAATCGCCGATTATGAAAAATTTCGAACGATTTCTGGTGAGTTTTTGTAAATCACCTTTAAAATAATTTTTGAGCTCGCGTGTGCATTGAAATGGTAAATATGCTGCGGCAATAAATAAAATCCCAAGTTCAGTTTGAACTTCAATTCCCAAAGTTTCAATAACTTTCGTCTCAAGATGGGGAAGAGCACGATGTTTGATTCGGCGATGAATAACAATTGCAACTCCACCGCCGGAGCCCTGAATCCTTTCATATCTATGAACCACGTAATTGGGATCATATTTTAATATTATGTTAGGTTTCAAAATGTTTCAGTAATAATTGCAATATGCACATTATTTACTGTTAAAAAGTTAAAAAGCTCATTCTCATTGGCCTTCAATGAGCGAGCATTCCAATTTAATATTTTAATTGTTTTATTTAAAATCATTGCTAAATTTTAAATTAGAAACAATTTTAATAGTAAAATTTGTGCCTATTTGAATGGCTTCAAACATTGATTTTGCCTGCAACATGGCGTTCATAAGATCGAACATTGCCTGTTGCAAAAAAGAAAGTTTACCTGCCGTAATAGGCCCCAGGCAGTTGACATTAGAAAAAATATTTTCGGCAGCAATATTAGCTGGAGTAATAGGTGTACAATTATTTTCTAGCGTGTTTTGCTTACCCATATTAACGGTCATTTTCGAACTACCAACACTAGGCGGTATAATGTTCGAACTACCTGTAACCTGTGCATAAGTTAAACGGGTATGCAAAGGAGTAGGTAAACTATGCGTCACTGGTACGCTTGGAGAATTTTGTTTTGAAGTTGGTTTTAATTGAGAAATTGAATTTTGTTTACCTTGCCTTGCCTTAGCAATTGCTAAACGGACTGGGCATTGATAAAAATTTGACATATGGTTGCCGTTACAATTCGCACAGCGAAAATTTTTACTCTCTTTCACAGGACATGTGTCCTTTTTGTGAGAAGAGTCTCCACAATTAAGACATTTTTGGTCCATGTTACAGAATTTGGAACCATGGCCATAACGTTGGCAAGTACGGCATTGGGTCATATGTATTCTAAAAATGTTGTATAAATCTTGGACATTCGCCAACCTAAAATGTTCACGTAGAATGTAAATGCCTCTAAAATTGCTTTCCATATTTATAAACTCGTTCAAGTTGTTTTAGGCTGTTTAATTTCGTGAAAGTAGCAAAGTGTTACTCGAAATTCATCAAAATAATGAAATGATCGAAGTCACCCCGGAATGATGATTGGTGTAAAATTTTTAGAGCATATTTAAAAATAGCAAAATTGTTCCTAAACTTTGAAAGTAGTAACTGAATCTTTCGCAATGCATGCCAGTACTCATTTTAAAAATATTAAACAATATTGTTTTCAGTATATTCTGAAAATGTTTAAGATACAATCAAAAAAGTGATCAAAGACACCCCAGTTTACGGTAACACCTTTTTTTTGTTCTTAATCAAATGTTGCTGTGATCGAGTTATTTGATTGACTTCTGTGCTCCAACAGAAAGCTACTGTATACTGATCATGAATTATCAAAAATATCATGTTCATCTTAACAGTGTGTAAATATCACGAAAAGAAAAATAAATTCATTTCTAATTGATATATTGAATAACAATATAGTCAGTATGAGTCGGAACGTGAATTAGCTTTAGTTGTAATTAAGCTTTACAACTTTTATTATAGTTTGGCATGAATTTGTATACTTTAATGCATTCCAGAGTATTTTACATTGGTATTCATTTGAATGTGAATACAGTATTTTGAAAAAAAAAAAGCTTTTTCCATTAAAAAACTGATTATATTACATAAAATTATATAACAGGCTGCAGAACTGTGCTATTTTTTCCTGCGCTTAAGCATTAATTTAACATTCAGAATCAATTTTCATTCGACTGAACAAGAATCAAAGCAAATCAGTGTGTGATAGTAACCAAAATCCCCTATAACATACGAAGCATCAACGCCAGAAGTTAAAAATTTGATTCATACTCATTGAAAACCTGAATAATTATCCCACTTACCTGGTGAAACAACCGGCAATCACTTCAAATCTTAAAACAGTTTCGACTTAACTTGAAATCAAACAAATTTCTACAGAAACTTCTCCCAGAAGCCACCGGCACCGCCAACTTTGTTCTATCCACTTTGATTTGTTTACAGCAGAACGCAGCCAATCTTACATTTCTCAAACGACCTGAAACATTTCTAGACTGGCTGAGAGGTTCGCCTTCCATCCACACACGGAGCTGTCAAAATTTTCCTCGTCTTTTATTCCTTCACGAAAACATCAGCCGAGGTCCGCGAGTGGTTGAAGGTTTAGGTTTTCAATTGTCTTATATAGCCTTTAAAAGGGTGAATTTAGTGACAAATCACCCTAATTAGTGAAACCGAAAGTGATGGCCGAGCTGCTAATTGATCCCAACATTCGGGGCTGGGTGTTTCTGCCCATAGTGGTCATCACCTTTCTGGTCGGAATCATTCGTCACTATTTCTCGATATTGATTTCCTCCCAGAAGAAGGTCGAACTTACGCAGATTCAGGACAGGTAAATGTTGAATCCATCCTATGTGGGCCTTTTAATTATTTGATTCGGTTCCAAACAGTCAAGCCATGATCCGTGCCCGACTGCTGAGGGAGAACGGCAAATACCTAACCCCGCAGTCATTCGCTATGCGAAGACATTACTTCAACAACGAGGAAACGGGTTATTTCAAAACGCAGAAGCGAGCACCACCCAGCCCCAATTCAACCGCCATGCTGTCCGATCTCGTTAAGGGTAACTTTATCAACGTCCTGCCGATGATCGTGATTGGCGGCTGGATCAATTGGATGTTTTCGGGATTCGTCACCACCAAAGTGCCATTTCCGCTGACGCTCCGCTTCAAACCGATGCTGCAGCGTGGAATCGAGCTTGCCTCGCTGGATGCGGCGTGGGTCTCGTCAGCTTCCTGGTACTTTTTGAACGTGTTCGGGCTGAGAAGTATTTACACTCTCGTTCTGGGCGAAAATAATGGTGAGACAGCAGATTATTCCACTAGATTTATGAAATAATCTTTTTTTTGTCGTCTACAGCGGCTGATCAGACGCAAACGATGCAGGACCAGATGTCGGGTGCTGCCGTCGCGATGCCTCAGGATCCGAAGGCGGCCTTCAAAGCCGAATGGGAGGCACTGGAAATCACCGAATATCAGAATGCTCTGGCAAACATCGAGACAGAGCTGCTGGCGTCGATTTATATGCAGGATCGGCCGGTGCACAACCGAGAAGATGGAGCGCTGCGGAATTAACCTATAAGCATTTCTAGACGGTTTAGTTTAGCGTTAATTTGTTGTTTCAAAGCTAGAAAAAGTAATCTTGTGGCACATCTACCGTCTTGTATGAAAGTTTAGCGTTAATGAATATCCTAGCTGGAAGAAGTATAGCCTGTTCTATTTATGTTATTATTCAACAAGCATTTCACGCAATGATTTTGTTTTAGATCCACGTGGACGGGAACATTAGCTTAGGTAGTCTCTAGTTATTAACTAAGATTGTACTATAGCTCAATGAAACCGAATAAAAGCCTCTTGAACGAAGAAAAAACCGTCGATTGCGCTATGAAAATGCTTAGAGAACAAAAACTCGATCGAGTGATGTCTATCAGGGGAAATCGTTCTTACTAAAAAAAAGGAAAAGCTTTGAGCCGTATTACATTCTGTAAGAGGGCCTTTTTTATCTCTTCTGCAAGCACCTAATATTAACTGGAGTATTCGGAAAAATTGTTTTTATCGACAATTTTAAGAGTTTTTTGATCTCTGATTTCAACATTTCACATCAACAACACATCACTCGATCTTGGCTTAGTCTCCGGTCCCTAATCGCCCTCTGCTAATCTTCGCCTCTAATCGCCGATCGGACGTCCTTATTCACACAACACATCCAACGAAAGTGGTTGCTAGGGATGGGAAAAATATCAGTAACTACTGATAGTTATCAGTAAGAAAAGATATCATTAACTATCAGTAAAGTTTTTCTCTTACTGATTTTGTCTGAATTTTTTCTTTGTAGGAGAGGTACTCTACAGTCATATAATTTTCACATAGGCGGAACTAAGAAAATATATATCAGGGAAAACAAGAAAATATTCGAGGAAAAAATTTTAACCGAGAAGCGATCCTTTTTTTAACAGCGGGGGAAAACTGTTTTTTCAGCGTAGAAGGCTGTTTTGGAACCTCTACGCTTTGGTTTCATATCCGATTGAATACTTTTTTCACTGGGATTCCAGAGTTGCGTAAATCTACGTTGCACGTTTTTGTGCGGAATGCTGAAAACTATCCGGGAAAATAATATTATATTTCAGAAAAAATCAGGGAATTTTATCTTGAATTTTTTTTTCGCCTCCCTGGTCGTAACAAAAAAAAAAAAAATACAATAAAAAGATCACCTAAATCGGGATTGAATCTCCGAACTAATGAATTGAGAATATTAACCACAGCGTCAATGCCAACTTCTTTCAGCAAAGCTTATTCAGTAATCAGTATTGAGTAGAGCTAGATATGAGAATCTATTCTGCGTGCTGACCTTACTAAGCTCCGTTTTAATCGCCGTACTACTGAAAAGCTTCTCTCCACATGTTGGGAAGAAGTATGAAATGGACCTATGTAGAATACAACCTTTCTGTGAAAAATTCTGAGCGGGCCTAGAAAACTTCTAGTGTGAGATGGGTGCGCTCTTTGACTAATTTTTATCAAAATGAACAATCTGTATTGTGTGTCTTTATTGAAATCCCGGGTTGGATTTCTTTAATGTAAACCTAAATCACCAACCATATGCAATACCGTCAACGAAAAACAATGTCGCGCCAAGGATGTACAGCTGAATAAAACAACGCTAGCAAATGTAGCGTTGATAGTTTGCTTAAAACTTAAATGCAAATTACTGATATTTACTGATAGTAATCAGTAACGAGTTAGAAATTACTGATAGTTATCAGTAAGAATTTTTAATGATAGTTCCCATCACTAGTGGTTGCCTATACCTCTATCGGTTTCTTTGATAAATATAACACTGGTCAGTACAGATGCGCTCCAAAAGCTAAAACCGGAAAAAATGAAAGATTTTAGATATTCAACCATTTCTGTAAATTTTGGTGTCCCTAGCCACCAACTTTTTTTTAAAGACTTAAATGAGTTTTATCGTAAACATAACGTTAAAGCGACGAACCTGGCGAGTAATTATTTTACGACACTCTCACTTATGTTAACGCGTTTGGGTAATGGATGGGGGCACCAAAACTCATTGGAATGGTTGAATAGCTATAATCTTTCATTTTTTCCCGGTTTGAGCTTTTGGAATGCACTTTTTATCATTTTGTCGACAAGTGATTTCTTCAATAAACGCTCCTCTGACACTCGTGCCACAAGGCCAGCCCACTGTAGCCCGTCCTATTTCATCAGCTTGATGATATCATCACGTGTTGGTATGCTTGGTATACCTTGTAGTGCATGTGCTTGCACCACAATCCTTATCAACCAACACTCATGACCCTAAAGTACCACCGGAAGAATCAGCGTCATGTAGAGCGCGAATTTTGTGCGAATATGCAAGCTGTAGAAACGCAAACCATAAAAGGTATTGCGTAGTAACAAACACTGAGGGAAGCACAAATGTTGTTCTTCCAATACTCCTTCTCAACATTTATTGCCACCACTTGAAATGAGTCTCATCATTTTGGCGAACTTTCTTTGTTTGATTACACAAAGTGGTTTTGTAAGCACCCCAAGAAACATTTTTTGGCTAAAAAAACGTTTTTATAACTAATCTTATTCAGCTGACGGATGAACATAGGTCGAATAATATATTTCTAAGTGTTTAATCAGATTTTAATCAGTCGGTTTTGGAGAATTAAATCAGCTACTTGTTACATTCGGCTTCCTAAATAGCCGAACAAGGGCTTACTAAGAAATAGCTCAGCCATTTGAACATCTTTTATACATGCTGATCGATTCTGTAGAAGCGATTATTCATTCTTTGTACAGCTTGTAGAAAAATTCTTTTACAGCCAACAGTAGTTGGCTTATAGTCTAAATAAGCGCCTATATGACAATTCCATGGCTAAAATTGTACATTCTGTCTTTCTGGAAAAGTGATTTTTCAGCTTGATTACAGCTACCAAAAATATAATTCAAAATATATATTCGTCTTAATTAGACAACTTTTTTTTATTGTTTAGGCACACATCTAAATTTGTCGTTTTTTGGCACTTTTGTGTGGATTTTTCATCGTTTATTTTTATATTTTTGTTAGTGAAAATTACCTTCTTAGTATCCAATTACTTTACTGCCAGTCTCGAATCTCGAACTCATGCTCATGAAGTTGCTGGTAGAACGCGTTACCGATTCGTCTATTTTGACTCACATGCATACTAGGGTGTGTGTGTGTGTGTGGAACATCTCTAGAACCCACTGTCTGGCAGTGATATAGTGAAAAAAAAGACAGTTGCAATTATATTTCAATTCTGCAACTATCTTTGTTTCGGGTTCTAGAAGGTGTTAGCTCTACCGACCTTCCAAAGATCCTTTACAGAATGACTGAGTACTTGCAGTACATTCCGGAGTAATTTTCCAATCGGTAAGCCCCGTCTCAAAATAATATTAGAATCTTACAGATTTTATCAATATTTTCAGACTTTCAATTCGTTTGATACATTTATATCAAAAAAATTGACCCGTATTTAATAGCATGTTATATTTAGTGCCAATTAGTAAAATGAATAAATTTTACCATTTATACGTACCAAAATATAACCTTTGTATGTACCAAAATATTACCTAAAAGCTGATGACAAATTGCTAAACTTGTAATAAATAATGTGTCAATCGGTCGCCTACGCAATTGCTACAATAAGAACTTAAAATAATAATGATAAATTAAGAAATATAAGCAAAAAAAGACATTTATTTGCAATGCATTTGCTTCATTTATGGTGGAAACCGCAGCACTGTCTCTCCACTCGGACCTGCACACAAGCTTGCATGCAAGCCTTAATGTGGAAAGCAAGCGACGCTCGTTCCAATTGTCACTTTCTATGCATAAACAATTTTGAAAGTAACAAAAATATCAATTTTAAACTACCTCCCGCATGTTCACTATACTTATCTTCAGCCGCATCGTTTCAATGTTCACTTCCTCTATCACACGGGATTCGGTAGTCCCAATTGCACCACTAAAATTAGTTTTTTTCTACGACCCGATACAGGATTGACTCTACACTTCTCAAAGCAGTGTTCATCAATCCTTTCATCCGTAATACCCTTTAAACACACTGGACTCTGAACGAAGGCTTCTCGACTATGACTACATCACGAATTACACTTTCCACGTATTATGAATCACGACAAAACGCGACAACTTCGGACGCAATAAACGAAGACAAAACCCGCTGCAAACGACCGTGGCGCCAATCCCATATGCTAATTCAGCTATTTCATCGAATAATCTTCACGGCACGGCATCAAGTAAAAGTTTCGCAGCACACACAACATCACAAACATATTTATACACTTATGTTCGAGCGTCTTGATAGAAAAATTTTCACTACACTTTTCACTTTTTATTCACTTTCACTATTTAATTCTATCACTTTGTGATAGAATTAAATAGTGAAAGTGAATAAAAAGTGAAAAGTGTAGATCACAAACATTCCTGAAAAAACTCACTTCCCGAAAAATCGCACGAACGAAAATTTTGACGTCCGAATCCGGCCATGGCCTGCTTCTCCAACTCACATGCATACTAGGGTGGGACAAAAAATAAATGTTAGCTCCCATGCACTTTTCGTGTTCCTTATGGGTCCCATAACAACTGTGTAACGAAGCAAACATTTGCTTTTTTTTTAATACAGATTTTATTTTGTGCAATCGTACCAAAAATAGCAAATATTTGCGTCGTCTAATACCTGCTTTACTCTCTAGAGATGTCAAGTTGGCTCTTAAAAAAATATCAATACATGAAATTTGTAAGAAAATTTCCTGGGAAAAACTCTTCTGAAGACCGTAAGGCGCTACGATGCTTGTAGAAACATCTATTCACCCCAAACTGATTGAATGTCTGACGGACGGCTCACCATTGAAATTTTCCAGCAACACCGCTACAGCATGCTGCTATTGCAAACTTGCTTAAGTATGAGAAATAATTTCGGTTGGAATTAATTTTCAGAGTGTGATTTTTGCTCATAGTATCTTCGGGGAAGCCTCCAAGATAAATTTAAGCGATATCTTTTCTCATCAAATGGTTGAATTTGCAACAGCAGCATGCTGCGGCAGTGTTTGCTAGTAAAATTCAATGGTGAGCCGTTCGTCAGATATTCAATCAGTCTGGAGTGAATATCTTTTTTCACAAGCAAGGTAGCGCCTTGTGGTCTTCAGTAGAGTTTTTCCCAGGAAAATTTTCTATAAATATCATGTATTGATATATTTTTAGGAGCCAACTGGATATCTCTATAGAAAAAGTTTTGATAAAGTGGTTTTTCCCATATAAAATCGTATGAAAGCTTTAAAAATCGGGCGCAAATCGGGCGTTTCCCCGATCGATCTGAAAAGTTACACAGTTGTTTTAGGACCCATAAGAAACACGAAAAGTGCATGGGAGCGAAAAAATAACACCATCGCTTTTTTTCATATAACCGTGTCCCAGTCTAATTGCATACGTATCGATTTAACTCGTGCATCTATTTTGAGTTTATATTATAAACAATTTTACATTGGCTGTATATAATCTGAATTGTAGCTGAACAAGCGCTTCAGCATTTTGTACAAATGTAGCTAAATAAGCGCATCAGCAATTTGTGAAAATGCTGAAGCGCTTGTTCATCTTTGAGCTTATTGCCTACTAACTTATTTTCGTAAACCGATTTTTGTCTTTGCTAATGGATGTGCACACTTGCTTAAATCAACACCAGCGGCATTACTGACGGTTTTAGTCTTTGATAATAAATTTGCATGCATGCTATTAGCGACACTAACGGCATTATAGCCTACTAAGAAAAATTTCAAAATAATCGTTTTTTTCTGGTCGATGAAATCGCCATTGAGTGACACGTCTGTTTGTCTGGTTGCAGACTTTATTCAGCTATTTTAAAATTATTAGCTGTTTTATTCATCCCACTTGTTTGTAGGTTCGTGCGCTTCGCTGAGACACCATTTCAATCAAACAAGCCGTTTTTGTTCTAGGTTTTTCTGATATGGAAATTTTTATCCATCAGTCATAACTTTGGATAGGCCCTTTTGAAAGAGCAGTCGTCAATCTACATGAAGAACTGATATCATAAAATGACCTCTTTATCAAAAAGGAACAACTGTAAAAAGTTTCAGCGGAATCGTAAACGATCGATCAGGATCGATTTGCGAAGTTGCGTGAATTGCCCCGGCTATGAAAATTTATATTGCAAAATACTAAAAAACAACCCATTAATACTTACGATACAGTTTTGTTTTTGTTCACGTGTCAAATATAAAAAGAGAAAAGACTCCATTTTTTTATGACCGAAAAATAACAAGCAAATTATTGGAACCTCGGTGGGTTCGAAATGGAAATGGTGTAACGGTATGTCAAAAGGCATAGTCAGCCATGTTGAATAATCAGTTACAATGCCAAGTTTGGTTCCTTGTGCTTGGCTGCATGGGTCAGACTAACAGACTAACTCGTCATCTGGCTCCTCGAGGTTGTGTATGGTGATGGATCGGGTGAGTTGGAAGTCGGCTGATACGGTACCGAAATATGGCATTGAAAAGTAATAAACAATCGTTTTTCTAATAGAATACTACAAGGTATACAGCCCTAAACCTGGACTAAACACTGTAATTAGGGTATTTTGAAGTAGAATACTTCTCTCAGGAAGTTCGGCTACATAGGGATGTGAAATGAAAATCTAAAACCGAAAAAAGTGAAAAATATGTCCAATTTCAAATGCTAATAAATCGGTTAGTATTCGATGGATTTCCTTCGTTCTTGCAGCAATAGATTGGAAAATCTTCTAAGATTCTTCCCAAAATAAGATAATTGTAATTTTATTATTCCGACTATTGTACTATTGAAAATAGTCAAGCCTTGTCAAAACGAAAAATTCGACCTCTGATTGGTCGTTATATGCTTGCCTCCCAAGCACGGTCGACAGGATCATATACCTTGCAATTGAAAACATGCTATTCGGCCTATATAAGAGCCTGTTTCAGCCGGAGCCGCTCATTATAGTTCTAGACAGCGACAACAGCAGTCGTCCTTCCTTAGCAACAGCACTAGCCCTGTGGTTGGTCATCACGTCTCAGGAGCAGCGCGGTTTTTCTCAGCGTGTGTCGCCAGACAGCCATTATTCCCCCCGTGTTGGGGCAGCATGAAGATTGCCATCAGGAAATCCAATTTCGGAAATCAATTTCGGAAATCAAAGCACCCGTCTAATTTACTGAATGTGAAATAGCTTCCACAGTGCATGTTGTCCGTGTATCTTAATTCACCCAATGTTAAGGCAGCACAAAGGTTGTAATTAGCAACCGATTTTGAACCGCAACATGCTTTTTTCAAGGCAAAAAAAAAATAATTGAAGGTTAATAATTTTCTGGCATCAACACAAGCAGACATTCTGTGCGGGATGCATCGAAATTCTGTTGTAGTTGTCTAATTTTCACTTTATTTAGTAAACCCCCCCTGTAGGGGCAGCGCAAAGGCTGCGATCAGCAAAACCAACATTGAATAATAAACTGCCCTGTTAGAACGCATTCACAAAAGCAGTTAGTTCGACTATGCAGAGCTAATATGAAGTCGATTCAAACAATCAGCATAAACAGAATTTCGTCGTTTCCCAGCTGCCAAGTTGTGTGAGAGCCAAGTTGTGTGAGAGTGTGTGAGAGCACCATCGGTGTTTATTCGCTGGATACAAAAATCAAATGCGAATTGTGGAATAATTTGTTTGAACAACATTAGGGAATGGAACAACTGAACTGATAGGGCGTGGTCTATTTCGTAGCACCCTTCGGCTATAAAAGAGTGTTTCTGGGAAAACTAGTCACATTCATTAGTCGGAAGGTGAGCTTGGATGGACCGTCCGGGTTGCGCCTGTGGTTGCCTTCAAATTAAACAAATCACTTGCCCTGTGGTTGTTCACCACGTCTCAAGCCTCTGCCAGGCTGAACGCCAACGCGAGCGATCGGGCGAAATTTTTGCCGTACATCAGCCGGAACTTGCTCTAATGGAAAAGTTGAATCATTTTGTTCAAAAGAATATTACTGTCGGTAATATTACAGAGATGCGATTGCATTATATCCGATATGGAATTGAACAATTGTTCTTTTGAGGACAAATAAAACACTTAATTTGAAGAGTTTATAGTTTTGGGTACCAGTAGCAGTATGGTAACAGCCTCAGCGGTAGGTGCAGCCGGTACTTCCATGAGGCGGATGTTATAAGGAAGTAAATGGAAGCGGCATGGCGAAACAGTTCGGGTGTGCTTAGACGCGCGTCATTTTTCGTTGTTGATATTATTCCCCACATGAAACGAAGCGCTTTCGTACGATAGCGGCGGTATTAGCGGTAGATGCATTTGCCAACACTTACTCCAGTAAAGCCGTGTGTAATTTTCAATGTGAAAACACCTTTCTATTGTGTTGGCCGTGCACATTAGGCCTCTGCCAGGCTAAACGCGAAAAGCGGCGTGGACCGTTTCGCCCGGCCGTAGGTTAATGTGCAGCCGTTAGTAGAGCTGTGTATAAGTATTCTACTTCATCCTCGCGGTCGTGGCTTTGCACACAACCCTCCTGTGATTTTTTGTTACAAAATATACAGAGTCTGCATACAAAATCATTGTGTTTGCTCAGCGATTGTACATATTTTTATTTTCAGCCTTCCCTGGAAATCAATTTTTGAAATATATTCAACAACACTCGAAAGAATATCGTTTATATCTGACGATATCATACCTGTAGTATTTTTTGTGCAAACAACATGTATTTGACAAGGCATAAGCATTTCGTGCTTTTTTCTCGTAACGCGTCAAAGTCAGAATTAACTCTATATCCTCAAAAACCAAATCCAATAATACTTACGTTATCATAATGAATGTTTTTGTCTTATTTAACTCTGATTAAGTCAAATCTATAATATGGATCTTACTTTCAAAATAATATGGAAGCCACAAAGGTTCATTAATTGGCAAACATAAGAAGATATTTCAAACAAAATTAGGCCGATACAAATTTCGAATTCTTTTTATGTCCAAGGTTATCAAAGTTAGCAAAGGGGGTGGCAAAAAATAAATAACACCGAGACGAAAAAAAAAGAAATATCTTTGATCAAAGTTTGTGTGCAAGTTATGACGTTTGTAACTTGCACTCAAATAAATGTTGAAAAATAACACTTAATTATTATTATTATTTATTTCGCTTGCCTTTTGACGACACTCTCGCTGTCACTGGACTTGTTTGTTGCTAAATAAAGTATTTATGCTGTCGGAAAACCAATAAAATGAACAAAACGGTTTGAGCTTTTTTTTTTCTTTCCCTTCCAATATTCAAGATGAAATGAAAATGAAAATAAAATTTGTAACGGCCTTATTAACAAGTTCCACGAAAAACTCGTAGCAATCCACAATAACATTTTTTTTTGCTTGACAATTTTTTTCATTTGCCTACAACTACATTCGCTGTATTACGAAGACAGCTAATATACGTTTATTATGGTTAAGCTTAAAATAATAATATATGATCTAACAATTTTGAAATGTAAAAAGAGATTCTGAATAAATTTTAGTGAATAAACAAAAAATCACAAGCATTCGCAGGCTCTTTTCCTTTAATAAATGTATATATTTAGGAATTTACTCTTTCGATACCATCCGGTCACGATTATTAATTGAATATCGAAGATAAAATTAAATAAATATCCGTTACAAAAATTTACAACTCTTGTTGAGTAATTTGATGGTAATCATATAAGGTTCTGAAAGCAGGTTTAGAAATTGTTCAAAAAAAGGGGATTGTTTCAAACTTTTCGAAAACCCTTCGAGACATCAAATTAGTCTACGTTCATGGAAGCAATTTGCTTCAAGCAAACATAAATTGACCTATTGGGACGAGGAGACTCTGTCAATTTTTATTCCGATATTGATACAGAGAATATCACAGGGAACAGATGGTGTCCATTCACGTCGTCTGTGCTAGGAATGCTCGCATGTAATTGGTTCATTATTCGCGTAAATTTGTTATTGAAACTTTTTATCAATTTTACCGCTTAGCATTGAAATTAGAGTGATAACTAGCATATTACAAAATTGTTATACATTTTATCTTCCCAACAACATATTGGTTATTTTATTTTTTTTTTTTTGTTCAATCAAGCTCATATTGGTTATTGTTATCCGTCATGTGGTTATGCTGTTATTAACGTTTGAAATCTGGCGCATCATTTGCCAGTTTCATTTCCAATTTTACAGAATGCATCCGTGTATAGTAAACAAAGACGTAGTCCCACGTCAAAATACTTTCGGCCTTCTTTACGATAAAAAGTATATATATCACGATTAACAGTTAGCAATGTTCTAACGTTTCACATTCTAGCACTCAGAAAAATAGCACTATTGCCGCAAATATACTATCCACGTGAAGAGAAACCAAAAACCCCTGTTGGCCTGTTGTTATTCAAAAAATAAACGAAAAGCTGTCACTTAGAGACCTCCAGCGCAAAAAAGTTACCTCATCGCGCGCCAGTTTTTTGATCAAACCATTACGCCATGTTCTACTTATCATGATTATGGCTAGAAAAGATAATATTTTCTAAGAGTAATGGCTTTTAGAAGAGCTTTTGCATATTTGTTTATTTTTTTTTTTTGTTCACACATTTATTTGACACGGCACAATACAAATTAATGTTTTACGGAGCTGATGGGCTCTCCGTTAACTACGGAGCTATTTGAGATTTTTGCATTGTTTTGTGAAATTGACATTGGCTTTATTGCTTCGTTAAATTGTTTGCCAAATTCTCAAAGTTTCTTGTCAACTGTGAATGCCTGGTCCACTTTCCGAAGATCCGGTTCCATAATGATAGAATCATTCGCTGCTGTTGATACCCTACCTTGTTTCACAGTCGAGTGTAGAAACAGCGAGAGTATGAAGCACGAAAATTGATCGGAACTTGGTCTCTTTTCGATATTTAGGATCTCTTTGATAATACTTTCCTTCCTGCTCTGTCCAATATGCAATTATTCAATAATTTTATATTAGCTTTTATGATTAACTGACTTGTAAATAATACAAAAAACGGTTGTTTCCCTAGCCCTCACACTTTTGGGATTTATAATACTATGAATGTTTCAATTTATTTCACTAACTTTCATCAACTTTTACCTTAAACGATCAAAATAAAATTAGGGCAGAAGGCACTAAGAAGCGCTCGCACGCTTTACTTCTAAGACTTCAAGAACTTCTCGCTTCGCATGCTGATTGCTGCTTGTGGCATGTTAGCTTTCTGCTTTGGAGCCTTTGGCCTTTGTTGTGGTGCATTATGGTCACGGGCTTGTATGGTGCCAATGGTAATTTTATCAAAAAAGACATTGAAATCGAGTATTTCCGCCATATATATTGCTGAATAAAAATACAATTGAACTCACCGGACTCCTCAAGAAGTTCGGAGTAATGGCATGGCCATTCGTTTGTATTGTAGTCAGTGTATCAATTTCGATTGTTGACCGGTTGTTGACCGGTTAACAAGTCAGCTGTGTTCAACATGTTTGCTGCATTGTCGCTTGACCATGAATACACTTGATAGGTTTCAACATTATATGCCACCAATACTAATAATAATTCGTCTAATATGTTGACGACTGTTGGTCAATTCGTCGTCGGAACTGCTGAATTTTCCCGTTCTATACATATTGGACCGTAGTTCCTAATATGCTCCTACCAAATCTACTTCATTAATCTACGGCATTAATCGTAATGCTGAACAGGCGGCTGTGTAGGTCTTCGCCAATTTTAGCTCGTACCATTGTTGCAGCTTTAGCCAAAAAACAAAGTTCGAACGATTATTTGGAAAGTTAAGAGCTCCCTGTATTGCTTTCGTCAATCTTCGAAAGCGCTTTTGTTCAAAGAACCTGAAGCTTGCTCCATCAAGAGCCATAATTTCGACGCAAGCGATTTGATTTTTTTTTTCGCCCATTTCGATGGTTGTTTTGGCTTTTTTCCCTTTAGGTGTAACTGGTTTATCCAAGTTGCGATATTTAAAGTTCTGAGCATTTTAGATTTGTTGTTTTTGTATGTTCAGGATATCTTTCTATTTGTTTTACGTTCTGGTGTTGTTTCGATTTGTTTAAGATTTTTACCATTTTAAAACTTTTTATATTGCTTAATATTGTTGAAAAAATTTAGAGCTTACGCAGAAGTTAACCGAACGAATCAATCATTGAACGCAAATCGGAATAGTAACTCTATTCTCGTTCCTTTGTGTGTTCTACGTTTTTTCAATAGGAACAAAATAAGTTCAGATATCTTACCTGTGGAGTTCAAATGATACTGGCACCTGAGTTCATGGTGTATAATCAAGAGCACCGATAATAATTATGTTCAAAGTGCTCGGCAACTTGAGGAAGTTTGTGATAATATTTACTTTTTTTTTCATGTTGCTTTTCGAAAGATACTGTCACTTTTACATACGGTAAGCTCGAACGAAGGTTGTTTATTTTATGCAGCAACCACTTGGATACAAGCAAAAAGGCAAGGAGCACTTGTTTTTTGTTCGAATCAGATAACCGTAATATAGGTAATGAGAGTTAACTTTTTTATAAATAACCATATTCTTTATTAAACGCCATGTTCCTATAAAATCAAATTCAACAACAAATTATACATCTACATTAAATATATACATAAATATTACATATGACGATCAATCCTGTGTCTGACGAATGTGACGACCTAGGCTACAAATTTGGATTTTTTCCTGTTTCCAATTCTTCACAACATGACACAAAAAACTTCTATTCTACCACTTGCTGGTTTTTTTGTTTGTTTTCCTAATTCAACTTACACAAAAATAATTTTGCTTCTACACTTTGGCTCCGATTTTGAGTGGTCCTAACGGTTACTGGTAATAAAAATGGAATTTGTCGTGATTTTGGGTTTTCCCCCGGCCCATTCTTGTTACTTGTTGCCTTTCTTTTTCTCTAGAAAGAGCGTTGCTCTTACACGTGGATAATACTAATCATCACCTTGATAACGGTGGCTGTGAAACAAAACGAAACAAAAACTGAAACAGAAAACATCTAGTAGGCACATGCATCTCGGATGCGAAGCAGTGGCGTAGCGTGACCGGGTGACACCCGGGGCGGGAAATTTGGGTGTCACCCCTTCTGCCCTGGGTGTCACCCCCACCAGGTTGCAGTGAAATCATTTTCGTTCGTTTTCAATTGCACTTAATCTACCCATTTTTTAAAAAATGGTTGGGATTATACACACTCTTTCTTACGCGGGTTTTTTTTTTTGATACGTATTTTCAAACGGGATTTTTTTGCAATAGCGCGGATTTTATTTACCCGATTTGAAAGATAAGTAAATCTACTCTAATCTTTTTTTTTTTGGGGGCGATACTCCCCACGCTACGCCAGTGATGCGAAGCATACTTTTGTGCGGCAAACGATAAAGAAATACATTTATAATGCTACAGCTGATGTTGATGATGATAATGATGACCGGGTAAAGACTACAGACCCCTTCCCCTCCCCACTGTCTAGATTTGTTCGGTCACTTAACAGGTGCTAGCTTATGCTCTTACATGGGTTCGTGTTACTTAGAAATTAAGAAAAAAAATCGTTGGGAAGCTAACGAACCGCTGGTGTGCTAGTTTCTTTGTTTGTTTGTATTTTGCTTAAATAGCTACAGTTTTTTCAAGGGCAATCAATGTTCAATTTGTACTTGGCTGAGATTTTCTCATTGTTCCGATTTTGGTTGAATGGCAAACTACGAAGAACCTTCACTTTCTCTCTCTCTCTTTCTTTGCTTGTTACAGGTAAACTAAGAGCTACATTATTTTTATACTTAACTCAGGTGTCGTTACGTGCACTGGTCGCTATGTTATGTGTAGATGTTTGTGGGTGTCGGTGTATGTTGTAAGAATGCAAAAAAAGGCGGGACATTGATTCTACTAACTATCGATTATTGCATCGTTTGTCGGCTTAGATTTCAATGATTATCCTATCGGTGCTGTTGCAACTGTTGCTCGCGTCGTCACTCTGCACTGAACCGTCCGTGTCGTAGTTCAGCTCGAAGCGTTCCTCCGGTTTGCTGACGGATGTGGCGATCAGCTTGAAGGATTCTCCGGGCTCGCACAGTTTGGCACGCTTTTCCGCCTTTGGGAAGAGAATGGCGGAAAAATGTATCCGCACATGATCCTTGAAGGAACACTCGGAGCTGTCGGTGTAGTCGCAGTGCTCACAGCTGTACACCTTCGGTTGTTTGGTCAATTCCGTGATTGGCGCTTCTAGTGCGCCCCCCTGCCGTGTGCGGTTCGATCTTCGGGGACGCGCCGTATTCGGTTCAGGTATCGGATCCGGATCGGGTTCCGCGGAAGGTGCCATCAATAAAGCGTTATAGTCATTCTCAACTACCCACAGCGGTTCTGGATCGCCCACCTGGATTAGATTGGGCTGTGCGTGACGGTCACTTTCGGAATGCAAACTTCGCAGTTCGGCGGTTGTTCTGTCGTAGTTGCTCGAGTGCACATTTCTGTGGGTGGCTGTGCTGGACTCGTCACAGGTCGAAAACGAACATAGATCGCACTGGTATTTTTCCCTCTGCGTGTGTCTATTCTGGTGTATCACGATTTCGCTTTCGTCCAGGTAACGAGCGGGACAGTTCTGACAGAAGAAAACGATCATCTTTTTGCTCGTGTCGGAATGTCTTTTCCCATTGTTGTCGCTGGTGGCCGGTGTGATGCTAACTTCGGCTGTCATTTTCTTCGTCAGATCTAGTATGTCGGCAGCGGTTAGACCGCTGGATTTTGTTTCGTTGCCTAGTAGAAGTGACAGTTCACCGTTACCACTACCGGTTGCAGTAGGCTTCGGCGTCGAATGACTTTTCTCATTGTGTGTTTTCTGGTGTTGAATTAACAGGTGCTTTTTGGTGACGTTGTACGAGCAGATGTCGCATTTGTACGGATCGCCACGAGGCCGGTGGAAGGATTTGTGATAGGCAAACTGGGTTTTACTGTTGGTTACGTACGGGCAGGCCTCACACTGGTAGCGTTTGGTGCGCGGAGGAGGCTCATCGTGTTCCTCGGTGGCATCGCTGGACGGGGTGCTGTCAAGCAGTGTTAACGGCGTCAGTTGCAGTTGCGCTGGTGGTTCCATCGAAGATTCCTCTGTCAGGTTGATGAATGTCATGTGGACGGACTGAGCTGAGGTGGGTGGTGTGGAAGCAGGTGTGACGGTAACGGAGTTGCTGACAAACGGACTGCCGCTATTACGGTGACCCGGGGAGAATATGAGAGGTGGTGGGAGTGTGGATGGTTGCACTGCTGGCTGCACGATGGGCACCTCCTGGACGATGAGACTGACCTCGGGGACGATCGCTATCGGGTGCAGCGTGACCGGCTGTACGGGGATATCCTGTGAAACTGAGTCGAATGATTGAAATGGCTTTCGCACTTTCTTCAAATTGCGTGTATCAGTTACGTTTTGCGACGGTTTTGCGGCGGTGACCATCTCGATTAGCACGTTGCCGTTATGCTTTAAACGGCAGTGTCTCTGGAAGAATAAAATTGGTGGAGCCAAGTTAGAAGGTGGAATCTGTTCCAGATGCCGTGAAGGTGAGTGAAAGTTAAAATTATAATGACTAATCGTAGGTGCTCATAACATAGAACAAAATAAACTACCGAAGGTTTTACCACTAATCCCGCATGATTTCAAATTGTAATGAGTGCGAATTTCGAGCAATAATACATTTGTTGCAAGCAAATTTATCTTCTCCGATCCCTTGATATTTGACTTTCACTTTAAATCAAAGCCCAAATCGAATTGTGCACCAACGATAGATGCCTAATTCTGCTTAACTTCATTAGTTTTCAATCATAAAATAAGTATCAGTATCCACCATATTTGAAAAGGTCTATTTTGAAAATATTTATTCTGGAATATATTTCCGCTCTGTTGAGCTTCACAGTTCACGATTTATGGAACTGGCTCAGAAAACAACACAAACACGTTTCGAGTACTTGTATTAACTCTCTATAACTCTAAATTCTTTTTCTAATAGTGAGTCATAAAATTTCTTTTTCCTGTTATGTGGAAATTTTAGAACTATGTCCTTAAGAGCCAGTTCGCGAGAACCGCAACCACTTTTACAAGGGAGGTTGTATCGAGGTTCTCCGATCGGACTGAAACTTTTGGGGTTTGTTTATCTATATAATAGAACATTGTTTGCATATTGTCAGATTTTTTGAAAAGGGGTAAGTGGGGTAAAAAAGCACATCAAAAATTGATGTCGAAAAACTGCTAAAAACGTAAAATTGTTATAACTTTGTGTAAACTGGGAGTCGCTATCGACAATACATGATGAGATATTCGCATTTTTGTAAAAAAGAAGGTGATTTTCACAGTAGTTTTTCTCTTTCAAACAGATCTAGGATTAAAATCCAAATAATACGTTTTGTAGTGCAACTCAAGAGCTTTCTTTATATATATCCAAAAAATGCGCCGTTATAAAGATGCGTGAGAAAATCCAATTTTTCGACAACATTTTTTGACCATCATTTGGAACCCATTGTGCGAGAAGCGAAACTCTGTTTTGTGTCGTTATTCTTTCATTGGGTTATAATTTTCAGGTTGTGTTTGTTCATGCACTAGTGCAATAGTTTGCAGAATTTAAGGTTTTTGGAAAAGGGGTTAGTCAGGCGCTTCAAAATCTTATATTTAGAAATTGCTCAAATCTCTCGCATTAGCGTAGCCAGAATTAGTGTTTAGTGGTTGTTACATCAAGGCAGCCAGTGAAAAGTTGTCCTTGACATCAGAGTGGGAAATTTTATTATTCTTTGTCCAACCTTGAATATGAAAAGATGTTCTTTAGTAAAACTCTTAAACTCATTTAAACCTTTAGAAATATCATTTTGGCGACGAGGATCTCAAGAATCCACGAACATGGCAGAAGATAGAGTTGAGCAGCCGCAATCGGGAATTCAAGACATTCAAGATCGGCAGATGGCGGCCCAGCAGCAGCAGCCTCAGTTATCAGCAGATTTTGGAGTTCCTCTCATCGAACATCACCGAGTTTGTCTTCGGCGAAGAAAACGGAGTTACGTTCGAGCGCTGGTTTAACCGGTACCAGGACCTCTTCGAGAACGATGCAGGCCAGCTAAATGATGCGGCTAAGGTTCGTCTACTTCTTCGGAAGCTGGACACCCATTCACACAGCCGCAATCTCAACTACATCCTGCCAAAGCTATCCAAGGACGTGAAGTTCGAAGACAGATTCAAGATTTTCAATAAAATCGTCGGGCATCAAACATCAACGTTCCGGAAGCAGTTCATGTTTCTGCAGTTAGTGAAATGCGAATCTGGAGATAATATCAGCTACGGCGGCAACGTCAATCGAGCCTGTGAAGATTTTCAGTTCCAGAATGTAACATCGGACCATTTCAAGTGCCTCATTTCACATTCACTCTCAGTAACACTTAGCAAGATTACAAGAGAATCAAGGTAAGGAATTGTCATTGCTCGGTTCCAATACTCTAAGCTAATTGATGCAGGCTGATTTGCCTGGTACTTTCGCCAATGTCAACAACTGGGGGGGGCAACGCCCCCTGCCCCCCTCTGGCTACGCCTATGAACCCTCGGCTTACTTTTGAAGTTACACGATGGAATGAGAGGTTATTTTTGGTGCCAACCAGGGAATGGATGAATGTCAACAAAGCCACGCGATGCTTTTTGTTAAGCTTTTTTAAATGTGTCCTTTGAAGAATTAAATTACCAAAGAGTCGAATGTAGTTTGAAACCAAATAAACTCTGTATTTCATCATCTATATTTTTTCTGAGTTATGCTGTAGAAAACCGGGAAAAAAGTTTCACCGGAAGATGCTCATATAGGAATGAGGTCAAAAGTACACCCTTCTACAGGAATTAGGCAATTCAAACCGAAACAGTATTTATCGGTAGAATGAATAAAATCGATATTTGCCCGCTTTTCTTCGTTAAATACGCAAACTAAGCTTGAGCTAATACAAGTTAGTGAAGATGAAGCATTGATGAACGTACAAGAACATCATGAATATTGGTCGGTAATAATAAATCAATCAATTCTCAAATATTGATTTTCATAAGGTTTTTCTATTGCAAAAAATGCATTTTCGGAAAATGCATTGAGTGCAATTAAGATTTGAGCAGTTTCTGGATACAAGATTTTAAAGCGCCCGTTTACCCCACTAACCTTTTCCAAAAACATCAAACTCTGCATTAGTGAATTAGTGCATAAAGAACAACGACACAAAACGGAGCTTCGCTTCTCGCACAATGAGTTCCAAATGATGGTCAAAAACATGTTATGGAAAAATTGGAATTTCTCATGCATCTTTATAACGGCGCATTTTTTAAATTTATCAAATGAAAGCTGTTGAGTTGCACTGAAAATGTATTATTTGGATTTCAATCCTATATCTGTTGGCAAGAGAAAAACTGCTATGAAAATCACCTGCTTTTTTTAGAAAAATGCGAATATCTCATCATGCATTCTCGATAGCAACTTCCAATAACTCTCATTTTGTTCCCAATTTTCATGAAAATCGATTCAGTTTACACAAAGTTATAACAATTTTACGTTTTTACCAATTTTTGGACATCAATTGTTGACATGCTTTTTTACCCCACTGACCTCTTTTCAAAAAATCTGACAATATTCAAAACATTGTTCTATTATATATATAAACAAACCCTGGAAGTTTCAGTCCGATCGGAGAACCTCGAAACAAGACATAGTTGCGGTCTTCGCGAACTGGCCCTTAAGGAGGGTCTATAGAGGTGTAACATTGAAATTTAAAATCTGAACAGGGGATGAACTCATATCCAATTTCAAATGCTAATCACTCGGTTAGTTTTCAACGGATTTCCTACGTTCTTGCAGTAATCGATTGATGAATTGGCGTTAGGTTGCTGAGAAGAGACATTTTTGATTTCTGCTCTCAACCGACACGAGCGAATGTTCGTCCTCCAGCCGCACAGATGCAATTTACAACACGCAACACCATAATAAACTCCTGCTATCTAACTCCCTTCGACATGACAAGAAGAAATTATTCCCAGTCAACATTTTCATACGTATATTCGTTTTCCGATTGAAATATCCGTACTCATTTGCATCACAAAAACTCGCATTAGATGCGCAAAAACAGCATATACGTACTGGTTTGGAGGCGTTATACGTACTAAGGAATAGGAGTATGCAATTTATTGATATAAGTTTATAAATTGGATTACATCCGACTGAAAGTGATTCACTTCATACTGTGTTCACTTCATACTGTTCTACGATTATAAGCTAAAAATCGTAAATCAGTCAGAATCCGGCATTATTAACGATTAAATACTAACTTCTTCCCTCCCTCCCAGCCTGGTCTCGAGGTACGATGGTGGCCTAACAAGCCAGTCGTCGTAGGTTCAAGTTTCGACTCGCGAGGGACTGTTAGTGTCAGTAGGATCGTAGCCCCGCAGTTGTCCTGTACACTCAACAGTTGGCTGCGAAGTCTTTGTATAAAAAACAGTAGGTCGAGTTCCGAATCGGAATGCAGCACCACCAAGGCTTTGCTTATTAACTTCTGCGTATGATAATTAGCACTGTATACGATTTCGACTTCGTTGAGATATTTTCACGATAGTTTTCATTCATTTATATACGATTTGATGTTGACTGGGTTTTACCTCCAAGCCGCAACAAGATTCGGGTTATAAAGAGCATTCGGCTCGGTTACGATGCTTGCCAACATTAAATGAAATTCATTTTCCATACATTCATATTAAAATAACATTTTTTTGCATCTGACGAAACTAGGATAAACATAACTTGAAAAAAGGTGGAGCCTCTCAAAACGTGGGTCTAAAATAAATATCCCTAACAGAAAGTGAGTTATCCGCTGCTATTTTTCCTGCTTTTTTTCCTGAAAAGATATTCTAATTGTTATGTTTAAAGTTTGGAAAAATCTTCATCAATCGATTAAGACAGTATTTTTCAAAAACACTGCATGCATTCAATCATAACCACGACTTGTTAAGTATCGACACTAATTTTTTATCGTCTCCGATTCACTGCTCTGCGTGAGACACGTCTCCAAATATTTTTTTAAGGCAGCTTGATATGAAAAATGATTTGTAGAATATCCGGTTTTATTCAGGGCTTTTGGTTATCGCTTTGTCGTTTTTCGAATCACATCGAAATATAGCAAAAGCGTTTATATTTTGGGATGCATGCAATGCCTTCACAGAAGCGAATGGATATTGAAGATTTGTAACAAAAGAATACGGATACAAGTACAGTCTGATTTTTCACACGTTTTTTACGCTGGTTGCTTTTTTTAATAGCTCAAAATCGGTTCAATATATCGACCTCATTTCAATCACGTTTTCCGTTTAAAGCAAAATTAATCACATATCAGTTTTTTGAAAAAAAATACAATGTTTATGTAAATACTGAAAATTAATGATACAGTGATCACCCGATTATATCTCACCCTGATGATTTTTGGCGTGATAGAATAGGGAAAGTGATAAAATCGGGAAATTTTTAAAATTTTATTTTTTTTAATTTAAGATGCTAAATCAATAACTAAATCCGTAAAATCAGGGATTTTATTTTTTTTTTGGAAAATTTATCTGTACAAACATATGAAAAAAGCTGCAGTTGTTTTTTCATAATTCGATATATCGGAAAAATGACAAAAGATAGAGAAAAGTTGTCAAGGGATGAATTTGAGAAAACTGTCTGAGCTTTTAAAAATTTAAAAAAAATTCAATTTGAGATCCTGTACTGAAAAAAAATTTTCAAAAACTAAAAGTGACTATAAAAAATCGATCATCACTGTTTTTTTAAAACATTTTTTTAGATAGATAATTCAGTTGCCTAAAACTTTTCTGAACAAACCTAAAAAAAATAAAAAACCTAAAAAAATCGATGTAAAGTTGCAAATAAATTACAATTAAGTTTTTTATTCGTTCATGTTTTTGTTCGAATTGGTAAAATGAATTACTTGCTTTTTTGTAGCGCAGTACCATAAGCAAAATATTAGATGTTCTCACAACACTAAACTCTGCCGAAGACAGCATGCTGATATCTCTCACATATTGCAACCAGAAAAATCTTAAAATGTAAATAACGATTTTTAATGCCTTCTCATAGAAAACTTTATGTTGCTTGCAATATGTAAGAGATAGAAACATGATGTCTTCTGTAAAGTTTCTTGTTTTGAGATCACTAATACTTTGCCTAAGACACCAAGCGTCTATCTTTATCTAATGAAACAGTAAATATTCTATCTCACTTTTAGGAGGATTGATCACCCAGCTTTCTACATCAAAAGATGCGTTTTCTAATATTTTGAAACTTCTCCGAACATATTATACGGTTATAATGAACATTTGTATCACTATTCAATTATTCGCACGATAACAGCAAAATGTAACATTTTGCATCGGTTGAATTTTTCATGTAAACTGCATCCAGAATGATACACAGAATTCTGAAAAATATCCTAAATATTGAAGCGTAATAGAAAATCAGTTCACCCTGACATTTTTTTTAATGAAATGTTTTATGAAGATAAAATCGAGTTAAAAACTGTAATAAAATCGGGGGCAGATAAAATCGGGTACAGATATAATCGGGTGATTACTGTATTGCATTTTGGCCTTTACTGACTACTATCATGTTCAGTCAAAATTTGAACGTTTTGTCTCTTTTCACGCGGTTTCATACAAATTTGGAACGTATCCTCCGCGTAAAAAAATCTGACTGTACAGTAAAGTCTTTTTTTACACGGTTTTATTTTACACTATTCTGTTTTACGACGATTTTCCAAATAACGCGATTTTTTTTACGTCGTTTTTTCAAACAACGCGATTTTTTTACACGGTTTTTATTTGCACAATTTTTCGTCTTTGCGTAAAATGGTTATAGTAAGTAACAGTAATGGTAACAGACTATAATTAGCTGTTTTTTACACAGTTTCATTTTTACACGGTTTTTGTTTTGCGCGATTTTTTTACGACGCTTTTCCAAATAACGCGGTTTTTTTTACACGGTTTTTTTTTTGCACGGTACGTACAATCGTGTAAAAAAGAACTTTACCGTATAACACTTTCCGTTTCATGTTTGTATACAATCAGTTGCGATTTGTTCGCATCATAATTTAATATTTGAGCCTTCATATTAAAGCAGACTTCGAAGAAGACAAACCAACAATCGATATTCTAACCCTCTGAGGAATTGCTCGCACACCGCTTTATTACTGTGTAACAATAGAGTACTAACGCATACATCGCTGTTAAATATGAAAACAACCCAGCCAACAATTTGGTCCGTATATTTCAGTTGTTGTTGAGATATAAGCACCCTTGTACAATCTGATAAAGTTGTACATAACGTTCTATATGAGCTTATAAGTACCAAAGTGGAGGCAATATACCAAAATGGTTCGTGCAGTCAAAGATATACAACTTTTTACTCCATTTTTTACAATTCTATAACAATTACCTTTTGTATAAAATCTGACTATGAACAACTTTGTTTGCTACTTAGTACAATTTTCTTTTGCCATAATTCAAGCATACATACAATTCCGTTTCACCCGTATTACGATTTTACTACGACGAACCTGTACTGCGAATAAATTTTGCATTTTATACAACCTAAATTTTCAAAATAATTAAAAAAAAAACAAAATTTAGTAGCAACAATTTCATTTATATTTTTTTAATGAGAAGTACGCGTACCATTAACTTGGTACATTCTTTGGTATGTATTGTGAGGTTGGATGCGGCATTTTTCTTTATTATATTTTACAAGGCTGTGTTCAGCCTCGAACCCCCAAACGTTCCGATCACTGCTCCTATTCTCTATCCTCAGAGTCATTTTACGATGCTGCGTGTCAACGAAATTTATCTAGTACTGTTGAACGCGTTAAATTGTATGAACCTGTAAATCGTATATAATGTCATTTATTGTCTTCAATGTTGACCCAAATCTATTTATAGACTCTGATGTCAATATGTAACTCAATATTGCATCATATACGAAGGAATAATAACATGCGATCTGCATTGACCTTCTTTTTAACTATAAGGCGATTCAAGCAATTGCAATCAACAAACATTAAAAATCTTTCAAGGCGTTGCCCATGTTTATGTGAAACTCGACTGTATGTGCCATTTTTTTGGGTGATTTTTCTTTTAGTCAAAATTGCGTTCATGATTTAGAACCAATTCTTTAAATCATTTAGGAACTAGATTTTGAAAACCAAGGTTGCCGAAAGGGACATTTTAATTAAAATTAAATTTGACATAAACATGATATCATTCTTTACTATTCACGATTTCGCGTTTCATAATAGGCAATTTTAACTGTCACGAAAAAGTAAATTGTATAAAATTCATTATGCAATCCTCTTACAACTGTTATAGGAGTTTTCAAGGAATATGAATATCAACGTAGATCACATAAATTAGAAATCCTACAATTTTGCACTGCAATTAAGTTTAGCGCTGTAGACAACTCTACTGCGATGAAGCCTGATTTTTTGTGTGCATTTATACGAGGAACAATATGCAGTTATATATCACGGACTGTACGACCCATATATGATGAAAGATAACTTGAACTGGGTATAACATGAACTTTTTACAATTTCGATTGAAACTGGATGTTTATACGATTTTGTATTGCCATTTTTAAACGATTTCTGGTTATCTGGGGTTCTTGTTGATTCATTCGCGACGAATCTAATCGCTCACGAATCTTTCGGCTTCGAAGCTTTCTCTGAAGGATAGCTGTTGAGCGATTTCAAGCGTGAAGAAAAAATTCCCTTAAACGGTTCATTCCGTTTATTTTGTGCTTTCATTTCCTCCGATGCGTTTATTTAAAGGGTTATACTAAGAACAGTAATTCGATGAAAGAGTTAATTTACGCTTCGGGAAAGTGCCAATTTGAAGGACTAAAATGATAAAACTTGTCTCGCGTTGTTTTTGTTTTGGAGAAATTTTAACCTAATTATCATTTCGCTTCGCGATGCTTATTTCGAGACAATTTTGTAAGTGGCCCACCTAATTTCGGCAAACTTTCCAACAGCTGAAAATATTTCGGCGACTATTCAGCAAAAATATCTATCTACCGTGAACCAGTAAAAATGGTCATTTCGTTTGCTGAAGTTTTCGAAAATTTTGCCGAAAACTTGAAAAATATTTCGCTGAACTTATTAGCTGTTGAGTTCTCGGAAATTAGAGTGTTTTATATGATTTGTATCCGCAAAAACTCGGACACCTTCAAATCAGTATAACTCTTGCAATATTCAAATTATGAGCGACTTTTTTCACTCAAACGTAGCTGAGGGTCTATACCTTCGCCTATTCTGATTATTTTGACTTTTCGGGAACAGTGCTCAAAAAGTCGACGAACGAAAGAGATGTGGGCAAATGAATCTAATACAACCGTACCGAAAATCTTTATCTCTCGATACGGAAACTTGCAAAAAACAAAACCTAATTTGGCCAAAACCACACTCCATGATATGTTGAAATGTTTTTCCGAGCATTTGAGTGTCGAGAAGAGACCAAGAAGGGACAAATACATTGGTCGTGCAGGTAGTTCGCTCAGAAATCGAAGAAGCGTTTCGGTTTGAAGCCCTACAGAGTCAAGAAAGTCCCCAATCGTAACTATAAGCAGAATTTGACGGCAGAATTTCAAGCATGTGCTCGAAAATTTTAACGCGATTTCCTAATAAAACTTTCAGGCATCGTAACGGACGATGAAACATACCTCGTGGAAGACTTCAAACAAGCTTGGATTGGCTTATTACACTGCAATAGCCAGAAATGATACCGACAAGTATTTCAGGGCAAAAATAATGGTTAAATTCCCAAAAAAAAAATATCTTGTTTGGCAAGCAGTTTGTACCTGCGGTAGAAAAAGCTATTGAAAGATATTAATCCCTAGTGAGGCAGATGTCAAAAGTGACAAACATTTTCATCAAATCTGGACCAGAGCTGTCAGCAAGATCGTTGAGCAAACTGGACGAAAACCAATGGATGAAAAGGAGCGCAAAGTACGAGATTGTTACGTCAATGGAGAGTAATGATGTTTTTGAACACGTTGATTTGGTCGGTGTTAAGTCAGACCGGACCAAGTGACATTTTGATCATTTCGAGAAAAACGAGTTTGAAGTTTGTTGCTCTGGGAATTTTGAAGTTTTCAATATTTATGCGCAGTTTTGATGTTATAAGTTGGAGTAACCTGCTAACTGTATCATGCAATGTGACAATTGAAAAAAAGGAGTGCCGTGAGCTCAAAAAGGACAGGTTTGTAACTGAATAAATGTACTTGGTCCACTCTGATTGAATCAAAGAAGAATCATTAATGACTTGGTCCATTATGACTGAACAATTGAACAAATAATTTCAGTCCATTGATCGTCGAACAGTCAAAAAGTTTTTAATCTCCATAGTTAGCTTCTGCGACATCAACAATTTTTGAAAATAGTTTGAATAAACTTGAAACTGTGTTTGTTTCAACAAATCAATGGTAGGAGCGGAATGTTTTAATGGAACAAAAATATGGTTAATTTACTCAATTAAGTTATTCGTAATCATCCAGTTTTCTCTGCAACTTAGGCCAAAATTGCCGTAGAATTGATGATGGACTGGATGGTTTCCTCGTGTTTTGGTTCTGGAATTTCTGTCACGTTTGGAAATTGTGGAATGTTGTGTCACCCACACAAATGACTAACGTTTCTCATTTACGTGTTCAATCAGAGTGGACCATGTACATTTTCCTCATTTACTGGTAAAGTATACTTTTTCGACTAACGGGCAATGAAGCATTCCGATAAGCTGTAAATTCCGATAATTTCAACTTTTCTCTGCTTAACACATGGTTCACTTTGTCTGCACACTATAAGGCATGATATTAGGTCATGTTAGTAACAGCAATAAACGGTCCAAAAACACATCCAAAACCACGGCAGTGCGTGAAACTTTACAGATTCCGATGGGGGGGTGAGTGAAAAGAGTTCTCTGATACAAAGAAATCTGGAAAAACGCTTGAAAATTCTTCCGTTCGTTCGCTTTTATCAATAGCTGACCGAAGGCAGTCTCCTTGAAAATAAACAATTGGTCCATTCTAACTGAACACTGTAATCGCTTTTCATTGGTCATGCAGACAAAAATCATGCTGTTATTTTTGCTGTTTTAGAGATAAATAAAATCTGATTGTTGTGTTATGTAGCTTAAGAAAATCTTTATCCAATACTATCGTTAACTCGTTTTTTTTTTTCAATTTTGCGACTTGGTCCGGTCTGACTTAACACCGACCATTTGTAAACCATATCCCATAGTTATGAAATAAATAGTCATGTAAGAAGAACAATGCTTTGTGAGTGTTTCATTGCATTTTTTAGATGTCTATCAGATGGTTTTGAGGTACGATTCTGGCCTTAAAAGCCAGTCGTCGTAGGCTCGAGTCTCGGCTCGTGCTGTTAGTGTCAGTATAATCGTAGCGCTAGCCCCGCAACTGTCATGTAAACTAAAAAATTGGCTGCGAAGTCTGTGTATAAATAAACGAAAGGTCGAGTTCCGAAACGGAATGTAGCACCAAGGCTTTGCTTTTTTTGATGTACGGATTATTGCGGATAAAAGCCTTATAACATGAATGTACTAAAATTGCATCTCATTTGGTGTTGGTAAACAGTAGAACCGGACCGATGGAACTCTTAGTAATTCTCGTTAGAAATAAATTTGATTGCGTTATATGAAATCGAATGCAATCTGCAATCTAAATTTCTCACTGAAACGGTGCAGAATGGAGCGTCTATCAATAAATTGCCCCCTTTATACGTGAGAGGAAATACGCTGTACAGAAATTACGACTCGATGGCACTGATTTAAATACATCCACGGAATCAAGTTTTTAGATATAGTAAAGGATCAGAAATTAAACTGGACCACCCACATCGACATTGCAATAAAAAAGGTAAGCAGTGCTCTGTGGGTGTAAAAAATAGGGCTTAAGACCCAGACTAACTTATACCAAGACTAACTTGTGTCTCGCTAGTCTGGTAGTCAAAAACACATGGTCCCGCAGCTCAGACAAAGCTAAACAAACTACAAAGACTAGCTTGTGTATCAATATGCGGGTCATTACCAATGAAAATCGACTTTTCGAATTCGATCAGAAGTAGTGCTAAAAAGTTTCGTCTTCTCGAAAAAAGCCTCCTTGCAAAATTTCAGCTCAATCGGACCTTGGGGACACGTGCCTCAGAGCGGTCAAAGTTTCACTTTTTCGATGAATCTCGGTAATTTTTGCCGAGAACGGCACCACTGAGTGCTCGGTTAAAAAAAGAATGACAGCTGTCACATTTTTTCGTAAATCTCGGTTCAACCTAACTGAAATTTCGGCACAAAATATTACCGAGTTATCACTGCCGAGATTACGGATATCTTGTGCTGAAATTTCAGTTAGGAAAACCGAGATTTACGAAAAAATGTGACAGCTGTCATTCTTTTTTTAACCGAGCACTCAGTGGTGCCGTTACCCGCAAAAATTACCGAGACCCGGCAATAAATTTCAAGTGTGCAGATATTATACTTCATTCGAAGGGTGGTTCCTGACTGGGATGTACGGCAAATTAAATTTGATATTAACTCAATAAACTTCAATCAAAAGGTTTTGAAGTAACTGGATTTGTTATAATTATTTGTGATAAAATTGATGTTGATGAAAACCGAATACAACATGCCTCAAATTTCACTAGATGGATTGAGCATAAATCCTCAGAAAACAAAATTGCAATAATTGGTTTTAGTTACAACTAAAGGCGCGGTTCGAAGTGTACCTACCAACGCCCTAAATGCAATACTAGATCTTCTTCCTTTACACCAACTTTTGCAATTAGGAGCTGGGAAAACAGCTAGTGAACAAAGTTACTAGTCACCGCAGTCACCTGAGTTGTCACCTGAGCAAATGACACTTCATTTTTTGACTTAAAATGCATTGTTCCCAATATGTTCTTGCAAATAGACAGTTCAACTAAGCTTAGTGTTATGAAAAAAGTACTGATTTATACTAGAGATACTCAGAGAAAGAGAGAGATAAGCGATGAAAAAGTCCGTCAATTTGGCAACTAGGTTTCACGTGTCAGAGGTGCCAGATCTCTTCTCAAAACGCAATGTTGACTAACTTTTTCATTCGACTCGTATAACTGATGGTGACGGTGGAAATCATGAGGAATAATAAAATGCATCACAAAAACCGTGAAGGTGTTAAATTTTATGTTTATGTTTAATTTTATATACTTTCAGCATAATTGATCATTATTTTGTTGATCATACAAAAGGTTTGTGAACCATCAGTTAAAAATCACTGTAATAAACCAATTTTGGATTCTCAATTCATTGTTTTAATAAAACATGAAAAACGTGTGAAAATAAATATATCCTTAATTTCACTTGATTGCAACACCTTTCAATTTGTTACCTTTCTTGTTCGTTTGGCTCACAACGTTCTCTTCTCGTATATCTCCCTCTGAGTATTGCTACTTTATACTATGCATACATTGAACATCACTTTTCAAGTTGAATTTATTAAAATTTTTGCATATATCACTGCGAAAAATAAGTTGTTCTTTGATTCAACGAGCATGAGCTGCACATCAGAAACGGATTACCGGTGATTGGTTACCGGACCAGAATAACTTCTGAGCTCTAGAAGATGCTGATGAGGATTTAGATTGAAGCTTTTTGGACAAATAGTAGGAGGGTGGTATTCAAGACACGACCGCATAGTTGACGTAGGACTACAATAGTTTTGAATTTGCTTTTAAAGCTCTGTTTGATTTG
The DNA here is from genome assembly GCF_029784165.1 of Wyeomyia smithii. NCBI lineage: Eukaryota > Metazoa > Arthropoda > Insecta > Diptera > Culicidae > Wyeomyia > Wyeomyia smithii. Next base: position 26,033,097 of record NC_073696.1, on the reverse strand, counting down.
AGTTCATTTTACTTTTGGCACGGTTCGATGTGCCAAAAATGAGCGGTTACGTTTAATCACATTTTGTAGTTTTCTTGATTTGTTTTAACCAATTCAAGCTCAACAACCTCCAAAATAAAAGTGTTTTGGTTCTTTTTGTTGCCGAAGCGGATAACCGTAATAGGTAAAACTGTTCCGCAGATATGAGTGGAATATGTTCCGGCAATATAGTGTATAGGTAATATAGGCAAAGCAGTACTATGTTTCTAATTACTCGGGTGGCAATATCAAGTATCTAGGTCGTCAGCCGTAGTTCATCAAGCGACACTCCAAATGACTTGGAACTAAAACTAGTTCATGAGGTCTGTATTTTGATTATTTATTTGCAGCAATTTCTTTTAGAAGAAAAATTATTCTTTTTAACATTGATGAATATTATTCATTCTAATACAGTCAATTTTCCCTAATACGCGAAAAGACAACCTTCTATAGACTAATAAATTGAGTACGATTTAGTAAAAATTAAACTTCCTTCTATATCCATTTTATTATATTGTGAAAGATGGCTCACTCACCGATCATAAAGCGGCAAAGATGTCCCTTTTTTCTGCCAGTTACAAGCTTATGGAAAAAATATCGATAACGAATTACACTTTTTAGTAGATAATGTATATTCACAGAAAATTCAAAATTGACATAGAATTTTATGAACATGTTAACATTTAATGCAGGTTAATTTAAACATTTTATCAGTATACAGAATCAATCAGAAAAAATTTTTAATCAGTTCCAAGAACCAAAGAACAACGAAGACACCATATTTGAAAGTCATATGTCTGTTATCTTCAAAAATAAACAGGGCTAGAGTGATGCATAACATTAGCCTCAGCAATTAATATTTGCATACTGTTGTTCAATTACAAGTAAGGTTATGGAAAGTAATATTTTCTTGTGATGCTAATGCAAAACAGAAAAATTTAATTGAAAAATACAAGTACAAATGTCGGAACTCTAACATCAAGATGAAATGAATTTGGTTTTCCCCTATACCGCCACCGCGGGATGCAACTAGGATTGTCATATTAAACTAATTTCATTTAGCTAGCAAAACATAATCATCAGTACAGCTCGTTTAACTACCTATTCAAAGATCTAAACGGAGCATTTGATTTTCTAATGTCTTTTAAATAACCTATATTTAGTTTTTTAATAAATCTGAGAAAAACAGAGTGTAGGGTTCAAAAATAAACAACGCATTTTATCTGTACAATGCACCAAATTTATATACCCTGCTATCTGCCTCTACCGACACGTTGTTGTGCCCGGCGGCGCAACGTATTTTGCGGCACCCGAATATTCATATTCATAATTCTGATATTTGCTACTACATATATGAAACAAGAAGAAGTAGATGACAATTCAAACGGCAATTCGATTATGCTCCAGATCGCAAAACGATACCCACGCATTAACCCAACACGCCTCACTGTGCGTCGACAGCGGCAATGTAGTCTTCACTTGGCTTCGCTGCACACAAATGAATATCGAGTTCTTTTGCACTGATAGACGACGAGTGAAAAGCGCTCTATTCATACATTGCTCGATGCAGTACTGTTGCCTGTGACAGCATGCTTCCCTTCAAGACATCAGTTTCAATAACATTCTTATAGCAGAACGTAAAGCTGTCTGATAGTGGAGGAGGTTACGAACTTTCCGAAAAAGCTTCACCTTCAAGACATCAAAATAGTCTAGGCTCATGGAAGCATACATTAGTTGACCTATGGGGACGGGGAGATTCTGTCAAATTGTTTTTTGCCACTGCTATACATATATCATAGTAGGCAGATGGTGTCTACGCATGAAGTCTGTGTCAGGCGTGCTTGGATGTGATTGGTACATTGTTCGTGAAAGTTCGACCTTGAAACTTTTTTGAAATTTTCTCTGTTTAATAATGAAATGATAGTGATAACTGAAGAATCACAAAATTGTCCATCATTTTATCAATCCAACGACATATTGATTATTGTGATCCATCGTGTGGTTACAACAGTATTAACGTTTGAAATCTTTCATTCCGACGTTACACCTTGGTTTTAGTTTTCACAGAATGCATCTCGATATAGTGCGGTTAGACGTAGTCCTACGTCAAAAAGTGGAAAACAGTTAACTAGTGTGACAATTATGTGGTTACTTAAGGTATGTTTAGACTATCTGATTTTTTCATCTGATTCGAGCTGATTGCTCGAAAATATATCGAATGCAATGTTGGTTCACGTTTACACCTATTCGATATTGTGATTCGACATGCTGTTCGATATGTCGAATGGAATAGGAACGTTTCTATTTTTCGTTCGACTCCAAGAACATAGTAACCTCTGATTTTTCTTCAGTCTTTTGTTCTGCCTTTCCATAACAAACATCATTTTCATTTTTTGTGTGCTAGCAAATATTGAAATGGAGAAAAGAATTCATTTGGCAGTTCTTCCTTCCGACTTGTGCAAGCAGTGTGAACACCGCCATACGAACAGGTTCTACAAAGTATGTCGAATGGTAAATCGAACAGACTTTCGATTTCTGCAGTGGCCAAAATCAGACCGACATGTCTAATAGTTGATATTTTTTTCGAACAAACATAAGCAAATTTTTGCAGATGTAAAAAGTACATACTATTATGAGCACTTCCCAATAAAAAACACAAAATCCTTAAAATGTCGAATGTTACAGTTATGCGATCACAGGCAGTAAAGTGAATTCGTAATAATCCATTAGTAACAGCCACCGATGCAGGAATGGTAAATAAATTTTTCTTTGCCCGTGGCAGAACCAGACCGTTCTCTTTAGAGGCCACAAACTGGAACCGTTTCAAACTGGAAAAATACTAGCACATCGGGCATTGTTTATCTGTCGAGCACTTTCAACAAAAGAATTGAGGTAGTGCAGTTTATACCGTAAAAAATACACCGGACTCTCTTTTTGCACGGTCTTTTTTTACACGGGTTTTTTTACACGCCTTTTTGCACGGTTTTTTATTTACATGTATCCCCGTGCAAAAAAAGAATCGGGTGTACCTAATCGGGAATATACCTAATTCAGGCGCTGACAGCTGCTTCTCATAGAAATTTTTACTCTGATTACCGGTGCTGTCGGTAAAACTGCCATCACTCGAACTCTGATTGACTACGAATGGTTTGTGGTGAAAAAATGCATCTATCTATTCACTATCTATCTAGTGGACAGAACATGCGAAAACTGTCACGTAAAATTCACGAAACAACGGACTAACAGTGAACAAAAATAGAACAAGACACGTACAGAAGAACGGAGAAGTGTTTGTTGGAGTCTAGATTTTTTTTTGCTTTGCTTAAATTTCGAACAAATAATAGAATACCTGGATGACATGCTTCCAATTGGACACCTGATGACAATGACCGCACCGGTACGGGGCGCTCGGGCGCCACGAGTTGGACGCCCCTTTGCCGCCGCCGCCGCCACCCGTTGTGGTAGTAGTGGTAGTGGTAGTGCTAGTACTAGCAGAGGGAGGAGTAGTAGTAGTAACAGTACTGGCCGATGCCGAGCTAGCGCAAATAGTAGTGGTAGTTTTGGTAGTCGTACTAGTAGCAGTATATATCGTCCTATCCACCTCACCACCAAACACGACACTAGGGATAGCATTATTGATAGTATAGGTAGTGGTTCCCAACCGATTGTCATTAGCTACAGTTTGAGAATAGTTTAATCCGACACCAATTAATGTAGCGTTAGTAGTATAAATGTTACTGCGGAAGCCTCCGGCGGTTGAGCTACCGCCGGAAGCGGCACTGGGAGTGGTGCTAGTGGTAGCACTGGTGGGGGCACCGGACAGACTGCCGATGTTACTACCGCTATCGTTTCGAGGACTGACAACCGATAGAGGCGATGGTGGTGTTCTTAGCGGAGAGAGTGCACTAAGCGTACTGTTGTTTGCCACCGCTTCGTCCATCGGTTCCTGATCTGGATCGTCACACGGCAGCAGATCGATCTCCGCTTCGCTGTTGGACTTGTCTACGCTCAGGTGCGTAGACTTGACGTGAAGCAGCACAAGCTCACGGAATGGATTCCTTAAATATAAAAAAAGATTATTTCAACAAACTCTCAAAACCTAACATCCATCGTTAAACTTACTTAAAACTGCACTTTCTACATTTAAAGGTAACCTTTTGCGGGGAAGCCTGTTTCGGTTCCTCGGTTGGCAAGGGTTTTGGCATCCCGATTAGGGATTGTAGCATCTCCGGATCGAAGCGAACCATCTGATTCATGTTAGCCAGGTTGAAAGCTTGCGCTAGCTCTTCACTGGAATACATCTTAGCAAGGGCACTCAAACTGGTTTGACTGTCACCCGCTTTACCACACATCGCTAGATAGGAATCGGTTGATTGCCCGTGATCAACCAAGGACTTCGATCCGGCCGAAGACGAACAGCTGTCTTTGTAGTTACTATCGGTAACCTTCATCAGGGTGATATAGCGGTTGTACTTGGTATAATTCCGTCGGCCGGTTTCGTCATTCATCAGCACTCCGGCTGTTTTGTGACTCGGATCACGAATCGTCTTCAAGCGGATATGCTTCGTAATATCCCAACGCCAGTTCGATCGATACGAGCAAAGCGAACACTCGAACGGTTTCTTGTTCAAATGACCCACGATGTGTACGTGAAAGCGGGATGCCGTCGATGCCCAAAAGGAACAGTGCGGACACTTGAAAACCTTTTTCATAATACACGCCTGGTTCGTACTCTCTTCTACCGTAATCTTTTTAGTAACTTCTCCGTAACCTGGGGCGGTTTCGATTCCGCAATACGTTTCATTCTTGCTGATCGCCGACTCAACCGTCTCTGCATCGTCTTCGTCATTGGAGTACTGACCGGACTGCATATCACTTTCATTCTCCCGAGCCTCCTGTTCTTCCAGGATAGCCTTATTGTTCTCCAATAGCCTCTTCCAAATATCAATAGTTAAACTCTCCGCCGTGTAGGTTTGCAGTTCCGGTTGGCCATTATCTTCTGGCTTTTTCTGCAGTAGCAACGCAAACAATTCCTCACTATGAAACGTACGCAAGTGCAGTGCTAAATCGTCCGTCGTCCTCACCATGATTTGACAAAATATACACTGATGCTGGAGGTTCTTATCGCCGTTTTGGTCAGCCGTAAGATTAATTGGAGCTTCGTCGTCGATGACGAATGGTGACTTACCCCGCGAAGTTCCCGCAGCATCGGAAGGACTGTTGTTCTCACCGTCTGCCCCGGTAATCACCACCCGGCTCTTGATGGTGACCTCCGGATTTAGGTGGTAAGTTTTGCCGACTTCACTGCCCAGATGTAGCCGACCAATACTGTGCAACGGAATCAGATCCGGAATGGGGCGAGCTTTTCTCTTTGGTTTCGCCATCGTTTCGCCGGTGCTGCTGCTGCTGTTGCCACTTGCTGTGCTGCTCATCGCAGGCGTTATCGTAAGCTGCTTACTTTTATCCACCAAATTGTGCTGCAGCATGGCTAAGACGTCCTGCCGGTGCAAAAGAAGCAAACTCAATGAGCAAGAGTGGGAAGGAAATGTGAAGCTAGACTGCGATAAAGACTCACGTTGTTTACTTGTTGTTTGCTTGAATCACCAGCACCAGAACTGGTGCTGTTATCAGCAAAGATATTTATGTTTGATGAGCCCTTCAGCTGCGATAACTGCTGCGTCGGATCCGGGGCTAGTGTTAGGCCGTGCTTGAAGTTCGCTGTAAGAAACACAAGAATAGCGCTGATTTTAGTGTGCCGAGCTCTGGGAGATTAGATGGAGAGTGAGAAGAAAGGTACGAAGGAGGAGGGTTCAACTCTTGAGCTGACAACGTTGATACTTAGGACGGCTGGCTGATTAAATATATACTTATTTTTTACGAGACTCTAATGGTGATATGATTGCGCAAAATGCGATGAAATGGAATTCACGATTGCTCAACTTATGATAACATTGTTTCAATGCTGTGTGTTGCGATACAGCATTTTTTTCGGAGCATACGGGAAAGGTCTTTTATCATTACCATTTCATTTTCATTGAGTTTTTACTCACTATACCTATAAAGAAAAATATCTTCGGATTTTAAAACTTTTTCAGTATTTGAAGTTGAAATAAAAGATGATATTGTCGGTTTTATTCAGTTGAGTATTTTCTTAATTACCTAACGATATTTTTCGCTTCCTATATACCGTGTTTGCACACTCATAAAAAAACATTTTTTAACAGGATATTTCGCTTAAACACAGCTAATTTGTGTACTGTAGCATATGCATAGCATTGCTTTGATAGTACAGAAATTAGCTATGTTTGAGTAAAATTTACTGCTGAAAAATAATGTATTAAGAATAGTGTGCGATAAAATGTGCGAGTCACGGTATATTTCCTTCAAAAAAGATTGTTTTGTTTTTCATGAATTTGTTAAAAAGACCTAAATTTTCAATTTATTTGAAGGAATTAAAAAAATATACAGCTTTCTTTGGTAAGTCCGATTAACGTCTAAGATTTATCATTAATGACTTAGGTCTTCGCCATACTTTTCTCAGTCGTTATAGAAACAGATGTAGATTGACAGATGAGAAAAACTCGAGAATATTTAATCAACTACTCTCTACTTAACACACTAACTCTCTCAAATCTACTATTCACTATTCCTCAAATAGATTAAGATAAAAAATCTAATTTAATGTTAGAGTGAATTAAATGTTAATATTCTTTCGAACGCAGAAAACAAATTTTAAATTCTCCAAACTGCAAATTTATAAATTTTTGAAGTGCAATTTCACTTTCAAATAAGTTTCAGTTTTTTTCTTTTCAGTTCCACATCTTTAATTCATAAAATCTCAAAAATTTCAAAATCCTCATACCTTCAAATTTATGAATCCATGAATCTTCAAACTTTCAAATCCAAATCTTCTTACAATTTTTAAATAATCCTAAACCCCTGGAATCCTGCAATCTGTAACTTCTCAAGTCTTCAAATCCTTAAATCAACAAATCTTCCAACAATTAAACGTTCACATTCTGAAATCTTCGAGTTTTTAAATCCTCAAATCTCTAAATTCCTAAATCTTTAAATATCTAAACCCATACATCCTTAAACCTTTAAATCCTCCTTTAACACTTCAATTTTCGAATTTTCAAGACTTTAAATTCTTTAATCATAGTTATTATAACGTTAAAAAGAACTTGAGCTTCAAATCCTAAGTTCCCTAAAATATAAAGTCGTTATGTTCTTCAATTATCAAATTCTTAAGTCTTTATATTCTTAAATCTAAAAACCAAATTTTAAAATCTTGTTCAATAGTCGAATCTTTGAACCGTTAAATTCCCAATCCTCTAATCCTTAAAACCTTCCATGCTTGAATTTTGCAAGTTTTCAAGTCTCCAATCGTTGTAGCTTTGAATACCTGAATTTTTGAACCAATAAATTTTCGAATATTCAAATTTTAAAATCTCTGAATCTTTGAAATCTATGATTCTTGAAACCCCAAATTTTGAGCCATAACCTTAAATCCTGTGTATTTTAAAATCCTTCTTTCTTCGGCTCTTCTATTCTCACGTCCTCACCTTAAATTTCCCAAATCTTCAAGTTTTGAAATCATTCAAATCTCGAATCCTTAAAACCTCAGATGTTTTCAAGGCTTTATTCTTCAAATCCATATATTCCTTAATATTTACATCTCTAATACTCAAATTTTGAAATCTCTGAACCTATGAAACTTAAGATTCTCGAAACACCATACAGGCCATGTTCGCAATACGTCCAAATTTAAATTTTTTATGATGCCTACTAGACTAAAAAGATAAATCAGTAGCCAATTGTATAACCAATCCGAACAGTGTTGTCCGATGCCTACCAGACTGAAGCGAAAATTCAATTCAACGCTTGGAACAACGCTGGTGGCAACACGTCCAAAGTTTATATGTTGCCAAAATTGAACCGTGTCAATATCGAACGAGGTCTGTATTTCTAAATTCTCAAATCTTCAAATTGTTCAACCATAACCTTAAATTCTGTGTATTTTAAAATCCTTAAATCTTTGGATCCTTTTAGTCTCACATCCCTACAGCTGTACATCCTTAAATCCCCACATCGTCAAGTTCTAAAACCATTAAGGGTAAAGAATTTGCCTTTAGATTATAAGATATTCTAGACCATAAGGCATTAGATTTAATTGGCTCCGTAAAACATTAATTTGTATTGTGCCGTGTCAAATAAATATTGTGTGAACAAAAAAAAAAAAACATCTTTGCCTTTTAGCTTCTGTACCTCACTTCGGTTCTGATGATACTAATATTGGGGTGTATTAGGTCATTTTTGGCGGTTTTCCAGATACCGGAGGTCACCGTTTTAGAATTCGAAATGGAGTCTGTGGTCGATTTTCGGCTTATGTGCATCATCATGATTAAAAACTTCTACATACCAAATTTGGTTCCATTTGCTTGATTAGTTCTCGAGTCATGCAGAAATTTGTGTTTCAATTTTATGGGAACCCTCCTCTCTAGAAGAGGAAGGGGTTTCGAACTATCCTTATCACCTTTCTCGTCCTCTAAAATCCCTACACACAAATTTTCACACCGATCGGCTCAGTAGTTTCTTAGCCTCTATGGATCAGACAGACAGACAGATTTGTCTTTATTATATGTTTAGATTAGGCACCTTTCGACTGCTCGGTCAATCAGGGACTCTGGAGTTTTAAGAAATATACCACTCCGAATAACCGAATTCTCAGGATAAACGAGCTGATTTTTTATGGATATTTTTTATTGTTTCTCATTGATAACAGTCAGTTTCTCGGTTTGAAGATTCTATTTTTCGAATGTTGTATTTGGTGAATATGCTGACATAAAATATAAAAATTGTCTAGCGACTGAATGCCGATATTTATTAAACATACAAAATTTATTCATAATGAGATGAATGAATGGTTTCAACAATGGAATGGTTTCAACTCGAACAATGTTTCGGGCGAAGTTAACTTATTACGAAGATGATTTTTTTGTTTCAAATATCGCGAATCTGAAACATCCATGTTTATGAATATTTTTATTTTACCAATCTCAAGGGTACTGAGAATGCAAACGCACTTCGGTAGAGGTGGTTCATTAAATAGTCAATCGTGATATATATCGAGCTGACAAAACCTACTCCGATTTGCGACGTTCTTAGGCGTCGTACACAAATTACGTAACGCTAAAAACCTAGATTTCAGACCCCATCCCTCCCTATGTAACGATAAGTAACGTTCGATATGACTCAACCCTCCCTAAAATTACGTAAGGCTGGACAACCTGCCCCCACTCAAAATTAGCAATTTTAGGTAAACGTCACAAACGTAAACGTAAAACACGTTCGATATGACTCAACCCTCCCTAAAATTACGTAAGGCTGGACAACCTGCCCCCACTCAAAATTAGCAATTTTAGGTAAACGTCACAGTTACGTAACGGTCTCAACTAGCCCCCCCCCCGCTCCCCCCTATGTAACAATAAGCAACGCAGACTTAACCCCCCCCCCCCTTCATGCGTTACGTAATTTGTGTACGACGCCTTATATAAAAGTGTCGTGCGAGCAAACTTCGGCTAAGCGATCAGTCCGAGGCCGAGTTTATCTCTGCATCTCCCCGACAGAGGACGCACGACGAAACTTCTCCTGGGAATTATAATTGGTGATATTTGGCAGGATGAACGAGGCTCGGTATAGGAGAACAGTAAGCGTGTAAAAGGAAGGGTAGCACATTACACACAAGCATTGATAAAAAAAACAATAATAAGCATGCCACTTCTTAATAGAGGTATTACTAATAATAGAAGTGCGGGGTACAGCAGACACCCGGGCATATCTCACAATAGATCAACGATTCTGTTCGCGGTGAGGAAGTTCATACAGGAGAAGAAAAAAATGCTCGTGGAATTGAAACTTGCTGTCGATTGAGACTCTCAGATTCTGTATAAAGTCGAATCGCTTCAAGTTGTTTTCATTATTTTTATACGCAAAATGTGGTGGGTTGCGAAGCCGACAGAATGAAATAATGTTGCATTTATTTACGTCAACTTCCATACCGTTTACAAGGCAGTAGACACAAATACAATAAGTTATCCACATCACGCTGCATCACGGTCAGAGGCTGATAAAAAAGTGCGAAAAATTTACAGGTTGTAGGCGAACAATAATTCCTCTGAAGCAACGCAATCACTAATATCATTTACAAAAAGTACGAATATTAGCGGCAGTGTTGTTAGTCTCGCTCATAACCTGCATGCAACATCTCATGTGAGGTTCTCGTAGCTACCGGTATCACACACTGGAGAATTCTCCATTCAAGCTATTTCTCGTTCTTTTTCGCTATCTTTCTTGCTCGCATTCGTTCCCGAGATCATATGCACACACTCCGTTCTACTCTCCTCGTGTGTACTCCCCTAGCTTCACTACTCGCGAGAACGACCAGCCGAAGACAATTGTTTCAAGATGCTTTGCGATGGTTGCAGAGGGACAAAAAAGTAAACTGCTATGAAAAACTTACCAAAGCAGTCCGATACCCTCACGTTCCAGTATGAGATACTTTACAGATTCTTCCCCCACGTTCGGCTGTCGGTGCACGAAGCAAAACCGGGTAGTTGAAAAAAGGATTTTCGTTTTCGAGCACCATTTTTCAAGCACTCTTTCTAGTCGAGTAATTTTAGTCGAGTACTTCGACTAGACTCTTTTACAGTCGCTGAGTAGCAATACAAAAGAATTTCTTCGTGTCGGTGCGTGCTTGCTGCTATTCAGGGGAATGCATGAAGAAGAAAGAGTATTCGGAGAGCGTGTGTGCAAAATACTCAAGAAGCTTAGCATATGTCTCGTTTTCAAGCAGAAAGGAGGAGAAAGGTTTGGCTTCTCGCTCACTTTGCAACGCTGATTAGCGGTTCTAATATGCTCTCTTGGGGTAGTCCAGAAGGCATAGAAAAGCAATAGGATGGGTTTCCTAGAACATTGACGAAAGCCGTTTGACCCGTCAAATATGAAAACTGCCCATTCGTTATCCATTCAGGTAGTTGTCGAAAGCATTGGAAAAGTCAATGTATTCTGCAACTACTTGTTGGCGTTTCTACATGCGTTTTAAAACCTTAGTCACGTAGCACATGAGATTGGAGACTGTCGATCGTTTTTTCACGAATCCATGTTGATAGTCAGTAATAATGTGACGGACAGCTGAGTATAACAAGCGGTAAACATTACTCTCGCTCACTACGTAAATAAACAATGAATCTTTGAATTCTAATTCCTCAAATTTCTAAATCTTTATTCTTTAAAACCCTAAGTCCTTAAAATTCTAAATCTTCTAATCGTTATATTCCTAACTTTTAAAAAGTGAAATTCTTTGGCTTGAATCAATATACCCTTAAATACTTCAATTCTTGAGTTTCTTAAATCCCAATTTCCTAGATTACTAAATCCTCGTAAACGAAAATCTTTAAATTCTTCAACTCCTAGATCCTTAAATCCACAAGTCCGCGAATTTTTCAATCAAGTCATTCATCTCCAAATCTTTCAAACGTCAAAGATCAAGATTCAGAGTCTTAATTCCTGAAATCGTTAGATCGTCAAATTCATAAATCCTGCGACCCTTCAATCCGTAAATTCTTAAATCCGTCAATCATTTAATAAGAAAATCTTTAATTCCATGAATTTTTAAATCCCTTAATCTCTTAACCCCCGAATCAATAAATTCTTAAATACCAAATCCCTATATAGTTAGATCAATTAACTCTAGAAACCTTAAACCTATTCTTAAATCTTTGAATCTTCAAATTTTTTAATGCCTATATCTAAGATTCTCAAAATCAATAGGTCCTTAGGTCTTGAAATCGTCAAATCCTCCTATCTTTATAACAAAGATTCAGGGATAGCTCTGAAATCCTTAACTTTAAAATCACTAAATCCTTAAATTTTTAAATCCATGGATGCTTAAATCTCATAATTCTTAAATTCTTGAATGCTCTAATCCTTTATTCACTGGATGCTTGAATCCTCAAATCCGTGTATGCTTTAATTCGTAAATCCTAGAACTCCAAAATACTCCCGTATATAATTTCCAACTTCCAAGTGTTCTCAATGTTTGAATAATCATAATTATAAAACCTGTTTAATACTCGAATTTCTCAAAATGTCAATGCTACCAAATATGTACGAAATTATCGATGAGATAAACAACGCTTACCTACTCTTAGATCAGCAATGGAAATTATCCTATATTTTGTAAAATAACTATTTTTAAAACGCTCCCATTTTGATCTCACCACTCAAATCATTACTCCAATTTGAGAATGAGATTATTGATTTTTTTAAGTATTCATGCCCGAGTATTTAACCAGAGTTGAAGCTCTCAGTGAGATTTTAGTTTTCCACTCCATGAGAAACGTTATGTAAACTGAGAGAAATCATTCCATGGATTGGTTAACCGATTTAGGACTGGATGAGATAAAAAATTTATTTTGTTCGAAATTCTTGAATAATAAATTCTGAAACAGTTAACTGCAGACACATTTCCTTAAATTATTCAACCACAAAACTGTGGCATTCAGTCAAAAACTAGTCATTACTGATACTGACATTACTGATGAGTAAGTTCATTGGAACTTCATGATAGTTCCTGATAATTTTGAATATTTCGGAAATCCTTACACATTAAACTCCTATTTTTCCTGTAGATTCTTAAGTAATATATGTTTTTGGATTTTATCATATTTTGGAAACTCAATTATCCATACATCGTATTGAAGAACATAGCACGATTCAATTAGATGAAATGATGCCAAATCTCAATTACCTGGATAAAAGATCGACGTTTCTTGCGAGCCTTCGCCCGCGCCGCTTCCACCAGCACCACTGGCACTTTCGAAAATTTTGCTCAACCCGGATTTCATCAACTGATTTATATACTCTGCACTGGTTTGATTGTACAACTCACTGGCCGTCGGATTGGGGTTCATTTTGAACTTGTTCTTCTTGTAAAACTCCTTCCGGAAAGTTCCTCGCCTGCGCGAACTGAACGGTGTCTTGATGCCGTCCGTAGAACCGTGCACCATCTTCATGTGGCGCACCAGTTTCTGGTAGTGGCGCGAGGCGTACAGGCACCGTTTGCACTCGTTGATGATAATCTTCTCGCCGTGCACATCGCGCAGATGGGTCAAATACTTTCGTGGATTCTGCGTAAAATAGGTACAACTACTGCACGAATAGTTCCGTTTGATCTTGCACTGGGGTAACTGTTGTTCGGCACTGTCACCCTGTTCCCCCCCTTTACCGGCACTACTATCCTCTAGAATCAGTCCGAACTTGCTGAGGTCTTCTTCACCGGACAGCAGCTTCAAACTGTCGGCCAACGATTGCTCCTTGGTCGTGGAAACCGACGACGGCGAAGAACTGGTCTGATTGAGAAATACTTCATCCCCACTAACGACACGTCGCACGATCAGTTTGTCGCCTTCACGTTGGACCATGGAAGGCGCATCCATATTTCAGGATTGGCGAACGGGTACTGCTTGCAGTCGTCCTGCGAAGGGGGAGAGAGAAGATTGGGATTATTCATTTGATCTATTCAATAACGAATGCTAAAATTGTTTAGTGTCAAAAACGTCAAAAACATGAGAGTTTATCTGAAACTCGGAGGTTAAAAAGGTAAAATAATTGTGAAAAAATAAGTTTATAAAAATTTGGGTAGCCATACGTTCTTTAGTCATTGGAAACCGTGGAGCTTTCTGTGCACTCTAAACAATTTAATTTTCATAAATTATAGTTGAAAGTAAATGGAGGCAATAAGTGTGGTCTGAGATTGCTAGACTTTTTGTCACTACGCCAAACAGGTGTGTCTTCCAGATTTGTGACGACGGTTAACCTAGTTCCGACGAAGTTGAACTGCAGTTTATTGCTTGTAAACTAATTTTAGCATCGTTTCGGAACATGTGTCAACTAGATGCAAACTCGGCACTCACCTTCGACTTAGTACAATGTTTGAAGAAGTCTTCTCAACTCTATATTGAAAAGCAACATAGGAGTGGATAAAGTTCGGTGCAAAGTTCGTTCGGAAAGGTATTTCGAAAGACAGGTTTTATTTTGAAACTAACAAACTTACCAACTTGTACTGAAAAAACCTAATTTTGAAAAATAACAAACATTTGAAGGGTATATGTATTTGTTTGAGGTATTTGAAGAGTATATGAAAAAAGTTCATAATTTTGAGCTTTCGTACTACTGAGCGTTCTTGTATTTCAAGGCAAGCTCAGATTTATTTAAAGGCTTGAATTCAGTTGATAATTATAATCTAATTGTGCTATTTGTTACTGTATTACACAACCGGTAATGTTTTACAGTCACAGTTTTGTTATTTCGTCTGCAATATTCCGGTAACTCTCTGAGACACAACAAGTCATCAAAATGGCAACTTGGAAATGATTCAATCGAAGTAGGACACCAATAAAAAGGGCATCAAAAGTTTTAACTTCCTGCAGTAATAATGTTGGATTCCCAGATAGGAGTTTTCAAATCAACATCAATCAACAACATTATTGCTTCCGATGGTTATTTGATGGTTATAAGCTTATGCTACAATTCTTTACAGCTGATCGCCGATAGCTTGATTTATGCTGTATTATCAGTGCTTTTTTACGTACTTCCCTTCCCAGCAAGCGAGCGAATGAGTGAGGAGTGAGTAATCGCACGTTCACAGAGCGCGGTTAGAATTCTGTTACATCACATCGCAGTAGGCAAGCGGTGTACGACTGATGAAGATCGCTTATCTCTCGGTTCGATGTTTGTTGTTTTTGTCGCTATTGCGCTGCCATCGAAGAGTTATTTGAGTTCCAATTTTCGTTTGTTGCCCACTTTACCGCGATGAGCCGACTGGCCGTCGGCAATAAGGAAGTGGACGGGAGAAAAACAGATTAGCATCTGGCTGGCTGCTGCTACTAGGCGCTTGGCCAACCGAAGTCCGTCCGTCCGTCGTTGGTTGCTAGTTTGCGTGTATCGGCGTGTGTGTGCATTTATGCACCAATAATAATGAATGCAGTGACACGACGGAGGTTTAGCAGGCGGAAAAACATATCTGCTTCTGACGTACGGCCAGTCTAGTATATATTAGTTGCATGCTAGTGCACTAAAAGAGTCTCGTTTTAGTGCGGTATTAATAACTATCCGTGCGCGATTCTGCACTTTTGCACACACAAAGTCCGCAAGCGAATTTCATTGTACGATATATTCAATTTACAGCATGGCAACTGGAAGCGATACCTACCATCATTGTGCTTCACGATTCGACAATTACGATGCAATATTTATTCGCTGTTTGCCAACCGAAAGGTCACACAGAGCACCAATACGGGGAGGGAAAAAACACCCCAGCAGATCCTTTCTTCGTCGCTTTCTGCACTAACAGCATGAACGGGATTGTCACTCCGTAATAACTAAAGCACACACCAAACTCGACTGCTAACTTGGCAGTGCAGCACAGTGCTTCTTGTCCTTGTAACACTACCACCACCACCACCACCCACTTCCACCGCACACCGCAGCAAAGGAAAAGCAGCAAACAGCAACAGCAGTCCTAAACGGATGATGATCTTTGCACCAAACAACAACCTCAGCTTCTGGCTAGGGGTAAAACGTGAACTAGAATAGAGCTAGAATATCTCCACCGAATCCGTTACCGCAACTGCACGGGGCACAAACCGACACAACAGTTTTTTCTCCTATTAATTATAAATTATTTGCGTTCCTCAACCCAGATTTTCCACGAAATGAAGATTTTTTTTTTGGCAGCAGCAACCCGTCGCCGTCGTCGGAAAGTCGGGCGGAAAATGTTAAACACTGTCACTCATACACTCACACATACGCACGCACACACGTCCGTGCGATTGGTAAGTTTCTGTCAGTTGTTCACCAGCAACTGCTGCTGCTGCTTCTGTTTCTATCCACTTCTGCTGCTGCTTTCTGGTGGTGCTGCCGTTGCTGCTGCTGCTGTTGCTGTTGTCGCTATGATGGGGTCCGCTATGAATAAACCAGGAGCATGCGCATTCGGGTGCGTCTTCCGTCCGTCCGGTCGGCCGGTCGCTTTGTCGTCAACAGTCTCTGATTCTGCTGGTACCACCATCATCATCATCATCATCACCATAATCATCATCACCAACCATCATGAAGTAATTCGACGTCCACATCAGGAGCAGCAGGCGGTGCTTTTTTTCTTATTACTTTTGCCTGTCCGTCTGCCTCTGCTGCTGTGTGTTATTGTTAATCGTATTGACTTTCGTGATCCCGAAGTCGAAGCCTGGCCTGCTGCTGACGATGAATTGCACCACTGCGAGTGGTGTCCCTTTTGTCCCAGTGAAAAAAAAAAAACAATTAAAGGGTCTTAGATCGGTAAGCTAGAAGCAGTCGATCGCTTTCCTTTTGGAGGGATTTCACGTCGATTCACTCTCGCAGTATTATCCGTGGGGTGGGTTTGATTTGCATCCTCGGCGGTTATTTCACTTAGAAACTTGTATATTGTTTTTCTGACCATGACCATTTTCTTCAACAATATACAATTATTTATCTTTGACTGAAACTAATTTTGTTGCTAGTTTATGTTTTGAGCATTGTTCGACTGGCAATTTTAGATTGGTTTCGTTTAGAGTTTGGCTACACAGTCCTTAACAGATTAAAAAGAGTGTTTTACACCACTGCCCGACGTTTCGGCCAAAGATTTTGGTCATTTTTCAAGGTAAACTATTGAAAAAAAAACTATTCTAAAATAAATTTTAAAATATACAATATTGTGGGAACTCACTAATCTGTCGTTTTTCGCGAAAAGGTTCGTTTTCTGTTGGATTTCATGGTTTTGTTTATGCGGCTCATCTACATTCCATTCATTCAATCTACAAAACGTGTTAAATTTTGCGCTTACAAAAATTAATTTTCAAAAATGCACCAAACATTTTCTACCACTCTGCAGTGTCTACAACTAATCACATGTGTATTTGGAGCTTAAAGTGTTGTTTTGGTCAAGTTTGGGTACTAGGTTCGACAACTATGGGACAAAACCTCCGGCCGAAACGTCGGGAAATAGTAAACAGACGTTTTAATCTGTTGAAGACTGTGGCGCCGAAATACAAACGAAACCGAAAATTAGCAAATAGTTTAGGCACTTTAAACACTCACTATGTATTAGCAAAATTCAGAATCGAGTAAATTTTGGATTTTCTACGGCATAGCATTTTGTTGCCAAGAAATCTTTCGCTTTGCAGTTCCACTCTTTTTTACGAAGAAATTTGAATATTTACGAAGAAATTTGAATATTGCCGAAAATAGAAATCACCGAACTAAAGGTGCAACTTTTACAATTAAATTTTAAAGTTCGTAATTTATGCTAATGAAATAATTGGTTTGAAAATAAAACAGTATGATAAATCTAAATACTGCGGACGAGAAAAATTAAAGCGAATTTATTGGAACAAATTTATTAACACGATACATAATCCCATATGAAGATGACACCTTCCTTTGGACATATTCAATATGATCTCCCCGAAATAGCGTGAATCGCACACTAGGTCTAAATTCAAGAAAACTAGATACGTTTTCCAATGAAGTCAGACCCCAATGATTGACTAATATATGGGGGATTTTTTTCCTTGGTGGATGAAACACTAAATATTTGGTCTTTTATAAGTTCAGTGAAGAAAAATTTTTATCAAAATATTTCACTCACCTTTTGTATTTGAGACCACAAATGACACATCTTGATTAAGGTAAAAAAGCAAATAATCTTTATATTCCTTCGAGTTGCAAATGACCTAGGCCACCTAATAGGTGCCTATTTAAGCCTTGGATTTTGTTTTTGAGGTCCATTCACTCAGCAACAAACACGCTCAGAGAAAAATGAGAGTATGTATTTGTAAGCATTCTCTCAAATTTATGCCAGTATTTTTAGTTTCATTCATGCATGCTCAGTTCTGTTTAAGATGAGAACGAAACAAGAAGCATTATGCAAGCGCTTCGTACAGTCCTATGTACTGTACAAGTACCTTAGCAAAATTTTCACGGTTGACCATTCGAAAAGTGTAATTCTTCCTGTTTCGGTTGTTTACAATATTCTACAAATCCCCACAATAATTCACAAGGAAGTTAGTAGAAGACCGTCCAAATGAAAGGACAAAAAAGCTTTGCTCTTCTTGTCTGAATCATGGTTCAAGCCCAGTGGTTTGGCTATCAATTATTTATTTATTTATGTGGCACTCTGTCATAATGACGGTTATTGGCTGCCATTCTCCAGTCCCTGGGACACCACCCAGCCAGATCTCGCTCCACCTGGTCTACCAATCTAGCATATACATTGTTTTAGACATATTTATCTGCAACCCAATCCTCGTTGCTTCCCGTTTTAGTCTTGTATACTGTTATCTCACCGCCGCATTTGTTCTGCCGACGATTTCCATGTTAGGCGTCGTACACAAATTACGTAACGCATAAAGGGGGGGGAGGGGTTGAGCCTGCGTTACTTATTGTTAAATAGGGGAGAGGGGGGGTAGTTGAGACCGTTACGTAACTGTAATGTTTGCTCAAAATTGAGAATCTGGAAGGGGGGGGGGGGGCAGGATGTCCAGCGTTACGTAATTTTAGGGGGGGGGGGTTCATATTGAACGTTACTTATCGTTACATAGGGGAGAGGGGGTCTGAAATCTAGGTTTTTAGCGTTACGTAATTTGTGTACGACGCCTTATCAGTAAAGCAAACAAATTGATTGGATTTGTTGAAAATTGTACCTCCGTGTTGATGTCCGCTTGACTCATTACACCCTGTAGCGCAATGTGGAATAGCAGGCTAGAGAGACCATTACCCTGTTGAAGCCCCGTGTGGGATTCAAGTGGACCCGACAATCCACCCGAAATGCGCACACAGCACTGCGTTCCATCCATCGTAGCCTTTATCAGTCTAATCAGCTTTCCAGAAAAGCCTTCCGTCGCTCTTTTCGGTCGATACGCGGCTTTGAAGTCAATGCATAGGTAGTGCGTGGAGGTTCTGTATTCACGGAATTTCTAGAGGATCTGCTGTATGGTAAAGATTTGGTCCGTTGTGGACCGTACTTCCACGAAGCCAGCGTGATAAGTTCCCACAAATATGTTGGGTAGCGGTGAGAGTCAGCGGAAAATGATTTGAGAAAGCACATTGTAGGCGGCATTCAGGATGGTGATCGCACGATAGTTCCCACAGTCCAATTTGACGCCTTTCTTATAGGTAGGGCAGATAACCCCATCCTTTTACTCCTCCGGTAGCTGTTCTGTGTTCCAAATTCTTGCAATCAGCCGGTGCAAACAGGTAGCCAGCTTTTTTGGGCCCATCTTTATAAGCTTCGCGCCGAGGCCATCCTTCCCAGCCGATTTAACGCTTTTCAGCTGCTTGATGATATCCTTAACTTCGCCTATCGTTGAGGCTGACACGTCTTCCATGCCATGGCCCACCAAGGTTCTCTGTATGTGCGCCATTCAGGTGTTCGTAGATGTGTTGCTTACATCTTTCGGTCACCTCGCGATCATCCATCAGAATACTACAAGTTTTATCCCGGCACATTTCGGCTTGCGGCACAGAGCCTCTTCGGAATGCGGAATGAGTTTCTGGTAGAACTTTCGCGTTTGCTGAGAATGATGTAACTGTTCTAGCTCTGCATACTCCTCCTCCTCCAGGCAGGGCCGGATTTAGACGCTGGGAGGCCCGGAGCAAATTTGTCTGTGAGGCCCTCTTTTCTTAAAATATTTAGAGGTAACGTTCTGGAAGGTGACGAGCAAAAAAAAAAAAAAGGTCGCCCCAGGATTAGGGGGGCCCCTTGAATCGGGAGGCCCGGGGGCATTTGCCCCCTTTGCCCCCCCCTCAAATCCGGGCCTGCCTCCAGGTGGCACTGTTTTCTCCCTGAAATTTTGGGGTTTCTGTACTTAGCTGAATTATTCCCAATTTTTTTCTTTATTTCATGCTCTAGGACTATTATACATTTTGTTTTCTAGCTTGTCCATACAGCATGAAAACTGTTGATAATTCATTATCATTGATAGTTTATTATCATTAACAATAAAATTTCTGTGCCCTAATTAGTTGTGTTGCAAGTTGTTTTCTAACGTTTTTCTTCACGAGTATTTATGTAGCAGAAATTTAGATTTGTAACTCTGCACCTGGTTCTTGCTCTGTTTTCACAGGATTGAAACTTAACTTTCGAAATATTACATAGTATTCAAAAAGCCACTGTCTGTACTGTATTATACTGAAGACTAAACAATAAACAAAAGCCATTGTTACAAAAATCTCTTCCCAGTAGGGTAAATATGTATAAAACGCCCCCCGGGGTATAACGCCCCAGTCCATTTTTTCGGAAACACACAAAAAATAAGACATAAGACTATTGGAAATCCGTAGCGGGTCATAGGACCAACCTTCTGTGCAAGTTTGATAATTTTCACTAGCAGCAAAAAATAAACAAAAATCAATTTTGATTTGAGCTGCTTCAGATCTAATTTTTTGCAGCGTTTCCGTAACGTTTTTCCACTAATGTATAAAGTTTATTATCTGGTATTTGCACTTATATATCTCAAATGAACCTCTAAGCAGCTGTATCTAGTGAAGAAACGATAAAAATTGTATGATTTGCTTAAGTATTCAATGCTTTCTGCTTCATTACAGCTCCCGGGCAATATGCCCCACCGCTAGCCCGGCTGATTTGTTCATTGCTTTAGCGTTTGCTTCTAAGACTTCAAGCGCTGTTTCGCTTCGCATGCTGAGCTGGCATATGAAGCTACTGCATGGGGCATATTATACTGCATCTGGGGCGTTTTGCCCCGGTAGATTGGAAAGCTTGCAATTTAGTCATATTTTTTAATAAAATTATGGCGTTTTTGTGTAACAGTAATTACAAAACAAAATAATAGCTGTGCATTACCAACTAAATAGTGTATCCAACTGCATGAAAGATTTGTTGTTTGTGATAAACATAGCTACAATATTGACGATGTTCCTTAGGGGGGGGCGTATTATACCTATTTACCCTAAAAGTACCCATCTCTCAATTAAACATTTTTTCCAAACAGATCCATTTACTTTCTCTGACCAAGGTTTTCAGTAAGAAAATTCGAAAAAAGTAAGAAAAAAAGTCTGGTAGTTTTCGAAAAGATATTTATTTTTTTTTTATTGAGATTTCAAATAAAGTTGCTTTGATTAAAGAATACGTGAAGTTTCACTAAAATCTGAGAGTATGATGCTAAGTCAACAGACGAGTTTGCGTAGAATTATCCCTGAATGGTTTCGCATTACCATAGCGCGTGGACAGCCCTAGCTCCTGCCAGTAAACGGCAGACAGAGGAAGGAAAATTCAACACAGCCTGCTAGGGCTGTATTGTGTGATGGTGCATAGAAAAGCCTATCGTAATACCACCGCACCCGATCGCAGCCAACCAGCAGCATATCAAACCAGAGTCTATGGTATATAGAGTCGCGCGAAGAGAAAATCTATCGTTTCGGCAACACAGTTTTTGTGCCGTTTGTTGCCAAGAACTATACAGTTCTGTTTTTCATCATGCATAAGCGAATATCATTTTTTGAAATTCTTCACAAGGTACACAGTTTTGAAAGATTACACCGGTTATGTTTTGTTATATTTAAGTGAACCAGTGTACAGGTTTAATGTTGGATTAAAATGTGTAAGTAAAACTTCGGAAAAACACATATTCTTTATTACGCTCAATTACAACACTTTTCATCCACTCCTAACATTATCACCTTGTTTATTTACATTGCTCGATTGGTACCCTCGTTTAACACTGATTTGGTTCCTTTGGTTTCATCTTTGCGGGACTCTTAAACATAGACTCTGTATCAAACCACCCACCGTCGTTGCGTTGGATGACTGCTACTGATTTGTAGGCCGAAAGGACAGCGTACGCACACAGAAGCGAACTCATGCGTGTGTGCTTACGTCTATACCCTAGGGTGGTGCAGTTATTTTCCAGTCTGCTAGCGTTTTCATACTAAAATTTTTTTGCTGCGTAGATAATGCGGTGTTACTGTATGCGTCCGTCCTTCGTGCGGTTGAAATTTGATTTGTTATTGGTTTTATCCATCGTGCGCGCTTGTTCGTGGTCTGTTTGATGTTGACTTTCTTCCATCGGAACAGATAAAGACGAAGCCATAACACAATCGAAACGGCTGCGGTGGGCGTTTTTGCGTTTTCTGCTGTACGGTTCAGTATATGAGCACTAACTTTTTTCGAGTTTCATTTATCGTCGATAAGTTTTATCAAAGTAGTGAACCTTGGGTTAATATGTTTTATCATGCTATAGTCCGTGAAGTCCAGTGATAAGCAAATATAGTTATGAATTTGATTTCATTCAGAAGTGAAATTATTTAAAAGAAACGTATCTCAAATGTCGACTTCAGTAAAAATTTTCCACAAACCCTTGCGTGACGCATGGGTACGAGCAGAGCAGGCTCCTGCAAACCATACCCCTGAACTTCGCCCTGTGGTTACGACCCTGACCAAGAATATTCTCGCTAAACACTCACCGCCGCCTATGCCGCATGATCGCGCAGCAGTTGATATTTCGATCTCGCTTATTAGGCTAGCCTTTGCAGCTCATTGCTGGCTGCATTTGTCGCATTACTGCATTCTCTCACACTCTCTCACCAATACCACCAGTAACGGGCATATAGGGGACAAATGCAGCACGCTCTCGCACCAAAAGCCGAGGGTAGTTGCTGACCTAAGCAGACTGGGTTTGGTGTTTCTTGCAACTATAAGTGCATCCATCAGCAGCAGCAGCCAAATACAGTCTGTGTTGTTGTTATTGCTGTTGTTGGCTGCGGGCTAAATGGTAATGGTAATCGCAAACACATGCGAGTTGTTCTTGCCCCGCGACAAGGGCAAAGTGATATAATATAGTAATGCATTCACGGCAGTTGATTTTTTTTGCCGTACGGCTTTGAGCTCTCTATAGAAGAATTTGCCGGTATTACACAGCACCAGGAGGTGATGCGATGCTGGGTACTTTTTGTTTTACTGTGTTAAGTTAACTTCTAATTTATTGGATTCAAAAGGTTTTTGAAATGCTAAAGGTGTATTTAGAATATATTTTGCTTTGGATGCATATTTATTTATGGCTTATTTTCTTTTATTTTTTATTGTAGTTCTAGCAGAGAGTTTTGAATGTTTGAGTTTGACTGAAAAATTCTTGGTAAATTAGAAAATTTTCAGGTTATCTGTATCCAGTTAACCTCAAATTAAGTCTTTGTATTGAAATACTGAAAGATTTTTATGAAAATGAACTTATAGTGATGAATGAAGACTGGCTAGAAAATACACAAATTCCAAAATTTTTTATCTAATTATTGCCAATAAAGCCAGCGGGTCAATTATTGAAATAGGACTTCTCACTGGTCACTATCCAAACGAGTACCATCTGAAAAAGCTAGTCAAACTCGATGACGAGGGGTGCCGCTTCTGCGACTTGAGAACGAAACCTCGGTACACCTACCCTACGAATGCCGAGTATTAATACAACGCAGTCTGCGTATCCTCGGTAAAGCCTTCTGAAGTCCTTCCGACGTAAGAAACGAAAACTCTTCTAAGATATTATACTTCATCCGTAGTGTGCACCGAATTTAATGTAGCTAGAATGAGGCGGAGCATACCACAATTGATCTACTATCAATAGTTGTACTGGTTAAATTTTCTACAGTAAAATTATCCAGTTAACGTTGAGCATTGTTTATTTTCGGCACCCTAATATATTCTTATCTATTTCAACACCCTGCAATTTCTATAGTTGGCTGTGTAAAACATTTATTTGTATTGTTCCGTGTCAAATAAATGTTGTGTGAACAAAAAAAAAAAAAACACCCTGAAATTTTTGCTTAGGCGTATTAAGGAAGGACACCTTTTTGAATCGATTTTTTTCAATTCTCTCAAATATGACTCATTCATATCACTGGAAACCTTTCAAATTCGACATATATTTAATATGTTGTTGTAATTAATTCTAAAATGGCGGTGAACAAAAAATTTCAGTTTGATTTATAATGGCATATTGGCTAAACATATTTTTTAGAAAAAAAATCAACAATTCAGATCACAAACAATTTGGAAGTTATTCAATATTTCTTTTCGATGAAAAACTGAAACGATCTTATAAAAAAAGACAGCAAACATCTCAATGGCAATATCTCAAGGGGTGGCATAGGAATAGATGTTCCTGTGATACAGATTTAGCAATGAGGAAAGGGTAATATATAACTATATATAAGAGTTTCATCTTTCAAAAGCTTAAAATTAAAGACTTAGATGTCCAATCAACAATAAAATTCTTTGAGTTTTCCAAAAGATAATTTTTTCCAGTACTTTTTTTAACGCCGCGACAAGGCTGTTTTGTACAAGTAACCTTAGGGACAATCGGGTCCTTAACTCGGTGGGAGTCTTAGTCGTATGCTAACTTAGAACTGTTTCTGTAATCGTCTATTTTGCTATATTGAGCGGCATTTAACTGCGTCTGATTCAGAGCGAACAGCTAAACTTTTGAATGCGGTGTCTCGCTAGCTATTGCAGCCCTGGTAAGGCAGTATGCCGAAAGTACCCTTCTACGAAACCAATCATTACTTGGAGTCCCATACGCGACCGATAATGCGTGTTGAGAATAAAAGGCAGATTCTTCAATTACTGCCTGATCAATGTATCAATGTAATACGGGAGAGTACCCAAAACATGATATAAATATCGTCACCGGGGACGTACACGCACATGTTAGATACAAATAGCTGTTCCGTTCAATTATTGGTGAACGCATGCTCCATGCTACGAGTGTCGACAATGGCCTCAGGAACGATTTTATATTTTTAGTTCGGTAAAAAATATAAAGGAAAATGTCTAACTGAAATGAAAAACTGGAAATTCGTCAGAGGTGGTTACTTCATGCTCGTCGTCTATGCTTAACTCCCCGATGCACATGGAATCAGCCAACTCACAGTGCTCCAATCCTCCGACTGCAATAAATAAAGGGCAAGTAAAGGACGAAAAAGCGTACAAGGACCAAGACGGCTGCAGAAGACCAAACTACAATAGTTAGAAACCGTTTAATGGGATCCTAAATAGGTAGTGGCCAACCAGAACTACCAAGAGACTGAAAGCGCTCGATACATCCAACAGTAGTGATGATATTCCAATTTTTTACTAACACCCTACTGCTAGCCTCGGTTAATACAAGGTTGGAGGCAATGAAGACAGGAGCAGCAGGAGCTTCAAAAGGAACAGCTGCCAGAACTAATTGAAGTCCAACCTGTAGTGAAACGCGGAAAAATATCAGGGTAGATGTTCTCTCAAAAAACTAACCTAGAACTGAACTTTCTACAACTAACCCAGGATTGTTAGAGCAGTACATCCTAGTAAAGGTTATGGAACAGAGAAGAGAGCAACTGAATCTCAATCTGAAGTTTAAGTCAGGATTTATGGTTATCAGATGCCAGAACAAATATACAGTGAACTGGCTTAAAATAATCACACCGACTCTTAAACCTTGAGAAACAGCTAAACTGATGGTGGTGGATGAAAAAACATCCCAAAGCCAGAAGAAAATCTCCGTATTCTTCCCTAAGAGCGCAACGCAGATTCTGGTCCCGATAGAGAGCCAGAGCGAAATCAATACTGACGCCTGGAGGATCCTTAAACGGAATACAATAAAGAAAACATGCACAGCTAGTACCGTCAATGGACGACGCTTATATGCGCCTAATCACTAAATGAATGGGGACTTACACTGAACTTCAAGTTTGGACGAATCTTCGCCAAAAAGGTTGGGGTCAGTTGGGTGGTTTAGAAAAGAATCCCAAGAACCCGAACACATCAATAAAAACAAATATTGATTTTTTTTTTCAGGTGCATCTTTACCATGCTAGAGAAGACGTGACTCTCATACAAAAACCATTGGCTAATAAGAACAAAATATTCGGGATCACCAGTCATATTAGTAAGCTAATCTTCGATGACGCACAGCCTATTTCTAGGGCAGTCATTAAGGTAAGCTCTTTGACTAATGGCACTCCAATTTCAGAATTTATTAACAGAGACTTAGCGACCATACAGAAGACGTTCCAACAGCTATAGGGAAAGCCAAGCTCATCATCGACATCGGTGGAATGAGGCCCTAGAAGGACTTAGGAGGTCCTCTAGTAAATTGTTTATAAGATAAAAAAAAACGGGTTATTGGGAGCTGTACAGAAAAACGCTAACAAATTACAACAAGGAAATAATAAAATCTAGAAGAATTAGCTGGAAACTAATCTGGGAACGTTTCGAAAATACTTCCACTGCATCCAGGTTGCAAAAAGCCCTGTCTAAAAACATTCCAACGATTTAGGAAGACTTAAAATGGCTGATGGTACTTATCCCACAAACCCTCAGGAAACGCTGAATATTGCTTGGAACATCACTTCCCAGGATTCCTACATGTTTTTCGTCTGTAAGGAATCCATCAACAATTGATTTGGTGCTAACAGATCAAAGTCATGTAAGTAGTGAATTGATCACACATGCTGATTTTGATTCTGACCATCTCCAATAACTTTTTCTATATCACATAAATCAGTTTTAAACCCTATGAGCTCTGTTTTTATTTATAACAAGGCTAATTGGGAAAAATACGAAGCTCATATTGAGAGAAATTTCAATAATGAGCTTGATTTGCAAAACGAAGTGAATATTAATTCCGCTTTGGAAGCATTAAAATGTGCAATTGTTGATGCCAGGAATTATTCTGTTCCAGAGGCTCAAGTGAAATTTGATACACTAATAATTGACGAAAATCTTTAACTTCTAATTTGTTTGAAAAATGTCCGCAGACGTCAATATCAACGTTCTCGTGACCCCGTTTTTAAAACTATTTATAAAGATTTACAGAAAGAGATTAAACATAGATTTACTCTTATGAGAAATCAAAATTTTGAGACTAAAGTTGAAAAATTGAAACCATATTCAAAACCCTTTTGGAAGCTGTCGAAGATTCTTAAAAAAAACCTTCAAAGCCTATTCCAGTTTTAAAAGATGGTGAACGTTTTCTTGTATCCAATGAAAAAAAGGTTCAAAGACTTGCTCAGCAGTTTAAGAGTGTTCATAACTCAAATTTGAATTTTGTGAGTCCAATTGAAAATGAAGTCACACGTCAATTTGACTTAATTTCTTCCCAGAATTTTTTACCTGCAGAAATAATTGAAACAAACTTGAATGAGATTAAATCAATTATTGAAAATTTCAAAAATATGAAAGCACCTGGTGACGTTGGAATCTTTAACATATTAATCAAACATCTCCCTGAGAGCACAATGTAATTTTTAGTAAAAATTTTCAATTGCCGCTTCAAAATTGCATTTTTTCCCAAATTATGGGAAAATGCAAAAATTACTCCAATTTTAAAACCGGATAAGAATCCAGCTGAAGTTTCAAGTTATCGACCAATCAGTTTGCTTTCTTCAATAAGTAAACTGTTTGAGAGAAGTATTCTTAACAGAATGATGTCACATATCAACGAAAATTCAATTTTTGCAAATGAACAGTTTGGATTTCACCAAGGGCATTCCACTACTCATCAATTGTTCAGAGTTACTAATATGATACAAGCTAATAAATCTGAAGGTTATTTCACTGGAGCTGCTCTTTTAAACATAGAAAAAGCATTCGACAGTGTTTGGCATAAAGGTTTGATTTCGAAATTGCAACCTTTTAATTTTCCAATTTTCCTAATCAAAATTTTGAAAAATTATCTTTCTGATCGAACTCGGCAGGTTGATTATTAGAATTCAAAATCTGATAGATTTCCTGTCAGAGCAGGTGTGCCCCAAGGTTCAGTCTTGGGTCTAGTCCTGACAGAAGCATTCCCGTAAAAAGAAAAAGTCTTCGTGTCATATGCAGTCGATTGCAGAAAAGTTTAGATATTTTTTCTTCCTACTTGCAAAAGTAGAAAATCTCTCCCAATGCTTCTAAAACTCAAATAATAATTTTTCCGCATAAGCCTAGAGCTTCTTTCCTCAAGCCAAACAATAATCACGTTGTCAAGATGAATGGTGTTATTTTCAGTTGGTCTGACAAGGTTAAGTACTTGGGACTAATTTACGATAAAAAACTTATACACTCGAATTACATAGACTTACTGGTGTTGAACCATTAGAAGCTTTGTCAAATAAAATTATTAACAATTTCCGACAAAAATCGTTGCAATCCTCAATTGCTACGATAAGCTCTCTTTATAGCCAATAAGTTAGCAATTAAGTTAGTTGTAAGTTAACTTTCCCTATTTTGACAAGTAGGTTTAAATCCCTACGAATGATAAGTCCTAATTGCGAAAGCAAACAAATCCTAACAATTAAAATTACAAATTTCTAACAGTGTTGAGAAGTCACCATTTGTGATTGGACACACATACTCACTTATTAATATTTATCATAAATGCTTAAGCTACTAAAAAATCCCCCCTTAAAAAAGCATGTTATTACATATACACCGTAAAAAATCGTTTTCATAAACACGGATTTTTTCCGCGGTTTGATGAAATAACACGGCATGTTTTGTACAACCGCTTGAAGCAACACGCTTTCCTGTTCATACAGCTTTGAAAAATAAATCTGTAGAAAACAAACAAGCAAAAATCATGCAAAAATATAATCTAGTGCATATGAAGCTCAGTTATTAAATACCAGCTATATATTTTGGAAACACTACACACGCTCAGAATTCAATATTCATCCCGGGGTAAAAATGATCATATTAAAATAAACAGTTTTGAGTGAGAGTTAGCTGTACATAGAATTTTTCATTAAAATATCTGGAATCACTCTTGTCTCCTGGTGCGACCGGAAGCCGTAAATTGTTCAAATGTTTACTAATTTTAGGCAGGTATCTCCCGTAAATCGCGAGACATTCCAACAAATGGGACAAACAATAGAAACCACACCGCATCGCATCGCAACTCCTCGCGTTAGCATTGCGATAAACGCAAGCAGGCTGCGCTGCAGTTCTCCTCCGGCTTCTCAGACGTTGTTCCTCTCTCGCGCGCGGTCTCTATTTCAGCGTGTAACTCTCTTTCTCTCCATCTTTCTTCTATCAAGCGTATGTCTAGTAGGTACATTTTCGTTTTAGATGTGATGATCATTTTTTTTTCTATATCAGAACTATGTCAAGGAATTCTTTGCGTCTGAGATGGTAAAGACAACTGAAATGTGACTAGCACGGGGCTGCTGTTGGTGGCTAAGTGTGTACTTTTCTCACATCACTTAGCGCAGCCGCTGCACTTTAGATCCAAGCTGGCCGTAGCTTGGTTAGGCGAAGGCAAGGGGCGACCGGCTGTGGTAGAACGTGATCCATAATAGATTAATTCGATGAATAAAAGAAGAAAAGCCAGTGGGTCATGGTGGAAAAAAGTAGTAAATCGGTTGGCTAGCAGTATGCGTACGAATCGGTGGGTCGTGCGAACGGTTTGTCCATTCGTGGATCAAGCAGCGCCGTTGATAGCGCAGTAGGCCATAGGCAGCGAAGGCTTGTTCGATGGAACGCGTCACGTGACACCACGGTCGGCGGTTGCGGTTGGCATCGTCGTCGCCGACGTCGGTGCTGTGAGCGTTGGTCGCCGCCGGCATTGCGTTCTAAGCGTTTCGAGAATCATTTTGCCCGTTTCTTACGACGACGGTTTAGCTACTGTTGGCTGTGGCTGCGAGCTAGGAATAGGGTCAACCAGCAGCAGCAGCCAGCAAGCGCAGTAGCGAGATGAGACCTTCACTTGTTAAAGTTCTTCTATCAAGATCAGGCGGCCGTGGCTACTCGTGTAGGAATGGATCCGCTGGTTGGCAAGCCGGAGCTGAGATTAGTTCAAGTATTTTGCGTGGAGAATGTTACAACCGATAATAGAAACGTTGTTTGATTTAAAGGTTAGCTGCCAGTGCCGATTACAGTCGAACTGGCATCGACTATGTAGTAACTAGAAAAGCTTTAGTTACATTCACATACGCTAATTTTTTCGTTTCTAGTTTGAAATAGGTATTTTTAAATTTTATGCACACTTATTTTCGAAATGCACTTATTTCTGTTGAACGTTCCTTAAATCGTTTCACAGTCCTCTAAAACTTTTATTGAAATTTTCTAAATTTGTCACAGTCCACCTTTTCAAAATACATTATATGTAGATTACAATTACATTTATTGTAATCTACATATAATTACATACATTTATATATTCTAAACCGCTTCTTCATGAAAAAAAAATAAAAAAGCTTTTTGTTTCAAGTTTTTTGTATATTTGGATAATTTGAAGAAAATTAGTCAGAAAACAAAAAGAAATCAATTTGAGCGACAGTGTTACCAGATATGTTATTTTTGAATTTTAAAAATGAATTTGCATTTTTCGGCAAATGAGTTTATTTTTATATAAAAAATTTGTTGATTTTATCGTGTTTTTGAGAAAGTTGTACATAAAAAACATTTATCACGCAGGGGTCTTATGAGAAACACTCGAGTTACAACATTTATAAGAAATAGAGTAAAATTCACTCTGATTCGCTAACATTTTCTCTCCTTAGTTTGCTTTGTATCTCTGTTTTTATTTTAAACATTCCTGATGGTGTAATTTGAATCATATTAGTCAAGGAATTTAGAATATATAGAAATAAAAGCAGTTTTTATGGATGAAAACTGCTGCTTAAAATGGATATTTTTCAGGATTTAAAATTAAAAAACAAGATTGCTCAAAGCCAAAGAAAATTAAACATGCCCAGACAATTGACAGTCCTTGAATTCTTTTACCAAACACAAAATATTTTGATATTGTTGAAATTTTATTATCTAAAACATTGCTTATTTTATGAAATATTCATTTATCTCAAAAGACCTAACTTACATTCAACGGAAGACATTCTAATGACATTTACGTTGTCCGTGAGCTGCCACAAAGTTTCATGTGTGCGCCGTAACCTACCACTACTGACCAAAAGCAGAGCCTCCACCAAAAAAGAGCAAACCATTCGCTCTAGTTCGCCATGTTCCCCTAATCGGAGCAAGCCTTTTTTCTGCTGCCACTCTATCCACAGTTGTAAAGCAATCCAAACGACCTAGAACTTGCCGAGAATAGATCAGTGCATCGCGGGTTACTAGATGCACGTATCATCGAGCGCACCGCGGTCGCGGCCAGCTGCAGTGCAAAGAAGGCGGCGATAACGATTTCCCAGCCGCCATTGCCGTACTCTTTTCCCCCCAGCCGTACAGATTGATGATGATACTTTAGTTTTAGCTTACTTTTTAGGTTACGTCACGTGGAAGTTGTTGTTCTACTAGGAAAAGCAGGCAGCGAAAAAAAAAACAATTGCCTACCAATCAGCTAGTTAGTCTCAGTGCATCATCGCATCCGAGTCTCGCGGAAAAATGGCGATTAGTACCTCGGCCGGCCAGTAGTTTGCTATGAAGCGTGCATCGCATGCTAGTGCTTGAAGGCGGTGGCGGGTGGGAGGTAATAGTGGGACAGAGCGGTCTCTCAATGCCCTGCACAATTCGCCATCATCACGCCGATTGCTGCGATGGTTGGGAAGCATAGGCTGTTAACTATAGTACTACAACAGCAGAAGCTACCGCCACAAGTTCTAATAGCCCAAGAGAAGCAGGCGAGCAGGCCGCGATAGCGATGAAGCGGCTTTGCTGCAGCAGAAAACACGTGCGTTCGTTACCTTCACTTGCCATTGCGCTTTTTTTTTTCTAATTCCCTCAATACGAACGCTTCCCTATCGATGAAGCTGTGGTAGCGTAGAGGTACAACTAGTGTGCATGTGTGGGTGCTTTGCTTCTAATGCCTAACAAGTTTAGTGCACATATTATATTCTATTCTCTAGCGGAGCGACCCATCTTGCTTGCCTAGCTTATTGACGGGTTGCAATTGGCTTTTGTTTTTGCGGTGTGGTGCAGCTCTGCGCCTGCTGTTGCGAGGTGGACTTTTCGTTCGCACACGGTTAGCCAGAAGCTTCCTACGCGTCACGTTTCATCTGACCCGGGACGATCTGGTTACGCGTTGCGTTCGCTCTCTGCGGGTAGCACTGGGGAAGATTCCTATCAATCTTCGACTGGGTTTTGTATTCAAGTAGGCTCCGCGATTAGGTTGGCGTTATTTGTTACGTGCGAAGCACGTTGATGTTGAGGTTATGTAATAAAACCGATCACGGAAGAATTTGTTACCTCTAATCTGAAAGGTCTTAGAGATGGTTGTTAAAATCTTCCAAACGAATATCTTTAGTCTATATGGTCGTCGTTAAGTCAGACCGGACTAAGTCGCAAAATTGGAAAAAACGAGTTAACGATAGTATTGGATAAAGATTTTCTTAAGCTACATCAAACAACAATCAGATTTTATTTATCTCTAAAACAGCAGAAATAACAGCATGTTTTTTGTCTGAATGATCAATGAAAAGCGATTACAGTGTTCAGTCAGAATGGACCAAGTGTTTATTTTCAAGGAGACTGCCTTCGGTCAGCTATTGATAAAAGCGAACGAACGGAAGAATTTTCAAGCGTTTTTCCGGATTTCTTTGTATCAGAGAACTCTTTCACTCACCCCTTATCGGAGTCAACAAGATACCTGACTCTTGCTGAATTCATCGGCAGGGTTGCCACATTTAAATCTGTGTTTTCCCTTGGAAAAATCTGAACATCTGTATCTGGAGCAAAAATATCTGTAAAAAAAATCTGTGTTGTTTAAACACAAAGAACTATTTTTATTTTTTAAGTTTTTATGGTACTTAAACCAAATTTTTAGCTTAAAACGTGTGAGGAGTTGAAAATATGTTCAATTTGCTCAATATTTAATGAAAAAAACAATTGGATTGTTTTTGAAAATTCATGTCAATTTCGAAAAATCTGTAAATTTGTACTTTTCGACGAAAATCTGTATATCTGTACATACAGATTCTGTACCGTTTTTTAGGCCAAAAATCTGTAAAATACAGATTAATCTGTACATGTGGCATCCCTGTTCATCGGACATGATTGTCGCTGCGCGTGAGCAAAAGTCGAACTAATTTATACACTGTTAATATGATGTATACTTTACGTCAAAATCAACTGATGACAACGCCAAGACATGACTGCTGAAAGTTGAAACAATTTTTTCAGTATCCATGTGGACGACTGTACGGTGCTGCCATCCGAAAAATGATAATAATGTGTACGAATGTTAAGTTCTTAAACATGAAACTTTCCGGAAGAATCAAGAATTGTTGGCGCATCATTTAAAATAAAGCGTACCATCAGAACTTCCTGATAACCGCTATGAGCACGCTCTACAGCCAAGTTTTCCACTCTTGCCGAGGTTGATAAAGCAAAAATCAGGTGCCCCGGTGAACCTGACCATATGCACAATGACTCTGAAACCTTGCGACATATCAAACTTTAAGTTTTGGTATAATGAGCCCTGAGATATATATACCCCTCAAAATAAACCCCCTTTCTGACAGGCAATTTCACACTTTTCTTTCGTACTTTAAGCATTAAGTGCAGAAAATGACAAATCATTAATCTGCATGTTATCTTAAGCGTCGTGCTTACCAAACTGCTACACCTTTTTCATATACAATCTTGATCAGCTCAACGACCGATGACGGACTATGCACGATAAATCGGTTTTGCTCATAGTGACAATTTAATGAGAATTTAAGTTATCAGATGGCAGCACTAACCGTCGGAAATCGGTCGTGTTCAAAATGTATGAAAAATATGGAAGTTAGGTATCTTGTTCTAGTTATCTTTGGTAAAGTTTCACGGACTACCGTGGTTTTGATTGTATTTTTAGACCGTTTAGTACTGTCACTAACATGACCTGATATCATGCCTTATAGTGTGCAGACAAAGTGAACCATGTGTTAAGCAGAAAAAAGTTGAAATTATCGGAATTTACAGCATCGGTTTGAAGTCAACATAAATGAATTTCAACACTATTAGGCAACTTATCGGAATGCTTCTTTGCCCGTTAGTCAAAAAAGTATACTTTACCAGTAAATGAGGAAAATGTACATGGTCCACTCTGATTGAACACGTAAATAAGAAACGTTAGTCATTTGTGTGGTTGACACAACATTCCACAATTTCAGAAAGAAATTCAAGTTACAGTAGTAATACTGACTTAAAACTTGATGATTTTACCAATGAATTATATCCTCAGGAGGTTGAAATAAGTGGTAAGGGTATGTTTGTTACTGTTTGATGCATGCTAATTAGATTTATGCCCGTAATGAAATGAATGAAATTACGGAGCTAAAGGCAACACAAGCGATTGTTTGGAGAATACCTTTCATATTAATACAATAAGAAGCTGACTCCATTGACATTTAAGTGTGTAAAGCATGTTGTCAATATCTATTCAATATTATTTTCTAATCAATAATGGAGAACCTGTGCCAACTTTTCATGAAGCTGTCCTTAAAGCACTACATCCAAACGTGACAGAAATTCCAGAACCAAAACGCGAGGCAACCATCCAGTCCATTATCAATTCTACGGCAATTTTGGCCAAAGTTGCAGAGAAAGTGGATGATTACGAATAACTTAATTGAGTGAATTAACCATGTT
The DNA here is from genome assembly GCF_029784165.1 of Wyeomyia smithii. Taxonomy (NCBI): domain Eukaryota; kingdom Metazoa; phylum Arthropoda; class Insecta; order Diptera; family Culicidae; genus Wyeomyia; species Wyeomyia smithii. Next base: position 25,998,455 of record NC_073696.1, on the reverse strand, counting down.
TTTATTCCATTTAATCATTCCGCTTCTACCATTGATTTGTTGAAACAAACACAGTTTAAAGTTTATTCAAACTATTTTCAATGATTTTTGATGTCGCAGAAGCTAACCATGTAGATTAAAAACTTTTTGACTGTTCGACGATCAATGGACTAAAATTATTCGTTCAATTGTTCAGTCATAATGGACCAAGTCATTAATGATTCTTCTTTTATTCAATCGGAGTGGACCAAGTACATAAAATCAGTTACAAACCTGTCTTTTTTGAGCTCACGGCACTCCTTTTTTTCAATTGTCACATTGCATGAAACAGTTAGAAAGTTACTCCAACTTATAACATCAAAACTGCGCAAAAATATTGAAAACTTCAAAATTCCCACCGACCATATTTCACAGAAAATTGATTTTCCAGAATGTTTCTGAAAGGCATTATAACAATGCTGTGTAACATTCAGAATTCCTAGAAATTTACGCTCTGTTATAATATGAAAGTACTGAGGGTTAGATTCTATCCAAAATTTTGAAATAGTTTAGCTTTAATCGCAACCATAAGCAACACTAGTACGGGTGTATTTTTTGCCAACTAAGATTTGTTGATGTTCGCTTAACAGATGTATCACGTGTTGAAAGATCGATGCAGATAAAAACGTCTAAATGCCAATGTTGTTAGCTATAATTAGCAGGTAGCATTTAAGCATTGTATATGAAATTCCCGGCTATATTCGTGGTATTCTTGATAATGCATTATTTTTGTCTGATCATTCATGAAGTAAAAAAAGTAGACGTGGGAAGGCGAAGTTTTTTTATTTGCTTTAAAGGGTGGTGACGAAGCCTTACTATAGTTACTTTCACGTGTTTATTGATGAAAATGAGAATAAGACCAATTATTATTTTCTTTCGCGGATGGATATTTATGAAAACATAGCAAGAGCTTGTTTTTTCCTTCGCCGTTTATTGGAAATCCAACAGAAATCCGAATCTTGAAAGTTAGTTTTCCTATTCCAATAATACTTTGACCGATTCGAATTTAGTGTTTCTACTTATATTATGAAAAGCTTTCGAACTAACGAATCTACACAAAACTATTTTAATTTACAGTCCCTCTACAATTATGGGTCAGTCAACATGTTGTCTGAATGTTCAAAAATGCATATGAAATCGGAAAAATTATCAACTACGAATGTTTTACTATCTATCTCCAGGGCCGGCGTCACATTATTTTCCCGAGAGGGTAGTGAGGAATAGGGGAGGTTCATGGGTGACAAAGGCGTAGCCGGGGGGGGGGATGATCTTCTGATACCTGAACAAAATTTTACGAAAAGTCGACAGTGCATCAACAATAGGGTGCCAATGGAATGTTGGTGAGAAATTAGATTTTCGTATTACGTTCAGTAGTCATGTTTACCAACAATTTCCCATGGAAGGCTATTATATAGGCTCATTTGCAAAAGTAATTCCACGCCCTTGCGAGTGGCTTTCCGAGAGTTTACCGGAACATTCGCCATGGTGGACATGCGTGTAGGCATGTTTTTGAGTTCTTTCGTCGTTCTATTTATCAATTCCTCCTCAATTTTCGCGTCAAGATTGTTGGGGTTGTCTCACACTTCTGGTTTGTCCAGAAACTCTGGATGGGATGCAGCTGGGGAACGTTGGGTGGTTTGGCCGACCTGGGTACCGCATCGATTTTCAGTCGCTCCATCTCCTCCAACGATTGCTCCGAGTAGTGACACCAGATCGGGCCAGAGCACCGCGTCTTCGCTGCTACGATATTTCTTGATAAACGACGCAACTTCCGCCAGGCACTTTGTACTATAAATTGCCGTGAACGAGGAAATTTATGTACGGAGCTTCTCGCTGATTGTCAGCCACTTTGGGAACGTGGTGTGTGAAATGAATTTCACCTCGGAGGTCACTTCCTTCGTGGGAAAAGTAAAATATGGAGTGCCCTGCCAGTTGTTGTCATCCAGGGTGAGATAGGTCTCGGCGTGGACCACCTTCACGTCGCGATTCGCCGGAAAATCGACTTGACCATCGAGCAACTCCGAAACCAATGGGCGGGACTTCCGCCTTCTGATGTCCATTTTTGCCAGGTACTTTTCCACTGTTTGGCCGGTTGAACCGACCTCCCGATCAAGCGTACGCAGCGATGTAGTCACTTCCCCCTAGGTATTCCTCTTCAGCATTCTTTGGAGCTTCTTGTCGCTCAGAGTCGTCGACCGTCCGGAACCGGTCTTTCTTTCGATGCTCTGATTGTAGTCCAGCAGTGCCAAGATGTTGTAGATACCGGAACAAGCGTAACCGGCGTCCCTTTTCCGTACGATGTCTGTTTTCGACGCGACGGGGTAACATTCTTTGATCGCACACACTTCTGAACGGAGTAGCTTCACTGTTTTCGTCATTATGGTTAGAGATTGAGTCATTTTTTTTTCTGCTGACTCATGAGTTACTATGATTGATGCTGCATGGGTAGTTTCGTCAGTGCGTGTAAAGGTAAACTCATGAAAAATCGGCCTTTTTTGAGCAATTTTTTCCATGCTAACGTTAGGACTCAACAATTTTGTCTTCTCGAAAAAGTTTCCATCGAAAATTTGAGCTTAATCGAACTTCTGAGAGGGCTTCACTTACAGTCGTGAAAGTCTTACATATTTGATTTTACAACCTAAAAATGCACAAGAGTAGTTCTTGAAGTTTCAGAAATCGATTTTTTTATAGTAAATTTCTTAGAAATGTATGAAATGTCTAGAACTGATATTGTTTTATATAAGTTTGTTTTAAAAACAAAAATTAAATTTCAGGGACATGGAAACTTTTGCGTTGGAAGACTTGAGTTACACCTGAACACACAAGAGACACTCCCAGCTCGAACATTCCCTTCATCGATCAAAAAACTGTAACTTTGACCGCTTTGAGGCTCTACTTCCCAAAGTCTGATTGAGCTCTAATTTGGCATGGGAAATTTTTACGAGAAAACAAAACATTAGAACTCTATCGTAATTGAAATTTAGAACTCTATCGTAAATGAAAAAAATAATGCTTTTCTCTGAGTACCGTTACAACTGTACATAAGTCTGTAGATTTATAACCTCTCGCTCAACGGTATTTATCAAAAAATCTGTCGCTCGCAACAGTACTTTTTTTGGTTTTGTCCGATAGTTCCGTGTGGGTAAGTACCCACATGGATATTTTCCGAGTTGGTACTACTACCCATACTACCCACATGAAACGCCGGCCCTGTCTATCTCTGTGTTCTGATGTGTACTTTCGATCAACAATTAGTTTCACTGCAGTTGATGCGTGTAAATCGGTTGGGGAGAAAAATATCACTTACATAGCAAAAGACACAATTATGGGTTACTTTTTACATTCGAAATCATTCAGACTGTAAAATCATCAAATTACATAACTCAAGTTATTTTATTGTTATAGAAGCTTGATAATAAGTTATTTTATTCAGTCTTGTCGCATAATCATGTAAAAGTAATAAAAATAGCCAAAATATGGACTGACCCACAATTGTGTAACGCAAGATGTAACATTACTACAATTATGGGTCACTGCACTTATTGCACCGAGCAAAATTATAGTTTTTAGTGACATTTTTAACTTTTAATCATTTCAATAGTATGAATGAGGTTACAAGTGAGTTGCAAAAAATACCACTGCTAATGAAAATTGTTCAGTTTCGTGAGAATAGACGTATTTGCGTGAAAGTGACCCATAATTGTAGCTGACCCATAACTGTGGAGGGACTGTATATAGTGGTAGATGATTCCGACAACAATTTTTATTCAAGTAGCCAACACCATCTATGCGCCAGACAAAGAACTCCCGAGGCAACTCTCGAATACATAGAAAAATAAATAGATACAGACAGGTTTATTCCATAAAAATAAAAATTCCCGATCAGTCAGAAAAAGATTTGATGTATGTATACACACATATAACAAAAAAACAAGGACGCACAACTTTTTAGAGTTGTTTTAGAGTAAAATTTCTCGAATTGTTGAGGGAATGCTAAGAATAACATAAACACAACAATGAAATTCTGTACAGAATTTTAACTGTGAAACTTCGATTGGAGTTTTCCGGAAAAATTTAAGGCAGTGATTTTTTTTTCTAAACTATTTTCACTCGAAAGTTCAAGGCAGAGGTCCTTGAAGGCGAAAGCTTAAGTTTGAGTTTAATCATACCATTTTACACGACAATAAAAATAAAATCTCTATTAGTTTATTGCAAATTATCCGTATCTTAAGCGGTCTATGAGTGTGTAGGCAATATTTATTCTGTATGCACACAATTAAAAACAACCCTTTGCAACAGTTAAAAGAAACAGTAATCACACGAGTTATAAAATGTTTTTTATTCAATTTCACATTTTCCGAACCCCCTAAAACAAACGTTGGCATTGAATAATTTAGATCTTGACCAACCTCCAAGCATGAAAGATTACCAAAAGTCTCCGCAGCAGCAGTTCCTGTTGGCTAGTTAATTTCTAATCTACCATCAACGACAACGTTGCGTTTACTAAGAGCGTAAAAGAGAGAAAGAAAGAGTGTGTTGTAAGTAGTACACATCACCATCATCATCACCACCATAATCACCACCGACATCATCATCATCATCATCTTCGTCTTCATTTCGTATAAACACAACGAGTTTCTTTGTTCACTGATAAAGAGTTTGCCAGTTACGGAGGCCCAGTGCAGGGCAGCAGTGTTAGAAGATGACTTAGAACCATAGTTTTCATATGGCGTAGACCACGACGACTACGACGACGACGATGGCACCGATGGAACACACGTCCGCTGCAGCCGACCAGCAACGGTTCGATTCGATCCACCGATCGTCGTCATACCGTCCGCGCCGTTGACGTCTCGTCTGCTGTCACAAAATAGGGTAATGAATCATGAGTGGACCAATTGGGACTATTTGTACTTTTGATGTTTATATTGGCACTGAAAAGAGTTGTTATTACTCATGTGGATGAAAATAGTAATAAAATTTTATACGAAATATAAATTCGAGTTCAATCGAGATCATTCAAAGCCTTCAATCGTTTTGAGAGAGACGATTCGTTTATATAGCTTCATTGCAAGTCTTCGTGTTGACTGTCTACATGAAATGAACTTAGTTTATCAGGGTACAGTTAGTGAGTTAGAGAAAGCTTATTGTTGAAAAAATATGCCAATGATCATGTCCAAAATTTGGAGAACTATTTAAATATTGATGAAGATATTTGTGTTTCAACTTACTAAATCTGGACAAATTGGACCTTCTTGAGTTTGAAAAAAAGGTAAGGCGACGTTTCTGTAATCACGCTTCCCTATGCATTTTCAAATCTATTGTCTTGTTTATGGCGAAAACCTTGGTTTCCTAGCCACAGTGGTAAAAAGCAAAGCAAAGCCTTGGTGCTACATTCCGATTCGGAACTTGACCTTCTGTTTTTGTTATACACAGACTTCGCAGCCAACTGTTAAATGTACAGGACAATCGCGGGGCTAGCGCTACGATCCTACTGACACTAACAGTCTCTCCCGTGCCGGGACTCAAACATACGCCGACTAGCTTGTTAGGCCAGCATCGTACCTCGAGACCAGCTGGGAGGTGGTAAAGCCACAGTGGTAAACCCCTCAAAATCGTCCACGTTTCACGTGTAAGAAAAATCGGTATTTTAGACCCCCCGTCTCCCTCCGTGGACAACCATGGCCATTGAAAAACCAAATATGTAAAAGGAAAAAACTGAAGCGTAAGGAACGTAAGAAAAAACGTGAACGTGAAAATGAAATGAGTTACCGTGCTGGATCGAAACCCGTACAGTATCGAAATCCGTACACCTTTTTTTTCAGTTTTAAGCATTATAAAAATGAAAATTCATATGACAGTTACGTGTACATGTCCGTTGAACTGTTGACTTTCCGTTAAATTAAACTATGCACCAGTAGGCCATGAAATAAAAATATTTAAAATGAAAAATTAGTCGTGTATCGGTTTCAGTTGTCATTTCGTCGCATTGTTAGTGAATTCACTAAGGAAACGTTCTTCAGATAAAAACGTTTTTCAAGTGGGATAAAAGTGTTTTACTCTGTGAATCTTTTTGAAATCGATTGAAAAGGTAAGTCTTTGTCATTTTCGAGCTGTATATTGTCTGGTAAATAGTGCAAATTGTATTTATTCATCAAAAACTGTGCCGTACGGATTTTGATCCTTGTTAATCGCCTGAATCTAAATCCGTACAGCGTGTGTATCATGCACATATTGTTGATCTTTCATCCTTGTTTTCAGTATTTTATGGAAGAAAAGCATAAATATACGGAAAACAATTCCGAAAGAGCTGTGACAGAGGTGCGCGAGGGAAAGTCGTACCGGGAAGCTTCGAGAGGGGGCGGCCCGGGGCATTTTTCTCCTCCTTAAATCTAGGCTGACCAGACGTACCGTTTTAAACGGAGCAGTACCGTTTTTTCGATTATTTTTAACCGTCCCGTCTTTTTGCCATTTTGTACCGTTTTCGGATACTCCTTGAAAAAATATTAAATAGAGCTTTGCATTGAAATTTCTCTAAATGGAAAATAAGTTTTAAAGCGGCCAGGATCCTTCTAACATTACTGAGTACGTTTTGTGCCTTATTGACAGTACCGCACTACTGGAAGGACATCCCCTTTCGTGAACTGATGAAAAAGTGGCGCTTGAAAGTTGAGACCATAATAAATGTTTGTCAAAATCTCGATCATCATGTGACAAATTACAGGAACTCATTGCAAAAAATCACACTCTTCAGGATCGGGCAAGTTCATCAAAGCAATGAATAATTGTTTGTATGCTTTGGTTGGAAAAAATTTTCAAAAATCAATTTTATCATGTGTCCCGTTTTTTGAACCCATTTGTCCTGTTTTTATCCCGAGAAAATCTGGTCAGCCTACTTAAATTTGGACCTGGAAGAAGGCGTCTCGTAGCTGGTAGTTGAGGAAATTTTTATGTTTTTTTATGTCGAATCATTCAATTGGGACCTAAAGCTATTACAGTTTTTAAAAATCATTAAAAGAAAGACCCATTTTCCGAGCAAAACGTGATTTTCAAAAAAACTTTATCGTTCTTCTTCGATCCCTAAATAAAGAATGAAAAACTGCGCTAAATTTCCTGAATGACAGTTCGCCCATGTACTGTATATGAGAGAACTGTCAGTAAAGGCACTTCAAGCAGTTTTCCATTCTTCATTTAAAATTTGAAGGACAACGATTAACACTTTTTAAAAACAATGTTTTGCACAGAAAATTGCACTATTTCAGCTGACATAAAAATTAGCAAACCGTGTAAAACTTTAGGACCCAATTGACCGTCACAATATATTTATTCGTATTTATTCGTTTAAAGATAAATAAAAAATCATTTTGTACTCCTATATGTATGCGGATTTTGATTCATTACTGTACGGACTTTGATCCAGTTTATATTGCGTGCGTGCGGATTTTGATTCAAAAGTGTACGGATTTCGATTCAGATGAAAAACTGCGTACGTATTTCGATTCAAAACATGTTTAATTCAAACATGATTTTTTCGATTTTCAGAGTAATTTAAATCATTTTGCTTGAAAATAGTGATAAAATATAAGTAGACCTATAAGTAGACATGTCAGTTTAAAGCAACTTTGTAATTTCTTGATTTTATATTGACCGTCGAAAATTATCATGTGCTTAGGTGTACGGATTTCGATCCACCACGGTATAAAACATCCTCGAAATGGTTTGAACCTATTCGAAACCTCTATTTTATTAAGAAACCAGTATAACTCCGAATTCAGCTGGAATTACTCTGAACCATTTACAAACAAAATGAGTGCATGATATTAAGTTTTACTGTAAATAACCAGAGTTTCTCAAGAAAACTCAATCTCAACTCAAGAAAAAACTTAATCAAGCTTTATTTAGAAAGCATAAAAACTCCGTAGATGTAGCTTAAAATATCTGAACATACTTCGAAAGGCTTTTTTTTTTCTTCACATAACATTTATTTGACACGGCACAAATACAATTTAATGTTTAACGGCGCCAATTATATCTGATGACTTAAAAACTAAAGCAAATTTTTTATCCTCGCTGCCGACTACGAGCTGAAATTAAGTCTAACTTAAAACTAGCATGGGATTTCCAATCAGTGTTTTGTTGTTCAATGGTCGTCTGATAATCGTCGAATGGCATGTATGGATTCGTTCTGCTGAGCCACGATGTCGTGAGTTGGGACAGAGGCTCGTAGTCCTTGGGTCCTGGTTCTGTTGTGCGGGGTCTGGTTGCTGGTTTTGTGCTTAAGGTTCAAACGTGTTCTTGTCGTTTTGTTGGGTGTAGACGGAGGGGAACGGGACTAGACTGGGGCGTGGATGGATTTCAGGAAAACGTATATAAGGGACATGTAGGATAGGTCACGGCTCGCCAAGACATCACGAACAGGAACAGCCGGCTGTCTACCCTCGGCCTGCAGGGAAGCTATTAATTTAGACCTGGCGTCACGGTGTACAGGGCATGACCAAACCACATGCTCTATGTCGTGATAACCTTCACCACAGGCACAGATACCACTTTCCCCGAGCCCAACACGACGGAGGAGCGCGTCAAATCTATAGTGATTGGACATAAGCCGGGACATCACGCAAATGAAATCCCGACCTACATCCAACCCCTTGAACCACGGGTTCGTCGATACTTTGGGGATTATGGAATGTAACCACCTTCCCAATTCCCCTCTGGTCCAAGCATTTTGCCAACTGATGATCGTATTCTGACGTACAAGTGCGAAAAATTCATTAAAGGCAATTGGTCTTTCATAAATATCACCGTTTGTTGCGCCCACCTTAGCCAAAGAGTCCGCTTTCTCATTACCCGGTATCGAGCAGTGAGAAGGGACCCACGCTAAGGTAATCTGATACGATTTTTCGGATAAAGCACTCAGATGTTCCCGTATTTTCCCCAGGAAATACGGAGAGTGCTTAACATCTTTCATCGATCGGAGAGCCTCAATGGAACTGAGACTGTCCGTAAAGATGAAATAATGGTCCGTGGGCATTTTTTCGATAATCCCTAGGGTGTACTGAATTGCAGCTAATTCTGCGACGTAAACAGAAGCAGGATTATCGAGCTTATGGGAGACGGTTAAATTGTTATTGAAGATACCGAAGCCAGTGGACCCATCAAGAAGTGATCCGTCAGTGTAGTACATATTGTCGCAGTTGATGTTTCGATATTTATTGGAAAAAATTTTAGGGATCTGCTGCACGCGTAAATGATCCGGGATTCCACGAGTTTCTTCTATCATGGATGTATCGAAAAACACAGTAGAATCAGAAGTATTTGATAAGTCGACACGATTTGGAATATTCGAAGAAGGGTTAATATTTTGGGACATGTGATTGAAATACAATGTCATAAAACGGGTTTGAGAATTAAGTTCGATTAACCTTTCAAAATTTTCAATCACGGGACGGTTCAAGACCTCACATTTGATTAGAATACGAGAAGACAGGCTCCAGAAGCGGTTTTTCAATGGTAGTACTCCAGCTAAAACCTCCAAACTCATCGTATGGGTCGACTGCATGCAACCTAAGGCGATACGCAAACAACGATATTGTATTCGCTCCAGTTTGATCAAATGTGTGTTTGCTGCGGAGCGGAAGCAGAAACACCCGTATTCAATAACAGACAATATCGTTGTTTGGTAAAGCCTTATAAGGTCTCCTGGATGGGCTCCCCACCATTGTCCGGTTATTGTACGAAGAAAATTCACTCTTTGTTGACATTTTTTCATCAGATACCTCACGTGACAACCCCAGGTGCCTTTAGAGTCGAACCAGACACCAAGATATTTGTGTACCAAAACCTGAGAAATCGTTTTACCCATTAATTGTGTTTGAAGCTGAGCAGGTTCATGCTTCCTAGAAAAAACTACTATCTCAGTCTTCTCCGGAGAGAATTCGATACCTAGCTGTAAAGCCCAAGCAGACAAATTGTCCAAGGTATCTTGCAATGGTCCTTGCAAATCGGCAGCTTTGGCTCCTGTAACAGAGATTACACTGTCGTCTGCAAGTTGTCTTATCGTGCATGAATTTGCCAGACATTCGTCGATGTCATTTACATAAAAGTTGTAAAGAAGGGGGCTTAAACATGAGCCCTGGGGAAGACCCATGTAGCTAATGCGAAAAGTTGCCAAATCGCCATGCGTAAAATGCATGTGCTTTTCGGACAACAAATTGTGCAAAAAATTGTTCAAAATTGGAGAAAATCCTTGTCGGTGAAGTTTACCCGAAAGAATGTCAATAGAAACGGAATCAAAAGCCCCCTTAATGTCCAAGAACGCAGACGCCATTTGTTCTTTACGAGCATACGCCAGCTGAATATCTGTTGAAAGCAACGCAAGACAATCATTCGTCCCTTTGGCACGGCGGAAGCCAAATTGAGTTTCTGATAGTAGACCATTTGATTCGACCCAGTGGTCTAAACGACGGAGTATCATTTTTTCCATCAATTTCCGGATACAGGATAGCATTGCAATCGGCCTATAAGAGTTGTGATTAGAAGCTGGTTTCCCTGGTTTTTGGATGGCGATCACCTTCACTTGCCTCCAATCCTGCGGTACAATGTTTTGCTTCAGGAACTTATTGAACAAGTTCAACAAGCGCCTCTTGGCATTGCCGGGTAGATTCTTCAACAAGTTGAATTTGATTCTATCTAATCCAGGCGCGTTATTGTTACAGGACAGGAGGGCAACTGAAAGTTCTGCCATCGTAAAAGGTGATTCTATCGCGTCATGGCCCGGAGACGCATCGCGAACAATATTTTGCTCAGGAACAGAGTCCGGACATACTTTCCTGGCAAAATCAAATATCCACCTACTTGAAGACTCCTCGCTTTCGTTGACCGTTACGCGATTCCGCATTCTTCGGGCTGTGTTCCAAAGAGTGCTCATCGATGTCTCCCTCGACGTCTCGTTCACGAACCGACGCCAATATCCACGTTTCTTTGCTTTAGCCAAGCTTTTAAGCTTGGTATCAAGCTCCGAATACCGTAAATAGTCGCCAGGTATACCTCCCGTCTGGTAGGCCTTAAACGCGTCGGATCTTTGCGTGTAGACATCGGAGCACTCTTGGTCCCACCACGGAGTGGGAGGCCGTTCTTTGATCGTTACGCCGGGATATTTCTTCGTTTGGGCTTGCAACGCGGCGTCGAGAATCAAGCCCGCGAGGAGGTTGTATTCTTCAAGTGGTGAATGATGTTGAATCGACTCGACCGCTTTTGAAATCATTTCCTCGTATAACTTCCAATCGACATTTCGTGTGAGGTCATACGGAATGTCAATTGGTCGCATGCGAGTTGACCCGTTAGTAATTGAAATAAGAATAGGCAGATGGTCGCTACCGTGAGGATCGAGGATTACCTTCCATGTGCAATCCAACCGTAGCGACGTCGAACATAAGGATAGATCCAAAGCGCTTGGGCGCGCTGGAGGTTTCGGGATACGTGTCATTTCACCGTTGTTTAAAATAGTCATGTCGAAGTCATCGCAAAGGTTATAGATTAAAGAGGAGCGGTTATCATTGTATGGGGAACCCCAAGCCACGCCATGAGAGTTGAAGTCTCCCAAAATCAAACGTGGCGAGGGAAGAAGTTCTATTAGATCAAAGAGCAGCCGTTGCCCAACCTGTGCTCTGGGAGGAATATATATTGAGGCAATACAAAGCTCTTTACCTTGTATTGTCATTTGACATGCGACAACTTCGATGCCTGGAATCGAGGGGAGGTTAATACGATAGAAAGAATAGCACTTTTTAATCCCTAAAAGTACTCCTCCATATGGGGTGTCTCGATCAAAGCGAATAATATTAAAATCATGGAAGTTGAGATCAATATTTGAAGTAAGCCAAGTTTCACAAAGGGAAAATGCATCGCATTTGTTTTTATTTATCAAAACTTTAAACGAATCAATTTTTGGTAAAATACTTCTACAATTCCACTGTAAGACAGAGATAGAATCCTTCATATACGCAGTTGAATTAGGCATCGAAGGATACAATCGCTGCAAGGAGAGGCCATTGGGCAGTCAACTGCTTCAAAAATGATCTAACTGTTGGGAGGAATGCTGTAAGAAAAATTTTAATTGGATCGGGTACATTGAAAGTTTCAAAAATCCAGTCCACAATGTCAGAAAATTTCACTAATCCAGAGTTTGTTTCATCAACTGGGAGTGTAAAAGGAGCAACTGGGGTTTTAGATGTTCCTGGCAGTGCTGGGAACTCCTTCTGGGACTTTAAATTTGCCAGCCCAGGAGGAGTTTGCTTCGGTTTTTCCGCAGCACTGTTTGGTTTGTTTGTAACTTTCATTTCACTTTGAGAAATCTTAGGACCTTTTCTGGGAAGTTTAGGAGAGGAAATATTTTTCCTCTTTCTAGACTCCCCAGGATTGGCGTAAGATGCTCCCGCTGGTGAATCGTCAGAATCGGTTTCCTCAGAGGGCAACAGATCGAAGGGGTTCGAAGTAACGGGAGAAGTGGTAACGGTCTTCTTCAGCATGTCAGCGTAGGAACGCTTTGAACGCTCTTTGAGAGACCGTTTTATTTTATCCCTGCGCTGCATGTACACCGCACATGTCGAGAGCTCATGCAGATTTTCTCCGCAGTGAATACACTTTTCAGCGTTAACACTGCAAGAATCTTCCGCATGAGACTCCCCACACTTGCCACATCGTGCCTTATTGCAGCAGTAGGCGGCTGTATGGCCTAACTGCTTGCAATTCAGGCAGTTCATGACGCGGGGCACGTAGAGCCTCACAGGGAGACGAACCCGGTGGATCGAGACGTGGCTTGGTAGTGCAGACCCGGCGAACGTAACTCGAAACGAGTCTGACGGAGTGTATACTGTTTTGCCACCGATGATCGATGCTGACCGCAATTGCTTGCAGTCGAGCACCTTTACTTCGGGACACGTTTTGTTCTTAAAGCACCCTTTGGCACTTTGCAGTATACACTCGACGGACAGACTCGAATCGGTTATGACACCGTCGATCTCCACGTCTCGTGCGGGTATGTAAACGCGATACTCGCGTGTGAAAAGCTCAGAGCAAGCTATATCGTTGGCCTCTTTCAGGTTACCGACCACGACACGGAGCTTGTTAGGCCGGACCTTGGAAATTTCGGTCACGCCCTTGTACTCCTTCGTCAGGTCTTTAGAAATCTGCAAGAGGTTCAACTGTTTCGATTTCGGTCCCGCCTTTGGCCGAAAATAGACAGTATAGCTGCCCTGGGCTCCGTCTGGGTAAAGCCTGGGGCGAGGGGGGACTGAAGAATGAACAGGGGAGGGGGTAACAGAAGGGTCAGGGTCAGAGGGGTTCGGGGATGGTGGCGCGGGAGGCGAGGGATCTACATCCATCGCGCTATGTTTAGCGCACTAGCGCTGACAAGAACACGTACCTTTTTATTTCTCCCTTCCAGTAAGGTTGGTTGTCCGATCGTTCGAAGTAGCAGCCGTTACAGCCAGCAGCACCAATACAGCAGCACCAAACAGCCACCAGCAGCGAGCCAGGTGTGAGATCACTCCACACAGCGATACGACTCGCTGACACTGATGGCTTCTTCTTTTTCCTCGTTTGTGTCTCGTCCACTGCTGTAGCACAATCCAGCCAGCAGCCAAATCGGCTTATGCACCAGCTGGCAGTCACGATGCGAAACAGTTGCACAAAGGAACGACCTTGAACCCGGATTTATTTCACTCGACCAGGCAAACAATGCCAACACTTGTTCACACGTCTTTTGTTTTATACTCTATCGGACCGATCACCAAACACGTCCAGTACTGATGCGTGTTCGGCACAGAATGACTTCGAAAGGCTTGAAAGAATAAAAAAGAATGAAAGAATGAATTCCGGATACAGCTTAAAATGGTTGCGAAACGTCTCTGAAGGTTAGAAAAGCCAACAATGGACATAATAATTTAAAACGGTTTAAATGAGCAGAAAAATCAAAATGAAATATGATCAAAACGTAGGCAAAAAGGACTGAAACAGAAGGAAATAAAAATTCGTCAACTTCATTCGTCATTCCCAAATCACATGAGAGTATAGCAAATGCGTTCATACTCCTGTATGATTACAATGCATTCACAGAAGCGAATTGCGTACTAAGGATACGTGTCTAATCCGCCCGGATTTAAGGGGAGGGGGGCGAAGGAGACAAATGGCCCGGGCATTCCGACATAAGGGCCCCCCTACTGCCGTGAGATGACAAAGTGATGTAAAGGCCATTTTTCCGAATATGGGTTTTTCATGCCAATTTGTTCATTATTCGAAGACCTATCTTTTTTTTTTATTCTCGCTTATTTTCCGTCGGTCTAGTTCCGCCACTGTTGTGGCCAATCACCGACGCCCAGGGAGGCGACTCCACACCCAGGACCCTAACTCACGACTCGTTTATTAACGGACCGGCGCCAACGGCTTTACTTCCTCATGCGATGGAAGGCGTGATCCCAGAGATTTTTCGTCTCAGAAAATCTCCCGGTGTCGGCTAGGATTGAATCTAGACCAGTTGGGTTGGTTGTGAGAGGATCACGCCACCTCACAACCATCTAAACCTATGTCGGCGGTGGGATTCGAACCCAGGCGTCGAGCGTGGTTGGCGGAGACGTTACCAACCACACTAGGCCCCCGCTCAAAGACCTATCTTTTGGTGTCTTCCTTTTCGTTGTTACTTATTCGTACGTTGTATAAAATCAAAAAAACAAAGTGACGTAGGTACCCATTTCTATACAAAAGTGGCGAGAAATTCATTCGTTTTTGGGCCGTACTGAAAAACTTATCACTTGGATCTACGTCACAATGTCATATCACGGCAGCCTAGCCCTGGGCCAGACGTGGAGACAATGTGTGACTTTTTTTTTTGTTCGTAACCTTCCAGCGAAGCGTTAAGTCATTACAAAATTTAATGTTTTGTTACCTCTAATTTTTTTAAGGAAAGAGGGCCCCAAGAAAATATCTGCCCCAGAGCCCCACCACCCAAATCCGGCCCTGAGTATAATTTCATTCTCCTCATGTCTGCAACCAATCAGCACGATCCGTTCGTATCATGATTTGAAGCATAAGTACTGGTAATACCAGTCCTGGTTCCGTTCCTATGTTAATTTCCCAGTTAATTTAAAAAACAAAACAAAAACAACTTATTTACTTACTAACGATTTTACCCTTAGTCTTCACAAAATCAGATCTACTGTTGTTAATCGTACTCAAGGTTTCGAAACGTATATTCACGCTGCTTCCCGTACGTTCGGTTCATATCTCGACAGCCACTGACGACAGCACACACATGCAATGCGGGCTGTTATTATTCACCTCCTCATGTATGTTGGCTCTTCCAAGCTGTCACTCCAGCCTATAATCCCCGACATCCTTCGGCACGAATACAAGCGAAATGTCGGCACGAAAGTAAGGCCGATGCTATAATGAAAACGAGATGGTGCGAAACACGTTTTTTTCTTACGTGGAAAATAATATCAACAATCGAAACACGTATGAAACGGTTTGCTTCGTATTCATTATGGCACCGGTCAAAGAACGAGGAGAATCGAAGGAGTGCAGGCTGTCAACAGCGTAAGCCAAGCCAACAGGACATCCTCAAAATAAACAACCTTGGCTGTCATGTCCGAAGCATGGAAAAATTGCCGACAAATCGAAAACTGTCGAGCAAAAAAAAGGTCACTACCTATGGAAAATGCGGCTCGTGATGACATATTTTCTAGTGTCTTCACATATTTTTCAATGTCTTCCACTTGTCTTCACAAACAAGGATGTCTTCACCACACTGTAAATGTCTTCGATTTAAAGACATGTCTTCCAATCTGGCATCGCTGCTGTTGTGTGCAACACAAGACAGTTTCGTTGCCTTGTGTGAGCTTTATTTATTAGGCTGTGACAGTAAAACCAGTCTTCAGTATACAATCTTTTTACGAAGTCCGGTATTGCCAAACCGAAGTGTCTGGAACTCCTTTTCTAACAATTTTTAAACTCCGTTGTTATAGCAACCCTAACAAATGATGTCCAAGCCGCAAACGGAGCTAGTGGAGGACCAGGGCCCCCTCTATTATATCACTGCCCTTACTGCGTTAAGCGGGGTTCTGACGCAGCGGACTTATATTTTCCTAGCTTTTCGTGGAATTAACATGAGCAATACAAACAATATGAACCATTTCAACAAAAATACACGTCTGTTTGTTCGTGGTTTAAGGGCAACTGTACTGTCTACTCTGTTTGCGACCTTACTGAAACCAACCAGATAAGCTATGGATCAGAGAAAGTGGCCATGATTTAGGCAGAAGTAACTCGTCCATACATTGGATATGGTAAACGTCAAAATATTGAAAATTCAATCATAATGAGGTGATTCAGTCAGCTCTCAGCATATTTCATTGAGTTGAGTAAGCAGTATCTAGCGCGAAAAACTGGCATTCCTGGATGGAATCAATAAAAAGACAAAGGTCCGAAATTTAAGAAAAAATGACTCCGGACAGTCAAATCATTTTCTTCGGATGATTAATCGAGCCTCCTGAAAATCGTACCTTCGGATAAATGAGTCTGGCGTGTAGAAAAATGAGGTTATTTGTCATTTCCAGCATTTATGAAAAAAATCTGTGAAAATCTGTGATTTTTCAAAAGTATCTGTCATCTGTGATCACAGATTCTGTGATATGAAAAAGGAAAAAAATCTGTGACTTTACATAGAAATCTGTCAAAACGGCAATTCTGCTTACAAGGTCCCTTCACCAAACACCAGCGCCGATTGTCCGGTGAACAAAAATTCTCGGGTCCGCAATGGGGATGGTCCCTCGGTCCCGAGACACTCCGTGGGAAATGGTTGGGGCTATTGACATCGTCACTACCCTTGATGGCTACTCCACTAAACTACTAGCCAATGAGCAACTTGGAACTGTGCACGATTCGATTCTGGATCGAATTGCGGCACTAGACTGTCCGCTACTCAGGCTCAAGTTCAGAAGTTGCCATTTCAAACACGGTTACCTTAACTTGGCCTGCGCCAACAGCGAAACGGTTAACCAAGAAGGTATAGACGGAACGTCCAGTTTCGTCATCACCTCAATGCATACAGACGGCTAGCAACAGCTTGATGCCTCAACCACTCCCCATTTGCGAGTGAAAAAAAGGTTCCGCAGAGAACTACCAGGAGCTCACTCCCTCATCTATTCTCAACTCGCAACTAGGTCCCAGAAACCATCTTCCGGTGCTGGTCATGTGGCTGTTGCCCACCGATTACAGGAGGCAAAGCTAGCCGGTGTCGGAGCAAAGGTAACCCAAACCGGCAGTTCTGCTGATGGCAACCGAGGATCCTCCAATCCAACCATAGGCGGATCGAACACGCATTGAGCAGCTTTTGCTGCAAGATTCACCAAAAAGCAACTAACCGTTACTCTGGTTCAACACAAAGGTAGGTTACAAAGGTAGAACCAACACAAAGGTAGGTTAATCTACTATAATACTCAGTCGAAACCCAGAACTGCAATTCAGTAGAGCAGAGTATTCAAATACACTTCAATTTTCAGGAAGTCCCGACTACCAACGGAAAACAAAATATGGTCAATGCATCCGCGGTGATCTGAACGAAAATCCGCCTCCCGAGTCCTGCATAGCAGTCGATAAGCCATTCCTCATCGGATGCAATGTGAATACTCACCCCACGATTTTGGACAGCACGGAACCAACAACAAGGGTGAGTACCTTCTTGAATATCTTACTTCTAACGCGGTGAATTTATGCAATGTATGCAATATGCAAGGCCCACTTTTCTAACACCATAAGAGTCGAGGTTCTCGACCCCACTCTTTGCAGCACAAACATTGCCGAAAAAGATAAAAGATGGCATGTATCCGACGAACCGAACTCATCAGATCATCGACACATCATTTTTGACATCGAAGCTAATCCTATAAGAAGCGAAAACCCGAAGAAGAAAAACTGGTCCTCGTTTAGGGAACACTTAGTCAACTCCTGGTCTTTCTGCTCAATCGATATACGCACACCCGACGATCTGGATTTTGCTTCACGTGATCTTGTGTGTCACAGCGTGCTCTGGTGGAACGAAACGCTCAATAACCCAAAAGCACAACCAACTGGGATAAATTCAGAGCGTCACTCACCAAGTACAACGCTGAGCTACACAAGGCTGAAGGAATGTGTAGGGAAAAAATATTTTTTCCAGTTAACACCAGATCTCGACGTTTCATGCATTTTTAGGACATTTGGCATCAAAAAAAAAAATTTGATATTGACAATCTCATGAACTACTACCTGTGCAATATTCTCATCTACATCTACATCTTTTTGGCACCTTAAGATACAGCTTGGTGTACTAAGGCTTCCCTATCAGGTGTAGAATTCCAATCCCACAAAAGTGCTTCAGTTCTGTCGAAATCTGCTTAATAAGAAAATTTTAAATTAAGGATTTGAAGGCAATAGTAGCACAATGCGTAGCGTAGCGTAAGCACGGTATATTTCGTAGATTGCAGACTGATGACTAACGCTTCCACTCGGATTGTATGAGGTACAATGTTTGGGAGTAACATTTAAACCAATCTGAGTTGAAGTAGGCCCGATCATCGAAGGATACTGCACAATGGTCCAGAAACCGAATTTAGGGGAAAATTTGGGTCTAAAGCTAGTTTTCTGTGGTCACACTCTATTACGTAACTGGTCACTCAAAAAGCTTCAGTTGTGCGCAAAACTGCTGGGTTTGATCTTCATCGAAGATAATCTGACGCATATTATTTTGCACGGTTGTCAGGGTGACCGGTTTAGAAGTAGGATGGCCAGAAAAAGTCATGACTTCTGTTGATGGATTTTTGATATTTTTGGATCAAATTAAAGGTGATCAATTAAAAAAAAACCGAAAGGAATCAAATATGTGTACTTCTGAACGCAAACGTTTCAAAATTGTTATATTATTGAATTTTCTCAAATTTAAAAAAATAATATATTCATCAACAACTTTAGTTAAAGTTATAAAGATCATCCCAGGACAGTTTTCTTGTAGAAATTGTGAAAATTGATATGAAATTTAGAGAGAAAAGGGCTTTGAATATGAATCAGTTGTTTTGAGGGGTATAAAAAACTTTTTCATAGAAGGTTGTTAAATTGACTACAACATCGTAGGATAATGCTTGTTACGATCTATGAAGATGAGAAAGTTAGATTTCTGAATTCATTGCAAATGTTGGTCACCCTAATTTGTGATAATATTTCATGCGCCTGCGCCATACCTGCGCCTTATCATTATTTGTACCTGCGCTTTATTATTATTTACATATGACCATTACTTTGTATAACATTAAGCATCATCAGAAGTTGTATAATAATACTAATGAATACTAGAATAATTTTTGACTTTAGGATTCAAAACATTTAACAGTGAAACGTTTGATGTAAGAGATCGGACTTTAAAAACTGAGCTAAAATCAACGGATTTTTATAGTTTTTCTATCAATCAAATAGCGTGTTCAAAGAGATTTGTATGCTTCTAATGACAAGACTTTTGAATAGGTTGAATTTCCGCGTAGGGTAGAAGCACCGGTTTTGGCCATAGCACCAGTTTTGGCCATGATAGAATAAAATTGATAATTGTGAAGAAGTATCTTGAATTACTCCTATTTTGAAGTCTCCTTTTGAAACTGTTGAAGTTATTCGACAAATACATTACTTACTGTAGCAAACAAATATGCGTATTTTACTTCTAATAAAGGAACCAATTATACTCTCCCAGGTTTACTGTACAGTAGGGTGTCCCAAAAAAATCGATGTTGAAAAAGTCAAGGTGCTCAGCCCTAAATTGAAAGTTAATGTTATTTATAGCATTTTTGTAGAACATTTCGACTTTCTAAAAAATTGTTCTCAGGTTGCCCAAACGTGATTTATGAAAAAATAACTTTTTTAAGCTACAAACCCACTTTTTACACTTTTTTTCAAATCTGTTTGATTCCTACATTTTTTCTTATATTTTTCAATTTTGGTGGGGTTGTTTTTGAATATTTTGTCTGGTTTGGTTCAGCATTGTATTCAGTTTTTTGACTACCAGAGCCCATTAAGCATCACAAAAAAAATAATTTTTCTAATAATTTTTAAATAAAACCCTTCAAAACACAAATAAAAAAAAATTTGAGCAAGAACTGAAATTTTCATTGCAAAGCGGGATTTACCACGAAAATTTACATGAAAGAAGATACTTGATATCTTATCGGGGAACTGAGATATTGGCATTTTTCTATGTGATGGAAAACTATGCATTTCAACAAATATGTTAAATAACTGTTTTATATTGGGAGATAAAAAATAACAATGTTTAGAAAACTAATGCATTTTTGGATGGCTGATAACTTAGTAGAAGGTTTCAAAATTTGGAAAAATCTGCGAAAAAAGTTAGAACGAAAATTATGATTTTTCGTGCCTTCTAATAGAAAACTCAATGTTGCTCGTAATATGTAAGAGAAAGAAACATGATGTCTTCGGTAAAGTTTCTTGTTTTAAAATAACCTAAAACTTAGTCAAAGACACCTTGCATCTATCTTATTCTGATTAAAAAGTAAATTTTTTATCTCACTTATTGGTGGATTATGGATGGGTGGATAACCCTTCTTTCTACATTAAAAGATGCATTTCTGAATATCCTGAAACTTCTCCGACCATAGCTCACGGCTATAATCAACATTTCAATCACTATTTAGGAAATTATACGCACAAACGGCAGAATATAACACTGTGCAATGGAGATATTGAGCTTTAGCGGCATTTTTGACAAAATGCATAGTTTTTCATCACATGTAAAAACGCCGATATCTGAGCCCCCCGATAAGTCTGTGAGTCAAATAATTGAATGCGATGCTGAACCAAACCATGCAAAATATTCAAAAACAACCACACAAAAATAAAAAAATATATGGAAAAATTTAGGGATCGAACAGATTTGAAAAAAGTGCAAAGGAGTGGTTTTGTAGTTTGAAAAAGTCATTTTTTCATAAATCACGTTTCGGCAACCTGAAAACGACCTTTTAGAAAGTCGGAATGTTTTACAAAAATGCTATAAATAACATTATCTTTCAATTTAGGGCTGAGCACCTTGACTTTTTCAACTTCGATTTTTTTTGGGACAGCCTACTTTACATTCTAACGTTTAGGTAATTTGCAAGCTATTTTTGATAGAGCATAATCTTGTTTAAGTTTGTATTTTTCTATAGCAAATTTTGTTACCAGCATCAAGCACAACTTATTACAGCCCATGGATAAAAAAAATAGGCATTATGGTATAATTTTTCTCTGCAATATCAAAAATAACAGAAGCTTCCAAAAGCGATCAATGATCGATTCTTGGCCACATATCAAAGCAATTCCATAATTCATAATCCTGATATTGGCCATATGTAAACAAATCCATGGTAACGTATTGACATTGATGCAAAACATGAAAAGTACGAAGTTTTTCGGGCTGTCATAAGCTATCGCATGAGATTGGTGAAAACACCAAACTGGTTTTGAATAAGGAAGATTGTATTACTACAGCACCGCTTTTTGATATAATTTATCCATTCTCTATTTGCTTAGATTATTTACAAAGTTGTAACTTCGGTTGTATCCACCGAAACTAACGCTTCGGATTTTTAACTATAGTTGGTAAATAATACGAATAAGTTTCTATGTGAAAAAAAATAAAGAGGGGAAGCTTATTAATTAAGATAAATGACAGAAGAAAAATTAACGTAGATCAATGATGTGATGTCAGTGTTATTAAATATCCTACTCAATTTAAATAAAATTCTAGCTCGAAGTACTTTGCACTGCTAGCTATGTGTGAATATAATAGTATTATTCAGTTTGATTGATAGTTAAACTGGCCTTTTAGTTAGTTAAATAACGAGAATTTTCTGCTGATAAAATATAACTACATGGTAAAGTCAAATTATAAAATAAATTCGTGTGAATTCAACTTTTTCGCGAATTTGCCAAAATAGGAGCCCTGAGTGGCCAATTAAGAAATGCTATGGCCAAAATGAGAGCCTAGAGAAGTTTTTTGGTGGGAAAATATATAAACAAAATAACATAATTGTACTATTTAAAATCAATGTTAGTGAAAAATACAGGCGAGTTCATCCGATTTCAACGTTGAACTGATTCAATTACATATTTTTCGAAGGAAGCAGGCCAAATATCTTTCATTAATAACATACTATGGCCAAAACCGGTGCTTTTACCCTACGATGAAACAATTGCCAAAAACAGACAAAACCTCCTGATGAAAAGACTGGCTTGAAAAGTGAATGATAATTTGCTTTTTCAATCAACTAAATGATTTTCTGTTATAGTTTACTTAAAACTGATATATGAAAAGAAAACAGTTGTGGTGAAAATGGTATGTTTTTTTTTGTGAATATTATAAAGCTTTCTTTTGGTTACCGTTCGTATTTCCCCAAAAGAAAAATTCGAGTCTGTTTGTCTAATATACAAAAAAAAGGTGTATGAAGCTAAAGGTTATAGATTGATCTATTTGTTGAAATTGAGTAAATTTGTTTTAGTTAGCTGTTGGTATTTAAATACATATCATGAAAAAAATGGTGATAATCTAGCTATTTGCACGAGTAAAAGGTAGCTACCGAAAGTGCTCTAAACATCATCTGGTGTCTAGAGCACAACCTTCTTTCTCAAAATATCGGACCAATCACACATGTAAAAGAGTTGACCCACAAATGATGCATCACCCCACAATAAATACAAGCATGCAGTTCTAGTCTACTTATACTGCCATAGTAAAGTGCAAATGTACATTCATCAGCCATCAGTCGGTCACTGTGAATGTCGTGTGTGCGGCGGAGATGGTATCATAATAATAAATTCAAATTTAACTTACAATGACAATTCATTCCAGCATTTGTTCTTCGTCTGGTGTCTCAGTTCTTGCTAGTTTTATTTCTTAGCTGCGATGACCGCTCTGAGGGGGAAAAAAGAAGCGAGCGACCGATAGAGAGCGCACGAGAGAGAGAGGAAGAGAGATAGCCTTAAATGTGCTGATGATGGAGACGCGGCTGCTATCGCGTTTCGAAGCAGTTGAGGCAATAATAATAACAGGGCCATACACCACTCGATTCCTTCGCTGCTTCGTGCCAGCAGTTGTTGCTGATAACATAGTCGCTGAGATATTCAAACAAAATACGCTGCGGTTGCCTGTGCCTGTACGAGGGCCAACAGGCAGACCAGGCAAGATACACACTTAAGCAGCAAGCAGCACCACCAGCAGCAGCAACAGGCAAATCAGTTGGGGTGTCTGTCTCTCTCTCTAATGCAATGAATGGTCACAACAACAAAATGTACGTTTATTTATTTATTAGCTAGCAGCAGCAGCAACAGCATCAGCAAAACAGCAGTAGCTCAAGAGAACATATACACACACAGAGAGCAAGCAGAAGAGTGTTTTTGAAGTTAGTACATTCTAAAAATAGCGCACAAAACACCAACCAACACACAAAAAAAACACACGCTTATGGGTTCGAAAACTCACATCGCCATCGGATTCGGATCGGATGCGCGCATACGGAGCTGAAGGAGGACGACAAACGGGGCCAGATGTTGAGTGGTACGGTCCTTAATTTTTCTTTTTTGCGTCTTCTTCACAGAATCGGAATAATTGTGCTCGTCTTTCACTCCTTCGTGCGCCTTCTTACGGCTTTGACTCCGAAACTGAAAACTCTGCAGGCACGGTTTGCTCTTCTTTTTGTTGCACTGTTTTCTTGTTTTCTGACCGGAATCACAAAAAAAATCGTAGTTTTGTTCCACCCCGTGAATGAATGCACCGTTTTCGACTGAACAACAGCACCACCAGAACTGGGGGCCTCCCTAAAAAAAAGTTTCAATTGACCACCACTTCTCGTCACATGTGTGCGCGCGTGATAGTCACGCCCTTTTCGCTGTGTTCACGCTGCGCGCTTCACTGAACAATATCAAGATTCTTCTTCAGCGAGCGCGGGAATGTGTTTTCAATCAACTCCTCGTCACACTGGCGTCAATTGATCCGCAACACAGACACACTCACTGTTGCCACAACCAGTAATTGGATCGTCACAGAAAGAATTAACAGTGAAAAAATAAAAATGAAAACTCCAAAACCTGAACCAAGATTACACAATGTTGAACTTTGGAAAAACTCTTCACCACCGTCGTCAGTTGCGATCACCACTGAATGAAGTCACATCCATGCCCGAACCCTTCTTGATTACGGGTTCCACCATCCAACGGTGGGTGGATGGGTGAATGGGTTGGATGGAACACACGCGCGCGGTTATCCCCTAACTACACTTTTGAGGCCACCAGCAAATTGGCTGCGCGCTCGGTAACACTATACCCAGTAACACACTTCTGCGCACAGACAGACGGACGGAACGGAACGGAAAGTCTCAGCACGTTCACATTAGTCAGCGTTCTAACACGAAATGCCTGGTTTCCGCCGAAGCATCTAGTATTAAGGCCCTATAACTTAGAGAAGAGATGCCGCAGCCGCAGCCGCCGCGCGGCGCGCATTTTCATCCCGCGCGCGCTCGAGAAGAAAAAAAAACACATCACCATATGAGCCGCAACAGTAACAACAGCAACGACAACAACAACAACAACAGCAGCAGCAGCACCGAGCGCAACAGTGGCAGCCAACTAGCAGCCAACCAGATCACAATGTCAGAACACGGCGACGGGGCTACGACTAAGAAGAAAACCCTAATACACTAGAAGCGCGAACACTTGTGCGACCGACCGACGACGAGAAGCGATCAGCAATAACAGCAACCCGGGGGGAAATCAGCACTAACACTGGATTTTGGGGTGGCCGCAGCGGGCGCACGATGATGATCATAGTAACCAGCGCGAGTGAGCGAAGCGCACACACAAAAACGTTCTATGCTTCTTCCCTTCGCCAGTGCGGCCAGCCACGAAACAAACGAATCTGCTGACACCGTCTAAACCCGAACCCAAACCCAAAGCCAAAGCCGCATGCTACGAAAAACCGATCATCACGGCCTACTACCACACCAACACGCACGACCAGAGCAGAACGATTCCAAACGGCTCAAGATTCTAACAATAATAATTGGCCGCCGCCGCCGTCTGTGACCGTGTAGTCGTGCGAATGTCAAACAGAGTGATGCAACGGGGTAACACGCTAATACTAGCGCGCGTTTGAATAATAATGCTGTGTGTACTAAAGTTACTGCATTAGTAGATGCATCGCACCGCAGTGCAGCGCGCTGCAGAGCAACAGCAGCGATCCCGTTGGTAAATCGCTCTCTTTCTTTTCTCTTATTCCTGCGTGCGCTACTCTGCAGTTGGATGGAGTGTCGCTCTCGCGCGCTCTCACTCGCCCTCTGCGCTCTCTTCGCAACCTGGTGAGATCGTGCTTCGCAGCATAAACATTATGATCGATCGGTCGGTCTTGTGACCCGAGTCCGCCGAAGTGCCGATAGAAAGTGCACTCGAGCGAGAATGGAAGGAAGATGGCGCGCCTCCATTGAAACCTGTCGGTGGAAACGGTCAACGTATAGTTGCTTTTATTGTAAAAACCTCAGAAACGAAATTCTTTTATTTTTTTAGCTTTCAGTAGCTATCGTTCATCACTGATGATAGACACTCTTCTAAAATTCTTAGAAACATTTACGAGCATTTCCGGCTCAGAATACCAAAACTCTGATTCAACTGTCTCAGATTAGCTACTGTACAACCATCATATATTTTCCTTTAAATAATGTTTCAATAGGTGTCTTCAAAAATTCACTAATTTATCGTTGATGAAACCATACCTTGAATATGGCAACTAGGGTCAATTTGCGGCCTATGAATATCATCCCTAATTCAGAAATACTCCTATAAAGTCACGGTGTTCCCACAGACCGTTATTATCAAACAAAAAATACCATCATAACGGTGAACGCTGGTTTGTTCGTTATGATGTTCTTCATCTCTGGGTAAATTAAAAAAAAATCGTTGGTAGCATTTTTGAGTTACGTCCATTTTTTGTTAAAATGACCGATATTCTTAAGAAAATCATACAAACAAGATCAGTAATTGATTTTAGTTTCTCAGATTTCAATGGTACTTTGTAGGTATATGTAGGTAACTATTAGGGTGGGGAATCGTTATATGGATAAAACGAAACTTGATAGCAGAAGACCAGAACCAAGTTTTTTTGTTCTTTTTGGGGCCCCTAACAATCCTTAATTTATCGGAAGTCGATTGGTTCTGTCTCCGCTTGGCGCATTGCATTTCAAATTTATATGGAGATTTTTATGGAAAGACCAACTTTTTTGCATTTTCCATTCTAAAGAGCTCAAAATGGCTCAAACCAAAGGTTTTATGACTTCAAATGGTAAGTTTTTTTATGCCTAACAACTTGGCCTAAGACACTAAAGAGCTAGGGTGTCCCAAAAAAATACTAGAGCTGTTCAAAGTTGAGTATGTCGATTTAAATGCAAAAAATTTTGTTTTCTGCCAACATTACCAATGTACCGGTGTCCTAAATTTGTTTGCTTGATCCAGCTGAGTGTATTAACTCGTTACGACAGGTTACTTCTGATGTAAATCCTACTGGCACCGGTACATTGGTAATGTTGGCAGAAAACAAAATTTTCTGCATTTAAATCGACATACTCAACTTTGAACAGCTATATCTCTTCTTATGGGCATCCTAGCTCTACAGTGTCTTTGGCAAAGTGGTTAGGCATCTAAAATACTATACTTTAACATAATCGAGTGCATTGTTAGAGTATTATTGAGCTCTCTAGAGAGGTAAATGCAAAAAAGTAGGTTTTCCCATATAAATTTCCATACAAATTTGAAATGCAATGCGCCAAGCGGAGACGAAACACCGCTCTTTACCGTTAAGTTTAGGGTTGTTCAGGGCCCCAAAAGGAACCAAAAAAGCTTGGTTCTGGAAAATCGATCACTTTTCCCCACCCTAGTAACTATGCTTATTTTATTTAAGCTTATTTTATTTAAATGTTCCCGGAACCCGATCATCTCTACTGGGTATCATCCCGGTTTCGAAAATACTCTTTAAATCAAGAGGTATTTGGTCATTTTCGACTATTTTTCAGGAATCGGAAGTCTACGTCTTGTTTCTAGAATTTCATAATGGCTGTAAACCGACTTCAGATGCCATTTTGAAACTTTTCAGTGTCACCACATTATTTTTTTAGTGATGGATAAAACTTATTGTTATTGATCACTATTAAATGCAAAAAGGCAAGTAATGTAACAAATCTTGTGCCTTATGTAGTTCTACGTCAACTTGCGATTGTGGTTTTTCACATAACTCTTCTTTCATTTCTTTTCATTATTCTCACTACACGCAAAAGTTGGAACTTACGTAACCAGATCATTTCTGAGCGAAATCAGCGCATTTACTGAATAAGTTTGGAACCAGTACAACAAATGTGTGCTGGGCATAACGCATTTGATGCTCTAGCGTATTTTGAATGTATTTCGCACATGATGATTTGTACTGCTTTGGTAATGTTCTTTAGGAGGCTTGTATCATTGCAGCAGTGCAACCAACAACAAACACTGATGATTTGGATCATGAATGAATTGATAAAAATATTACCTGATTGTTTCTCTCTCATGAATCTGGTCATTTAAAAACATCATCGAATCAATAACAAACAAAAAGACATTGGGTCAAAACACCATGCCGGAGACAGGGAGATTGCGGGTTCATGTCCCGTCGGGATGCGGTATATTTTTCCAAATCTGTATCATATTTCCAGTTCGCTTAGTTTTCGTTCTCTCTACTTCACATACTGTCTGTTTAATGAACTTGCGTGTTAACGGGAAAAAGCCGTTGTTAAAAATAGAAATTCAGTTCGAAACATTGGGTGTGTTCAAAACATTTTGAATTTATTTACGACTCTGGTTTTATTCATATGCATTCGGTTGCACGTTACTGGCACCAGCGTCAGTAACTCCTGTTGCAACAAGGCTCGCTATTGGCTATTTCGTTTGCAGACAGTGATTAGGGATACACTAGCCTTTGAAAAGCTGGTATTAGACGAAGCGAATATTTGCTATTTTTGGTACGAATTTTCTCTGCACAAATATAAATCTGTACCAAAAATAGCAAAAATAATTGCTTCGTGTAATACCTGCTATAGATACGCAGTGGCTCGCGAAAGTAATCAGCGGTTTTTGAGCGCCCCGAAACAGATCGTTAGCCGAAGCCGAAGTTCACAGAAACATCACGATTTTGTGCGTATGATACATATTCTGATTACGATTTCTGTCCATGTATTCATTGGGGGGGGGGGGGGGTGTATGTTGGCATGGCAACACAGCCGAAAGCGGTTTTCTCACTGAAAATTAGATTGCCGGCAGATTTTGACTGGCAGGATCCAGAAACAATGCCTAAAATGTCGACAATGCCTAAATAAAAAATATCACAAAAGGTCAATATTGTCAAAAACGTGTCAACAATGTCAAAAGTTTCTCAAGCAAGCATCATTGTTTTCTATCGGCCAAGAAAAAAATCAGGAACAGTTTTCATTACTGAGCAATTCCATGAAAAATGTCCCAATTCTATTTTTTTTTTTTCTCAAATGTCATTTTTATTTGGTTGTGGTGGGTACCGCTAAACGAAAATTTAGCGACGCTAATCGCTAAGCCGCTAACCGGAAAATTTACCTCGATAATCGCTAAACGCTAAACCCACATTAGCGGAACTTTCGCTAATCGCTAACTTTTTAATATGTAAATAGTCATATCGCTATATTTATTGCTCGTGTTTTGTAAGATTTGGACCACTTTGATCTTTTTTGGTTAAACAAACGAAAACAATTACTCCTTAAAGCTAAGTACCGTAAAACGGGGTAACATTGATCATTTTTTTCCCTTTTTCGTGATTATTTATATATTTTACAACTGAAATTACAGTTTTCATATTTTTAGAATCAGTACTGGCATACTTAGAACTTGAGAAGTTAGTTTTTGAAACCCTTCGAAAATATTGAAAATTAAAAACATTTGTTTTTCGTTCTTGCTCTAAATTTCCTTATTTGGGGTAACTTTGATCAGTTTCAATTATAATAGTTTTGAAACCTTTTTGAACTAAAAATGTTAGATAATGCTTTGATAACATGTTTAGAGATACTTCCCGTTCCTTGACTGCTCTTACTGCAGAGGATAGTCCTGTCCTTGCACCTAGCCGCGGTATGTACTGCGAGTCATTGTTATGCCATATGTAATTTTACCTTTTGATGATGAAAAACGTAAACGTTGGTCGCGAAATGTGTTAGAAGTATTTTGTAACTTCATATTATTGGCAGTATCATTATTGATGTGAATGATACGCTTTTTTTATTTATATCCGTGCTTTTGTGTGAGAGTTTACCCTTCCATTTCAAGCTTACTGCTCTACTATACCGCCGAGCCTCTTTTCTATCCTACCAATATCGCCAAATTACAATTCCCTGAACTGAGGCTACACCTAACGTTCCTCTCTGGCCAGATTTATTCTAAGAGGGACTTAGAGGAAGGAGTTTTATCGAAACCTCGTTCCTCGTGCCAATATCGCCAATTACAATTCCCTGCAGAGGGTAAATATTTCTGAAATCAGTTTTATTATAAGAAGGACTTATTTTGTCAAGAGGAAGGAGTCTTATCGAATGTCTTCGTTCCTCCTACCAACACCGCGTCACAATCACAATTCCCTGAAGAGGCACTCAATGCTTCACCTCTGGTCAGGTTTATTATAAGTAGGACTTATATTTTAGTCAAGAGGAAGGAGTCTTATCGAAACCTCGTTCCTCCAGCCAAGACCGCGCCATAATTACAATTCCCTGAAGAGAACTATTATACGTTACTCAGAACAGTTTTATTATAAGAGAGACTTTTTTGTTAGGATGAAAGTCAGCAAGGTAACTATAGAATTCAGCTTGAAGGAAGGGTATGTAGTAGAGAGCCTGAGAAAGAACCCATGTTAAAGTCCTTTTGACAACCACCAAATGGCCTGATTCTACTAAGATTCGAACCCACGACCATTCGCTTATCAAAGCGGACTCTGTAACCTTGCGGCTACGAAGCTCTCCGCTCTAGCCTCTTACGTTCTATGCTCTAGCCAAGACAGCATCCTGGCGTAGGCCACGATGATGTCTCGGCTAGAGCATAATACTGGACTTTCTTAACAAATATGAAATAATTAACTGTAAATGTAATAAATTTGACTAAATTTTTTTCTAGTTGATTGAGAAAATTAAATAACGAATTTGGAAAACATGTCAATGAATACGAAATGTTCAATATTTGAATAGTATGAAGTGCTTTTTTTGGCACTTACTGAGGGTAAGAAATATAACGGTCAAATTCATTTTAAAATTTGGTCATCAAAACAATGAAAAAATTCAACCAATGCTATATTGTTCAGACCTCGAATGACACAAGACTAAGATGTTATACTCAAATGTAGCAAAAGTAATCACGGAGCAGTTCTATTTCAACTATTCATGAGAAGGGTAAAACTGATCAATATTACCCTGCTAATCAATGATACCCCGTTTTACGGTATTTACAGTAAGAGGTTCACGAAACGGTATCCATATTTGATTTTGTAAAAACAAGAATAACAAAAGTTATTTAGCTTGCATTGAAAATAAATACTCTTAGGAATGTTTTCATAAAAATTCAATTATTATCTGAATCGAAAAAGTAGAACCAAAGTTGTCATAATTTCAAGCGCATTGCAATTTACAAAAGTTCTTGGTGTGCCGAAAATTTAATCTAGACCTTGTGCTTGTTCTTCAAAATGCTCCTGTGGCTTGTACGATAACTGGAACTCCATTCTAGGGTAAAAAAACTGACAAAAGTAACTCTCGCAGTAAAGTATGTTCATCTTTCGAATCAATTTACGTACGCCATCAGCAATTCACAGTTTTTCCAAATATTTCTATTGTCGCTTCTCTACAAAATTTAGCGAATTAGCGATTAGCGTTTCGAAGGCCAAAATTTTAGCGACGCTAACAGTTTCGCTAACCAGCTCAAAAATTAGCGGAACCGCTAAATCGCTACCTGAATTTTAGCGTCGCTAATTAGCGAATTAGCAAATTAGCGGAATGGTGCCCACTACTGGTTATAACAGATGTTCCAATGTGCTGCGACAAAGCTGGTTTCTTCCACTTAGTATTTGTCCGTTTCATTTTATTTACTGCAGCGCCTCTAGTTTTCGTATCGAGAACCTAATGACACCAATTAACAACAATAGACAGCGTTTTGATCTGTAAGGTTTGTTTACTTAGTGGTGAAAATTTCGTCAGGATTGGTACACGCGTTGAAAACTTGCGTTGAAAACCCAGCATGGTGAAATCGACTGCGAATACCGTGCTCAAACGTTACCGAGACACTTTGACGGTGGGGTGGATCACACTAAATAAACCAAACGTAGAAGTGAAACATTGGACTGGAAACTACGAGCGAAGGTCATCAGGGCAGTCATCAGGGAATAATCCTGGAGTCTCCATACGTTATTTGGCGAAAAGCCTCAACCCAGCACATAGTAGTCTTTAGGAGATAATTTTTCTATTCATCCTGTCATACGAAGGCCCCGTGACGCTCTGGTCCGATCCAGCTAGCTGACACTACGCCCGGGATGTGTGGCAAATAAATCAAAATACCATCCGATATGGCAAAGCGGTGGTAAAAATGGCCGATACTGCTGATGTTGCCACTGTACAGAATTTGATGGGAGGTATTCGACAAAAAGTTCGAGAATTCATCAGAAAAGCAGACAAATGATTTTTCCTGTATTTTCGTTTTTTTGAAGCTTAATGAAAATACTGCAAAAACCTTATTTACGTTATTTTCCAATGAAAAAAGTTGTAATTTTTATGGTCACCCTATTTCGGAGCTAACGACTCGACGAAAAAATATGCGTTTGAATATTTTCGACGAATATCATTCCCTGCAATTTTGAGCACAATTGCGTGATTTGGAGCGTTTTTGAAATTTTTGGGAAATTTACAGATTCAATATCTTTTCAACGGTTATACATGACAAAAAAGTTTTGAAATTTTTTTCTTTTTGCTATGGTTTTAAACCACTATGCAGGGGACGAATTCATGTCCAATTTTGAAAACTCGGTTAGTTTTCGACGGATTTTTTTCTTTTCTACAGCAATTGATTGGAAACTAGTTATGCAGAAGATCTTAATTTCATTATACGAGCTATTGTACTATTGAAAATTGTCCAGCCTCGATGAACCGATACTTTTAACAATTAGGGGGGCACTGCATCCATGCGTGCTACTCATTAATGCTTTTCCTAGCATGGTCGACTGAATATTATACCTAATAAACCAAGAATGAACTCTTTGGGCTCCCTCTCAGCTGGTCTTGAGGTACGATGCTGGCCTAACAAGCCAGTCGTCGTAGGTTCGAGTCTCGGCTCGGGAGAGACTGTTAGTGTCCGTAGGATCGTAGCGCTAGCCCCGCAATTGTCCGGTACACCTAACAGAAGGTCGAGTTCCGAATCGGAATGTAGCACCAAGGCTTTGCTTTCTTTGAACTCTTTGGGCTATATATGAGCCTGTTTGGTTCAAACGAATCACATAACCAGCGAATAGTGCGACAGACGGTTACATCTTAGCAGCAGCAGTCTTACCGTTTCTGTCAGTATCGGCACAGTACAGCACTTAGGAGTCATTGTAAAAGTGCTTTTGGCTCAAACACTACTTTACTAGTGTTTTTTTTTTCGCAAGCCAATAGCTCATTTAATGAGCATAATGCTGAACAACATTGTATGACGAACTTAAAGTCCTCACATAGTACTACAACATTGTCGGAGAGAGTACTACTCGTACTCAAACACCGGAGTGCACGTTTATGAACCTTGTCGCGGTAATTTTCCAAAATGTTCACGGCTCCGGTGTTTGAGTACGGATAATACTCTCTACGATAAGTTTATAGTACTACTTTAAGGGGTTATATACCTTTTTAGTTTTCAAAAAACCGAAAAAAATTTTATTGTATTATCTTCAAATACAACATCTTGAGAACATTTTCACAAATTTTCATAAAGATCTGAGCAATAGAAAGAAAGTTAGAGGGATTTGCAGCGCGCCTCGCCACGGCCGCATAAGCTCAACTTGAAACTTTACACGCGATTATCTCGGAATAGTGTTTTCCGAAAAATGACTTTGCCGTGATCCTGATTGCGGGAAAACTACTGAACCGATTTCCTTCATCTTTTTTTTTTTTAATTTTCGTTATTAAATTCGCCGGTCCTTGAACGATCGCTTTTCGAAACATACAGTTACATTTTGCAGCAAAAAAAAATTAATGCAATTTTTAGCGCTCAAAACGTTCATTTTTTGGGAAAAACGTTCCCATTTGCACTGAAAACAAAATACTCATAAAAGCGATCGTTCAAGGACCCGGCACACCTCTAAACTAATGAAATAATATGAGTTTTTTGATTTCGGTTGACCCGCTGAGTCTCTATCAGGATCACCGCAAGCCTCTGCAAAAAAATAGCGTTTCGGGGAAACGGCCATTACTCCAGTAATAATTGGTATATCTCAAAATCAAACGTATTTTCTTGTTGTTGATGAACTGTACTTCCAGAAAAATACCCCTCTGATGCAATGAAAATGGTGCTATGCACTTAAAAATAGATTCAAATGTGAAATCACATAATGAAAGTTAACATATTGACTTCCTCCTAACGATCACTGGCTAATTAAAAGGTAGAAAAGTGATCCAAATGGCCAAATGTCATATACTACTCGACTCAGTTAGACGAATAAAGCATTTTCTGCATATAAGCATGTATAGGTGTATATGTTTGTGTGTGGGTGTGTACGTGTGTATGTGCACCTTTTTTCGCACTCACTATTCACAGAGATGGTCTGACCGAACAGATTACAATGAAATTAATTACAAATGAAAGGTCTAGTTGCCCTATAAGACCCTATTGAATTTTATTGTAATCTGATTTCTAGTTTAGAGGTTATGTATCAAAGTGTAAAAATCACGAAACATCAATATTTCAGAAACCACACATCTGATTTGATTAAAATTAGTTTCAAATGATCGGGCTACCTTAAAAACCCTTAACTTTTGAATTTTATGAAGATTGAACATGTGGTTCAGAAGTTATGGAAAGAAACGGGTTCTGGAGACTATTTAATCTCACTCATGTTTCTCAGAGATGGCTGGCCCGATTTTTATAAAGTTAGTGTCATATGAAAGATCTTGTTGCCCCATAAGACCCTAATGATTTTTTTTACAAACGGATTATTACTTTGCCTGATATGTTTAAAAATGTGAAATCCAGCTATGAAAAGAAACATATTCCAAGACAACTTACTTGGACTCACTCATATTTCTCAGAGATGGTTGACCCGATTTCCACAGAATTAGTATCAAATAAAAGGTCTACCTACCTCATAACACCCTATTGAATTTTGCAGTAATCGGACTGTAACTTCGTCTGTAATGTATCGAAATGTTAAAATCACGAAACTTCATTATCTTAGAAACTACACAACCGATTTGAACAATATTGATATCAGATGAACGGGCTGGTTTCAAAGTTTAGCTGCCCCATACGTTACCTTTTCATTTGATTGTAATCAAACTTAAGCAAGCGTTATGTTTTAATTTGTAAAACAACGAAAGTCTATTATCTCAAGTATTACACGACTTATTTGAACATAACTAGTGTCATACAAATGAGTCATCTCTCAAACTTACAAATAACAAACTTCATAACAATTTGATATGCTGTTTAAAAGTTTTAGAAAGAAAAGAAATTCAAAGACTATTCAACACTTTACCTGCTTCGATCAATATATATGGCCTCAACATGATTTAAATGTGGTATCGTACTATCTGAACGTTCCCGGCATCGCTCGTGATTAAATTGTTCGAAATTAAGAGTCATTGCTTTTATTTCGCTATTTCTTAAGTACTAACATTACGTCAAATTTCATATTTTATACTTTAATTACAACATCAATATTTTAGAACCCAAAGAGTGGATAAACATTCATTGGATTTAAGCATTCATGTAAATCTATTTTTACAAATAATAAGTCTGACCGCTAGGTGGATTAATTTAGGTTTTTATTGCATGGTAATACATGTTTGAAATTATGGCACATTCCAGAAATACATAATTGTCGTTACAAACTAAGAGGCGCAGCGACGCGGGCTGGGTATCATCTATTTTATAGATATAGAGAAAGAAGAAGAAGATTTATCGCAAGAATTTCGCAAATCAACGTTATGCGATGAAACATTTACATTGGTCATGGTAATGATCTATCGCAGTAGTTTGTGCGAGGTAACCAGTGCAGTTCTTAGCTAACGGGTGACAACTGAAATTTTGTTGCTCTCCAGTTGTTTTTGCACACCAAGGAACATGGAATCATACAGAAATCTTCGACAGGACTGTTCTGAAGCAGATTCGTTGGATTGGGTAAAGAGTGTCCGGGACCAAATTGCATCACATGAAAATTGGTATTTTCCACTCATTCAACCAATCGCCTTCTAACTTTCAGGTAGTAAAATAAAACAGGATATTTTATATATTTTTTGTCTTTCTCCTAGAAAGGTATAGCAATCACTTGCAAAACCGAAAGTAAAAAAGTGCTCCAAAGGGCCGAATGGCATATATCACTCGACTCAGCTCGACGAGCTGAGCATTTTCTGTATGTGTGTGTATGTGTGTGTGTATGTGCAGATTTTTATTCTCACTCACTTTGCTCAGAGATGGCTGGACCGATTTTCATGAAATTAATTGCAAATGAAAGGTCTCAATGTCCCATGAGACCCTATCAAATTTCATTGTAATCGGATTTTTGGTTCAGAGGTTATGTATCAAAATGTAAAAATCATGAAACATCATTATCTCAGAAACTACACAACCGATTTGAACAAAATAGGTTTCAAGTGAACGGGCTACCTAATATACCCTTAACTTTTGAATTTCATGAAGATTGAACTTGTAGTTCAAAAGTTATGACAAGAAACGTGACTACTTAATCTCACTCATATTTCTCAGAGATGGCTGAACCGATTTTCATAAAATCAATGTCAAATGGAAGGTCTAGTTGCCCCATAAGACCCTATTGATTTGTTTTGCAATCAGACTATTACTTTGCCTATTATGTTTAAAAATGTGAAATCCAGCTATGAAAAGGAACATATTCCGAAGACTACTTGAACTCACTCACTTTTCTCACGGATGGCTGACCCGATTTCCACAAAATTAGTGTCAAATGGAAGGTCTAGATGCTTCATGACACCCTATTGAATTTTGCTGTAATCGAACTGTAACTTCGTCTGTAATGTACCGGAATGTGAAAATCACGAAACTTCATTATCTCAGAAACTACACAACGGGTTTGATCAATATTATTATCAGATAAGCGGGCTAGTTTAAGGTTAACTGATGAATTATGATTGAACACGTGGTTTCAAAGTTAGGCTGCCCTATGTTCATTTGATTATAATCGAACTTAAGCAACCGTTATGTATTAAATTGTTATTAAAACAACGAAAGTCTATTATCTCAAAGATTACATGACTTATTTGAGCATAACTAGTGTCATACGAACGAGTCATCTCTCGAACTTACGGATAACAAGCTTCATTACAATTTGATGTGGCTCAAAAGTTATGTAAAGAAAAAAAATTAAAATATTTAAAACTACACCTGCTTTGATCGATATATGTGGCCTCAACATATTTTAAATGTGGTATAGTACTATTTGAACGTTCCAATTTCATTGATTCCTTGCGATGTGTTTAAAATCTGAAAATGCACGACGAATCGGTCATATGATATGCTCAAAGTCGAATAACAAATCGTTTGAAATGATTGGTTTTATCGAAATGACAACATCCTCGACTTTTGGCTTTTGTACATCGCCTTAATTCTATATATATACTAGAATCACATGTTCCTGGGAAACAGCCGAAAATGATCGAATAACACCCAATACCGGAAATCGCCATCTTAGAATTCAAAATGGTATCTGTGGTCGATTTCAGCTCCTGTGTATCATGCTAGATCCGGATGTTATATTGGGTGGAAATCGGCCATTTTTGGCTGATTTCCAGACACCGGAAGTTGCCATCTTACAATCTAAAATGTTGCCTAAGGTCGATTATGGAACATATTTGTTACCTCTTAAAACATCCACATGCTAAATTTGGTTCCATTTACTCGGTTAGTTCTCGAGATGTGCAGAAATTTGTGTTTCATTTGTATGGAACCCCTCCCTTCCAGAAAAGGGAGTGGCGTCCAACTATTATGGACATATTTGTAACCCCTTAAAACATCCACATGCCAATTTCGGTTTAATTTGCTTGGTTTGTTCTTAAGTTGTGCAGAAAAATTATGTTTCATTTGTATGGGACCCCTCCCTTCCAGAAGAGAGAGGGGTCTCAAACTATCATAGGAATCTTTATTGGCACCAAAAATCCCTAAACAAATTTTCACGTCGATCGACCCGGTAATTTTCGAGCCTATTTGGATCAGACAGACAGGCAGACAGACCGGACTGCATTTTTATATGTATAGATTACAACATCAATATTTTAGTACCTATTATATGTATAGATTACAACATCAATATTCAAGAACCTAAAGAGTGAATATATATTCTATTTTTACAAATAAAAGTTTGAATGAGAAAGACTGGGTCTGACCGCTAGGTGGATTAATTTAGGTTTTTTAAAGGAACCTGAGGTTAATACGCAACTTTTAAAAAAAGTCCAGGATGAAGAAATGAAAAATAATTTTTTTCTGGTAGATTAATTTTTTTATGAAAATTCTAATTCAAACATTTTTCAAAATATTTGTATTCTGATGATTTTAAAAGATGCAGAGAGTCATTTTGAATCAAAAAGCTCTTGGTAGTTAACATTCTAAAGGCATTGGTTTTCGAGTTATTTCTAATTTAAGCTCGAAAATTTATAATTATTCGGGAAAATACACGTTTTTCTTAATTTGTCCATGGTTCTCTAGCAAAAACCATACGTTCATTGGAATGCTTGATCAAAAATATACAATTCATTCTTTGACAATAAAACGATTGGGCCAACGATTCTCAAGAAAAGAGTTTAATGTTTTAAGTGATATAAATATACATAAGAATCAAATATTTATTTTCGAGTTTTATTATCTTAAGAACATATCTCTTCATGACATAGATACTTTACAGAACTAGTTTCACCTTATATTTCATATACATCATAAGTAGATGATTCGTCATCTTTCGAGAACAGCTTCGTTTGTATCCTATTTTCTGAAATCGAAACAAAAGAGTAATACTTTTGTGTGGCAGCTATTATTATAGATTTTTTGAAAATATTGCTCCATTCTGTTACTCCTTGTTCCTATTCTTCATATTATACCCAACTAAATGACATTTTTGATGAATTTTTATTACTTTTCTGATTAGACCAATCATACAATTCTTTTGTGCTTGTAATGGGATGTTCATGTTCTTTAGCTAAACTTGCATTTACTGCCATTCGTTTTAATATGCCACCAATTGCATCGCATGGGCCTTTAACATGAGAAGTCGCAAAAAATGCCACTCTGCATCGACGTTATATTTTGTTTTGAACTTGCAAAGTTTTTTCTATATATATATATATTATATATATTATATTTTCTATATACATTAATATCGCTTTTTTCAACTCTATTGTTGTTTTCAAAAAAACTCATTAATTTGGCAATGAACACCTGAACCGCAACAGTATCATGATGGAGTACTTCCGATATTATGATGAAGCTGGTATTCTTAAGTGTTCCAGATTCTGAATAGTCAACAACGAAGGGATGAATGGTGGCTTGACTATCATTCAAATAACTAAACGAATCACAAATTGATAAAGACGTATTAAAATGAGCTTGACTGTTCAATGTTTTTAATTTTTGCAATAACGTTTTCGTTTAATTTGCGTAAGCTTGATGAGCACCGATGACCAGGAAAGGGTTTACAGCATTTGGGCTTGGTGTATTCCATTTTCACTTTATCCATCTTCACAAAATGCAAACTGTTATTAACACATCTGGAGTAGTGCAATCGTATTTATATACGTAAACAGATATTATAAGTAACCCAGTAGTTATTGGTTGCGTACTTTAAAAACAGTTAGTATTAGTAAACAAGTAGGTAGTGTTGCACGACGAACACATCTTTTTATAAAACATTCGGCAAGGGAGAACGTGTAGGTAGGCTAAGGTTTAGCGCTTGAGTTATTTATCCAATCGTTTTGTTGTCAAAGAATGAATTGTATATTTTTGATCAAGCATTCCAATGAACGTAAGGTTTTTGCTGGAGAACCATGGACAAATTAAGAAAAACGTGTATTTTTGGAAATATAATTAATTTATCGAACTTAAATTTAAAATAACTCGAAAACCGATGCCTTTAGAATGTTTACTACCAAGAGCTTTTTGATTTAAAATGACTCTCTGCATCTTTTAAAATCATCAGAATACAAATATTTTGAAAAATGTTTGAATTAGAATTTTTATAAAAAAAATAATCTACCATAAAAAAATTATTTTTCATTTCTCCATTCTGGACTTTTTTAAAAGTTGCGTGTTAACGTCAAGTTTCTTTAAAAAAAATAAGAAAAAAATTCAAATCTTTTGTTTTTAAATTGAAATTTAATGTTTATTTTTAATTTTTCTTGGTCAAAAAAAATTTTTTTTGTACAGTGTATATTTTTTCTATGGTGCATTTTTAATTCCCTACAACTCATTCGCAGACAGTTTTTCTATACAACCAACGGTTTCTGGGCTACAATGCTTCGAATAAAACCTATGCCAAAAGGCATACGCCCTTTTAGAATGTAACTCATGGGTGTAAAAAATCTCTCCATCTGTGAAAAATGCTCAGTTTGCTGAGCCAAATACGAGTGCAAAGTTTCATTCAAATCAAAAATGGTCGATAGTCGACCATAGGTCATTTGGCGCGATCTTGCTCACTCACTTTTCTCAGAGATGGCTGGACCGATTTTCATGAAATTAATTGCAAATGAAAGGTCTCGTTATCCCATAAGACCTTATTAAATTTCATTGTGATCGGATTTTTAGTTTAGAGGTTATGGTTCAAAATGTAAAAATCATGAAACGTCATTATCTCAAAAACTACACAACCGATTTGAACAAAGTTGATTTCAAATGAACGGGCTACCTGAAATACCCTTAACTTTTGAATTTCATAAAGATTGAACTTGTGGTTCAAAAGTTATAATAAGAAACGTGTTTTGAAGACTACTTAATCTCATTCATGTTTCTCAGAGATGGCTGAACCGATTTTCATAAAATCAGTGTCGAATGGAAGGTCTAGTTACCTCAGAAGACCCTATTGATTTGTTTTGCAATCAGACTATTACTTTTCCTGCTATGTTTAAAAATGTGAAAGCCAGCTATGAAAAGGAACATATAATGGAACTGTAACTTCGTCTGTAAAGTACCGAAATGTGAAAATCACGAAACTTCATTATCTCAGAAACTACACAACCGATTTGATCAATATTATTATCAGATGAGCGGGCTAGTTAAGGGTTAACTGATGAATTATGATTGAACACGTGGTTCCAAAGTTTTGCTGCCCTATACGTTCCCATTTTTGATTTGATTATAATTGAACTTAAGCCACCGTTATGTATAATATTGTGATATTGTGAACAACGAAGTCTATTATTTCAAAGATTACATGACTTATTTGAGCATAACTAGTGTCATGCGAACAAGTCATCTCTCAAACTTACAAATAACAAACTTCATAACAATTTGATATGTGGCTCAAAAGTTATGGAAAGAAAAGAAATTCAAAGGCTATTTAAAAATATACCTGCTTTGATCGATATATGTGGTCTCAACATAATTTAAATGTGGTTTTGTACTATTTGAACGTTCCAAATTCATTGATTCCTTGCGATGTGTTTAAACTCTGCAAATGCACGACGAATCGGCCATAGGATATGATCAAAGTCAATAGACAAATCGTTTGAAATGATTGGTTTTACCGAAATGACAAAATCTTCGACTTCTGGCTTTTGGCGCCCTAATTCTGAATATATTCATATTGGGTGATATTCGGTCATTTTCAGCTAATTTTCTGGCATCAATCTGACACCGGGAATACTTATATTGGGAGGTATTTAGTAATTTTGGTTGTTTTCCAGAAACTAACAGTGCTCGTCTTTAAATTCAAAATGGTGTCAAGGGTCAATGTTTGGTTTCCATGCATCATCTCGATTACGGAAATATTCATGTTGAGTATTATTTGGTCATTTTCGACTGTTTCCTATAAGTTGCCATTCAGCGATTCAAAATGGTCAATTGTTAGCTCATTGCATCATTCTGGTTCCAGTGATACTCATATTGGATGGTATTTGGTTATTTTAGGCTGTTTTTCACAAACCAGAAGTCGCCATCTTGGATTTCAAAATGGTATTTAAAATAATTTCTGGCGTCTGAGCGTCATTCTGGTTGAAGAAACACCCATGTTGGGTGTAATTCGATCATTTTCCGCTGTTTCCCAGGAACCGGAAGTCGCCAACCTAGAATCCAAAATGGGGTCTGTGGTTGATTTCAGCTGCTGTGTATCATTATAGATCCGGAGATACTCATGTTAGACGGAAATCGGCCATTTTTGGCTGTTTTCCAGAAACTACAAGTTGCCAACCTACAATTCCTAATGGTGTCTGAAGTCGATTTGTGGTTCCAGTGCATCATTACGATTCCGAAAATACCCATATTGGGTGGTATTTGGCCGTTTGCTGCTGTTTTTTCCGAAACCGGAAGTCGCCATCTTAGAATTCAAAATTGTATCTGTGGTCGAATGTAGCTCCTGTGTATCTTTCTTTATCCGGATATTATTATATTGGGTTGAAATAGTCCATTTTTGGCTGTTTTCCAGAAACCGGAAGTTGCCATCTTACAATCCAAAATGTTGCCTGAGGTCGATTATGGAACATATTTGTTACCACTAAAAACATTCACCTACCAAATATGGTTACATTTAGTTGATTAGTTCGCGAGAAGTGCAGAAATTTGTGCAGAAACATGTGCTTCCATAAGAGGAAGGGGCGTCGAACCATTATGGACATATTTATTACCCTTTAAAACATCCACATGCCAAATTCGGTTTCATTTGCTTGGTTTGTTCTTGAGTTGTGCAGAAATGTATGTTTCATTTGTATTGGACGCCTCCTTTCCAGAAGAGGGAGGGGTCTCAAACTATCAACCTCTCTTTGATGGCGAACAGAGTAGTTCGTGTTATTTTGTGGTGATATTTAATCGTTATTTTACGTGTGAAATAGTGAAGTGATTCACGGTAGATATATTCTAACGTGTTTCGGTAGTGAATCTACACA
The DNA here is from genome assembly GCF_029784165.1 of Wyeomyia smithii. NCBI lineage: Eukaryota > Metazoa > Arthropoda > Insecta > Diptera > Culicidae > Wyeomyia > Wyeomyia smithii. Next base: position 25,956,012 of record NC_073696.1, on the reverse strand, counting down.
AGGCTAAGTACAAGAACAGTTGCTTAAGCAGCTTGTTCGCATTAAAGTTTGTTTAAATAAAATCCCCCCAGCGCGTTAGCTGCGGTGGTGATCTTTTTTTTTGCCTATCTCTTGTTTCCCTGCATGTCTGTTGGTATAGCGTCCCGTGTTAACGTGTGTTGTGTGCGATGATTTGTTCTGGCTGTGGAACGGCAATTGTCCTATCGGATTTGCCGTTGAAATGTGTGGGCTTCAACTGTGCACGTTTGTTTCACTACAAGTGCACTGGACTCACCAAGGCAACGGCAAAGATTATAACAGATAACGATAATCTTTGCTTCAAGTGTGATGAATGTTTATCAAACCAGTGTTGTGGTGGGCAGCATTTGGTTTCGGACGTCAAGCGTATCGAAGAAGAGATGAAGAAATTATCTTCTCTCACTGATTCGGTCATTGCAATGCGAGACCAAATATCGGCCCAGATAAACAACGCGTTGAGTGCCGGTGTTGAACAGTTGAGATTAAATGTTAATGAGTCTCTTGAAAAATTATTTTGTGAGCAATTTGAAAAATTGAATAACTCGGTTTTGGAATTAGATACGCGTCAGAATATAGCTGCGATGAACGATGCTCGCGCGCGGAATGGGCCGGTTCCTTCTGAATCGGACCAAATCGGCAAAAAGCGTAAAATTGAATATGATAACAACGATCAAAATGATGTTTTTGATGACGACGCAACATTTGCGGAAGTCGTTAAAAGACACAGTAAAAGTAAAAAAAAACGAGTACAAGTCAAATGATTAGTAATAGTAATAATAATAATGGTTTTAAACCGGCCAAACCTGAGACTCGTCCGGTTATTGTGATTAAACCTAAAGAGTCCAAACAAGCTTGCGAGGAAACTCGGAAGTTTTTGAAAACTAACTTAAATCCAAAAACACACAAAGTTAGTAATTTTAGGAACGGTAAAGATGGTTCCATTATTGTTGAATGCGCTATTGGCGAAAATGTTGAAAATGTGAAAAATGGCATTGAAAATAATCTGGGTGAAAATTACAGCGCTGTTGTACCCACATCGGTGCCAAGATTGAAAATAGTGGGCATGAGCGAGAATCTTTCTCCTGATGTTTTCATTGACTATTTAATGAGTCAAAATGAAGGCATCACAATAAATAATATAAAAGTAGTAAATACCTTTGAAAATCCACGCTTCACTTATAACAAGTATAGCGCGGTAATAGAAGTTGATTTAGAAGCGTATAATAGCTTATTAGCTGCTAAGCAAGTAAATGTAGAGTTTGATCGATGCTTAGTACTTCCCGCGATAAACGTGTTGAGATGCTTCAAATGTGGAGAATTTGGACACAAGAGCATGGATTGCAAAAATTGTGATACATGCTCTAGGTGTAGCCAAAAGCACAAGACATCTGAGTGCACGTCTACTGTATTGAAATGCGTTAACTGTTTAAAAATGAATAGAGAGCGTAAAATGAACTTGGACGTCAACCATGCCGCATTCAGTTCAGAGTGCGTGATTTATAGAAGACTTTTTAATCAAAAGAAAAGCAGCTTGCGTTTCAATAAATAGCAAACAAGTTCCAAGAAGAGTGTGAATCACATTGATTTTCTGTATTTTAATATTGCAGGGTTGACAACAAACTACGTTGCATTACGTCAGGTTGTTGAAGATAAACGTCCACTTTTAGTGTTCTTATCAGAGACACATATTGTCGATATTGAAGCATTTGATCAGTATAGTATTCCGGGATATAACGTTGCTGCTTGCTTATCACACTCTAGACAAACTGGCGGTGTTGCTATTTATGTCAGAGAATCGGTTCAGTTCGAGCTTCGCAGAAACGAAGCTAAGGATGGTAACTGGCTCTTGGGCATTACAGTAATTCGTGGCATGAAGTTGGGTAATTTTGGTGTTTTATATCATTCTCCTAATACCAGTGACCAGCGTTTCCTTGAAATATTGGAAAACTGGCTTGAGGAATTTCTTGATTTTAGTAAATTGAACATATTGGCTGGTGATTTCAATATTAACTGGCGAGATGATGCAAATTCGAATCATTTGAAGCGCTTAGTTGAATCTTTCAATTCAAAACAAAGTGTTGACGAATATACGCGCATCTCTCAGCGAAGTAGAACTTTGATTGATCATGTTTATTCCAATTTTGATTCTATTCGTTCAGTTACGAATTCCGATATGAAAATAACCGATCATGAGACATTAATGATTAATGTATTAGATATAATGAATGATTACAATGATTTCATAAAATTGAAATGCTGGAGAAAATATTCGAAACAGGCTGTTTCGAATCTTGTTGAAAGAAGCTTGGATTTTCCAATCGCGGGCCGTAATTTAGATGATTCGGCAGCTGTTCTTACAAACATCTTGAAAACGTGTACGAATCAATTAGTTGAACACAAATTAATTTCTCTGAAAAACTCGAACAGCTGGTACAATTTTGATCTTTTGCGCCTTAAACGCAAGAGGGATAAATTGTACAAAAAGTTTTGTAGGTCTAACAGGCAGAATCATTGGAAGGAGTACACGATCGCGCGTAATAAGTATTCACAAACGTTAAAAAAGACGCGTTGTGAATATATACAGAGGAAGATTATTCAGCATCAATACAACAGCAAAGAGTTATGGAAAATTTTGAAATCTTTATTAAAACCTAGTCATAATAAAACACGGTCCATAACTTTCGATGGCACATTAGAACAAACAGAACAAGTAATTGCTTGTAAGTTCAATGATTATTTCATCAATAGTGTTTCATTGATCAATCAATCAATTGAACTGGTCGATGAACCGGATGAAATAAAACAGCCGACTAACGTTAATAGTAGATTTGATGGTTTTCACCCAATCACAATCGATGACCTTGAAAATATTTGTTTTTCATTAGGTAAAACGGCTGGCGTAGACAATGTAAATGCTAGGGTTATTCAAGATTGCTTCAATGTTATTGGTCACACTCTGCTGAACCTTATTAATGAATCATTGCTAACTGGGTACGTGCCTAAAGTGTGGAAAGAATCGTTGGTTGTTCCGATTCAAAAGGTTGCTGGAACGATTAAAGCCGAAGAGTTTCGTCCCATCAACATGTTACACACGTTAGAAAAGATATTAGAACTTGTTGTTAAAGGTCAGCTGTTAGAATTTTTAAATAGTAACTCGTTATTAATTCCGGAACGATCTGGCTACCGGGAAGGCCATTCGTGTGAAACCGCGTTGAACTTAGTACTAGCAAAATGGAAAGACAACTAAGAGAACAGAGACACAATATTTGCTGTTTTTTTGGATCTAAAACGCGCTTTTGAGACAATTTCTAGGCCCTTATTGTTGAACACAATTAAGCGCTTTGGAATTTCGAGTACTGCATTCAGATGGTTTGAGAGCTATTTGTCAGACAGAACTCAACGGACTGTTTTTAATGATTCGGTATCTAGTCCCGTGGAGAATGATCTTGGAGTTACACAGGGAAGTGTATTAGGGCCCCTTTTGTTCATTATGTATATAAATGACATGCGACGAGTTTTACGTTTTTGTGATATCAATCTTTTTGCCGACGACACCGTATTATTCAATGCAGCTAAGAATGTAGAAGAAGCCGTTTCACACTTGAACGAAGATTTACGTTCTCTAAATAGATGGTTGAAGTATAAGCAATTGAAATTAAATATAGATAAAACTAAATATATGATTTTCTCGCGCACCGTTGTAGATGACGATGTCTCTGTTTTGATTGATGATGAGGCAATTGGTCGCGTTCGGGAGATTAAATATCTTGGCGTGATTATTGATGACAACCTAAAGTTCAACGCTCACATTGACAATGTCATAAAGAAAATTGCCAAAAAGTATGGAATTCTATGCCGTTTGAAAAACGAATTAACGATTAGTAGTAAAATACAGCTATACAAGTCAATCATCTCTCCACATTTGGATTTTTGCCCAACCTTTTTGTTTTTGGCCAATAACACACAATTATTGAGGTTACAGCGTTTGCAGAATAGAATAATGCGTTTGATTTTGAATTGTGATAGATTAACTTCCTCTACCTTTATGTTGGACGCTTTGCAATTGTTATCCGTGAAGCAACGAATTGTTTATCTGTCTATGGTGCTCATTTTTAAAATAATTAATGGTTTGCTACCTCAATATTTGTGTGATCGAATTGAAAGAGGAAGAGATTTTCATAAATATAACACTAGAAACGCGGATGAACTAAGAACACCTTTCTTTCTAACAAGAGCTTCACAAAATTCATTGTTTTATAAAGGTATATTTTTTTTCAATTCGATGCCAAGACATGTTAAACGTGCACCAACGCTTGCGGAGTTCAAGAGACAATGTATTTCACACGTGAAAGTTTCTGTTGTACAGAACGAAAATTAAAACTTTTATAAAATGACGAGAGTTTATCTGACGAAGTTTAAACAACGGATTTATTTTGGATGAACTATTTATTTTTGGAACCTATCTATTTATTTATTGTTTTATTGAAGCATGTAACTGACAAAGTTTTTACGAACGGATCTGATTGTGTTGTAAAATTTTATTCATATTTTGTATTAGATCTTTTTTAATATGTAATGTAATAACAAAAACTACTGTGTTCGTCACGGTGGTGATGATGGATTTTTTCCTTTATGTTGTTGTAGCTTTAAAAAATAATAGAAAGTGACTACATAAGTTTGAGCCTCGCGCGCGGAATTCAGATATAAATGGATTCTTTAACAATGCTTAGAGAAAAATCATGAAGTAGTTGTGGTTAGTCTGGCTGAAGGTCATGAAAACCCTGTGCTAGTTTTGTGTAGCTCTATAGCTCTTCACATTCTTACCGATGTGAATCAAGTAATCAGTTTTTGAAGAAGTTTATATCTGGAGGTAAAATCAGTTCGTTTTTTTTGTATAACTGATTTAAATGTGACTACATTAATTTTCTATAGATAAATCGTCCAGCTCAAACCTTTGTAGGGGTATGTGGCGGGACTATCATCATCATCATCATCATCATAGGAACCTTTATCGGGACCAAAAACCCCTACATACAAATTTTCACGTCGATCGGTTTGGTAGTTTTCGAGCCTATATGGATCAATCAGACTGACAGACCGGACTGCATTTTTATATGTATAGATTACAACATCAATATTTTAGAACCTAAAGAGTTAATATACATTTATTGGATTGAAGCGTTCATGTAAATCTATTTTTACAAATAAAAGTTTGAATGAGAAAGGCTGGGTCTGACCGCTAGGTGGATTAATTTAGGTTTTTCATAAAATATTTAACCTATCTAATTTGTATTTTCCATCTTCATTTACCCTTTTTTATTTTCTTATGTTGATCCGTCTAGTAGCAACTATTAACGAGACTAGAATTGATGATGTTTCCGAACGACGAACAAATAAAATTATGATCGCTAGACTTCGACTTCAAAATTACGATATCCGCGAATCTGACAGCTAATCTCTCGTCGTATTAATCGTAGGTTTATTAGCATCTCAAATCTGCCAAGCTTCATCGAGGATCAAAATTCTGTTCATTACTCTTTCCAAATGACCTGTCTAATAGCCAAATAAATTAAACCGAGAGTCCTCGGTACCTCCAAGCCATTTATTGTCAAGATTCAGAGTAGAAAAAAAACTTCCCCACGAGTTTTACCCGTATTGGTGAGTTACTAACCGCCGAACGTACTTTCCCACGAAGACCAAAGCTTCGTTCGGGTATTTCGAACAGATCGATTCGAGCAAATAAATAATAAACAGTCGGCGAGCGTCGCGTCGCGTTGCGCCGTCGCTCCGACCATCCGGGGGAGAGAGGAAACACTCGAAACAAATTCCCAACTGTTAACGACGCTCGCGATTGACGCATTGCTGAGCCGAACATTTCGGACATACTATTTCAAGGGGATGTGTTCCCTGCTGCTGCTGCTGCGTATGTACTTTCACTGTTGGAGCAAGCGCCGTTCAGCGAGATTTGCTTGGAGATCATTGTGAGCGACCAGACGACACAGGTTTACAGAATGTTTTTACCATGTCCGGCCAATTTTAGCGCCACGCCGCGCCGCCAGCCAGACATCCAGTAGCACTAAATTTGTCACTTTCAATCTGCTTCTGCTCAAACAGAGGCGAACTTGGTAAAACCTCAGCTCAGCACAGTGCTAAGGCCGCTGAGGCCATTGAGATTGACGATAAATTTTTTCGTGTCGAATTGTTGCGTGGGTTGCAAAACAGCAGCAGTAGTCGCGGTGGGTGGCGACACTGGTGGCTCGCCTTCCGACTTATGTTTTACGACTTTTCCCCTAAATTAACGTAGGATGATTTACGTCATCTCGCAGTGGAGAATTAAAATTAACGTTGTTTTTGTTTTTTGGGTTGCGTGTTTGTTTTCGCGGTTTGCTGCACTTCCAAAAAAAAAAAAAACTGCCTTCTGACACGGTTGATCATCCAAACCTTCCGGTGTTGCAGGCAGTGGACCGTGCGAGTAGAGAAATGTATATAAAAATGATAAATCACCGCCACCGTAGCGTGGGGCGTTCATGATCTTATTTTCTTTGGATGCTCGAGGAATATTGATCGCTGGTGGGTGAGTGCCGCCGTGGGATCCACGGACACTAGTGCAAGTGTGTTTGGAATTTGATTATCTCTTTCGCTCGTCTGCCGGAGGTTCCTGCCTCCCCGGCATATAAGTGCTCTCCCGAAGCTGACGGCAGAGTGTTTAACTGGTTCTAAATATACCGAAGTCGTTTATAATTTTCAATATCGAAAAGCGCTGTCGTCTCAGCATTCGTTGGAAATTGATCGTCGAATCTGGTTTATATAATAAGTATTAGTTTTCGATCGCAGTCCCGGCTCGAACGGAGGACGCCTCAGTTGTTAACCAAACGTTCGATCTTGCTGTTTGTTTTGTTGAGGGTTGAGTGGAGCTCCGCAGCTGTGAACGACGAAACCCTCCTCCTGTCAAAATTCTTGAAGCCATCGGTGCGCGAAAAGTGTGGGAGTTGTGGATCAGTTTGTTGAGAAGGTATTCTTTTTTCCTCTCCAAATTTTGGCAAGTAAACAAACAATGTTTTGCAACAAACCAACAAATAAAAACCACACCAAAAGCCATGCGCTGCTTTTCCAGTGGAGCACCACGATAGTTTTGTGATTGGCGCATTTTTCCGCATATACCAGCACGCTTTAATTTGCATGAACTTGACCGTAGAACAAGCCCAAACAATTCGTGCTGCACGAAGAAATTAAAAGATCAATCATCGGATCGGATGCCAGTGAATGCATCATACTTGTACGGCTGTGAATGGAAAATTAATGCCTGAACTTGGCCGCTCTCGGCCTGGTCGCTACGAGGAGCGCGATAAATATCAATGCCAAGTGCGGTGGAAAGTTGCATCGCGGTGTACGTAATCAATTTCTCTGGCTGGCAAGTGTCCGCTGCATCTGTTCGCGATCATATTTCCGCTTCCTAGTTACCTTCCTTCCTTTACGCTCGTCACAGCTTTCGAGGTGGCAGCGGAAGAAGAAAAAAAAACGTCGGTTATTGACTGCAATTGTTGATGACGGGGTCTGGCTGCCGGAGCCGATATTTTCGAGCAAAATCTAACCGAGTAAAACCGGTATCTAATAATAGCACCAAGTTTGAAATATGATCTGAGATGGGCTTTGGAAAGATAAAAAATCATCCGAAACTGAATTGTAGCATTTTGTTTATTGTTTTTATTTTTCACAAAAAAGTGAAAGCACCATCAGTTGCCAACAATTTGTTTTGTGTTTTTGCATCTGTATTTTTTATCACCAACTTTCGTAGTGAATCCATGTGTCAAAAGAAACAATGTGTATTTAAAAACCAAGTCAAAGTTCAAATCCCAGTTCAAGTCTAAAAGCGAGTCCAAGTGAAACTCACTTCTAATACCAAACAAGATTGATATCGAATTGACCTCGAAATGGCGAAAAATCGCTTCTAGAAACAATGAAACAATCGCCCATTAGAATAAAAAAACACTTTCAAAGGCCAGAAAAGACTCAAATGTTTGCAAATTTAACTCAGAATAGTCAAAAAAGGTTTTTAAATTTAGTTTAGAAATGTCTGAAACGCTTCTCAAACTCAAAATGTAAAAAAATGAATCCAGCTAGAGGTCAGGATAGTGAAAACAGCCTGATGGTTAGAAACGGCCAGAAAAAATTAAAAAAAAAAGAATTCTAAATTGAGCTCAAAACAGCGAAACAAACTCTTCTTAGCCTTCTTAGCCTACGAAGCAAGATAACTTAACTTAGAATGGCGATAAAACGCTTCTAAAGGACAGAAATAGAAATTATCCCAAAATGGTGAAAACAAGTTTGAAGGTTAAGAAAAAACAAAACATTCCAAGTTGAGCTGAATAGTAAAAAAGTGCTTCTCGAAGACCAGACCATTTTTTGCTTTTTAAAAAAGGAGATGATTGACAAATTCACTCAAAATAGCGTAGCGCTTCTAAAAACAAAAAGGGAGAATAGTGATCTGCTGGAGAAATGCTTTTAGCAGTCAAAAAACCCCGCTTCTGCAGGCCGTATCAAAAAATATAATAATCCAAAATTCAACTGAAATAGCGCGGAAAACGCTTCCATAGAAGGCCAAAAACGAAAATAATCTTTATTTAAGCACAGTATAAAAAGAAAAAGTTAAAGAGATTCCAAGTTGGACTCAGAAAGACGAAAGCTGCTTTCGGAGGATGGAAAAAATGATTTCAATTTGAGCTCAAACTATGAAAACAGTCAAGATATTTTGGGATCAAAATGGGAGTGAACTGTTTTTTACAACCACGAAATGCTATAGAAGCCAAATAATACCAAATTAGGCGTCGAATAGCGACAAAAATAAACTATCACAAATTATGCTCTGAACGTCAAAAAACGCTTCTAATGATATAAGAAATATACAACCCTAAATTGAATTAAAAATGACGACACTTACAAATATCAAAAGAAGCAAAATAAAACATGATAACAACTTAGAGCTAAACAGAAAAAAATATACTCTCAATTATGGAAAACGTAAATAACCCCATACTAAGCTTAAGATACTTAGGCACGTTGCGATATACTAGAAGAGATAAAAAAAATAAAAATTATTTTGAACTTTTCTCAGACTATCAAACGCATCGAAATAGCAATAAAAAAATAGTGAATAATGATTTTAGAGGTTAGTAAAGCAAATAAAGTTTGACTCAGAATGATGGAAATGATCTTAAATTGAGCATTGAAAAACTTCTGAAGGTTAGCAAGGGACAAACAAAGAACAATTTGACTCAAATTTGAGTTGTGGATAGGGTGGTTGGTATTACCGATTTTTCGAAAAACCGGTATTCCGGTAATCGTAAAAAAAACGGTGAAACTAAAAAAACGGTATTTCTATTTTTTCGTGGCTTTTGAACTAACTTATTTAACTAAAAATTTTAAAAATCACAGTTTGGGGAAGTAACAACACAATCCTGTCTGCGATAAAACGCAAGTCTTTCTCTTTGTTATTATTCAAAAATTGAATTAAAAAATAATTAAAAATAAATAAAAATTTAGATTCACTTCTGATACCAGGGCCGGATTTAGGTGGGGAAGATTTTTTCGTGGGACCCTTTTTTTCTTTAAACATTTTGAGGCAAGAAAATTGTGAAATGATTTAAGATGATGATCAAAAAAGGGGTTTTACTCTGTCTTCCCGTCTCTCATGTTTGGATCCGGTCTAAAAGGGGTGGCCCTCAAGCGATATTATCTTTTACTTTGTTTGATGCTTTTCTTGAAACTTAGTGAAAGAGTCAAGAAAAACTTAAGTCCTTTTTAGTCAGTTTGATATCAAATAAAAGCTTTTTGGGGGTCATCCACAAATTATGTAAGGGTTTAGGGGGAGAGAGGGGTGGGGGTATCCAAATTGCTTACGCATGCTTACGAGGGGGAGAGGGGGATTCGAAAAAAAATCTTACGTAAGAATAAAAAATTTGAAATACAAACAAAACCTGAAAAACTAAAAAAAAAAGAATTATTTCTCGCTGAGATCCTAAGGAAGCACCTTGGGAAAGCGTGAATTCACCTTAGCCTAATGATTGAGTATTTTACTTCGTTTACTTAATTTTCAGTTTTATTAACTTTAACATGATATTGACAGAATTGGTTAAATTGTTTGGTTTTTATTCTTCACGAATACACCATATGTAAAAAAAATGTTACTTCTTCATGAACAAGTTTTTGCTGAAAAAGAATATACAGTGCAACAATTTTTTTTGTCTTGGCTTCTATTTATGATTTTTGACGTAGAATTACGTCTTTCGGCAACATATACAGGGGACCAGTTTCATTACAGGGATCCAATTTCCAAAACCAAAAACATCGGCAGCGTCACAAAAATTGTCCATTTTTAACCGTTTTAAGCTCAGTCAGTTTCCAACCGATTTTCTTCATTTTCGCAGTAATCGATTGGAAAATCAACCAAGCACCCGTCCAAATGCAGAAAGTTGTAATCTGATTGTTCGAACGATTGTACTATTGAAAATTGTCAAGCCTTGTCGAAACGCAAATGTCGACCTCTGATTGGTCGCACAATGCTTCTTTCCCTAACAAGGTCGACAGAATATACCTAGTTGACTAAGAATGTGCGCTTTGTGTTTTATGTATAATTCATTCCATGCCGATACACACGGACGTTGGTTGCTGATCGTGAAGAAGAAAGAAATCCGGGTTTCAATCTTTGTCAGGGCGGATATCGCGCGCTATCTGGACCATGAAGCGTTTATGCGATAACTCAATGAAATTTGCAACTGCAGCAACCAGTCTTTTTCAAGGCTACTAAATATATTTTAAAGAGCATAATGAATGGATATTACTAAATTGCAACTTTGATTGCAGTTTGATGCTGCTGCAATTGCGCAGCAGTGTGATGTATATTACGATTCATTAACACTGTGCATCACAAGCGGTATATGCGAAACAAATCCGTAAATGTCAATTTACTAAGTTTTCATCATTACAAACCAGTCACTTCTTACAGCATCTCGATCATACTCATGGTTCATAACAATTTACAGAAGGGGCATCTTTGCCGATTGAGGATTCCGGCCTTTCTCTGGTTATACTCCGTCTTCTTACAGCATCATGAAATACAAACAATCTTCATATTCATATACTTGACCATGGATTCCGACGATACCTTCGGAAAATTAAAATTCTTTCTGCTTTGTTTATTTTAAACGTTTAACAAGGCTGAAATTTCTCACTGCTCGATACCGGGTAATGAGAAAGCGGACTCTTTGGCTAAGGTGGGCGCAACAAACGGTGATATTTATGAAAGACCAATTGCCTTTAATGAATTTTTCGCATTTGTACGTCAGAATACGATCATCAGTTGGCAAAATTCTTGGACCAAGGGGGAACTGGGAAGGTGGTTACATTCCATAATCCCCAAGGTATCGACGAACCCGTGGTTCAATGGGTTGGATGTAGGTCGGGATTTCATTTGCGTGATGTCCCGGCTTATGCCCAATCACTATAGATTTGACGCGCATCTCCGTCGTGTTGGGCTCGGGGAGAGTGGTATCTGTGCCTGTGGTGAAGGTTATCACGACATCTGACGCCAGGTCTAGATTAATAGCTTCCCTGCAGGCCGAAGGTAGGCAGCCGGCTGTTCCTGTTCGTGATGTCTTGGCGAGCCGTGACCTATCCTACATGTCCCTTATATACGTTTTCCTGAAATCCATCCACGCCCCAGTTTAGTCCTATCCCCTTCCGCCTACATCCAACCAAACGACAAGAACACGTTAAGACCCCGGATCCGGAAACAGCAATCAGACCCGCACGATACTCTCAAGGCCCGATGGAAACAACCCAATATGCCAGTCCGTCATATCTTGGCCCAGCAGCGGAACAAATTTAATATGCTGCTTACCTATGGCAATGAAAACCATCAAACAGCAAACCTGTGCTTTTAATGCAAAATATTCTAGCTTTAAGTTAGATTTAGTTTCAGCTCGTAGTCGGCAGCGAGGATAAAAAATATGCTTTTAGTTATTAAGATACTTCAGAAAGTAAGCTACCAGATATAATTGGCCCCGAAAGCATTGAATTGTATTTGTGCCGTGTCAAATAAACTATAGATGAGGAAAAAAAAAGGCTGAAATTATTAACTGTTACTGCACAGTTCAATTGTCTGGTAAATACAACTAATATCAAACATTTATGAATTGATTATACGATTTTTTTTTTATGTTTCTTTCAACAGAGTCGACTTGAGCACATCGATTAGTGCGTTTTCGACGTAGAATTATGTCTTACGGCAACATATATAGGGGTACAAACTGTAAAACCGAAAGCATCGAGAGCGTCACGAATATTGCCCACTTTCAAAAGTTCTGAACTCAGCTAGTTTCCAACGGATTCCGTTTATTTTTAAAGCAAAAATAATATACGAAACAAATACGGAAAAATATATCGCTTCACACCATTAAAATGATTAACCCTTATCGAGTGTATTTCCAAAGCTATTGCCAAAAATTATTGACATAAGACAGGCTGTCGTAATTCTACGTTAACCTTGCGGTCGTTTCGTATAAACAACCTCTTCCACTTTTTGTTGAAGTTTGATGCGAAAATAAATTTCCCGGAGTTTGAACATATTTCAACTTAAGGGGCAACAATGGCGCCATTTTGAATTTTTGAGAAACTGAAGTTTTTTTATGTTTTTTCGACGCCATTTTGTTTTAAGACCAAATATCAAAATTCTAAAAGTTTGTCCACATATTAGCATCTTTTTACCCATTTTTCGAAAAAAAAAACAGATCTTTAATCAGACAAAAACTGAGCTCAAAACGGTGGTTCTACGAAACCGGTTTTGACATAGTTTTAGTGTGTTTCACAAAGCAAAATAATATCGTTTATTTCTGAACATCAATGGTAATTCGCTAATATCTTAAAGTGGTAGTCAAATAATATCTTATCTTGAGTAAAAAAGTCTCAGAAATCGAATGGTAGGTGTCTGATCTACGTAAAATGTCAGCAAAATGTCGATTTTGCCCCAATTCCCCTACAATACAAAAATAGATTTATATGCTGACATTTTACGTAGATCAGACACCTACCATTCGATCTCTGAAACTTTTTTACTCAAATTAAGATATAATTTGACTACCACTTTTAATATTAGCGAATTACCATTAATGCTCAGATATAATCGATATTATTTTGCTTTGTAAAATACACCAAAACTATGCCAAAACTGGTTTCGTAGAATCACCGTTTTGAGCTCAGTTTTCGTCCGATTTAAGATCTGTTTTTTTTTTTTTCAAAAGATGGGTAAAAAGATGCTAATATGTGGACAAACTCTTAGAATTTTGATATTTGGTCTTAAAACAAAATGGCGTCGAAAAAACATCAATAATTACCGGTTTCTCAAAAATACAAAATGGCACCATTGTTGCCCCTTAAGTTGAAATATGTTCAAATTCGGGGAAATTTAGTTTTGCATAAAAATACACAAAAAAATTATGTATAGAAGCCAAGGCAGAAAAAAAAGTCAATTTTTGTTACACTGTGATATCTTACATAAGATTTATGGGGGGGAGGGGAGTAATGCAAAATTATACTATACCTTGATAATGAAGAAGAGGACTTCTGAAATTTCCAAAAAAGTCCCTACGTAGTTTGTGGATGACGCCTTAGTTGTTTTATAAAATGCTACATTCGGAATTTTTTTTTCGTCTTATAAATTTATTTGTCACTTTTATCATCATGCCCTTTAGGTTCTTATTTAACTAGAGTAACAATCTAAATTTTCAGCAAATCTATCAAGTTTAACCAGAGTTCTTGCAGTTTTGGTGATTTTGACGGCTTTTTCCGAAAAAAAAATCTTCAAGGGACGTTTTACCCCAAGTGGCGTATCTTCTGGTAAAGTAGGTAGCCCTGGTAAGACAGAGTGATAATTCAAATTTTCAGAAAAATCTATTAAGTCTAGCAGGAAATACTTGGATTTTATTGATTTTGACGGTTTGTGGAAAAACACCTTGTTTGGCGCACTTGGCTTTTACATGAAATTAGAGCTCTTGAGTTGCTCTACAAAATGCTATATTCAGATATTTTTTCTAGCGATGTTGAGAAGAGTAGACAACCCCTGAAGTTTTTTTTTAAGAAAAATGCATTTTTTCGTCATGTTACCTCTCTGCTTTTGAAGAGCATCGAACATAATAAAAAGATATTTACTTCTGATTCTTTTGGATTCGCAAAATTCAAATTCATTTCTGATCGTCATTTATTTTTCTTCTTCATTCGTTTACTGTTCGCAATAGTTTCTAATATTGTTTCTTTGAGCCAACGATTCTCAACCTTTTTTTGGTCTCCTACGAAAGGCAGAAAATCAAAAGGCAGAATCACGAAAGGCAGAATCACGAAAAGCAGAATCACGAAAAGCAGAATTACGAAAGGCAGAATATTTCATAAGGCAGAATAACGAATGGCAGAATCAAAAAAAGCACTAATAGCAGAATCAAAGAATGGTCTATTTTCTTTTTAACAACACACACTCGCGGCCTTCGGCCGACTCTATTGTCCAAGTGTATACTGTCCTTACTCGCTACCGCTCGTTCGGACTTAACTAAGGGAAAGAAAACCTGTTTGAATAATCCTAGAAAACCGGTAGATCAGTTGTTTGTATGCGAGAGGCCGCCGCTTCCGACGGCGGGTCGGCGGCCGGATTGGACCGTGGAAACCACGGCGGCTTTGTGCCGCCTCGGTTCCTTGCCCTCGATTATGCGTCTTCGCCGCATGAATTGTTTTATGTTAATTATTATCAACAAGCCGTTGAGACTAGTGTAGGTTATACCTACCATCGAAAAATTTCTCTCCGCGATGCCGTGAGACTCTTTAGGTTCTGAGCCAAACCAGTTCGCGCGTTTCGGATCTAATAATTAGGCTTGATTTGCACCTCACAACAAAAGTGGTAATTGATAGTGACCAGTTATTATGTCTGGTTACCAATTAATATTAAATAATAAAGGTAGAGTAGCAGCTTTGATACCGTGACCAGGATTCGCACCAATTTGTCATTACGCACTTGGCTATCGTGAGTCAGATTTTGCTACCAGTGATTCTGCCTTTCGTGTCCTTCGATATTCTGCATTTTGAAATATTCTGCCTTGTGTGTACGGTCATAGAATTCTGCCTTCCATGATTCTGCCTTTCGTGATTCTGCCTTCTGTGGCGAACCCCCCTTGGCGATATTTTTCAAATCAATTGTACCCCCTGGCTTGGTTTTGTTCTCGAAGCGTGGGAGAGAGTAGTGGTAGATCATGTTTTGGGGATCTTGTTCAGGTTTCAAATTAAACTATGGCTTGTTTGATTGCTACAGTCATATTTTGAAAACGATTTTGTAAAATAAATAAAGTTTTAAAGAGAAAAGTTGCTTTGTCCACCAATACCGATTTTTTTTTTCGCGTACCCCCAGGGGTATGCGTACCCTAGGTTGAGAACCGCTGCTCTAAGCATTTCGTTTATTAATTTAAAACTATGTTTTGCGATATGAATAAAAATTGAAATTCAAATGTGCCTTTTTCAGAATATGAGTTTTGGTCGAAACTGTTTTCTATTACTCTACGCTCCAATTCACTGGATTCATTCATTGATGATTTCATTTTATCCACAATGTTGTATTTTGTATTACTCTTCAACAAAGGCATTCGACAACAGCCTCAATCTGCGAAACAGGATGCGAATCTTATTAGCCAAAACAGAGGAGTGTTATCTTTACTTAAGTTACTCGTATTTTAGTTAGCACCACGAGGAGGTTGAGATAAATCGCAGTTTCTTGTGATATAATGATCGAAATACTATGATTTAAGATAATTATGTGCAGACGTCTTCTAAATTGAAAAGATCAACAGGTAATCAGCCTTCTCATTGCCTACTTATTTCGCTGCTAGCGGTCGTTGTTTTTGTCTTCCCACAGGAAACAAGGTTTCTAGCATTAGAACTTCTATCCATCGAAAAAATGACGAAAAAATGTTGTATTTCAAGAGAAGGTTGCATCGAACGCCTATCTGTCTGTAGGAATGGAATTTTATGACTATACCCAAAGAGGCTGCTTCATGATTAAGCTGGAATTGTGCATGGGCGAAAGCAAAGCAAAGCCTTGGTGCTACATTCGGATTCGAAACTCGACCTTCTGTTTATTTATACACAGACTTCGCAGCCAACTGTTTAGTGCGGGGCTAGCGCGACAATCCTACTGACACTAACAGTCTCTCCCGAGCCGAGACTCGAAACTACGACGACTGGCTTGTTAAGCCAGAATCGTAACTCGAGAACTTTTACATGCACACTTATTTCATTTTTTATTCTCTGTGCATCTTCGGTTGAATTCGTGCCTCTAGGTATCATTTTGGTTATAGAAATAACCATATTTGCTGGTATTTGGTAATTTTCGAAAACTGGAAGTCATCATCTTGGATATTAAAATGGCGTCAGGATTTGATTTCTGAACCAGGGTACGGTTACATTGTCGCCAAAAGCGAAAAACAATTTTGCCGCGAAGCTCAACATAGTTGCCCTAGGAAGACCTTTCCTGTGAATTTTAGTGCCCCTAGCAATTGTCAAAACGCGTCAACTTACGTTAAAGTGTTGCATAGTAATTGTCTACGAGAAAGCTACGTCTCTGAAAAAATGGTGGTGGCTGGGGGCTCCAAAATTCAAAAACTATAAAACCTGTGATAAACTGTATTATTTCTGAATATTCCCCAGAAACTGGAAGTTACTACTTAAGACTTCAAAATGGCACCTGTTTTTTATTGCCGATCTTTGGGCATCTCGATTCCGGAAATGCCCATGAATGATGCTTGCCGAAAAACGTAGATCTACGTCAAAAAAAAAAAAAGATCGCATTAAAAACGCCGCAAAAAATTACCGCGGAGCTAAGAATGACGAAAAAATAGTTGTAAATGCCAGAAAAACAAATAAAGAAAAATTCGAGCTGTGAAAGGCAGAAAACTGATTGCGAGTCTTTAGAAAAACAAATGCTGGTCGGACTTAAATTCACTACAGCCGCTTTTTACGCGGGAGATACGTGCCGAGTAGAAGGAAACCGTGAAAAAAAAATGCCGCGTAAATTCTGGATTCCGCGTGAAGAAAAACGCGTAAGTTTCGAAATCCGCGTAAGAAAAAAAACGGCGTAAAGTCCGGAATCCGCGTAAACTAAAACGCGTAAAAAGCGACCTTAGTGTATATATAAAATTTGGAACTCGATTATATATGGTAGTAATTATTTTTTTCAATTTCAAATATGGCTTATCTAAAGCTGATGTATATCCATAAAACACGTAACGCTTTATGTAAAGGGAAGGGGCTGTCTGACCAACCGTTGCAACCTATACGAAATATTTTGAAGATACAATGCATTATTGATAGACGTACCCTATTTGATTTATAAGTTTGAAAAAAAATGTAAAAACCTAAATTAATCCACCTAGCGGTCAGACCCAGCCTTTCTCATTTGAACTTATTATTTGTAAAAATAGATTTACATGAACGCTTCAATCCAATAAATGAGTATTCACTTTTTGGGTTCTAAAATAATGATGTTATAATAGAAGTATAAAATATGAAATTTCACGTGATATAAATGCTCAAGAAATAGCGAAATAAAAGAAATGACTCTTAATTTCGAACAACTCAATCACGAGCGATACCGGAAACATTCAAATGGTACGATACCACATTTAAATTATATTGTGGCCACATATATTGATCAAAGCAGGTATAGTTTTAAATAACCTTTGAATTTCTTTTCTTTCCATAACTTTTGAACCACATATCAAATTGTTATGAAGTTTGTTATTTGTAAGTTTGAGAGATGACTCGTTCGTATGACACTAGTTATGTTCAAATAAATCGTGTAATCTGCACATACACAAACACACACACACACACACACACACACACACACACGCACACACACACACACGCACACGCATATGCACACGCACACACACACATACAGAATATGCTCAGCTCGTCGAACTGAGTCGAGTGATATATGCCATTCGGCCCTTTGGAGCACTTTCATATCTTCGGTTTTGCAAGTGATTGCTATACCTTTCTAGGAAAAAGGCAAAAAGTTAAAAAAAGTATTAATTAGGAGTAAAATATTCGTGCTGAACAAATAGCAAAATAAAAGAAATGACTTTGAATTTCGTACACTCCAATCACGAGCAATACCTGGAACATACGAATAGCACAATACCAAATTCAAATTTTGTTGAGGCCATATGTGTTGATCAAAGCAGTTACAGTTTTAAATAGTCTTTGAATTTCGTTTCTTCTTATAACTTTCAAACCACATATCAAATTGCTATGAAATTTCTTAATTGTGAGTTTGCGAGACAACCCGTTCAAATGACACTAGATATGTTCAAATGAGTCGTGTGATCTTTGAGATAATAGACTCTCGTATATAACGGTTGGAATAAAAATGAGATTATAGTCAAATATAATGGGAACCTATAGGAAAGCCAAACTTTTCATTTGACACTAAAATTGTTGAATTTATTCCAGCCATTTTTGGGAAAACGAGTGAATTTAAAAAGTCAACGAAACATGTTTCTATTAAAAAATTTTGAACCACGTGATTAATCACTATAAAATTCATCAATTAACCTTTAACTAGCCCGTTCAATTGATACCAATATTGTTCAAATCGGTTGTGTACTTTCTGAGATAATGAAGTTTCGTGATTTTCATATTTCGATACATTACAGACAAAGTACAGACCGATTACATTGAAATTCAATAGGGTGTTATGAGGCAGCTAGACCTTTCATTTGACACTAATTTCGTGGAAATCGGTTCAGCCATCTCTGAGAAAAGTGAGTGAGATTAAGTAGTCTTCGGAATATGTTACTTTTCATAGCTGGATTTCACATTTTTAAACATAACAGACAAAGTAATAGTCCGATTGCAAACAAAATCAATAGGGTCTTATGGGGTAATTAGACCATCCAAATGACACTGATTTTGTTGAAATAGGTCCAGCCATCTCTGAGAAACATGAGTGAGATTAAACACTCTCCAGAACACGTTTCTTTAAATAACTTCTGAACCGCACGTTCAATCTCCATGAAACTCAAAAGTTAAGGGTTTTTTAGTAGCTCGTTCATTTAAAACCAATTTTGTTAGAATCGGTTGAGTATTTTCAGATATAATGATGTTTCGTGATTTACACATTTTTAAACATAACCTCTAAACTAAAAATCCGATTGCAATGAAATTCAATAGGCTCTTATGGGGCAACTAGACCTCTCATTTGCAATTAATTTCATGAAGATCGGTCCAGCCATCTCTGAGAACATCTAGTGAGATTGGGAGAGCGTTACATACACACACACATACACACACATACACACACACACACACACACACACACACACAGAAAATGCTCAGCTCGTCCAACTAAGTCGACTGATATACGAGATTCGACCCTTTGGAGCACTTTTACACCTTTGGGTTTTCCAGTGATTGCTATACCTTTCTAGGAGAAAGGCAAAAATAGAAATGCATAAAACAAAATTGAAAACAAAAAAAAATTCGAAAACCTTTTTTTTTAATTTTAAATAATAAAAATTTTAAAATTGAAAAACTAAATTTTTTAAAAAAATTCTAAATAATAAAAATTTTAAAATTGAAAAACTAATTGACTAAGCTCGAAAAATTTGAAAAAAATCGAGTTGAAAAATCAATTTACACTGTTAAAAAATTTTCTTTACGTTACTACAAGATATATTTTTTGTGAGAAATGTGTTTCCTGACTTTAAGTGGGATGGGT
Source organism: Wyeomyia smithii (assembly GCF_029784165.1). NCBI lineage: Eukaryota > Metazoa > Arthropoda > Insecta > Diptera > Culicidae > Wyeomyia > Wyeomyia smithii. The sequence goes on along the minus strand of NC_073696.1, from coordinate 25,936,184 downwards.
CGAAAATAAAAGTCTATTCGAAAACAGCAAAACCTTTATGTTGAATAAATAAAAATTAATGAACCGAACTAAGCGCCACAACGTTATTTCGAGTAATCGGTATACAAACCCACCCCGTATGTTTTTTGCAAGCTACCACAGAGAATTTGTTTTAATTTGTTATAATATCCTTATGAACTGCTCAATTGATTTCGCTTTTTTCATAAAAAACAGACTGTCAATTTTCACATCTACTGGTGTCAAAAACTCAAGTTAAAAAAAAAGACTCTTGGTTCGGTCTATCGAGACCAACCTGTACGAAATCTCAAATTCAGCTTCGACCGGCAGAAAAAGCGCTTTTGACGTCCAATAACGTTTGTTTATCTATCGTCGATATTAATACAAAGAATGCATTTTCATTCGTCGCCCCGGCTGTCGCAGAATAAAATGTTAATAAACCGTTGCATATGTTTAACTATATGAGATAATTATAGGTTAATAGTTATATTCATATAGGCTGAGAAAGCCGACTACTGTAAACTATACAGTGCATTCAATAGCAACCTAGCTGGTCAAGATCAAATGATAATTGCTTGTCGAAAGAAAATCCAAAATGTATCTCTATTTAAAAGGGTAGAAACGTTTTGAAAGTCTAGAAAAAGACGAGCGAATCAAAATAAAATTTAAATTATCCCTAATCGACATTAGGAAACCTTACTAAAGTAAAAATAACATAAAATATTAAGAAAATTACTCGTAATTAAACTAAGAACGACGAAAAACATTTAAAGTTTGAAGAAATAAAAAAAAAAAACAAATTAAAAATTCAGCTCTTAATAATAAAAAAACCTAAATTAATCCACCCATCGTTGGCGCGGTAACCATATCTCGGCGGTAGAGGAAATGCTTCGCCAACCCGAGCGTCTGTCCACCAAGATGGTGCGGCTCAAAACAGCGTCTGATCTCCATGTTAGGAGCGGCTGATCAACGTCCTGGTGTCAGCGTGGGACTCTAATCAGAGCTAACACGATGGCCCTCCGGCGAGACAGGGGGTTGGGGAAGCCGCCCCGAAAAACACCAAATGTTGCAAATATCGAAGAAGTTTATACGGATCGGAACAATCGGCACAGACCTAGGCGACGAAATAAGGACTACGATTGGAAACTCGGTACATGGAACTGCAGATCGTTAGGCTTTCACGGCTGCGACAGGATAGTATATGATGAACTGAATCCACGCAACTTCGAAATCGTAGCACTGCAGGAACTTTGCTGGTCGGGACAGAAGGTAAGGAAAAGCGGACATCGAGAGGCTACCCTTTATCAGAGCTGTGGCACTACCAACGAGCTTGGAACGGGCTTTATAGTGCTGGGTAGGATGCGCCAACGCGTGATCGGGTGGCAGCCGATCAGTGCGAGGATGTGTAAGTTGAGAATTAAGGGCCGGTTCTTCAACTACAGCATCATCAACGTGCACTGCCCACACGAAGGAAGAGTCGACGATGAGAAAGAAGCGTTTTATGCGCAGCTGGAGCAGGTTTATGATAGCTGTCCGCAACGGGACGTTAAGATCGTCATCGGTGATATGAACGCTCAGATAGGACGGGAGGCAATGTACAGACCGGTGATAGGGCCGAATAGCTTGCACGCCGCATCAAATGATAACGGCCAACGATGTGTGAACTTTGCAGCCTCCTGCGGTATGGTAGTAAGGAGTACCTTCTTCCCCCGCAAAGACATCCAAAAAGCCACCTGGAGATCACCTGACTTACAAGTGGAGCACCAAATCGACCACGTTCTAATCGATGGTAAATTCTTCTCTGACGTCATCAACGTTCGCACCTACCGCAGCGCGAATATTGATTCGGACCATTACCTTGTTGTAGTATGCATGCGCTCAAAACTTTCGACGGTGCGAAACACGCGTCAAAGTCGCCCACCGCGACCAAACATCGGGCAACTACGGGACGCCGAGGTTGCAAGGGAGTACGCGCAGCAGCTGGAAGCAGCATTACCAACGGAAGAGCAGCTTGGCGCAGCTACTCTTGAAGATGGCTGGAGGGACATTCGATCAGCCATAGGTAGTACTGCTGTAGCGGCGCTTGGTACTATGGCTCTGAACAGGAGAAACGACTGGTTTGACGACGAGTGCAAACAGTTAGTGGAAGAGAAGAATGCAGCACGAGCGAGAATGCTGCAACACCAAACGAGGGCGAACGTGGAGCGCTACCGACGCGCACGGAACAGGCAAAACTCGGTCTTACGGAAGAAAAAGCGCCAGGAGGAAGATCGAGATCGCGAGGCGATGGAGGCACTGTACCGTGCGAATGACACACGAAAGTTCTACGAGAAGCTGAACTGTTCCCGCAAAGGCTATGTGCCACAAGCCGACATGTGCAGGGACCTGGGCGGCAACCTTCTCACGAACAAGTGTGAGGTGATTGACAGGTGGAAGCAGTACTACGATGAGCACCTTAATGGCGATGTAGCAGAGGACGACGACGGAGTGGTAGTAGATCTCGGTGTACGCGCAGATGACGACAGAATCCCAGCCCCTGACCTCCAGGAGGTTAGAGAGGAGATCGGCCGGCTGAAAAACAATAAAGCCGCTGGAGCTGACCAACTCCCCAGTGAGCTGTTAAAACACGGTGGTGAATCACTGGCTAAGGCGCTACACTGGATTATTGCCAAGATTTGGGAGGAGGAGGTCATACCGGAGGAGTGAATGGAGGGTACAGTGGGCCCCATCTACAAAAAAGGCGACAAGTTGGATTGCTGCAACTACCGCGCAATCACGTTGCTGAACGCCGCCTACAAGGTACTCTCTCAAATTCTGTGCCGTCGACTATCACCGTTTGCAAGGGAATTCGTGGGGCAATACCAAGCGGGATTTATGGGTGCCCGCGCCACCACGTACCAAATATTCGCGGTACGGCAGGTCCTGCAGAAGTGCCGTGAGTATAACGTGCCCACACATCACTTGTTCATCGATTTTAAATCGGCATACGACACAATCGTTCGAGACCAGCTATGGCAGATTATGCACGATTACGGCTTTCCGGATAAACTGACACGGTTGGTTAAGTCGATGATGGATCGGATGATGTGCGTAGTTCGAGTTTCGGGGACACTCTCGAGTCCCTTCGAATCTCGAAGAGGGTTACGGCAAGGTGATGGATTATCGTGCTTGCTATTCAACATCGCTTTGGAAGGTGTGATACGTAGAGCTGGTATCGACACGAGTGGCACGATTTTTAGAAGGTCTGTTCAGCTCTTTAGCTTCGCCGATGACATTGATATTATAGCACGAACCCTTAAAATGATGACGGAGACGTACATCAGACTGAAGGCTGAAGCCGGACGAATTGGGCTGGCCATAAACGTATCGAAGACCAAGTACATGAGAGGAAGAGGTTCCAGAGAAGACAGTGTCAACCTCCCACCACGAATTCATATTAGCGGTGATGAAATCGAGGTGATAGACGAGTTCGTGTACCTGGGCTCACTGGTGACTGCTGACAACGACACCAGCAGAGAAATTCGTCGACGCCTTATGGCAGAAAATCGTGCCTACTTTGGACTCCGGAGGACACTCCGCTCGAATAAAATCCGCCGCCGCACGAAGTTAACCATCTACAAAACACTGATCAGACCGGTAGTCCTCTACGGCCACGAAACCTGGACTTTGCTCGTGGTGGACCAACGCGCCCTTTGGGTTTTCGAACAAAAGGTGTTGCGTACCATCTGTGGTGGAGTGCAGATGGAAGATGGATCATGGCGGAGGCGGATGAACTACGAGTTGCATCAGCTGCTGGGAGAACCACTCATCGTTCAAACGGAGAAAATCGGGAGACTACGGTGGGCTGGGCATGTCGTTAGGATGTCGGACATGTCGTTAGGATGTCTTGATAACAACAACTCGACTGGAACAAGGCGACGGGGCGCGCAGCGAGCAAGGTGGCTCGATCAAGTGGAAGACGACCTGCGGGGCCTCCGCAGACGACATGGCTGGCGAGCTGCAGCCATGGACCGAGTTGAATGGAGACGACTTCTTCGAACAGCAAGGGACACTTCGGCCTGGAGCTGACTGGTAAGGTAAGGTAATCCACCTAGCGGTCAGACCCAGCCTTTCTCATTCAAACTTGTTATTTGTAAAAATAGATTTACATGGACGCTTCAATCCAATAAAAGTATATTCACTCTTTAGGTTCTAAAATATTGATGTTGTAATGGATGTATATAATAAGAAATTTGACGTAATGTTAGTGCTTAAGAAATAGCGAAATAAAAGGAATCACATTTAATTTCGAACAATTTCATCACGAGCAATACCGGAGACGTTCAAATAGTACGAAACCACATTTAAATTATGTTGAGGCCACGTATATTGATCAAATCAGGTATAGTTTTAAATAGTCTTTGAATTTCTCTTCGTTCCATAACTTTTGAACCACATATCAAGTTGTCATGGAGTTAGTTATTTGCAGTGGTGGGCACCATTCCGCTAATTCGCTAATTAGCGACGCTAAAATTCAGTTAGCGATTTAGCGATTTCGCTAATTTTTGAGCTGGTTAGCGAAACTGTTAGCGTCGCTGAAATTTTGGTCTTCGAAACGCTAATCGCTAATTCGCTAAATTTTGTGGAGAAGCGACAATAGGAATATTTAGAAAAACTATGAATTGCTGATGGCGTACGTAAATTGCTTCGAAAGATGAACATACTTTACTGCGAAAGTTACTTTTGTCAGTTTTTTTACCCTAGAATGGAGTTCCAGTTATCGTACAAGCCACAGGAGCATTTTGAAAAACAAGCACAAGGTCTAGATTGAATTTCTGGCACACCAAGAACTTTGATGAATTGCAATGCGCTTGAAATCATGACAGCTTTGGTTCTATTTTTTCGATTCAGATAATAATTGAATTTTCATGTAAACATTCCTAAGAGTATTTATTTTCAATGCAAGCTAAATAACTTTTGTTATTCTTGTTTTTACAAAATCAAATATGAATACCGTTTCGTGAACCTCTTACTGTAAATACACGCAAAAGCTGAAGTGTGCGTAACCAGATCATTTATGAGCGAAATTAGCGCATTTACTGATTAAAATTGGAACCAGTACAACGCATGTACGTTGGGCATAACGCATTTGATGCTCTAATGTATTTTGAATGTATTGCGCAGCTCCAAACCACTACACTTATAAAGCATCAGCCGATGTTCAGAAGGTTGGCATCGTTTAAACAGTGCAACCAGCAATCAATACTGACTCCATTGAAGAAATTATTGCCTGATCGATTCACTTTCATGAATCAGGTCATTTGAAAACATCATTCAATCATTAACAATAAACAAAAACATGAGATTAGTCCAAAACATTTTGCATTTAATTACGACTCTGGTTTTATTCACATGCATTCTGTTCTGCGTTACTGGCACCAGCGTCAATAACTTCCGCGGCAACAAGGCTCGCCATTGGCTGTTTCGGTTACTGACGATTTTTAGGGATGCACGAGCCGCTGATACGCACCGGCTCGCGAAAGTAAAGAACGATTTTTTGAGCGCCTCGAAACTGATCGTTCCCCCGAAGCCGAAGATTACCGAGACATTACGATTTTTGTGTATATGATACATATACTGATTTTGATCTCTGTCAATGTTTTCCTTGTACAACTTATGCGTTATGCGTATCACGCATTGGTTGTGTGAAGTCAGAGCAAATTCTGTGCGAATTGAAAGGACACATTGGATGATTAATGCTTGAACTTTTGCGTGTAGCTTTTTTTTTTTTTTTCTTCACATAACATTTATTTGACACGGCACAAATACAATTTAATGTTTAACGGCGCCAATTATATCTGATGACTTAAAAACTAAAGCAAATTTTTTATCCTCGCTGCCGACTACGAGCTGAAATTAAGTCTAACTTAAAACTAGCATGGGATTTCCAATCAGTGTTTTGTTGTTCAATGGTCGTCTGATAATCGTCGAATGGCATGTATGGATTCGTTCTGCTGAGCCACGATGTCGTGAGTTGGGACAGAGGCTCGTAGTCCTTGGGTCCTGGTTCTATTGTGCGGGGTCTGGTTGCTGGTTTTGTGCTTAAGGTTCAAACGTGTTCTTGTCGTTTTGTTGGGTGTAGACGGAGGGGAACGGGACTAGACTGGGGCGTGGATGGATTTCAGGAAAACGTATATAAGGGACATGTAGGATAGGTCACGGCTCGCCAAGACATCACGAACAGGAACAGCCGGCTGTCTACCCTCGGCCTGCAGGGAAGCTATTAATTTAGACCTGGCGTCACGGTGTACAGGGCATGACCAAACCACATGCTCTATGTCGTGATAACCTTCACCACAGGCACAGATACCACTTTCCCCGAGCCCAACACGACGGAGGAGCGCGTCAAATCTATAGTGATTGGACATAAGCCGGGACATCACGCAAATGAAATACCGACCTACATCCAACCCCTTGAACCACGGGTTCGTCGATACTTTGGGGATTATGGAATGTAACCACCTTCCCAATTCCCCTCTGGTCCAAGCATTTTGCCAACTGATGATCGTATTCTGACGTACAAGTGCGAAAAATTCATTAAAGGCAATTGGTCTTTCATAAATATCACCGTTTGTTGCGCCCACCTTAGCCAAAGAGTCCGCTTTCTCATTACCCGGTATCGAGCAGTGAGAAGGGACCCACGCTAAGGTAATCTGAAACGATTTTTCGGATAAAGCACTCAGATGTTCCCGTATTTTCCCCAGGAAATACGGAGAGTGCTTAACATCTTTCATCGATCGGAGAGCCTCAATGGAACTGAGACTGTCCGTAAAGATGAAATAATGGTCCGTGGGCATTTTTTCGATAATCCCTAGGGTGTACTGAATTGCAGCTAATTCTGCGACGTAAACAGAAGCAGGATTATCGAGCTTATGGGAGACGGTTAAATTGTTATTGAAGATACCGAAGCCAGTGGACCCATCAAGAAGTGATCCGTCAGTGTAGTACATATTGTCGCAGTTGATGTTTCGATATTTATTGGAAAAAATTTTAGGGATCTGCTGCACGCGTAAATGATCCGGGATTCCACGAGTTTCTTCTATCATGGATGTATCGAAAAACACAGTAGAATCAGAAGTATTTGATAAGTCGACACGATTTGGAATATTCGAAGAAGGGTTAATATTTTGGGACATGTGATTGAAATACAATGTCATAAAACGGGTTTGAGAATTAAGTTCGATTAACCTTTCAAAATTTTCAATCACGGGACGGTTCAAGACCTCACATTTGATTAGAATACGAGAAGACAGGCTCCAGAAGCGGTTTTTCAATGGTAGTACTCCAGCTAAAACCTCCAAACTCATCGTATGGGTCGACTGCATGCAACCTAAGGCGATACGCAAACAACGATATTGTATTCGCTCCAGTTTGATCAAATGTGTGTTTGCTGCGGAGCGGAAGCAGAAACACCCGTATTCAATAACAGACAATATCGTTGTTTGGTAAAGCCTTATAAGGTCTCCTGGGTGGGCTCCCCACCATTGTCCGGTTATTGTACGAAGAAAATTCACTCTTTGTTGACATTTTTTCATCAGATACCTCACGTGACAACCCCAGGTGCCTTTAGAGTCGAACCAGACACCAAGATATTTGTGTACCAAAACCTGAGAAATCGTTTTACCCATTAATTGTGTTTGAAGCTGAGCAGGTTCATGCTTCCTAGAAAAAACTACTATCTCAGTCTTCTCCGGAGAGAATTCGATACCTAGCTGTAAAGCCCAAGCAGACAAATTGTCCAAGGTATCTTGCAATGGTCCTTGCAAATCGGCAGCTTTGGCTCCTGTAACAGAGATTACACTGTCGTCTGCAAGTTGTCTTATCGTGCATGAATTTGCCAGACATTCGTCGATGTCATTTACATAAAAGTTGTAAAGAAGGGGGCTTAAACATGAGCCCTGGGGAAGACCCATGTAGCTAATGCGAAAAGTTGCCAAATCGCCATGCGTAAAATGCATGTGCTTTTCGGACAACAAATTGTGCAAAAAATTGTTCAAAATTGGAGAAAATCCTTGTCGGTGAAGTTTACCCGAAAGAATGTCAATAGAAACGGAATCAAAAGCCCCCTTAATGTCCAAGAACGCAGACGCCATTTGTTCTTTACGAGCATACGCCAGCTGAATATCTGTTGAAAGCAACGCAAGACAATCATTCGTCCCTTTGGCACGGCGGAAGCCAAATTGAGTTTCTGATAGTAGACCATTTGATTCGACCCAGTGGTCTAAACGACGGAGTATCATTTTTTCCATCAATTTCCGGATACAGGATAGCATTGCAATCGGCCTATAAGAGTTGTGATTAGAAGCTGGTTTCCCTGGTTTTTGGATGGCGATCACCTTCACTTGCCTCCAATCCTGCGGTACAATGTTTTGCTCCAGGAACTTATTGAACAAGTTCAACAAGCGCCTCTTGGCATTGCCGGGTAGATTCTTCAACAAGTTGAATTTGATTCTATCTAATCCAGGCGCGTTATTGTTACAGGACAGGAGGGCAACTGAAAGTTCTGCCATCGTAAAAGGTGATTCTATCGCGTCGTGGCCCGGAGACGCATCGCGAACAATATTTTGCTCAGGAACAGAGTCCGGACATACTTTCCTGGCAAAATCAAATATCCACCTACTTGAAGACTCCTCGCTTTCGTTGACCGTTACGCGATTCCGCATTCTTCGGGCTGTGTTCCAAAGAGTGCTCATCGATGTCTCCCTCGACGTCTCGTTCACGAACCGACGCCAATATCCACGTTTCTTTGCTTTAGCCAAGCTTTTAAGCTTGGTATCAAGCTCCGAATACCGTAAATAGTCGCCAGGTATACCTCCCGTCTGGTAGGCTTTAAACGCGTCGGATCTTTGCGTGTAGACATCGGAGCACTCTTGGTCCCACCACGGAGTGGGAGGCCGTTCTTTGATCGTTACGCCGGGATATTTCTTCGTTTGGGCTTGCAACGCGGCGTCGAGAATCAAGCCCGCGAGGAGGTTGTATTCTTCAAGTGGTGAATGATGTTGAATCGACTCGACCGCTTTTGAAATCATTTCCTCGTATAACTTCCAATCGACATTTCGTGTGAGGTCATACGGAATGTCAATTGGTCGCATGCGAGTTGACCCGTTAGTAATTGAAATAAGAATAGGCAGATGGTCGCTACCGTGAGGATCGAGGATTACCTTCCATGTGCAATCCAACCGTAGCGACGTCGAACATAAGGATAGATCCAAAGCGCTTGGGCGCGCTGGAGGTTTCGGGATACGTGTCATTTCACCGTTGTTTAAAATAGTCATGTCGAAGTCATCGCAAAGGTTATAGATTAAAGAGGAGCGGTTATCATTTTATGGGGAACCCCAAGCCACGCCATGAGAGTTGAAGTCTCCCAAAATCAAACGTGGCGAGGGAAGAAGTTCTATTAAATCAAAGAGCAGCCGTTGCCCAACCTGTGCTCTGGGGGGAATATATATTGAGGCTATACAAAGCTCTTTACCTTGTATTGTCATATGACATGCGACAACTTCGATGCCTGGAATCGAGGGGAGGTTAATACGATAGAAAGAATAGCACTTTTTAATCCCTAAAAGTACTCCTCCATATGGGGTGTCTCGATCAAGGCGAATAATATTAAAATCATGGAAGTTGAGATCAATATTTGAAGTAAGCCAAGTTTCACAAAGGGAAAATGCATCGCATTTGTTTTTATTTATCAAAACTTTAAACGAATCAATTTTTGGTAAAATACTTCTACAATTCCACTGTAAGACAGAGATAGAATCCTTCATATACGCAGTTGAATTAGGCATCGAAGGATACAATCGCTGCAAGGAGAGGCCATTGGGCAGTCAACTGCTTCAAAAATGATCTAACTGTTGGGAGGAATGCTGTAAGAAAAATTTTAATTGGATCGGGTACATTGAAAGTTTCAAAAATCCAGTCCACAATGTCAGAAAATTTCACTAATCCAGAGTTTGTTTCATCAACTGGGAGTGTAAAAGGAGCAACTGGGGTTTTAGATGTTCCTGGCAGTGCTGGGAACTCCTTCTGGGACTTTAAATTTGCCAGCCCAGGAGGAGTTTGCTTCGGGTTTTCCGCAGCACTGTTTGGTTTGTTTGTAACTTTCATTTCACTTTGAGAAATCTTAGGACCTTTTCTGGGAAGTTTAGGAGAGGAAATATTTTTCCTCTTTCTAGACTCCCCAGGATTGGCGTAAGATGCTCCCGCTGGTGAATCGTCAGAATCGGTTTCCTCAGAGGGCAACAGATCGAAGGGGTTCGAAGTAACGGGAGAAGTGGTAACGGTCTTCTTCAGCATGTCAGCGTAGGAACGCTTTGAACGCTCTTTGAGAGACCGTTTTATTTTATCCCTGCGCTGCATGTACACCGCACATGTCGAGAGCTCATGCAGATTTTCTCCGCAGTGAATACACTTTTCAGCGTTAACACTGCAAGAATCTTCCGCATGAGACTCCTCACACTTGCCACAACGTGCCTTATTGCAGCAGTAGGCGGCTGTATGGCCTAACTGCTTGCAATTCAGGCAGTTCATGACGCGGGGCACGTAGAGCCTCACAGGGAGACGAACCCGGTGGATCGAGACGTGGCTTGGTAGTGCAGACCCGGCGAACGTAACTCGAAACGAGTCTGACGGAGTGTATACTGTTTTGCCACCGATGATCGATGCTGACCGCAATTGCTTGCAGTCGAGCACCTTTACTTCGGGACACGTTTTGTTCTTAAAGCACCCTTTGGCACTTTGCAGTATACACTCGACGGACAGACTCGAATCGGTTATGACACCGTCGATCTCCACGTCTCGTGCGGGTATGTAAACGCGATACTCGCGTGTGAAGAGCTCAGAGCAAGCTATATCGTTGGCCTCTTTCAGGTTACCGACCACGACACGGAGCTTGTTAGGCCGGACCTTGGAAATTTCGGTCACGCCCTTGTACTCCTTCGTCAGGTCTTTAGAAATCTGCAAGAGGTTCAACTTTTTCGATTTCGGTCCTGCCTTTGGCCGAAAATAAACAGTATAGCTGCCCTGGGCTCCGTCTGGGTAAAGCCTGGGGCGAGGGGGGACTGAAGAATGAACAGGGGAGGGGGTAACAGAAGGGTCAGGGTCAGAGGGGTTCGGGGATGGTGGCGCGGGAGGCGAGGGATCTACATCCATCGCGCTAAGTTTAGCGCACTAGCGCTGACAAGAACACGTACCTTTTTATTTCTCCCTTCCAGTAAGGTTGGTTGTCCGATCGTTCGAAGTAGCAGCCGTTACAGCCAGCAGCACCAATACAGCAGCACCAAACAGCCACCAGCAGCGAGCCAGGTGTGAGATCACTCCACACAGCGATACAACTCGCTGACACTGATGGCTTCTTCTTTTTCCTCGTTTGTGTCTCGTCCACTGCTGTAGCACAATCCAGCCAGCAGCCAAATCGGCTTACGCACCAGCTGGCAGTCACGATGCGAAACAGTTGCACAAAGGAACGACCTTGAACCCGGATTTATTTCACTCGACCAGGCAAACAATGCCAACACTTGTTCACACGTCTTTTGTTTTATACTCTATCGGACCGATCACCAAACACGTCCAGTACTGATGCGTGTTCGGCACAGAATGATCCCGAAATGATGCGTGTAGCTTTAAAAAGTAATTGTTTTCGTTTATTTAACCAAAACAGATCAAAGTGGTCCAAATCTTACAAAACATGAGCAATAAATATAGCGATATGACTATTTACATATTAAAAAGTTAGCGATTAGCGATTATCGAAAGTTCCGCTAATGTGGGTTTAGCGTTTAGCGATTAGCGATTATCGAGCTAAATTTTCCGGTTAGCGACTTAGCGATTAGCGTCGTTAAATTTTCGTTTAGCGGTGCCCATCACTGGTTATTTGTGAGTTTAAGAGATAACTCGTTCGTATGACGCTAGTTATGTTGAATAAGTCGTGTAATCTTTAAGGTAATAGACTCGTTGTTTTAACAATTTCATATATAACGGTTGCTTCAGTTCGATTATAATCGAATGAAATGGGAACGTATAGTGTAACCGGATTATGAAACCACTTGTTCAATCATAGTTCATAAGTTAACCCTTAACTAGCCCGTTCATCTGATATCAATATTGTTCAAATCGGTTGTGTAGTTTCTAAGATAATGAAGTTTCGTGATTTTCACATTTCGATACATTGCAGAAGAAGTTACTGTCCGATTACAGTTAAATTCAATAGAGTGTTATGAGGCAGCTGGACCTCTCATTTGACACTTTTTTAGTGAAAATCGGTTCAGCCAACTCTGAGAAAAGTGAGTAAGTTTTAGTAGTCTTGTGAATATTTTACTTTTCATAGCTGGATTTCACATTTTTCAACATAACAGACAAAGTAATAGTCCGATTGCAAACAAAATCAATAGGGTCTTATGGGGTAATTAGACCATCCAAATGACACTGATTTTGTTGAAATCGGTTCAGTCATCTCTGAGAAACATGAGTGAAATTAAACAGTCTTGAGAACACGTTTCTTTGCTTAACTTTTGAACCACATGTTCAATATTAATGAAATTCAAAAGTTAAGGTTTTTTAGGTAGTTCGTTCATTTGAAATTAATTTTGTTCAAATCGGTTGCGTAATTTCTGAGATATTGATGTTTCGTGATTTTTACATTTTGATACATAACCTCCAAACCAAAAATACGATTACAATGAAATTCAATAGGGTCTTATGGGGCAACTAGACCTTTCATTTGCAAATAATTTCATTGAAATCGGTCCAGCCATCTCTGAGAAAATCGAGTGAGATTGGGAGAGCGTTACACACACATACACACACACATACACACACACACATACGCACACACACACACATACAGAAAATGCTCAGCTCGTCGAACTGAGTCGAGTGCTATACGACATTCGGCCCTTTGGAGCACTTTTATACCTTTAGTTTTTTCAGTGATTGCTATACCTCTCTAGGAGAAAGGCAATAGGGGAAAGGCAAAACGCTTATTAAATCCAGAAAAAGCAAATAAAAAAATGTTCGGTATGATTCAAAATAGGAAAGAAAAAGTTTTGTAAGACCAGAAAAAGTCAAATAAAATAATATTGGGGTTTTTAACCCAAAAGCCAGAAAACCCCAAAATAGAAAATTGGATCATTTTCTCAGGCTCAGAATTACGAGAATCGTTTTTAAAGTCCACAAAAAACCGAAACAGAAAATTGAACTCTCCTCGAAATGGCGATAAAAGGTAGAAAAAAATAAACAAACAAGAATGATCCTTAATTAGGCATTGGATAGCAAATGCTTTTAAAATCCAGAAAATGATTGGACTGAGAATGCAATTATAATGGTCACAAAATATTAAATGAAAATGATCCCAAAGTGATCTTTTTTGAAGGCTACATTAACATTCTCCACGAAAAAGAAAAATGCTACCAAAAAGTCCAAATAAGAAATTGATTCCAAGTTGAAAAAAAAAATTAAATGTCTTGCATCAATTGAAAAAAAAAATTTCTTGCTTGTTGAAATTTTCTCTGAATGGGCATGAGAAAGGTCTTAAAATACTGATAGGTGATGTAAAATAGGTTTTCGCGCATCTGTGAATAACCATCAACAGTCTTGCATCAATTAAAAAAAATTTTTTGGCTTGTTGAAAATTGTCCTAAATGGGCATAAGAATTGTTTAAAAATACTGATAGGTGATGGGAAATAGGTTTTCACGCATCATTGAGTGACCTCCTGTATCACTTGAATTGAATTGAATTGAAAATTTGTAAATTAAATTAAGTAGAAATTCAGAACCCAAGAAATGAGTAACTACTTAACTCAAAATTGAGTAATACTGTATCGAAAAAGTGAGTAACAATCACTCATTTTTTAAAACGCCTTGTTTCTCAATTATGCGTATTTACGGAGTTACTCAGTTTATGAATTGCTCCACTTTTTACGAAAATGCGTCAAATATTACTCATTTTAGATTTTTTTTTTATTGGGGGGGAGTTTGTAATGATTTATTTATGTACTAAAATATCTATTCAGAATTAGTATTGTGTGTTCTGCCACAAATGGTGACATTTCAACACTATTATATATATTTGTACGCTTTTTAGTATTATTGAATGTTATTAGCTTTCGCAGTTAAGATAATGTAATTGTAGGAAAATTATTAAACCTACTTGTCTAGAAAGAAAAAAGGAATAAAAGGAATAAAACGAAACTTAAAGTAAACTTAAAACTATCTTACTGACTATAAAATGAGCTAATCGTTGCAATTGAGGATTGCAACGATTTTTGTCGGAGTTTGTTGATAATTTGGCTTGACATATTTTCTAATGTTTCTACATTAGTGAGCCTATTTAGCTCGTTCGTGCTAAACCAGGGAGGACGCTTCAAAATCATTTTCAAAAGTTTATTCTGAATCCTTTGAAGTGTCTTCTTCCTGGTTGCACAACAACTTGTCCAGATGGGAACTGCATATAACATTGCTGGCCTTAAAATTTGTTTGTAAATTAACAGTTTATTCTTGAGACAAAGTCTAGAATTCCTGTTGATAAGAGGATATAAACATTTGATATACTTATTGCACTTTGACTGGATATTTTCAATGTGCTCCTTGAAAGTAAGATTCTTATCATAAATTAGCCCTAAGTATTTAACTTGATCAGACCAATTGAAGACCACACCGTTCATCCTAATAACGTGGTTATAGGTGGGTTTGAGAAATGAAACTCTTGGCTTATGAGGAAAAATAATTAACTGTGTTTTTGAAGCATTAGGGGAAATCTTCCATTTCTGCAAGTATGAAGAAAATATATCTAAACTTTTTTGAAGCCGACTGCATATAACACGGAGGCTTTTTCCTTTTGCGGAAATGCTTGTATCGTCACAAAACAGAGATTTCTCTCAACCTGGTGGTAAATCAGGAAGATCAGAAGTAAAAATGTTATATAAGATTGGGCCCAAGATACTCCCCTGAGGCACACCAGCTCTAACAGGCAGTCTATTAGATTTACCATTTAGATAGTTAACCTGGAGAGTGCGGTCAGTTAAATAACTTTGTATCATTTTTGTGAGGTAAAGCGGAAAACTGAAATTTGACATTTTAGCTATTAAATCTTTATGCCAAACACTGTCGAATGCCTTTTCTATATCTAGAAGAGCAGCTCCAGTCGAATAGCCTTCAGATTTATTAGTTCGAATCATATTTATTACTCTAAGTAACTGATGAGTAGTGGAATGCCCATGGCGAAAACCAAACTGCTCATTTGCAAAAATTGTGTTCTCATTAATATGTGTTAACATTCTATTAAGAATTATTCTTTCAAAAAGTTTGCTTATAGAGGATTACTCATTTTAGAGTTATTTTTCCCGAGGGTGTAAAGAATTCTCCCTGCAACCGTTTAAAGTTGCATGGAATTTTTGGTGGTCTTTTTTTTATATATGCCAAGGGAACCACGAACCATTGAGATGTTGGGCACGCTCTAAATATATGAGATTTGACAGCGATAGTATAGTTCTGTAGAAATCAGCCCTTAGATGCGCAAAACAAATGAACAAATCAGCCGGGCTAGCGGTGGGGCATATTGCCCGGGAGCTGTAATGTAGCAGAAAGCATTGAATACTTAAGCAAATTATACCATTTTTATCGTTTCTTTCTAGATACAGCTGTTAGAGGTTCATTTGAGATATATAAGTACAAAAACTAGGTAATAAACTTTATATATTATTTAAAATATGTTACGGAAACGCTGCAAGAAATTAGATCTGAAGCAGCTCAAATCAAAATTGATTTTTGTTTATTTTTTGCTGCTAGTGACAACTATCCAACTTGCACAGAAGGTTGGTCCTATGACCCGCTGCGGATTCCCAATATTCTCATGTCTTGTTTTTTTGTGTGTTTCCGAATAAATGGACTGGGGCGTTATGCCCCGGAGAGGCGTTTTATACGTATTTACCCTAACACCAGCAGAATTAGTTAAATGTCAATTTTGGGGTAAGGATAACAAGATTCAATTCAGTGTCACTGCAAAGGGTGAGAGTGAGTGCACAGAAGGCTGTCCCAAAAAAAAATCGATGCTCAAAAAGTCAAGGTGCTCAGCCCTAAATTGAAAGATAATGTTCGACTTTCTAAAAAATCGTTTTCAGGTTGCCCATACGTGATTTATAAATGAGTTTTTCAAGCTACAGAACCATTCTTTTCAACTTTTTTCAAATCTGTTCGATTCCTAAATTTTTCCATATATTTTTTTGTGGGGTTGTTTTTGAATGTTTTGCATGGTTTGGTTCAGCATTGCATTCAGATTTTTGACTCCCAGAGCCCATTAAACATCACAAAAAAATATTTTTTTTAATAATTTTTAGATAAAACCTGCAAGAGTGGGTTTGTAGCTTGAAAAAGTCACTTTATCATAAATCACGTTTGGGCAACCTTAAAACAATTTTTTAGAGAGTCGAAATGTTTTACAAAAATGCTATAAATAATATTATCTTTCAATTTAGGGTTCAGCACCTTGACTTTTTCAACATGGATTTTTTTGGGACACCCTAGTGCACAGTTAGCTTCATTTCAGGTGTATTCCAAGCATTGAATATGAAGTTTCGGAGCTCTGAACGTAACTCGATATAACGTAACGAAAATAAAAATAAAATTGCTTTATATCGAGGTATGACTGTATAACACCAAGTTCAGCTTGTAAGAGCGAAAAACGTTTCAGATTACCTGGAGACCCCAAATAAAAATGCTTATAAGATGATCTCAGAATAGCGAAAAAACACTTTTTGAGGCCTAAGAAAGCTCAAATAAACGAGCGGGGGCCTAGTGTGGTTGGTAACGTCTCCGCCAACCACGCTCGACGCCTGGGTTTCGAATCCCACCGCCAACATAGGTGTCGATGGTTGTGAGGTGGCGTGATCCACTCACAACCAACCCAACTGGTCTAGATTCAATCCTAGCCGACACCGGGAGATTTTCTGAGGCGAAAAATCTCTGGGATCACGCCTTCCATCGCATGAGGAAGTAAAGCCGTTGGCGCCGGTCCGTTAATAAACGGGTCGTGAGTTAGGGTCCTGGGTGTGGAGTCGCCTCCCTGGGCGTCGGTGATTGGCCACAACAGTGGCGGAACTAGACCGACGGAAAATAAGCGAGAATAAAAAAAAAAAGCTCAAATAAAATTTAGAATGATAGCAAAACGCTTCAAAGGTCCCAGGAAAAATCGTAATTAACGATCATATTGGCGAAAAATGCTGCTTATGACCAGAAAAGGCAAAATTATGAATAATTCCAAATCAACTTCAGTATTAGAGCAAATAATATCAGAAAATCCAAACAAACAAAAAATATGTAATGGTGGAATAATGAATTGAACTCGGGCAAAAAAAAAATCTCAAAATAATACTAATTTAGTCACAGGAAGGTGAAATCAAATGTATAAAAGTAAGAAATTCTTAATTTAAGCTCAGAATAGAGGAAACATGCTTAAAAGACCAGAAACGGCCACAATTAAATTGCTTGCATGCTCAGAACATTTCTGGCAAATACCAAAAAAGCCAGAACAAATAATAATAATAATAAATTTAGTTTGAAATAAGCAGGAAAAAACTAAAAACGAAAATAATTTCAAATTTAGTATAAAATGGCAAAATCATGCATTTAACCCATTGCCGGCGGGTGCTGCCATATGGCATCACCTGACATCTAAACTTTGATTGTGGTTTAACAATTATACTTGCAGTATCGAACAACAAAATTATTTATTACGGTTAGAGAACAGATCGGTCTACAATATGCCATACAGTTTGTGTCAATTGTGCATGTAGTTGCTGAGCAATACGAGTTCGAATGTCGTTTTTTGAGGTAAAATTTGATTTCTCTCCGCCGGGAATGGGTTAAAGGCCTAAAAATCTTATTTCAATTTTAACTTCAAAATTTTCAAGATGAAGTCAATCCAGTTGTACTTCAAATTTCCTTTCAAGTTGTGCTGAATTATTATAATTATACCCAAAAAGATTATGTTTTAATTGAACTTCAATTTCAATCTGAAATTGCTGATCAATCCGAACGTAGAACTTGGTCCTTTTCGTCTAGGTTGAAAAAGTAAAAGAACTGCGGAACTTCGCTGTCAGCTTACCAGGTGCGTAAAAGCGTCTGGTTGAAAACCGAATATTAATGCCAATTAAATTACCCCCGAACGGAAAACCCTTTCAACCGTCGTTTCACGCACGACTAGCTCTGCTGCACAGCAGCAAATCGAAGTGCTAAGACACCGTTCTGTCCGGTTCTTGTCACACATCAGTTCGTACAGTTAGTGGTGGCAAAAGAGCTGAAACTTCACAGCACAACACAACACAGCCGCGCGAGCTTGTGAATATGAAAACACATTACGGAACCATCAGTGCGACAAAGCGCGCAACCTTGTTTTGCCATGGGGCATTACTTGAAAATCGATGTTATTTGTTTACTTTCGATCGAAACCAGGCGGTATTTTTAAAATCCGCAGTATGCAGCACGCGCAACTCCGGTCGGTCGGTCCGCAGGACGCACACCGATGGACGGCCGGATGGACGGGCAAACGAAAGGCCACACCCGTTAGTGGACCAAAAGAAAAAACGAGCGAAAAAAAAAGGAACAAAAACAAGAGCACACATAAGCAGCATATAACTTCTTTTGGTACGTGCATTATATAGCGGAAAAATATTGGTATTTTTAGACAAAAATTATCTTTTTCCATCCGACTGTCAGTATCTATCGTACTGTCTGCTGGAAAACATCGCGCAACTCTCCGGGAAAGTTTGTGAAATAAATGTAAGCTTTTCTTTTTTGTGATTAAGCCAATCTGTTGGCCGTTTTTCACCGATTCATTTTCGTCCCATCAACCCCCGTTCTTCAGTGTCAGTGCACTTTGGTGATTAATATCTTTCCGATTTCCGTTTTTCTAGTGTTGTAACATTGCACGAAACAAAAAAAGGCGCAGCCAAATCGCACCACAACGCACGCTCGCAAACAACTACGTGTCCAAAGCCCACACTAGTTCAGGATGAGTGAAACCAGGAATCTCGCGACCACGTTCTTGATCCTGATCGGTTTGCTATTTCTGCTGTGGCTAATATACGAAGGATTTAACTAGGCGACTTCGTAGCCTAATTGTTTAGCCTAACTGTAGGGGAGCGAAAATGAAAAGAAGAGAGATAGAGATTGCGAGATCGTGTGAGCGGATAGCGAACGAATGAGAACGATATCAGGATCGCAGCACCATGCGGAAAAAAGCAAATGCATAACCTTTTACCACTACACCTAACCAACCATTTAAAACAAATGCACCCTTTAGAATTCACTAGGATTCCAGCTTAAGTTTTCTTTTGTACGTTTGGGTTCTTCACGCACGCACGCAAGAGCACGAAAGCGAGAGCACACACGCCTACAAATGCAGTCACAACCACGTCTGTCCTGTCTAGTGCACGCTGCGGAGTGCTCTTCTGCACCAATGTCGCAACATTGTAGCACCGAGACCACCGTCATCAGAATGAGTAAGTATCGTAATTTATCTTTTTGCTAAAAGTTGTCTCCGCGGAAAAATGTAATAATAATAAATGATTGGGAGTGAAATATGTCCGTAGAAAGTATCGATCGTGTTTTCTGGCGGTGGCATTTTGAATGGAAGGTTTCGGCCTTTTTTACATCTCTGCTGCTAGTTAAGCCAACCGGAACGGTTAGATCAGGATTTGACTTTTCGCCACCGAAAGTAGACATACCAGATGTGTGTCGGCAAAGCGATCAGTCTTAAATTTAGATTCGATGTCTGCTATAAAAGTCGTTAAAACGCTCGTTGAACATTCCCTCATAATTGCGAAACGCCAACGACTCATAATTTTATGGGCGATTGCTGCCCTATCGTAGGAGGCAGCGGCGCGGCGGCTAGCATGGGGAGCGTAATGGAGACGCACGGTGCGTGTCCACAACGTCGTCGTCTTTGTCGGTTGGCGGGCGCATTTTGCGCATCAGTCTTAAGCAACGAGGAAATATGCGTCACACAACCAACCACCCACCCAAAAGTAGCTAGTGGGAGGAACAGGGGGGATGGTGATTGAAAGATCTGGGCCACAAAAAGATCCACGGATTGTGAAAACCGTTTGAAGTGCTCCATGTGCTCCAAATTGAAAATGCACGAACCCACTTTTGGCCGGTCCGAGCCAATTTTAACCGCTGCTGAGTAGAGTCGGAGCGAATGTACGTTTTATTTTGTTTACTCCACTTATCTTCCAAAATTCTTTATATCTTTCTTTCTTGTTATTGATTCAAAATACCAACTGTTTTGTTGTAACATTATTTCTGTTTTTGGTAACAACGCAAAATGATCGAGTGAAAAATCAAATAAATTAACAGCAAGAAAAATATCCTCAGCACTAATTTGCCTACCTACTCTAGATTCAAAACATCTTTTTGACGAAGTAAACCAAATATTGACGAAAACACATGCGTATCGGCCAATTAAAGAACTAATGTGATAACTTATTACAGTTCGGCTTAGCTTGTTACAACTTTTTTTAAATAAAATTTACAAAACTAACAATGGCCAAGTATGCTTAAAATTAGTTCAACAAGATTCTACTGCTAACCAAAGGAGGGTAGTAATAGATTAAATACCCTATTTTTATTTCTGGGATTCGAACCTACTAATCCCAATTTTTTTAGATTAATCAGGGCTGCGATTTTTTCCCCGCTTTGTTTGGACATTACTAACGTTCAAATCAATAATCGTGTTATAGACGTAGGACTACTCAATGTGAAACTGTAGTTTGAAGCCTCTATAATAGTGCAGTAGTGACAATGTTCATCAAAAGTGTGTATATGAAATTTCAAATAAGATTTCAATCGAAATAGGTGTATTTTGCTAAAAATACATAATTCGTTAAGTAAAAATTATTAAACTTCATTATTTAATCGTCTTGAACAAGATGATTCATTCGTTTTGACTTCACAGAAGCATTCTTATGTTTGCCAAAAAGAAATAAATTTGATTTTTTACCAAATTTACCGTAGTCGCAGGATGAAACGTTGAACAGTGAACTGTTGAATTGCGTAAATAATCGTGCTCCGCTGTCTTTCTCTCCTAGTTACCATTGATTGATTTTTTCGCCCACTCTTATTAAGTATATAGCAAATAATACGGCATTATGTCACGCTCAACAATCACAGCCTTTTTCAAAGCCATTACATATATTCAGAAGATGTTATTGAATGATTTTTACGTGAGTTTCAACGCGGCAATTTTCAGACGGATTCAGACCGAGACCTGAACATTTTATTTTCATCTTCATTTGTAAGTGAATACAACCCTGTTCTTGTGTCTTTTTCGAAATTATTTTGTAGAAATGATTGTAAAAAAATACTAGTAATTTAAGCGGATTTTGGAATTTACGCAGTTTTTTGCGCTTACTTATCTCACCACGGGTTTTCACCCGGATTTTGGAATTTACTCTTTTTTTCTATATGCTAAGCATCGCGAATCGATGTAATCCGCCAAACATGCAGAATTAATTTGAATAAAAAAAAACTATTGTATCGTCTTGATAAAGACGGGTTATTTGTCGAATTTACAGCAGAATCGCTTCAAATACTTGGTTTTAATAGTTCACATCAGGAATGTTACGGATGTGATTTTTCAGACATCTGCAGATGCGGATGCGGGTATGTGATTACGGATGCAGATGTAGATGCGGATGTCAATATTCATGCAGAATATTCGTAGCATCCCTTGTATTTTATTTTGCTTATTTCACATGACCATGTCCCTCCCCAATGCAAAAGTTATTTGGGCGAGCAGAGCAATTTTTCTACAAAATTTTATGAAGCGATATTTTGTTTTTCAGTATCCGCATGGTATGATGCGGATGCGGATGCGGATATCCGTAACATCCCTAGTTCACATTGTCACGTCTGTCAACACGAACAGAATTTGGTTGTCTTCCAAGCTTAAGCCGCAGTATACAACAAGGAACAGCCGCTCAT
The DNA here is from genome assembly GCF_029784165.1 of Wyeomyia smithii. Classification (NCBI taxonomy): domain Eukaryota; kingdom Metazoa; phylum Arthropoda; class Insecta; order Diptera; family Culicidae; genus Wyeomyia; species Wyeomyia smithii. Next base: position 25,914,175 of record NC_073696.1, on the reverse strand, counting down.
TGGTAGCAACCACATACCATCCTACTATAATAAGACGTAGTCCTACACTAAAGTCGCTTTTTACGCGGGGGACACGTGCCGCGTAAAAAAAACCGCGTAAATTCCGGAATCCGCGTAAAAAACCGCGTAAATTCCGGAATCCGCGTAAAAAAAACCATCGTTAATTTTGCATTCCGAGTGAAAGGAAACCGCAATTCGGGCAAAAAAAAATACCGCGTAAACTCCGGAATCCACGTAAAAAAAAACGCGTAAATTCCGGAATCCGCGTAAAAAAACCGCGTAAATTCCGGGATCCGCGTAAAAAAAAACGCGTAAATTCCGGAATCCGCGTAAAAAAGCCGCGTAAAAAAAAACCCGCGTAAAAAGCGACCTTAGTGTACAAATATTCCCACATAAAGGCTGAACACGAAAAAATAGAAACACACACATAGAAAAGTATTATCAGTATTGATCAATTTTCTTCTATTGGCTTTGTATCGATTGGCTGCATTCAGCTCCTTGCGAAAATGCCATTTTCTATTTTGTTAACAAATTTTTGTATAATTTCCCCTAGCTTGATTACACAGTACAACAAAAAATTTCATTCTCTTCTGCCTAGGCTTCTATGTATGATTTTTTTATGCGTTTTGACGCAAAAAAAAATCCCGAGTTTGGACACATTTCACCTTAAGAAGCAACGATGGCGCCATTTTGAATTTTTACAGAAATCGGAAATCTTCGATGTTTTTTCGACGCATTTTGTTTTGAAACCAAATATCAAAATTCTGAGAGTTTGTCCACATATCTCAAACTCTGAGGAATTTGTTTTTGCGTCAAAATACATCGAAATATCATACATAGAAGGTAAGGTAAAAAAATTGTTGCACTGTGTTATCTGAAGTCCAGTTTGTTACATTATGAGCCTTGGTTGCTTAGGATTGGGATAGCTAAAGAATAGTGCGGCCAGTTGTTTCATGTTTTTCCAGAACGTACAATTAGTTCCCTAAAAGCACATGTTATTTAAGGAGAACGAGAACTTTGTCACTTTGAAGCCAGTTGAAATTATTGAAAACTTATCTAGATCACCTTGTTCTAAAATACCAAAAATATCGACCGATTACATTATATTGATTGTGTTTTCTACTAATTTATTTTCAAAGTTTGCTATTAAAAGCTGAGAATAAATAAAAATGGAGAATGAATAAAAATGGTTCCATTCGTCTGTTTATAAAAATTTACCTTGATATAAAGTAATACTACATCGTTGGGAAAGAAGCCAGTCTAGTGAAAGTTTTATGGCTTCCTTCTTCGGAACGCTAAAAAATAGCGCTGTGACATTAACAGAAATTATTATCTCGACATTATTAATGCTTTTGTGTGCTAATAACAAATTGACTAGGAAATCTGTTTAACATCAATTTAAATTCCACGACCAACTATTCTGTTGATTTGATGTCTCTGTTGTTGCCTCCTTTGCAGAAACAATTACTCTCATTTCATTACCAGCTTCTTGCACTTTTGGAAGACCCGTTCGTTCTAGAAAAATAAAAACTTAACGCTCGCACCATTGAAAGATTACATTTTCTAATGTCAGTGTTTATGTCAACTACAGCCGTTCAATACTTGGTTAAGATTTAAAAATTTTGCTGAAGTAAAAAAAAATACAAAATTCTTGATATACATTCTACTCTTTTTTGTGCAGCTGGAAAAAAATGTATTACCCGGTTCCCGTTTTCGAAAAAAAAATTTGCTTTGCTTTTTTCTGCAACTTCAACTTTTTTTCACCATCTATTAAATAAAAATAAGTTGGTGTCTGTATAACGGCGTTTCACTCCAAATAGAATCAACGGATTTGAATGATTCTTTTTGTGTTTGTTTTGTCTTGATCTTCGACGAGTTAATAAGCCATAAAAATAACAATAATCAACTGATAAATTTTAAAAAAAAAATTGAAATACATTTACGCCTTTTCCCGCCTTTTACTCCAAAAACAACGTCATTAGATTACTATGATTGCAGGCTATGAGCGGTAGACAAGCTGTTGTAGCGTCGTTATTGAGGCGTCGTTGTTGAGCACCTGATTCACATATAAAGTGATATTCGTTTTCGCTGCCTACTGCACCTTTTCTATGCAAAAGCGCTATAGCGTGGTAGCAGCAAACTCGACATGCATGTGAATACTCTCAACGTGGCTTTGATTTTATTCAAGGGCATATACTTGATAATGTAAATTAAATTTTTGCCTTATTTGAGCAAAGTTGCATATAATCGTTTTATTTATCTGATAAATGAAAAGAAAGAAAAAGAATAACACTACATGTGCGATGATTTAATTTACCATTGCTCGGATCTAATCAATCTGTTCAATTTTCTCTAAAATGCACACTGACTTAGATCATTGACATTTTCTCATGCTGCTATGATTCTGTTAGCTGGTGAAAGAAACGTGTAGTTTTTGCTTCTCAAAAAACATTGATTTCTGTTCATGTTTCGTTAAATAGACACTATTGCATTCCTACAAATCTCTGGATTTACAATTAATTGTTGAATGTTGAATTGAAAACTATAATGTTGCGAAGTGTCAATTGCACTGTGCTTAGGCAGGAGATCTGCCTCAAAATGCAGATTAAATATTAATGTCATTGAAGCGAAAATTTCGAAGCTCCGTGTACCTACCAATTTACCATTTACTTTCAAACGTCTGTATGTACCTTCGCGCTCCGCAGTTGGGTGATATTCGATAATGCCCAAAGCCCTGATAACTGGTGGCATTAAACCTAAAACATGCATATTCTCGCATAAACAGCTTTATGTCACACGTGAAAAACAATTGGTATCATGTATGTTTGAAAAAAAAAAGATACCCGAAAAATGGTTGGCCATTAGGTTTTGCGAGAATTTTTGTTCAGGATAAAACCAAATTGTCACTATGCCATGGCAATAACGAAAATCAACTGGAAAAGTTATAAAACGTTAAAAACCAACCCTTGATATTTTCCGCCCTTCGTTGCAAGAATTGCAAGATTGCTGTGAAACTGGGAGGTTTTCTGGGAGTTTTAGTGAGTAACGATTTTTTGTTGCCTTTGATCGGAAAAATTCGAAACAAGTTTTCATCACCGGGGCGTACTTAAACGATAGCCTTCATTTTTTTTATTATTTTACGGAATAGTTCTATGCGATTTTCGTATTGGTTTCTGTTGATTCCACTTAAATTCAACGTCGGTTTCTGTTAATTTGTGCTGTGACTGTTTTTCAAGAAAGAAGAAGACACTGTCGGTACGTAATAAACATAATAGATTAAAAATAATAATGTGTTTTTGCAAGAATTCTGAGGAGTATTCATACTGGTTTCAGTTGGTTTCGAATAATTTTCTTCCACATGTAGTGGGAATGCATCTAACGAAGATGCCGCTAAGGGTATTTTATAAAAGGAATGTTCCCTAATCTACATGATCTAACTGATTCTTGCTTATCTTCCAGTTGACTTTGACAAATTTCTGCTGTGGTCGAAGTGTTTTTTGTTCAGATGAAGTTGTTGTAAGTGGAATGTTCAAGTACTCAACATGCCGTTGAATTAAAATTAAATTCGTTGTTTTTGTTCCAGTTTTGCGAGTTAAGACACAAGTAATAGCAGGTCAATAAAAGTGTCAGGCTTCGCAACACTGAAGATAGAATATTAGACGAGTTCGAAATGCACGACGTTCGACACCCCATATATCCCATAATTAGGCACAAATCCTCCACATGTGAGGGGAACGTGCCGTTATAAGCCATGGATTTTTAGCCGACCTACCTGATACCATATATCTCAAAATCGTCAGTTACACACTTAGTTTCCATAGTCTTTAAACGAGTCTTGAACAAAAGAAAAATAAAGTATAATAAATTAAATACTCAATTGAGTGAAAAATGCTAATCAAATATTTTCAAATACTACTTCTTTATAGATTTAAGGTCAAATTTACCACCGAACAGATGCATTGCTGCCACTACCCAATAGCAAATGTCCTTGAAGCGACAATTCCGACAGGAAACTACAAAGAAGAAGTCGTAATAATCCCGCGTATCTCGATTACTCCTACCGATTTGCCGTTAAATTTTAAACGTCTGCAATTTCCCGTGCGTCGCGCATTCGCGATGACTATTGATAAAACCCAAGGACAGTCACTGAAAATTTGTGGCTTAAACTCCGAGTATTCATGCTTCTCACATGGACAGCTCTATGTCGCATATTCACGTGACCCTGACCCCGACATTGTGGAATATATAGAATTTAGTGGCTAGGACCGTATTAACCACTTTCACATGTTTCGTATATTCCGAATTTGAAGCTTGAATTATTTAGAACTCTGAAGTTTTTCATAAAACCTGTTCCAGTGAGATTGGCCAGGCAAAAGAATATTACTTTATTTGCACTAAGCCAAGCTTTTGAATAATTGAAAAAATAATGTAATAATTTCCTTCAAAATATTCAGAAGAATGACTGTTTATTTTCAGAAATGTATTGAAATGATTTGGTTATGGTTGAAAGGTGCTTCATAATGTTCAATGAAATAAAAACGTAGAATTTTACGAGTGCAGGATTGAAAAAAAAAACTAAAAACAAATCAGAGCCGTAACATATCGTAGGTATGTTTTTTAGCAGCAGTTAGATATTTCAGTTTCTGCAATACAACAGTCAATAAAACTCAAGGCGGCGGTACGAAGTTTGCCGGGTCAGCTAGTTCTGAATAGAAAGAATATTTCAAAAATAAAAAAATTTAATAATTGTCAGTTATTGACTATAAAGAAATTTTTTATTGTTATTCATTGATACCAATTTTATTTGCGGAATGAGAAAAGTTTGAGTCAAGATTTTAATTTTAAAACATAGGGAAAGGTGGAAGTGAGTTACCCATGAGTGCTCCTTTTGTTAGTTCATGAATTTCACTCGAAATGTGGTTTAGAAGAAACGGCAGAATGTTTAATTCATTTTAATCGATCATTTTTGATCTGGCTGAAACTTTGCAAATATGTTTCTATGGGCAATACAGGTCACTTTGTGGAAAAGGAAGAATGTTTTTATACACATGTCTTGATGATAACAAATATTTTCAGAGCCAAAAAGAATTGTCCGATTGGTGTGACATATTCGACAAAATTCTAGATAATAATTTTGTTTTTCTACAAAAAAATCTTTTTTATTTAAACATGAAGAATTAAAAAAAATATAAAAAAAAATAATTAGGTAATGTACTTTTTTCCGTCGGTCGAAAAGATGAAACTTCGACCGCATTGAGGAACGTGTTCACGATTAAGCTGAAATTTTACATTGGGAATTTTTCGAGAAGACGAAACTTTCGAGCCATACTTCTAAACAAATTTGAAAAGTAAATTTTGCTCATACATCTTTTTGCCACTCTAATACGCAGTATTGATGATTTTCATCAAAAATCGGACTGTGAAAATGCGAAATTTTAATACGATTTTGTAGAAATGGACGTATTTTGCTTCGAATGCAAAATTACTTTTGAAGAAGATATCAAACTTTATTCAATATTGGATCGTCATGATAAAGAGAATTTATTTGTCGACTTCGCAGCAGCATCGTTCCGAACTCTTCATTCTAATTGTTTGCATTTTCTTGTCTGTGAACAAAAAAAGGTTGAAGCAAGATTTTGAGCATTTGAGTAGATAATATTTTAGGGGTCACTTTCCATAGCATGCCAACATACTAAATTAAAACGTAGTCCCACAACCTCTCCACCCTCCAGGTTGGTACGCGATTAAATCTGAACAGAAATCCTGAGGTTCGAAAATACCATTTACTTTCCACAATAAAATGTGTATCGGTACATTAGTTGTTATTATGCCCATTGATTATCCTTCATCAGGCTTCTTTGTCTCAAATTCCGGTTTATAACAATTTGCACCATAAAACTTTTTAATCCACCGGATCAGAATTTCTCAGTATTAGGACGCTGTGGAACTGAGTAAATTCAAAAAATTTTCTGATTTTCGAGCCAGAAGATGACACTTTTGCGTCAGTGGAGCGATGTCACAAAAAATCCAAGGGGGTGAAGTCAAGTAGTTTTGAATATTCTACTCGATACATCCAACTCAGCGATGTTTTTTACAAGCTACAAACTCGGAACAGCATATTTGTAAAATACAATCACATGTGCAGAAGCGGCGAGAACACTGATTCTTGCTTTAATTTGACTTCCAGAAGCAAGCAGATTTCATAATTTGCAGTTGGAGATAATCCCGCACCACTGAAGTTTTTTTTGTTTAATCGTGGGGAATCTTCAAAATTAAACTATTAGTAAGTTTTTTACACAATACGAGCTGCATTATTCACATGTGAGTTGAGAATACACCTTTACTGTTTGCAAAATTGCGTCTGTATTATTCATCTGTAAGTTTAAATTCAACTTCGACTAGGGGTGTGCGAAACTGGCTTTTATGGTGTCGAAACGAAATTAACCCTTAATTTCGGTTTCGCCAAATTTGTCGAAACGAAATCAAGGTGGATTTCGAGTTCTCGAGACGAAACGAAATTGGTCTCTAAATTTCGCTCTAAATTTCGCGAAATTTCGAAAAATAAAATAAATGTTCCTAAGCATTAGAAGCATTACAATGATTTGAAACGTTGGAGCGTACGCTAACGAAGTACCCTTCAGCAGCTGATCGCAAAGTGCTTACCTGGTCGACGAAGAGTAACGTAGGTATTCAGATATCGATAAACCGACAAGGACGAGAAAATCAAAAATGTTAAAAACTAAAATCTTGATGCATTCATTTACACAGATTATATTGCAGGTAATAGTAGCGCGATAGATACAAATGATATAAAGGTCAAACTCGAAATGTCTTTGTAAATAATAATTTAATAAACTTCTGAACTGATTCTTTTGGTTAAAATGCAATTATGTTTAAAATAGTAATCCTTCTTTCATAGCACTTTCATCATTCAAAATCCAAGTTTTGTCCTAGCGCTCGAACTGGAAAACATGAGAGATGGTAGGTAGGTTTTCAACCATTCCTGTGAGATTTGGTGTCCCTAGCAAAGATAACTTTTCCAAAAGTTTTTCCCTATGCAAACGTAAAAGCGACGAATCCGATAAGCAATTCCTCGGCGGCCTTCTGATGCATTTCTGCATTCTCTAAAAGCAGCAAAATTCACAGGAATGGTTAAAAAGCTGTAAAACCTTTGGAGGGCAACCATTTTGAGCTTTAGGGCAACTTTTTTTTCGCTTTTGTCGATCAGTGTTATTGAATTTTTTTAACACCGTTTAGTCAGACTAGACTAAGTGACATCTTTATCAATTCGAGGAAAACAAAATTTAAGTTTACTATTCTGTAAACTTTGAAGTTTTCAATATGTTTGCTCATTTTTTAATATAACTTAAAATTACTTTTTAACTGAGCAGTTCCACAAAAAATGTCCCAGTTTCAATATTTCTTGTCATCTTAGATTTGGCTTAAACTTTGCATAAACGTTTCTATATGCTGAGAAGCTATTTAAAATGCTATTTTGGGAGGATTATTGTGATTATAAATATTTTCAGAGCCAAAAGTTTTTTGATCAGTGTGACGTCTCTGGAAATGTTTTAGATAGTAAATTTATCGTTCCGATAAAAAAAAATCAAAAAAATCATTTTTTTAATGTAAAAGAAACATTAGAATTAATATAAAAAGCTTATTTTCAAAAATCTTATTTTTTTGTATAAAAATTACAAAAAAATTACCGAAGCGATGAAGAAATAAAAAAATAAGTTATATTTCTTCAAAAAAAAAAAAAAATAATTACAACATGTTTATTTTTGGAATGACAATATTTTTTTCTACAACTTTGCCAAAGACACTATGCCAATCAAACCAACTGTTTCGATTATAAAAATATTTTAATTACCCACAGAGTACCCAATTGAAGATTAAATTATTTTTTCAGCTAAATCGGTTTGTTTGACTGGCATAACTAGTGTCTCTGGTAAGGTTGTAGAAAATAATTTTGTCCTAAAAAAATATGCCCTGGGACCATTCCTAAACTACGTGGTCATATTTTGATCCCTTTTATACCCTCCTACTCCCCCGTGGTCTCTTGTGGTCTTTTGTTTTGTGATCTTATTTTGCATATATGTACAATAAAGTATGAAAAATTTATAAAAAAATGAAGGTTTAAGAAAACTGATTATTAGTTATTGCGCAAATTGTAAATAGAATTTTCAGTAATATCATTTTCTCATTTTCACCAAAATAACAAATAGATAATGGTTGTTTAATTTTTAATAATATTTCATTGTCTTTAACAAATATAACAATTTCCTTACCTGAAAATAATTTAAAATACGCTATTCTGTTGAGTATATTCAGAATGATTTTTGATTTGTTGTTGAGTATCAAAATAAATAAAATTTGTTTAAGCAATTTGATCATCTACGATAAATTTTTCGCTTATAGTTATGGTAAATTGTATACTCATCTAGAAATCATCTAGAAAAATCACAGGAGGGTTGAGTGCAAGGCCACGACCGCAGGTTGAAGTAGATTACTTTAACAAGAAAGGTAACCCAGCTGCTTGCGTGTCAGTCATTTTTAATAACCATTCATTATGCTTTCAAATATATTTAGTAGCCTTGAAAAAGGCCGATTGCTGCAATTGCAATTTTCATTCAACTAATGCATAAATGCTTCATGGTCAGAGCGTGCGATATTCGCTCTGACATAATAAATTTTTCGAACGTTGTGGAATGATATAACTAAAAAAATAGGTGTGACCTAATTATTTCCAGTTATATTATTCTACAACGTGCGAAAAATTTAATTTCGTATGTCGTAATACTAATGTACCGTGCTGGATCGAAATCCGTACACCTAAGCACATGATATTCTTCGACGGTCGATATAAAATCAAGAAATCACATATTGATTTTAACTGACATGATTACTTATAGGTCTACTTATATTTTATCACTATTTTCAAGCAACATGATTCAAATCACTCCGAAACTCGAAAAAATCTTGTTTAAATAGGACATGCTTTGAATCGAAATCCGTACACAGTTTTATGTCTAAATCAAAACCCGTACACTTTTGAATCGAAATCCGCACACACGCGATATAGACTGGATCAAAGTCCATACAACAATAAATCAAAATCCGTATAGATATAGAAGTACAAAAATGAACATCTTTTATTTATAATAAATCTTTAAATTTACGAATAAATTTATTTTGAGGATCAATTGGTTTCTAAAGTTTCACACGGTTTTTGTAATTCTTGATATCAGCTGAAATAGTGCAATTTTCGTAGCGTTTCGTAGTAACCGGAACGCCGGAATCTCTAGAAGCTTCCCGGTACGACTTTCCCTTGCGCGCCTCAGTCACAGCTCCTTCGAAATTATTTGCCGTATATTTATACTTGTTTTCTTCCATTATATGCTGAAAACAAGAAGAAAGTTCAACAATATATGCATGATACACACGCTGTACGGACTTCGATTTAAGCAATTAACAAGAATCAAAATCCGTACGGCACAGTTTTCGTTTAATAAATACAATTTACACTATTTACCAGACTATATACAGCTCGAAAATGGCAAAGACTTACATTTTCCATCAATTTCAAAAAGATTCACAGAGTAAAACACTTATATCCAACTTGAAAATCGTTTTTATCTGAAGAACGTTTCCTTAGTCAATTCTCTAACGATACAACGAAATGACAACTGAAACCGATACACGATTGATTTTTTATTTTCAATGTTTTTATTTCATGGCCTACTGGCGCATAGTTTAATCTAACAGAAGGCCAACAACTCAACGGATATTTACATGTAATTATCATCTGTCGTGTTGTGCGGCTTGGAAGAAGACAACGTTCTCGTCCCCGTGTCGCATGTAAGCAGATTGGTGCGTGTTTGATATTGCCGATGGTAGACATGAGTATGAAGGTCGAAATTCTGCTATGATGTCGAACTTTAACCGTCTTCTTCAAGACGTTACATCCTTATTAATGATGTGTTGTGAATTTTCTAAAACAGACTAAGCATCGTGAGCAGAACGTACCGAACTTTTCTGTTTGAAATCGGATTCGTTTCGTATATACCGCTTGGTAAGCACAGTATCAACAAATCGTAATAAAAATCACACTGCTGTGCATTTGCAGCAGCATCAAACCTCAGTTGCGGTTTATTAATAACCATTTATTATGCTATTCCAAAAACATTTTGTAGCCTTGAAAATGGCCGATTGCTGCAATTGCAATTTTCATTCAATTATTGCATTAATGCTCCATGGATATACCCGCTGCAACTGCTGCGCTATCCGTAGCCATGCCACAGTTGTGGCTGCTATACGCTGCCATTGGTATACGCTGTCCCTGCATCCGCTGGCCCAGCTGCTATTGATGCTGAGATCCGCTGCAACTAGTGCGTTATCCATTGCTATGCCACAGCTGTGGCCGCTATCCGCTATCACTGGTATCCACTGCACTGCTACTGCTGCTGCTAGGGAGGACTACTGTTGTCGCTGTCTAGAACTATTATGAGCGGCTTCGGCTGAAACAGGCTCTTATATAGGCCAAATAGCATGTTTTCAATTGCAAGGTATATGATTCTGTCGACCGTGCTTGGGAAGCAATCATATAACGACCAATCAGAGGTCGAATTTCTCGTTTTGGCAAGGCTTGACTATTTTCAACATTACAATAGTTTGAATATTACAATTACAATTATCTTCATTTTGGGAAGAATCTTAGAAGATTTTCCAATCAAATGCTGCAAGAACGAAGGAAATCCATCGAATACTAACCGATTTATTAGCATTTGAAATTGGACATATTTTTCCCCTTTTTTCGGTTTTAGATTTTCATTTTACATCCCTATGTAGCTGAACCTCCTGAGAGAAGTATTCTACTTCAAAATATTTAGTTAATAATAAGTGAAACCTTACTTTTAGTGATTTTCAGGTATCGGATTTGTAACTTAGTTTTTTTTTAATAAATTACAAAGTTTTTGAATATCGAACAAAATATAAACATCTTTCTTTCTTCCTTCAGTTCATGAACATCCAGGTCTTATATATTGTTTTGAAGACCAAAACGTTGATTTTTTTACCGGTCGTTGAGTATTGAAATATGCTTCCAGGAAAAATGTCATAAGTCCCGACGCATTGCAGAATAGAACTATTATTCTAAAGAAGTAAATGCCATATAAGGCAAAGCCTGTTTAAAGCAAAAAAAAAATCTTCGTTCAGATAAATTTGAAATATGTTTCAAAAATTTTATTGCAGTTAATTGGTGACAACTCTCAAAATTTCCGTGATACTTATTAATTATCAAGTCGTGTCAAATAAATTTATTAATTAAAAAATTGCGAAAGCTTCGTCTTGACTGAGTGGCAATAATAAATTATAAGTCAGGAAAAGACTACGTGGTCTATTCGTTAACCCCCACACCCCAGCGTGATTTTTCGTGGTCTACGTGGTTTGGGAACGGCCCCTCTGAAACAAACCAAAAAAAATAATCATTCTCGTTCTCTTATATCACGTTCTTTCTAACCTTTCTTTTCTTCTACCTTGTTATTCGTCAAGTGCAAAGTCAGAATCACTTTTATGCTATAATCTGAACTTGTTTTTGACATTGTAAAATTTTGTGTCCCCTAAAACAAGAGTAACATTTCTCAGTTATGTGTTCAACGAGAGTGAACCATGTACTTTTTTTTCATTCATTGATAAAGTATACTTTTTTGGTAACACGTTTAAAATATTTTTGATAAGGTACCTGGCAATTTTGAAACCTATGCTGACTTTGAAGTCAGAGTGTTTTGAAACAATACTAAAAATTCAGGCAATCACAACTTTTTCTGCTTGACACATCGATCACTCTGTCTGCACACTATAAGGCATGATATTTGGTCAGCCTAGTGATAGCAATGAACTATCTGAAAAAACACATTTAAATACACTACGGTGTGCGAAGAGGAGTCCTTTAACACAGAGAATCCGAAAAACGCTTGAAAATTTTTACAAGTCGAGTAGCATAGAATATTTGGCCTGTAAGGTAGAGCTTCAGAGCTTTAGTTTTGATAGATTTCTATGCCCTCCTAAGCGAAAGACAAAAAGTGACCTCTCTAACCTAGTGCGCTGCAAAGATAACCACATTTTGATGTACGTAAAAGATGCGTAAAATTTATTCCTACAAACAAATTACTAGATACCTTGTAGCGCATTTGGACGGCTTCATATTCCTCGAATATGACTTCAGTGATGACATGAATTTTATGTTCTGCGTGAATAAAAAATACCTCCCGCATGATGTTACGGTTTTGTCTTTAAAAACAAAAATTACCGGCTGAGAGTTTATTCTTCTATATCTGACTTAGTATACCAGATATCTGTTGAGATATATTCAATTTAATTTATAGTCGCAATGAGCACAAACCAAAATAATATAATAATGTGCATCGGAAATTTGGTCCGAAATTTCGCGAAATTTCGTAATAGTCGAAATTGGAAGTTTAATTTCGCGAAATTTTAGGCTGGATTTAGCGAAATTCAACGAAATTTTTCGGCAATTTCGCGAAACCGAAATTTCGCGAAATTTCGGGGAATTTCGTGTTTTGCGAAATTATACGAAATCATTCGAAATCTCGCACAGCCTTAACCTCGACTCCACGCGAAATGAACGAACGAAAAAAAGCGCATATTTCTTCAGATCACATAATTTGCACAATACTCATAAACAATAACATAACAAACAAACTCGAAAATCTAGCTGCTAACGCGGTTATCAACTCTCCTCTACTGTTGCTTGCGCATGCGAGGAAACGTCAAAGAATCAACGGTTGGTACCAGAAGTAGGCGATGTTTGGAACGCTGGTTTAATAAGCAATCTGACAGTCACTTCTACCCCCTGAAACAAACTTATGCTAACAGTCAATGCCTACTGTGAGCTTGATACAATGAGATTAAGGTTATCTTCGGGTAGTTTTAAGTAGATCATACGCTAAAAGCGGTCATTTCATATTGGAAAGAGTGGTTAAAATGCTAGGATACCTTAAACAAATACCTTTTGGTATTTGTTAGTTTTAAAACCATTTCAAATTCCAAATAAGCAAATTTATTTAGTAAAGGTTACGTCCAATAAATCATGTCTATTGTTCTACTTCTAAAGGAGAAATAAAAGTTCTTTATGAATACCATTCAAAATACCTTTCTTAAAATCTAAAACAAAATATTCAGTAAAAAGCGTATTCATCTTCAATTTACTTTCCAAGCTGGTTAACTTAAAACTCACACGGGAAAAGTGGAAGTGGATTTCCCATGAGCGCTCTTTTTGCTTGCTTATAAGTTTTCCTAGGAATGGTTAATAGTTATCCTTCATGCAGTCGCATTAACGTCTGATAACTGCGTATATTTTTTTCAAGAGTTACGACTCCCATCATCAGAATGCTTTGAAATAGCACTGTGACATTACAAGAAACCATTATCTCGTATTAATTCCCAATTATTCCAAACTCCTGAACTAAATGTCATGGTTCCTACCGATCTGGAAATTTGTTCGGCATATTATATTGCGGCATATATTGCATTCCTAACCAACCACTTTGCCGATTTTTTGATTGGTACTCTCACTGCAGAAACAATTTGTCTTATTTCGTATTAGAGGTATTCCATGGACAGTCAATAATAACAAATATTTTAACGTAGAGCTACGTTTTTCTTCAGCATACCTCATAGGGGTAAAAATTGGAAATCTATTAGCAGAAAAAGTAAAAATATAAATGCTTAAAAGTCGGTTTGTTTTCAACCGATTTCATTTATTCTTGCGGCAATCGATTGGAAAATTATACACGCATCCGCTCAAGCGCTTCTGCATTGTTTTTTGATTATGCGAATTGAATTGAAAATCGTCAAACCTTGTTGAACCGAAAATTACGCCTTCTGATTGGTCGCTTACTGGCTTTCCCTAAAAAGGTCGACAGAATAGTATACCTAGTTAGCTGTAGCGTAGCAGATTACGTCAATAGCAGCAGCTGAACTCTTGAGCCTATCGCTAAACGAAATTCGAAGGATATTTTTTTCTCTTATATTCCATTAGCCGCAGCTCAAAAATTTGTAAGTCCCAGAGAACGATTCTTTTCAAAAAACAAAAAATTATCCGTTTTGTTACTGAAAAATGAATCCAATTTATATTATTATTAGATCATACATCAATCGTGAAATTATTTCACGCAAAACGTCGGTTGTTTTGGTTTTCACTTCAGTGTTATAACACTCATAATAACCAAAATTTCACGGCAGGTGTTATTTTGCGACGTTTTTCTAACTTACGTGAGTCCCGTTAAACGACTGAGGTGACTCCCGTAATAAGCACCAGTGTGTGTTGTCAGAGTGCCTTATTTCCCCTCTGTCGAGGTAGCACAAGGGTGCGATCGGCATATCCGATTTTGAACAGCAAACTGCCTGTCTCAAGGCAAATACACAAGTAGGGAAGAAGTACCAGTTACGGCAATACCTAAAAAATGTACCAGTTCATGCCGTAACCAGTTATTGCCTATGAGGTTTAAATAGAGTATTGTCATAACTGGTACCACTGCGCTTATGCGATATAGCCATGACTGGTGCACTTGCCATAACTGCTCACCTACCCTAATTGAAGATTAATCTTTTGTTCGAAATGTCTTGAGCGCTAGACTTTGGAAGTAAATTCTTTGCTCTTCTGTCCTATCAATGATATCGTATTTTTATGTGCAAATTAAAAACTGATAGCCTTCCTACAACTGCTTGTTCGAACAAAAATTCGAAAATACTACACTTAACTTGAAATGATAGAACGCGTTACCAAAGGCAATTAATTCGACTTTACAGCAATAATTTAAACTCGAGAATGGTCTCCCAACCGCTTAGTTGTAACAACGAAAAGTGACCAGATAACACCCAATATGCCCAAGTAACACATGAAACATGTTAGAAAAGAATTCACAATGACAGTAGTCATATAAGAGTACTATAAGCGCAATTGAAAACTTGTGTTGTTATATTCAATTATAACGTAATTGTATTATATACATTATTGAATATAAACTGCCGCTGCTCGTCTGTAACTTGTGTTTATGATGTTATCAAAACTGCACAGAGAACAACTTAAAATACATCATTTTCAAGAAGTTGTTTTTCATCAGTGACTCAACCACATTTCTAAAACAAGCTCGAAGCGAACAATAACTATTACATGAATGGCACTTGTTTTCAAGTTTTCTTCCAGGTGTTTACACTATTGGAAAAACTGTGTATGAAATGCCCAGCCGGGGCAGCCGCACCAGTTCAATATTACACGCCTAATAACAATACTACGTACCTGCAAAGTGCTTTCCTTAAGGCCCAAACATAATGGATACGTTGCGGCTGCGATGACGTTGATTTGACAGAAAATGTATGGGCTAACTGTCAAATTGCCGCAAACGCAGCCACAACGTATCCATTTTATTTAGGCCTTTAGTATTCAGCAGCCAACGCTAAATTACTTGATCAAATTGTTATTATAATTATTTGAACGATCTCAATAAAACTATTCGAGTTGGGTCAAAATGTGCCATGAAAAGATAAACAAAACGCTTGCAGTGCTACCAGTATCATTTCATTTTATGTTACCGTATATCTAACAATGTTTTCTAGCTTTGATTTATTTTAAGTCTAGATAACGTTGAAACTATGCGAAAACAACTTTAATATTCAAGCTACAGAAACAATTCATCTTGAAAGTTTGTACATTGCTTTTTATAATAGCATGCGATATTTGCGATTTTGTCATAGCAACGCATTTGCGCATGCGCTTTGTTATGGCGAATTCTGACCCACGAATGCGCGTATTTCTTTATTGCACTGGGTCAGTGCAGATCTACTCAAGAAAAAAAAACTCCACTTATTGATGTATTGATGTATTTATTGAAAAATGAGTAAAATTTAGGCTCAAAACTAATTTTCTGAGCAATTCGATATACGATATTGAAGTCTTAAGAAAAGTTGTGTAGCTTGATGATATCAACAATTTTGTTGAATATGTCAACTTGATTAAATGCGAATCAAACTCAAGAAACTCAATAAATAGATTTTAAGGGGGTGTTGACAAAAATTTAACTATAGCTCAATGGCTTTACAATATAGACAATTAGTGTCTTCGAGAAAAAAATCATCAATTTTATAGTTTTACAACTTTGCCGAAGACCAAAATTTGATATCTTACAACTAGATGTTGTTGCTTTTATTTTGACTGAATGCCCTCTTAATAACATTTACAACGAAATTCTCAAATATCTAAAATTGCATATTAGAAAATTTCTATGAAGACACCCATATGCTAAAACGTCGAAAAAAACTTTTGTCCGTCTTTTTTCAGTTTAGTCCCACTGTGGGACGGTCCAACATTAGTATCAGCTGGCTTCCCGAATTTGCTTCCGGCTTAATCAAATCCCTTGCCCGGTTGGTCACATATCTCAGCAGCAGCGTGTTTTGTCAGAGTGCCTTTATTTCCCTACTTTCAGGGTAGCACAAAGGCTGCAATCAGCTTATCCAATTTCAAACAGCAAGCTGCCTTTATCAAGGCAAATAAACAAGTAATTGAAGATTAATTATTTTTTAGACAACAGAAGCAAGCATTCTGTGCTGGATCCTAGCAATCAAAATCTGCCGCGGCCGTGTAATTTACTGAGTGTTCTTTTCTTATTTAGTTTTTCGATTTGAAAAGGCAATAGTTATGACTCATTAATGAAACATTCACAACAAAGCATTTGTTAATAGTGTGTGTAGTTCTACGTCAGATATGCGGTCGTGTGTACTGTTTTTAATATGCCATTTCCGATTTCGCTGAAGCTGTTCACAGTTGTTTCTTTTTGATGAAGACATCATTTTAAGATATCAGTTGTTCATATAGACTCACGACTGCTGTTTCGAAAGGACCTATCCAAAAATTTAACTGAACTGTATTTTATTAATATATTATGTATATCAGAAAATCGGAAAAATTGATTGACCAGTTTTAAAAAGAGAGAGTAGCATTTCAAAGATATTAAATTCTTTCTATTGAAAAGAATCTTTAGACTATTTTTAATTCATTATAATTCTAATCGCTAAGTGAAAAATGAAAGAACCATGGTTCTAGTTGTCATTTCATGACTTTTAGGGATCAATCGAATTTTGACGTCGAAGTTATGTTTTTAAGCATTTCTGCGATTTACTGTTTTCCAACCAGTTCAATTAAAGTGGGCTTCAAGTAAAATCCAAATAATGGATCTGTGCTTTCAGATATGTTGAAGAGTGTGCGTAATGACGAGCATCATAGTTTGTTTATAACGTGCTGTGATATTTTCGAATTTTTACGTGTGAAATTGTGTGTGCACATAGAATATTTAGTATCTAAAGTGTACCATAGAAAGATCTTCATTAGGATAAGTAGAAGTGCAGTAATATCTGCTGCTTATTTTGAATAAATTTTGCAATTTTATTTGCTTTCCGCCACGGCTGGCTGCCGTCGGCATTGTTTTTTTCTTTTTCAATTGTCTCTGCCGGTAGTGCGGAATGTGCAAAGTGTAGTCAAACGGTTGTGATCAACGATGTCGTTTACAGTTGTAACTGCAAACAGAGATTTCACTCTCGCTGTGTAGGCATCGGTAATGCGGCTATTAAGTTGATCAATGCGAATGACAATCTTCTGTTCAAGTGTGATAATTGTCTATCGGTTCAGTGTTGTGATGAGCAAAATGTATCGGTTTTGGATGTCAAAGTAATAAGAGACGAGATTAACAAAATTTCTGCCTCTTTTACAGATTTTCAAAACAACATTGCTGCTCAGATAGACAACGCGTTCAAGATCGGCATGAAAGAAATGAGATTAAATGTAAATGGTACTCTAAAGGAAAGAGTTGCCGATTTTGAAAAATTAATGCATGAAAAAATGAATAATATGACTCTGTCATTTTTTGAAAATAAACGTGATAGGGATTTAGTTGCGATGAATAGTGTGATATCTGAACCGGCTGATCTCAGCCGTAATTCAGCTAAAAAGGTTAAAAAACGAAAGATGAATGAAGATGAAAAACAAAGTTTTAGCGATGAACCGATGACTTATGCAAACGTTTTGAGCGGTAGTAAGAAACGTAAGGCTTGTCCGGTCATCGTGATTAAACCGAAAGAGTCCACCCAAAGCGAAGAGTCCACCCAAAACGAAGCTACGCGGGAGTTTTTAAAATCAAAACTAAATCCTAAAACACACAAGATTAGTAACTTTAAAACCGGGAAAGGCGGCTCTGTTATTGTTGAGTGTGCAACAAAAGAAAATGTGGAGGTTGTGAAAAATGGCATTGAAGGTAATCTGGGTGAAAGCTATACAGCTGTTGTTCCCACACCTCCGGTGCCAAGATTAAAAGTGTTGGGCATGAGCGATCAATATTCTTCAGATGTCTTCATTGACTTTTTGAAAAGTCAAAATGAAGACATTGCAATTGGAGATGTCAAAGTCTTGCGTACGTATGAAAATCCACGTTTCACGTATAACAAGTACAACGTTGTGATAGAAGTCAATAAAAAGACTTATGACTGTTTATTATCCGCGAAAAAAGTAAATGTTGGGTGGGATCGGTGCCCTATAGTTCCAGCGATAAATGTCCTCAGATGCTTCAAATGTGGAGAATTCGGCCACAAGAGTACAGATTGCAAAAACCATGAAACGTGCTCTTTGTGTAGTGAGCATCATAGAACTTCGGAATGCACATCCACTGTATTGAAATGCGTTGATTGTTCTAAATACAATAAAGATCGTAAAATGAATCTGGATGTTAACCATGCAGCATCTAGTTCAGAGTGCCTAGTTTATAAAAAATTGTATGATCAAAAAAAAGGCAGCCTGCATTTCAATAAATAGCAATCAGGTTCCAGGAATGTGTGTAGCTTAGATATTATATATTTGAATATTGCTGGTCTCTCTACAAACTACGTAGCTTTACGTCAGATTGTAGAGTTGAATCGTCCATTTTTAGTTTTTTTGTCAGAAACACACATAGTAGATATCGATGCATTTGATCAATATTCTATTCCGGGATACAATATTGCTGCCTGTTTGTCACATTCTAGACATACTGGAGGGGTTGCTATTTATGTCAAAGAATCAGTACAATTCAATGTTTGTTTCAACGAAGCAATTGAAGGAAATTGGTTTTTAGGCATAACAGTGGACCGAGGCATGAAGGTTGGTAACTATGGTGTAGTTTATCATTCCCCTAGTTCTAGTGATCAGCGATTTTTGCAAATACTAGAAAACTGGTTTGAGTTATTTGTGGATAGCCGCAAATTTAACGTGATTGCTGGTGACTTTAACATAAACTGGCGTGATAGCTTTAACTCGAGCCATTTGAAGAGATTAATAGAGTTTTGCAATTTAAAACAAGTTGTTACTGAATATACGCGTATTTCTAGACACAGTAAAACTTTAATTGATCATGTTTATACAAACTTTGATTCTGTTCGCGCTGCAGTAAATTCTGAATTGAAAATAACCGATCATGAGACTCTTATTATTACTGTAAATCAGAGTATAAACAGTGATAATAATTTAGTTGAACTAAAGTGTTGGAAAAATTACTCGAAACGAAAGGTTTCGGATCTTGTCGCGAGAAACGTGGATTTCCCATTATCGGGGTGCCTTGATCATAAAACCGATGTTCTCAATAACATCTTGAAAACGTGTACTAATCAGTTAGTGGAACGAAAGTTTGTTGTTGTGAAGAACTCCAACAAGTGGTACACTTTGGATCTTTTACGTCTTAAACGTAAGAGAGATGGATGGTATAAAAAGTTTTGTAGAACAAATAGTAATGATCACTGGCGTAACTATACGATGGCGCGTAATATATATTCTCAAACTCTGATCAAAACACGGAGCGAATATATACAGAGGAAAATTGAACATCATAAAAATAACAGCAAAGAGTTATGGAAAATATTAAAGTCATTGTTGAAACCTGGCGTTTGCAGATCGCGGTCCATAACCTTTAATGGCACAGAAGAACGATCAGAACAAGCAATCGCTTCTAAGTTCAATACTTATTTTATCGATAGTGTTTCAGATATCAATCGATCTATTGAATTGGTGGATGAACCTGATGAAATGAAACAGCCAATTAATGTTAACTGTACTTTGACCGGTTTTCACCCTATTTCATACATAGAACTGAAAAACATTTGTTTTTCAATGCAAAAAACGGCTGGAATCGATAACGTTAATGCAAAAGTGATTCAAGATTGCTTTCATGTCATCGGACACGACCTCCTTGGCCTAAACAAACTGGGCACGTGCCACGAGTTTGGAAGGAATCTTTGGTGGTTCCTATTCAAAAGGTTGCTGGTACGAGTAAAGCCGAAGAGTTTCGTCCCATCAACATGTTGCACACATTAGAAAAAATTTTAGAACTTGTTATCAAAGGCCAACTTTTAAATTATCTTAATATGAACAGTTTGTTAATACCAGAACAATCAGGCTATCGAGAAGGTCATTCTAGTGAAACTGCGTTGAATTTGGTGTTAGCAAAATGGAAAGAAATTATTGAGCGTAAAGAAACTATTGTTGCAGTGTTCTTGGATTTAAAACGCGCTTTCGAAACAATTTCTAGGCCCTTATTGTTACGAACAATAAAGCGCTTTGGTATTACAGGTACTACATACAAGTGGTTTGAGAGCTACTTGTGTGACAGAACTCAACGGACTATTTTCAATGAATTTACATCTTTTCCCATGGGAAACATTCTTGGAGTACCTCAAGGAAGTGTATTAGGGCCCATTTTATTCATAATGTACATTAATGACATGAGACAAGTTTTACGTTTCTGTGATATTGACCTTTTTGCTGATGATACTGTACTGTTCATTGCAGTTAAAGATCTCGATTTTGCTATTGTTCGCTTGAATGAGGAATTGTGATCGCTGAGTAGATGGTTGAAATTCAAACAACTAAAACTGAATATAAGTAAAACTAAATTCATGGTTATTTCGCGCAACCGTGTTACTGAAAATGTCTCTGTGGAAATTGACAGCGAGACACTTGAACGCGTACGTGAGATGAAATATCTTGGCGTGACTATTGATGACAAACTTAAGTTCAATATTCATATTGACAATGTCATCAAGAAAAATGCCAAAAAATATGGAATTCTCTGTCGTTTGAATAAAGAGTTGAGTACTTTTAGCAAGATTCATCTCTATAAATCAATCATCTCTCCCCACTTGGACTTTTGTTCTTCCATTTTATTTTTGGCAAATGAAACTCAAATATCGAGGTTACAGCGTTTGCAGAATAAAGTTATGCGGTTAATTTTGAGATATAGTAGATTCACTTCCTCGGCCTTGATGTTGGATGCCTTGCAATGGTTATCTGTGAAGCAGCGAATTGTGTTCATGACGATGGTGTTCATTTTTAAAATAGTTAACGGATTGCTGCCTCGATATTTGTGTGATCGAATTGTGAGAGTAAGTGATATTCATAGATACAATACTAGAAACGCGACAGAATTTCGAACACCAAATTTTATTTTTGGAGCTTCGCAGAATTCATTATTTTTTAAAGGAATTAAAGTGTTCAATTCGATGCCTACACAGGTCAAACGTGCAGCAACGCTACTTGAGTTCAAGAAACTATGTATTTCACACGTCAAAGCTGTTTTTTAGGCAGCTCAACAGAAATGTTTTACAATTCACGCACTAAATTGACGAAGTTTTCATAACGGATGATTTTATGTGGACTTTTACTGTAATTATGTTCGTCCCGATGATAATGATGGATTTTGTATTTAATGTAGCAGTAAAAAAAAATAAATGAGAAGTCTACAAAGGTTTGAGAATCGCGCGCGTTACACATAGATAATTGACTACCTTTCTTAAATTAATATATGACATGAAAAATAGAGGTTTTTTTTGAAGTAGAATACTTCTCTCAGGAAGTTCGGCTACATAGGGATGTGAAATGAAAATCTAAAACCGAAAAAAATGAATAATATGTCCAATTTCAAATGCTAATTAATCGGTTAGTATTCGATGGATTTCCTTCGTTTTTGCAGCAATAGATTGGAAAATCTTCTAAGATTCTTCTAAATAGAAGATAATTGTAATTTTATCATTCACATTATTGTACTATTGAAAATAGTCAAGCCTTGTCAAAACGAAAAATTCGACCTCTGATTGGTCGTTATATGATTGCTTCCCAAGCACGGTCGACAGAAACATATACCTTGCAATTGAAAACATGCTATTTGGCCTATATAAGAGCCTGTATCAGCCGAAGCCGCTCATAATAGTTCTTGACAGCGACAACAGCAGTCGTCCTTCCTTAGCAGCAGCACTAGCCCTGTGGTTGGTCACCACGTCTCAGGAGCAGCGCGGGTTTTCTCAGCGTGTGTCGCCAGGCAGCCATTATTCCCCCCGTGTTGGGGCAGCATGAAGATTGCCATCTGGAAATCCAATTTTGGAAATTAAAATGCCTTTTTCAAGGCAAATAAACAAGTCATTGAAAATGAATAATTTTTGTCAACGCAAGCAAGCATTCTGTGTTGCATCCTAGCAATTTAAATCTGTCGCACCCGTCGAATTTACTGAATGTAAAGTAGCTTCCACAGTGCATGTTGTCCGTGTATCTTAATTCCCCCAATGTTAGGGCAGCTCAAAAGTAGTAATCAGCAACCGATTTTGAACCGCAAAATGCTTTTTTCAAGGCAAATAAACAAATAATTGAAGGTTAATAATTTTCTGGCATCAACACAAGCAGACATTCTGTGCGGGATGCAGTCAAATTCTGTTGTAGTTGTCTAATTTTTACTTCTACTTTATTTGGTAAACCCCCCACTGTAGGGGCAGCGCAAAGGCTGCGATCAGCATAACCAACTTTGAATAACAAACGGTTAACGTTTATTCACTAGAAATTGATCCATTTCGAAACAAGTTTTTGTCTGAGTACAATAATTTGCACAAAAAGACATTAAAAATTTTACCACATTATCAGACGCGTTTCTCCAGTCATGCCTCGTGAACGTGAAGGTTTCCTATCATAGACATAGATTTCGTGCTCCGGCACGTTACAACACGTGGAAATTGTCTTTTGAAGTAGAATACTTCTCTCAGGAAGTTCGGCTACATAGGGATGTAAAATGAAAATCTAAAACCGAAAAAAGTTAAAAATATGTCCAATTTCAAATGCTAAATCGGTTAGTATTCGATGGATTTCCTTCGTTCTTGCAGCAGTAGATTGGAAAATGTTCTAAGACTCATCCCAAATGAAGATAAATTGTAATTTTATTTGTCAAACTATTGTATTATTGAAAATAGTCAAGCCTTGTCAAAACGCAAAATTCGACCTCTGATTGGTCGTTACATGATTGCTTTCCAAGCACGGTCGACAGAATCATATACCTTGCAATTGAAAATATGCTGGTTGGCCTATATAAGAGCCTGTTTCAGCCGAAGCCGCTTAAAATAGTTCCAGACAGCGACAACAGCAGTCATCCCTTAGCAGTAGCAGTGCAGTGGATACCAGCGATAGCGAATAGCGGCGGAGCAATGGATGGCGCACTAGTTGATGCAGGGACAGCGGATACCAATGGCAGCGTATAGCGGCTACAACTGTGGCATGGCTACGATTAGCGTAGCACTTGCAGCGGGTATATCTGACCATGAAGCATTTATGCAATAATTGAATGAAAATTTCAATTGCAGCAATCGACCTTTTTCAAGGCTACTAAATGTTTTTGGAAGAGGTGAGGTGAACTGAGGTTTTATGCTGCTGCAAATACACAGCAGTGTGATGTTTATTACGATTTGTTGATACTGTGCTTAACAAGCGGTATATACGAAACCAATCCGATTTCAAAATGATTAACACGCAAACAGCCGGGTTATCTTCCTTGTAGAAGTATTCTACTTCAACTTTGCGGTCGTGGCTTTGCACACAACCCTCCTGTGATTTTTTTATTTACATACATACAGATGTATTATGCTGATGTATGTTATGAAAATTGAGTTTTTGTGACACAATAAACTTTTAAGTAGTTCTGGACATACGTCGGATTACTCGGGAAAATTATGACACTTTTGATTGTCTTTGGACGTTGAAATTCCTAGCTGTTCTAGGACTTTTTCGGGTTGGAAATTTTCTAGACTTCCCTAGGTGGGGACATCCTCATGAGTCTCATGTTAAGCTCACGGTTTACCTGTGCTTTGCTTGCTGAGTTCGGCGGGAATGGCCTTGTTGGGACTGTAGCAATTTAGCTGTGGGCTAGATTGGGTGTTGGCTTAATTCAGATGGGAATAATGTTCAATTGATTGAAAGAAGTAAAATAACTAGAACTTGGTAATCTTGGTCGTAGAACGGCTTAGAAATGTGTGTTTTAAATTTTTTTATTCAGTATTACTGCCGTTTAAGCATTGGAATATTATGGAGGATTTTATATCTGTATCGACAAAACCAGTCCGTTTTTTTTTTTTTTGCTTTCTGGTTTAATTGAAGTAATAACTAATTATCTAATAGATAAATCGACTACCTCAAATCTTTGTAGGGGTAAGAGGCGGGACCATCATCATCATGTCAAGCTATAGGGTTGAATATAAATAAGTGGAAATTTAGAGCGAAGTAGGAATATAAAACTCTGTTGAGCTGCTCAGAAAAATGAAAAAATAATCTGAAAATAAATCACTCAAATATTTTCACACAAAATATATAAGTTGAAATATTGTAAAAACAATTTCTAGAGTGTTAAGGGTTTAGTAGTCAAATTTACAGAACGAACTTTTTTCTAAGCAATTTTACAATATAGAATTTTCGCGGGCTCATTTGTATGTGTGGCACGTGATAAAAACGTTTGAATCCCAAAATCCGTTTAGAATTGACTGCGTGAACTCCGGATTCCGCGTATAAAAACGAGTACACCATGAAATCTTCGTTTAAACCTGCATAACTTTCGTCAATCAATGTAGACTACAATTTAAATCTAATACATACGTTAATCCTAAGCTATTGGGTTTTAGCAAGGAACGCGCTTTTCAATGCATTTCGAAACATTGTCACTCCTCCTCTGTCAAGTACAAATCATCACTTGTAAGAAGTTCATACTATCGAAAAAGACTGAAGCAGTGAATAATTTCAGATGAAAAAATAAGGAAATAATACAAAGATCAAATATAATCACGATTATTCCGGAGTTTCATTTAAGGAATTAATCCGACACAAATCGGAAACGAAAATTCTTTTTCAAACTTCATTGTATAATAAAATACAAATAATGATTTTTCAACACTATTCAAAACCGATCTTGTTTTATTCTTAACCGGGCTCAAATAAACTGAACTAAACTTAAACTGATAGTTCATCTGAAAATAATCCCATCCACCTTGATAACAAGGTGATCATTTTCTGACGTAAAAAAGGTATACTATTGGACTTTGGATTAAACTCGAGGCACATTTGCTTTAACAGAGAATTTAACATCCTTTGGAATACTAATTTAACTGTTGGAATAGGCCTTGAACGTTACTTCAAAATCTTACACTGCTCACAATAAGATTTTCAGTGTTATCTCCTGTATCTCGAAATATTTATTTCTCAAAACACTAAATCTGTCTTTTAACTTCCTTTTGTAGATCTGTATAAATAGTTTTAAAAGCATTCCTGGCATAATTTTAAACATCTTATTTTTAGGATTGAAACATACCGATTTCAAATCACAGCACAAAATTTGTAATTTTCGCTTTGTCAAAGAGCAAATAATGAAACTCTGACAAATTACTGTACAGACAACAACAACCTTCAACTCGGACACCTCCTGGGGGGAATATTTTGGTGGCTAGGTTTCAAACCCATCAAGTCTATAATTATCCGCGTTGATATGTTTGCAAATTGGTTTACATACAACAACATGATGCTTTTCGACAGGCACACTAACTGATGACAACAGTTAGCAGGCAGAGAACATTGTCGAACATCTCAATATATATATATATATCTCCTCCTCGAGTCCTCGAGTGAAAGAAAAACCTGTGAATGAAACCTGTCAAAAATGTCGAACCGCCGCCGGACACAGGCCCTGGCGGGGTCACGCACGATTGCGCCAGATCTATTCAGTTTTTTTTTTTGAAAACCAAACGACTTTCAATTGCACCACAGCCAGCAGCTCGAAGGTCGACAAAGATTGGCCGATAGCGGCGTCACTTGTTTCCTATAGTTTGCGAAAAGCAAACTCAAAGGAATTGTTTTTATGTAAATTATGCCTAATGTGAATGCAATTATTATGCTAGAAGGGCGTTATTATACAGAACGTTCCATCAAATTGAAATTAATGGAGCAGCATGATTAAAGACACAAACACTATTTTCAACTTGACTTTATCAGAGTTCAATCAAATTTGAAAAAAAAAAAACAAACAAAACCAGATTTTTACAAAACATATTGCGTAGCTCTGAGAACAAAATTAATCATCAACTAGAAAAAGTCAAGGCAACAAGTTGACAAAAAAATAACGTCTTGAAAATTACAACAAACCCATTTTTTTCACGACCTGTTGCAGAGTGAACATTTAATCCGTCATTTAATTTCAGTCGTGGAACGACCGTGCATTTTTGAGAATAACTGACATTTTCGAGCATTTCCGAATTTTAAAACAAAATTGAAGCTCATTTCTAATCAAGATATAATTTTGACAACAGCAACGTTGCTGTTCTCATTCATTGACTGCAGCGTTTTGAGCAGTCATAGTTTCTGTCGGTTCCAAATTTTAGATTAGGGGAAGGGGTGATAAAATGGACACCCTAAGCCATTTCCCAATTTCCTCCACACTGCAACTATGAGTCGATAGTGCACATTAACTGAGCCACTAATGGTTAATACAACAAATAAGAAGAAGTACTCAAATATAGTATTTTTGGTAGTTTTTATGAGCATTTTCGAAAGCAGTTTTTTGGGGGTAAAATGGACACGTGTGGGTAAAGTGAACATTAATTATCCCTTCACAGATAGTAAAATGTTGTTCCATAGCACGTGATACACTTATGCATTGACCAACAGTTCAATTTTCACCGTTTGTCGTAGAATTAATAACAATTTATGACCTAACCCGCAAGAAACTGAGAAATGGCGGAAGCTTTTTTAACGGACATTCCGCATTCAACGGTACGTTTAGCCGCGGTCATCTGTTCATCGGTCCAAGTTTTCCTTTGCGTTTTTCTGATACAAACACGAAGCACCTAGATTTTTCAATGGGAATTAACACAATTTTTTTTCGCATCACCATGGGCTGTCCATTTTACCCGCACATACATCTTATTGAAAATACCTAAATATATCGAGAAAATCATTTAAACAATTACTAACCTTTGATGATTTCTATCGGTTAGCAGTCTGAGTACAGATATGTGCAGAAAAATCGTTATAAAATAACTGCTTTCCACCAGAAAAAACCTTATTTTTTGTAAGCCAAAAATAACATCACCACCACGAATGTACACGTGTTTTTTGTTTTTGTTTATTATTTTGACTGTTTAACTGTACCATGTCGCATACTTTGTTTCAAATAACTTCTAGTGCCTCTAAGATAAGGTGCCAAAGAAGTTTGTACTATTTTTCAACGTAATAGTCTTTATAGTTTCAGAGTCTGGGATTTTTATATTACAAACTTTCGATACTTTTGACGTTGGGCAACTCATTTTCACATATTTTTCACATTCCACGGTACTTTTTTTTCACACATTTGTACTTCAAACTGCAAGCGACACAAAATTGTCTGTTCACTTTTAGAACGCATTTCCTTGCTTGCTTCCATTCCATGTGACGAATGTGGCTTTGGTCATAAATCTAATGCTAGCTCACTTCGCCAAACTGAGTCGTACGTCGCCTGGAAATCCCCAATTAAATAGTAAGATTGTACTCTCAGAACTTACTGTTGTCTCATATTTCGGATTTTAGGAGCTTAAAATATTTGTGATTTTGGTCCTGTGATATTCTGTGTTAAAAACAGATAGGTTTCAATTGGAAAAAATATCGCAATCTTGAACAATGAAGATTCATGGGACAATAGTTCAAATAACCTAATTGAATATTATCTCCTCCTTAGGACCACCAGACCCGCTACGCGCAGGATGCCGCTTGCCATCCAGCGGCTTGTACTTGTTAATCAATTCTAGTAGACCACCCGACAGAGGCGGATCCAAGCTTAAGATCTTTGGACACCCACACATCCGACAGGTAGTTT
The DNA here is from genome assembly GCF_029784165.1 of Wyeomyia smithii. Taxonomy (NCBI): domain Eukaryota; kingdom Metazoa; phylum Arthropoda; class Insecta; order Diptera; family Culicidae; genus Wyeomyia; species Wyeomyia smithii. Next base: position 25,885,940 of record NC_073696.1, on the reverse strand, counting down.
CCATTATCTTGACACTCAGGATCGCTGCAGTCGTCGATTGGCAGACGAATTGCATTGGGCAGCTGCCGGAAGCGTTCGAAGCCGTAAACATAATCAACAAAACGACTTCCCCCGAGGGCACGACGATGAAAAAAGACGAGAAACATGTCAAGGATAGGCCCGATCGTAAAATAATTCGCCATCCGACGGCACCCTTTTCGACGAAAGCGATCATCATCAATTTGATCATTGCTTTTTTTCTGTACCTTCTGCGACGAGTCATAGGTTTGTGATAGCCCCGATCAAAACAAGAAGTGTTTTTTTCTCATCCGTCCCCACTTTCATTTCAGAAGCTGGCGGCAAAAGTGCGATCACCAAATACAGCCGGTTTATCAAATAGGCGAACAACTCCGCGAACAGAGACATTGGGGCGCCTCATTTCTTCATCTGTTTTTTATGATTTTCTTATGCATCATCAATTTTCGTTAGAAGCTTTGTCCGTTTACTGTCAACTATAGAAGTGTAATGTTATAATGGTAAAACGAAACAATTGCTTTGAAATTGTCATTAATGTTTGACATATCCGAATACTAATTTTTCTCCATGTTTATCTCAAGTCATATGAAATCGAATATAGAATTTTTTCCCAACATTGTTTGCATTGATTACAAAACACCACAGGATGTGTCGTTATCTATATACACAGAGCCGGATTAATGGGGGGCCCAGGGGGCCCGGGCCCCGGGCCCCCACATTTTTGGGGCCCCCACAAATTGAGAAAAAGATTTTTTCTCTTTAAAAAATGAGATTTAATCAAAAGTTCGATTTACAGTAAGAAAATTTGATCAGACCATTTCAATCTGACACTTTCTTTCAGTGTTATTTTTTCGCTAGCGCCAATATCACGACTACATCCATAAGAGCTCACCTTGGATCAGGGTTGCCACATTTATTTCTGTATTTTTGCTCGAAAATGTCTGTATTATCTGTTTCACGGGCTAAAAAATCTATATAAAAAATCTGTATCCAGCTAACTAAAAATGTTGCATGAAAATCTTCTTCCTTAAAGAATATATTGAAACAAATCACCATTTTTTGCTTTGGCCTAATTTTTTATTGGTTCCAAACTTATAATTAGGCGAGTTAATCAAATGTAGTAACTGAACACGATATTGCTTATTTATCTTTACGTGATGTTCATGCATGTTTTTGTTAATTTAATTCTAGTACTTCCTGCTTGGTTAGCAACGTAGCTTTTAGCTTTTAAAATTGAGCTCATAAGCTTAGGGGCCATGAGATTTCTGGCTTTAGACTTGCTGCAATTATATATTGAAAATATGCGTTCTACAAAAGCCGAAGAATGTGGAATTATTGAAAAAATTCGCAAAAATGATCTCAGTAACGGAAACATGAATTTACCATTGGCATTGTGGCGTCCAACTACTCAGACCAAGTTAAGTCATCTGTTTCATCGAATCTTCCGGTCAAAAAGTTTGTTCTTAGCGAGTAAAACTCGTTATTCATGTCTTGTCGATCAGTTACTGTTACGAATTTTGGAGATCATATCATTTAAATTGTTTGAATGTTTAGAATTGAATAAAGCTACCGTTTTTACAACAGAATCGATAAAATCGAACAGCTTTGCAATTTGTTTCACAAATTTTAAATAGAAATCCCGTCAAATACTTCGAAACGTTATTTTCCGCCTTCGTCCAAGCCTCATCCCTCTTCTTCTGCAACGATACTAACATAAACAGCATCAGGTTTTTTTCACAAAAGTTTGAAAGTCGTTGAATTGAATTTAACCTTCCAAAAAATTGATTTCATTTCGAATAGCAAAAGATTCTGTAAAATCTGTATTTTTGACAATATTCTGTAATACAGATTCTGTATTGCTTTTTTAGTTCAAAAATCTGTAAAATACAGAAAAATCTGTATATGTGGCATCCCTGCCTTGGATTCTCTTGGAATGACACACATTACCACACCATTTGAATCGAACCAGCGCGCATGGGAGATAAAGCAGAGAAAGAAAATAACCCACAAGTTTTTTCAATGCATTGCTTTTGCTAACTTGTCCGAATCAGGAACACCAGATGTGCTTTGCAAATTGCAGATTTTCTGAGTTCGTGTGCAGATTTTATTGACCTGCAGATGTGTGTAGTTTTTTCCTAGTTTCTGTAGATTATTGTCAGAGTCGTCTTATATTTGCGCATTCTTTCTCAAATTGTGTGCAAATTTTTGCCTGTGGATCGCAATTTTTTCAAATTAGGTTTTTTTTCAGGTGTCAAAAAAAAAAATCGAAGATGAAACTAATTAAAAATAGGTTGCGTACGACTGTGGAGAATGAAAGGCAGTCTTAGCATTATTAAATTTCGAGTACGAGTATACTGAAGGAGTTGAATGTTGATTATTTAATTAATAAGTTTTCTGCAAAACAACACGAAAGAAAAAAATTTAACAAATTTTTGATAACTTTTCAATAGCAAATAAATGTTTTTAACTCGTACGATAAAAAAAAGGTTTTGTTTTGTTTCGGGGCCCCCACTATAACTGGGCCCCGGGCCCCCACAATCGTAAATCCGGCCCTGTGTATGGTAATAGTTCGGACTAATTATATTTAAGATCATCATCGGTATTTTTAGAGTAAAAACAGTGGGTTTGAGGAAAACATCCTTCTGCTGTGAATTTTTGTAAATTTTAAGCATCTAAAAATGAAATGATTTGGCTTATAACGTTTTGACAGGCATTGTCGTCCAATTTCATATCGTTAAATGTGATAAATTAAGAAGTAATTACCCGTAAATTGTCACAAGCTGCTTTTTTGTTTACGTGCAACGGCCGAACGGTAATCAAAAAGATGTCAAAACTTGTCATGGCCAAAATATGTTTGCTTCAGAAAGAGGCAAACATATTTCGGCCATGCGTTTAACCATTTTTTCAACATTTCCCAACATGTTAGAGTATACAATTCTGTTTACAACAACCAGGGCCGGATTTAGAAGCTGGGGGGCCCAGGGCGAATTTGTTTGTGAGGCCCTCTTTTCTTGAAACATTTAGAGGTAACGTTCTGGAAGGTGACGAGCAGGCCCTAAGACTAGAGGGGCCCCTTCAATCGGGAGGCCGGGGCATTTGCCCCCTTTGCCCCCCTCAAATCCGGGCCTGACAACAACGAATTGTTTCAAAAGCATACATATTTTTTAAAATAGCTTCCGGACGTTGACTTGTATATTACCACTTTCTCTTGACTTTGGGTTGACTCAGCCATGACTTTGAATATGTATGAACTAATTCCAAAATAACACTACCTAGAGCCAGTTTTTCGCCGAAAATTATAGTGTAGTATGATTCTTAGGTGTGTTATTCAATGTTGCATGCATACTTTTCTAATACTCATTGAATTCATCAGATAAAATGCGTAAAATGTTACCGGGTGGGCCAAAATATGCATGTGGGCCAAAATACCCCCGTTACCCTATTTCTATGATAGTGACCATAATTCTTTCTATGCTAGTTATTTTCAGCACTGAGCTTGTTTTGCGTTTATTTGTAACATGGGACTGACCGAAATTGATATTTTTCTAATTAATTTAGCAACAAAAAGCTTTTTTTGTGATTTTTTGAGTGCACCGGGTATGTGAAAAAGTTTTTGAGGTTCAAGCAAAAAGTGATGAGAAATTACATGAGACTGTTATACATTTATGGGCAATTCATGTGGGTATTGGTATTTGTATGCTGTAGTTTATGACAGGTGTAGTGGTTTCATGTGAAATGTTCATGAATTATTGTGTATGGTTTTGTACGTTTGGTGTGTGTAATATACTATGGCTATGGCAGAATTAAATCGTTACACCCACCATAGTCCCACAGTAAGCCTTCGTTTGTGCACTCAAGCACATACCCTTTCACTTTTTTGTTTTTTTTTTTAAACCATGTTTCCTAATTGCAGAGAACATTTTACACAAATCTTTAAACCATTTTGATTTAACAATGTGTGATTCACAAGCCATAACATTTTTTATGCAGGTAATGTGCGAAAGAATCAGGAGAATAATTCAGATTTTCTTGAAAAATCAGCAATTTTGAAAATTAATTTAAAGATCAATAGACAGAGAAAAGTTCTGAGTCCCATTTTGTAAGGCAGCGAAATATGTTGAGCATTGTTCGGATATCTTCTAACACCCGTTTAATGCTTCTTAATTAATTCATTCAACTGAATAGTACTATTCGATATTATACGAAACCGGAACCCAGATTTCAGAATAAAAATTAAATGAAGCCAGATCTGACTGGATTACACAAAAAAAAAATAAGACCGCTTTGATTTTGTGGCCTTAATGTTGTTGTCATAAAAAAATTTAACATAGAAGCGTAAAGAAACAAGGCAATGTAGTGACAACAGCGATAACACTATTTTTCGCTTGCTCATAGTAATAAATTGCGACAGGTCAGAAGAACTTATGTTTATCTATGCTCATTACCAGGGCCGGATTTACGATTGTGGGGGCCCGGGGCCCAGTTATAGTGGGGGCCCCGAAACAAAACAAAACCTTTTTTTTATCGTACGAGTTAAAAACATTTATTTGCTATTGAAAAGTTATCAAAAATTTGTTAAATTTTTTTCTTTCGTGTTGTTTTGCAGAAAACTTATTAATTAAATAATCAACATTCAACTCCTTCAGTATACTCGTACTCGAAATTTAATAATGCTAAGACTGCCTTTCATTCTCCACAGTCGTACGCAACCTATTTTTAAATAGTTTCATCTTCGATTTTTTTTTTTTGACACCTGAAAAAAAAACCTAATTTGAAAAAATTGCGATCCACAGGCAAAAATTTGCACACAATTTGAGAAAGAATGCGCAAATATAAGACGACTCTGACAATAATCTACAGAAACTAGGAAAAAACTACACACATCTGCAGGTCAATAAAATCTGCACACGAACTTAGAAAATCTGCAATTTGCAAAGCACATCTGGTGTTCCTGATTGGACAAGTTAGCAAAAGCAATGCATTAAAAAAACTTGTGGGTTATTTTCTTTCTCTGCTTTATCTCCCATGCGCGCTGGTTCGATTCAAATGGTGTGTTAATATGTGTCATTCCAAGAGAATCCAAGGCAGGGATGCCACATATACAGATTTTTCTGTATTTTACAGATTTTTGAACTAAAAAAGCAATATAGAATCTGTATTACAGAATGTTGTCAAAAATACAGATTTTACAGAATCTTTTGCTATTCGAAATGAAATCAATTTTTTGGAAGGTTAAATTCAATTCAACGACTTTCAAACTTTTGTGAAAAAACCTGATGCTGTTTATGTTAGTATCGTTGCAGAAGAAGAGGGATGAGGCTTGGACGAAGGCGGAAAATAACGTTTCGAAGTATTTGACGGGATTTCTATTTAAAATTTGTGAAACAAATTGCAAAGCTGTTCGATTTTATCGATTCTGTTGTAAAAACGGTAGCTTTATTCAATTCTAAACATTCAAACAATTTAAATGATATGATCTCCAAAATTCGTAACAGTAACTGATCGACAAGACATGAATAACGAGTTTTACTCGCTAAGAACAAACTTTTTGACCGGAAGATTCGATTAAACAGATGACTTAACTTGGTCTGAGTAGTTGGACGCCACAATGCCAATGGTAAATTCATGTTTCCGTTACTGAGATCATTTTTGCGAATTTTTTCAATAATTCCACATTCTTCGGCTTTTGTAGAACGCATATTTTCAATATATAATTGCAGCAAGTCTAAAGCCAGAAATCTCATGGCCCCTAAGCTTATGAGCTCAATTTTAAAAGCTAAAAGCTACGTTGCTAACCAAGCAGGAGCTACTAGAATTAAATTAACAAAAACATGCATGAACATCACGTAAAGATAAATAAGCAATATCGTGTTCATTTACTACATTTGATTAACTCGCCTAATTATAAGTTTGGAACCAATAAAAAATTAGGCCAAAGCAAAAAATGGTGATTTGTTTCAATATATTCTTTAAGGAAGAAGATTTTCATGCAACATTTTTAGTTAGCTGGATACAGATTTTTTATATAGATTTTTTAGCCCGTGAAACAGATAATACAGACATTTTCGAGCAAAAATACAGAAATAAATGTGGCAACCCTGATCCAAGGTGAGCTCTTATGGATGTAGTCGTGATATTGGCGCTAGCGAAAAAATAACACTGAAAGAAAGTGTCAGATTGAAATGGTCTGATCAAATTTTCTTACTGTAAATCGAACTTTTGATTAAATCTCATTTTTTAAAGAGTAAAAATCTTTTTCTCAATTTGTGGGGGCCCCAAAAATGTGGGGGCCCGGGGCCCGGGCCCCCTGGGCCCCCCCATAAATCCGGCTCTGCTCATTACTTAGGTTCAACTTTCCTCGCAGAAGTAAAACAGCAGTCAGCCTCACCATATTCTTTTAAATTTTGCGCCCTTTTTGATTTATTCAGTTTATTCTTCAGTGTCCTGGTAAGAACACTTTTGTGAATATACCATGCAACAAAAATTGCGATAACTAAATTGCTCTTACCTTGTAAAATGCTGTTTTTATTTTAACGCCTCGGGCGTAATTTCACTTTCATGTACGTGTTAAACATTAACGATGTCATGCCTACTATGATTTCGACAAGATTAATGCGTGCAACCCATGAAGCAATAAGACAGTAATAAACTGCAATAATGACAGCAGTCCAGTTTGCTTGGATTCCGAATTACTGTAACTTTTGAAAAGCAACTAAATAAAACACACCATTTGCTAATTTGTAAAAACTATAATTTATTTACGACAAAAAACTAGCCATCACAGAGTCGTCCACGAATTAGTCAATAAGTACGGAACAGAATGCATAAATCACATCTAGAAAAAAATCCTATGGTATAAGTTGCGAATGTTAGTCATTGTACAAAATACATGTTTTGTTTAGAATTTTAAACATCAATAAAACACCTCTCCTTCGAGTTTGTGTTGAAGCGTATACATTGATTGCCTTCGTTTAGTCATTGCGTTATTTTAAAGCTTAGCCTTATCTTTGTTTTCGTTTTTTTTTTCTTCTTGGTCACATTTTTCCATAATTCGGTACTTAGTACCGATTGTCCGATATTGATTTTTTACACGTCATTATTGTCATCCCAGCTCAAAGCCTAAAATTTCCTCCAAGTTATAATCGAACAACCGAAAATCTTCCTCGTACAGCCGGTACAAACTCTTGATGAGAGGTAGCGGAATGTCACTGAAATACTTCCGTAGTCGTTCCCCCGTACCGGAGGTTTTGTATGCAACAGGAAAGTTAATCTCACTGCTGACCCCTGCCAGGTGCAGGGCGAGCGCCGAATCGTCCACCAACGTTTCGTACTTGCCGATGATGTTATACTGCAGGGCGCACGGGTGGCACAGCTTGGAGATCGGTTCCCAGTGCTCGTTGAAGGAGAGGTTCGAGTTGCGGCTCAAGTCCGGCCTCAGCAGGTACTGGATAAACTCCCGGAACGTAACGTCGTGGCCGTACTCCAGCGAAGCGTTCGACGCGTTCGGGCGGAACGTTTTCACGATCAATTTGCCCACGCGGGACTGAAATTTTGTTGATTATTATTGAGGTTAGAATTCAGGTTTTTGGTGGGAACTTACCTGAAAGTACTTTGCACTCTTGGAGTTGCCCTCCAACTTGTTGCGGAAGGCGGAAAGCAGCCGCTCGAATGGATGCCGCACCAGTACGAAGCGGTTGTAATCTGATAGGACGGCTTGCCGTTCCGTTTCGTTGAGTGTACTGTACGTTCGGAACATTCCGTTTGAGTGGGCCGTATCGGCCGGAATTTGCAACGGGTCGGTGCCGTTCCACTTATCCGTCATGATCATCAGAATGCGCTTCCAGTTGGTGCAGGCGACCTTAGGGGTGAGTGGTATATTTTTGTTAGAAAATTTAGCATCGTGTTTTTATTGTCTTGCACTTGGTTATGCCAGTAATAGATGGTGAGAAGTCAATTGATAGTGAAACGATTGAAAGCAAAATCGCAAGTGGGTAATCACTCCGACAGGTCATAAATCAACTGTACTGACGTTACAGAAAAAAAACTTGCTCTTAGAAGAATACACAATAATAAGTGTATCAGTAAGAGATTGTTGAAGTCTGTTGATAACTAAATGATTAACAAAAGAGCAAAACAAGTGTCTAATTTGGATTCATTTTCTTCGAGTAACAATCGCTCTCTTATTTGATCGTTTCATGGGGATTTTAAACTATGTTTGAAATGTTTTTTTCGACTTCAGAAGACCAATCCGTTCTAAAATGGCTCTAGGGTCAGGGTTCGAATTCAAGCGTTTACAGTAAAACTCGGAGCCTGAACATGCGCCCGTTTGAGTCTTCATTCTTTTCTAGACTTCAGAAGTGAGACAAATTTTTTGACATAAAAATATCCAGCAAATGCTATCAGTACTACGAAATACTGTTTTACATGAATAACGCGTCACTTTTCATCTGAAGTGACATCATTCAAAAGTGAAATCATAATCGTTTCACGGCAAGTAATTACTGTGACCAGTTCAAAAGGCTATAAATTAATTGTAATGGCATTACCTTTGGTACGTAGCAGTAAAGAAACTTGTGTCTCTCGTCGATCAACAGGTGATTCGACTGGAAGGAGTTCAGCTCATCTACCGATTTGTACTCGAGCGTGTCCTTAAGCTGCGTACAAGCCCGCTGTAGAGCATCCTGTCGCTGAAAGTTCTGTGCTTGGGTCAGCTCGTACTCATGGACATCATTAAGCAGAGTATTCTCGCTCATCACCAACGCCGGTGAAGGTTTCATCGCATTCCGGTGATCACTTAGCTGCAACATTGCGGCTACTCGGCCGCACATTGCCACCATCACCATTGCCAGAACACCCAGCGTAACCGGTTGGGATGATATCATTTTTCCACGCGTTCGGCTCCGGCTCCGCTCAGTGTCATGAGTTATCGCTTAGAGAGATACGCTCGACAGTTGTTACATGTCTACAATGGTAAGAGAGATTATTTACATTATCGTGTGCCTGTTGAGGAAGCTAGCATAATTTTTACGTAACATGTTTCCTCAACACACTGCACTGTACGCGCTTTTGAAGGTCAATATCTGCCAACTACGGCGAACACGACTCTATCTTTTGCTGTATAGACAGAACGATATGCAAAAAAACTACCTGCCTTGCAATTGAATACCTGTTTATTGCGCTGAAACGCAAACTGTTTACAAAACGAGTTAAGTATATACTTGTCTACATCGACATCCTACTCAAAGTGCGCCCGCTGTACAGCAATCTCGGAGAGGAACTAATCCCTACCAGCTTCACGACATTTAATCCACTCGAACAAGACCCCTAAGTGCATGGTTATTATCTTTCACACGCTCCAGCGGTAATTAATCACAATAACAACAACAGTAACACGCTTACCGTTGCCTTTCCTGTTTATATTTAGAGAGGTACCTACGAGGGGCCAGCCGTGAGTGACACGATCCAAACATTTCTTTCAGACACTTTCTCAGCAGGCATTGCCCCACGAAAAAACAAACACGTAACCCCGCTCCCGTGCTAACAGTACACTTACATCGCCCACGGGTTTTTGGTTCCACAGGTGCTGACGAGGTGCGAAAACCATAAAGTTCTATCAAATTTCTCTCGAATCCATTGCACTGTTTCACTGTTCGCGCTTAAAAGCCCAGAAGCACAAGCACAAGCGACTTTCTCGAAGATCCACAACTGACTAAAGTGCGAGGGCTACCCTCCTGTCATCGTGCTGTTGCCTTTGCTCGCGTGAGTGTGTGTTGGTGATATGTGCATCATCATCACTATCATCGTGGTCTGTTGTTGATAGCAGCTCGTTAAACGGCCGTATGAGCACAGCATGCCGTGCATTAGTGGTGATTTTTTCGAATTTGCAGTTGTTTGATTTTTGTTATTTATAGTGAAGTAATTTAAATGTTTAACTATTTTGATACAAATTATGCTCAAAAGCAAATTGGTACGCTACTAAGTGAAGGTTTACTGTACAGTAAGAATATAATTCAGGTACACACACGAATCACCGTACGAGATCATATGAGAGATAAAGAAAACATGTGAGTGAAACGATGTTCAACTGTGGCATTCGATACGCAGATAGTTCATGTTGGAAAAAATAGAGGGCCAGTAATGCTGTACATTTTGAATTCCCTATGATTTACATTTGAAAGTTCCAAAAATTGTTAAAAATTTGCATAGTGTGAGAACGATCGATATTGGAAAAAAAATACTAGGGTCCTAGTTTACCAGAAACAAGACTTTTTATGTTCATAAGAACTTTTTTAATTAATTCGTTTTTCTGGAGGCCAAAAACATGTGTACAAAGAAACATGATGTTCGAAGCTATATTTGATTTAAGAATGGTGAAAACCTTAATAAAATCCAGGAGACTGTTCAAAAACCTTCTATTCATGGAATTTCTGGAACCAGAATGACCGGGATTCGATGTCCAATGACATTTGAAATTCAATGAGTGAAAATGTCTGGAAAGGGTAGAATTGAGAAACATGCTTAAATACTTCTCAATAATGGTACTATAAGAACTGACATGACATCAAGAAACAGCAAATTGAAGTTTTCGATGCCGTTTTGAAATTCAATTCGCAACTTTCAGACTCTGCGAAGCAGTGTGAAAATAAAAAATGCTCAAACACTTTCCAATATCAGTACTTCTAGAACAGAGACTATGGCCAGGAAGTAAAAATCGCTATTTTGAAGTCTTAGATAACGACTTGCAGTTTGCAAAAAGCCAATAACGCTCAAATTTTCGCAAGCAGGGCGATATGTAGTGGATAAAAAATAATGCAAAAAGATTGCACTATTTGTACCAAGTAATTTTTAAAGATTTTTATTTAAAGTGAATCGACATATTTCGGTATTCTACTGTATTCACCGATGTTACTATCTATATTCTATAACTATTGGTTGTCTGTGTATTGAATATTTTAGGAATATCATTCGTGCAACTAATAATAGGGAAGCATCTTAAAACGTCCAATCAGCTTTGTCGATCGACCGTCACAATTTGACGTATTAATAATTTGAAAGCGAAAAGTTCAAAATATGTTAGGAAAAGTTGCTGAAGCTATTATTCAATTGAAATTTGATTGATCATCGTTCCGTAAGCTATACCTCTACCAAACTTAGCATAGGTATTTTTTTGACATAAGTGAATCAATATTGAAAGGTAAACTGATTCAATAAATGATCTTACAATCCGCTTCAAAATTATAGATTCAACAGTAACATAGAGTGTCAATTCTCGAGTTCAACCAATCAGACCTCTAAGCCAGCATAACAACTAGAGCTCTTATTGAATTCTGAGCAGGATCGGGTACTCGGCTAATTTTTCAAATTCGCAATGAATTCTTGTAATATTCGTATGAATTTTGAATGGGAACTATGTTTTAATAATTTTATTAATAATTTTGGTTCTAGTTTTTTTGATGACTTCGAAATAATCAAAATTAAAACAGAACGGGTAGAAGAGCTATTGCTAGTTGCAATAAAACGCGACGGAGGGAGACAGAACGAATTGGGAAAAAATGACCGCACCGAAGGGTCGCCAGCCCATCCTCACCTTCAGATTCTTAAAATTGAGTATCGAGGTGGCGGGGTTACGGGGTGCGGCTTTACAAATTTAGAAAAATCTCAAGCAGTACGCGGGGATCAGGGCCGGCGGTTGATGTGGGTAGTATGGGTAGTAGTACCCACTCAGAAAATTTTCCTATGGGTACTTACCCACACGGAATTATCGGACAAAACTAAAAAAAATTACTGATTTCTATGTTCGAAACTCAAAATTGCCGTGCACATGTACGAGCGACCGCCTTTTTAAGGATATCGTTGAGCGAGAATTTATTAAGCTACAGATTTAATGCATTTCTAAACAATTTGCTATCAAATAAAATTTTTAACTTCAAAACTTCAACTACTCTTGTGCATTTTTTTCATTGGTCAAAAAAGTGAGACTTTCACTACTGTAAGTGAAGCCTTACTAGAGATCCGCTTAGGATTTGAATTTTGGATGGAGACTTTTTTCGGGGAGACAAAACCGTTGAGCTTCGAGTTTGCATTAAAAAATGCACAAAAATTGTCTATTCCTCATGGGTTTACCTTTATACGCACTAACGAAACAACCCATGCAGCATCAATCATAGTAACCCATGAGTCAACAGAAAAAAATTAACTCGAACTCTAACCGTGATGGCAAAAACAGTGAAATTATTTCATTCAGAAGTGTGCGCGTTCAAAAAACGGTACCTCGCCGCGTCAAAAACGGATATCGTGCGACACTTTGTGGACGCCGAATACGCCCGTTTCGGCATCTACAATATCTTGGCACTATTGAACAAGAATAAAAGCATAAAAAAACCGGCTCCAAACGGCCGATGACCATGAGCGATGGGAAGCTTTAAAGGATGCTGAAGAGGAAAACCGAGGTAAACGTGGCTACAACGCTGCGTGCGTTTGGTCGGAAGGTTGGTGCCACCAGTCAAACTGTGAAAAATATCTGGCCAACATGAATGGCAACAACTGACAGGGCACTTTATACTTTATTTCCCTACAAAGGAATTCAGCACCGAGGTGAAGTTCAATTGACACACCAAGTTCCACAAGAAGGTGCTGCTGTAGCTGACAATCAGCGAGAAGGGGATGTCAGAGCCGCTCTTCTTTCGCTCCGCACTGGTGAACGGGGAAATTTATAGTAGGAAGTGCCTGTCGAAAGTTGGGTCGTTCATCAATAAATACCATAAGAGCAAAAACGTGGTGTACTGGCTGGATCTGCCGTCGGCCCACTACTCGAAGCAAGCGTTGGAGGAGATGATGCGTCCCCTAGCTGGCTCCATCGAGAGTTTCTGGGCAAATCTGAAGCGTAAGATCTACTTCAACATTTTTGTCGCAAAAATTGATTAATAAAACGAAGAAAGAACTCAAAAACATGCCTACACGCGTGTTTTCGTCCGCCATGGCGATTGTTCTGGTTAACTGCTGGAAGGCCACCCATGAACCTTTCCTATTTCTTACTACCCACTCGGGAAAATAGTGTGATGCCGGCCCTAGCGGGGATCAATAACATAGGGGGAGTAGGGGCATAATGAGCACCCTAACTTGATTGCTGATTTAGGCATTGAAAATGAAAAAAATAGTAATGAAAAAAATAGTAGTGTGCAAAACTCAAACACACTATTTCTAATTAAACGTACTTTATTAACAAATAGAAAAAAATATTGTATAATGTTGAAAAATACAAATTAAATTCATCCATCAAAAGTTGGAAATCGGTCGGTGTGTGAGGCACAATGAGCACTCCCCTGGGGCATAATGAGCACCGCACGGTGTATAATGAGAACGCTCATGAATGATATTCTGAAGGTATATATAAGTACAACATGACCCCCCATAAACACACACTCACACACATACACGTGCCGCGCACATTTCTTTTTGTTATGAATTGCGTAAAAGGTGTTAAAATTCAAAAATCTTTTTGTTTATTCTGGTACTTCTATAAGAACATGTTAACAATATGTTTTAATTGGTTAAAAAAATTAACTTCATTAAATTAAACTTCAACAAAAAATCATTTAAACGTCCACAAAGTCAACAAATTATCTTATTATTATTATCTATGCGAAATCACAAGATGCGCATCGTGAATCTTCTTGGCGTTCATGAAACCACAAGAACACAAAAACAACATTTTGACCAGTTTTGGCCATCCTCTGACAAACTAAAGCAGCTGCCACAATGTTCACAAAGTGAATCTTGCATTGTCTTCACTTGGTTTTTGGGTCCTTTTGGTCGACCTCGTTTGCGCTTAGAGGTTTCGGAACCATTGTTAGAAACGGATTTTTGCTCTACCTTTGTGGTTTTTTTCAGGTGCCCTATATCCTTCAACGCCTGCAGTGACCTCAGTTTATTCCGATAAGGACTTGCTGTTATATTGCAGGCCTTTTCCCTCTTTCTGCCACGAACGACTTTTCTGGTATTTGTTTTCGCCAAAGGCATGATATCAGAAGGAGAAACCTTGAACGAGCTCGCTAGCAACATTTTAGGGCTCGACTTGGTTCTATTTCCAACACCTCCGAATGGACTATTGCTGATCTGAGAAGGGCTTGGCTCACAATCCAGTGATTTGAATTCGCCAGACGCCTTGCTCGCTCCCTATATAGCTGTCCGTTATATCATGAATGGAGCCATTAAAAACATCCAGCGCGTTGTCTGGGTTTGGATTAGTCTCTGGGAGAACATCTGTAATATCAGCGGGGGCAAAATCATTGTCGGTGAATTCAAATCTGTTCAGTGGAACAATACCTGTTACACTGAATCCACTTTGAGCCGTTTTCGCATTGGCCGTTTGTATGTATGCCAATCCAAATAGCTCACTGATTTCGTTTAATGTTACAACTTTACCAGGATTTGCTTTCAGGTAGTCTTCGATCGCTTTAGAAAAAGCAGTTTTCAGTGGTCCCATAAAACTAACGTCAAGAGGCTGAAGCTTATGGCTGCAATGGGGAGGTAGAGTCACAACGGTCACGAAGCACTTACGAGCTTGTTCAATAAAGGCAAGGTTCTTGGTATGCGAACTGTGTCCATCAAGCAGGAGAAGAACTGGAGAATCAGCTGTTGGGCGTGTGTGGCGAAGGAAATGACCAAACCAGGCCACTCTCTCAGTTACAGAAATAAACTTCCACAGGGCAGTGTGTGTTCATCGCGGTGTGCTGTGATGCGGGAACACAATAGTAGAGGGTGATTCGACATTGCACAGTGGTCCAGGAATGCAACCTAGCGGAACAAATTTAATAACTCCGGATCGTGTTGGTTTTTTGAGATAGTGATTTCGGCAATGTTTATTAGAATAATCAAGGAATATTTTTGTATGAAAATATTTGTACTAAACGTGTAATAAATTAGTACTAAATTTTTTTTGTCTTCATTTTGAAGTAGAATACTTCTCTCAGGAAGTTCGGCTACATAGGGATTTGAAATGAAAATCTAAAACCGAAAAAAGTGAAAAATATGTCCAATTTCAAATGCTAATAAATCGGTTAGTTTTCGATGGATTTCCTTCGTTATTGCAGCAATCGATTAGAAAATCTTCTAAGATTCCTACCAAATGCAGGAAATTGCAATTTTATTATTCGTTCTATTGTACTATTGAAAATAGTCAAGCCTTGTCAAAACACAAAATTCGACCTCTGATTGGTCGTTATACGATTGCTTTCCCATTATTTGGCCTATATAAGAGGCTTCATCAGATATTAAACAAAGATTTCATCAGCTATTAAATTGAACGAATGAAATTTGAAGAACACAAATGAATATTTGAAGAGTTAATATTTTCTCGTTTTGCGCTATAATCCAAAGTTAATTATCTTAATCCACATGCATACTCTGACTACGTTTGCGTCGCTTAGTGGTTGGCTACGGTTATGCAGAACGCAAATGTCGGCGCGATGTGATTCGGCAAGACGAAATGTGTTGAAATGTATAGCTCTACTTCGTCGTAAAAAGAGCTGTACATTTCATCACGGTAAGGCGAATCGCATAGCGCCGCCATTCGCGTTCTGCATAACTGTAGCTTTTGTTCCGTTCCCGTTTAATGATGTCGTATTAAATGTGCATATTGAAATTTGGCAGCACTTCAACTTCTCATTTGCGCAAAATTTTAAAAATATTCAATAAACTTCATTCAAAATATCAAACAAAGAGAAATTACAATACTGCCAATGAACGGTCAACGTTTATTTACTAGAAAAAATGACTGACACGCAAGTAACGGGGTTATCTTTCTTGCAAAAGTATTCTACTTCAACCTTGCGGTCGTGGCTTTGCATACAACCTTCCTGTGATTTTTTTCAATTTAGAAGGATGGTTTCTTCTACAAAGTTGTACTTCTACAAAGTCTTCCAAAGTCACAACTATTCAAGAATGCTTCGTGTACGAGATATTGATTTTGAAGTAGAATACTTCTCTCAGGAAGTTCGGCTACATAGTGAAATGAAAACCTAAAACCGAAAAAAGTGAAAAATATGTCCAATTTCAAATGCTAATAAATCGGTTAGTATTCAATGGATTTCCTTCGTTCTTGCAGCAATAGATTGGAAAATTTTCTAAGATTCTTCCCAAAATAAGATAATTGTAATTTTATTATTCACACTATTGTACTATTGAAAATAGTCAAGCCTTGTCAAAACGAAAAATTCGACCTCTGATTGGTCGTTATATGCTTGCTTTCCAAGCACGGTCGACAGGATCATATACATTGCAATTGAAAACATGCTATTTGGCCTAAATAAGAGCCTGTTTCAGCCGGAGTCGCTCATAATAGTTCTAGACAGCGACAACAGCAGTCGTCCTTCCTTAGCAGCAGCACTAGCCCTGTGGTTGGTTACCACGTCTCAGGAGCAGCGCGGTATTTCTCAGCGTGTGTCGCCAGACAGCCATTATTCCCCCCGTGTTGGGGCAGCATGAAGATTGCCATCAGTAAATCCAATTTTTGAAATCAAAATGCCTTTTTCAAGGCAAATAAACAAGTCATTGAAAGTTAATAATTTTTGTAAACGCAAGCAAGCATTCAGTGTTGCATCCTAGCAATTTAAATCTGTCGCACCCGTCGAATTTACTGAATGTAAAAAAGCTTCCACAGTGTCCGTGTACCTCAAATCCCCCAATGTTAGGGCAGCTCAAAAGTTGTAATCAGTAACCGATTTTGTACCGCAAAATGCTTTTTTCAAGGCAAATAAACAAATAATTGAAGGTTAATAAATTTCTGGCATCAACACAAGCAGACATTCTGTGCGGGATGCAATCAAATTCTGTTGTAGTTGTCTAATTTTTACTTTTACTTTATTTAGTAAACCCCCCACTGTAGGGGCAGCGCAAAGGCTGCTATCAGCATAACCAACTTTGAATAACAAACTGCCCTGTTAGACCGCATTCACAAAGACAGTTAGTTCGACTATGCAGAGCTAATATGAAGTCGATTGAATCAATCAGCATAAACAGAATTTCGTCGTCTCCCAGCTGCCATGTTGCAACATGATGCAACACGCAACAGCGAGCAAACGAAATCGCTTGATGTTACAAACCGCAATAAGATACGGGTTAAAACCGTTGCGTGTGTGAGAGCACCATCGGTGTTTATTCGCTGGATACAAAAATCAAATGCGAATTGTGGAATAATTCGTCTAAAGAACATAAGGAAATGGTAAACCTGAACTGAAAGGCGTGGCCTATTACGTAGCACCCTTCGGCTATGAAAGAGTGTTTCTGGGAAAACTAGCTACATTCATTAGTCGGAAGGTGAACTGGATGGACCGTCCACAACGTTGACAGCAGTAACAGCAGATATCGGCACTCAGCAGTAACAGAGGATAGCAGCGGGTTGCGCCTGTGGCCTTCAAATCACTTGCCCTGTGGTTGATCACCACGTCTCAGTCCGGCACTTCCTCTAATGGAAAAGTTGGATCATTTTGTTCAGAAGAATATTACTGTCGGTAATAATACAGAGATGCGATTGCATTATATCCGATATGGGATTGAACAATTGTTCTTTTGAGGACAAATAAAACACTTAATTTGAAGATTTAATAGCTTTGGGTACCAGTAGCAGTATGGGGAGGGAAAACAGCCTCAGCGGTAGTTGCAGCCGGTACTTCCCTGGGGCCGATGTTATAAGGAAGTAAATGGAAGCGGCACGGCAAAACAGCTCGGGTGTGCTTAGACACGCGTCATTTTTCGTTGTTGATATTATTCCCCACATGAAACGACGCGTTTTCGTACGATAGCGGCGGTATTAGCGGTAGATGCATTTGCCAACACTTACTCCAGTAAAGCCGTGTCTAATTTTCAATGTGAAAACACCTTTTTATTGTGTTGGCCGTGCGCATTAGGCCTCTGCCAGGCTAAACGCGAAAAGTGGCGTGAACCGATTCGCCCGGCCGTTAATGGTTAATGTACAGCCATGAGTAGAGCTGAGTAAAAGTATTCTACTTCAACCTTGCGGTCGTGGCTTTGCACAACCCTCCTGTGATTATTTTGGACAAAATGGACAAAAAACTGTTATTTTCATTTTATTTTTTTTTCTAAGTGTACTAAAAAACTTTATGAGTTTCAAATCATAAATCCTTTAAACTTTGATCTTTGCCGCAGAAAAAGGATGCCTATGGCGTGTAGTTTTTAAGATATCTAAAATTTCGATGATTTTTTCAAAATGTCATATCTCCATTAGCGCACAAAAGGTCAACCTGAAACTCTCAGGGCTGAAATAATATTACACTAGGTGTCTGTAGACAAAATTTCAGCCCGGAACTCCTTGGAGCTTTTATTTTGTGAGTAATTTTGTAAAATTCTACAAAATTAGGAATAAACGTGCTATTTTGTTTCCAATATTATGCCCAATGTCTACGGAGATGTTAATGAGAATTAAATATGAACTCTTTTGGTAAAAAGTAAAAAATATTTAGTTCAATATTTACAATGAACTAATGAAGTCTTATGAAATGCTTTTTTTAAATAGGATACTTTTTAAGATGCTAATCCATAACGCATAATTGAGTTGTATTCTTTTTATCCGGTTTCACCGACAATTCACATACAATTAAAGTGAGGTACATCTATCACCAGGCATTGTATTATGCCTATTAGTATGGTGTAATGCATTGGTCTAAGGAAGAGTTAACCTTACCCAGTAGTTTATTTGGCCAAAACACCTTGCCGGAGACAACGGAGATTGCGGGTTCGAGTCCCGTCTGGACGAGGGAAAATTTTTTCTAAGTCTAGTCACACCTTCTATTTCCGTTCATCTTCGCATTCCCGCGAAACTACATACATTGCCCGCTTTACTAAACTTAAAATGTAAGTCAATATGACAAAAAAATGAAATTAGTTCGTAAAGCAAAGCAGGCGTTAAATTCGATTACTTTCATCCAGCTAGATGAGTTACAAACAAAAAACGTATCAGGAGGGGCACCTTTTTTCAAAGATTCGGACAGTCGAGCTCTGGGGAATATCATCATCGGCGGAATGAAATTTCCAGAGGCAGACATGCATATGCATGTTGTGGACAGCAGTCCTCTCTCCGCAGAGGTTACCGATCCGACTTGTCGCCTTCCCTTTCAAGCAAGTACTTTTGATTTTTTTTGTACCTGAACACAAAAAAAAACAACTAATTATTCTGGACTTCAAACTTATGGCAACGATTATAGCTAAACTTACGGTAAGGACGGATGAATCATGGATGTTGAACGTTCTGCTTGGTGTAAAGTTGCCTTCCGCTAACGTCTTAGTCAAAACATCGAAAAAATTGTTCACCGCTACCCTGTTGAAGCCTTGCAACCGAGCCGCAGAGGTTGCCTCTGGAGCACGCAGAAATAGTTCAGGATGTCGCTTACGGAAACCACACAGCCGTTTTTTGTTGAAGACGTGACGTGTGATTATTCGTTTCTCCCCGCCAGCTGGTACGCTAGGCTTCTGATTTCATCCCATATAATCCACCAATTCTAGTTCTTCAGCTGGTGTGCAAATAGTCCTGAAGGAACCAATTTGGTTTACCTCCTGCCCCGCCATTTCCGTTCGGTATTTACTCACATAACGTGCCATAACGTCTGCCGCGGGATACCGTCATGCTTTGCAGCTTGTTTCGTGGATGTTTCGTCTCGCCTTATAGTGTTCAACGCCGCCTGGAGGGCCTCTTTTGACCAATTCTGTCTCCCAGATTGTCTTATATATGTTCGCACCATAACTGTAAACAAACACTAACTATGGGAAGAAACAAACTGAAAAGCCTACTGAGATGAATTTTAGGTAGGTTTGTGTGACAACGTGTGCTTATTTCGCCCCACCTACAGGGTGACCATTTCGCCCCTAGTCAATTAGTCGAAGTTAAAATCAATTATTTATACTTATTATAGCATAAAACAAAAACTTGAATGATGGTGAAATTAGAGGTACGACCCATACATCATGTTGCAGTGTGTACAGAATTGATTAGACCATTTAAACGTCCGTAAAAGCTTAACTAGTAGTGCTCAATAATAATAACTTTTTCATCACCTGAGAACCAAATTAATCTTTTTTATATATTTTAGTATTTCTGAAGGAAAAATCACTTTTGTTCTATAAAATAGATAGTGTAGTAACTACGGGAATGTTCCACATATCATATTGTATTCGGAGAAAACAGGGGTGCCCGTTTCGCCCCGTGCGCTTATAATGCCCCCAATCCCCCTATTCCAATAACACAAGTATCGATCCAACAGTTGATGCAGTTGATCGTGGTCCATTGCCACGAGTGCATTCTTCTTCTTTCCTTCCAACTATTCGTTCGATGGGGGCTTGTATTGCCCCTGCAAAATCCTTCGGTATAACTTCCCGCGACACAAATACGGCTGGATTCTCCACTCCTTCAAAGTTGTTTCACTGGTGTCCACCCGTGGATGAGCGAAACCCGGTTTGAAAGTAGACCAGACGTATAGCAGCAGCTTCAGTCACGATAATACAATAATGCAATTCGATTTCGCCCCGCAGCGTGCCTCGGACGCGCCGAAGGATATATGGAACTCTGTCGGCATCAGATAATCGGTGAATACGAGTCGGTCCACCTTGACGTAGGTGATTGATGGGAGTTGTTAGTAGAACTCTGCCCACTGCTCCTCTAAATCCGGCTGTAACAGATCATCCCAACCCCGAGTAGCCACCGAGAATAACTGCAATCGGATTTTGGTCCAAGCGATAACGGGAGCTTTGAAACTTGCGCCTAGTCTACTGTACGTTCACAGTGAGACCCGATAAGTCGATGCTTAGCAGATCTGGTCCTGGTTGCGTTTTTACACGTTATTCGTCTGCTTCAGAGTTTGACACCCATTTGTGCAGTACGAAGTCACGTTTTGACGAAAGCTGTAGTTCTTCTTCGGATTCCGCTCCTCCTGTGTAATCGCCGACGTCGATAAGGAGTACCACCTTCGCTCGTTGAAACTGATTACCTTCGTCGTACAACAGCTGCTACAAAAATCCTATAGCGTGGAGTGAAGATGGAGCTAATATAAAAATGACCCTAGATTATCATTGAAGGAGCGATTTGCCGACAGCTAGGTAGAACCAACGAATACCTGTCGAATCTTCGATCCAAGTAATGCTTCCGAAGCTCCGGGTCTTTCCCAAATCACCGTTCAAGCTGAAGCAGTCTCTAAAATGCCATGTCCTCTAATTAGCCGATCATGTTCTTGAACCCCTTTGCTTCAGTAGACACACCACATATCGCACCGTTGAATCACAGGAGACAGTTGTCGGAAAGAGCCTCTGGCAGCTCTCCAATCGCCCAAAATCGTTCGATCTTCTCTTCCAAGGTCGCCGCGTGGCAGCAAGGAACAGTACTTCGCCAACGCGCTGGACTAGGACTACCACGTAGAAGTACTTTAAACCCAGGAGAAGATCGACAGGTGCTCGATTGTGGATACTAAGGTCCGCTAACTCCATGTCAGAGGAAAGATTCCAACTAGCGGTTGAAATTTTTATTGATGGTTTTATTCTCTGTGTGGACTCACCACTGCGACCAGAGTCATTTGATCTACTGTGATCAGGGTTGACATTTGTTGACACTCTTGAGTGAAAGTGAAAAAAAGCATCCATAAACGTTATTTTTTTACGATCCTTTCAGAGTTCTCCCTTCCCGCTTTTTGCTTGGAAGTGAACTGTCAAAACACCTCATTATATTTCATGCGATGGAAGAAAGATAACAAAATCAGTTTATCAGTCAATGAAGATTGTCATGGCATCGGTCAGTGTCAGCGAAAAAGTGTTTCGGTGAGGTTCATTTTGGTTGAGTGGACTGTTTGTTTTTCTTTTTTGCTTTGAAGTGAAGATCATTTGGTTGGATCTGTCGTCAAATTTTATTCCGTAACCGTGAACGATGCGCGCGATCTATTTCATCTGAGTATAACAGCACGTTACTAGGACGAAAATCTAGTGTATCTGAAAGAGTGCTGCGATCATTGGGAGTGAAAATTGAAAATGATTGGCTATAATTTTCGAAGAATTTTGCTGGGGAAAATGACCTTTATCGGCACTGACTGTGATATTGTCCACGCGTTTTCTGTTCTTCGCACTTCTTTTTATTGGTAGTATCACTGTTGAAGTAAATGATACGCTTTTCATTTGTATCTGGTAAAAACCTACAACCCTTCCGTTTCAAGCTTACTGCTCTACTCAGCCGAACCTCTTTCAATCTTACCGATCCAGTCTTATCGAAACCTCGTTTCCTATGACAATATCGCCAGTTACAATTCAATAAGGACTTATTTTGTCGGTACCAGAGCCGTCGACAGCAGTTTCTTCGTTTCTCCTGGAATGTTGTCCGTGTAGATTGTGGCCACGGAACTTTTAAAGAACTGCTGAGGAGTGTCCACTACAACTGCCGTGATCGTAGTGAAACCAGAACTACTTGCTTGCGATTGATAAGAGATCTGAGCACCAACTGCAGAACCATGGCCCAGGATGAAGTAAAGTACTCGTACGGCAACGAAGTTTTAGTAACGACTGTAGTGAAACTATTATTAAGAGGGTATACAGTTATATGGAAAGCAACAACTTCCAGTTACAAGATATCAATTTTGGGTCGTCAAGAATGTTGCAGATACACTAAGGTCGCTTTTTACGCGGTTTTTTACGCGGCTTTTTTTACGCGGACTCCGGAATTTACGCGGTTTTTTTACGCGGATTCCGGAATTCACGCGGTATTTTTTCTTTTGCCCGGATTTCGGTTCCCCTTCACTCGGAATGCAAAATTAACGATGGTTTTTTTTACGCGGATTCCGGAATTTACGCGATTTTTTTTACACGGATTCCGGAATTTACGCGGTTTTTTTCTCGCGGATTCTGGAATTTACGCTGTTTTTTTACGCGGCACGTATCCCCCGCGTAAAAAGCGACTTTAGTGTATATACATTTTTCTCGAAGACACTAGGTATCTATTTTATCAGACCTATGAGAGTTAGCTAATTTGCTGTTGACACCTCCTTAAAATCTATTTATTGAGTTTTTTAAGCTTGATTTGCATCCAATCTAGTTGGCATATTCACAAAGTTGTTGATATCATCAAGATATACACAATGGAGCGAATAGAAAAGCTTATTTGTCGAGTGCGTTTTTCTTGTTCTGATGAAAGATTTGAATTTTACTCTGAAGAAAAAAGAACAATTACATTATAATTGATCTGAGATACAAAAAAAGCTAAAAATTAGTAAAATAACGGAAATGTTTGGTTTGTCACTTCATGTATGTTATCTTATTTTATGGATATGTCTCAACAGAATCCTCATAAGGTACGGCAGTATTCGGAGTTGGGCCAAGCATTTCTACCGATTCAGGGTCTTCTTGTACTTCGTCTAGAAACGGCGTCCAGTAACACTTTGTGCTGGTAGAATTGGAATCACGGGCCGTTTCTTTCGGGTTGCTGATGTCTTTGTCAATTAATGTCAGACATCACTCAACCAATAAATCAAACTTTTGTGAAGTTTTTTGGCTAATAACTTGGTTGTCTGCTTGATTGGCTTCTGATGGTAGCTGAGAAAGTTGATTTCACATTTCGTGGCAGCTTGACGGAGGGACAGTTTTGTTTATATGACATTCTTGCGGCTCAGACTGAGCGAATTTGGTTTTTTGTTTCTTTTTTGTACCTTTCTGTTCGTAGGCCGTGACCAAAATGGGCAGAGAATGTACAAAATATGTTTTAGGTATTATTTTACATGGGAAATGTGATTGCATTTCTCAAATATTCTCATTTCTGTTAAAAATATTGGCTATGACGTTGTTTCTATTCGCCCCGTAAATTTGCGAACCGGCAGTTTTCTTTGAAACATAAGTAAAAGGTTGATAAATACCGTAGGGTAATCCTCAAACTCACTATGAAAACTTCCAATGCTTTACTACCGTTTCAGTACAGCACAGGAACAAGCTCAAAATTAAACAAAAAAGCTTCCATAGGCAAAGAGCCTCCATTTTGTATTTTTTTTTTCTAACAAACTGACTGTAGTACTTCTAACCCATAAATGAGTTTTGAGGGCTTGTTTACTATCAAATTATCCGAGAAATTTCTATCAAAGACTTGCAATTACATTTTTCAAGATTAGAAGTTATGTTTCTATTCGCCCTGTTGTTTCTATTCACCCCGTTTTACGGTAGTGTGAAACTCGGAAGGCCATGAAAATTATTCTCAACGCTTAATCAACGTCACCAAAGACGTAGAGTCAATGCGTTAAGGCAGCAAGCAACTGCAACTGAATTAGCTAATGCAGCAGAAATAAATGCCCAAAGTGAGGAGTGCTAGGTTGCTGCTAAACTTATTCGAGAGATACAGGTGAGAACAATTGCCAAAATGAGCGCGCAACTTTTGTTCTGAACAATTTTAACTGCTGAAAAAAAGTTGCAGAGGTTGTTTATAAGACACGGCCGCAGAGTCAACGTAGAATACGACAGCCTGTCGTATGTCAATCTATTTTTTGGAATAGGTTTGGGAATACACTCAATTGGGGTTAAATAATTAATTGGTCTCTCTGCTCCAGATGACGTTTATCTCTATAGCCGGCACCGTTAACAATGAACAAGCATTGTCGTTAACAATGAACAACAGCAGAAACTATGTGCAGCTATGCGGTTTCACTTGCTGTGTGTTGAGGCTGTCTTTTGTATCAAGTTGCACTAAGATATGAGCCGTTGCGAACCAGAGTGGTCTAAAGACCATTTTTTTCGAAAATGAGTTTTTTGCATATTCCGCATCTACACAAAAAACTGTACTTGGGAGATCAAAAATATTTCAAAAAATCAAACTTTGAAGGTGATTTATTCCATGTTGAAATTGCGTCCGAAACAGAATGGCCATTCTGTTTCGGAACAGAGTGGTCTATGTACATAAATCGGTGTAATACTATCATGTAACGTAACATGTAGCATATTACATATGATAAGTAACATGTCACTTGTTCTGTACATGTCACACGTAATATGTAACATGTTACACGTAATGTAACACGAAAAATGTAACATGTAAAATATTATGTAATATGTAACATAGCTCGGTTACTATGCTATATCAACAATAAAAGACTCGGTTAATTTTTCATGCACTATAACCTGTTGATGGATGAATGTGATGTTGTTACTGGTAACGCACATTCTGTTATATGATAGTGAACTTTTGCAGCTCTGACTGCAGCTAACCACTACCACCACCGCTGTTGCCCGCTGCTGTTCCACGCCGCTTTTGCCCACTGTCATCGCTGCGACTGTCCGCCGCTGCTGCCCGCTGCTAGTTAACTGAGCTTGCTTGAGGAGAATCAGTCTCTTATATAGCCCAACGAGTGCATTCCCGGCTAACTACGCACTCCATTCTGTCGCCCTTTTTAGGGAAAGGCAGCAAGCGACCAATTAAAAGTCGATATTTGCGTTTCGATAATGTTCAACAATTTTCAATAGTACAATAGTTCGAACAATCAGCTTACAATTATCTGCATTTTGACGCAAAAATGACAAAAATCGGTTGGAAACTGACTGAGTTTAAAACGATTGAAATTGGACAGTTTTCGCGACGCTCTCGATGTTTTCGGTTTTGAAGTTGGAGTCCTGTATTAAAGTTGAGTCCCTGTATATGTTGCCGTGAGACGTATTCTACGTCGAAATACTTTTAAAGCATTTTTCGCGTGTTCTTGAATACGCTTGTCAATAATATTCGCAAACTTGCTTAAAATTTCACAATTGAGTGGGAAATAAATGTGGCATATAATGTTTTTTTTTTTTAATCAGGTAACACCTACTCTCGCAGGAAAAATTCGGCAGGCATGGAAAACCGAAAGCATTTCACAGAAATACCGTCACTAGAAAGACTTGGATTTTTCATTGATGGTGACTCAAGTGAAATTCAACGGATATTGCTAAGATAGACAAAGATACTCCAGCTATAAAAAGATAGTAGAAGCAAGACAAAGAAGCTTACCCAATAACAGACATACATATTAGAAAAACCGAGGTTCATTTGCAGTCATCAGAGTAGGCAGTGTGACTTTGGACTCGTATCCAAGTGAGTTTTAAAACTCGCTTGCACATTTAATTTCGGTTTGGACGTAAACCCTACTAACAGTGCAGTACACTTGAGTTAGATTTGAGTTTGAATTGCATAAAAATCGAATTGCGAGAAAATTCGCGCAGCGTCCGATGCAACAGTTTGTAGCATTGTCCTTTGAAAGCATATATTAGATCTAAAATCAAAACTCAACGCGTTACATTACACTGCATGCATTGCACGCATTTAAACTCAATCGATCAGAGTGTGCGGTGCAAAAAACTCAAACTATCGAGGGGAAGCAGATTCAAGTTGAATTCAAATCTGGAGAAATGTTACTCAGTTCAACTTTGCACGAGTTCATGCCATCACTGCACACAGTTGAACGCATAATATTCTAAGTATAGAGAATATGGAAAATTTGGCTGCTGAGTATCTTCAATTAGTATCTAAATGGGGATTCGTTGGATCATCCGATCAATCGAGTTTTAAACAAAACTTTGAGGGTGATAAGAAGGATGATAGTTCGATTTTCATCACTCCAATGGTCCCTTTGCTACTCCGTCTCCGAGCTATTCCTGAAAAACTTCTGTGGATGTACTAAATGCCTTCCTCCGCTAGATTATGTCGTTCGATAAGAGTGCAGTTCAGAAAGGAAACATTATCGCTCACCGAAAAAAATATTTCGAGTCACAAGTTGACAAGCTGGTTCCAAGCATGATCTGGAATTTTAGAATTCATCACACGTTTATATGTAGCATGATTGATGGGAAAGTATGCAGTGCTTAAACCGGATAAGGTAAAACATAATGAGTACTATGGTAAATTTTGCCCTGTAGCTTAAACTGGAACAACATGAAAGATATCAGCTTTTTAATCTTTCCTATGAAGTTTGGGCAAAGATAACTTTTTCAGAGACCTTAACGAGTTTTCCCGTAAGCCCACGTAGAATCTACCGATCGGTTACCTGTCGAAGAAATCTCAAGAGTGCCGAAATAAGGCTATAAAAAAAGACTTTAAAATTATTAAATAATTTTGGGTTTGGGTACGGGAGAGTAACAAATGAATGTTTATTTAACCGGTTACTGATGACAACAGACTAGTCAGGCAGTTATTACTATCAGTATAAATTAACCATCAGAAACTGATACAGACACTGAAGAGGACGAAGAAGAAATATGAACAATAAAAACAACTAACAGAAATTATTCTACAAACATTGTACGATACAGGTTACCTAAATTACGTAACGAGTCTGATGGAAAAACTATAATGCCCGATCATACCCGGCCATGATTTTTTGCACACAATTTCTTTTCAAACTCTTTTCGCTCAAAGATGTTCTGCTCAAACTTCAATCCATCGACGGATCGAAAGGCCCTGGACCCGATCAATTGCCACCATTCGTTGTCAAAAATTGTGCAAGCGCTCTAGCCTTGCCTGTAAGTATACTCTTCAACCGTTCTTTGAGTGAAAAATGCTTTCCCACCGTTTGGAAATCCGCTTCGATCATACCGATTCATAAATCAGGTTCGCTCAACGATGTAGAAAATTATCGCGGAATTTCTATATTAAGTTGTTTGCCGAAAGTTTTCGAAAGCATGGTACACGATGTGCTCTACCAATCTGTTAAACACATTATCTCAGCTGATCAGCACGGATTTGTTCAGAGGCGATCTACTACGACAAATTTGATGAGTTATGTTTCGACCCTTGTGAATCGGATGGAAAAACGGCAGCAAATTGACGCGATTTACATTGACTTTGCCAAAGCATTCGACAAGGTGCCACATACTTTAGCTGTTGAAAAGTTTAAGCGGATAGGACTTCCAGAGTGGCTGACACAATGGATTTACTCGTACCTTACCGGACGTAATTCTTCGGTGAAGGTAGGTGAAACGTATTCTACACCTTTTGAGATTCTTTCAGGAGTACCTCAAGGCAGTATTCTGGGCCCTCTGTTGTTCATACTGTTTATAAACGATCTCTGCCTGAAGCTGAAATCCCCAAAATTATTGTACGCTGACGACCTCAAGTTTAGTGTAGTCACAACGGAGGCTGACTGTTGTGCGCTCCAAATGGATATCGACATGCTCCTGGAATGGTGTGGCTTGAACGGAATGGAAGCCAATGTGACCAAATGTTGCGTGATCTCATTCAGCCGCTTGCGTGCACCGATTGCCTTCGAGTACAAAATGGCGTCAACGAGCTTGGCCCGCACGACCACAGTGAAAGATTTAGGAGTGCTTGTCGATAGCAAATTAAGGTTTACGGAGCACATTTCTGCAGTCACGGTTTAGCCTTACTCCCTATTGGGTTTTTTGAAGCGAAATTCGAAATTCTTCGACAATATTTACACGCTGAAGATACTGTATTGCTCGTTCGTGCGCAGTGTCCTGGAATATGCGGTGCAAGTGTGGGCGCCGTATCATGCAATACACATCAACCGATTAGAACAAGTTCAGAAACACTTCCTCCGATATGCTCTTCGATCTCTAAACTGGAGGGACAGAACTAACCTACCATCGTATGAAAGCCGCTGTATGTTGATCGATTTGCCCACATTGTCAAGTAGACGAGTTTTCCTCCAACGTATGCTAATATTTGATGTGCTAACAGATCGAATAGATTGCGCGGACATTCTTGGAAAATTGCGATTCAACACACCCCTTCGATTGCTACGTCAACCTGAGTTTTTCCGCCGACCAAATCACCGCACTCTCTATGGAATGAATAACCCATTGGATGTCTGTTGTAATTATTTTAATGATGTGATAAACATGTTTGATTTTGGTGTGTCGAAATATGTGTTTAGACTAAGAATTAGAAAATAAGTTAAATTGTCTGTACGATGTTTTATGTCGAAGACGAAATATAAATATAACAATGATAATATTTTTGTCTGACACAAAGTGCCATTTATTGAATTATATTATCCTTAAAGTGTGTATAATTTTGACTTAAAATTTAATTTTGAAGTTAACTTAACAATATACGATATTGAAGTCTTCGGAAGGTTGTGTATCTTGATGATATCAACAACTTTGTAGAACACTCCAACTCGATCAGATGCGTATCAAACTCGAAAAACTCTATAAATAGATTTTAAGGAGGTGTTGGCAGAAATTTAGCTAGACCTCGTAGGTCTTATAAAATAGATACCTAATGTTTTCAGAAAAAGTTAAGCTGAAATTAAGTCTATCTTAAAACTAGCATGTATTATTCAATCAGTGTTTTGTAGTTGAATGGTCGTCTGATGATCATCGAATGAATATGCAGCATGTATGGATTTGTTCTGCTAAGCCACGATGTCATGAGCTGGGACAGGGGCTTGTAATCCTCGGGTTCTGAGGGTATTGTGCGGGGTCTAGTTGCTGGTTTTGGTTCGTTGTTGTTGTTCGCTGGTGTTCAAGTTGCCATATGGTGTGTGCCGCTGAGCCAAGATATAAAGAAAGGCCTCGGGTATTCCTGGCGAGTTCGTGTGGGGTTCAATTGCTGGTTCCAAAATCGAGGTCTACGACGTGTTCTTGCCGTTTTGTTGAATGTGGGTGGAAAGGAATGGGACTAGACTTGGGCATGGATGGATTTCAGGAAAATGTATATAAGGGACATGTATGGTAGGTCGCGACTCGCCAAGACATCACGAACAGGGACAGCTGGTTCTCTACCCTCGGCCCGGAGGGAAGTTATTAATTTAGACCTGGCGTCACGGTGTACAGGGCATGACCAAACAACGTGCTCTATGTCGTGATAACCTTCATCACAGGCACAGATACCACTTTCCCCGAGCCCAATACGACGGAGATGCGCATCAAATCTATAGTGATTAGACATAAGCCGAGACATCACGCAAATGAAATCTCGACCTACATCCAACCCCTTGAACCACGGATTCGTCGATACCTTGGGTATAATGGAATGTAACCACCTTCCCAGTTCCCCTCTGGTCCAAGAATTTTGCCAACTGATGATCGTATTCTGACGTACAAATGCGAAAAATGCATTGAATGCAATTGGTCTTTCATAAATATCATCGTTTGTTGCGCCCACCTTAGCCAAAGAGTCCGCTTTCTCATTGCCCGGTATCGAGTATTTCCCCAGGAAATACGGAGAGTGCTTAACATCTTTCATCGATCGAAGAGCCTCAATAGAACTAAGACTGTCCGTAAAGATGAAATAATGGTCCGTGGGCATTTTTTCGATAATCCCTAGGGTGTACTGAATAGCAGCTAATTCTGCGACGTAAACAGAAGCAGGATTATCGAGCTTATGGGAGACGGTTAAATTGTTATTGAAAATACCGAAGCCAGTGGACCCATCAAGAAGTGATCCGTCAGTGTAGTACATATTGTCGCAGTTAATGTTTCGATATTTATTGGAAAAAATTTTAGGGATCTGCTGCACGCGTAAATGATCCGGGATTCCACGAGTTTCTTCTATCATGGATGTATCGAAAAACACAGTAGAATCAGAAGTATTTGATAAGTCGACACGATTTGGAATATTCGAAGAAGGGTTAATATTTTGGGACATGTGATTGAAATACAATGTCATAAAACGGGTTTGAGAATTAAGTTCGATTAACCTTTCAAAATTTTCAATCACGGGACGGTTCAAGACCTCACATTTGATTAGAATACGAGAAGACAGGCTCCAGAAGCGGTTTTTCAATGGTAGTACTCCAGCTAAGATCTCCAAACTCATCGTATGGGTCGACTGCATGCAAACCAAGGCGATACGCAAACAACGATATTGTATTCGCTCCAGTTTGATCAAATGTGTGTTTGCTGCGGAGCGGAAGCAGGAACACCCGTACTCAATAACAGACAATATCGTTGTTTGGTAAAGCCTTATAAGGTCTCCTGGGTGGGCTCCCCACCATTGTCCGGTTATTGTACGAAGAAAATTCACTCTTTGTTGACATTTTTTCATCAGATACCTCACGTGACAACCCCAGGTGCCTTCAGAGTCGAGCCAGACACCAAGATATTTGTGTACCAAAACCTGAGAAATCGTTTTACCCATTAATTGTGTTTGAAGCTGAGCAGGTTCATGCTTCCTATAAAAAACTACTATCTCAGTCTTCTCCGGAGAGAATTCGATACCTAGCTGTAAAACCCAAGCAGACAAATTGTTCAAGGTATCTTGCAATGGTCCTTGCAAATCGGCAGCTTTGGCTCCTGTAACAGAGATTACACTGTCGTCTGCAAGTTGTCTTATCGTGCATGAATTTGCCAGATATTCGTCGATGTCATTTACATAAAAGTTGTAAAGAAGGGGGCTTAAACATGAACCCTGGGGAAGACCCATGTAGCTAATGCGAAAAGTTGCCAAATCGCCGTGCGTAAAATGCATGTGCTTTTCGGACAGCAAATTGTGCAAAAAATTGTTCAGAATTGGAGAAAATCCTTGTCGGTGAAGTTTACCCGAAAGAATGGTAATAGAAACGGAATCAAAAGCCCTCTTAACGTCCAAGAACGCAGACGCCATTTGTTCTTTGCGAGCATACGCCAGCTGAATATCTGTTGAAAGCAACGCAAGACAATCATTCGTCCCTTTGGCACGGCGGAAGCCAAACTGAGTATCTGATAGCAGACCATTTGATTCGACCCAGTGGTCTAAGCGACGGAGTATCATTTTTTCCATCAATTTCCGGATACAGGATAGCATTGCAATCGGCCTATAAGAGTTGTGATCAGAAGCTGTTTTCCCTGGTTTTTGGATGGCGATCACCTTCACTTGCCTCCAATCCTGCGGTACAATGTTTTGCACCAGGAACTTATTGAACAAGTTCAACAAGCGCCTCTTGGCATTGCCGGGTAGATTCTTCAACAAGTTGAATTTGATTCTATCTAACCCAGGCTCGTTATTGTTGCAGGACAGGAGGGCAACTGAAAATTCTGCCATCGTAAAAGGTGATTCTATCGCGTCGTGGCCCGGAGACGTATCGCGAACAAGGTTTTGCGCAGGAACAGAGTCCGGACATACTTTCCTGGCAAAATCAAATATCCACCTACTTGAAGACTCCTCGCTTTCGTTGACCGTTACGCGATTCCGCGATTCCGTTTACGAACCGACGCCAATATCCGCGTTTCTTTGCCTTAGTCAAGCTTTTAAACTTGGTATCAAGCTCCGAATACCGTTTAAAGTCGTCGGCATCGTCTGTATCCCGGAAGGTCAGATACGCGTCGGATCTTTGCGTGTAGACATCGGAGCACTCTTTGTCCCACCACGGAGTGGGAGGCGGTTCTTTGATCGTTACGCCAGGGTATTTCTTCGTTTGGGCTTGCAACGCGGCGTCGAGAATCAAGCCCGCGAGGAGGTTGTATTCTTCAAGCGGTGGATGATGTTGAATCGAATCGACCGTTTTTGAAATCATTTCCTCGTATAACTTCCAATCGACATTCCGTGTGAGGTCATACGGAATATCAATTGGTCGCATGCGAGTTGAACCGTTAGTAATTGAAATAAGAATAGGCAAATGGTCGCTACCGTGAGGATCGAGGATTACCTTCCATGTGCAATCCAACCGTAGCGACGTCGTAACTAGAAGTTATTGCTTTCAATATAATTGCAATAATATTTTCAACTATTATCGCAATATATTTTAAAAGTATATTAAAAACTTCTCCGAAAACACCTACAGTCATGGAAAAAATAATAAATACACTTGCAGTGTGTGATTTTTCGTATTTGCGCACTAATTTTAATTGTTGTATGATGTTATGTTACGTCACTATGATACGCAGACACTCTTTTTAAAAGAGGCACGGAGAAATGACTGGAAAAATTTCCTTGTCGTTCATTCCGAAAAATTTTAGCGTGAGTTAGTGTTTTTAAAGTGGCGACAAAAATAAATACACTATTGAAATATATATACAAAACAATCCAAGTTAGCTTTATTTCTCTACATATCATTCCCAGAGTGACCTTTAACGTTACAAAACTCACTTTCAAAATTTTGTGGCTTGTCCTTTGTTTTGTAAAGCCATATTCAATCTTCCGGGTATGTTTACCACCAGGTTTTCACGAGTAGAAGCCGAACTAGCATTTCACGCTGCCTGTCCGACGTTCCATAAGTCTGTTTTATTCTTTAGATGATGCTTTGCAACCTAGACTTTCCCAATCTTCCATAGAATTTCTGAAGGACTTAAATTAAAAGTTTACGCTGGTCAAACTAATAATTTTATATTTTCGTTTAAAAATCACCTTCGTGTTTTCAATGCTGTATGTTTAGGATCGTTACTCTCCAACGAAGAAGCATGTTTTCTTTGGCATACGGAAGCATTGCGCTACGAAAAGTATCTACACAGTCGTTAGTATTCATAGTCTATGTTATAAAATCAATGGGTTCCATACCAGCATCAGAAAACAGTATTACACCGTTTTGTGGTCACTTCCAAAATTCACTACTTTCGTGGTTAACTGTGCGTTGAAGGCAGTATTCTCCGGTCTTCTCACCAGGTGCTGACCGTTTGAAACAAAAAGGTTAAATTTCGACTCATCCGACCAAAACACGATATGCAATTTAGTTGCACCCTATTCTAAAAACTTTTTAGAAAATCCAGTACTTGCCAAAATGTGTCGCTTTTGAAGTAGAATAAAGTTTCCTGTGTACCTAGGTGGTCGATTTTGCTTCCATATGCCGAAGAAAACATGCCACTTTGCTGGATCTTTATGCAGTATAACGATCCTAAACATACAGTATTGAAAACACGAAGATAATTTTCAAACAAAAATATAAAATTATTAGTTTGACCAGCGCAGACTCCTAATTTGAATCCTTTAGAAATTCTATGGAAGATTGGGAAAGTCTAAGTTGCAAAGCATCATCCAAAGAATAAAACAGACTTATGGAACGTCGGACAGGCAGCGTGAAATGCTAGTTCGGCTTCTACTCGTGAAAACCTGGTGGTAAACATACCCGGAAGATTGAATATGGCTTTACAAAACAAAGGACAAGCCACAAAATTTTGAAAGTGAGTTTTGTAACGTAGAAAATCACTTTACTAACAATATGTAGAGAAATAAAGCTAATTTGGATTGTTTTGTTTATACATTTCAATAGTGTATTTATTTTTGTCGCCACTTTAAAAACACTAACTCACGCAAAAAATTTTCGGAATCACCGACAAAGAAATTTCTCCAGTTATTTCTCCGTTCTTCTTTCGAAAAGAGTGTCTGCAGATCTTAATGACGTAACATAACATCATACAACAATTACAATCACTGCGCAAATCCGAAAAATCATCCAACACTGCAAGTGTATTTATTTTTTTCTCCATGACTGTATATGCTAAAACGTCGAAAAAGGCTTTTGTCCCTCTTTTTTCAGTTTGGTCCCACTGTGCAACGCCCCTCAATCCGCAGTTATTTCCCTAATTCATCTAAAATTTTCAGATGACGATCAAAGCAATCATTTGTGGATTCCATTCGCAGTCTTCTTTTTCAATTTCAGCAACGCAGACCAGGTAATCCCATAGCTAGCTTCGATCATTGGAAATAACTTTTCACATACACTTCAATGCCAATCGCTCAGAGATAGATGGCAAACTGTCTGAATACTGACTGTCACTTTTTTCAACGCCTGCTGGTTCCCTGGAAGTAGTCCTACAGTAAAGAGCCTTACTTCACTGGGTAAAGGACATTCCAAGGATCCAAAAGGTATATAATAATCTTTAGATTACACTAGCGTCAATAATTCGATTTTTATTTTAAACTATTCGAAGTTTGAACCAAAATGGTATTAGTGATTAGAAAGGCAATATAGACATCATTAATTAGCGGTAAACTCTAACAGCAGAACATTGAATCATGATAAGGTAAGAGGAGATTGTTCCAACGTTTTCGAGTATATTTAATCTTTATGACATGAAATTGATCAGAACTCATGGAAGCAAACATTAGTTGACCTATTAGGTCGTGAATATTCTGACAAAAACTTCACTGCGCGGAAATTAAGGATGCCATTGTAGGCGCTTGATGTCTAAGTAGCGAGACGCGGTGAAACTTTTCAATCTTTTTCGCTGCTAAACAGTGAAGTGTGAATGATAGCATTCTATTATCAAATGTGTTATTATACATATGGGTTATTCCATACGAAGTGTACATGTAATAGGGGAATATTGAAGAAAATAATCCAAGGAATCCAGAATATATTGTTTTTGCCCGAAAGTGTTGCCAGATAGAATATTTTTGTATTTTAAAATTAAATTTGCATTTTTCGGCCAATGCTGCTAATTTTATTTCAAAATTGATGGTTTCATCGTATTTCTCGGAAAATTTTACGAAAAAAGCACTAACCACCCCGTGGTAATATGAGCCAACCTTGAGATATAACATTTTTACGAAAAATTAATTACGAAATTTAGAACTATTTTCGTAAAAATGCTATATCTCGAGATTGGCTCATATTACCACGGGTGATAAAGGTTTCATACGTAAAATTTTCCAAGAAATACGATGAGCCATCAAATTTAAAATAAAATTAGCTGCATTAGCCGAAAAATGCAAATTTTGTTTTAAAATACAAAAATAATCTATCTGGCAACACTTCCGGTCAAAAATAATATTTTTTCTGGATTCCTTGGTTTATTTTCTTCAAAATTCATCTATCACTATTTTTCAGGTGTCTTACGTCTATAAATTGTAAAAAAAAATAATTACGAAGTTTACAACTTCTTTCGTAAAAATGTTATATCTCGAGATCGGCTCATATTACATCGGGATGATAGTTGTTTCTTATGTGAAATTTTCCAAGGAACACGATGAAATTATCAAACTTAAAATCAAAATGTCTGCATTTACCGAAAAATATAAATTCAGTTTTCAAATACAAAAATAATTTATCTGGCAACACTTTCGGTCAAAACTTATATTTTTATCTGAATTTCTTGGTTTATTTTCTTCTAAAATCATCTGTCAGTATTTTTTGAACATCTTACGTCTATGAATTGTTAGAAAAAGAAAAGAGAGATTTTGAACAAAAAATGCGGGACTTTGCAATAAACAGGGGGGTCCCACAGAGCGGGGAGTATTCCAATCGACACCAAATTTGGGATTTTTCCAAAGTGACAGTAGATGAATTGTTCTACCAACTTTGAGCAAAATCTGTGATTGTCGTGTCCAAGTTTGTGCTTTTTCGTGGTCACTTCGTGTAGAATGACCCATATGGAGAATTGCCTCCTTTTCAAACTAAACCGTGATTTACGGCAGAAGCAACTGTAATTTAAATGAGAAAATAATGTAATATTCAGAATTTTATACTGTGTAGTATGGAAAGCAAAAACGTAGTTCAATTCATTCAACAGTAGTTGAGCCGCAAACAAAATCCCCTCTTGATTTTATTATTATAATACTTTATTATTTATTTTTGGTTTGATTTACAATACCTTAAATATACATATTTTTATTATTTCACAATATTTTTACTTGTTTGATGATTAAAGTTTATTACTTCCTTTGTATATGTCTAATTATTGTTATATTTGGTTTTACTTATACTTCAATTAACTTTAACTGATTTTTTTTGCTCATTTCAATAGTCATAAATTACAATCAAGGGTGTCTGCTGCTGCTGCTGCTGCTGCATTACGCAAGGTAAGCATAATAGGGGTCTTAACATCGAGCTCGTAAACAAATACGCAGCCGTAAAAATACTCACCTCCATTGACGAGTAATGGAAGATACACAGTTTACGGCTGGGTATTCGTATACGAGCTCGATGTGAAGACCCCTAATAATTTCCTTATTCTCTGCTGTGTTGAGGCTGAAATTCGACTTTTGTTTTTATTTTTTGTTTTTAAAATGCATGTCTAGCGGCCATCTTTGTCGTCCGTGTCTCAGAGCTGTCCGTGTTCGGTGCAAATAAAAAGTCACATCATTTCACGCTTAAGTCGGTTATCGGTTCGATTCGGTCGTGTTTTTCTCAATTTCGTTTTAAAAACATTACGCTTCAGTCCACACACGTATTTGCTAACGATTGTTTGTTTCTTTTTTCTCCTCGTGTATATAAGTTTCTCTTGCTTAGTTTCCTGTTCATTGTGGAAGAGAAATTTAGCCTATCTGAATTATTTATTAGCTGTATTTAGGGACAGTGAAAATCACATGCTAAAGCAAGCTGCCAAAGCGGCTGAATGGTCATCAATTTTTGCTACGGGGAATGTCGGTGTGAGTACATCATATAGCGCGTCCTTTGTGTGGAAAAAAGAGCTCTAACGCTATGGCAACGCAATCTGTCCTATGAGGTGCACTGGACTATAGAGAACAAGAGGTGTGTCGTCATTGAACCGCCTACTGTTTAGTTACGTCTTTTTCTCTTCTACTACTTGTCTACTTCAAAAATGGAATGATAAAAACTAGCTCAATTGTTCGCTCTGATATTTACAAAAACAAAAATAGTTTTTCTCTCTTAGTTTCAGCCTATTTCTGAGTGCGTACTGGTTAGGTCAGCGTTAAAATAATATACACATACTGTTTAAGGATTGCAGTAACAAGCTACAAAATAGTGTCCAGTCTGTCTGTTGGTGTAATTCGAGAGATAGAGAGGGGGTTAAAAATTATAGTACGAGGTTTACAACCAAAACGTAAAGTTCTGACATTGAAAAGTTCTAGAGTGTACCTGAAATATCTCCTAATAGGTATGATTGATATTGGATGAATCGCTAGTAAATCGCAATTATTCATTCGATTTAGTTATAAAGAAAACGGTTTAGGACCGAAAGCAGGGCAGGCGTTGAACGCGAAGCCAATGCCTGCTCCGATTTCGACGATTTTTGTTTTTTTTTGTTCAAACAGCTTCTTTGGAACTGGACTATAGATACAAAGTTTTCTTCTGTTGAGATTTTTACAGAGTTTACCGCTGCTAATGTCATTAGAATTTCTGAACTGATATAGCTGAGTGTACAAATACTGTATTTTATGAGAATATTCGTATTCAAATTTGATCAACTTGATAATATGTATATATAATTCAATAGATAGATCATCTTATTTAACAGTAAATAGCATTTTTTTAACCTTTTGTATTTTTTTTTGTTTTGTGTCAACAAGAAGTACAGTTTTTTTTGTAATGTTTTTTTCAAACTGATTTTTTGTTCCATAATCTACTGAATTAGTGAACCTATTTACTTCCGACGGAATAAATACTTTAATAACAGTTTTTTCCCTTGTGTTGTGGAATGCTACTATCGTGATGAGCAACCAAATGTCTCTGGTTTGGAGCGATGTTGGTTCTAAGCCTTACTTTTCGGTTCGTTCGGTGAGGTGTTCGAAACAGTCAAAAGCTCTTGTGTTTCCTGTTTGTTCGGTTTCTAAGAGGTTTGCCCCCTGGGATTAGCAGTGCCATCGGGCCAGCCCGCACAATAGGACTGTGTTTCAATGGTTCTTTAATCAGTGAAGGCGTGCGCATCACTTGCATCAGGATAATAACAACTTCAAAGCATCCGTACTCAGAGTTCGAATTTACAAAAGTAAGGGTAAATATCGATCAAAAACCTTTAAATTTTTTACCCGCATTTTGACGGCAAAAAAAAGGAAAAACTACAACGCTATGGTCACTGTGATTTGCAACTGTGGTCGATACTTTCGTATATTCTTTGTTTTCTTGCCTAGCTCAGCATATTTTTTACATTCATCCGCCGATCACACGTGCCTACTAGGACTGTTTGGGAACAAGGGAACAGCGTGCTTTTTTTTTGTTTGCTACTGATATATGTATATATATTTATATTGTTTGTTCTTTTCCGAAACCAAACACAAAAGCCATCCTTGCCTATTTAAAATTTACTAACACCCATTTATTAGTTTTCGTTATTTGCCTCTCATCTTTGGTTTACCTATCCACAGATTGTGTGTCATCATCGCTTCGTAGCATAATATTAGGCTATTATTGTGCTTCTTTTCTACAAACATCGAAGTGGGATCATCATGCATTTTTTTTTTGGTTTCACTGTTTCTTGACGTACTTTGCTGCTCAACTGTTTTCTACAGTTTTACTCCCGTTTTTTGTGACGTTTACAGAGCTATCTAGTTTTTTGTTTTTTAATTTTACTCCAGCATTTCGAGACGTTCGAGTGGTAAGGGTCAGTTGACTGCGGGGTATTTTGTGTATTTGAGTACTGACAGATTACACGCAAATTCGTCTATGAAGTTGGCGAAACTCTGTCAGTCTTCAGTGAAATATTCAGAGCTTGGTGACATCAGATGCTACCACACTCTCAAAGTTTCACCAAAAGGTAAGGATTATCTGACGTAAAATCCCTCTATTATTTGATAGAGATGCGTTGTCTTACCCCCCACCCGAATTACGTCCAACGTATTAGCTACAGGCAACAACACAACGATTGAACTCCTGTTTGTCGCCACGGGCTGAAGTTTAATTTTTTTCTGTAGATGTAGAAGAGATATGCAATAACTTGAAAAGATGCACAATAGGCGCACTCGTAGGTTATCAGACTGAATGCTTTGCTTTAGTTTTTTTTTTGTTTTGTTTCTCTATAGTTTACTATGATCCGATTATCTTATCAATATGCTACGCATTTAGGAAAACTGAGCTAATGTCAAACGTCGAACCACGAGTTGTCATTTAATCAACTGTCACTGTTCCAATCCGCGGTACTGACGAGTGTCGAGTGTTTTTTTTTAGTTTTGTTTTATGATTTTCGAAAATGATAACATCCTCCGCAAGCTTCGGCAATTCAGTCAAATATTTTTTCCTATCTTATTATGCTGTTCGGTACTACTAACTTCCGATTCCGGTTATTGGTAAGTTTTCCGTCACCTAACGAACATACTTTCAAGAAAACAAAACCAAAAATTAACATTATTTGCTGGTATAATTTACATAAACCTGATAGAACTTCGTTTACATTCTGAATCGAATCGAATGAGTTTCAACCTTTGAAAGCTTTTTTTTGTTCATATTTTTTTTCGTTTGTTTTGTTTATTATTTTTCAACCGCAGGCGGTTTCCGCTCTTTCGTGGTTTGTGTATGTTGTTCGATTTCGGTCTTCTAGTCTCTCGTGATTTTCTAGTATGCGCTTCCTGTCCTGCCGGCGGTTTCTCCGTTCTCCGTTTAGTCCTTCTTGTCATCCTCGGGATCCTTCAGCGTGTGCCATTGTGCGATCGGACGTCTCGGCGAGGCCAGCATGTCGGACCAGTGGCGCAGCTCGGTGCCGCTTGCGTTGTAACCCAGGACAACCTTACCGATGGGTTCCGACGTTCCGATACGATCGTAATCCACCACGGTAACGACCAGGTTCACTTTCTGCGGAATCGAATCAGTCGGTTTTTTTTTTTTGTTACGCAGGTTGGGGGAAGGAAGAGGTTAGGAAAATGGAAGAAATTCAAAATCAGATTAGTTATAGTTTCTTGCTTCGGCTGCAACACTTGCAAGTCAATCTCAGCAGTGAAATGGTTTTGTTATATTGTATTCTCATACATAGATGCAATTTGCCAACAACGAGAGCTTTACACCATCGATAAGAAAAACAGGAATCTACTGTTACGATAGAGCAGTGGGAAGCATGCAGTGGAAGATTTTCCCGTTTGATTCTTCTGAATAATAATCGCAGTAACCTGCCATTACTAACTTCATCAAGCTCGCTTCTGTAGTAACGTGAGCTTATCTAGATCTATGGTGATTTTCAACTATCCTTTATCTTGTGAATGTCAATCAATAATGCGAATGATGAATAATAGTGAGAGTAGTTCGACTTCTGCGCTCTTTTTATGAATTATATAAAAGCTAATCTAGGCTTCGTGCATGGATGATTGCCATGTTATATTGGGAAAGGCGCAAAAGGCGCGAAAGACCACTAAAAATAAAAATGTAGTTATTATGCGAAGAGATAGCTTGACCTGGCGTAAAACGTTTTTCCCAGTACACATGAATGTTCGCTACTTATATATCTTAACATTTACCTTAAAGTGTGTGCTGTCTATTTGTATAATGTTTTCACAGTCTTTAGAATCGTATCGAATTATTTGAAAGTTATTCAAGTAATTTTTGGGATGTTAAAACTATAGTTGACAACAAACGAATTTCGCGCCAACTCGACTAAAGAACTGGCAGCCTATCTCAGGATTTGATTGAACTTTGTGGAAATATGTGCCTTACTAAGCAACTTTGCATGTTTCTTTTTTCAAAAAATTATCTAGACTATCATTTGAATAGGGTAAAGGTGTTCACACCTTTTTTTAAATCAATATATCTAAAAAATTACATGAGATAGAGCAAAATTGTCAAGTAATGATTTTTCTCTCGATCTAAGGAGGAGAGGGGTAAACTTCATATCGTGAGCTAACACGAACAAATTTTTTTTGTGCGCATTTGCTTCCAATACGCTGAGTGAAAAAAGCAAAACACGCATCTTCTGGAAGCTTTTTTAGACCGAAGTCAAACAAGAATACCGAATGTGCTATGTAAATAAACAAAGCGATTTTTTCAAAAGTGTAAGAAAAGTGTAGTAATTGAGCGTTATATAGAATATGAGTTTTTTAGAAGTTTGAACTACACATTTTAAGTGAACATGAAAACTGGTTCAGTGATAAATAACAAAGCATCACTGGTGTAATCTTTTGAAACTGGGTATCTTGTGAAAAATGTCGACAAACGACATTCGCTAATACGTGGTGAAAACACGAACTGTAAGGTTCTTGGCAACGAATTGTACAAGCAGTGTTGCCGATTCGATAGATTTTCTCTCTGCGCGACTCTATATAGCCATAAACTTTGGTCTAGATCATTTTACAAGACGTTTTAAAACTTAATTCACGAACGAAATTTTGACTGTACCGCTGACATAACGCACGTAAAAGCAACATCAACATCAGCAGGTCCCGTAGCTCCCGTCAGGTCGTAAAATGGTCTATTGTAAAGAGTAAAAAGTAAGAGATGTGGGAGTCCAAATCGATGTTTGTTTTTTTTTGGAACAAACTCAAATTCACTGCTGCACCGGTGTTGTAAATTTTGTTTTATACCAACTGAAAAATTTTCACTGGTTCACGTTTTGATCCATTTTGATCACTTTTTGGAACAGGAAACCTTTTGCACGTTACTCAAAATAACCAATTGATGGGTAAAATGCCACATTTTAATTGTATACCTCATTTGTAGGTTTTTTATATAAGCGTTTCGCGTGTCATATTTCACAAGTCGTTTTTGTGACTTTTTCAAAGAAGAATAACTAAAGACTCCATCAAGCCAACCGATCTGGAAAGGGAGAATTCTGGAAGGCCGTTAAGCATTAGTTCAACTACCCAGCAAACAATTTTGTTGTTTTACAGCTTAACAAGCTTTTATTCAGTGGATTTTGGCTGAACTATAGCTCAACAAGCCGTTATCCAAAAGAATTGTTTGTTGGGTACCGTTTTGACTCAAACTTAAAACAGTCTCAAACTTCGAACACTTCGGAATAAAAATCACTTTATTATAGCTAGAGTAATCAAAAGTATGACTATTATATACCATTTTGTTCCTTGGAATGTCCTTCACCCAGTGATGTATAGCTCTTCACTGCGAGACCACTTCCAGGGAACCAGCAGGCGTTGAAAAATGTGACAGTCAGTGTTGAGACGGTTTGCCTATCTATCTCTTAGTGATTACATGAAAGTGTTCGGACTTGAATCAAAACCTAGGTCTGAATTCTCGTTAATTTAATAAACAAAACTTGTTTGAATCTATATAAATTCCACTTAATTGTAACAAAAATAAATTAACCAACATGTTAAACCTTTAACATCGTCAAAAACATTTATTTTTCGTTGATTTTTTAGTGCAAGAAGTTACATCATAGCTTAAGTGTTCGAAATTTGATGCAGTACGGTATCTTTCTTTGCAAATCGACTGACGGATGGTATACGCAAACGGCTTGTAACCAGCAGCAAAATACGTTGGTTGTCTAGCCCTCGTCAGCCGCCTCAATTGGATCGTTTATCCATAGCAATTTTCAAATATCGTATAAAAGAGCTGCGTTTTCTGAATAAAACGTGATCTAAAAAAAATTGTAGCTTTTTTTTTATTTTTAAATCACGAATTGAAACTGCTCCAAATTCTTTGAATTTGCGGGCCTACTATGTCATCAGCCTGACAGTTCGTCCATGTACTAACTGCCGTTCAACAGATTTTGAGCGATTTTCATTTTTACTTAAAAAATCGAGGCAACTTTTGAAAATCACGTTTTGCATAGAAAATTACACTCGTTAGCTGATATTCGAGAATCGAAAATCCGTAAATAGCTGAAAAATCCCAATTGTAGTGGTACTGTTAAAGACTTTCAGTCTCATGAGGCCAGAAAATAGTCCTTCAAGGACACACTGAACTGGAAACATCCAAAATACAGGCTTGCTACGATATCCTCAAAGACATGCCCAAATTTAAAGAACTGCAAGATTCTGAGAAATTGATGACACGAATAAAGAAGACGATCGCTAACCTCCTGTGCCTTACTTGCAGCATAAATTATTCGATCATACCTATCCATCTTGAAAAAATGTCAATGACGTTTGGCTCAAACCGTGTAAACCATAAAGCCAAATCTTGTGGATATTGAGTGGTATGCCAAAGTAATCATTGAATGTGCGTTAAAACTATAGAATTTCCTTTTGTTGATTATTGAGTGCTTAATAGTAAAACAACTCTTATAGGAACTTGATAACATGGAGCGTTTAATTATCAGCAGTTTAATACAACAAGATATACAACACCAGTGCGGGAAACGCAAAGTTTGTCTATATCAGCTGGTTCTATTCAGGTTCTACTGGAATAGATCTAGTATGAAGTTGATCCAAAAAT
The DNA here is from genome assembly GCF_029784165.1 of Wyeomyia smithii. Classification (NCBI taxonomy): domain Eukaryota; kingdom Metazoa; phylum Arthropoda; class Insecta; order Diptera; family Culicidae; genus Wyeomyia; species Wyeomyia smithii. Next base: position 25,842,066 of record NC_073696.1, on the reverse strand, counting down.
AGACCTTCACTATAGATGCCCTAAGCGCATGAAACTCACGCAGAGAGACTTCTCCGATGACAACTGCAAAAAAACAGGTAGCGCACTTTTGCTGTCTAATTTTACTCATTCATAAGAAAAAAAATAATTCGCTTCGGTTCAAACCTGTTCTGGCAGATATCGAAAAGATGGCGTGATTAGGGAGCAATGTTTCGCATTATCAAAAATATGCTTTCGTGTTCAATTGAGTGATTCATATTATCTACTAGAAGTTCATTGGAGCGTAATGGAAGCATATTTTACAATCATAGACTACGAGAAAACGAAAGAAATCTGTATCAAAAGACACTTTCACTGCAATTTTTATCCGTATCAAAGGAAGTTTGCATTACATTTCGAAACTGGAAAAAATCACAAATCCAACCGTCCGTCACGTATGTTCGCTCTTCGAATTGTATCAAATTTATCTCAACAGTGAACACCAGTGCGGTGTACTTTTGTGTATTCTCAGTAGAGTGATTCACCACTCTTGTTTCGCTCAGCTGTGGTGTAAGCAAGCAGCGAGTGTGTTATTTTCCTGCGAGCGGCAGACATACAGTACAAAGCATGATGAAAAAAAATGGTGCTAAATAAAATTGGAGCTTTCACTCTCTATACTACAAAACCTACAGCAATCATCATCTAGCTTTCCTATTTTCTGAGATGGTACTTGCATGGACAATGACCAGTAATCAGTCTAGTGTACGTGCGTAAATCTTTTTCAGTCAGATTTTGCAGTTTTCGTGTAATAAATAGATTTGGTTTGATGAACCGCTTGGCTTTCCGAGCTGTCGAGGTGCCATTCCAATTCAGCAGCACCTGCTCTCTTTCCCATTCCTTCAGTGCCATATTGAGAGAACTGTTGGAAACACCATAGAACGGTTCAGGGCCAATAAATTTCCATCGCTGACCCGAGTCTGGCTAACTCGTCTGCTTTTTCATTTCCTTCAACACCGCTATGCCCCGGAACCCAGTAGGGATTTACCTTATTGCATTTAGCCAGTCGCTGAAGCATTTTTACGCAATCCCAGACCAATTTGGAGGAGCAGCAAACAGATTTCAGAGCGTTCAAAGCCGCTTGACTGTCAGAAAACATGCATGTATTAGCATAACGATAGTTTCTTTTTAAACAAATTGCAGTACATTCTAAGATAGCGTATATTTCAGCTTGAAAAACCTTGGACCATTTTCCCATTGCTACTGAACAATTCACTCCAGGACCTGTGATTCCAGCACCTACCCTGTTTCCTAATTTCGAGCCATCAGTATAGAAAATTATGGCGCCGTCTCGGGTGCTGGGACCGCCTCGTTCCCATTCACTACGATTTGGTTCGAATACAGTAAATAAATGATTAAAGTCGTATTTCTTAACCATCAAATCTTCATTTTTTAGTATGAGAGGATTGATGTTAAAATCTTTTAAAATACTCAGGTGACCATTTAGATCTCCATCAAGCAGCCTAGTCATGCGACTGAGTCTTATGGCAGATTTACCTGCAACCAGTACAACTTCTTGAGATAGTGGTAATAGATTGAGTGGTGCGTCTCAGACGGGGTGGTCCTCATTGCACCAGTTACCGCCATAGTGGCAAGCCTTTGTAGTTTTTCAAGTTTAATTTTCGCACTTTTTTGTTTGGCTTTCATTTTTAGATCCAGTGTATCATGCTTGGTTTAAGATCCCATTTTTACCAAACGTTCGCTTGCAGGCTCAAAAAGCACAAGTAGCTTTATTAAGGATTTGCTCCATATGAGCATTCCAGTTTAGTTTACCATCCAAGATCACTCCTAAGTATTTAGTTTCATTGGAGGACTTCCATCTAAGTAGAAACTATTGAGATGAGTATTCCTCTTTTTTGTGAAAGTTACTATCGTTGTTTTCGAGGGATTTATATTTAACCCTTCTTTCTTACACCATGAACCGGTGAAATTCAATGCTATTTGCATTCGTTCTGAGATAATGTTGTCAAACTTCCCGCGGACTATAATCACCAAGTCATCCGCAAAACCGATCACTTCGAAGCCTTGTAGTTCTAGGTTTCTTAAAAGATGGCTTTGGTGAGAGAACTCCCCCTTGTGAACAACCTTTGACAGATATTACATTTATTGAAGAATCAACTAATTTTGCAGTAATTACACGTTTTGAGAGCATTTCAACAATCCAATTCACCAGGCAACCTTCGAATCCATGCCTTTTCATAGTTTTCTCTATTGAAACATATGTTGCATTGTCGAATGCTCCTTCAATATCCAAGAATGCTGCTAATAGTATTTCTTTTGCTTCGAAAGTCTTTTTTATTTTTGTTACCAAAGTGTGAAGTGCAGTAACTGTTGACTTTCCACTTTGATACGCAAATTGCATTCTATTCAACGGTTTTTTACAAAGTAGAACCCTTTTAACATATTCATCGACGAGTTTCTCCATCACTTTTAGGAAAATTGAACCCAGACTTATTGGTCTGTATGATTTGGGCGGACAGGTATCTTTTTTATTTACCTTTGGAATAAAAACAACTCTGGTTTTACGCCATTCAATAGGAATATAACTAAGCAAAAGACTTACCGTAGATAATTTGGACAAAGCAGGGACAATAACTTTTTTGCATTTTTGAAGGAATATTGGATAAATATTATCCTCTCCAGGAGATTTATAGAGCGCAAATGAATCAATAGCCCATTCTACTCTTGGAATCGGAAAGATTTCACTGGCAAGACCTTCCGTTTTGTAATCGGAGCTGCTCATAGTATTTTCATTGGGCAATTCAGAGCTTGTGCTCGGATTATCTAGATTCATATTTGAGGAGACGTAGGAGCCTGGAAAATGTACTTGCATCATAACTTTTAATGTTTCATATGTGTTAGTGGTAAAGGAGCCATCGTTCTTTTTAATTGATCCTAGGCCGTTAATATGAGCTTTTGAAAGAACTTCATGAAGCCTACTTATGACTGGTACGCTTTCAATGTTTTCACAGTTGAACCGCCAGTCTCTTCGTTTGGATCTTCTAATTTCTTTATTGTACTCAGATAAAGCCTTTTTATGCAGAGACCAGTTTGATGTTAGTTTTGCATGATTGAACAATTCATGTTGCAAAGTTTCTTAGTTTAGTACACGGTAAAAGTAGAAATCCATCAATGAGTATTTTTTACCCATTTTTATAATTATGCGATGATGAATGAATTGAAAACGGGAAATGGGTAAAATTGTACACATTGTAAGGGCATGTTCTTAGAAAGAAAATTAGTAATTTTTTTTTACCTATTAATGGGTTAACAAATACCTCTGTTGTCATTTTAGTTTGCTCTGTCGACTAGTTCGCACGCACTGTTTTTACGACCCATTGACTTTTTAAATGATATGAAATAAGTTTATCGCAAGCTTTCTAGATTATATGAAACATCGCGTGGAAAATCATCACAGATTGAAAACGGGCCGAAAAGGCCTATTTCGTTCATTTGCACAATATGATCGCCACAATAACTACATTTTGCATGGACTCAAGTTTTATTCAAAATTGGGTAAAATTTTACCCAATTTATCGTGGTTGAAAAGGGGTGAATTGTACTCAATCTTTAACGTTTGATAGATAAACCCATTAATTGGTATATCTAGTTCACTCATTGAACTCATTGACTCATTGACTTCCGTTCTGGCGAAATGGTTGAAAATTTACCCAATTATGGATTTCTTCGTCTTACCGTGTAACACACCCATTCCGTTTCATTGGATTCTGACAATGTGCTGCCAACCGCTCAATCGAGTTGGCGCGAAAGCTGTCTGGAGTTTTTGTCATTTTTTTAGTTTTTTTTTTCACCTGTTTACATGTTCTCATGTTTTTTATAATTTTTCAACAATTTTTCAACAGTTTTTGAAATTTTGAAGTTTCTATTTTATTTTTGTTTCTCGCCTTTTTGAATATTTGAATTTTAATGATATATTTAATGTACTTTTGTGGTGATGGCAAACTAATCATGTTGAAAAATAAACATAACAAAAAAAATGAAAACCATACCCAGCAAAATAATTTATTACTTTAATATTTTTTGTAATTTTAACTTTTTCGTCTGTTTCATTATATTCATATAAAGGGCATTTGAATTGTTGGACGTTTATTACCTTTTTTTAAATTTTTGACGTTGTAAGTGTTGATTGACTTTTTATTATCTTTTTTATGTTTTTTGTCATGCTTTATCAAGAGTTTTTTAAAATTTCGTTTTTCTTATATTTATTGACTTTGTAAGTCTTTTTGATATTTTTGTGCTATTTTGATTTTGATTTGCCATTTTCATCTTTTTGACATTATTGGTATATTTTCGAAAAATATACCGGGTCTCGGAAACTTTGGAGCTTTTTTACACATTTTCATTCATTTGGCGTTTTTAATTCATTTATGTTTATATATAAATTTTTATATTTTTTGAATAAATGTTTTTTTTTGTTTTTCAAGTATCCCAAGTATATTTTTTCAAATCTGTATCATATTTCCAGTTCGCTTATTTTTCGCTTTCCCTACTGCACATACTGTCTGCTTAATGAACTTTTCAAGTAAATTTGACATTTTTAACATTTTGTATGTCAGTTGTAATTTTCCATGTTTTTCAATGTTTTGGTATTTTTTTCAAATCTTCGATCATTTCAATAATTTTTGAAAATTTATGGCGTTTTTACATGTTTTATGCCAACAACAACATTTTCGCCACGAACAAAGTTTGTTGGAGTTTGTTTCGTCGTTCCAGTGTATCGAGAACCAGTAGCGGGCATCTTTCAGGTAGCAAACTATCGGGACTCCTCCAAGCCATATTTCTTTGTGCCAGGCAGATGAACCGCTTCTGGATACGTTTGATTCTAATTTGGATCGCTTCGCTTCTGGATACGTTTGAATTTTTATGATTTTTTTTTAATTTTTCATGATTGTTGGCCTCTTTGATATTTTTGTAGTTTGGTGGTATTTTTGTCATTTTTGATTAATTCTTGATATATTTGGTAGCTGCCAGCTTGTTGTTTGTCTTTTGTTTATCTCATCCTTATTATGTTTCGCCTTTTTTTTTTTGTAACTTTGTCATTTTTGATATTTCATGTTTCAATTTTTTTACTTTTGATTGATTTGTTGTTTTATGTATTTCTTCAGCTATTTGCAGACATTTTTTTATGAAAAATTTCAATGAAATTTTCTTTCAATGATTTTTTAAAGTTTTCATCTTAAATGTTTTGACAGTTTTGATATTTATGATTTTATATACTAATTTCGTTTGTTATTTTATATATTTTTAGTATTTTTCAAGTTTTCTTTTGTTTCGCTTTTTAATATTTTTTACGTTTCTGATTTTAATCGAAAGTTTTTTGACCGTTTCAAAGTTTTTTTGATATTTTTCATATTTAAAAGCATGTTTTGTCGCATGTCGATGTCTTTGGCTTTTTTTCGTGCTGAATGACCAATTTCGTCATTTTTTATATTTTTCATCTTTTTACCAATGGTCATACGTTTTTGAAGATTTTTGCACTAACTCATGGCACTATTAATGGTTTCTTAGTTTTTATGGTGTTTTATGGTCTCTTCAATATTGTTGTAGTTTCGTTGTATCTTGGCGGATTTAATTCAATTTTATTTTTGAAATATTATGTAACGCTAACTTATGTTATGTTTTTTTTTGTTTTCTTTTTATCTTCAGTATGTTACGTCGTTTTATGTTTTTTGGAATTTTTAACATTTAATTATTATTGTTTTAGGTATTGTTTTTGTAATACGCAAACATTCAGATTTTTTGACATTTTTTTCAATGATTTTCAATATTTTTTATGTAAATAGTTTTCGTATTTTTATCCTTTTCAATATTTTTAACATATTTGTGTTTTGACATTTTCATTTCTATAGACTTATTAATTGTTTTTGGCAGTTTTGAAAACAATAAACAATATCGCACGCTAGCCTTGGGAACTAATGCGGTCTCGATCAATTCGATTAGTTGATAGAATTCGTTATCGATATTGTTTCCGGGTCATTTTACATGTTTTGGGATAAGTAACGTGTGAGGAAAAAAATCCGAACAATTTTTAAATTGGTCTACGATTTCGAAGTGGTTTGTAAATGAGTTACATTACTTGAATAAACAAACAAGTAGAGAAAAATAAGTTGCGCAAGATTTTAATTTGGAATTGAAAGTTTGTTCGGATTTTTTTCCTCATACGTTATAACGATGCACCGTGCGAAATTCAGAACTATTTTCGTAAAAATGCTATATCTCGAGATTGTCTCAATTACCACGGGGTGATAAGTGTTTCTTACGTTAAGTTTTCCAAGAAATACGATGAAACCATCAAATTTAAAATAAAATTAGCTGAATTTGCCGAAAAATGCAGATTAAGTTTTAAAATACAAAAATAATCTCTCTGGCAACACTTCCGGTCAAAATAATATTTTTTCTGGATTCCTTGGTTTATTTTCTTCAAAATTCGACTATCATTATTTTTCGGGTGTCTTAGGTCTATAAATTGTAAAAAAAATTAATTACGAAGTTTACAACAATATTTCGAGATGGGCTCATATTACCTCGGTATGATAGATGCTTGTTATGTGAAATTTTCCAAGAAACACGATGAAATTATCAAATTTAAAATCAAAATGGCTGCATTTGCCGAAAAAAGTAAATTTAGTTTTCAATTACAAAAGTAATTTATCTGGCAACACTTCCGGTCAAAACTTATATTTTTTCTGGATTCCTTGGTTTATTTCCTTCAAAAACCATCTATCAGTATTTTTCGGACATCTTTCGTCTATAAGTTGTTAGAAAAAGAAAAAAGAGATTTTGAACAAAAAACGCGTGACTTCGCAATAAACAGGGGGGTCCCACAGAGCGGGGGGTATTCCAATCGACACCAAATTTGGGATTTTTCCAAAGTGACAGTAGATGATTAATTCTCCCAACTTTGAGCAAAATCTGTGATTGTCGTGTCCAAGTTTGTGCTTTTTCGTGGTCACTTCGTATGGAATGACCCATATCTATTTCGTTATTGGTGATGTTCATTATGTTCGGGGTTGTTATATTGTTATGTTTTCTGATCCACAAGAGATGTTGTTGGTACTTATTTGGTTTTTATAAATATGCTTGATATACTATTCAACCTTTTGACATTTCTGAGATTTTTTAACACTTTTGAGCTTCCTTTTATCATTTCTGAGGTGTTCGATTTTTTTTAACATATTTTTCGGGTTCGTTTTAATGTTTATGACATTTGTAATATTTATATCTACCTCTCTACAAATTTGAAGTTTCAAACATGTTCCATGTTCTCTGATGATTGAAGACACTTTTTGATATTTGTATTTACGGTTAATGTTATTAATCTTTTCGGTATTTTCAACATTGTTTGAAGTTTTTTCAAGATGTTTTGTCACTCATTTATGTTCTTTCGTACATTTTTTGTTTGTTTTTGACATTTTTCATCTTTGTTATAATTTTCATTTGCTTTTGCATTTTCAAAATTTTTGATATTATTATTATTTTGACAGTTTTTATATGTTTTTTTGGCATTTTCTAAAGACATTTTTTTTTTTCGTTTTTGTGATCATCGATGTTTATTTTTCCATTTTTTGTTGTTGACATTTTTTGTATAATTGATGTTGGTTGATATTTTTTAACATTTTAGAGTTTTCATATTTAAGTCTCTGACATTTGAGATATTTTATGATATAGATATGATGGTTTTGGCATTTGATGTTCTGACACTTGATGGCATTTTATATGTTTTTTCCTTGTAATTTCAGACATTCATCTATGCATTCTGATGTTTTTAGATATTAGCTTTAAATAATTTTTTTTTCGACTGTGTTAGTGTTGTTTTACATTTTTGGAATATCTTATTTTTTTATCATTTACTATTTTACTGACATCTTTAAAGCTTGTTATCGTTTTTGTTTTATTATCCTTCTAGACGTTGACTTTATTATTTTCATCATTCTTTAATAGTTCTTATGTTTTTCCCATTTTGACATACCCGACTCTCAGTCATCATCCCTGAGCACCAAAGACTACTTAGACTACTCTTGTTTATCAATCATTGTTAATGGTAAACTGTCAATATTGACAGTTTGATTTAACAGTCGTAAAACTGTCCTCTAACTAACCTAGAATTGCAGCTCTTGTTTTCTTGTTTTTGTTATGAAAAAGCAATTTTAAAACTATAATCTAAATATGAAACTATCGAATCTCTTTTTCTAATACGTTCTAGTGGAACTCGACGGGACATCCATTTACTATAACCCAAATGACACACAACAAAACAAACGCACACACACACACGCAAAAACAGAATGATCATGCTCGATACGTTCCCGCTGCTTAGGACTATAATTCACTAGTAAGGTTCACTACTAAAAAAAGGAAAAAGGTAAGGACAGTAGCTCTAACGCATATCCGAATCACTAACAACACCAAACGACAGGGATGCATGCAGTCACACTCAGAAAACTACTCGTAGCTGCTAAGTAGGTGTGCTAAAGAAGTAGGCCGAGAAAATCTTCCACCGCTCTGGGCGTAGGCGTGGGCGTGGGCTAGGAAGGATAGGTGGTAAAGCACAGGGCACAGTCAGTCTGTCCACCACACGCCTACTTTGTTCGCGCGGGCGGGTTGCGATGGAAGGAGCTTTTTAGGGTGAAGATGTGTGCGTGGAAAGTGTTTGCATCAACGTGTTCGATTTGATTTTTTTTTTGGTCTTTTTTTTTTGTTTTGTTGATCTTCCTCGGTCGTGGCGTGGCGTTTGTTTTTTTTTTTTTATTTGTTCTGAGCTGCATCTTTTGTTTGAGAGGGTTTGCGGAAAATACGTGGAAACTGTGTTCATGCAGACACTTTTGCGCGGTGGCACTCGAGTTAATTTTTTTTTTATCATTGGATGGAATTTTTTATGAGAGGATTTTTTTTCTTCAAATTTTACTACAGTGTGAAGCAGTTGCTCGTTATAATTGTTGTGGCATGGAATATTTTTTCTGTGGTTTCGGTTGTTTCTAGAAATACTTGTAAACGGAAATGTATTGATACTCGATCAAAACTGTGTTATTTGGTAATTGTCGTAAAAAAACTTATGATGGGACAAAGCTTTTAAAAAAGTTTTCGGTAATGTTTCCAGTCCATATGACGAAATATTCAAATATTTTGCGCCATGACTATGCTTCAAAATGATACATGGTTAAGGGTCATTTTTGAGATTCAAAATTATCCTGTTGATATGGTGGCGAATGAAGCGAGTTAACAGTAATAAATAAGTATCACATCACGTTACACGGCTAAAAAAGAAGAGGTAAAAAGAGAGTAAGAGAGCATAAGAATAGAAACACGGTAGGAAAAGGTAAAATTTGGTGCAAAAACCTGTTACACTCTCTGGTTAGAGATATGAAGCTCAACATATTTTTTTTTCGAGAGAGAAAAAAGAGAAGGATAAAAAGGTAAATGAACTTTTTTTCTCACCAAAAAGGAATCGTTAGTGTGTGCGTGGAGAATACTTAGTTAACGCTTGATATTTTCATATTTGCCAAAGGATTGGAATGTGCTCACGCTTCTGTGTCCACACGATTATTATCTCCTGGTCTTGGCAGTATTTGGTTTGGCAGAGTGTGATCCATCGGAGTTTATAAGAGATTGTGTGGAGTTTTTTATTTTATTTTTTTGTTGTTGTAGTAGTTGTTGTTATTATTGATGTTTGTTGAGGCTGTCTTTTTATTTGGCGTATGCTTGGTTTGAACTAGAGAAAAGAAGTGTCGAAAAAATGTCACGCTTCTTTGGAAAGGGGTGGGTGGAGGGGCTCAGTGTTCAGAATCTTTCGATTGATTTATTGTTTTTCTTTCTGGTTGGCAGCAGTGTTGGTAGTATTTTTGAAGTATCAATGCGTTTTGGAGGAAGATCAGTTTCATTGAAACGTGAATATAACTGGGGTAGAGAGAAAAGTCTCTTGGTTGCACAGTTACATCAACGATGGTGGTGGCCAAATCATTCAGGGAAACTGTATTTACAGATAGACACAAAACTACAATACACGATATTTGCTGTGCTGGATTCGATTTCGCTCTGTTTCACCGTAATCAGATCATCACTTCACTAAACAACAAAGCATTTCCAGCAAAGTACGTACCAAGAGTGACACAGTAATATACTTACACTTACGGTTGATTGAGTGGCATAAAAACTGGCAGCCATTTGCAACGAGCTTTGACGGTTGATGGCGTTCGGCAGCGACACAGCAGGCCGTGTCGAAGCAACCCCATTGACGGCTACAGTTCTGATGGCACTCTAACTTCACCCAAAAATTACGCAAACAAACAAACAAAACAAACAAACTAACGAACAAGACAAATTTTGGTATCTATAACGAAACAAAGGATGATCACAGACAAGCAGAGGGTAACTTTTGTTGCTCTTTTTTTTTAACTCAATTTGACTCTCTGCTTGCCGGTGCGGGATCGAAACATAATTTCACATTCTAGGGGTCCAAATTGACAACCGCTGCTGCTCCGCAAATGCTTCGTTGTATTAAAAACCAAAGCCAGCACAACGGACGTTATTGGAGCTTTCGGTGGCAGTTTGAAAGTAGCAGGGAGGGACCGATGATCCCTCCCCGTCTTGTTGCAGTGTCGTCTTTGACAGTGGGGAAGCATGCTTGTTTTTTGAAAATGAAACAAAAATCTGTTCGGTTTTGGGGTTTGCAAATGTTGCGGTACACCCCCCGGAGGAGCTGGAGTCCTTCCCGGAAGGGACACTTCAAGTGTGACGTGTTTCGAATGTTACTTCGTATCAGAATGTTATAGTTTGCTCTTGTTTTTTTTTGGTTTTGGATAATACATTTACATAAAGTAACTCTATATAGGAGAAAACGCTCAATATATAATATATATACAGTACGGCATGTATAGAAAATGCAACACAACACAGAATTTTTATATGATAGTATAATACATTCTCGCATACTTGTATTTGTTCGAAAGGAACTTCGAATGAGAACGACTCATTGTAGTAGGGGTTTAGTGTACATTTTTTGATACTAGTCTTTTTCTTTTTCAAACGCTTTCCATTCTGCATCAGTGCAATCTTAACGTATGGATCTATAATTGGAAGAGAACAGAAAACGATTAGTATACCAGTTTACAGTCAATCGTCAATTCTTATCTAGTGCAAAACCGACCGTTTCCGTGGAAACGAGCCGAGCTGTAGTTGTTGTTTTCGTTTGTTTATGTCACATCTCAAAGCACCTACGATTAAGAAAAATGTGTTCTCTTGTCTAAGTCTAATTTGTTACACACGCGCGTTCTACGAGAAAGTGTCTTGTTTTCTGGCAACGAGCCGAGAAAAAAGGAACTCACCTGACAGTCCACCGACGTCCATTTTTTTCAGGTTCTTGGCCTCCAAGATTACGACGGTTAATTTACCTGCTGTGGGTACGTAGCGCAGCGAGAAGCAAATATCTCCCAGCTTGTTGTCCTGTCGGGTTGCGAATTCCAGTTGTCGCCATTCGAAAACCGGACACACAAACGCCCGCGAAGAAGAGAAATAGAAAGAACAGAGCATTGTAGGTGCGTGTTTTCATCCTCAGCCTGCTTTTGTTTGGTAGGAATTGGGGGTGGGGGGCAGAAGCTAACGTAAGATTTGTTTATTGGTTTATAATCAAATATATATTCAGTCTAGCAGCACAGTTAAGTATATAATATATATAAAAATATAATAAAAACCAAAAAAGACATCTTCAGGATTTCATGCTTTTTTGATTCTCTAAAACCAGCAGCGAAAATACAATATATGTATGTATATAGATTTTATATAGTTGGGTATTTGTCTGTTATATCACTACGTGCTTCTAGAAGATAGCATTTACATTGTTTGTTGTTGTTTTTCGTTTATCATGTTTGACAGTTAGCGGGGGGTTGGAGTTTGGTTCGGTCTGCTCTTCTAAAGTGTAAGGTCTCTATTGTTTTGTGGAGGGTTGTTTGCTAGTTCCGAAAAGTGTACCTAGAACTCTCTAGCCTCTAAAACTCCGAAACCCGCCTACCGGACACGGAACACGGAAAGGAGTTCTAAGACAGCTCTGTGATTGATGGTGTGTCAGTGGATCCGGACTGACACCACCGCTCTTGCGTGTGCTAATTAATGGCGACCGTGCCAGGGGAAAACGAGCTTTCGAAACGAAAGTTTTGTGTCGGTGTTTTGCCGGGCGGCGGAACCGAGTTACCGACCATTTAGCGCAATGTAACGATTTTTATTTTCTCTCTCTGTTACTACCATATGCAGCGAATATAAAGTGTATGCCAAAATATACCAAATATCAGCTTGTTTGTACAGCGCTTTGATGAACAGGTACCGCATATAAATTAATTTACTTGTTTGCATTCAACTATCAGTAACAACGAAACTCTTCTCACTAGGCTAAACAATAGGACAATGTATACTAAACTGGTTTTTGGGTTATTATGTGTGTGACACAGACATCGCAATGGGAGGTTATAACGGGAACAACAAGCTCATCCCGTGTGCCTAAGGACAACAATTACAATACTTATGGAATGGCAGCGTGGGTATATTATATATATGTATATATCAAACAGTATCAGCTAGTGGTGGAGCAAGCATGTTGTCTTCAAGTATCAGTTTGAGGTTAGTTTTACAGGACCTTGCAGCACACGGACCCTGTCGATCGACCCGCCTGCTAGTCAGACTGAGTCGCACTAATAGCGCTTCTTCTATTCGCCAACAGGCAGCGGTCCCATCGAGCTAACGCAGACAGGACCGGGAAAATTTTTTCTTTTGTTATACTGAAAAATTTTGGTTGGTCGTTAGTTGGCTTCAGAGCCAATTCCCGCCTGCACTACCACCTTATCATATGGTAGTCGAGGGCAGCGGTAAGAAACTGTCCGAGTTGCAATACTTTGGTTTTGTCAGCTTTCACATGATATAGAATCTGCAGAATATATAGCTTTGCAAACGTTCGTTTGTTTATTTGCTTTGTTTTGTTTACTCGCTCATCGATTTCTCCTGTGCTTTGCTTTCTCTTCGGGTGGTTCAGTTACGTACGTGTTTTTTTTCTTTTTGTTTTTCGTTAGTCAGTTTTGTTTCATTCGCAAAAGCTATCCGACTTGGGAAATTTTGTTTCCGGAAAACACCCAGCTCAAATGAAATCTTTACAAAAACGATGGTCAATCAATGGAAATCAAACAACGTCTTCAAATAAAGGATGAGCAACGTATGAATGTTATGAATTTTTTTAGAAAAAGTATTTACTGTGGTCTTCAGTTCTTCAATCCGATACCGTTTGAGTTATACCTAAGAGCAAGTTGATTTGTGGTTGCGAACTTCGTTGCTTTTGCTTTTGCGATCTGTCACCCTCACTCCTGGAAATATGGTTGCGGTTTTTGCCGCCTGTGTTTAATCAATGACTTGAATATGCTGGAATTTTTGCATAGCAAAGTTTGAAGTTATGAGATTTTTCTCAAAACTTAAAAAACTCCCTTTCTTATTCATGTACAGTAAAAAATAAAGCTAAAGCCTCCCAATTTAAGCAATTTAGCAACGCAACTTCATGCATATCGATCCCATAATGCCTACTACGATGCGCCGTATTCAAGCATTGTAAAATTCATGATATGGGCTTTAAAGGTATTTTGTCCCACTTAAACCCGGCAAGAACTTTAATTTTACTTGTGACGATCGATCCAATATATGCTAGTAGCATTACGAGAATATTTTTTACGTCACTTTCCTATTAACCATTACGTTACATAACACTTTTAAATAATTCTTGAGCTTGGTAAGGCATATTACAAAGCTATCATGATTAATTCTTAATTTACTTAGAATTTTGCAAAAAAAATGAAAGCCATGATTCAGCAACACTACCGAGTGTTCGTGCTGAAAGTTCAGTTAGGTTAAACCAGAATGTACGAAGAATTGTGACAGATGTAATTTGTTTAACTAAGAGCACTTAAAGGTTCCTTTCTAGGCAATAAATTACCGAGACTTGGCAGTTAAATTTAGGTGTGTGCGTGGAAACTATGTATTTAATTAAGTTCTAATTAGGTGAAAACTGCACCAGAAAGTCTGGGCACACTGGAAAGACGCTGCCATGCCACAAGAAGCAGCCTATATTTAAAAGAAGTCCAATATAAGTAGCAACCGTTGAACCGAGAGCTATATAGCTGTACGACGAAGTCTTTTGCCAAAAAGATGCCTGTATAATAACGAATGATGAGACTTTTGTTGAACTTTTTTAAAAAACTCTACCATGGCCGGTACAACGTAGATAAAACGAAAACTCTTGAGAAAAAAAGACACCGATAAATTTTCATTATTTACAGCAAGCCAGATGTAAATGTGGCAAAAGAAATTGCTGCTCATAATTCGTGAACACTGAGGTTCAGTAGTGTTCTGGCCTGATTTGGCATACTGCCATTACGCGAAAACCTCTTTAACTCAATTTTGGAAATTATCGTTTGAGGTAATTTAAAATTAAAGCGAATTCTCGCGATTGTTATCATCGCAACGATTTGCTGATAATTATGCTGAGAATGTGCGTAGAAGCAAAATTTCTCTGAGCCAGCGTATTATTTAGCTCTATCCTTTTTTCGTTTTACTAACTTTCATCCAAACAGGGCTGGAATTCACCTCAGTGCGGACAGAAACCACACAAATTTGTACACAACACATTTGCCATCAAACCGTGCGTGCCACTCCCGATATTTCGTTTGTGTTCTCTTCTCCCGATTCGCTCTTTCGTATTTCTTTCGCACCGAAAAAATACGACTGAGTACGCTTTGTGCATTTGCCAAAATGTGCGACACCACACATTGTGTCTTACTTTGTGTGTTGCTTGGGGCAATGATTATCGGATTTGACAAACGAACGATTATAGTATTGATTTTTTTTGCACTTCATTTGACTCCTACTGAAATAATTTAGGAGCTAATTTTCAGTGCTGCTCAATGGGTTTTGTTTCAAAACTAAAAATAGTTTCTTCCCGGAGATAGCCGCAATATGTCTTGTACATGAACAGTAGGGTGGCAATAGAAATCGACTTTTCGAATTTCGTTTAGAAGTAGGTCCCAATAGTTTCGTCTTCGGAAAAAGTTTTCATACAAAACTTCAGTTTAATCTTCGGGAACACGAAAGCATTATTTTGTGACCAATGAAAAAAATGCACAGGTAGTTCATAAATTTCTGAATACAGTCAGGTTTTTTTACGTGGAGGATACGTACCTCGTAAAAAACAGCGTTATTTCGAAAATCCGCGTAAAAACTGCGCTAATTCGAAAATCCGCGTAAAAAAACCGCGTTAATCAAAAATCCGCGTAAAAAATACCACGTTATTTTAAAAATCCGCGTAAAGTAGTCCATCAAGAAGGGCTCAGGGTGGCCACTCAAAACCCGAAATTAAATTCCCGGTTTTTTCCAGGCTCGTTCAAATATTTTTCCCGGTCAATTGTACCTCTGATATCTGTAGTTTTTCACAAGTTAAGGATTAAAACAGCGTGACTTTCGATTTGAATCCCAATATGCTCAAAGTCATTTCTTAAACGTGTTCAGCCTTATTGAATTCAAAAATCAAATAGTAAAAATTCGAAAAATGTGACGGATTTATCTTTTTTGAGAGGAGACTTTGTCTACGAGTATTTTTTTAAGTGTGTGGGAACCATTCTCAATTACCTTAATTTTAATCAGGCCAATCAGCTTTTCAAAACACTTCAAACACATTGCTTCAGCAACGCACGCACCTCGTCATCTATCAGTGCTAGTGATGGGAAACTTATCGATACTTATCGATAATATCGATAAATGATGGTCATCGATATTATCGTTGATATTTTGACGTTAGCGATAATTATCGATATTAGAAGGGTGAGCACAAGTCAGTGCGGTTGGTTACTGGAGGAGACCCAAAAGAAGGAGACCTCACCTACCCTACCCCAGGAGTTGCTTCTGCCGCTAGGTAGTTGTTGGGTGCTGCTATTCGACAAGATTTAGCATTGTTGGGGGTGGTGCGGGCGAACCTTTAGCCCCGGGTGTCACTGAGTTTCTGAGAAATAATGGTAACTAATAAGGTATTTATAGATTTTAGTTACTTAAGAGCAGATGAATTCGACAACTTAGTAGTGGAGAACTTGAAAAAAATATCCAAACTTTTTGCACCATCTCATAAAAAGCAATGATACGAAAATGTAATAAAATGCATTTTCTTTGGCTAGCCAACTCTTATAATATGATGGACATGCATAGCGGCAGTCTACTGGTAATTCTCTGGTAATTGTTTAGTTTAACTTGGAACTGTTTAAGTTAAAAGTATCTGTTACCCAACAAACAATTTTTAGTTCCACTAAAAATCCAAATCAACGAAATTGTTGCGCCAAAAAATATCCTGGGGTAGACAAAATAATTGAGATAAATAAAATTCTCTCGAATTTTAAATGGCCAGAACTTTACGAAAAATGAATCAATTTTGATAACCGGTTTCATTTCACTGGAAAACAGCATTATATTAGTATTACTTGGGAACTTGGTGTGACCAACCTACACCGAAAATGTTTCGGATTTCAAGAGTCAAAGTGTACATTTTTGCAACCCATAGAACGTTTTAGGCAACTAAATTGTCTATCTAAAATACTTCATTTAAAAAAATCTGAGATCACCGATATTTTCTAAAATCATTTTTTGTTTTTAAAATTAAATTTCTTTCAGAGTAGGATCTTTAACTCAATTTTTTATATTTTTGAAGGAAAGTTCAGATAATTTTTACTAAAATATATTGATTCATAAGAAAAAGGTTTAAATACAGTTGGGTTTTCTTACGCGGGGGATACATGCCTCGTGAAAAAACCATGTTAATTCAGAAATCCGCTTGATAAAATGCTTTAATCCAAAAATTCGCGTAAAAAACCACGTTAATTTGAAAATCTGCATAAATAACCTTTTAGAGAAAATCCGCGTATTTTCACTTTTTTAAATGTTAATCCAGATAAATTTTCAAACGCAAGTTTGCAAAGTTGCTTGGTTTAACAAGACCTACACACCCACAATGTTCGATTGAATTCTGCTAGAGTGCTGCAAGCTCAAAGAAAATTAGTATCCAACAGTGAAAAAAACCGCCAAAATCAACACCCATACTTGATAAATTCATACCTCGGTGAATTCTTGGCGAATTTTCAATCTTTGGCTACCAATGAACCCGAAATAAATTCTGATTTATTGACAACCTAAGTGAAACAGAATGTCAGAAAAAGTTCAACGCGTTGCAAAAATGTACACTCAGTGTTGTTAGTCTCGCTCGTAAGCGGCATGCAACACCTCATGTGAGGTTCTCGGTGATGCCGCTTCCACACAGTACTCAGCGTTGCCAGGTATCCAGATTTAGCTGGATTATCCAGATTTTTGAACATGTACCCAGGTAGACAGATTTGATGTCCAATTATCCAGATTTTTTATGAATGATCCAGATTTTATCCAGATTTTATTTTCTCTGTTCCGCAAAAAGGTCATCACTTCAAATTTGGCGCGAAATTTTGCAATTTTGTCACCTCAAATTTTACGTACCCCAAGACTTTTATCCGAAGAATTTACCTTTCACCCCACGAAATGACTTCCAGATTTTTTCCAGATTTTTTTTTGCCTTTTCCAGATTTTTAAAAGAATGA
This sequence comes from Wyeomyia smithii, assembly GCF_029784165.1. Lineage (NCBI taxonomy): Eukaryota > Metazoa > Arthropoda > Insecta > Diptera > Culicidae > Wyeomyia > Wyeomyia smithii. Next base: position 25,824,400 of record NC_073696.1, on the reverse strand, counting down.
CCTAGTAGACAGATTTGATGTCCAATTATCCAGATTTTTCATGAATGATCCAGATTTTATCCAGATTTTATTTTCTCTGTTCCGCAAAAAGGTTATCACTTCAAATTTGACGCGAAATTTTGCAATTTTGTCGCCTCAAATTTTACGTACCCCAAGACTTTTATCCGAAGAATTTACCTTTCACCCCACGAAATGACTTCCAGATTTTTTCCAGATTTTTTTTTGCCTTTTCCAGATTTTTAAAAGAATGACCTGGCAACGCTGCACAGTAATAGAGAATTCTCCTATTCAAGCTATTTCTCGTTCTTTCTCGCTTTCTTTCTTGCTCGCATTTACTCCCGAGATCATATGCACACACTCCCGTCTACTCTCCTCGTGTGTACTCGTGTGTACCTATTCCCCAACTCGCGAGAACTACTAGCCGAAGACAATTGTTTCAAGATGCTTTGCGATGGTTGCATAGGGAAAAAAATGATAGGTAATCCGACTACTTCGGCAGCGGTTCGCTTAGGCAGTAGAGGTGGGAAAAATGGTTCACTATAGTGAGCGGATCAGAGCAGTTCCGCTCACTAAGATGAACTAGTTCTTTTCAACAGCTCACTCGCTCTTTTCGGTCCTACATAATTTTTGGTTTTTATCAGTGTAGCTAATTATCAGACACCGCAAGCGAGAGCCAGGTGAAAGCTTTTTACCCGATATGCCAAGCGCAAGGTCGCGCGCAGAATTACAATAGAAACAAGCTGCCACCAAACGTCTGCCCTGAGATGCATGACTTCCATTTCTCATCACCCAGCCAGCCGCAAGAGCATGCAAAAAAACAACTTGCAACAGTCCATACACAGGTACACGGGTTGACTAACGCCAAGTACGCACACGAATGGATGTGGAACGAAAAGAACGAAAATACTGATTCACTGATCTGGCAATCCGCTCGCAGGCTGATCAAAAGATTTAGTTCTTTGAAAGAGCGAAATCTTTCGCTCTCAGAAGAACTGGTTCTTCCGATGGCTTTTTTGTTCAGCTCGCAGGCAATCCGCTCGCGATCAGAAGATTTCGATCTTTTAAAGAACTGATTTTCTGATCAGCTCGGGAGCGGGATGTCTGCATGGATTCAAAAGATCAGTGAACCAGTTCTTTCGCTCTTTTCGTTCCACTTTTCGTTTGCGTCCCGGCGTTAGCCTGCCCGTGTGCTGTGTGTGAACTGTGGCAAGTAGATTTTATTTTTTATTCCCGCGGCGGGTGGATGGTTATGCATAGGAGAGCAGGCAGCTATTTTCTGGGAGTTCTATTGCAGTGTCGCACGCCGCGTTGCGCTTGGGGTGTAAAACATTCATATGGCTCTCGCTTGCGGTGTCTGATCAACAAAATCAGCTTCAGCTTTTTGCTTGAAGTAAGGGGTGAGTTACCGCTCTTTAAAAAAGAGCGATAGATCACTCACTCACTTCGAAGAACCAGCTCTTTAGATCAGTTCGTGAGCGGATTGCCCACCTCTATTCGGCAGGTTTTGCATTAGACTGCTGTAAAAAACTTACCGAAGCAGTCCGATGAATGAAGCCAAACCGCTAAGAAAGCATTTTCGTTTTCGAGCACAGTTTTCAAGCACTCCTAGTCGAGCAATTTTAGTCGAGTACTCCTACTTACAAGCAGGAACTCGCGTACTCTTTAACGGTAGCTGGGTAGCAATACGAAAGAGTTTGTTCGTGTCGGTGCATGCTTGCTGCTACTCAAGGGAATGCATGAAGAAGGAAGAAGATCTCCAAAGCGTGTGTGCAAAAGACTTGAGAAGCGTAACATATGTTTCGTTCTCAAGCAGAAAGGAGAAGAAAGGTTTTGCTTCTGGCTCGATTTGCAACGCTGTGTACACTTTGGCGCACACTCCGGAAATCCGAAACATTTCCAGTGACCCTTGGTCACGTCCAGTTCTCAAGTAATACTAGGAAACTAGGACAGTTTTCCAGTAAAATGAAACCTGTTTTGTCAGAATTGATTAATTTTTCGTGAAGTTTTGGCCATTTAAAAATTGACAGAATTTTGCCTGCTTCAATTTTTTCACTAATTATACAACCTTCAAAATGAACTTCGGCTTGAAACTACTCCGTAGAAAGCACTCCCGGCGTAAAACCCGAAGGCTTTCCAAAACAAACTGTTTAACTCGTCCGGTTGTTTAAATTTTTATTCGCAGTATCGTAAAATTTGTCATTCAAGGCCTTAACACAATGGATACGTTGCGGCTGCGCTTGCGGCAATTTGACAGTTAGCCCATACATTTACTGTCACATTGACGTCAATGCAACGCAAACGTATCCATTCTGTTTAGGCCATCACTGTCTCTGTTTTTAACAAATTTATATAGCAAAATTGCATTTGACGAATAACGTTTGCGGTAAAAAAATAAACAAAAATTGCCGATTTTTCATGGGTTTACCTTTAATCGCACTGACGAAACTACTCATGCATCATTAATCATAGTAACCCATGAGTTAGCAAAAAAATTCACAGCTCTATCAGTCAAACTCTAACTGTGATGGCGAAAAAAGTCAAGCTACTCCGTTCAGAAGTGTGCGCGTTCAAAGAACGGTACCCCGCCGCGTCAAAAACGGGCATCGTGCGGCACTTTGTGGACGCCGGGTATGCCGGTTCTGGCAGCTACAACATCTTGACACTATTGGACAACGATCGGAGCATCGAAAGAAAGCCCGGTTCCGGACGACCAACGACCCTGCGCGACAAGAAGCTTTAAATGATGCTGAAGAGGAAGACCGAGGGAAAAGTGGCTAAATCGCTGCGTGCACTTGGCCGAGGGGTTGGTGTATGCTCTAAAACAGTGAAAAAGCATCTAGAGAACATGGTCATACATGCAGAAAACGGCAGTCCCGTCCACTGGTCTCGGAGCTGCAGGCAATGACGCAGTGACAACGGTTGAATAAGATGGTCAAGTCGATTTTCCCGGCGAATCGCGACGCGGCAGTGGTATTGGACGACTAGACCTATCTCACCCTGGATGGCAACGACTAGTAGGGCTCTTCGTATTTTACCTCCCCCACGAAGGAAGTGAGCACCGAGGTAAAGTTTATTTCACAGACCAAGTTCCCAAAAAAGGTGCGGCTGTGGCTGACAATCAGCGAGAAAGGGATGTTAAAGTTGCTCTTATTTCGCTCCGGGCTGGCCGTGAACGGGGAAATTTGTAGTACGAAGTGCCTGACAGAAGTTGCGACGTTCATCAAGAAATACCATAAGCGCGAAGACACGGTGTTCTGGCCAGATTTGACGTCGGTCAACTACTCGTTGGAGGAGATGGAGCGGCTGAATATCGATGTGGTACCGAAGTCGGCGAATCCGCCCAATGTCCCCCACCTGCTTACCATCGAGAATTTCTGGACAAACTTGAAGCGCAAGACCTATTCCAACAATTTTGCCGTGAAAACGGAGGAGGAATTAATAACAAAACGAAGAAAGAGCTTAAAAACATGGCTACACGCATGTTTTCGTCCGCCATGGCGAATGTTCCGGTTAACTGCCGGAAGGCTGCACTCAAGGACGTAATATTTTTTTGTGAGGAAGCTAACATGATGACCTTCCATGGGAAATTTATCCAACTCAATTTTCTGTCATAGTTTTTTTTTCATCACCATCTCAAACAGTTTTATTTTCATCGCCATCTGAAAAAAATTTTTTTACCGCAAACGTGAGCTGTCAAATTATCGATACTTATCGATAAAATCGATAAAAGCCCCGGAATTATCGATTGTTATCGATGTCCGTTTTGGGCGATATTTCCCAACACTAATCAGTGCTGTCTCTCTCTGGGTGTCCGCGAGAGGTTTTGCCTTTTTGGCTCCTATCGGCCTTTTTCTTCCGGGCTTCTTCATCTTGATCAGAAGGTAAGAAACCTTTTTTGCCTTCATCAGTTCAACATATCGGCTATGTGAATTGCGAGCGTAAAGGATCAATGACTAGCAAAGCAATGCCTTGGTGCTACATTCCGATTCAGAACTCGACCTCCTGTCTGTTATACACAGACTTCGCAGCCTACTATTTAGTGTACAGGACAATTGCGGGGCTAGCGCTACGATCCTACTGTCACTAATAGTCTTTTCCGAGCCGAGACTCGAACCTACGACGACTGGCTTGTGAGACCAGCATCGTACCTCGAGACCAACTGGGAGATGGGGATCAACAACTAGGTGATTTCAATTTCGTCTACTCCACCGGCATCTTGTACTGCATCGTACACCAAGCGCTGTGCTACAAGGCTATTCTAGTCCTGATTCACGACTAGGCACTCCAACGTGGCATTGCCATGTAATAAAATCAAAATCTTCTCAATAATCACGGTCAAGTTAAGAATGTTCTTGCCTGAACAGGCTATCAGATCTTTCGAAAACGTATCAAGGCGCTTCTCGCTACGGCGGTAGGAAGTCAGCAATGTATTCATCGAATGCATAAGGTATGTACTCGAAAAAAGTGCACCATTTTTATCCGTGTGCAACTTTTTTGTTCGTGGGAAAAAAATGATGAAAAGCTGGGTGGGTATGACTGGTTTGGAGTGTATTATTTATGTGTGCAAAATTTCATAACAATCGGTTCAATGGTTATTGAGATGTCATTGAAACAAGAAGAAAATCGCCGTTATGGAAAATCCGACTGCAACCATAATATGGACAACTGGGAATCACCCATACAACTGTGTTTCGAGTGAAAAAAACATTTAAGGAGTTACAGACGACCGAGCAACGGATTGTAAGTGCAAGAAAATCGAAGACAGCTGACCCTTTGAAGGCCCGGAAGATGTTGAATTATTTCAAGCGTATTCCGAACCTTCCGACTCACGACGTGGCTCTTAAGGCAAAATGTTTCGCCTGATTCGTTCAGCAAACCATGAAAAGAGCTGGGCTTCGCGTTTTCAAGGTCCGGAAGGCACCGAACTGGCGTGATCAAAAAACACGGCGGCCAAATCCCGCGCAAGGAAGCTGTATCGAGACTGGTTAACGAAACCGATGTGTGTGGTTATGGATAACGAAACCTACATCAAGGTAGACGCAAAGCAGGTATTGGGGCTGGAGTTCTACGTTGCCACATCACGGTTTGATGTTCCAAAAGACATTAGGAAAAATAAAGTGGACAAATTTGCCAATAAATACTTCCTCTGGCGGTAATATGAGAAAACCGTACATCACAACGGGTACCATCAACAGTGAAATTTATTGCACCGAAAGCTTCCAGAAGCGTATGTTGCCCTTCCTGCGGTACCACGGAGGCGAGACACTACTTTGGCCGGTCCTAGCATCATTCCATTACGCACAATCGACGTTGGATTGGTATAGAGAAAAAAACGTATTTTGTGTACCAAAAATTATTATATTATATTACCAAAATAATTAGTTCATTCCCTGAAAGTTTCAAGAAAATCCGACTTAAAATAAACTTCTGGCGGATACTTGTTTGGTGCGTTTTTTTTTCGAGTACAGGCCTTACTCAACAATTGTGCTTGTGAGTATTCTTGGCGATATTCAGTGAATTTCCCGGTTTTTTCCCGGTTTTTCCCGGTTTCAAACAATTCCCGTTTTTTCCCGGTTCTCCCGGTTGGGTGGCCACCCTGAGGGCTTCAGAAAAAAACCCGAGACGCTCTAATACCAGAATTTGAAATTGTCCTCTTTGACGGTCATTCTGGATCTTTCGGTGGGCGGACGGTATTTTTTGGTCTAAGTCTTTTACTAGATAAACACTTAAACGTTTCTGGTTCCAAACTTACGTTTATTCGGAAATCCGCGAATTTTTTTTTGAATTAGCGCGGTATCGCGTAAAAATACCGCGTTAATTAAAAAATCCACGTAGAAAAAAACGCGTTAATTAAAAAATCCGCGTAAAAAACCGCGTTAATTCAACAATCCGCGTAAAAAAACCCGCGCATGAAAAACCGCGTAAAAAAACCTGACTGTATCAAAAAATTCTGATACCAAATGTCTTAAAAATGCATGAAACATCGAGATCTGGTGTTATCCAAAAACAAAAAATAAAAAAATCGATCAGTTAAAGTTTCACTTTTCGACTGGACGCACTTCTAAATGCGACGAAGGACAATTTTTTTCCATACAAGTCATTACCACCCTAATGAACGGTATCAGTAGTGAATGCATGTAGCGATTGTATATGAATACCGGGACAGAAACATGTCTGGACGTGCGTTATATGTCCTAAGAAACATGTCGTTTCTTGGTTCCTTTTCTCTGCTATTTTTTCTACCCGCAACGCAACGCAAACTGCTCAAACTGAAGCTCTTTGTTCTCACGCAATGTGTCACAAAAAGCAGCACAAAGTGTTGTTCCGTTCTCCCTCTCTTGAAATATTTCTCACTTGGTGATATCTTTCATAGTCATTTCGTTTTCGCTCTTTCTCTTTGTGCCTGTTGGTTGTCAAAATGTGTAGGTACCGTTCTCGTTGTGCCTTGACATAAAATTCACACACTGAGCGCAATAATCCAAATGTTTTTTAACATTGTCACAAATATCTAAAAATCACCATATTCGATCGGCAAGCCAATACGAACACTATGAACACTCAAACATACATTAAAAATTGTTTGCAAAGGAAATTACTCCTCTTAATTTATCAACACCGAGATTGGGTAGTGTTTTGGACTGATTTGGCATACAATCATCACACGGAAACCAATTTAAATTACTTTCTTAGGTTCTGTTTTTTTTTTTCATCACAAGCCGGTAGATAATTCAAAACTATAGCAAATTTTCACGATTATCTATCGGATAAACGAAATATTGAAATGTGTTCAGCTCAAAACCTTTTCATTTATTTCATTTTGTTTATCGTTTTTGTTTTTTTAGTAATTTATAGGAATTTGAACTGCACAGGCAGTCATTCATCCCTGGTAATCTATCGTTCGTGTGGTTCAACCCCCTCCCCGCAAACGGGGGGAGGATCATGTAAAGACAAATTGTTATTGTATCTTTGAGTATCGCTTACATTCTTGCTTGACATTACATTAAACAGATTTCAAATAAGTTAATCTAACGTCGAGAAGAACCAATTTTCGTATTGTAGGGAAATCAGGGCAAAAATGATATGTTGCTGACATTTTACGTGGATCAGACACTAACCAATCGATTTTTGAGACATTTTCACTCAATATAAAACATAATATAACTACCGCTTTTAGATATTAGCGCATCACCATTAATGCTCAGACATACTCGATATTATTTTGCTTTGTGATATGTAATAAAATTAGGCCAAAACCGGTTTCGTGGAATCACCGTTTTGAATTAAGAAATGGTTTTTTTAAAAGATGGGAAAGAAATGTTATCTTCTTACAAATTCTTAGAATTTTAATATTTGGTCTTAAAACAAAATGGCGTCGAAAATACAACGACAATTTCCGATTTTTGGAAAATCCAAAATGGCGTCCCTTTAGTTGAAATATGTTAAAACACAAGTAAATTTGGTTTTGCATTAAAATACACAAAATTTCATATATTGAAACCAAGGCAGAAAAAAAGTCAATTTTTGGTGCACTGTGAAAAAATCAATGAGTTTGGTTCACTATAATAAGAGTTACAATTGCATAAAGTTGGAATACTTGGAAAACTGTCAAAAGAAACCCCGCACGACGGTACTCAAAAAAAATTCCTCATCGCGCCATCACAAAACCAACCCAATTTGCTTCATAGATTCCATTATGAGGTTCTATGGACAACAAAAAAATATGACTGAGTTTCCAGAATTGTCACTGTCGTTCTGTATATAATAAAATGGACTTTTAAAATAACTTGTTATTTTATCCAGTTTAGGTTTTCTCATGAACATTCATTTGTACTGCCTGATGTGGATACAACGTTTTGGATAGTATGCAGTAGGCCTCTGTCTGCATGCTCGAAATAAACGTCAAAACATAACAATCTTTTTGACGTAGAACTACGTTTTTCTTCAGCCTACCACATAGGGATGTAAATAGAAAAACTATTAATATGTCCCTTTTTAAATGCTTATAAATCGGTTTGTTTTCAACCGATTTCCTTCATTTTTGCAGCAATTGTTAGGAAAATTATACACGCATCCACCCAAATGTAGAAAATTGTTGTTTGATTATGCAAACTGTTGTACTATTGATAACTGTCAAGCCTTGTTTAAACGAAAATTACGTCCTCTGATTGGTCTTTATATGATTGCTTCCCAAGCACGGTCGACAGAATCATATACCTTGCAATTGAAAACATGCTATTTGGCCTATATAAGAGCCTGTTTCAGCCGAAGCCGCTCATAATAGTTCTGGACAGCGACAAGTTGTCAACAGCAGTCGTCCTTCCTTAGCAGCAGCACTAGCCCTGTGGTGGGTCACCACGTCTCAGGAGCAGCGCGGTTCTTCTCAGCGTGTGTCGCCAGACTGCCATAATTCCCCCGTGTTAAGGCAGCATGAAGATCGTCATCACCAAATCCAATTTTAAATAGTCAAATGCGTTGTTTCAAGGCAAATAAACAAGTCATTGAAAGTTAATAATTTTTGACAACGTAAGCAAGCATTCTGTGCGGGTTCTAGCAGTTACATCTGTCGCGGCCGTCTAATTTACAGAAGGTGAAATAGCTTCCACAGTGCATGTTGTCCGTGCAGCACAAAGGTTGCGATCAGCAACCGATTTTGAACAGCAAAATGCCTTTTTTCAAGGCATATGAGTAATTGAAGGGTGAAAATTCCCTAGCATCAACACAAACAAACATTCTCCGCGGGATCCTAGCAATCAAATTCTGTTGTAGTTTATTTAGTTAATACCCCCACTGTTGGGACAGCACAAAGGCTGCGATCAACATAACCGATTTTGAATAACAAACTGCCCTGTTAAAATGCATTCACAAAAGCAGTTAATTCGAATATGCAGAGCTAATATGAAGTCGATTCAATCAATCAGCATTAACAGAATTTTGTCGTCTCCCAGCTTCCAAGTTGCAACATGATGCAACACGCAACAACGAGCAAACGAAATCGCTTGGTGTTACAAACCGCAATAAAATACGGGTTAAAACCGTTGCGTGTGTAAGAGCACCATCGGTGTTTACTAGCTGGATACAAAAATCAAACGCGAATTGTGGAATAATTCGTCTAAAGAACATTAGAGAATGTGACAACTGAACTGAAAGGCGTGGCCTATTACGTAGCATCCTTCGGCTATAAAAGAGTGTTGCTGGGAAAACTAGCTACATTCATTAGTCGGAAGGTGAGCTGGAAGGACCGTCCACAACGTTGACAGCAGTAGAAGCAGATGCAGCACTCAGAAGTAACAGCGGGTTGCGCCTGTGGCTGCCTTCAAATTAAATTCATCACTTGCGCTGTGGTTGGTCACCATATCTCAGTAGCAGCGCGGTTCTTCTTAGCGTGTCTCGCCAGACTGCCATTATTCCCCCACTGTTGGGGCAGCACAAAGATTGCCATCAGCTAATCCAATTTTTAACAGCAAAATGCCTTTTTCAAGGCAAACAAACAAGTCATTGAAAGATAATAATTTTTGACAACTCAAGCGAGCAATCTGTGCTGGATAGTAGCAATTTAAATCTGTAGCAGCCGTCTAATTTACAGAATGTGAAACAGCTTTTACAGCTCGTGTTTTCAGTAGCTTTACTACCCCACTATTGAGGCAGCGCAAAGCAAGTATTAGTAGACTTTATGACTCATTAATGAAACACCTACAACCAAGCATGGAAAAGTTCACTCACTAGCAATATTTCATGCAAATGTGTTCTTCGATTTATCAGTTATCGTTCAACTATTTCCACTCGCGTACAAGTTTTCCATAGAAACGCTGCTGATTGTTTTTCGCTTCTAAGAGTGTCGAATACCATAGAAGGAGACTGAATGATTCAAACACGATAGTATTTATTGTATCCAAGCTCACTCGCATTCAACATTTTCGCGAGAAGCTTTGAGATATTATCGCCAGTGATACAAAATTATGAATCCAAATGAACGTTAGATTGCGTTCAATTGTTTGCTTGTCGGAGCAAATAGGTATCATCAATGCTTACGGAAATTGTAGCATGGTGCATTAGCATATGATACTTGAAATCACTAAGAATCATCATGGTATATCACGGTGAAAGCACGACGTGGAGTAGCCGAATTACGCCTACAAGCAACCAACATTTGAAAGAATCATTGCAATCGCTTGAGTGCAATCGTTTATGATTCTTTCGTGAAACACTCGCTATATGTTGCTCGCTCCGCCTAAAGCAGGCAATACTGAAACAAAATCATCAAAGAAATCTACCATATATTTCTTTGCTCTAAGTTTTCTCTTGCAAGCTTGAGAATGTATAACTTTTAATAGCGATGGTTTGCTAGGATTGAAAGCTTTCAAATAGCACGTTCAGAAATGATACCTAAATGATTTTTATGCGATACGAGTTTTTCCATCCTTGCCTACAACAATGCATTTGTTAATAGTGTGCGTAGTTCTACGTCAGTTATGCGGTCGTCTCTTGGATACAACCTCCTACTTTTTTGTGCTCAACAAATGATGCATAAAAACAGTTCAAAATGAATATATTTCATTGATACTCCATCTTTTTTTTTAAACCAAAAAATGGCTGAGCTCTAAGACATTTTTTGACGTATAATAACGTGTTATGGTATATAAAACACAAAACAATATCGCACGCTTAGCCAGTGGGCTAATTCGTTACCGATATTGGCACATTTTGCATGTGTAGGCAGAGTAGGCAGTGTGACTTTGCACTCGCATCCAAGTTAGTTTTAAACTTGCTTGCACATTTATTTTCGGTTTGCACGTAAACCCTACTAACAGTGCATTACACTTGAGTTAGATTTGAGTTTGAATCCTGCATAACAACAATTGCATAAAAATCGAATTGCTATGAAATTTGCGCCGCGTCTGCTGCAACAGTTTGTTGCATTGTCCTTTGAAAGCATAAATTCGATCTAAAAACAAAATTCATCGCTTCACTTCATCGCATTGTCGTTGAATACATCGTGCACTGCATGCATTGCACGCATTTAAACTCAATCGATCAGAGTGTGCGGTGCAAAAAAACTCAAACTATCGAGAGGAAGCAGATTCAAGTTGGATTCAAATCTGGAAAAATGTTACTCAGTTCAACTTTGCACGAGTTCATGCCATCACTGTGTGTAGGATAAGTAAAACAATACTCCGTGCCCCAGTGCTGAGTCGAGAGAATTTCCAACTCGAAAAAATCCTCGACTCGATTGGGAATCGAACCCGATATCACAACCGTGTGGGAGAGCTGGCCGACCGACATCGCTTACCACAGAGCCACGGGGACCACTATAGTAACATATACATATAGGGATACAAATTCAAAAACCAAAAACATCGAGATCGTCACGAAAATTGCCCACTTTCAAATGCTTGAACCTCAGCCAGTTTCTAATGGATTTCTTCAATTCTTTTTTTTTCTGTTTGAACTTCTTCACTGCGACCAGAATCGTTGATCTAGTGTGAAATATGCCCGGCTGTCTGCTCTATCTCGCGCTTCTATTATTAGCATTACCAGAAGTGGCATACTTGTTATTTATCCATACTTGTGTGTAGTGATTTTTACCCTTCCGTTTTACGCTCTTACTACTCTACTATACCGAGCTTCATTCCTCCCGCCAGTTTTATTATAAGAGGGACTTGTTTTTGCCTTATACCTCCCCTGCCAAATATCGCCACTCATAGACTCCCTGGAGAAGTTTCGTTGTGCGTCCTTCTGGCCAGTTCAAATTCATCGAGAGACTTTTTTTTCTACACAGTACACTTTTTATCCACTTTCACTATTTAATGCTATCACTTGCATATACGTATTTCAACGCTTACTTGTGCTTATTTGGACTGCAGGCACTGACGAAGGCGCTAAGTAAGCGTTGAAATACGCATATGCAAGTGATAAGTGAAAAGTGATAGAATTAAATAATGAAAGTGGATAAAAAGTGTAATGTGTACTGTAAATATTCTATCAATTCTAGTGTTGTTTTATTGTTGAGAGGAAGTCACAACAAGGTATTATAGAATTCTGCTCGAAGGGAAGGAGGTTGGGGAGCCTGAGACTCAACCCATGCTAAAATCCTTTTGCCATCGAATAGCCTTATTCTACTAAGATTTGAATGAACTCTGTAACCTTGCGGCTACGCAGCTTCCTTCTCCTCTTTAATTTATACAGCAATCGATTGTAAAATTAGCTATTCATCCACCAAAATGCGAAGAATTATGATTTTGTGATGGTACTATTGTGCTATTGGAAAATGTAGATAAAGCTGAAACATGGCCTTTTTCCCCAGTACAGCCGATACAAACGAATTGACTTTATATCCGATTTATTATTGTTGTTATTGTTTCACTCGCTCTTGTCTACAAAGACACGCCTACCGGAACTCAACTCTCAGTAGTCACGTATTAAAGCTAGCATGCAGAAATTAAGTCTTCATTGTATAACCAATTACAGCAACAAGAGGACGGTTGGTTCTCACTGGAAACTGGCTTAATCCGCAGCCGGCAAAGCAGCAGTTGACCAACCGGCGGACTGCAACACTGCATAGCATTACTGAACATGTCCGGATTTGTTAGTAATTTAGTATGGATCTATCACTTCGCGTTGACTTTAAGCAATTTGGCCACTGTATATAAAGCTGAGAGTGTGCCGGCCTGTATGAATGATTATCATGTCTCGTTTGCTCGCCTGCAGAGTGTGCAGAACGGAAAATAACAAGAAAGCTATAATCATCCCGTGTCTTCGGTACAAGGCAATCCAAAATCAACGTTTCTCTTCTAGGTTATCAATCAATCAATTAATAAAAAAGGAAATTACAAAAGAATTATCACTGAAACTTAACGCTTCACACCATTAAATTAATTGACCCTAATATATTCACAAACCTTTTGCGAAGAATACACTGAGATGAGGCAGGCTTTCGTTATTCTAGATTAACCTTGCGGTCTTGTTATATAACAACTTCTTCAACTGTTTATAATTTGCGTGCCTGACAAGTTTTAATTTTTTCAGACGTCTCGTTAATCGTCTTAAGCACTTTCTTCCCTTTACTGTCGTAAGAAGACATTGTGACATAAGTCCATTTGACCAGTTTTTCAATACGAGCCGCATAAGAATGAATTGTGCATACTATTGTATATAGAAGCATGGTATGAACCCGTCACACATGTTTAGTAAAAACTAATCTTGTTAAAAGCAAATGCCATCCTCGACGTCACTTTTGCGTGGAAATCGAAATTTTTCTTCGGCGTTTTGCCGTATATCTGACTATGCGTGTAGGAGGCCATGAGTAAATTATGGTCAACACGCAGCAAATGTTTTGTTGTGTTTTTCGTAGGAGCGTGAGTTTTAAAACAGCTCTTGACTTGATAAGGGATTACCGTTTGAATTCGGATGAAGAGTTTCCGGAAGCTCGTGACCAAGATACGTTTGAGGGAAATGCAGTAATGTCAATCATCAGCAATAGCAGCGGAAACAAGGCTGATTTTCGTTACGCGCAGTCTAACGAAGAGGAAGAGGGCTTATATAAAAATTTGGCAAAAAGATATCAAAGCGCATCACCTACTGCAGTGGGTTGTGAGTGTGTCCTGGATTGCCCAAGGAAAATAAATGTAAGGTTCACGAAACTGGGACGTAACTGTGCGAGAGATGACGTGAAGCCGAATACACAAAAAAATTGCGAACCATGCCGTTAAGACTACCTATTGACGAAGCTGAATTTCTCGAAAAAGGGTATCCTGTGGTGGACCGTTGAACAGATTCTAGTGCGGGTGCAGATGAAAAGAGTAGTGTGATAGCTTTATAAGGATTGTGCCAAATATCTCCAGAGGCGGGAGCGTTGAAATGTGAAGATTCTGTCAAGATGTGAATATGACAGGAACAAGGCAATGTTTAACAATGGCTGTATCTGTAAGTTTACAAAAAGTATATTAAAAGTTCTTAAACTGTAAGTTCACTTAATGTTTGAGCTTTTGTACCTTTGGCCGGCTAAGGGAAAGGTCCAACGCATGCTATTGTCTGTAATGAAACAATCAGTTGTCGAAAGTCGTGCGACATCATTAGTTATTTGACGACGAATTTTCTCGTTAACTAGGATAAGGAGCATACCGTGCTGGATCGAAACCCGTACAGTATCGAAATCCGTACACCTTGATGTTTTTCTTCAGTTTTAAGCATTATAAAAGTGAAAATTCATATGATAGTTACATGTACATATCCGTTGAGTTGTTGGCCTTCTGTTAAATTAAACTATGCGCCAGTAGGCCATGAAATAAAAATATTAAAAATGAAAAATCAATCGTGTATCGGTTTCAGTTGTCATTTCGTTGTATCGTTAGAGAATTTACTAAGGAAACGTTCTTCAGATAAAAACGATTTTCAAGTGGAATATAAGTGTTTTACTCTGTGAATCTTTTTGAAATTGATGGAAAAGGTAAGTCTTTGCCATTTTCGAGTTGTATATTGTCTGGTAAACAGTGTAAATTGTATTTATTCAACAAAAACTGTGCCGTACGGATTTTGATTCTTGTTAATTGCTTGAATCGAAATCCGTACAGCGTGTGTATCATGCATATATTGTTGAACTTTCTTCTTGTTTTCAGCATATAATGGAAGAAAACAAGTATAAATATACGGCAAACAATTTCGTAGGAGCTGTGACTGAGGTGCGCAAGGGAAAGTCGTACCGGGAAGCTTCGAGAGGTTCCGGCGTTCCGGTTACTACGAAACGCTACGAAAATTGCACTATTTCAGCTGATATCAAAAATTAGAAAACCGTGTGAAACTTTAGGAGCCAGTTGATCCTCAAAATATACTTATTCGGTAATTTAGAGATAAATTATAAATAAAAGATGTTCATTTTTGTACTTCTTCATCTATACGGAGTTTGATTTATTGTTGTATGGACTTTGATCCAGTCTATATCGCGTGTGTGCGGATTTCGATTCAAAAGTGTACGGGTTTTGATTCAGACAAAAAACTGAGTACGGATTTCGATACAAAACATGTTCTATTTAAACATGATTTTTTCGAGTTTCAGAGTGATTTTAATCATTTTGCTGGGAAATAGTGATAAAATAGAAGTAGACCTATAACTAAACATGTCAGTTTAATGCAATATGTGATTTCTTGATTTTGTATTGACCGTCGAAGATTAGGTGTACGGATTTCGATCCAGCTGGGTACGGATTTCGATCCAGCTGGGTAGTCAAGCCAGAAAAAAATTGAATTATGATTCTGATCGTCAACTCATCGATTGAATTCCCACCCCAAGTTCCCCAATAAGGTGCTGCTGTGGCTGACAATCAGTGACAAGTGGATGTCAAAGCCGCTCTTCTTTCGCTCCGGGTTGGCCGTGAACGGAAAAACTTATAGTACGAAGTGCCTGCCGAAAGTTGCGATAGTTTTAGAAGATGGAGCAGCTGAATATCGATGTGGTACCCAATTCGGCCCAACGTCCCCCAGCTGCGTCCCACCATAAATATCAGGGCAAACCTGAGGCGTAAGATCCACTCCAACAATTTTGTCGCGAAAATTGAAGAGGAATTGATAAATAAAACGAAGAAAGAACTCGCAAGGAATTAGAATTTTTCTGCTAGAGAGCTTATTCCTTTTTATGGAAGATTCATCAAACTTAATTATCTGTCTTAGAATTTTTATCACCATATTAAAAAATCCATTTTTAATGCAAACGTTACCTTGAAAATTGTGAGGAAACTTTGGTCGTATGCTGACTGGGCAGGGTCATAGGGTCATACGCGGCGGTGTCTCCATATTAGAGGCGGCGTACAACAGTATCTGACCCGTAGCGGGTAACTAAATCATTGAAATTCTGTATCCCGCCAGCTGCACCTAAGATGGCAGCCCTATCAGAAGGATGCAGGTATCGCGACCATGACTGGACATGTAGCCAGAATGCCAAAGCCTTCAGGCTATTGACTTCGTGGTAGGCCTGCACGATCAGCTGGTGTACGAGGTGACTGGAGAATGGCTGCCCTAGACCGGTAAGTACTCTATTTGAATCGAAAAAAGCCCGGAAATGTCATACGGTGCAAGTTAAATACGTCCATTGATGCTTTTAGGAGCTGTTTTTGCATATGGAACAGTTATGCATTTATGGGCAGCATATTCGCCAGAAAAAGGACAGAGTTGATTGAACAATACATTTAACGGTCAATATTACAATATTACACTGATCAACACTGGTTTTGTCCTAGAGCTCAAACTATGAAAAAATGAAAGATTATAACTTTTCACCCTTTCCTGTAAATTTTGGTGACCCTAGGCGATTACTCTGCGGTCTTTTGAAGGCAGTCAGGGGCACAAGAATTGACAAAAATGTTTTTTTTAACTCTAATCTGTCTTTTTTTAATTTTAAAGATTTTTTTTCACTTTTGTCGACCAGTGTTATCTAAACATTCAATCAGTGCCACAATTGGTACGTATAATGCCACTATTAGAGCATATTGTAAAACTGGTAGCTTATTATTAACTTTTGAAACTCAGCCCAAGTTGACTCATTTACCATAATAGCTAGTTTTGCAACGTCACTTTTGTATGAAAATAATATCTGCGTCAGTCTGTTTTCTTTGTTCAACATACAAATTAATAACAACGAAGACGGAACATATCCAAAGTACTGTTATTCCTTTCAGCTTCCTAAAAACATTAATTTCGATGTTGAAAAAAGCCAAAAACCTTCGAAGGCACTGAGGAATTACCCGATGAGGATCCATGCCAAAAAGAGGAACAGCTTGCTTCAGTATTAGAAGTTACCCGCCAAGTCATTTACAAGCACTTGCATGTTTTGGGAATGATTTACAGCAACCAAAACAAAAGAAAATTATGGGGATAGCCTGGCCTCTCCGTCGTCGACTTGGCCAAATATATACGCTGCTAAGGTTATACCACAGACAAACAGACGTGCCACTCGATGATGATTTCATCGACCACATAAATAACGATAATTTTGAAATTTTGCTTAATGGGCAATAAGGTCGCTAGTGTCGCTGTAATCAAGCGTGCACATTCATTGTCAAAGACGAAAACCATCAGTAATGCCGCTTGTGTTGATTTAAGCAAGCATGCACACCCATTAGTAGGCAATGAGCTCACATGGTGGCGCATGAGTGTAACGTTTCGGATAAGGACGAAGATTTTTCAGGATTTTAGTTCGAAAAGGCACGTCTGTTTGTCTGTGGTTATACTGTGTATTTGATGGGACCAGGCCAGTGGTATTTCTTATGAGCTGTTGCAATCGAACAAAACCATTACCGATGATTGGTTGTCCCTTTCTACGGCACATGATCTCGCTGTTAAGCAGTTCTGCAATGGCTTGATTCGTGGATAACCTCCAGAGACAAATATTTTTATCGTAGAGGTGTTCGAAAGATGGGACAAAGTTTTCGATATAGTAAAGTCTTTTTACACGGTTTTATTTTACACGTTTCTTTTTTACGACGATTTTCCAAATAACGCGATTTTTTTTACATAGTTTTTTTGCACAATTTTTCGTCTTCGCGTAAAATTGTTACAGTAAGTAACAGTAATAGTAACAGACTATAAAAAGCTGTTTTTTACACAGTTTCATTTTTACACGGCTTTTGGTCTACACGATTTTTTTTACGACGGTTTTTCAAATAACGCGGTTTTCTTCTACACGTTTTTTTGGCACGGTACGTAGAATCGTGTAAAAAAGAACTTTACTGTAGTTAGAATGGCGATTTCGAAATAAAGATGCATTTTTATTATAAAAAACAGCGAGAACTTAGTTGCGCACCGAATATTTTAAAGCCGCTTTTACCGGGTCAAGCTTGATCATTCTTTAAATGTATTATTATTAATATGAAATTTACGCAAACAGCTCAACATTAAAGTATGTAATATTCTGAATGCGACAAAAGAAAATGACATTGCATTCAAACCGTTCCCCGCGAAACCCAACTGTCAATAATAATATTTGTCCAGTGTTGCTTTTATTTCCGTTTTTCACTTTAACAAAGTCCGCTCAAAATTACTTGGAGAAAATTACATATGATGTGTTTATTATTATTTGCATCTGTTTTGCAAGGGGTTTTCTTCAGCACTCGGAAATTGGGAAAATTTAGATCGAAGATTTTTTCTGTAAAGAATGGTATTTCATGTATTCGTAAGACAGCATAAAGTTTCTCAAAGTTCTCTTTCCCGTCAAATTCGATGTTGATAATCAAAACCAGCAGTTTGAGACGGAAAAAAATAATCGACCCCTGATTAATGCGTTCCTAACCCTATTTGCGTCAAGTTTTGCAACAAGTTCTGATGTTGCAATCTAAAATTCCGCCTAATCAGACTACGTATGTGTAATAGGAGAAAAATTTCAGTTGTATGTGCCTAAATGCGTTTAGATAGCTCCGATATTGTTCTTCAAAATTATTTCCACTCTTATATTCAAACGGCTCGAAGAGCTTGATATTTGAAATTTAATGTTTATTGTTTTTTTTTAAATCCAAACAAGGAAATTTTTGCATTCCCCATTCCATCGAAAAAAAATTTCAATTTTTGACAAGAGAAAAACTTGTTCACCCGCAAAAGACTTCTCCAATCAAGTGTCCTCTACCGGAATTCCATGGCTTCAACCTCAACTCCAACGTCAACGTCGTCGTCGTCGAACAGAACCTCAGCGCCGCACCACCGGTTAACAATTTGCTGTTGGTTTTTAGTAAAACACAAACACATAGCACTTTACAAAATGTTTGCTAATCAAAACAATATGCTAAGTTATATTGTACACGTGGATAAACTCTACATTCATCTAATGTTTGCAAATCATAAGAAGTAACTCTAAAACTTAGGCATGTTGTTTTTTTTTGGTCTTATGGTAATCTGGATTATCGGCACTACTAGTTGATGGGGTTTAGGTTACTGGCAGTATAATTATATATGTTTTGGGTATATATCAATCAACGAACACACACACAGTAGACACAGTAATTCAGCGTTTTTGTAAAGGTTTTTTTTTTGTCAAACATTTGTCCCTTGGAATGGTTTTGAATTTTTTTTTCTAGCTTGGGACAAAAGTGTTTTTTTAGACACTTGAAATTCGCAGCTGCTAGCATAAATATCTATTGACTCGTACAGCCTACTAGGGTCCTGCTCAACAAAACTAGCGCGCGGCATGCCAAGGCAGAGGCTACTTCGTTGGATTTTTCGCCACAAAATCCACCGGTCCCAGAAAAACTGAACACGTATCTAGTTTCTGTACGGCTACGATTTAAATATATAGAAATATATATATGAATGTGTGGGTGTGTACTAATACATAAAATATGCAGTAATTGTTTTAGTACTGTACTCTCCAACACGCGGAAGCATAACTCAAGTCACAAAACAAGACAGCGTAAACGTATACAGCTACCTCCAGGAGGGAAAGGGTTGTTTACAGTTTGTCGCTATGGTAAAGTTTTTTTTTTTTGAAGTCCGATTTTCTTGTAGTTGGTATCAGCATTTTTTTGTTTTGTTCGTATAACATACTTTTTTTCTCAAACTTTGTTCTTAGGTATAATGTATCGCGTAGTCATTGTTGTTTCGTTTTTTTTTTTGGATGGATACTACTTTCTATTCAAAAATTTACAACGAACCGAAACAAAGAGAATATGATGTTTATATACAAATGTGTTATATATTTCTACAGTGATGTTCGGAAAAAGTCCTGGTTCAATTAGCGCTCTACAATCTACGAAATGTTTCGAGTGAAAGTGAAACTACTGAACTCGTTTAATACTGGTACAAGTAAGGAGGAAAAAGCGTTTTGTGGAGAAAAAAGCAGTTTATATTACAACTCTAACAACACTAGTTTTTTTTCTATTATTTAGATCTAACATATCAAATGAACAAACTGTGCAAAACCTTTTGTACACTGAAACAAAACAACTCGGGTGAAACTCCGACAAAACTAGACTAATGCCACTAAAGCTGGTTTCTGGTTTCGAATTGTTGTACGGAATAACTCATAAACTCAATACAACAAACGCAAGGGTGTAATTTGGTATCGTTTCTTTTTCGAACTGACGGAACTGGGACGAAAATAGGTCTCCCAGCCCGGCTGCTTGGCGTGGAAGAGAAGCCAAATCATATCTGGTTAAAAGATACACTTATAAGAGAGTTATTTACATATACAGGGTTTGTGTGAACGCAAGCATAATCGAAAATGTGTCTAATTTCTACATCTAAAAGCACAGCTCATAGGAAACTAGTACGCTTGCAGCTACAACAGATTAGGAAGAAAAAACCAAAATTCGACCAACTGAACTAGGTTACTGTTTTTGAAACAAAAACAAAAAAACTGTAATGATTGGAGTTTTTTTGCGGTGAAAAATCCGCAGATTTTCACACCGTCTCAAGCATTTTCGATCAAAGCAGTCCACGTAACAAGCGAACCGGCTCGTGGGTGTGTGCGTATGTGTGTGAAATTCGGCAACCATTTTTATCTGTTCTGTTGTGGAAAGTTGTGACGGGGTTGTGATAGTGTTCGTAGTGAAAATTGTTGTTTAGAAAAAGCGTAAATTAGGTTAATAAAATTCCAATCGAGTTATTTATAGCTTAATACCCCTTGAATGAGGGGCAGAAAACAAATGCAAATGTTTCAGCTATCAACTCAACTACTCTAACAAACCATAGGAACATTGGAAGGAACTATTAAAGAAAACAATCTCTTAGCATCCACTGGCCAATATTACTGTTTTGATTTTTTTTTTTTTTGGTTTTTAATTTTGTTAACTTGGTTAAATACTGATACTGGCAAACCATGAACGAAACGGAACAAATTTTTAAAGGAGAAAAATCTACTGCAAACTGTTGAATACTAGAACGAAATTCGGAAAAAAGTGACAGAACTTTTGGTAACGCTTAATAAAATGGCTGATATGTATACCAATTACGCTTGTTTATGTGTCAGAAAGAGAGTGGAAATATTCGGAGAGAAAAATAGAAAAAAAGTAATTATATATATGGTAGTATTAACCAGCTAACCTTGATCTTAAGAATCTTATCTCACTTTGCAACCTTTCGGGCAACTAGATCTTGTTGTTCGTGGTGGTGGTGGTGGTGGTGTTGGTAGTGGTGGTGATGTTGGTGGGGAATTGGAAAGTCCGCGCTCACAAAACAAGAAGGGTAAAAGACTTTTTTTTGCTTTTAAGGTGCGGTGCCCGGTCACATGTTTGCTATTTCTCTCTCTTTCTCGGTTAATCTCAAGTTTTTTTTCTCTGTTGCTGTTGGGTTTATTGTTTGTTTTTGTTTGTTACAGTTGTTTTTTTGATTTCGAGCGAAAACAATTTTTCAAACATAAAATAAACAGAAAAAAATGATCGGTTTTCAATTTATAAACAATCCACAGCAATTCGCTATAGTCATTTGCAGTAAAATACAGTTTTACAGTTACATTGAAGCTATACAAAAAGCCAATACAGTCAAACAATATACAGCGGCACTTTAACTTGGGTAATGTAGATTTTAAAATATTTTCCTTATGAAAACGATACTTACGTGTAATGGTTTAATCGATTTTTATAGTTTGTTTTGAAGCAGTTACATGCATATAAAATATTTTTAGATATATTTTTTTTGATGAAGACACAACCATTCACAGGCGTAAGCACAGCAGAGAAAAATTTGAGGAAAAAGAAAAAAATAACTTACGTCAATTAAATTAGTTTTGGAAAATAAAGTAACGTCGGGCCTCAATGATAGGAACTAAAGGTTACTTATCGTTTGTTTTTGCTTTTTTTCTATCAATTCGTAAATTTTACGGACTGATATTTTCTCGCCTGTAAGGAATTCGAAATATTCAGTTCATTGCACGGCCTGCTTGATGCGAAAATGAAACGTTGTTTTTCCAAAAGTGACGTTTGTTGAAAACGTGCGCAGCTTGCTGTGCAATGAAGTGAAACTAGGCGGAGAAACTACTTTGTTTTGAATATTAAAATGAGGTTAAAACTATCGAAATGTTGGTTTACAAATCTTAAACAAATCCTGACATAACCGTTTTTTATCGTATCGAAACTATGTAGTGGCATACTCCCAATCAACAGAATGTGTATGAAACTAATCAAAAAAAGCCATTTTAGTTGGTTAGTTGGTTGTAGATCGAAACAAAACAACAACAAAAAAGAGATTATTTAATACAAAATGAGTGTGAAATATATTAGAGATTGATCGGGTTGGTAATAAATTCTTGATGTCTATACTTCCACGTCAAATAGAAAAAGGAAAATATACTAACATGTAAGCAAATATATGAGGAATGAAATATAATAAGATATCGAAAAAAGTAACAAATCTCCTCGAGTCTATAGTAGTAATTGTAGCCTAGATTATATAATACCATGGAAACATATTACGGATCGTTTGCAGTCAAATAGTATAGAAAATTAATTGGATTTGAACTGGGTGTAAGTTACTGGAATTGATCACTTGTACGTTTGCATCTTTTTGACGGAGGAATCGAAACAAGACCCGGAAAGACTGATTGTAACTGCATGATTTGAAAGATTCGGTCCGTAGATCTTTTGATGTTTTTTTTTTTGTTCAACTTTTGCTAACCTTTCAGCTAACTCAATGTAGATTGGTTATTAGCGTCCTCCCAAAAAGCATTGTGTGTGTGAGTGAGTAAGTGAATATGTGTTCTGTGTTATACGTCGCACTGTGGAGACGCCTTTACTCTGTTCCACACGCTTCGCTCTACCTAAACCTGTTTCGAGTTTTCTTCAAAGTAAGACCCGTACCCTTTTTTCTCGGTGTGTAGAATCAAAGAAAGAAATCAAGAGCCTAACCAGGTCGGATGGGAACTGTTTCTACGTACCTGACCGCCTTCGCCTTCGACGCTCTGCAGCTCCCGCCACTCCTCGATGGTTTGGGCCAAATCGATCTGGCAGAGGGGCACCTTGACCTCACCGATCTGGTCATGCTTGGAGAACCGATCAAAGTCGAAGATGGCAAACACCAACGTCTTGTTCATGGCTTCAGCATAGGGAAGGCTCTGCGTTGACGTTCGAGACAGAGATAGAGAGTGAGAGAGAGAGAGAAATGAAAGAAGTAGAAAGAAAAAGAAAAAACGGAAATGTTAGTTCGAACCACAGTTTGTGACAAGTGCAGTTTTTATTATCAATAACAACAGTTTGGTTTACCACATACACAGACAGACACAGACGAAGTATTTCTATAGCCTAGAATAGTTGGGGCTGTTTGCAAGAGTTGTCGAAAAAATAACTGTAGGTTTTCGTTAGAATATCTGAACTTCAGAAGTCGTGTGTACCTAGCAGATATATCAGTTTAAGTGGGGTGCTTGAAGCTAAATTTAAGGTTGTGTAATGTGGGTGAGCTTTGTGCGGAGAACAAATGAACCGTAGTTTGGAACTGATTCTGTGCAGGCGAATAAAATCAAACTATTCTATGCTAGAGAGCCTAGACGAGAGAGCCGACAAAGAATTCACCGTCATAGAAACTGTCACGCGGAAACAAGCAACGGTCATGTAAAATCATACACTCACGGTAAGCGCCTTGTCATTTCTCTAGTCTATTTTTTTTTGCTTTTGTTATCTCTTTCTGACTGTTGTCAAGTCAAGTCTTCAAGCTCTCTTCAATGAGAACTGAGCGAATTCGTGAAGTCAGAATTCGTGAAACGGATCACTAAAAATCGCGATGTCTATTTTTTTCAAATTAGTATTAAAAACTTCAAGAGTTTCACTCGGGAAGTTGATTTTCCAATTTTTATTGAATTTAAGTAAGTTTTCAAGTTGTTATTGTCATTTGAAATTTAGGTCAAAATTGTTTTTAAACAGACGTAGCTTTAAAAATATTGCATCGAATTTAATGAAATTTTCACAGCAGGTGCATCCCAAGTTGTAGTTTACGAAAATATTTCTTTTGGAGAAAAAAATATTTTTTCAATAGTAACTATTTAAAACAATATGTTGAAAATCTAGGTTCTGAAAAAATCTGAAAAAAATCACAAGCAATTCTGACGAAATTTCGAAACTACCCTGAAAATTTCGCGGTGGTGTTATTTTTTGATCAAAAGATATGGGCCGTCAAAGTTGGTGCCGTAACGCATTTTCAAGCGAGAAATGCTCCTAAACCCAGTTTTCTTCAGTTCTCATACCAAAAAGTGCACCATAATGTCTAGAAGTAATAACACGGGCGATCTTACCCTGCTGATGCGTTCTGTACGGTTGTCCCCTAACTAAATTTTGCATTATTTTTTTAGTAAAATGTGTAGGTAGGCTTGCGAGTTGTTGCGGGTATAAAGTATACTGTCTTCATCATTAAGTTGGGTAACAGACTAAGCATAGTTTGACTGTTTTGCGACTAAAAATCATTTCTATTAAACTAATTTTACAACCAACTTTGAAAGCCCATATCTTTTGATCAAAAAATAACACCACCACGAAATTTTCAGGGTAGTTTCGAAATTTCGTCAAAAATACTTGTGATTTTTTTCACATTTTTCAGTGCCCCCGAACATAGATTTTCAACATATTGTTTTAAACAGTTACTATTGAAAAATATAGCATTTTTATATATTTTAATTCGACATATTGTCGCAATTTTTCACACTAAATCTCGAATAATATCAATTTCTAGTGTTGAAATTCACTCTCCATAAAAAAAAATCAAATATCAAACAATATAAAACGAGAAATTCTCAAAATGTTCCGAATTCCGTACAAAACGCGAAAATTTCCATAACGAGGTTTATTTGTGTGCGTGGATAGACAAAAATATAGCATACCTTCTACTAGAACTGTCATTTATACCTGGCCTATGGCTATCAAGTTTTTCACGAGCGGTTATGATGGATCGATTTGACATATGATGGAGGTTTTAAAACTACTAGCACAGCCATACAGACGTACCACGAAATTTATGTTCGTGGATTAAAATAACGGTCAATTCAATTGAGTTTCAGGTACGCGGAATATTCCCGCCGCAGTGGTGGTGGCGCTGATGAGCTATTATCCTTTGAACTCAGTTGACAATTTTTGTGCACCGTACTGCCAGAAACAGCAGAGAGCTTGAAAGTATATCTTTTGCGGATTATGTCCAGTAGGTGTCGCACAAGTCACTCGAAACCAAATTTTTTTATAGAAATTTGTGTGGAGTGGTACGTCTATTTGTCTGTGATACTAGTTCAATGAATATTTCCATTTAACTATAACTAGTTCAATGAATATTTCCATTAAACTTAAACTAGATCTATGAAAATTTGCATTGAACTATCGTTCATGTTCCAAAGAAAAATTTTTTGAACTAGTAATTTGACAACCCATGTTAAATGTCAAATCTATGCGCCATTGCCGCTCATGGAAAGCTGGATAGCGCTTTAAAACACACTGTCAAAGAATGTGGAACTATGTTAACTTATTGCGCTATTTTATACACATTCACAAAACATATTCGTAACACAGAACGGAAGATCAGCTTCAAATGAATGATCAAACAGAAAGTGCGCACGAAAAGTAATGGAAAATCACAAGTAATTTTCCTTTTCTCTGGGCAGAATATATTTGTCGTGTACCGTCATGCCACTTTGACAGTGGTATAAAGTGGCATCATTTATTCGATGTTTTAAAGCGAAGGTGATTTCAACAGTTCAACTCGTTTAATACGAAGTATTAAGTTCCATACGGAATTGTAAAAAGAAAAAAAACAATGTTACACATTTGATTTCTGCAATTTGGTATATTTGGGAGAAATATCATGTAGCGTAGCGAAGGTATTGGAATCAACAAAAACTTGCTGATGTCTCATAAATGTTGTCACGAACAACAATCAATGAGAAACTTTCGCCTTCTATGAGGTTTTTTTTGGAGTCGAACAAAAATTTTTCTATGCCTTTATGTTTATTTCATTCAAGAAGTTCTTATGGTGGCTGTCATAGTTTGGATTCCTGAGATACAGAAGGGACATTGGGCACTCATTCTAAGGGCCACAAACATGAACGATTCATAATCTACACGCAAGAGTTGGATGGTGCGGAACCAGTCCAAAATTGTGCGTTTTTAGCGCAATTGTTGATGTAATTCGGAACCAGTACAATGTTTGCGTGTTGGGCATAACGCAATTAATGCTCTAGCGTTTCTCCAATGTATTTGGCAGCTCCAAACTACTACACCTAAACAGTTTTAACTGGTATCAAGCAGCATAGAGCTTTCCGAGCCAGATCTTACCAATACAGGCCTATTCGAGTATCCTTATAAAATCGATTTGTTTTCAACCAAAAAATCAGCTGATATTCAATTTCGAAAAATAATTCACTTATGAATCCTAGTTTATTAGTGTTACCTGTTCTAACAAACTTTGTTTTAGAGGAAAAATAAATGAAATATAACTAAAAATCGGCTTACAACTTGAATAAAAGTTCGGGGCAGAAGGAAATTTTTTGTTACCACCAGCGTGTTGATTATTTGCAACCAAAAATAAAACTTGTATTGGTGAAATCGACCACTAACACTAGCGCAGATAGGAAGGTCTATTGCAAAGCGAGCGAGAAGCAAAACCATTCTCCTCCTTTCTGCTTGAGGACGAGACATATGCTACCAGGGGGGATCTATCCGTCAAACATCGTGTAACCAAAATATTCGGCAACATGGCGTTTGTTTTCGTTTTTGTTCTTTTTGGTCATGAAATTGATCGATGTGAAATATTTTAAAATTGGAACGTTTTTTATCGAAACTCGAGAAACCGCGGAAAACTTTCATGAATGTGTTGTGTAGGGATTTTTTCCCATTATTGTTCATAGTTACAAACATCATGGACCAACAAACGTCATGGATCAGAGTTGATCTGCGATAACGCACACATATATGAAATTTGACAGCAGTGAATCCCCTCTGTATGCTACGCTTTTCAAGTCTTTTGCACACACGCTTTCGAGATACTTTTTCTTCTTCATGCATTCCTCTGAATAGCAGCAAGCACGCACCGACAGTATGAGTGAGACTAACAACACTGGTATCAAGTAGTACAGCACAGGTGTCTCGCTCATTTCGCGAAGCAACTAGATATCGCCTTGCGCGTCGCAATCCGAACCGAAAGAGAAGCGAAAGAGCAACCTGCAAATTGTATGTGACATGTCTAGTCTTGTCGCACATACATGGAAATTCTACGAGCGAGAGAGAAATTTCTCTCGTTACTTGAGAAAAAAGCAGTCACTAATACACTCGACGTGAGAAATAAAGTGTCGGTATATGATACATATTCTGATTTCATTCTATGTCAATGTATATGTATTCGCAGTACAACTGTTGCGTTATGCGTTTCACACATTTATTGTGCGATTTCTGTGCAACATTTGTGCGAATCGGGAAGACACAATGATTGTACAAGACTTCAACTTTTGCGTGTACGTATTGAGTCTGCACTAGTCTGTAGTAAAACTGCTTTAAAGAGGTTTACCGTATGCCAGATAAATTCCGTTCATTTTTTCGTGTAAAATGTGTTCCTTCTACCACTAGGAAGCGCTGCAAAATTTATTCAACGTTAACCAGTTTTCGAATCACAAATGAATGTAGAGAGGGATTAGCACCAAGGATAGCTTAACTGACGTGAGATGACATAGTGACGTACACTGGGGTCGCTTTTTACGCGGGTTGTTTTTATGCGTTTTTTTTTTAACGGGATATTTTTACAACAACGCGGATTATTTTCACTCGATTCGGAAGATTATTTGTACGCGGTATAAAATAAGCTTTGTATAAATATAGCTAAAATAACCTTTTTTGGTACAGGCAACCGCGTAAAAAGCGACCCCAGTGTAAATCCATTTGATCAGTTTTTCAATACGGGCCACAAACGAATGCATTTCTTATTATTTTTATATCAAAATGGGGCCTACTTCATTCAGTTTTCTTGTATTAAACAACGCACAGTGGAGTACGTGAAACAAAAACCTGGCCAAAATTAATTTAATGGTCAGATAGCAAATGTTTCTTTAAGTTGTTTTATCTTTATTTAAAACTTATTACACTGGCTACAGCGATTTAGAACTTCTGAAGTGACCTAGTGTAGGTTGTAGGTCTTGTTGAGTATAACATTCGCTCATACTAGAAATTTTTCAAACACCCCCAAAATCTGGAGTTATGGTCAAAATACGGTTTTTTGAACCTCAGCGCATAGAATATTTTTTAACTCGGTCATTTATTAACCAATTTTCAATATTTTAGCAGTTTTAGAAAGAAATCAAATAGAGCTTTCAAAATATATACAGTTTTTTACTAATACCAATAAAACATGTTGAGTTATTTGAGTTTAAATCTAATTTTTTAGACTTTTTCACGAAATATTTCAATTTAATTTTAAATTTGCCGTCTATTTTTGTGAGAAACATACCACAAATATACTAGAATTTTGAAAGTATATTCAATTCCGAATCAAATGAAAGTAGTTTTGTGAAAATCGGTTGATATTTGGCTAAGTTATATGTTTTTTAAGAAAACCAGAATATTTGGCTTCTATCGCAAAATTATTTCACAGAACTACAAATGATGGAGAAATGCAAGAACTTTTGATGTGACTTAGTGTGGGTTGTAGGTTTAGTCAAATGTTACTTGCGCGTTTACTTGAAGTTTTTCAAATACCCCAAAAAATTATTAGTTATGGTCAAAACTCTGTTTTTACCTTAGCTCAGATTTTTAGGTTTAATTCGGTTATTTTTCAACCAATTTTTTGTATTTTGGCTGTTTTGGAAAGGCGAAAAATAGAACTCTTGAAACATAAAAATATATGTCAAAAGAGTTTACCTATATGTGATGAATAGTTTTAAATAAAATAAGATGTTTTATATTAAATAATATAAGATGATTTTGTTCCAAATTTTACCTATCGAATAGTTTTACAATAAATAAGATACCTAGTTTATGTTATTTTCAAATTTTCCCAAATTTATTCGCAATTTCTTAGACATTTTTGTAATGAAGGAGCTTTAATTGCGGTAGAATTTGAAAAGTACATTTAGTGCCAAACGAAAACAGTAAGTGCTGAGATATGACTTGATGTTTTCCACTATATATGTACTTAGATTTCGTCAAGTCATTTCTCAGCCAAATTATAACAGATTTTCATCAACAACCTCTATTGTTTTCGTTTGGCACCAGAAAGAAGTTTCTAAATTTTACAGCAATTGAAGCTCCATCATTGCGAAAATGTGTGGAAAATTGCGAATAAATTTGGAGAAATTTGAAAATAACATAAACCATCATATTTATTTTAAAACTATTCATCACATATAGATAAACTTTTTAGACATAATTACATGTTTTGAATGCTCTATTTTTCGCCTTTCCAAAACAGCCAAAATATAAAAAATCTATTGAAAAATAACCTAATTAAACATAAAATTGTGAGCTAAGGTAAAAAACAGGGTTTTGAACATAACTTATAATTTTCGGGGTATTTTAAAAACTTCAAGTAAATGCGTAAGTAACACTTGACAAAAGTTACAGCCCACACTGAGTCACATCAAAAGTTCTTGCATTTTTTCATCATTTGTAGCCCCGTGAAATAATTGTGCGATGGAAGCCAAAAACTCTGGTTTTCTTAACCAATATATAACTCAGCCAAATATCAACCGATTTCACAAAACTACTTTCATTTGATTCGGAATTGAATATACTTTCAAAATTCTAGAATATTTGTGGTATGTTTCTCACAAAAATAGACGGCAAATTTAAAATTAAATTGAAATATTTCGTGAAAAAGTCTAAAAAATTAGATTTAAACTCAAATAACTCGACATGTTTTATTGGTATTAGTAAAAACTGTATACATTTTGAAAGCTATATTTGTCCTCTTTCTAAAACTGCTAAAATATTGAAAATCGGTTAATAAATGACTGAGTCAAAAAATATTATATGCGCTGAGGTTCAAAAAACCGTATTTTGACCATAACTTTAGATTTTGGGGGTGTTTGGAAAATTTCTAGTATGAACGAATGTTACACTCAACAAGCCCTACAACCTACACTAGGTCACTTTAGAAGTTATTGATTTTTTTTTTCATTTGTAGCACAGTGTTATTGATGAAATTTCGTTATTTTAAATCAAACCTTGCAGTGATATGAGAACTTTTCTTAGCTGTTACCTTGAAATTACAAAAAAGTTTCAACAAATCTAGCAAGAGTTCTAGTGAATATTTTTTGTCGATAATAGATTCTACAGCTTTTAGATCGTCTATCGATATGCTCTTAATAATGTTAAAAACCGCAATGTCAAACCTTTGAATCATCATACTGCGTAACTCAACTCATCCAATAGTAAATTTTCTCTTATCATTTGCGTTTTGCGGTACTTGCCTCGGCCAGTGCAATCAGCAAATCGTTTGCTGATTGCACTGGCCGACCTGAAGGCGAATGATTTGGCTCAACCAATTTTGTCGGTTCTTGAAGCTGTCCATCTTTGTTCAAACTGATTTTTGAAGCGACTCAATTTACATCTCAATTGACATCTCATCACTGAGATCGAGCGTTTCTTGGAGGACATTTGAGGGTTTCATTAACTTTTTCCTCCAGAAACAGAAACTTTTTATCAGTCGAATGTTCAGAGCATTGCTCAATTAACCCGAATAGGGCATTCCTGGAGAAAGCTCGGAAAGTTATTAAGCAATCTGGAAAAAATTAAATGTTCACCATGGAAAAGGCATGATAAATGCACTCATTCAATAAAAAAGATATACAGCAAATCCGAACGTCGAAACTTCACATTGATTGAAATCACGAATGGGTGAGGATGGGGAAGATTTTCTTTATGGTACTCATTCTGGAAAACATCAGCTTTCGAATGGTGAGTGAATTTTTGCTGGGACTTGCTGGGAACTCAAACAAAAGTTCTGTTTTGTGAAAACTTTTTGAATCAAAAGAAACTAAATAAAACGTGTCTGGTAAGGCCTTGTTTTGATACAGTTTTTCCAAGCTGTACAACACGTTACCGGCATAAATTTACTTGAAAATTTACTTCTTGTTATCGCCCATCTCGATTTCAATATTTCTGCGCTTTAAACAATACCAGGGTAATGATAGCTACAGTCGTTTGTAAACAACTCTGATGATTTCAAGATGGCTGGCATACAATGTAGTAAGTATCAGAGGATCCAAAACGGACCAATAGCATGAGGTACACTGTTTTTTTTTGTATTTTACCAGGTTTTTTGACTGGAATACTCTTATGTGCAACGTGCGATTAGGTAATAAGGAAAAGTAACATACCAAAAGGGCGTTCTACCTTTGTGTGAAGTTTTATTAATTTAAGCTGTTTTTCTCTGAATAATGGCAGTTTGCTTGGTGAAAGTGCTAAATTTAGGCTTTGCTGCCGACCGAAGTAGGGGAGGAAAAAGCAGGCTGACTATTTTTCCTCACAGAATTACTAGCGTGTAGAAGAATACCTTCCACTGCGAAAATAACTGCTCTCACACTGGTGGACAAAGCGACGCACTAACTTGAAGAGAGTAAAGAGAGCAGCGAATCGTATGTAGGGGAATTGTGAGTAAAATGACCAGGGGTGGTAAAATGGACACCATCGTAGAAGTACTAGAAGCTATTAGGCTATTAAAGACCAACTATGCGACATGAAACAGTCAAACAACGAAAATAACAAACAAAAAAAAAGACACGTGCACATTCTTAGTGGTGATGTTATTGTTGGCTTACAAGAAATAACCTATTTGTTAGTGTGAAACAGTTTTTTGTAAGGGTTTTTGTGCAAAGATCTGTACTCAGACTATTAACCATCAGAAATCATTGAAGGTTAGTGGTTGTTTGAATGATTTTTACGATATGTTTAATTATTTTTAAGAACACGTACTGTGCGGGTAAAATGGACAGCCCATAGTGGTGCTAGAAAAAATCTGTAGGTTTCCATTTAAAATTCTAAATGCTTTGTGTTTGTATCGGAAAAAGGTAAATTTAACACACACGAAACTAAATTACGCTCAATAACTACACAACAAAACTTGCAGCAGTACTTTTATTGTGTGTCTCTTAAGCATATATCAAATAAGGGGAGCAGCTAGATAGGAAAGTAGATTGCGTTGTTTACTTTGCATAATAAAACTGAAAAAAAAATAGCCGCACGTTTGCTCTTCGAACGGTATCGAATATATCTCAGCAGTGAATCACCACTTTTATTTCGCTCAGCTGTGGTGTAAGCAGCAAGTGTGTTAATTTTTCTGCGAGTAGCAGAGACACAGCACAAAGTAGAAATAAAATGTGGCGCAAAAAATAGCTCCACGTAAGGCTCATGTGAATATTCACTCTACTCTATCCACATATTAGAAGGAATAACAAGCCTGGGAAGAAGTTAACAGAACATTCCAAAAAGATAAATAACTTTTTTTCAATATCTTGTTTGAAGTCGCACACACCAATCACGAAAAATAGTCACCCAAAAATAAGGTTTGCTTGTAGCGCCTTCTGTTGGCGGAAAGGCGAACATGGCAATAGAGCTACTCACAAAAGAGATTCGCAGATTTGAATTTTTATACGAATATCGAATTGATGACAATTGTTTGAAAAATTATCGAAAATTTATTTTATGCAATATAAGCTTTAATAATCAGAGACATTTCACAAAAAAAAATCTGTGTCTTTCACCATATTCACAGAGCTGTGTAAATATTAGAGTCAATGGAGCACTATGATTTCTTTGAGCTTTTGTGCTTTTATTGTCGATTTTGCCAGCTTTTAGTTAAGTGTTATATGTAGACATTTTTAATTTATGACAAAATCTTGTGACACAGATTCACGATAGCTGTAATATGAAATTGGCGCTTCGGTAACGAAATTGAAGCCGCTAGCTCTTTTCTATGATATTTCCGTATGATGCAGAGAATTCCTCGGGTGCTAATAGCAGTAAGTATCAAAATAACATTTCTAAAATTCCTTCCTGTATTGGATGTGGTCAACTACGTTATTGATTAATAAAAAGTAAGATTACCAGGTATTGCACCCTGAGGATGATTTACTACTCCCAGGCATAATTTTGCCGGTTCTTCGTGTAATTTCCGCTGATTAAGATCAACCACAGACTTGTTATGAACAGACGACCTTCCGTTTTGTTGTTAAGGTCAAAGAATTAAAGACCGCATTTTTCTATGAGCTCGCAATAGTCAGTCAGAGCAGATGGGAATTTAATACCGAGATAAAATTTCGAAAATTCATATTGACAGTTTAACAGCAAGTAGCCGAAAGCTGATAGTCGATAGTTGACAGTTAGACTAAGAGACAAAAATCAAACGTCGCAAGTCTCAACGTCTGAACCTAAAGTCAAAAGTCGTTTGATTATTTACTTTTGGCAATCTGAAAAGTTGACTTTCAATTGTCAAACTACGCATCGTCTATTTGTCGACTTTCCATCATCGAATCTGTCTATTTGTATATTTCTAAACTAATTTCGTCCAATTCGTTCTGAAAGCATCATTGTTGCGTTTTATATTCTGCGTTTCACACGCTAGTTTTCTAAATTACCAAAAATTACCCTTCAGAAAAACCTACAACCTAAGACTCTGTGAATCTAGACTCAACTTGGTTTAATCGATTTAGATATTTAGATCAATTAGTTTCTGATTAACAATGCGAATATCGGACATGGTTCCTTTTGTGATGTTCTAACATCACAGTTGCTTTGAACTGTTGCAAAGTTCTAATTGTGACAATCAAGTTAGTCGATTTTAATCCTCTGCACCAGAGATACCAGATGTGCAGATTTGTATGCAAAACGCAGATTTTCATTGATTCGCAGATATTTTCAGTTTTAGAGTCTCCTTATATTTGTGCAAATTTGTTAAAAATGTGTACAGATTTTTGCAGACTTTTACCAGCGCAAGGGCAATATTTTTGATTCACGGATACATTTTTTGCGATTTCAAGCAGAAACAATGTCATCTGTTAGCTACTAGAATATATTAATAACAATAGTTTCTAATATTTTTTCAGCTTCAAAACAATTATTGGAAATTTGTTTTTGAACACATTTGCGCGAAACGCTCCCCGCCCTACGGATTAGGAGGAAAGTAAGCTTAAAAATCGAATGTGTAGTTCGCTTTTTCTTCACACTAGCGAAAACAAGGCGTGCAATTTTAAGCTTGGTTTCCCAATTCAGATATTGCTTGTTTACTAGGTTTCAGCTCAAGCGAAAAAAGCAGGTTTTATATTTAGAAAACCTATAACGAGCGTCTTAGCAAAGTGATTGAGATCAATCAAAGAAATAGTTATCGGTTTCCGTTATACTCTACTGAATTAGAAATTTAGTAGAGTATAACGAAAACCGATAACTATTTCTTTGATTGATCAGGTTTTATATCTTTTTGCCGACTTTGTTGTTTGTCACGCAGGTTGCAGAAGTGAAAACAATTCAAGCTTGTGAAATTTCTACCAGGCTTGAGCTTCCGAAGTACACGATTCATAACAAACGTGGCTACTAAGAAGCCGGTTCGTTTTAGCGAATTTCTTCACACGTCACTAAAATTCAGTAGCATTCTCATTAAAATTTTACAAGTTAGCAGCTGCTAACTCATCCGACATATATCGAGTGGCATTCACTCGTAAGGGGCCGTTCAATAATTACGTAAGCATATTTTTCCACTTTTTCAATCCCCCCTCCCCCCCTTATAAGACAAAGTAAGATTTTTTTATACCCCCCCACCTCCTTACTTGTAAGATCTTACTATATATACTATATATAGATTTTTATTATAGTTTTATCATCCTGAAGCAAGCACAATACTTCGTTTCCTCTTCTGTCCTTAATTCGAATTAATCGTCCTTCCGTAATTTTTTTATGAATTTTACCGTCCACAGTTTCATGAACATGATTTTTTGAACAGCTCCATTAACAATGTTTTTCTTACGTAAGATATTGAATTCAGTTCAGCCGAGATCCGCTTAGGAGTAGCCTAATAAACTGTAAATCAGCAAAATTTTCTGTTAGTTGAGATCCTGTAAATTTTGACGTAGAACTTTTTATTTCAGTACCATTTTCAAATTAATATAACCTTGCTAGCACAGAACGGATTTCAAATTAAACAACATCTTGATCGATGGTTAAAAGGTGTTCTAAACTTGTGATTTAATGATTGGCATATTCTTTCAAATGTTTCGATTGCGGAAAATTTAATAAAAATTCAACAAGTTGAGAAAAATTCAACCAACCACGTGTTCACTTCTATAACTCGCTCATGTAATTTTCCTTCCGATTTTCATAAGATTGGCGTTTCATTTTTCCGCTCTTATCAAGGGTGAATATTTTATTAGTGTGTTTTAATAGTCGACAGTTCCAAACTATGTAGCAAACTCATGAAAGAAGAACTTCTCAAGGAGTACTAACGGATAAAAGTGCTGATTTCTAAGTGAGTTTAGGTACAAGATATATCGAAAAAAGGAACATATGAAATAACTTGAAATCACTACAGTTAAAATAGAAACACATAGAGGCCATAGATTGAGATTTTTTAGATTTCTGAACGAAGTTAAAGTTAGATTCGATAAAAAGGAAAGAACAGAGAAACAAACAAAAATGGCGCCATCCTCTGGAATTACCTTGAAGGTGAACGATTCGTTAAATACCGGACTGAGAGTTTTCCTGTGAACTTTGGTTTCGAATTTTTTCTTTTTATCGGGCAGTAGATAAACTTTTACGTAGGGATCTGAGGTACCTCCCATGTCCAGGGCTGGCAATTCCTCCGCCTGGATTACGGTTACGGTCAAGGCATTTGCGTTGAAATCGTACTCAAGCTAAAAGAAAGAGAAAAAAAGAAAAGTGTTCGGAAGAGCGAAACCAAAACAAACAAAAAACATCTATCAAATTCCTCTATTCTGGACTGCAACACCACTAAGCCACGAACCTTGTACTGCAGTTTGCCCAGCTTCTGTTCGCTCTGTTTGCTTTCGCCCTCGTCGTTCTCTTCGGCATTCTCCGTCAGTTCTTCCATGTCCGGTTGAACCTAAAAACGCGAATTCGGTTGCGAATGTTTGAGTGTTCCAGGCAGCGCGCGCACACCGCCGGAAAGGGAGGAAAAGAAAAAACGATGTAGTCACAGGTGCCCAGCCTGGGAACTCCCGCTCGACAATGGAACAGGTGGAACATCTACTAAACATCGAAAGAACAATAGTATGCTCTAATAGTTATGTATCGTAATAATAAATAGCATCTAGATTGGTTCAGCTTTAAAAGAGGGTTTTACAACAAATACAAACATATCTTTTTGCTTTTGATTATTTTTTTTTTTGAGTGAACGCACATTTACAATGCACCTGTACACTGACACATTTAATGAATGAGATTCTACTGAATACCTTTTCTTTGTATGCTGAACCTAATAATTGTACCGATTTCAAATCGACGCCTTTCATGCCCTTCTTGCCGTCTTTGGAGCGTCGCTTGCGGAAGAAGCGACGAATGCAGAAGCCGCAGATGCCAAGGATGATTAACAGGACGACGATGATGATGGACACCAGACCCCACGTGGGAATGCCCATTTCTTCCGCTCCCGCTTTGATCATATCCGCCGCCTTACCGCCTAACTTTTCCACCTCGCCCTTCGTTGGCAACGCAGTACTGGAGAGTTCTTCATTTTCGTCTGTGGAAGATAGGAAGAGAGGATACATTGTAATATTATATGACTCGAACGGCAGAGCAGATCGGGAAAGGATGGGTGACATTTGCGTATGTGTCTTCTGGCGCTTGTTAGCGTCGTAATACCCCTGTGACCTTCGTGATAATGCTACCCTAGATACTCGTTTGCAAAACTTGGCACCGTCGAAGACGGTGGTTGAGTAATACGAGCACCCTTTGTATTGCTAGCTTGCATTTCATCATCACTTTTGTTGAGAATCTACAGCGCAATTTTAAATTGAACATTTGATACCCGCTTTTCATGTGTAAATTTGCAAATCTACTTCATAATCATTTCAACTGAAATTTTGTTCAACTTTGATTGCAACACTGCTGCACACCTGAGTTTGTTGTGAGAAAAATGCCATGTCAAAGCAACCAGTGGCAGAAAGCAGCTGCGATCCTGCAATGGGCCCTCAAGCACTGCGCCATTGAGCGAGGGAAAACTATGAAAACGCATAGTAGGCATAGCGTGTCGTTTCGTTCTCGCTAACATTTTCTCTTCAACCTCTTCGTTTGCATTGGTTTTGTTTTTCGTGTGAGTTAAAACTCCTGTGAAATTCGTCAACCCTTCCGGGAAACAAGCACAGTCGGATTTTTTCCGGTGAGTAAATTTGTTTGTATATGCTCTGAAGGAAACGAATTAACTATCGAAGCTTGAACCGAACCGAATTCAGCGAATTGCATGAAAATAATTTAGTTTGGAAGCAGGTTAAAAAGACTATTGCTTGATGCTTTTCCTGGAAAAGCTCATTTTGCACATAAAACCCCGCTTTTCGATGCAACAATACTTTTCGCGGTATTAACTTCCGCACAACACGCGAATGCAGATTGCCTTTTCAGTGCAGACAGCACACAGACATGTGGTTTCGTTCAACATTTAATCGACAAACAAACGATAATTATACGTAACAGCCATAACGGCTAATTACGCGACGGTAAAAAATGAAATGACTTCAAACGAAAACTAGTCCTTCCCGCTCAGGTCAAATTAGATTCTTGGAAATCATCAATGGCAAAACCGATGAACACTTGAAAACAACAGCCATAAACAGTGGTGTTGTGGAGCATATAACTTTTTTTCTGATGACTTTTGAATAACTAGAAGCTTTAAAATGTTATTGTTTTTGAAAAGAAATTTATTCTGCACATTCAGCATGTTGCTTATCGTATTGCAGATCATCATTACTGATGTTTTCCCCCTTTTGTACATTGTGAACATTTTAATATTTGTATTTGTATTTTTGCATGATTGCATGACAGCGTCCCAGACAGTGTTATCATGCGGTGACTGTTATGCGCAGAGATGCCAGATATACAGACAAATCTGTATTATACAGACTTTCTGTGTTGCGATACAGACACGCATAAGCCTACAGATTTTATACAGACATTTAGTATAATACAGATATTACACAGATATCTGATATTCTACATAATGGTTTTACCAGTATACACAAAAAAAACGAACACAAAAACCAAAAGTCACTGTAGCCGTTGCTGGAAAAAGTGAACTAGGAACTGAACACTTTGCTGAACATATTTATCTTGCGTTTTTGAGAGTGAAATCATGACAACGGGAATCGAGTCAGGCTATCGGGGTTTTTATCGGCCCCGTGGGCACTAATCTGCCTGTTTCGCCCCCAGTAACAAACAGCTGATTGTCTCGATCGATTGCCATGCAGGTTATATTGGTGAAAAGACCGTTTGTTCTATTCGGAGCAATATCTAACGTTGAAGAATTGCTTAAAATGTCCCAAACCTCGAAGGTACTATTTTTATAACCGCGAGACTTCTGCCATCATGTATCAGTTTAGCTACATTACGACGAACGACGATTTTCATCACGGGCAAGACTCTTACTTCTATGTGTTACTTAGATTCAAAAGATAAATTAGTTATCGATTAATCGACCAACTATGATAGATTCGAAAAAGAACAATCAAAACAAGCAATAAAACAAAACAATCTGACAGGTCGAATAATAATTAGGTATCGATGTATCGGTAACTTTTTTTCGCAGCGGTATACAGACTTATACAGACATTTTTATGGATTATACAGACTTGCCAAAAAAAAGTCTGGCATCTCTGGTTATGCGATTGAAAATTTGAAAGGATCGTTTTGTGTGGAGATGAAGCTAAATTCCAATGTTACGTCTGTTAGTCTGTGCTTTCAGTATTTTGTACTA
Organism: Wyeomyia smithii; assembly: GCF_029784165.1. Lineage (NCBI taxonomy): Eukaryota > Metazoa > Arthropoda > Insecta > Diptera > Culicidae > Wyeomyia > Wyeomyia smithii. Next base: position 25,785,568 of record NC_073696.1, on the reverse strand, counting down.
TCTTTACATTTTGGCCGTTTTAACATTGTTGTATAACATTTTTGAAATGACAAATTAACCCTTTTTTGTAATTTTTCCAACATTTACTTTTTTTGACATTCAAATTAGGTGTGCGACTAAGTTCTCGCTGGTTGTCAATAGATGGCGCTAGCAGTGAATTCTGGTCGATTTTGACATATCTTAAACGTGATATTTTTTTAAATTTTATTCAAAGAAACCGGTGCATCTAAAGTTGAAAACGTTTACTATTAGTGAAACAATGTGTTGTGATTAGTTCCGTGCATAAAGAAGGCCAAAAACCTTCAAAAACGTTTAATTGATGGAATAACTCAATGAATATCCATACCAAACACAGGAACAGCTTTCTTCGTACTTGGGAGTTATCTCGTGTGGCAGGCCATCTGTTCCTGTGGTTTGAAGAGCAACATTTTCAACGCAAAAGGCTCCGTCAACCAGGAAATTTATGTGCAGAAGTGCCTGAAAGGATGTATGTTGCCTTTCCTCAAATACACGGTTGTTCCGTTCTGTTCTGGCCGGATTTGGCATCTTGCCATTACGGAAAAGACCATCGTCCAGGTGGGGCCAAAGGACATGAACCCTCCCAACATACCAGGTCCAGTAATTTGCATTCGCTAAAAAGAAAGCCTAAGTCGTCATTCTTCCTCTTACTTACTTTACTTTACTTTTATGGCGACAGATCATTAAGATCTTATGCCGAATCCAGAATACGTCTCCACAAAACTCGGTCTTGGGCTGCTACTCTCCAGTCTCCCCTTACACCCGCTGCTCTGGCATCCTCGTCGACAGCACACATCCAGCGCGTGCGCGGTCTGCCTCGAAGTCGTCGGCCTCTATCCGCTTCTCTACTAAATATTATCTTTGCCGGTCGCTCATCCACCATCCGTGCTACATGGCCAGCCCACTGTAACCTGCCGTGTTTCATCAGCTTGACAATATCAGCGTGTTTGTATACTTCGTACAGCTCGTGATTCATGCGCCTGCGCCACACCCCGTTCTCCAGTTTGCCTCCGAGTATTGATCGCAGGATTCTACGCTCGAAGACCCCAAGCGCTCGTCGATCGGCCTCCTTCCACGTCCACGATTCATGTCCGTAGAGCGCCACCGGGAGGATCAGAGTCCTATAGAGCGCAAATTTCGTACGGATCTGTAGGCTACGGGACCTAAGCTGGCTACGCAATCCGCCTCTTCACCTCGCGGCTCACCTCGTTGTCACATGTCACGAGAGTACCAAGATAAATAAATTCATCGACCACTTCGAAAGTATCCCCATCCATCTCCACCGCAGCACCAACACCCGTAGAACTACCACGCTCTCTGCCAGCCACCAGGTACTTCGTTTTGGCAGTGTTTATGGTTAGTCCAATTCTCGCAGCTTCCCTTCTGAGAGCCGTAAAGGCCTCCTCAACTGCTCTACGGTTAACACCAATTATATCAATGTCGTCCGCAAGGCCCAGAAGCATGTGAGACTTAGTATGTTATCTCTCTATCCGTACCCCAGTCCCTGGTCGTACCTCTGGGGACTATCCGGGGCTGGGCTCCAAAGGCCTCTTTTGATGGCTAGCACGAGCGTGAGTTTCGGAGGCTCAAGGTCGGCTTTGGGACATGTGACACCAATCGGAAGCCAAATACGGTCGTCTATAGTTATGATTTTATTCTGACTTACGTTTGTGTGAGGGTATGGTGTGTAAAAATGCGCTGTGCCGGCCGGCTGATGCAGGATCTGGTTGGGTTGGGGAAATTACGTCGTGGTGTCTCTTGGTCGTTCCTCGCTGGGTCTCGGAGCTGCTTCGTCGTACGGGAGTGAATTCTAATGGGCACACCACCCCGGGAACTGAGTTGGCTCAGTCTCTAGATGGCTTTTGGCTTCCTAGCCACGCGGATAGATATGGCAAAAATCCTCCAATAATGGGTCCTGATGGTTGGGGCGGAGGAGGAGAAGCTAGTATCTTGGCGGATTTTACGTTGCTTTATTTGTTCCTACCTGATTCACCAGTTAGGCTAATGTAGCTATTTTAATTTTTTTTTCTCCACTTGGATTCGTACAAAAAACTTCTTTACTTCGATTGGAACTTTCTCTTCACACGGTCTATCAACGAATGACTTTCCAATGTAGCTTCTATACTCTATATTCCTTAGTTTTCCTCTCCTCCCTCTTCCACCCCCCCTTTCCACCCGTATCTTTCCTCCTCTTTCTATATATCCAACAGCGTTTCCGGTTTCCCAATCCAGCAATGTTTCAAGAGTGTTTTGTGTCTAGTGTGTTAACAAACATTTAATTTATCCTCAAGCTATTCTTAGAACGTACATACATAATTATCATGCCTTTTTTTTAATACTACCTCCTAACATACCTTATCTAATGATCATTAAACACATATGACGGGAATTCAGACATTGATGACGACATTAAATTTTAGTACTAACAAGTCTATCATACAGAATAGATGAAGAAAAAAAAAAGTCTATCATACCGAACAGCAGTATGCCTTGTTTCTCGCTGGTTGCTCGTATGTGGTATATGGGGTAAAATGTGTAAACGGTAACAAGTGATGAACCACTCCGTAGGTAGTTGTTCCTCAGACCATACCCTTAGGATAATCTGGTGAATTGCACTACACAGCCGCTCGCTCCCAACTTTGAAAAGTTCGGCCGGTAAGCCGTCCTTCCCAGCGGCTTTGTTGTTTTTTAGCTCTTTGCAAGCATTCTTCACCTCGTCCAATGTTGGTGGGTCCACAGCTTGTCCGTCCTCCCCAATTTCAATCCTGTTCCCCTCGACCACCCACTACGCGTGGTTCCCGTTGTCATGCCTATCACTTCTCGCGCTGTTTCGCTGACCGTATCATGGATGTGCTTCCACTGCTCGTTCAGGTCCACTCCAGCTGGTCCACCGATCCGTCTATCAACTTTCCGAGTATACTCTGCAGCAACTCCTTCCGCTGATAACCTCTGGATGTCCAGATGTATCTTCCTCGCCGATCTCGATTTAAATACATTGGACAACCGGGCGCGACTCTTGCCTACCACGAGATAGTAATCCGAGTCGATGTTTGGCCCTCGAAAGGACCGCACATCTATGACGTCTGAAAAGTGCCGGCCGTCGATCAGCATGTGGTCGATCTGGGAGCAGGCCTCTCCATTGGGGTGTCTCCAGGTGTGAATATTCAGACGTGCAAAATGGGAGCTACAGATGGCCATTCCTCTGGCCGCGGCGAAGTTCACTAGCCTCAAGCCGTTGTCGTTGGTGGTAGAGTGAAGGCTTTCCCTACCAATAACGGGACGAAAGAACTCCTCTCGTCCGACTTGTGCGTTCGTATCTCCGATGACGCTCTTTATATCGTGTTGTGGGCACTCTCCATGCGTTTTCTCGAGGAGCTCATAGAACTCCTCCTTTACGTCATCGGTTTTATCGTTTGTCGGCGCGTACACGTTGATAAGGCTGTAATTGAAGAATCTGCCCTTGATCCTCAATACGCATAGACGGTCATTAATAGGCCTTCACCCAATAACATTCTTCCTCTATTCTGTACGAATTAAACTTGACAATGAATTTTCGACCGTAACACCATTATACCAGTATACCAGTATACCACCTTTTATAACAAGTTCCAACCAGAGCCTAACAAATCCATTTTCAATTGACAATAGTCAGGTGTTACTGACGCTGTCAACCGTCGCTGTCATTGATAAACATTTGTTTTATTTTCGAGCCTTTCGTGAGTCACACGAAAACTGCCCGAATACTCTTGCATTAAGTGTGACAGTGAAGGTTGCCAGCGTCATTATCTCCTGACGAACTGAAAATGACTTTGAGCGCTGACGGAGGAGAGGGCTTTCATAAAGTACTGTACCCACATAGAGGAAAGCGGGAATCAAGAAAATCAGAACGATACGTGCTGTAAGAGGGAGGGGAGATCGGATCCTGCGTGACGTACTTAATGAATGCCATCGTCGTACCAAGTTCGACTTGCGGTGAATCGATGTGCATCGATGTATGCTCTTCCACCCCAAGTGTTTGATTCTAATTTAACACTGCTTACGCGTTAGAAAACTATCATCAAATAATGTGATGTGGTGCTAGTTCCAATTAAAATGTTGTGAAAAAAAAGACATACTTAGCGTCAGTCACTCCGTCAATTGGAACAGTCAATCGGTTTCATTGGTAGTAAACCAATGAACACCAGACGGAAAAGAAACTCGCAATCAAATTCGGTTTTGAGGCCAAAAAGTTAATCTTGATTCAATAACAGTAGCCGGAAGAAAAAAAGAAAACAACGACCCCAAAACGAAACGAACAGTTCCATTCGAATCGAAATGACTGCGCGGAATATTCAGCTTTATTTTTATGCCTCGAGAATGTGAAGCCCTGGTCCGAACAAAAGCGTTAGAAAGTCGACACAGTGCTGTACCAACTTCAACAGGACCAACTTCAACAAAAAAAAAAAAACAGTTTTGTTGTGTATAAAGTTTTTGATATTTTCAACAGTTCCTAATTTCAAACAGTTTTTTATGTTTCCGTGACTTTTTGATATTTTTATACTCTCCCAGCTGGTCTCGAGGTACGATGCTGGCCTAACAAGCCAGTTGTCGTAGGTTCGAGTCTCGGCTCGGGAGAGACTGTTAGTGTCAGTAGGATCGTAGCGCTAGCCCCGCAATTGTCCTGTACACTTAACAGTTGGCTGCGAAGTCTGTGTATGATAAACAGAAGGTCGAGTTCCGATACGGAGTGTAGCATCAAGGCTTTGCTTTTTTTGATATTTTTAACATATATGTTTTTTAGGATGGTTTACAATTTCGTTATTTTTAATATTTTTGACATTTTTGACATTGCCATTTTCACCATCATTTTTCGGAGTTTTTTACACTTTTTGTATTTTGTTGTATTTTTAACCTCCTTTGTTTTACATTTTTGATAAGCTGTAATTTTTTAACATGTTTTGGCTTATTTAATTTCAATTGATTTTCTTTTAAATTGTATTGGTTTTGACAGTTTTGGCATTTTAAATATTTTTATTCATTTTTCAACAATTTTTAACCTTCTTTTGTCATTTTTAAAATTTTTACTTCTTTTTGAAATTGTTGCTAAACTATTTTTCAATATTTTTTTACATTTTTGAACAATTTTTGAACATTTTTTGCCTCGTTTGTAATTTATTTCTATGGGAAAATTTATCTCATTTTTGAAAAATTTTCGCCGAGTTTTTGCATCTCCTGATTAATTTTTTTTATTATTTGTACCAATTTTGCCAATTTTCATAGTTTTGACATTTTTTTTATTTGGTAACAATTAAAAAGCAAAGCAAAGCCTGTCAAGTTAAAAATTAAAAAATATCATCTAACAATGTTAAAATGTGGAAAATATCTGAATAAATCTTCGTAAAAGGACAACAAATCTGCAAGCAATTTTACGCTTCTTTAAATTTGTATTACTCTTCGATATTACACCAGTCGCGATTATTTAGCGATAAATCGAAGCGATCGAAAATAAAATAAAATAAAAATAACTTATAACTTAAAATTTTCAATTCTTGTTGAGCAATTTCGGTTTTTTATGGTAGCCATACTCATGAAATAAACTGTTAATCAATATCAGCTGCAGCATTGCAGTTTTTCCTTGATTGCAATGGAATAGAAATCGTGTACCGCTGCAATAATAGACCAGCAGTACTCCCCGAAAAAAATTTACGATGTATTTTGCGGTGAGAACAGTAAACGGACAATGTTTTTTATTGTAACCATAAAAAACACGGTATTTTCACTGTAAGCTTGCAAACGATTGTTGTCATTACCATGTTTTAACAACGTATTTTGTTGTTGAATCTACCACCGACAATAATTTTACCATACAAACATTGTCATTGACTTCTAAATGCATGGGAAAAATGCCTGAAGAAATGCTGTTAAGAAACATGACAACCCCCTTTTTCGTGGTAAAACTGGCAAAAACGATGTTTTTTATTGTTCTGGACAATGATATTTGATGTAAAATTGATGTATTTACAATGAAAAACATAGTTAAATTATGGTATAACTATGTACAATTACAGCAACTCTTGAGGTTTTTTTAATGTTATTTTTTTCGGGCTACACCTGTACTGTACAGTACTGTTGTCTTTACCAGCATGTTTTCTTTTAAGACATCAGTTTATGAGGTTCTAACAGCAGGTCAACAACTTGTTCAATTTAGAAGGTCTGTTTCAAACTATTCGAAAAACCTTTACCTTCGAGACATCAAATTAGACTATGTTCAAGAAAGCAAATATTAATTGAGCCTGCCATGTGCTAATAGGAAAATTTTTCAGGACACTTAAATAGTGAATTATTTTCATCATGTTTTTTTTAACAATACTGCACTACATCATTGCTGGAAAAGTTTGAAAACACGGTACATGAACACAGAACAAAATTTGGTTGAGAATCTTGCACAAACTTTAACCCTTATCGGTTATAAGGAAGCACGCACATAATCAATCAAACTACATTGGAATACAATGCTTGCTTGAAGAAGAACTCATATAGATATTTTATTAAAAATAGTCTCAAAAATTGAAAAAAATGGTGGCAATATAGTTGCCACTAACCGTTTAGGCCAAAAACGACCAAGACTTGGCAATACTGGTACCACTAACCGATAAACGATTAATGAAAACCCAAATTAATCCACCTAGCGGTGAGACCTAGCCTTTCTCATTCAAAGTTATTATAGCGTAACCGCTTCTACATTCATCTAAGTACCTATATTCATCTCATCACGCCTTTTTGATCAATTTATCGTCAAATTTTACCATATTTTCAACGTAAAACTTCCAGCCACTTGAGAAAATCGAGAAGCAAATACAATTACTTTGAAAAATTTGTATAAATTTGATGGTAAATTGGAGAAATGAGAGAAATAAGATGAATAAAGGTGCACCAAGCTGTTGAGATGAATAATGGAGCGATTCCTATGTTAAAGTAGATTTATACGATTTGAGTGAAAAAATACTCCTTGAAAAATTCTGCTGGTTTTATTTTTGATAGCCAACAGCACAACTATACCGAACATTCAAAACCAAACATTCACACACATATGAGCGTACATTAAAACATACATGAGCAAATACCATGAAATAAATATGTTTCAAATACATCACGCGAAAAATCCAGATGACACCAAGATAGGAAGTATCGGTCAGACCATCTCTGAGAAAAGTGAGTGCGAAACAAGGTGCACATACACACGTACACACCCACACTCACACACACATATACACCTATACATGCATACATGTAGAAAATGCTCGATTCGTCGAATTGAGTCGAGTAGTATATGACATTCGGCCATTTGGATCATTTTTCTACCTTTCAATTAGCCAGTGATCGTTAGGAGAAAGTAAATATGTTTACTTTCATTATGTGATTTCTCATTTTTATGAACAACGGACAAAGTTACAATCTGATTACAGTGAAATTCAATGGCAACGTATGGGGTACTTAGACATTTCATTTGACACTAATTTTGTGAAAATCGGGTTAGCCATCTCTGAGAAAAATGAGTGAGTTTTAACAACCTCAGGATAACAACTCACATATACACATACATACATACGTATAGAAAATGCTCAGTTCGTCCATTGGGACCTCTTCAATACCTTTGTTTTTTCCAGTGATTGCTATACCTTTCTAGGAGAAAGGCAAACACCAACCAGAGCATGCTGTATGAGGGATAGGATAGAATGAAATAGATGAAAATATTGTATTATGAATGTTCTTATTATTCACATTCACACAGTTCTGTCACTTTTTCCGAACTTTGGCATCAATAATAGGGTGCCAATGGAATGTATAAGAAAAATTTAATTTTCGAATTTCGTTCAGTAGTAACGTTTGCGTAAAAAATTGACTTTTCTCAGCGTTGGGCGAGTTCGCCGACTTGGGTACCACATCAACCACAGCAGCACGTTCTTGAGGAACTTGATGTGTGAAATGAACTTCACCTCTGAGCTCACTTCTTCCGTGGGGTAAGTAAATACGAAGTGCCCTACCAGTCGTTGCCATCCAGGGTGAGGTAAGTCTCGACGTCTATCACCACCGTCGTGTCGCGATGCACCGGGAAAATCGACTCGAACATCTTATTCAGGCGCAGCCGCTGCGTCATTGCCTGCAGCTCCGAGACCAGTATACGGGAACAACAGGTACTGTTTTCACTGCTTGGCCGGTTGCACTAAACTCCCGACCATGCGCACGCGGCGATGTAGCCACTTTTCTCTGGTCTTCCTCTTCAGCATCGCTTGGAGCTTCTTGTCGCCGTCAGGAACCGGACTTTCTTTTGATGCTCTGATTGTTGTCTAACAGTACCAAGATGTCGTAGATTTCGGAACGGGTGCACTCGGTGTCCCTTTGCCGCACGATGCCCGTTTTCGACGGGGCGGGGTACCGCTCTTTGAACGCGCACACTACTTAACGCAGTAACTTAACTGTGTTCACCATCACGGTTAGAGTTCGAATCACATTTTTTTTTGCTGACTCACGGGTTACTATGATTAATGCTACATGGATAGTTTCGTTAGTGCGTGTGAAGGTAATATTTTGTGCATTTTTCTCAATGCCATCGTTAGGGCTCAACTGTTTTGTTTTCTAGAAAGAAGTCTCCATCCATCATTTAGGCATAATCGGACTCCTGGTAAGGTTTCACTTACAGTCGTGAAAGTGTCACTTTTTTGACCAACGAAAAAATGCACAGCAGTTTTGAAGTGTTACTTAAAATAAATGAAATTTTGTTTTATAACAAATATCTTAGAAACGCATGAAACATCGAGATCTGATGTTACATATCTCATTATAAACTGTTTGAAAAAAATCGACTTTCGAAGACATGGAAACTTTTTTTTTGGGTACACCTGAACACTGGAACAAGGAGACTCTCTCAGCTCGATCGTTTTTTTAATTGCGGAAAATCTAAGTTTTGGAAAACAATGTGGATAATACCAAATCTCGACGTCTAATGAATTTCTATTCTCTCGGGATCAGAAAAATTGAAAATAAAAGTTATTCAGGTTGGTACAAAATGGAGAACATATTAAATCTAGGACTAAAAAATTGTTACCAAGCGGTAACTATTATTATTCATCTAGGAGCCTACCTTCAAGAATATTTGTTTGCTTAGAATTAAGTCGAAAATGAACAAGAATTTGAGATTAAGAAGGGAGTCTGCTTTTAAAGGATTTAGCAGATATGATTGAAAATTGTCACCATTCAATATGTTCACGTGGATTTCAAAATAGACGTATTTTTTTCATGTGGCTATTTTTATCGCGTACAAAGTTATTGTAGTGTATTGTTTTTTTTTTTTCAATATTAATCTCTATTTTGCGTTTACAACTTTCAAAAGCTGGATATGAATATAGATTCGCCACGTGATTGAGCCGATTCTAAACAATTGCAGTTTTTAAATAGTTTTTGATTCAGCACAAATCAAAAAAAACTTCCTTCATTACAATCCAAGCCTGGTATAGTCATAATCAGAGAAAACAAACAAATTCGGAAACGATTTAAAAAATAATCTCTCTCCTTGAGAATTTAACAACAGTACATAAATCTGTAGCTTTATAACCTCTCGCTCGACGATATCCATCAACAAATCTGTCACTTGCACATGTCCGTAGCAATTTTAAGTTTCGAACATAGAAAATATTACTTTATTTTTTGGTTTGGCCGTTAATTTTGTGTGGGTAAGTACCCACAGTGCGGGGTAAATTACCATACAAGAAAGATCGTCAGCTGAAAATGCAAAAAAGAGCCTTGATCTCGTTGAAAATACAAACCCACGATATTTATTCACCTCCTCTTCTATGTCTTGTAGTCGAAACAGCACATATGAAAGGCTTAGTTTCGGAGAGATGCAAATGCATTGCGTCTCTACGGCGCCAGCATCTTTCAAGGAGGCGCATGGTAGCTGCATGGTAGAAATCTTGTGCAATCTCACAGGATGACATCGCAATCTATAAAAGGTGTGATAAATCCAGAATACATTTGTTTGGACATTTTTGTCATTTTCGAAATTACCGACACTTTTGATATCTTTAGACATTTTCAATTTTCATATCAGAGATTAGAATTTGATAATATTATAAAATTTAACATTATTTTATAATATAAATCATTGAAAAGAACCTTTACGCGCGGAAAATGTAATAACGAACCCCAACAAAAGCGTTGAAAGTGCTGAACACGACCGAGTTGAGCAGAGCGAAAAAAAGAAAACTTTGAAAGCACACAATCGAGACACCAATCGCCGGGGGCCGTGCGCGCCATTCGTTGATGGTTAAAATAAATGATAAGTGAAACGCAAAAACCCACGTATTATTCCCCAGCGATGGGCGAAAGAAGTATCCGTGTGCGTTTCGCTATACCATAAAGCCACGCCACCTACGCGCAAGCAAATCATGATATGGCTCCGCGAGCCCGGGAAAGACTAATTTGATGGCGAGGGGAAGGTGGAGAGCTTTGAAAAAGCTTGGGCGTTTTTCCACGCAGAACAAGCCAAGCAGGATGCAAAAGAAACGAGTCTCCAAGAAGGCTCTAGCCTTGAGTCCGGCAGTTTTCCTTGCACTCTGTCTATTAGATTTGTCGGACTCTGAAGATAGTTGCAATGGAATCGTTTTTAGTGAATCTGGTAATAAAAAAAACCAACAACAACGATAGTACCCCTGTGGAGGGTGGGGACCACGAATGGGGTGACACACCATTCCGTACCGACCAATTCACTCTAATCAATCCAAGAGTAGTGAATGCTGATGGTGGCACTTTTTATTGCTGGCTTGCTTACGTCTGTGCGGTGTCTGTTGTCTGTTGGTTGGCAGGAAATATAACACCACTCTGTGATAAACGCTCGTTATCGATTTCTAGCTGGAAGACAGAACGATACATGCCAGCGAGTATAGATAGAGTGAACGTGATTTTTCTTCTTCCTCATTCGGAAAAAAACCGATCCGGCTGTGCGCAGTTCGGCGGGTTGTGGAATGGAGTGTACGGATGTAGGATACAATATGATACGATTTTGCGTTGCATTTTACTCTGACAGATGTTATGATGATTGCGGAGAATGAAAAGAGCTTTTCTCCTATTTACGGTGAATGATTTTTCGAAATAAAAAAAAAATCTTATTTACACTAGAAGTAATCATTGTAATAATTTTCCACTTGCTTCGTTTCGTGAAATACATTCTCACCCAAAAAGCACATAAATTTCATTACACATCCTTTTGCCGATACAACTGGAGCCGATCGATTCGCTAGATGTAAGATGCCAAGCGAAATACCACCACAGTAGCAGCTTTCTAGGAAAAAGCGATTTCTCGTTAGCTTGAGCAGCGCTAAGCGTAACAGTGGAAACTTGATTCGGGTCATGTAGGCCTACTTACTACAAATCCAGCCAGAGCAATTTATATTCCGCACTCGAAGTACGAGTAATAATGACCTAAAGATGGCGATTGATCAATCGGCTAATGAAGAATTTCCTTCCATTCATCAATCCGTCAGGCCCCGCACCACAGTTCTCAGTTTGAATTCGAATCAATAACGTGCGGGTTCGCAACCCGGAACCGGATGAAAGTAATTACATTAATATTTAAAACCATCTCTGGGGGATTGTTTTATCGATTTCTCACACCTCTCATTGGTTGGGAACGATACCATCCTCTGAGATTGCACAGTATTTCTGTACGACCGCAGAACTTTAAAGTGGCTCCGTCAGTCTTTAACAAGTAACAGCAGCTACCATGCGCCTCCTTGAAAGATGCTGGCGCCATACAGACCGCTTCGCCAAGATATGGCGAAGATGAACATCTTCGAGGCCAAGCCTTTCATATGTGCTGTTTCGACTACAAGACTGGAGTGGTTGAATTTTCAACGATATTCAGATACACTTTAGCATGTTTTAGGTGCTGATCTTTCTTGTATCATAATTTACTTCGCACCAGCGAATGGCTCTTGTTTGAATGTCGAAAATGTCAATGTAATGTAAAAGATTCTATTTACAGTTTTCAAATCTAATAAGTAATTCCAAACCTACTCAGACTGCCGAGATTTTAGAGATCTTTAAAACAGCGAAGAATTTCGTGACTCTTCAAGTTATTTTTGATATTTTGAAGTGTTTTTTCGCATTCCGCAATACTTTATGGAATTTTCATAATTTCAAGGTCTTGGAAACATTTTAATGTTAAATATTAAAGATTGTTGTGACCTCTAATCTACGCTAATTTTTATCTAATTCTCGGCTTTTATAGCTTTTTGAAAATTTTATGGCTTTCAAGACATTTGTAATGTTCTAAACGTGGATTCATATGTAGTATCTTAGACTTCTCGAATCATTGAGGATGCTTGACAGCAGGCTTGTATAAATAGTCACGGTAGAACAAGTTTACAGTGCGAGAATCGTCTAATTTTGCTTCTAACGTTGGTAAGGCTAGCTGTCTAAATACATTCTCGAACAAACATGTCAAACGAGTACGCGTCATCACGACGTTTTTTTCTGAGAACGTATTTTGATTTTTTTCTTAAAATGAGAATTACGAAATAGACAGAAATACAACAAAATAACATCGCTTAACGAACTATTTGTTCTGTGTGCAAGGTCGTTCTACATCTTCAAGCGAAAGCCTACTGCGACGCACACTAATGGAGCGAATCAAATAAAAGTGTTGACTGCTTACAAGTCTGCTTGAGGGCAGGGTTGTAAACGGTCAGCATTTTCATTAGATTTCGCTTACTTAGAGTGCGTCGCAGTAGACTTTCGCTCGTTAATGCAGAACAACCGTTGCCTGTCACACAAAGAACAGGATAGTCATTCGACTCTTGCGCATCAAATAGATGCACATTGTCATTCGTAAGACGACGTTATTTTGTTCTATTTCTGTCTACTTCGTTTTATTTATATTGAAAAATATTATTACAAGTTCAATGATAAAAAAATCCAAAATCTCCGCAGTCTTGTACCCGTTCTTGTAAATTTTAGTGCTCCTAGCAAAGGCTAAGTGCGTAAAGTCTTCAAATCCTCCAGTGAAGTTTTTCCGTAAGCAAATGTAGAAGCGATAACTCTGAAACCTTTTGATGCAATTCCGAGCTTGTTAAGGGCACCAAAATTTACAGGAGCGGTTAAAAATTGAAAAACTTTAATTTTGTCCAGTTTGAGCTAGAGTAAATTTGTTTTTCGGTTTTGTCGAGCAGTGTTATCAATGTTTAGCTAACATTGCGTAGTTTTCGTAGAAGAAGAAAGGTAAAAAGTATGCATGTTTTGTAATTTCTATAAAAGTAAATCAGATCTTTGAAAAATGAGCTTTTATAATTAATTTAAAGTTTTATTTTATTTTATTTTTTCTTGCCCACAAAACTATTTTTGGTGCATATTTTTTACGGGGAAACTTCTCGAGGACGTCACACTGATCAAAAAGCTGTTCTGGCGCTAAAAATATCTGTTATCATGAACACCATTTTAACATAAAACCTACTCAAAAATTAGTTGTGTTTGAAAATAATTTCTAATAGCACAAAATGACATCTTCAACCCATAGAATTATTTGTACAAAGTTTTAGCCAGATGAAAAATGGCAATAAAAAGTGACAAATAATAAAAATACAAAGTAATGAAATAAAAAAAAGTCCAAAAATATTATTTTATCGATTGTGATATTAAAAATATTGAAAACGAAAACAGAACTAAGAAATGTCATAGAAGAAGAAAAAAAGTACAAAATACCAAAAAAGATTTGAATTGATAGAAATGTTAGCATGGCAAAACTGGGTAAAAGTCGAACAATTCTTTTAAATATCAGAAAACTTCACAAATGTCAATAAATTGGAAAATTCTCGAAATATCCGAAATCTAAAACAAGTCATAAATGTCAAATATGGCATAAAAAGGGGAGGATGAAAAATAGTAAAAAATATCATAAATGTCACAATAGATAGGAGAATAAGAATGGCAAAATTGAGTAAAACAGTCAAACAATTTTTTACAAGGAATCAGAAACATTGGCAAATTCTGAAAATATCTGATATATAAACATGTCATAAACGCCAAAGATGTAATAAAGTCATAAATCTCGAAAATACCATGAGTGTCATAAGTCTCATGAGTGTCATAAGTGTCATAAATGTCATAAATATCAAAAATGTAAAGAATGTCATAAATGTCATAAATGTCATAAATGTCATAGATGACATAAATGTCATAAATGTCATAAATGTCATAAATGTCATGAATGTCATAAATGTCATAATATCATAAATGTCATGAATATCATAAATGTCATAAATGTCATGATATCATAAATATCATGAATGTCATGAATGTCATAAATTTCATAAATGTCATGGATGTCACAAATGTCATAAATGTTATAAATATCATAAATGTCATGGATGTCACAAATGTCACAAATGTCACAAATGTCATAAATTTCTTAAATGCCATGAATACCATACATGAGCAGTTGCACAAAAAATGTCCCAGTTTTTTTAATTTTATTTAAAATGTCATTTTTGATTTGGCTGAAACTTTGCGTAGACGTTTCTGTAGGCAAATGATGCCATTTTGTGCTATTGATTTAATTTTTTAAAACACGAGGATCTTAAAGATGAGGAGAAGCCATTGAAAATGGCTATTTTCGGAAGGTATTGATGATAACAAATATTTTTTGGGTCAAAACTGTTTGTTTGATCGGTGTGACGTCTTGGACAAAGTTGTAGATAGTAATTTCGTCTTTCCGAAAATATATACACCCAAAAAAAACTTTTTTTTCTTAAAGGTTAAAAGAAAAATTAAAAATCAATTATCATTATTATTATTAGTTCATTTTTTAAAAATTCAAATTTATTTTTAGAAAAACTATGAAAAATTACCTAAACAATGCAATCATGGAGAAATCAGTAAAAAAAAATTATGATTTTTTAAAAACATTTCAACTTTTTTTGTCACAGGATACTTTTTCATGGAAGGACAAAATTGTTATCTACAACTTTCCCAAAAAGGCTATGCCAATCAAACAAACCGTTTTGACTGTAAAAATATTTTTGATTCTTCATAGAGTGCTCTATTGGAAATCAAAAATATTTCTACAGCCAAAACGGTTGCTTGAATGCTTGAAATGGTGTCTTCGGCAAAGTTGTAGATACAATTTGTCCTTCCAAAACAAAACTGCCCCTCGAAAAAAATATTAAAATTCTCAAAATAGCATTTTTCATAGCTTCTTAAAGATGAGTCGTGTTCCAAAAAATTAAACCAATAGCACAAAATGGCATCTCATATCATAAATTTCAAAAACGTCAAAACTATTAGAGATGCCAACAGTATCAAAAATGTCAACTATACCCAAAGTGTCACAAAACCAAAATGTCAAAAATATTTAAAATGTCAAAACTGTTGAAAGTATTAAAAATAATAAAAAAGAAAAGACAAAAAAGTCAAACATGTCAAGAATCAAAAATGTAAAACAATTTGGCAAAATGATCAAAACGACAAAAATGCCAGAACAGTTAACAATGTCAAAAACAACTTAAATTCATATAAAAATGTATCAAGTAGGTAATTTCTCATTTTTCCTATTTTTTTCATATATTTTTTTTTATTTTTCCTGGATGTTTTCAAATGTTTTTCGATTTTGTTTATTTTTTATTCGTTTGATTTTTTATTTCCTTTTTTTTGGTCGGCGAATTGTTTTTGTTTTGTTTTTCTCATTTTGTTTATGCTTCTTTAGTTTATTTATTATTTAATTAGTTTTTTACCTTAATTTTTCTCATTCACTTCTAGCTATTTCTTTATTTTATATTTTTTTTCTTTTGATATTTTATATTCATTTTGATTAATTTATTGTTTTTATTTTGTTTTTTTTTTTTTTTTTTTTCATTTTTTTATGTTTGGTCGTCAGATGCGACCAGATCGAGTTGTTCTTTTTTTAATTTTTTTAATTTATTTTTAGCCTTTTATTTTTTTATATTTGGTTTTTATTCATTCCTTATTTTTTTCATACTTTTTATTCATATTTAATTGTTTTCTCTAGTGTTTTTTGATTTCATCATTTTTTCTACTTCTTTTATTCGGCCCTTTTATTGAACATTGAGTTTTTAGCAGTATCAATAATCTATCTTTCATGGGAAAACGAAATCATTCTAACAGTTCATAATGGTATTATGTATAACAAAAACTCTCAGTATCAGCTTGCAGAAAACATAAGAAGTGGTTAAACTTTGAACGCCGAATAGTCGAAATCATATTTTTGGCGCTTGGTTCAATCTGGTCGCACGTTGACCATTTTATGCATTAATTAAGCTACGTTTAATAATTACGCAATACAAAAATAACTATTTCCGACACCCTCTCCTTTAAATTTTCTACATAGGTTACAACATCTTGTCTGATAACCTCCCTGCCTTTTCCAGAACGTTAGTTTTTGATAAGTCATATTTTAAGTAGACAAAAGATTTTTTTTTCTATGATTCTCTTGTCATTTTCTTTTGAAACAGTTCTAGTTCAAGATAATCTCCTCTCCAAGCAAAAGTTCTTGTAATGCGTTAGTCGCCAAGCTCCTACCTCGAATGTTAAGTGATTCATAATTGTTCAGTCATAGTTCATCGAAAAGAAGTTACCTACAACCAAACCTGGAAGTAGCAAATTCACCACAAGTTCAGGAATGGTTCGAAGGATAGGAAACAACAATAGTGTCAACAAATATCAACCCTGGTGGCAGCAACAACAACAGCTGAGGTGATGCGTCTCTGTATACGTGTGGATTGCACTACATGTACATGCAGTCTTCCCAATGCGTTAATCTTCTGGAAGGAATGCATGAATGGTGCTGGTACGGCACGGTGCGGTGGTAGTAGTAAGTTTTCATAGCAAGCATTGAACCGGCGTGAGCGGCTGGAGTAATGGGTTGTAAGTAGATAGGGTGACTAGGGTAAGCAACGTTTTATTTAAATTCAAGAAACAAAAATGGTGAGTGATATTATTTCTGTTTCACTGTGTTACCTCGTTTTCGCATTTTTAATTTTCTTGATTAATTATTTGATCTATATTCATTATGAACGTTATGTTGTTATTTAAGGCGACATCCATAAATTACGTCACGCAGAAAACCTCAGTTCGCGGATCCGCACCCCCTTTTTAGAGATTCTCTGCAGAGATTTTTTGTTCCGTAGCGCTGGTCTTACCCCCCTCCCCTGTGTAGTGGGTCGGGGCGCTCAGAGATACTCCCCCTCCCTCTTGTGAGCGTTGCGTGATTTATGGATGCTGCCCAAGCTAAACTATTTTTATTACGTTACATATGATATTGACTCCAATACAATAAAATATAACATGCTATTAAATACGGGTCAATTTTTTTGATACAAATGTATCAAACGAATTGAAAGTCTGAAAATAATAATAAAATCTGTAAGATTCTAATATTATTTTGAGGCGGGGCTTACCGATTGGAAAATTACTCCGGAATGTACTGCAAGTACTCAGTCATTCTGTAAAGGGTCTTTGGAAGATCGGTAGAGCTAACACCTTCTAGAACCCGAAACTAAGATAGTTGCAGAAATTAAAGATAATTGCAACTGTCTCTTTTTCACTATATCACTGCCAGACAGTGGGTTCTAGAAAGGTTCCACACACACACACAAAAGATTTTTTTTTCTATTATACATAATCGATTCGAAAACAGTATATAATCGAATCATATATAATAGGGTGGGACAACAAATAAATGTTAGCTCCCATGCACTCCCCGTGTTCCTTATGAGTCCTATAACAACTGTACAACTTTTCAAATCGGTTGATGGAACTATATTTTTGTGCCCGGTTTTTTTTCCATACGATTTTTTATGGGAAAATCCGCTTTTTCAAAACCTCTTCTCTAGAGATTTCCAGTTGACTCCTAAAAATATATCGATACATGATATTTGTAGGAAATTTTCCTGGGAAAAACTCTTCTGAACTCTCTGATACTTGTAGAAAAAGTTATTCACCCCAAACTGATTGAATGTCTGACGAACGGCTCACCATTAAATTTTTCCAGAAACACTGCTACAGCATAAGGAACACGAAAAATGCATGGAAGCGAAAAAATAACACCATCGCTTTTTCCTATATAACCGTGTCCCAGTCTAATGTATAATCGAGTCTATATGTAATATAGTCCGACCTGCATATCAAAACCAGTAAAAACATGCAGAATTCACAGAAAACTAAATGTCAACAATATCAAAAATGTAGAAAATGTCACATGACATTCGAGTATACTAATTTAAAAGATTGAAGAGACTTCCTGACTAGAGTGGTAGAAATATAAAGTTTTTGCTGGGCATCTGCCTTGGGGTTTAATTTTAAATATAGCTCCGATATGTTACCGACTCTCAAACGTGTAGAGTTCCATCTTCTTGGCCACAAACAAAATTAAATTAACAAATGACAAAAATATCAGAAATGTCAAAACACTACAAAAGTGGCATAAATGTCTAAATTAAATATGTTTGATATTACAAAAATTTCAAAAATAACCAAAGTTATGGGAATAACAGAAGTAATACAATAAACAAAAATTACGAAACAGACAATACCGTCATTATTATCACAAACTATCTGAATATACCCGGCCTTGCTCGTGTAAAAAAATCTGTTATTCCTATGATTTTCTTTATTTCCATATATTTTTTCCAACCCATCATTTCAAATAATATTTCTATTTTAGTTTCATTTTGTTCACACAACATTTATTTGACACGGAACAATACAAGTTATTGTTTTACGGATTTCTATTTTAGTTATAAACTTGCTTATATACCACCTTTTTCGTTGATTAACAATCGATGCGGAGGCATACCAGCTGGGTCGAGTGTGTTCAAAAATTCCGTTGGAAAATTGATTGCCTCATCAGCATCTTCGACGGTATCGATTAACTTACAATAAACTCAAATTAGACTGAAAATACATAATTAATAGCCTAAGCTCACCTCTGATAGTTAAAATTCTTACTTGCTATGTCCTCTCGTTTTACTTTTTTGTGTAAACAATATCAATATCATCCTTATAGTTGAACATTAGTCTTCATGAATCAAATAACAATTTGGAGATACAGGGACTATCTCCACATTTTCCTCAAGTTTTGAATAACTTTCAATGCAGAAAAACAACCCTCACTGTATCAAACGTTCGGACACCAATTTTCGGTTTTGGAGAGTCAGCTCTGACCTATGAACCTAATATCAGGGAGTATTTGAATATTTTTGTTCTTGAATTTGAAAATAGCGTTGGACACCCGTTGTCATTTTCTGAGCATAGTTCTCTTTCTAGAAATATTGACATTATTTAACCATTTTACTCAGTTTTACACAGCTTGACAGAAAGCAGAAATCGCGGAATTGATTTCAAAACTACGTTTCAATATTACGTCCAAGCCTTCTTCTGTATTCTAGTAACCTTTCCAAAAAATGTAATCCGCCATGTACGATTTAAAATTTGCGCCGGGCATGAATGTTTAGATTCTGGACGTTATCTTGATATCGAAAATATACATATTGCAGAGCATACATTCGTTTTTCACAAAATTCTGAAACCGGAAGTCGCCATAATGAATTTGAAAAATGTCGTTGGACTTCTATTTCTGGTTTCTAAAGGTCATCCTGGTTCCGGAAATACCAATGTTTGAAGGTTTGTAAACGTTTTCTACAGTTGTATACAGCTTCCCAGAAACCAAAAGTTGCCATTTTTGTTTTAGAAAAACATCGGACATCATATCCCGGTCCCTATACATCAACTTCTTGCCATTACCGACCAAGGGCATGAAAGTTATCGTACCTTTTCAAAAAGTTCCCATAGGGCACTAAAAGACCTGACTTTCTTATAATATTCTTATATTCTTATTTGAAAGCAGCCCCTTTTTCTTTTCGACATCATGTTCCGGTCTCTGGAAATCAAATTATGGTCTCTGGACATGACCAAAGGCCTAAAAACTATCGTATTCATTCAGAAAGTTCCCATAATGCATGAAAAAACTCCTTTGGGGGTTGCTCCTTCCTCTCCCCAATATTTCTATGACCACTTCCTCTGTACAAGGAACACATATGCCAAGTTTGGTTGAAATCGGTACAGTCATTCGAGAGTTATGTTGGAACATACATACATACATACAAAACTTTTTTTTGAATGAATAGGGTAGGAGCGCCAGTTATAGCAATGGCACCAGTTATGGCTATACTGCTCAAAAAATTGAAAATTGGAAGACATTGAATATTTAATATAGAAAAAAATTACGAAACATGAACAATGCTATAAAATTTATGATAACCAATCATTAATCATTAATATTCATTATTATTTAGCAAGAAAATTGAGGTTTTTAAGACCTACTTCCATTTCATACGAGTTCTTATCATTTTACTAGTGGACATGCTAATTTGAAATCGCTGTTAGGAACAGGTTGATAACAATATAAGTTTTAAAATAACGTATTTGGCATTAAAATTGAATTATCCGCCCATATAAACAATTGAATTGTTGTCTTTTTTAATCGAACTACACATTTTATCAGTATTGCCATAATCGGTACGAAATAATTTGAAGTTCCCCATTTGGCAACATGCGAATGGATCATAGCACGCGTGGGAAACACCAGTTATCGCCATATCAAAACGAAAATAAACAAACCATCAGCAAACGTTTTTTCGGAGTATTCTTAGTGATTTCTGCTTGATTTAGCGATAGTATTATCATTCCAGGTTAGTAACTACCTAAAATATTAGTTGTAAAAGCTGCAATAAGCGTTTGAATTTTCAGAATGGCGTCAAAGCAGCGTGAGAATATTGCATACCAAGTTGGTCAATATTCTGAAGAAATGCTTGAGACATGCATACAATATATAAAAAGCGGAAAAAAGACTGTTTATGCGGCTTGCAAAATGTTTAAGATTCCAATGTCCACGGTTCGATACCGAATGAGTGATCGGTGGCAAAGGAAAAAAGCTACGGGGCCTCGAACAGTGTTTACCGGTAAGGAGGAGCAGCAAATAGCTGACTGGCTCATTGCCATGCAAGAACGCGGAATCCCAGTTTCACGAAGGACACTAATTTTTAAAGTAACAGATTTTTTGACGGAAAACCCACGAGGCACGCCATTCAAAAACAATTGCCCTGGTGAGTAACATTGTACCGATTTTACCGACACCGAAAATAAATTTATGTTGTGTTAAGGACGTAAATGGTTCGCGTCATTCATGCGCCGAAATCCAGGTTTTCCATTGCGCACACCGGAGGCTATAACATCAGCAAGCGCGCGAGTGTCCGAGGAGGATCTTCGTGGTTGGTTTGGTTTTACCAGAAGCTTTCTCACGAAAAATGATTTGCTCCATATATTGAGCTTTCCTAATAGAGTATGGAATGGAGATGAGACATCCTTTTACCTACATCCCAAGTCCAAGGAGGTCATAGCACGGACCGGTTCTCGCAACGTCTACGAGGTGAGAACCAATGTCATGAAAATCCAATTATTATTGAACTGACTGATTGTTCTCTACCTGAGACGGAAAACTCGGACAATGTTCTCTGTTGTCCACTCATTACAGAATCTGCGGTTGTAAACGATCTGCCGAATGGAAATACTTCCGGTATCATGATTACAAATATTTTCGTATGCCAATACATATTACAAAAAAAAAATAATTTGCTTGCAGATAATGGTGGTCTGTTAATTGAAGTTCCAGCTGAAATAGAAAAAAGCGATCATTTGATGGTCAATGTAATCAACAACTCTACCCAGTTTGATCCCGAAACAAGTATGTCAGTAGAAGACGGGAAAAGTATACCATGTGAGTTAGTTACCTAGTTATTCACTTAAAGTTTTCTTTTTCCATGACCTATTCCCATTCCCATTTCAGACGACAAAATTATGAATTTTACAGATTCGAGAACAACAACTTCTTTAAGAATTGTACAAGAAATTCCACCAATCTGCGAACCCACCGCAGTTCTTGAAACTTTGCTTTTGAATCCAGCAGACAGCATTCTAAAAGAAGCAGGCAGCAAGCCAAAGCTGGGGCATGCTCGACGATTGTCAAATTTTTTAAAACTGCCACCAACTCCGCGCCGCGTCGCAAAGCACCGTAACTATTCAAAGCGATTTTTCCCTGTTCTCACAGCAAAAGAAAGACTTGACGAAATACGGGAAACGGAGAATGAGAAGAAGGTTATAGAAGATCGAAGAAAACAAAAAGCTCAAGAGCGCGTGACGATGAAATTGAAACGCGAGGAAATGAAAAAGGCCAAAACAGAAGAACGTGAACGTAGGAAAGCAGAAAAACAGCAAGCTTCAAAATCGAAACGAAAAACTAAACCCAGAGTTTTGTAATCAATTCTTGTTATTAGATTTTGTATAACTTTCGATATGTATCAATAAATTTTAATCCTTGAGTGTCAGCTTCGTCGGGATTGTGATTTCCTGTGGTTTCTTGTTTGGGACCAAATTGATTGGCGGCTTAGTATAAACATAACTTTTAGGGGGCATTCAAAAGAACTTAGACTTCTAATGAGATGAGAAGTCAGACCAACGTTCATGTTTCATTGTTTCAATTTGGTCGGCGTGCGACCAGACCGAACCAAGCGCCAAAAACAATATTTCGAGTATTCGGTGATCAAAGTTTAACCTCCCCATATGCTTCCTGCAAGATGCTGCAGAGAAATTAAGTTATAGTACCTTTATGAACCCTTCAAATGATTTCGTTTTTTTTATGAAGGATGAATTATCAGTTTTAACATCCACTAGTGTGAAAAACTCAATTTTAAAAAAAATGGCGCTTGGTTCGGTCTGGTCGCTCGCCGCCCATTTGATATAGCAATACATCTGGCATACGAGTGGTCGACGGTTCGTGTTTTTTTTAAACAACTATCGTGGTTTATAAGCCACCCCTTTGAGTATGATCAATTTTTGCAGATCATTATCTGGTAAAATTGTACGTGACGGAAATATAAACTCAATTTAATGTTTTTTTTCGATATGACTATAACTGGTACATTCCTATGGCGAACAAAAGAACATTATGTCCATAACTGGGACTCGGTGTAAAAGTTTTTTCTGCGGCATTTCATCATTAAACTATATTGAAATTTTCAGTTTCTAATTATATTATGAATTACAATTGTTATTACCTTACGATGAACACCCTGTACAAAAAATTATCCAAATTTTTACAACCGAAATATTCAAAACACTGTAACATCGTGCAAACTATTGCCATAACTGGTGCGCTTCCCCTAGCTGGATTTTAGGAGCTGAGCAATTCTCGCTAAAACCGTCCCACTGGTGACATGAGGTCTTTCAAAAAGGATATTTTTATGTCTAAATGATTGAAAGTAGCGAAAAAATGAGAAAACCACTTTGGTTAGTTCATATTGATGGACCACTCGGGCACAAATCGGTTAAACGGTTTTCACAAAAATTGCTTTCTGAGCAATTCTTGACCTTTTTATTGATTTATTTCTCTTGAATTTGTCATTGAACCCCCTGCAACCAACACATCGTTTACAAAAGGAATGATAGAGCTTTAATTTGAAGTAGAAAAAAATTAGCCGCCATCTTGGATCTCGCCGCCATCTTGGATAACATCAGAAAAATGTGTTTTTGAGCAAGTTTGCAACCACCGATTCTGAATTTGACATCACCATTGGAAAGCTGAGAAAAAATGCTTTAAGATACATTCAAAATATTAGGTGAGCATTGAGGTTATCTTGTCATTCTGGTCAATTTTCAAAACCGAGCTTCAAACAGTACAACGCATGACGCGCGACCAATATCAAACCAACGTAATATACTGAGCCTGTGGTGTGCGTATGATGTGGACAGTCAGTATTCCTAGTTCACAGGTAGTAAGTGCACCCACGCACCGTAATTTTTGAATAGCCTTTAATCAATTGGCTGAATTTCGTACCCTTTTCGTCGATAAGAATTTGCTAGGGATCAAAAAAGTTATGATTCTACTCTTACTTTATTTACGCTGGCATACGCAAATCTTTTCCAGATTACTAGGGATATACTTGATTCATCCACCAAGGTATAGGTATACCATACCTAAGTTTGTTGATAGTAGTTTAATGCATGAAAACAACAGTAGCAAAAACAATATCTAACATTAATTTGTTTAATTACTAAACACGCGAAAACTGTCCTCCATTCAGGGAACCAAACTTTGTTCTAGCAAAAAAATCGTAGAGAAGCTTAATCACAAATTACGTTACAATCAAGGAGGAGCGAGGGAGTGAAGAAATGAACAATGTGATGCAGTGAAAGGGGATCAAAAGTACGATTTTTTGCTTTACGTAATTTGTGAACAGACCCAAAGTCACACAGGCATTGGGACATCCACATTCTACGTGGACAACTTTGGGGAGGGGGGTCTGTGTGATGTCCACGGTTCATACAAAATTTTGAGAATTTATATAAGAAGTTATGGGGGAGGGGAAAGGGGGTTGGGGGTAACAAAATACTTAAAGATCTGTCCACGTGGAACATGGATGGCCCCTAATATACATTACACACAGACATACACCACAGACTCAGCATGATTTGATATTGGCCGCACGTCATGCGTTGTACTGTTTGAAGGTCGATTTTGAAAATTGACCAGAAGGACAAGATAACCTCAATGCTCACCTAATATTTTGAATGTATCTTAAAGCATTTTTTCTCAGCTTTCCAATGGTGATGTCAAATTCAGAATCGGTGGTTGCGAACTTGCTCAAAAACACATTTTTCTGATGTAATCCAAGATGGCGGCGAGATCCAAGATGGCGGCTAATTTTTTTCTACTTCAAATTAAAGCTCTATCATTCCTCTTGTAAACGATGTGTTGGTTGCAGGGGGTTAAGTGACAAATTCAAGAGAAATAAATCAATGAAAAGGTCAAGAATTGCTCAAAAATCGATTTTTGTAAAAACCGTTTAACCGATTTGTGCCCGAGTGGTTCATCAATATGTACTAACCAAAGTGGTTTTCTCATTCTGTGCCGAACACGCATCAGTACTGGACGTGTTTGGTGATCGGTCCGATAGAGTATAAAACAAAAGACGTGTGAACAAGTGTTGGCATTGTTTGCCTGGTCGAGTGAAATAAATCCGGGTTCAAGGTCGTTCCTTTGTGCAACTGTTTCGCATCGTGACTGCCAGCTGGTGCGTAAGCCGATTTGGCTGCTGGCTGGATTGTGCTACAGCAGTGGACGAGACACAAACGAGGAAAAAGAAGAAGCCATCAGTGTCAGCAAGTCGTATCGCTGTGTGGAGTGATCTCACACCTGGCTCGCTGCTGGTGGCTGTTTGGTGCTGCTGTATTGGTGCTGCTGGCTGTAACGGCTGCTACTTCGAACGATCGGACAACCAACCTTACTGGAAGGGAGAAATAAAAAGGTACGTGTTCTTGTCAGCGCTAGTGCGCTAAACATAGCGCGATGGATGTAGATCCCTCGCCTCCCGCGCCACCATCCCCGAACCCCTCTGACCCTGACCCTTCTGTTACCCCCTCCCCTGTTCATCCTTCAGTCCCCCCTCGCCCCAGGCTTTACCCAGACGGAGCCCAGGGCAGCTATACTGTTTATTTTCGGCCAAAGGCAGGACCGAAATCGAAAAAGTTGAACCTCTTGCAGATTTCTAAAGACCTGACGAAGGAGTACAAGGGCGTGACCGAAATTTCCAAGGTCCGGCCTAACAAGCTCCGTGTCGTGGTCGGTAACCTGAAAGAGGCCAACGATATAGCTTGCTCTGAGCTCTTCACACGCGAGTATCGCGTTTACATACCCGCACGAGACGTGGAGATCGACGGTGTCATAACCGATTCGAGTCTGTCCGTCGAGTGTATACTGCAAAGTGCCAAAGGGTGCTTTAAGAACAAAACGTGTCCCGAAGTAAAGGTGCTCGACTGCAAGCAATTGCGGTCAGCATCGATCATCGGTGGCAAAACAGTATACACTCCGTCAGACTCGTTTCGAGTTACGTTCGCCGGGTCTGCACTACCAAGCCACGTCTCGATCCACCGGGTTCGTCTCCCTGTGAGGCTCTACGTGCCCCGCGTCATGAACTGCCTGAATTGCAAGCAGTTAGGCCATACAGCTGCCTACTGCTGCAATAAGGCACGTTGTGGCAAGTGTGGGGAGTCTCATGCGGAAGATTCTTGCAGTGTTAACGCTGAAAAGTGTATTCACTGCGGAGAAAATCTGCATGAGCTCTCGACATGTGCGGTGTACATGCAGCGCAGGGATAAAATAAAACGGTCTCTCAAAGAGCGTTCAAAGCGTTCCTACGCTGACATGCTGAAGAAGACCGTTACCACTTCTCCCGTTACTTCGAACCCCTTCGATCTGTTGCCCTCTGAGGAAACCGATTCTGACGATTCACCAGCGGGAGCATCTTACGCCAATCCTGGGGAGTCTAGAAAGAGGAAAAGTGTTTCCTCTCCTAAACTTCCCAGAAAAGGTCCTAAGATTTCTCAAAGTGAAATGAAGGTTACAAACAAACCAAACAGTGCTGCGGAAAAACCGAAGCAAACTCCTCCTGGGCTGGCAAATTTAAAGTCCCAGAAGGAGTTCCCAGCACTGCCAGGAACATCTAAAACCCCAGTTGCTCCTTTTACACTCCCAGTTGATGAAACAAACTCTGGATTAGTGAAATTTTCTGACATTGTGGACTGGATTTTTGAAACTTTCAATGTACCCGATCCAATTAAAATTTTTCTTACAGCATTCCTCCCAACAGTTAGATCATTTTTGAAGCAGTTGACTGCCCAATGGCCTCTCCTTGCAGCGATTGTATCCTTCGATGCCTAATTCAACTGCGTATATGAAGGATTCTATCTCTGTCTTACAGTGGAATTGTAGAAGTATTTTACCAAAAATTGATTCGTTTAAAGTTTTGATAAATAAAAACAAATGCGATGCATTTTCCCTTTGTGAAACTTGGCTTACTTCAAATATTGATCTCAACTTCCATGATTTTAATATTATTCGCCTTGATCGAGACACCCCATATGGAGGAGTACTTTTAGGGATTAAAAAGTACTATTCTTTCTATCGTATTAACCTCCCCTCGATTCCAGGCATCGAAGTTGTCGCATGTCAAATGACAATACAAGGTAAAGAGCTTTGTATTGCCTCAATATATATTCCCCCCAGAGCACAGGTTGGGCAACGGCTGCTCTTTGATTTAATAGAACTTCTTCCCTCGCCACGTTTGATTTTGGGAGACTTCAACTCTCATGGCGTGGCTTGGGGTTCCCCATACAATGATAACCGCTCCTCTTTAATCTATAACCTTTGCGATGACTTCGACATGACTATTTTAAACAACGGTGAAATGACACGTATCCCGAAACCTCCAGCGCGCCCAAGCGCTTTGGATCTATCCTTATGTTCGACGTCGCTACGGTTGGATTGCACATGGAAGGTAATCCTCGATCCTCACGGTAGCGACCATCTGCCTATTCTTATTTCAATTACTAACGGGTCAACTCGCATGCGACCAATTGACATTCCGTATGACCTCACACGAAATGTCGATTGGAAGTTATACGAGGAAATGATTTCAAAAGCGGTCGAGTCGATTCAACATCATTCACCACTTGAAGAATACAACCTCCTCGCGGGCTTGATTCTCGACGCCGCGTTGCAAGCCCAAACGAAGAAATATCCCGGCGTAACGATCAAAGAACGGCCTCCCACTCCGTGGTGGGACCAAGAGTGCTCCGATGTCTACACGCAAAGATCCGACGCGTTTAAGGCCTACCAGACGGGAGGTATACCTGGCGACTATTTACGGTATTCGGAGCTTGATACCAAGCTTAAAAGCTTGGCTAAAGCAAAGAAACGTGGATATTGGCGTCGGTTCGTGAACGAGACGTCGAGGGAGACATCGATGAGCACTCTTTGGAACACAGCCCGAAGAATGCGGAATCGCGTAACGGTCAACGAAAGCGAGGAGTCTTCAAGTAGGTGGATATTTGATTTTGCCAGGAAAGTATGTCCGGACTCTGTTCCTGAGCAAAATATTGTTCGCGATGCGTCTCCGGGCCACGACGCGATAGAATCACCTTTTACGATGGCAGAATTTTCAGTTGCCCTCCTGTCCTGTAACAATAACGCGCCTGGATTAGATAGAATCAAATTCAACTTGTTGAAGAATCTACCCGGCAATGCCAAGAGGCGCTTGTTGAACTTGTTCAATAAGTTCCTGGAGCAAAACATTGTACCGCAGGATTGGAGGCAAGTGAAGGTGATCGCCATCCAAAAACCAGGGAAACCAGCTTCTAATCACAACTCTTATAGGCCGATTGCAATGCTATCCTGTATCCGGAAATTGATGGAAAAAATGATACTCCGTCGTTTAGACCACTGGGTCGAATCAAATGGTCTACTATCAGAAACTCAATTTGGCTTCCGCCGTGCCAAAGGGACGAATGATTGTCTTGCGTTGCTTTCAACAGATATTCAGCTGGCGTATGCTCGTAAAGAACAAATGGCGTCTGCGTTCTTGGACATTAAGGGGGCTTTTGATTCCGTTTCTATTGACATTCTTTCGGGTAAACTTCACCGACAAGGATTTTCTCCAATTTTGAACAATTTTTTGCACAACTTGTTGTCCGAAAAGCACATGCATTTTACGCATGGCGATTTGGCAACTTTTCGCATTAGCTACATGGGTCTTCCCCAGGGCTCATGTTTAAGCCCCCTTCTTTACAACTTTTATGTAAATGACATCGACGAATGTCTGGCAAATTCATGCACGATAAGACAACTTGCAGACGACAGTGTAATCTCTGTTACAGGAGCCAAAGCTGCCGATTTGCAAGGACCATTGCAAGATACCTTGGACAATTTGTCTGCTTGGGCTTTACAGCTAGGTATCGAATTCTCTCCGGAGAAGACTGAGATAGTAGTTTTTTCTAGGAAGCATGAACCTGCTCAGCTTCAAACACAATTAATGGGTAAAACGATTTCTCAGGTTTTGGTACACAAATATCTTGGTGTCTGGTTCGACTCTAAAGGCACCTGGGGTTGTCACGTGAGGTATCTGATGAAAAAATGTCAACAAAGAGTGAATTTTCTTCGTACAATAACCGGACAATGGTGGGGAGCCCATCCAGGAGACCTTATAAGGCTTTACCAAACAACGATATTGTCTGTTATTGAATACGGGTGTTTCTGCTTCCGCTCCGCAGCAAACACACATTTGATCAAACTGGAGCGAATACAATATCGTTGTTTGCGTATCGCCTTAGGTTGCATGCAGTCGACCCATACGATGAGTTTGGAGGTTTTAGCTGGAGTACTACCATTGAAAAACCGCTTCTGGAGCCTGTCTTCTCGTATTCTAATCAAATGTGAGGTCTTGAACCGTCCCGTGATTGAAAATTTTGAAAGGTTAATCGAACTTAATTCTCAAACCCGTTTTATGACATTGTATTTCAATCACATGTCCCAAAATATTAACCCTTCTTCGAATATTCCAAATCGTGTCGACTTATCAAATACTTCTGATTCTACTGTGTTTTTCGATACATCCATGATAGAAGAAACTCGTGGAATCCCGGATCATTTACGCGTGCAGCAGATCCCTAAAATTTTTTCCAATAAATATCGAAACATCAACTGCGACAATATGTACTACACTGACGGATCACTTCTTGATGGGTCCACTGGCTTCGGTATCTTCAATAACAATTTAACCGTCTCCCATAAGCTCGATAATCCTGCTTCTGTTTACGTCGCAGAATTAGCTGCAATTCAGTACACCCTAGGGATTATCGAAAAAATGCCCACGGACCATTATTTCATCTTTACGGACAGTCTCAGTTCCATTGAGGCTCTCCGATCGATGAAAGATGTTAAGCACTCTCCGTATTTCCTGGGGAAAATACGGGAACATCTGAGTGCTTTATCCGAAAAATCTACTCAGATTACCTTAGCGTGGGTCCCTTCTCACTGCTCGATACCGGGTAATGAGAAAGCGGACTCTTTGGCTAAGGTGGGCGCAACAAACGGTGATATTTATGAAAGACCAATTGCCTTTAATGAATTTTTCGCACTTGTACGTCAGAATACGATCATCAGTTGGCAAAATGCTTGGACCAGAGGGGAATTGGGAAGGTGGTTACATTCCATAATCCCCAAAGTATCGACGAACCCGTGGTTCAAGGGGTTGGATGTAGGTCGGGATTTCATTTGCGTGATGTCCCGGCTTATGTCCAATCACTATAGATTTGACGCGCTCCTCCGTCGTGTTGGGCTCGGGGAAAGTGGTATCTGTGCCTGTGGTGAAGGTTATCACGACATAGAGCATGTGGTTTGGTCATGCCCTGTACACCGTGACGCCAGGTCTAAATTAATAGCTTCCCTGCAGGCCGAGGGTAGACAGCCGGCTGTTCCTGTTCGTGATGTCTTGGCGAGCCGTGACCTATCCTACATGTCCCTTATATACGTTTTCCTGAAATCCATCCACGCCCCAGTCTAGTCCCGTTCCCCTCCGTCTACACCCAACAAAACGACAAGAACACGTTTGAACCTTAAGCACAAAACCAGCAACCAGACCCCGCACAACAGAACCAGGACCCAAGGACTACGAGCCTCTGTCCCAACTCAAGACATCGTGGCTCAGCAGAACGAATCCATACATGCCATTCGACGATTATCAGACGACCATTGAACAACAAAACACTGATTGGAAATCCCATGCTAGTTTTAAGTTAGACTTAATTTCAGCTCGTAGTCGGCAGCGAGGATAAAAAATTTGCTTTAGTTTTTAAGTCATCAGATATAATTGGCGCCGTTAAACATTAAATTGTATTTGTGCCGTGTCAAATAAATGTTATGTGAAGAAAAAAAAAAAAAAAAAAAGTGGTTTTCTCATTTTTTCGCTACTTTCAATCATTTAGACATAAAAATATCCTTTTTGAAAGACCTCAAGTCACCAGTGGGACGGTTTCAGCGAGAATTGCTCAGCTCTTATCTTATTTTATCGATGCTCTTAACCATATTTTAATTGGGTAATTTTTGAGCTTCCGCAATTTTTCCAAACATATTTTTTATTTTGTTCCAAAAATACCAATATTGGGGGGTTTGTGAGCGTTTTCTACAGTTTTAAATGGCTTCCCAGAAACCGGAAGTCGCCATCTTGGATTGAAAATGGCATCGAACATCATGTTTCGGTCTCTGGACACCAACTTCTGGCCTCCAAATATGACCAAAAACCCGAAAATCATCAAATTCTATTGGAAGGTTTCCATCATGTATGAAAATTTATGACTTTTGACCCACTCCTTCTTTAAGGGTGACCCCTCCCCCTATCCAATATTTCTATGACCACTTCCTTTGTACAAAGAATACGTATGCCAAGTTTGGTGGAAATTAATTTAGGCATTCAAGAGTTATGCTGGAACATACATACATACATACATACATACAAAACTTCTTATTTTTATAAATAGATAGATAGATAAGCCGTTGAGAGTAAAAGTGGTACATGTGCCATAAGTTTTTAAGCAAACGCAATAAACGAAAACACTCGAAAAGTAAATGATTTTTAACATTTTTTCCAACAATACGGTGCCTGGAAACAGAACAAGATTTGGTTGGGAAACTTGCACAAACTTTAATGGAAAAACATGTACCACTTTTGTTCTATGGGAAATAATGAAAACGTTGAGAACAAAAGTGGTACGTATCATAATCGGATTATCCTGGAGCTCTCCGTTTGTTTCTAAACCACTCTTTCACGATCAACCAGACGTAAGATGGTCTTTCATCGGGATCTGTGCTAAAGTGGCCACCAGATACCCTACCGTATAAGTGGGCAATTTAAAAAAGTGGTCATAGAGCTTCCCAGTTTTTTCGAAACTATTTCTGCAAGGTCAACTCTAAGGAAAATAATCTTTTGACCGAAATATGGTCCAAGGTGACCACCGGGAGGACTTCATAAGATGCGGAGTAAAAGAGATCAGTTTTCAGAAGTAATTCTAGATCTTCCCGATTTTCTGATTTGATCGAGGTATGATTCAAGGTGATCAATAGGTGGGACACCGGAAAATACAAAACTACCGTGTAGATTGCTAAGTAACAGTGTTACATAATGTACGCTATGTAACGTCACAGCGTTGCATAACATCACAGCGTTACGTCACACCATGGTGTTATGTAACGTAACATAATAACATACCGTCAGAGTGTTAAATAATGTCACAAACCCAACTTTGAGTATCTTTCGAGCATTTGCATTCTATTTGACCACTTGAAAGCTGTTTAGAAAAAAACTGGGAATATATTCGAAAATTGTTCTTTTTTACGGTAGCTTTGGATCTTTCGATGGGTCAGTTGTATGCGTAACTGCAACTTTCGAACCTTATTTTTATAACAAACCTTAGAGGTCTAGCTTACTGGTTTTCCAACTTTTGTCCACACCAACTGAACTCTCTTTCAGAATTCCATGAAACTTTATAGGTGTATAGTGCCGTTGGGTGCTGGAACTGTTATGCTTGGAACGCTAGTATAAGCCATACTAAATTGAGCAATTAGTATGCAAATACTTTGTTTAAATAAAAAAGGGCAGTTTTTGTTAACTATTAAAAATAAATCGATGTATCATAAAAATTGCGAGAGCTAGAGAAAACTTAACAATGAGCTATTAATAAATTGTCTAAATTTTCATCACACTACTTGATACTGTTTTTGATGGAGATGCATGGTCGTTTAGCAGCAAACACCTTTAACATTATTGGACATGAAAAAGTTTTTGTTAGAACACCGTTATTCCTTATTAGTTCAGAAGAGTTTTAGACAACTGAAATGTTTATCTTATAGCCCTCACTATTATTTAGGTACATCGATTCGAAAGAAAAAAATCTAAAAAATATTTTCAAACGTTGGCTCAACTAAATTTTCTGAAAAAGAATTATGCCAAGCTAATTAGTTTAGTAAGACCTATACTGCCGCTCATGGCAAGTCCGTCCCAATTGCATTTTTGTCAATTTTGAGTTTATTTATGGAATCAATTCCTTTTTATATCTACTTTCGATAAAACAAATATTTTTGAATACTTTGTTCTGAGGAACTGTGAAAAAATAGCAAGTCGGTTTGTCCCATAGCAAAAGTGATCGCAAGTCGGTTCCATTGCAAAAATCTTCGCAATTTAATCCCACAGACAATAATGATTATGAAAAATGTGATATTTACCACAACTTATGGTCTTCAGGTTTAGAATTGGATGTACCAAGTGATATTCGATAGGAGGTTTGATTAAATTTTACGCGTTCTACATCGTGTGGCTCTAGCTGATAGTACAATTTTTTCTTCAAGACAAAGTTTCCACCAGTAGCTTCTTTCAGCTGTTGTTTATTGACAGTGAACGCTTTTGGTGTGTCACTGTATTGTTAGTTAAAGCATTCTTTAGTGAATACTACTTTTCGTATTTTATCCGTATTTTATGTAAAGACGTGGGCAAGAATTGTTCAATTATTGTCGTGAATTTCGTTTTGAAGTATTTCTCAGTCATATTAAGTACTTCGGTACGCTACTTAGCTGTTTTTTAACGGAGCAAACATTTTCCTAAGCTATAGGTGTTCTTTCATATTTGCTTCCACTGCTACGTGAAAGCTGTCCGCCGTCACGAACGTGTGACCGCTCTCAGGAAAATTTAGAACAAGTTCCTACACCTAAATTGATTTTGAATTTATCAGTAGTATCAAATGTAAAAACAAAATCTAATTTTATTTTGAGCGGCGCAGTTGGTACATTGTGTTATGCTTCTCACAAAAAACTTGTTTAATGAAGCTCGAGAGAAGGTCATTTATGAATTGACCATCGATGGATTCATTCCAAACGCAAGCTATAGCACCGCCATCGATTTGCAGTAGTTTGTTTTTCATCACCGGTCGTAGCTGGCTATGGGACTGACTTGCTATCATTCTGGCTACGTACCGTAAAAGTAATCGCATGTGAGTCCCAGCTTATGATTTTCAACAAATTTTGATAAAGTTTCGGTGTTTATACAAGTTTTATGATGCAAAAGTGTTAGATTGTCATTGCAGTACTAAATTCTGTTGATGGTCTTGATTGAAAAAGCTTTTGAGTGCAAAATTTCACCTAAAGTGTTACGATTTTTAATTGCTGTTTTCTCATCAGCACCAAAACGCAAATGGGACGGACTTGCTATGAGCGGCAGTATACTGCCGGTAACCGCAAGTCAGTCCCATCTGTAAAAATATGAAATCGAGAAAACAGCTTCGAAAGATATTTTATTCCCGCTCGTTATCACTTGTTTAACATGAAATATTTTGACAATATTTATGCTAAAATATAGTTTGCATACTAGCCTGCACTTATTGCGTTGTAAAAACCACTGAAATCATTGATTTAATGATAAAAACCTTGAGTGTGACTGACTTGCCGTTACATTCTACATCGAAGAGAAAAGTAACCGCAAGTCAGTCACACTGCCATGTTGATGCTACATATAGTGCTTGTCAACGTCTTGCTATTCGTTGTCGTGGGAATCCGTCAATCCTTGGCAGATCGGAAGTGTATGTTCATGTGAACAGTTCCAAAAATGTCGATGTTGGAAAACCTCATGATGTACGGAACCGATAAAAGCTCATCCGGTGAGGATTCAGATGAAGAAACTGCAACCGGGACTGCAGTTGGTTCATCCGACAACAAATTTCAAGATAATCAAAACCCGTTGGAGGTTCGAGCATCACCTTTGGCGATATCTTGGAACGATTTCCTGGATTCTGATGGAAGCTTTTTCGATACTGAAAATTTTCCGGATAGACCAAGAAAATGGACTTGAACTCATATTAGCAGGAAATTGCTGCACATAAATTCATCACCATTTCAAACCAAAAAATAATCCCAATAATTGATAATTATTACTAGATAATTTATTTTCATATAAACGGTCATATCGAACTTCTCTTCTCCACCCCCATCCATTTTATTTTTTTAAATTGGAACTGACTTTCGTTTTTTTCCTCTGGGACTGACTTGCGGTTACTTTTCATAATGGGACAATTCGACTTGGTATTGATTTCACTTTTGTTGAACAAACCACTATTTTTAATCGGTACATCTGAAAATACACTCAATGATAGGCCAAAATCCGATTCTAACTCAAAACCTGCAAAATTACAGATGGGACTGACTTGCGGTTACCGGCAGTATACATCTACGAAGTTTTATTTGACTCTGAGAGAACTGCTACCAATGCCATGCCAACTAAATTATATCTGCATATTTTTGTTCAATGTTACTTGACTTTAATATCAACGTTTAAATTCTGTAATAATAATATTATTTTTCAGTTCTTTCTATCTTTTTTAAATTGTTAGCGTTGGCGTTCTTGAGGTGACCTAATATATGTAAGTACGAAGTTCATTTGATAAAAAAAAATTTCCGAAAACGTCTGTTATTTATGTTTTTATACTTTTATCGTTTGTGGGAAAAACTTACGTACTATTTGGGGAAAGTCAAATTTTTCGTAAGATTATCAATTGGAGCTTTAGCGAGTAGCGAGAACGATTTTTATCTTTCTCCTTTGGTATTACCTTCATGGAAAATGCCCTGCTATATATGTTACCAGAACTAAAAATACCAACATTAAATATTTATTAGCAAGCCAGCATACTCCAGAATAGCCCTCAATTTTCATCAAGAGAATTCAAGCCGGTTTAAAAAAAAGTAGATACTTTTTCAGACACCCGTTCAGTAAATACACAAAAAAATAATACACACACAAGAAAAAATATCATCATGTTAACGATGGTTTCACCATCATTTTCAACAAGTTTATCTGAGCGAACCGTTGTCATTTCGTCTGCTAATTGATGTACAATTACAGACTGTATTACTCACAAGAGACGACTCACAGTGGGACTGATTAACAAAAGAGCGAAGACGTTATTGGAGTTTTCTCGATAGAATTTTGGGTGACAATTATCCCGAAGACACCGTCCCACTGTGCGGCGCTTGTGAAAGACAAATTTTCCATACTTAGGCAATGTGACAAAGGAAAATCGATTAAATGTGGATGTACGTCACTGAGCATCCAACGAGATGGTATTGTGACGGAAACCGAAATACAAATAAATTAAGAATGATTGTGATAATCGAGTTTCCCTTTGCTGAGGTGGCCATGACTTCGAGCAAAAAAAAAAGACCAAGGAAGGCTCTTCAAAAGTAAAGATTGACACTCTTCGCCTACCTTGATCGACAACAACAACAATAAAAAGTGCGTAAGTGGTCAAAAATTTCCAATGACATTTCGAAACCAGCCAACTGGGAGCAGAATAAATGAAAAGGTCAGAAGCATGGCAACATCTTAAAGTGGCTTGCATGTTTCGCGCACTCCAACAACGGGCCACGTGAGAATATCCTTGTGCTACTGGCGTGGCAAGAAGCAAACAGAGGCGTGCATCGAATTCTTTCCATACTCGTTCCTTTGACGTGCATGTGGTTTTTCAGCCGTCATTCGTTTCTTTCCTTTCGATCCCTGCCCTAGGGCACATGAAAGTGGAACGTAAAAGTAAACGAAATTACATAACACCGTCATTCGTTAGCTTGCTTTTGTGTGATTGTTGTAGCAAACAGCAACCTACACAGGTGGCACTGGCGAGCAACCGAAAATCAATGGGTTGCTTTATGGACTTAATATTTGAAATCTCAAGCGAAGCTTTTCACATCGCAGCAGGTCTCGATTATCGACAAGAGGTCACATTCCTGCACGGGTAGAAGGAAATAGCCACACACTTTTCTACACTTAGGATTTTACCCTTTTTGTTAGTACCTCCCCTTACCCCCTCCTCCTTCCAAACTTACCTGTTTCTAGCTCCGAGACCGTCGTTGTATGGGGATGCTTCTTTCCGAAGATTCTTGTCCCCAAGGTGGTCACAGCGTCTGGCAGCTCCGCTGTCTCGGCATTGGGTTCGGCCTCTCTCTTCCATATTCCCGGAGCCATGTTGGTTTTTCTTCTTCGTTGGCTACACAGAAAGCACACACAGAGTCACATGAAACAATTATAAGGAGAGATTTTTTCCACGAATTTATCCTGACGACACTGAAATCGGAAAAATCAAAAGCCTTTTTCCACTCTACTCTACTTCTCCGCTTCACCACCCACCGACCAACTTGCCACGCTTGCTTGGTTAGAGGAAAAAAAGCTACTTCTGCGATTGCCCT
The DNA here is from genome assembly GCF_029784165.1 of Wyeomyia smithii. Taxonomy (NCBI): domain Eukaryota; kingdom Metazoa; phylum Arthropoda; class Insecta; order Diptera; family Culicidae; genus Wyeomyia; species Wyeomyia smithii. The sequence continues at coordinate 25,748,340 of NC_073696.1, read as the reverse complement.
TTCAATTTCCGTCAATTAATTAGATGACCTATATGGGAACGAAATGCGCCTACTGTGATTGCACACGGTAGCCAATTTTTCCATCATTTCAACCAACCAAACTGAACGGAAAAAAACCTTCCATTTTTCACCACACTAGCATGTATTACGAAATAAAACTAGTCCCGTACCAAGTTAGCTGCTGCTGCGAAGATTTTCGCTGGAAACAGAATAGAACTGCCCGTGGTCACCCACTGTAAATTTTCTGCTTACTATCCTATCCACTTGGAGAAAACACGAAAAAAATCCACCTCAACAACAACTGCCAGGGCAATTCATCTTCGATCTTGGGTTTTCGGGTTTTTCTGACACAATAGCGCTGTCGGGCTCACACTTTTCTACACTTTCGAACGCAATTTCAAGCTGAACGCTGCAGCCCAATCCGGGGAAAATCCAATTCGGCGAGCAGGAAAATTTTCACACCGTTCACCAAGATGGTAGCTTTTTCAAGTGAGTGGGAAAATCGATCGAGGAACGAGCGAGCGAAACGGAACGGTCCTCACAGCCGGAGTCGGTCGTCGCGATTGTAGGAAGCGACAGGAGCCAAAGCATGCGCAGCTCTCAGCAGCCCTCATGGAAGATGGGAAGGAGCGTTTCGTGCACTGTGCCAATGCGGGCCGGGTGGGCGTGTGGGCAATGGACGGGTAGAGCGAAAGAGAGGGTGAGCTTTCGGAATCGACAACAGTTTCCATGCGTGTAGCAAAGCTCGCTCCAAATTTTGAACATTTTTGACATTTGTCATGTTGGGTTGGGATGGGGGGCAGAGTTTGAGCGTAAGGCAGGAAAATGTTGTCAAAAATAGACGAAAGAGCTTTTCTAGCCGTGCTGGGAAGCAAACAAGAGAAGAGAGGAGTGAATTGAGAGGTAAATGCTCAGAGTAAGCTGAAAGCATGAATGAAAGCGCCCGATGAAAGACGACAACACCGTGTTTGACAGTTATCTATGTAGGTGCAAATGTCATCGTCATTAGAGGGGATTTGACTTTTATTGCTTTTACGGTTTGGGTATGTCTGGTGGACCCCAACTGGTGGTCCACCCAACTCACACAGCCGGAGTTGGAGTTGTTGAACAAGGGATTGAATTTTGCTGTTTCCCCTTCGTGCCCCCCTGTTGCCGATACAGTAAACAATATTGAAAGTGCCATTCAGTACAACAGTTTCGCATCTAAATCAGCAATTCGTCATGATGTTGAACGTTGTATGTCGAATGTAACACACGCACAGAAGAACGATAAACAGCTGAGTTTTGATGCATGGTGTACAATACGCCAGCTTAAGGCCCGTGATGTTGTATACTCTCGTGCCGATAAGGTGAATGCAGTGGTGATCATGGATAAACAAGATTACGATGCTCGCGTTTTAGATATGATCGCTGCTGGCCCGTACGAAGAGTACAAGTTTAAAAACGGGAAACCCAAAAATCCACTCAATACAATGACAGAAGAAGCTAACACTGTTCGGCAAAAGGTTGCGCGTCTGATGGGAGAGGATAAATTAGAACGTAAGTTTCATGTCCCCAACCCGAAAGTTGCGTCCTTGTATTGCCTGCCAAAAATCCATAAAAGTCCACTGGCGATGCGTCCTATATCGTCAAACATTTGCACACCGACGGAAAAAATGGCTGCATGGGTGGTGGACGAAATGAAAAATTACCCCGTAACACATGGTATGAGCGTTAAAAACTCCGTAGAACTGGTGGATTATCTTAAAGATGTAGAGATAAGAAGAGGTGAAGCTCTAGTTTCATTTGATGTCACTGCTCTGTTCCCCAGCGTACCAGTGACTGATGCATTGAACAGCTTGCGCAGACACCTAGAACGCAAGAAAGCACCACCCAATCACATCGAAGCATACCTGCTGATTACCGAAACCTGTATGAACCAAAACTTCTTTTCGTTCAGGGGGAGGTTTTACAGGCAAGTATTTGGGCTCAGTATGGGCAACAAGTTATCCCCACTTTTGGCAGACCTTTTTATGAGTGACTTTGAGGTGGCACTATCGACCGAGAAATACTTCCCTCGAGTGTGGAAACGCTATGTGGACGATATTTTTGCAGTCGTGAAAGAACGCTATCTTATACAAACACTCGAGTTGTTGAACTCCCGTCACAGAACGATAAAGTTTACGGTAGAGAACCGATGGGTCACTGCCATTCTTGGATCTGACGATAAAGAGAAACGGAGATAACACACTGAAATTCTCAATATACCGAAAACCAACAGCCACAGACAGATACATAACATCCGACTCTAACCATTACGGCGCCCAGAAGCAAGCAGCATTCCATTCTATGGCACACCGCCTATACAACATACCGATGGACAGAAAAGATTTTGAAACCGAGAGAAACAGGATACATAAAGCTGCTGAGTTGAATGGGTATGACAAAGACTTTGTAAACAAAATTCTCCGAAAACATCAACGGAAAAAACACAGGCTAAATTGCACAACACTAAAACCGGAAAAAGAAGAACAGCATAGAATCAGTCTTCCATTTTACCCAAAAATAACCAATCCCGTCCAATCCGTACTACAGAAACATGATTTCTATGCTGTTTACAAAAGTGAAAACACCTTGAAAGATCTGTTGTGCAATTCAAAAGACAAAGTACCCCCGGATAAAAAATCAGGTGTCTACCAAATCCCCTGCAAAAACTGCTCCGCGGTTTACATTGGCCAAACACGACGGAAATTAAAAGTGCGACTGCGAGAGCATAAGAATGCAGTTGACAACGATCGGGCTAATGAATCGAGCGTGGCAGCACACACCATATCCCAAAACCATGCCATCGACTGGGAAAATGCAAAATTATTAAAAAATGTACGAAAAACATCGAACCTAAACGCATGGGAATCAATGTACATCACCACCGCCGACAATCCATTAATGAATGAGGATGATCCCCCAATACTCTCTTCGCTCTTCCACCTGACGAAGCTGTAACAGTGGTGAAATTGTGATATATAGAAAACAACAACTACTATGCGCAACTAGTCGGACATCGTCCAGCTGATGGGCAAGATCGCTGCCCGAAACCGGTCGACTAAAAAGGTAAATCAAATTCCTTTTTTTTTTTTTTTTTTTTTTTTTTTTTGTAAGAACAATAAGTGTTGTGTCCTGTCTCTCGTCGCGTTTCCGTGAGTGATGTCTGGTGGAGGCGTTTGGTAAATGTTAACAGTAACGTAAAATAAATGATTCATGTTGTTTTTTTTTCTGGTAATGCACGGATTCATCAATTCTAATAAGTTTGGGTTCTGATTTCTTATTTTTTCATATACATGCGATTAGATTTTTCGATTTAAAAGTTGATAGATTTTATTTTGATCCTCAAATGTTTGTAATCCTGGCTTTAGAATTTTTTGTATTTTTGTTCTTGTACAGCGTTCATTCATGAAGAATGCTTCTATTTTCAATATTTTTACAGAGTGCTCGGACAACTTCAAAACTGAAACTGTCGCGATCTTTCATCGCTTCGCACTTCGATCCAACCCTCTCAATGCGATACGCAGCGGTCGAAGTGACACAGCCCTGTGCGTTGTCAACGCGAACTAAACGTCATATACGTCCAACGTCAAAAAAAGAGAAAGATTGTAGACTTAAAACGGAAACGTGTTCGATAAGCCTCAGGTACATCAAGCGAGTTAAAAAACTTCAATTTTTACTATAAATGAATAATTAGTTAACCCTAAAACTTACACCTAATAGTTAGACTATCTGAAACTTAAAAACTATTAGTATGGTGCGGAAAAGTAGTACGAAATAGTACGGAAAGTTGAAAGACACATAGTACGTAAAAAATATAGGTTAGTAACATGCAATATTTAAAGAAAACTTATGCTATCACAGTAAACTAAAATCATAGGTTGTGCTACATCCGCGGTTTAGAAGAAAGACAAGACTGCTCTGAACATCTAACAACAAAAAAATAAGTCCTACACGTGACATGCATAGTCCCCACTACATTAAACTAAAAGACACTAAACATAAGTTTTTGTTCATACCATATATACAATTATAAACCATATAAAATCAAACTATATAAACAACATGCAATCAAACTATAGATATATATAAAATCCATGCTACTACCATTCCTACAAATACTTATGTGTGTCATATATATATATATATATATATATATATATATATATATATATATATATATATATATATATATATATATATATATATATATATATATATATATATATATATATATATATATATATATATATATATATATATATATATATATATATATATATATATATATATATATATATATATATATATATATATATGGCAGAGCTGTATGCCACCACGGGTCGGTATTTGGCGATTACCGTAGGCCACGGAAGTGCTAACTGCAAGAACGCAGTCCCGGACCATCAGCGAGAGCTAGCCTAGGTTGTGGTGAGACTCAGGCATTGGGCCGCCGAATTCTCACAAAAGCCACATTATCCGGAAGCAGCTCTGACGGAGCGAATAGTGCCGCTCCCACCACCCAAATGCACTAATTCGCCCATTGGGATTGATGCCAGTAAGTTCCCAATTACGGTAACTGGTCGCAACGCCATATGATAAGAGTCGGATTTCGTTTTCGTACCACGATTCTGGGCTGGCACCTGCGCCGAGCTCCCTTAGTAAGGTCGTGTGACAACGGCTTGAAACGGCGAGACAACAACCGGTGCAGGGGTCTCCGTCCCGTAAAACCTGGCAGGCCTTCCAGTACGTTCCAAATTCATTGCCCGGTGGGAACCGGGCAGGAGTGGGATCAGATGTCCTTTCCTGACTTGCGCCGGTCGGGGGTGTCATAGTTGCTCATAAGGCGCTATGGCAGCCGCCCCTAGCCATGGCCTCACTGCTTCGGCATAGACTACCATGGGACCAGATAGGCGACCACTCCAGTATGGATAAGGATAGCGGCTGGAAGGGGGACCCAATTAACAAGAATGAATTTTGAAAAAAACGAAGATCAACAATTGGGCGCAGATGGGTTGAAAAACCCGTTTGCACGAGGAGGCATCCAGAGGTCTCCGCCGAGAAAGGCGGAGATGGATGCAGTAAAGGACGCCTGCGAAGACGGCAAAGGCAGTACGCCTACCGGATCGACGCAAGACATCGCAGTGGCTGGTCCACTGTTGATAAAGGCGGTCGGAAGACAGCGAGACACGCTACCGAAGGTAGTAGCGCTGTCGGAGCAGCTCGATGCCATAATCGAGTTTGCGAAAAGTCGCACCAACACGACGAAGTACCTGAAGCAGGCTCTCTACATGCTTCGGTCCTCCGTCGATGCTGCGAAGAAGGAGCACGCCGAGCTCAAGGCAAGAGCGGTGGCTGCAGAGAAGGATGCAACGGAGGTGACCGGAAGGGCGACGAAGTCGGTCCAAACGGACACCTGCACGTCTGCAGCGGTTTGCGCCTCCGGGTCAGCCGCAAAAAGAGCAAGGCAGTCTCCGGGGGAAGCCCCCGAGAACAGCAAGAAACGGTTGGTTGTGCTAAGCCCGCGAGATAGCACACCAACGGCCTCCAAGTCCGCCGAAAAGTCTGCCGAAGTGGCAGCTACGGGAAACCCTTGGGTTACCGTGGGAGGAAGGAAGCGCCGAAAAGACAGCAAGCGCAACGACGAGAAGGCGACAAATCGTCCAAAAACGGGAAAGAAGGCGCGAAGCAGGGGCGACGCCCTCATACTCAAGACGGAGGGGTCCAAGTACTCCGAAGTCTTGAAGAAAATGAGAGGCGAAACCCAGCTCAAGGATCTGGGAGCGGATGTGCGGACCATCCGTCGTTCTCGCACCGGCGAGATGATCCTTGAGCTCCGTAAGGATGCTAAAAACAAGGGCGCTGCCTACAAGACGGTAGCCGAGCAGGTCCTCGGGAAAGATGTGCAAATTCGGGCACTCACCTCAGAGGTGACTCTCCAGCTCAAAAACCTGGATGAAATCACCGAGAGGTGCGATATTGCACAGGCCCTCAAGGAGAAGTGCGGAGTGGAAGTAGCCACTGAGGTAATTCGCCTCAGAAAGGGTTCAGCGGGGACCCAGGTGGCCACTTTCCGGCTTGCATCGGCCGATGCAACTCTGGCCCTGAAGACAGCCAAACTTAAGGTTGGCTGGTCAGTATGTCCCCTGAGCATACTCCAGCAGCCGGACGTTTGCTTCAGGTGTTTCGAGGGAGGACACAAGTCCTGGACCTGCAAGGGGCCCGATAGGAGCCAGTTATGTAGGCGTTGTGGTGGTGCTGGCCATAAAGCTAAAGACTGCGGGGAGCCTCCCAAGTGCTTGGTATGTACTGGAAAACGGGACGCCAAGCACTTTATGGGAGGCCCACGGTGCCCAGCCGGTAAGGCGGCCACGAAACCACGGGCGTGAGGGTGACACAATTGAACCTGAACCATTGCTATGCGGCACAGCAGCTGCTATACCAAGCAGCGTCTGAGTCGCGGTCGGACATCGCAATCGTATCGGACCCCTACTGCATTCCTCCCGGAAACGGTAATTGGGTTGCAGATAAGTCCAGTACGGCGGCCATATGCACGACCAGCAAGTTCCCGGTTCAGGAGGTTGTGTCAACCTCAAATGAAGGATACGCGGTTGCCAAGGTGGACGGAGTGTTCTACTGCAGTTGTTATGCTCCGCCGCGTTGGTCTATCGAAAGGTTCACCCAGATGGTCTATCTGTTATCTATGGAGCTGACGGGACTAACACCCTTAGTAGTGGCGGGCGACTTCAACGCTTGGGCTGTTGAGTGGGGAAGCCGCCGCACGAACCGGAGGGGTCAGATCTTGTTGGAAGCTTTGGCAAAGCTCAACCTAGATCTGGCCAACGTTGGAACCAAGTGTACATTCAGCAGAAATGGTGCGGAGTCGATCATCGACGTGACGTTCTCCAGCCCAGGACTGATCGTGAACTGGAGGGTAGACGATGGCTACACCTATAGTGACCACCAGTCGGTCTGCTATAGCGTAGTCCAGAACGTGAGGCGGCAGGCGACGGGTAGAGCCAATACTCCGACCGTCCGCGGGTGGAAGACATCGCATTTCGATGCCGAGGTATTTGCAGAAGCAATGAGAAGAGAGCGCGAGGGGGGCAGTTGGCTCCGCCCGAGTGCTGACCAATTAGTTGCCACATTATCGCGGGCGTGCGACGCCACCATGCCTAGGACCCGCCAACCTAGGAATGGTAAGTCACCGGTATACTGGTGGACCGACGCGATAGCGGACCTCCGTAGCGCGTGCCTCCGTGCAAGACGGATGTTGCAACGTGCACGTACCGATGCACAGAGGGTAGAGCGCCGTGTAGTATTCGGATCTGCAAGATCGGCGCTTAAAAGTGCGATAAAGGCGAGCAAAAGGGCCTGCTTCGATAGGCTATGCGCGAGTGCCAATACGAATCCGTGGGGCAACGCCTACAGAGTCGTAATGACGAAGACCAGAGGCGTGTTGGCGCCTGCAGAGCGATCACCAGCGATGCTGGAGCGCATCATCGAGGGACTCTTTCCACGACACGAGCCAAATCCTTGGCCTCCGGTTGCTGAGTCTCACGTCCGACGTTCCAGTATCTCAGACACAGACCAGGGATGGTCGGCCAACCTGCCGGGCATCCAATCCGTGAGAGACGGCAGCCGTGCAGAGGTTGTGGAGGAGGTAAGGGTTACGAATGAGGAACTCATCGTGATCGCCAACTCCCTAAAGGTGAGCAAGGCACCGGGACCGGATGGAATCCCGAACTTGGCCATCAGGACGGCCATGAAAGTGGCCCCCGATCTATTTCGAGCAGTCATGCAGAAGTGCCTGGATGACTGCCTCTTTCCGGACAGGTGGAAGCGACAGAGATTGGTGCTGTTGCCGAAGGCTGGGAAACCGCCAGGGGACCCATCGGCATACAGACCTATCTGTCTGCTGGACACTACGGGCAAGGTGCTTGAGAGGATTATCCTCAACAGACTGGTGAAGTACACAGAGGATGTAAACGGTCTGGCAAGTAACCAGTTCGGCTTCCGGAAAGGTAGATCCACGCTGGATGCTTTTCTCTCTGTCACCAAGACGGCAGAGGTAGCACTCCAGCGTAAGAGTTGGGGCATTCGCTATTGCGCAATCGTCACGCTTGACGTGAAGAATGCATTCAATAGCGCCAGTTGGGACTCCATAGCGCTCGCGCTTAGGAGCATCCACGTACCGGTGTCGCTGTACAAGATTTTGGAAAATTATTTCCAGAATCGGGTACTAGTTTACAACACGGAGGAGGGTCAGAAGTGCGTCCCAATCACCGCAGGGGTACCGCAAGGTTCCATCCTGGGCCCGGTGTTGTGGAATGTCATGTATGACGGGGTGTTGAAACTAAAGTTCCCTGTAGGGGTTGTGATCGTCGGTTTCGCAGACGACATCACGCTAGAGGTCTACGGCGAGTCGATCGAAGAGGTCGAGTTGACGGCCGCGCACTGCATACGCAAGGTCGAAGACTGGATGCACTCTAGGAAACTGGAGTTAGCGCACCATAAAACGGAGGTTACGGTTGTGAACAACCGCAAATTAGAGCAACAGGCGGTGGTCAGAGTCGGTGACTGCATCATTACCTCAAGGCGTTCCTTGAAGCTCTTGGGGGTTATTGTTGACGATAAGCTCACATTTAAGAGTCACGTCGACTATGCCTGCAAGAGGGCTTCAACGGCCGCTGCAGGACTATCTCGAATGATGTCCAATAGCTCAGCGGTATATGGCAGCAAGCGTAAACTTCTTGCCAGCGTGGTTTCGTCCATACTTAGGTATGGTGGGCCAGCGTGGTCCAAAGCGTTAGGTACCAACAGTCATCGCCGAAAACTGGAAAGTACCTACAGGCTCATGTGCCTGAGGGTTGCGAGCGCGTACCGTACAGTGTCATACGACGCAATCTGCGTCCTGTCCGGCATGATGCCTATCAGCATAGCCATTAAGGAGGACGTAGAATGCTTCGATCAACGTGACACAAGGGGTATACGAGGCACCAGAAGGTCATTCTCGATGATCAGATGGCAGCAGGAATGGTCCAATTCCGCAAAGGGTAGATGGACGCATCGACTTATTCCGGACGTATCCGGATGGGTCGGGAGGCGCCATGGAGAAGTTAACTTCCACTTGACACAGATTCTGTCAGGTCATGGTTGCTTCAGGCAGTATCTACACAGATTCGGGCATGCGGGGTCCCCCATGTGTCCCGAGTGTGCGGATGCGGAAGAAACTGCTGAGCACGTCTTCTTCGTGTGCCCTCGTTTTGTGCATGCGCGGAGCGACATGATGGTAGTGAGCGGGCCAGACACCACTCCGGACAACCTAGTTCGGAGGATGTGTAAAGACCCAAATATTTGGAGGGCGGTTTGTACAGCCGCCTCTCAAATAGTTTTAGAATTGCAAAACAGGCGACAGGTTGACCACCGACACGCCAGTGTTAGCTAACGGCCAGTCTCCAGGTTAGTTAGCTAAGTTAGCAAAGAGATCTATAGAACCAAGAGGGTGCACAGAGCACAAAAGCCGCTCCCCGAAGCAATACCTAGCGGTGGTCCCGGGGAGTATTATGGGCTGGAGACTGGAGGGGTTTTAGTGGGTCCGGTCACTGATTCAAACCAACCCCACACTCCCTGAGGTTGGTCACCTCAGGGGTTTGGATGCAAATTTCCCCTCCACCTGAAACAAAAAAAAAATATATATATATATATATATATATATATATATATATATATATATATATATATATATATATATATATATATATATATATATATATATATATTTATATATATATATATATATATTTATATATATATATATATATATATATATATATATATATATATATATATATATATATATATATATATATATATATATATATTTCATTGATAGGAATTTTTTAACAAATGCACGTACGGAGTTACGTAGTTCAAATACATTTACGTTATCAAATCGGAAGACTGTCTTTTTTTTTTAGTTGCGTTTGCAACAAAAACTCTCCGATTTTTTCATGTTTTTCCAAAAGCGCAATTTTTCTCCAGTGATATTTTTCTCACCTAACATAGTTAGTACATGCGATATCACTTAGGGTAGTTCTAAAAAGGGTTGTCACAGAAAAAAAACATACATTGATGATTACACCGGGTAAGACCCGAAGTTAATTCGTGAAGGGTAGCAATCTAACTAAGATAAAATTGCAAAGCTATACATATTTTTTGATATCCTTCAAAGATCCACATCATTCTGTCTCTATTTTTAAAATTTATAGCCAGTTTTCAGTTAAGACAACTTTGTTCTCTCGGTTTAAGTCGTTTTTCGCTTTATGACTTCTGAGAGAATTATCAAGCATATGGTTACCAAATTAATAAAACTACCACCCAAATATACTTATTGGTGTTAGAATTCGCAACAAGCCAAATTAAAGCTCGTGTCATTCAACATTTGGACGTACTGTTTATTTTACTACAGCGCTTCTAGTGGTCGGATCTGGAATGTTTTGACAGCAGTTTACTTTTCAGTGCTGAATAGCCCTCCACTTAACCCACCCACTTTGAAAATCTGACGTGATCAGGTTCAAGTTCGTTGACCTTGGTTAAATTGACCGTGTGCAGCGTTCTGCAATGAGCGTTTTACTGTAATTAAAGATGATATCATAGTCCTTACGGACACCCTCACTCAGATCAATTATATCTCAAACTAGAATAATCACACCTCTGCTTTTTGGGCTCCCAGATCACAGCCCATGATGCCATGACAGATTTCATTAGCACCGGCTTGACAGCTGCCTTTGAAAAACAAAACCACCGCATAGTCGTCGCGACTTGACAAGCTCGGAATCAACGAGAATCTTGTCAGTCGTAGGTCACCGATCGCCGTATAACCATTGTTATTAGGGATTAACAATCCCCTTATTTCCACGCTACACCTAGAATACCGCAGGAAGTTACTTAAGATCTTCCGGTTCTACTGTAACAACGTGAACCTAGCTGTTTTACGCGGACGACCTGAAACATGACTACGCTTTGCTAGGGACAAAAATCGAAGACGCAAGTGAAGTTAATGACTTGGAAGTAACTCTGGCCGAGCTTACTCTCAAGTCTAAAATTTCGTTTGCCATCGATTGAGGCTCTAGAGATCTGGGATTCGATTTCAGGACCGCTAAGTAATTCACGGATGTCTACTGCCTCAAATCGTTGTACTGCACGTCATCTCGCTTTATATAATGATGTTGCTCGGTTGTCTGGAACCCTCGATACCGCAGAACTTGTGCTAGAACGTTTTGATTGTTCCGTTGAGTTGGAGCAAGCGAATATAAACGAGCAACCTCGATTCCTGCGAAACAATTCGATGATACGACTGCCACTGGTTCATGGGGCACTGTATAATGCTGTTTGACACTTGATCCAGAAATTTCAACACTGATTCGTCCAGCGTCGCTCTATAACCAGGAACTTGATATGCAGCATCAATCATAGTAATCCATGAGCCAGCAGAAAAAAGTTGACAGCTCCATCAGTCGAACTCCAACTCCAGCCGTGATGGCGAAAACAGTGAAACTACTCCGTTCAGAAGTGTGCGCGTTTGAAGAACGGTACCCCGCTGCGTCTAAAACGGGCATCGTGTTGAACTTTTTGAACGCCGGATACGCCCGTTTCGCCATCAATAACATCTGACGCAGCGATTTTCACAGCGAATAGCGATGAGGCGGGGGTGATGAACGACAAGACCTATCTCACCCTGAATGGCAAGTGCACTTTGTATTTTACTTACCCCACGAAAGGACTGAGTTTCATTTGTGAAATTCATTTCACACACCAAGTTCCCCAAGACGGTGCTGCTGTGTTGCTGATTCTTCCGTTGCTATTCCACCGTTCATGACCAGTACACCCTAAAATCATCTCCGTTCAACGGGTCTCCTCGTTGACCGACCTAAGGGTGTGTAGGCCACAAACTAATGTCCAGCGACCACGTCGCATTAATTTCAGCAAGAGCATATGCTGTACTTGGATTTTTTCGGCGATGCGCTTGGCATTTCACGGATATCTATACTCTGAAGACATTGTACTGCACACTTGTTCGTAGCCACTTTCATTTGGGCTCCGTTATTAGAATGAATACAGAGGCTGTCCAATAAATTTTCACTTCACAATTTTACTAATAAGGTGAGAAAGTGCGACGCGATCATTGGAGCGTTAACCATATCCCGGCGGTAGAGGAAAGGCTTCTCCGACCCGAGCGTCTGTTCACCAAGATGGTGCGGCTCAAAGCAGTGTCTGATCTCCAGGTTAGGAGCGGCTGATCAACGTTCTGGTATCAGTGTGGGACTACACAAAGCGTGGGAACAGCTAGGGACTCTAAACAGAGCTGACACAATGGTCCCCCGGCAAAACAGGGGGTTAAGGAAGGCCCAACAAACCGGCCCGCATAACACCAAATGTTGCAAAAGGAGTGAATATGGATCGGAACAATCGGCACAGACCTAGGCGACTAAATAAGGACTACGATTAGAAACTATGTACATGAAACTGCAGATCGTTATGATTCCATGGCTGCGACAGGATTATATATGGTAAATCCAATCCACGGTCGGGGCAGAAAGTATGGGCATCGAAAGGCTACCTTTCACCAGAGCTGTTACACCACCAACGAGCTGGGGGCCGGCCTTCCTAGTACTGGGTATGATGCGCCAACGCGTGATCGAATGGTAGCTGAACGACTGTGTTCGATGTATTTAATTTAAAAAAAAATCATAACTTTTGAACCAGTTGATCGATTTGTAATCTTATTGGGTCAAAGTAAAGGTAATAACGTCTAGTTATAAGAAAAAATACCAAAAAATAAATCTGGGTGCTTTTATATGCATAATGTATAAAATTATTGAAATTTTCGTCTTGTTTTTAAAATGAATTTACTCAAATTTAAAAAATAACATATTTCTAAAAGTTCCTCCATTTATAGAGTCAAGTATACCCTTCAAAATGAGACCAAGAGATATTTTTTGTTTATAATAATAACTTTGAGTAAAATTGAGATATTTACGATGTCAGCATTGCAAATTGTTTCTTTTAAAAAGCTCTAAAAGTCATTCAAAGACAGTTTTCAGATGAAACTTGAAATAAAAAAAGTTAGAGCGTAAAATATGTTTTGCCTTTCTCCTAGAAAGGTATAGCAATCACTGGAAAAACCAAAGGTATAAAAGTGGTCCCAATGGCCGAATGTCATATACCACTCGACCCCTTTCAACGAACTAAGCATTTTCTGTATGTATGTATGTATGTGTGTATGTGTGTGTATGTGTGTGTGTGTGTGTATGTATGTTCAACTTTTTTTTCTCACTCACTTTTCTTAGAGATGGCTGGACCGATTTTCATAAAATTTATTGCAAATGAAAGGTCTAGTTGCGCCATAGGTTGCTATTGAATTTCATTGTAATCGGATTTTTAGTTTAGAGGTTATGTATCAAAATGTAAAAATCACGAAACATCAATATCTCAGAAACCACACAACCGATTTTAATAAAATTGGTTTCAAATGGCTGTCTCCAGAACCCTTAACTTTTGAATTTCGTAATGATTGAACATATGGTTCAAAAGTTATATAAAGAAAAGTTATCCTGAGGTTGTTTAAACTCACTCATTTTTCTCAGAGATGGCTGAACCGATTTTCACAAAATTAGTGTCAAATGAAAGGTCTAGTTGCCCCATAGGTTGCTATTGAATTTCATTGTAATCGGATTGTAACTTTGTCCGTTGTTCATGAAAATGTGAAATCACATAATGAAAGTTAACATATTGACTTCCTCCTAACGATCACTGGCTAATTAAAAGGTAGAAAAGTGATCCAAATGGCCGAATGTCATATACTACTCGACTCAGTTAGACGAATCGAGCATTTTCTGCATATAAGCATGCATAGGAGTATATGTTTGTGTGTGGGTGTGTACGTGTGTATGTGCACCTTTTTTCGCACTCACTATTCACAGAAATGGTCTGACCGAACAGATTTCAATGGAATTAATTGCAAATGAAAGGTCTAGTTGCCCTATAAGACCCTATTGAATTTTATTGTAATCTGATTTCTAGTTTAGAGGTTATGTATCAAAGTGTAAAAATCACGAAACATCAATATCTCAGAAACCACACATCTGATTTGATTAAAATTAGTTTCAAATGAACGGGCTACCATAAAAACCCTTAACTTTTGAATTTTGTGAAGATTGAACATGTGGTTCAGGAGTTATGGAAAGAAACGTGTTCTGGAGACTATTTAATCTCACTCATGTTTCTCAGAGATGGCTGGCCCGATTTTTATAAAATTAGTGTCATATGAAAGGTCTTGTTGCCCCATAAGACCCTAATGATATTTTTTTCAAACGGATTATTACTTTGCCTGTTATGTTTAAAAATGTGAAATCCAGCTATGAAAAGAAACATATTCCAAGACAACTTACTTGGACTCACTCATATTTCTCAGAGATGGTTGACCCGATTTCCACAGAATTAGTATTAAATGAAAGGTCTACCTACCTCATAACTCATTATTGAATTTTGCAGTAATCGGACTGTAACTTCGTCTGTAATGTATCGAAATGTGAAAATCACGAAACTTCATTATCTTAGAAACTACACAACCGATTTGAACAATATTGATATCAGATGAACGGACTAGTTAAGGGTTAACTGATGAATTATGATTGAACACGTGGTTTCAAAGTTTGGCTGCCCCATACGTTACCTTTTCATTTGATTGTAATCAAGCTTAAGCAAGCGTTATGTTTTAATTTGTAAAACAACGAAAGTCTATTATCTCAAGTACTACACGACTTATTTGAACATAACTAGTGTCATACAAATGAGTCATCTCTCAAACTTACAAATAACAAACTTCATAACAATTTGTTATGCTGTTTAAAAGTTTTAGAAAGAACAGAAATTCAAAGACTATTCAACACTTTACCTGCTTCGATCAATATATATGGCCTCAACATGATTTAAATGTGGTATCGTACTATCTGAACGTTCCCGGCATCGCTCGTGATTAAATTGTTCGAAATTAAGAGTCATTTCTTTTGTTTCACTATTTTTTGAGCATTTACATTACATCAAATTTCATATTTTATACTTCTATTACAACATCATTATTTTAGAACCCAAAAAGTGAATACACATTTATTGGATTTGAGCATTCATGTAAATCTATTTTTACAAATAATAAGTTTGAATGAGAAAGGCTGATTCTGACCGCTAGGTGGATTAATTTAGGTTTTTTCAATATAAATCAGTTGTTTTCAAAGATAGAGAAAAACTTTTTTTTACAAAGTTACATAAAATTAATGGAGCTATAACATTGTAGAACAAATTTTTCTTCTATCTACAAAGATAAAAAAGTTAGATACTTGATTGCATCTAAAATGTTGGTAATCCTAATTTTTGATAATTTTTCAATGAGCGCTTTATCATATGTAACAACTTTGTAGAAGAAAGTGTTTCTCTAAAATGTTGCTATAGAGCTCTAGACCCAAATTTCCCCCTAAATTTGGTTTCTGGACCATTGTGCAATGGCTCCGAATAGGAAGAACGACTGGTTTGACGACAAGTGTGAACAGTTAGTGAAAGAGAAGAATGTAGTACAAGCGAGAATGCGGCAACACCGAACGTGAGCGGACGTGGAACGCTACCGACGCTCAAGTAACAGGCAAACTCGGTCTTACGAAAGAAAAAGCGCCAGCAGGAAGATCGAGATCGCGAGGCGATGAGTGAACTGTACCGTGCGAAAAACACACGAAAATTATATGAAAAACTGAACAGTTCCCGCAAAGGTTATATGCCACAAGCCGACATGTGCAGCAACATGGATGGATACCTTCACACGAACAAAAGTGAGGTGATTGAAAGGTGGAAGCAGTAATACGACGAGCACCTTAACGGCGATGTAGAGGAGGACGACGACGAAGGGGTAGTGGTAGGTGTACGCACAGACTACGACAGAATTCTAGCCCCTGACCTCCAGAGAGGAGATAGGCCTGCTAAAAAAAGAACAAAGCAGCTAGAGCTGACTAACTCCCCTATTGAAACACAGCGGCGCATCACTGGCTAAGGAGGAGGTAGTTCCAGAAGAGTGGACGGAGGGTATAGCGTGCCCCATCCACAAAAAGAGCGACAAGCGTGCAATCGTTCATCGACTTTGAATCGGCGTACGACACAATCGATCGAGATCAGCTATGGTTGATTAGGCATGATTACGGTTTCCCGGATAAACTGACACGGTTGGTCAAGTCGACAATGAATCGGGTGATGTGCGTAGTTTCAGTTTCGTGGACACTCTCGAGTCCCTACGAGAGTTACGGCAAGGTGATGGATTATCGTGGTTGTTATTTAATATCGCTTTGGAAGGTGTAATACGAGGTCGGGTATCGACACGAGTGACACGATATTCGGGAGGTCCGTTCAGCTAATTGGCCTCTCCGATGACATGGACATCGTTGCACGAACCCTTCAGAAGATGACATAGACGTACATCAGGTTGCAGGCTGAAGCCGAACGAATTGGACTGGCCATAAACGCATTGAAGATTAAGTATATGGGACAAAGAGGTTCCAGAGAAGACAGTATCAACCTCCTACCACGAATTTATATTAGCGGTGATGAAATCGAGGTGGGAGACGAGTTCGTGTACCTGGGCTCACTGGTGACTGCTGACAACGACACCAGCAGAGGAATTAATCGACGCCTTATGGCAGGAAATTGTGCCCACTTTGGACTCCGGAGGACGTTAACCATCTACAAACACTAAATATGGTTCTTGAAAACGACCCGTCTGAAACGAGGCGATGATGTGCGTAGCGAACAAGACGACCTGCGGGCCTTCGCAGACAACATGGCTGACGAGCTGCAGTCATGAACCGACTTCTTTGAACAGCAATGGACACTTCGGCCTGAAGCTGATTGGTAAGGTAAGTATGCAACATACTATGGCAAGTTCATCTTCATCTTCTATAATATCCAGCTTGCTTTGCGACAACTATGACAACTAAGAAGGTCTCCTATTTTTGCTGTTCCTAAACATAGAACTTCATAGGGCCAGAGCAATTCAGTCCACTCACGCCTGAGGGCCTTTAACGACGTTAGTGTTCATTGTGGCTCTCTTATTTCTAAGAATGTTTCTTAGTGTTCGTTCGTACGGTATATTATAAGACAAACCAATAAACCTGGAAAAACCTGGAAAATCAGAGAATGTCGATTCTTTTTGAAATGATTGAAATAGGCCAAGCTGATAAACCCGCAATGCGGTAAAATTTACGCAAGCCTACGATCGTTGTTACCTCATTTCATGTTTGGCGAGCTACTTCACGTAAAACCAAGTGCAGGCTCCATGGATAAGCTACGAGTCACGCTGAATTCTTGTGTACGCTTTGTTTATGGATTGAACCGTTACGCCCACGTAAGTCAGTTACAGAGAAATCTGATCGGCTGTCCGCTGGTTAACTTTTACGCGCACCGCTTATGCATGTTCTTGCGCAAACTTATCCGCAAGCAATCCCCATCGATACTCTTCGAAAAGCTGTTGCCATCCCAAGGGCGTCGCGTGCAGAACCTGATAATTCCTCTTAACAACTCGACTTGCTATTCCAATTCACTGTTTGTTAGAGGTGTGATTAATTATAACTCGATACCTCCTGCTGTTAAACGCTCAACTTCTGAAACAGTTTTTAAACGGGGCTGTCTCGAATATTGGAACTGAAATTTATGTTACTAGTTAAGGTTATTGTTAGTTAACTTAATTGTTTTTAAAAACTAAGTAACGCACAGGTAGCAAATTAAAAAGGTTCGCCTTTACGCTACTAGGTAAATTAATAAATTGAATTGAATTGAATATTTTAGCACCAAAACGGTTTTTTTTAGCGTGAAAGGCTAATGCGGAGCGTTAACTGTTTGGTTTCATATCAAATCGAACACTTTTTTCACTGGGATTTCAAAGTTGCGTTCATCTTCGTTGCATTTTTTGTGTTAAATGTTAAAAATATCAGGGAAATTGATGTTATATTTCAGGGAATATCCGGGAAAATCAGGGAATTTAGTTGTGATGTAGTATTCTTGTATTACCGTTCCGTAATATGGTCGGCGTGCAACTAGACCGAATCAAGCGCTTTTTTTCAATTGAGTTAGTACCATGAGTGGATGTGACACTTAAATCTATCTTTCATCAAAAACAATATCATTCGAAAAGTTTATAATGATATTATAAAAAAATGCTCTGTAGTAGCTTGCAGAAAACATACGGGATGGGCAAAGTTTGAACGCCGATTACTTGATATAATGTTTTTGCCGCTTGGTTCGGTTTGGTTGCACGCCGGTCATATATATGACATTTAAAAAAATCTATTGTTAGCTTTAGGCTACATTATTAGGGGACCTGCTCCCCTGTTGATGAACAGACCAATAAAAAGATTAAATCGAACCCAAAACTGTTCGATTATGATATCGTCAGGAAATGGAAGTAAAATTGGGATCACAATTATCGCCTCTTACACCAATACATCGGGTGTACCTCAAGGCAGTAATTAGTGACCATTGTTGTTTATTTTATTTTTCAGTGACGCTGATGCTGCCCTTAGAGTTGGCTGTAGGCTTTTTATGCTGACGATCTTAAAATATTTTTTGACGATTCGTTCCATCGAGGATTGTAGACGTCTACAGGAAATGTTACATATCGGTGTACATTAAGTTGTTTGACAATCAGCATCACTAAATGCGACGTAATGACTTTTTATCACATAAAATCGCCTATATTATTCAGCTACCAAATAGATGGTCAAACACTGAAAAGAGTGGAACATGTGAAGGATCTTGGTGTGACTCTTGATCCTAAACTGAATTTTGATCGTGATCGCGCGAAAGCTATTTCGAAAGCTACCCGCCAGCTAAGATTCATATCAAAAATCGCATGCGACTTTAAAGACCCGTACTGCCTAAAATCACTGTACTGTACTCTTGTCCACCCTGTCCTCGAAAACGCTAACCTTGTTTGGATACCTCACCAGCTTCATTGGAATCTACGCATAGAACGTGTGTAGCGAAGATTCTTCGGGACCTGCCTTGGCGACAACTTGACAATCTGCCTCCGTACTCAGACGGCTGCTGCGAGGTAGATTCTTCAAAATTCCTAACGTTGTTGAATTTTCGTGCACGTTGTACTGACAAGTCGTTATCATCGCACGAACTTCGGTCGCAATGAACCCACTGCCTCATGCATTAGTATGTTTAATCGAGTGATGGAATATTTTGAGTTTTATGAACCTTCGTTTAAATTGAAGCTAGCAAGGTCTAGTTTTTCATTCCGCGTCGAACACCCGACAGAAACGGACGTGCAAAGTGGTCGTTCTATTACAATCCGGTCCGTGTGTACGAATAGCCAAACAAAAGAGTGTATTATTCAAGGCCATCAGTTGACAGTCGAGTCCGTGTCGCTGTGCTGAGTGATCTCACACCCGGCTCACTGCTGGTGGCTGTATTGGTGCTGCTGTACTGGTGCTGCTGGCTGCTTTGGGTGCAGCTTCGAACGATCGGACAACCACTGCTGGAAGGAAGAAGTAAATAGGTACGTGTTCTTGTCGGCGCAAGTGCGCTACATTTAGCGCGATGGATATAGATCCCTCGCCTCCCGTGCCACCATCCCCGAACCCCCCTGACCCTGACCCTTCTGTTACCCCCTCCCCTGTCCATTCTCCAGTCCCCCCTCGCCCCAGGCTTTACCCGGACGGATCTCAACAGGGCAGCTATACTGTTTATTTTCGTCCAAAGGCAGGAGTGAATTCAAAGCGATTAAACATACTGCAAATTTCTAAAAACCTGACGAAGGAGTACAAGGGCGTGACCGGAATTTCCAAGGTCCGACCTAACAAGCTCCGTGTCGTGGTCAGTGATCTGGCACAGGCCAATGCTATCGCTTGCTCTGAGCTCTTCACACGCGAGTATCGCGTTTACATACCCGCACGAGACGTGGAGATCGACGGTGTCATAACCGATTCGAGTCTGTCAGTCGAGTGTATCCTAAAAAGCGCAACCGGTTGCTTCAAAAATACCGAAACACAGGCGAAGATTTTGGATTGTAAGCAATTGCGGTCCATGTCTCTCGTGGGCGGTAAAAAAGTTTACACTCCGTCAGACTCGTTTCGCGTTACGTTTGCCGGATCTGCACTCCCTAGCCACGTCTCGATCGACCGGGTTCGTCTGCCTGTGCGATTGTATGTACCCCGTGTTATGAATTGCACCAATTGCAAGCAGTTAGGCCACACAGCCGCCTACTGCTGCAATAAGGCACGATGTAGCAAGTGTGTGGAGACTCATGCGGAAGATTCTTGCAGTGTTAATGCTGAAAAATGTATTCACTGTGGGGAAAACCAGCATGAGCTCTCCACATGCCCGGTGTACATGCAGCGCAGAGATAAAATCAAGCGGTCACTTAAGGAGCGTTCAAAGCGTTCTTACGCTGAGATGCTGAAGAAGACCGTGACCACTTCTACCATAACATCGAACCCCCTTTGATCTGTTGTCCTCTGATGAAACCGATTCTGACGATTCATCAGCGGGAACATCTTATGCCAATCCTGGGGAGTCTAGGAAGAGGAAAAATGTTTCTTCTCCTAAACTTCCCCGTAAAGGTCCTAAGATTTCCCAAAGTGTAATGAAAAGTACGAACAAACCAAACAGTGCTGCGGGAAAACCGAAGCAAACTCCTCCTGGGCTTGCAAATTTAAAGTCCCAGAAGGAGTTCCCAGCACTGCCAGGAACATCTAAAACCCCAGTTGTTCCTTTTGCACATCCAGTTGATGAAACAAAGTCTGGATTAGTGAAATTTTCTGACATTGTGGACTGGATTTTTGAAAATTTCAATGTACCCGATCCAATTAAAATTTTTCTTACAGCATTCCTCCTAACAGTTAGATCATTTTTGAAGCAGTTGACTGCCCAATGGCCCTTCCTTGCAGCGATTGTATCCTTCGATGCCTAATTCAACTGCGTATATGAAGGATTCTTTCTCTGTCTTACAGTGGAATTGTAGAAGTATTTTACCAAAAATTGATTCGTTTAAAGTTTTGATAAATAAAAACAAATGCGATGCATTTTCCCTTTGTGAAACTTGGCTTACTTCAAATATTGATCTCAACTTCCATGATTTTAATATTGTTCGCCTTGATCGAGACACCCCATATGGAGGAGTACTTTTAGGGATTAAAAAGTGCTATTCTTTCTATCGTATTAACCTCCCCTCGATTCCAGGCATCGAAGTTGTCGCATGTCAAATGACAATACAAGGTAAAGAGCTTTGTATTGCCTCAATATATATTCCTCCCAGAGCACAGGTTGGGCAACGGCTGCTCTTTGATTTAATAGAACTTCTTCCCCCGCCACGTTTGATTTTGGGAGACTTCAACTCTCATGGTGTGGCTTGGGGTTCCCCTTACAATGATAACCGCTCCTCTCTAATCTATAACCTTTGCGATGACTTCGACATGACTATTTTAAACAACGGCGAAATGACACGTATCCCGAAACCTCCAGCGCGCCCAAGCGCTTTGGATCTATCCTTATGTTCGACGTCGCTACGGTTGGATTGCACATGGAAGGTAATCCTCGATCCTCACGGTAGCGACCATTTGCCTATTCTTATTTCAATTAATAACGGGTCAACTCGCATGCGACCAGTTGACATTCCGTATGACCTCACACGGAATGTCGATTGGAAGTTATACGAGGAAATGATTTCAAAAGCGGTCGAGTCGATTCAACATCATCCACCACTTGAAGAATACAACCTCCTCGCGGGTTTGCTTCTCGACGCCACGTTGCAAGCCCAAACAAAGAAATATCCTGGCGTAACGATCAAAGAACGGCCTCCCACTCCGTGGTGGGACCAAGAGTGCTCCGATGTCTACACGCAAAGATCCGACGCGTTTAAGGCCTACCAGAACGGAGGTATACCCGACGATTATATACGGTATTCGGAGCTTAATACCAAGCCTAAAAGCCTGGCTAAAGCAAAGAAACGCGGATATTGGCGTCGGTTCGTGAACGCGACGTCGAGGGAGACATCGATGAGCACTCTTTGGAACACAGCCCGAAGAATGCGGAATCGCGTAACGGTCAACGAAAGCGAGGAGTCTTCAAGTCGGTGGATATTTGATTTTGCCAGGAAAGTATGTCCGGACTCTGTTCCTGAGCAAAACATTGTTCGCGATGCGTCTCCGGGCCACGACGCGATAGAATCACCTTTTACGATGGCAGAATTTTCAGTTGCCCTCCTGTCCTGTAACAATAACGCGCCTGGGTTAGATGAAATCAAATTCAACTTGTTGAAGAATCTACCCGGCAATGCCAAGAGGCGCTTGTTGAACTTGTTCAATAAGTTCCTGATGCAAAACATTGTACCGCAGGATTGGAGGCAAGTGAAGGTGATCGCCGTCCAAAAACCAGGGAAACCAGCTTCTGATCACAACTCCTATAGGCCGATTGCAATGCTATCCTGTATCCGGAAATTGATGGAAAAAATGATACTCCGTCGTTTAGACCACTGGGTCGAATCAAATGGTCTACTATCAGATACTCAGTTTGGCTTCCGCCGTGCCAAAGGGACGAATGATTGTCTTGCGTTGCTTTCAACAGATATTCAGCTGGCGTATGCTCGCAAAGAACAAATGGCGTCTGCGTTCTTGGACATTAAGGGGGCTTTTGATTCCGTTTCTATTGACATTCTTTCGGGTAAACTTCACCGACAAGGATTTTCTCCAATTTTGAACAATTTTTTGCACAATTTGTTGTCCGAAAAGCACATGCATTTTACGCACGGCGATTTGGCAACTTTTCGCATTAGCTACATGGGTCTTCCCCAGGGCTCATGTTTAAGCCCCCTTCATTACAACTTTTATGTAAATGACATCGACGAATGTCTGGCAAATTCATGCACGTTAAGACAACTTGCAGACGACAGTGTAATCTCTGTTACAGGAGCCAAAGCTGCCGATTTGCAAGGACCATTGCAAGATACCTTGGACAATTTGTCTGCTTGGGCTTTACAGCTAGGTATCGAATTCTCTCCGGAGAAGACTGAGATAGTAGTTTTTTCTAAGAAGCATGAACCTGCTCAGCTTCAAACACAATTAATGGGTAAAACGATTTCTCAGGTTTTGGTACACAAATATCTTGGTGTCTGGTTCGACTCTAAAGGCACCTGGGGTTGTCACGTTAGGTATCTGATGAAAAAATGTCAACAAAGAGTGAATTTTCTTCGTACAATAACCGGACAATGGTGGGGAGCCCACCCAGAAGACCTTATAAGGCTTTACCAAACAACGATACTGTCTGTTATTGAGTACGGATGTTTCTGCTTCCGCTCCGCAGCAAACACACATTTGATCAAACTGGAGCGAATACAATATCGTTGTTTGCGTATCGCCTTGGGTTGCATGCAATCGACCCATACGATGAGTTTGGAGATCTTAGCTGGAGTACTACCATTGAAAAACCGCTTCTGGAGCCTGTCTTCTCGTATTCTAATCAAATGTGAGGTCTTGAACCGTCCCGTGATTGAAAATTTTGAAAGGTTAATCGAACTTAATTCTCAAACCCGTTTTATGACATTGTATTTCAATCACATGTCACAAAATATTAACCCTTCTCCGAATATTCCAAATCGTGTCAATTTTTTAAATACTTCTGATTCTACTGTGTTTTTCGATACATCCATGATAGAAGAAACTCGTGGAATCCCGGATCATTTACGCGTGCAGCAGATCCCCAAAATTTTTTCCAATAAATATCGAAACATCAACTGCGACAATATGTTCTACACTGACGGATCACTTCTTGATGGGTCCACTGGCTTCGGTATCTTCAATAACAATTTAACCGTCTCCCATAAGCTCGATAATCCTGCTTCTGTTTACGTCGCAGAATTAGCAGCAATTCAGTACACCCTAGGGATTATCGAAAAAATGCCCACGGACCATTATTTCATCTTTACGGACAGTCTCAGTTCCATTGAGGCTCTCCGATCGATGAAAGATGTTAAGCACTCTCCGTATTTCCTGGGGAAAATACGGGAACATCTGAGTGCTTTATCCGAAAAATCGTATCAGATTACCTTAGCGTGGGTCCCTTCTCACTGCTCGATACCGGGTAATGAGAAAGCGGACTCTTTGGCTAAGGTGGGCGCAACAAACGGTGATATTTATGAAAGACCAATTGCCTTTAATGAATTTTTCGCATTTGTACGTCAGAATACGATCATCAGTTGGCAAAATTCTTGGACCAAGGGGAAACTGGGAAGGTGGTTACATTCCATAATCCCCAAGGTATCGACGAACCCGTGGTTCAAGGGGTTGGATGTAGGTCTGGATTTCATTTGCGTGATGTCCCGGCTTATGTCCAATCACTATAAATTTGACGCGCATCTCCGTCGTGTTGGGCTCGAGGAGAGTGGTATCTGTACCTGTGGTGAAGGTTATCACGACATAGAGCACGTTGTTTGGTCATGCCCTGTACACCGTGACGCCAGGTCTAGATTAATAGCTTCCCTGCAGGCCGAAGGTAGGCAGCCGGCTGTTCCTGTTCGTGATGTCTTGGCGAGCCGTGACCTATCCTACATGTCCCTTATATACGTTTTCCTGAAATCCATCCACGCCCCAGTTTAGTCCTATCCCCTTCCGCCTACATCCAACCAAACGACAAGAACACGTTAAGACCCCGGATCCGAAACAGCAATCAGACCCGCACGATACTCTCAAGGCCCGATGGAAACAACCCATTATGCCAGTCCGTAATATCTTGGCCCAGCAGCGGAACAAATTTAATATACTGCTTACCTATGGCAATGAAAACCATCAAACAGCAAACCTGTGCTTTTAATGCAAAATATTCTAGCTTTAAGTTAGATTTAGTTTCAGCTCGTAGTCGGCAGCGAGGATAAAAAATTTGCTTTTAGTTATTAAGATACTTTAGAAAGTAAGCTACCAAATATAATTGGCGCCGTTAAACATTGAATTGTATTTGTGCCGTGTCAAATAAACTGGATGAAATCAAATAAACAAAGATGAAGAAAAAAAAAGGTCTAGTTTTTAGAATTCTATATTAGTTTTATACTATTTCATGAAGACTGTCAGTCAGATTTTATACACAAATAAACAAATAATGCCGCCAGGATTCTGCTGTGAGAAGAATTTCGAACAAAATAGAAAGCTGAAGCAGAATTTAGTGGTGATAAGACGTGCTCAGAAGATGCATAATGAGGTTTTAGCGAGCTCCAAAATATGCTTGATGTGCGAGGAAAAGTTCAAGTTTCCATCATAAGCAAATTGAAAAAAAAAATCGCTATTTTTCCTTCAAAGTGCAAAACTTTTCTGATTGTTCTAAGAATTGTCAGCCTTTTTCCCAGGTAGGCCAGGTTTTTCCAGAAAAAAATTTAGTCTATTTGCATTGAATGTTGTAGGTTTTTTTTTTCAGTGGTCTTCGTGGTTCTGTGGTTAGTAATGTCGATCTGCTAGCTCTCCCACACGGTTGTCATATCGATTCGATTCCCGATTAAGTCGAGTACCTTTATGAGCGAAAATTTTTCTTGATTTGGCACGTGGGCACGGTGTTTCGTTGTACTCATATAACACGCAAAATGTGCCAAAAACTATATCGATAACAAATTCTCTGAACTAATCTAGTTGATCGAGACCGCGATTAACCCCACAGACTAGTGTGAGATTTTTTATTCTAGGATTTTCCAGTTTTTCCAGGCACTAGACATCCTGTTTTAGTTCTTGGTTCTTGCTTGATTTTTGTCATCGGTTTTTTCACAAAAACCTACAAAAATGCTACATATAAATGACGTAGCATTTTATTTAAGTTCCCTTCCCTGGATGTTCCCTAAGAGCAATTTTTCATGAATATCTTGTTTTACTATACAATCACAATACTTAATTTTTTTTTTTGAAAATATGCAAGTTAAAGATTATCTGCCAGGATTGATTAAAATCCATGACACTACCGATCTCAACAGCTATCACTAGCAGAATAAGTGGCGAGCGCTTCGACACTTGCCGTATGACGTCACTCCAACCTGGGTGGACAAAGAAACGGAACATCTAGAGGGAGGGCATTGCACTCACACTAAACGTCTGCGACACTGCTCATAGTAATTAACTTCTTAAATGCACCGTCATACTTAGCTTTGAAAAATTGGAATTCTGAGAAAAATAAATTAAAAAAAAACAACTAACGTTTCTTACCTGTCTGAGTTGTGGACTTTCCGGTTCGGAAGCAGCATCTTTCATAAATTTTCTTTCCAACGTGCCCTAGAATTATTAGCCAATGCCTTCGGATAACGAACGGCTCCCTCTTTTTTCTACTAGTAAAGCGGATAGCATTTTAATCTTAATGTTCCATGGTTTCTACTATGCACTGTGTTCATCTTACAATAAGTGTTATCGAATGTAACGGGCAAAAAAATAACTCTGTAACAAAACTGTAGCTCAATACTTAAAAACTTCATAAATAATAATACAGATTTGGAAGCATTGTAACTTCTTCCTCCACGCGCTTGCTCTTTCACGCTCTCGCTCTCTTTCTAATCGCGAATAAATGCGGCAACGTTAGTCGTCGCGACTCTGGACACGTGCGTTTGCTTGTGTTTGTGTGTGCACTTTGTTCGATTTGATTTCAACTATCTGTAATAAGGCATACTTTTGCTCTCTATCCTAGTCAGTAAGTGTAGGGATGCGTGGTATTGTGTTTTTTTTACTTTAGTTCCCTTCGCGATATGCTGCATGCATGCATCAGTTGTAAAGCCTAGTGTAGGTTAAACAAATTCTAGTATTCTATCGGTCTAAGATCGCGCGGTTTGCGCGAATACTTGAGCCCGAGCGTTTCACTAATCTCGTCGATTACGGTCAGTGCGTAGTCCAGCTGTTCTTTGGTGTGCGATGCCGACAGGCAAAATCGGATGCGGCCCTCCATGATGGGAGTGGCAGGAAATCCAACCCCGACGACTGCGATATTACGCGCTGTCAGCGTCCGTACGACGGCCCTAAAAGAGGTAAAATTAGTCACAATCCTGCGACAATTAATAGTACAATCCTGTGGGACTTACCCAATTTTGGAGAACAGGTACACCAGCATCGGTACGACCGGCGAATCTTCGTGCCCGTAGGTGATGACACCGATCTGAGCCAGTCGTTTTCTGAAATATCTGGTGTTACGGGCCAACTGGTCAATTCGCTTACTGCCCTCGCGCGTGCCATCCAAACCCATGATTATCTTCATTGAAGTCAGAATTTGCTGCGCTACCGGGGGCGACATCGAGCTGGCGTAGCAGTGAGCGTGGCTGTTTACCCTTAAAAAGTTTATTAATTTCTAAAATCGAAGAGGTTTTGTATTAATTCAATATCGAAAGAAAATAATGGCTTTTCATAATACCTTATTGCCTGCGATGTAACCTCCAGCCGACCCGAAGCTTTTGGTAAAAGTTCCCATTAGAATGTCTATATCGTTCGGATCGACCCCGTAGAAATCCAACACTCCCCGGCCGGAAGGCCCCGTCGCTCCAATACTGTGCGCCTCGTCCAGATATATGTAGGCTTTGTACTTCTTCTTAAGGGCAACGATTTCCGGCAGTTTCACGATCGACCCCTCCATACTGAACACACCTTCGACGATGATCAGAATCTTCTTCCAGGGTTTGCCGCTACCCGGCTGGCCGCGTGTGATCGATTCGACCAGCACGCGCTCCAGATCCGGCATACTGTTGTGGTTGAACACTTTGGTGACGGCACCCGACAGCCGCAGTCCGAGGATGATAGAGGCGTGATTTTTCTCGTCGCTCACCACCAGACAGCCGGGCGAAATCAGTGTGGGAATGTTTAGCGAATTAGTGGCGAAGCCCATACCGAAGACGATGGCATCCTCGACGCCCAGGAAGCGAGCTGTCAGCTGTTCCAGTTCCACGTGCAGTGGGTTGGTACCTAAAAAGAGAAGCGCAGTAGGAAATTTTTATTTGTCATTGCGCCTTTTTTACAGTTCAGGTTTTGGATGATTATTATATTTGCTACTAGTTTTCTATTTTCAGAGTTTCTAGTCAATTTGAAAAAAAAAAAAGATTTTTTCTGATTTTTCCAGAATATTAAAATTTCCTGTGAATTCTTTGCTCATCCAAAATCATTAGTAGCAACACGTGATGTAGCTTTTGATAGTTTTGAAAATTTTAGTTTAGTGATTTAGTTTAGCTAATTTAGAGAAGACGAAATAAGATATTGAGCAGTGCATGAATAATCCAAAATCACAAGACAACTCTATTCTCATCGAAAGTCTGTTCTCAGGATTTTTTGTTTCCAATATCATCTTGATCAATTTTTCTAAAAATCATTTCAATCTAAAAAATTGTTGGAGTGCTCAGGATTAAGTTTTAGGTAAGCAAATTTTCCAAAAATGCAGCTATAACAGACCACAAATGTGCGAATAGGTGCTATTTCGTGAATCACAACCATTAATCAGCTGAGTACGAGTTCAAGTACTACTCAACGTCAAGACAAAAAAAAACGGTAAATAATTATGTAAACATTGAATGAGTCATTTCGGTGCGCGAATACGCCTCATCGTCACACCAGAAACTGTCAATTCAGTGCTTGCTCGCTTTCGTAGCTCTCTTATCAACGCCGTTTTTTCGTCGCGTAACGTGCAATTATACATTACGCAACCCCAAGGTTAAATTATTTACCACACACGCTGCTGTGAGGCGTGTATGAATTCCGCTCCGCGCGATACATATAAACTTAGATTTGAATTACGCCGCCTAGGTAGGTAAAATCACACTGACGTGCGAAGCTTTTTATTCTGTTTTGTTTTTCAAACATTGTATGAAACTCTTACCGATTTCACGCCGTGAACTGCACGCTGCTAGGCCGTAGGTTTTGATTGACTGTTCCGACTCATCGGCACACGGTCCTACGTTCTGGGCGAAGCCAAGATAGTTGTATGAACCCAGATTTAGGCATCTCGTTTCGGTGCCGGTAAACCTACAAGCAGAAATGAAATACAATTGTTTTTAAAAACATATGATATTTAAAAAATATTGCTATTGATTTCGTTGAAAATCTATTTTGTTTGATTTGGTTCTCTTTACTCTACTGGAGTTCAATTTATTTGGCTCTAGAAAGACTCCGGTCCACAAAAAATAGAGATCTTTTGCCTAGCCAGTGAGTCTGTTTTCTCGTTTCTTCTAATCCTACAGTAATTATAAACCAAGAATATATCACTAGAATTTTTTTGCCAGGTGTTGTTTGTTATTGATGTTTGCTGTTTTCAAACGGTAGAGTACACATTTTATTTTGCACATCCAGTTTCATTATTCACGGAGTTAACCAGTGTTCATCAAGCGAATAATCAAATCGTCAACATTCACATTTCCTAAATGGAAGTGTAAATATTCATATGAGAACATGAATTACAAATAATCTTACTGATTTACTGACCATATTCGAAGTAAATTTGACTGTAAATTCCTACTTTAGATCGGGCTCGATTATCCGTAGTTTTGAAAACTATTCCACTCCAGATAACCAATTTCTCGGCATAATCGAGTGGATTTTGTACTATTTTTTTAAATTTTTTTCTCATCGAGAACAATTAGTTTGTTGAAAAATATTGTACTCGGTGAATATGTACGACGAGATAAAATACATAAATTATCTAGCGACTGTATGTTTTTTTTTTCATACATAGAAAATTTAATTATAATGAGATGAATCAATTATGCATTTAAATTACCATGCAGCATATAGCGAAAAATATCAAATATACGAGAACAAATCACGCAAAAAATAATATTCGCAAGCTACGCACTCTGCTTGATGACACTTAATTAGCATTCGAATGAGGGATATCAAATTCTACTCAATCCCAATTGGAACTTAAGAATGTTTGGCACGCAGTTTACAAGACTAAAAGGATGTAAACTAAGCAGGCTTTACCAAGTCGCCGAACGAAGCTGCAGTATGATTACGACTAGGAAGGAGAACTGGTTCTCGAGATGGTTGAAGCGTTGGGGAAACCTTTGCAAAATAATTGCCTTGGGTGCTACATTCCGATTCGGAACTTGACCTTCTGTTTACTATACACAGACTTCGCAGCCAACCGTTAAGTGTACAGGACAATTGCGGGGCTAGCGCTACGATCCTACTGACACTAACAGTCTCTCCCGAGTCAGGACTCGAACCTACGACGACTGGCTTGTTAGGCCAGCATCGTACCTCGAGACCAGCTGGGGAAGCAAAATGCAAAATAATTAAGTAAATTAAAAAACAGATTTCTTTCGTCCCAAACAGATCGGAAAGCATCTTTTCAAGATACTTTCGTCTCATCAGGTAGGGAGAGATGCAGCGCCGATTTTAAGTCGGCCGTTCCCAACCCAACCCTTTCCCAAAGATTCATGAAAATCAGTTGAAATACCGATTTTTGGCAGCACTTTGAATGCTGCTGTGTCAGGCAATTTCAATAATTTTCATGATCGGGAATCACCATTTTAAGCCTAACTTCAAATACCTGTAACTCCCTAAATTTTGATCCGATTTTGGATAAACAAATTTCATTATGATAGAAAATTTATGTATTTTTTGTCAATTTTCAAGGTTTGCCAAAGCTACAGTTTTTAAATCATTTTCAAAACATATTGCCGGAAGGCCAAAAACATGTGTTTTTTAAGGTGGCAAGGAAATCTGCGAACAAACACCTGAGAAGAGAACTCAAGGTGTGGGGATGAGACTAGGGGAGAGATGCTGGGGTAGTTACACTCCCCCTACTGGTCCCTGTCCCGACCCACTAAAACCCCTCCAGTCTCCAGCCCTGGTCTGTCCGGAACGACGGTTAAGTATTACGTCGGGGAGTGGCTTTTGTACGTGATGCGCCTCCTTTACTCTTATAACCTTCTAGCTAACTACCTGGAGACTGGTAGTTGGCTACCTCTGGCGTGTTGGTGGTTGACCCGCCACACACTTTGCAGCTCCAGAACGCACAGGCCGCGCTCAGATGTCCGGGTCGTAGCACATTCTCCGGACTAGATTGTCCAGAGTAGTGCCAGACCCGCTCACAGCCATCATGTCGTCCTTTGCTCTTACGAAACGAGGGCACAGGATCTGTGACAGGTGGAAGTCACTTCGCCATGGCGCATCCCGACCCAACCGGATATCTCTGGAATAAGTCGGTGCGTCCATCTGCCCTTCGTGGAGTTAGACCATTCCCGCTGCCAGCGGAGCATCGAGATTGACCTTCTGGTACCTCGTATGCCCCTTGTGTCCCGTTGGTCGAAACATTCTCTGTCCTCCTTGATGGCGACGCTGATAGGCATCATGCCGAACAAGACACAGATTGCTTCGTATGACACCGTACGATACGTACTCGCCTGATACGCGCTCATGTGCCTGGGAGTTACTTTCCAGTTTACCGCGGTAACTGTTAGTACCTAGCGCTCTGGACCACACTGGCTCACCATACCTAAGTATGAACAAAACCACGCTGGCAAGAAGTCTGGGGTATTGGACATCATACGAGATAGTGCTGCAATAGCCGGTGAGGCCCTCTTACAGGCATAATCGACGTGACTTCCGAACGAGAGCTTATCGTCAACCATAACCCCCAAGAGCTTCAGAGATCGCTTTGAGGTGATTGTGCAGTTTCCGACTCTGACCACCGCCTGTTGCTCCGATTTACGGTTGTTCATAACCGTGACCTCCGTCTTATGATGCGCTAGCTCCAGTTTCCTGGAGCGCATCCAGTTCTCGACCAGTATACGCGCGGCCCTCAACTCGACCTCCTCGATCGACTCGCCGTAAACCTCTAGCGTTATGTCGTCTACAAAGCCGACGATCACAGCCCTTGAACTTGAGTTTCAAAACCCCGTGATACAATACACTCCATAACACCGGACCCAGGATTGAACCTTGCGGAACTCCTGCGGTGTTTGGGACGCACTTCTGACCCTTCTCCGTGTTGTAAACAAGTACTCGATCCTGGAAATAATTTTCCAGAATCTTGTACAGCGACACCGGTAAATGAGTGAACAATCGTTACAAACACCGATGTCCCACTATTTATTATTTCGTCTCCCGTTTCCGAGCTTTCTGTCAAAATTTCATTCATGAATTAAGTTCAGAAACGTCTCGTAAAATGGTTTATAAGAGGAATATTCGGTACGCACTTGAAGGGATTGGGATGCTTCACCACAGCAAATATAAAATAGTGTTTTCACGGGTGACGCATTAATTATTACCGCATTATGCATTAACTATTACCGAGTCTTGTGCCTTTGAAAATTCGGAGTGGTGACTCGAAGTTGACGAAAACAGTGAAGCTACTCCGTTCAGAAGTGTGCAGCGTCAAAAACGGACATCATGCGGCGCCGCTCCGGCATCTACAACATCAGGAAGCGATCCACTGGTTTCGGAGTGCAGGCAATGACGCAGCGACAGCGACTGAATAAAATGGTCAAGTCGATTTTCCCGACGAATCGCGACGTTGTGGTGGTGATGGAGGACGAGACCTATCTCACCCTGGATGGCAACGACTAGCACAGCACTTCATATTTTACTTCCCCCTCGAAGGAAGTAAACTTCGAGATGGAGTTCCTCAAGACGATGCTGCTGTGGTGACAATCAGCGAGACAGGGACGTGAAAACCGCTCTTCGTTTGGACTGGCCGCGAACCGCAGGACCGAAATTCGATTAATGTCGATTTTAAACTTATTTTTAGTTTTGGCCAACTAAAATCACTTCATTTGGCTCCTACTACCTATTTTAAAACTAAATATTAGAGCGCTCAATGGGTTTTGTTTCAAATTTAAAAATGGTTTCTCCTCTGAGATAACCGCAATATGTCTCGTACACAAACAGTAGGATAATAACAGAAATCGACTTTTCGAGTTTCGTTTAAAAGTAGGGCTTAACAGTTTCGTCCTCGAAAAAAAAGTTGAAGAGGTAGTTTATAAGACACGACCGCAGAGGTAACGTAGAATACGACAGCCTGTCTTATGCCAATGTATTTCTTGGAATAGGTTTGGGAATACACTGAATTGGGGTTAATTCTTCAGATAAACTTTGAGGTTAATTGTGTTTGTCAATGCCATTTATTGACAAGTGAATATTTTTTCAACATTGCAAATTTTTTATTTAGTTTTGAATGATTCACAGTGAAAATCAAATTCTACATGAGGTGATTTGTTAGCAATTACACTACCCGTCATAAGTTTGGAATCGCTTTACTGAGTATTGCAACACCCAGTTTGAATATTGCAACGCCTCTCGAAAAGTTTAGCATCACCTGGAATAGGCGGATATTTCGTGTTTTTGACAAACCTAGAAAGTTGCGGTTTTCAGCAAACTTGTTCCGAAGGTCAAAGGTTACTGTATGGTGGCCAATTCAGTGTGAAATTTTACCGCTATGTGGTGCTAGTGGGCAGACAATGACACACGTATTTTGAACTTAACTAATCTCACAATTCCGACCTGCCAGAAAGTTGCGGTGTTCAGCAAACTTGTTCAGAAGGCTAAAGGCTTCTACATGGTAGACAATTTAATACTGAATTATCCCGCTGTGCGGCACTAGGGTGCATGACGTTTTTCATATTTAGACTTCAACTTATCGCGTTATCATTACTACCCACAAAGTTGCGGTATTCGGCTTGTGCCACCAGTTCTGGTCAAGCATATTACAGTTACAGTTACAGAAATTTGCCCATTTTGAGTGATGCTAAACTTTTCGGGGTGTTGCAATATTCAAACTGGGTGTTGCAATACTCAGTGGGTTACTATGGTTGATTCCAAACTTACGGCGGGTAGTGTATATATGAAAATTTCAACCGCTATACTGCTAGCGCATCGCACGCGGTGGCGATGGCGGTGGCGGTGCCGCACGCGCTATAAACATGCACACACGCGCTACAGGCATGCATACACGCCATAAACATACACACACGCTTTAAAGCAAGCCACACACGCTAGCAATACACCTTATATATTAGGGACACACGCTACAAATATTCACACACGTTATGTGCATACACCCTGTATAAACCTACGCTGGATGATGGTGGCTTCTCAATCCACCTAGCGGTGCGAGTTTCTTTCAGTTTCGGGTTGTATTTGCCCAACGATATCTGAATCGGATTACCGCTGGTGGGGTCTAACTCAGATCGAAGGGGAGCCGAACTGAAAGAGGTAGGACTGCAGCTAACCACTACCACCGCCGCTGTTGCCCGCTGCTGATCCACGCTGCCTTCGCCTACTGCCATCGGTGTTGATGTCCGATGCTGCTGCCTGCTGCTAGTAAACTGACTTGCTTGAGGAGAAACAGTCTCTTATATAGCCCAAAGAGTGCATTCCCGGCTAACTAGGTACTTCATTCTGTCGTCCTATTTAGGGAAATGCAGCAAGCGACCAATCAAAAATTGACATTTGCCTTTCGACATTGTTCAACAATTTTCAATATTACAATAGTTTGAACAATCGGATTACAATTTTCTACATTTGGACGGGTGCTTAAATGATTTTCCAATCGATTGCTGCAAAAATGACAGAAATCGGTTGGAAACTGACTGGGTTTAAAACGTTTGAAATTGGACAATTTTTGTGACGCTCTCGATGTTTTCGATTTTGAAATTGGATCCCTGTATTGAAATTGGGTCCCTGTAATTCTTGCCGTAAGACGTATTCTACGTCAAAAAGCGCTAACCTCAGCTTAATCGAACTTCGGGAGCACGTCGTTTGAAGTCAAAGTATTATTATTTTGACCGATGACAAAAATGCACAGATATGAATTTGGCGATAAAAAGAGGTGGAAACCAAATGTCTTAAAAATGCTTGAAACGTCGAGATCTGGTGTTATCTAAAAGGAATGGGAAAATTAGACCTTAAATTTTGTTTAGCAATAAAGCTCACAAGTTTCGTCTTCTCGAAAAATGTTTTCACACAAAATTTCAGCTCAATTGGACTCCGGAAATGCCCCGAAACGGTCAAAATTCCACTTTTCGACTGAGCCTGAGAATCTCAACGTGCCGAAGGACGAATCTTTCCCATTTTCCTGTTGGGGGGGTTTTTTGGACCACTGCGTCCATTTATTTGAACTATTGTGGTATGCCCCGGTTTGCTGTACTGCGCTTCAAGCTTGTCTACCACTTATTGAGGAAGTGATAGACGGCGAGCTATAGCGAATTAGGTGCCAATCGGGAATAACTTGTTTTATGAAACTAGTTACCCTGACTGGCGGCCAGACCAGATTTCCTTGGGTTCTAGGGAGCCCTCATTGAAGTACTGAAATCTGCATCTAATTAGTGCTCCGCAATTTCAGAACAAATGTTCCGAGGTTTCGCTTTCTGAGTTGGGCAATTCTCGCTGAAACCAGGACACTAGTGACACGAGGTCTTTGAAAATTGATTTTTTTATTTTAGTTCGATTAAACGCAGTAAAAAATTAATAACTGCACATAAATTTGTTCCATTTGGTGGACCCCTTGTTCGCCAAGGGGTGAACAAATTTTTGCAAAAGTGAAAATCGAATATTTTTATCGAGCTATATTTCAAATATTTGTCCCAAAACCCTCTACAAACAGCATTTAATTATACAGAAAACATCTAGGGCTTTCATGTGAAGTATTCAAAAGTTTGACCGCCATCTTGGATTAGCCGCCATTTTGAATTTTATCATTAAAACGCGTTTTTGAACAGGTTGGCAACCACCGATTTTAATTCTGAGACAACCATTGGAGAGCTGAGAAAAAATCCTACAAGATTTTCTATACCGAGTTTTAACATTTCCAACGCGCGTCCACACAGTTCCATACGATGTCCGTTTTGGACGCAGCGGGGTACCGTTCTTTAAACGCACACACTTCTGAACGGAGTAGCTTCACTACTTTCGCCATCACGGTTGGAGTTCGACTGATAGAGCTGTCAACTTTTCTCTGCCGACTCATGGGTTACTATGGTTGACGCTGCACATCAAGTTCGTGGAAATGGAGCGACACTGGACAAATCAGTGTTGAAATTTCTGCAGCGAGGGTCAAACAGTATCATACAGTACCCCATGAACTAGTGGCAGTCGTAGCATCGAATTGTTTCGCAGGACTCGAAGCTGCTCGTTTATATTCCCTCGCTTCAACTCAACGGAACAATCAACGCGTCCTTTTGTGAATTACTTAGCGGTCCTGAAAACGAATCGCAGAATTCTAAAGCATTAATCGAAGGTGTTATGTGTAAGATTCAATAAACGTGTAAAAGCATTGATGCGCCCCCAGAAAGGAGTAGAGAAAACGGAAGAATAAAGAAACAGGTTTTTATGGTTACCGTCATTGAATTCGGACTTTTATTTATTATTTCAAATATAACATTGGCGATCGAGGATCGGATACCGTTAATGCTAAGTGGTTTTTGTATTGATTAAATTCATGGTCGAAAATCTCAGTATTTAGCGGTAAACAGACAAGTTACAAAATAAACAGTTCTGGTTAGAATTATAACCTTGTGAAAAGCATAGTACAAAGCAGAAAAGCCGCTTTTAGTGAAAACTTACTATAGAATCAAGTTTATCATGAATACAGAACGGGAGTACTACCGTTTGATCCAGAGGATACGACTAATGTCAGTTCGAGATGGAAAAAGTGGAAGCGTAACTTCGAAGTGTTTTTGGAGGTTAATAATGTTGCCCTTGCTTCGAGAAAAAAAGCATATCTGCTGCATTATGCTGGTGAAAATGTTCAAGATATCTATGACAGTTTGGTGGGAGAAGGACAACAAGTGCCGGCTGGATCGAACCCTTATACAGAGGCTCTTCGTGTGCTGGATGAGCACTTCCTTCCGCCACATCTTTCGGAATTTGCAACAAGGACCCGATGAGAAAATTTCGGAATTTGTACTGCGCTTGAAAGAGCAAGGGAACTTATGCGAATATGGTGATTGGCTGCATGAAAACATCAAAGAACAAATCTTTGAAAAAGGTTCGTCAGTTGAACTTCGAGCTAAAATATTGACGAAACCAGGTATGACCTTGGAGGAAATTATTAAAGAAGGACGGTCTCTCGAGACAATCGAAAATGTACGACGACAATTGCAGCAGTCATCGGATATCAACAAGGTGACAACTTCCAAAAACGAATGTTTCTGTGTGGGAGAGTGGGGCATTATGCCAATGATGATTGTTGTCCAGACAAAGACAAGAAATGCGAGAAGTGCGGGTTGAAGGGGCATGTAGCTAAACAATTCATTGAAGCAACAGTGAATAAGCACAAATTTGTGGTCGAGAACAGGTGTTATTATGATTAAACTTCTATGCTCTAAACTCCCATGTTTCAAGTAGTAAATTAGAAAAGGGTTAATGGTCACCATTTATCTGGCGAAGTATCTTGTCCACTTAAGAAAGTAGTCCATCTATGGCAGCTCTACCCTATCCAAACAAGTTGTTTATAAAGACCTATTCAAAACATGTACTTCACGCATACTAAACGATGTGCGTTCAGTGTGCGCTGCGTGGCAAGCAGCGCTTGCTGCTATATCGATCGCGCGACGCGCGTTGGAAATGTTAAAACTCGGTATAGAAAATTGGCTCGACGGCCATGTGTCTTTCGCGACACACCTGATTTTTTTAAATGTATCTTGTAGGATTTTTTCTCAGCTCTCCAATGGTTGTCTCAGAAATAAAATCGGTGGTTGCCAACCTGTTCAAAAACGTGTTTTAATGATAAAATTCAAAATGGCGGCGAATCTAACATGGCGGTCAAATTTTTGAATACTCCATATGAAAGCCCTAGATGTTTTCTGTATAATGAAATGCTGTTTGTAGAGGGTTTTGGGACAAATATTTGAAATATAGCTCGATAGAAATATTCGATTTTCACTTTTCCAAAAATTTGTTCACCCCTTGGCGAACAAGGGGTCCACCAAACGGAACAAATTTATGTGCAGTTATTAATTTTTTACTGCGTTTAACCGAACTAAAATAAAAAAATCATTTTTCAAGGCCTCGTGTCACTAGTGGCCTGGTTTCAGCGAGAATTGCCCAGTTGCAGAAGCGACAAATATCATCTTGGGTGAAACCAATTTTCTGAAGATGATGTTTGCTCGGACAGTGACCAGTTATTAGGCCAGGGAATATACTGAGATCGCTTTTATTGGGACTCAGCAACTTTTGAGAAATTTTTGTGTTTGGTGTTATAAATCTTTTTGATTGGTTAAGAGATTTCACTGCCTTCCAATAATTGGCTGTAATCTCTCGTTGCTCCCATTTCAGTACCTCAGCCTCCAGGACATAGTCTGAAATACCACAAAACGTTTCTGGACCAATGAAGGTTGATTAGGAACCAAATCTGACGAGTTCATCCGCAACTTCATTGCCCTCTATTCCGCAGTGACCAGGAATCCAGTAGAGATTTACAGAATTCAACTGGTTCATCTGTTGTAGAAGGTAAATGCAGTCCCAGACAATTCTAGACATGCACTTATAGGCTTTCAATGGCTTAAGGGCCGCTTGACTGTCCGAGAAAATGCAGATGTTGACGTCAGGGTTGCCACATTTATATCTGTTTTTTTTTTTTTTTTTTTTTAATATCTGTATATCTGAATCTCGGGCCAAAAAATCTGTATCGAGCAAACTCAGAATGTTGGATGAAAACATTTTTACTTGCAGAACATATTCAAACAAATTCATTTTTCACTACGGGATGTTTATACTGGATTTGTTAAATTTATTGTTTAAAGTTTTCGTTTATTTAATATTAGTATCTCCTCCTTGGTCTGAAGCGTAGCTTTCAGCTTTAAAAATTGAGATCATTAGCTCAGAGGCCATGCAATTTATGGTTTCTGGTATTTTAAAAGTATGCGTTCTAAATAAGCAGAAGAGTGTGGATACATTTAAAAATTCTCACAAATGATCTGTAACGGAAATTTGAAATTACCATCCCGCCTATAGTGGTGTTCAACAATTCAGACCAAGTTAAGTCATTTGTTTCAATGAATCTTCCGGTCAAAAAGTTTTTTTTCTAGCGTGCGAAATTCGTTAGAAAGCCCTTGTCAGTCAGTTACTGTTACAAATTTGTGAAATTGACACATCAAATCGCTTAAATTTTCCAATTTCACGAACGATTTAAGATTACTTAAAGCACTGGCGTAGCCGGTGGGGGGGGGCGGTGGCGATGAGGAAAATTTTCATGCGTTTCACCTTTAAAAGGGTGATATCCGTGAGAATAACTATTAATTAGGTGGAGGTCGCGGTGAAAATTATATAAATTCGCTTTTAAGAGTATAATATTAACCATTTTTTCAAATATGGGTAGATTTAGTAAAATTGAAAACATACGTGCTAACTCTCACAATTTTGGTTAACAAAATATTTTCACTGCAATTTGGTAGGGGTAACACCCAGGGGGAAAAGGTTATCACCCAAATTTTCCGCCACGGGTGTCACCCGGTCACGCTGAGCCAGTCACTTAAAGTTACCGTTTTGCCTTTCTCCTAGAAAGGTATACTGCCGGTACCCGAATAACTGTCCCATAATGAAAAACAACATGTTGAGAAAACGGCGATTTAATATTATCCGTGAGTTTTCGGGTTTCCAGCAATTACATCCAGAACCAATGACCATAACAGTTTCATGGCACCACAAGTTTATTGTTGAGAACAAAAAACCATAGATGGAATTAGTTTTACGTTATATAACTTGAAAAAAAGACAAAATGGGACAAAATATGCGGGTACATTTCAAAAGTACTCGCACATTTTGTCCCATCACATATAAATTCAACCAGCAACCGGCAGTATCATTGGCAACGTATATTGTACTACAGAAAAACAACATTAGTCTAGGTAATTAAATGACATACTTCTATATGCCTAAAATAATCCGATATACACTAATCTGGAGCAAAATTATATGTTTGCAGTTTGTACCACTATGCAGTGGGACTGTAATGCGGGTACTTTCAATATGGGACAAAAACAACTTGGTATCAGTATGGGACAGTTATGCGGATACCGGCAGTATAGCAATCACTGGAAAAACCGAAGGTATAAAAGTGGTCCCAATTGCCGAATGTCATATACCACTCGACTTCTTTCGACGAACTGAGCATTTTACATGTACATACATGTATGTATGTATGTGTGTATGTGTGTGTGTGTGTGTGCAACTTTTTTTTCTCACTCACTTTTCTCAGGGATGGCTGGACCGATTTTCATAAAATTGATTGCAAATGAAGGGTCTAGTTGCGCCATAGGTTGCTATTGAATTTCTTTGTAATCGGATTTTTAGCTTAGAGGTTATGTATCAAAATGTAAAAATCACGAAACATCAATATCTCAGAAACCACACAACCGATTTCAATAAAACTGGTTTCAAATGATTGGGCTGTCCCCAGAACCCTTAACTATTGAATTTCGTTATGATTGAACATATGGTTCGAAAGTTATGTAAAGAAAAGTTATCCTGAGGTTGTTAAAACTCACTCATTTTTCTCAGAGATGGCTGAACCGATTTTCACAAAATTAGTGTCAAATGAAAGGCCTAGTTGCCCCATAGATTGCTATTGAATTTCATTGCAATCGGATTGTAACTTTGTCCGTTGTTCATAAAAATGTGAAATCACATTATGAAAGTAAACATATTGACTTTCTCCTAACGATCACTGGCTAAGTAAAAGGTAGAAAAATGATTGAAAAGGCCGAATGTCATATACTACTCAACTCAGTTCGACGAATCGAGCATTTTCTGCATATATGCATGTATATGTGTATATGTTTGTGTGTGGGTGTGCACGTGTGTATGTGCACCTTTCTTTCGCATTCACTTTTCTCAGAGATGGTCTGACCGATTCTTTCTATCTTGGTGTCAAATGAAGGGTCTATTTGCCGCTTAGGTTGCTATTGAATTTCATTGTAATCAAACTTTTAGTTTTGGCGCTGCGTCAGAATGTGAAAAACGCTCTTATATCTCAGAAGCTATGAACATAGTTGAATTCAAATAAATGGGCTTTCAAACCCCTAAACAATGAATTTCATAATGTTTAAACATGTGGTTTGAAAGTTATAGAAAGAAATGAAATCCGCAGACTGTTTAAAACTATAGCTACGATCAAAATATGTGGCCTCAACATCATTTAAATTTAATATTGTACTATTTCAATGTTTGCGGCCTTGCTCGGGATTGAAGTTAAAATTTAAAGTCATTTCTATCATTTCATTTTTTGCCTTTCTCCTAGAAAGGTATAGCAATCACTGCAAAAACTAAAGGTATAAAAGTGCTCAAAAGGGCCGAATGTCGTATACCACTCGACTCAGTTCGACGAGTTGAGCATTTTCTGCATGTGTGTGTGTGTGTGTGTGTGTGTGTGTGTGTGTAACGTCCTCCCAATCTCACTCGATTTGCTCAGAGACGGCTGAACCGATTTCCATGAAATTAATTGCAAATCAAAGGTCTAGTTGCCCTAAAAGACCATATTGAATTTTGTTGTAATCTGATTTCTAGTTTAGAGGTTATGTATCAAAATGTGAAAAATCACGAAACATCAATATCTCAGAAACTACACAACCGATTTGAACAAAATTGGTTTCAATTGAACGGTAGCATCTTTCAACTTTTGAATTTTATGAGGATTGAACATGTGATTCAGAAGTTATGGAAAGAAACGTGTTCTGGAGACTGTTTAATCTCATTCATGTTTCTCAAAGATGGCTGGACCGATTTTCATAAAATCAGTGTCATATGGAAGGTCTTGTTGCCCCATATGACCCTATTGATTTTTTTTGCAAACGGATTATTACTTTGCCTGTTATGTTTAAAAATGTGAAATCCAGCTATGAAAAGAAACATATTCCGAAGACTATATGAATTCACTAACTTTTCTCAGAGATGGTTGACCCGATTTCCACAGAATTAGTATCAAGTGAAAGGTCTAGCTGCCTCATAACACCCTATTGAATTTTGCTGTAATCAGAATGTAACTTCGTCTGTAATGTATCGAAATGTGAAAATCACTAAACTTCATTATCTTAGAAACTACACAACAGATTTGAACAATATTGATATCGAATGAACGGGATAGTTAAGGGTTAACTAATGAATTCTGATCATATTTTATACTTTAATTACAACATCAATATTTTAGAACCCAAAGAGTTAATATATCTTTTTAGATTTAAGCATTCATGTAAACCTATTTTTACAAATAATAAGTTTGAATGAGAAAGGCTGAGTCTGACCGCTAGGTGGATTAATTTAGGTTTTACAACAGGATCGGTGGAATCGCATCTCTTTGCAATTTGTTTTACGAACTTTGCATAGAAATCCTGACAAATATTTCGAAACGTTCATTTTCGTGCTTTGTTCATGTCACAATCTACTTCTTCTGCATAGATAACAACAAACACATAGGTCGCTTTTTACGCGGTTTTTTTACGCGGCTTTTTTACGCGGCTCTTTTACGCGAATTCCGGAATTTACGCGTTTTTTCTACGCGGATTCCAGAATTTACGCGGTTTTTTTATGCGGATTCCAGAATTTGGGCGGTTTTGCCCGGATTTCGGTTTCCCTTCACTCGGAATGCAAAATTAACGATTTTTTTTTACGCGAATTCTGGAATTTAAGCGGTTTTTTTTACGCGGATTCTGGAATTTACGCGGTTTTGTTTATGCCTTTTACGTCCGTTTTACGTTTTTTTTTCGTCTCCCCAGCTGGTCTTGAGGTACGATGCTGGCCTAACAAGCCAGTCGTCGTAGGTTCGAGTCTTGACTCGGGAGAGACAGTTGGTGTCAGTAGGATCGTAACGCTAGCCCCGCAATTGCCCTGTACACTTAACGGTTGGCTGCGAAGTCTGTGTATAGTAAACAGAAGGTCAAGTTCCGAATCGGAATGTAGCACAAAGGCTTTGCTTTGCTTTTTTTACGCGGCACGTATCCCCCGCGTAAAAAGCGACTTTAGTGTAATCTTAATGGTGTTGTTTTTTACAAAAATCGTATAATTGAATTCTACATTTGAAATTGATTTCAGTTTGTCGGTATAACAAAAAAAAATCTGTAAAGTCGGTTTTTTGGCAATATTCTGTAATTCTGTAATACAGATTCTGTATTGCTTTTTCAGTTCAAAAATCTGTAAATACAGAAAAATCTGTATATGTATACTTCCTTTTCTGTTGCAGCATCAAGGTTAAAACCCCATATCTTTTGAACAAAAAATAACACCAACTCGAAAATTTCAGGAGAGCTTCGAAATTTCATAAAAGAAAC
Organism: Wyeomyia smithii; assembly: GCF_029784165.1. Classification (NCBI taxonomy): domain Eukaryota; kingdom Metazoa; phylum Arthropoda; class Insecta; order Diptera; family Culicidae; genus Wyeomyia; species Wyeomyia smithii. The sequence continues at coordinate 25,705,028 of NC_073696.1, read as the reverse complement.
GTGTGATTTTTTTCAGGTTTTTCAGTGCCCCAGAACATAGTTTTTCAACATATTGTTTAAAATGGTTACTATTGAAAAAATATTTTTTGTCCAGAAGGAATATTTTCAAAACCTATACCCTAGGATGCATCTGCTGTGAAAATTTTATCAAAATCGATGCAATATTTTTGATGATATTTTTATTTAAAAAATAATATTGACTCAACTTTCGAATAACAATAACAACTTGAAAACTTACTCAAATTCAGTAAAAAATGGAAAATCAACTTTTCGAGTGAAACTCTTGAAGTTTTTAATATTTATTTGGAAAAATTAGACATCTCGATTTAAAGTGATCCGTTTCACAAATTCTGACCCAGCTTCATTACATCAGGTTTATTTTCCGTTCACATCTCAATAGAGGTTTTGCTTTGCGAAACAGCGTTTGACGGACAAGGGTGTAAGATGTGGACGCCAGTTATTGCAGTCTCATTCCACATATGTTTGGGCATCTTGGCCTACTCTCGATCAGCACTCGGTTGAACATTTCGGAGATTTCGTTTTGCTGCGATTTGATGACCCGTTGCAGCCGTAACCATCGCTTCATAGGTAAGAAATTCCTCGAACAGCTATGACTTCCTCTTTATTATGAAGATAACTGCGAAATGGGTGGAACCGTCAACAAAAGAGATGAAGTATCGGCCATTCCAGTATACTGAAAACCAACATTGTTGACTCCGACGATTTCTCCTTTGTGCAATACTGTTATGGACTGGTTTCTACATTTTTCTGGTTCACGAGATGATCATTACCTCCAGAATCCAGCTTGAAGGTTATTTTTCTTACACCGCTGCTTTCCGATACTCTACCAACCATGAACGCCATAGCTTTACCAACAGTTTCCACAGCTCTTTCACAACTTCTTGCTTTGACATTCCTCGCGGCCATGTATTCTTCTTGTGGCACCAACTGCGTTAGAATGAGAACTTCCGAGGTTTTTGTTTTGCTTCAATAAACTCTGACGGCTTCCATTATGCACGTCGAACGGCACGTAATTCTTCTAGCTTCGCTCCGGCTAACTTCAGTTTCCGAATGCGCTTGGCGAAATTCTCCAAATGGTTTTTGATTGATCCATCTGCCGCCATATGTACTGTTGCGAGCTACTTACGTTTAAGCGTCCATGATCAAACCGACTTCGCGTAAACACCTTCCGAAGGAATCCACCCTGCCGTAGCTGTAAGCTGCGATCATAGCGGAGCGCTTACAGTTGCGTTGTCTACAAATGTCAGTTCTTGTGAAGCACTATTGTTTAAAATACTGTCTTTCGCAAGACGATCACATGTTTAACATAGTTTTTTTTTTTGACGTTGGACTAACGTCTATATCGAAGTTAGGCACCTGAATTTGAAAATCTAGTAATTCAACCGGGGAAAACCAGGGAAAAGTGGTCAGGTTTTGAGCGCTTATATATCAGTCATTTCTTTTCAGAATTTCGAGGTTTTGGCATCAACCGATCAGAAATTCTTCTACGGTTGAATTTATGTAACAAAAATAACCTGTTGTTCGAGATACACTATTGAAAAATTGATAAATCACATCGATTGTCTAAATCATACCGAGCAACCAATCACCACCTCTCTTCACAAGCACAGTCGACACTAACGGATACAACCGATCTGACTTTGTAAACAGTCTCACAGCTTTCAACCAATAACGAGCTCGCTTTCGGTAGCTGCAACAGGTGTTTCAACACCGTTTTAAAATGCTTTTTTTATCATTACCACTGAACAGATTCTAAACACCAATGGCTTGATTGATAGGGGAAATATTGCGCAAGATTGTCATATAATAATTTAAATATGTTTTCGATACTAAACTAGTTAAAAGTTGTGTTAAAAGTCGTGCACATTCAACCAATCACAAGCTCGCTTCTTGTTTGCTCGCGGATGGATTTTTGCTTTGGGCTATATAATAGCCTGTGTCGTCTCATAGCAGTCATCAGTTAACAAGTGAAAGGCCACCAGGCCGGTCTTGTATAATCAGCAGCGGTGGCTGATTCCAGCGGCCAAACTGAGCTGCAGCAGAACCAGAGCGGTGGTATCAGGCAGCAGCGGCGGAGGTAGTGGGAAGCTGCATTTCTTCATTCAGTTCGGTGCTCCTTCGATCTGAGTTGGACCCCACCATCGGTAATCCAATTCAGATATCGTTGGGTGAAAACGTTGGGTGTGTGTGCAGTGTGCACATATAGCGTATGTGCATCTGTATTGCTATGACATATGCGATGATAGGGATGGCGCTGTTGCGTGTGTATGGCTAGCTATAGCGTGTGTAAGACACTAGCATGTGTAGCATATTATGGCTATTGCGTGTATATCTTCAGCGTGTGTACGGATAGTTATAGCTTGTGTGTGGATAGCTGCTGCGTGTGTAATGATTAGTTATAGCGTATGTATGGATAGTAATAGCACATGGTTGGATAGCTTATGCGTGTGTATAGATAGTTGTATCGGATGTATGAAAAAGAATAGCGTGTGTATGGATAGCTATAGCTACAGCGTGTGTATGAATAGTTTTAACGCGTGTTTAGATAGTTATAGCATGTGTGTGAATAACTATAGCGGGTGTTTATCGAAGATTATTATTGTCATTGAAAATATTAAAACGTCTTAACGAACACAGTTGTGAATTTGATTTTACAGCAGCGATTTTAACTTCTTCAGCCAGTCTTTATTCAACGAGGAAAAATTACTACCTATGAATGATCAACACTTATTTACTAGAAATTTGATTTAGATCAAAACGGGTTCTTTTGAGTATCATAAGTTATTGGTAAAAAGAGTTGCAAGTTTTCTCAATGAGCATTCATTAAATTTTCGTTTTTGTTTCTCGGTGCGCGGTTTTGATTTTGTTTCTCGCACACAGAGAAAGAAACAAACTTGTCGCTATCGTGAAAAATAACAAAACAACTAGAAATGCTCTTAATCACAACTGAAGAAGTTAAGATATTTTCCTGTCACTCGCCCAAACCTTGATAACAACTACCGAAAAACGTGTGATTGAGCTCTTGCTATATTGAGCTATTGAACCAAACGTTTTTTTTTTTTCAAATACATGAAGTTATATGCTGGGCTGGAACTAACCTAGCATGAGTTTTATCGATTAAATGTCAAACAATTTTCAAATTTAAAATTTTCGGTTGAATCGTTCTGGGCTCCAATTTCAGATAGTTTCGTAAAGTTTGCTTTTTGCTTAGATAGGAAAATTTTACCAATTCGCTCAATTAAATGATTGTCTTGGTAGTGCAGCAAACAAAGGGTTGATTCGAATATGCATGAAATGACAGCGATTAAATAAAAGATATCCATTCTTTTAGTATATATTATTATTTATAACGTTTTAACGTCTCAGCATCCAGAAATGCACTGTTAGATAAAATTGCAGCAAATACTAGAGTTGCAATTCTCTCTATTATTTGTTTTAATGGAATATAAGAATACCGTAGTCCAACGTCATGCGGTCGTGTCTTGAATACCACCCTCCTACTTTTTTTTTTTTTTTTGTACGAAATATGCATTCTCAGTAGATTACAACCAATCTTGAACAAATTTAAATCTCAAAATGATATCACTGAAGAAATTGATGATTAATAGTTTCCTACGTCAATAGTAAACCCGTATCTAAGATAAGCTGGCATTAGGTAAGAAGCTTTGGTTCAAATTTCTAGCCAAATAAGCCTAACACTTTGGATCCTAATTTCAATAAAACAGAATCGACTGAGATGATTGTTTAGTAACTTAATTTTCTTTCCCCGAAATCATGGTAGTGATTTTCTAGAAAAAAAATAAGTTTGAGTTGTAATGATTACGAGAGTTTTGAAATAAAAGGATTCAATTCATAACTTGCCAAAAAGTAATAGAAATTTGGTGGTATCAACGAAGTCGCTAATTGCATCATTACATCAACGGTAAAGATGCTTTTTCACTTCTTTGCTAGAAGGCAATTGTGTTTATATTGATTCAATTGTGTTGATTGTAAATTCTCGATTCATAAATAAACGCAATAATTTTCGCCTATGACATAAAACGGATTTGTTCGATGCGACAGGTATTACATTCCCGTGAGATAACCATACAGTGATGACTCATTCTATACATGGAGTGCTATCAGTAATAGGAATCTATCACACTACCCGTCATGCTTCAACGTTAGAAATGACTAAACTATATTGCACAAATGGCAAAAAATAACTCAATCAACTCTAATTACCTTGCACCGAAATTCTCTTCCAAACACCAAAATTTGTTGCTTGAACAAACAAAAATCGCGCTGAGCTAGTGCAATCAATTGCTCTCTTGAACTAAACATTTTTCCTTCTTCCTACCCAGGTGTGACACCTGTTTATCAGCAATTATTGTTTATTTATTTGTTGCAGTTTTTTTTAAACCACTGCAAACATTCCTACTTACTCGAACGACCAGCCATAATCCTTGGTGATCCGATCCTTCAGCGTCACTTCGGCGCCCGGAACGCTACAAATGGGTCGGTTCCAGCAATCCTTCACCCGTCGGTACACATACCGCAGGTAGAACTTTTCAAAGGCGTCGTACAGCGGAACGTAGCCCTAAAAATGCAATAAAAACGGTTCAACGTTTAATGGAAATATTGGTACGCATAAATACTTACATCTCGATGCTTTTCAGTGGCAACTTTCGGGGTGAAGAATAACTGATTTATGTAACCGAGTATCATGAGCAGATAGAAGCCCAGATAGGTGAAGCAGGCAGTGTGGAGCGGCACCTGCTCGTACGATGACTTCGACGGTTCTTTGCCAAAGTTTACAGTTTCTTCACTTTGCTGATGTTTGCCGAAACCGTTCTGCAGTGGACGGACGAATGCCACCAGCCCCGCCCCGTCAAAGCAGCGAAGCAGACACCGATGGAAGCAAAAAAATGTCATTTAATAAACTAATACGTACCGAAAGTGATATTAATTATGCGAAGGGCGTGTATGTGTTAACTAAATATGAACCGGAGGCAAGTCGTTTTTTTTTTTGGCTTCACCGTATCAGTATGAGGTGATACGGCTATCGGATCATGAGTGAGTCACGGTTGAATAGTAACACTACGAAATATGAACCACCTACCGAGATCTTCCCGTTGGCCTCCAGTGGTGGATGTTGATGTTCCGGGAAACGGGACCGAACAGTGGCGTGGCCATTGGCCATCCCGTTGTGCGAGGTGTGGCCGTCTTCTGCCGTTTTCACCATTCTGGACCAGCTGTCTGTGCGTGTCGTCGATCCGTCAGAGTGCTCGAGTGTTTCGAAAAAAGCAAAACTTTCTCTTGAAATTCACTGCCACCGTACTGCTGCAGCTCCACCACACACCGACCAACACTCGTGTTCGATTCGCGCACCACACTGATCCGCACAAAATCAATATATGCTAATGAAAAGTCAAAAACTGAAGAAGCGAGCGATATCCCCGCGCCAGCGGCGGCAGCCTAAATGCTCCGAAGGCGGCACGTAACGGCAGATATGCGCACTACACGCGTCCGCACAACATGACAGTTATGCTCAAGTGGCATGTGCTTCGTCGAATGGAGCGTAATCAATGTGAACTCACGAAGGTGTGGTGCAGCAAACTTGCTCTGTACATATTTCCAAAGAATCGATTTTTTTTCGCGCGTATTCTTCTTCCAAACACCTGAAACCGAAAATATTTCCTGATAAAAAGCAAAAATTATTACAAACTACAATTTTCGCAAATTCACTCAATGTATCAGTCATAAGGTTTTTTCGAAATTAGTGCACAGTAAAATTTTTGATTACAAAAATTTATCGATTTTATTCAGTTGCTTTACACTAGTCGACAAAATTAAAAAAAGGACATTCCAGAAGCTCAAACCGGAAAACATAAATTATTATAGCCATTTCACCATTCTTATTTTTTGCATTCTCCGTGCAATGAAGGTTCAGAGTAAATAAACTACGGTTTCAAATACGTCGAATTGGTGCATATAATCTAAATTTCTGGAAGTAGTTCAGCTAAATCAACTCGCTGTGAAACGATTTCGTCATACTCTCGCCGTTCTTTTAATGATTGAAGGTCCATCAACATGCAGCAAGCTTAATATGATGTAAGATGATATGAGACCCAGCCTAGTTTGAAATTGTAGAAGGCACGTAAAAAAACCCAATATGCCATTTACCTTGTCTATAACAGTGTTCTAGTGGTAAAAAAAAAAGTTCAGAATCTATGATTATTCCTAAATTCCTCTTTTCCACACATTTTTCTATATTTTATTTTCCTAATGCGTTAAACGTTGCTAGTTTTCTGCTGCAAGGTATTGAATTGCATTTTTTAACATTTATTTTCAATAATATTCTTCTATACCAGATGAAGAATGAGTGAATTTGATTGAGAAATATATGATGTCTTCCAGGTTGTTTATTTAAAAAAAAAAAACTTCTTGTCTTCTATGTCGTTTACGAGCAAAAAAAAGTTGTCATAAATGGAAGCCTTGGGGGACACCTGAAGTAACTTTATTTAAAATTTATTTGTTACCTGTTATAAATATAATTCATGCCACTTCAAGAGACCAGGCTCAATTCCAATGTTTGCAGTTTAAAAAGTAGCATTGATATGCCAATACGATCAGATACCTCACTTGTGTCTAGCTCCAACTTTAACGTTGTTCCTAACATCCATTGTATTTAATGAGTAATCTACAAATTCAAGCAGATTTGTGGATGTTGCGCGGACTTAAAAAACTGTTGTGTGTTGGGGATGCACTTTGGGAATGCAAGAGATAATAGCGATTCAACAATAATTACGCATGTAAGATTTTCTCCAGAGAAATTCTGTCAGGTCCAGGATATTCCAAAAATACAAAGTAATAGCGGCCACGATCTTTTGCCGAAAATGTGGTAATTGAAGAGTTTTTTTGACAGGACTTGATTCCAAGCTTAGTTTTTACATTACATGCTAAACATGCATTACTGATTGCAAAGTTCAATGCTTCAATGCAATTCGCTGCTATTGTGTTTTTTTGTAAGTTTTGTGACTAGATGTTCGGTCCATTGTGTCGTTTTTTCCCTTTAATGAAATCTCTTGAAACACATGTTGTAGAGAGTTTCGTAGAAGACACCTGCACACTTAAAAAATTTCGACGAATCTCGGCATTGTTTGTGTCGAGATTTGGACAGCCGAGTGCTCGGCAACCATCTCGGCTGAATAACTTTTGCCGAGAATTTTGGGAAACCAATATATGACAGATGTCATTTTATGCCAACTGTGCTCTCGGCAAATCCAACCGAGAAGCGGCAAACTTCGGTTACATAAACAGAATGTTTCGGCACAGTAACGAGTAGTTTTTTTTTTTTTTCAGTAGAATCCAATCGCAGAGAATAATTTCGCTGAGAATTCGGTAGTTTTCTTTCAAAAGATGAATTATAAGCTCAACGAGTGAGTTGAGCTCGAGAGGACTCAACAGCTGATAAATTCAGCGAAATGTTCTACAAGTTTTCGGCAGAATTTTCAAGAACTTCGGCAAACAAAATATCAATACATGCTGGTTTACGGTAGATCGATATATTTCCCGAACGTTCGTCGAAATATATCGCTGACATTTGTTAAAAGCTTCGCGAGCTCGATCAGCTGTTGGGAAGTTTGACGAGATAAATTAATAGCGAATTTTTTTACTCCACGGGGTTAGAGCCAACTTTCGGGTGAAATAAAAAAATGATTTCGATCTACGCTCTAAAGCCTTGCGTTGGTGTGCGTGAAACCATGTGCGATGTAAACATAATGCTGTCAAAATACTTTTTCCGTATATCCGTATATTTTTCAACTAAGTACGTTGATGACAAAGTTCGCCACCCGACTCCTTCTTGTCCTCGATGGCTTACTGAAAATTGTGATTAAAGCACTTTCGAACTCGGAATCTGAATCCAAATCTAAATCCGATTTCATTAATTCCATAACAAACACATTTGCTGCAGCAATTATTTCTTATTTGCGTTTCATGATTTCACTGCACAGTGCGACGAATTACATTTTTCTTTTGTTTTCAGCATCACCCGCATATTTTGCCCGTTTTGACAGATACGATGTATACGATGGTGAACCCACTCGCAAAACTGACAAAAGTTACAGTGCGAACCTGTCTGTTCTGCAGGCCCTTCCAGGTCAATTCTGGGTCAAATTCAAGCGAATAAATAAAGGTTTTGACAGCACTTCGGGTGACTCCAGGTCGAAACGAGGTGAGCTGGTGGAATCAAGAAATTCGCAAAGTGTGTAGGTAAAGAAATTTATTCATATTGAGTTTTGAATGTTTGTCTTTATCATGGTCACCAGTAAGGCATTGAGCAGAATATTCAGTCTGAAAGTACGTCTTATGCTTATCCTTTAAACAATATAATAGTATTACCACAGACTAACAGACGTAACACTGGAACCTAGCTCCATCGCCACAAAAAACGTTCAATTCAAATTTTCAATCGAATAACAGTCATCGCGCGAAAACGTCGTCTGGGGCGCTGTCATGCAATTTCATACATATTTTGTAGTTTCCCATTTGATACATGCAGTAACGCTGGCGCTGATGTCGAAATACATGATGCAGCGCGAACACGACAGCAGATGGTGCTAGTGTTACTAACGTAAAATACTAGAATCATCCAAACGATGATTTTATTGGAAATTTGTTCGACGTGTTATGTCTGTTAGTCTGTGGTATTACTATAAAATATATTATGTGAATAAAAAGAAATATTGTTTCGTTGGGATCATCACCGCCTAATTTTATTTCTTTTGAATTATCGACGTTTATCGGTGAGAAATAAATTAAAAGCCACAAATTTCCGGACGTTTCGACTTACTTATTTATTTTTTCAGTCATCTTCAGCGGATTTTGCTTGACTAAAAAACTATACCGGCGTACTGTTTCACTTCTATCGATCTCGATCGTTCATGAGAATGACAACTGTATTGCCGAAACACGGCAATACGTAAAATTCGTGCCGGGATACCAGTAATGTTTTTGCTGACCTCGACATCAAAAGTGTTTGACGAAAAATTCGGCAAAAAATAGAGACGGGATTCGCCAAGCTTAGTTTTTTTTTGTGAAGTCTCGGCAATATGATCTGACGACTTTCGGCAATCGGCAGTTTTTGCTGAAATATCGGTTGAATCCTACACACTTAAAATTTTTGCCGAGAACGCACCACTGAGTGCTCAGTTAAAAAAAGAAAAATAAATAATATTTTTTCGTAAATCTCGGTTCATCGTTACTAAAATTTCGGCATGAAATATTACCGAGATTACAGATATTTTGTGCCGAGATTTCAGTTAGGTGAACTAATAGCGAATTTTTTTATTCCACTGTGTGCGGGTAAAACTGCCGAGGAATAATAAAACGTCATCGCCATTTAAAGCCCTATTTAGAGTTCCAAGCGAAGTGAAAATCTCATACAAAATGTTCATTTTTCACGCCCGTGAAAAATGCAACCTGCAAAAATTTCACTTCGCTTGGAACTGTAAACAAATTCGATCCAGCGAAATCGAAGATTGTGGATCTCATCTTATTCACTTGGGTTTACTTTTTTCACGCATGCAAACGCTAGTGAAAAAACAGCAGCAAGTGAAAACTTGATTTGAAGTGCGTTTATATTCTGTCAGTTGCAACCAATTTTCACTTCGCGCGGAGTGTAAACATGTGAATTTCGCTGCACTTAAACTGTAAACTGACGGCTGGTGAAATACCTGCATGTTCCACAAACGGACTTTCACGTCAGTTTTCGCTAGCGAAAATTTACGCTTTTTCACTTGTCAAATTTTTCACTTCGCTTGGAACTGTAAACTATGCTTAAGACGAAAGTGAGAAAGAGATGCCAGATAATTGTTTACGAACTTAGCACGTGCGGTGATGGGTTCAAGCTGACAAATTTTACAGTGCGCTTCGGGCAGCACGGCGAGTCCAAACTGGGTCAAAATCAAGCGAATAAAGAAGGGTTTTGACAGCAGTTAGTGCGCTTCCAGGTCAAAACGAGGTGAGCTGGTGGAATAAAGAAATTTGCTATAAGATTCACGAAAAAATGTGACAGTTTCATTATTTCTGCAAGTTGCCAAGTGAACTAGAATGATTTTTAGCCGAGCTCGAGATCCAGTTTTAGGTGTGTGCAAATGAGGTGGAGAAATTTCCGGAGATACGGTAGGATGGTTGAATGTTGGCCAAATAAGTGATTTCTATGAACCTCAAACGGTTCTTCTTTTAAAATTGTGATACTAATCTTAAAAATTGTGCTTTTCAAAATCTCCTGCAAATGAATTAAGCTTAAACATGCTGACAATGATTTGAAACTAGACGCAAATTTAACACAAAGTTAATGTCACTTGTCATACTTTTGCTAGTTCTAGAAACTCTATTTCCACAATTTAATTTTTCGATTTGTTTTTTTGAACCAATTCAAAACCAATTTTTCATTTTTTTCGACACCGCTTAATCTTAAATATTCTCAAAAGCAATCCCAAGAAAATATTCCTATCAAAATGTCTGTAGGTTGTTTAAAATAATAATTCCTTCCTAAATATCGACGAGACAAAGATTTACGTTCTTTTCTACCCTTGAGTTCCTTTCTTTATAATGCGTATATTATTAAATTATGCTGTAAATGCATCTAAATGTTGATTTCACTGTAAATATTTAATTGGAGTTTAAAAAATATACGAATTGAAATATGTGTTCAATTTAACAGAGGATTTCAAAAATATATGACACCCTCTCGACAAACATACTTTGACCGATCGAGTTTTTGCATACGAGAGTGGGAGAGAACAAATTTTTATCATCACTTTTGCATCCAGAAAAGCACCGTTCGCTGTCCGCAGAACGCAGTGTCAACTATAATTAAATTGTTATCAGTTTGCTGTGAGGCTGCAGTCTGCTATCCAAAGCAGATAACGGTGTGATTTGACAACGAAAATAGAAAAAAAGCAGTTGCAACGAGTTGAACGGTATCGATTTTAAATGTACGGTTAGGCATTGTTGTGTTGTCATTTGAAATACCGATTGTCAGTTTGATCTAGACAAGTTTTACGCACACACACGTTACCGTTGACAACGGGAAAAACGATCCTTGACAACGTCGTAGTTGTGTGACTCCACGAATGATCTCCAAAGAGATGCATATACAATTGTATATCCCTACACTGTACACATTGTGCGCATGGTCAATATATGTATACATATAAGTAGGCTGGATAAAATTCACACACACGCGCGCACGCAGCACAGCCGTTGCAGAAGAGTCACCGTCAGTCGGGTTCTGGAAACAGATGAAAATTATTCCTCTTCACAGTGAGAGAACCTTTGTGCGTTGTCTGACGAGTTACGAGGACCTGTCCTACTTCTGCTGCTGCTGTTGCTTTGTTGCTTCTGCACCACACCGCACTCCAGAACGGTTGCTGCAAATCGGTTCGCCGCGTTCCATCAGTTGATTCGTCCTTGGAGTGAGAGGAGAAGCAGAAAGTACTTTGAACTTATTTCGAGTGTGACGACCAATAGTGCAAGTGCCAGTGCCAGTAAAAAAATGGATAGTTTTTTGGGAAACCCCGATAGTGCTACAGTGATTTCAAAAGATCTGACCGATATGCCGAAGGAACAGTTTGCGAATGCAGATTTATTCTCCGACCACTCCCGTTTTCCAATAATGACCGAAGAAAAATCGGATATTTCACAGAAATTCGTTGCTGCTGAAGCAAACTTGCTGGGTGATTCCTTCTCCATGCCACCGATTGCGCCCGCTTTAATAGATAACAAGCTATTGACGCAGGGACAAAACAATCTAGATGATTTTTTCACTGGCAAGGAGATCAATAAATCTTCGGAGCCGGGACCAGCCTCCGTGAGCAATCTGATGGATATGGGAGGACTCGATTTTCTCGAACCCCAAAAAAAGTCACAAAACAACGATAAAATTGAAAAACCACAGCATACTGAATCCGTTCCGTTCGGTGCCGGTCCAGGCGAGTCTTTGCATTTGATGCAGGATGAAATCGCCAGTGATTACATGAATCCGTATGCCGAGGTCCGTGCCAGTGCGGCTGATCATAACAAGCCAAAAATCGATGAACCTTTCGGAATGTCGGCTGCTTCCGTCGAAAAGGAGGACATTTTTAGTGCGTTTGACAGCCACAAGAAGGAGGACCATTTTGCACCTGAACCAAAACCGACCAAACCGCTACCGGCTGCCGTCCCGGAACCCACTCCCGTTGTGACACCAGTCCCTGCCGCACCCTCAAAAGTGGTACCTCCGGCAAAACAACCCGAGCAGAAACCGATTCAGCCACAGGCTGAGGCTTTGCCAACCAGACAACAATCAGTAGCCGGCGAGGAGTGCATTCAAGCTGAGAAGATCTTCAAGCAATTTGGTTTAGGTGAGTAAATAGCGATAAGCAGAAATAGACGTTAATTGAAAATTGCGTCATTTGCGCAATATCGACGGTGATCGAGAAGGTTAGCCGTACCGGCTGTAGCAACCAAAACAATTGCTGAGTTTATAGAGGGTGGCTTTGCTTGCTTCTGATGAAATAACAATGAATCATAGTCTATTAGTGTGCGGTCACTGCAACTGTTTCTGACGATGGCTAGCTAGTATAATGATGATCATGCTGGTTCACAGTTTTATGCACTGTTCGTGCTAACGTTGGGTGGAAGTGTTTTGAATTTATACCGGTCTGTTTTCCCCCTCTGCACCATGGATTGGTGAGTTTCGTATCACAACAATAGGGAAGACGCAATAAGATGCGCTTTGTTGTGAAGGTCAAACGGGTGCTCGGTAAGGGTAAGCTACTAATTTCGCACCCTGCGAGTAAATGTTTCACGTGTTCTGCTGCTTACTCATAATTTTGCTCACGAATGTTCAGGTGCATTTGATTTTATATTGCTGTTTTTACAGCAACATTAGGTTAGATAGATGTAGGAATTATAATTTATTAATTGGTTTTCAAACATCTTATTATTCAGCGCAGTTTGATCTGAATAATGGCAATAATTTGTTCGTTTTACACACTTTTTTTCAAAATGCTACGAATATTACAGGTTTTTACAGACGAAAGTTTATACCTTCAACTAGCAGATAGTTATATTATTGTATGGAACTGCCACTTGTTAAGAATTGCGAGTTTTGGCGATGGCAAACCCCCAAAAATAACGAAAAAAAAAAAAATAAAAATAAAAACAACCTTTTCATTCATATAGATAAAATAACAATAATCTGGCAAACACGCATTTTTATATAGCTGGTAACTTTGCAGCAGTTTTAAAAATTTGGAAAAATCTAGGAAAAAAGTTAGAACAATTGGAATTTTTAGTGCCTCTTCATAGAAAAATTTATGTAGCTCGTAGTATGTAAGAGATAGAAACATGATGTCTTCGGCAAAGTTACTTGTTTTGAGCCCACTCAAAACCTTGCTGAAGACACTACGCGTCCATCTAAATGTGATGAAAAAGTAAATTCTGTATCTAACTTTTAGATGAATTGATCACCGATTTTTCTATATCAGAAGATGCGTTTCTGAATATATTGACTATACATTTTTCAATCTTTTTTGACGTTGACTAACGTCTATATCGAAGTTAGGCCCCTGAATTTGAAAATCTATTAATTCAACCAGGGAAAACCAGAGAAAAGTGGTCAGGTTTTGAGCGCTCATTTTGCAGTCATCTATAATCAGGTTTTCGAGGTTTTGGCATCAATCGATCAGAAATTCTTTTACGGTTAAATTTATGTAACAAAAACAAACTATTGTTTGAGATACACTATTGAAAAATTGGTAATTAATATCGATTGTCTAAATCATACCGCGCAGCCAATCACTACCTCTCTTCCCAAGCACAGTCGACACTAACGGATACAATCGATCTGACTTTGTTGTTATTGTTGTTGTCATTTTCTGTTTCCGATGTTTATGCTGCTGCTAGCGGAAAAAACCTTGCAAATATGCATCTTGTTGTTGGTGTTAATTTTACGACAGCGGCCGGCGCCCCATCATTCTCATTCCAAAACCGCACCAGTGACATGCGGACGCTAGGTGATAGCAGCTGAAAGGATGAAATACAAAAGAGTACCGCTCATCTCGTGCCGGTTTCTCCCGTTATGCTGGTGGCTGTTGGTAATAAATAGCTACTGCAAAATACTAAAATGGCTGGAATTCTGGACGGACTAACCAAAAAACAACAATATAATCGACAACTGGCACCTTTTGGTGCCTCGAAATTTTGGTACAGAAGCGACTAATTGAATTTTCTGTTTTACCAAATGCTGCTGATAGCGGAAAAAACCTTACAAAAATGCATGTTTGTGTTGGTGTTAATATTACGACAGCGGCCGGCGCAGCTTTCAAGAAACATTTGTCTCTACCATTCCATCATCTATGTAGCCCCTCCTTCTTTGTAATTATCTGACGAAGCCTTGGTATAAAACGTATCGTTCGAACATTTCACCACATCCGTTTCATTATTAAACCGTACCGGATACATACGGACGCTCGGTGTTAGCAGCTAAAAGGAGGAAAAACAAAATAGTACCGGTCATCTCGTGCCGGTTTCACCCGTAATGCTGGTGGCCACTGCAAAATACTAAAATGGCTGGAATTCTGGACGGAAAACGGTAAACAAGAAATCGGCAACTGGCACCTTTTGGTGCCTCGCAGTTTTATAATAGAAGCGGTTAGTTGAATTTTATGTTTTACAATTGCTGCTGCTAGCGGAAAAAAAACCTTGCAAAAATGCATGTTTGTGTTGATGTTAATTTTACGACAGCGCTAGGTGTTAGCAGCTGAAAGGAGGAAAGACAAAATAGTACCGGTCATCTCGTGCCGGTTCCACCCGTTATGCTGGTGGCTGTTGGTAATAAATGGCTACTGCAAAATACTAAAATGGCTGGAATTCTGGACGGACTAACCAGTAAACGAGAATATTCGGCAACTGGTACCTTTTGGTGCCTCGAAATTTTGTTACAGAAGTTTTGAAAAAGAAGCGTTGCAATTCCCTCTACTATTTGGTTCAATGGAATATAAGAATACGGTAGTCAACGTCATGCGGTCGTGTCTTGAATACCACCCTCCTACTATTTAAATTCTTTTGATGTTTCATTTAGTTTGATGAGCTGTTAATAATAAGAGATTTTTAAATATAACAAAATAATCGTTTTGACTCACAAAAAAAAAACATTGACAAAATAAAGCTATATGTAATATAATGTTTTCGATAAGTTTCCTTCGAGTGACCCCTCGACTGCTTATGTTTCGAATATTTTGACGTTTTAGAAACTTCTGCCTTGTATCTGCAGCATTTGTTCACGTGTTTCCGATTGATAAGGTCGGAAAAAATGGAAACTGCCGTAATTATGTAAACGATTCCTGTCTGCATACGAAAATTGTTGGTTCGAAGCTTCGGCAAGAGAAATGCGATTCATCAAGGATATTTCGAGAAAGTACAATATCAGAAAAGGTTCGGAAGGAAAAAATATGCTGAAGCTGAAAACCTTCGGGTCGTTGGTGGGTCGGTCAGAGAGAGGGTGGAAGCCGGAAACTGACGCCCGAACTGATATAAAGATTGTTCGAGAGGTGAGGGAGGTTGTAGGTTTCTCATCGGACTGTCCGTCGGCGTATCGAAGCAGTGGGAAGCACGGAGAGGAAAATGGTATAGTAACGATGTTTTTCGTGGACTGGTTTGGCATGCCTGGTGAAAATTGACGGGATAATGGCGGCAGAATCTTACTGCAACATCCTCAGATAAAATTGGGAAGTTTATCTGCTCAAGATCGGGCTGGGAGATCGCTCTGTGGTTCAGCAGGACCATGATTCAAAATACACAGCCAAGCTGACCAAGACATTCTTTCGGTCGTGCCGCATCAAACGGATGGAATGGTCCCCACAAAACCCCGACCTCAACCCAATCGAGAATTTATGGGCAATTCTTGACGCCAAGGTGGACAATGTTGCTGTTACCAACAAACATAATTATTTCGCTATTGTAGAATGCACCTGGAAAGATCTCGATCCACAGCATCTCAAGAATCTCGTGGAGAGTATGCCAAAGCGATTGCAGGAAGTGCATTAATTATTGATTTGCGTCTACATTTTTATTTTTGAGGCCTTTATGGGCACTTTATTTTGTTATTGCTTTTTATCGAATGAAAACTCGTCTGTTGCAAAAACTTTTGTTTTTGGCAGCCGATAATGAATCAAATTTAAAAAAATATAAGGAGGTGTTTACTTGTCATTTTCACCAAAAATAAAGAAAAGAAAAACAAAGTAGGTGCCCACTTTATTTTGTCTAGCATAGTACACGTCGGACTCGATTATCCGGAACATAAAAAAAATATTCCGGATAATCGAATTTTTCCGGAGGAGGGTAAAATCTTGAGAAGCAAAAAAAAATTGACATTGATTATTTTCACTTAATTCGAACATGTCCCAAACATTTTGGAAGTGGTAACAACATATAAATGGAAACAAATATGCCAGAAGGGATGGTTAAAGTAAAATTTCTGAACAAAAATAATAAACGATCACCAAAAAATTAAAATTCCGGATAATCGAATCACGGAGATTCGAGTCCAACCTGTACTGAATATAATCATGATAACAAATGATCCCAAGTTTCAATTCGATGACTGTTTCGATCTATAAAGCAATATTAAAGTAGTTATCTAGATTAAATCTTTGGGTGTCCATTTTAACTACTTTCCTTCACATAAACTGTATCCAGAATGTTGCTATTCTACATAGAGCGCAGCAAAAGTACTGAAATACTTACTTCATTTCTTCTTTATTTGGCGTAACATCTTCAAAATATAACCTGATGAACAAAATTTCTCTAATAAACTCGGTTCTAACCACGTTGCTCATTGCGCTCCTCTTCGCCGTGTACCAATCGGATTTCCAGCAGTCTTGCAGGGTCCGACATTCGTACAACATGTCCTGCCCAGCGTAACGAGTGTTGTTCATAAAAGAAAGTTTTGGACACATCTCCGCCATCACTTGATAGTGGTCCGATTCGTTGTTACGCCTCGGAAGGTTCTGACGTCGGCGATGTCCGAGAAATGCCGACCATCTATCAGTACGTGGTCGATTTGCGATTCTGCCTGATTTTGTGATCTCCAGGTGTACCAATGTGGGAGGTTGTGCTGGAAGAAAGTACTACTGGGCGTTGTAATCTCCGATGATGATCTTGATATCATGTGTTGGGCAGCGGTCGTATTCGCGGTCCAGCTGCGGGTAGACTTCATCTGTATTATCATCGGTGCTTCTGAGGTGCGGGTTGTGCATTTGCTGACATTGAAGAACCGGCCTTTGATCCTCAAGTGGCCCATTCGGGAAGTGATCTGCCACCACCCAATCACCCGCTTCTGCATCTGGCCCATCACGATAAAAGCTATACTCAGCTCATGTGTATTGCCACCGGTCAGGAAGACGGTATGACCATACCAGAACGTATGTACTATAGAATATTTCCAACACATCTTCTGCAGCGCTACGATGTCGAATTTGCGGCTCTTCAATTCATCGGTAAGTACTCGAGTGCTTCCGATGAAATTAAGAGATCGGCAGTTCTATGTTCCGAGTTTCCAATCGTTAGTTCATTTTCGTCACCAGGGTCTATGCCGAATATTCTGATTCGAATTAGTTTGCTCTTTGTTCGTCGCTAGATTGTTTTTCCTGGTGCAGACTCGCAAGGCCCGCAATCAACCCCACTGTCTCGCAGGAGAATCAACGTGGTACCGCAGTGTCAGGCCCTCAATGCCACTAGAACTTAAGGTGTTGGTGCTCAGGGTCCTGGGTAGTTCAGCCGCTCCTAACAAAGAGAACAGACGCTGTTTTGAGCCTCTCCTAACATGGAGGTCAGACGCTTCCCTGTTAGCATGCGACTAGAGGTCCCACCGGGGTTGGCTACCCGATCTATTCTAAAGTTACTCGTACACCTGTTGGCACCACGGGGTGGTAGGGATAGAAGTTACTGGACAAGAGGCTAAAGGATCATTAGTGATACATTACATGGATCTGTTTTATATCTGCAGATACGGGATGTACCGGTGGTACGCATTGTCCAGCCATTTACCAATCAAAATGGAAGAAACCGAAAATCGCCATCTTGGATTTCAAGTTGGTACTTACTTCAGCAGCCTAGACTCGTAGTGGCTCGTGCCGTATCAAGAATTAACCTTCATTCTACTCGATCCAGGACTACTCGTCGCCAATTTTCTAGACGTATCGATACTCGCAGATCTGCTTCAACCTGGTCAAGCCATCTATCACGTTGGGCCCCTCTATCCCTGGTGTCGGTTTGTACTCCACCAAATATTGTCCGAAACACTCCGATCAAATACGGCTAGGGTGGTTACTAGACATCCCAACTTCTCTACCACTGCGAATTCGTCGCCGTCCATCATCACCGTCCGTGGGAGGCGAATGTTGGATTCTTTCGAGCCTCCTCCTTTCATATACTCGATTTTCGACGCATTTATTCCTATTCCAACTCTTCTAGCTTCCACTTTAAGTCTGGCGTAGATTGCCTCCGCCGTCGCCAAGTTTCTCGTTATAATGTCCAGGTCGTCTGCGAAGTCTATGAGTTGACTACCTTTGCTGAAAATCGTGCCCGCTCGTCGCATTACACCCTCAAAGGCAATGTTGAACAACGTTCAGGATAATCCGTCTCCTTGTCTCAACCATCTGCGCGCTTCGAAGGGATTTGAGAATGTCAACGACACGCACACATAACAAATCTTTCGGTCTAAGGTATCGACTGTATCATACGCTGCCTTGAAGCCCACGAAAACATGATGTGTGGGCACGTTGTACTTCAGCATTCCAAATCCTAGAGATTACCCAGTGAAGTTGGTATTAGGAGTCAATTTGGCTTCCATTTATCATCCCGGTTCCGCATGATGTTTGGCTATTTCCAGATGCAGAACACGAAATTCGCCATCTTCGATTTCAAAATAGCTTCTAAAGTTGACATTTGGCCTCTAAGTACCATCCTGGTTTCGGAAATATCCATATAAGATAGTATTTGACCATGGATGCCTGTTTTCCATTTTACATCGCTCTTGAGGGCGCAGTACGAAGAGCAAACGTGGAAAGAAACGGCACGATCATCACGAAATCTCACATGCTTCTTGGCTTTGCGGACGACATCGATATCATCGGTATCAACCGTAAGGCCGTGGAGGAGGCCTTCGTACCTTTTAAGAGAGAAGCAGCGAGATTGGGACTTGTCATTAACTCTGCCAAAACGAAGTACATGGTAGCAGAGAGCGTGGGAGTAGGTGCTGAGGTGGAGATAGATGGGGAACGATTTGAAGTGGTTGACGAATTCGTTTATCTTGGTACGCTTGTGACATGTGACAACGATATGAGCCGTGAAGTGAAACGATGAGTTGCAGCTGCGAACAGGGCTTTCTACGGACTGCGTAACCAGCTAAGGTCCCGTAGTTTGCAAACTCGCACAAAACTAGCGCTGTATAGGACGCTGATACTCCCGGTGGCCCTTTACGGACATGAAGCATGCACGCTGAAGGAAGCTGATCGACAAGTGCTCGGAGTTTTTGAGCGTAAAGTTCTGCGATCGATACTTGGCGGTAAACTGGAAGATGGAGTGTGGCGCAGACGCATGAATCACGAGTTGTACCAGGTATACAAACATGCTGATATAGTGAAGGTAATACAGCGGGGCAGGCCTCAGTCGGCTGGACATGTAGCTAGGATGCCTGACGAGAGAGCCGCCAAAACTATCTTCAGTAAAGAACCAGGAAGAGGCCGTCGACTTTTTGAAGTTGAAGTTTTTGTGACCTCGAATTAAAAATAAAGCTCTGATGTGTTAACCCAGAAGAGAAATTAGTTTTTGATTCAAAAAATGAACTTTAAACTCTTATTACTAATCAACTCTATGAACAACTGACACAAACTGTATTGCATATTAAAAATCAATCTGGTCCCTAACGATACTGAAAAAAACCTAAAAACCTAAACTAATCCACCTAGCGGTCAGACTCAGCCTTTCTCATTCAAACTTATTATTTGTAAAAATAGATTTACATGAATGCTTAAATCCAATAAAGGTATATTCACTCTTTGGATTCTAAAATATTGAAGTTGTTATTAAAGTATAAAATATGAAATTTGACGTAATGTTAGTGCTTAAGAAATAGCGAAATAAAAGAAATGACTTTAAATTTTGAACAATTCAATCACGAGCGATGCGGGAACGTTTAGATAGTACGATACCGCATTTAAATCATGTTGAGGTCATAGATATTGATCAAAGCAAAGTTTGTTATTTGTAAGTTTGAGAGATGACTCGTTTGTATGACACTAGTTATGTTCAAATAAGTCGTGTAATACTTGAGATAATAGATTTTCATTGTTTTACCAATTAATACATAACGGTTGCTTAAGTTTTATTACAATCAAATGAAAAGGTAACGTATAGGGCAGCCAAACTTTGAAACCACGTGTTCAAACATAATTCATCAGCTAACCCTTAACTAGCATGTTCATCTGATATCAATATTGTTCAAATCGGTTGTGTAGTTTCTAAGATAATGAAGTTTCGTGATTTTCACATTTCGATACATTACAGACGAAGTTACAGTCCGATTACAGCGAAATTCAATAGCGTGTTATGAGGCAGCTAGACCTTTCCCTACTTATTCTGTGGAAATCGGTTCAACCATCTCTGAGAAAAGTGAGTGAGTCCAAGTAGTCTTCGGAATATGTTTCTTTTCATAGCTGGACTTCACATTTTTAAACATAACAGGCAAAGTAATAATTCGTTTGCAAAAAAAAAAACAATAGGGTCTTATGGGGCAACAAGACCTTCCATATGACACTAATTTTATGGAAATCGGTCCAGCCTTCTCTGAGAAACATGAGTGAGATTAAATAGTCTCCAGAACACGTTTCTTTCCATAACTTCTGAACCACATGTTCAATCTTCATAAAATTCAAAAGTTAAGGGTTTTTTAGGTAGCCCGTTCATTTGAAACCAATTTTATTCAAATCGGTTGTGTAGTTCCTGAGATATTGATGTTTCGTGATTTTTACATTTTGATACATAACCTCTAAACTAGAAATCAGATTACAATAAAATTCAATAGGGTCGTATAGGGCAACTAGATCTTTCATTTGCATTTTATTTCATTGCAGCAACCTAAGCTGCAGATGGACCCTTCAGTTGACACCAAGATAGAAAGAATCGGTCAGACCAGCTCTGAGATAAGTGAGTGCGAAAAAAAGGTGCACATACACACGTACACACCCACGCACAAACATATACACCTATACATGCATATATGCAAAAATGCTCGATTCGTCGAACTGAGTCGAGTAGTATATGACATTCGGCCATTTGGATCACTTTTCTACCCTCTAATTAGCCAGTGATCGTTAGGATTAAGCCATCTCTGAGAAAAATGAGTGAGTTTAAACAACCTGTGGTTTCTGAGATATTGATGTTTCGTGATTTTTACATTTTGATACATAACCTCTAAACTAAAAATCCGATTACAATGAAATTCAATAGCAACCTATGGCGCAACTGGACTTTTCATTTGCAATTAATTTTATGAAAATCGGTCCAGCCATCTCTGAGAAAAAAAAGTTGCACATACACACACACATACATACATACAGAAAATGCTCAGTTCGTCGAAAGAAGTCGAGTGGTAGATGACATTCGGCCATTGGGACCACTTTAATACCTTCGGTTTTTCCAGTGATTGCTATACCTTTCTAGGAGAAAGGCAAAAACAGCGTCATTCATGCATGCCCACTAGGCTGTCCCAAAAAAATCGATGTTGAAAAAGTCAAGGTGCTCAGCCCTAAATTGAAAGATAATGTTATTTAAAGCATTTTTGTAGAACATTTCGACTTTCTAAAAGGTCGTTTTCAGGTTGCCGAAACGTGATTTATGAAAAAATGACTTTTTCAAGCTACAAAACCACTCTTCTGTACTTTTTTCAAATTCGTTCGATTCCTAAGTATTTTCATATATTTTTTTATTTTTATGGGATTGTTTTTCAGTATTTTGCATGGTTTGTTTCAGCATCGCATTCAATTATTTGACTCTCAGAGCCCATTGAATATCACAAAAAAGTGAAGTTTTCTCATAATTTTTAGATAAAACCCTTAACACATATAAAATTTTTTTTTGATTAAATTTTTATTGCAAAGCGGGATTCAGGACGAAAATTTACATAAAAAAAGATCCTTGATATCTTACCGGGGGGATGAGATATTGGCGTTTTTACATGTGTTGGAAAACTATGCATTTTGTCAAAAATGCCACTTAAGCTCAATATCTTCATTGCACAGTATTTTATTTCGCCGTTTGTGCGTATAATTTCCTAAATAGTGATTCAAATGTTGATCATAGCCATAAGGTGTGTTCGGAGAAGTTTCAGGATATTCAACAATGCATCTTTTGATGTAGAAAGATGGGTGATCAAATCTCCTATGAGTGAGATAAAAATAAGAGAATAAGATAGACGCAAGGTGTATTCGATAAAGTTTTAGGTTATCTTAAAACAAGAAACTTTACTGAAGACATCATATTTCTATCTCTTACATTGAGTTTTACATTGAGTTTTCTAATAGAAGGCACTAAAAATCACAATTTTGGTTTTAACCTCTTTTCGCAGATTTTTTTCGAATTTTTAAACCTTCCACTAAGTTATACGCCATAAAAAAATGCAGTTGTTTTCTGAACATTGTTATATTTTATCTCTCAAAATAAAACAGTTATTTAACATATGTGTTAAAATGCATAGTTTTCCATCACATATAAAAATGCTAATATCTAAGATACGATATCAAGTATCTTTTGTCATGTAAATTTTCGTCATAAATCTCGCTTTGCAATGCAAATTTCAGTTCTTGATAAAATTTTTTTTTTGTGTTTTGAAGGGTTTTATCTAAAAATTATTTAAAAAAAATATTTTTTCTGTGATGTTTA
This sequence comes from Wyeomyia smithii, assembly GCF_029784165.1. Lineage (NCBI taxonomy): Eukaryota > Metazoa > Arthropoda > Insecta > Diptera > Culicidae > Wyeomyia > Wyeomyia smithii. Next base: position 25,682,033 of record NC_073696.1, on the reverse strand, counting down.
ATGGTCTCTGCGAGTCAAAAAAGTGAATGCAATACTGAACTGAAACATGCAAAATATTCAAAAAAAAACCTCACAAAAATAAAAAAAAATATGTATAGAAAAATTTAGGAATCGTACAGAATTGAAAAAAGTGCAAAAGAGTGGGTTTGTAGCTTAAAAAAGTCATTTTTTCATAAATCACGTTTGGGCAACCTGAAAATTTTTTTTTAAGAAAGTCTAAATGTTCTAAAAAAATGCTATTAGTGACATTATCTTACAATTTAGGGCTGAGCACCTTGACTTTTTCAAAATCGATTTTTTTGGCCCAGAAAAAAAATCCAAAAAATTGGTGATTTTTTTTATCTTGTTACATCACATCCCTGACCGGAAAGGATTCGAAATCAAGAGAGCGAGAAAAGCAATCCGCACTAACTATTCTGCTGGAAAATGATATAACATTAGTTATAACATCATTGCAAAATCGAAACCAAAGCTGATAGAAAAAAAAAGCTTTTGGCAGCGATAATCCCTTCGTCGTGCGACATTTTGTTTTTTCACTACTCATTGAATCGTTGGAAAACAACAACAAGAGTAAGGTGCACACCAGGTAGACATTATCTGTCCCCGACCCTGCGCCATCATGTTACGGATACGTGATCGCACTGAGAGTGAGAATGTATCTACCTAGGCAGTACATGAAACTCAACTATAGCACCAAAAGGAGGCGATATTGTCGGTCGGTTATCTGACTCATCAGCGCACCCCTCCCCTTTTATGTATGCCTGTTCCAGTTGATAGCTCAGGTGAATGAGATTTGCGAAAGGGACACAGGTAGCTTTTTCTATTTCAATCTAAAATTTACTTTTCTTTCTGGGGTGTGTCGAGAAATGCAGTTAGATTTTTTTTCACATGTATCGTGTAAGAACTTTAGAAGACGTGCTAATGAATGTTTCTGATGGAATTTTAGTTAACATATTGGTTCTAGCGATACGTCATCATCATTATCACCACGATGACTCATTTGAATGTCGCGTGTGATCGGGGTAGAACAGACAAGTAGTGTTGTAAGTGAGACTTGTTGAATGAGTCGTTGTACACACATACTGTTGCCTCCAAAAGTGGGCCAACCGATTGCGAGTTGTCCCTACGCAGGCAGGATAATAATGAGTCATTATTCGATATCCGTTCGTACCGATTCGCACCAACTGGTCTGGTTTATTCCAGTATGATAGTATTTCCTGTGAAGCTCATTCAATGACAGGGAAGTCGATAATTGGTCTAATTTTCGAAGTTAATATGTTTTTAATATTGTTCCTAAATACTCTTCGAAACTCAGGCGTGATGACAGTGAAAATGTTGAATCAATTGTATGGTTTGGGTGTTAGGCAGTACGGTGCGTGGAAACAAGGTTTTAATTCACTGTAATGAGAATCGTGACTGGAGCTTTCGCTTCGTAAATACATATTGCGTCGTTCTTCGAGATGAAATTTTCACAATCAGATACGAAACTCATGATGTATTGAATGTCGCTTCTTCGGTGTGGAACTTTTCGATCATTCCGGGCATGATCGGGATTGAATGAGTCAGCGAACTTGAAAGATATGGTTTAAATTTTTCAGTCATAATTCTCTTTCAACTCTCTTAAATGCTAATATTACGATAGATGATCTGGTATCAATATGATTATGTCAGTAACTTTAATCCAACAAAAATGAAATAACTCTTTAAAAATATTGTGGCGGCCCTAAAGAAATTCCAAACGGTAACTGGGGTTGATTTACACCATGTTGGATTTCAAAATGGTATTTGGGGCCGATTTCTAGCCTTCGTGCATCACCCCGATTACAAAAATACCCTAATTGTGTAATATTTGCTCATTTTATACCGTTTTTCTGGAACCGGAAGTTGCGATTGAGGATTTCAAAATTGCAACTGGGGCGGATTCAGGTCTCTGGGCATCATTTCAATTTTTAGAGTACTAATGTTAAGGGGTATTTGCATGTCAATAAAACTGGAAATACAAAGTCAGTAGAACAAATATTTTACAGCGTGAAAACCGAGTGCTTATTCGATGCTTATTAATTGTTAAAACGTCGAGTTTAGGTTTGCAGAACATTATACGAACAATATATGACTTTAAGCTAACAAACAGTTCTATAACGATCAAAATAATTCAATGCTCATTAATGCACTTGGAAAAACCTGGTTTTTATGATATTTCATTTGATTTTTTTATTTTCGAAAATAAAACACATATAAATTACAATTAACGCTGTTTCTGACCATTGTTTGATACTTTTTACTTAAGCTAGTAGCAGCAGCAGCACCTGGAAATGGTGTCTAGAAATGATTTCCGATTTCTGGGCATCATTCTGGTTCTAGAAATATCGATGTTGCGTGATATTCGGCCATAGTAGACCGTTTTCTAGAAGTCGGAAGTCGAGATCTTTGATTTAAAACTGACGTTTGGTGTCGATTTTTGGCCTCTGCAGGGTGGCCACCCAACCGGGAAAAAACCTGGAATTGTTTGGAACCGGGTAAAACCGGGAATTTCACTGAATATAACAAGCCGGGGTGAGATTGTCAGCTATCTCATGGCGATCACAAAACCGGAATTTCCTGAATAAGTTTTCTCGAAAACTTGACCAAGAAAGACTGGTCTTCTGTTTAAGTGTAATGTGAAGTCATGTGTTTTAAGTGTTATGAGAATCTGATTGGTCTGATCAATATAAATTTTGTTTTGCAAGAAACGTGTACCATAATTCTTTTATATATTGAATCTTAGGTAGTTGAGGTAAAAACGGTTCCTACAAACTTAATTTGGCCTAGGAGTTCCTGGTAATGAGTATTATAAGCGTTGTTTATAAGTTACTTGTAGACAACATAACGTTTGCGGTAAAAAAATGGACTTTTTTCAGATGGTGATGAAAAAAAACTAAGACGGATAATTGAGTTCATTAAGCAGACAGTATTTGAAGAAAAGAGAGTGAAAAATAAGCGAACTGGACTGTGATACAGATTTGGAAAAATATACCGCATCCCGACGGGACTTGAACCCGCAATCTCCTGATCTCCGGCATGGTGTTTTGACCAATTAAACTACGCGGGACGGTGGTACTGTTCCACAATCTATACCGTATCACATTCCACTGCCGACTTCTATTGCTCATCCCTAGCTACGCACACTGCTGTGCAAGCGTTATTTATAGACTTAAAGGAATGTCTCATCACACACAGAAGAGTCAGCTGATGCTGATAACTCTTATAGACCTGTGTGATCGAGACCAAAGTCAGTCTGCGGATGGTTGAGTTGGGTAAATTTCCCATTAGTGGCAATTATATCATCTTATTTGCAAAAAAATTCTACGCCCTTGCGAGCGGCCTTCCGGCAGTTAACCGGAACATTCGCCATGGCGGACGAAAACATGCGTGTAGGCATGTTTTTAAACACTTTCTTCGTTTTTTTAATAATTCCTCCTCCGTTTTCGCAACAAAATAGTTGAAATAGATCTGGCGCAGCTTGGGGACGTTGGGCGGATTCGCCGACTTCGGTACCACATCGATATTCAGCCGTTCCATCTTCTCCAACGATCGCTTCGAGTAGTGGGCCGACGCCAAATCTGGCCAGATCACCGTGTCTTCGCCCTCATGGTATTTATTGATGAACGACGCAACTTCTGGCAGGCCCTTCGTAGTATAAATTTCCCCGCTCACGACCAGCCCGGAGCAAAAGAAGAGCGACTTTGACATCTCTTTCTCGCTGATTGTCAGCCACAGCCGCACCTTCTTGGGGAACTTGGTCTGTGAAATGAACTTCACCTCGGTGTTCACTTCCTTCGTGGGGAGGTAAAATACGAAGTGCCCAGCTAATTGTTGCCATCCAGGGTGAGATAGGTCTCGTCGTCCATAACCACTGCCACGTCGCGATTCGCCGGGAAAATCGACTTGACCATCATATTCAACCGCTGTCGCTGCGTCATTACCTGTAGCTCCGAGACCAGTGAACGGAACTGTCGCTTCCTGACATGTATGTCGATGTTCTCCAGATACTTTTTCATTGTTTTACCGCATGCACCAACCTCCAAGGCCAAGTGCACGCAGTGATTTAGCCACTTTTCCCTCGGTCTTCCTCTTTAGCATCCTTTGAAGCTTCTCGTCGCTCAGGGTCGTTGGCCGTCCGGAACCGGGCTTTCTTTCGATGCTCTGATCGTTGTCCAATAGTGTCAAGATGTTGTAGATGCCGGAACGGGCATACCTGGCGTCCACAAAGTGCCGCACGATGTCCGTTTTTGACGCGGCGGGGTACCGTTCTTTGAACTGAACTTCTGAACGGATTTGCTCTACTTTTTTGCCATCACAGTTATAGTTTGACTGATGGAGCTGTCAATATTTTTTTGCTAAATCATGGGTTACTATTAGCGAATTTCTTTATTCCACTCTTTCGGGCAAAACTGCTGAGGAATAATAAAACGTCATCGCCATTTAAGACGCAAGTAAGAAAGAGATGTCAGATAATTGTTTACGAACTTAGCACGTGCGGTGGTTGGTTGAAGCTGACAATTTTTACAGTGCGCTTCGGGCAGCACGGCAGGTCAAAACTGGGTCAAAATCGAGCGAATAAAGAAGGGTTTTGACAGCAGTTAGTGCGCTTCCAGGTCAAAACGAGGTAGGCTGGTGGAATAGAGAAATTCGCTATATGATTGATGATGCATGAGTAGTGTTGTCAGGACGATGTGGAAAACTGCAGAATTCAGAAGTACAAATAACCGGGAAAAATATTTGAACGAACAGGGAAAAACCGGGACTTTACTTCCGAGTTTTGAGTGGCCACCCTGCCTCTGGATATCATCCCAGTTTCGGAAATATCCATGTTGGATGGCATGTGGCTTTGTTTTCACCTATATTTATCAACGCTAAAAACATACTGAGTTATTAACAATTGAAAGTGGAAAATTTTCGTGATTTTAATGTGTACCCCTAATCCAGAATGTTGCCAAAAGTCGTAATTCTACGCAAAAAAAACTCTTTCTAAGGTTATACAAGAGTTAGAAATTAAGAATCATCTCACACTTCTGGAGTATCTAGAGTCGACTTCCGGCCTCTGGGCTTCATCACGTTTCTGGAAATAATCAAACTTGGTGATATTTGGTCATTTTAGACTTTTTAGAAAACCGAAAATAGCTATTTCGAGTTTCAAAATGGCGTCTAGAATCCGACGCTGAACTTGAACTAGCTGCCCCATCGTGATTGATCTGAGCTAGTGAAGTTGCACAAAGAACCACCACAAGATACTTTGGGATTATTTTACCATCTTCAATGTACAGCAATTCAGTAACTTCCGCTTTGTATAGGTCGATAACGGCGCCGGGTACGCATCTACGGTTGGTCAGGGAAAGAAGGAAAAAAGGTTTACAATCGTTGCCAGAGACCGAGTTTATCTCTGCATCGCTAACGAATGTTACGGGAAGGGAGAGTACTTTTGTCACCGTTGTAGGTGACGGATTATATTATACACATGTGCACATATTATATTCTATTCTCTAGCGGAGCGACCCATCTTGCTTGCCTAGCTTATTGACGGGTTGCAATTGGCTTTTGTTTTTGCGGTGTGGTGCAGCTCTGCGCCTGCTGTTGCGAGGTGGACTTTTCGTTCGCACACTGTTAGCCAGAAGCTTCCTACGCGTCACGTTTCATCTGACCCGGGACGATCTGGTTACGCGTTGCGTTCGCTCTCTGCGGGTAGCACTGGGGAAGATTCCTATCAATCTTCGACTGGGTTTTGTATTCAAGTAGGCTCCGCGATTAGGTTGGCGTTATTTGTTGTGTGCGAAGCACGTTGATGTTGAGGTTATATAATAAAACCGATCACGGAAGAATTTGTTACCTCTAATCTGAAAGGTCTTAGAGATGGTTGTTAAAATCTTCCAAACGAATATCTTTAGTCTATATGGTCGGTGTTAAGTCAGACCGGACCAAGTCGCAAAATTTGAAAAAACGAGTTAACGATAGTATTGGATAAAGATTTTCTTAAGCTACATCAAACAACAGTCAGATTTTATTCATCTCTAAAACAGCAGAAATAACAGCATGTTTTTTGTCTGAATGACCAATGAAAAGCGATTACAGTGTTCAGTCAGAATGGACCATGTGTATATATAATTTAAGGATACTGCCTAAGTATAATTGTGTCTAAACCTATATAAATGCAGCTCTGTATGCCTGCCTGTTACAAGGTTGCAAGGTTACAGAGTCCGCCTTGGTAAGCGGGTGGTCGTGGGTTCGAATCTTAGTAGAATCAGGCCATTTGGTTGCCAAAGGACTTTAGCATGGGTTTATTCTTAGGCTTCCCACCAAGTACCTTTTCTTCAATCTGAATTCTACAGTACCTCTGTTGACTCTCCTTTTGACAAAAAATAAGTCCCTATTATAATAAAACTGGTGTGAGTAACATATGAAAGTTCTCTCCAGGGAATTGTAATTAGGCGATATTGTTAGGATGGACAGAGGCTCGGTATGGTAGAGCAGTAAGCTTGAAACGGAAAGGTATAACTACACACAAGCACGGACATGGATGGTAAGCGTATCAACTTACTTCAATAGTGATATTGCCAATAATATGAAGTGCGGAGTACAAAAAACACGTGGACAGAATCACAATAGATCTAATCTCTGGTCGCAGTGATGAGTCCACACAGGAAAAAAAATTCAACGGATCATGCTTCGAAACCTGAACCAACTAAAATTATGTAATGAGACAAGATTTGACGAAAGAATTTAAAAACCAATGCGATAGGAGCAAATTTGCTTCGAGGATGTTCGCATATCGGTAAAATCAATAATTTAAAACTATTTTTCTTTTGGGTTTGAGTATCCAGTATCCGATTCTTCATGCATTTGTAGACTATAAATAAACCGAAGGTAAATTTTTGGAAGTATGTGGAATCAATTTAGAACGTTTAAATGTAATGAAATAAAGAAAAATATTGGCGAGACAAAGTTGGCCGGGTCAGCTAGTATACCTATAAATCTAAACATATAAAAATGTAGCTCTGTCTGTCTGTCTGATCGATATAAACTTGGAAAGTACTGATCGGCGTGAAATTTTGTATATAAGTGTTTTAGAGGCCGAGAAAGGTAATTAAGATAGTTCGAGAACCCTCCCTATCTTGGAAGAGAGGGGTTCCAAACAAATTGAACTCAAATTTCTACACAATTCGGGAGCTAATCAAGCATATGTACACTTTGGTATATGAAGTTTTTGAAGGCGAAAAATATTTCCATGGTGGTTTGACACCCCTCCCTCTTCCGTAAAGAGGGGTATTATACAAACGAAACACGAATTTCTGCATAACTCAAGAACTAGTTATGTAAATGAAACTAAAGTTGGTAAGTGAAATTTTTTGGACGCGAGAAAAATCTTCATGGTGGTTCGACACCCCTCCCTCTTCTGGAAGGAAGGGCTCTTATACAAATCAAACGCATAACTCGGGAACTAATCAAGCAAATGGAATCAAATTTGGCAGGCGGAGGTTTTTGAGGGTAAGAAATGTTTCTATGATGATCCCAAATCCAAAATGGCGACTTCCAGTTCTTGAAAAACTGCCGAAAGCGCCGAGTATTTCAAGCCAAAAATTGACCTCAGACACCATTTTGAGTTCTATTATAGTGGCTCCCGGTTTCTAGGAAACAGTAGAAAATGGTCGAATCCTGCCCAATATGGGTATTTCCGGAACTCAAATGATGCCCAGAAGCAAAAAATCGACCGCAGACACCATTTTGAGTTCGAAGATGGCGAGTTACGGTGTCTAGAAAATAGCCGAAAATACCATCCAATATGGTTATTTTCAGAATCGAAGTTATTTGCCAGAAGCCAAAAGACGACGATGTTCTCATTCCGATAAAACCCATCATTTGCCGACTATGAACAAATCAGAAAAAAATCAATCAAAAATTATCAAAATTATTTAAATAAAGATGTTTTTCTTCACAATTTTAACATTAATGACAATCCGAAAGCTGCATTTTACGTGTTTTGTGAAGTAGTTTTCAACGGTTTTTCATTCTCAAAACGAATACCTACTCAGAGTGCCATATTAGTTTTTAATGTTCTTACTACCAAAAATTAACTGATTTGATCTGACTTTCTTATCTTTTATCTAGATCACTAGGTGAAAATTATACTCAGGGTTTTAACGCGATTATTTTGTGCGGATTTTTCATGAGGTTTTTTTTTGTACGCGGGTTTTAAACTGATTCGTTATTTTCAACATTTTGCTGATTATGTCGTCTTTATATTCTTGACATCTTGCTCATTTTCTATGTTTTTTTTTGATATTCTGGCATTTTACAATTTGCAAAAATAAATATCTTAAAAATAATCTGTCGATTCGCTCGGAAAAACTCCTGGATAAGGTTATTGAATTCATATTTATACCGACTCTGGGAGGAAAAGAAACAACATGTTCCTCAACACGCTGGGTAATCAGCTGAGTTAGAAACATCTCTTCTCTAGTCAAGGAGTGATTAATTGAGCAAAAATCAAAAGTGATATATGGTTGGTAATACAACATTAGCAAGTGACGGTTTATGCTCTCTAAACATTTCTCTAGTAGATTTTTCTTCATGAAAAAACGCAACTGAACAAAGCTTATTAGTTTTTGTGACTGTAAAAAAAGGTTTATCTTCTATTCAATACTGACAAATAAATAATTAACTTTTTCTCTAAAGACATTGCACGTTTATGCGTTCCTACTGCATAGGGGATAACTGTGTTCTCACGGTACAGTCACCTTCTCAAACCTTCTTCCCACTCGCTTCTTTTCGCAATCCCCAGCGGAGTAGACCATGCTGCGATTGCGGAACATGCGCAGAACCCAGGGTAGGCCTTTTGAGTACAGCGCAAATTATGTCTACTCCTCACCAATACCATCAGAAAGCAAAAAACACAGTTGTACAACGTGTGATGATGAATCAGCAGAGAGTAGTTATCCTTTGCAGATAAGTCTGAACCATTGCGGAGAGAATTCGGTTTGATCCTGGCTCTTGTGCGGTTTGTCCATTTAGTTGATTTTCATCAGATTGGCAGTCGCGGTGCAGAAAACAACAAAGAAGTGCTGGGAAAACAGGTTGCAGAGAGTCCAACAAAAAAGAGTACGAGTAACGTAGAGACAGAGAGAGAGAGACTACTCTACTTGGTGTTTCTAGTCCCGAAAGGGAAAAATCGATATTCGCACAGAACTCTCCGAACGAAGTGTCCACGACTAGGGCCCAGAATAATCGAACGCGTCGGACAATTTAGACGGAAAATTAACGTGATTTGGCAAGTTGACGGTGATTTGGCTGACAGGTGATCGTGTGAAGTGAATTGGCCAGGTTGTGTGTGCTTAAGACGACACAAGTGGCGATCGCAATAGTGTGAAAGTGAAAAGTTACTTCGGACAAGGCAGTTTTTCGACTTCCTTTGCCTTTTTTCGAACCCAGAAGCGGAAGAACTTCACGGAAGCAGCAGCAGCACAATGAACGGATTGGAAGGAAACGCAAAAACATCCAGCCCTCTCATCATATGCAGTGTGATGAATCCTTGTAAGTTTTCCTCGTGTTTTCCACCGATAGTTTTGGTTTCGCACTATGGAATTCAAAGCTCCCGGGCGGGCGAGTTTTGGTAATTAAAGGGACCTGTCGATTTTGTTTAAACTGCGATGGACGAAGAACGGTGATTGCGTATTATGAAACATTTCGAAGGGGCGATGTAAAGCTCCTGAATATGGGTGGGGATCCTAAAGGAAATCGATGCGAATGGGGATTTCGTCCTCGTGGTTTTCCTCCTGGCCTGAATCCTGAATGATTGAATTATTAATACCACAATTGCAAGCACTCGTTTAACTATTAAAATGCAAGAGAAAAAGCATGGTTCTTCATTTTTAAGATTGGGCATGATAAGACAGGCCTGTTATTATGCTATGCAACATCGACAGCGCAGTATTGGTTGAGATTTTCTCTAGTATTAGTAATTTATTAGAGTGCATCCCCCCCTGCTCTCGTATCTATTATAGTCACTTTGCATAGCCCTTTCTTTCATCACGCAATGCATTTTTATAATCTGCTTCATTACATTTTTTTTCATCGTTTTACAGATGCTTGGTTCAAGCCGGAAAAATTGCATCCCAAAGGTAAGTTTCATTTCGGCTTCCTTGATAGTGGCAATTTTGCTTGAGCATATGGATGGAGTACCAAAACAGGCGAAGCCGGTTGTGCGGGGTTGATAAATTAATCGCCACCGAAGAGGAACATGCGAACATTGTAGTCTTCTTACTTATCCGGAGAAGTTTTTGAGTGATTATCGATTGTGTTACGTGGATTTTTTCATGCCTATGGCTGGCTGGATTTTTTTTTCTCATGATGGGGATTTAATTTTGGAATTGATTTTGTGAAGCATGTGATACAAACCTGGTAACAGCTGGTAATTTGACGCAACTTTGATTAGGTTTTAAAAGTTTCAAGCTTGTTATCATAAAGATTTCTAACCATATAGACCGGTTATAAAATGTGATCTAATTTTCAGATATTCTTTGCACTTGAAGGAAAAAAGCGATAGATTTTTTTTCCCTGATTTGCAAGTCATCGAAGAACATTTGGAGAGTGTGTTTTGTTACAATTGTTTTTGATGAATGTACTAGAAGTAATCTCAAACATCTTAAGGGGTTATATACCTTTTAGCTTTCAAAAAATCGAATTTTTTTTTTATTATATTGTCTTGAACTACAACATCTTGAGAACATTTTCACAAATTTTCATAAAGATCTGAGCAATAGGGCGAAAGTTAGAGCGATTTGCAACACGCCTCGCTACGGCCACATAAGCTAATTTCGTTATTAAATTCGCCGGTCCATGAACGATCGCTTTTTGAAACATATAGTTACGTTTTGCCGCAAAAAAATTCAATGCAATTTTCAGCGCTCAAAAGGTGCATTTTTTGGGAAAAACATTCCCGTTTGCACTGAAAACAAAATACTCCTAAAAGCGATCGTTCAAGGACACGACACACTTCTAAACTAATGAAATAATATGAGTTTTTTTTAATTCAGTTGACCCGCTGAGTCTCTATCAGGATCACTGCAAGCCTCTGCGAAAGCTTTTCGAGGAAACGGCCATTACTCCAGTAATAATTGGTATATCTCAAAATCAAACGTGTTTTTTTGTTGTTGATAAACTGTACTTTCAGAAAAATACCACTTTGATGCAATAAAAATGGTGCTATGCAATCTTGAACAATCTTGAACATAAACTCAGAACATCTTGACAATCTTGAACATAAACTCAAATTCTGAGCCGAAAATGCTCTTGAGTAATTGACTTGAATATTACAAAAGTTCACATCATTCACGTTGTAATTCTATTCTCCTAACGAAAAAAGTAGAAGCACACAACCGAAGATTGACGTAGGACAACGAGAAGCTATCATTCATTAACACAACACAGTGGGAAAACTAAATCTACCACATCCTTAATTTTTACTTCCCAAAGCCATTGGTTTCAACTTCATCATCGCTTTATTATTATTAGGTCGCGTTGTAACGACAAATTCAGCACATAATTTCCCCCTACCTCCTCACGGCGAACGGAAGTGTTGGCATCTTTCATGTCTCGTTATGTCATAAATTAAATTCTATCCTGTACAGTGAAGAAAATTCTGCAAATATCTGTAGACAAAATCATTTATTTATTAAAGTATAAGTAAAACATGATTTAATCCAGATATACGCATTTATTTCTCGCTGTCTCTTGCAGTATTTTAATAAAAATCTCCAATAACTAAATAAATGTAAGAGATAAAAACTTTCTTCGGTGAACTTGTGTTTTATTGAGGTAAACAACACTGTAGAACATTGAAATTTTTTGGAGAATCACAGTGAAAATTTATATTAAAAAAAATTCTTTTAGAAGCATTCTTAAAAAACTTTATAATAGTTCATTGAAATTGGCAGATAGAAGTATGGGTCGCAGTAGTTTCTTATAAAATGTGCTACAACTTTACTCAGCAAAGTTGATTTTCATATACAAAAATCGGGAAAATAAAATTTGTTCCTCACTTTTAGGTAGATGAATCACAAAATTCCAACTTGTATAAAATGAAAAATTATATAGCATATAGCATGTGCAACAGCTTTGCCAATCAAAGTGGATTTGGAATGAAATGAGGAAAATAAAATTCATTTCTCACTGTTAAGTGGATTAAACACAAAATAGCTTCTATAACATGGAGAGTAATTAATGGAACAACGTTCCTGAAGACACTGTGGCTCTAAAATCAATTTTTGGGTCAAAATAACTTCGATCACGTTTTTGCAGTTTTAGAAAAATGTAGTGTGTGTTGGTGGGGAAACATAGCCTCAAGATTCTTTTCATACATAGAATCAGATATGCGCCACGTGTTCATTTCTAATTTAGCTTCTGAAGCAGTAGCACTAGTGGCAGTTCCTAAATATCTTCCGAGAGATGATGCATATGAAGTACATACAACTATACAACTTTTCAAAGTTCCGTCATTCTCGCTTCTGCGTTTACGAAGCTGGTCATTGTCATTGCCTCAGAGAAAAAAAACAAGCAGCTTACGGTACAACTTACGACCAGCTTACGGTACGGTAAAACGTAGTCCTAATTCAAAAAATGTTTTGAAACCTTGAAATTTAATTTTTTTAAGGCTTGTTCAATCATAATCTTTTAGACCAGCTTAATTTTCTTATTTTCGGTAACAAATCAACTTTCGAGTACAGAATATAATGAAAATCTAACGGTTTTATGAGATTTCCTGACAGATTTTGGCAATCACCAGGGATTTTCAAATTTTGATTTGTTCATTTTGCAGTTTCAACGTGTTGATTGGGTAGTTATATGATCTTAAAAATCTGATAAGGCAAAGATAGAGAAGAGCATTTTCATAATTCAAAAGAAGAAAATATTTAAAAAATACCGTGAAAATTGTATAAAACGATAAAAAGTAGGAGGGTGGAATCCAGGACACGACCGCATGTCGTTGGACTACGGTATTGTAGATCTAGTATTTTCTGCAATTTTATCTAACTGAGCATTTCTAATTGCGGAGACGTTAAAGCGTTATAAATAATAATGGTGCTTATTACTGGAGTCGCTTCACGATGAAATCAGAGTGAAGTATTCGAGAAAAATGTCGCAAAGTGTCATCTGCCGTGGAATCTGGGTTATTCTGAGTATCATATGAGTGAAGTGAGAACAGAAAAAGCGATTTCACGACCATTTTGAACGGTGAAATGTTTTCACGAATATAGGGAAGTTTAAAAATCGATTCATTTGTGATCTAGCGGTAATATGTATGGGATTTACTTTCCAGTAACAAGGACTTTTTTTTGAAAAAAATCGGCTCTCTAGGACTTCCAAATTTTTGAGCTGCGACCAATGGAACGTATGGGAAAATATGACCTTCCAATTTCGTTTAACGGTAGGGCTCAAAAAATTCCTCTTGTCGAAAAATGTCCTCTTAAAAAATTTCAGCACAATCGACTTTCCGGGACTTTTTAAATTTTTAAGCTGGGAAACTCGCTCATTTCACTTGTCCTATTCTCATTTTCATTTCACTGCCAATCTCACTCCACGGAGGTGATTTTTGTCACCTCATTTGAGTTGGAATTAGAAATAGGTCTTAAAAAGTGAAGTGAGCGTGAAAGTGAAATATATTTCACCGTGAAGTGATTTCCGTAATAAGCACCACAGTTCTATTGCGGGACTCACGTAAGTGAGAAAAACGTCGCAAAGTGACATCTGCCGTCAAATCTGAGTTATTATGAATATCACTGAAGTGAAAACGGAAACAGCGACGTTTCGCGTGGAATTATTTCACAACCGTTTTGAACGGTGAAATGATTCCACGAAGAAGGGATAAGTTAGGAAAATTGATTGATTTGTGATCTAATAGTAAATATTGGATTTATTTTTCAGTAACGAAAGGAATCAGAATTCGATCCTTGCCTCAAAGCAGCCAAAGTTTCAATTTTTACCGATTACAAAAATGCAAGCTGGTTCACGAAATTTTCCGATACCGAAAAAAAATCTTTTTTCTATGCAAAATGTCTTAGAAATGCAGAAAACGTCACCATCTGGTGTTATTTAAAAAAAAAAACAGAAAATCGACTCTTTGGGACTTGAAATTTTTGAACTGGGAAACATTCTCATTTCACTTATCCTATTCTCATTTACACTTCACTGTCAACGGGGCTTATTACGGGAGTCACTCCACGGTGAAATGACAACCGTAATAGACACAGGGGCTTATTACGGATGTCACCTCACGGTGAGAACGAAGTGAAAAAATCTCACGGTGAAAAAAGAGGCGTGCAAATCAAATGGGAATCACTTTCACCGTGCCTATTACGGTTGTCATTTCACCGTGAAGTGACTCCCGTAATAAGCCCGACAGTGAAAGTGATTCCCATTTGATTTGCACGCGTCTTTTTTCACCGTGAGATTTTTTCCCTTCGTTCTCACCGTGAGGTGACATCCGTAATAAGCCCCAATCTCACTTCACGGAGGTGATTTTTGTCACCTCACTTGAAAGTGAAATATATTTCATCGTGAAGTGACTCCCGTAATAAGCACCATTCGCAATTTCACTTCACGGATGTAATTTTTGTCACCTCACCTGTAGTGGAATCGGGAATGGGCCTAAAAAAGTGAAGTGAGCGTGAGAGTGAAATATATTTCACCGTGAAGTTACTCCCGTATGAGGACCAATATATACTAAAAGAATGGACCTTTTATATTAGCGCTGTCACTTCAGAAAAACCTTAGCTCCAGCCCAGCATATAACTTTATGTCTTTTAAGGAACTACGTTTATTTCAGTAACTTAAAAAAGTAAGAACTCAATTACACGCTTCTTGCGTAGTTATCAAGGTTTTGGCGAGTGACAGGAAAATATATTACTCCTTTATTTATGATTCAGAGCATTTCTAAATGTTTAGTTACTCCAATTGGTATAAAAATCATGTTCGGATAAGGTTCTAGAAAATAAAAGAGGTTAAAAATAAACCTCCTAGTGGTATATAATTGGCTCATTTTTCTAGCACAGTTATCAGAATGGTAGGCGAAATGATTCCAGAAAGCAATACTTCTGGCGAAAATGTCGGTGGTGCAGCAAAAAAATAACATAATTGTTCAGAAGATAACGGACGGGTAGTTGAAAATTGAACTTTTTGTTGAACAAGCAATAAAACAATAGCTTTAATCGGAGGCAACGTTGCCAGTATGCCAAATAAATCTGGATTTCGGTAGATTTGTGACTGCGCGCCAGACAAAGGGGCCGTTCAATTATTACGTAAGCAAATCAGGGGAGAGGGAGGGTGTGAAATTTTCTAACGTTATCTTACAAGGGAAGGAGGGGGGTGAATTGACTATCTTATGTAAGAAAAACATTGTTAATGCAGTTGTTTAAATAACCATGTTTATGATAGTGTGGACTGTAAAATTCATATAAAGAAAATTACGGAAGAACGATTAACTCGAAATAAGGACGAAAGCTGAAGTATTGCGCTTGCTTCAGGATGATAAAACTAAAATAAAAATCTATATATTCTGCTATAGTAAGATCTTACTAGGGGGAGGGGGGGGGGTATTCAAAAATCTTAAGATGTCTTACAAGGGGGGAAGGGGGTGGTTTGAAAAAGTGGAAAAATATGCTTACGTATATACGTAATTCAGTTGCTTTGAAGTTAAGATTCGAATTCTAGTGGTTTGCATGGGCAGGCTCAAGTTTCAAATCATGTTGAGAGCTTTTATTTTTATTTGGCGTCTACCTGCTAACACGTACGGTTGTGTACTGCCTACATAGCAAATTTAGTTTGTTTTCCTTTTAACTGAAGAGTTAAGTGGAGTTGTTCTCAAGGCAAGCAAGCAAATTTCACAGTTTGACGTAGAACTACTTTTTTTTACTATACTGGGGTACTTTCTGTGAAAATTCTAATTTGACATTCAGGGCTGAAATACTTCATTTTGTTTTTTTTTTTTTTGGTTGGAAATTACGTTGACAACACGTTACGTTGAGGGTGTATGTTTTGTGATTTGGTTTTGAATCAATATACTATACAATACAGCGCGAAACTTACCCTCATAGAAAAATCATTATACAGATGCTTTTTTCGAACGGTTCTCGTCATTTTTTTTACTGTGCTATTTAAAAAGTACGTCATATACGAGCAAATCCAAAAAATCCTCTAGAAAATTGATGATTTAGATTTCCTAAATTTTATTTTCATTCATGAATGCATACATAAACTCTATTCGTGAGAAAAATATCAAAATGCTCAGATCCATCGTACTTTTCCGTACGATAAACCAAGTCTAGTCTAGTATAATAGCGGCGACTTGTTTTGTTACGTTACGTGTTTACTGTTTCGTTTGCAGTTTCACATTCTGCGCGAAGCGAGGTGGTAATGTGTGACATCTTATGTCATGCATGCATCCGATCTAATGATTCAATGATGAAACCCGTCGTGTCTGGTTCGTATGCGGTTTGGTGCTGCACCATATGACGTCATGTATACAACTATCACCGAAGTAAAATATATCAGAAGCACCTGACAGAATAGAATTACATTGGCTGTTTTGATTGCTTGTTACTGATCATCATAAAACAGGGCCCTACGGTGCGAGTAGATGTGTTACTCATAAAAGTTACTCACACAGTCCATTACGGTAAACCGGCGGCGCCGTACAGAGATTAAAGATCTTCGTACCTGACTGACTATCACAGGCCGCGCTTGACAACATTTACGTGCGCACATGTGTATTTGTGTGTACGGCGCAATCGATTTTCCTCGTACCTACCAATACGTTTGCACCGGACAGAGCACCACAGCCAAAGCCTGGCGGAACAGAAGACGAAGACGCAGTAGTCGTTGGATTAGGGCGCATGCCGTGTGGTGTGTAAAACAGTGAGTTTAAGCTAACGGAAGCGAGAAGAGTCGCGCGATTGCACTTCTCACCGCCGAGTTCGAGAAGCGAAAATTATTTTAGTCTTAGTCGAAATATACACGGAGTAAGAGAAAAGTTATTAATAAACTTGATTTTCCTCTCGGCCAGCGTGGTTGTTTTTCCCCTTTTACAGGGGTAAATTGAATTCTATAATAAGGTTCTAGAGTCGGCTAGCGCTAGTTTGCTGTGCGAGAAGAACTGTGAAATTTGAAGTGAAGTAAAATTTGTCCTCCTGCGCCAAGGAGTCGATTCGCGGAACGAACCGCCGCAGGATTCGCGCGCGTTTTCAAAAACTGTGTGTGCATTTCGTTCAGGCCGACGACGGTTCAACCGTGCGTGAAGAGAAGGGAGAGAAAAAAAACTGATCTGGAAAGTTTCGATTGCTGCCCGGTAAAGCAAAAAATTAGATCACGAAAATGGTGTCCTTAGAAGACCTTAAGCTGCTGCGGGAGATCGAGTTCACCAAGGAAGGATGTGAGTGGTTTTCCGTTTGATATCCGATAGCTTGTGAAATTACGTCGTTCTTTATTTGCGTTCAGTCCGATCCAGTTATTATAGGGTGCTGGCTGGCTGGAGGGTGGAGGTCCAGCCTCTGTAAACATTTTGTTCGCATTTGTAATATGATGTATCCCAAAAAGGGTCCGGGATGGGATGAAACGTTGTGAATGGAAGTGCAGTGTGATGTGAGACACGTACGGAAAATTATGGCAGCTACCTGCGGTGTCGTTTAAGCTAGAGCTACACAGCTCTATAATGTCATTTTCACATTCGTTCTTGAGACTTTGGATTACGTAAAAAAGTCATCCGCATGAAATGTAACAAAAGCGCGCCCGATACTGGTGTAGCAGGCCAGGCGTGTAGAGAATCAAACGTGCTGGGAATGATCATCGTCGTCGTCGCCGGTTGCTACGGTGATCGCTTTGTTACACAGAGACTAGATAGAGCCAATCCGTCACTTTGGCAACCAGTGGAAGAATTATAAAAATACACATTTCGCATTTCTATACCTAGGTGTTATTATATCGCTAAAGTCAATTGCTGGCTACCGTTGAAGCGCATCTTGGGAGCAGCAGCGCCAGAGCGCAGGAACAGAAAATAATATCTATTTGATCTGTGGGCAGGGGTTTTTTTCACGCTTTTCACTGGCCAACAGCACAGCTGTTGTGAGATAGGTTGTGTGACATCCAACAACACGAGGATGAAAATGCAGGTGTGCGACAACACTTAACCGCTGAGAACCGAGCTGCGCCGTGAGAATGTGCACTGGCTTGCACGCAGAGAGGGTATATCAGCCTATAGTGGATCGTTCATTTACACTGTCTAGAAAAGTAAACAAGCGGTTGACAAAAAAGTGCTTATAAGTGAGGGTCCACTTTTGGTCAATGTACCCTAGTGCCGCGTAAGAGCGCGTAAATCCCGCGAGACAGATCGTGGTTAATAGTGGCTGTCTTTGAAAGTTCAACTTTCCTGATTTATGACCTATGGCAGTGAAAAAGTGACTGCTAATTAGTTTCAAATTATTTAATCCTCTGGATGACGTATACACGAAGGTTGCTGTCTAACGTTTTTTGTTTAAGTGAAATAATGAGAAATCATGCCAAGAATCGTACTCAAACTAAACGTCTTATTTCAGTTGTTCTTAATGCCAAGTCAATTTGTATTAAAGTCTATTGAGAGGAAAATTCAATTTCTTTTTTGTTCAAGTGTACACCGCATTGCCTACCAATAAAATCATAATCATGTTTCATTTCGCCACAACAACAAGTGCTTGCCAAAATATGAGGTCACCGTAATTCTGGCAGTTTTTCAACCACCAACGGGTGCCGAAATTTTCCTCTTCTGAAATATCGTATATTTCCAGAAGAATAAATCCTGGTCACACACAATGACCGCGGCCGGACACCTTTTCGGCATTTACTTCGTCTGCAGAATTTCTGAAACGTAAATTTTGTTTCTTCGCTTGCTTGCCGTGTTACGTCTAGGTGTGTTCGGCTCGCAAGGTGCCACCATTCCAATTAGAGACATGCGGCTAATGTTGCAGAATATACTATTAATTATCATCCACGAAAGCTTGAACAAAAATGAAAATGCAGGAAACGTGAAACTTGGAATATAGTATCAAGTTTCCTAATTAGACGAGCAGTATTGACCAGATATTTTTATATTAATCCTCAACGAAATGCTGAATATATCTCTGATTTACATACGAACCCAAATCTGCACAATTCTATAATTTTCAAGCGTTGTACTCGATCTCAATTTCATTAAAAAAGACGATGTTTAAGTCGCAAAAAAAAAAAACAAAACTGTGCCCTGCTTTCAAAGCTATATGACATCATTCCAGATCCGATTTCAAGTCAAATCTAATCTAAATGAAAATTTCAATAAAATTATTTCCCAGTCTATTCAACCCAAATGTCGTTAAAGTTTATTCAAATTAATCTGAATCCAATCCAAAAACGAATTAAGAATATCCAAGATAAGAAACTTGGGGTCGTTTGGCGAAAAAAAAATTCAGATACGGTAAAACTACAGAAAAAAAATCTCACAGGATCATGTAAAAGGTCTGGGCAACATTAGGAAACCAGACGAAAATTTCATGAAAAAACAAAAATTAAACTTCAAAATTTGATACAGACTCATTGTGACAAAAGGGAAAACAAAGAATAACAAGACCGTAGGCCAACAAACCCTGCAGGAATGGATTTCAACATATTTCATACCGGTTCCATAAAACCTAAATAAAGATTATGGAGAAAATTAAGATGAATATACTAAATCGAGTAATTTGCAGATATGTCCTCTAAATGAAGCTCACTTTGCTCACCAATCCAACAAATCTACAGCTGCAAGCGTTGTGAGAAAAATAGAAAACACACTTGGCAATAAAAGATTGCGGTAGTAGAATTCCTTCATATTGAGGGTGCTTTTGATACTGCGTTCCACCGCTCAATAAAAATGTCATTGAAAAAAAATTATCCTGACATGCTTTGGATGATGGAGTGGTATCAATATTAATAGAGCAGAGGTTAGGCAGATATCTACCGCCGTGTTGGTGAAAATGTTGCAAACCCGATCAAAGCACTCGAGTATATTACGTCACAAAGTTTGTTTTGAAAATTGAAGTGAGTTCATTTATGCGAAATTGACGGAGTAAAATGCCGCTATGTGACAAAAGAAGCGCAACCATTGGCGGAAATTATCGACCACGTCAACTCATGGTTGGATGTTCTCAATTCTCACCGAATCAATCCATCTGATCTAAAAAATGCTAACATTAATTAACACCATATAAGATTCTCGACGACATGTCTGATTTAATGGAAAACATCAGAACTTTAAGTAGGTAACCATAAGTTACTATAATGTTTGAATAGTGCATAGTGGAATAATCTCTAACATTGAATCTTAAAAAAAATCATATGCAAATCAATTTGTAGGTGTTCTAGCAGTCTTCGTTTAATCAAACATTTTTAATTTCAAATGAAACACGATTATGATATTTCGTTTGGGTTACAAGTTAAATCAGGAATTTGTGGAAAATCTTCTCGCTACACTTTGTTTAAACAGTGGATAACAAGACAATCCGTCAAGTGCTGGAACGATTACGTTTAACTATCCTTGGCAAAAATTCGAATCAGCAGCTCGATGGTTAACAATCACTCAGAACTTTTTAGTTGACAAAAACTACATAATGACTAGACTGTCTAGAAAAAGCAGCAATATTGAGCAAATGCGATCGAAGGTTACCGTAAACGTGCACTCGATTATCCGGAATTCGCTTATCCGGAATTTTGGACTCGATTACCCAAAATTTTATTTCTTTTGGTGTTCGTTTTTAATTTTTATTGGGAAATTTTACCTTTACCATCCATTCTGGTATATTTGTTACCATTTATGTCACGTACGGCATGTTTGGGACATGTTCGAAATAAGTGAGAATAATCAATGTCCAATAATTTTTTTTGCTTCTCAAGTTTTTACCTCTTTTCGCCTCAGAAATAATTTCTGGTTGCGCCACTAGATTCTAGAGGGAAACATTTACAAGTATAATATAGTTAAGATGAAACAACAGGTGGAAATTTAAAATTAAATTTCTTGATGTTTTTAATAACCCGGGTTTTACCGGAACTCTTCTCGCTCATAACAGTTCCTCTTCACAACATGTTTATCGAATGATTTCCAAACTTACAAGGAAAAAATCTTTTCTCAAAAGATGTATTCATTCCTTAAATTTATATTTCTTTAACAATATCTACCAGTGCGTTGTGATAAAACTTACGACGTTGTGACATAGAAGCTTTTAGCATCATGTTTGTTTACTATGTTTTCATTACCAAGACAATCAAATTCTTTCTTTCTCCTAACCTGTCAATCTATTATCGTTGGAGTGGTATCTCCTTTGATGAGGTCACTTATTGTGGATGATCTTCTCAATCGATTAGCAGCGAAAAGATTTAATCTTATCGACATCACTGATGAAGGATAAGAACAACGTTCAGAATCCCAAAGTTGTATTGATTCGTAGTAAAATATTCGTCTTAAGTAAAGTATCTAGCATTTATGCAACATAACAAAACCAATTATACCTCACACCTAGATTGTGATAAGCAAAATTTTGAACACTTTCTGGGCGAGTAAGCCAACGTTTGGAATGAAATGGGTATTAAAATCTGAAACGACGATGATTTACTGGATTTATATGGTTATAGTAAGCCTTAAAACAACATACAGGGGATAATCAAAATAAGTAGTATAGGCAAAGATTTGATTGAATTTGAAATGAAGTAGCTTTGCCAAATGTTATTCGATTTAAATAATTCGAACACCATTGAACTGTAAAATTTTTGAAGTTTCATTTTCTGACCTCAGATCTGGCCTAAGTCACCGGATGTGGGAAATATTCCTGAGTTTCGGTAGGCATGTCAAACCTGCTAATTTTTGGATGGATTTGGTGATGGGTTACTTGATGAAAATGCTTATTCGCATCATTGACATAGATGGCAAAATCATTTCTGAAGCGAATGGTCCATCAAGATCCTGAATCGGCCAAGAACTCATCGAGAAATGGCTATTTTTCATCCGGAAGTCCTCAGAGGAACCTTTAGTACGGGACATTTACGTTTTTGCAACAAATATAGCGTGTGACACCTCTATCTTCAGGATTTTTAATCAGAAATCTTTCAAAAGACATATTTTTGAATATAGGCTTCATTGGCCACTTCCGGAACAACCTGGATGCCCCGAAGGAATTCGTAGTGAGGGAATTTACATTCCTGCATCAAAATATAGTATGCTAAACTGTATACTGTATACTGACAAACAATTATTTAGAAGGTAACCTTATTGGACACTGGAAGTTTTTGAAATTAATCCCCTTGCAGAGAACGAAGACTGGATGGAATCTAGGCTGAACCTTGATATACCGACGTGATGGAAACAGATCGTCAAATATGGCAATCAGGGGGACCAGCTAGTAGTGTGGAATACATTGAACTACTAAAGCAGCCAATAGAAAACGGGATAAATTGTACTGGGTTCCAACCCTAAACCGGGTTTTGGTGTATGAGACTGCCGAGAGACAAAAACAATAAATGTTACGGTGGGAGTCCCGCAAGGCTCCATCTTAGGTCCTACCCTATGGAATGGAATGTAGAACGGTGTGCTGTCACTAAGGCTACCCAAAGAGGTAATAATCGTTGGTTTTGTAGACGATATAGTATTGTCGGTTACAAAAGAACGCTTGAAGAAGTGGAAATGTTGGCGCCGAGGCATTTGGATAGATTGAGAATTGGATGCAAAGGGCTAAGTTGCAGTTTGCCCACCATAAAACGGAAGTACTGTTAGTGAGTAACTGCAAAGCGATACAACGGGTACAGATTATGTCGGAGAGCACATTGTCGCCTTAAAGAGAGTGCTGAAATATCTTGAAGTGATGGTTGACGACCGGCTCAACTTCAACAGTTTCGTCGACTGTGTCTCTTCATCAATACTCAGATACGATAGTCCCGCTTGGGTGAAAGCTCTGCAGTTTCAGCGAAACCAGGTGAAACTATGTAGCGTGTTTTGGATCATGGCTATCCGAGTTGTGAGCGTGTACAGAACAACATCGTCGGAAGCAGTCTGCGTCATCGCCGGGATGATTCATATCGGTATTAATCTGGTAGACGATAGTGAATGCTATGTGCGGAGTGCCACCAGAGGAGTTAGACAAACTGTGCGAGAGGAATCGTCAATCAACAGAAAAGAGATTCATCGACAAATATGGATACCGGTTCTGTCAGTGTGGCTCAACCAGAAGCATGACGAAGCTACCTTTCACCTCACTCAGTTTCTATCTGGACACGGTTGTTTCAGAAAATACCTGCATCGCTCCAGACACGCAGCGTCACTATGTGACGGATTGTCTTGAGGTGGAAGAAACCGCGGAGCACGTGGTCTTCGAATGCCCGAGATTCACAATAGTTAAAGGCGAAATGTCGCCGATTCTGAATGTCGAGGAAATGTGTCGTAACGCAGAGATTCGGGCTGCTGTTAGCACTGTAGTGGCACAGATTATGTCAGAGCATCATCGGAAGTGGAGAAATGATCACGTTCACTGAGCTTAAATGAAGTGCATGAGCACAGGCCCTCCCCCAAAGTAATATTTTTTGAGGAGTTCCGGAGGGAAGAGCCAGTGGTGCGGGTAGGCTTTTAGTGGATTGGAGGAAACTTCAACCCCACTTCCTGATCATCAAAATCATTAGAAGTCTCAGGTGTCTGTTTGCAGTCTAGATGGTAGGATTCGAACTATTTTCTACTTGTGGATGTGGGAAGTTTTATTAATTTTCTTTTCTTTCATTTTTAGACCAATACAAATTTCTTGATGATACACGATAACATTGTCTTGTCGTCATTATACAAATTCTATATAGGAGGCCGTTCCTAAACCACGTGGTCATGTTTTGATCACTTTTTATACCTCCCGTCCCCCCTTGTGATTTTTCGTGGTCTTTTGGCCAAACTCCCCTCTCCCCCTCCCTCCTTGCGACTTCAACCACGTGGTCTTTTCATTTGTCAAGTGCCAAAAATTCACTTAAATTTTTACATTTTTATTATTAAACACCCCCGTGTGTAGTCTTTCGTGGTCTTTTGTAAAACCCCCCGTCCCCCTGTTTATGACCACGTGGTTTAGGAACGGCCCCATAGGGTAGTTGGTTTCTTGTTGAGAGTAGTTCAGCAGTAACTCTAATCTACTCAGAGTTACTACATAACCAATGGAATTTCTCTAGGTATACTTTATATAAGAGTATCCAAAAAATTTCAAAGTTGAATAACTCCGAGTAGATTAACGTTAGGGTATATGCGTGGAGAAATTTCTTTATCATTTATTCATTTTCTATATGTGGCTGTCTTTCAGCCCCTGAAATACTCGCAACAAAAAACCAATCATCGTGTAAAATATAATTCTCAATTGGCATAACAAAAAACGAAAGTGTTTTTGATTTAAAACATATTTTGCTAAATCCAAACACTTGCATAAAACGTTCCATGAGATGTGAGAAAAATTGCAATTTTCTGTTCAGTTACATCATAACGTTCGTTCACTGCTTTCATTATCAAGTTTGGAGGTTTGTATTATAACATACCGCGCTTTAAAGGTTACTCTACAAACAGTTTAATTAATTTTCCATTTTCATTGTTTAAACGAGGAGTAGTCTTGTGAATGCGAGAGTGTACTGCGTTTCACCGTAAATCTGGTAATAAATTATCGCCGTGTAGGCAGCGTGATTTTGCACCCGCATCCAATTAAGTTATAAAACTGGTGTTTGCATCTATTTTTCGGTTATGTAGCTCCATTAACCCTTTCGCTTGCTTGAGCTAACACTCGATTTGGATTTGAGTCTGAATCCTGCGTAAAAGTTCGCGATGCGTTGACTGTTTTGATGTTATTAGAAAAAGTTATACAAACAAATAAATTAATGTTAAACCCATGCTGATTGGACCTCAATGATTGAACAAAATGATCGTTATTATAGTTTAAATTGTAAAATTGCTAAATATTCTTGCAAAATTTGGTAAAATATTGTGATTCCTTGGGTAGTTTTTCATCTTTTGTTTTGGTAGATGCCATTGGGAGTTTTAGACGCCCTTCCTCCTACTTGTTTTTTTTTTGCGGTCATTTCACAGACCATTTCAATCCTATCGTCCTTCTTTATGACCACGTGGGTAAAGGATTCCTATTAATTCCGATTTTCAAAATAGAACTTGATGGTAAACTGGTAAACTTTTCTAAGAAAAGATAGACAATATTTTCAGCTTGATGCTATTTAACAAAAGTATTAATAATACCCGAGAAATGAGTTTGAAACTTTGAAAAATTATTAAAGTAAAGACAACCACTACAAGTAAAGTCTTCCACTACGTTCAAAATCATAAAAGTGATCAAATATTATTCTGCTGAAATTGAAAATCAGAATAGTTTTATAAAACTTCAAGTTTATTTTTCTTTGATTAGCTTTAATGTCAGATAGGAAATGTTTCTCTAAATTAACGTTGATTCTACGGGCTTTAAATTTTGTTGTTGTTGTTTGGCTTAGATCTAAGATAGCTTAACTTGAGTTAATGCCAGCAATGCTACCTAGTAATCGGAATTGTTGGTGCGTGATAAAAAATGATAAAATGACGAGATTGTCTGTCGAGTAGCTTTACTAATTTCAGGGAAATTTACAGCGATTCAAACTATAACGATTATCAATATTAATCGCTCTAGAATTCAGTTCTGCTTTACTTTTATTCTTGCGAAGCAATACCTCAAATCCATTTAACATTGGGCGCCAATCGTCGATTAATCCAACCCCAATTAAAAACACCAAAAATAGAATCCCACCCCCTGTCGTCTTTTCCCTCCAACAGACACTTCAAACCTCAGCAGCTGGCTCTGACACTAATTGGTCTACTAAGTCAATCACTAGTGTCTCTCTTCTCCCTCTGGGCGCTCTCATTCACTCAACGTGTCTCGTTCACCCCTGAGCATCGAAATTTGCAGGTTTGCTCTGACTTGCGCGAAAGTATCGAACCAGCAAGAGTGTGCCGTCAGTTTGCCAGCACTGTTCGAGCAGTTTGCCGCAGCTGATTAGAGTCGACGTCGACGCTGACTCGGCCAGGCAGTAGTGGGCTGCGTCGTCCGCGCTGTCTTGTCTGCTGGTATGGCTCGCCTACAAAACAACTGATGGTATTGGTAAAAGATTTCCGTCTCTCACTTTATTTACTTCTTTTGATCCTCTGTCTTGCCTTCATACTCCAGTATCGACTCCACCCCTCCCGCCTCTTTATAGACCTTTCTCTACCGAATTCCCGTTCACAATCGTAGCGTAAATGTAGCTCGGCTCGGGTAGCAGCATAAGGTATCCCTCGTTATGGTACCGACCGACTCATAAGTGAGCCTACTGTGCCCAAGTTCAGTTCACTTTTTGTAGGTTGCTACGATCGAATAGCGAATTTTTAGCCGATAGTGCGCTGATTTGTATAATCGACAGAAAGAAAAAGAAAATAATGGTTAAACGTCAGAACTCCCGCTACTCCAATGGGAACGGAAATGGGCACTACAAGCAGCAACAGCAGGAAGAATTACCCCCGAGAGGACCAGGTATTTAAACTAACGGAACTTGGAGTGGAAACAAAGAAAGGATCGTGGTTCGGTAGACCAGTTTCGGTACGAAGAGCTCGATGCTCCAATTGGCAACGTGTCATGTTTTGGTGGCGATCGAGAGCGTTTCGGCTTTTTGAGTTTCGTGACGATTCGATGTCTCTGAGTGATTCTGCCCGCAGGTTTGTCAAAACAAACTGCTGCATTTTGAAGTGAGCATTTGCTGAAATTTGAAGCAGTTTTGCACTGCAACAATTTCGCTACGGTCGCTATGCAATGAATGGAAAAATCTCGGATTTCTGCCAGGCAGGCAGGCCGGGGTTTGTATAAAATGCGTATGCAAAGTCTTGATGCGTGAAGAAGCTGTAACTTGGCACCGCCGCAGCCCTGGTGAGCTACGGTCCGGCCCTGGGGTGATGAGGTGTGTTGGCAGCAAAAGCGCAACCCAAGAGTGTCAGTGCTATATCGCAGCACCGTACTTATCTCTTGTTTACGCTGGGAATCTTCACGAGTCAGCAGTGGAGACTCCGCGTGGTGCAATGCAGACACGCGACGCGTTGCACCCCTACTAAGGTGAGAGCAAAGCACTGCTGCGTGTTGCCAACTGGTCGCCGCGATCGCAGATCGACTTGGAGTTGTCAAGGTCCTTTGGACTTTTGTTTCTTCCACGCTGGCAGCGATCAGCAGACAAGCTGACAAGGACTACAGGAACCGTTGTCGAATCGAACTGGTTCTTTTGCCAGGAAAGAGCGCTTCATTTATGCTGCTTTTAGTGAAATTGATTAATGGTTATTTAACCTACTTTTTCGCTTGATGAGTGGCTACTTGAGCGATAATAGAGATTGGAAAGGTCTGAATTTGTACGCTATGAATATCTAATCAATTGGTTAGGCTGTCTTTGAATGATTAGCGAAACGAGCACGTGTTAATGAAAGTGAAATGCGTTCACTTTTCTTCTGTCGACACGAACGGTGGGGGAGGTGTGCTTGATGTGCGCTTATCTGCGCTGATAGCCACAGCATGTGGGTGATGAAACGTGGCTGTCTGCTGTATATAAAATACATTTCGAGCGGCTCGGAAATGGTCATCTGTTATTCAAAATAGCAGATAGTAATTTGAAATGCCAACGCGTCTGGTGGAGATTGTTTATATAATAATTTGAACGATTATCAAGAAACGCGTCTCTCCATAATGTACGTAATACAGTGATGCATTATCCCCAAATTTTCATTTCGGAAAGAAAGAAGAGCAGACAGATCTGCGAGAGAGTCTTGGGATGCACAAATACAGCGATTGTATTGCGTGTCATTGCTCGTGAGAAAATAGGAGGCTTTTGTTCAAGGTTATTCGGAACGACAAGCTTTTCCAGACAGACGGTCGTATTTAACAAGTGGCATGTCGCAGTTCCATTCTGAATTGGAAAAAATGCAATAAACGTTTTGTCAAATTTAGAAAACTGAAAAGATAAGGGAAGGCTAAACTTTATTATTATGGACAAAACTGAAAATCAGAGTCAAATATGCTATGCTATGCTATGCTATGCTATGTATAAGCTGACCAACTCCTGAATGATAAAAATCCGGACCATTTCGTCAATACTCAACCTTATTGGATAGTCAGTTAATAAAACCCAAACTTTTGTCAAACGTTATATCTTTTAGTTAAAGTTTGATGAAAACAGAATTAAAATTAGAGATTAAAACCTGTTTCTAAAATGTAATCGGGTTTTCATCTTGCCGGAATGTATACTTTTCTTGCGATGCAATTTTCTTCAAAAAAATTCGGTTGGGTCTTTGATGCTTGCTGGTAAGAATGTGTTTTTTGATAGCTGACTTTCCATCCGAGGCTATGTTGATTCGCGCACTACAAATAATACACTCAATATCACAATCTGTGCTTCCTTTTTTCAGGAAAGGAAATTCTTTCTTCAGGTGGTCGTTAAATGAACATTTTCTTCGGGCTCTGCCCATTTTACATAAAAATTGCAATTTCTTAAACGCCTCAGGAACAAAAACGTTTTTTTTTTCTTCTTCTGAAAACGCAAGTGGTGACTCAGAACTAAACCTGCTGACTCTTGCTTTTCGGGCGCAAAAAAAGGCAAATATTTTTGACAATTCTTGCATCTCTTTTTTGGTGTTTGTAAACTGAACGAATGTCAACATTAAACTTGAAAGGAACCCATGGAAACTGCAGCATTTTAACGAAAGAAAGAGTGTCTGCTGTCAAATCCCCATAAATAACTGAGGTGCATTTAAACTTGATCAAAAACCGTTGATAGTTAATTCTAATATGTTCAATGTTAAAAATCTGGGAAAAATCCGAACAGTTCAAAGAATCCGGACAAAATCCGGACAGAAATTTAATCCGGACACCACCTCTGAAAATCCGGACCGTCCGGAAAAAATCCGTAAAATATATGCGTCACCTAACGACTTGGCAACGAAGTAAATTTCACCTTAAAAAAAAACAAATGTACAATTTATTTTATTTTTTCTTGCAACGGAGGCATACGTCTTTCGATTCTTTTTGCAATTGAGTTGAAGCTTAAAACTTAGTCACCTATTTTATAATCAATTTGCTTCATTTTTTGCACTCATAACGATCATAAACGTATGAATGAACTTAATTTATTTTCAACTTGTCTTTTCTTCGTTAATTATGTATGAATATTTCGCAAGAAAAAAAATTATAGCTTAGTTATTTTTTCTCGGTTTACTAAGAATCTTCATCGCAAGATCCATCTGCTAATTTTGATTCTACGATGTGTCAATAAACAAATATGAGCGACCGTAATATAAAAGATAAACTCTTGGGATACCTACTTTGACACCAGATTTCAACTCAATCAGTTATTACTCAGCGCGTTCTAGAATAGAACAAATAATAATCGAAATTCGCGGATATTCAAAACATAGAAATCTATTGTATATTTAAAGTTTTTTCTTCATTCTTTTCTTTGGTTTTGGCGAGGCAAAATTAAAATTATTTTCCTCTGTTGTTATGCCAAAGCCATAAAATGTCTTTTTGAACTTTTTTTTACTTTCGACCTAATATTCAAGCTGTCAGCTGTGCATAGCAGACAGTGTATACAACTGTGAAATGCAGAAAAGGAACAAGAACTGAAAAGTTAGACTTAGGAAAATATGTCTCAACGAGAAATCTGCTTTTCAAAACTCAGGGTAGCTAGCGAACCTGAAAAAAACCGAAAATTTCGAAAATGACCCGGGAAACCTGTGAATTTATTATGTTGGATTCGAACAATATTTTTCGTTTACTACATGCTTGGAATAAGGTCTATCAGTTCAACGCGTTCTACACTTTCTGCCACCTCACGAACACTAGAAAGGCCCAGGAACCTTCTAGTTGACCCTAGTTAGTAGAGGTAAAATGCTGGTCTAACAAGCCAGTCAGCCATCATTTCCTCGAATCTCGGCTAAGAGAGATTTTTTTTTTTTTTTTTAAGGGGGGATTTGTTAGTAGCTTAAGTATTTATGATAAATATTAGTAAATAATGAGTATGTGTGTCCAATCACAAATGGTGACTTCTCAACACTGTTAGAAATTTGTAATTTTAATTGTTAGGATTTGTTTGCTTTCGCAATTAGGACTTATCATTCGTAGGGATTTAAACCTACTTGTCAGAAAAGGGGAAGTAAACTTACAACTAACTTAATTGCTAACTTATTGGCTATAAAGAGAGCTTATCGTAGCAATTGAGGATTGCAACGATTTTTGTCGAAAATTGTTAATAATTTTATTTGACATAGCTTCTAATGGTTCAACACCAGTAAGTCTATGTAATTCGAGTGTACCAAACCAAGGAGGACGCTTCAAAATCATTTTCAGAATTTTATTCTGAATCCTTTGGAGCGTTTTCTTCCTTGTTGAACAGCAACTTGACCAGATCGGTACAGCATAAAGCATTGCTGGTCTAAAAATTTGTTTGTAAATCAAAAGTTTGTTCTTTAAACAAAGTTTAGAATTCCTGTTAATGAGAGGATATA
Source organism: Wyeomyia smithii (assembly GCF_029784165.1). Lineage (NCBI taxonomy): Eukaryota > Metazoa > Arthropoda > Insecta > Diptera > Culicidae > Wyeomyia > Wyeomyia smithii. Next base: position 25,651,423 of record NC_073696.1, on the reverse strand, counting down.
AACATCTCGTATATTTGATGCACCTGGCTTGTATACTCTCAATGTGCTCTTTGAAAATAAGTTTTTTATCATAAATTAGTCCCAAGTACTTAACCTTGTCGGACCAACTTAAAATAACCCCATTCATCTTGACAACGTGATTATTGTTTGGCTTGAGGAAAGAAGCCCTAGGCTTATGCGGAAAAATTATCATTTGAGTTTTAGAAGCATTGGGAGAGATTTTCCACTTTTGCAAGTAGGAAGAAAAAATATCTAAACTTTTCTGCAATCGACTGCATATGACACGAAGACTTTTTCCTTTTACGGAAATGCTTGTGTCATCGCAGAACAATGACTTTGTGCATCCTGGAGGCAAATCAGGAAGATCTGAAGTGAATATGTTGTACAGGACTGGACCCAAGACTGAACCTTGAGGCACACCTGCTCTGACAGGAAATCTATCAGATTTTGAATTCTGATAGACAACCTGCAGAGTTCGATCAGTAAGATAATTTTTCAAAATTTTGATTAGGAAAATTGGAAAATTAAAAGTTTGCAATTTCGCAATCAAACCTTTATGCCAAACACTGTCGAATGCTTTTTCTATGTCTAAAAGAGCAGCTCCAGTGGAATAACCTTCAGATTTGTTAGCTCGTATCATATTTGTAACTCTGAGCAATTGATGAGTTGTGGAATGCCCATGGCGAAATCCAAACTGTTCATTTGCAAAAATTGAATTTTCGTTGATGTGTGACATCATTCTGTTAAGAATAACTCTCTCAAACAGTTTACTTATTGAAGAAAGCAAACTGATTGGTCGATAACTTGAAACTTCAGCTGGGTTCTTATCCGGTTTTAAAATGGGAGTAATTTTTGCATTTTTCCATAATTTGGGAAAATATGCAATTTTGAAGCAGCAATTGAAAATTTTCACTAAAAAATCCATTGTGCTCTCAGGGAGATGTTTGATTAGTATATTAAAGATTCCATCGTCACCAGGTGCTTTCATATTTTTGAAATTTTTAATAATTGATTTAATCTCATTCAAGTTAGTTTCAATTATTTCTGCAGGTAAAAAATTCTGGGAAGAAATTAAATCAAATTGACGTGTGACTTCATTTTCAATTGGACTCACAAAATTCAAATTTGAGTTATGAACACTCTCAAACTGCTGAGCAAGTCTTTGAGCCTTTTGTTCATTGGATACAAGAAAACGTTCACCATCTTTTAAAACTGGAATAGGCTTTGAAGGTTTCTTAAGAATCTTCGACAGCTTCCAAAATGGTTTTAAATATGGTTTCAATTTTTCAACTTTAGTCTCAAAATTTTGATTTCTCAGAAGAGTAAATCTATGTTTAATCTCTTTCTGTAAATCTTTATAAATAGTTTTAAAAACAGGGTCACGAGAACGTTGATATTGACGTCTGCGGACATTTTTCAAACGAATTAGAAGTTGAAGATTTTCGTCAATTATTGGTGAATCAAATTTCACTTGAGCCTTTGGAACAGAATAATTCCTGGCATCAACAATTGCACATTTTAATGCTTCCAAAGCGGAATCAATATTCACTTCGTTTTGCAAATCAAGCTCATTATTGAAATTTCTCTCAATATGAGTTTTGTATCTTTCCCAATTAGCTTTGTTATAATTAAAAACAGAGCTCATAGGGTTTAAAACTGATTCATGTGATAAAGAAAAAGTTATTGGAAGATGGTCAGAATCAAAGTCAGCATGTGTGATCAAATCACTACATACATGACTTTGATCTGTCAGCACCAAATCAATTGTTGAAGGGTTTCTTACAGAAGAAAAGCATGTAGGACTATTCGGAGACAAAATAGAATAGTATCCTGAAGAACAATCATTGAATAAAATTTTGCCATTGGAATTACTTTGAGAATTATTCCATGAACGATGTTTAGCGTTAAAATCGCCGATTATGAAAAATTTCGAACGATTTCTGGTGAGTTTTTGTAAATCACCTTTAAAATAATTTTTGAGCTCGCGTGTGCATTGAAATGGTAAATATGCTGCGGCAATAAATAAAATCCCAAGTTCAGTTTGAACTTCAATTCCCAAAGTTTCAATAACTTTCGTCTCAAGATGGGGAAGAGCACGATGTTTGATTCGGCGATGAATAACAATTGCAACTCCACCGCCGGAACCCTGAATCCTATCATATCTATGAACCATGTAATTGGGATCATATTTTAATTTTATGTTAGGTTTCAAAAATGTTTCAGTAATAATTGCAATATGCACATTATTTACTGTTAAAAAATTATAAAGCTCATTCTCATTGGCCTTCAATGAGCGAGCATTCCAATTTAATATTTTAATTGTTTTATTTAAAATCATTGCTAAATTTTAAATTAGAAACAATTTTAATAGTAAAATTTGTGCCTATTTGAATGGCTTCAAACATTGATTTTGCCTGCAACATGGCGTTCATAAGATCGAACATTGCCTGTTGCAAAAAAGAAAGTTTACCTGCCGTAATAGGCCCCAGGCAGTTGACATTAGAAAAAATATTTTCGGCAGCAATATTAGCTGGAGTAATAGGTGTACAATTATTTTCTAGCGTGTTTTGCTTACCCATATTAACGGTCATTTTCGAACAACCAACACTAGGCGGTATAATGTTTGAACTACCTGTAACCTGTGCATAAGTTAAACGGGTATGCAAAGGAGTAGGTAAACTATGCGTCACTGGTACGCTCGGAGAATTTTGTTTTGAAGTTGGTTTTAATTGAGAAATTGAATTTTGTTTACCTTGCCTTGCCTTAACAATTGCTAAACGGACTGGGCATTGATAAAAATTTGACATATGGTTGCCGTTACAATTCGCACAGCGAAAATTTTTACTCTCTTTCACAGGGCATGTGTCCTTTTTGTGAGAAGAGTCTCCACAATTAAGACATTTTTGGTCCATGTTACAGAATTTGGAACCATGGCCATAACGTTGGCAAGTACGGCATTGGGTGATATGCTTTTCACCTCCGCCATACTTCCTATAAGTTTCCCACTTTACACGCACATTATACAAAGCATGTGCTTTTTCAAAAAAATTTAAGTTGTTAACCTCATTGCGTTTAAAATGAATTAAATAATTAACAAGGGAAATTCCAGTTCTCTGACTGTTTTCGCCTCGTGATTTTTGTTTCATTAGAATTACTTGGGTAGGGGCTATGCTAAGTAATTCTGTTAAAGTAAGTTTGATCTCATCAACGGTTTGATCGTTGGTGAGACCTTTCAAGACAACCTTGAACGGCTTGGCGTTCTTGGTGTCATATGTAAAAAATTTGTACATCTTGTCAGTTAAATACTGAACAAGACGATCACGACCCTTTACTGAGTCGGCTAATAAGCGGCATTCACCTCTACGGCCAATTTGATAGGTAACTTTAACGTCAGAAACAAACGTTGAAAGTTCCTTTTTGAATATATTAAATTCAGAAGAAATAGTTACCACAATAGGTGGAACTTTCTCCTTTTTTAAAGATTTTATATTTTGTATAGTTTCATTATTGGTAACTTCCATTTCACCAGCTTCTTGCTCAGGCAAAATATCAAAAGGATTGTCACTACAGACACTCGATGTGTCAGAAAGAGATGCCTCTCTTTTCCTCCCCGCAGCGATGCGAGGTTTCTTTTTCCGTCCAGCCATTTCAGGTGATACGAAAAAAGTTAAAACAAATGTTAAATTCAAAAGTAGGTAGTCTTGAGAAAGACTGATGGGAAATAACTTTCAGGTAGTCTTTAAAAGACACACTGACAAAACACAAACTTTGAAGCTATAGGCAGTCAAAGACCAGTCCACAAGCAACCGAAAAAACGTCTGATCTGTAGGACAGTTCAAGACGCACTGGGCTAAGAGAGATCTTTAGAGTCAACACGAACGTAATCGTCTGTTCTGTTGTGCGTAATATACTGTGATGTTTTTCATTCGAGTAAAGTCCATTTAAGTAAATTAGTTATAATTTTGAGAAAATGGCTACGACATTTTCTTCACGTTACATGAAACTTTGCGTGATCTTCAACGGAACCAAGAATGCCCGTTATGTCAGATGTAATAAATCACCATTCTCAGCCACAAAAGTCGCAAAATCATAAGCAGCGAATAGCAGTTCACCGAACTAATGTGTTCCAGTTTTTGGATTGAAATATTGATAATAAAATGGAATGTTTCACAGAAGTATATTATATAAAAGTTTTTGAGCAAATAAAACCGGGAATTTAAAATTGTAAATCAGTTAGTCATTATTTGAATGTAACGATATCAAGAAAATAACCTAAACACTCAAGTAAAATAATCCCCAAATATGACTGTTTCAATAAATTAGAGTGTTGCCATCGAAATTGGTATCGACATGCGTGAGAAAAAAAAATAGAATGTCTTCTGAATTAAATAAGTTAGAAAAAGGTTATTCCACAAATTGTCTAAATTAGACCTTTTTTGACGTAGGACTACGTTTTACTTTAGTTAAAATGTTTAGCTGTGTAGTGTACTAAAAAAGTATCTTTTTCAAATGAAACCATTTCGAGTGTCCTGACCGACAGCTAAAATGTTTCTTAAACTTAAGGTATGACGATTGTCATATCTGTTCGATGACAATCTAGCGAAAAGTTGAGTTCAAATTCAGCCAATCGCGAGCTCGCTTCTTTTAATTCACAAGTTTTTTCGTAAACACGATGTTGAAGCGACGAACCCGGCGAGCAATTTCTTTGCAAACTCTAACGTAAGCTGACGCGTTTTGGTAAAGGTTCGGGGCACCAAAATTCACAGGAATGGTTGAAAAGCTATAATTATTCTAGAGCAGCTTTTTCGGGCTTCAGAGCAGCACTTTTTTGGGTTTTGTCGATTAGTGTTATTTTGTGGAATCTGAAATTTTTACGCTTAAAATCGTAAAGAGAAAGGAAACCTAACCTCATCAACAAAATATCACCAAATTCGCGAATGGTAATAAAGTTCACAAAATTAGCTAGTTTATGTGGCTCTTTTTATGGACTCTTTTTCTCTATTACTCGAATTTCTATGAAAAATTGGAAAAATTACCTCAAAGAATTGTACTTTGAGATGAAGCAATAGATATTTGTTCAAAATTTGAAAAAATGGTATATAACCCATTGAGATTTCTGTGGAGGAAACTAACAAGTCAGGTTTTTGTAACTTTTTAGCATGATCAAGTTGCTTACAAATTTAGGCAAAAAAAGATTCTACGCAAATTTTCCAGCGAATTTTTTAATAAATTATTTTTTGGTAAAGTCCAGCCAGAAAATAAAACTGGATTCTAATAATTTGTGAAATTTGGTAAAAATAATGTTATGGTGTAATCTATATATAAAAAATAAGACTTCTGTTTGTCTGTCTGTCTGATCCATATAACGTACGATTTAAATAAAATAGATATTTATTATTATTTTTTAAAAGCCAGTGGCGCTAACTAGTGGCGAATTCAAACATGCCATCATTATATGATATATGTTCACTGTTTATGAAACAAGTTTGAACGTACTTTACGAACTAATTTCATTTTTGTCATATGACTTACATTTGAAAGGTTAGTAAAGCGGGCAATGTATGTAGTTTGCGAGGATGCGAAAATGAACGGGAATAGAAGGTGTGACTTTTTTTTAGGCTAAAAAAAAAGTCACACCTTCTATTCCCGTTCATTTTCGCATCCTCGCAAACTGCATACATTGCCCGCTTTACTAAACTTAAAAAGTTTGAACGTGATTTGCGCAGTATTTCCTTAGCTGTGGCGAAGACTGTGCGGAATCTCCGTGCGATGGTTTGTTGTTTGTTGAGAAGGATAAGAGAAGGCAAAGTGGCGAAGTCATACCGGTTGTTAGCTAGAAATTTTGGAATAACCGGTCAAACTGTGATGAAAATATTTCCGGAACATGGGTATTGAAGCGCAAATCCAAACCGGAAGTTTCAAAACAGCAAACCGAAACCCAAAAATGACGCATGAAAAAGATGGCTGCAAAACAATTTTCCCAGCCAAACGACAGGTGAAGGTGTTGATGGATGATGAAACTTTTTTGACTCTGGATGGCAACGATTGGCAAGGAACTGGATATTTTACGTCTCCGTCTAAACTTGTAGACAACAAGGTGAAGTATATTTCCCAAGGTGAAGTATATTTCCCATGCAAAGTTTCCCAAGAAAGTTCTCTCGTGGCTAACCATAAGCGAAAAAGGGATTTCTAACCCAACACTTTTCCCTTCGGGTCTGGCAGTTCATGCGGAGGTTTAGAGTACCCAGGTTTCTAAAAAAGTTCCACGCACGTGATGATATTGTGTTTAGGCCTGACCTTGCGTCATCACATTACGCAAAGAAGTCATTAGGCGAAATAAGCCGCTTAATGATACCTGTGGTACCCAAGGATTCCAACTGTCCCAACGCTCCGCAACTACTTTCAGTCCAAAATTTCTGAGCTAACTTGAAAAAAGTATCTATGCAGATAATTTTGTGGCCAATATACTGATACGGCCCAGAGGACGGAGAGTGTATTCAAAAATATCCCAACAAGTTTTTTTTTGGGTGCTAGGGCTAATGTTCCGGCTAACTGCCGCAAAGCAGCCAGAAAGGGGCAAATTCATTTTTGTAAATAACAATACTAATTCTTCATGCAAATAAAAAAAAAACTGATCGAAAATATGTATTATGGTTTTAAATTCAGCTCACTCTGCAAAAAAGTCTACTCTATTTAATGCATACTTTATGTATGGAAATGACTGAACCGATCGGCGTGAAAATTTGTATTAAGGAATTTTTTGGGCCGGGGAAGGTTCTTATGATAATTTGAGACCCGTCCCTCCTCTGAAAGGGAGGGTTTCCAAACAAATAGAACACAAATTTCTACATAACTCGAATACTAATCAAGCAAATGGGACCAAATTTGGCATGAGGATATTTTAAGAATATATATATATATATATATATATATATATATATATATATATATATATATATATATATATATATATATATATATATATATATATATATATATATATATATATATATATATATATATATATATATATATATATATATATATATATATATATATATATATATATATATATATATATATATATATATAATATTTAAATTACAGTTTGACACCCCATTCCTGCTCTGAAAAGGAGGGCACCCATGCAAAAGAAACACAAATTTCTGCATAACTCGGCAACTAATCAAGCAAATGGAACCAAATTTGGCGTGTGGTAGTTTACGTCAGCAAAATATATTTCTGTGGTAGATTGATACCCCTTCCTCTTCTTGAAGGGAGGGCTCTCATACAAAAGAAACACAAATTTCTGAATAGCTCGGCAACTAATCAAGCAAATGGAAACAAATTCAACTTGAAGAGGTTTTTGGGGGCAACAAATGTTTCTATGAGTTTCTATGATGATATGACACCCCTCCTTACTCTAGAAGGGGTAGGGAGGAGAGAGGTTCATAAAAATTTCCACCTCACTCGAGAACTAATCAAACAAATGCAACCAAATTTTGGGAGCAAGAAATATTTCTATAATGGTTCGACACCCCTGCCTCTTCTGGAAGGGAAAGCTTCTTTATAAATGAAACACAAATTTCTACACAATTAATAAACTATTCAAGCAGATCCAACCGAAAATTATGTGATGAAACGAGTTTTGACGAAAAACATTTTAAAACCAATGTATTACGAACATCGAAACTTAAAGGCAAGTTTTATGATTAAGATGTTCTCATTTCGATAAAACCCTTTATTTGAAACGATTTATGTTTTGCGTATCCAATATCTGTTTCGTCATGTATTAATTTTGGATTTTTGGAATGTAAGATCAGTTTAGAAATTTCAAAATTAATTAAATATAGAAAAAATGGGCGGAACAAAGCTTGCCGGGTCGGCTAGTGTGCTAGTGGCATGTGTGCTAGTGGCATTTACAGTGGATATTTCTTTGTAACAGTGCATTTAATCTAAAATAAGCTCTCGTTTTTCTAAGACTTTATCTTTGATATCAGTCGATAGTGCGACAGTGATGGAAAAACTAATAAGTTTTTGAATACACCTTTCTCAGAAGAAATTCCTTAGGAAGTAGAACAATAACTAATCCATTTACCACAGGGAAAAATCATATTTTTCTTTTAAAAATTGCACGTTTAAACTCCCGTGTTCCATTGATCATAGGGACAATTCAAACAAACTATGTTTCAATCGGATAATCGATCTTTTTTGCAATTGAATTTCAGGGTACCTCTTATTAATCGAAGAAAAAAGCCGTCGAACTCCCGAATTTTGTTCAATATCGACAGTTTCAATGACAAGAACAAAAGCTCTGATTAACTAACTGTCTTACGAATGTGTAAAGTACCATTCAATACAAAAATCTCCAAATAAACATAAATTGAAAAAAAAAAAACCAAAATAGCAGCCATTCATGCACCATTCGGGTACTAAAAGAAATCCCCTGCAAAACAGATGCAAACTACTCAAAATAGGTTCGGGTTGATTGAAATAGTGTCCCTCCGTTGGAAACTTCAATTGGTTATTGTTCAGGAAAACCGTTTCGCAATTTGAAAATAAGTGCTAACAGACATAAAGATAGTAAACAAGTTGATATACTTATGTTTGTATTTCACCTTATATATACATTTCGAGTATTTCGTCTCAATACACAGGAGGCTCCATAAGCTACTTAAAATAGGTTCCCTATCCCTATTTGAGGAATTTTTGTAGAGGGGTTTAAAGTTGAGTTATCCAGCAGTCGCGGAAGCAAAATTGAAGACAAAATTCATAAATTTTCATTCATAAGTAAAGAGATTCGTGTATAGAATAGAGTTTAATCTACACTTTGAACTGAAACTACTCTGCGATAACTTTGCTTCCCCTGTATTTCCCTTGCTGAGGTGAATTTTGTGTGAAGTTTTTTATTAACTCCTGAATCAGTTTACGATGCAATTAAAAAAAGTTCGATTGTTTGTCTCTTAAATTCGGGCATAAATCTTTTTATTTTTTCTCCCAAGCTACGATAAAACAGCCCTTAATCTCTAATAAAAGCAATAAAGCGCCTGCTCAAGAATAGTTCTCAAAGTTCGCTTAAAATTCATAATAGCATTTTTTTAAAGTTTGTAATTTTCAATGCGTCAAGATATCACTGCCAAATTTTTTATTTATTTATAAAATAAAAAAAATATTTGAATTTAACTTGAATTTGGGATTTGCCTGATGTTGGTTAAGTTTACTAGACATTGTGTTCAGTATGGTCAACATTTCCTACTTAACTATTAGCGTTCTATAAGTTTTCTATCAGCGTTTATACTATCTTGTGCAAGACTAGCAAGTTTTTTTTTAATTGCGAGAAGTTTACATTTTTATTTTTGAACTCTTGAATAAAAGTTGAACCTTTCAAGACAAAAAAAATATTCAAGATAGCCCTAAACTTGGTTCTTGAAAAATATAAAATGTCGACGTTGCAATGAAAAGAGCTCAAAAACAATTTTTTTTGGTTTCAAAATTATAAAAATTATTTTCTCTCATTTTTCAATCCCATACAAGCGTCAAATTATTTGGATTTTTGGCTCGGTTTATAGTGAACCATTTCATTTGATTCATTAGAGCCAATAAGATCCATTAAACAATATTTACTTTTTTGATACATAACTCTCAGTTGAAGCTCCTCTACCGTTTGACAGCTATTTGTTTACTGTCGAGTATCGGCGAGAATGCTGCATCTTTTCGATCGCTAGTACTTGCATTTTCATCCTTCGTTTCGTGTTCGCCGGTTGCTTGGATGATGGATTCAAAATATCGGATAACTCCCATCAAGTTTTAGGGAAGTTTTTTAGAGATGTTTTGAAAGAAATAACGGGCGTGTTTTAAAACCTCTAATGAGGTGAATTACACTTGTTGAAGATAGAGTTTTATGAAGGACTATGATTTATGATTCTTCATGTGCACTTCAACTACTCAAACTTCTCTTGATTTTCTCTTGATTATCGATCAATGAAACCTTCAATTGCTTCAAAAAACCCATGATAATACTTGATGGATTTAGTAATGCTTTGATAAAACTACCATGAAACGTGAATAAAACTTGAGTTTGGAGGATTGTTACTTGAGTATGGAGAGATACAAAAATAAGGTTTTTTTACACGCATTTTTCTTTAAAGTTGGTATTACGCGGTACATTTTCTGTTGGGAAATTTCCACGATCGAATCCACGAACATGCACCAATTTGACCTAATTTTTTTCTATATTCTTATCTTAAATCGCATAAAAAAGTTAGAATAACGATTTTCAGACACAAGAAAAATATTCCTTCACCTTTCAATGTTAAACTTTTTTTTTCTGCCTGGAATATTTTTCATGCACTGACAACAAATTTTTACAATATTCAAATTTATCAGATCAGAAGAAATTTCTACTTTACTACTCAATGAACAAACTGTTTTGAGGAATAAAAGTTTATTCCTTTTTTTTTTAGTAAAAATTCGTTCACGAAAAATTTTATGATGAGCAGAGAAATTTTGTAAATCTGTTTAAGGTGCGAACGATATGTATCCAATTGCATTATCTGTTCAACCTTAGCAGCAATAATTAAACTCCATTTTAAAAATAAACTTTCCGAGGAATCTAAGTCACGCAAAGTTATTTTTAGCTCTTTTCCGTCCAAACGTATATTTAGATTACTAAATACATTATGAATGAAACAATGACGCAATGGAAATGATTGAAATTTACGTGGGATGGATTTTAGAATTGGTTACTTTCCACCCAAAAACAAGCAATTTTTGTAAAGGGGAAAGCGACAAGTGACACGTTTCTAACTAACCCCCTTTCCTCTTGTTCTTCTTTCCACAGTGGAATCGCTAATCTATTGGCGCGATGTTAAGAAATCTGGCATCGTGTTCGGCAGTGGCTTGACCATTCTGATCGCCATGTCACTCTTTTCGCTGATCAGTGTATTTTCCTACGTTTCCCTGCTGGTCCTGTTCGGCACGGTTGCGTTCCGGATCTACAAAAATGTACTGCAGGCAGTGCAGAAAACCTCCGAAGGACACCCGTTTAAGTAAGTGCTCACATCTGGTTTGGTTGTGTGTGGGTTTTTTTTAACTCGATTTTTTCTTCCGTTGCAGGGAGTACTTGGATTTCGATCTAACATTGTCGCAGGAGAAGGTTCAGCACCTGACCACGGTCGCCGTGGCACATGCTAACGCTCTGCTCTCGGAGCTGCGCCGTCTGTTTTTGGTAGAGGATTTGGTCGATTCAATCAAGTTTGGCGTTGTCCTGTACTGCTTAACCTACGTCGGTGCCATCTTTAACGGAATGACCTGTGTCATAATTGGTAAGGTTTCTTAGCGTTGCGAAGACGCAGCCTAAACATCGCTAATCTGTTGTTTTATTCTCTGTTCCACGCTATCTTTTGCAGCATTCGTTGCACTTTTCACCTTGCCAAAGGTCTACGAAAACAACAAGCAGTCGATTGACGCTTATTTGGAGCTTGTCAGAAGCAAAATTCTTGAAATCACCGAAAAGTGAGTATCGTCTGCGCCATTATATAGGGTAAGTTTTCTATTTTCGTACTTACGATTCTCGTATTTTCAGAGTAAAAGCGGCCGTTCCACTGGGCAAAAAAGCCGAAACTGACAAGGAGAAATAAACCGATAGATCGTAATTGTAAAAACAAAACAATTTTTATTTTTAACTTATTTAACTTGATAAATGTTAGCGAGGGAGAAAGCATGTAACAAGCAACAAACAAGATGTGCAAAAAACCCTGACGAAAAATCGAAATATTTTGTTTTGAACCAAATTTATTTGAGATCCGTTTTAAGACACGAGTTCGAATGAACCATGAAATCTAGTTAATGAACGAATAAGAACATTCAAACAAGTTTACGATTAAAATGCAAAACAGAAACTCTCAATAAATAGATAACTGAACAAAACGATTTCTCTTTGTGTTACCCTTTTTTCGATAGTCTTGATAACTGAATGCAAAAAAAAAAAAACGAAACAATAGAAACACACATTCATACAGACAAAACAAAAGCAGTAAAAGTAAAATGCATAGTATAATAGCAAGTAAAACTTTTCACTACAAAACAAACAATCCTTCAAGGCACTAAAAGCGCGACGGAGGATCAAGCTGAGATTGACAAATGATTCAAAAGAACTAACTAGAACCGGAACGGTCCGCCGTTCAGAGCGGAATCTTTCATCCGAAGCTGTCATTGTTTTCGTTTAGTGAGAAAAACATAATATCGTTAATGAAAACTCAACCCAAAGCAAACAACTAAATCTTCATCATCTTCATCGTATAAGTACAGTAACACAGTGTTCATCTCATTTTTGTTTTAAATTTTCGTAATCAACTCACTTTAGGCGAACAGAATCAGAAAGGAAAAAAAAACAATTGCAACATCCACCACAAAACTAAGTTTTGAGTGTTTTAATTGTCGTAAGTAAAGTATTAGATTGACACACACACAAAAGCAAAGCATATAGGTTAGTTTCCTGTCCGCGTTGTTCTCCTACCGTGTTAAACTGTGTCGCGTCTGGTTTTAACTAGTTAAAAGTCTTTCATTTGCCGCCACCTGCCTGCCTGCTTGTGCTTCGTTTGGCCGCTTTGTTGTGTCAGTCTTTTTTTTCTTTTTTTTTTTACCTTCGAAAACCGGAAAAAAGGAGCAACGTTCGTTTCGTGGAAATGACCATATTTTCCTTGTTGAATCTAATAATCCGAACGCGGAGGTGTTGTGCAAAGAAGCAAAGTAAAACAAATCTATATAAGAAAGCAAGAAGCCGCTTAAAATCTGTGTATAGCAAGAAGGGAAGACGCAAAAAAAAAGAAAAAATACAAACACGCTCTATATTCATATATTATATTCGTCTAAGAATTAAGGCTTGTTTGGAAGTGAAGCGAAAAATTTTAGCGTTAAGTAAACGGGAACACAAACCACATTACTCCTCGTCAAGTCTACGTAGCCTTTAATTCTGTTGGAGTTGTGCATTATTTAACCAAAAAGATAAGAAACCTATCGAATCTTTTTTTCGTTGACTCGTTATCGCGCGTAAAAGCTTTGTTTTTAGTGTACATTTTAAGCATTGAACCATTTTCGATTCACACACACCCCCTTTTTCTAGAAGTAAATTCGAAAAAAAGATAAAAAGAAAAATCTTAAAATTGAAAGAAAGGAAAAAAAAGTTAAAATCACAGCAAAAAGAAAAAGTGCGGCGGTCATCTCAGAGGAGGATACTTTTTCATGACCACGTCACGCTAAGCAACAGCACATAGACGAAGAAAGAAAGATGAAAAAGATTGCTTACAAAAAAAAAAACTATTATTATAATTATTAGTATGACTCATTGAAAGATGCGATAATAAGAATAGTAAGAGAGAAAAATGTCATCAATGCAAGCAAACACTGGAAATACATAATGAACTGGAAAAATCAAATCGTGTTCGGAGTCTTTCCGTAACTAAAAACTTAGTTTTATTCGCTAATTTCTATCCTGGATGGCAGCGAATAATCATGTTCCCAAGTGAAATAACCATATCACATTCGCTCTAAATTTGGAAATCAAGTTGGCCTTGATCGTATCGTTGTAAGAGCTGTCAAAAGTTTTCCGCCTCTGAAGTAACAACTATTGGAAATGAAAGTGATTTCTGAACTACTTTATAATATTGTAAAAGTTATTCTATGGAAACAGTTAAAGTGTACGAAAGTATAGTGTTGTGGAAACTGAGACTTTCACGAGTGATTGAGTACATCGCCACTTCGGTGGGAAAGTGGTTCAGGTAATAAAAAGCTAATTAAACCATTGCTATTAGCGAACCAAAACTCTATTGGGTAAACCTATATTATACAGTTTTGACTAGAATAATATTATCAGTAATCAGAATTCATCAATTAATTTAAAGATCAACCCCAATTTCGACACAATGCTCTCCTTCCTTGATTTTTCGATTCTTCTATCCGTGCTATTGGATTGGAGAGTTGAATGAAGATTAAACGTTGACTTCTGAACTTTCCCCAGTTATAGTAGTGTAAACAGTTTGACGTTCTGGAATTCTCCTTCAAAATACGTCTCGTATCTGAAATCGAAACACCCTCGCGTGAATTGAACCTGTTTCACCTCAGATGATTTCGGGTGAGGCAAACTAAAGCTCAGAACAGATGGTTTCAACGTAATGTAAATCTTTCAAAAAAACTTATGACAGCAAAAAATAAGTTGATTTCATCATTAGACTGCACGACACATTCAACGAAGTCCGAAAATATGTAAAGTTCACCTGTTTGGTATTTCCGAATACTTTACCGACATAAACGTATGTCCTGACTCAAAATATTTGAAGGTGATTTCATCAGTTATGATAAGGGGCGAAATCACTAACAGTATCATATGAATTATCTAATTCCTATTCTTGTTCTGACTGGAAGAATTGTCCGCTGCATTCCTGCCACCTATAGTCCATCCTCCTATTGATGCGAATGTCTCATTAGGAGCAACGATTCTCTTGGAAAACATAACGTCATTGAAATGTTCCATCCTCGATAATTGTATAACCTATTCGAGATTAAAATTAGGATATAAGAGAAAATTCAAAATGTTCATTTAAACCTTTTGCAAACCGACGGAAACAGCAAGACTTTCAGCAGCAAACTTGTCATTTTCGTATTCTTGTCGTGCTGCGATAGATGCTCTGCGGCGTTTTAACCATTTGGCACACTCAGAATAAGCGCTGAAGTCTTCAAATATCAGGCTCGACGCGTCAGCAGTTAACGTTCTGACGCAGGTTCTGTAGGATAATGAAGCCTCTTTGCTTGGCTAGGAGAAAGTAGGGTGATTGATCGTGATTCGCACTATGCAAAAACTGATCCTGGTTCGTGCTATTAACTAAATCATCGATAAACCATTGAATAGTCAAAGATTTTAAATTGATTTTTAAAGCTGCTTCTATTTTTTAACAATACATACCTTTGATTTTTTTAAAGGAAACTACTTCAACTAGCCCTGATAGCTAAGCTAATGAAAGATGTAAATTCAGCGAACCAGTAGTCTGTTAAAGCTTCACTAAAGTATTTTAGCTCGTAATGTGAAACTTCAAAATAATTTCAAAAAGTCGATTCATCTATATTTTACCAGTATTAAAACTGTTATTATAGAAAAAGTCTCTGATTGTGATTTTTTTATTATTCCAATAACAGTTTTTTGATCCGGGTTCGCGCTACAAATGTTTTGAAGTTTTTTTTCTTCCCCTTCCAATTTTCAACAGTTTTGAAGGGAGTGGTGACCAGCGTTGCCAGGTATCCAGATTTAGCTGGATTATCCAGATTTTTGAACATGTATCCAGGTAAACAGCTTCGATGTCCAATTATCCAGATTTTTCATGGATGATCCAGATTTTATCCAGATATTATTTTCTCTGTCCCGCAAAAAGGTCATCACTTCAATTTTGGCGCGAAATTTTGCAATTTTGTCACCTCAAATTTTGCGTACCCCAAGACTTTTATCCGAAAAATTAACCTTTCACTCCACGAAATGACTGCCAGATTTTTTCCAGATTTTTATTTTGCCTTTTCCAGATTTTTAAAAAAATGACCTGGCAACGCTGGTGGTGACATAAAATGAAAATGAAATTTGTATCGGCCTAATTCAATGTGTTCAGCTCTACCCGCTCTACCTTTCTTCCTCAGCACAGATGACACTAAAATACACAACCGATTTGACTTCGTGAACGATTTGTTGTTGTTGTTTCTTTGTTCGCTCGAACGCACACCGACCCGTTCACCGGCAGGATATCTCAGTAATCACAGTAGAGACAGACAGTGTACGGTTTTTTTTGACGTTGGACTGACGTCTATCTGGAAATTAGGCGCCTGAATATGAAAATCTAGTAATTCTTATCTATCGTCACATTCACCGGTAGTACCTGTTAAAAAAGCAACCAGGAGCACCCGTATTTGTCAATCAATGAGCAACTTGATGCAGGAATGCAGGTTGGTTAGTAAATTTTGATAACTGTAAATCAAGGTCCCGCTGCTACCTGTCAGCTCTAGCGAGACCGTCCCTATTTCAACCTTCTCGGATGCTAACAAGGAAACAAGTAACCTTAGTGGAGATCCGATTTTAACCCTGGTAAAAGCTTGGCCCTATTCTAACTGAGGAGGGTGTCCGTAATCGTCTGTTCTCCCATATTGCCAAAGGTCTGGTAATCTACAACGGCTGCAGGGGTCGTCGTCCCATGAAACCTGGCAGGCCTTCCAGTACGTTCCACGTCGTCACGTTCACGTCGGTGGGAATCAGGCAGGAGAAGTAATCAGATGGTGAAATTTTCTAGGACTAGATGCCCTTTCCTGACTTACGCCGGTCGGGGGTGACATAGTTGCTCATAAGGCGCTATGGGCGACCTACTCTCCAACTTGAAAACTTGAAAACCTGGACGAAATCACCGAAAAACTGAAAAGGAAATTCGTCTCCTAAATGGCTCTTCTGGGACCCAGGTTGCCACCGTAAACCTTCCATCAGCAGAAGGAAGCAAAGCCCTAAAGAAAACCAAGCTGAAGATCGGTCTGCTCGGGACTGCTACGCGGCACAGCAACTGCTATATCGAACCCCTACCGCGTTCCTACCGGAAACGGCAACTGGGTAGCGGATAAATCCGGGATGGCGGCCATTTGGACGACAGGCTGGTTGCCAAGATGAACGGATTATTCTACTGCAGTTACTATGCTTCGCCGCGTTGGTATACAGAGAGGTTCGCTCAGATGGTCGATCGTGTAATCGTGGAACTAACGGGTCTAAAGCCGTTGGTGATGGCGGGTGACTTCAACGCTTGGGCTGTTGAGTAGCGAAGTCGCTGCACTAAACAGCTCTTGTTGGAAGCAACGTCGCCATGCCTAGGTCTTGTCAGCCTAGAAATGGACGGCCTCCGACATACGCAAAGATCGGAGCACCTGGCAGCATTCCAATCCGAATAGCAGTACATATACCTACATAGGTAAACAGGTGATTTTGTGTTCCTCTAGGACGTAAATGTTGTTCGTTTTGCGTTAAATCTAACCGTTTTTGAGATATTCGCAGTTTCAGTGTACACTCTTACAATCTGCGAATATGTGATAATAGAAAAATGCAAAAGGCGCTCAGGTATGGCGGACCTATGAGGTCGAAAGCGTTGGGTACTTCCGGTTACCAAAGAAAACAGGAAAGCATCTACAAGCTCGCGTGCTTTTTGTATGTCCTCGCCAGAATTTCAAATAGGGGGCGGGAGGTACAAGTTCTTCAAAATTTTAGAAGTAATATAAATGGTATTTTGCAAAATATAAATAAATGCTAGTATTTAATGCTCAACACTATTTTGCATAGTACACAAGTGTTTTTGCACTTGAGTCAATTCGTCACATCACACTGCAAGTTGAAGTGATTTCGTGCTGATTTCTCGATGATTAACACTTTCCAATGAAATGATCTTGCGTTGGAAACTGGTTAATGAAAATCATCATCGTATTATAATACATCGTATTATAACAAAATAGCCTAATAGGCATTCAAAGAGCAAAAGAGCAAAACCAAGCATGGTACTGCGATGCCAATTTCTTGCTGCTGACTTCAGATCAGAACGCATGGCAAACTAGACTATTCAGGCGTAGCAACCTCACTTTTCGCGCAAAACGTTGAAATGGTTTTGCTATTTTGCCGAAGAAGTGATGGCGTGAGAAGTCAATGTATTTACATAAAACGTATTAAAACAATTTTTCAACATAATTACTCAGATTTTATAAGATCAGATTGCGTAATGAAGCGCTTCTGTTCATTTGGGAACGATTTAAAACAAATCGCTTCTGGGCCGGTTTTGTGTTTCTGGCGCTTACGTTAAAATCTCAGCCCACGGCAGATCTGCCTATGAACACTTAGCAAGCAGAGAGTACTCAACCGCTGCTCAAACATTGTTGACCTCAGTCAGGTTTTCACCCGACGTAATGTGCTGAACGATCGTGCATGTTGTACATGGTAGAGCAAGTGCTAAAATTGCTCAGTCGCAGAGAAAAAGAACGGGCTTCAGCAAGCAGGTCTATAAGATCCAGCTCTATCAAGTTCTTACGGTCTGCTCTCATGCTGCACACTTAAAATTTTTTGCCGGGTCTCGGTAATTTATTGCCGAGAACGGCACCACTGAGTGTTCGGTTAAAAAAATAATGACAGCTGTCACATTTTTTCGTAAATCTCGGTTCACCTAACTGATATTTCGGCTCGTTAATATTTTGTGCCGAAACTTCAGTTAGGTTGAACCGAGATTTTCGAAAAAATGTGACAGCTGTCATTTTTTTTTCTGACCGAGCACTCAGTGGTGCCGTTCTCGGCAAAAATTACCGAGACCCGGCAAAAAAAAATTAAGTGTGTGCTACAATGTGGATACCAAACTTCCACCTCTCCAACAAAATTGTCAACTTCGTGAAAAAAACGAAAGCTTCAGGTTTGCGCTTGAACTCTTCCAGCGACATGCGTATTACGTTAGCGGGATGCAGCTTTCAGTGAGGTTACAAGAGAAGGTAAGGAATTGTCACAGCTCGATCCCAATACTCCGTTGATCTGGCTGATACTTTACACAGATGTTTCTATGGCCTAATGATGTCGTTTTTGTGCTATTAGAGTTATTGAAAACAATATTCTGCACCAATGTCAACAACTAGGGAAGGGGGGAACAACGCACCCCCCTGGCTACGCCGGATACTACTACGGAAAACATAGTGCGACGGATGTGCGACGACGAGAGCGCCTGAAGAGTAGTCATCATTGCTGCTTCCCAGATCTTTCTGACGTTGCAAGACACCAATTGTTGGATCACCCATCGAAATGCCAGCGAAGGCTACTTCTACCTTTACGCAGTCAGCCAAGCTGTTAAAAATAGGGGGTGCACTAGGCACACTTGCCCTCTCCCTGAAGCAATGCCTAACTGCAGTCTCAAGTGAAGAAAAGAGAGTTGTCGACAGAAACGGTAGAGATATTGAGGATGGTCGACAAGCTGTAGATCCGTCATGCTTGGATGGAGTTGAGAAAGCTTTTTAAGAACTAGAAAGCCATGAAACAGCCGAAAAGGACTGCATCCCTGTAGAAAATGCAACATTTTACAGATGGTTCATTGATTTAACGTGTCATATGCAGTAGGCTGCAAAAAATCTAGATATATTTTCTTTCTTCATATTTGCAGAAAGGGAAGATTTCTCCTAATGCTTTAAAAACATAATTAATAATTTTTCCTCATAAACCAAGAGTTTCTCAAACCCACTAATAATCATTGTTGTTAATTAAGGTGAAAGGTGCAATCTTGAATTGGTCTGATCAAGTTAAATACTAAGGGCTAATTTATGATAAAAATCTTACTTTCAAGGAGCACATTGAGAATATCATTTTCATTTTCATTTTCGGGTACAGATGGGGGCCGCAGGGCCAAGTCTCCAGTGCTTTAACACTTTCCATGCTGTACCAGTGGAGAGATTAGATTTGGCATCGCAGCATAGTAACCCGAGAGGTCAAATAAATTCCATTATTCCATTAGTAATACAGTCGTCGTTCGCAAACTGCAACATGTTTACATTACAGTTACCGAATGCCGTTCGATAACTGCAACACTTGACACATGCCAAAATTTAGAGGGGGGTCCGTCACTACCATTTTTGTCTCAATGATGTCGAAATGTATTTTTTTAATGAAGTACATAGTAGCAAAAAATAGCAGAAAACTAAAATAGGTAAGCTTTTTGATTAATCAATTTGATAGTCATATTTCCGCATCATAATTTATTGCGTTGTAGTAACTACTTTACATAACCAATATGTAGGCGAAGATAAAGTTCATCACTACAGAAGACCATTTTACAAGACGTTTCTGAACTCAATTCATGAATGAAATTTTGACAGAAAGCTCGGAACCGCTGACATAACGCAAGTAAAAGCAACATCAATGTCAGCAGGATTCGTGTCGTGAAAGCTAGCCAAACAATGCACAAGGAATTTGTTTTTCTCTTATAATAATTACGGAAAGTGAACCACATAACATGGTGATTTGGCTTCATTGATTAATAGTGGAGATCCATAATCTTCCATCTAGAATGAAGAGACAACAAGTAAGCGGAATCGAAAAAAATCGAGAAAAATGAAAAGTCCTTTTGAAATTTCTCTAGAGATTCAACAATTTTTATTTTCGAATGCATTTAGAATCCCCCCGCGAGATTTGTCACTTCAATGTCAAATATGACTTTGACTCCAGATTTGACGGATTGCGGTCCGATAACTGCAAAGTTGTTACAGTTATCGGTCTTGCAGTTAAAAAGCGTTGCAGTTAAAGACTTGCAGTTATCGAACGGCGACTGTATATGTATGTTATATTTGTCTTGTATGCCGGTCTGTGTCCAGGGTCTCTCAAGGCAACCCCTCCCAACCGCACATATATTTAAATATTTTTATTCATTAAACCTCTTGTCAGATGAAACATTTGATAAATAGTAATAACAATAGTAATAGTTATTTGCTTTTTTACATACCTGCTGTGCCTTAATCCTTTACTTACCCCGTTTTATGTTTCTTACCTTTAATCACTCTTTCATTGACCTTTGTTTGATTGTATTCCTCAGGGTAATTGCTTGATTCTTCGTTTGCTCTAATTCTTGATTTTTCTCGCATTTTTTTTTTGAAAAAGGAGGAAACTGGATTAATAATTTGGTTTGAACAATGAAAATTAATGTAAATAAGTCTAACTACTGGTTAAGCGTTGGCTTTGAGAGAGTTGACAACGCAATCTTTTGATTACTATATCAAATTCCTTTACTGAGCCCTCTCGGCACCTCAGTAGAAAGCATGTCTTTGTTGTCACAATAGTCAATTAAAACTGCTTAATCCGTAAAAGACGATATCGATCAATCTGACCTTTCATCAAAGTGTTAAATGACTCAAACATTCCACCCAATCATTATCATCAGCTTCGTTTTATTACGGCCGTTGCAATGAAAGATTCTAATGAGCTTTATAGACATTTAAAATTATTTTACAATGGTCATGCTGTATGCAGTATTAGGTTGAGTTTTATAGCTTCTTTATTTTGATTACAACCGAAAAGCCCATCAAAGTCTTTTCGAAGAACGTTTGAGGTGTTTTGCAACTAGCATCTGGCCTTATTAGACTGGATCTATCTTGTATAATACATAACCGAAAAGAGTATTTTAGTTAACGAATTTAAACCAGATATTACTAATTGCAAAACCGTCAAGCCCCTGAACCTTGGAGAGGGAAGCACATTGAGAATATCCAAACAAAATGCACAACGATTACAACGATTAACTCACTTTATAGTCAGTGAGATAGGTGCAAGATTAGGTTAAGGTTTGATTTTAAATTCATTTTTTGCTTGACAAGTATGTTCACAATTTTCCCACAATTACATTCACTTAACTGCGGAAACAATTAGAGGAACTGCTCCATTATTCATCTCATTAAGCCGATATTCACGAAGAATGCACGGATTAAACATTAAATTTTCATGAAATCATTGAACAAATAAACTGAATATACTTACGTGCTCTTATGGAATCGTTCAGCATTGTATATTTAGTAAAATTTGCTAGATTTATTATATATTTGCTAGGTTACCTAGATATCCGATGTAGTTGTTTACGTGCAAAATTGGTAACCTAGGTGTAACCTCTACAGTGCTGTAGATTTATGTCAATTATGTCGAAATAATTCAACATTTTCAGTATGATTTTTTCGTATTAACAGGAACTGATTTGGCAACTTTTGATTTTTTTTTTCAACGCAGTGAAAACAGATGAAAATACATACAGTTGAAATTTAGGAATAGTAGAGATTCGTCGCATGTATTTCTGCTAATTCAAGCTTGTTTTAGGAAAATTCAGGTGAACAGTTCAAAGATTAAAGTATTCTTAGTGTAGTGCACTGGCATAGCGTGGTGGGGGCGGCAGGGGCGATCCGCCCCGGGTGTCACCCTCTAGGGGGTGACACCCATGAGGAAAATTTTTCATTTGTGTCACCTTCAAAATGGTGATATTCGTGAGATTAACTATCAATTAGGTGGAGGTCGCAGTGAAACGTTTGAAAATTATATGGATTTGCTTTTAAGAGTATAATCTCAACAATTTTTTCAAAAATGGGCAGATTTAGTACAATTGAAAACGAACGTCTAACTCTCACAGTTTTGGATAACAAAATGGTTTCACTGCAACCTGGAGGAGATGACACCCAGAGAGAGAAAGGGGTGACACCAAACTTTTCCGCCCCGGGTGTCACCCGGTCACGCTACGCCAATGGTGTAGTGAGTGATTATGTTTAGTGACTAAAATAAAAGGTGGTGCGCAAGTGATGAAAAAAACTTTGGTTGGCTGCTGAACGAGTCCCGTTGTAGCCGTATAGAACAATGCGCGGATTTTGTTTTCTGAGGTAGGCGATTGAATTAAATGAGTTTTCGAGTGCAGATGCCTGACTATAATAGGGGCTGTTCCTAAACCACGTGGTTATAAAGAGGGGGACGGGGGGGTTGGTCAAAGCACCACGAAAGACCACGCACTGGGGTTGGGGGGCTAACAGAATGACCACGTGGTCTTTATTCCTGACTTATATTTACTTGTTGCCACCAAGTCTAGATTGAAGCTTTTGTATTTTTTTTGTATTGAAAGTTTAATAAATTTAAGTTAAAAATTTAAGTGATTTTTTGGGACTTGACAAATGGAAAGACCACGTGGTTCAAATCGCAAGGGGGGGGGGTCGGTTCAAAGACCACGGGGGGGTACGGGGGCTATAAAAAGTGATGAAAACATGACCACGTGGTTTAGGAACGGCCCTATATCAAATTAAGTGCTTTTAAGTGAGTTTTTGAGAATTATACTTTATGAGGAATCTAAAGTGAACTAAGAAGAATCCATTTCATGGATAAGTAGATTGGTTTAAGAAGAAAATATGCGTTTTTTCCTGTTTTCAATTGTGTTTTCATGTTGTATGAGATTAATATATGGGCTGAGATGAATAATCGAGCAGTTCCCCTTTTAAAGAAATAAAATTTAAAATATACATATGTAATAGTGTGACCATCGTTTGTAGCAGAACACAGAATATAAATTCTGAACAAATGTTAATAATTAATTAATTCATCACAAAATAAACACCACACCTCCCCCCCCCCACCCTGTAAAAAATACATAATTCAATCGAAGCAAAAATTCATTTGATTTTGACGCAGGCATAATGCTATCGAAAGATTTCCAATTATAGGAAATTGTTCTTGCCTGATTGCGGCTCTCGCTACGCAACAGCATCGCAACTTAAGCTGATTTCGCCGCGACAACGCGACACTTTTTTGTGTAGCACTCACCTCGCATAGACCATATGGACACAAACAACTTATTCGCTCGCCGGTCGCACAGACAAGTATCGAAGAAGCGTAGGTAGGTACAAATGATACAAATGGTACAACTGCTGCAGCACAGCGGCGAAAAAAACAACATAAATAAGCCGAAAAAATGACAGCTTCATGGCGACCGTAAGCAAGTGATATTGTAGTAGAAGGGAAATAACTGAAACGACAGGAGAGCGAGTTGCCTACTAAACAACACAAACCGCGCATGTTTGACCTTCCACCAAGGTGACCGCATCCGAGCGGTGGAATCGTTGCCTCACTCGTAGTGCAACTGTGGCTCCGAACGGATCGGACTTAAGTGTGTGTTCTGCTCTGAACTGATCTGGTTCTCTTTTTGTGCCTCCTGGCCTGCTAATTGTTAAAGAAAGTTTAAAGGTGTCCACTTATTGTCTATTGTTAGAAAGTGTTTAAATTTGTGACCGATTTTTTCCGGAAAACCAGATCGGCGGGCTCTTGAACGAAAATGTCGAGACCAACGTCGGACGAGCAGAAGCGAAAGCAAATCAGTGTCCGCGGTATCTCGGTGCTGGAGGATGTGAACGAGATCAAGAGAGGCTTTAATCGTCACCTTCACTATACCTTGGTGAAGGATCGTAATGTGGCCACCGTTCGTGATTACTACTTTGCCCTGGCCCACACCGTGAAGGACCACCTGGTGTCCCGCTGGATCCGAACGCAGCAGCACTACTACGAACGGGACCCAAAGGTAAGGTCACCACCGGACAAAGCCTGGACGAATCACTGACCCCAAAAACTCGAAACAAAATTTTACTCTATTTTTTTTTTGTTCAAATCTTTAGTTGCCTTTCTTAGATTCGGATGAGTGGTTATTTTTCAACACACGATGATAATGACTTGACCCAATTCCGTACAACTTGTCCTTTCCATCAGTCCAATTGTCATTCAGTTGATAAGACCAGCCGGCTCGAATCAGAATTTTTCTGTTCCCATATTCAAAATCGAGAAAAAAAGTGAAAGTAGAATTCGCTGACATTACCTAATTTTCAGTCGGTGCTCTCCCCCTTTTTTTGCTCAATTGAATGTTGTAGTTTTTCGTCTGAGATGAGCGAGTCTCTCTTCAACACCTACAGTGTAGGGACATGTTGCCGCCGCCCGTAAAGTTCAATAGTACTAGAACGATGATATGCGGGCGAGAGCTACGCGGGAAGGCACAGAGAGTGAGTTTGTCGTACGTTCGAGAGACCGGTCGATCTTGACAAACCGTTGACCTGCGGGGAAGTCGAAGCAGGCCATTTTATAACAGCAAGACTGACGGGCATATGATGATTTGGTGTATTGTTACTGCCTTATCGGCGCTTGCTGGTGGTGTTGTGGCCTAATAGAGTTTGTAATTCAATTTGCTTACTTCGGGTAGATTGAATTCAATAAGTTGGGGTTTGTCAAAGAGGGGGGAGAGAAAAAACATGGCTGAAAGTGATGATGAGCATGTAATACCGGTGTCAGGCGCTTCGTCTGCACCCGTGCTGCACGGGATATGAAACATTTTCTGCTGCCGGGATGGAGCGAGTTGAGACTGTTTTTTCGTCTATCACGAGGGAAAATCGTGAATATCTTTTCATTTCGGTGACCTTTACTTGACTTATGGTTTCTGAATTGTTTTTCTCAGATCGGTCTGAAGGATTTGGAAAAAAGTCACTACAGCAGAAATATGTGGTGTGAATACCAAATTAGTATGAAATTAGTATTAGTATATTTTTATTGATACGTCATAATCAAGTTTTTTTTCCTCACGTAGGAGTTATGTCATGCCAACCCACACTCCTCGTTAATCTATCCCATTTTTTCAGAGATAAGCACTAAATCGTAACCCTTATCATCATGCGGCATTCAACCTTTTCTTTTTGTCAATATGTGACAAATGTCTTATTCAGCCCATTTTCACATTCCTTAGAAATATTATAATAAATTGGATTACAACAAATGAGATGCTGGAAAAATAAATCGAGGCGAGGCATTTCCTGATGATTGACAAAAATAAAAGTTTATGAAAATTTTGTCACATATAACAGAAAGGTTTGTGAATGGCTTTTCCTAAGTTTCAGTTTGTTGTATTCAATTGATTTTATTATTTTTAAAAACCAAGGGATGTAAGTGATATGGGACAGATTATGGACTTTATTACATAAGAAGAGTCGAGTGAACATTGCGCTCGAATCGAGTGTCTGGAGTCGTGTCGAGTTGCTCGACACATCGTATTTCCCGATATAAAACGTTGGAAAATTTAATTAAAAATAATTAAAATTTATATGCGATAGATAACCTGTCAAATACGATTCCAAGCGGTGATTTTGTGAAATTAATATGAGCTAAATTAAAGTAGGATATGTCAATCATGCTACAATATATTTGATCAGTAATACTACAACTCTATTAACACAAAAGTAAATCAACTCAAGCATATTTTCTCATCATTTAGGAGTCTGAAAAACTTTGCTGTTTACTTTGATTTCGAGTTTGAAATGGCACCATTTTCATGGTATATATCGGTACAATTCGACCATTCTCACGATCATGATAAGCAAATTATCTTTTTTGTTACAATTAGCGATAATTTATTCAAGAAATTAAACGAAAAAACAAAGTTTTAACGTTATTTTACGTTCAACTTAGATTATTTTCTGAAGTTAATTTTAGTGACATTTTAATATTTTTTGAATAATATAATAAAATAAATCTGTGTTTTTTTAACGGCCGCAAGATTACATTCTTCAATCAATTTTTTAGCCACAAACCCAACAATCTTTATGAAATTTATTATTTGAGGGTTTAAAAAAAGTTTTCATATTTGCATTTAACTTTGTTGAAACTAGTTACGCACTCTCTGAAGAACAATGAGGTCAAAAGAGTAACTTTTTGATGTTACTACAAACGCTAAGAAAATAGTGGTAACCATGATACGACCGCATGGTTGACGTAGGACTACGTAAATAATGGCCTAGGACTAAGCAGAGACTGCTTTCAAAAGCGATGGTCACTCAATGTAAAAAAATCCTGGCTTCGTTTAGGAATATTCTTTATACTTCATTCAAAGTGATGAAACATTTCAGGATAACGGTTAAGGTTCGACTTTGAAGCAATGTTTTGTTCTCTGTTGTCCACTAGCAACACAGGGGCTATATACTACATGTAACAGGGTAATAAACTGTTGCGTGGCTTCCATCCGACACGGGAATTAATTAGTTTCGTCCTTACCTACCGCAACCGACAAAATTTATGTTCTACTTATAAAAAAACTGACCAGAAATTTAAGGAATTGTAATTGTGAGTTACCTTTCAGTTGGTCTTGAGGTACGATGCTGGCCTAACAAGCCAGTCGTCGTAGGTTCGAGTCCCGGCTCGAGAGAGACTGTTAGTGTCAGTAGGATCGTAGCGCTGGCCCCGCAAGTGTCCTGTACATCAAATAGTTGGCTGCGAAGTCTGTGTATAATAAAACAGAAGGTCAAGTTCCGAATCGGAATGTAGCACCAAGGCTTTGTTTTTTAATTGTGACTCGGTGTTGAAAGGAGGAACGAGGCGATAAGAGTCCTTCCTCTTGATAAAATAAGCCCTTCTGATAGCAAAACTGACCAGCTGAATATCAATCCTCTCCAGAAAATGTTAATTGACGTATTGGCACAGGGAACGAGGTTTCGATAAAACTTATTCCTCTTGACATAATGGGCCTCTCTCAAAATAAAGCCTGGCCAGAGAGGAATGTTGGGTGAAGTCTTTTATCAAGGAATTGTAATTTGGTAATATTGGTAGGATGGGTAGTGGTTCGGTATAGTAGACAAGTAAGCTTGAAACGATGGGGTAAAACCTCACACATAAGCACGGATATAAATAACATCATAATGATACTGCCTAAAATATGAAGTTTGGAGTACAGGAAACACCTGGGCAATATCACAACAGATGTGCCTGGTTGCAGTGATCAGTCCACACAAAACGTTTTCAGAAAGACGGTTATAATTCAGAAGCATTTTGATCTCAGAACAGAATTTTGTTACTCCTAAGAGAAGAGGAAAAATGTACCAAGCGATAACAGTTTTTTGATGACATTCGAGAGCGTTCGTCTATGACAGTATGGCATAACAGGTTTTGGCATAATGAAGACAGCCGACAGAAAAAATGTTTTGCGACTATAACATTGTCGTCCGGTTCCCCAACCGCGAATGATTTTTCTTTTTTGTTCACCTTACTACCGTGTCGACGGCATGTATGGTTGTATCAGCGTTGCCGGGTCAATTTTGTAAAAATCTGGATAATGCAAAAATAAATCAGGCAGTCAGTTTGTAGAGCAAAAGGAAATCTTTCCCGGTGAATTTTTAGGGTACGTAGCATATGAAGTGATAAAAATGCAAAATTTGATGTGATCACCTTTTTGCAAGACAAAGAAAATTAAATCTGGATAAAATCTAAATCATTTATGAAAAATCTGGATAATTGGACATCAAATCTGCCTGTCTGAATAAATGTTTAAAAATCTGGATAATGGGTTGTATGCACATTCGGTATGCGATACACACATCCTTCAGTACACAGCCGCTCTATTGCCGAGTTTGCTTTTCTTTGCACGAAGGCTGTCCGTAAGGTGTCGAGCAGATTGTATTTTTTTTACAGCCTTTACGTGTCATTCGACATAGGCAAATAGGAAAAAAGAAGGAAAATGGCTCTGGTGGTGCTGACACTAACGTGTTTACTATTTACTATTCCGGAAACATCTTCCTAATAATGCCGAACGGGCACACAAAATACATTTTTCATTTTCTTATTTGATGCTCTGTTCCTACTAAGTTCTCAATGTGATTACCCAACTGTTAGCGCAGATAGGTATCACGAACAAACAGTAACAGAAAAAATATTCCAAGAAAACAGCAAATGAAGGCTGTACTCTTGGGATGCCTGGCCCCAGCTGCAGCCGCAGGATGCAACACGCAATTGTGCGATATTTGCTGCTATTAACCTTCTAGTGCTCACATTAGTTTTTAGACGGAATTCGAAAAAATCACTATGAAGCTTCATAAACATTTTTCAAGTTCTTATTATAGCTTTTTAGAGGTTTAACTGAAGACCGTCTAAAGGCGGCACTGGGCACTAAGAAGAATTTGGCTGTCCTCGAACCAAGCCCGCGACACGATACAACGTTATGCTTTGTTGCGTGACTGAGAGCTCCCTCGATCCATATGTGAAAACCTAAATTAATCCACCTAGCGGTCAGACCCAGCCTTTCTCATTCAAACTTATTTGTAAAAATAGATTTACATGAATGCTTCAATTCAATAAATGTGTATTCACTTTTTGGGTTCTAAAATAATGATGTTGTAATAGAAGTATAAAATATGAAATTTGACGTGATGTAAATGCTCAAGAAATAGCGAAATAAAAGAAATTCAATCACGAGCGATACCGGGAACATTCAAATGGTACGATACCACATTTAAATTATATCGTGGCCACATTGATCAAAGCAGGTATAGTTTTAAATAGCCTATGAATTTCTTTTCTATCCATAACTTTTGAACCACATATCAAATTGATATGAAGTTTGTTATTTGTAGGTTTAAGACTCGTTCGTATGACACTAGTGATGTTCAAATAAGTCGTGTACATAACGGTTGCTTAGTTCGATTATAATCAAATGAAATGGGAACGTATAGGGCAGCCATACTTTGAAACCACGTTTTAAATCATAATTCATCAGTTAACCCTTAACCAGCCCGTTCATCTGATGATTGTATTGATCAAATCAGTTGTGTACTTTCTGAGATAATGAAGTTTCGTGATTTTCACAATTCGGTACATTACAGACGAAGTTACAGTTCGATTACAGTAAAATTCAATAGGGTGTTATGAGTCAGCTAGACCTTTCATTTGACACTAATTTCGTGAAAATCGGTTTAGCCATCTTTGAGAAAAGTGAGTGAGTTCATGTATTCTTTGGAATATGTTTTTTTTCATAGCTGGATTTCACATTTTTAAACATAACAGGCAAAGTAATAGTCCGATTGCAAAAAAATCAATAGGGTCTTATGGGGTAATTAGACCTTCCAAATGACACTGATTTTGTGGAAATCGGTTCAGCCATCTCTGAGAAACATGAGTGAGATTAAACACTCTCCAGAACACGTTTCTTTAAATAACTTCTGAACCTCACGTTCAATCTTCATGAAACTCAAAAGTTAAGAGTTTTTTAAGTAGCTCGTTCACTTAAAACCAATTTTGTTAAAATCGGTTGAGTAGTTTCTGAGATAATGATGTTTCGTGATTTTCACATTTTTAAACATTTTTTCATGAAGATCGGTCCAGTCGAGTGAGATTGGGAGAGCGTTACATACACACACACACACACACATACAGAAAATGCTCAGCTCGTCAAACTAAGTCGATTGATATACGAGATTCGACCCTTTGGAGCACTTTTATACCTTTGGTTTTTCCAGTGATTGCTATACCTTTCTAGGAGAAAGGCAAAAAGCTTTCTCGATCCGGTTCCACAGATTGAGATTTTTCATATATTCGTATTACATATGGTATGAAAAAATCGAAACCACTTACAATATGGGTCTGAAATAAACATTGTGAAGTGAGATACTGTTATAGTTAAAATCTTGCTGAAATGAAAACCAGCCAAGACGAAGGATGACATGTCAGTGCAAATATCGTACACTGTCTGATCATGACACATTTATGTGATAACTGAATGAAATTTGCAATTGCATAATTTTTTTTGTCATTGCACATATATGGAAGATGTTATCGAATGATTTTTATCAAACTGCAACTGTGATTAAAATCCGCTACTGATACGCAATAGTTTGATGTTCACCACGGTTCGATAATATTGTACATAATAAGCGGTATTTACAAAACTAATCCGATTCTAATCAAAAGTTTGGTGTGTTCTGCTGAAATTGCTGTTTGTTGTAGAAAGTTCATTACGCTTCATTCAACATGTAGGAACGTTCCAAGAGAGACTTCGATTTCGAATTCCTTTCTCATGTCTGTCATAAGTCAATGTCAGCACGAACAGAATTTTGTTGTCCACTAGTCGCACACATGCAATATGCAACACGCGACAGCGTAATAAATTGGCTGAAAATGCAGCACTATGCAAAACCTCAAACTCATTTTTGAACGATTGGTGTTGATGAATTAGGGTTTCATTATGGCTTTCAGCCTTCAGGATAATTATAGACTTCTTCGCCAAGCCTTAATATCAACCTCTCTGTGTTTTTATCTAGAAGTGCTTGTAGCTTAAAGTGAACTACAACTACAAGGAAAGCATTCTTTTTTTGCCTGCAGCCCTTTATGGTATAAAGGATACCAATCTTAAACAGGTTCTCGTACAAAAAGATATGCCTGCTTGCTTACCCTGACTTCCCGGACGAACACATACGATTCGCATTGATTCTCTGAGCATCCATGAAAAGGATTCCTGAAAAAAAAAAAATCCTCAGGAATGCCCTGTATATGGCTCTAGGATTCTTGAATAAGAATCGTGAGTGGGAATCCTCCGGATCGTGTTTGCGATTCCTTACACGATTCCGTCACCGAGTTAAAGGTATCCTGGAGATTCTTAATCAGGATTATCTGCGTGTTAGTAAGGGTTGGAATATTGTTGCTACAGCATTTTCCGGAGATACTGCTTTTGCCTCTCCGGAAATTTCAACGGCTTGCCTAATTGAAGTGGCAATATTTTTGTTTTCCCAGTTGATCGCATGCTCATTTCGGCAGCAAGTCCTCAGGAGTATAGATTGTGCGCATATGTTCAGTCTTCAAAGGGTTTTGAGCCGTCCACCTTTGTTGACCGAACATGACCCTTTTAGTGTTATGCTTTCGTTCAGCCAACCTTACCTCGAAGTAATCCGCTTTCTTTTTGAAGCCTGGTTAAATTTTTTGGTGAAAGGTTTTTAAAATAATCCATGTGACCAGTTTCTCTGAAGACGTCACTCATGTACGTGCATCCTGTGAAGCCACAGGATGGTCTCAAATTATGTAATGCATACAATAATGTGTAATGTGGTCATCTCGATGTTCTCCAATTCCGAGTGCTGTGAAAACTCAACGGATTACACTCAAATTTTGGATTTTTATCCCGAAAGGATTGAGGAAGCCCAAAAAAATATAATTTGATGGATTGGTTCTTCTTGCTGTTTGAGGTTTCAACTGCCTTTGGACTACTGTGCTATGATACAACATATAATTTTGTTGCGTGGCTAAGAGCTCCATCGATATGGTTCCACTGTTTGCCAATGCGAAATGAGAATCACTTTTTTACGTTTGTATTACATCCGAAAAAGAATCGCTTTACGTTTTGCAGAATTGTGGAAATGGCATAACTTGAAAAAAGGCGGAGCCACTTACAACATGGATCTACAATAAACATCGCGAACAGAGAGCGAGCTCGTGATTAGTTAGCCGCTGCTTTTTTAATTGATTCTTAGATCAATTTTTCATCAGCATGCTAATTGTTATTCCAATTATACCATATTGTTTAAAGTGAAAGTAACAACGCACGCATTCAAAACGGCACATGGCACGCACTATTCTATACTATACCATCCTGTTCCCAGCTATAAAAGCTAGCTGGTGATTGGTTGGATGCTGTTAAATTAAACAAAAAAATGGTTAATTTTTGGCTCAGATTTTCATTAATTTACTATTCAAAAAATGTTTCTGCAAATATACCACAAGTTTTGGAAAACTTTCACTCTTCGATCAAGACATTGCACAATGGTCCAGAAACCGAATTTAGGGGGAAATTTGGATCTAGAGCTCTATAGCAACATTTTAGAGAAAATCTTTCTTCTACAAAGTGGTTACATATGATAAAGCGCTCATTGAAAAATTATCAAAAATTAGGGTGAACAACATTTCCGATTCAATCAAGTATCTAAGTTTTTTATCTTTGTAGATAGAAGAAGAATTTGTTCTACAATGTTATAGATCCATTAATTTTAGGTAACTTTGTAAAAAAAAGTTTTCATCTATCTTTAAAAACAAACAATTTATATTGAAAAGACATATTTTACGCTCTAACTTTTTTATTTCAAGTTTCATCTCAAAACTGTCTTTGAACGACTTTTAGAGCTTTTTAAAAGAAACCATTTGCAACGCTAACATCGTAAATATCTCAATTTTAATCAAAGTTATTAATATTTTTCATCAAAAAATATGCGTTTTTCATTTGTATGTCATTCATTTTGGGGCAAACATATAAAATATCTTTTGCTCTTATTTTGAAGGGCATATTTGACTCTATAAATGGAGGAACTTTTAGAAATATGTTAATTTTTAAATTTGAGTAAACTCAATTTAAAAACAAGACGAAAATTCCAATAATTTTATACATTATGCCTATAAAAGCACCCAGATTTATTTTTTGGTATTTTTTCTCATAACTAGACGTACTTACTCTTAATTTGACCCAAAAAGATCGAAATCAACTGGTTCAAAAGTTATGATTTTTTTTAAATAAAATACATCGAATATAGCCGGTTTTTATGGTCACCCTATTTCGGAGCTAGTCCCCTTAACAACCCAACGAAACAATACGGGTTTGATTATTTTCAACATAGATGCATCCCAGCGGTTTTGAGCACAATTGAAGCACTTTGCGTGACCAACTTCGAAATAGGGTGACCATAAAAAACGACTGTGTTCGATGTATTTAATTTAAAAAAAAAATCATAACTGTTGAACCAGTTGATCGAGTTTCGATCTTTTTGGGTCAATCTAAAGGTAATTACGTCTAGTTATAAGAAAAAATACCAAAAAATAAATCTGGGTGCTTTTATATGCATAATGTATAAAATTATTGAAATTTTCGGCTTGTTTTTAAATTGAATTTACTCAAATTTAAAAATAACATATCTCTGAAAGTTCCTCCATTTATAGAGTCAAGTATGCCCTTCAAAATAAGACCAAGAGATATTTTTTATGTTTGCCCCAAAAAGAATGACATACAAATGAAAAACGCATATTTTTTGATGAAAAATATTAATAACTTTGAGTAAAATTGAGATATTTACGATGTCAGCATTGAAAATTGTTTCTCTTAAAAAGCTCTAAAAGTCGTTCAAAGACAGTTTTGAGATGAAACTTGAAATAAAAAAGTTAGAGCGTAAAATATGTTTTTTCAATATAAATCGGTTGTTTTCAAAGATAGAGGAAAACATTTTTTTTACAAAGTTACCTAGAATTAATGGAGCTATAACATTGTAGAACAAATTTTTCTTCTATCTACAAAGATAAAAAAGTTAGATACTTGATTGCATCGAAAATGTTGATCATCTCAATTTTTGATAATTTTTCAATAAGCGCTTTATCATATGCAACAACTTTGTAGAAGAAAGTTTTTCTCTGAGATGTTGCTATAGAGCTCTAGACCCAAATTTCCTCCTAAGCTTGGTTTTTGGACCATTGTGCATTGGTGCTCAAAATCTTTTCACATTCGTCATAAAATCAATCATATAGGTAATTCGCCATCACATCATGAATTTTCTAACTCGTAATTTGCAGCTTTGGTTTTACCGCTTCTAACTTGGCATTTTCATGCCACTTTTTTCTCCCGGTGCTGTTTACATTTTCACGCCGGTAACTACTAGAATATTTTCAACAAAGTCTCGTAACCACTCGAACTATTTTCTTTGCACTAATGAACATCGCGATTGTGATTTATTTTCGCGAAAAATCGGACGAAATGGACGAAATATCGTTATAAACATTTAAAAAGTTTTATTGTGATGATTTTGTTGAATTATATGGTGTCAAGAAAAATCTAAAAACCCATGTTTTGTCAACAATGGTGCCGAATATTAAGGCTAAAGGGAGTTTCACCTTGAGGGTTTGGAAAACAAATTAGGTTCAGGTTCTTTTTTAAACATATAACGGTCTTGGTAGATCTTACGATTTCAGTTACCCCGTTTGTCGAATATTTCATTGTTAGTCGAAATTCAAATCAGGTGTACCAATCAGGTGGCATTTACCTGAAACCACAAAAAGTATAAAAATATTAGGCAGTCAATAAAAGTTGTGTGAATCACCAGCTCACCTGCGTAGCGTCTTAAGAATGGCAAACTGCACGTTTCGCGCCCGTGGTCTCTGGCTGGTTGTTAAAAGACTAATCTGTGGGCCAAAGATAAGATAAAAACCGGCGGTGTTAGTGTGTGTTGTATACGAGTTGTGCAAGCCAACGATTGAAAACACTGCAATTTTTGCCACCAAATCGTGCACTTTGAATGCGGTTCTCGGATATCTTGTGTAGTGAAGCTTAATGTTTTGTGATAACATGTCTTAAAATGTAACATTTTCCAAATTGTTATCATTATATAATTGGAAATTAATAATGATCTTATAACCAAATTAACATGAGCTTTTAAAATTGATAGCTCCGAAATCGTATTTTGATGAGTATGAAAATGTAAATATTATTATTTTCCGAAAAATTAACCTTTAAAGGATTTTTTAATATATTATTCTACACTAGCTGACCCGGCAAACTTCGTCCCGCCTTTTTTAGTGTTTAATTTAATAATTTTAAACATTTCAAATTTATTGATTCCTTGCGATTGGATTATATCGTTTAAAAATAATTGGTTGTGTCTGTGGTGTCTGTGGTCGATGCTAGCTCCTGTGTATCATTCTGGTTCCGAAGATACTCATTTTGTATGGAAATCGGCCATTTTTGGCTCTTTTTTAGAAACGCCATCTTACAATTCATAATGGTGTCTGAGGTCAATTTTCAGCATCATTCTCGTTCCAGAGATACTCATATTGGGTGGTACTTTAGGCTGTTTCCAGACACCGGAAGTCGCCATCTTACAATTCAAAATATTGTCTGAGGTTGATAGGTCGATTTGTGGCTTCAGTGCATCATAACAATTCCGGAAATACGCATATTGAGGGGTATTTGGTCATTTGCCGCTGTTTTTCGGGAACCGGAAGTTGCCATCTTGGATTTCAAAATGGCATTTGGGAACAATTTCTGGCCTCTGAGCGTCATTCTGGTTGAAATGGTCTGGTTCTGGTCTGAGGTCGATTTGTGGCTTCAGTGCATCATAACAATCCCGGAAATACCCATATTGGGTGGTATTTGGTCATTTGCCGCTGTTTTTCGGAAATCGGAAGTCGCCATCTTGGATTTCAAGATGGCATTTGAGAACAATTTCTAGCCTCCGTGCGTCAATCTGATTAAAGAAACGATCATATTGAGTGGTATTTGATCATTTTCGGCTGTTTTCCAGACACCGGAAGTTACCATCCTACAATTCAAATTGTTGTTTAAGGTTTAAGGGTTTGCGGCTTCAGTGTATCATAACAATCCCAGAAATACCCATATTGGGTGGTATTTGGTCATTTGCCGCTGTTTTTCAGAAACCGGAAGTCACCATCTTGGATTTCAAAATGACATTTGTAAACAATTTCTGGCCTCTGAGCGTCAATCTGGTTAAAGAAGCACTCATATTGGGTTGTATTTGATCATTTTCGGCTGTTTTCCAGACACCGGAAGACGCCATCTTACAATTCGAAATATTGTCTGAGGTCGATTTGTGGCTTCAGTGCATCATAACAATTCCGGAAATACCCATGTTGGGTGGTATAAGGTCATTTGCCGCTATTTTTCAGAAACGAAAAGTCGCCATCTTGGATTTCTAAATGGTATTTGGAGACATTCCAGAAGAAGGCAGGGTGTCGAAACATTATGGACATGTTTGTTACACCTAAAAACATTCACCTGCTAAATTTGGTTATACTTGCTTGATTGGTTCTCGAGCTGTACGAAATTCGTATTTCATTTGTATGGGACCCCTCCTTTGTAGAAGAGGGAGGGGTGTCAAACCATTATGGATATATATGTTACCCCTAAAAACATCTACCTACCAAATTTGGTTCTATTTACTTGGTTACTTCTCGAGATGTGCAGAAATTTGTGTTTCATTTGTATGGGACCCCTCCCTTCCAGAAGTGGGAAGGGTGTCGAATCAACATGGACATATTTGCTACTCCTAAAAACATCCACATGCCAAATTTGGTTCCATTTACTTGGTTAGTTCTCGAGATGTGCAGAAATTTGTGTTTCATTTGTATGGGACCCCTCCCTTCCAGAGGAGAAAAGGGTGTCGAACCAACATGGACATATTTGTTACTCCTTAAAACATCCACTCGCCAATTTTGGTTCCATTTGTTTGGTTAGTTTTCGAGATGTGCAGAAGTTTGTGTTTCATTTGTATGGGACCCCTCCCTTCCAGAAGAGGGAAGGGTGTCAAATCAACATGGACATGCTTGTTACTCCTAAAAACATCCACATGCCAAATTTGGTTCCATTTGCTTGGTTAGTTTTCGAGATGTGCAGGAATTTGTGTTTCATTTGTATGGGACCCCTCCCTTGCAGAAGGGGGAGGGGTCTCGAACTATCTTAGTCACCTTTCCCGGCCCCTAAAACCCCTATATACAAAATTTCACGCCGATCGGTTCGGTAGTTTCCAAGCCAATATGAATCAGACAGACAGACAGACAGACAGACAGATAGACAGAGCTGCATTTTTATATGTTTAGATTGTTTCAATGTATTAATAACCTAGTAGTAATAATATTTGTTGATACCACCTCCCACGCATCAGTTCAGCATTATCTGGTCCCATTTGCATGGGACTCCGTCGATCGACCTTTTCTTGCCACCTAAACCAGACCTGATCGCAGTAGGTACCGCACACACGTGACACACAGACAAAGTTCGATCTCAGCAACCTTCGGTCGGTTAGTCTATCGCAAAATTGAATTTGTTCCGTGGATTCGTCACACCTCTTGGCACTCCTACCCTGTTAAATCGGAGCTGCGCCAACCGGTTGGCGCAGTATGTCAACTTGTGAACGATATAACCCCCAGCTGTATCGCATTTTTGCACTTCACTCGTGCTCCGCTGAGAATCATGTGTTCGCCAAATAGCACGTGATCAGACTACATATGCACACGCGCACACACTTACATTTCATGTTGACCTACCATGGAGACACTTGTTATTGTTTCGTTCCTTTTCACACTTCAAAACAACGGGTGCCAGATAGTTGCAATTCGCGAACGATATTCCACTGCCCTTGTTGTGTGTTGCTGGCATAACGACACGGCGCGGTCGTTCGTACACTGAAATAATCTCACCTGTTCATATTATATGGGAGTGTTATAAATTTGCACTATTGGAACTTCCAATCAAAACGATGTGATCGAAAATGTGTCATGTATTCTTTATAGGATCGTCTGATAGACTCACATTACTACCAAGCTTTTAAAATAGATAAGAAAACCCTTTAAAAACATATAATCCATTAGACTCATTGGAAATGCCATAATTTATATCTTGACATACGATAACAATTTCATAGGAAAATCTCATGCATTCCTTGTATTATCCTTTAGAAATAACTCCACTAAAGGGACTGTTTCTTTCATATGATATGTACATGAAAACAAATCGAAGTGTTTGTTTATGAAAGATACAAGAATTTATTATAAAAATAATATTTATCGTAACAAATTTGTACTTGGTTGTTGACTGTAAAATGGCAATCCTTTAAATTAAGGCAAAAATGAATTACGTCGCACAGTGGCGGTCACAACTTTTAATTGATTCCACTACCGACTTCCTGACAAATGAATAATAAAAAAGAAATTACCGGTTCAACGTTGGCCACTTGATCCCAGTTCCAATGGTCTGTTCGTTGTTTGCCCTACGATTTGATAAGTGCCAATTTCTTCGGTGTGATCTATAGTTGTGAAAATCTATGTAAGTTTAAACTCAAATGAAGTATAGAAAAACAACTTACCCATTGGAGATAAACAAATATCCTTCCAATCGCCCAAAAAGACGCCGCCTGTTCGTGGTGTAGCCATTTTGAATAACTATCTGGATTATTCGATACCAAATCCTAACGTCAAAACAAAACTTCACAAGTAAACTGACAAGAAGTCCACAGTCACGGAGACGTGTGTTTTTGATTGGATTTATCAATAAGATTTATATGTTGGTTTCGAAACATGGCGGTTTTATATATCTACTTTATGAAATGTATTCCGCAATATTGCCAGTAAATTTAAATTTTTGCGACACATGTCAGACGTAAATGAATATCAAATAAAATGGATGTGAAAATCCGATAATAATTATTTCATTGTGCGATTCGTAAAAATTATTGTATCACATTTAATTTACAAATGGATTTCTAATGGAATCATATAAAATTAAGAGATCTTTTGGTACGTTAAATTCATTGGACAAATTAAATAGAGAATATATGTCGACTTGTTTCAGTGTACTTGCGTACTGAACAAAACACCCACCAGCTCAAACACCGTTCGGTGAGCTTAAAAATAGGTCGCCAACTTTGTCCGGTTGGAAAAAGTCTTTCAAAAGACCTCTAATAAACGGAGCCGAAAATTTTCTGCAATGTTTAGCGAAACCATTGTGTCCACACGCCGGAGATCGGATCAGGTCACCGCATCGCAGCCGAGAAGGTCAAACAGCTCGATCGATTGGACGAGCTGATAGCGCCATGCGTCTTATTGGCGACGCGAATTCCGTGCGCTCGCATAAATAGGAAGTGTCCACTGATAATAAACATTAATGCGAAAGCAACTGATCAATAATGTTTATACTCTCAACGCATCATCGATCGTTGGGATTATCAGACGATGCCTCTAATTGGCGGCTTCCCAAGCCAGAATGTTTAATGTGAATAATGTTAAAACACTCTTTCAAATTCAGCTTTCCAACAAAAAAAAATGACATCATTCTAGGATGCGATAAGTGCAGCGTAGATCGCGTGCGTCCGTGGCCTACTGGTGTTTTTGTTTCGCCCGGATTGTATTGGAAAATAGTTCTCCGGATTGTCGCAAGCGTTTGTTTTCGAAAATGATAATAACATTAATAAAAAAGTCATGATAAGAAACGTGATCTAGACGGAAATAAGTGCGCCAGCTTTTGTTGAATGGTGAAGGCTGATTAATAATCGATGAAGTAGTTTAAAGCGGACATTACACGAAGCAAATATTTGCTATTTTTGGTACGAATTTTATTTGCACAAAATAAAATCCGTACCAAAAATAGCAAATATTTGCTTCGTCTAATACCTGCTTAATGCTCATTGAGAATTGTTTGCTGCACTCATAACGGTCGCAAGTCAACACATCCAACGAAATTTCGAGAGTTATAAATTGTGATCACTTTTATATATAAAATATCTACTGTGTGGTTAGTAACACCTCGAGTAAAAATTTCGAGTCATCATCACTAATCCGGAACAGATTTAAATAATCACCGGGCGCCTCGTTAGTATCACTTTTTTTAGATAGAGTTCATCGGCCGTTAGCATGCCAAGTGTTGTCCAAAAATAAATACCAAAAAATGCATGGGAGCGCTTTATGGTGACATGCGTTGATCTGCGCTGCAGAATAACGGTTGCAGTGGTCCACGATATTCGATAGAAACGACGTG
This sequence comes from Wyeomyia smithii, assembly GCF_029784165.1. NCBI lineage: Eukaryota > Metazoa > Arthropoda > Insecta > Diptera > Culicidae > Wyeomyia > Wyeomyia smithii. Next base: position 25,611,527 of record NC_073696.1, on the reverse strand, counting down.
TTTCTACACACTTGAAAATTTCTAATAGATTTCGGTTTCAGTTTGCCGAAATTTCAGCGGCAAGATCGATTTTGATTTAAATACTGGAATTTTCGGCATCAATTAAAAGTGACAATGCCGAACGGTGTTTCTATGGAATGAGGGGAATTTGATCGCTTGTGACTATTGAAAAAAAAAATAATTCCTATAATGCCCTTGGAGTCTTGAATATTGTGTCGCATGTCGAAATGTATTTGCTGATTCTAGTTGAGTAACATTGAGCTTGAGAATTCCAGTAAGGGCCATCCACATACCACGTGGACAGATTTTTAACGATTTTGACCCGATTTTGATTTTGATTTTGACCGTGGACATTAACCAAACCCCCCCCCCCCCAAGGCTGTCCACGTGGTATGTGGATGGCCCCTAATTTAACTATTCCATTCCAATTTTCAATTATTTTCAGTTCACCAGAGAAATTTCTTTGTTACTATGACTTGATATGTTACTATGATAAAAAAACTTTTCGTGAAAAATTCACCATTTCATTTATATCAAGGACAAGTTACGTGTAGCGACTAACAGCCATTCATGTCTCAACCCAGCAAATAATTTTGGTCATTTATAGCTTGTTAAGTTGCTATTGTGCGGGTTTCTGCTGAATTATAGCTTCATAAACTTTTATGCAACAAAATGGTTTCTTGGGAAGCTTCAATATATGAGTACAAATTTATGAGAGTCTCGCATTCCGTGCTACGTATCCCAAAGCTCCTAGCTCTGAGATCCTATATCGAAGTGACGTACAATAAGTTTTGTTCAACAAGTTGCCGGGATATCTTCAGAGTGTAAGAATTTATTGCACTTATATCACTGTTAATTGCAAAGTTGGTCACCTAGCTTGGTAGATTAAAGTTGAAAAACAAAAACAAATCCCGCCCAATATCTGATAAGACTTCTGACTAACGATAACAGCGACAAAGTTGCATGGAAAGATATCGTCTAATCAAATGGTGCACTCGAAATTTATTTCTTTCGAGACCGTAATTTTTCACATATTAATTTTATTAACAATTGTCTTTCAACTCTTTCTTCTCTTTAATATTTGGTACTTCTGATCCTAACGACAGCGCGTCTTTATTGAGCAGGACTGAAAATCTTCTCCATAAGCGCTTGTCAATTTATCAAGGCTTGCTTCGCAGTAAGCACCCCCTTTTGATTATAGAGCCCAACTGTTCGTCGTAGGTATTCGAATCATTCAGCGTCCAGCGCCTTCGTAAAGATGTCCGCCAACTGTTTGTCAGTCCAAGTAGGTTCCACCTTCAGCTGCGATGTGGTAAAAAGGTGTCTTAACACCAACATCATTCAGAAAACCGGTTAACCAAATCACTCAAGCCGTATCAGCGCTTAGTGCCACGTGCTTCTTGCTTGACCACGAGACCACGTGGCCGTAAACTTAGTAAAAAAAACCCACTTACTGATGTGCGAACCACTGTGTCCGCCTCAGTGTAACGGAAACAATCTTCGTTGAACTTGACGTTTCTTGCAATAACGATTTTTCTCGCCGAATTGTCCCAAAGCTCTCCCAGTTGTTCTCGAGGTACGATGCTGGCCTAACAAGCCAGTCGTCGTAGATTCGAGTCTCGGCTCGGGAGAGACTATTAGTGTCAGTAGGATCGTAGCGCTAGCCCCGCAATTGTTGGCTGCGAAGTCTGTGTACAATAAACAGAAGGTCGAGTTCCGATACGGAATGTAGCACCAAGGCTTGTCCCAAAGCTCGTATCCATTCAGGGCGAAGTCAATCGTTACCATTTCTCGGCTCTTGGGGTCCCATTACGATTCTCTGCTGGTTCGAGATCCATGTACATTCGAAAATCTGTATCTTGTCAAGGTCTGGTTTTGCGTTCATTCAATTCTTTGCAGGGGTTACGTTTCCAGCTAAAGCGACCGTAGGCCATCCGATCAGGAGGTGCGTTGCCGCTTGAGCCGATTCCGACGACAACATCTTCGCAGCTTTTCGCAGCGTTCAAGCACCCCGATTTGCTGTTGGGTTCCTTGATTCTTGTAGTAGTTGAATTGCTAATTTGAAAAATATTCGCAGTCTCGGTCCATGGGGAGACTTTTATCTGCTAATGAGCTATAGCTATTGGTTCATACTCCTTGAAACATTGGAACACCTTTGACTTACGCGTGAACGATGCGAAATAATTAGAGAACTTAGCCTCTTGAACGGCTTCCGGCACTGGTGTGTCATAGCACATGAGTCGCAAAATCCAGTCGAGTTCGAATTCTTTATAAAATCAAAGGGTCATTTTGTATTTCGCACGGTTGTTCACAACTGCGATGATATTGGCTTTCCCAAAAGAAACGACTGGCTTTCGCGAGCAATGAATAGTACATCAATAGCAGCTTGTGTTGTGAGCTTCTTGACGGAGAGCGAGCTTTCCCGAAGATACTCCTTTGTTTGTCATACCTTGAATAACTCCATACTTTCAAATCAGTGTCACGGCGTTCTTGGCCACATCGATAATGAAAGCATTTTTCATTTTCCGCGTAGACCACAGATGATTTGCATCCTTCACGAGGTAACCACTGCATCATGTGTGTAGGCAGAACTGGATCTTCCCGGTTTCAGATTTTTTTCTGGTCACCATTTACCATGAACGCTATTGCCTTCTTATCGACTGTCACTATAGCATTTCCTCACAATGTTACATCAACCCACTCAGTCATTGGCAGCTTGTCCATGATTGTTTTCCGGCATTTTTACAACATGTTCCGCCGATTGTACCCTTCAAGCTATAACAAATTTCTGGATACTGAGCTCGCCAGAGTTGCGCCAGCTTGTGCTTCATTGTTCGCCTCCATACGCCATCCTCACATACTCCACTCCACATACTCCATACTAAACACACGTCGTTCGAAAACGGCTAGTGATTGCAAGTCCTCGAACATTGTCCATGTTTCGTGCCCGTAGAGGTCTTATGAGCATCTTGTACACTGAGAACTTGATACGGGGCCGAAGTTTGCCAGAACGCAACGTCTTGTGGAGTCCGTAGTAGGCACGACTTCCAGCTACAATACGTCTGCGGATGACTCTGCTGCATTTGTTGTCAACCACCTCGAACTCTTCTCCGCGAGTCTTTTGATCAAAAAGGCCAGTTCATCGAAAGAATTAGTTCTTCCAAGTGCGATCGAATGATTTTGTTCTTTCAAAGAACTGACTCTTCTGATCAGCTTACGAGCGGATCGCCTGCATCTATATGATTCAGAAGATCAGTGGACTAATTTTTCGCCCTTTTCGTTGCTCATTTGCTATCCATTCGTGAGCATGTGAGCGTGTAAGTGAACTGTGGTAAGTTAGTTTTTAGTTGCTTCTGGCCTAAAGTAAGGGGTGCGCTACCGCTTTTTAAAAAAGGGTAGTAGATCACTCACTCACTTTGAAGAACCTGCTCTTTATGTAGATCAGTTCACGAGCGTATTGCCCACTTCCACTTGCAACAGTGATCGAATATACCGCTGCTGCTATCCGCTTCTGCTATCTATTGCTTGAATCCCAAACCTCAACGAGGCCATGTCAGTATTACTCGCTCCAGAGGTGTTATACTCGCATGAAGAAAACTTCACAATTGATCTAGCGTCTTTACCCGCTTTAAATCTGTCCTTATCGTTAAAGAATTGCGATACAAGAAACTTATTCGCATGAATAACACAGCCATACATTTGGATCGAAAGGTATGGCGTATTGCAATTCTTCTGCGCTTAAATCGTAACATATTGGCTGTCAGTGCCGCTACTGCTGCTACTTGGTTGGGGCCGTTCTAGTGATAGTAAACTGATTAGTTTGAGCAGAAGCAGGCATTTATATAGTCCAAAGTTCTGCGTTTCAATAAAGCTTAACAATTTTCAATAGTACAGTGTTCGCATAATTAAGCCTTAAAAATTTTCAACGCTTGGTTATGCGTATCGTATGAGGGCAGATAACAGAAGATGCTGCACTCAGTTACGCAACATTTCATTACGCTGATGCCAAAACTTTTTCGTGTAAATACGTTAATTTCCCCTGACTTCTACGGAATTTCCATATACTTGTACATCTGTTGAGGTGAAAAAAATCACAAGAAGGTTGTATGCAAAGCCACGACCGCAAGGTTGAAGAAGAATACTTTTACAAGAAAGATAACCCGGCTGCTTGCGTGTCAGTCATTTTTTCTAGTAAATAAACGTTGACTGTTCATTGGCAGTATTGTAATTTCTTTTTGTCTGATATTTTGAATGAAGTTCATTGAATATTTTAAATTTGTGCAAATGAGAAGTTGAAGTGCTGCCGAATTGTAATATGCACATTTAATACGACATCTTAAAACGGGAACGGAACAAAGGCTACGGTTATGCAGAACGCGAATGCCGGCGCGATGCGATTCGCCTTACCGTGGTGAAATGTACAGCTCTTTTAAAGGCGAAGTAGAACTATACATTTCAACAGATTTCGTCTTGCCGAATCGCATCGCGCCGTTATTTGCGTTCTGTATGACCGTAGCCAAACACTAAGCGACGCAAACACGTAATAATAGTCAGAGTATGCATGTAGATGAAGATAATTAACTTTGGATTATAGCGCAAAACGAGAAAATATTAACTCTTCAAATAATCATTTGTGTTCTTCAAATTTCAGTTGTTCAATTTAATATCCGATGAAATGTTTGTTTATTATCTGATGAAGCTCTTATATAGGCCAAATGATGCATTCCCAATTTACTAGGTCCATAACTCTGCCGACCGTGCTTGGGAAAGCGCGGTATAACGACCTATCAGATGTCGAATTTTGTGTTTTGACAAGGCTTAAGAGTTTTCAATAGTACAATAGTTCGAATGAAAAAATTGCAATTTCATGCATTTGGTAGGAATCTTAGAAGATTTTCTAATCGATTGCTGCAAAAACGAAGGAAATCCATTGAAAACTAACCGATTTATTAGCATTTGAAATTTTTCTCACTTTTTTCAGTTTTAGATTTTCATTTCACATCCCTATGTAGCCGAACTTCCTGAGAGAAGTATTCTAATTCAAAATTAAATCTTCATTAATTCATTTGTTGTCCTTATAAGAACAATTGTTCAATTTATCATAGGATGTAGTGTTTATCTTACATCTCTGTGTTACCTTGACAGTGAGGACTAAGGCGCACGGTCAAACACAATAAGAAAGGTGTTTTCACATTGAAAACTAGACACGGCTTTACTGGAGAAAGTGTTGGCAAATGCATCTACCGCTAATACCACCGCTATCATACGAAAGCGCGTCGTTTCATGTGGGGAATATCAACAACGAAAAATGACGCGCATCTAAGCATAACCCGAACTGTTTCACCGTGCTGCTCCCATTTACCTTTACATCGGCCTCAGGGAAGTACCGGCTGCATCTGCATCTACCGCTGAGGCTGTCACTATACTGCTATTGGTACCAAAAGCTATTAACTCTTCAAATAAGTGTTTTATTTGTTCTCAAAAGAACAATTGTTCAATTCAAAATCGGATTTACGCAATCGCATCTCTGTAATATTACCGACAATAATATTCTTCTGAACAAAATGATTCAACTTTTCAATTAGGCCTCTGCCATAATAGACGCGAAAAGCGACGCGAACCGATTCGCTCGGCTGTAGGTTAATGTACAGCCATCAGTAGAGCTGTACATTAACCTACGGCCTAGCGAATCGTTTCGCGCCGCTTTTCGCGTCTACTATGGCAGAGGCCTTAGAGAAAGTTGCTTGCTGATGTATTCACTTCATGCAAGCCTGCTGTTGATGCTTCCCGCTACCACACTCAAACAGCATTTTAGTGAAGAGAGTGTCGTTGTATCAGCTAACCCTGCTACTATCGATGCTGATATACCCGCTGCAACAGTTATGCTATGCATAGCCATGCCACAGTTGTGGCCGCTATACGCTGGCCCAACTGCTTAGCAACTGCAACGCTTTCCGCAGCCATAGCCGTGGCATAGCCATGCCACAGTTGTGGCCGCTATCCGCTATCGATGGTACCCACTGCACTGCTCCCGCGACTGCTGTTGTCGCTGTTCAGAACTATTATGAGCGGCTTCGACTAAAACAGGCTCTTATGTAGGGATGAAAATAGGAATGAATTATTTTACGTACCTGGTGGAATGATATAACTTGAAAAATATGTGTGACTTCATTCTGGCTCAGAGCCAGCGTTGCCAGGTATCCAGATTTTGCTGGATTATCCAGATTTTTGAACATGTATTCAGGTAGACAGCTTTGATGTCCAATTATCCAGATTTTTCATGGATGATCCAGATTTTATTTTCTCTGTTCCGCAAAAAGGTCATCACTTCAATTTTGGCGCGAAATTTTGTAGTTTTGTCACCTCAAATTATGCGTACCCCAAGACTTTTATCCGAAAAATTAATCTTTCACCCCACGAAATGACTGCCAGATTTTTTCCAGATTTTTATTTTACCTTTTCCAGATTTTTAAAAAAATGACCTGGCAACGCTGCTCAAAGCGATCATTTGATAAGCTCCACCTCTTTTTTCAGTTTCTAAAGTTTTTCCTCAGTTTCGTAGCACGGATGCACAAAAATGATTTCTTGTGAACATTCTGTCGAGCCGGACCGATAGCACTCTCATTGAAGCAACAAAATAACATGTTTTGTGCCGTGTTGTGCAGCTTCGTTGAAGAAAATGTTCCCGTCCCCGTGTCGCATGTAAGCAGATTATTGCGTTCAGTAGATAGTGTATCCAGCGAATAAACACCCATGGTGCTCTCACACACGCAACGGTTTTAACCCGTATCTTATTGCGGTTTGTAACATCAAGCGATTTCGTTTGCTCGCTGTTGCGTGTTGCATCATGTTGCAACTTGGCAGCTGGGAGACGACGAAATTCTGTTTATGCTGATTGATTGAATCGACTTCATATTAGCTCTGCATAGTCGAACTAACTGCTTTTGTGAATGCGTTCTAACAGGGCAGTTTAATATTGAATGTCGGTTATGCTGATCGCAGCCTTTGCGCTGCCCCTACAGTGGGGGGTTTACTAAATAAAGTGAAAATTAGACAACTACAACAGAATTTGATTGCATCCCGCACAGAATGTCTGCTTGTGTTGATGCCAAAAAATTACTAACCTTCAATTATTTGTTTATTTGCCTTGAAAAAAGCATGTTGCGGTTCAAAATTGGTTGCTAATTACAACCTTTGAGCTGCCCTAACATTGGGGGAATTAAGATACACGGATAACATGCACTGTGGAAGCTATTTCACATTCAGTAAATTAGACGGATGCGACAAATTTAAATTGCTAGGATGCAACACAGAATGCTTGTTTGCGTTGACAAAAATTATTATTCTTCAATGACTTGTTTATTTGCCTTGAAAAAAGCATTTTGATTTCCGAAATTGGATTTCCTGATGGCAATCTTCATGCTGCCCCAACACGGGGGAAATAATGGCTGTCTGGCGACACACGCTGAGAAAAATCGCGCTGCTCCTGAGACGTGGTGACCAACCACAGGGCTAGTGCTGCTGCTAAGGAAGGACGACTGCTGTTGTCGCTGTCTAGAACTATTATGAGCGGCTCCGGCTGAAACAGGCTCTTATATAGGCCAAATAGCATGTTTTTAATTGCAAGGTATATGATCCTGTCGACCGTGCTTGGGAAGCAAGCATATAACGACCAATCAGAGGTCGAATTTTTCGTTTTGACAAGGCTTGGCTATTTTCAATAGTACAATAGTGTGAATAATAAAATTACAATTATCTTATTTTGGGAAGAATCTTAGAAGATTTTCCAATCTATTGCTGCAAGAACGAAGGAAATCCATCGAATACTAACTGATTTATTAGCATTTAAAATTGGACATATTTTTCACTTTTTTCGGTTTTAGATTTTCATTTCACGTCCCTATGTAGCCGAACTTCCTGAGAGAAGTATTCTACTTCAAAAAAAAATCCGCAGATCTATGGATAAATCCGTAGATCTGGCAAGCCTGGCTGTTGGGTATTGCGTATTGCAGAAAGAAAAGAAAATTCAGTTCGTGCTGAGACATGGAGATGAAGTCGAATTTACAATCGTCTTTGTCACCACTAACACAGCTGCTACCCGCTGCTACTTGATTAGAACCGTGCTAGTGGCCATCCACTATTTGACGCACTTCTGATGTTCGGGTTCCGAAGGGCACGTTCAAGATCATTTTCAGGAACTTGTTCTGGATCCGTTGAATCTTCTGCAGGTGGGTTCTAGCGCAGGTTTTCCAGACCGACGAGGCGTATAGGAGCATCGGCAGGATGACCTGTTTGTATACCGTCAATTTATTCCAACGGATAATTTTCGGTTGATTAGCGGGTACAACTTCTTCATTAGCACTAAACTTTTCGTTACTGTTTGTTCAATGTGGGGGCGATAAAGAAGCTTATGATCATAGGTCAAACCAAGGTAGCGAACATTTGACGACCAGCGAATATCTACATTGTTCAACCGAATCTTTGTTGTCGGTACCAAACGCTGACTATTCCGATGAGAAAATACTATGGTCTGCTGCATTCACACAAATTTTCCATGAGGTGAGATGATTCACAAAGGCGTTTAGCCCAGTTTGCAGCTTTTTAACTATTTGGTGGATCTGTCTGCCCTCGTACATAATGGCGGTATCATCAGCAAACAGCGACAGGATGCCTCCATTGGGTAGTTCAGGAATATCTGATGTAAATAAGTTGTACAGAACAGGACCAAGGATGCTGCCCTGTGGAACACTAGCTTCTACGTCGTATGGGTCAGACAGGCCACCCAGCACACAGACCTGAGATTTGCGCAGCGTAAGATAGTTTTGCACAATTTTCACTAGATAAACTGGATAGTTGTAGCGCTGTAGCTTGTAGATTAGCCCGTCGTTGTTTTGGATAGCTCCTTGTTCCGATTGATGAGTTTTGTTACTCTCTGCAGTTGATATGTTGTTGAATGGCCTCTGCGAAAACCGAACTGCTCGTCCAGGAATATGTTGTTCACTTCTGCGTGACACAGAATACGGCTGTAGATGCATCGTTCGAATACCTTGCTGAGGGCAGAAAACAGACTGATGGGACGGTAGCTTTTGGGGCATGTGGGATCCTTTCCTGGTTTCAAAATGGGAATCACTTTCGCCAGTTTCCACTTTGCTGGAAAGTACGCCAGTTCAAGGCATCGGTTGAACACTTTTTCCACCACAGACGAGGCTGTTGGTCCAAGGTTTTTGAGCACAAGGTTGAACACTCCGTCGAATCCGGGAGCCTTCATGTTCCAAACAGTGATGCCACATTTTCATCTGTATTATGGAGCTCAAAAAATCTTATCACCTTGGTAAATTTGGAAAAATCTGTAAAATAAAATCTGCATATGTACTGGACATATCCTTCTCGAAAAAATCACAGGAGGGTTGTCTGCAAAGCCACGACCGCAAGGATGAAGTAGAATACTTTTACAAGAAAGATAACCCGGCTGCTCGCGTGTCAGTCATTTTGAAATCGGATTTGTTTCGTATATACCGCTTGTTAAGCACAGTATCAACAAATCGTAATGAACATCACACTGCTGTGTATTTACAGCAGCATCAAACCTCAGTTGCAGTTTATTAACAACCATTTATTATGCTCTTCCAAAAACATTTAGTAGCCTTGAAAAAGGCCGATTGCTGCAATTGCAATTTTTATTCAACTATTGCATAAATGCTTCATGGTCAGATATACCCGCTGCAACTGCTACGCTATCCGTAGCCATGCCACAGTTGTGGCCGCTATACGCTGCCATTGGTATCCGCTGCCCCTGCATCAGCTGGCCTAGCTGCTATCGATTTTGAGATCCACTGCAACTAGTGCGCTATCCATTGCTATGCCACAGCTGTGGCCGCTATCCGCTATCGCTGGTATCCACTGCACTGCTACTGCTGCTGCTAAGGGATGACTGCTGTTGTCGCTGTCTAGAACAATTATGAGTGGCTTCGGCTGAAACAGGCTCTTATATAGGCCAAATAGCATATTCTTAATTGCAAGGTATATGATTCTGTCGACCGTGCTTGGGGAGCAATCATATAACGACCAATCAGAGGTCGAATTTTTCGTTTTGACAAGGCTTGACTATTTTCAATAGTACAATAGTTTGAATAATAAAACTACATTTATCTTCAGTTAGGAAGAATCTTAGAAGATTTTCCAATCTATTGCTGTAAGAACGAAAGAAATCCATCGAATACTAACCGATTTATTAGCATTTGAAATTGGACATATTTTTCACTTTTTTCGGTTTTAGATTTTCATTTCACATCCCTATGTAGCCGAACTTCCTGAGAGAAGTATTCTACTTCAAAAATGCAATATAGCTTGTTTAACATTTTTTAAAATAAAACCTTCGACACGCTCCACCGCATTTGAGTTAATTTATGTTTTTCAACTATATAAAGTAGTTTAATTTACGACCCCATGAAAACCAAAAAAATCTGCATAAATCTGTATTGTTTCCAGAAAATCTGTAATTTGTATATGCAGATATCTGTATTAAAAGTACGCAAAAAATCTGTATAAATGCAGATAAATCTGTATATGTGGCATTACTGGTTCCAAGAGAATTTGATGTTGTTCTGTACCTTCACCACTGTTATCCGCTGATCAGGTGGTAAGATATTCGGTGTGCGCGCCAGAATTACTATCGATTCACTGACAGCTGGTTCGATTCCACTCACAATATCACGACCAAGATTGTGGGAAGCGGCAAAATGCTGAGAGATAGCACAAGCCTTTTCGCGGGAAGTTAGCAGAGTTTCACTATTCACTATTAACGGCGGGATGGGTTTTGGTTTGTTCTTTAACACTTACCCACACGCCAAAATGGCCGTGAGCAGTTGAGCAAATTACGTAATTTGGTTGCAAACTGTCTATTTTTTCACTTTCTCCAGACGTTCTTGAACGATTTTTGTCAGCTGTCTAGCGTAGAATCGGTGCCTAAGGTTGCGGATGCGTTGATATTGCCTTCTCAGCGAGTTTCGCGAGGAAATTATGCGCTTAGTGTTATCGTCGATTTGCACAAACTTACGTGTCACTGGACCAGATGGGATGTAGCGGCACTCTGCTTCCTGGATGACGTCTATCATGGACTTTAGAGTACGATCGATGTCTCCAGTGCTGTTCAAAGTGACGTCCGCATCAAGATGGTTTTCAAAATACCGCTGCAGCTGAACCCAGTTTGCACGATGGTAATTTCTTCTTTGTTGAACTTGGCGCCGTTCTACGATAGCACCAATCTCAGCGATGACCGGAAGATGATCCGAGGAGAGCTCTGTTATGGTTTTCGGAATCGAAAATCGATCGGTGATGTTGGTCAGAAAAATGTCAAGCTTGGAGCCTACACCACCAAGGGAGATATAAGTTGGCAATTCCGGACGAGCGGGTATTAGTGGGGGTTTCCCTACACACTAATATAATAGCTAACTGCAGAGGGCAGCTAGCTACTCTTCGGGCTGCGTATTTTAATTTGCCCGGCAGACTCTTACAGGGCGGTGTGTACCTCTATCGGATTTCGGACTTTTGCTAGAACAGTAACGAAAAAACAAACAAAATAAACAAAACAAAACTTATCGCGTTTATTCCTGATTTTCCCTCAGCTGTCGTTGGTGGCGACTGGCGAATTCCGGAATGGTCGTCTAGGGTGGCTTTCCAGCTGCTTCTGCAGCTCCCGGACTCCCAGCTGCTGCGACAATCCTCGGCGGGTGGTGTTCTTCTGCTCTTTGGCACTTAGCCGGGGGTAGCCAATAGCGTAGCTTACCCTACTCAGCGAGCAAACACCAAACACAAACACTCAAATCACGAGCCAGCGGGACAACCTTCGCTGGTTTTCACGTAGCAGCGGAACAGCCTTCGCTGCAACTACGCGGGACACAAATCAAAAACACAAACGTGATCGAGGCTAAACTAATCCTCCCGCGATGGTTGCCTCTATTGCCGACCACAACAAACCCGCCGTGACGTCGAAGTCAGTACTCAGCACACCACTTTTCCACAGCTAGAGGGAAATTCCGGCCTATCTAACCCTAAACATTACTTCACACACATGACAAAAAAATTATCAAACCTACCTAACGCGACAATATCGTTCACAAACGAAAAAACGAACGAATTTAAACAAATTTACGTGAACGATATTCAGCGCAAGTGCTGAGAACTGTCATTCTGGGTACACGCTGCTGCGGGGGTGTTCAAATGCGGGTAATTTTCACTAATACACTCCCTCGCAAAAGTACCCAAAATAAGGGTTATTTTTACGTGAACACGCTCTTGCAGCGTTACCCAAAATTAGATAAATTTTACACTCGATGCTGAAATTGCAACCGCACGGGTTACACGGGATAGTAATATCCAGCTTCGGAATCTTCTACGATGATGTTACCATTTGAGTTGCACCTGGAGTCACCCCAAGCGGAGTGGCGAACAAATTGCTACTTGCTGGGGGCATGCTGGCAGCCTGTGCACAACTCAAAATTCCGAGGGGTCCCGGCTAGGAATAGTGTTGGGAAATATCGCCCAAAACGGACATCGATAACAATCGATAATTCCGGGGCTTTTATCGATTTTATCGATAAGTATCGATAATTTGACAGCTCACGTTTGCGGTAAAAATTTTTTTTTCAGATGTCGATGAAAAAAAAACTGTTTCAGATGGTGATGAAAAAAAACCATGACAGATAATTGAGTTGGATAAATTTCCCATGGAAGGTCATCATGTTAGCTTCCTCACAAAAAAATATTACGTCCTTGAGTGCAGCCTTCCGGCAGTTAACCGGAAAATTCGCCATGGCGGACGAAAACATGCGTGTAGCCATGTTTTTAAGCTCTTTCTTCGTTTTGTTATTAATTCCTCCTCCGTTTTCGCGACAAAACTGTTGGAATAGGTCTTGCGCTTCAAGTTTGTCCAGAAATTCTCGATGGTAAGCAGGTGGGGGACATTGGGCGGATTCGCCGACTTCGGTACCACATCGATATTCAGCCGCTCCATCTCCTCCAACGAGTAGTTGACCGACGTCAAATCTGGCCAGAACACCGTGTCTTCGCGCTTATGGTATTTCTTGATGAACGTCGCAACTTCTGTCAGGCACTTCGTACTATAAATTTCCCCGTTCACGGCCAGCCCGGAGCGAAATAAGAGCAACTTTAACATCCCTTTCTCGCTGATTGTCAGCCACAGCCGCACCTTTTTTGGGAACTTGGTCTATGAAATAAACTTTACCTTGGTGCTCACTTCCTTCGTGGGGGAGGTAAAATACGAAGAGCCCTACTAGTCGTTGCCATCCAGGGTGAGATAGGTCTAGTCGTCCAATACCACTGCCGCGTCGCGATTCGCCGGGAAAATCGACTTGACCATCTTATTCAACCGCTGTCGCTGCGTCATTGCCTGCAGCTCCGAGACCAGTGGACGGGTCTGCCGCTTTCTGCATGTATGTCCATGTTCTCTAGATGCTTTTTCGCTGTTTTAGAGCATACACCAACCCCTCGGCCAAGTGCACGCAGCGATTTAGCCACTTTTCCCTCGGTCTTCCTCTTCAGCATCATTTAAAGCTTCTTGTCGCTCAGGGTCGTTGGTCGTCCGGAATCGGGCTTTCTTTCGATGCTCCGATCGTTGTCCAATAGTGTCAAGATGTTGTAGATGCCAGAACCGGCATACCCGGCGTCCACAAAGTGCCGCACGATGCCCGTTTTTGACGCGACGGAGTACCGTTCTTTGAACGCGCACACTTCTGAACGGAGTAGCTTGACTTTTTTCGCCATCACAGTTAGAGTTTGACTGATAGAGCTGTCAATTTTTTTTGCTAACTCATGGGTTACTATGATTGATGAGTAGTTTCGTCAGTGCGATTAAAGGTAAACCCATGAAAAATCGGCAATTTTTGTTTATTTTTTTACCGCAATCGTTATTCGACAAATGCAATTTTGCTATATAAATTTGTTAAAAACAGAGACAGTGATGGCCCAAACAGAATGGATACGTTTGCGTTGCATTGACGTCAATGTGACAGTAAATCTATGGGCTAACTGTCAAATTGCCGCAAGCGCAGCCGCAACGTATCCATTGTGTTAAGGCCTTGAATGACAAATTTTACGATACTGCGAATGAAAATTTAAACAACCGGACGAGTTAAACAGTTTGTTTTGGAAAGCTTTCGAGTTTTACGCCAGGAGTGCTTTCTACGGAGTAGTTTCAAGCCGAAGTTCATTTTGAAGGTTGTATAATTAGTGAAGAAATTGAAGCAGGCAAAATTCTGTCAATTTTTAAATGGCCAAAACTTCACGAAAAATGAATCAATTCTGACAAAACAGGTTTCATTTTACTGGAAAACTGTCCTAGTTTCCTAGTATTACTTGAGAACTGGACGTGACCGAGGGTCACTGGAAATGTTTCGGATTTCCGGAGTGTGCGCCAAAGTGTAAACAGCGTTGCAAATCGAGCGAGAAGCAAAACCTTTCTTCTCCTTTCTGCTTGAGAACGAAACATATGTTACGCTTCTCAAGTCTTTTGCACACACGCTTTGGAGATACTCTTCCTTCTTCATGCATTCCCTTGAGTAGCAGCAAGCATGCACCGACACGAACAAACTCTTTCGTATTGCTACCCAGCTACCGTAAAAGAGTACGCGAGTTCCTGCTTGTGAGTAGGAGTACTCGACTAAAATTGCTCGACTAGGAGTGCTTGAAAAACTGTGCTCGAGAACGAAAATGCTTTCTTAGCGGTTTGGCTTCATGCACCGACAGTGGGGTAACGTGTAGGGTATCGGACTGCTTCGGTAAGTTCTTTACAGCAGTCTAATGCAAAACCTGCCGAAGCGAACCGCTGCCGAAGTAGTCGGATACCCTATCATTTTTTTTCCCTATGCAACCATCGCAAAGCATCTTGAAACAATTGTCTTCGGCTAGTAGTTCACGCGAGTTGGGGAATAGGTACACACGAGTACACACGAGGAGAGTAGACGGGAGTGTGTGCATATGATCTCGGGAGTAAATGCGAGCAAGAAAGAAAGCGAGAAAGAACGAGAAATAGCTTGAATAGGAGAATTCTCTATTACTGTGCAGCGTTGCCAGGTCATTCTTTTAAAAATCTGGAAAAGGCAAAAAAACAAATCTGGAAGTCATTTCGTGGGGTGAAAGGTAAATTCTTCGGATCAAAATCTTGGGGTACGTAAAATTTGAGGTGACAAAATTGCAAAATTTCGCGCCAAATTTGAAGTGATGACCTTTTTGCGGAACAGAGAAAATAAAATCTGGATAAAATCTGGATCATTCATCAAAAATCTGGATAATTGGACATCAAATCTGTCTACCTGGGTACATGTTCAAAAATCTGGATAATCCAGCTAAATCTGGATACCTGGCAACGCTGAGTACTGTGTGAAAGCGGCATCACCGAGAACCTCACATGAGGTGTTGCATGCCGCTTACGAGCGAGACTAACGACACTGAGTGTACATTTTTGCAACGCGTAGAACTTTTTCTGACATTCTGTTTCACTTAGGTTGTCAATAAATCAGAATTTATTTCGGGTTCATTGGTAGCCAAAGATTGAAAATTCGCCAAGAAATCACCGAGGTATGAATTTATCAAGTATGGGTGTTGATTTTGGCGGTTTTTGCCCTGTTGGGTACTAATTTTCTTTGAGCTTGCAGCACTCTAGCAGAATTCAATCGAACATTGTGGGTGTGTAGGTCTTGTTAAACCAAGCAACTTTGCAAACTTGCGTTTGAAAATTTATCTGGATTAACATTTAAAAAAGTGAAAATACGCGGATTTTCTCTAAAAGGTTATTGATGCAGATTTTCAAATTAACGTGGTTTTTTACGCGAATTTTTGGATTGAAGCATTTTATCAAGCGGATTTCTGAATTAACATGGTTTTTTCACGAGGCATGTATCCCCCGCGTAAGAAAACCCAACTGTATTTAAACCTTTTTCTTATGAATCAATATATTTTAGTAAAAATTATCTTAACTTTCCTTCAAAAATATAAAAAATTGAGTTAAAGATCCTACTCTGAAAAAAATTTAATTTTAAAAACAAAAAATGATTTTAGAAAATATCGGTGATCTCAGATTTTTTTAAATGAAGAATTTTAGATAGACAATTTAGTTGCCTAAAACGTTCTATGCGTTGCAAAAATGTACACTTTGACACCCACTCTTGAAATCCGAAACATTTTCGGTGTAGGTTGGTCACACCAAGTTCCCAAGTAATAATAATATAATGCTGTTTTCCAGTGAAATGAAACCGGTTTTCAAAATTGAGTCATTTTTCGTAAAGTTCTGGCCATTTAAAATTCGAGAGAATTTTATTTATCTCAATTATTTTGTCTACCCCTGGATATTTTTTGGCGCAACAATTTCGTTGATTTGGATTTTTAGTGGAACTAAAAATTGTTTGTTGGGTAACAGATACTTTTAACTTAAACAGTTCCAAGTTAAACTAAACAATTACCAGAGAATTACCAATAGACTGCCGCTATGCATGTCCATCATATTATAAGAGTTGGCTAGCCAAAGAAAATGCATTTTATTACATTTTCGTATCATTGCTTTTTATGAGATGGTGCAAAAAGTTTGGATATTTTTTTCAAGTTCTCCACTACTAAGTTGTCGAATTCATCTGTTCTTAAGTAACTAAAATCTATAAATACCTTATTAGTTACCATTATTTCTCAGAAACTCAGTGACACCCGGGGCTAAAGGTTCGCCCGCACCACCCCAACAATGCTAAATCTTGTCGAATAGCAGCACCCAACAAATACCTAGCGGCAGAAGCAACTCCTGGGGTAGGGTAGATGAGGTCTCCTTCTTTTGGGTCTCCTCCAGTAACCAGCCGCACTGACTTGTGCTCACCCTTCTAATATCGATAATTATCGCTAACGTCAAAATATTAACGATAATATCGATGACCATCATTTATCGATATTATCGATAAGTATCGATAAGTTTCCCATCACTAGCTAGGAACACCACCAGTTGGAGGAGGTGGAAATGGCAACGTACTTGAAGTCGCTGGCGGGGTTGGTGTAACGCTAGGTTGTACACTTTTTCTATTCGACGGTCGCTGGCGATTGGCAATTTCACTTCGAATTTTGATAAATTCTGCTCGTTTTGGACAGGAACGGCTGTTCGTAGCATGCTCTTTGTCACAGTTGAGACACTTGATTTGTTCGGCTTCCTCAACAAGACAATCCACTGTTCGATGCGGACCTGCACATTTCATGCAGCGACTCTTGATGTGGCAATTCTTTGTGCCATGTCCATAGTTCATGTTTGTATCGCTCCCATTGCACGATGATGTTGGAAAGGGCTGTGATTGTTTTCACTGTGCTCAGCAGTGCCTCAGTTTATCGATGTTTATTCACGAGTAAATGAACTGAATTGTTCTCAGTGTCATCACATTTATTTTCTGATGCAACAAGTAGTGAAAGTCTGTTTAGACACTGTTCACCGCACAGTACAGCATAAATTGTGAAAAAAGCTAATTTTGATTTTCACTATTTTTAAATGATTTTCATTTTTGACGACCAAAATATCAACACGAATGTTACCTCTTATCCTGTCGGTGTTCATCGGTTGTTTGGTATCATGAATATCAACGTTCGCATGGGTACTATGATTATCAATATAAAAAAGGCTTTAAAATCGCTGCTGAATATTCTCAGCACTGGTGCTCAGTGTAGTTGACCCCCTGGTCAGGTGGATCAGGTATAACTGATCACGATACTTGATGGCTTTGTTGTGTCTTATCATTTTGTATACTGCCTCCACTTCTAGGCCGCAAGCGACAAGCTTCGTTTTTAACTCGTCCAGTTCCAATTCCGGTAAACCACGCAGTACAACTTTGAAAGGTTTTGTAGCTGCAATATCGTGAGTGAAATACTCCGCTTTTGTTTGCTTCAGGTAAGCCTCTACTGTCTTGTAATGTGGGGTGGATGGAACGACGATTTTGTAGCCGTCCGTACAAAGCCTCAGGGTAGCTACCAGCCCTTTGCTGATAAGTTCATTGAAGTGTTGCCTTAGTCCACGCGGGAAACCTTTTACGTAGAAAGACGGCATTTTCTCCTTCTTTTACGTTTTCTCGGTAGTTTGGTCAGCCAGCGATGCAAACTTGTCAGCAGCTAGTATCTTCTTGGCGATTCCATCATCCTTTTCAGCAGGGTCACTAGGACGCTTATTTCTTTGCTCCTTACTGGAACCCGTTTTTCCCATTTCGTTGCGACCCGACAACGAACTGTTGTATAACGAATGCGATAGGTAAAATAAACGAATGCGATAGGTAAACTAAAACTTTAGTTGTTGTAACAAACACGTATGTACACACCAAGCGTGAGACAAAGAATGAATGATCTTGAGATTGGTTTGAGAAGAAGCAGGCTCTTATATAGTCCAAAGAGTGCATTCTCGGTTAACTAGGTGTAATATTCTGACGACCGTGTTAGGAAAAGCAAATATTATGCGACCAAACAGAGGTCGAAATGGACGTTACTACAAAGTTTGACAATTTTTAATAGTACGATAATTCGAGTAATCAACAAAACACTGGCGTTTCCAGTCGGACATTTGAGATATTCTGCATATGTAATGAGTAAAGAGGAATGAAATGACACTGAACATTACACCAATACAAATGCTACTAGTGAAGTATTACTAACACATGCATGGCGGCTCTTGGTTGAATGTTACCTGCCAGAAAACCATACCAGCGCGTAGCTATAATTTTTTTTCGTTACTTTTAGTTAGTTACACTTTTGTATAATACCCAAGAAGGTGATGAGAAGTTGCTCAAAATTACAAAATTTATTCCAGTTGTTCTGTGTCTACATAGTTTTTTACCCATATCAGTTTCAATATTTTGATAAAATTGATAGCATTTTTATATTGCCTTCTCTCGAACGTCCTGACGTAGCAAATTGGCAAACCATCTCCTAGACGGATCTTTATTGTACTTTAGAGAAAAAATCCCCAAACTTCTCTGTTAATTTTTTCCAACCGCTCTTCATCTCTGTCGGATCTCGAGCCACCATAAATAAATGTCCTTTTCTGACAAAATTCAACTCGCCTCGATACAACTGTAGTACTTCTCCGCTCAAGTGGTAGCCGGGCAAATATTTACAAATTTAATGTGAGCTTTAGTGTACAGAAAAATACGTTTTTATAACGTTACGAGTCACGAAAATTGGAGTTTTTTTTTTGCCCACAGTGGCAAATACACTAAAATGAATTTAAACTTGCTAGGGACTCCATCACGAGCAGTGGCTTAGTAAAAATTTTGTCCGGAAAGCTACCCATAATTCATCGCAGACGAATCCTTTTACGGGATCAAAAACCAACAGCCCTGGGTTTGTCCTACTCCTTCTTATCACTTCCGAATGCAGCTTCCATCCCTCAGTTCCACAACGATGCTCTCTATGATCATGCTAATCGGTATTCTTCGAAGCAAAATGAAATGTGACACGCTCTGCAGCACAGACAGATGAAGCATTGCAAAATAAATTGCTATGCTATCAAAATATTTCAGAATCGACCACATTTATAAAGAATGACGGGTGTCTGAGATATTGTTTCTCAAAATGGTTTGCCGATGATTTCGTTCATACGCTAATTCTAGTTTTGTCTGTGGTAAATAACTGATGCAGAATATTATCCTCCAAATTTTTTTTTCAAAGAATATGATGATGCATTTGTTATGGCGGATAGTAGTATCCCCCTGATTCTATACCCTCGGTATTTTTGGATGCTCATCAATATTAAATTTAATTTTCGTGACTTTTATACTTCGAGAAAACTTTACCAACATCTGTAACTGAAGTTTTCGAATGAAATTGATATTTCGGTCTGCTCATCACCGACGTTTCGGTCTGTTTATGGGACAGTTTCAGGCTATGAAACAGTCTTTTTACGGGACAGAGTAGTTTTTCAATGTCGTATAGTGTACATTTGTCCTAACGTAAGTCCAATCGTACGTAAAATATCAGATATATTGTTTTTGTTAATATCTCAGTATTTTAAACTTAAAAATTTAGTAAATTGATCACTATGAGCTCTATGATTCGAAATGACCCAAATTTATATAACATCGGAATACGTTTATTCTTGGAGTTAAAGATTTTGGAGTCATAATACTTTGAATGGGTCTCCTACGAAAGGCAGAATCACGAAAAGCAGAATTACGAAAGGCAGAATAACGAATGGCAGAATCTCAAAGAGCACGAATGGCAGAACCAAGAAATGGACTATTTTCTTTTTAACAACACACACTCGCGGCCTTTGGCCGACTCTATTGTCCAAGTGTATACTGTCCTTACTCGCTACCGCTCGTTCAGACTTAACTAAGGGAACGAAAACCTGTTTGAATAATCCTAGAAAACCAGTAGATCAGTTGTTTGTATGCGAGAGGCCGCCGCTTCCGACGGCGGGTCGGCGGCCGGCTCGGACCGCGGAAACCACGGCGGCATTGTGCCGCCTCGGTTCCTTGTCCTCGATTATGCGTCTTTGCTGCATGAATTGTTTTATGTTAATTATAACCAACAAGCCGTTGAGACTAGTGTAAGTTATATCGAGCATCGAAAAATTACTCTCCGTGATGCCGTGAGAGTCTTAAGGACCTGAGCCAAACCAGTTTGCGCGTTTCGGATCTAATGATTAGGCTTGATTTGCACCTTCCATCAAAACTGGTCATCAAATAATAAATGTGGAGTAACAGCTTTGGTACCGTGGCCAGGATTCGCACTTGGCTATCGTGAGTCAGGTTCTGCTACCAGTGATTCTGCCTTTCGTGCCTTTCGAAATTCTGCCTTTTGAAATATTCTGCCTTTTGTGTACGGTCATAGAGTTCTGCCTTTCATGATTCTGCCTTTCGTGCTTCTGCTTTTCGTGATTCTGCCTTCTGTGGCGAACCCCTTTGAATAGAGTGTATGGTAATATGCACACGCCCTTCTAAAAAAGACTTTTGAATCTTAAAAATGAAAAATTCACGATAAATGAATTGGTCAAATATTCACATTAATGCCTGCTACAAACGCAAGCCTGTTTCATGGTGAATGAAAAGCATCAATTATTTTCACAATTTTTGAAATCGAACTAAACCTCCATTTCCCAGATACAAACACAAAACAAGACAACGACTTCTGACTGGACCCTAAAGCGTAACGCGAAGTTCCAAATTTAAAATTCAGTATATTCTCATTTTATTTTCTACACGCGCTAAATTTACAGGATCCTGTAAAAGTGAGTAAAAACCCAATTGGCTAACATTAAATGCATCAACTTATGCTGCCCATAAACACCTGACCCGAATTTACGGGCAGCATCAGTGGAAAACGATAACTAATAATTTGTGCGCTTCCGGCAAATCGATGGGTTCTCTTTCTCTCTGTCTTTTGTCTATTGTCATGCTTGTTTAACCATCAGCTAACGCAGTGGCTGTATATAGTGACGCCCCGTCCAGCCTCCTTAGATGAATGATCATAGATTTCATTTCATCACGTAATTTTTCCTTTAAGAATTTTCATGAACCCGACTGTAAAAAAACGCCTTCGAAGCGATTGCTCTAATGGTTTGTGAACCAAACATGATCAGAGTTTAATATTCTTTACCCATCCCGACTTACAGCGTGTTTACTACCTTTCCCTGGAGTACTACATGGGCCGCTCGCTGCAGAATACCATGATCAATCTGGGCATCCAGACGTCATGTGACGAGGCCATGTACCAGATGGGGCTGGATATTGAAGAGCT
Organism: Wyeomyia smithii; assembly: GCF_029784165.1. Taxonomy (NCBI): domain Eukaryota; kingdom Metazoa; phylum Arthropoda; class Insecta; order Diptera; family Culicidae; genus Wyeomyia; species Wyeomyia smithii. Next base: position 25,589,765 of record NC_073696.1, on the reverse strand, counting down.
GGAGGAGCTGGAAGAGGATGCCGGTCTGGGTAATGGTGGTCTTGGTCGTTTAGCTGCATGTTTCCTCGACTCGATGGCCACCCTAGGAATGCCGGCCTACGGTTATGGTTAGGACTCGTTGGATCGTACGTCTTACGTTTTTTTTTAAACATTATTGATTTTCAGGCATCCGTTACGAATACGGTATCTTTGCTCAGAAGATAAAGAATGGCGAGCAGGTTGAGGAACCCGATGACTGGCTGCGTTACGGTAACCCCTGGGAGAAGGCCCGCCCGGAGTATATGATTCCGATTCATTTCTACGGTCGCGTGATTGAAACTCCCGAGGGTAAGAAGTGGGTGGACACTCAGACCGTGTTCGCCATGCCGTACGACAATCCCATTCCCGGGTACGGTAACAATGTGGTCAACACCTTGCGTCTGTGGTCTGCCAAATCGCCCATCGATTTCAATCTGAAGTTCTGTAAGTTTTGTTTTTAACATAAATTTAGACGATCTCACTCACAAATTATCCGTTGTTTTGTAGTTAACGATGGCGACTATATTCAGGCTGTGTTGGATCGTAACTTGGCGGAGAACATTTCGCGTGTCTTGTACCCGAACGATAACTTCTTCGAGGGTAAGGAGCTGCGACTTAAGCAGGAGTACTTCATGTGCGCTGCCACTCTGCAGGACATTGTCCGTCGGTATAAGTCATCCAAGTTCGGATCGAAGGCCGCCGTTCGTACTTCCTTCGATGACTTCCCGAACAAGGTTGCCATCCAGCTGAACGACACGCATCCCTCGTTGGCCATTCCGGAGCTGATGCGTATTCTGGTTGACGATGAGAAGCTGTCTTGGGAAAAGGCCTGGGATATTGTGGTGCGTACTTGCGCCTACACTAACCACACCGTTCTACCGGAAGCCCTCGAGCGCTGGCCCGTATCGCTACTGCAGTCGATTTTACCCCGTCATCTGGAAATTATTTATCACATCAACTTTTTGCATTTACAAGCCGTTGAAAAACGCTATCCAGGTGATTTCGATCGTATGCGTGCTCTCTCGATGGTTGAGGAAGATGGTGAAAAGCGCATCAATATGGCCAATTTGTCGATTGTTGGTTCACACGCTGTGAACGGCGTCGCTGCCATCCACTCGGAGATTATCAAGAAGGATATCTTCAAATATTTCTATGAACTAACACCGGAGAAGTTCCAGAACAAGACCAACGGTATCACTCCACGTCGTTGGCTGTTGCTTTGCAATCCGGGTCTGTCGGATCTGATCGCCGACAAGATCGGTGACGAGTGGCCCGTCCACTTGGAGCAGTTGCAGAAGTTGAAGGCATTCGCCAAAGATGCTAACTTCCAGCGTGCAGTGGCTAAGGTTAAGCAGGAGAATAAACTGAAGCTGGCCCAGCTGTTGGAGAAGGATTACGGTGTGAAGGTCAATCCGGCATCAATGTTCGACATCCAGGTCAAGAGAATCCACGAGTACAAACGCCAGCTGCTGAATTGCTTACACATCATCACTCTGTACAATCGCATCAAGAGGGATCCGACAGCGAACTTCACTCCGCGTACGATCATGATTGGTGGCAAGGCCGCCCCTGGTTACTATATTGCCAAGCAGATCATCAAACTGATCTGCGCGGTCGGAAACGTCGTCAACAACGACCCGATCGTTGGCGATAAACTCAAGGTTATCTTCCTCGAGAATTACCGCGTCACTCTGGCCGAGAAGATCATGCCCGCTGCTGATCTGTCCGAGCAAATTTCCACCGCCGGTACGGAAGCGTCCGGAACTGGTAACATGAAGTTCATGCTGAACGGCGCGCTCACGATTGGCACGCTGGACGGTGCCAATGTCGAGATGGCCGAGGAGATGGGCAATGAGAATATCTTCATTTTCGGTATGACTGTTGATGAGGTCGAAGACCTCAAGCGACGTGGATATAATGCCGGGGATTACTACAACTCGAATCCGGATATCAAGCAGTGCGTCGATCAGATTCAGGGCGGTTTCTTCAGTCCCGGCAATCCGCATGAGTTCCAGGATATTGCAAACGTGCTGATGAAGTACGATCGTTACTTCTTGTTCGCAGATTATGAATCGTACATTAAATCACAGGATCAGGTTTCCGCTGTCTATCAGGTGAGTTGATATTGGACTTTTATCTCGAACCTTATTTCAATGGTTTGATTTTTTCGCAGAACCAATCCAAGTGGCTGGAGATGTCGATCCACAACATTGCGTCCAGCGGCAAGTTCTCCAGCGATCGTACAATCGCTGAGTATGCCCGAGAAATCTGGGGCGTCGAGCCTTCGTGGGAGAAGCTGCCCAACCCGGCGGAAGCACCCAAATAGAAGTTCCCGATCCGCAATCCTCCAACTCACGGGTTCACGAGCAGCCAATAAACTGCCGATCGTGTGCGCACGCAAAAAAATGCTTCGTTAGGGAGGATGAAGGTCGTTCATCATCTATTCATGTTGGAAAGTCTGTTTGGATTTCTAAAATATAGTGCAATCAATGTGCGGCTCAGTTTATAATATACATACACACACAAAAAAAAAACGAAGACAAAATCTCGACGTCCTACTAAGCTTTAGCTGGCCGCTCGGCCCGGTTATCTGAGTTCTGGTGCGTGTAAATTTTTCGTTAATTTCGAAAAGGCTAACTAAAACAAATAAAAAACAAACTAGTTAATCGATATTTGAAATTTTAAAATAAAATGTTGAAAATGTTATATAAATATGTATCGTTAGATGTAAAACTGCATGCAAACACACACACACAGCAAAATTAGAAAACACCCACGATTATGAAATAATCACAGCGAGAATCAACAATAAACCTTAGGATGCCATTAACCTATAGATTTAAATGCTTTTCGTTTACTTTTCTTTTGAATGTTGTCTGTAAAAACGTGAAGGTGGAAGAGAAGAAAAGGCCAACCGTTTTTAAAGCTTCTCCCTTGATGCAACATTACACACCCACTTATCGCGGCGCAAAACAAAAATTAGTTTTAGGGAAAACAACTAAACCTCAGTGAAATCGGTGTACCATCACAAATGTTCTGTTGCAAGTTTGAGTAGTCTTTTTTTGGTAAAAGTCCTTTTTTATGAAATAAAAATTAATAAAAATTAAACTGTTTTTGTTTGCTTTAAATTGGCGAAAATCACACCATCCTGAGTAAGCGTGCTAATGTGTAGAACATGGTAGCATACATTTTGGCGTACACTTATTTCTCTCATTATTCTATACTATATGTTGTGGATGGGAAATGAGATTTTGGTCGGTTAATAATTCGATGCCTGATGCTAAAAACACTGCGTGTAGTTTCACCTCGTGATCGGACGCGTTTTCGGTGATTTGAATAACGTAATAATTGTCCATTTGGTGATAATTGCTTTAACGCGATTTAAATGATTAGATCTTATTGAGTCGTTTATGGGAAATAATGGTGATAGTATGATAGCCTTCAATGCTTTTTGAATCCAACCTGAATTTAAAAAAAAAGGTTGTAGTACACCAATAATAGCAGCGTCGCATAAATAATAATTAAATAAAAAAATCTATATAAAATTTATAGAAAGATTAGTTTTCTAATTCATTTTATCTTATAGTACGTGTGAAATTTTTCCGGCACTGTTAATGAAAATTTCCATACTCTCAATATACAGGTTTTTTCTTTACGGTTGAACCTACGGCATTCTCAGAGTAGGTTTTCCGAAGTTTCGCTTGTGTCATCATCAAGTTTTCCTAGCTTCTTGAGATGATACGGCGCCTAGCCTACAACCAATGACCACAACAAGGGTGATAAAATCCCACCTTCAGGGCATCCATTAGTGGTTTTTGCTGTTAGGAAAGTGCTACCGAGTTGAGTAGTTATTTCTCGATTAACCTGCATGACTTGATTGTGTTTCTATATATCCTGCGTCATTTCATGGCTATTTACATTGAGCAGTAAGATGCATTGTCTAATGCTCCCGTAGCATCAAGAAACGCTGCCTGGGAAAATCGATTGGCCTGAATGGATTTTTAGGTTGTTAAGAACGAATAAGAGAAGTCTGTCTTGGGCAGCCGTTCTCCAGTCACCCCCAGAAACCGGAAGTCGCCATCTTAGATTTGAAAATGACAAAGGAACGCGAAGCCTTGGGACTACATTCCGATTCGGAACGCGGCCTTCTGTTTAATACACACAGATTTCGCAGCCTACTGTTTTGTGTACAGGAAAATTGCGAGCCTAGCGCTTCGATCCTACTGACACTAACAGTCTCTTCCGAGCCGAGATTCGAACCTACGACGAACGGCTTGTTAGGTCGGCATCGCATCGTACCCCGGGACCAGCTGGGAGATTTGGACCATTCGAGAGATTTGAAAATAGCATCAGACATCATATTTCGATCTCTGGAAATCAATTTCTACTCTACAGACATGACCAAGGGCCTTTTTTTCTGTGTGGACTCATCACCAGGGTGGGGAAATGTACTGGTACGCTACAGTATTCACACGACAGTTGCGAGATTTTTGTAATTACCACTGTGGAATGAAACACTACGCGACAGTAGCCGCTACCGAAGTTTCATACGATCTGCTTTATCTCTTGCTTTTTGTCACGAATTCAATATGAACAACAATTCTCTCGCTCACTTCTCTTGATATTGTTGTCATTGTATAGACAATCTCTGGCTCATGTGTTATTGACTGTAGCTGTCTGTGCTATTTATTGCATTTATTACGAATTGAAGTGGTATCAATTTACTCAGCATCGATTCTTATTTGGGTCCGAGGACGTTAATTGAATTTGTAAGATTCATGCTTTTATTGCCCTAATTTTGCTTAAATATGCTAAATTTGGATGAAACTTTCGCTACAGCGAACTATTTTCGAATGAAAAAGTTTAGTAGCTGGGATTCAAATCTTCTGGTGTACACGAGTGATGATATTTTTCGGCAGTACATATATATAAATTATTTATTTTCCATCTTATTACTGTGCTAAACTGTTGCATGATTGCTAATTATTGTCATTTGCACAATACGACAGTCGAGATTTCGAAGCGGCCGGAGATCGACACAAAAAAGAATCGTTAACTGTCCGTGTTGGCTTCTAGTCACACGATTCGCTCAAATAGAGAAGCGTACCGTGCTGGACCGAAATCCGTACACCTAAGCACATGATAATCTTCGACGGTCAATATAAAATCAAGAAATCACATATTGCTTTAAACTGACATGTTTACTTATAGGTCTACTTATATTTTATCACTATTTTCAAGCAAAATGATTAAAATCACTCTGAAACTCGAAAAAATCATGTTTAAATAGAACATGTTTTGAATCGAAATCCGTACACAGTTTTTTGTCTGAATCAAAACCCGTACACTTTTGAATCGAAATCCGCACACACACGATATAGACTGAATTAGAGTCCATACAGAAATAAATCAAAATCCGTATAGATATAGAAGTACATAAATGAACATCTTTTATTTATAATTCATCTTTAATATTACGAATAAATATATATTTTGAGGATCAATTTGTTCCTAAAGTTTCACACGGTTTTCTAATTCTCATATCAGCTGAAATAGTGCAATTTTCGTAGCGTTTCGTTGCGGCACCCCTTATTGTAGCTTCCCAGTACGACTTTCCCTAGCGCACCTCAGTCACAGCTCCTTCGAAATTGTTTGCCGTATATTTATACTTGTTTTCTTCCATTATATGCTGAAAACAAGAAGAAAGCTCAACAATATATGCATGATACACACGCTGTACGGATTTCGATTCAAGCAATTAACAAGGATCAAAATCCGTACGGCACAGTTTTTGTTGAATAAATACAATTTACACTATTCACCAGACAAAATACAGCTCGAAAATGACAGAGACTTACCTTTTCCATCAATTTCAAGAAGATTCACAGAGTAAAACACGTATATCTCACTTGAAAAACGTTTTCAACTGAAGAACGTTTTCTTAGTAAATTCTCTAACGATACAACGAAATGACAATTGAAACCGATAAACGATTGATTTTTTATTTTTATTTCATGGCCTACTGACGCATAGTTTAATTTAACAGAAGGCCAACAGCTCAACGGACATGTACATGTAACTATCATATGAATTTTCATTTTTATAATGCTTAAAATTGAAGAAAAACTTCAAGGTGTACGGATTTCGATACTGTACGGGTTTCGATCCAGCACGGTACAGTTGAACGCTGCTGTCGCAGTCTGCAAGAGAGGCAACAGTACTCTTCGATACGTTGTCATGCAAAAATGTCAACTGTTCGACACACTGCTCATCACTGTGACCAGAGCTTAGATCTATTGTGATATTGTCCAGGTGTTTTCTGTACTCCGCACTCATATTATTAGCAGTAACACTATTGAAGTGAGTGATACGCTCATCATTCATATCAGTGCTTGTGTGTAATGACCTTTCCGTTTCAACTTACTGCTCTACTATACCGAGCCTCTGTCCATCCTAACTATATCGCCTTGTTACAATTCCCCGGAGAGAACATTCATAAGTTACTCACACCAGTTATATTATAATAGGGACTTATTTTTGTTAGGAGGAGTCAACAAGGGTACTGTAGAATCCAGATTGAAGGAAGGGTACATGGTTTAAAATTAGTTTATTTGACACGGCACGATACATTTTCTGTTTTACTGAGCCAAGTACAATTCGTATTAATTCTACGTTAGCAGGGAAAAGAGGGAGGCCTTTTATTTATTCTCGCGGCCGACTACGAGCTAGTGGGGATTTAAGGTGAGAGGAGGGAAATACAATTCTTGCTTAAAACTAATTAAGATATACGATCTATTTGTGTTTCGACTGGTGTTCTTTTTTGTTTTTTAAACATAGATTTAGGCTCTTCGTGTTCGTGTCTCCAGCGTCGTATACGGGTATTCTGACAAATAGACAAAAGAATATTAAATTTTAATGTCAGTCTTTTTCAAATAACAGTACAGTTGTGTCATGTACTGGAGATCACCGCTTCCCAGAATATCTCTAACGGGTACGTTCGGTTGTTTTCCTCGGGCCCGAAGGGAATCTATAAGCTCGGACCTAACACCACAGTATTCGGTACACGACCAAACAGCATGCTCGATGTCATGGTAGCCATCGCCACAAACGCAGTGATTACTGTCTACAAGCCCTATACGAAAGAGATGCGTGTTTAACGTGTAGTGATTGGACATAAGTCTGGACATCACGCGAATGAAGTCCCGACCTACATCCAACCCCTTGAGCCATGCTTTCGTCGATACCTTAGGAAAAATGGAATGTAGCCACCGTCCCAGTTCATCTGAGTTCCATGATGATTGCCAACTGTTGAGTGTTCTCTGACGCAAAATGCTATAAAATTCATCATAAGCAATTGGTCTTTCATTAATATCGCCATCAATAGCACCCACCTTAGCTAAAGAGTCAGCCTTTTCATTACCCGGAATCGAGCAATGAGAAGGGACCCACGCTAAGGTAACCCGGTAATTTTTATCTGTTAAAGCACTTAAAAACCGCCGTATTTTCCCCAGGAAATACGGGGTGTGCTTCACAGGCTTCATCGATCGCAGAGCCCCAATGGCACTGAGACTATCTGTGAAGATGAAGTAGTGGTCTGTGGGTAGGGTTTCGATGATTCCAAGAGAGTACTGAATAGCAGCAAGTTTTGCGACGTACACGGAAGCAGGAGCATCGAGTTTGTAGGAGGCGGTAAAATTTTCGTGGAAAACACCGAAGCCAGTGGACTCATCTAGATTAGATCCGTCAGTGTAAAACCTTTTATCATAACTAACATGTTTAAACTTATTGGAAAAAATCTTAGGGATCTCTTGGGGTCGCAATTGATCCGGGATACCAGAAATGTCTTGTTTCATGGTGGTGTCGAAGAATATAGCATTATTAGAAGTATCTAAAAGTGCGACATTGGAGGAATCGTATGAAGAAGGATTAATATCTTAAGCCATATAGTCAAAATATAAAGTCATAAATCTGGATTGAGATTGAAGGTCGACCAACCTCTCGAAATTTTCAATTACTAATGGGTTCATAACTGTGCATCGAATTAGCAACCGGTAAGAGAGATTCCAAAAACGATGTTTCAACGGAAGAATACCCGCTCACACTTCAAGACTCATCGTATGGGTCGACTGCATGCAACCCAAGGCAATACGCAAACAACGATATTGTATTCTTTCTAGTTTCAAAATATGCGTGTTCGCAGCGGAGCGAAAGCAGAAACAACCGTACTCAAGAACTGACAGTATTGTTGTTTGGTATAACCTCAGAAGGTCTCCTGGGTGGGCACCCCACCAGGTTCCGGTAATCGTACGAAGAAAATTAATCCTCTGTTGGCATTTTCGTGTCAGATACCTAATATGACAAGCCCAGATGCATTTAGAGTCGAACCAGACCCCGAGATATTTAGCGACTAAAACCTGAGAGATCGTTTTACCCGTTAGTACGAGCTGCAGCTGAGCTGGGTTATGCTTCCTAGAAAAAACGACCAACTCAGTTTTCTCCGGAGAGAATTCGATACCCAGCTTAAGAGCCCATTCAGACAAATTATCTTAGGTATCTTGCAATGGTCCTTGCAGATCGCTAGCCTCGCTACCAGTAATGGATACAACGCTATCGTCTGCAAGTTGCCTTAGCGTGCATGAATTTGCAAGACATTCATCGATGTCATTGACGTAAAAATTATATAAGAGAGGACTTAAACATGAGCCCTGGGGAAGGCCCATGTAACTAATTCGGAAAGTTGTCGAATCGCCATGTGAGAAATACATATGCTTTTCTGACAACAAGTTGAGCAAAAAGTTATTCAAATTTGGTGAAAGTCCCTGCGAATGAAGTTTCGCGCTTAAAACTTCTACAGAGACAGAGTCAAAAGCCCCCTTAATATCCAAGAACGCAGAAGCCATTTGCTCTTTCCGAGCAAATGCGACTTGAATTTCAGTAGAAAGCAACGCTAGGCAATCGTTCGTCCCTTTGCCCCGGCGAAAGCCAAATTGAGTATCTGAAAGTAAACCGTTTGTTTCGACCCATTTGTCTAACCGTACACGCAAAAGTTGAAGTGTGCGTAACCAAATCATTTATGAGCGAAATTAGCGCATTTACTGATTAAAATTGGAACCAGTACAACGCATGTGCGTTGGGCATAACGCATTTGATGCTCTAGCGTATTTTGAATGTATTGCGCAGCTCCAAACCACTACACTTATAAAGCATCAGCCGATGTTCAAAAGGTTGGCGTCGTTAAAACAGTGCAACCAGCAATCAATACTGATAAGTTGGGTACTGACTCCATTGAAGAAATTATTGTCTGATCGATTCACTTTCATGAATCGGGTCATTTGAAAACATCATTCAATCGTTAACAATAAACAAAAACATGAGATTAGTCCAAAACATTTCGCATTTAATTATGACTCTGGTTTCATTCACATGCATTCGGTTCTGCGTTACTGGCACCAGCGTCAATAACTCCCGCGGCAGCAAGGCTCGCTATTGGCCGTTTCGGTTGCTGACGATTTTTAGGGATGCACGAGCCGTTGATACGCACCAGGCTCGCGAAAGTAAAGAACGGTTTTTTGAGCGCCTCGAAACTGATCGTTCGCCCGAAGCCGAAGTTTACCGAGACATTACGATTTTTGTGTATATGATACATATTCTGATTTCGATCTCTGTCAATGTATTCCTTGTACAACTTTTGCGTTATGCTTATCACGCATTGGTTGTGCGAAGTCAGAGCAAATTCTGTGCGAATTGAAAGAACACATTGGATGATTAAAGCTTGAACTTTTGCGTGTAAGAGGATCATTTTCTCCATTAATTTCCGGAGGCAAGAGAGCATCGCAATCGGCCTATATGAATTGTGATCAGAGGCAGGTTTCCCGGGTTTCCGAATAGCAATGACTTTTACCTCCCTCCAGTCATGCGGAACAATATTCAGCTCAAGAAACTTGTTGAACAAATTCAACAAGCGTCTTTTTGCAGAGTCGGGTAGATTCTTCAACAGGTTGAATTTTATTCTATCTAACCCTGGAGCCTTATTGTTGCACGACAGGAGAGCCATTGAAAATTCCAACATCGAAAATGGAGGCTCTTCCGTAGTTACTATAAACGCGTCGCGAAAGGTTTTCTGTTCCGGTACAGAGTCCGGACAGACCTTTTTGGCAAAATCGAGTATCCAGCGATCTGAATACTCCTCGCTTTCATTCGAAACGTCACGGTTCCGCATGCGCCTGGCGGTATCCCAAAGAGTGCTCATCGCTGTTTCCCTGGACAACGCGTTTACGAACCGCCGCCAGTACCCGCGTTTTTTCGCCTTTACTAAGCTCTTCATCTGCCTGCCCAGTGCCTCGTACTTTCGAAGCAGGTTGACAGTGCCGTACTCCCGGTAGTCCTTATACGCAGCGGACCTTCGCACGTACAGCTCAGAGCACTCTTTGTCCCACCATTTGTTGGGAGGGCGCTGTCTAATCGTTACCCCGGGTATCGGTTTCGTCTGAGCTTGAGTCGCGGCGTCGATTATCAAGCCAGCTAAGAACGCGTATTCTTCCTCCGGAGGAAGTTCCTCGTGAGACTCGATGGATTCCGCTATGATCGTCTCATATGACTTCCAATCAATATTACGAGTAAGGTCGTATGAAATATTGATTGGGTTCGGGGGAGTTGAACCATTAGCAATTGAGAGAACGATTGGAAGGTGATCACTACCGTGGGGATCATTGATTACTTTCCACCGGCAATCTAACGCTAGTGATGTCGAGCAAAGGGATAGGTCAAGCACGCTTTCACGAGCTGGAGGATTAGGTACACGTGTCGCTTCCCCAGTATTCAAAAGTGTCATATTGAAGTCGTCGATCAAGTTACAAATTAAAGAAGATCGGTTGTCGTCGTACAGCGACCCCCATAGCGAACAGTGAGAGTTAAAATCTCCCAAAATCATAAAAGGTGCGGGAAGCAATTCTGCTATATCAAGAAGTTGCTTCTGTTCAATCCGCGCGGATGGGGGAATATATAACGAAACAAGGCAAAGGTCTTTTCCATTCAAATTCGTTTGAATGGCAACAACTTCAATATTCGAGATCGAGGGGAGGTCGGTTCTGAAAGAAGAATAGCACTTTTTGATCCCTAAAAGTACCCCTCCACCGTGTGATTCTCGATCTCGACGAATAATGTTAAAATCGTGGAAATTGAGTTGATCGTTCGAATTGAGAAAGGTTTCACAGAGCGCGAATGCGTCACAATTGTATGTATTCATCAAATGAGAAAATAAATCGAATTTGGGGATGATACTTCTGCAATTCCACTGTAATACAGTCAAAAATTCCTAACCTCTTTCGCCGTATTAGTAATCGAAAGATATAATGGCTGAAATGAGGGGCCAAGTTGCTGCTAGTTGCTTCAAAAAGGTTTTCACTGTAGGAAGAAGGGCAAGAAGAATATTTTGTAGGGGATCTGGTATGTTGAATGTTTTAAATATCCAGTCCACAATATCAGAAAATTTTATGAACCCTGTTTCTTTTTTATCTTCTGATCGAGAAATGGGTGCACGAGGGGTTTTTGGTGCCCCAGGAAGCGGTGGGTACTCCTGGTTTGATTTGAAATTTAAACCGGGGGGTACTTGCTTCGGTTTTTCTTCACCGCTTCCTTTTTGTGTTGTCTTATTGGTCATTCCGCTAGGGGTTATCTTACGACCTTTGCGAGAAAGATTAGGAGAGTTGAGCATTCTCCTCTTCCTAGATCCCTCTGGCAAGGCATAGGAACACCCTTCGACGGGATCGTCAGATGTACCCTCATCAGTTGGCAAGAAGGAAAAGATGTTTCCTGTCAAGGGTGGCTCAGCCCTCTTAAGTATTTCTGCAAAAGAGCGCTTTGATCGTTCCTTAAGGGAACGCTTAATTTTTTCCTCGCGCTGTTTGTTGTGCTCGGACACGTAGCGTCGATGGAAGCACTAATTTCTCTTGTTTCATCAATGTTTTGTCTTGGATATACATATCCCGTTGGAACGCCTGGTATTTCGCAATTTGCGCCGGCCATCTGTCAGTTCTGTCAAGCCATTGGATGACTTCTTGCAGGTCATTGTCTTTCAGCTGTGCTTCTTGGACCTGTGCCGAGGTCAAAACTAACAACTCTTCACTGATACCGTTAATGTTGGCATCAACCATGCATAACTCGTGCGGCTCCTCTTCGTAACCAAACTGGGGATCATTACGCTTACCACCGATCCTGGATGCTGCATCAGCAATATTATCCTTGCCTGTTACGTGCTCGAAATCATAATGGAAATGATCCATTCTTAAAAACCATCCTTCCGCTCGTGACATTATGCGCTTGCCAACATCCTTTCGATGTTTACTTTTGATCATGAACATCAGTGCCTCACTATCTGAACGTAGTATAAACTTTCTTCCAAGCAAATAGTACGCAAAAACGTTCCATGGCCCACACAATTGCCAAAGCCTCGCGATAGCTGAGGATATCTGGTTTCTACTTCCGTTAGGCTTTTTGAAGCACATGCGATAATCCGATGCTCTCCGGTGTGCCCATCCTCTTGGGCCAAAACAGCTCCCAAGCCCCAGGGAGAGGCATCCCGATCAGACAAAAATATCAGCAATATTTTGTCAATTGAATAACAAATTTTGTTATGAATATGCGTTAAAAAAACACACTTTTGAACATTCAAGTGTATGATAACAGAATTTGATATAATTCTGTACTTTTTATCATTCTGGCATATCAAGAATATTACAGGCTTTGTTATTTCTATCAAGTTCAGATATGTTTGTGTTACACGTTTGTTATTATCGTTTGATCGGGATCCGTGTAGAGTATGGTATTATCGTGTTCGTTAAAGTATCCTCTTTTAATCAAGTCATTTTCCACTGCCTGCTTCAGATTTTCGAATGCTTTTTGTTGTTCGGCCTTCCATTCAAATTTCGAATCACGTGAAAGCAAGTCCCTTAACGGTTTCGTGTTATGGGAGAAGTTTTTAATGAACGGGCTTATGAAAGTTAGCATACCCAAAAAGCTACGTACTTCGGACGTGTCTTTAGGCCTCTCGAAAGCCATAATATCTGAAATCTTTTCTTGTGTTGGCAATATTCCGCTACCATCCAGCGTGAATCCTAAAAAATCAACTCTATCCTGGTTGTATGTCCATTTTTTCTCATTACTTGTTAAATTGTTGTTTTCAATTACTCTTTTTACATCCTCCACATAGGTTTTCAGCTGTTCCAATGTTGGAGCGAAAACTAAAATATCATCCAGATATACAACAATGTTCTTGCAGTTCCTAAATATTCGTTCCATAACGCGCTGGAACAACTCCGGAGCACACGATAGCCCGAAAGGTAATCACCTGAATCGCATCAAGCCGTTGGCAGTCATGAAAGTAGTCAAATGTCGTACCTCTTCATGTAGCTCTACATGAAAATAAGCATCCTTAAGATCCAGCTTAGTAAACACCAGCTTGCCGTTATTATGTTGAATATCCGTCCAAATTTTCTCAAGCGGAGGCATGGGGTAAGGCTCCCTAATGATTGCTTTGTTTACTTCACGGTAGTCAACCACGATTCTAAAGTCCTTAGGACCTTTTGGAACCAGTACCATTGGCGACACAAATGTGATCGTATCATTCTCTTTGTCGGCTCTTTCGATAATACTATTTCTCTCCATAACAGCAAGTCTTTCGTTAATTGCACCCTCAAATGCTTTGGGTACGTTATATCTGATTATTTGTTTCGGTAATACCGATTGATCCACTCTGAATTTGACAGCATCTACGGATAATTTGGGAAATTCCTGTACATGCGATTGCTGAACATCGTTAAAATCAACGGATCGGGCTTGACGTTCTGTGACCACGCTCGTGCAATACACATCTTGATTTTGTCGCTTTTTGAGGCCTATTTGGACGAAGTCTAGCTGAAGCGACGTTTGAAAACCGAGCAATGACAATTCCGTTCCATTGACCACGAAAAATTTAGCCAATTGTTTGGGTTGACTACTATCTTTAACTCCTACATACGCTTTAAACGAGCAAATCACATCTAGCGGACATTTATTGGCATAGCCCTTCAAAACTTCTTCAGGATGTGCTACTAAATCGTGAATGACCGTATGACACTTCTTCCTTATCAGGTTCCACGCCTGACTTGTGATCGTGTTTACAGAAGCTCCTGAATCGACTAAGAACTGGAAACTTTCTGACCCAATCACACAATCCACGAGTCGTGGGTCACTTCCCATGTTATGAGATGCTAGACTACCGGTAAAAAGCTAAAAAAAGAATAAAAAAAAAAAACATGAAAACTACATCGTGAGGTTTATTTATCTATTTTTTTTAACAAATTTGGAAACAAAAAGTTGTAATGAATTCAGAATTATGAATCAGGAGAGTCCATTTCTACCTGGTTGATCTTCCTCGCTTCTTGCTTCATTTTCTCGTTGCCATCTGGATTTTCTTGATGTGTTGCTTTCGGCTTCTTATCTGGTGTGCGACAATAAACCGCAAAATGCCCTACTTTATTGCACGCAAAACATTTTGACAGATATGCTTTGCACTGCTTAGGACCATGTACACGTCCACACCTCGAGCAATTTGAATTTCCGGTACTACGCCATTCGTTTCTATTGGATGCATTTCTGGCACCCACTGAAACGGTATTGTACTGCCTAGGATGGTAAGGCGCATAACGATTTTTATTAAAAGACTGCCTTTGAACCACATTAACCGGTCTCAGTACATCCCGTGGTACCTCATCCTGCTGCGAATTTCTAGTCCTCGACTGTGTTTCGTCTGCTTCTACCCTGATATAATCTAGGTGTTTTCCATGATTGATTATCCGCTCCAGATTGTTACCAAATAAATCGGACATTTCATATAACTTGCTGGCAATCTCGGGAATCGATCGCCTCATCAAAGCCTGGATCAGTTCCTCTTTTCCTTGTTCATCCGAAAACTCGCAAAATTTAAACTGAGATTCTAAACGCAATACCCAATCACAGAATGGTTCATCGATTTTCATCCTCATTTCACGAAAATTTATTCGTTCCTTGGTTACATCGCACATTTGATTAAAATATTTATTTAATCCTGAAATTGTTGCTTCATAAATATCTTCGGTTCCATTTACTGACAAGAGTTTTTCCTGCATCTCGATAATGCTGAGTAGGTAGCTTCCGGCAAAAATTTTAAGGCCCGTTAATCTGGTGGTAGCATCCACTGTAGCTTTGCAGGAAACGATCCGGGAAAATTGATCTCGGAAACGAATCCACTCCGACTTGCGTTTATTCGTTGGTAGTGTCTCATCAAACTTCTGCAAGGGCCATGTACCTGACAGCCACTCAGATTGCGAGCTTTTCTGCTCATCAGAATTTCTCGTGTTCTTTGCATTCGTTAATTTTCCCATCCTATTCATTTTTGCCACCGACGACGCAACGTTTTGCAGCGACCACTGCTCCCGGTGTCTTTTACTTCCTACAGCAACACAAAAGTCGGCTTCAGAATCTTCGGTCTCGGAGAGATTACTTTCCTGCCAAATCCCACTCATCGTAAAAAATTCCACTGCACTTTATAACTTTTTAATTTTACCGTACAATAATGAATAGAACCAACGCCGTTCACACACAAAAAAGAATTGAACAAAATTCACAAGCAACCGTTTTTTACCTGATCGCAAGACAACGGCAAAATTGCAATACCAATACTATGACTATGCAGTTCTCGAAGTCCTCCAACCCATATATATATATATATAAATATATATGTGATGAAGATGGATGGAGATGAAAATGTGGCAACATTGCTGTTGTTGCTTTTTTGTGGTTGTGACCGACATCGAGTAGCTGCTAAGGCTAATGACATACTGAGGCGTCAAATGAAGCGAAGCGTTGAGCGTATTAGAAGCGGAATAAACAGAAGCGTTGGGTGAAGCTTGCTATGACATACTGGAGCGAGCGTCGCAAATGCGTTGTGTTGTCATATTCCTAGATTCCAGCAGCGATTTCGTTCAAAGGAAATATGAATTCGATCAATAAAGATTTGTTTGCTTCTTCAAGCACGGTAAATCACGTTTTTAGTAAACATAAAGATTTTTTATGAAGTAAATTAATATTTCTGAAGTCAGTTGCGCTACACACGTAGTAAAAAATATAAGAAATTATTTTAAATTTTAAACCCGCTGTCCCCGAATAAGGTTCAACTAGTTTATGATATCTGTTAGGCTTTGAATAACCCCTGTGAGCACAGCTAGTTACTCAGCGGCTGGCGTTTCGCAACTAAAGAAGTTCAGTATGTCAATCAAAAATACCAGTGTTATTTTCCTGACGACCTGAAAAATTTTCCCGATATTTTCTTTATTTAAGACCAAAATAAGGCGAATATAAAGCACTTGGCGATATCAGGTTTAGTCTGAACATGGTATTATTGCACTAACATTTTTTAAACATTTTAACATTTTGTAAACGAAAATGTTTTCTATTTGCTTTTTTTCAATTACCAAACCAAAACAATGCAAATATAAAGCACCTTGCAATGAAAGGATTAGTCTGAACAAGGTATTACCGCGTAAGTATACGCGCGTCAAAACACTACTCGTTCTGTTTCGCCGCCTCTACCGACGCGTCGTTGCCGCTCGAATATGACCGGTTTGAGCGTTTCATATAGACGTTCGAAGAAGTAGCTCGGACGCTTTTGCGACGCTTCTTGCTTCGCTTCATTTGACGCCTCAGTATGTCAATAGCCTAAGAAGACAATTATTTTACGCTTGTGTTGTATTAGTGCCACACTTGGAATAACTCAAATCATGAAGTAATGTGCGAAACGAAAAAAAAAACACAAATACCTCAGATACGCACGTTTGCGATATTATCCAATTGCAGTGTAATATTTTCTCACTCTTTTTTTTTTAGCATTCGTTATAACTTTTGTTTTGCTGAACATAACGTACATGCTTAATAATGCGCTAGGCTCGGTGTATCGAATTTAAAGGCGTTGGCCATGGGCCTAACCCGGCTCAAAGCCAATTTCTTTTATATATATGTCCTGGCCATGGGCTGCACCCGACTTAGGAAATGTTTATGCGCTGGCCATGAGCTTATATCGACTCAGCGGTACGTTGGCCATGGGCCTAACCCGACTCAACGGTACTCACGTGCATTTACCACACCACAAAAACCGTTTACTGGAATATATAAAAAAATAAAGTTGCTTTCCACCCTGGCCACTCACTTGACTCAGGAAGAACCTATCAGTTGGCCATGGGCCTAACCCGGCTCAACTTTCAAATAGATTAAATAACGTATACAGTCATACATATCCTTAACGGCTAAAGTTGCCCTTGCTAGATACACGAAAACCAACACTCCATCAAACAAAGGATACAATACATGTGCAATATTTTGATGTCGGCGTAGACTAGATGTTCGCAGAAGTAGCCCTTGCTGGACAAGTCCCACTTACAGGCCTACTTAAAGGAATCCGACGTCAACCTCTGCAACAACTCGCAAATGAAAAGCTCAATCATCATGGCAGGATCGCCAATGTGATATTCTATCAAACACTACTCTCCTTATTTTACTAGTTTTACTTCGACCTCAATCAGTTACAACCTCTCCCTTTATTCTCTGGTCTTTACCACACCCAGACACACACCATCTCGGATGCCACATCTACCTGGATACATGTTCAAAAATCTGGATAATCCAGCTAATTCTGGATACCTGGCAACGCTGAGCAGGAGTAAGTTAGGGCGGGAGATGCGGAGTAAGCTCTACATTATCTCTCTAAACGATTCGTAGACGCCGCCATAAGCATCCCAGTCAAAAAAAACCGATGCGTCTGTTCTTCACGACGAGCGGACCAATACACGTCTGTTTCGGAGCGAACGATTCAGTATAAAATGCTATATCCCGCCAGCTACACTAAAGATGGCAGCTCCATCAGCAGGATATAGGTATCGCGACCCTGGTAAGGGTGTATACCGAAACCTCTTCTAATAAATACTATTATGGCCAAAAGCGGTACTTCTACCCTCGATGACAGCAAAAGGAATCAAAAAGACACTAGTTTATCATAGGTTTATGGCAGAGATAAACTTTAGGAATAATAAAAGTCTGGAATCTGGAATAACAAAAACACTCTCTTCAAAAATACTCCTCAAAATATTTCTCTTTAAATAGACAAATTTGGAAAAAAAATCCATTGGAGCGTTTTCATGACAAATGATCTGAGAATACGAAAAAGTGCAATCGACCATTTTTTATTCAAATGAAACTTTGCACACGTATTTAATCTAGTAATTGATTTTTTAATTTGAAATGTCTATCTGAATCCTTTAAAATCATTAGAATATATTTTAAAAAATTTTGATGTTATTTTTTTCAAGGCTTGACCTTCAATAGAAAAAATGCTTTTCATTTCTCCAACCTGGATTTTGCACCAACAATTTTCTTATAACTTCAGGTTTGTTGTTGAAAAAAAAAACATTCAACTTTCTTTTCTGTAAATAAAAGTTAGTGTTTATTTATTTATGTTGGTAAAAAAGTATGTTTTACGGTGTATTTTTATTTGTAAAGCATTATTAGTTCCTTACAATCCATTCTCAGACAATTTTTCTGTATAACTAAAGGTTTCGGTGTTGCAATGTTATGAAAAAAAAACCTAAATTATTCCACCTAGCGGTCAGACCCAGCCTTTCTCATACAAACTTATTATTTGTAAAAATAGATTTACATGAACGCTTCAATCCAATAAATGTGTATTTACTTTTTGGGTTCTAAAATAATGATATTGTAATAGAAGTATAAAATATGAAATTTGATGTAATGTAAATGCTCAAAAAATAGCGAAACAAAAGAAATGACTCTTCATTTCGAACAACTCAATCACGAGCGATACCGGGAACATTCAAATGGTACGATACCACATTTAAATTATATTATGGCCACATATATTGATCAAAGCAGGTATATTTTTAAATAGCCTTTGAATTTTGTTTCTTTCCATAACTTTTGAGCCACATATCAAATTGTTATGAAGTTTGTTATTTGTAAGTTTGAGAGATGACTCGTTCGTATGACACTAGTTATGTTCAAATAAGTCGTGTAATCTTTGAGATAATAGAATTTCGTTGTTTTATTAACAATTTAATACATAACGGTTGCTTAGTTCGATTATAATCAAATGAAATGGGAACGTATAGGGCAGACAAACTTTGAAACCACGTGTTCAATCATAATTCATCATAGCCCGTTCATCTGATAATACTATTGATCAAATCGGTTGTGTACTTTCTGAGATAATGAAGTTTCGTGATTTTCACAATTCGGTACATTACAGACGAAGTTACAGTTCGATTACAGTAAAATTCAATAGGGTGTTATGAGTCAGCTAGACCTTTCATTTGACACTAATTTCGTGAAAATCGGTTCAGCCATCTCTGAGAAAAGTGAGTGAGTTTAAGTAGTCTTCGGAATATGTTTCTTTTCAAAGCTGGATTTCACATTTTTAAACATAACAGGCGAAGTAATAGTCCGATTGCAAAAAAAATCAATAGGGTCTTATGGGGTAACTAGACCTTCCAAATGACACTGATTTTGTGGAAATTGGTTCAGCCCTCTCTGAGAAACATGAGTGAGATTAAACACTCTCCAGAACACGTTTCTTTGAATAACTTCTGAACCACACGTTCAATTTTCATGAAACTCAAAAGTTAAGGGTTTTTTAAGTAGCTCGTTCATTTAAAACCAATTTTGTTAAAATCGGTTGAGTAGTTTCTGAGATATTGATGTTTCGTGATTTTCACATTTTTGAACATAACCTCTAAACTAAAAATCCGATTACAATGAAATTCGATAGGGTCTTATGGGGCAACTAGACCTCTCATTTGCAATTAATTTCATGAAGATCGGTCCAGCCATCTCTGAGAAAATCGAGTGAGATTGGGAGAGCGTTACATACACACACTCATACACACACACATACAGAAAATGCTCAGCTCGTCAAACTAAGTCGATTGATATACGAGATTCGACCCTTTGGAGCACTTTTATACCTTTGGTTTTTCCAGTGATTGCTATACCTTTCTAGGAGAAAGGCAAAAAACCTATGCCAAAACGCTCAGCTCTTTTAGAACATTACTCTTGAGTTCAAAAAAGTTTATCCACCCGCGGAAAATACTTAGTTTAATACACAAATACGTTCCTATGCAAATACGTAATTCAAATCAAAAATATTCAAAAAAGGAACGCTTGAAGAGTTCCCGTTTGCTACTCCAGATATAGAAAATTAAAAAAAAATACTAGAGAATTGATGTTCTCACAGTATTTTGAATATTATAGTGAGTATTATAAATTCAGTATGAGTGAACATTTTTATACATTTTCACTGTGTATCTTGAAAGTTAACTTGCATGCAAGCTACATTCAACGTTAACCACAACCCGACCAACCACTCTTTAAGTTTCTTCATGAAACGAGAACGATCGCTATCGATTAGTTTTGAACCTATATCGATTGATTTCAGTTGTTGTCGTTTCATAAAGGTGCATAAAGAGTGGTTGATCGGGAAAGCTTCAACTATCTTTATGATAGCATAAACATACCTTGTTTTACATCTGCTGATATGAGTTTTAGTTTATTTCGCCAAAGTATTAAATGAGATTTTCAACATTACACATTTGCCAGGTTGTTTTTCGTCACCAAACCTAAAAACTACTCGCGCCACAGGACTGAAACCGAAAGAGGAAAACATTCGATTCGATAACGTGTGGTGTATGAATATTGCACAACAGGTGGAAACAACAAGTCTGGTTACTATGGTTACTGCCGTGTTGCAACGTTCAATCGAAGCTTGAATTTGGTTTGGCTTTGTGGGCGTCTGTTAGTACCGAGGGGCAAGACAAGCATTAGAGGAAGCTTAAAACGCGACCTTTTGCCGTAAATTAAAAAGCAAACGTTAGCCTAAAGATTTTCACTTCTCGACTTAGTCAGTTGCAGAAATATCCTCGTTGCCGAACCTGAAGACTCCGGGCCTGGGAACTTCTAGGTCTCCGAGGAAGTAAATTTTTTCCGGGCCAACGAAGTTATTTTCAACCCGTTCTGATTGTGCCTAACAAATTTGTCCAGAACAATTTACTACATTTTATCTCAATATGTTGCCGCAATACGATCGGCTATTGGGAATTGAACAATAAACAAAATAAATAGCTATGAAAACACTAAGAAACCATTTAGTAATTTTTTGTTTACTTTCTCTAGGACAAAACAATTTACTAACTTCGTATTTATATTTTCGTCACTGCGACCAATTCTCCCTTTTCAATGTTACTAAATCAGGATAACGTATCACTATTTAAAATGGTCTTTAAAATCTGACCAATAGCATCAATTTTTGTGTTTTGTGTTTTGTGTTGTTTTTGTTTTTTCTTTATCTCTTTATCAGGAATTAAGATTCTTTTCCGTGGACAATGACCACTCGGCGTTCATACTCAAAATAAATATGTGTACCTTGTTGGTGCTGTCTAAGGTTGATGAAAAGCTGCTTTATAAGAAACGAACGTCTTATTCGTCCAGAATCGAACCTGTCATCAATAGCAAACAAAATAATTTCCCAAATCCCAGAGGAGTTTCGCTGATTGGAAAATAGCGGGGGATAATCGAAAAACCTGCTGTTCGATGTTTTCGGGTTTCCGCGGTTTCACGCCACAATGTTAATAGAGCTGCACGTGCTGGTAAGTGGAATTTACAACACCTCTGCAGCAGTGCAACAAAAGCGAAGTAGCGTTACTGCGGAAAAACCCACCGGAGGAAAACCACCGAACCCGAATTCCCAGCCAGACAGTTTGAAACCTGAGCGCTTCGGGTGGTAGGTAGAAAGGGTCGACCGGTGGTAGAGATGGTAATCGTCAAGTCCAGTTCACATCAGAAACAGAACAGACACTTTGCCGGATGATGAGCACCTAAATGGCAGACCTAAATGGTGTAATTTCGAATGCGGTTTTTTCCACACGCGCTTGCCCGATTATTCATTTTGGCCAAGTCGTTTTGTTGTTGTGGTTTTTCAAATTGGGGGAAAAACTGCAGATCACCGGCCAAACAAGCTTACAGCTTTTTACACTGATGTTGCTGGCATGGGGCCGTTGGGTTGATCGTCAATGCGGAGGAGGGTGAGAACTTTGTAGATCATAGGAAAGATTCCCTCATGGTCTTCCACAGAATACTGCAGTTCAACGGGTCCACTTAAGTTTGCAGGGCATTATCGATGTAAGAACAACAAGTGCGGCGCATTAAGTCCGCGATAATTGCCCCAAAAGCGGACGCACGCCGATTCGATGATTAGGTGTACAGTCGAACTAATCGGAACCTGTCTCTGCATTCCTCACCCGATTGCTCACTGCTGTTGCTGTTGTTCGGGTCGTTGGCTAAGCGGAATTGAAAAATAAGATTACAGAAAGAAGGCGATGTAACGGAACGGAAACTAGTGATAACCGGAATCCGCCAGACAGCATATTGATAATCCGTCGTTATCAGCAAGCGTTTAAAGCTATATAACGAAGCTGGAGGACAAATTGAAATGACGCTGCTAAAAACAG
The DNA here is from genome assembly GCF_029784165.1 of Wyeomyia smithii. NCBI lineage: Eukaryota > Metazoa > Arthropoda > Insecta > Diptera > Culicidae > Wyeomyia > Wyeomyia smithii. The sequence continues at coordinate 25,567,167 of NC_073696.1, read as the reverse complement.
CAAATTCACTCCGCCATCCCTGAAGAAGAATTGACGCGTTTTACACCACACAATGGGTTTTTTTTGAGCGCAGTTTGTTGAACGATTTACCTAAATAGGCGCCTACTGTGAGATGATAAACGTGAACAGTGAGTCGCAGCGCTGTTTTCTATGGTAAAACCCTAACACCATCAAGGATACGCACTTGTGCAGTGTCAGTTAACTGTGATTTTTTCTTCGAAACTATGACCGCCGCCGGTAGGAAAATCCCTGTAGATAAGATAACGAAGCGGAACCTATGACGATTGAACTTGTCCATAGTTTTCATGCGAATGGATTGGTAACTTCCAGTATTTGCTGAGGCATGAGGGTTCACAGGTAGTATTCCCGGAATTTTACGAAGATAACTGCCAGTACCCGGATAACTGTCCCATAATGAAAAACAACATGTTGAGAAAACGGCGGTTTAACATTATCCGTGAATTTTCTGATTTGCAGCTATTTCAAGCAATTACATCCAAAACCAATGACCAGAACAGTTTCATGGTACCACAAGTTTAACGTTGAGAACAAAAAACCATGAGTGGAATTGGTTTTACGTTATAAAACTTGACAATATGGGACAAAATATGCGGGTACATTTCAAAAGTACTCGCATATTTTGTCCCATGACATATAAATTCAACCAGCAACCGACAGTATCACTGGCAACGTAGATTGTACTACAGAAAAAAAAAAACAACATTAGTCTAGTTAATTGAATGACATACTTCATGCCTAAAATTATCCGATATACACTAATCTGGAGCAAAATTATATGTTCGCCGTTTGTACCACTATGCAGTGGGACAGTAATGCGAGTACTTTCAATATGGGACAAACACAACTTGGTATTTTTTTCATGTTTTTCCATACAAAAGTATCAATTTTAGATTTTTTTCGGAAAATATGATAACAATTAAGTTGATTCCTGATGATAACTCAAAAGTGACATCCGCCCCGTTCCTTTTGCGACCAGCTCGGATTAGGCAAAGTCGCGGAAGGTAAACGAAGTTCAATCTACGGTAGAAAAAAGATAAATGCGTGTTTATTATAGCTTGCGTTTGGTGAATGCGAAATTTTATTATGCCGGACTAGCCAGCCTGGGCATCACTGATATGAAGCGGATTCGGATTCAATCGAAGTAGGTTTTTTTATCACTTACTGAATTCAAGTTGATATCATTTTGTTAAAAAAACATCTGTTTAAAAGATCAGAGAAAATCTTTTATTTTCAGAAACTTATTATCCTATATATTGTCCTCACAATTCAAATTCAAATTCCCAGCCGGTAACAGAGCCTGTGGAATGGCGCCCTTCCATAGTATTCTAGCTTTCTGCGTTAGGCCATCGTGATACGCAGAGGACCCCCTTCTTTCGTGGCAAACTCGTGGATTCTTTAAACGAACAACTAATTTCGAACCCGGGCTCCGGCAATCTTACTCTGCCGGAACAAATGAAATTAAGAAGCGTGCAGCCCTACAAAGCCGTACGCGAAAGGGAGAACTGAGAAAATGGACCTGGAGGACTTCGACCTCGACAGTGAATGGAGGACCTTCGGTTTCATTACTAATCCTTGGTTCGCCTAGAAAGAGGAGAGCCCGACGGACTGTTTTCCCGATCCGGTGACGCAGTCGAATGACAAAGGGAAATCTGTGTCATTTCGTGCTCCTGTCGAACGGCTCTCACAATCGCAACGGCGGCACCTGAAGACCTCTCGCGAGGAGGCCACTAGCTTAGTATGTCAATCAGTCGACCAGACTGACCGCTTAGGTCAAGTCGCAAACAAGCGACAACGATCGACTGATATAGCGTCGCCAAACACGAACGCTAAGGGCCCGAGCTGCAAAAAACCTCAGGACTTGGCATGCGTGGAGCTTCCTGCACCGCGTCAAATCAGGGGTAACGTATAGGGAGATACTGGAGGCAACAAGCCTGTCGATCACAGCGATCGACTATCCAGCTTCCCGAGTTACCCCCGAACAGTTTAAAATTGTTCGTGACGCCATCCTGGACTGCATTGTGGACCAGGAACCATCCGCCATCAGGCCAAAGTTCAGGAGCTGCCGACTAAAACACGGCCTCCTGCAACTTGGCTGGAGACTACGGCGTCTTCTCTCAAACCGTGGGATGGTCCACGACACCAGGATCCTTGGCTTAGCTAATCCAAACGGTAAGTTGATCTGTTGCAGCCAAGCGTCGAACCCTAGGACTGCAATTCTGTTGAACAGAAATAATAAATTTGTTCCCATTACAGAATTCATCCAGCGGGAGACGACCAACGGCATTCAGGAAAAGGTCGTTGCTTCCACTTACTTCCCGAGGGGCGTGGACGATATACCGCCAAGTTACAGCGCTTGTGCTGTACTGCCAAAGCATCAATAAGCCACTCATCGTGCTATGCCAACGCGCACCATAAATCTGGGGGAGCTCGGATGTGAACACACGAGGTGAGTACCTGCTTGAAAACCTTACTTCTAACGTTAATGTATGCAATGTAGGAAACGAACCAATTTTTAGTAATGCTACTAGACAAGAAATCTTAGATCTCTCTCTATGTAGCGCTTCGATAACGGAGCAAGTCAAAAACTGACATGTCTCTGATGAACCTAGTTTATCAGACCATAGACATATCAGATTTGACATCGAGGCTACTCCTCTAAGAGAAGAACACTTTAGGAATTCTAAGGAAACCAACTGGAACTGCAACTGCTAAGCTCAAGGACATCCTGCCATATAAATATTCGTGCTCTAGTTGAACTGGATATCGCAGCTAGTGACCTACACAGCATAGGATCACGAAAGCTTTCAATTCAAACTGTCCGTTAACGAAACGGACAGTCTACCGTGATGAGTTTGTGGGATGCTTATTGAGCAAACCTTACAAAATATAACGCCGTGCTACGCAGAGCCAGAAGGAGATCCAGAGTCCGATACTGTGAGAACATTTAGACCCTTCCTTGAGGCTATGCGACTGCAAAAAGCGATGTTCAAAGATCACACGAATGGTCTTGGGCAATTAAAAAGGGAAGACGGAGGTATGACTGTCACTACCAAGGAAACGCTGGATGTTCTAAGGCGTCGTACACAAGTAATTTGTGTGTAACGCTAAAAATCTAGATTTCAGACCCCATCCCCCCTTATGTAACGATAATTAACGTTCGATATGACTCCCCCCGTCAACTTACGTAACGCTGAACAACCTGACCCCCCTCAAAATTTTCAATTTCGAGCCAACATCGTAGTTACGTAACTGTCCCTACTATCCCTTCCCCCCCTCCCCCTCTCCCCCCTATGTAACAATAAGTAACGCAGACTCAACCCCCCTCCTCCCCCTTTATGCGTTACGTAATTTGTGTACGACGCCTTATGAACACTCACTTTCCTGGCTCGACAGTGAACACCGGGTCGAACATTGAGGAGCAACAAAGCCTCAGATCAAGACGCATGACGTCACGAGATTTCGCAGTGCTTGCACGTCGACTGTTCACGGAGACTTCTATCAACTAAGCTCTTTTGAGCCTATGAAGTCACCGGGACCGGATGGCATTCTACCAAACTTCCTGCAAAAATGGGACGGAGTCATCATGTCCGAACTCATCAACCTTTTTCGAGTCAGCTTTACTCTGGGACACATCCCGATCAGCTGGCGGAACGTTAAGCTGGTGTTTATACCAAAGCCGGACAAAAAAGACAAAACTTTGCCAAGGCTTTCAGACTTCTGACTTTCTGACACAGTTGAGGCAGTAAAAGGGTGTCCTCAGGGAGAAGTTCTCTCTCCACTGCTATGGTCACTGGTGGTAGACGCTCTTCTCACTAAGTTATCGCAGCTAGGCTACGAAGTCATTGGTTATGCCGATGATGTAGTCCTTATTGTTAGGGGAAAATGTGATGCAACTCTTTCTAGTCGAATACAAACGGCTCTTAACACCACCTTCTAGTGGTGCTTAGAAGAAGTGAGATTGACAGTGAAGTGAAAATGAGAAAATGGAATGAGAATATTTCCCAACTCAAAAATGTCCCACACACTTAAAACTGGATCTCAAGCTCGGCTAAAAAACATCCGAGTTCACACGGCAACTTGGGATTCAACCGATATTTCAGCATGCCGAAAGTCACAGTCAAATGCGTGCCGCGATTCTCGGCAAAAGAGATTCAGCCGAGATGGTAGCCGAGCACTCGGCTGTCCGAATCTCGGCACAAACAATGCCGAAATTCGAAATTTTCTAAGTGTGCAGAAAGTGTGCAGGAAGTAGATAACACCAGATCTTGACTTTTTCTGTATTTCTAAAACATTTGGAATCAAAAAAAAATTTTTTTTTGGTATCGGCAATTTCATGAACTTCTGTGCATTTTTTCATCGGTCACAAAGTTCAAATTTCGGCCGCTTTGAGGCACGGATCGAAGTCTGATTCGTAAAGTTCCTGAAAAATAAATCCAATATTTATCATTAGATAACAAATCAATCAATTGTCGAGACTTATTTCATCTTCGAGAAATTTTTTCACTGTTCAAAATGGCCGTGAAGAGAGCTTATCGTAGCAATTGAGGATTGCGACGATTTTTGTCGAAAATTGCTAATAATTTTATTCGACATAACTTCTAATGTTTCAACACCAGTAAGTCTATGTAGTTTGAGTGTACCAAACCAAGAAGAACGCTTCAAAATCATTTTCAGAATTTTATTCTGATTCCTTTGGAGCGTATTCTTCCTTGTTGAACAGCAGCTTGACCAGATCGGTACAGCACAAAGCATTGCTGGTCTAAAAATATGTTTGTAAATCAAAAGCTTGTTCTTTGAACAAAGTTTAGAATTACTGTTAATAGGAGGATGTAAACATCTCGTATATTTGATGCACTTGGCTTGTATACTCTCAATGTGCTCTTTGAAAATGAGTTTTAAAGAAAGTCTTCGTTTGGAAACGTAAAGCAATGCAATGCTAATAGTGATTAGCAGAAAAAATCAGAAGACATCAAACGACATATTTATAGGAAAGCAAATTGTAGGAAAATGCAAAACAGTAAGAGAATTAGAGATCACTTTGGCAGAACATTGGTACGCAATTATAAACAAATCGCGCTATACACTAGAATTTATAAAATGTTTTAGTCACAAAATATCATACACAACATATATAAGACCAATTCTGGAAAACTGCAATGTACAGGATCCGGTAATTGAGTGCTACATTGAAACAAACATACCCCAGAAGGCGTAGTTCATGGCAATTAGGTAAAAGCATTGACGGACCCTGTAGTAAGGAACGCACACACAGTCAATCAAGATAAACGCACGGCGTGTAAAAAGAACAACTTTAATTTAAAAAAATTGGTATCACCAAAATCTTCACCATTTGAAAATATAGCTTTTTACCTTTCATTTGAGACTCTCCCGAAAATCATCCATCGCGGGCTTTCGAACAACTTTTTTTGAAGTAGAATACTTCTCTCAGGAAGTTCGGCTACATAGGGATGTAAAATGAAAATCTAAAACCGAAAAAAGTAAAAAATATGTCCAATTTCAAATGCAAATAAATCAGTTGGTATCCGATGGATTTCCTTCGTTCTTGCAGCAATAGATTGGAAAATCTTCTAAGATTCTTCCCAAAATAAGATAATTGTAATTTTATTATTTACACTATTGTACTTATGAAAATAGTCAAGCCTTGTCAAAACGAAAAGTTCGACCTCTGATTGGTCGTTATATGATTGCTTCCCAAGCACGGTCGACAGAATCATATACCTTGCAATTGAAAACATCTAGCCTATATAAGAGCCTGTTTCAGCCGAAGCCGCTCATAATAGTTCTAGACAGCAACAACAGCAGCCGTACTTCCTTAGCAGCAGCACTAGCCCTGTGGTTGGTCACCACGTCTCAGGAGCAGCGCCTTTTTTTCTCAGCGTGTGTCGCTAGACTGCCATTATTCCCCCCGTGTTGGGGCAGCATGAAGATTGCCATCAGGAAATCCAATTTTGGCCATCAAAATGCCTTTTTCAAGGCAAATAAACAAGTCATTGAAAGTTAATAATTTTTGACAACGCAAGCAAGATTCTGTGTTGGATCCTATCAATTTAAATCTGTCGCACCCGTCCAATTTACTGAATGTGAAATAGCTTCCGCAGTGCATGTTGTCCGTGTATCTTAATTACCGCACCGTTAGGGCAGCTCAAAGGTTGGGATCAGCAACCGATTTTGAACCGCAAAATGCCTTTTTCAAGGCAAATAAACAATTAATTGAAGGCTAATAATTTTCTGACATCAACACAAGCAGACATTTTGTGCGGGATGCAATCGAATTCTGTTGTAGTTGTCTAATTTTTACTTTATTGAGTTAACCCACCCACTGTAGGGGCAGCGCAAAGGCTGCGATCAGCATAATCGACTTTGAATAACAAACTGCCCTGTTAGAACGCGTTCACAAAGACAGTTAGGCCTCTGCCATGGTGAACGCGAACACGAGCGATGGGGCGAGAAACTTGCCGTAGGTAAATAAACAACTCTCTTTACGGCTGTTCGGCATTCTGGATTTTGGCAATCAAAACTTCTACTGGCTGTCTGATTTTCAGTGTGAAAACAGCCTCAACTTTGTTGTCAGAGTGCCTGACTACGGTTTGGTAATATTGTTTGAGTTAAATGTTTACAAAATTTTACAATATTCCTCTTTCTCCCATTCAATAAAACAGGTAATACGATGCCTCCGTCATACACAAGTTCACCATAACTCCCGCTATCGGCGTAACACAGAGATGCAATCAGCGTCATATCCGATTTTAAATTCAACAACAAACTGGTTTTTTTAGGACAACCAAACAAATGAATTGAAGATTCAATATTTTCTCGTTCTGAGCTTTAACCAAAAGTTATTTATCTTAATTTGAATTCACATGTACATATACTCTGACTGTTGAAACTTGTTTGCGCCGCAAAGAGTTTGTTCTTTTCCTGTTCAGTGAGGTCGTATTTATATGTGCAAACTGAAATTGAGTAGTACTTCAACTTCATTTGCACGGAATTTTCAATACTGCCAATGAGCGGTCAACATTTATTTGCTAGGAAGAATGACTTACACGCAAGTAGCCGGGTTATCTTTCTTGTAAAAGTATTCTACTTCATTTTTACGGTCGTGGCTTTGCACACAACCCTCCTGTGATTTTTTTTTTGAAAAGTATTCTGACAGCAAAGCGTTTAACTACCGAGAGGATGGTGCTACAAATAAAAAAATGCAAGAACTTTTGAAGTGACGCGGTGAAGGTTGTAAGTTAAGTCGAGTGCAACTTTCGCTCGTACTAGAAATTTTTTTTAACAATCCTAAAAAATTTTCAAACACCCCTAAAATTTGAAATTATGGTCAAAATGCCGGTTTTTTCACCTCAGCGCATGAAATTTGTTTTTAACTCATTTGTTTTCCAACCGATTTTGAATGTTTTAGCCGTTTTGTAAAGGGGAAAAATAGAGTTTTCAAAATATATACAGGTTTGGATATAGGGGTGTTTGGAAAATTTCTAGTATGAGTGTTGAAGTGAAAGTTGCACTCGACTAACTTACAACCTTCACTGTGTCACGTACAAAGTTCTTCCTTTTTTATTTTCATTTGTAGCACTGTACTATCCTCTCGGTAGTTTGCTGTCAGAATCAGGGTTGATATTTGTTGACACTCTCGAGTGAAAGTGAAAAAAAGCATCCATAAACGTTATTTTTTTACAATCCTTTCAGAGTTCTCCCTTCCCGTTTTTTGCATGGAAGTGAACTGTCAAAACACCTCATTATATTTCGTGCGATGAAAGCAAGACAACAAAATCAGTTTATCAGTCAACGAAGATTGTCAAGGCATCGGCCAGTGTCAGTGAAAAAGTGTTTCGGTGAGGTTTATTTTGGTTGAGTAGACTGTTTGTTTTTCTCTTTCGCTTTGAAGTGAAGATCATTTGGTTGGATTTGTCGTCAAATTTTATTCCGTAACCGTGAACGATGCGCGCGATCTATTTCATCTGAGTATAACAGCACGTTACTAGGACGAAAATCTAGTGTATCTGAAAGAGTGCTGCGATCATTGGAAGTGAAAATTGAAAATGATTGGCTGTAATTTTCGAAGAATTTTGCTGGGGAAAATGACTTTTATCAGCACTGGTCAGAATACTTTTTAATGAAAAAAAAATTCAATCAAAGAAATAGTTATCGGTTTCCGTTATACTCTACTAATTTTTTTGGAAATAAATATTGAAATTCAGTCCGCAAATATATATTTCGACTGTGACGTACAGACTTCCTCAGTGCTTATGTGGACCAGTCCACATAAGCACTGAGGAAGACTGTACGTCACAGTCGAAATATATATTTGCGGACTGAATTTCAATATTTATTTCCAAAAAAATTAGTAGAGTATAACGGAAACCGATAACTATTTCTTTGATTGATCTCAATCACTCTGCTAAGACGCTCGTTAAAGATTGTCTAGATTTGAAAAAAAAATTGTTCGAAAGCCCGCGATGGATGATTTTGCGGAGGGTCCCAAATGAAAGGTAAAAAGCTATATTTTTAAATAGTGAAGATTTTGGCGATGCCCATTTTTTATAATAAAGTTGTTCTTCGATACACGCCGTGAACGCATTGAATCCGTGCAGTAACAATTTATTTTATATGCATTTAGTTTGGGCATAATTTTCTCTGCCGTCGTCATACGACTTTATGTGACATTATTCTTAGTTATAGTAATTCATGTATTGTAAACTCACTCATTCATAGCATTCATAGGCTTGAATTTCGTTTGAATTACGTTTATCTTTGGTACTTGCGGTTTTGCGTTGACGTTATTATTGATATTGTGCGAGAAAAAAAAAGTTAAATGTTTGCATTTTTCTTTGTCCGTAGTTTATTTCTACTGACGTCAACGCGAATGTGTGGTTTTTCTTTCTGTATTCAGTACTAATATTCAAGTTATTTCTCATTATGTGAAGCTTCTTCGCTGCTCTAGCCAAATGCACGCTTCCAAAAATTTCAATACATCAGGACTAGGAATACCGTGACTCTAATCTAAATTGGTGCACTTCACTCGTAGGAGTATTTTCTTTTGCATTCCAATGCAAACTCAAGGGGCCGTTCCTAAACCACGTGGTCATATTTTGATCACTTTTTATACCCCCCGTACCCCCCCGTGGTCTTTCGTGGTCTTTTGGCCAACCCCCCCCCCTTGCGACTTTAACCACGTGGTCTTTTCATTTGTCAAGTGCCAAAAATTCGCTTGAATTTTTTACATTTCCATTATTAAACTTTCAGTACATTCTATATTTCTAAAATGCAAAAGCTTCATTCTGGAATTGGTATACACGAGAAATTATATGTCAGAAAAAAAGACCACGTGGTCATTTCGTTAACCCTCCCACCTCCGTGCGTGGTCTTTCGTGGTCTTTTGACAAACCCCCCCGCCCCCCTCTTTATGACCACGCGGTTTAGGAACGGCCCCTAACGAAAAATTCTATCTAGCCCTCGACTATTTGAAAAACAAACTTTCACTACAGACTAAAAGAGACATGTGATTTGAAAAAAAAAAACTAAATTTGAACCACAACCACTGCTTGTGGTTTACCTTTTGTTATCAGCTGTAAATAAAAATAACCTGGACTATCAAATCCCGAATGTCAACAAATGCAACCATCCGTCCGACCGAGATTTGCAAGCACAAAACATTCGGCCGTTGGCTTCACTCATCCCGTGCACAATCTGACGGGTGAAGCAGAGTAAACTCTCTTATTCATGCGGTTTATTGTCATTAGTCATTACCGTTACCTTTGATCGACCCCACGATCCCCTACTGCAGACTGATACGAACCTGTAAGTCGTAAAGTTAAAGTGATATGGGGGTTTTCCCATTCCGGGCGTTTTCGGCGGTTTTGATTAAACGGCGACCTGGACTAAAATTTACTGTTGTTCGAATTAATGGATAAGCCTATGATAAAACGAATAAATGGCTTTGAAGGGTAACAATGCCCTCTCGATTAACGGTGAAATAGGTCGAGCTTGTGCCAGAATTAAACGATGTTTGCGTCGGTTTGTCATCAAACGAATTCATCATGCATATAAAATTCACCCACAACGCATCGCGGTAATGTCCATAACAGGATGCTAGCCCTCCTTCGCTCCCCCAGTAGAAAGTCCCGTGCTTTCACTTCACAGGACAAAGACCGTGCACGCGATCAGGTCTTCCCGCGCAAGTAATTGATCACAACGTAAGGGCTTCCCGGTGGAATGCGCCGGCTCATCCGCATCGGCAGTGTATGATTCAAGGCGGACACGGGGAAATTACGATCAGAACAGTTTCAGTGTGTGAAACCGGCTTAATTCAGTTTGGTGACACTTTAACGATAGGGTGGCGCGCGCTCATGATTCATGGACGGTTTCTTTCGAGAGTTGAATTCGCATTTCGGAAGAAAGTATAATAAACTAATTTTACTACACAGTTTTTAGAACGTTCATAATAGACGATGATAATGCATATCTTACACTCTCTGACTCACTGCTGCTACTGATATTGACAGGTGAGGGACACAGAAAAAGGGCTTTTTTCTGACTTTTGCATATTAACGATCTGTTTAACATATTTGCTGTGTCGTTTTGTTCAAGAAGGTGTAAATATGACGAATTCTAAACGTATACAAATAAAAAGCTTTACACAGGAAAAAAAGAATCTACTTTTACTTCGCTAGTCTAGTAGTGTGACTCCGTGCCTGGTGGTTTTGTATGATTGAAGGTTTGATGGTCGCACAGGTATAGATTACATAGATACATACATGTATATAGTAGGAGGAAGATTACACAACATTTAACACTGATTCGACGGATGTTCCGGATAAATTTCCACTGCCGTCGTCGTTAAGGTTGCCAAGTAGAGAAATACAGTTTGTAAAACTACGCTACATTGATCGTGGAAAGTCCGGCGAAATTGCTGAAACTGTTGGTGCTGTAATAGGTCGGAATCTGCGTTGAACAAAAAAAAAAAGAAGACAAATAATTATTAAAATGTATTCGCGTCTGTAACCGCGCGAACGAAGCGCGGAACCCGTTTTGTGGAATGTCATTTCTCGCCTCTATTACCCATTCCGGAATCGATAGTCTCAAAAAACTGGGATTTTTTCTTTGTCGAATAGCTCTACTACAGAAACCTTTTTGCTGTTGCGCGGAATAGTTTTATTGTTATTTTTTTTACGTTCTAACTTGCCATGGTCTGCTGAATGATGGTTGGTATATTTATTCTGTGGTTGTTAGGATATGATATTTGAAGTGATTAAATAACACAGCCTATGATGCAATGCGAACCGCGCCGTCAGAGAATAATGACCCGGATGTTTCTCCGCACAGTACCAAGGTCAAACGCGGACACAGCTGGCCATAATTTCTCCAGCGGCTGGTGAAGAACTTTTTTTACTGTGGAATATGAAATGCCCTAAATGACTTCATCAACAAAGACAGAGGAGTGTGATTCATTCGCGAATGTTTGATCATCAGCGCACCTACGAATCGAATCATACATATTAGTTAGTTTTAGAGTAAATTAGAATATTCGATTTCATTTTGAAGTATCTAATAGTAATGACAGGGGAATTTTCACTCCCCGTTCATAACAATCATTCACACATCTTTCTTCGGGTGGTTTTTATGCTTGTCAAAGTAAACATTAGAGCTTTTGGTGCAATCGAAGTAAACTACGACTTTGCAAAGATATACATCACAGAAGCGTCGTTACCGTTTTCGTAACTTCGTTGCAAAAACCACAAGAATTGATTTAAGGGTTTTTTGTATCTATTAGCACCGACTTCAAAACCCGTTTTTACCTAAAAAAAACTGTTGATTCGTGTTGTCGGGAGCAAATCAATCGGTTACTGCTTTTGAATGAATTGGTAAGCATTCTCGCTTTAACAGGTTTTTCCATGAATAAGCTGTATAAGTGATGGAGGTCCTTAAAAAAATAGAACCATTGGCGCTGCACACTACAACTTTGGATGGCAAGGTGAGTTATTATGTGACTGATACCTACTCACAAACGCATGTTTAGCGTTCTACGATCGGAAAGGATTATTTTTGCTCTCAAATTAATGAGATGTCGTTAACACTGGCTCTACACAATATTTTTTTGAATAGTTTCTAACTAATATTATTTTTAAAAACACCAACAAGGAAAACCTAATATGTATTACTAATATACTGCCTATAATCGCATACCAGTCCCATATGGATTTTCATCGTTTTTGAGTTAAATATCAGATTCCATCTATTTCTTGCTCTACTATCGATTAAAGAAACAAAAAAGTATGTTTTATTTGAAAAAAGTCAGAAAAAAACGTGAGGTCAAATTGTCCCATCTTGAAAATAATCGCATATCAGTCCCACCAAATGTTTTCCCTGAGTATGGCCATATTTTTTTTACAATCCATATAATAAATACTTGGTGATGTTTTTCAAGCTTTTTACTGTTAAAAAATCATCAAATAATGAATAATTGTTAGGTTATTTCAAATAAATTCCACACAAAAGATAATTTTAAGTAGACACTGAAACAGCAACTTTTTCTGAAAGATCGTTCCCTAAAGGTTATTCGTCAATCAGAGGTATAATAGCCTTGAGCAATGCTGCTTTCTGCAAGAGGTTAATTTCCTGTGGATGATCTGCTCACTTAAAATAATTATTCAAGTTGAAATTGTTAGAACTCAGAAGTTTTTAGTTGCTAAGCTAAAAACAGCTTGTACCTCTTTTCATCACCGTCGTCTTCCGTCAAGTCATGTCATGTTGTAATGAAATTGGAAACTTCCTTTCCTCAATACCACTTTTCCAATATGCTAAATGCACGGGCTAAAGCGGAATAATATTATTCAGCAAGTATTGCGAAACACTGAAGTTATAAGAAAGGATATTATTCAGTAGTATATCCAAGACTTCAACCTTATATTTCGCTTTTTCAACGACGATCCTAAAGTCGGGGTAAGTAATGGGTGGATGTTTCCGCCATTCTCCATGCAAAATATTTAGACGCTGTCTGCGACCATAAACGTCTGCCCATATTCAAAATACTTGAGAAAAATATGGAGTAGTACACCGACTGATTGAAAGTGAGACTTGTATGCGATTATTTTGCTACTCGATGGCCCAAATAATCGCATATTAGTCTCTTCCTTATTTTTCATTGTAATTTTCACGTTGAGGTCTATTTCATTACATCATGACGAAAAAATTAGAATAACTCACTCCAAACAGGAGAAATATCCAAAACAAGAAAAATATCTTCAAGCGCTGTTTTCTCAACTTGATGATTTTCCAGATGGGACTGGTATGCGATTATAGGCAGTATACTGCCCATAAAAGCATAAGAGTCCCATATGACTTAGGAAAACTCAAGTTTATTCCGTCAACGTATCTAATTTTGTTCAAGTTTTCATATGGCTTGATGAAATTCTAAAGTTTGTTCTGAAAATTACTGGAAAAATACCAAACCCTGCCTGTCCTATATTGTAAATAAAGGCATACGAGTCCCATCCTAAGTATATATTCAAATGACTTTAAAAACAACATTTCACATTTGTCATCAGTTAAAAGAAAAGTGTTCACATCAAAATATCATTGACTTGAATCATTTAAAACACAGTTCATGTTTGCAAAGTTCAATTAAAAATAAGCTTGGGACAAAGAACTGATCAAAACTTAAGTCTATTTTCGAAAAAAATCGAGGGATAAAGTGAAGTTTTTATGAAAACTGTTTCCAGAAATCCTTGTTAATATCTGGGATGTGTGGAAGTAAAGTGGTCAGGAGTGTGACCTATTTTCTCGTGGGCTTTTTTAGGGATTTCATTGTAGACTCTATGTAGAACGAGCTTTCGTCTATCAGCTGTGATTGCTCTGAGATAAAAACATGCACTGATTCATGTTGCAATCCGTTGAAACCAAATCGCTATATTGCAATTCGTATGATTCGAAAATGTTGGAGTGAAATTAACTGTTTACATGACAGACACAATAAGGAATAATGATAAATCTTAGAATGCGTGGAGACTGATATGCTTTTATTTTTTGTGTATAGAGAGAAAATAAAAGCAAACGAGTCCCATTATTTATTTTCAAGCTTGGAATTCAAGCAGAAGTTCTTAGAACTCATGGGAATGAACAATGTTCCACCTCATAAACATACAGTTGAATAAAACATACTTTTAGTTAAATCATAGTTATTTTACCATAAATTCAAAATTAGAACTTCATTTGCAATTTTTTCAATTGTGAGCATTTCCATATGGGACTCTTATGCTTTTATGGGCAGTATATTACATGTTATAGCATAACATAGGCTTTGAGAATATTTAAACTCAAACCTGAAAAATCGATTCAAAAGGCTTCATATTTCATAATCATCTCGACCATTAAAAATGGTGTCCAGTGATAGAAAAGTTGTGTCCATTCTTCTACTTATACACTACCCGCCATAGGTTTGGAATCGTTTTACTGAGAATTACAGCACCCAGTTTGAATACCACCTCGTAAAGTTTAACAATACTCAAAATGAGCAAATTTATGTAACTCTATCTCGTGATTCTGATAACCTAGAGAATTGTGGTCTTTGGCAGAAATGTTCAGGAGGTCAAGGGCTTGTGGTCAGCTGTAGTTTGGAATTTAGTCGCAGCGCGGCGCTAGTGTGCGTATAGTTATGAAAATAATTTATCTCGTGAATCCAACCACCCAGAAAGTTGACTTCTTCAGCAAAGTTGTTCGGAAGGTCAGGGGCTTTTATTTGATGCACAGTTTGTTTTGAAGTTGAGTCACTATGCGGCGCTGGTATGTACATAGTTCCGAGTGTTTTGAACTTAATTTATTTTGTCACTCCAAATACTCCAAAAGTTGTAGGTTTCAGCGAAGTTGTTCAAGAGGGCAAGGACTCCTAGTTGGTATGGAATTCAGCAGCAATGTGACGCTAGTGTGTCTGTAGTACACTAAGGTTTTTTTGAAAAATCAGATATTTTTGAAATTCCCTTGCACCCCCAATAATTTGATGAAGTTGGCACCTATGATTTTGAACCGATTTAATCTCAAATTCAACCATTAAGAAAACTGCAGTCTTCAGGGAAGTTATTCAAAAGGTCAAGGGCTTCTGGTTTGCTAATAGTTCAGTCTGGAACTCTGCCACAACGTGGTGCTAGTATGCATTACTTTTTAAATATTTTACTTACTGTATGCCGTGAATTGAACCGTAAATATTTACAAGTAAACAGGATTTCGTCTATTTTTTATACATATTAAACTTCAAATAACTAAAATTTAGATACAATGTTCTGAGCATATTGTCCAGTTCCATTTTGTGATTTTCCTAGCTTTTGGAAAATATTGTTACATACAGACAATTAAAAGTGATAATCATGGAGTTTGTAAGTTGCGTATTGAGAATCTGTCGACTGCATACTGATAATGAAAATTTTGGCCTTTCAAACAAAAACCCTCTAATTTGATTAATTTGCTTTTTTGCATTTTTCGGAATTTTCGGGGTTTTGATGCATAAGAATTTGCCATGGCACAGGTCCGAAAAGATAGAACCAATAATGATTGCTCTGACGTTTTGACGTTTATGCCAAAAAACTATATTTTGGCCAACATGTAGATCTCTATTTTTCAATTTCTTAAAACTTTGAATGTATGAAACTTTACCATTTTTTTCTATTCAATGGCACGTTGTCAAGAATCTCTGTATAATGTGTAGACGCATCTCCGGGCCGGATGAGATTTACTCATATGAAGATTTTCGGAATATGGTGATTTTGCGTTTGCCGAAGTTTAATAGTTGGATGCTACGGATGGAGGATGCTTTTTTCGCGCGTATCGTATGCATAGGAACGCGATTTTGGATAAGAAAGACACTTCTAGTTTGTTTTTGTAACAAGCGAGGTACGCGCGCGACATTGTTTGATTTCAACGTTTACCACGGAGACATAAAAACACAAATTTATATATGAAGAAAAAATCACAGGAGGGTTGTGTGCAAAGCCACGACCGTAAAAATGAAGTAGAATACTTTTACAAGAAAGATAACCCGGCTACTTGCGTGTCAGTCATTCTTCCTAGCAAATAAATGTTGACCGCTCATTGGCAGTATTGAAAATTCTGTGCAAATGAAGTTGAAGTACTACTCAATTTCAGTTTGCACATATAAATACGACCTTACTGAACAGGAAAAGAACAAACTCTTTGCGGCGCAAACAAGTTTCAACAGTCAGAGTATATGTACATGTGAATTCAAATTAAGATAAATAACTTTTGGTTAAAGCTCAGAACGAGAAAATATTAAATCTTCAATTCATTTGTTTGGTTGTCCTAAAAAAACCAGTTTGTTGTTGAATTTAAAATCGGATATGACGCTGATTGCATCTCTGTGTTACGCCGATAGCGGGAGTTACGGTGAACTTGTGTATGACGAAGGCATCGTATTACCTGTTTTATTGAATGGGAGAAAGAGGAATATTGTAAAATTTTGTAAACATTTAACTCAAACAATATTACCAAACCGTAGTCAGGCACTCTGACAACAAAGTTGAGGCTGTTTTCACACTGAAAATCAGACAGCCAGCAGAAGTTTTGATTGCCAAAATCCAGAATGCCGAACAGCCGTAAAGAGAGTTGTTTATTTACCTACACAAGTTTCTCGCTCGTGTTCGCGTTCACCATGGCAGAGGCCTAACTGTCTTTGTGAACGCGTTCTAACAGGGCAGTTTGTTATTCAAAGTCGGTTATGCTGATCGCAGCCTTTGCGCTGCCCCTACAGTGGGTGGGTTAACTCAATAAAGTAAAAATTAGACAACTACAACAGAATTCGATTGCATCCCGCACAAAATGTCTGCTTGTGTTGATGTCAGAAAATTATTAGCCTTCAATTAATTGTTTATTTGCCTTGAAAAAGGCATTTTGCGGTTCAAAATCGGTTGCTGATCCCAAACATTGAGCTGCCCTAACGGTGCGGGAATTAAGATACACGGACAACATGCACTGCGGCAGCTATTTCACATTCAGTAAATTGGACGGGTGCGACAGATTTAAATTGATAGGATCCAACACAGAATCTTGCTTGTGTTGTCAAAAATTATTAACTTTCAATGACTTGTTTATTTGCCTTGAAAAAGGCATTTTGATGGCCAAAATTGGATTTCCTGATGGCAATCTTCATGCTGCCCCAACACGGGGGGAATAATGGCAGTCTAGCGACACACGCTGAGAAAATCCGCGCTGCTCCTGAGACGTGGTGACCAACCACAGGGCTAGTGCTGCTGCTAAGGAAGTACGACTGCTGTTGTTGCTGTCTAGAACTATTATGAGCGGCTTCGGCTGAAACAGGCTCTTATATAGGCTAAATAGCATGTTTTCAATTGCAAGGTATATGATTCTGTCGACCGTGCTTGGGAAGCAGTCATATAACGACCAATCAGAGGTCGAACTTTTCGTTTTGACAAGGCTTGACTATTTTCATAAGTACAATAGTGTAAATAATAAAATTACAATTATCTTATTTTGGGAAGAATCTTAGAAGATTTTCCAATCTATTGCTGCAAGAACGAAGGAAATCCATCGGATACTAACTGATTTATTTGCATTTGAAATTGGACATATTTTTAACTTTTTTCGGTTTTAGATTTTCATTTTACATCCCTATGTAGCCGAACTTCCTGAGAGAAGTATTCTACTTCAAAAAAAATAAAAACACAAATCTTTTTTCCACCGCAGTCGCGAAGATGCAGAGATGAACTTGATCTCGTTTTGACGGTGTAGCCGAAAATAGCTCGCGTTGCTTCTACAACCCTTTCCGACCGAGCCCACACAATTGGTGAAAGATGACGTAAAACAAAACCTAAATCGAAATCATTCCTACAAAAATACACTTGCTTGCTCCGGTTTTTAATTTTTTGAAGTAGCTGCGATGTTGACACTAGCATTGTGCGCGATCGATTAAACAATTAATTTGGCGTTTAAAGAGCGAGAGAAAAAGTTTTGTTTAAGATATCTATTCGCACAATTATAAAGTGATCAAAATATGACCACGTGGTTTAGGAACGGCCCCTAACGCGTCGCGAATCGGAGTAGTTCCGCTCGGTCGATAAAAATCATGAATAAACTGATGACTGCGCAATAAATACCTTCTAAAGATTCGCGCCTGCCGAAGTGCATTTGTTTTCTCGAGGGTACTCGGAAATAGTAACAGACATCAAATATCTGGATGCTTCTGATGATAGATGGGTTTTACGCATGCAGCTCGCGGGGTTTGACAAAAAGATACTCGTCGTTTGCCGTCGTAATGAGTCAACTTCGCACACAATTCTGCCCGATTCAGTCACTTACGACGGTGACACAACCCTTTCTTTCCGTCGCAGTCGTGGAAATGCAGAGGGAAACTCGGTCTACGACAATAACGATTGTTAAACGTACTTCCTTACAACCTCCTTCCTTACTCTAACGTTCTTAAGGACGTAGCCGGCGCCGTTATCGATCAAAAACGGTAGCTACTGAATTGTAGTACACTGAAGAACTAATTGCAAGTCGCCTTTAACGTGGTTCTTTGTTCATTTTCGTTCACTGGATGATACGGATACGGAATGTGCGATCATTAAGCTCAAGCTCAAATTATTCGACCGTATAGATAAATTGCGGTCTCCAGCAAACTTGTTCAAGAAGTCAAGGGCTTTTGGTTTATTAACAGATTGCTTGGGAATTTTTATTTTTCTAACTCATTCTGAGAATCCAATTACTTATGAAGTTGAAGTATTCAGCTCAAAGTTTTTTATTTCCTTTAATAACGCGTGATACACAAATTGCGTACCGCAGAAAATCTAGATTCCGTCCCTCTATGTAACAGTAACGTTTGATTGGGTTCCCCGCCAAAATTACGTAACGCTGCAACCCAGATTTTTTTCAATTTTAAAATAACCTAATTTTGATTCTGAAAATTATTTACGTAACCGTTCAAGGCACTCCCCCCCCTATCGTTAACGATGGGTAACGCAAGTTCAACCCAAGTTCCACACTTTCCATTCTTTACGTATTTTGTGTACGACGTACATCAAAATCAAAAAGGTGATTTTAATTGTGTGATCAATAACTAAATCTACGATTGCTCAATATATCCTATATATTGCTCTGGAGACCGTAACCTTCTGAAGATCCAACTCATCCCAAAGCAACTCGATTAAATTTTAGTCGGGGAGCTGAGTTGACCACTGCATTTTTATCAGTTTTCCTTACTTCTCGAGACTACCCAAGTATCCATGACAGATCTATAAAGAATGAAACAACTTTCTGGGGAATCGGAATCGCGAGATAAGTTGAGGTTGAAATATGAAGAATTATGTGCACACTTGTATCACTTGTGCTCAGCACTGATCTGTATATCAACCAAAAGCACCTGACCCCCTTAACAAGTATACTAAAATTCACAAATTTATACGTATTTCATGAGATGCACACAAGCACAAGAAGCAATTGAATTTTGTACCTAACTCTCTATCATCTAGAAGCTCTTGATTTTCTGAACAACTTTACTGAAGACCGCAACTTTTTACGAAGTCGGAAACGTGTGATAATTTAGGTCAAAATACAATGAATTTCACTAGCGTCACGTAGCGGTTTAATCCTGCAATGAAATGTTCATCATCCCGAAGCCCTTGAACTTCTGAACAAATTTGCTCAGGACCGCAACTTTCTAAGTCGTCGGAAACACAACCCTTTTCCAAATGATGCTCGGGTGGTACTGCGATATTTAAATTGGGTGTTCCAATATTCAGCGATGCGATACTAAACTTACGGCGGGTACTGTATTTCAAAACAAAAGGTTATGGGGAACAAGCTGTACGCAAGTTAAAAATAATAATTTCAGTCAGTTTAATAAAAAAAAAAATTTCCAGAAAGGTAATTATTTTCCAATGCTCGTAAAGCAGCCCGCTGTGTTAATCGAAAATTTATTCGTAGTATTAATAACTAATGTTTTTTTCCCATTTTAGAACCTTTGGCAATCCAGCCTCACGTCCGACGTTCCAGTATCTCAGTCACCGACCAGGGATGTTCGGCCAACCAATCAGTAAACGACGACAGTCGTGAGGTTGAGAAAAAAGCAATGGTTATGAAAGAGAAGCTCATTGTCATCGTCAACTCTTTAAAGGTGTGCAAGGCACCGGGACTGGATGGAACCCCGATATAGCCATCGAGACGGCCATTAAAGTAGTCCCCGGGTTGTTCCGGGTAGTCATGCAGAAGTGCCTGGATGACTGCCTCTTCCCGGAGAGGTAGAAGCAACAAAAACTGGTTCTATTGTCGAAAGTTTCCTGCTGGGCCCGGTGTTGGGGAATGTTATGTACGACAGAATGTCGAAGCTAAAATTCCGTGTAGGGGTTGAGATCATCGGCTTTGTGGATGACATAGCGCTGGATGTCTAAGCGAGCCGATCGGAAGTGTCGAGCTGCTGACCGCGCACTGCATACGTATGTAAGATCGAGAGCTGGATGCACTCCAGTAAACTGGAGTGAGCGCACGGTTGTAGTCAGAGTCGAAGGCTTCACCAATACCTCAAAACGATCTTAGAAACTATTAGGGGTTAGGTTATGGTTGACGGCAAGCTTATGTGCCTTGAGGAGGATGGGGTATACGAGGTACCAGAAGGACATTCTCGATGATTAGTAGCGGGAGTGGTAAAATTCCGCGAAGGCTGCACGCAAAAGTTGAATAGAGCGAAACTAGTACAAAATTGTGGTTTTCTAGCGCAATTGTTGATGTAGTTTGGAACCAGTACAATGATTGCGCGTTGGGCATAATGCAAATCATACTTTAGCGTTTTTTAATGTATTTGGCAGCCCCAATACTGGTATTGATAATGTTTTTCAGAAGGTTGCTCTTGCTGAAACAGTGCAAACAGTACTGACTAGATTAATGAAAATATTAAATGATCGGTTCACTTTCATGATTCCGGTCATTTGAAATCATCATTGAGAAGACATTAAGTTTGTTCAAAACATTTAGCATGACTTTGGTTTTGTTCATATGCATATGATTCCACGTTACTGGCACCAGCGTCACTAAGTCGTGTAGGGGAACATGATTCGCTGAAGATTGTTTTGGCTGCAGAGTATTATTAGGAATGAGCAAATCGAAAATGAAGCAAGATTTTTCGAGCGCCCCAAAATGATTGTTCGCCCGAAACTGAAGTTTACCGGAACATCACCATTCTCGTGTATATGATATATATTCTGATTTAAATCTATGTCAATGTATTCGCAGTAACTGTTGAGTTATACATTTCACACATTTATTGTGCGATTTTAGTGCAAAACATGTGCGAATCGGAAAGACACATCGATTGTGCAAAACTTGAACTTTTGCGTGTAGATGGACGCACCGATCTATCCCGGAGATATCCGGATGGGTCGGGAGGCGCCATGAGGAAGTAAACTTTCTGGAGATTTTGTCAGGCCATGGCTGCTCCAAGCAGTATCTACACAAGTTTGAGCACGCGGGGTGTGTGCCGAATGCGTGGATTTGGAGGAGACAGTTGAGAAGCAACAAGATGCTAGTGACCGGACCAGACACTACTCCGGAGTCCGGACAACTTAGTTCGGATGATTTGCGAAAACCCGGACATCTGGGATGCGGGTTGTGCAGCCGCCGTTCACATAATTTTGGGTCAACCACCAATACGCCAGTGCACAGTAGGGTGGGACAAAAAATAAATGTTAGCTCCCATGCCCTTTTCGTATTCCTTTTCGGGTCCCATAACAACTGTGTAACTTTTCAGATCAATCGGTGAAACGCCCGATTTGCACCCGGTTTTTAAAGTTTCCATACGATTTTATATGGGAAAATCCACTTTTTCAATACTTATTCTCTAGAGATGTCAAGATGGCTCCTAAAAATATATCAATACATGATATTTGTAGGAATTTTTTCTGGGAAAAACTCTGCTGAAGACCGTAAGGCGCTACGCTGCTTGTAGAAACAGCTATTCACCATTGAAATTTTCCAGCAACACTGCTACAGCATGTTGCTATTACAAACTTGCTTAAGTATGAGAAATAATTTCGCGTGGAATTAATTTAGCGCCTTGCGGTCTTCAGAAGAGTTTTTCCCATAAAAATTTCCCATAAATATCATGTATTGATATATTTTTAGGAGCCAACTGGACATCTCTATAGAAAAAGTTTTGAAAAAGTGGTTTTTCCCATATAAAATCGTATGGAACCTTTAAAAATCGGGCGTTTCACCAATCGATCTGAAAAGTTACACAGTTGTTATAGGAGCCATAAGAAACACGAAAAGGGCATGGGAGCGAAAAAGTAACACCATCGCCTTTTTCCCCTTATAACCGTGTCCCAGTCTAGTGCACAGTGGTCCAATAAGGCAAAAAGTGGAACTTGATTCCATAGAGCCTTTTACCTTCATCCTAGTTTAAAAGTATCTTCGGAACAATTGTTTGTATGAATGACCCGCATAATCGCAAATTGTCAAAAAGTATAAAAAGTTTACTATACTAAAAATAAAAAAAAATATTTTTTTGTGTTAAGAGATAGAAGAATATTTATTCAGCAAAGTTGTAGAAGATTAAAAAATATGAAACTTTGTCGAACGAATGAAAACCCTATCTTTTTTTTAACTTTTGTTGGTTGCATTTTACAAGAAAGTATTGTTCATATCTCCAGGACTTTTCCCTACAAAGTTATATCATATTTCAGCTTATTTTTTTGAAAATTTCAGAAACGTATAGGTTAAAAAGAGGCAAGTGGAATTTACACTTTTTGACAATTTGCAATTATGCGGGACATTCATACAAACAATTGTTCCGAAGACATTTTTAAACTAGGATGAAGGTGAAAGGCGCTATGGAATTAAGTTCCACTTTTTGCCTTATTGGACCACTGTGCAGAGTTAGCTAACTGTCAGTCTCCAGGTGGTTAGCTATGAGGTATAAGAGTAGTGCATGAAGCACAAAAAACCACTTCTCAACGTAGGGTAGAGCGGGGCTAGTTGGTTACGGGGCAAGTTGGTCAATGAGAATACACTAAAGTCGCTTTTTACGCGGGGGATACGTGCCGCGTAAAAAAAACCGCGTAAATTCCGGAATCCGCGTAAAAAAATCCGCGTAAATTCCGGAATCCGCGTAAAAAAAACCATCGTGAATTTTGCATTCCGAGTGAAGGGGAACCGAAATCCGGGCAAAAAAATACCGCGTAAATTCCGGAATCCGCGTAAAAAAAACGCGTAAATTCCGGAATCCGCGTAAATTCCGGAATCCGCGTAAAAAAAAAACCGCGTAATTTCCGGAAACCGCGTAAAAAAAGCCGCGTAAAAAAAAACCCGCGTAAAAAGCGACCTTAGTGTATCTTCGAATCTACGTATCTATAAGATCGCATTAAATGGGTGATACGTAGTAGATAAACAGAGAAACTAAATGACAACATGAAGTATAGTTTTAATTAGGACGTATAATAAATACAGGTTGGTGCCAAATTGGCCATCAATTCTACTCGGTTTTCATGTTGAATTTTTTTGTCTAAACAAAGCTAGCCAAATTGAAATGAACATGGCTCAACGTATTATGAAAGTCATTTTCGTTAGTTTTAAGTTGTGTAAAGCAAACTTTCGCCAAAATTTTATTTTCATATATTTGGAGTAATTTACATATTTAATACATGAGGGGCTAGTTGGTCACATACTAGCGGGGCTGGTTGGTCATATGCACATCATAAATGAATTCAAGTAACCAAGTGATTGCAATTTCAGGAACAGTGCACGCAAACTTAATCCAAGCGAAAACAGCGTTTGCTTTGTTTAGCAAAACCATTTATTTGAAGCGATAAACTATTTGGTAAAAGTTATCTCCATTTCATCGTCATTTTGATGAATATTTTTTTGTGCAATATAAGTGCTTAGTAGGGCGGGACAAAAAATAAAAGTTAGCTCCCATGCACTTTTCGTGTTCCTTATGGGTCCCAGAACAACTGTGTAACTTTTCAGATCGATCGGTGAAACGCCCGATTTGCGCCCGATTTTTAAAGTTTCCATACGATTTTAGATGGGAAAATTCACTTCTTCATAACTTATTCTCTAGAAATTCCCAGTTGGGTCCTAAAAATATATCGATACATGATATTTGTAGGAAATTTTCCTGGGAAAAACTCTTCTGAAGACCGTAAGGCGCTACGATGCTTGTAGAAACAGCTATTCACCCCAAACTGATTGAATGTCTGACGGACGTCTCACAATTGAAATTTTCCAGCAAATATCATGTATCGATATATTTTTAGGACCCAACTGGGAATTTATAGAGAATAAGTTTTGATAAAGTGAATTTTTCCATATAAAATCGTATGGAAACTTCAAAAATCGGGCGCAAATCGGGCGTTTCACCGATCGATCTGAAAAGTTACACAGTTGTTATAGGATCCATAAGGAACACGAAAAGTGCATGGGAGCGAAAAAATAACACCATCGCTTTTTTCCCATACAACCGTGTCCCAGTCTAGTGCTTAGTCATTGATCTAAAATAACTATAACGTATACTAATGCATCGACAAATGCCTTCTACCTGATGGAAATTTCGGCGTAAGCAAGCTTTCAACAAAAAAAAGTTATGTAGCTATAATTTTGTGCTTGTGATTGCAGATGCGAATTTAGAATTTGGCTCCGGTCCTCAATTTAATTCTGGTTGTTTTTGATTTAGTTCCCAACCAAACTTTTAGGCAGATTTCAACATATACTTCTCGTCAGGTATGAAAGAGTAACACATTTTTTTTCATGCAATTTTGAGTTACTTCTCTCATGGTTTGGGATTTCGGATAGCAAACGTATAAACAAAAAACCGGATGCGGTTTGACCTCCGCTGAGACGCTACAGGCTGCCGCCAATGCAGTGAGGAAGGAAAACTGAATTGTCCTTCCGAAATATAAACGGTCAATTTACCCCACACCCTGACCAACTTACCCCAGCTGAGGGGCTAGTTGGCCAATTTGACATCCACTCAAAAAACATAGAATGTCCGCAAAATCATAAACTATTCTGCACAGTTTATATTTTTTCTAGATGCTATAGACTTAACACAACATTTCCATGTAATGAGTTTTTGCCATAATGTTTCCTACAAAACGTTACAGAACATTTTGACCAAAAATGACCAACTAGCCCCGCTCTACCCTAACACTTAACCGTCGTTCCTAAAGACTGGAGGGGTTTTGGTGGGTTCGGTTAAGTTCAACCTCACTCTCTAAGCTATCTTCTGGCCACCTTGAAAAGAAGGGCACATCAAGAACAGAACTTTCGGCCGTCGCTGAAAATGACATCCCTTGCCCAGAAATACTAATTGGGTTTTTTTCCGGAATTCTTGCACTACTTGATAGCCAAAATGATGGATTGGTGTCTGATGCGTCGAGAATCCTTTGCAACGCTATAAAGCAGTACGTTGAAATTGTGGTTAATCTAGATAGGATTTCTATGCACTCCATTAGTAGATGATATAAGTTCGTACTTGAATATAACTTAAAAAAAAACCTTCGGAGAAAAATCAGGTGGAATCAACTGGATCAGACGAGCAAAATAGTCCAACTAGATCTAAACTCAACACCACCATTTGCGATAGAAGAGAAAACTGACCTTCAGAAAAGAATCCTTATCTAACCACGGGCAAATATGATTCGATTACGATGCTTATCAACAACCCATTGAATTCGCAAGGGATCTCAGAAAAAATAAACAACGAGCAATAACATTCGAAACTCATGGAAGGATGATCTAAATCAGAGAACTTAAAAATAAATTCAGAACATCTATTCCGATTGCTGATTGCTCTGCAAACAGACGGCTACCTGGATGGAATCAATCCATACAAAAGCTCCGGGGAAAAAAACCGGAAATTATTTAACCGGGCTAATCGAGCTCAACAGTGGGATGGATACCATCTCTCACCGCTTATAATAACAAATTTCGGAGATCAAAGAGGATACATGTGAAACCATCGAAACTACTCAAACAACTGCCAGGCTGCAAAACATGTTTGCGAAAAATCAAATTGAATAGGATTGGGTACTCTAAAAACAGAAGCGGGTTCTTACACTAGCTCTACTAACGAAAGTTAGTGATGAGAATTCACTAGTGAAGCACACCTGCATCAAAAACTGGAATTCTTGAAACCAGGACGGCAATTTATGAAACAGTAAACATGATGACTAGGCGAAATAGAACTAGGGATGATGCTAATACGCTTGTCAAACTAATTTTTACTGAACGTAAAGTTGAATGGGAAGTCGACGCCTTTATCCTCTTCAAATTACTTAGTAAGGACAAAGTTTATCCTGTACTACTACAGAGGGGTGAAGCAGTTTCGATACCTATTCTAACACAACTCTTGTAGCTTTTTTATTCTATCCCACTGGGTTGCAATGTTCAAGTAAATTTATATTGAATTTCTCTGATGTTTTGGTTTTCAGAAATTTTATACTTGAACCGCTTTACAGCGACAATAAGTGGAATTCGAAGGTCACTTGCTCCCATAAAATTTCTTGGCCTTTCACTGGAAGTACCAACAAAGATTAATCCGGGGGTTCCAGACTTTTCGCTGGAAGATAGACGATGACTTCGAGGATTTTGAACTTATCCACCAGTGGCGCCAAAACAACATGCTTCGCAAACGCTTATCATTAGACGCGTGGCGAAGCATCAGCCGTCTTTCAATTTGAGTGTACATTAATTAACAACATTGATTAATGTGCTTTGCAACATTAAAGAGAGGTCATCACAGTGAGCAATTTTTTTTGGAAAAAATAGACTCAACATCAAAATCACTGTTTTGCAGTGTGTATTGGGAATTGGGATATTAAAGATTAGGGTTAAGGAACCAAAAACGCCGAAGTAAACCAATAAAGAAAATTGATTATGCACCGGATTGATCTGGAAAAGTCCCCTATGACAATAGAAACCGAAAAACAGGATCTATCAAAAGTAGCACATTCTCAGCAGTAAGGCTGTGCGAGATTTCGAATGATTTCGAATAATTTCGCAAAACTCGAGATTTCCCGAAATTTCGCGAAATTTTCGTTTCGCGAAATTACCGAAAATTTTCGTTGAATTTCGCTAAACTCCGCCTAAAATTTCGCGAAATTAAACTTCCAATTTCGACGATTACGAAATTTCGCGAAATTTCGGACCAAATTTCCGATGCACATTATTTTCTGGTTTGTGCTCGTTGCGAGTATAAATTTAATTGAATAAATCTCAACAGATATTTGGTTTACTAATAAAAAACAGACATAGAAGACGAAAAGACTACGTGGTCTTTTTTTCTGACTGTTAATTTATTATTGCCACCAAGAATATAGCTTTCACATTTTCTTTTTGAATAATTAATTTATTTGACACGACTTGATAATTCATAAGTGTCACGGAAAGTTTGCGATTTGACAGCAATTAGCTGTAATCAAATTTTTAGAACATATTCCAAATTTTCGTGCCGAACACGCATCAGTACTGGACGTGTTTGGTGATCGGTCCGATAGAGTATAAAACAAAAGACGTGTGAACAAGTGTTGGCATTGTTTGCCTGGTCAAGTGAAATAAATCCGGGTTCAAGGTCGTGCCTTTGTGCAACTGTTTCGCATCGTGACTGCCAGCTGGTGCGTAAGCCGATTTGGCTGCTGGCTGGATTGTGCTACAGCAGTGGACGAGACACAAACGAGGAAAAAGAAGAAGCCATCAGTGTCAGCGAGTTGTATCGCTGTGTGGAGTGATCTCACACCTGGCTCGCTGCTGGTGGCTGTTTGGTGCTGCTGTATTGGTGCTGCTGGCTGTAACGGCTGCTACTTCGAACGATCGGACAACCAACCTTACTGGAAGGGAGAAATAAAAAGGTACGTGTTCTTGTCAGCGCTAGTGCGCTAAACTTAGCGCGATGGATGTAGATCCCTCGCCTCCCGCGCCACCATCCCCGAACCCCTCTGACCCTGACCCTTCTGTTACCCCCTCCCCTGTTCATTCTTCAGTCCCCCCTCGCCCCAGGCTTTACCCAGACGGAGCCCAGGGCAGCTATACTGTTTATTTTCGGCCAAAGGCAGGACCGAAATCGAAAAAGTTGAACCTCTTGCAGATTTCTAAAGACCTGACGAAGGAGTACAAGGGCGTGACCGAAATTTCCAAGGTCCGGCCTAACAAGCTCCGTGTCGTGGTCGGTAACCTGAAAGAGGCCAACGATATAGCTTGCTCTGAGCTCTTCACACGCGAGTATCGCGTTTACATACCCGCACGAGACGTGGAGATCGACGGTGTCATAACCGATTCGAGTCTGTCCGTCGAGTGTATACTGCAAAGTGCCAAAGGGTGCTTTAAGAACAAAACGTGTCCCGAAGTAAAGGTGCTCGACTGCAAGCAATTGCGGTCAGCATCGATCATCGGTGGCAAAACAGTATACACTCAGTCAGACTCGTTTCGAGTTACGTTCGCCGGGTCTGCACTACCAAGCCACGTCTCGATCCACCGGGTTCGTCTCCCTGTGAGGCTCTACGTGCCCCGCGTCATGAACTGCCTGAATTGCAAGCAGTTAGGCCATACAGCCGCCTACTGCTGCAATAAGGCACGTTGTGGCAAGTGTGGGGAGTCTCATGCGGAAGATTCTTGCAGTGTTAACGCTGAAAAGTGTATTCACTGCGGAGAAAATCTGCATGAGCTCTCGACATGTGCGGTGTACATGCAGCGCAGGGATAAAATAAAACGGTCTCTCAAAGAGCGTTCAAAGCGTTCCTACGCTGACATGCTGGAGAAGACCGTTACCACTTCTCCCGTTACTTCGAACCCCTTCGATCTGTTGTCCTCTGATGAAACCGATTCTGACGATTCACCAGCGGGAGCATCTTACGCCAATCCTGGGGAGTCTAGAAAGAGGAAAAATATTTCCTCTCCTAAACTTCCCAGAAAAGGTCCTAAGATTTCTCAAAGTGAAATGAAAGTTACAAACAAACCAAACAGTGCTGCGGAAAAACCGAAGCAAACTCCTCCTGGGCTGGCAAATTTAAAGTCCCAGAAGGAGTTCCCAGCACTGCCAGGAACATCTAAAACCCCAGTTGCTCCTTTTACACTCCCAGTTGATGAAACAAACTTTGGATTAGTGAAATTTTCTGACATTGTGGACTGGATTTTTGAAACTTTCAATGTACCCGATCCAATTAAAATTTTTCTTACAGCATTCCTCCCAACAGTTAGATCATTTTTGAAGCAGTTGACTGCCCAATGGCCTCTCCTTGCAGCGATTGTATCCTTCGATGCCTAATTCAACTGCGTATATGAAGGATTCTATCTCTGTCTTACAGTGGAATTGTAGAAGTATTTTACCAAAAATTGATTCGTTTAAAGTTTTGATAAATAAAAACAAATGCGATGCATTTTCCCTTTGTGAAACTTGGCTTACTTCAAATATTGATCTCAACTTCCATGATTTTAATATTATTCGCCTTGATCGAGACACCCCATATGGAGGAGTACTTTTAGGGATTAAAAAGTGCTATTCTTTCTATCGTATTAACCTCCCCTCGATTCCAGGCATCGAAGTTGTCGCATGTCAAATGACAATACAAGGTAAAGAGCTTTGTATTGCCTCAATATATATTCCCCCCAGAGCACAGGTTGGGCAACGGCTGCTCTTTGATTTAATAGAACTTCTTCCCTCGCCACGTTTGATTTTGGGAGACTTCAACTCTCATGGCGTGGCTTGGGGTTCCCCATACAATGATAACCGCTCCTCTTTAATCTATAACCTTTGCGATGACTTCGACATGACTATTTTAAACAACGGTGAAATGACACGTATCCCGAAACCTCCAGCGCGCCCAAGCGCTTTGGATCTATCCTTATGTTCGACGTCGCTACGGTTGGATTGCACATGGAAGGTAATCCTCGATCCTCACGGTAGCGACCATCTGCCTATTCTTATTTCAATTACTAACGGGTCAACTCGCATGCGACCAATTGACATTCCGTATGACCTCACACGAAATGTCGATTGGAAGTTATACGAGGAAATGATTTCAAAAGCGGTCGAGTCGATTCAACATCATTCACCACTTGAAGAATACAACCTCCTCGCGGGCTTGATTCTCGACGCCGCGTTGCAAGCCCAAACGAAGAAATATCCCGGCGTAACGATCAAAGAACGGCCTCCCACTCCGTGGTGGGACCAAGAGTGCTCCGATGTCTACACGCAAAGATCCGACGCGTTCAAGGCCTACCAGACGGGAGGTATACCTGGCGACTATTTACGGTATTCGGAGCTTGATACCAAGCTTAAAAGTTTGGCTAAAGCAAAGAAACGTGGATATTGGCGTCGGTTCGTGAACGAAACGTCGAGGGAGACATCGATGAGCACTCTTTGGAACACAGCCCGAAGAATGCGGAATCGCGTAACGGTCAACGAAAGCGAGGAGTCTTCAAGTAGGTGGATATTTGATTTTGCCAGGAAAGTATGTCCGGACTCTGTTCCTGAGCAAAATATTGTTCGCGATGCGTCTCCGGGCCACGACGCGATAGAATCACCTTTTACGATGGCAGAATTTTCAGTTGCCCTCCTGTCCTGTAACAATAACGCGCCTGGATTAGATAGAATCAAATTCAACTTGTTGAAGAATCTACCCGGCAATGCCAAGAGGCGCTTGTTGAACTTGTTCAATAAGTTCCTGGAGCAAAACATTGTACCGCAGGATTGGAGGCAAGTGAAGGTGATCGCCATCCAAAAACCAGGGAAACCAGCTTCTAATCACAACTCTTATAGGCCGATTGGAATGCTATCCTGTATCCGGAAATTGATGGAAAAAATGATACTCCGTCGTTTAGACCACTGGGTCGAATCAAATGGTCTACTATCAGAAACTCAATTTGGCTTCCGCCGTGCCAAAGGGACGAATGATTGTCTTGCGTTGCTTTCAACAGATATTCAGCTGGCGTATGCTCGTAAAGAACAAATGGCGTCTGCGTTCTTGGACATTAAGGGGGCTTTTGATTCCGTTTCTATTGACATTCTTTCGGGTAAACTTCACCGACAAGGATTTTCTCCAATTTTGAACAATTTTTTGCACAATTTGTTGTCCGAAAAGCACATGCATTTTACGCATGGCGATTTGGCAACTTTTCGCATTAGCTACATGGGTCTTCCCCAGGGCTCATGTTTAAGCCCCCTTCTTTACAACTTTTATGTAAATGACATCGACGAATGTCTGGCAAATTCATGCACGATAAGACAACTTGCAGACGACAGTGTAATCTCTGTTACATGAGCCAAAGCTGCCGATTTGCAAGGACCATTGCAAGATACCTTGGACAATTTGTCTGCTTGGGCTTTACAGCTAGGTATCGAATTCTCTCCGGAGAAGACTGAGATAGTAGTTTTTTCTAGGAAGCATGAACCTGCTCAGCTTCAAACACAATTAATGGGTAAAACGATTTCTCAGGTTTTGGTACACAAATATCTTGGTGTCTGGTTCGACTCTAAAGGCACCTGGGGTTGTCACGTGAGGTATCTGATGAAAAAATGTCAACAAAGAGTGAATTTTCTTCGTACAATAACCGGACAATGGTGGGGAGCCCATCCAGGAGACCTTATAAGGCTTTACCAAACAACGATATTGTCTGTTATTGAATACGGGTGTTTCTGCTTCCGCTCCGCAGCAAACACACATTTGATCAAACTGGAGCGAATACAATATCGTTGTTTGCGTATTGCCTTAGGTTGCATGCAGTCGACCCATACGATGAGTTTGGAGGTTTTAGCTGGAGTACTACCATTGAAAAACCGCTTCTGGAGCCTGTCTTCTCGTATTCTAATCAAATGTGAGGTCTTGAACCGTCCCGTGATTGAAAATTTTGAAAGGTTAATCGAACTTCATTCTCAAACCCGTTTTATGACATTGTATTTCAATCACATGTCCCAAAATATTAACCCTTCTTCGAATATTCCAAATCGTGTCGACTTATCAAATACTTCTGATTCTACTGTGTTTTTCGATACATCCATGATAGAAGAAACTCGTGGAATCCCGGATCATTTACGCGTGCAGCAGATCCCTAAAATTTTTTCCAATAAATATCGAAACATCAACTGCGACAATATGTACTACACTGACGGATCACTTCTTGATGGGTCCACTGGCTTCGGTATCTTCAATAACAATTTAACCGTCTCCCATAAGCTCGATAATCCTGCTTCTGTTTACGTCGCAGAATTAGCTGCAATTCAGTACACCCTAGGGATTATCGAAAAAATGCCCACGGACCATTATTTCATCTTTACGGACAGTCTCAGTTCCATTGAGGCTCTCCGATCGATGAAAGATGTTAAGCACTCTCCGTATTTCATGGGGAAAATACGGGAACATCTGAGTGCTTTATCCGAAAAATCTACTCAGATTACCTTAGCGATACCGGGTAATGAGAAAGCGGACTCTTTGGCTAAGGTGGGCGCAACAAACGGTGATATTTATGAAAGACCAATTGCCTTTAATGAATTTTTCGCACTTGTACGTCAGAATACGATCATCAGTTGGCAAAATGCTTGGACCAGAGGGGAATTGGGAAGGTGGTTACATTCCATAATCCCCAAAGTATCGACGAACCCGTGGTTCAAGGGGTTGGATGTAGGTCGGGATTTCATTTGCGTGATGTCCCGGCTTATGTCCAATCACTATAGATTTGACGCGCTCCTCCGTCGTGTTGGGCTCGGGGAAAGTGGTATCTGTGCCTGTGGTGAAGGTTATCACGACATAGAGCATGTGGTTTGGTCATGCCCTGTACACCGTGACGCCAGGTCTAAATTAATAGCTTCCCTGCAGGCCGAGGGTAGACAGCCGGCTGTTCCTGTTC
Source organism: Wyeomyia smithii (assembly GCF_029784165.1). Classification (NCBI taxonomy): domain Eukaryota; kingdom Metazoa; phylum Arthropoda; class Insecta; order Diptera; family Culicidae; genus Wyeomyia; species Wyeomyia smithii. Next base: position 25,534,278 of record NC_073696.1, on the reverse strand, counting down.
GTGATGTCTTGGCGAGCCGTGACCTATCCTACATGTCCCTTATATACGTTTTCCTGAAATCCATCCACGCCCCAGTCTAGTCCCGTTCCCCTCCGTCTACACCCAACAAAACGACAAGAACACGTTTGAACCTTAAGCACAAAACCAGCAACCAGACCCCGCACAATAGAACCAGGACCCAAGGACTACGAGCCTCTGTCCCAACTCACGACATCGTGGCTCAGCAGAACGAATCCATACATGCCATTCGACGATTATCAGACGACCATTGAACAACAAAACACTGATTGGAAATCCCATGCTAGTTTTAAGTTAGACTTAATTTCAGCTCGTAGTCGGCAGCGAGGATAAAAAATTTGCTTTAGTTTTTAAGTCATCAGATATAATTGGCGCCGTTAAACATTAAATTGTATTTGTGCCGTGTCAAATAAATGTTATGTGAAGAAAAAAAAAAAAATATTCCAAATTTATGCGAACGAAGAAAATATTTGTTCGGTTTCAAACAGGCTGTGCCTTATATGGTATTTACTTCTACAGAATAATAATTGTATTTTGCAATGCGTCGGGATTTGTGACATTTTTCCTGGAAGTAAATTTCAATACTCAACGACCGGTACAAAAAAATCAACGCCTTGGTCTTAAAAACAATATATAAGACCTGGATGCTCGTGAACAGAAGGAAGAAAGAAAGATGTTCATATTTTGTTCGATATTCAAAAATTTTGTAAAATTTATCGTAGATGATCAAACTGTTTAAACAAATTTTATTTATTTTTATTTATTTATTATTATTTATTCTGATTTTATATTTTATCATTCTGAATATACTCAACAAAATAGCGTATTTTAATTACTTTCATGTAAGGAAATCATTATACCTGTTTGTTAAAGACAATGAAATATTATTAAGAATTAAACAACCATTATCTATTTGTTATTTTTGTTTTTGAGAAAATGATATTACCGAAAATTCTATTCACAATTTGCGCAATGACTAATTATCAGTCAGTCTTTAACCTTTATTTTTTTTATAAATTTTTCATACTTTATTGTACATATATTTGCAGAATAAGATCATAAATCAATTCTTTTATGAAAATCAAAATGAGTAACATTTTGCTCTTCAAAGTTTTTGATTGTTTTTACTTAGATGTGGCTTGGTTCCTTTTACTTTATTTATCTTTATTTGTTCTGGAAAATTTAGGATAACGGGCCTATCCACAATTAGTATTAAATACAATAAAAATAAAAACAACGAGATTTGAAGAATATATAGTTATTCAGTTACGGTAATAAAATAATGCATTTTTGAAAGGCCCGTTCGTCATACATTTTAGGCAAAAAATTATTAATTCAAGCCCAAGGCAAAAATCATTGTTAGTGTAGAATCAGCTAACATACAACCAAAGTTTCACTCGCATCGAGTTTGTCACATAAATATTGTCGTCTTCACTTAATCAATTATTCCATTTCAATCGGTATTGCGAACAAGAACAGTCAGATTAGAATTGCTTTTTCAAAATTTTTACAAAACATGTATGATCAGACTATTTTTCGTTAGGGCACTTGGCAAATAAAAAGACCACCTGGTTAAAGTTGGAGGGGGACTGGGGGGAGGGGGCTTACCAAACGACCACGGGGGTTTGTTTGATTGGCATAGTGTCTCTGGCAAAGTTGTAGAGAAAAATATTGTCCTTCCAAAAATAAACACGCTGTGAAAACAATTTTTATTCTGAAAAAATATAAATTTTAATGATATCTTCATCGTTCCAGTATTTTTCTTGTAATTTTTATACAAAAAAAAAAATAAGATTTTTGAAGAATAAGCTTTTTCAAATTAGTTTCAATGTTTCTCTTACTTTTAAAATAAATGAATTTTTTAGTGTTTTTTTATCGGAAAGATAAAATTATTATCTAAAACTTTGCCGAAGACGTCATACTGATCAAAACACTTTTGGCTCTGAAAATATGTGTAATCACAATAATCCTCCCAAAATAGCATTTTAAATAGCTTCTCAGCCTATAGAAACGTCTATGCAAAGTTTGGGCCAAATTAAAAATGACAAAAAATATTGAAACTGGACATTTTTTGTCGAACTGCTCAGTTAAAAAGTAACTTTAACTTATATTAAAAAATGCGCAAAAATATTGACAGCTACAAGTTTACAGAATAGTTAACTTAAAGTTTGTTTTCCTCGAATTGATGAAGATGTCATTTGGTCTAATCTGACTAAACGGTGTTAAAAAAAATCAAAAACACTGGTCGAGAAAAGCGAAAAAAAAATTCCCTAATGCTCAAAATGGTTGCCCTTAAAAGGTATTACAGCTTTTTAACCATTCCTGTGAATTTTGCTGCTTTTAGAGAATACAGAAATGCATCAAAAGGCCGCCGAGTAATTGCTTATCGGATTCGTCGTTTCTACGTTTGCTTAGGAAAATCTCAGTCAAGTCTTTGAAAAAGTTATCTTTGCTAGGGACACCAAAACTCACAGGAACGGTTGAAAACCTACCTACCATCTCTCATGTTTTCCAGTTTGAGCTCTAGGACAAAACTTGGATTTTGAATAATGAAAGTGCTATGAAAGAAGGATCACTATTTTAAACATAGTTTCATTCAAACCAAAAGAATCAGTTCAGAAGTTTATTAAATTATTATTTACAAAGATATTTCAAGTGTGAACTTTAAATCATTTGTATCTATCGCGCTTTTATTACCTGCAATATAAACAATATACATAAATGGATAGGTATATCTTTCAAGATTATAGTTTTCCGTTTTTGATATTCTCGTCATTGTCGGTTTTTTGATATCTGATAGGGGGTTTAGGGGCATAAAGAGCACACGGGGCGAAATGGACACCCCTCTTTTATGCGAAACTATGCATTTTTTTTTAAACAATATGGTATGTGGAACTCTTCCGTAGTTACTAGAGTATCTCTTCATGTGGAACAAAAGTGATTTGTCTGTTTAAAATGTGGAAATATATTGAAAAAATCAACTTGGTTCCTGGATGTAGGAAAAATTATTATTATTGCGCACTACAAAATGAGCTTCTACGGTCGTTTAGATGGCTCAATCAAGTATGTAGACACTTCAGTATGACGTATGGGTCGTACGCCAAATTTCACCATCATTGAAGTTTTGATTTTAAGCTATAATTAGTGTTAAAATCTCATGTTAACTTTAACTAATTCGATAGGGGCGAAATGGTCACCTTTGGGTGGGGTGAAATGAGCACACCTTGTCACATAAACTTGCCTGAAATTCATCTCAGTAGACTTGTGAGTTTGTCTGTTTCCATAGTCAGTGTTTGTTTGCAGTTATGGTGCGGACATATATTAGAAAATCTTTGAGACCGAATCGGTCAGAAAAAGGGACTGCAGGCAGAATTGGCCACCATAAAGCGCGACGGGACATTCACGAAACAAGCTGCCAAGTATCACGGCATCTCGCGACAAACATTGGCCCATTAGTTGTACTTCTACACAGTTTCAAGATATGTTCTATAAGAGTGCTCATTATACCCCGTGGGTGCTTATTATGCCCCAGTGGGGTGCTCATTGTGCCCTACACATTGCTAGTTTTTCATGCATGAATCTAATTTGTGTTTTTCACCATTATACGATAAATTTTTCAATTTGTGAAAAACGTACCTTTAATTTTAGATAGTTAATTCAAGTTTTGCGCTGAAGACAGCTAAAATTTTTTGTAATGCTATGTTTCAGAGACTTTTTTTATATTTTTCGAAATTTCGCGAAACTTGGAGACCAATTTCGTTTCGTCTCGAGAACTCGAAATCCACCTTGATTTCGTTTCGACTAATTTGGCGAAACCGAAATTGAGGGTTGATTTCGTTTCGTTTCGACACCAGAAAAGCCAGTTTCGCACACCCTTACTCAGCAGAATGAGCAGATCAACAACCGGAAAATCCACGCTTAAAAACAACAACATTGCGCCGTGCAAAAGGCATGCATATGTCACGTTCTCATACGCATATTGCGCGGTGGCTACTATATACCCGAACGTCCGGATGTGAATTGACTCGAGAATATTGCGGGTCAATTTTCGATAACAGAGTACCTACTATTTGTAATTTATGATCGACCCAGAGGAAGACTGTATTGATAATGAGTGATGCAGTTTGTACCGGTTGTAGGTGGTTATTTATGATCGGTAGTCAAAGAATACTTTCTCTTGAAAAAAGGTGCTGATTGCATCAGCCGTTCATAACCAGTGCTGATCCGTTTCGAATCGAGTGAGAATGACAGTTCAGATTACATCAATGAAATCAAATGGATAATGATTCAACCAATTCAGCTTTGCATGAGCACATTCCACGACGCGAAATAATTTGCCATCGACACTCGACTGGCCGGGCTGACGTCAATGATCAGTTTTGCTTTGCTTGTCGGTACAATCAGCGGCTTCATTTATAATGCATTGTTTCTGTTTTTTTTTTTAATTCGAAGCATGGTAATGACAACCCATTACTAGGGTTTGCTGTAGTAGAATACAAGCAGACATCGGCGAGAAAAAAAAACAGGTAAAACCGGCAGATGAATCGTTTTCGAAAGAGAAATAATACGGCAGCAACCACAACACATTAGTCGATTAAATGGATTAATTTATTATGATACACATGTACAGAGAAAAAATAAAACATACAGAATAACAGTATATTAATGTCTAACCTAACGGGGCGCTATTCACGCTATTTACAGAACATAAATAATTTCGCTTAACTAGTGGGACTATTGGACAATGATGATTTTTGTAGATAGAGCTAAGTTTTAAACTTAAATGTTTTGTTCCATCATCTCTGAACTGAGTGAAAGTCTTCTGCCCTTAAGAACTAATTAACAACACATGGGACGATGCACGCGTTTTTGCTCGTTCGCTCTTGTCCGCGGTCACGCACGGTTTTTTTGCAACCACCATCACCACCACCACATCCCACCACACCACGTGTGAGCGGTACCATGAGATATAGGAGAGGAATAGAGGGCCCACATACACAACTACACATAGAGATAGGATACGACTAGGTAGTACGCAGCTGAGGAAACGATTACTGAAGGAGAGAGGAGAAAGAAAAAAAAAACAAAGCGTTAGTTACACCAGGCCAAAAATAAGCACCATTTATGAGTTGATTAAATTGATAGAGTTAAATGAACCGATGAATATTCCCTTGGAAACGATTCATTTGCATTCGGTCATAGGCAGCAAGTCGGTTACGAACAACAGAAGCGTGAACGTAAATATTTACCTTTTCATCTTCCTCGCTCTCGTCATCGTCGTAGTCGGACTCCGGTGGACTGAGCGGTTCCGCTCCCCGGTTCTGGAGGCCATTCTGTAGCGTTTGGTTTTGTTGCAGCGCGGCCAACTGGTACGCGGTCAGTCCGGCGTACGTTTCCTGCTCCAGCCGCAGCTTGGGACACTCGTCCAGGAGGAAGTTCACCAGCGGCTCGTTGCCGGTTTCGATGGCAATGTGCAACGGCGTTAGGCCCGATTTGCCTTCCTGTATAGAGAAGAGAGCAAAGTTTAAGCTGGTTGTGGAACGATGGATCGAAGTATGACCAACTTACCCGTGAATTGATGTCGGCTCCGGCGCTGACCAAGTACCGAAGAATTTCAATGTTCGACGTTTCGGCTGCTATGTGAACACATCGTTTTCCTGTGATAAACGAGAAAAGAAAAGCACATTTAGTAATGGGGAATAATGCTGCAAATTTGAATCACCGTATGGAGTGATTTAATAAAGGGAGAAGACATTTCCGGTGGGGATTTTCAAATGACGAACGGACGAAGATTTTTGAACTCTGTGATGTGTCAAATGGTGGTTCGCTGGAAAGATAACGTACTCTTGCGTGGGGTTTGGTCATTTCGAGGAAACATTCGCATCACCAGCCCATTAACGACAGGAGAACTTTGACTGTTCGCAAAAAAACAGTGTTTTCGTAGCACAGGAACCGGTTTTTCAGCTAGACAGAAAACCAGTAAACTTGACAAGCCCACTTTTGCGTTTTACTTAACGTATCGTACGAGATTGCCCCAGTGGGAGATCATAAAACATAACTCGCAAAAGGTTTAGCGCGTTTGTCTTTCTATCCTTTTTACCAGGTTGTTAAATAGCTGATATGGCTCACGTCGTATCGCGAAGCGATTGGAAACAAAGCGCCCCTCAATCAATCTGCCACCGCCATCAAACCAGTATCTCAGCGAACCTGACCTGCTTTGCGGGGTTTGTGTGAGTGAGTCTAAAATGAGGCAAACAAAGCGCGACGACGAACCGAACGATACGATTGCGAACGCGCGCGCGTTCGAGGAGGTAACATAATAGCGAAAAAAACGTGAAAACCCTCTGGAATTCCCAGAACCACTACGTGTTCACGTGTGTGTCAAGCACTCCGCGGCTCCGGGCAGTTGCGTTGCGAGGCCCATTTGAAAAGCCAATCCGGGCGGATTGGATCAACGGCTGAGTCTGATGATGAAGACAATCTCATTGTTGCGTGATTAATTTCCGCTGTCCGTTGAGCGAATATTTGGGGAATATCCCCGATTGCGATTGCTGTTGCTAGGGAATGCCCTCAAGGAAATGGATCTCGTTTATAGCGCAGCCAATTGCCACGTGCCTCTGAAGGATGCTGCAATCAGTGTGCAAGCATGCTTATCTGACATTCTTCTTCTCGTTGAATGGAGTGTCAACATATGCTAAGTTCATTCATCACCGGACCGACCGTGTGTGTGTGACTGTGCACTCGCAAAACCCGGATGATCATTAAAAGCCACAGTTCTGTCTGCTTAGTCAATTAACGGGTGTTGTTTTTTTTTGCTCTCTCGATAGTTCAGCTGACAATTGGTGACGTCAGGAGTCGTAATTCTGCCGGTCATTATTCGAACTGAATTAATGCGTTCTAATGAGGAGAATATAATTGGCTGGGTAAATTCGCCTCGTAAAAGGATCTTTCTGATTGTCGATAGAATGGACGTGTGCGAGGGAGAGTGTGAGGTTTAAAGTGCTCACAATTGTCTCAATAATATCTCTTTAAATAATGTAAAATTTCGGTTCATCGTCCTAAAATTTGAGTTCCACTGCACTGATAGACGACGTGTGAGCAGGGATTTATAACATGCTAACAGTAGATCGTTTAATTGTCCGGTAAAGAAGGTTGTTACGAACTTTTCGAAAAAGCTTTGAGACATCAAAATAGTCTTATGGCTCATTAAGGCTAACATTAGTTGACCTGTTGGGACGGGGAAATTCTGTCAATTTTTACTTGCGCGTGATTGGGTCATTGTTCGTGGAAATTCGACCTTGAAACTTTTCATCAATTTTCACTGCCAAAAAGATACAAAGTGGAATTCCATAGCGCCTTTCACCTTCATCCTAGTCTAATGATGTCTTCGGAGCAATTGTTTGTACGAATGACCCACATAACCTCAAATTGTCAAAAGTTATGAAAAGTGTACTATATTAAAAATAAATTGAATAACTTTTTTGTGTTAAAAGATAGGGAAATGGTTTATTTGCCAGAATTATAGAAGATTTGAAAATATGAAACTTTGCTGAACAAACGAAATTCCTGTCTTCATTGGGTAGTATATTCTATAGAAATTACTTCAAATTTAGTATTTTGTACTTAACTTTTGTTAGTTGCATTTTACAAGAAAATGTTGTTTCAAGTTTTTTGTCGAAGACCACATATCTCCAGGGTTTTTCCTAAATTATAACATAACATAAATTATAACAACTTCAAGAACGTATAGGGTAGAAAGTGGGTGGACAAATGGAATTCACAACAGTTTGTAGTACTTGAACAAAACTTAGAGGAAAAGTATTCATGATTTCACTTACCCCTTTTCATCCTATACGTTCTGAAAGTTATCGAAAAAATAAGCTAAAATATGCTATAACTTCGTAAGGAAAAATGCTAGAGATGTGTTTTCTTCGACAAAAATGTGTCTTGTGTGCCCCAATAATCCCTCCGAACAACATTTTCTTGTGAAATGCAACTAACAATAATTAGGTAACAAACACTAAATTTTGAATAACTTCCATATAATTAACTTAATTTTATAACTTTATACCCAATGAAAATAGGAATTTTGCTTATTCAGCAAGGTGTCATATTTTGAAACTTTGCCAAATGAACTATTCATCTTTTTTGTAACCATTGCGACCCTTGTTTTGATCTTTTCCGTATAACTATTCCTCTTTCTCTTGACACAAAAAAAATGTATTTTATCATAGTAATCTTTTCATAACTTTTGATAACATGAGATTATGTGAATCACTCATACAAACAATTGTTCCACGCTATGGAGTAAAGGTCCACTTTTAGCCTTGTTGGACCACTGCACACTGATTCCAAAACTGCAAAACCGCGATCGAAATTATTTTGATCAAAAAAGTGATTCTAGAGCCGTAGTGTCTTCAAAAAAGTTGTTCCATTATTTATTATCCATGTTAAAGAAGTTACAATTTGGTGCTTAATCTACTCAACAGTGAGAAACGAATTTAACTTTGCTCATTTTGGAATATAAAAATTCACTTTCTTCGGCAAAGTTGTAGCACATTCTGAAAAAATCTACCAATTTAAATAAACTGTTGTGAAATTTTCTATAAATTACCCCGAAAATCAATTGTTTCCAATTTAACTTTTTGTAGTGATTTTCTACAATTTTCCAATGTTCTACAATATTGTTTGCTACAACGAAACAAACAATTTCTTCGAAAGAAGTTTATTTTCATCTCACATATTTCTTTGGTTATTGACGATTTTTATTAGAATAATTTACTAATGAAAACTAGTTACTTGTTGCTCAAAATAATTGATTTTGGAGCCGTAGTTTCTTCAGTACAGTTGGTTTTGTTCAATTTTTCATTGTCGCATATAAAAACCCACGTTATTGAGTAAAGTTGTAGCACATTTCATATCAAACAACTTTATCGAAGACATCTTACTGATGTGAAGTTTTCCTCAGAATGCTCTTAAAATATTTTTTTCATTATAACTCTTCATTGTGATTTTCTACAATTTTCCAATGTTCTACAATATTGTTAACTATAATCAAACATACAAGTTCACCGAAACAAATTTATTTTTATCTCTTATACTTATTTAGTTATTGAAGATTTTTATTAAAACAATGCACTAATTTACTTACAGATATGTACACAGGAAACAGCGAGAGACAAATACACTAAAACTGCATTGAACGATAATTTACTTATGCTTTAATGTAAATATGGTTTAATGTGCAGATATTTGCAGATTTTGTGGATATCTGTTACTAAATTTGTGCATTTTCTATTAAACATTATCAATAACCAAAAATTATGAGAGATAAAAATAAACTTTCTTTGATGATAATGTTTGTTTTGTTATGACAAACGAAATTGCAGAACATTGAAAATTGTAGAAAATCACTATGAAGAGTTATATTGAATGAACTGATTGCTAGGGGCAATCTATAAAAAACTCCACAAAAGTTCATTTAAATAGGCAGTTAGAAGTATGGTATTAGACAAAGATGTTTCTCATAGAATGTGCTACAACTATGCCGGACAAAGTCATATGCAATATGACTAACTAGATTTTTTTTCTCAATTTTGGGTGGATTAGTCACAAAATTGCAACTTCTATAAAATGGAGAATAATTATTGGATAAACTTTGCTGAAGGCACTACGGCTCCAAAATCAATTTTTCGGGGACAAAAGGTTTTAGGGTTTTGGAAACAGTGTGCAAAGAAATAACTGAAGTATCGAAAAATTGTTCTTCATTTCATCAATCCAACAACATATTGATTATTGTAATCCATCATGAAGTTATACAAGTATTACCGTTTGAAATATTTTATTTCGACGTTACACATTGGTTTCAGTTTCCGTAGAATGTTATCCGATAGTGCAATAAGACATAGTCCTACGTCAAAAAGTTAAAGTAAAATGCTTGAAAGTACACAAAAAGAATATTACGATCACTTGATTGGCAAAACGTTGAGATATTCATCCGACAAGTGTGAAATCCTCTATCCACATAAGCTCGAGAAAAGGAATGAGAGAATGACTTTCTCTGACTCCAACCTCTACAAACTCAATTCAGATTGATTTGGATATGAATAAAAATGACGAAATTCTGCGATTTCCAGGAGTGGTTCTTTATCCAAAGTGAACGACAATGATAAACTTGAATTACGATAAACAGGTTGGCAGATTGTTTTGCTGCATAAAATAAGTCAAAACTTGACACAGATTCGTAAGATTATAGGAAAATTTACGTCGCGTGGAGCGATTTTTGTAGCAAACAGAAATGAAATGTATTTGAGCGAAACAGATGGAGAACTAAACTTAAACGATCCTGCAATAAAAATTGAAGATTCATTAAAAATCTAATTTTGAACAGAGATGACAACTTTGGTGACCATGTGGAAGAATATGATTCATTACAATGCGGAAATCCAGAAAAATCTAGGCGAAATATGAAAGAGTGGATACAAGAAGTTTGTCATTATTGCACAAAAAAAAATAACCATTGGTAGAGGAGAGATTTCCTAATTTTTAACTAAAAACAGCTGTGGAGAAACTCGAACCAACGATGTCTATCGTCAACGGAAAGATCAAATATATTTGTGATCCTGGATTATTTGGTACAGACCAAGGGAGTTACAACATTAGTCGTTTACACGATACCCTTTGTGATGAATGCAGTAGAATGGATGTAGATTCAAATTTGCATAAAATCAAGAAAAAAAATGACGAAAGAATAGTTTGGGAACCGTTCCAGGCTCTTTTTCACGAATCCGAAAGATTTGCTGTCTATGAGCAAAGGTAAAAAAGACTACACTATCAAATGCGTGCATTTTGATGGACAATGAAACATAATGGAAGAGAGGATTCCTCCATGACTCTTCCAGAGCCACGAGTAAACATGCATTGGTGAACGAATGATGCTGATGACATGATACTGGGTAATGTGGGTCAAACAAATGATTTTAAGGTCAATACTAGGGCACAATTAAGGAAATACTGCGCCCATAAATGCGATCGCCAAACTCACAACGGAACTGTTTTTTTTAAAGGAGGTGCCTTAGTTGAAAAATTAGATGCAAATAAAACAAGTTTTCATAGCAAAACCACCAAAATCAGATTAAGAATTCATACGACCAAAACAGGAATCGGTCGCACAATGGTAAAGCCAACTATGGACGCTGCAAAAAGCTGGTTCCACGCAGCTAAAATTAACAAGAAATCATCACTGTATCGCTAATGCGCTATCTACAATCGGACGGCCCGCCGTGCACAGCTGTGTAATGCCTGGGAAAACCCCTTTTTAGCAAGTACAGGTACTTCTACGCTGGAACAGAAAATAGCGTCCACAACCTTCCGGGGCAGGTGTAGGTGATAGCGGAGGAAACGATTCGATAGGAGAGTGCGTGGCAATGGAACAACTACAACCACTTTTCCAACAATCAATAGCGACGACTATTAATAAGCGCAGGATACCCCAAGCTTCCACCACTTTATCTATCTGCTATAATATACAACAACGAAAAGCCAGCCGCTATTTTCCACTAAAGCTGAACGTTGTGTTGTGTATTTTTAACGCGTCATGCCCCACGAGGTGTAGACCGACGATGGACGCCAAAGGGAGGCGAGCGCAAAACGAGGTAATCAAAACAAAAATAGCGAACGTTTACTAGCTTCTCAATGATGATGATGATGATCGGATTGTGTTGGTATGCATGGCGTTTAAACAACTACGAGCCTGAACCAGATTGGTATGTTTGCCGCCTTCACGATGGGAACCTACACGAAAGAGAGCACGGCATTGGGAAAAACCCAAACCCAAGTCCGACCTCGCGTGTAAGCATTCGAGTAGCTGCGAGTGATACAGTGTGTGGCAAGAGGAAACCGACGGAACGAACCACACAAACAACCAACTTTCCTCGCACAGTTGGTTTCGTAAAAACGAATTTAAATCGATGCCATCGGCCGGCATGCAGCTCGCGGGGGGGGGGGGGGGGACACGTCGCACACCATCTGTCGTCCGCGCGGGGGTTACGCAAGGCCAAAAGAGCAGATGCCTCTGGGAAAGCCCCAGCAAGAAACGACACACGAGACCTGACCTTCTTTCCACTTAGCACGACAGCAGCATGTTAATAATGTTAAGGAAGGAGCAACAGCGGAGCTATTTCAAGCGAACCAGACGGGGAAAGCCCGAAAAAGCCATCCAAGAGAAAGCGACACAAAGGCTTCTTCCGCCTTTCCTCGTCCCGTGCGGTTTTTTCTTCTTCTTTTATTTGCGAAACCCACGACCATATCGAGAAGAGGGTTGGATTTTTCCCATCGCAACAGCACCGGTTTTACCCGGTCTGCGCAAGTGATTCACATGACTTTGCTTTTTTTCGACAAAGTCGACGTAAGTGGGAAAGCACCTTCGGTGTTTGGTAAGTTTTCCACTGCCGCATAATTCGTCAATTAGCCTTTGGGTGAGGTGGATTTCGGCGCAGCCGAAAAGGAACCTCCAACATTAGAAAAAAAAAAAAACGAAACACGCAAACATTCACGCGCACACATCGCGCGGGGTCTAAAATTAGCGAGTCGGGAAAACCTAATTTTAGCGGGTAGAGATATTTTCTCGCAGTGGCGGCGAAAATTCCACCGTCGAGTTATTTTCCTTACCCCGCTATACTAAAATTACTGTGCACTGGCGAATAGGAAAAGCAAAAATCCGCCGGCAGTAATTTTTTTTTTTTTGCTTATTTAGCCGCACTATGACGGCGAAAACGGGATAGCAGTAGTAGCAGCCGCGCAATTTGGGTTTTTTTCTCGCTGGCATCTATCTTCTGCGGAGCATGAATTTCTATTTTTACATCGGGCGCGCACAACCCGCGAGTCGCCGTCGTTATTACCATAAAAAGACCTGTTTACCGTCTATTCAATTTCGTTCGTTTGTTGACCCGACCGCCGGTCGCGGTTCGGAGGAGGCGGCGAAATATGAGATCACTCCCGATCGGAGTTATGTTTTTCCCCAGACGCTTTTCCCAGTGGTTGATCAACGGGAGACAAAGCAAGTGTAGTTAAACTTACCATTTCTGTTCCACTGCTCGAGATCCTGTGGAATTTTGATGGCTGCTGGCAGAGCTGGATTAGACTGTGACAGCTCGTGCAGAGTGAGTGGCGTCAGTAGTTGCTGGGCGCAGTCGGTGTGGTTGTGGAGGCACGCCAAATGTAGGGGCGTATTGCCTTCGATGTCGCGAATTCCCAGCTTGGCACCGGCCATCACCAGTCGTCGTACAATCCGTGGTTGCGCCGTTAGGACCGACAGGTGCAGCGGCGTTTGACCGAAGTCATTCTGCATGTCGAGCCAATACTGAGGGGCTACCTGCAGCAACTTCCAGACGAGATCGGTGGCCTCGTGGATCACGGCCAAGTGAAGGTATCTGCGGGAAAACATAAAAAATTAATTATGAGTACGCTGGATTGTACTTGGGAACATAAGGGGGTTTGTTTTGCCGCTTCTGCTCACTTCTCGATGGGGTGACAACAGCAAATAAACATCGTGGATTTTACGCGTGCTTGTGATGGACGTAGAAAGAGAGACAGACTGAGGCGTAGATGAGAACAGGCTGTGTGAGGGGCGCTAACGAGTTCTAGAAGTGCCGAGCAAACTTGTTTCGAGAGTCAGCCAGAGATAAGCGTCTTAGCGCGTACCGACGTTGGAGGAAGTTTCCGGGAGAAACTGACGGTATAGTCTATCAGTCTGTCTGTGACCCACGCTGCAGTAAACACATCGGTAGTCGAGGTTTCTCGAATTCTAGCAGGAAATGATTCAAGACGTTTCGGTAATCATGGTCGCGCCGCTGCTGTCACTTGCATCTTCATCGGTTGATGATTACGACGATGAGTGATTTTATTTTCCAGCTAAATAACAGTTTCTGTGCAACGTAAAGTTCTCGGGGTTTCTCCTTCCGTTCATTGATGGTGGTCATAAGAAACTGCTTTCTTATGACGTGGTTTGTTATTGAGCAAATTACTCCATGGGATTGGCATTTGGAGCTTGAATTAGCTCAAATAGTTTGTAGTGTAGAATTAATCCTGGAGTCCTTGCAAACTCTTATTCAACTGGCAAATATCTTTCATTCTTTTTGCATTATTAAGCTCTGTGAGTTTCTAGGTTGTCCCTAAATTGATATTAAAAATCTTCTGTTTCATCACCATCAACTATTGCAAAGACACAATTAAGATTGAGCATGAGACTTTCTTCTTCATATAAGTTTGCGTTAGGGGTAAAACAGTAGTTGAAACTTTTCTTAATGTCCCTCAAAATTACTTTTCAACTATTACAACTCAAATCATCCAAAACCAAAATTACGAATCAGTTAACTTTATACAAGTGTACGGAAAATTCCCACTTCAACCTGCTCAAGCGCAAATCGATAAAAGTACCCTTCGAATCTTTTTCCACCGTGGTTTTCCCACCGAACTCCTCTCCCAATCTCGAACGCAATCATCCAATTACTAAATTTCCCATGTTCCCGAACCAGCAACTCTTGGTTGCTCGTACGAGAGCGCGATCGCGCTCTTTCTTCGGCAACAAACTCCGGCTGCTTCAGACTGTCGGACAATTTTTTAATTTTCCCCAATCAGCGTCGTTAATTGAATTGATTTTCGATTTCCGCTGACCGCTGATCGACCGATGCACAGAGGCAGAGAGACCGGATCCTTTTTTCCTATAAGCGATCGCGTCACCCCCGTCGGTCGCGGTCGCCGGCCATGGCCGGAATGGAAATACCGACCATTGCGGTGGGATTTTACCCCCTCAGCAGAGGCAATTATCGTGAACCGGTGCTGGAATTCCTGCCGACCGGAGGAGCGTGCCATCGGAGCTACTTTTGCAACTAATTGAAATTGAAAATTAACCCAAACCGATTGCTTGCTCGCGCGCGCGGTCTGTGATCTGTGGGGAATTATTTAACACAATCATCGACGCAGCAATAAACATGGGAATCCCGCTGGGGCTATCGCCGGGGAGGCATCGATTGTCCGTTCGATGTGCAGAGGGTAAATAGGGGAATATTTGTTTTTTTTTTTTCCTTTTTGTTTTAGATTGCCGCAAATTAACAGACCCGCAGAGTGCGGATAAGTGCCCGAGCTCCGCGCGTTCAAATATTCCCAAACTCGGACAATAAGGCTAATGACATACTGAGGCGTCAAATGAAGCGAAGCGTTGAGCGTATTAGAAGCGGAATAAACAGAAGCGTTGGGTGAAGCTTGCTATGACATACTGGAGCGAGCGTCGCAAATGCGTTGTGTTGTCATATTCCTAGATTCCAGCAGCGATTTCGTTCAAAGGAAATATGAATTCGATCAATAAAGATTTGTTTGCTTCTTCAAGCACGGTAAATCACGTTTTTAGTAAACATAAAGATTTTTTATGAAGTAAATTAATATTTCTGAAGTCAGTTGCGCTACACACGTAGTAAAAAATATAAGAAATTATTTTAAATTTTAAACCCGCTGTCCCCGAATAAGGTTCAACTAGTTTATGATATCTGTTAGGCTTTGAATAACCCCTGTGAGCACAGCTAGTTACTCAGCGGCTGGCGTTTCGCAACTAAAGAAGTTCAGTATGTCAATCAAAAATACCAGTGTTATTTTCCTGACGACCTGAAAAATTTTCCCGATATTTTCTTTATTTAAGACCAAAATAAGGCGAATATAAAGCACTTGGCGATATCAGGTTTAGTCTGAACATGGTATTATTGCACTAACATTTTTTAAACATTTTAACATTTTGTAAACGAAAATGTTTTCTATTTGCTTTTTTTCAATTACCAAACCAAAACAATGCAAATATAAAGCACCTTGCAATGAAAGGATTAGTCTGAACAAGGTATTACCGCGTAAGTATACGCGCGTCAAAACACTACTCGTTCTGTTTCGCCGCCTCTACCGACGCGTCGTTGCCGCTCGAATATGACCGGTTTGAGCGTTTCATATAGACGTTCGAAGAAGTAGCTCGGACGCTTTTGCGACGCTTCTTGCTTCGCTTCATTTGACGCCTCAGTATGTCAATAGCCTAAGGCGGCAGACGAGTGTGTTTGTGTGTGCGAGCGTGTTGTTGATAAGAGCGGGAATTACATGATGGAGGAAAATAAAAATAAGAAAAAAAAATCTACTTACGTATCTCCGTCTTCGTTCTGCCGTAAGTCCATTTCCCGGCTGTATGTGGTCGGTTTGTTCCGGCCCACATTCATTTGTTGCATGCCTTTGCACAGGTCGTTCATGTTGTCCACCTTCATCGATTCGCTAGTGCGGAGCTGTTGTTGGCTCGAATCGAGATCTACGCCGGAGTCGAAGGTTTGTGAGTCCTCTTCCTGCTGCTGCTGATGTGCAGCGGTTGCTTTCTGGCTGCCGGACTCGAACAACGGTTCCAGCGGGGTGTCGTGCGACACGCTCGAGAAGTTATCCGAGCTCAGATTTTGCCCCGAGTGAAACCCGGAATCGACGGCACCGCTGTCCGTAGCTAGCTTGTCCGATTCCTGCTTGTGTCCGTCTGCAAGGGAAAGGTAAGTATAACCTCCGGCTCCTGCTGCGCCTCCCTTTGCTGAATGCATCTTTTCTGTTTGGTTCCAAGGATTTGATTACTTGTTTCTTGTCTCTCCTGCCTGGCAAAGCACTTCCCTAATTTCTAACCAGCTAAACAATAGCTCACTTTAGGCCTGTCAAGTTTTTTTTCTCTCTCTACGTTTATTATGATCACCACCCACAAACACAGAAACCTTCGCTTTCTGCTGCAGCGAAATCTGGCAGTCAAGTCAAGGGAGAATGTCGTATTTGTCTAATCAGGTATTCAATCGACGGACAAACACAAGATGGCGATCGCTTTCAAACTACTAGTTTTCCACGCGACTCTAGTTTTCCACATATTCTCCGCGGATGCGAAATTAGCATACGCGTATTACCGTTTTCCGAGCGGGTAAAGTTCTGCGAAATGTCACACTGCTAGTGTCGCGAATCCCGTGAGGCATTTAATATTAGGGGCGGATGGCAAGATACGAGCAAAAAAAACTACTGCGACTGGTGACACAATCGTGAGGCAATATGATGATGACAGCGCGCACACACACACAAAGCAACGAACGAGTTTTTGAATGAAAGCTTCGTACACTCTGGCTTCTCTACGTCAACTACCGAACTGAACACTTCCAACGCGCTTCGCAGTCCAAATCGAACTAAACTGTTGCTGAAGTGAACGGGAGAAGTAATGCTGGTGTGTCCGTGTATGGGTGCGGGTTTTCTACCCTTTACACGGTACACACTTTATGCACGCGCGAATGCGACTCTGCAGAACAGGTGCATGAGTGTGCGTGTGGGGTCGACGGGGAAAACACCACCAAAGGCAAACTTTGGTGTTTTTACTTTTCGGGTTGATTACGTATAGACGTAGGTAAATAAATAAAACTTTTCGGAGTCCCGTGTCGTGTCGTATCAAGCGCAAAGCACCGTTTGATATTTGTACTTAGACGATTTTTTCAATTTAGTCATAACTTAGCTGCCGTTAGAATGGAATAAGTATGCTCGCTAAGCAAAAATTTTACGCCACTAAACATTAACCGAAAAGTGTAGCGTTGCTTATTTATTAACGCTAATTGCTTAATTTGAATTAGCAAAATGTTTAATCACTAATGGCTCTTTTCATTAAATATACTTACAAACACAAATAATTAAGTTGCACAAACAACCTATAGTGTAAAATATTTCTTAATCGAGTAGTCAAGACAATTAGAAAGTTAAAATACTGAAAACCATTGCCATTTTTGAATAATTACAAATTTTAACAAGATGCGCAAAAGATTTCGTAATTAAATTTGTTACAAATCTGAAAAAAAACTACCTTAAATTTAAGATTCAGATTTAAAATTTAAATTTAAAAAATATTTATTAGTTCAGTAGAAATGCAAATATATTTCTCTGACTCCAAAAAGTTAAATCTTCACATTCGACACTTCTAAGCACCCTGATAAGAGGATAACTCGAAAACCAACACATATACAAGACCGAGTACGGTTCTCCGCTTGTGAAAACTCGATATGGTTGCCGGCGGAGATTGTTGACTAGAGTCGTGTGTTGTATGCAGAAGGTGCGGTGATTATTAGACGTTTATGTTATGCTGGCCGATTGGTTCGTTGTTGGGAGAATTTCAAAGGCTGATGGAGGGCCACATTTGATAAAAAAAAAAACTCTTCTGTGCATATGCCCCACCATTAACTCAAGAATTATAAGGCAATCCACGGGTGACGTTTGACTGCTTGTACGTTTGTTTTTGTTGCTGTTTTTTAAGCTGCAAAACCAAAACCAGACCCATGTCACGGCGACTGTGGCCTGAAGCCGCCGCCGATGATGATGGCGCTACTGTTAAGGATATGATCTTAAGCTCCGTTCATTGTGCCGCATAGGCTGTTGCACATTTTTTTCGCGTGAAAAGTTCTAATGAATACATATCAATATGAATATTGAATTTATGATCCAGAACGTGTTGAAACATGTCTGGACATATCTATTTATGTCCTGCACAACATCTAGAGAACGAACGAAACAAAAAAAACATTCTTCGCTTTTAAGATTTCTACACACCACTTGCAGCAACAGCTGATCTTGCATGAACGAAGCTTATTCGGCTGTTTCGAAAGCACTGACAGCCTTTTGACGTAAAATCGAGCCAGAGAGCCAGAGAAAATTGGCTTCAAGCAAAATGTTTGGGAATGACGTTCGTGACATGGATGTGACCAAAACACGACCAAAACCGAAATCTTTTAATGTCGGCAATAGTACCAAAAGTGGTTTTTTATTGTTGTATATAGGATTGGCACTCGCGATACTAGAGCTACCAATCTGATAACATTTGATTTTCACGCTTCTGGATTCGAATTGTATCCAAGTTGTGACCGATCGAACATACATAAAGCTGTCATAAGTTGAAAACAGACTGAAATCAGCTGATCGCAACTGTCTCGTGGATTGCCTTATTCAACTATTAAGTTTCTTGGATACTCTTCCTTACGGTGGCTCTAACTTTAAATGTATACAACTTGGAGAAGTTCTACTGGTTTCCTTTGAAAACTGAGAAAATTTTTAATGTTTGCACTATTCAAACTGTAGTTTCTCGAAAACTACGGCAGATAGACGGTTGATGTCGAAGAACCAACACAGCAGAGCGGTTTGAAACGTTCAATTTGAGTTAACACAGTAATGTTAACGTTTTTTTGTGAAAAATTATTAAATAGTACTATTCTTGAACATTTATGCTTCCAAAAATGTTATTTTAACATTGATTTATACATGTAAAAGCTGCATCTAGTAGGAAATCTCAGCTTTCAAATGAAGTGAAGTTTCAAGTTAATTCCACTTTAAGGAAGAAGACTCGAAAAACCTTGAAGTTTAATAATTCTGAGTAGATTAAAGTTAGAGCATATACGTAAAAGATTCTTTTTCATCAAATGTGGCCCTATACCAGCCCCCGAAATACTCCTAGCAAGAAACCAATTACCTTATATACCAAGCAACCCTTTCTCGTGTGCTTCTAATAAGATTTTGAGCCTATTGAAAATTAAAGATTTTAAAAGCACACAAAAATTGAAATTTGATGGATGAGAAAAAATCAAATTTAATTTTTATTTTTGGCGTTTGCTAACTATAGCGAATAAAGTAAAAAAGTTGGTAAAAAGCACTTGATTGATCCTTTTCATATTATCACATGCTAGCCGTGATCCTACCGTCTTTTGGGTCAATTTGTACATTTAAATTTTAAGATATTTCTAGAGAAACATTTCAAAAGGTCCTATCTGCTTTTATCGATTTTTTGATCGATCACTTTCATTCAATCACCACAACTTATCAAACACCTTTTATGACACGTTATTTGCACAAGTTGATAGCAGAGGGATCACTCTAGCCTTCTGAATGAAAACCACGGTTGGGATAGTAACTAAAGCTAAACCATTACCAAAATGAAAAGCCGCTCCGAAAAAACGATGAAAGCAGATAGGACCTTTTGAAATGTTTATCTAGATTAACTTAAAACACAACAGTTCTTCTGATTCACCGTTATGTTATTAATTTAAAAAGAAACCTCAACAAAAGTAATCAAATCCTTGGAAAGCCACAGAGACAATCAGTACTGCGAAAAACTCACCAAGGCTCCAAATTTGAAGAGATAATCCAAAAGGCAGGTTACACCACAAATCACACAATCACGTTTCCTTCTCTGTCTCTCTCGCAACACTAACCAATCAACTGAAACACCAAATTCTACTGAAACTTTCCTTACGTTCTGACAACTTATCTCGACACTCGCGTTCAGTAGATCCAAAATTCTAACCGTATTTGTTTGCAATGTGTTATCGCACCGGAGCAAGAACCTCGAATGACCCTAGGATGCATTCGGCGCTCGAAGGAAACCTTCAGCCAGCTGTGTCGAAGCAGAAAATGGGAAAACACCACTCTGCTATCCTTGTGCTTTCGGGCTTTTGGGCACCGAAAGGAGATGGGAAGAGAATAAAGGAAAACCCCAGCAATCGGACCCTTGCCGGCACTGCCACACATGGTTGCGGATCAGGACTCGGGAAATAACGCGCCTCTCCGGTGAGGAAAATGATTGAATTTGGTTTTATTTGAATTTGATTTTTTTTTAATGATGTTCGATTAATTTCGAGGATTGACGTCGAATGTATTAAAATTCAAGGGGCATGACAAAGTTAACTTTGTCTCTCTCATAAGACTTTTACGATACTTAGTATTACATAAGAAATTTGTTTACTCTTCACCAACCTCTTATTGAAACTCTTTGGTGTCTTTTTTTGCGGAGTAAGAGCAATGATGTTAAAATAGCCAATAAACCGAGGGGCAAGATACAGCTGTTCTATAACATTTATTGATTACCTAAATTTTATCACGGAATTTTCTGGCACTGGAGTCAAGGATCAAAGGATCAAAGACATTGATGTCTGGGGTCTTAACTTGATATTTATTTTTTGGTAAAATATTTTTTGTCTTACAAATATAGAATATTTTTTCTGTTTATTTTACAACAAATGAAACCGCGTTTATGCACAGAATTCCACAGTATGAATCCTTCATAAAGTTTTCATCCACAGATAGACTCTCAAACTCCCAAGCAGCATATAAATTCATAATCATTGATATAAAACAAAAACTCACCTCTAGTTTCTTCGGCAAACAGAGAAAGCACGAATCGATCGGACTTTCACACCATCTGGCGGCCTTTCGCAATGGCCGCGGTAGGTATTTCCGTTCTTCCGGAAAACCCCGGGGCTCACAATAAACCCAGAGAACATGAGGAGAGCGCATGCGGCACACGGTGTTGTTGTTGATTAACTTATGCGGAAGGGACCTTTGTTTACTAGGCGCCTTCTAATGGTAAATACAACATTAGCATAAAGTGCCTGCCAGCAAGCAAGCCAAAGTTCTGAGGATGCTCTTCCTTCCCGTTTACGCAAAGCGGCTGCAGCAGGAAAGTTGACCGCAGTAAAACGAACACGAGCCTCCGAAAAGTCCAGGCGGAATTCTTGGCTGGTCTCTCCAAGCGAAAATCCCATAATTATTTCCGCTTTCTTCTATTCTCTCCCTCTGACTCGTTCTTTCTTTCTACCCTGTTCAAACTGTTGACGTTCCGGGGTCAAACCTTCCCTGCAGAAAAGATAATCCTATTCGTATTTATTAAGCAAATAAAATCATCTCAGACTTTCCCAGATTGCGCCGGTCAGTGTGAATTGAATCGGCCTCGTACTTACCCAGCCTAGGCGCCAGGCAATCGAAGCCGAACCTCAACTGGGTAATCAATGCGCAGGAGCTAGCGCAGATGATTTGCTGCGTTCCTTTATGACTTTGGAATTTTTCTCTCTCTCATCTCAATAATTTATTGCCCTTTCCCGGCTTCCCCGAGTCGTAAAGTTCGGAAATTCAGGTCGAAATTTCCGCATATGGTAAGCAGTTGTTTTCCCATAAGAAATCCCCAAGCAAATTACCATTTCAAATAAGCGTATTTATTGTTGTAAATTCATTCAATCCTTTCGTTTGCTTACACAGTCCAACACACCGCCAATAATTGCTTTATATCAAACAATGTGCTGAAGAATTCCCTGGCGAATCAGCGCCTCGCACTGCAGCTTTGGCAGATAGTGCTGACTGTTCTTTTTCAGCAGGACGATTTCCCCGCTTTCCAGCTCGAACTTACCGTAATCGGTCAGACAGCGAACCTCGATGAACAGCGACTTCGGGGGTTTGATATCGTTCGTTAGATTCAGGCCTTGGCCGTCGCCGATCGTCATCATGTAGTTGGCTAAAATCTTCGAATAGCTGTTGAACCACTGGAGCTCCGGTTCGTTCAGGTTGGCCTTGATGTCGGCAGGCAGCGTGGCGCCCAGATGCCAGCGGACCTTCTTCAGCTTTTGGACGCGATTGTACAAGTAGACCATCAGGCAGCGCTTCTGCCGCTGGATCAGCTTGTGCCGGTACATGACCAGCGGAAGGTACTTCCGGTCATCGGTTTGGTTGTAGGATACGCTGCAAAGAAGGATTTATAGTTTAAGAAAAAAATTAGAAAAATACTTTTACATCAATGCTCGATGTTGCGTGTTACTAATTGGGAACCCTGAATTTAAGTGATTCAACATAGCAGCGAATTTCAACTTGTGCCAAATAGGAAAGCGCTAATTAGGAGACGAGAAGAAGCAAACATGAATACTGATTGCTTATCTGGTTAAAAGTAGTACAGTAAAAGTTCCCCTGTTACTCAGCCTCAAAAATTCCCTGGATGTGGTGGAAACTCCTTAAGAATTTCCAATGTGAATCTGTGATTTCCGTTTTTTTCAGGTAATAGACGCGATGATTTTAATTTTTTGTGTAAATATGTGAATAATTTAAATGACTTTCTGCAGCCGTGATGGAAAAATCATTACAAAAAAAGTGTATGAATTACATATCACATAACAGTGAGGTTTAATCGCTGTTTTTAGAAATATTTTTCAGGTTCATTTCTCTTATCTTAAAGAATCACGAAAAATGAAGAGATTTCCTCAGATAAGCACAAATCTTTAAGGGCTATTCCCACTGCTTCCGTTCAGGGACCGGGCCGGGACCGGGCTCGTCCGGGACTTTTCATGCATTCACACTGCGCCGTGCTTGAACCGTGCCCGCGCTGCGCTCTGGCTGAGAAATGTTGGTGTGTATATGTGAAAGAACAGCGTCGCCAAACACAAGCGCTAAGGGCCCGAGCAGCAAAAAGCCTCGGGACTTGGCCTGCGCGGAGCCCCCTGCACCGCGACAAACGTCAGGGGTAACATATAGGGAGATGCTGGAGGCCACGAGCCTTAACAGTTAAAAACTGTTCGAGATGCCATTCTGGACTGCATTGCGGACCAGGAGTCACCGGCCATCAGGCCCAAGTTTAGGAGCTGCCGCCTAAAAAACGGTACCATACAACTTGACTGTGCCGACAACGACACAGTTAGATGGCTGGAGACCACGGCGTCTTCTCTCATACCGTTGGAGGGAGCACACCTAAGTGTCTTTCGCACGAAGGACCTGCCGAAGGCCCTAAAATTTGTAGGGTACTTCCAGAACAGTGTGGACACCACAAATGAGAGAATTCTCCGTCTTCTCCAAAATCAGAACGACGGTTTCTCCACACGTGCATGGCGAGTATGTCATCGCAACGTTACTGGAAAGACTGTCGAATTGATGGTGGAGCTGGACCAACAGTCTGCTAACCTCATAGCGGCACAGAGCTTCCTGCTGAACTACAAGTACGGCAAAGCACGCATGCGGCAGGTTGGCAGAAAGTCCTCAAACACAGGCGCGAAAGGTTCTGGTGCGAAGGCTGGAACGGTACGTTCGGAGACTCCCTCAGGGAGGCTTCGAAGTCGTTGGATATGCTGATGATATAGTCCTTATTGTTCGGGGAAATGTGATGCAACTCTATCTAGTCGTATGCAAACGGCACTTAACACCACCTCTCAGTGGTGCTCAGAAGAAGGGCTGAACATTAACCCCGCTAAAACGGTCATTATACCATTTACCAAGCGAAGAATGCACACAATCATTCCTCCGCTACTGAATGGGGTAAGACTTTGTTTCAGCAATGAGACCAAATATCTTGGAATCATTCTGGATAAGAAGCTGAACTGGACTGCTCACCTAGACTACGCTATCAAGAAGGCAACTTCAGCTATCTGGGCTTGCAGTACACTGTTTGGCAAGACCTGGGGGCTAAAACCACAATTAGCGCTCTGGTCTTACATCACCATTGCTCGGCCACGTATAACCTACGCAGCCCTCGCATGATGGCCTAAAGTAAATGAAAAGACAGCTCAGGCGAAACTTACCAAAGTCCAACGATTGGCCTGTCTCTCAGTTACCAGTGCCCTGCGCACAACACCGACAGCAGCCTTGGAGGCCTTGCTTTGCTTACTTCCTCTACATCTCCATGTGAAGAAGTAAGCAGAGCTTGGCGCACTAAGGCTGCAAAGAAATACAACGATGCTCGAAGGTGACCTAACGGGTCACCTAAGCATCCTAAAGGAGTTTAAGCTGACACCTTTAGTAACAACAGTCTCGGACTGGATGGAAGCGAAGCCAAACATGGACGTTCCATATATAGTGATCGACACAGATCGCTCCATTAGGGACAATGGAGGGCCGAGTCTTCCATCGGGCACAATCCGCTTCTACACGGATGGCTCAAAAATCGGACCCCAGACTGGTTCAGGGATCTACGGACCAGGTATAAAGGCCACTATCTCAATGGGTAAGTGGCCAACCGTCTTTCAGGCGGAGGTATACGCAATATATATCTGTGCTATAACATGTCTACATCGCAAATATAGACATGCGAAAATCGGAATCTTTTCGGACAGTCAAGCGGCACTAAAGGCATTAAAGTCTGCTACATGTGTCTCCAGACTAGTCTGGGAGTGCATCGCAACACTCAGGGAACTCTCCCGCCTCAACAAAGTTATGCTACTTTGGGTACCCGCTCACTGCGGAATCGAGGGAAATGAACATGCCGACAGCCTCGCAAGACAAGGATCTGCTCAGCAATTCATTGGACCGGAACCGTTTTTGGGTACTTCCACATCCGCCATTAAAGGCGAACTAAGTACATGGGAAAAGCTAAAGATAGCATCTCAATGGCAACATGCGCAGGGTTGCAGGCAAGCTAAACAGTTTATCTACCCTAACCCTACGGTTACCAAACAACTACTTAGTTTAACTCGTAGTGAACTACGCATCATCACGGGACTTCTCACTGGACACTGTCCTGCTCTTTATCATTTAAAGAAAATCGGCAAAGTCCTAACCGACAATTGTCGCTTTTGCAACGCTGAACCTGAGAGCTCAGCGCATTTGCTTTGCTTTTGCGGGGCTCTTGATTCATCGAGGTTTAACTTCTTTGGAAATTACCTCTCAACTCCATACCAGGTATGGAGCACCAATCCCAAAACGGTCACAGGTTTCATCAACCATGTAGTTCCGGATTGGGGCACAGGCTTACAACCAACTAGCTCAACTCCATCAATGAGTTCGAGCATCTTGTAATCTGTGTAAAGTAATCGGGACCAGCCACAAAAGACAAACATTCCTGTCGCAGTGGCGCTTTCTACCCAATGCCCTTCAGGCATACAAAAAAAAAAAAGTGAAAGAACGTCTTTCTCTTTTTTTCATACCGCAGCTCACTCCGCGCGAAATATGTCACTACAACATACACGCATCCACCCGAGTGCCTTCCGTGCACTCTCCGGCCAACACAAAGTATCGTCGGCAACGATAGTTTTTCTCTCGCACTGCGGCAGCACGACGACAACTCAACGCTGCCCCGGTCTGGGCACGGCGCGTCGGTGTGAATGTGTTCATAAGAACGCATGCAATCAATCTCAAACGAGCCCGGACGACACGCGGAACAGCCACGGCCCGGTCCCGGAACGGAAGCGGTGGGAATAGCCCTTTAGTCTACTAAAACTATTCAATTGTATTTGCCGTGTCAAATAAATGTTGTGTGAACAAAATAGAAATAATTGCCTTTCATACGGCACTTTAGACTTGATGGTCTTAAATCTGGCTTCAAGGGTCTTCAATGAAAGATTTGCGCTTGTCACACTAGGAAATATAAGGAATGTATGTAGTCCAATGCTGTCCGATCTGCCTGTGGAATAATGTCATACTTTCATAAGCTTATTTTTGGATTTTTTTCTGTTCCTCACAATTCTGATAAACTTGAATGTTTTTGAGTGTGGCAAAAAAATGATGAAAACTATGGAACCACTCATGGAAAATAAAATGGAATCAGTGCTTCATAGCGTTTAACAAGAAGCTGTAAGGCTCTACGAAATCTCTCGCAAATTTCTTTTAGTCAATATCAAGCTTAAAATGCTTACTCTGCAGCGAATAAATTTGCGGTTATGTGGAAGAGTCGCAGCGGCACATCTATTACCATATTGGGAACAGAAATTTCAATTCGAACGCATTATTTTACGACTGCCCGGGTTTCGATTGACGATACAAATATGAACATTTCAAGTCGTTGAAAAGGCATATCGGTAAGCACCATCCTTGTTCATCTTATCCACAATCATTTCTGGAAGAAAGCAGTTCAAATGAACTGCAAGAGCCAAGTCCCAAAACGACAAGAAAAATGACAACAATCATGTCAGTGTCTCATCTGCTGAAAATAAAAAAAAATCATTGTCAAAGAAACAATAAACTTGGAACGAATAGAATAAAACATTGGGCTTGGTATCTGTCTGCTGACTTTCGATGTTTCGTTGCCGCAATCTAAAATAGCAGTCTCAATTGTTGAACTCGGTAATGTAGGTAGTAAGCTCAAGAGCGCACCGCGGACTTTCCACTTATTTATTGTACTTCTATAGATGCCAAAAACACGGATATAATAAAATCCTCAAACCTCTGATTCATGACTTCCAAAAAGTTAGAAGAAGGAGTGACAGTGACAGTTTGTTACGGCACAGAAACCTTCACACTCCGAGCAGTTGTAATTATTTTTTGCGGTGACGCCCTCGCGTTGCATGAGATATTCGGGCTACTTGGACCAATGGCGACATTCTTCTGCAGACAAGAAGGAAAGTAGGGAAAGTAGGTAAAGACGGACACTGCGGGAAATATGGACACTTTTAATATTTCACAAACTAGAATGTATTATGATAGTTGAGTGATGCGAATACCTTCTTTATAGTGTGTTAATGCTTTTGAGTTGCATTATCGGTTTTCAGCAAGCAAACTGTCAAATTTGTAAGTAAAACGAAGAATATTTTCGTGAACGCGCAATTTGATGTAATTTTTATTCCACGGAAAATAGTGAAAATCTCGTGAAACTTACGTGTTTTCATTTGTTCACAATAGTAAAGTGGTTAATTAGTCTTTCCTCGGTTTTCTAGTGAAAATCCAGCAAAATTTCGATGTTCCGATGAAGAGCTACGATCGTTTGAAAAATTTACAACCAGGTCGGGCAAGACGGACACACTATGGTAGGGAAAGATGGACACACGGATTTTCCAAGAATTTTTACATGTAGCATCTGTTGTGAACTACAGATGTTCACAAAGTACACCCGCGAGAGAAACCAGCAGATATTAATCACTTAGCAGTTAGAACAGGCCATATAGGCGGAGAATTTTCGCCTTCATCGAAACCCATCCTCTCAAACTGTTCACGTGATGTATAGATGGATTCTAATAACGTAGAGTCATGGGCGCAACTAAGGAAAATTTCTAGGGGGGGGGGGGCTCGTTTTCATGCATGTAATTTAAAAAACAGAAAAATGAGTTTTAATAAGCTTATTTAATAATGCTTAAAATAGTGTCGTAACAGCAGCAAAAATCACTTCAAGATAGAATCTCCGAAGATGTACTGAATATCTTGAACACAGTGTCAACGCCAACCTCTTTCAGCAACACTGATTTGATATTGAGGAGAGCCAGGTTTGGTGAATGGCTGCGCAGTGCTTTTTAACAGCACACCCGTCCAGTACGGGAATAAAATAGACCCCAGTGTGGTTCAAGGCATAATGCCCTATTCCTACCTCCACGTGTTACCGACTGCGATACGAGCAACCAGGGGAAAACCGGTGAACCGGTGGAAACTTGGTCGTATGCTGACAGGAAAGGGGTAGTTGTTCTCCTTAGAGAGCAGCTTGTCTGAACCCAACAGGCTAGGGGCGGCTCAAACAGCGACTGATCCGGACCGAACGGCTGAACTATGAAATGCGGTGTCTCGCCAGTTACACCTATGGCGGCAGCCCCGTCGCGAGACTAAGCATCGCAGCCCTAGTAAGGCAGCATGCTAAAATAAACATACTACGAAGAATCAAGAATACAAAACGAACCGGAAACAATAGGCAATGACCCAGCCGACGAAATAAGGACGACGATTAGGAGCTCGGTACATGTAACAGTAGATCGTTCAACGCACCGGATGTCGACTGGATTCTGCTGGATCAGCTAGAATCCCGCCACTTCGACATTGTTGCGCTCCAGGAGCTTTGCTTGAAAGGAGAGAAGGTACGGTGGATTTGTGACCGCAAGGCACAGTACCACCAAAGCGGTGGCACAACCAATGAGCTTGGTAGCGGTTTTATAGTGCTGGGCGGGATGCAGAGTCGTGTTATGAAGTGGCAGGCAATCAGTGACAGGTTGTGTTTGTTGAGAATAAAAGGCTGGTTCTACAACTACACTATTCCCAATGTGCACTGCCCTCACGAAGGAAGACCTGATGTAGAGAAAGAAACGTTCTACGCATAGCTGGAGAAACTTTACGATAGCTTCTCGCGTAGAGACATCAAGATCGTCATTGGGGACATGAACGGAAGGAAAGATTTATATAAGCCGGTGATCGGCCCGCACAGCCTGCACACCGTGACGAACAACAACGGCCAGCCATGCACCAACTTCGCAGCTTTCCGCGGGCTGGCAGTTAAAAGTCCCTTTTTTCCTTGACCAACGTATAGCAAAACAATTGACCACGTTCTCATCGACGGCCCGTTCTTTTCAGACATTATATACGCGTACGCACCAATCACAGAGCTGATCGGACATGACCACTTCAATACAAAACAAATACAAAACCCTCATATAACTGGTAGTCCTCTACGGAAGTCCTCTTGGTGTTTTCGAACGAAAGGTGCTGTGGACTATCTACGGTGGAGTACAAACGGACGACGGATAACGGCGCGACAGCGCATGAACCATTAGCTACAAGCGCTGTTTGGAGAGAACCCTATTGCGCACCTGGCGAAAGACAATAGGTTGCGGTGGACCGGTCGAGTCGTAAGGTTGCCGGACTTCTCTTCAGCAAACCCTACCGGCACCAGAAAGAAGGGGCGCAGCGTGCATGATGGCTCGACAGATCGAAAGAGACTTGCAAGTGATGAAACGTCTGGGGAACTGGTGAAACACAGCCCAAAACAGAGTAAAATGGCGACAACTTCTTGAAACAGCACGAGTTACTACAGCTCTTGTCTGACTGGTAAGATGAGTAAGAGTACACCCATGAGTTACATTCTAAAAGGGCGTATGCCTTTTGGCATAGGTTTTATTCGAAGCATTGCCCAGAAACCGTTAGTTGTATAGAAAAACTGTCTGAGAATGAGTTGTAGGGAATTAAAAATGCACCATAAAAAAATATACACTATACAAAAAAATTTTTATTTGACCAAAAAAAATTAAAAATAAACATTAAATTTCGATTTAAAAAATAAGAGTTGACCTTTTTTTATTTTTTTTTTATAGAAACTTGACGTTAATACGCAACTTTTAAAAAAAAGTCCAGGATGAAGAAATGGAAAATATTTTTTTTTATCGTAGATTAATTTTTTTATGAAAATTCTAATTGAAACATTTTTCAAAATATTTGTATTCTGATGATTGAAGATGCAGAGAGTCATTTTGAATCAAAAAGCTCTTGGTAGTAAACATTCTAAAGGCATTGGTTTTCGAGTTATTTTTAATTTAAGCTCGAAAGATTATAATTATTTAGAAAAATACACGTTTTTCTTAATTTGTCCATGGTTCTCCAGCACAAACCATACGTTCATTGGAATGCTTGATCAAAAATATACAATTCATTCTTTGAGAACAAAACGATTGGGCGAACGGTTCTCAAGAAAAGAGTTAAATGTTCTAAGTGATATAAATATATATAAGAATCAAATATTTATTTTCGAGTTTTATTATCTTAGGAACATATTTTTTTATGACATAGATACTTTACAGAACTAGTTTCACCTTATATTTTATATACATCATAAGTAAATGATTCGTCATCTTTTGAAAACAGCTTCGTTTGTATCTTATTTTCTGAAACCGGAACAAAAGAGTAATACTTTTGTGTGGCAGCTATTATTATAGATTATTTGAAAATATTGCTCCATTCTGTTACTCCTTGTTCATATTCTTCATATGATACTCAACTAAATAACATTTTTGATGAATTTTTATTACAATCATACAATTCTTTTATGCTTGTATTTGCATTTCCTGCCATTCGTTTTAATATGCCACCAATTGCATCGCATGGGCCTTTACCATGAGAAGTCGCGAAAAATGCCACTCTGCATCGACGTTATATTTTGTTTCGAACTTGCAAAGTTTTTTCTTCTTTTTATATTGTGAGGCAGCTCCATCAGACATTAATATCGCTTTTTTCAACTCTATTGTTGTTTTCAAAAAACTAATTAATTTGGCAATGAACACCTGAACCGCAACAGTATCATGATGGAGTACATCCGATATTATGATGAAGCTGATATTCTTAAGTGTTCCAGATTCTGAATAGTAAACAACGAAGGGATGAATGGTGACTTGACTATCATTCCAATAACTACACGAATCACAAATTGATAAAGACGTATTAAAATGAGCTTGAATGTTCAATATTTTTAATTTTGCAATAACGTTTTCGTTAAATTTGCGTAAGCTTGATGAGCACCGATGATCAGGAAAGGGTTTACAGCATTTGGGCTTGCTGTATTCCATTTTCACTTTATTCATCTTCACAAAATGCAAACTGTTACTAACACATCTGAAGTAGTGCAATCGTATTTATATACGGAAACAGATATTATAAGTAACCCAGTAGTTATTGGTTGCGTACTTTACAAACAGTTATTTTTAGAAGACAAGTAGGTAGTGTTGCACGACAAACACATCTTTTTAAAAAACATTCGGCAAGGGAGAACGTGTAGGTAGGCTAAGGTTTAGCGCTTGAGTTATTTATCCAATCGTTTTGTTGTCAAAGAATGAATTGTATATTTTTGATCAAGCATTCCAATGAACGTATGGTTTTTGCTGGAGAATCATAGACAAATTAAAACAAACGTGTATTTTCCGAAATATTAATTATTTATTGAGCTTAAATTTAAAATAACTCGAAAACCGATGCCTTTAGAATGTTTACTACCAAGAGCTTTTTGATTTAAAATGACTCTCTGCATCTTTTAAAATCATCAGAATACAAATATTTTGAAAAATGTTTAAATTAGAATTTTCATAAAAAAAATTATCTACCATAAAAAAAATATTTTTCATTTCTCCATCCTGGACTTTTTTTTTTAAAGTTGCGTATTAACGTCAAGTTTTATGGTGCATTTTTAATTCCCTACAACTCATTCTCAGACAGTTTTTCTATACAATCAACGGTTTCTGGGCTACAATGCTTCGAATAAAACCTATGGCAAAAGGCATATGCCCTTTTAGAATGTAACTCATGGGTGTGAAAAATGCTCAGTTTGCTAAGCCAAATACGTGTGCAAAGTTTCATTCAAATCAAAAATGGTCGATATTCGACCATAGGTCATTTCGCGCGATCTTGCTCTGCAGCAGGTTGTTTTCCAATTCACCCTCCAAACCCTCCAACGATAACATAACGTCAATGAGCTATGACATAAATAGAGAGGTGCCCAAAAATACAACGATAAATACTTCGTAATATTGAATATTGCAAATATTTCGCAATATATCAATAGTGTCTTGACCCAAGCTCAAGGTCTAGATTAAATTTTCGGCACACCAAGAACTTTTGTAAATTGCATTGCGCTTGAGATTATGACAACATTAGTTCTACTTTTTGATTCAGATAATAATGGAATTTTTAAGAAAATCAAGCATGAACACCGTTTTGTGAACCTCTTATTGTAAATAGCTCTCAAAAGTAATTGTTTTCGTTTGTTCTACCACAAAAGATCAAAGTGGTCCAAATCGTACAAAACACGAGCAATAAATATAGCGATATGACTATTTACATTTTAATAAGTTAACGAATAGCGAAAGTTCCGCTAATTTGGGTTTAGCGTTTAGCGATTATCGAGCTAAATTGTCCGGTTAGCGGTTTAGCGATTAGCGTCGCTAAATTTTCGGTTAGCGGTGCCCACCACTGGTTTCTACATATAAAGCAATGTGCACAATGAGCGGTTGTGAGTAGCTTCCAAGATCAATATATAAACTTTTACGAAATGATTACATAAACAGTACAGTCAACTACAGAGTAGCTTCAGAGAGAATTTTTCGCGGTGCGCTGCAATTTTAGAAATGAATAATAAGTCGCCAACGAGACACATACTTGTCTCCTCATGTGAGCTTAATTATGCTGAACAACATGAGGTAATTAAGAATGAATTTTAATAAAATTAAGGATCTTAGTGCGTTTAATATGCGGCTCGCTAGCCACGAAATTTTCCAGTGCTATATTCTATTTTGGGATTACCTTATCTACTTGGTATTAAATTATTAAATTGAATATTGGTAACTAGAGATGGATTATTTTGCAAAAATTATCGTTCCGAATTCCTATCAAGAGCGCGGAGATAACGCTTTCTATACATTGGTGGACTGCTTATTTGCAAGAGATTTTTTGAAATTGCTCACGTGAACAGGGCGAAGTCGTGGGGATAAATGCAAGCGAGGGTTTCGAGAATACGGATACGTTAAACAGACCTCACGTCCGTGGCTCAGAATGTTCAAAGTTTTCGTCAGAATAAATCGAACGCCGCCATCCTGAGAGTTGACTGTTACAAAAATCTGCTATCCGACCGAATCACAGAAATAAACAAAATAGGAGTGATGCAACGGTTGCACGTGAGGATGACCAGATACATGATGATTTCCAGCCAACAATTTGGTCCGTATATTACAGTTGTTGCTGAGATATAAGCACCCTTGTACAATCTGATAAAGTTGTATATGACGTTCTATATGAGCCTATAATTACCAACGTGGAGGCAATATACGTACCAAAGTGGTTCGCGCAGTTAAAGATATACAACTTTTCATTTCATTTTTTACAATTCTTTAACAATTACCTTTTTCATAAAATCTGAGGTATGAACAACTCTGTTTCCTGCTTAGTACAATTTTCTAATGCCATAATTTGAGCATACATACAATTCCGTTTCATCCGTATTATGATTCTACTACGATGCTCTACGAACTAAAACGCAGCAGTATGTAACAAGTACTGCGAATAAATTTTGCATTATATACAACCTAAATTTTTCAAATAATAAAAAACATAAAATTGAGTAGCAACAATTCATTTATATTTTTTTTTAATTAGAAGTACGCGTAGAACCATTTACTTACAGTCTTTGGTATGTATTGATTTATTGTGGTTGGGATAGGATGCGGCATTTATCTTTATTATATTTTACAAGGCTGTGTTCACAGCCTCGAACCGTCGACGTTCCGATCACTACTCCTACTCTCTATCCTCAGAGTCATTTTACGATGCTGCGTGTCAACGAATTTTATCTAGAACTGTATGAACCCGTAAATCGTATATAATGGCACTAATTATCTTCAATGTTGACCATAATCTATTTATAGACTCTGATGTAATTATGTAACTCAATATTGCCTCATATACGAAGGAATAATAACATGCGATCTGCATTGACCTTCTTTTTAACTGTTGAGCGAGTCAAGCAATTGCAATCAACAAACATTGAAAAGCCATTCAAGGCGTTGCCCATGTTTTTGTAAAACTCATTTTTTTCGAAGATTTTTCTTTTATAGTTTATAGATGTTTATACCATTTTATATTGACATTTTTATACGGTTTCTGGTTATCTGGGGACTTTACGTAGATCCGCGCGAGTTCCTTCCTTGGAATTCCCAGCAAGTAATATTCATAGAGCGCATGGTATACGGTATTTGGGGATGCATGATTATGACGCACTGTTTGTATAACCGTACTAAACATTGCTGCTTCAAATATGGGATTTCCGGCAAATATCAAAAATTGAAAAATGAAATTATAGCGCCCTTCTAAAGAAACTGCACTGTTTTGTTTTGAATGTCAAAACATGATGACGTCAGAACCATGGGTGATAATAAAGTCGGAAGAAAGATTTAGTGCTGGCGCCACAATATTGAAAGTTATTGTTTCATTTATAAAGGGTGGTCTTTTAAGAATTTGGTTTTTCTTTAAAAAAAACGCATAAAAATTACAAAACTGTATGAAATCTTTATTTGAGCCGATAAATTGGTTTATGCTATTTACTTTTTAAAGATAATTTCATTCAAATGTTGGCCACGGCTACATTTTAAATTATCCATACGAAAAGTCCAATTTTGGTCACTTTTTCGAGCATTTCGGCTGGTATCTCGCGAATAACGCGTGTAATGTTGTCTTCCAAGGCTTTGGCTTATTCGCATAGACGAGATACTTAACGTAGTCCCACATAAAATATTTTAGCGGTGTTAAATCGCATGATCTAGGCGGCCAATTCACTGGTCCATTTCGGGAGATGAATTGCTCACCGAACTCATTCCGCAGTATGTCCATTGATTCGCGCGATGTGTGGCACGTTGCTCCGTCTTGCTGAAACCACATGTCAACAAGACCCAGCTCTTCCATTTCCGGTAGACAAAAATCAGAAATCATCGCGCGATAGCGAGCGCCATTAACCGTAACGTTGCGATTTTGATGATCTTTGAAGAAGTACGGATCAATGATGCCTCCAGCGTGTAAACCGCACCAAACCGTTTGCTTTTTAACATACCCATTTAACCAGAGATGAGCTGCGTCACTGAACACAATTTTTCGGTAAAAAAGTGGATTTTCGGCAAATTGTTCTAAGGCCCATTCACCAGAAATTCGACGCTGCGGCAAGTCGTTCGGCTTCAATTCTTGTACGAGATGTATTGTGTAAGGCTTTACACCAAGATCCCTTCGTAAAATCTTCCATGGAGTCGAATAACACAAGCCCAATTGCTGCGAACAGCGTCGAACTGACATTTCACGGTCTTCCACTACACTGGCTGATACGGCAGCAATATTTTCTTCTGCACGCACTCTATGTATACGTGTTGGTGGGTTTATGTCCAACAGAGTAAAACTGGAAATTTCGTCACAATAGCTTGAATAGCTTGCTCAGTAGGTCGATTATGACGACCATAAAATGGTCGTAATGCGCGAAAAACATTTTTCACAGAGGACAAATTTTGATAATAAAATTCGATTATTTGTAAGCGTTGTTCAGGCGTAAGTCTGTTTTTGGTGAAATTGCAAACCAAACTGAGTATATTAGACCTTGACAGCTGTCAGAATTCCCACGTGAACTGTCAAATCTGAATACACGAAAAACCAAATAGCAAAAACATCACCTTTTATGTCTTTAGGTGCTGAAACCAAAACTTACATATTTGGAGTCGGTATGCAATAAACCCAGTGTTGACGGAAAGGAAAACAAAGGAGGTGTTGATTTGGATGATTTCAGTTATAATGTATTGGAATGGACTTACTTCTGAATGGAACGTTGATTGGATAAACCCTTCTCCAACAAACCGGAAATGATATCTTACTGGAGCGTTGAACTTGACGTTGATTGGATAAACCCTTCTCCAATAAATCGAAAATGATATCTTACTGGAGCGGCGGCAATTAGATTTGGCGGAAATTGTGGCCAGCTGGCGTTTAGCACATAAAACGAAACTTCACGAGAAGAATCTACAAAAGTACTCGCGTATAATTGTGTTACTGTTCAAAAACCGAGAAACAGGTAATTTTAGTGCAATATTGTGAAAAGGCATACACAGGAAGAAATATCATGTGTTTGTAAATATTGTAAAAACATGATATGTGCAATGTCATCGGAACTGCAGTTAACTAAACATTAACATAGTGTTTATAAAGACTACTACTTTTTGAAATTACTTTATGAATTAATTACATTTGTTTTGTCTTATGACTTACATTTTGAGTTTTGTTTTTAGCTCTCTGAATAGGTAAACTTAAGCCTGTTAATACTCGTGCAATTCAAACATATTAATTCATTCAGTAGTGTGAACGGCTACATCAAAGAATGTTGGGAATGTTGGACTCGACGTTCAGGCTAAAGTTAAAGTTATATTAGATTCGACATCAACTTGCTGTTAAATGTATTGAGCGTTCGGCCAATGCAAAAAAAAGCCGCTGAATTCAAATATTGCAAATCCTTGCAGAATTCAGTTTTCCGCGCATAACAAACGAAACGACGACCAACAGAGCTTCATAATCTGAGTAAATGCGTCGGGATAAGCTTACATTTACTAAAGGCTGAACCGTTTTGACTGGTAATAACTGATTGACTAGTAATATTTGAAATTTACCTAGCAAAATGTTTATTATTTCACGGAGACTGCTAAACATAGAGTGCCCTTAACTACATTCGAGCGAATCATGAATGTATAATTTATAATTGATTGCTACGGAATATGATTACTGTTTTTTTGTTTTTCTAAATGCTTTTTCACTTCGCACGCAAACAAACTATCTGAGTGGTGTAGACAGAAATAATATGAAAGTTACCGGAATTGAATTCTTATGTCCATTCGAAACTATACCATCTTTCAATGTAATTCATGCACGATTTCGGAGAGAGTATTTCACCTTACGTTGTCACTGGTGCTATCCAAAATTTTGGAGAATAAAGGTTTAGAAGTGTTTTTGCTGGATATCGTTGATAGAAGAAAAAAGTTTATTCGATTACGGCATGTATAGAATTGGAAATATCGCAGAAGATATAACACAAAGTAATCTAACTGATAAGTGTTTAAAAATGTCGTCGTCTGAAATATTCACATTTGTTAAACTATTACCGTTAATGATAGAATTTTACCGTTAATGATGACGTTTTGATCTTTTTAAACTTCCGAGCTTCATAGCCTTTCAAGCCAAAAATGCATTTTTGGTTCACTATTCTGCTATAGTTAGAAACCGTTCATTGCAAAACACCAATGGAATGCGTGGAAAAAGCAAAATTAGGAACTTAAAAACAAAATTTTCAGGTCAACTTCAACAGAAAAAATCCATGCAAATCTATAATGGTTAAAGAAATTTACAAATGCTCAAATAACTCTTTCATTATTTATCGAGAACATGATTTTTTTAAAGAAACCAGTTATAAAATATGTGAGTCAACTGAAAAATATCAAATATTGATACTCTTAAAATTAAAGAATGCCAACAATCCGTATTCGGTAGTTACAATAATGAAAAAATTAGTCAAAAAACATGTTTTAGTATAGAGGATTATTTTGTTAACGTGAATAGTAATGCAATAATAAAAGAGAGAGAGAGTGTATGTGATCGTTTAACGCATAATTATTGAAGAATTTTGAAAGAAACTGCAGTGCTATTTGGTAACAGTGGAAGAAATCAACCGACATTTCTATGTGATGTCACTGCCTTTATAGCTTGGTTTTCCCCAAACATATCATATATTAGAACCTGTTTGTTTTGAATAAAAAACAATCAGTTTAAAATAATGTGTAAATTCAAACATGTAAAAAGAGCCCATGTGCCATATGTGAACAAGCCAGTGGGCTTTTTTCATATGTATATGTATATGTCATGTGTATGTAATATATTTTATCACTTTAAATTTGTTACTTTTTTGTCTAATGCGCGGTCTTAAGACACAAAAAGTAATAAAATGTTGCTCAAAAGTAACAAAATGTTCTCTATTTGTGTTGGGTGTACAAATCGTGATCTGAAGAAGGGCTATATAAGAAAGGCACACAGTAAAAACTGTGAATTATTTCATTAATTTATTAATGAACAATACTCAACTATGCCATAGCCCTTATAAACTCCTGTCCTTTTTCGCAGACTGCCTTAAGCTAGTTCAATGATTTGAAATTTTTAATGTTATCTTAATATCATCTCAAATCAACATGCAACAAACCAATATGAGTTTGAAAAATAGTCAACATCGATTTTAATAAAAATCTTAAATTTATTGTGGAGAGCTGATAATAACTAAATGACTAAATCTCAAACGTAGGTATCCAGCTTTTTACGCGCCATAATGGCGGACGCTATCCTGTATTTTAATTATACTACTCGATATCGGTAGATATATTTTGATATTTATCGTTTATCTGTCAATTGGCCAACGATAGAATAACGTCAATGAGCTATAATATAAATAGAGGGGTGCCCAAAAATGCAACGATAAATACTTCGTAATATTAAATATTGGAAATATTTCGCAATAAACAAGTTGGGTCTCCTCCCAAGTGTCCCCAAGCTAACTTGCTGGATTTCATCGTGATTTGCTTTGATATATTTCAAAAGATTTTGATTTCGCTTTGAAATATTTGCAAGCAGTGCAAATGCAACAGTAAATCATTGCAGATTCCATTGCCATTGGGGCGCATAAAGTGTCGAAAAAGAATGTGATTAACCCTCTCTCTACCATGGTTACTCTAGAGCGCTACAGGTTTGGATGCTAAATATTTTCAAAATACTGATCAATTCTACTAAAACAGCATAAATATATTCCTGAACAACATACTGATTGTTAAAGAATGTATTCATGCATTTTGATGAGCATTGGTAAATATTGCGAAAGGCTTGTTGCATCCAAACCTGGGGGTGCTCTAGAGTAACCATGATAAAGAGAGGGTCACAGGAGAAATTATTAACCTGCTTGGATAAATTAGTTTCGGAATCACTCTGCAGATTGTCTTTGCTGTCCACATTTTACTTCAAATTATTTGGAATGGTTTATCGTGAGAAGTGAGATACGATTATCGATACGAGTGCTTGGGAAGGTTTTTTTTTGTGTTTTAGCTAACATGCTGTTGATACCACAAAAGATCAAAAGAATGGTCGCAGTCGTCCAAATCTTACAAAAAACTAGGAGAAAGGCCAACCATGCCGTTTAATCAAAATGGCAATTTCTTTCGAAGAAAAGGGAAATTCCAAATGCAGAAAACAAACAAAATTGTTAAAGAACTTGCTAATGAAACAAAATTCTTATTTCTGGCATCTCTGCATAATTGCTGCATTTGCGTGTGCTTGTCTATATCGCATACAGTGTCTATAACTTGCATTGAATCTTGAAAAGCAACGAAATGTCGCATCGTAAGTTCCTAACTCCTAAAAGTTTTGCTGTCGCAATTTACCGTCGAAAACCTGGCTCCCGTTATCAAGACCGCGAAAGAGAATACTGTGATGAAGATCACTTTTGGCCAGTGCGATTAATAGCCTTTCCGGCCTTCAGAGCCGGTGCAGCGCGTATTTTGCTAGAAAAAGAGCGCAAGACAAAATCTAGTGGAATAGGACGTGGAACAATTCTGGAGGCGCCTCCCATTACAATAGTAGGCGCTGTTGGTTATATCAACACTGCCAGTGGACCACGTGCTTTGTGCGCCGTCTGGGCTCAGCATCTATCGGAAGAATGCCAACGACGTTTTTACAAAAAGTGTCATACGAACGAAGAGCAAATTTTGTTGGAAAAACCTCGAAAATGGTCTAATGCGAATGCGGATACAAATAATTTTGAAAATATGATCCGATACTGTCAATTTGTCCGTGTTATGGCTCATTCGCAGATTCGTTTGAATGAACAAGGTAAAAAACGGGTTCATGTCATGGCCATTTACCTTCATGGCGGAACGATGGAGCATAAGGCATATTGGGTCTCACAGCATATGGGGAAGTCAATTTCGTTTTCAAAGGTTTTTAGTCGGAAGGATATGGTTCAATGTGTAACGTATACCAAACGTAAACATTCTAGTACAGCAGTTACCCGTTGGAAGACTCAGATTGAACCTCGCGTAACGCATATTGGGAAGCGCAGAGTAGCGTGTATTGGAGCCTGGTATCCATCTCGATGTCGTATTCAAAGCAGCAAGAAAATCTTTCGTATTGGAGTTGGAATTCACCGAAACGAAATCGAGGACATTACCGCAACCAGATTCGATAGGGAAAATAATGATTCTCTAATAATAAAGCACGGTTGCCACGGTGCTAATGGTCGGCTCGTCACACTACACAATGCGAAATTCGTAACTACTGAGTACCCTACAATGGTGATGGGAAGTTGTGGTTTGACGTTATCTTATGATAAGCTCGCTCCCGATGATAATGGAGATGTTAAGCAGAATCATTTTCGCTAGAAAAGACTTACGACGAAACAATTGTTGAATCATTGTTGTTTCTGGGTTTACTACTAATAACGTTTTTAATTCCTTGTTGTTTTGCCAAGTTCCTTTTCAGATTCATTATGTTACTTCATAATATTTCACGAGAAAATACTACAAAACTAGCATATAAAATAAAACTATCACAGGTTATTTGTTGCTTTTTCTAATATATATGTTATTTACTTTTTCTGTGAAGAAAGCCCCTTATCTGAATTACGCAATGTATTAGTTAGTTTTAAGGTATCGATTAGGATCGGATATGGAGCCATTCTGGAAACGCGCGTACCTACCAGGCAACGAAAAATAGCGTTTATTGGCGCCTGGCATCCATCACGATGTCGTATTCAGAACAGCGAGGAGGTCTTACGTATTGGAGTTGGAATACAACACCGAAAAGGAACCGAGGACATAACCGCAACCAGATTTGATTCGGAAAATGAGTTCAATAATGACTCGCTAATGAATTAAGCATGGTTGCCACGGGGCTAAGCTTTGTGCCGTTACACTACATAAAACGCAGCTACTACAATCCGAATATTTTATACTGGAGATGGACAACTGTCGTTTAAGTCGTCATTTGATATACTTTCTCATAGAAGTACAGGACTTCTTAGGTAGAATCGTTTTCGCTAGAACGTTCTGCGTTTGTTTTTGATGAATACTCTGAATGTAGAAATTCTACAAGACAAGACTTGTAACAAACGAACAAAAAATAAACTTTTGTTTATAATTGACAACAAATATCACGTTTTTCTATATAAAGATACCCAATTTACTACTATTACCAAACAACGGAGTTTGAGCCTTCAGCTAAACTAGCGAACCTATACATTAGAGAAATGACAAGACACTCACCGTTAAGGCAACTGTCAACATCAAAACGGGCGAGTTGTATCATTTTGCATTGCCGTTATCCGTTTTGGTGTTGACAGTTGCCTTAACGGTGAGTGTCTTGTCATTTCTCTAATGTATAGGTTCGCTAAGCTAAACTGAGCGAGGGTTTAGTAACGAAATAATTAACTCCCTTTACCATGACTTGTTTAGTATAAAGTAATGATGAAAGAACTTACGCGAAGCTATAATTCTCCTGGTAAATTTGGTTTATATCTTCCAGAACGGATCTTACACCATCATCCTAAAAGTAAGCAGAGCATAAGTGTATGGATTATTCGTGAACCAATAAACCTACGTTAAACGGAGGGATAGTTTCAGTTGTCCTCGTCAACTCTCGCACCAACTCGAAAGCCTTATCGGCCGACATATCGGCAACGTAAGATTGTTCCTAAGCACGAAGTTATCCTTAGCCGAAATATTCCTTACTGGTGGCAACAAAAAATAAAAAAAAAATTATCTCGTTTGTTTACATATGTTGGCGCGCTTTGCTTCATCTCATGAGCAAACTTGTTGAGCTTCCACTGTTTTCGTTTATAAATCGACACGCAATCGAAAGCTTTAAACAAAATGTAGCTGGCGCTGTAGTAACAGTTATAATTTTTGTCAGCGTAGCAGCATTGAAATGTAAAAATGTTACAAATGTTAAAATGATAAAATTATTGAAAATGTGAAAAATATTACAAATGTAAAAATTGTTTAAACATTCACAAATATTAGAAACGTTACGAATATTACAAATGTTACAAATATTCGAAATTTCACAAATGGTACAAGTATTAAAAATATTTGAAATGTTATGAAAGCTAAAAAAAAGTTAAAAATGTCAAAAATATTTAAAAAATTGAAAATGTTCAAAACATTAAAAATGTTCAAAATATTAAATATGTTCAATATCTTCAAAATGTCAAAAATGTTAGAAATATTTGAAATGTTAAACATGATAAACATGTTAAAAATGCAGAAAATGTTGAAATTGTTAAATATGATAATTTTTTTAAAAATATTGGAAATATTAAAAATTTAACAATGTCAAAATTCTTAAAAATATCAAAATTTGTAAATTTGTAAAAATGTTAAAAATGTTGGAAATATTAACAAGGTCATATGTTGAAAATGATGACAATCCTATAAAATGTCATGAGTGATGATAATGTTGAAAATCTTAAAAATATTGAAAGTTTTCAAAATGGCACACGGAAAACGAAAAGTACCAATTTTCATATCGATTTACTCAACGGGGTCGTTCCGTGCAGGAAGCCAATTCTGATCAGTTGTAGATTTATTCAATAATAGGTATATATCACTAGAGCAGTAATACGTGGGGTTTCCATTTAATTTATTCAATTGAATTAATATTAGTTGAATATAGCGGATAGTTGAAAAATACTGTATAAAATCTATCTCAAAAATTACTCAAATATCTGCGACTTTCACGAAATCAATTTCATCACTCAGGTTATGAATTTTTCAACCAGTTTGATTTTTCAACCAA
The DNA here is from genome assembly GCF_029784165.1 of Wyeomyia smithii. Classification (NCBI taxonomy): domain Eukaryota; kingdom Metazoa; phylum Arthropoda; class Insecta; order Diptera; family Culicidae; genus Wyeomyia; species Wyeomyia smithii. The sequence continues at coordinate 25,491,384 of NC_073696.1, read as the reverse complement.
TGTTGGGTTCAAACCACTCAATTTTGGCTTTTAAATAAAACACCACCTTTGAGTAAAAGCATGTTTAAAATCAATAAATTAAGATGAAATGACTCAGCGATAGCATTGCAAAACTACCCAACAGGTATGTTGTAAAGGGCTTACATCATTTCAGGTAGTTTGTACCTTTTAGATTTAGTTTTCCGTATAAAACATATTGAAAATGTCGAAAAATATCAAATATGTTAGAAATGTTAAATAAGTTGAAAATGTTAAAAATCTTAAATTATTAACTTTTTTTGAAATGATAACAATTTGAAAAGCATCACCAACGTCAAAATCATCAACATTTCGAGAATATTTTAGAATATCGTGGGATCTGTATATAGATGTTAGTTTCAATATTGTTTAAACTCAGTTTTAATGGTTTTAATTCTTCTTATATCTTCATTGTTTTAAATAAGGCAATCCACGAATGACTATTTTTTTGCTTGTACGTATGTTATTGTTGCTGTTTTTCAAGCTGCAAAACCAAAACAGAAATCTTTTAATGTCGACAATAATATAAAAAGTGATTTTTTATTGTTGTATTTAGGATTGGCACTCGCAATACTAGCTACCGATCGGATAACATTTGTTTTTCATGCTTCTGGATCCGGATTGCATCCAAGTTGAGACCGATCGAACATACACACCAAAATTTGAAAAGAATTTTCAGCGAAAAATAATACTGAAAAAAATCAGTAATAATACTCTTGCTGATTGTCAGCATTCAGAATTCTGTTTGCCGGGAATCAGCGAATTGCTGGTAATTGCTGAATTTCTGGCAACTCCATCCGTCAAGCTGCTAGAACAATCACCATTTTGTGCGTGAAAAGGTTACGAAACTATAGAAAAATAAAAACGAGCTTATAAGCGTAAGTATTATGGACACAGAGAACAGACATTCATGTTCATATAAAGAAATTTGAAAATCGTGTGTAAAAATTTGAATTAAAACACGTTAATACACTAACGACATCTGTCTTGTGGTGCCCCAGTTGCACTGCATAAATATTACCGTATCGATATTTTATCGATATCAGTGCTTGGTTTGTCAGTGACAAGAGCGCCACACAGCGGGGGCATTACCACTTACTGGTAAATGACGGTTGCAAGTTTTTACACATCTTTTGAAAATAAGATGAACGTCTGTTCTCTGTGTTATGGATGTGGAATTTAAAAAAGCATTGCATGCGCTTAAATAGAAAAATTTTTTGATAAGGAGTAAATGTTTAATAAGTTAATTTTCTGTCTTTTCTAGGAATTGGGAATAATGAGCAACATACTGTTATGTTGTTTCTGCTACCAATTAGTGGAAGGTTATGTCGATGGGCTACGAAGACATTTGAATTTTCATACTAATAATTCAGATTTAAAGTCAGATAACTTTAAAATAAATATTTGCAATGTAAAACATTTGTTTTAATAAAATAACAAAAAACGAAAAAACCTTCTGGTATATGTTTTCTAACTTTTGCTGAGATACATCAGCAAATTAATGTCAAATGCTGAACATGCAGCAATTCTATTCAAACAACTGATTTTCAGCAAAATGGTGTCCAAAATTTGACGTTTCGAATTGCTGATCGTTTCAGCGAGAAAGATTGCTGATTTCATAGCTGATTTTTCAGCATGTAGAATATCAGCAAAATTTTGCTGGTTTCCAGCAATGAAAATTTAGTGTATACATAGAGCTGTCATAAGTTGAAAATAGGGGTGGGCGAAACGGCTCTTTTGCAAGAGCGGCTCTGAACCGCTCACTCACGGTTCTGAACTGACTCATATGAACGGCTCATGGTTCACAATGATTCACGAACGTTGGCAGTTCGTGTTGTCTCGGTAAAATTCGGGTTCGCGCGAACCAAACAGTTTTGGTGCGCTCAAAGAACCGTGGTTCTTTTTCGTGAGCCGTTCGTTCTTTCGCTCTTTTTTAAGAACCGGTTCATATGAATGGCTCGTGAGCCGTTCGCCCATCCCTAGTTGAAAACAGACTGAAATCAGCTGATCGCAACTGTCTCATGGATTGCCTTATTACAAAGATCCTGCATATCATTGGCGTTTGTGAGGCACAAGCTCCTCTAGCCATAATAAACTTCAAAATCCAACAACAAAGATCCTGCACCATTGCCACCTATGTTTCGAGCGGAGTTTTGATTTGCCAATTTTTCGTGGTTCGATTCGAAGAAGGTGTTGTTCAAGCTTTGAGACAAATCTGACGTTTCTGACATTCCGTTCGATCTCCGGCATGTGTTTACAGTAAAATCGCTAATTTTATTCGACCGAATCGCGTAACATTTTGTTTCTATTTCACCCACAAAATGTTGCGGTTACTAGGACAAAACTTCGCCAAGGTTTTGAGCCCACCTGTGCAGCAGATCGGCTGCCTTTCGACGCAACCGCAACCGCTGCAGCCACTAGCAGTAAGTCCATTGCGTGTTCCGCGCTCGGTTTGGATCGAAAATCTCGACACCATTGAGGAACAAAAGCTAGGAATCGCGGAACTAAGCTGCGAAGTTTTCGGAGCTACCCCACGAATCGATATCGTTCATCAGAACGTCCACTGGCAGCGGATGTACCGATTCGTTAGTTTTTCACACTCAAAAACACGTAACGAAGTGCGAGGAGGAGGTCGCAAACCGTGGGCTCAGAAGGGTTTGGGTCGAGCCCGACACGGTTCAATTCGGTCACCGCTGTGGCGGGGCGGTGGCATTGCGCACGGACCACGCTCACCAACGACACACTTTTACATGCTGCCGTTCTTTACCCGTGTGTTGGGTTTGGTTTCGACACTGTCCATTAAACTTGCCCAAGATGATTTACACATCGTGAAAGATTTGGAAATTCCCACTGATGATCCGCAGTACCTGCGGGATTTGGTACAAGAACGTGTATGGGGACCTTCGGTGCTGTTCATCGATAGCAGTGACATCATGCCACGAAACATTACTGCCGGGGTGGACGCTATTGATCACATCAATCTTATGCCGGTTTACGGCCTGAATGTCTACTCGATGCTAAAACACAACACCTTAGTGCTAACGGAAAGCGCTGCAAGGGACATTGAAACCAAGTTAAGCGAACAGTTGCATCGAAATGATTCTCGCGCTTTAATGAAGAAATTTTTAGTGGACCGGTAAACGGTAAAGTAACAAAGGTAGTAAAATTTCTTAAATGGAATGTATTTTTACTTGTCAGTCTAGAGCTAAAGAGAAAACATATCAGCCTTGTAAATTGAAACTAATTCTGGGACGGAACATTCGCATTGATAATCTGTCGATTACAATCGTCACTTTTCGGCAAGCAATTTAGTTCGCACTTGCCACCTCAGATCCGAGTGGCTGTTCTCTCCAGGAAGCTGATTTCGGAAGCGCGCCCACTCTTTCTGATAAGCGTGGTACAGAGAAACCGGATCATTTTTGCGGTTTCTAGAAGCACTAGTACTTCTCGGTCGAATCCCTAGAAAAACAATTGAAATTTTTAAACTAAATGTTTTTGTCGGGTATAAAGGCCAACACTTACACATTTTACTTGCAGCGGTATTTTTCTCTTCCTGTTGCTTGCGACCTTTCCGACCCTGTTGGTGCTGCTGTTGCTGATGGTTTTCCTTATCGTCTCGAGGAAGCTGTCCCTGTGGGTTAGCAGCGGTTGACTCGAACTCTGTTCTGTGCGATGAAGAGGCAGTTGTTGCAGATTGCCTTCTGGGGTTGGTTTCATGCTGGCGCTTTTGTTTCAATCTTTTGCTGGCGATTTTGGCATCGTAGCTAATTGTCGTTGATGTATGTAATCGTTGAAAAGGGTTCATTTGGGGGACCGTTTGCTGCCAGGTGCCATGATCAGCTGGAAAATTGCTGCCTATTTGGTTGTCGTATTTGATTAGCTTGCGTAGATCTGTAACGGTCAAATGAACAAGTTATTATAGTAGCATGTACAGTCCTCACGATACTAACCTTTTTGAAATTCTTTCAACTGCTCGGGTGTAATGTTTCGGTAGCCAAGTTGATTCAAGTGGCTAAGGATTTCTCGCGCATCTAGAGGGATTGCCATTTTCACAAAAAATACTTACATAGCAGAAAAAGTTATTCGATTCGGACTGTTTATTTGCGAATTCGCGACGGTTTAAAGTTTGACATTATTGGCACCTGACAGCAGCATGAAATTAACTAAAAAGAAGGTATGCTATAAGCTTCTGAAAGTGATATCCATGATTCGTTTGAAAAGCAGGTGGCGTTTCAAATATTTGAAATAAGGAGGTTTTAACTTAAAAGATATACCTGCTTTTTCTTATACTAATTGATGACCGACCTTTCAGTAGGCACTACGTAATTTTTCTTAGATCTCTGCAAGTTTTCTTTGATTTTTGAATTGAAAAATTTCATTTCTTTAAATTATCACATGTGCAGGTAGTGCACAAAGTGACATTTCTGCTGCCGGCTTTCGGAAAATATAACCCTGGTTCACGTGTCATAACAGGGATGCCAAATGTGACGACAGGTCTTTATTTCGAGGACATTATAGCTCGTGTGAATTAGTGGAAGCCTCTTAGTCGGTTGAATAACCGCACCCGATTTGATGTGTTCACTGGAATGTCGCTAACTTTCAGTGGGGATCGTGTTTAAAGATTTCTTATTGTTTTTATGGTGTGTGAAGACATTTGAAAAATGACGTGGCATCTCTGTGTCATGATTTTTTCACGGCAGGGTTTGTCTTAAAATCACTTACAGCTGTTAAAATTCTATGTTGATTTTTTTTCAATAGTACTGCTGATTGAATTAAAAAAAGCCAATGGAATATGCATTTCTTCGACATTTCTTATCAAAAAAATATACACGGTAAGAAAAGAAAACCCATTAATGGGTACATTTTCAACCATTTCGCCAAAAAGTGAGCCAACCCATTTAATGGGTAAACTCGATTTACCCATTAACGGGTATACCAATCAAACGTCAAAAACTGGGTACAACTTCACTTTTTTTGAGAAATGGATATTCTCAAGAAAATGGATGAAATTTTACCCATTATTAAATAAAACCTGCATCCATGCCAAAACGGAAATTTTGTGATTATCACTCAACATTTGTGTGGGCGTTGTATATATCCCCCTCGATATCGCAGACAACGCATCTGTGATGCAAAATCATATCGACTCAGTGCTTGCTGTCACGGACTCACTTCAAACGCATACTACTCACCTTCTATTCGGTGATTATTATCAACCAGGCCTTGTTTGGAAAGCTAGCCACTCTGGTCGCGTCTTTGCAGATCCTTCTGATTCGAATTTTAATAGTTCCAGTGTTGTACTATTGGATATTGGATGGACTCAACATGTCTCAAATAAGCAGAGTTAAAACACTCGAAATCGCACCCTTGATCTCGTTTTCGTCAACGATGAATCCGTTGTGAACTGCAATATTGCCGAAGCATGCGACCCATTAGTTGGCATTGATGCTCATCACCCACCAGTCTCTGTCTCATTAGCTTGCACGCAGCCAGTTTGCTTTGAAGAGTTGTCTGAAACTAAGCAATACAACTTCTCTAAAACCGATTTTGATGGACTTCAGAGGGCTCTACTTGCAATCGATTGGGAAACTTTGCTAAGCCGCGCACCTGACGTCAATAGTTTAGTTGACATATTTTCGCACACGCTCAAACAGCAATTTTGTAATTTTGTACCGGCATCACGCCCCCGGCGAAAGCCTGTTTGGTCTAATCGACATCTTCGTGAGCTAAGACGACTAAGGGCAGGGGCACTTCGGAGATACGTCAAACGACGAAACGCAATGACTAAACTTTCGTTTACTACTGCAAGCAAAAATTATAAAATCTACAATCGTTTCCTTCATTCTCAGTATGTACTACGCACCCAATCTGAGCTCAAACGAAGCCCAAAACGCTTCTGGTCATTTATAAACAGTAATAGAAAAGAAAGTGGGCTTCCTACCAGTATGTTTCTTGGGAATGAAAACGCGGAAACGCTTGATGGTATTTGTTCTTTATTCAAGAAACACTTTTCAAGCGTATTCAGTTCCACTACTGCAAATACATCTCAAATGGAGAATGCACTGCACGACGTTCCTCATAACGTGGTAAACCTGAGTAGCTTATGTTTTACTGATGAAGATGTACTGAAAGCCACCACAAAATTGAAACCTTCAACTTCCACTGGACCTGACGGTATCCCAGCCATTATTCTGAAAAAATGTGCCATCGCGCTCTGTGTACCGTTGAGGATGATATTCAACAATTCGCTTTCGCAAGCGGTATTTCCTGACTGCTGGAAGAAGTCTGTTATGTTCCCGGTTTATAAAAAAGTAGGAGGGTGGTATTCAAGACACGACCGCATGACGTTGACTACCGTATTCTTAAAAAAAAAAAAAATATTCCATTGAAGCAAATAGTAGAGGGAATTGCAACGCTTCTTTTACAAAACTTCTGTAACAAAATTTCGTGGCTCCAAAAGGTACCAGTTTCCGATTATTCTCGTCCAGAATTCCAGCCATTTTAGTATTTTGCAGTAGCCATTTATTACTAACAGCCACCAGCATAACGAGTAAAACCGGCACGAGATGACCGGTACTCTTGTCTTTCCTCCTTTCAGCTGCTATCACCTAGCATCCGCATGTCGCTGGTGCAGTTTTGGAATCAAAATGATGGGGCGCCGGCCGCTGTCGTAAAATTAACACCAACAAACAGATGCATATTAGCAAGGTTTTATCCGCTAGCAGCAGCATTTTGTAATAAAACAGAAAATTCAATTAGCCGCTTCTGTAACAAAATTTCGAGGCACCAAAAGGGGCCGAATATATCCATGTTTTTGGTCAGTCCGTCCAGAATTCTTTCAAGATAGCGTCCGTATGTAGCCGGTACGGTTTAGTAATGAAACTGATGGGGTGAAATGTTCGAACGGTACGTTTTATACCAAGGCTTCGTCAGATAGATAAAAAGAAGGTGGAGCTACATAGGTGATGGAATGGTAAGGAAAAATTTTTCTTGAAAGCTGCACCGGCCGCTGTCGTAATATTAACACCAACACAAACATGCATTTTTGCATGATTTTTTCCGCTATCAACAGCATTTGGTAAAACAGAAAATTCAATTAGCCGCTTCTGTAACAAAATTTCGAGGCACCAAAAGGGGCCAGGTGCCGAATATATTTTTGTTTTTGGTTAGTCCGTCCAGAATTCCAGCCATTTTAGTATTTTGCAGTGCCATTTATTACTAACAGCCACCAGCATAACGAGTAAAACCGGCACGAGATGACCGGTACTCTTGTCTTCCCTCCTTTCAGCTGCTATCACCTAGCATCCGCATGTCGCTGGTGCAGTTTTGGAATCAAAATGATGGGGCGCCGGCCGCTGTCGTAAAATTAACACCAACAAAAAGATGCATATTTGCAAGGTTTTTTCCGCTAGCAGCAGCATAAACATCGGGAACAGAAAGTGACCACAACAATAACAACAAAGTCAGATCGATTGTATCCGTTAGTGTCGACTGTGCTTGGGAAGAGAGGTAGTGATTGGCTGCGCGGTATGATTTAGACAATCGATATTGATTACCAATTTTTCAATAGTGTATCTCAAAAAATAGTTTGTTTTTGTTACATAAAGTTAACCGTAAAAGAATTTCTGATCGATTGATGCCAAAACCTCGAAAACCTGATTATAGATGACTGCAAAATAAGCGCTCAAAACCTGACCACTTTTCCCTGGTTTTCTCTGGTTGAATTACTAGATTTTCAAATTCAGGGGCCTAACTTCGATATAGACGTTAGTCAACGTCAAAAGGCGACAAACACGATGTAACGAACTATCGAGGAATAACCTCATTATCCGCTGGATCAAAATTATTTGAGATTCTCGTCGGCAATGTTCTACTTCGTTAATTCAAGACATATATCTCGTTAGACCAACATGGCTTTTACCCCGGTAGATCGACTACTACTAACTTGCTTCAGTTCACATCTAATTGTATTAAAAACATGGAGAACGGGATGCAAGTGGACACTATTTACACCGACCTGAGGGCTGCGTTTGATCGTGTTGATCACACCATTCTTTTGGCCAAAATGAAACGTCTTGGTGCCTCACACCATTTCACAAAGTGGCTGAAATCATACCTCGTTGACCGCACACTCTGCATAAAGCTAGGCAACACCGAGTCAGATAATTTCATTAACTTGTCGGTGTGCCTCAGGGGAGCAACCTTGGACCACTGCTTTTGACGTGGGACACGTCTTTGTTTACTATACTGGGATGCATTCGGTAAAATTGGAAATGAAACGGGCAAATGTTGCGTCAGATTTCAAACGCTAATAACAGCATAACCACATGATGGATAATAATAACCAATATGTTGTTGGATAGATAAAATGTAAAATTTTGTAATGTGTTAATTATTACTCTAATTTTATTGCTAAGCGGTAAAATTGATAAAAATTTCAATAACAAATTTACGCGAATAATGAACCAATTACTTGCGAGCATTCCTAGCACAGACGACGTGAATGGACACCATCCGTTCCCTGTGATATTCCCTGTATCAATTTCGAAATAAAAATTGACAGAGTCCCCCCGTCCCAATAGGTCAATTTATTTTTGCTTCCATGAGCTTAGACTAATATGATGTCTCGAAGGTAAAAGTTTTCCTAAAAGTTTGAAACAATACCCATCCTTGAACAACCTCTAAACCTGCGTGTTAGGTACTGAAGAACCTAATAAAAACTGATGTCTTGAAAGAAAACATGCCGGTAAAAGCAACAGTAACAGTGGAGTAAAGAACGGCAGTTCTCTCGTCGTCTATGATTGCAGTGGTACTCTTCTATTCGTACATTTCAGCGGTACACTTCTATTCGTACTGCAGTAGTACTATTCGTATCGCAGTGGTACACTTCTGTTCGTACATTTCTATTTGTATGCAATTGAGGAAAAACTGCAATGCTGCTGTTGATGGTGATTGAAAGTTTATCTCATGAATATGATTACCATAAATTAATCAACAAGAATTGTAAACTATTGCAACGGATATTTAATTAATTTTATCTTCGATGTTCACTAAATAATCGTGACCGGATAGTATCGAAAGAATAAATTCTTAAATATATACATTTATAGAAGAGTAAGAACCTGCGAATGCTTGTGATTTTTTTGTTTATTTAGTAAGACTCGTACAGAATCTCTTTTGACGTAGGACTACGTCTAACCGCACTATATCGAGATACATTCTGCGGAAACTAAAACCAAGGTGTAACGTTGAAATGAAAGATTTCAAACGGTAATGCTGATGTAACCACATGATGGATTGCAATAATCAATATGTCTTTGGATTGATAAAATGATGGACAATTTTGTGATTTCTCAGTTATCATTATCATTTCATTGTTTAACAGTGAAAATTGAATCAAAGTTTCAAGGTCGAATTTTCACGAAAAATGTACCAATCAAATGCGAGCACCCCTGGCACAGACTTCATGAGTAGACACCAACTGCTTGCTGTGATATCCTGTATAGCAGAGGCAAAAAAAAAAATGACAGAATCTTCCCGTCCCAATAGGTCAACTAATGTTCGCTTCCATGAGCCTAGACTATATTGATGACTTGAAGGTGAAGCTTTTTCGGAAAGTTCGTAACCACCTCCACTATCAGACAGTTTTACGTTCTCCTATTAGAATGTTATTGAAACTGATGTCTTGATGGAAAACATGCTGGCACAGGCAACAGTATTGCACTGAGCAATGTATGAATAAGGCGCTGGTCACTCGTCGTCTATCAGTGCAGTAGAACTCGATATTCATTCGTGTGCAGCCTAGCCAAGTAAGACTACATTGCCGCTGTCGACGCATAATGGGGCGTGTTTGGTTAACGCGTAGGTATCGTTTCGCGATCTGGAACATAATCGAGTTGCCGTTTGAATTGTCTTCTTCTTCTTCTTGTTTCGTATATGTAGTAGCAAATATCATAATTCAATATGATTATTCGGGTGCCGCAAAATACGCTGCACCACCGGGAACAGCAAAATTCTGTACGTGTCGGTAGAGGCAGATAGCAGGATATATAAATTAGGTTCATTGTACAGTTAAAATGCGTTGTTTTTTTTGAACTCTACACTCTGTTTTTCTCATGTCCATTTTAAATTTTCTGTGAATATACATTTTTGTTCAAAAACTGTTATTTTTTATCGTTATTTTTCCCACGAACTTGTAACTGCAGGAAAATTTTATTATGTGACATCTTTGCCGCTTGGTGATCGGAGAGTGAGTTTTCTTTAACAAGACAAATAAATATTATTTAATTTCTACTAAATCGTACTCAATTTAGGTCTGTATAGAAGCTTGCCTTCTCGCGTATTGAAGAAAATTGACTGTATTAGAATAAAAGGTATTCATCAATGTTGAAGGGAATATTTTTTCTTCTGAAATAGAGTGCTGCAAATAAATAATCAAAATATAGACCCCGTTCGATTTTGCCAAACACGACATGGCAGAATTTGCCAAAAATGAACGGTTCTCTTTTCATGACGTTTTTCCATAGATATTTCCACCAATGAACTAGTTTTCCAAGTCGTTTGAGGTGTCGCTTGATGAATTGATACTGATGACCTAGATACTTGATATTACAGCAACTGTTCGCTTACTGGGCGACGAGCACTTCCCAGTTATTGAAATCAGCTCGCTAACTGGGATATCATCTCAACGCCGAGGGGGAGTTCGATGGATAACGCTGCTTCGCGACAACTTCATAAAAGGCTTTCGTTCTCAAGTTGATCACCAAATAGAGAAGCCACAACTACAAACTTATCTTTCAAATAAAGCTTCTAAACTTTAGTTTTAATAAGCGAGTACATTTATCAGCTATATTATTGTTTTTGTATTTTAAATATGCTCGATTAGAAAAACTTTTTCAGTTTTCGTTCCCAATCCACATGCCCCCCGTTCGTTTAGATATTTGACGTTTGTTGTCTTTTTAACTGGGAATTCTTCCAGTTAGCGAGCGCCCAGTTAGAAAGAAGCCCAGTTAAAGCGTGCCCAGTTAGCGAATAGATACTGTACTACCCGAGAAATTAGAGGCTTAGTACTGCTTAGATCATGATCATTATACATATTACCGGCACATGTTCCGGTCATGTTCCAGAAACCGTTTTTACCGATTCCGGTTATTCGCTTCGGCAACATAAAGAACCTAAATTCCCTTCTTTTGGAGGATGTTGAGCTTAAATTGGTTGAAATAATCAAAAAGACTAAGAAATGTGATTAGACATAATCGCTCGTTTTTGGGACATGTGTGCCTAAATCGAACCGTGCCAAAAGTAAAACGAGTTCAAATCAAACAGAGCCTCAAAGATAAATATAAAGCTGTTGTAGTCCTACGTCAACTATGCGGTCGTATCGCGGATACCACCCTCCTACTAATTTTTACATTTCAAAATTGATAGATGATATATTATTATTCTAAGCTTTACCATAATAAACGTATATTTCTTGTCTTTGTAATACAGCGAATGTAGTTGTAGGCAAATGAAAAAATTGTCAAGCAAAAAATAAAAATGTAATTGTGGATGACTACGATTTTTTGCTGGAACTTGTGAGAAATTTGTTCAAAATATTTTCTTATGTTTGCCAATTGATGAACCTTTGTAAGGGCTTCCATAGAGAGCTTCGTAGCCGCAAGGTTACAGAGTCCGCTTTGATAAGCGAGTGGTCGTGGGTTCGAATCTTAGTAGAATCAGGCCATTTGGTTGTCAATGGACTTTAACATGGGTTCACTCTCAGGTAGTAACGTATAATAGTTCTCTTCAGGGAATTGTAATTATGACGCGGTCTTGGCTGGAGGAACGAGGTTTCGATACGACTCCTTCCTCTTGACAAAAATATAAGTCCTACTTATAATAAACCTGACCAGAGGTGAAGCATTGAGAGCCTCTTCAGGGAATTGTGATTGTGACGCGGTGTTGGTAGGAGGAACGAGGTTCGATAAGACTCCTTCCTCTTGACAAAATAAGTCCTTCTTATAATAAAACTGATTTCAGAATTATTTACCCTCTACAGGGAATTGTAATTGGCGATATTGGCACGAGGAACGAGGTTTCGATAAGACTCCTTCCTCTTGACATAATAAGTCCCTCTTAGAATAAACCTGGCCAGAGAGGAACGTTAGGTGTAGCCTCAGTTCAGGTAATTGTAATTTGGCGATATTGGTAGGATAGAAAAGAGGCTCGGTATAGTAGAGCAGTAAGCTTGAAATGTAAGGGTAAACTCTCACACACAAGCACGGATATAAATAAAAAAAAGCGTATCATTCACTTCAATAGTGATACTGCCAATAATATGAAGTGCGGAGTACAGAAAACACCTGGGCAATATCACAATAGATCAAAATGACTCTGGTCGCAGTGATGAGTCCACACAGAGAAAGAGAAAAAAAAAGGGCTTCCATATTATTTTGAAAGTAAGATCCATACTATAGATTTGATTTAGTTAGAGTTAAATAAGACAAAACCACTCATTATGATAACGTAAGCATTATTGGATTTGGTTTTTGAGGATATAGAGATAATTCTGACTTTGACGCATTATGAGAAATTCTTGGTGCTTCTTCAACAAACACGATATGCTTGTGCCTTGTCAAATACATATTTTTTGCACAAAAAAAAAATACTACAGGCATAATATCGCCAAATATAAATGATATTCTTTCGAGTGTTGTTGAATATATTCCAAAAATTGATCCAGGGGAGGCTGAAAATAAAAATACGTACAGTCGCTGAGCAAACACATTGATTCTGTCTGCAGACTCTGTATATTTTGTAACAAAAAATCCCCTAATTGCAGTGTTTAGTCCCACGTCACCATTTCATACAACCCTAGGGCTGTATACCTTGTAGTATTTTCAATTTTTTTCAATGATGTTTGCAACGTCATTCCACCAGGCTGTAAACTCATCTATGCTGACGACTTGAAACTTTTTCACGTAATTCGTACTGAAGCAGACTGTAGAGAACTGCAACAACATCTGGATAATTTTTCTGACTGGTGTAATCGTAATTTACTGATAATCAGTGTTTCAAAATGTCTTGCAATTTCTTTCACGCGGAAAAAAATCCGTTTTCGTGGAACTATAATGTATCCGGAGAAAATCTTGAAAGAGTATCGGTAGTCAAGGATTTAGGTGTACTGCTTGATTCACAACTAACCTTCACCATTACTCTCATATCATTGCGCACGCTAGCAAGAACCTGGGGTGGCATTGTGCAACTCGATTCGAGCGATTTTCACTATTTTCGAGTACGTCACATACTGCTAGTTTAGCTTTCAGCTCAAAAGGAGCTGTCATTGTCATTTGTCCTTCGGCTCATCTAACCCGCAAAGTCGAAAAAAATACGAAAAATCACAGGAGGGTTGTGTGCAAAGCCACGACCGCAAGGTTGAAGTAGAATACTTTTTCAAGAAAGATAACCCGGCTGCTTGCTCAGTCATTTAGAAATCGGATTTGTTTCGTTTATACCGCTTGTTAAGCACAGTATCAACAAATCGTAGTAAATCAAATCAAACCTCAGTTGCAGTTTTTTAATTCATTATGCTCTTCCAAAAACATTTAGTAGCCTTGAAAAAGGCCGATTGCTGAAATTGCAATTTTCATTCAATTATTGCATAAATGCTTCATGATCAGATATACCCGCTGCAACTGCTACGCTATCCGTAGCCATGCCACAGTTGTGGCCGCTATACGCTACCATTGGTATCCGCTACCCCTGCATCAGCTGGCCCAGCTGCTATCGATGCTGAGATCCGCTGCAACTAGTGCGCTATCCATTACTATGCCACAGCTGTGGCCGCTATCTGCTATCGCTAGTAACCACTGCATTGCTACAGCTGCTACTAAGGGATGACTGCTGTTGTCGCTGTTTAGAACTATAATGAGCGGCTTCGGCTGAAACAAGCTCTTATATAGGCCAAATAGCATATTTTAAATTGCAAGGTATATGACTCTGTCGACCGTGCTTGGGGAGCAATCATATAACGACCAATTAGAGGTCGAAGTTTTCGTTTTGACAAGGCTTGACTATTTTCAATAGTTCAATAGTTTGAATAATAAAATTACAATTATCTTCATTTGGGAAGAATCTTAGAAGATTTTCCAATCTATTGCTGCAAGAACGAAGGAAATCCATCGAATACTAACCGATTTATTAGCATTTGAAATTGGACACATTTTTCACTTTTTTCGGTTTTAGATTTTCATTTCACATCCCTATGTAGCCGAACTTCCTGAGAGAAGTATTCTACTTCAAAACAAAACGGAACACCCACCAGCGATCATTTAGTTTTGCTCGAGTTACTCGAAACGATATGCGCAATGTCACCCCTGGGTTTTATTATGAGAACAGCCAAAGAGTTTACCGATCCGTTTTGCTTGCGATCGCTTTATGTTTCCCTAGTTCGTTCCATTTTGGAAACATCAGCTATAGTATGGAGTCCCTACACTGACATTTGGACCAAATGAATTGAATCAGTACAGGCCAAGTTTCTTCGTTATGCTTTAAGATCACTCCCACGGCGTAATCCTGATCAATTTCCACCATATGCCAATCGATGCCAATTACTTGGTATTGACACACTGGCAAAGAGAAGAGATGTGTCCAGGGCCTCGACGCTTCCTGCGTCTTCCATTTTAACGCACTGAATATGGTCAAAACGAACCCATAAGGGGGATGTGTAGCGTCTTTAATAATGTGTTTGAATTGTTTGACTTCAATGAATCAAGTGTTACTTTTAAAAATAGACTTAAGCGAATGTTATAATATAGCCTTAAGTTCTAGATTTACTATAGTTAAGCTTAGTCAGTGTCAGCTTTGTAGTATTAATGTGCCATTGTTAGACCTAATTCATGATTTGTAAATGTTTAAATCAAAAGATGCGGGGTTTTTTCGCGCACTTGAGGGTTTCGCAAGGAATGCCTCAAATGGGCTTTCCCCCGCCACATTTCATTATGACCTAAAAAGTCAGATGAAGAATAAATAAATAAATAAATAAATAAATAAATAAATAAATAAATAAAAAAGTGAATGAAGTAAAAGGGAATTCAATTATATTTATTTATTTGCGAATGTATAGACATGACTCTTATTCACGAATACAGGAGTATTTTATCTGCTATCATCAATTGTCATAATCGCAATTCTCTGCAACAAAGGCATTGCAGCCAGATAGTGGACATTCTAGATTTAATATAAAAACTCTCACATTGTATAATTCAATACTTGATATTACCTACTGTTTATCTTGCAACTTCTCAAACGACGCAGCATCGAGTCTCTTTTTTAGTTCTTTCATGGCAATTATTGACAAATAGTGAACAAAACAGATCGTAAAAGTAACGTGTACGAACAAACCGACAGAGCAAACTAAAAAGACACTTGAAGTATTTTTTCACCCATCAATGGCCCATTAATGACCCATTAATGACCAATTTTTTTCTAAGAACAAGTCTTACTAATGCGTACAATTTTACCCATTTCACATTTTTAAACTTACCCATTTTTTTGACAGCCACATGTGACAGTAAAAAAATGGGTACAGAATTATCCATTAATGGGTTTTCGACTCTTACCGTGTACATACCCCTAAAACGCCCTACACGCTGCTTTATTTTAACTCTAATTTGATTAGGATCTACTCAGTTTGGTATTATTATTTTCATAATTACCATGTTTACTCAGTTTTGAGTTATTATCCATGATGTTTACTCACCCCTGAGCATATGTATATGTCAAAAGTTTTCAACAGCGATATCATCTGTTTCCGAAGAACAATTGGTGTCGCTTTTTATTCGTTTGCTAGCAGTAAGTATTTGATCTTTCATCAAATCAATAATTTCCTAATCAATCACATTACAAACAACATGCAACAATATTCCATAACAATTTCAGCCCAACATCATTATTGCGGAGGATTTGAAAACATAAAAAACATCTCTTCAAAATGAACAACCGCATGTTGTGTGTCCTGCGATGCCGTTTTAAGTCGGGCTTTTATTCGTGATAATGAACGGAAACATTTGTATCGATGTACAGTGCCCAATACATGCAATCGATACAATTTTAATCCTTCGCAGTGTTTGGTGGCGGATGATGATACTGTACAAAAACATGAGCCACATTTCACGGGCAACTGTGAACCGGTTGGTTGCCTAATTATATAAAGACACGTGAATGATTTAAAACTTTTATAATGTTTCGATGAAAAATAAATCTATGATTTTGATTGTTCTGAATTTATTTTATTTATTGAGTAAGATTTACAAAAACCAGAAATCATCAAATTTCCAAATTTAGGCAAACTGGGTAACTTGTACTCATTTTCGTTAATTCCTGGTTTGCATAAACAGAGTAGATTCTAATCAGTTTTTGACGTATGACGCCCTTATTCAGAAGTGAGTAACCGTAAAAGTACTCAAATTAGGGTACCTCCACTTTTTTCAAAAATGGGTCATATCTAACTTACTTTAGAGTAACAAATAATGAGCGTGTACAGACTATCTCACCGAATCTCTTTAACCTCACTTTTCTGACAGTTAGTGGTAACTTTGTTTACGTTTTGGACTTTGTGCTTTTTTCTGATGGAGCCTTAGTGCTCGTAGAGGGAATGCTGCTCAATTTATAATTGTTCTTAGTGTACTGATACCTCACGCACAACATTTAAAGGGCATTTTGATCACAATTGAAAAGATCTGCTATTATTGAGAACCAAACTGCATCACCCGGAGGTAAACAAAGTTACCAGTAGCTGTCAAACTTAGGTGCGTGACGTCACCGTGCGATGGTCTATTGCACTACTCCTTTTTCTTTGCCCTGTTTTTGTTTCTTTTTTTTTCACCTTTATCTCTTTTCAATTACCAAACCGAATGTTAAACCATATCATCTCACTGTAGTCTGAACACCCGATATGCACACTTAATTTATCTCGGTAACTTCCCAACAGCTGATGGAGCTCGGCGATTTTTTTAACAAATGTCAGCAATATATTTCGACGAACATTCAGCAAATATATCGATCTGCCGTAAACCAGCAGGTCTAAAATTTCGTTTGCCGAAGTTCTCGTTCTCGAAAATGCTGCCGAAAAGTTGTAGAACATTTTGCTGAATTTATCAGCTGTTGAGTTCTCGGTAATAAAATCTAAGTGTGTGTAATTATCGCTGACATCTTTATCCTAATCCCATTGCTCTTGTTGTCTTGTTTTAGCTTTGACCTGTTTTTGTTTTCTTCTCTTTTCAATTACCAAAGCAAATGTCAAATCATCTCAGCTCACTGTAGTGTGAACGCTCGAAGTGATATCGGATATTATCTGGAGATATCAAGTGATATCCGGCGTAGTCTGAACAAGGCAAAACAGTGAGTTGTTTGTAATAAGTCAACATTGTATAAAATGGGTTGTTCGAATTTTTTGGTTTTTAATTCAAATGTTTGTGTTTTTTTATATATTGTTTTTGTGTCTACAACTTTTTCAAAGATGTTATACCAATCAAACAACGGGTTCTGACCTCAGAAAATTTTATCTTAATTCTTCATGATAAGGAAATTATAAATTTTTAGCTAATCTTTTGTAATTTTTATAAAAAACTAGCTGACCCGGCGAACTTTGTTCCACCAAAAAGTAGTTTTTGATATGTATTCAATTCAATAGTCACAGTACCTGTTTCTATTGTTGCAAAGTCACATGTTTGAAAACACCCTATATTCAGGCATGTTTAAATGTCATCCATTGATTCGTAAATTTCGCTGGAACTCGGTTCGCTGAAACACATCCCGTTGATTGGTAGTTTAAAATTTCATTTAACGAAATATTCGATTTGATGGGCCTGTTCATATTGTTAGAATTAGTAGTATGAGTATGTTATTGCAGTTATTTACAAAATTTACATCTGATTTCGGTGTATTGAGATTCGTGAGGATGATGATAACTGAATTAATCTTTAATTGGGTTGTTTAGCTATTCACGGATTTTCGATTTTTATATATCATTAGAATGAGTTTAATTTTCTGAGCAAAACGTGATTTTTTAAAATTTATATTATTATCCTTCGATTTTTAAACGAAGAATAAAAACTCGCTCTAAATCGCTACAATGACAGTTGGTATATGGGTGAATGCCATTGTAGCGATTTCGAGCAAATTTTGAGCAGTATTAAATCGTGATTTAAAAAGTGAAGGACAACGATAGAATATTTTTTTAAATCACATTTTACTTAGAAAATGCAGATCTTTCAGATGATATAAAAAACCGATATAGCTAAACAACCCAATTGCAGAAATTTTGTGGGAACGTGATCAAGTTGTCGGAAACATCAAATGGTATTTTTTCATCCCTAATAGCTAATAACAGCCAGCTAGAAATTTAACGGCAGCTTGAACGCCAAATAAGCTGTACGACCTACTCTACTTTTTACTTTGTTGGCTAACGGACCGTTCACCGGTCTAGGGCCGAAGATATCCAGCTTCTTCTGTCTTGGGCAGCCGTTCTCCGGTCTCCCCGTACACCAGCAGATCGTGCATCTTCTTCCACCGCGCACATCCACCGCGTGCGAGGCCTACCACGGAGTCGACGGCCTCTTCCTAGTTCTCTACAGAAGATAGTTTTGGCGGCTCTCTCGTCAGGCATCCTGGCTACATGTCCAGCCCACTGAAGCCTGCCCCGCTGTATTACCTTCACTATATCATCATGTTTGTATACCTGGTACAACTCGTGATTCATGCGTCTGCGCCACACTCCATCTTCCAGTTTACCGCCAAGTATCGATCGCAGAACTTTACGCTCAAAAACTCCGAACACTCATCGATCAGCTTCCTTCAGCGCTCATGCTTCATGTCCGTAAAGGGCCACCGGGAGTATCAGTGTCCTATACAGCGCTAGTTTTGTGCGAGTTTGCAAACTACGGGACCTTAGCTGGTTACGCAGTCCGTAGAAAGCCCTGTTCGCAGCTTCAACTCGTCGTTTCACTTCACGGCTCATATCGTTGTCACATGTCACAAGCGTACCAAGATAAACGAATTCGTCAACCACTTTAAATCGTTCCCCATCTATCTCCACCTCAGCACCAACGCCACGGGGACTCCCACGCTCTCTGCCAGCTACCATGTACTTCGTTTTGGCAGAGTTAATGACGTTCCCAATCTCGCTGCTTCTCTCTTAAAAGGTACGAAGGCCTCCTCCACGGCCTTACGGTTGATACCGATGATATCAATGTCGTCCGCAAAACCAAGAAGCATGTGCGATTTCGTGATGATCGTACCGTTTTTTCGACATTTGCTCTTCGTACTGCACCCTCAAGAGCGAGTGAAACAGTAGATTGGAGAGCGCATCCCCCTGCTTCAGTCCATCCAACGTTACGAACGCGGCTGATGTCTCGCCAGCTATCCGCACGCACGATTTTTATCCCTCCAGTGTCATACGACTCAGCTTTATAAGTTTCGTAGGGAAACCGTGTTCCAGCATGATCTGCCACAGCTTGTTTCTTTTCACTGAGTCGTATGCCGCCCTGAAGTTCACAAACAGATAGTAAGTTGTACTCCCGGAACTTATCGAGGATCTGTCGCGGAACGTCCTTGTCGAAAACCAGCCTGGTATGAACAGGAATACGGGAGAGAAGAATAGGATACGGGAGAGTACTTTATATGCGGAGTTGAACAACGTTATCCCTCGATAGTTGCCACAATCCAATCGATGGCCCTTCTTATAGATAGGACATATGAGGCCTTCCAACCAGTCGTTCGGCATTTGTTCATCCGCCCAGATTCTTAGTATTATCTGGTGGATCGCAAAGTACAGCCGCTCGCTTCCCCGCGGCTGTACTAACCGTCCTTCCCAGCGGCCTTGCCGTTCTTCAGCTCACTAATCGCCTTTTTCACCTCCTCCTGTGTTGGTGGCTCCACAGCTTGTTCGTCACTCATAATTGTCATCCTGTTCCTGCTCTGCTCATCCGGCTCCTCACCGTTCAATAGCGCCTGAAAATGCTCTTTTCACCTGGCTGCAACCGTCGGTTTATCAGTAAGCAGGTTGCCGTTCTGGTCATTACACATGACCGGCACAGGGAAATTCCTGCTTCTGACTCTGTTGACAGTTCTAGAGAATCTCCGCACGTCGTTTTGAGCATAGCTGTCCTCTGCGCTGGCGACCACCTGCTCCTCGCGCTCGCGCTTCTTCCGACGGTGGGTTCTATTTTCGGCAGCTCTTGCCACCCTGTACCTCTCTATGTTCTGACGCGTAGCCGCAGTGAGCATGCGGCTCCTGGCACGGTTCTTCTCATCTATCACTCTCTGGCACTTGGCATCGAATCAGCCATTAGGCTGTCTTCTACGCGTCGTACCTACTACCTCTCGCGCAGTCGTTTCGATGGCGCCGTGGATACTGCTCCACAGCCCATTTATGTCTTCCACTCCTTCCTCCTGCTGTCCTGCGATCGGTTGATCCAGCTCTCTGGCGTATTCTGCTGCCACGCCGTCAGCTTTCAACCGCTGAATGTTGAAACGCGTCGTGCTCTCTGTGCGAGATTTCAGCACGTTCGACAACCGTGCGCGGATCTTACAAACGACGAGATAATAGTCAGAGTCAATGTTTGGTCCCCGAAAAGACCTAAAATCAGTAACATCCGAAAAGTGCCGACCGTCAATCAGTACGTGATCGATCTGGGAGCAGGCTTCTCCATTTGGATGCCTCCAGGTGTGCTTCCGAATATTCAAACATAAAAAATAGGAGCTGCATATGGCCATTCCTCTGGCCGCGGCAAAGTTTATCAGCCTCAGGCCGTTTTCATTGGTTGACGAGTGGAGGCTATGCCTTCTAATGACCGGACGGAAGAATTCCTCCCTCCCAACTTGCGCGTTTGCGTCTCCAATGACGACTTTTACGTCGTCTTTGACTTCATCGGATTTGTCGTTTGTCGGTGCGTAGGTGTTGATTAAACTGTAGTTGAAGAATTTGCCCTTAATCCTCAACACGCATATGCGGTTATCTACGGGCCTCCACCGGATGACTCTTGTTTTCTGATTTCCCAGCACTACGAAACCGACGCCCCGTTCCGCTGCTTTGCCGCCACTGTAGTAGATGTGGTACTTGAAAGAAGTGCGTGCCATAGGGTCTACTGCACGGAATTCCCTTTCTCCGGAATTTGGCCACCGAACCTCCTGAATCGCTGCGATTTCGACTCCCTGTCGCTGTAGTTCTCGAGCAAGCAGGCCAGCCCGCGCCGGTTCAATGAGAGATCGGACGTTACAAGTACCCAATTTCCAATCGTTTACCTTAATCTTTTTCCGTGTTCGTAGCCTAGGTCTTTGCCGATTGATCCGTTCCGTATTTCTAAATTCGTTGTTCGTGGTTGATGAAAGGTTTCGGTATGCTACCTTACCAGGGTCGCGATACCTACAGCTGTACGACCACCTTCTACTAATATTGCTGCAATCCCTGAAGATGCAACAGCCACAGCTATTCCTGATCTTGATTTTACCAAAGCGAATAGCATTATTCAGCATGGCAGTGAGTTTTAAAGGTTTTGGAGAGTAGCGGTGAATATGGAATAATCCAGCTGTTGTCAACAACAACGTTATTTCCTTTTACCTTCATAATGAACGACTGGCCATTGTCCTTGGGGGAACGCCGCCGATACAGCGGGTATCCATCATTTCCGGAAACAGTTTCAGCGAGCAATCGTTTCGTGCATCTATCACCAAACATACACGGTGATCTTCCTTTGCCTCTCTCTCCGAAATATTCACAATTATTGGAAAAATGAACTTGTAATTGATAAATGTTACATTATGTTAAAGTATAGTATTTTAGATGCCTAACAACTTTGCCCAAGACACTGAAAAGCTAGGATGTCCATAAGAAGAGCTATAGCTGTTCAAAGATGAGTATGTCGATTTAAATGTAGAAAATCTTGTTTTCTGCCAACATTACCAATGTACCGGCGTCGGTAGGATTCCCATCAGAAGTAACCTGTCGTAACGAGTTTATACACTCAACTGGACCAAGCAAACAAATTTAGGTCAATATTCTAGTCGTAGGTAGAATCTGCAACGTGTTTCAGAGGTTACTCTTGATGGAAATCTGACTGACGCCGGTACACTTGCAGTGTTGGCAGAAAAAATAATTTGCAACATAAATTCCGACATACTCAACTTTGAACGGCTCTAGCATTTTTTTGGCACACCCTAGCTATTAAGTGTCTTCGGCCAAGTTGTTAGGCATCAAAAAACCTACCATTTGCAGTCACTGAACCTTTGGTTTGAGCCATTTTGAGCTCTTTAGAATGGAAAATGCAAAAAAGTTGGTTCTTCCATACAAATCTCCATATAAATTTGAAATGCAATGCGCCAAGCGGAGACAAAACCAATCGACTTCCGATAAATTTAGGATTGTTAGGGGCCCCAAAAAGAACAAAAAAAAAACTTGGTTCTGGCCTTCTGCTATCAAGTTTCGTTTATTCCATATAATTTCCCCGCCCTAATGTACATAAATCGATTCCCCACCCTAATGTACATAAATCGATGTAACACGTAACATGTAGCATATTACATGTGATAAGGAATATGCCACTTGTTTTGTACATGTCACACGTGATATGTAACATGTTACACGTAATGTAACACTAAAAATGTAACATGTAAAATATTATATAATATGTAATATCTTGTGTAACATGTAATGTAACACGTGACATCTTACATGTGACATGCTATATGTATCATATAACATGTGACACTAGCCATTTTATACGATTTACCGTCATTTGCTTTGTCATTTACCGGGTTTGTGTACATAGACCACTCTGTTCCGAAACAATTCGAGGATTCTGGTGAATATATATATGAAGTCAGAGTGGTCTATGTACATTGGTGAGATAAATCACCGATTTCACAAAGAAACTGTTAATTTTATGTATCCCAATGTTAAACCATTTCATAACCTTTATATTAGAACATTTTGTTTGAAAGAATCCGTTGAACAGAATTTTATTCAGAGATTTTTCGAAAATTGCTCCTTCTGAACAATTTGCTCGATGGCATATAGACCACTCTGGTTCGCAACGGCTCATATATGGAGGAAATATTGATCGGAACTTGCGTAACGTATTTATTGGATGCCATTTCCGTTCTAACTACGGCTTGCGGTATCAGAAAACTACCATCAAACGACGCGATACGGTGCTAATTTCAATTGAGACCAAGGTTGTTAATCGATATTATCGTAAACGCCGATAACGATACCGTCTGTTATCGTTATCGACGATGACGCTTACGTCTTCAGACATTATCGTCATTGTCAATGACGATAGCTACTGGACGGTATCGAATCAATAACGTTTGTTTATTACCATCCACTGCAATACCATCTCTTGCTTCATTAGATATATCACTTAGATGTTTTAAATGCAAATATGACAATGCTACATACCTTACTATTCCAATTTGTGCTTTAAAAAGCGCCTTATAAGCTAAAACAATCAAAACTGATAAATTTATTTCCCTGATGAGAAGCGAAACATAAACAAATAAGGAAAAGTTTCTTCCTGTTGCCTAGTGATGTTTCGTCTCCAATCCTTCGACGTGAAAAAACGTTTCCTCACCCCGTGCCTGCTTTTCGATCAAGTCGTACACCATTCGCTACCACAGCAGACAAAACTGGCATTAACGATATCGGCGATAACGATAGTCACTAGACGTGCATTCCTAGTTTACTAGGTATATAATTCTGTCGACCGTGCTAGAGTAAGCACGCATCGAGCGACTAATCAGAGGTCAAAACCTGCGTTACAAGCTTCGCAGGTTAAAAAATTTTCAATAAAACAATAGCTCGATTAATTAAATTACAATTTTCGATATTTGCATAGGTGATTTTACAATCAATTGCTACAAGAACGCAGTAAATCCATTGAAAACTAACCGATAATAGTATTTGGAATTGGACATAAAGAATTCTATTTTACACCTTTATGTAGCCGAACTTCCAGAGAGATGCAGTTCTACGTCAAAACTATTCTGAATCAAAATTATTTTCAAAAACTTATTATAAAAAGAATGAGTTGGTCATTTCTGGAAACGAAAAGTAAAAATTTTCGTCATTATTACGTTCTTCAATTCTTACAAGTTATGATTTGATTACGCTCAAATATTGTGCGAAAAATATGAAGTAATGGATATCCAGCGAGTTAAATTAGATTTATGCCGATTTTTGTTCTTTATGTGATTCATATAAAAATCAGATGAGACAGAAAATAGCACCGAAAGCAAATTTCGCCATTTTTTTCGAAGAACTTACTATTACCAGTTGAACTAGCCAGCCTTTAGGCTGAAAAATTGGCCAAACCGGCCAACGATCGCGAAGCCCTTTCCTTTTGAATAAAGATTTTAGAATTTAATTCACGATATCTCATGAAGTGAAGTAATGCGAGCCGACGGTTTTTTTATCTGAAATTTTCGCCTTGGTCGAGTTTATCTGATGAAATTTTAGCGGAGCTTTCGAAACCCGAAACGTCCAGAGAGATTCCGGGATTCCGAAGGAACTTCAGACTGAACTTTTGTGGACTCTAGTTTGGTTTCCCATAGATACATTATTATTTGATTAAAATGGAATGACATTGCAGTTTTCAATGTTTTTCCCCAGCCTTATAAAAAAAAAACATCTAAAATGTAATTATATGTTTAGAGGATTGAAGTCGATAGCAATGTATGGATCTAATTAAATAGTTGGCATTTGTTGGCCATCTATAGGACAATTGTATTTTATTTTTTAGATTGCCAAATTGGTGACACAATCACTAAAAAAAATGAAATCCTGAAATAGTATTTAGATCATGTTTCTTATCATAACTTTCTAAAGCTCTTTCGATTCATCATGTTATTTACCAGTTGGGGTTCGATATGACACCAAATTGGTTTGAATCGCTCTGGAATCTACTGATGTAATAGTTTCGTTATTATCACATGTTCATTCGAAATTTTAAAAAAAAGTTCGACTATAAAAAAATAGAAACATTACATCTTAGTTACAAGACTTTTCACTTTAAACTAAGATTGTGCAAATCGATCCAGGCTGAGATTCTGAGAAAAGTAGTTGAGATTGAGAAGCGTAGAAAGGTTAAAAATATTTAAAATTTAATTATGTAACAGCAGAAAAAAATATCATCTGAAATCGAACCTTTTTGTGCTACAGTTGCATTTTCGCTTGTTGAGAACGTTCCCCAAAACAGTTTTTCATCAACACAACAAAACAATTATTCCGATAAATTGCACTCGACTATTCTGCATAATGCAAATGTCACGGTTTCCTGCGATCGGTCCTCCGGTGCCACCAACGTTGTTCGGGCGGACGTGCTTTCCGGCTGTTTGGGTGTGTGCCTTCGGGCGCCGCGCTGCGGTTGTATCGGCTAGTTAATGGCCGCGGCTGATGTTTATTAATCAAAATCATTGCACTCGATTATGCCCATCATCCAGCAGCGTGAACGTGATTCAACTGCAGCACCGCTTTTGGAGAATCTTTTTTTTCTACTCCGTCTGTCGTGTGATGATCCGGATTGTCCTCCTAGGCAGTGCAGTGTGATTAAAGCACAAATTGTACACCAAACTCGAAGATATGTTTTTACTCCTCCACGGCGGCGGCAGCAGCGGTGTGTGCAGTAGCAGGCTTGATCCGGTTCCGAAGCTTTATCTATCTTCGTATCTATCAGGGATCGATTTTCGTGCTTCTTCTCTTGAACAGTATTCCTCTCAACAAGCGCGCTGATGATGGCGATGATGTTAATGATAATAATGATGGTACAACTGATGATGATGATGATGATGAGGATGATGATAGGCAACGAACCCAACCCACCACCAATGGGAAGCAACGAACTTTGAAAAATTACACTACTTCGAACATTTCCCCCTATTGGCCACCACGTCTTATCAGCACATCTGCAAATTTCACCCGGTAAAGAGCTACTTATCCTGCGGGCTATGAAACCAGTAGCGTCACTTTTAATTACTATTAATTTGAAGTAGCGCAGTAGCTGCCTATTTCTTGCTTCCTCCAGCAAAAAGCAAGAGCAAGAAAAGCAAAAAAAAACGCTCAGAAAATATGGCGTTCCTTTCCGCGTTCGTTCATGCGCCGGGGCACAAAGGAAAATGATGAATATTGAAATGTGTGCCTGGATTGCCATACTTGATTATAAATGAAAATTAATAAAGAACTATTCCTCGTTCCCACCCTCTCCCCCTTGCACCTGATGGCGCCCAGGATGCGGAAGCCGACGTTAGACGTTGGACGCCAAGGGTGCCAGATGTACAGAAATGCGATTTTTCTGCAGTTTTTTTTGTTCATAGAAGATTTTTATTACAATCGTTGTTTTTTATTTCTGCAAATGGCAAATGGATCTGATTGCATTCCCATATTTTTATAATTTAAAAGTGCCATGCCAGTTATTTTTTTTGTGACAAAGAAGTGGGTATAGAAGTGGATTGTATAATATTGAATATTGACTGATAAAAAAGGCTTTAAAGAATACCGATTTATCAACCAAAAAATCTGGCATCTCTGCGGTGGACGAAGGGCGACACACACCGTACGAAATAATAACATAAGAAAGAAGTCATTTACAAGTTTACAGTTCAGAAGCCTGAATGCACATGGCATGGCTGCCCCCACCCTCTAGAAGGTCCAGCACAGTCGGTGAACGTGTTTGCATCAACTTTATATGAAAAATGTATTCCTAGATAAAGAAATTTCGAAAAGAAATTAAATTCACTCGCTTGTGGTATACATAAGCAGTGCAGGGTGTGAGGACGATTTTCCATACATATGTACGCAAGCGATTGTCTGCAGGGGACGGTGGAGGTGGCGAGGTTAAGTTATGGGTACGAAAAAGTTTTATCTCAAAAATTCTATAAGAAAGTGAACAACGCAGAAGCCCCGTGCATTGGGCGAAAAGTATGATGGGAGTTTTGCATGCACACCACTTTTATTTGCGATGAAAATTGGAACCGAACAGTATACTTTTCCCGACTGCCGCCCTTCGCCTGTGCGCCATCATCATCGCGCTGTCGGAAAACGACGGAAACTATTTCCATTTCCACGAGTCGTTTTTTTTTGCTTCTCCGAATCCAAGTAGCTTGTGGTTGATGGGGTGGGAGGGAGCTTGTGGTGAAGATGTGTGGGGAAACAGTGGCAAGAAGGAAAAAGCCCGCAACAAGACAAGAGCAGTAAGATCTCAGCAGGCAGGGTGTAGGTATTCGATTGCTCCGCCTTCGCCTCGGTGGCGCATGACGATATGGAAGCAATGGGGCTTTTTCTCCGGTGGATCCAACACCGCACGAACTTGAGCCGAAGTGTCCCCCCTCGGCAGCGCGTGGGAGAGTGGGAGAGGACGGTGTAAGCACAAACACATGGCTATATCAGATTGGTGCGAGAAGAGCGAGATAGAGAGTGAGAGAGAGAGAGAGAGAGAGCGAGAAACGTGAGCGCATGGAGTAAACATAAGCAGCATGCCATGAAAACAGTGCACAGTGCGGAATGACGGCGGCGAAGAGTGTGATGATTTTATGACGACTGCGATTCGATTTTATGTCGGCACGATCTTCATGGCCTCTCGGGTGGCTCGCAACCCGGTGGCTCCGCGCAGCAGCCTGCCTTCCCGGTCGCTGGCTCACAGCAACAGCAGCAGGAGCAAAAGGTTTCGCAATGGATTCAGAAAATCGCTGCCGGCGTTTTTTTCTGCGTTATTCTTAAAACATTTCCGAATATGGCCTTTAAAATTCAAGTCGGTGTGGAAAATGGTGCGAACCAAATAAAAGCGCGAAAATCAAATCAGTATTCAGTAAATTTTGATTTTATTTGAAATTAGGAGTTTACGAAGCAAGCGTTGTTTTTCAGTTTCTAAAACAAATAGAACAGGGTATCTGGTTAAGATACGGCAAGTCTTTTAAGCTTTGAATTTTTCCACTGGTCATTTTTAGTAGAACAATCTTAGTCTTCTCATCTTGTTTCAAAAGAAAAGACAAACCTAGTAATTCTTTATTTTCGGAAATTGAGTTGAAATTATCGTTATATGACCTAGGAAAAAAACTGATATTGCAGGGACCTGTCACTACGAAAAAGTACGAATGGGTGTACCTAGAACCTTTGGGCAAGGAGAGGAAGAATGTGGCGACTGTAAAAAAGAGCGTACCGTGGTATGGAAAAACGCTGCGGAATAAATCAGAGTAATTACGTAAGTAAACGGAGTTTATTCTAGTCTAAACTTAGCATTGGCCAAAATCTGCAAAAGTATCGATACTCGAGCATCGAAAATTTTTCGCTGGTGGTATCGATACCAGGAAGATACCGTACGCGGAGCATTGATATCAGCTGTATCGATATTCTACCTGCTACTTAAAACAGGGGCTTAAAACAGGGCAATTTTTTTTGATCTTCATTACGGTCAGTCAGAGATGGCAGATGTTTTTTTTTTTAAAGTTCACTACTGCTCGAAAAACTGACAAAATCTGCTTGAAATTTGAAAGAAATCTGGCCGTAATTTAAAAAAAAAATCGTTTGCGTAGGCAAAAGTCTGCAGTAATCTGCAAAGATTTTGAGAATGTCTGCGCAAGTATAAAGAGACTCTGACCAAAATCTACAGAAACTATGGAAAAACTGCAATTTTTTGCGAAACGCAGATTTGTTTTGCAGACAAGTCTGCGCATTTGGTATCCCTGCGGTCAATAGACCTAATAGGACCACGGTGGGAATTATATTGCCGGTACCCGGATAACTATCCCATAATGAAAAACAACATGTTGAGAAAACGGCGATTTAATATTATCCTTGAATTTTCGGATTTCCAGCAATTACATCCAGAACCAATACCATAACAGTTTCATGGCACCACGAGTTTATCGTTGAGAACAAAAAACCATAGATGGAATTGGTTTTACGTTATCTAACTTGAAAAAAAGACAAAATGGGACAAAATATGCGGGTACATTTCAAAAGTACTCGCATATTTTGTCCCATCACATATAAATTCAACCAGCAAACGGCAGTATCATTGGCAACGTAGATTGTACTACAGACAAACAACATTAGTTTAGTTAATTGAATGACATATTTCTATATGCCTAAAATAATCCGATATACACTAATCTGGAGCAAAATTATATATTTGCAGTTTGTACCACTATGCAGTGGGACTGTGCTGCGGGTACTTTCAATATGGGACAAAAACAACTTGGTATTTTTTCTATGTTATTCCATACAAAAGCATCAATTTTAATTTTTTTTCCAGAAAATATGATAACAATTAGGTCGATTCCCGATGATAACTCAAAAGTGACCAAAATCAGTGTGGGACAGTTATGCGGGTACCGCCAGTATATGTTACATACAAATCAATGC
Source organism: Wyeomyia smithii (assembly GCF_029784165.1). Taxonomy (NCBI): domain Eukaryota; kingdom Metazoa; phylum Arthropoda; class Insecta; order Diptera; family Culicidae; genus Wyeomyia; species Wyeomyia smithii. The sequence goes on along the minus strand of NC_073696.1, from coordinate 25,461,971 downwards.
AATAGCATAATCGCGTCTGCAGCCTGATTTGGAATTCCGGGCATCACAAAAGTTTTGGCGTTTGATTCTTTATTGTCTGCCTTTATACAAAACAAATACCACGAGTCCCTACAGTGTTGAGGAGATGACTTAATGAAGAAAGTAGATGTAGTTCAACAATGTTAGGAATATTTTAAATAGGGAACAAAAAACATTCTGCAGTGCTCCAAAATGGTATAAGACATCGACCTAATTTAAGTCAAGCTTCCGTTTTATGTTAAGAGTTATCCGTTATACAAACAAATCACAATTTCTGGTGAAAATGTTGCATTCTGGTCTTCAAACTGATCACTCTCATATTCAAACATAGCTAAAACATTTTAGAATGGTTTTCTAAGTTATATTTTCAACTCAATTTAGTCATTTTTTACGCGTTTTCATAAAAGTTTGAGACAAAACTCTCGCATAAAAAGACTGCTGTATAATTATTGGAATACTAAGCCATTCACCACAAAATGCTTGTCACGTGACTGACGCGGCGATTCCGATTTTGCTCTGCATAGACAGTATCGATACGGTATCGGCCAATGCTAGTCTAAACAGTGACCAGACTTAGCTCTTACAGATATTTTCGCATCGGTGTATTTTTTGCTTTCTACTCTCTATAAAATATATAAAAATTCTAGTATTTCTTATCATTTCTTGATGTCCTCACGACAGTCAAGGCTAATATACAACGTAACTGATTTATTAAATTTCCGGTTAATTGTAGGAATTCATATTTTGTTCTAGCAAGTTTCAGATTGTGAGTTTCAGATTTTTTTTTAATTCTCGAGTAAAACTCGATTGTATGATTACTCAACCCTTGGATTCATAGATATTGCAAACCTTAGTGTCTTGTATTCTTGGCGTTCCTTGAATTCCTTAATTGTTTTCATGGACCCATTCTTAGATTTTAGGAATTCTTTGATACAGCAGGTTTAGGAACGTAGTCTAAGTTCGTTTTTTTAGGATTCTCTGATGATTGGTATTGTATTATATTTATATTTTTGACGTAGGACTACATCTTTGTTTTCTATACTAGATTACATTTTGTGAAAATGAAAATGAAACTGGCAAATGTTGCGTCAGATTTAAAACGATTATAGCAAGCGAACGATATAATGCATCTTAGTCATTTATATGTCGGTGGATAGATAAAATGTGTAACAATTGTGTGATATAATGTTCAACATTGTTGCTTAACTGCTTAATGGTGAAAAAAGGTGAAAAGTTTCAAGGTCAAGCTTTCCCATACGTTTCCCTCGTTATGGGATTGCTTCCCGAGCACGGATAACAATAATATGGACGGAATAAATTCCACTGCCTACATATTTTGACTCAACAAAGTGTTTTGGTTTGTTTGTCTTTTCCAAGCTGCGTGGCCACGCCCTAATGTCAAAAATCTACTCTGAACTCGATACAAAAGACTGCGTGTAGAAAATGCAGCTTCAGTTCAGTTTGTTACACAATAGCGGGTGGAGCTGTTAGAGGTACTCGACATTGAGAAACGAGAGCTGCATACGAGTCAACTTCCAGGCACTGCGGAGCATGTTACCTTTATTTTGCATACGGCAGCAACAGTTACCGTACACTGCAGAAGATGTCGCTAAAAATAATAGTGCCGATGGTCTACTACCATGTTTCTTGGGCATTGTGCTTTTTCACTTTTCCCGTTGCTTATCTTTTCAACCAATTGGCTCTTGAAAAAAAAAATTTTTTTTTCCGCGATTTGGAAATCAGCCGGAATCATATCGACACATAAGTTAGGCAGTACCCACCGTGTTCCAATCCAAAATCCTATGGTCTAAGCAATAGTTTGCAGAGCTTCACTGCCGTGAAACGCATTTTAGTTCAATTGCAATTGTTATGAATTGACTATTTATAAAACAAAAGTATCAAAACATTAAAATCCATCAATGTTTTATTGAATTAAACATTCCAGTTCTTCTATCGCTGTTTTCTCCGTTCGATGATTTCCGGGATGGGACTGATATGCGTTTCACGGCAGTTCACGTCCGTGTATTTTGGAGCATCAACATGGATTTGTACAACACATGTTGATGACGATAAACCTAATGTGTAGTTTGTTCAACAGAATCTGTTATTACACCAGGTGTACCACAGGAAAGTGTACTAGGCCCGCTCATTTCCGTCCTATTGAATGACGTGTGCTCCAGACTGAAATTGGCGAGGAAAATGTTTGCTGAGGAGCTTAAATTCTACAAAGTTATCTCTTTCACCGTGGACTGTCTTGAGCTGCAAAGCATTATCAACGAGTTTTTGTCGTAGCAACATAATGTGTAATTGACGCTCCGTATTCCATCAGTGATAAGCCGTTCGAACGAGTGGACATTATTAAGAAAAACAACATCCACAATCCACTCTAGAATGATTTCTAGCATATCAAATTTGGAGGCCAAAAAGAAAATAGTCAAAATCCCAAACAGAAAATAGTCAAAACCAGAGATGGCCACAACAAAAATTGATTTCTAATATAGTTGTAAACCGCTTGAAGGAACGAAATCACGGTGCTCCCACAGACCGTCATTATAAAAAAAATACCATCGAAATGGTGAATCCCAATTTTTTCGTTGCAATGTTCTTTATCTCTGGAAAAATAAAAAAATGGTTGGTAGCATTTTTGAGTCATGTAATCGTTTAAAATGGGCGATATTTTAGAAAATTCCAGTAATGGGTTTTAGTCCCTTAGATTTCAATGGCATTTTGTAGGTATAGGTATTTTGCCTATCTATAAATAATTCCCATAAGAAAAAAACAAGCCTTAGCTTTGAAAAGGGAGCAACTTCTTCATCTCAATTAAACTTTTATAATCCAGCGTACAAAAGTTTATTTCAAGTTGTTTTTTGATTAGGGAAGGAATCGAAAATTGACAGGACTGCCGAAACGAAAGATTTGAATCATAGTAGGCATCGTTATGGACTCAGAAACTACTGAACACGTTGAGCACATGTTGAGAACCTTTCAAGCATTTTAGGTAAAATAATTTAACCCGGTTTATAATTATATAATAACTCTTGTTAGCAGAGATTCTCTTAGGTTTTTTTGCTACTTTAAAATCGTTTTTCATAAACTTTTTAAGGTACTTTCAACAAACCTGTGAGCTCAATTTTGATTCAGTTTTGTTATTAGTATCATACATCTATTGAGTCTATTGTGTTGTTTTTCTCGCGTTTAGAAGTGTTTCCAATTATTCTAAGCATAAATTTTAAGTATAACTTTTAGCCACATTTGAAATTATTTTTGTTTTTAGTCTCTTCCAACTTCGGAATCATTGACAACAAAATTTACCCGTTTCTTCTTTTCCTGACCTTTTGGTGCGTTTCTCAGCTCTTTTAGGCTTAATTTTGACGGTATTCTTTTCATTTAGAGCTTTTCTGGTCTCGGTGGCTTCAAGCAAATCTCAGATATGCACGTGAAGGGGAGACAGTTTGATCCACGTCCACGGTTGTCCACGGGTGGAATGTGGACGGCCCCAAAGGCAACTTTTTTCCAAAAAACAGAGAAAAATTAAAAAACAAATGCACCAAAGATAACACAATATGTATGAGAACGCTCTGAGAAGCAAATTGACAGAAAACATTTTAGAGAGAGAAAAAAATATAATTTCAGTTTCAGTTCAACAATTTTTCAGAAAAATAGGAAAATTGTCAGGAAAAACCGAAAGCAGCTATTAAAAATTCATTTTAAATTAATCTCGAAAAAATCTAAAAATTCTTAAAAAGGTATGAAGAGGGCATAGAAAAGTTCGAAAAGTCGAGAAGAAAATAGTCCTAAATATAACTTAAAGTGATGAAAAACCGGTTCGAGAGAAAAAACTAAAATCGCACTGACAGTAAAAAATAAATCGAAAATACAAATGGACGTAGATTTTTACTTCTAACATTTTTATTCATATCATCACACGCATTTCGAGTTTTAGCTTAAGAAAACTGAATAACTCCGGATTTCTCTGGGTAAATGTTCGAAACATTTACGAAAAATATAAATGCATGATTTCAAGTTTAACTGCAGCAGACCAACAACTAACAAAACGTGGGGAATCGTTATATGGAAAAAATTAAATTTTATAACACAAAGCCAGAGCTATGCTTTTTTGGTTCCATTTGGGACCCCAAACAATCCTAAATTTATCGGAAGTCGATTGGTTTTGTCTCCGCCTGGCGCATTGCATTTTAAATTTGTATGGAAATTTGTATGGGAAAACCCACTTTTTTGCGTTTTGCTCTCTAGAGAGCTCAAAAAGGCTTAAATCATACATTTTACAACTTCAAAATGTAGGTTTTTCGACGCTGAACAACTTTGCGAAAGACACTAAAGAGCTAATATGTTCCTAAAAAATGATATAGCCGTTCAAAGTTAAGTATGTCGAATGAAATGTTTAAATTTTTTTTGCCAACACTGCCAATGCACTTGCGATAGGCAGATTTCCTTCAGAAGTAATCTCTCAAACACGTTGTAGATCCTACCTACGATCAGAAAATTAACCTAAATTTATTTGCTCGATCCAGCTGAGTGTATAAACTCTTTGCGACAGGTTACTTCTAATGGGAGTTCTACTGATGTACCGGACATTGGTAGTGTTGCCAGAAAACAAGATTTTCATTTAATTCATTTCATTTAATTCGATGTACTTAACTTTAAACGGCTATAACTTTTTTTCAGGACATCCTAGTTCTTTAGTGTCTTCGGAAAAGTTGTTAAGCATCTGAAATACTATACTTTTACGTAGTGTAGTGCATTAATATTACATCGCTGAGCTCTCCCGAAAGGGAAATGCAAAAAAACTGGGTTTACCCATACAAATTTCCATACAAATTTGAAATGCAATGCGCGAGACAAAACCAATCGGCCTCCGGTAAGTTTGTGGCCCCAAAAGGAACCAAAAAAACTGGTTCTGGAAAATCAATCACTTTTCCCCTCCCGAATATGTATAAAAGTCTGTAAAATCTGTAATCGGATATAGCTAACTTAGGCGCGAGACTTTGAAATTTTTTATGATTGTGAACTGGAGCAAGAATAATACATATTAAGAGATTGTAGGCGCCTTATCATATTTGTAGAATATAATCTTTATGTGTAAAATTGGCACTCGAAAACCCATCCCAAGAAAAAAATTTAAGCGCATGAATAAGCTTAATATGAGAGAAACACGTTAGTTTTGTTTCTCTCATATTAAGGATCCAGTTTTTTCCAGTTTCAAAAAATCTATTGGCAACCCTGCTTCTAGCAGACAAAATGACCAAAAAAGTAGTGATAAGTCCACAATAGAAATTAGTGATAAGAAATAGAAATTAATTCCAGATTGGATGAAAGCTCGTTCGAAAGTGCAGAGAAACGCCTCTGAAACTTCAAAAACAGCTAAGAAACTGATCTCAAAATAGTATCGAATAACTTAAACAAACTATAAACTAGAACATCTACCAAATGCAAAAAAACTATATCTTACTTAATTTGTTTTTAAATTTCGAAAGGTTTAAAAGAATAAAAAAGAATGAATTTCAAAATGGTTGAAAAATATCTCTGAAGGCAAGAAAAAGCCAATGATGAAAATAATGGCTTAGAACGCTTCAATTAAACAGGAAAGGTAGAAGAAAAAAGGATTAAAATTAGGCCAAAAAGAACTGAAAAATGCTTCTTGGGTACAGAAAAAAACAAAAGAAAATAAAAATTCGTCTGAAAATAAAAAATAATGAAAAAACCCTAAGAAAAACCGGATATTTTTTCGAACTAATTTCTATTTTTAACAACGAATTTTACCCGTTAACATTCAAGTTCAGTAAGGCAGACAATGTGTGCAGCAGGGAAAGCGGAAAATAAGCGAACTGGAAATACGATACAGATTTGGAAAAATATACCGCATCCCGATGGGACTTGAACCCGCAATCTTCCTGTCTCCGGCATGGTGTTTTGACCAATTAAAGTACGGGGGACGGTACTGTTCCACAATCTATATGCGTATCACATTTCACTGCCGACTTATTCTACTGTTCATCCCTAACTACACACACTGATGTGCAAGCGTTATTTATATGACTGAAAGGAATGTCTCATCACACACAGACGAGTCAGCTGACGCTGATAAGTCAGTCTGAGTCGTGCTTGCAAGTGCGTCACAACAACGGAAGGTGCTCCGTAGGGCTAATTTTTTTTTTTTGAAAAACCGGATATTCCGAATTAAGGAGTTAGAAAATTAACTCTAATATGATTCACATTAATAATGTAATTCTAACGAGAAGAAAAGGCCAAGAAGAAAATGATCCGAAATCAGCAGCCTAATGGTTGAATAAAGCTTCTTAATGAAAGAAAAACAGAAATTGGTTCAAAATTGAGCTCACAACACAATTGAAAAAACTTCAAAGAGTTAAACCAAATTTATGATAATAAATAATTCTGTCATTGTGAAGCCCTTGCAAGGTACTACTTCTTCGGACGTTACCTTTTAACTACACACGGCGTGTGAAAAGAACAACTTTATTTTAAAAAAATGGGCATCGCCAAAACCTTTACCATTTGAAAATATAGCTTTTTACCTTTTATTTGAGACCCTTTGGAAAATCATCCATCGCGGGCTTTCGAACAATTTTTTTTTCAATAAAAAGTATTCTGACAGCAAAGTGTCTATGGTCAAAATGCCGGTTTTTTCACCTCAGCGCATGAGAATTATTTTTAATTCATTTGTTTTCCAACCGATTACCAATGTTTTGGCCGTTTTGGAAAGGGGAAAAATGGAGTTTTCAAAATATATACAGGTTTGTACTAACTTCATTAAAATATGTGAGTTATTCGAGCGTAAATCTAATTTTTTAAACTTCTCCATGCAAATTTTCAACTTTACTTGAAAATTTTCTGTTACTTTTGTAGGAAAAGTACTACAAGTACACAAACACTTCGAAACTATATTCAATTACGAATAAAACAGAAGCTGTTCTATGTAAATCGGCAGATATTTCGCTGAGTTATATGTTTCTTGGGAAAATCAGAATTTTTCACTCTCATTGAACAATAATATTTGGATTGTTTATTTTACGGTGCTGTCAATGGAAAAAATGCAAGTAGGATGTAAAAAGGGTGAGTTGTAGCTCTAGTCGTGTGTTACTTACGCTCAAACTTGAAGTTTTTCGAATACCCCTGAAATTTGAAGCTCTTGTCAAAACTCCGCCTTTGGACCGTGGTTCACATGTTTATTTTTAACTCTGTCATCAATCATCAATTTCATCAATTCTTTATATATAGATCGTTTTCGAAAGGGAACATCCATAAATGAAGTAGCTTTTTTGATCCCCCCCTCTCTCGTAGCAGTTTTCTTAGTTTCATATTTGCTACGTAGCTTGGCTTGACCCCCGTCACATTTCGTCACAAAACTGCAAATCCCCCTTCCCCCCTCGAATGCTACGTTATTTATAAATGTTCCCAAAGGCGAAAAATGGGGCTTTCAAAATGTATAGATAAATCTATAGATTTCACTTAGGTGTACGTGTAATGAGAAGTTTTAGAAAAATTAAAATATATTATGTTTTTTTTTTGAAGTAGAATACTTCTCTCAGGAAGTTCGGCTACATAGGGATGTGAAATGAAAATCTAAAACCGAAAAAAGTGAATCGGTTAGTATTCGATGGATTTCCTTTGTTCTTGCAGCAATAGATTGGAAAATCTTCTAAGATTCTTCCCAATATAAGATAATTGTAATTTTATTATTCACACTATTGTACTATTGAAAATAGTCAAGCCTTGTCAGAACGAAAAATTCGACCTCTGATTGGTTGTTATATGATTGCTTCCCAAGCACGGTCGACAGGATCATATACCTTGCAATTGAAAACATGCTATTTGGCCTATATAAGAGCCTGTTTCAGCCGGAACCGCTCATAATAGTTCAAGACAGCGACAACAGCAGTCGTCCTTCCTTAGCAGCAGCACTAGCCCTGTGGTTGGTCACCACGTCTCAGGAGCAGCGCGGTTTATCTCAGCGTGTGTCGCCAGACAGCCATTATTCCCCCCGTGTTGGGGCAGCATGAAGATTGCCATCAGGAAATCCAATTTTGGAAATCAAAATGCCTTTTTCAAGGCAAATAAACAAGTCATTGAAAGTTAATAATTTTTGACAACGCAAGCAAGATTTTGTGTTGGATCCTAGCAATTGAAATTTGTCGCACCCGTCTAATTTACTGAATGTGAAATAGCTTCCACAGTGCATGTTGTCCGTGTATCTTAATTCCCCCAATGTTAGGGCAGCTCAAAGGTTGTGATCAGCAACCGATTTTGAACCGCAAAATGCCTTTTTCAAGGCAAATAAACAAATAATTGAAGGTTAATAATTTTCTGGCATCAACATAAGCAGACATTCTGTGCGGGATGCAATCAAGTTCTGTTTTAGTTGTCTAATTTTTACTTTATTTAGTAAACCCCCCACTGTAGGGGCAGCGCAAAGGCTGCGGTCAGCATAACCGACTTTGAATAGCAAACTGCCCTGTTAGACCGGATTCACAAAGACAGTTAGTTCGACTATGCAGAGCTAATACGAAGTCGATGCAATCAATCAGCATTAACAGAATTTCGTCGTCTACCAGCTGCCAAGTTGCAACATGATGCAACACGCAACAGCGAGCAAACGAAATCGCTTGATGTTACAAACCGCAATAAGATACGGGTTAAAACCGTTGCGTGTGTGAGAGCACCGTCGGTGTTTATTAGCTGGATACAAAAATCAAATGCGAATTGTGGAATAATTCCTCTAAAGAACATTAGGAAATGGTAAAACTGAACAGAAAGGCGTGGCCTATTTCGTAGCGCCCTTCGGCTATAAAAGAGTGTTTCTGAGAAAACTAGCTACATTCATTAGTCGGAAGGTGAGCTGGATGGACCGTCCACAACGTTGACAGCAGTAGCAGCAGATATCAGCACTCAGCAATAACAGACAATAGCAGCGTAGACAATGTGAAAACACCTTTCTATTGTGTTGGCCGTGCGCATTGAGCCTCTGCCAGGCTAAACGCGAAAAGCGGCGCGAGCCGATTCGCCCGGCCATAGGTTAATCGGCTATCGGCGTAACACAGAGATGCAATCAGCGTCATATCTGATTTTAAATTCAACAACAAACTGTCCTTTTTAGGACAACCAAACAAATGAATTTAAGATTTAATATTTTCTTGTTCTGAGCTTTAACCAAAAGTTAACCATCTTAATTTGAATCCACATGTACATATCGCCAGTTGAATTCAATACTGGCACAACTCAAAATTTTGCAGTTTTGAGTCTTGATGGCGAACGATGCCAAGTACTCGAGGGGCGAGACAGCTTTCATCTGAGTTACTCTTATGCTTGAGAGTAACTCTAATTTACTCAATATTAGTCTGAAATTTCCAAACGATTCACATCTTCGATTACCTTGAAAACAAGAAAAATATATGAGCGGTGAGACCGAGCAACATTCACGTTTATATTCGCGGTGGGAAAAAAGTTTAAGGATGGATATTCAGAAACACGATAGTTACTCAGATTTGCTCTTTATTTCTCACGTTTTCTCAAAAAAACTCAAATTTACTCACTTTTATCTGAGTTACTCTTATGCTTGGGAGTTACTCTAATTTACTCAATATTACTCCGAACTTTTCAGATGATTCATATCTTTGATTACCTTGAGAGCAAGAAATATATATGAACGGTGGGATCTAGCAACATGATGTGTATATTTGCGGTGGGAAAAAAGTTTAAGGATGAATATTCAGAGACATGAGAGTTACTCAGATTTACTCTTTATTTTTCAGGTTTTCTCAGAAAAACTCGGAAAAATTCAAATTTACTCACTGTCTCACCCCTCGCAAATACTATAAAGTTTCATCTCACAAAGACTTGTTTCAAAATTCACAATATTTCCAGAAATATAAGTAGATGTGCCTTTATTGCACAAGTCTAAAATACCCCTAAAAAGACCGAAAAATGAGGTTACAATTCTTATAACTTGCTCATTACATGCCCATGATATACCCAAACAAGTTCAATAAAAATGGGAAGTTTTATAGTGGGATTTTTCTCGAAAATGAAAAAAGAAATTTTTGACGCAAATTTTCAAACGCGTTTTTTCGAAACTCTGAATTTTGAGTTGTGCCAGTATTGAATTCAGCTGACGATATACTCTGACTGTTGAAACTTGTTTGCGCCGCAAAGAGTTTGTACTTTTCCTGTTCAGTGAGGTCGTATTTGTATGTGCAAACTGAAATTGAGTAGTACTTCAACTTCATTTGCACAGAATTTTCAATACTGCCAATGAGCGGTCAATATTTATTTACTAGGAAAAATGACTGACACGCAAACAGCCGGGTTATCTCTCTTGTAAAAGTATTCTACTTCATCTTGCGGTCGTGGCTTTGCACACAACCCTCCTGTGATTTTTTTAATTTGAGAACAAATTTTCACACATTTTTATAAAAATGTACTTTAAATGCTTTATAATTTGTTACAACCTACACTACGTGGCATCAGAAGTTGTTGCATTTTCTTCCATTTGTAGCCCCGAGGAATAAACAACCCAAATATTATTGTTCGATGAAAGTCAAAAATTCCGATTTCTCTAAAAAACATGTTACTCAGCGAATCACCAGCCGATTTACAAAAAAATGTTTCTATTTTATATCGTAATTGAATATAGTTTCAAGCTGCTAACGTACTCGTAGTACTTTTCTTACAAAAATAACTGACAAATTTCAAGTGAAGTTGAAAATTTGCGTGGAGAAGTTTAAAAAATTAGATTTACGCTCGAATAACTCAGCATATTTTAATGAAGTTAGTACAAACCTGTATTTATTTTGAAAACTCCATTTTTCCCCTTTCCAAAACGACTAAAATATTCAACATCGGTTGAAAAACTAATGAGTTAAAAATAATTTTCATTCGCTGAGGTCAAAATACCGGCATTTTGACCATAACTTTAAATTTTGGGGGTGTTTGGAAAATTTCTAGTATGAGCGAAAGTTGCACTCGACTTACTTATAACCTTCACTGTGTCACTTCAAAAGTACTTGCATTTTCATTTTCATTTATAGCACCGTAGTATCCTCTCGGTAGTTTGCTGTCAGAATACTTTTTAATGAGAAAAAAAAGTTGTTCGAAAGCCCGCGATGGATGATTTTCCGGAGGGTCCCAAATGAAGGGTAAAAAGCTATATTTTCAAATGGTGAAGATTTTGGCGATGCCCATTTTTTTAAAATAAAGTTGTTCTACGATACACGCCGTGGCTACATATTAAGTATGGAACCTCTTATCCCAAATAGGTCGTTAGTCTATTTGACTATGCGATGCCAAACTGGGGCACAGAATTACTACCAACCAACCCTACTCCATCAATGAGTACGGGTACCTCGTAATCTGTGTACAGTAACTAGGGCCTGCCACTAAAGATAATTAATATGATGGTCGCAGTAGCTCTTTTAGTCTCCATGACCTTCAGGCATACAAAATAAAATCACAAATCATCTAAAACTTTTATATGATTTGTAGTTGTAAATCGAAATTCAGTCATCCGCCGGTTACTACATTACGCATAATTCAAACATTTCATTTGTTACAAAGTATTATAATCACAAAAAAAAATGTGATTTCGCAATTAATATTCCTACAGTATCGGTGCGTCGGTAAAGCTGGGAGTTAAATGTTTTTTTTCTATTGGGTATGTGTGACCATGTCGATAAAAAAGACACGTTAGATGTGAGACTTTGGTGTATCGGATAATTGAAACCCGCCAAAAAATAGCCTAAACCCCGCATAAGTTTAAAGCTAATTGCCCAAAAATTGTGGAAGCATAACACACTTTTTGTGAATTATCTAAGCGTTTGGCATGAACATAAACTGCGTAGTTTGACCTTTTGCGCTTGAATCGATTTTGAATCCCTTTGATTCTATGCACAAGCAAGATTTCATTGAAACTTGCTAAAGATTATGACAAAACCGAACAGCGCCTGCTTAGAAAAAATCGCTACGTTTATTTTAGTATGGTTTCAGTGCGGAATCGCACAATCTGTAGCTTGAATCCAGCTATAACCTTGGATAATCGAATGTTAGTTTTTGAAATTGCAGACGGTCTAATAACATTTCGAAAATCACTAGTATGGTTTAGAAACATAGCAAAGCGCACAACGGGAAAAGTTCGATAGGTACACAACCCCATATAGAAGCAGCCGGTCGGTCCAATCCGTCTCAACCGCATCATAGCAACCGCTGACATCCGTTGCTGGTGCGAGCGATGTCAGCCAAATCACAGCGTCTGCCGGTAGATAAAATAAGCAACCTCTGTGAAAGAAAGGCCCTGCGTTTCGCCTGGGATAGGTCTTCATTGTACTTTACTCCATAGCTACACTCCGCCGCTGTGCCCGGCTGTGGCGCGGGTCGATCCCAAAAGGAGCCATCAAAGCCATCAGAACGACGACCATCCATCCGTCCGCTACGTAACGTTTGCTGTGTAGCTATATAATTTTCCCGCAGGCTCCGTCAGTGACGTCGCTCTCGGTTTCGCTGTTGCCGCCGCCGTGCATCGTCAGGAAGCTGTGGAAGCTTTTCGCATCCCATAATGCTCGCCCAAGGACCGGCAGAAGAGTGAAAAAAGCAAGCTACACTGCTGCTGCTGGCTGATGCTGCTACTGTGGTTGTGGATGTTGGTGTGACATGGTTTCTGTCTGCTTTAGACGAAAAATAAAAAAGACGAAGGCATCGCATCCTGCGATCGGGTTTTTTGTGCTTCCACTTTTGCTTCCTCTTCCAGGGCAGGCGGCGCCCCGTGCTATATAGGAAAATGGGTCTGTGCATTAGCAATAGAGGAGACGAGCGCGGCCGAAAACAAGTTGTAGTACATACCGAAGTCGTCGGAGCCTTCGCGCGGGCTGCTGCAGGTTGGTGCTGAGGATTCGAACGCTGCATTAAAATCATAATATAATCCACCTGTTTTTCTTTAATTTCAATCTTTCTCTCTGTAATCCTCTCGGGTGATTGTTATGTACATACGTGGAAACTTGAGCTGCAGGCAGCGTTGCCAGGTCATTTTTTCAAAAATCTGGAAATGGCAAAATAAAAATCTGGAAAAAATCTGGCAGTCATTTCGTGGGGTGAAAGGTTAATTTTTCGAATAAAAGTTTTGGGGTACGCAAAATTTGAGGTGACAAAATTGCAAAATTTCGCGCCAAAATTGAAGTGATGGCCTTTTTGCGGAACAGAGAAAATAAAATCTGGATAAAATCTGGATCATCCATGAAAAATCTGGATAATTGGACATCAAAGCTGTCTACCTGGATACATGTTCAAAAATCTTGATAATCCAGCTAAATCTGGATACCTGACAACGCTGGCTGCAGGGCGGTCGGTTGGTTGTAGAAGGAATCCGTTGCATATATCAGGACCACTATGTACCAGGATCTTTTTCGATGATTTCGCCTGCCTGCTGGAAGAAAATGGGGCCACCGAACGAAACGAAACTTTGCCGAAATGAATCGCTGGATGGTGGACGGTGATATTGCTGGCTGCATCCTGATCCTGACGGTGGTTTTTTTTTTGTTTGCTTCGTACACCAAAAGTTAGTGTGAGTTCTGTGATTTATTTCCCACACTGCAGAATAAATTGTGCAAAACTCGTTTCGAATTTATTTCTTGGGAATCTAATTAAATTCTGCTGGAGAGAGAGAGAGAGAGAGAATGAAAGAGATTCGACTCTATGCAGCCAGGTCTAAATTTATAGCCCTGTAGGAAATTTCGGTTGGCGTAGGTGGATGTGACTGTACTCGATTTGACCATTTATCCATGGTGTGTAAAGCACTTCCAACCAAACTAAATTCTGTCCAGATTGTATCTCTAAACAAACACCAGTTGTTGAAGTTTGTGTGAAGAATGAGTGCGGAGTCGAGGTGTGTTTGCATATATTTGCTGCAAAATGAAGTTTTTGCTCCCTTCATGTGTTTTGTGCCGATAAACCCGCCGGTGATAAATGGTAACTTCTTTTTTGATATCGTCCCTCAACAACTTAAACATACGAGAATGATAGAGAGATGAAGCGAATTCTAATGGTTATTGAATATTCAACACCTGTCCCGTGGTGCTGTTTTTTTTTCTGATGGTGCCGCAATGATGAAGGTTGTAATTTCACCATCGATCGGTCGGCCGGAAGGCCGCAGAGAATTTGCAATATTTTTCGTGCCCGATAGAAATAGTATTATGCTGCTGCTGATAAACTACGAATAATATACATACCGACACTTTTTTCGCTCCATCCGTTGAATCATTGTAAAACAAACAAAAGATATTTTACGGGGGCTGATGAAGTGATGGAAAATTTATTGGACGGCGTTGTGATTTTTATGTGGAAAATCATCGCCACCACCACCTCGTGGTGTTCGTAAAATGTTATGTATGTTTATTCCAGTAATGCTAGGCTCGAATACCGTCGGACTTTGCGGAGTTGTATGTTGAAACTGGAGCAATCTGAGTAATAGTGAGTAACTAGAGGCGGATGATTGCAATCATTACGACCACTACGATAACGAATCGAGGAATCATTCATGAAGTATTTATTTCTGATATATTTAGATTTGTTTGATTCATTTCTCACTCCACTCATTCCACTTTTATTTTATTATTTTTATCCTACTTTATAAAATAATTAAAAAATCATTCCCATCTTCAGCTACAACTCTATCTGGTAGAGTTCGAATACAGTTAGGATAAAAGTGTTCGCCTTTAGAATCTATCCACGAATCAAGCCATTGTTTGACGTCTTTATATGAGCAGAACTGTTGACCAGCCAAATTGTGGGCCATCGAATGGAACAAGTACGGTGAATATGGCTGGTGAAGCAGGACTTCACATTTGAGCCTTTCTATGTAAGTTTTAACGACTTTGGCCTTTTAAGGCCGAGGCAAAAAAGAGTGAATTTAGAAGTTTCCAGAATATTTCAGTACAAAATCACAAAACTACGTATTTTTAAAAAAATTCGAAAAACATTGTCGTCCTTCCAGTTTTTAGTTCTACATTTTTAGAATAAGGTTTCCTGAATCCATACATGATGAAATATTTATTCTAGCATGCATAGATTTTGAGAAAATCAATTTTTAATAAAAACTCGTACTTTATTAAATTCAAACCTATTTTTCTCGAAATATGTGCATGCTAGAATAAATATTTCATCGTGTAGGATTCAGGAAACCATATTCTAAAAATGTAGAACTAAAAACTTGAAGGAGGACAATGTTTTTTGAATTTTTTTAAAAATAGGTAGTTTTGTGATTTTGTACTGAAATATTCTGAAAACTTCCAAATTCATTCTTATTTGTCATATTTAATCTACCTGACTTGATTTGATAAATGGAACAATTAATACCTATGAAAATCCTCATCATTTGCTTAATCTGTTTGAAAGAAGTAGCAAAAAACACAGACATATTTGCATCTCACGGGAATTGGGAGGGGTCCAGAGGGGTGGTACCTATACCAAAACTTAAAGCAACTATTCCCCTTGAATAATACTTCAAGTTTTCCCAAATCGCACGCGCCAGTGGCGAGAACGATCATTTTCAAAAAATAAGCTTCGTCTCGGGTCTTTACGGGTTAATTATCAATTGAAATCGATACCATTCCCCAGTGATAATTTCGATTGGCTTCAACAGCTTATAATAAGTAACACTGACCTGGTCGCATTGCAGGAAAAAAACCTTCTTTTTTACCATTAAAGCAGTTGTTCGCAGACGAAAAAATGGCGCTCATGTCTAGTCCAATCATAAGGAATTCAAGTTCTTGGTTTTTGAATCATTCCCGAAGAATGCAATCGCTTGGATATAGTTTGGTAGGTAACTTCTAATACCGAAGCAAGCCGTTCCTGCTATTGGCATGGATCCTCATCAAGCGATTCGTCCAATTCAGCGTCTTTGAAGGTTTTTGTCCCTTCTTCACGTGGAATGTCGTCAACATCGAAATTACCGTCTTTACAGTGACGGAACAAATCACGGCACGTTTTTCACTTAGAGCAGCATTTCCGCAGCAACTTTTTCAACTCTCGATGCGTTACAGCTGCCGTTTTCTTTGAATGAAATGAGAAAAGTAACACTTCTCGCACATGACGATTATTAGGCAAAAAATCAGGCATTATCACACATCTTAAAGTACATGATGCCACAATAAAAACAATAATTAGTCAAAGCGGTGTGTTTGCTATATGTCTCAGATTCGTAAAATTGGACCAGCACTTACTGCGGGCGCGGTCTATTGACAAATAGCGAGAATTTAGTTACGTACCTAATACAATACTCAATCGTAAGAAAATCAGGACAGAATTCTCGCATGTGAGCACCGATCGCTTTGCCACTCATATTAACCCATTTCTGGCGGGTGATGCCATATGTAAATTTTGATAAAAAATTACCAATTATGCTTAAAACTGCATGATGCTCAATAAAACTATTGAAAACGGTTAGAGAACGTATGATTCATTAATATGCAATACAGTTTTTGTGTTCTCTGCACTGTCGGCAGTAGCGTGCGCGAGCATTTTGAGCAAATACTTTTAAATAGAATTGAATGAAGCTCAATTGAAATTTGTGCATTTGATAAGCCACCGTAACCATTTTTTGTCATACCAAAATCGTCATCTTAGTTGCGATTGATGAACCTAAACTTGGTTATAATGACGTGACGAATGAACGTACAAACCTTGTAACATTCAAGATATTTGACAATACTTCCAGAATGTTGTTAGCTTTCTTTTGCGTTGTTTCGCACAAACATCATTACACTTTTCTACACTGGCAAAAAATTTGACATCAAAGTGAAGTGATTTGCTGTTGAATTCGCACTACTTGCCTAACCTTTCAAGTTGAAAAGAAAATCTTTTGAAATATAGTAATGCAAAGAACGATGAAATCAATAGCAAAACACTTCATTTTCTATTGTTATGTTCATTTTTGTTGATACGTTTATGTTTGAGATACGAAATGTCGGTCACTTGGAAACTATCAGCAAATCGCAATAAATTCAATATATTTCTTTTTATTTTAGATTTTTTAGTTTAATTTTATTTTAGATATTGAGTTTGATTTTTCATTTCCAAGATGATCCCTGTCACTGTATCGTTGCAATCTATTTCAGGATCTGTAAATGAATCGTTTTATTGTTAATTCAATATCAAAGATTCAATAAAACTTACGCTCAAATAAATTGTTGATCTCTGGGTAAACGTGCTGCTTGTGTCTTTCGCCACCGTCACTATATTTGTTTAGTTATATCACGTACATAAGACACACGTAACACTGGCGTTTTTTCTGGTACACGTTGCCCCATAGTACTCCGTACCTCGTCCCGTCAAACTGCTCGATTAATAATGAACAAAATGAATTTTCTTTCTATCGGCCCCAAAGAAAATCCCATAAGGAACTGTCAAAAAGTTATTTGCAAAATCAATGCAGCATTTTTCGAGTAGGAACGAGACAAATGCAGGGCTGCACAGGTACACTGCATTCAAAAACAACTAAAACAGTGATTTTATTCAGAGTGTGGTACCATTCGAGTAGTTCATTTTGTACCAACTTTTTTGAAAGATTTCTTCCTGAGTGTAACGTATGTCTTATGTATGTGGTTACATGTTTTTGACGTTTGTCAATTGGAGCTGTATTCAATTGATTTAAACAGTGGTGCAAATACAAAAGATATTCATTATAATATGATGGTGGTTTCCATTAGTTTTCAACGCAAATGATTTCATTGGAAAGTGTTAATCACTAAGAAACCAACACTAAATGACTTTAATTCGCAGTGTGACTTGACGAATTGAGTCAAGTGCAAAAACACTTGAAGTAATCGTGATATTTTTTTTACAGTGTAGATCCGGATAATCCGAATGTGAGCTGCTGCAGTGACATTCGTAAGCTGAAACATGGAACAAAGAAAGGAATCAAATAAAATCATTGTTTTCAATTAAAAATAAAGGAACGCGTAGTTTTATATTTGATGAAGAAAAAAAAAAATTGATAAACGTATAGCCTAGTTGACAAAAAAATTATCACAACACATTCAACTGAGCTTTAACTAAACACATAAACTGATTGATACAATAATCTTTTACAACTTTTAAATTATTCTATAAATACTTTCATGCAAAACAGACCTATTCGTTTTTTTCACTTCGATTATACTCAAAATCGCCATAGTTGTTCTTTGTCAAAAAATTTTAAACCCGTAGTTTTTTAATTGGCTCTTAGGGTGTCACAAAAATGCCATGCAAGTCGACTTTTTTTGGGTTGTATGGCTGGTTATGGCTTGTATGGCTATTCACGGATTTCTGATTTTTATGTATCAGCTAAAAGAGTTTATTTTTCTAAGCAAAATGAGGTTTTTTAAAATGTTATCTCATTGTCCTTCGATTTTTAAATGAAGAATGAAAATCGCTCTAAATCGCTACAATGACAGTTGGTATATTGGCGAACTGCCATTGTAGCGATTATGAGCAGTTTAAATTGGGTTGTTCAGCTATATCAGTTTTTTATATCATCTGAAAGAGCTGCATTTTCTAAGCAAAACGTGATTTTCAAAAATTTTCAATCGTTGTCCTTCAATTTTTAAATCACAAATTGGGTTGTTCAGCTATTCGCACAATTTATAACTTTTGAGCTGTTTGACCAATTTTAAATCTCTTGGTTTTTGATTGTAGGTAGATATTGGATCTGTTATGGAAAAATATATTAATGTACTTTGAATAACAATAACCATGCGAAAATTATGACCCAAACCGTTTTTTTGTGTTTCGGAGGGTTTGAGACTTATTTGATATTTTTCTGGATTCCTCACAAAATTTATAAAATATCTAATTTTCATGAAGGTGTACTTTATTTTATTTTTTTGTGATAGATATTTTTAAATCTCCAATGTCCACCAGAACCACCATGCGCCTTTATGGAAAAAGGTGTCAAAGTCATAATGACATAAAAAGTCCTCGATAAGTTTACAAAAACCTCAAAACATATCAGCAAACCATGAAGAAATCGTTCATAAACATGACAAAATAAAAATAAACGTTAAAATGTCATATAATCGTGAATGTGTAGCAAAAACTCGTGGAAAAAATCGGTGAAAAGTTTTTAGAAAGCATCGGCAACTGTTAAGTAAAGATCAGAAAATTGGAAAAGTGGTGACGTAATGCTCAAATAAATTGTCATAAAATTTCCAATGATTTGTCAAAAAGATGTTTTATTGTTTTTATAAACACAGTTATTAACTATTTAAAAAAAATGAAACTCGTTGACAAATCATCAAAAAGTCAATAGAAGATCAATTTTAGAATATGTTCTCAGTTATCTAATGTTGAGAGATTTTCTATTTTTTCTATTTTATTCTTCTAAAGCACGGGTCATAACAAAAGAAAGGTGTGCAACTTTCTTGAATGTGTCTCTATTCAGGTTCGAATTACTTCTTGAAACTTGGTAATATGCTGACAGCCATTACAAGGAGCATTGAAAGTTTCACTTTATTCATTTGAAACTCTGATTTTCTGATAACCCCTGGAACACGATAAAAAAAATTTGGATTCCCAAAGCGCAGCCCACAGGTTTCTTGTAAAAATTGACAACTCAATACCGTACACAACTTGTTTACAGTCAGGAAAATGTGCGGTGCAGTATCGACTTCCAGGCTTGTTAAATCTGATTGGACAATGTAATTGCGTCTGCTGATAATTTGCCAACTACGTTATCCAAAACTAAATATACCGATAGATTAGCGATTGTCGAAAAAAGGTTATCTTCCCCTGTACTAAATCGTGACCCATCAGCCCTGATAAACCAGATTGCGGCCCCGAACGTAGTCCCTAATTTCCCTATACAAAAAATATCTACGAGCAAACAAAAACAAACCGACTTTCCACCCCATCTCCCCACAATCAATTTGGTTCCTATTTCACCCTCTTGTCAAATAAATCGGCAAATCGGAACCGCACCTTTTTTTTCGGGAAATCAATAAGTCACATGTAATAACCCCGTACCCAAAAAGTGTATGGCGAAAGGTAGTCAAATTTCTCATACCCTATAACCGATTGCCGGACCGAGGCGGTAGAGCTGTGATAAGAAGCAACAATCGCTTTCCCTCCCCGTCGAGTGTATGGTGGTGGATATGGTGCACAACCTTGGCATTGCCCTTCCACCCCACCTCGAAGGGGTGTTAAATCACAATCAGCAGTCCGCTGATGGTACGTACAGACAGAATCACCCACACACCTTGTCAAAATAAACAAACCCATCCAGGCAGGCGGGGTGAACGGAAGGCCTTCGTCAAATACTAATTAAATGTGCTGTTGGTTTTCCTTCTTCTATTTTTTTGTTATTATTTGGAACAATTTTTCCCATCGAACAGCAGTCGATAGTCTTGTTCAATGTGGCATGAAAATCGCGCAAATCATCGCGTCGTCACCGCGGAAAGCAACCATTTTCATCCCCGAAAGTGGGAGTGTGATTTTTCGGTAGCCGTCCGGTTCGAGTTCCGTATATTTTATCACCAACCGCAAATATGTAATATAAAAAGAACAGAGGTGGGTGTCGGGAGGTGATTGTGTGTTCCGATTTCGGCCCCGCGGCTGATTGTTCAATATTTGAATCATATTTTCCGCACCCATCGACAGACCGTGTGCGAGAGGTGGTGGCCCTTCGATTGTTCGATGATTTACCTCCTATACGTCGTGTGAGGCATTTCCCATGTTGATGGTGGCTCTGAAATTGAATCATTGAGGCCATTTTATTGGAGCCCGTGTGTTGAAATTGTCGCCTGCAGGTTGTGTTCGGTTGGTGAAGGTAAATTTAAAACGGTAATCTTAACATTAAAGTTGGTAACTTTCGACGAATTTATATACTAACAAACTAACAACATTTACCGTCTTTGAACTTGCGGGTGCCACTTGAAGACAAAGAACTTTCAGTCAAAGTAATCCGTGAAATCAGTAACTCCTCAACATTAAAGTAGGCGTGGTATCTAGAACAGTAATTTCCACCATATTAGTTGCCCCAAAAGATACGCTTAAATAGCAAGAACTAAACTGCCCATAACCGTATATTTGTAACATTTGCAAAATTGGTTGTTCGAGCAAATCGCACTTTTATATTTTGACCTTAAATGCATTGTTCCTAATATATTCTTGCAAATAGACCTTTACCTAAACTTAGTATCATGAAGAAAGCACTACTTTACACTATGTATACATTGAATGTTACTTTTGAAGTCAGATTGCTTGAAATTTTTGCAATGATACATTTATGCCGTCACTTTCAAGCTACTTTTGAAATATATTACAGGGAAAATGAAGTTTTTCATGTATTCAACAAACATGAGCTGAATATCAGAAACGGATCACCGGTGGTTGGTTACCGGACCAGAATATCTTCCGTGTTCCAAAGGATGCAGATGTTGATTTGGATGGAAACTTTTTTGACAAAAAAGTTGAAAAAGTTTAGTAGTGTGACAATTATGGGGTTATTTACGCTGTGTGACAAAACAACGTATTTTTTACGACTTTTTCAAACAAACATAAGCATATTTTTCCAGAAGTAAAAAGTACATACTATTTTAAGCATTTCCCAACAAAAAGCACGAAATCCATAAAATGTCGAATGTTACATTTTGCGATTACAGGCAGTAAAGCAGACTGCAAATGTCACGCTCACACCCCAAAGCTTCTGTACTTGATTGTAAAGCTAATAGTCTTCAGAAGTTTAAATTTTACTTTAAATTAGGTTTTAGTTGAATTAGTGATATTCATCATTTACACTATTTTGTGAGTTTCAAATTTATCGGAATATTTATGGCTCATGACCATAAAGGATAACCGGGAGAATCAGTGTTCTATACTGTGCCTGTTTTGTGTGAGTCCGTAGGCTTGAACAGGTCTGAAGGCCTCTTCCACAGCTCTGCGGTTTCTTCCGATTATCGGAGTCATCCGCAAATACAAGAAGCATGTGAGTTTTTGTAATGATCGAGATTTCCTATTCGTACTGCACCTTTCAAGCTTATGCTGAATAGAAGGTTTGAAAGTGCGCCCTCTCGCACTAGTTCTTCTAACGTTACGAAAGCGTTTGTTGTTTCGCCCACTGTTATATGCATGACGATAATCAGCTTTAAAATTTTGTCAGAAAAACGTGTTTTAGCATTATCTGCCGCAGCTCATTTCGCTTGGCTAAGTCGTACGCTGTTTCGAAATCCACAATCAGATGGTTAGTCTGAAAGGTTGTATTTTCGAAAGTTTTTAAAAATCTGTTTCAGGGTGAAAATGTGATCCGCCGTGGAGCCTCCCTATCGAAAACTAGCTTGGTATACACCGACAAAAGATTCCGCCGACGCACAGTGGTCTGGAACTGCATAGAGTCGGAAAAAAGTCAATTTTTTAACTTAATGCATCGAGCAAGCCCTATTCGGGAATCATTTCTTCAGAGTTTAAGCTAGTGGAAAATCATCAGAATGTTGGGATTATTAATGTTGTCATACATTTAACTTAGTTGAGAAAGTTGGCTTCTTGTGCACTCACGAATTCTCTATTTTTACGTTGTTTACTCAGGTGATTTATTACAGAATGCAGAAGTAGTAATGAATGTTACAATAGTGTCAAATTGATTCTATGGCCTTACGATAGCATTCTTACAACTTCAGTTATCCTTTTTTAGGGTTGTTTCAAGGGAATAAGCTCTCCACAAAATAAGTATGAGAAAATACTTGGCACTCCAACTTTGTGTGGAGTTTTAAATGGTATCCCCGCCGATACCCGTACTCATTCAAAGACTATAATGTTCCCTCGTGTTCATGGAGACAGAAACAAAAAAGTTTTCTGGGCAATTTTCGCCGAAACGTTCACAATATTAAAAAACAAAAACGAGCGTGCGACACGCAAGCGGACATTTTTTAGCAAGCAAAGTGAGCTTAGAACTCCACTCATAAAATTAAAATTCAAACTACCTGAATGTTGATAGCCGTTACGCATACCTGAACTTTGTTCAATATACCAGGATGATGAAGTTCGAGATTTTCCGGGGTTTTCTTCTTCAACATGCTATAAGTAGCCGTACATTAAGTTTTTTGAGATTATTTGCTAAATTTCTCAAAAAATACATCAGGTACTAACTTCATATCCAAGGAAGAGTTTCTCAAAATACTATTCTCTACAAACTTCCTTTAGACATTATCCTTCTATTTTGCTTCTTTGAGAAGTTAGTGACAGCGCCGCCCTAGCGGTGAAATTTTGAACTACATAGCCATTACCAAAAGTTGATCAATGGTTTCACGATCAACTTTCGGGAAGACATCGTTCTACTAGGAGGCAACCCTGAGAAGTTATTAATTTCGCCCTGATTTCAGTCCTTTCCGACCACTGTGCGACGGTCTTGAACTCAAGAATAGTATACGCAGAATTTAGCAACGTGATGCCTGTCTAGTTCTTGCAGTCGACTCTATGGTTCTTCTTGTAGATAGGGCAAATGAGGACTTCTAATTAGTCGTTTGGCATTTGTTCATCCGCCATAGTTCTTCGCCATCTTCGAGGAGATCAACTGTTGCTGTATTCAACTAGGACGCACTGCCCACAATATTAAGGGAAACCCTGAGCCACCCGACCAAGTCCTGCTTCCTGTTAGGTCGCGTCCACGTGTTCGTTCAGTTCCTGGAAGCTTTACCAACAGAGTCGTCCGAGTCCTTCGGCCTTGGTCGGCGGTGGGATCTCCCGAAAACCTTTTTCAGGAAAGTATGCGCGTTTTGGTACAGTTCATCTGCCTTCGTTCATTATTGGACCTTACTACACACGACATAAACGCGGAAAGTATTTGCGCGTACTACCAGAACGTGCGAGGTTTAAGGACTGAAGTAGACAACCTGTTCTGCATGATGTAATCACGAAGTTTTTTTTTTGAGAGGCACGAAGTTTTTGCATGCTGTAGTCTACATTCCTCCTGATAGCAGCAAGATTGTCAGGTGTCAGAGCATATCCTGTAAATGCGTGAATTATGTAACTAAGGGTCTCCATGCGACTGAGTTCTAATTTGCGGTGATTTTGGGGAGAATGGAGTACAATATGACAGTTCTTTCCAGCTTCATGTTGCTAGCGCTGCTTAATCAACGAATTCGAATTCCTGTACTTAAGTTAATCCACTGCGTAATTACCTTGGGCGTACACTCAACCTTGTTTTCTGCCTCCCTGAACAAGATTTCCCCGATGCTTCCCGTTGATCTTCACCGCCCTCCACTGGATTCATTCTTGCCAATTCCGACTCGTCTAGTTGTAGTTTCTGCTGCTGCTGTTGGTATTGGTCTAAACTATCGTTGAATCGACGAATTGGACGTGGAGTAACCACGAGCTGTGGAAGCAGAAGCTGGTTCGAAACACAGGACAGAGACTGCCCCGCAAGCAAGGAACACCCTTCAATAAACGTGCCTTTAAATTTGCGAGTGTTGCATACCGTAAACTAAATAGTGAATAAAGTTCAGTTGGCGAACTAACCTTAAAAGCGTTTGTTCGTTCGTGAACTCAAAGAAGATAAGCTTTCCCATTCCTTCTACTGTGATCCTGGGCGGTACAGAATCTACGATTGTAACGAAAGCTTGCAAATTTTCTCCCGATCATTTATGTTTTGTGTTCGACAGTGGCTGTACCACACAGTTTCATGCTGAACTAGCTGCATCAGGTGTTCCTGTCGGTGTTGTGAATCTGGATATTTTGCTACGGTAATTGCTGGTGTCAAGAAATCAACAAGATGTTCATCGAATCGTTCGAGCAACGGAAGTTTTCAGCGCTGTGCTGGCTAAGCTCGTATCTTCAAAGCCGCACTTTGCGTGTCAAGCTGGATTCCATGGTCTCACGTGCATTAAGCAACACTTCCAGAATCCCTCCAGGCAGTAATCCTTTACTGTAGCTCCAGGTTCCTTCTTTTCGGTGCGTTCTCTGTACTGGCGTGCACTCGTACTTTTTCTGATTTTCTGTTTTCTTTCTGTTTTGACGCGTAGCTGCTGTAAGCCTACGATTCCTGGTTTGGTTCTGCTCATCCGTCATTCTTCGGCAGTCGGCGTCGAATCAGCCGTTACGCTGTCTTTCAAGCGTCGTACCTACCAGTTCTCTCACAGTCGTTTCGATTTCTCCTCTCCTCCTGTTGTCCTGCGATCCATTGATACAGCTCTCTGATCTCCGGTTCGGTCCCCGAGATCTAACATCCATAACGTCCGGAGAGTATCGACCGTCAATCGGAACATAATCGACCTGGGAGCAGTCGTCACTATTTGGGTGTCTCCAGGTGTGCTTTCGAATATAAAAACGTGGAAAGTAGGTGCTACAGATGACCATTCCTCTGGCTACGACAAAGTTTACTAACCTCAGGCTTGTCTTACCAACGATTAACCGAAAGAAATCCTTTTTGTTTTAGGCACACTTCATAAGTTCGTTCGAGTTTTTTCTAGAACTCTTCCTTGATGTCAACGAGTTTATCGTTAGTCAATGTGTAAGTGTTTAGTTAAAAAATCTGTCCTCAATTCTAAATGCAAATCTACGGTCACCTAAGGGCCACAATCGGATAATTTTATTCTTCTGGTTACCCAACACTGTTTGTCTACTCAACACAAGATCTAATTTGACTACCGATTTTAAATATTAGCGCATTACCATTGATGCTCAGACATACTCGATAATATTTCGCTTTGTGAATTATACTAAAACCATGCCAAAACCGGTTCGTAGAATCACCGTTACGAGCTCAGGTTTTGTCCGATTCAAGATCTGTTTTTTTGAAGATGGGTAAAGGGCCATCCACATACCACGTGGACAGATTTTTAACGACATTAACCCCCCCCCTCCCCCTCCGTGGACAACTGTCCATATAAATTCTAGAAAAATTGTATGGACCGTGGACATCAGCCAACACCCCCCCCCCCCCCCCAAGGCTGTCCATGTGGTATGTGGATGGCCCCCAAGAAGATGCTAATATGTGGTCAAACTTTTAGGATTTTTATATTTGATCTTGAAACAAAATGGCGCCGAAAAAACATCGAAAATTTCCGATTTTTCAAAAATTCAAAATGGCGCCATTGTTGCCCCTTAAGTTGAAACATCTTCCAACTCGGGGAAACTTGGCTTTGCATCAAAATACACAAAAAAATTATTTATCAAAACCTAGGCAGAAAAAAGTAAATTTTTGCAGAAAAAATCGCCAGATAAATTGAGGTCAAAATACAAGGAATTGCATGCACCCTGACCTTCTGAAACTACTTTACTGAAGACCGCAGCTCTCTAGGAGGCCGGAAGATAAGTTGTGAGAAAAAATAATGTTAAATTTGATAAATTTCGTACTTTTGAAGTAGAATACTTCTCTCAGGAAGTTCGGCTACATAGGGATGTGAAATGAAAATCTAAAACCGAAAAAAGTGAAAAATATGTCCAATTTCAAATGCTAATAAATCAGTTAGTATTCGATGGATTTCCTTCGTTCTTGCAGCAATAGATTGGAAAATCTTCTAAGATTCTTTCCAAAATAAGATAATTATAATTTTATTATTCACACTATTGTTCTATTGAAAATAGTCAAGCCTTGTCAAAACGAAAAATTCGACCTTTAATTGGTCGTTATATGCTTGCTTCCCAAGCACGGTCGACAGGATCATATACCTTGCAATTGAAAACATGCTATTTGGCTTATATACGTGCCTGTTTCAGCCGAAGCCGCTCATAATAGTTCTAGACATCGACAACAGCAGTCGTCCTTCCTTAGCAGCAGCACTAGCCCTGTGGTTGGTCACCACGTCTCAGAAGCAGCGCGATTTTTCACAGAGTGTGTCGCTAGACAGCCATTATCCCCCCCGTGTTGTGGCAGCATGAAAATTGCCATCAGGAAATGCAATTTTGGAAATCAAAATGCCTTTTTCAAGGCAAAAAAAGAAGTCATTGAAAGTTAATAATTTTTGTCAACGCAAGCAAGCATTCTGTGTTGCATCCTAGCAATTTAAATCCGTCGCACCCGTCGAATTTACTGAATGTAAAATAGCTTCCACAGTGCATGTTGTCCGTGTATCTTAATTCCCCCAATGTTAGGGCAGCTCAAAGGTTATAATAAGCAACCGATTTTGAACCGCAAAATGCTTATTTCAAGGCAAATAAAAAAATAATTGAAGGTTAATAATTTTCTGGCATCAACACAAGCAGACATTCTGTGCGGGGTGCAATCAAATTCTGTTGTAGTTGTCTAATTTTCACTTTATTCAGTAAACCCCCCACTGTAGGGGCAGCGCAAAGGCTGCGATCAGCATAACCGACTTTGAATAATAAACTGCCCTGTTAGACCGCATTCACAAAGGCAGTTAATTCGAATATACAGAGCTAATATGAAGTCGATTCAATCAATCAGCAGTAACAGAATTTCGTCGTCTCCCAGCTGCCAAGTTGCAACATGATGCAACACGCAACAGCGAGCAAACGAAATCGCTTGATGTTACAAACCGTTATAAGATACGGGTTAAAACCGTTTCGTGTGTGAGAGCACCATCGGTGTTTATTCGCTGGATACAAAAATCAAATACGAATTGTGGAATGATTCGTCTAAACAACATAAGGAAATGGTAAACCTGAACTGAAAGGCGTGGCCTATTACGTAGCACCCTTCGGCTATAAAAGAGTTTTCCTGGGAAAACTAGCTACATTCATCAGTCGGATGGTGAGCTGGATGGACCGTCCACAACGTTGACAGCAGTAGCAGCAGATATCCGCACTCAGTAGTAACAGACCATAGCAGCGGGTCGCGCCTGTGGCTGCCTTCAAATTAAACACTTGTCCTGTGGTTGGTCACCACGTCTCAGAAGCAGCGCGATTTTTCACAGCGTGTGTCGCTAGACAGCCATTATTCCCCCCGTGTTGTGGCAGCATGAAAATTGCCATCAGGAAATCCAATTTTGGAAATCAAAATGCCTTTTTCAAGGCAAATAAACAAGTCATTGAAAGTTAATAATTTTTGTCAACGCAAGCAAGCATTCTGTGTTGCATCCTAGCAATTTAAATCTGTCGCACCCGTCGAATTTACTGAATGTGAAATAGCTTCCACAGTGCATGTTGTCCGTGTATTTTAATTCCCCCAATGTTATGGCAGCTCAAAAGTTGTAATCAGCAACCGATTTTGAACCGCAAAATGCTTTTTTGAAGTAGAATATTTCTCTCCGGAAGTTCGACTACATAGGGATGTGGAATGAAAATCTAAAACCGAAAAAAGTGAAAAATATGTACAATTTCAAATGCTGATAAATCGGCTAGTATTCGATGGATTTCCTTTGTTCTTGCAGCAATAGATTGGAAAATCTTCTAAGATTCTTCCCAAAAGAAGATAATTGTTATTTTATTATTCACACTATTGTACTATTGAAAATAGTCGAGCCTTGTCAAAACGAAAAATTCGACCTCTGATTGGTCGTTATATAATTGCTTCCCAAGCACGGTCGACAGAAACATATACCTTGCAATCGAAAACATGCTGTTTGGCTTATATATGAGCCTGTTTCAGCCGAAGCCGCTCATAATAGTTCTAGACAGCGACAACAGCAGTCGTCCTTCCTTAGCAGCAGCACTAGCCCTGTGGTTGGTCACCACGTCTCAGGAGCAGCGCGGTTCTTCTCACTGAAGTTCTCAGCGTGTGTCGCCAGACAGCCATTATTTCCCCCGTGTTGGGGCAGCATGATGATTGCCATCAGGAAATCCAATTTCGGAAATCAAAATGCCTTTTTGAAGGCAAATAAACAAGTCATTGAAAGTTAATAATTTTTGTCAAGGCAAGCAAGTATTCTGTGTTGCATCCTAGCAATTTAAATCTGTCGCACCCGTCTAATTTACTGAATGTGAAATAGCTTCCACAGTGCATGTTGTCCGTGTATCTTAAATCCCCCACTGTTAGAGCAGCTCAAAGGTTGCGATCAGCAACCGATTTTTAACCGCAGCAGATATCAGCACTCAGCAGTAACAGAGGATAGCAGTGGGTTGCGCTTGTGGCTACCTTCAAATCAAACAAATCACTTGCCCTGTGGTTGGTCACCACGTCTCAGGCCTCTACCAGGCTAAACACCAACGCGAGCGATCGGGCGAAATTTTTGCCGTACATCAGCCGGCACTTCCTCTAATGGAAAAGTTGGATCATTTTGTTCAGAAAAATTTTACTGTCGGTAATATTACAGAGATGAGATTGCATTATATCCGATATGAAATTGAATAATTGTTCTTTTGAGGACAAATAAAACACTTAATTTGAAGAGTTAATAACTTTGGGTACCAGTAGCAGTATGGTAACAGCCTCAGCGGTATGTGCAGCCGGTACTTCCATTAGGCCAACGTTATAAGGAAGTAAATGGAAGCGGCACGGCGAAACAGTTCGGGTGTGCTTAGACGCGCGTCATTTTTCGTTGTTGATATTATTCCCCACATGAAACGATGCGCTTTCGTACGATAGCGGCGGTATTAGCGGTGGATGCATTTGCCAACACTTACTCCAGTAAAGCCGTGTCTAATTTTCAATGTGAAAACACCTTTCTATTGTGTTGGCCGTGCGCATTAGGCCTATGCCAGGCTAAACGCGAAAAGCGGCGCGAACCGATTCGCCCGGCCGTACGTTAATGTACAGCCGTAAGTAGAGCTGTACATTAACCTACGGCCGGGTAAATAGAATAGAATTCCTAACTACGATGCCGTTCCTGAATGCGAAACCACTATTTTCCTGCTATCGGAGCATCTTTGCCGGTTGAGGGTTTCGGCCTTCCTCCGGTGAAGCTCTGCCTTATTTCGGCAACTACACAAGCATTCTGGATTTTGGCAATCAAAACTTCTGCTGGCTGTCTAATTTTCAGTGTGAAAACAGCCTTTAACTTTGTTATCAGAGTGCCTGATTACGATTTGGTAATATTGTTTGAATTAAATGTTTACAAAATTTTACAATATTCCTCTTTCTCCCATTTAATAAAACAGGTAATACGATGCCTTCGTCATACGGAAGTTCACCACTCCCGCTATCGGCGTAACCCAAAGATGCAATCAGCGTCATATCCGATTTTTTTTTTCAACAACAAACTGTCCTTTTTAGGACAACCAAACAAATGAATTGAAGATTTAAAATTTTCTTGTTCTGAGCTTTAACCAAAAGTTAATTATCCTAATTTGAATTCACATGTACATATACTCTGACTGTTGAAACTTGTTTGCGCCGCAAAGGGTTTGTACTTTTCCTGTTCAGTGAGGTCGTATTTATATGTGCAAACTGAAATTGAGTAGTACTTCAACTTCATTTGCACAGAATTTTCAATACTGCCAATGAGCGGTCAACATTTATTTACTAGAAAAAATGACTGACACGCAAGCAGCCGGGTTAACTCTCGTGTAAAAGTATTCTACTTCAACCTTGCGGTCGTGGCCTTGCACACAACCCTCCTGTGATTTTTTTTAGCGCCACGTAGCGGTGGTCTTGCGCCCTGAACTGTCCATATTCCAGAAGCTTTTGACCCGCTGAACAAGTTTTTTTTTTTAAATTGAATCGAAACATTAGCGCAAAAGCAGTTCGGTAGCCGTTTCATGATTCTGATGCAAGTTTTTCCATTGTTTAGTGTTTTTGTTGTATCTACCGATTCCTCCGAATGTTCGAAAAAAATATTGACATCCACGGCAATGGTTGGCAGTACTAAAACCCTAAAGTTGCAGTTTCAGCAATAGTTTCTATGTCACAGTTGATTGTATGAAGTATTTTGTCATGACGGAATAGTTCATAGTTTCTATATTATATCTATTTGACAGTTAAATCACGATTCTATACTATAACCGCAGACTAACTGTTAGTCTGTGCTATAACGGTACACCTTTGAGTCATAGATGTCATAGGGAACTACACGGCGACAAAATGACTATTCAATTCCATAAGAATAACTTATGATTCTGCGCCACAAGTATCTCCTATAGATATCATATAGTCTTGGTTTTACAACATGCTTCCTGAAAACTTAAAAACGAAATTTGTCACCTAAAACTCGAAACAATGGAAAATCATGACAAATACTTACGATTTTCTTCCAATTCGTACCATCCGTTTTGTTGATGTGGTCTTAGTTTGACATTTTGAAACATTGATTTTACAAGAAAGGATTGTGAAATTTTCACAATAATTACATATTTAAAAATCATAAGTCATGTCTATGGAATTCGTATGTCATTGCTAGGAAATTCATACTTGAGCGTATGTAATGCATAAACGATTTATAGAATGAACGTTGTGCACGTCTATGATTCGAAACTTATGAAATTATTAAGCATATTTGCGTCAGTGTATGCCATAATTTTCATGCCTTGTGTTTCGATGAATCTAGATCTAATAAAAAATCTTGATGGATTTGAGTTTTGTTCCGACAATTTTGAGATGTGATGTGCGATTATCTCAAAATATCAAGATTTTTCTGTTGAAGATCCACCCTTTGAGTAACCAGATTTTAAATTTTTTCGAGTAGTAAACCGGTGAAGATTTTACGGTTAGGGAAATTCTTAGTCATCCAAGTTACTTTTGTATGAATCGCATCTAAAGCTTCGATAATCTTGATCTTTTGAACAGTTTTCGTGTATAAATTTCCTTCATCGTCAGTGCGATACAAGAGACTGAATTTATTATCTTTCCCGATTTTCACATCTGGCGAGCTTGGAACTTATCTACTCATGGAAACCATGGCATCGACTGCTCTGGGTAATTTCAAAGGTGATGTTCAAAAAACCATTTGAATTTTTCGGTAAAGTTTACAACCCAGACTTGTTGATTTTTTGTCAAAACTTGACAAACAAACTTACTACTTCAGCAGTGTTTGATGAGTGCACCTGAATGGAAATGTATCCCCCGCGGCATCCTTCTCGAAGATAAAACGGACACTTTGAAGTCCTCGTTCAATTGAAGTCAGCCATATTTTTACGACACACATCACTTTGACTGACTGCATCAGCGTTTGCTTCGATGAACGAAGTGTTAGACGTTAACACCTACGCTGGCTCTCTCTCTCTCGTTCACCTCTTTTTTTCTTCCATTCATTCGTTTTTTCGACGTGCCGAGATCTGGATGGTTCCTCTGTATGTTAATGCTTCCAGGTCAGCTCTTTGATTCGGCACCATCAAATCTACGAGCATAAAGGTATGCTTGCCTGAAATTGATAGCCGTTCCTTTGATTGCCAGCCACACATCAAAAGGAGTTTTGTCAGTTCGAGTGATGGTAAATAATAATAAAGAGGCGCGTCGAACCAACAAACGTCGAGCGTCGTCGTCCTCTTCCTCGTCAGAGTAGAGCCAGGGCCGGGTCGCGTTTATGCTGCTGTCTTCTATAGGTATGTAAAGAACGGATGTGGCGGGCGTCACGACGATGATGATGCTGATGACGACGTAGACGGTTATGATGATAATACCTAACCACAACCTCGGGGTGTGGGTGGATATGGGATATGGATGGATTATGTTTTTTCTCTCTATCGTCTTTCCCGGGAGCTATCTTCCTCGAGTAAACCTGAGGGTTGACTGGTTGACGTTCTTGTTTGACATTCATCAGCTGCATCTGTGTATTGCCATATCGTACGCTGTCCGATCGCTTACAATTACCGCTAGAAGCTCTCTTTTTAGGAACTGAAGTGCTTTCGCTTGATGTGTTGATGAGTATTCAAGTTGAACTAATCACGGCTCCGTCTGCTTTGGTTTATGGAAAACTCTTTTAGCTAGTTTATAAGCCGAAGCTGTTAACAGACACTCGAACGCAAGCTACACTAAAAGGTTACTATTGCACGAAACAGTGTGTATTCATAATTTAACATGCTTCTCTTTCTCTTTGGTATCATAAAATATGCAACGAATGAATTACACTGGCAACCGTTTACGCGTTACAATTACAGCAGCAGCAGCAGCAAGCGTTGATTTTCCATTCCATTTGAGATCATTGTTATACCCGTGAACTACGCCAGCTACGACCGCCGCAGCAAAGCCAAATAATCGTGCCAGGGGAGAAAAATACCGAAAAACCGACGAAAATTAACTGAGTAGGCCTGATAGTACGGGTTTTTTTATTACGGTTGGGGAGAATAGGGTAAAAGTACATATCTTTTTCCATTCTTATGGTTCAGGCTTGCAAAATTTATTTAAAATTTTCGTCAGAATTTCTGTTGAAAAAAATTTTACCCTTAAGTATGTTCTTTGCCCAGCTTCACTCTAGCATATTTTCTTTCATTTCTGTTATTACCTGTAAACCGACGGAAAAGCGAAGCTTGAGCAACAAACCACACCAGGATAAGTTCGGCACGCTGGTGGTGTGGATATAGAGATATATATATTGGTGATGACGACAATGGGGCAAATAAGCTGGAGGGGAACGGGAAGGCTGGTTGGTACTGTTTCATCAAAATTTCATGAACGCATTGAAAGAGTTGAATTCTACAATTTAACACACTTGCTGGTTGCTTTGATGTTGGGCAAGTCATTTTTTTCCAGTGCTACTGCGGAGGAAGATTTTATCTGGTAGTTACTTGGTGTCGGAGTTACTCACGCCCCCCCCCCCCCCTTTTTTTTGATGTTGATTAGTTTGTGGAATGTCTGAAGTTTAATTTATTCAGGTGAGGATTTTCCTTTTACATCAAATATTTGCTGTTTGATTAGCGCTGAATGAAGTCTTGGTTTTTTTTTATTCTCGCTTATTTTCCGTCGGTCTATTTCCGCCACTGTTGTGGCCAATCACCGACGCCCAGGGAGGCGACTCCACACCCAGGACCCTAACTCACGACCCGTTTATTAACGGACCGGCGCCAACGGTTTCACTTCCTCATGCGATGGAAGGCGTGTTCCCAGAGATTTTTCGCCTCAGAAAATCTCCCGGTGTCGGCTAGGATTGAATCTAGACCAGTTGGGTTGGTTGTGAGTGGATCAAGCCACCTCACAACCATCGACACCTATGTCGGCGGTGGGATTCGAACCCAGGCGTCGAGCGTGGTTGGCGGAGACGTTACCAACCACACTAGGCCCCCGCTTGAAGTCTTGGTTGGAGATTATCAAAAAAATATAATAAACATGCAGGTAAATATGTGAAAAATTTCAGTCAAACAATTTAAAAAAAATTTATTTCCTGCTAAACGAAAAAAAAAAAACAGCGTCGGCCAAGAACCTGTCATTAAAAGAATTGCTATAATAAAAACCGCATCTTTTTCTCAACCTCTTCACACCGGTCTTCTTTTATGGGTGACAATGACGAGCTTCCTCTGATCGTCCATCCGATCGAGACAATCGAACGCCGTCAGTTCCAGCCATCGTTCGCGACTGTGGAAGACAAATCGCATTTCCAGTTTGATTGAATGGCAATGCACAGCAGTAAATCGATCTGAAGAAAAAACGGGAAAATCGCGCATTTTGAATGCAAATAACGATGGCCGACTTTAATCGATCAAATTATAATGATAATTAATAAAAGTATTGAAACCGTCCAGGACAACTATAAAAAAAGGGGGCAGTTCGATAATTGGTTTTTACAATTTATGTCCAGCGAGGAGAGGCAAGAGCCGATGGCTGATTGGTTCTGTCAGGTTGCCAGGCCAGACCAGCAACAGGCGAATCGACGATGGATGGATGGCTCTTAGCTCAACTGCTCAACAACTGCAAACCTCCTAAACTTCTGGGGACGGGCGGGCGAGGAATAAGGCGGTGGAGTCGAACTGCAAAGCAAACGCAAGCATCCGAGTTAAGTGTATAATTATCCGTATTTATATATAAACGTACTTTTGCCTTCCTTTTTTATTACAATAAAATTCCAATTTATCAAATGGATTTCACCTCTTTCGTCGAGCTCACGAGGAGTTGAGGCTTTTGCATACATTGGTTGCAACACAGGAAAAAATATATGGTATAATATGATACGATACCTTATTCTCTTGTTCGTCTCGTCAAGCAATCGCCTGCAAGAAAATGAAATATATGTATTGAATATAAATTTCATTAATTCAGCACTGAGTTATGCTGTGCACCGTGAAAGAGTGCGCACATATATTTTAATGTGAACCACTTTCCTTCCCGTCCGCCTCGAGGACCGGGAGTCTACAACGACGTTCCGGTTGCCGTTCGGAGTGTCGCGTAATCGGTTGGGTTTTGCTGATGTATCTTGTGATGAAATGCTCAAACGGGAACTGCCGGAGCAAAAGAGGAGCGCTGCCGTGTCCTTCCTTCCGTCAAAAGTGCCAATCGATTTCCAGCGGCAGATAGATTGTAACACGGTGTAGTAGTTATACTTGCTTGTGTAGAACCGTACGGTGGTGTTGGTTTGGAGTAGCAAAATTAGTATAGAAAATGTGTGTGGATTTCATCAACGGTGCAAGATAATATTGTAGATCTTCAAGTTTATGGTTTTATTTTGATTCGGTATTTTGAAAAAAAACTGACTAATTTATATTATTTAAAAGGTTTGATACACATTATTGTGGACAATTCTACAGAAAACAATTTGATGTTAATCTTGCTTTTCCAACAATTCTTAAGATAATGTAAACATTTTTTATTCTTCCCTCATTACGACCGCTTGGATTTGCTTCCTACTGGTTACTACGGGAACGACGGCCGCAGTTAGTGCGGGAGAATATTGAAAAGAAAGAATAGATGACAACAACGTAAAAGATGAAGCGTTTTCTTGCTATCGTTAGCGATTAAGCTTATCGTGCAACGCACGTGTTGTTGAATAAACCGTTGTGTAATTCAGTCAATGGTCAATTTGAACTGTTGTTTGACGCATGGCATAAATAGTAGTGTGCCGATGAAAATTGACTTCTCGAATTTCATTTTACGGTAGATCTCAAAAGTTTCAATTTTTGCCACAGACAGCTAGGCATTTGATGTAATCTTCCATTACATCGTCTTAATTGATATAGATTATTTTTGCTATATTTCTTCGCCGAAATAAAGTGCTGATACTAAACACCTTGTTTCCCGTGGCAGAAACAATAACGGTCGCATGGTAACGAAATGAGCATGCATCCAAAATCGCGATAAAGTTTTCCTTTCTTGATAACTTCAAAGCCAACGAGAGAAATTGGAAAACAGAATTGTTTCTCTCCGGGGTTTCAGTACGTTAGGTTTAAGAAGAATTTGTTCTACAAAAGCAATCGACTTGATTCCAGGCGGTCATATTTTTCTCCGCACAAATCGCAATTTAGTCACAAGTCAGGAGTTCCCCAAGGAAGCAACATGGGGCCCTTGTTATTTGCACTCAATGACGTGACGCTGCCGCTAGGTGATAGTTGCAAGTTGGTGTATGCAGATGACTTAAAATTGTTTTTTAACGTTCGAACTATCTACGAGCTGGTGTCGAAAGAATTGGTTCGTGGTTAGTATTGCTGAATGCGAACTTAAATTCTTTCATTGTATTTTAAAACTGATTATTTTCGACTACCGCATCGATGAATTGGAACTGAAGAGGGTCGATCATGTAAGGGATCTTGGTGTACTTCTTGACACTAAAGTTACATTTCACCTGCAACACGCAACAATTATTTCAAAAGCCATACGACATAATGGTTTCATATAAAAAGTCGCCCGTGATTTCGATGATACGCACTGCCCAAAAGTTAGTAAACCCACTGGTCGAGAACTGTAACCTGGTTTGGTCTCCTCACTTGGAACTTATTGATTGAACGTATCCAAAAACCAAAAACGATCCCGCTAACTTACCCCCGTATCCAGATCGCCGCCGCTTGATTGATATTGATACACTTGAGCGCAGTCGCCGATTGCAACAAGCGGTGTTTACAGCCAAATTACTCCATGAATATATCGACTCACCGAAGCTTTTGTTTCTTGTGAAATTTCACGCATCACAACGCGCTTTGCGTTGAATTTAATTTCTACAGACCCCTTATCATCACCCATCGTTTGGCAATGATGAGTAATAATAATTATAAATTGTCAGTGGAAGAGCAGTCTCTTAGATCAACGGAGGTTGCTAACTGCGAAACAAACTAAGCCACCAGATGACCGTAGCATTTACGAAGTTTCGAAAAATGGACCCCTAGTCACGGCACTCGATCCCAAAAGTGCATTATTCCTACCAGCTAACAAGTGTTGTAGTTGTTCACAATGAGAATATTCTGCCACAGTACTTTAGCGCCATCGAGAGCACTGAGGATCTGCAGACTATGGAGTAATGTTTCAGCCGTAGCTGTTGTACAAGTGCTTGGACGACGAACTGATACAGTAGGTAAAGTACGTCATGCCCCACGGAAACCCGCGTGGATAAGACGATTGGATGCGACGTGACGTGGAATGTAAAAAGCGGAAAGAATAATACCTAATGGTCCACTGTAACGAGAAGGAGGATTCGCAATAACAAAACCGACTACAGCGAAGGGCTCCCGAGAAACACCGATGTCGCTCAGTTTTGGGCTAATATCTGGGAGAATCCCGCTCAACACAACAGCGAAGCGATGTAGTTGGTAGAAGAAAAGGAAAATTGTAGTGAACTAGCAGACATGGCCGCAATAGTGGTAACTACGCAGGATATTCGCGAGGCAACTCAATAAACCAGGAATTGGTTTGCACCAGAACCTGATTTCGTACACAACTCCTGGTATAAAAACTTGACCTCAATCCATGGGAAAATGGCGGAATGTTTCAAAAAGATGCTATGCAACCCCCAGCAGCTACTAGAGTTTATTGCACAAGGGGTTACCTCTCTTCTACCCAACGAACCAATTACACGCCTTTCAAACCTGTACAAGATGATTATGTCGGTAATCGCACAAAAAGTGCAAGCCTATTGCGTTGAACGCCACTTGTTGACCAAAGAACGAAAGAGTTGCCAAAAGAACACGCAGGGTTGCAAGGATCAGATCACCGTCGACGCAATCATTGTTGGACAGGTAACCCAGAAGAAACGAAACCTGAGTATGGCGTATATTGACTACAAAGAGGCATACCACTTTTAAAGGGATTGTAGTTTTACAAGGTGAATACCCAGACAACCAATTTACGCGTATAACGCAAACAGTCATCGCAATGTACGTGCATTTATACGCACAAAAGTGGAGGCGCTATGCGTGCATTTCCAAAATATCAAAACACTTCTACGATGAAAAAAGTTCATATATACGACTTTAACTGTTAAAGCTTGTTTACTTATCCGACTTGTTTCATTATTTAATGCGACTTCACAACTTCATATTTGCGATTTGAAACGAAACTATAAGCGATATATGAATACACACTACGGGTTCTTTTATAACTTAATGCGACGTCATAAGTCAACATTGGCGAATTATTTCAGATATCCATGCGATGTTCGCTATATATTCTTACGTGTCAGTTTATTAGAACATGCGACCAAAATCATTCCTTTTAATAAAAAGTAGGAGGGTGGTATTCAAGACACGACCGCATGACGTTGGACTACGGTATTCTTATATTCCATTAAAACAAATAATAGAGAGAATTGCAACTCTAGTATTTGCTGCAATTTTATCTAACAGTGCATTTCTGGATGCTGAGACGTTAAAACGTTATAAATAATAATATATACTAAAAGAATAGATATCTTTTATTTAATCGCTGTCATTTCATACATATTCGAATCAACCCTTTGTTTGCTGCACTACCAAGACAATCATTTAATTGAGCGAATTGGTAAAATTTTCCTATCTAAGCAAAAAGCAAACTTTACGAAACTATCTGAAATTGGAGCCCAGAACGATTCAACCGAAAATTTTAAATTTGAAAATTGTTCGACATTTAATCGATAAAACTCATGCTAGGTTAGTTCCAGCCCAGCATATAACTTCATGTATTTGAAAAAAAAAAAACGTTTGGTTCAATAACTCAATATAGCAAGAGCTCAATCACACGTTTTTCGGTAGTTGTTATCAAGGTTTGGGCGAGTAACAGGAAAATATCTTAATTTCTTCAGTTGTGATTTAGAGCATTTCTAATTGTTTTGTTATTTTTCACGATAGCGACAAGTTTGTTTCTTTCTCTGTGTGCGAGAAACAAAATCAAAACCGCGCACCGAGTAACAAAAACGAAAATTTAATGAATGCTCATTGAGAAAACTTGCAACTCTTTTTACCAATAACTTATGATACTCAAAAGAACCCGTTTTGATCTAAATCAAATTTCTAGTAAATAAGTGTTGATCATTCATAGGTAGTAATTTTTCCTCGATGAATAAAGACTGGCTGAAGAAGTTAAAATCGCTGCTGTAAAATCAAATTCACAACTGTGTTCGTTAAGACGTTTTAATATTTTCAATGACAATAATAATCTTCGATAAACACCCGCTATAGTTATTCACACACGTGCTATAACTATCTAAATACGCGTTAAAACTATTCATACACACGCTGTAGCTATAGCTATCCATACACACGCTATTCCTTTCCATACATCCGACACAACTATCTATACACACGCATAAGCTATCCAACCATGTGCTATTACTATCCATACATACGCTATAACTAATCATTACACACGCAGCAGCTATCCACACACAAGCTATAACTATCCGTACACACGCTGAAGATATACACGCAATAGCCATAATATGCTACGCATGCTAGTGTCTTACACACGCTATAGCTAGCCATACACACGCAACAGCGCCATCCCTATCATCGCAAATGTCATAGCAATACAGATGCACATACGCTATATGTGCACACTGCACACACACCCAACGTTTTCACCCAACGATATCTGAATTGGATTACCGCTGGTGGGGTCCAACTCAGATCGAAGGAGCACCGAACTGAATGAAGAAATGCAGCTTCCCACTACCTCCGCCGCTGCTGCCTGATACCACCGCTCTGGTTCTGCTGCAGCTCAGTTTGGCCGCTGGAATCAGCCACCGCTGCTGATTATACAAGACCGGCCTGGTGGCCTTTCACTTGTTAACTGATGACTGCTATGAGACGACACAGGCTATTATATAGCCCAAAGCAAAAATCCATCCGCGAGCAAACAAGAAGCGAGCTTGTGATTGGTTGAATGTGCACGACTTTTAACACAACTTTTAACTAGTTTAATATCGAAAACATATTTAAATTATTATATGACAATCTTGCGCAATATTTCCCCTATCAATCAAGCCATTGGTGTTTAGAATCTGTTCAGTGGTAATGATAAAAGAAGCATTTTAAAACGGTGTTGAAACACCTGTTGCAGCTACCGAAAGCGAGCTCGTTATTG
The DNA here is from genome assembly GCF_029784165.1 of Wyeomyia smithii. Classification (NCBI taxonomy): domain Eukaryota; kingdom Metazoa; phylum Arthropoda; class Insecta; order Diptera; family Culicidae; genus Wyeomyia; species Wyeomyia smithii. Next base: position 25,421,725 of record NC_073696.1, on the reverse strand, counting down.
GTTGAAAGCTGTGAGACTGTTTATAAAGTCAGATCGGTTGTATCCGTTAGTGTCGACTGTGCTTGTGAAGAGAGGTGGTGATTGGTTGCTCGGTATGATTTAGACAATCGATGTGATTTATCAATTTTTCAATAGTGTATCGCGAACAATAGGTTATTTTTGTTACATAAATTCAACCGTAAAAGAATTTCTGATCGGTTGATGCCAAAACCTCGAAATTCTGAAAAGAAATGACTGATATATAAGCGCTCAAAACCTGACCACTTTTCCCTGGTTTTCCCCGGTTGAATTACTAGATTTTCAAATTTAGGTGCCTAACTTCGATATAGACGTTAGTCCAACGTCAAAAAAACAGCGAACAGTAGGCAATTATTATACTCCTTTTTATCCCTTTCTATTCATATTACAAGGAATAGTAAATTACAAATGAATATGGGTATTCATGTCGAGCTCGTAAACAAATACCCAGCCGTAAAAATACTCACCTCCATTGACGAGTAATGGAAGATCCACAGTTTACGGCTGGGTATTCGTATACGAGCTTGATGTGAAGACCCCTAATGTCTTTAATTTTCAACATTCTTTTCATGTGGGCACACGCTGTAATATTTTTTGGGTATCCATTCGGACTCGAACCTTGAACTCTTAAGATTGTCAAGCAGCATTCAGTCCACTCCACCGTGCTCTCGCTGTCGATAATCTCTAAGTTTTGGTAATAACTTTCTAATTTCATCGCATAAATTACCACGAGACATCGTAAAGCATGAATCTAATTAGATTTCGTATAGCGAGTTAGTTTGTAAATTTATGCGGGAATGTTCGTTGTTTATATTTCGGTTGAACTGTCATGGCCGCTCGATGAGCTGAGTCAATTGTTTTAAGTGATTTGGCCGTTTCAACAACAATTGAAGGTAAGTTTTTAACAAAGATATGAAGCAAATTAGTGCATAGAAGATCCGAGTTGTTTGCAGATGTTTTCCGTGGTTCATGTTTTTGAGAAGAAGCAACTCCGTGTAGCGACTACATTTATGTGTGATATTATGTAGTAATGCGGATGGTTTTCGATTTTCACGCATAGCCGTCAATGTGTAAATTTACTGCGAGTTTGCATTGGAGAAGTTAATTGGTGTTTCAATCGGGAGTTATTACCTATTTATCGCAAGAATTCCGCAAAACAACGTTATATGCGATGAAATTGGTCCTATAAGGTAATGATCTATCGTAGTACTTTGTGCGATGTAAACTGTGCAAACATTAGCGGCATCTAGTTATCATAAATTCATTCCTTTACGGTGTTACAAAACGATGCCTTGTGCGACTAATTTTATATGCAATACGATGTGATACATGAGAGTTTTGATTTTCACGTATAATCATCACTTTGTAAAATTAATAAGAGTTTGAAGAGACATGGTATGAGTTTATCTGTATTGCTATGCGAGTACGTTACACATATCGCAAGAAGTTTGCCAAACAACACAATATGCGATGAAACACTTGCGTTGCTCATACAGCTATACGATGGTGATGTACCATAGAACTTTATACAAGGTAATCCATGCAATCTTATGCAATCTTAATTTAGTCATTAACGGTGTTGCAAAATTATGCCTTTGGCGACTAAATTTATATGAAATACGATATGATATGGGAGATTTTTGCTTTATACGTATAATTATCACTTTGTGGAATTACTACGAGTTTGAACAGGCACGATATGAGTTTATCTGTATTGCAATGCGAGTATGTTACACTCATCGCAAGAAGTTCGCAAAACAACACCATATGCGATGAAACATATACGTTGTTCACTCAGCTATACGATATTGATGCACCATAGAACTTTATACGAGGTAATCCGTGCAATCTTATGCGACTTCTGGTTGTCTGGGTAGCGGTGTAGTCAGATTAATGAAGTAAGTAATGAACAGATGTAGTACGTCTCTCCACATTACCGATGGAGCAACGGAATTTTAAAACTTGGTAGTAAACTACAGTGAGCGGTCTTACCCCGCAGGGCGGTCTTACCCTGTTTACCCCTACAATAGGTGAGACAATCGAGCATGTGCTAGCGGGCTGTCAGCCATTAGCGGGAACGGCCTAACTCGGTCGCCGCGACTACTGAGAAGTAGTTCTTGAAACCGGCGAAATTGTGCGCCGATTACTGAATCATCACAACTGATGTGTAAATAAATAATCAACAATTAAGCAATATTTTAAAATGAGATCCACAGAGATTACCCCCTTTGGCATTAAACAGTCTGACAGTGGGCGAAATTTTCCAGCAACTTTGTTGAGAAGTGCCAAAAATCTATAATAATGACAAATTTTTGGTGAAGATCTAGAAAAATTGCTTATCCTTTGCAGTCGGACTTTCGGAAGTCGTGCCCCAAAGCGGTCACAGTTTCACTTTTTTAATTACTACGCCTACGCTGTTATTTGTATATCGCGTATTTCTAGCACCGTAAGCCGGGGTGAGATTGTTCCATACAAACCCATTGGCGATCACAAGATCAAACTTTCTTGAATGAGTTTCCTCGAATACTAAACTAAGAAAGACTAGTCTCCTGACTCGGCAGAGATGACTGACAAGTCACGGGTTGGATGGCACAATTTCACCCCGGCTGATGATATGTCTGTGTTTCTTGTTTTTCTAGTATTTCCTTGACTTCTTGTGTTGGTTTTAAATTTTTGTATTTCTCGTGTATCCCACACTTCTGGTATTTAATGTTTTTTGGTATTTCCTGGATTTGTTGCATTTCCCGTATTTCTTGTGTTCCTTGTATCTCTGGTACTTTTAGCATATTTTGTATTTCTTGTACTACTTAAGTTTTTGTAACTCTTGTGTTACTTAGATTTCTTGTATTTACAGTATTTCTGGTCTTTAGCAGTTCGGAGACTGTGAGCTTAATTTTGAATTATTTTATGTCCTGGTCTTTTCTGGATTTTAGAAAGGGTTTTTAGCGATTCTGAGCTCGATTTGGATTCATTCACTCTTTTGGATTTCTCTAGAGTTTTTTCGCGGCAATTCTGAGTTCAGTTTGGGATCGTTTCATTTCATAGCCTCTAGAGCGCTACATACTTGTCATTCTCCTCAATATGTGGAAAGAGCGGAGAAACAATTCACCGCGTACTTCCCTTTCTCAAGTGTGTGTCTCAACCTACTTACAGAGAGATAAACACACTTCCAGCTCACCCCACATTTGATAGAAACAAGCGTGGTGAATCACTCTACAGAGAAAACGCAGAAGTACACCACAGTGTTTACTGGCGATTAGTCCGGAAAGTGAAAAAAACCTGCCGGGCAAAAGTGTAGTCCTCGTGTAGCTACACCGCGAAAACGAATTCGACCAGAATAAACTCGACCGGCACGAGCAACGCAGTCTATTTTTTTCTCTCAATCTCGTTTCCTCTTCTAACATGCTCAAGAAACAAACTGTAAAACGCACCGCAGATAGCTCTGCTGTGTAATTTATGTACGTGATGTCTATACGTGTGAGAAAGTACACCATAGATCATTGTCTCGCAAGTGTGAGATTTCAGATTTCACCGCGGTGCTTTCAGGAAGCTCACCAGATAAAAATCGTTCGTGGTTCTCTTCTAGCATGAGCGTTGATTTGCTTTTTAGTGTAAGAGCAGTGGTTTTCGCAGTGCAAGATGTTCTCCTGCACTATAGAGGTTTTCTGAGGAGAAAAGACAAGCATGGAGCGCTTATCGGTGATTCTCATTTTAATTTAGGATCATTATCTAGTTTGGCGTTTAAAGGTCTCTGGAGGCACGTTTCTATGTTATTTGTTCTTCTTCTGGTACTTGACGGTAATTTTGAGCTTAATTTGTGATCGTTTTCTTTAATGGCTTTTCCTGGTCTTCGAAAGCATATTTTGACGCTTAATTCGGGATCATTTCTGTATCCAGTAAACCAGTGAACAATTTAAGAAAAGTTTTAAAAATTCAGAATCTTAAGGGAGTCAAGAGAGTCAACGATGTTGAGAAAAAGCTAAGAAAATTAGGAATGTCAAGGAGTCAAGAATGTTAAGAAAGTCAAAAAGAAGGTTAAGTCAAAAAAGCTAGAAGGGCAAGTAATTAGAAATCGAAAAATCAATTATTAAAAAGGTGAAGAAACGCAGATAAAATGAAATTTAGAAATTAGGTTATCAAGAAGTCAAAAAAATGAGAAATCAAAAACCATAATAGTTATTAAGAAAACAAGACAACGATGTAAATTCAAACGAGACAAAAATCCCAATGAAATAAAAATAATTATGAAGTTACGAAGAAAGATTGAAAAAGTCAGAAAAGAAAATAAGTAGTAGGGTTATAAAGCATGAAAGTATTAGAATGCTTCGAGAAATCAAACAGTTACAAAAGTCAGAAAAAATAAACAAAACCAAAGAAAATTAAACAAAACCAAAGAAACTCAGAGAAGTTAAAAAGAATAAAAATCCCTAACATTAAATAAGTCTTGACTGTCAATAATGATAGACAACTAGAAAAGGCATCGAAATCAAAAACTCACAAAAGTCGAAGGTCTAAAAAAGAAAACAGTACCAAAATTGAAGAGGATTGATAAGGAAGAAACAGTTAGAAAATCAAGTTAAGTCTATCGCACCCAGAAAGTCGGAACAAGCTGAAATTTAATCAAAATCAGAGGCAATAAAACAACTGAAATAAAAATATAGAATCCAATAGAAAGCCAGGAAAGTCGATCAAATCGAAAAAACTTGAAAAAATAAAAGGGGAAAAAATTTAAATGAGGATAAAAAGTTGAAACCGTCAAGTGCATCTAGACAGACATAAGAAGAAAAAATCAAGGAGGTGAAGAAAGTTAAGAAAGCGAAAAAAAACGAAAGTTAAAGAGTGAAGAAATTCACGGAAGTCAAGAACGTCTAAACAGTTCAAAATGTCGATTAGCTCAAAAATGTCAAAACATTTAAGAGATATAAAAGCAAAGCCTTGGTGCTACATTCCGTATCGGAATTCGACCTTCTGTTTCACTATACACAGACTTCGCAGCCGACTGTTAAGTGTACAGGACAATTGCGGGGCTAGCGCTACGATCCTACTGACACTAACAGTCTCTCCCAAGCCGGGACTCGAACATACGACGACTGGCTTGCTAGGCCAGCATCGTACCTCGAGATATAAGAGATATAAAAAAAGCAAAATAAATGACAAAAGGTTAAAAAGTTGTGAAAGGTAAGAAAATCAAGTAGGTTTGAACGTCAAGAGAGTTAAAAATTTATGGATGTCAGGAAAGTAGAAGAAGGTTAAGAACCAAAAAAAATCAAGAAAGTCAAAATAGGCAAGACAGTTAAAAGTAGAGAAAACCAAGAAAGTCAGGAGAATGAAAGTCAAGAAAGTCGAAAGTTGAGAGAATCAAGAAAGCTAATGAAGTCATGAAGTCATGAAAGTAAAAGAAAAAAACAGGAAAGTCAAGAAAATCAAGAAAACTAGGCAAATCCAGAAAATTAAGACAAACAAAGTTAAAAAATAGAGACAGTCGAGAGAAGAAAATGTCGAGAAAATCAAGAAATAAAAAAAAATCAAGAAAATCAACAATCTCAAGAGAAGTTAAAAAAATTAAGAAAATTTTTAGAAAGTCAATAAAGTCAAGCATGTCAAGGAAGTAAAAAAAGCCAAGAAAATCAAGAAAAATAAAACAGTAGAGGTCAAGAAAATTAGGAGGTCAAGAAAGTTGATAACCAAGAATATCAAGAAAATCAAGAAAACCAAGGGAATCCAGAAAAATGAAGAGAGTGAAGAAATTTAAAATTTTTTCAAAATGTCAATGAAGTGGAGAAAGCCAAGAAAGTAAAAAAGTAAAAAAAGACAAGACAGTCAAGAAATCAAGAAAATCCAAAAAAAAATCAAGAGAGTCAAGAAAATCGAGAAAATCAAAAAAGGTAAGGAAAATGAAGAAAATTTTTAAAATATCAAAGAAATGAAGAATTAACTTACTTGACTGTATCAAAAAATTTTGAAAATCAAGACAATTCAGAACATCAAGATAGTCAAAAAATCAACAATATCAAGGAAAATATAAAATCAAGAATTCAAGAAAATTTCAAGTAAGTCAATAATATCAAGAAAGTCAAAAGAGTCAAGAATGTCAAAAAAGTCATGAAATCAGAAGAATTGAGATCAAGAAAATTTCGAGAAAGTCAACAAAGTCTAGAAATACAAAAAAAATCAATAATATCAATAAAGTTAAAAAAGTCCAGAATGTCAAAAAAGTTAAGAAAGTGGAGAAAATCGTAATAAGTCCAGAGAGTTGTTGAAAGTCAGTACTTTTGTCGAGTCAAGACGTGCGTACGAAGAAGTGATAAAAGATCCCTTTAAAGCCATTGTTCTGGCGACTGCTATTGTTGTGCTGGCTTGCGGGAGCGCTAGCGCTAGCGGTCAGCAGTAGTATCAATTGTTTAAATCGGAACATTATAACCAAAGTTAAAATGGAACAACCACGTGTTCGATCAAGCTCGATGAGGATTCTATTCGGGAAGAACTCAAAGGAGCCAATGGACCAAGAAATCTTCAATCTTCCTAAATCACCGTTGAACATAAAATGTGAAGAGCTCTTTTGTATGTACCGTGAGCATAGTGAATTCTGTGTCTATGTCAAGTTCAAATCGGATGAGCTATTGGAAGCAACTCTGGATCGTTTGCCATCAGCAGTGACATTTAGCTACTTGTCAGTTGTTTCAAGTACGTCCGGCTCTTCAATTTACCTCCAGAAATTGCAGACAGAGAAATTGCGAATGTGTTGCAAAAGTACGGCAAGATCCAAAGGCTCGTGCGTGAGAAATATCCGGCAGATACAGGTTATCCAATTTGGTCAGGTGTGCGAGGAATACACATGGAAATAACAACGGAAATTCCCGCGATACTGCATATCCGGAACATTCAGACACGTGTGTTTTACGATGGTCTTAAAAACCGGTGCTTTGTTTGCGGAAGCACAGAGCACCAGAAGATTGATTGTCCAAAAAGGTCATTTTCTCATAGATCAGCCACAGGAACAACTTTCAGAGACGTACTCACCTGAGCAGCAGAGGCCACACAAAATGATAGGTTGGAAGATCAAACAACAAACAGTCAAATGACTGTCATCGGAAAACTGACACCTCGAAATCGTGCAGAATTTATGGAGAAACTACAATCTAATAAGGCATCGACCAGAGAAGGTGGGAGTTTACACAACCCGGCGGACGAGGAAAATGACGAAGCATTGCTGGCAACAACAACTAAGGAGATCACTAAAGATAGAGAGACGAGACTAAAAAACATCACCGACAGCAGTACTGACAGCAATGCCGACAGTGGCTCCGGTAGCAGGACCGACAGCAGATTCTGTCGATATCCATGGGGATGCAGATATGAGCAGCAACGATGTGACGGAAAAATATACGAATTTATCGTTGATAGATGTAGAAGATCTAAATGACGAGTGGAAGACTCAGCGAAAGAGAAGTAGACAACTAGGTACGGTAGGTATATCTACAGAAGATTCGTTCTCGGAATCAGAGGGCACTACAGTTAGTAAAGGGAAAGACGATCTGCCTTGTATGACCAGAAAGGTTTCTTCGGTGGTCTGCCGTCGCAACTCGTGCACGGTCCAAACAGCTGAAGTTGTCGAAAAAAGGTGGGAAAGATGAGCAAGGGAAATCAAAGTAAGGATTAGTCAATCTCACAATATGACTTATTGCATCAGAGTAGGTACTGTCAATTTAAACAGTCTAATTTGAACAAGTCGCTGTTTACTGATTTTGTACGATTTGGACGTCATATTCGTTCAAGAAGTTGTTTTTGAAAATTTTAATTTCATACCTCCATACAAAGTTTGTGTTAACCTAGCTTCGGAGAGTGCTGGAACTGCTATTCTATACAGAAAAAATTTCACTGCTGATCACGCAATTTTCGATCCCAACGGTAGAATATTATCAATTGTAATTAACCGTATTAATTTCATCAATGTCTATGCGCATGCTGGTAGTAACCATGCCAAAGAACGGAGACAACTGTTTTCAAATGGTTTGACTGTACATTTCAATAAACCTAATGTTGATATGACAATATTAGGCGGTGACTTCAATTGCGTCATTGATCGTCGTGATACGAGTGGTCAGTGTCATAATTATTGTCCAGAGCTCAAGCGAATTGATGAAACTTGCAAACTCTCTGATGTTGCAATCAAGCTAGATAAAGTTGACTTTACTTTTATACGTAATGGCTCATCATCAAGGCTGGATAGATTCTATGTCACCAGTGACCTCAAAGAAAAGATTTTAAATGTAGAGTGTCTGATGGTGCCATTCTCGGATCAGAAGGCCTTAACTACAAAATTTGAAGTTGATAGAAATCAACTGTGTTTCCATGGTCGCGGCTATTGGAAGATTAACACTTCCCTCCTAGGAATAGAAGATGTTACAAGAAGATTTGGAGAGCAGTATCTTTCGATAAAAACTAGACACATTTTTGAACAAAATCGTAGTGCATGGTGGAATTTAGTGTTTAAATCAAAAGCTAGGAGTTTCTACAAAAATGAAAGTTGGTCGATGAATCAGAGGATCAAGAATTCTAAAGAACAACTTTATACAACACTAAATAATCTCGCAGAACGTCAGTCTCATGGTGAGGACGTATCTGAAGATATTAGATTTATTAAATCAAAGCTTTATAATATTGAAAACAAACGACTCAAGAACTACAGCAGCAAGCTAAAAAACTCTGTATTGGAGGGAGAACTATTGAATGTTTTTCAGATCTCAGCGCAAATCAGTCGATCTGTACAATCCTCAGTTTTAAAGCTGAGTGATGGTGATATTATAACCTCAGATCCAGAGAGGCTTAAAAAACTTTTATTTGAGCAATTTAGTAATCGTTTTTCTTGTATTGATATACCAGCAGATGGCGAGTTAGATAATCTGCTATCGTACATCACAAAATCAATGTCAAGTCAACAACAGCAAATACTTACACAACCGATAACAGAAGAAGAAATAAGAATAACATTAAAATCATGCGCTAGCAAGAAGTCACCAGGACCTGATGGTCTTACCTACGAATTTTACCATACTCATTTTGACCATTTGAAGTACGAAATGGTGGAGCTTTTTAATAGCTACTTATCGGGACAGGTGTGCCCGCCTAAAGAGTTTTCCGCCGGAACAAATCTAGATAATTACCGCCCTATCAGTTTAGTGAACTCGGACTACAAGCTTTTCACAAAGATTATTGCGAATAGGTTGAAAGATAATCTAAGCGACCTTCTAGGCCCAGGCCAAACAGCGTGCCTTGCCAATAGGTCTTGCATAGATAATCTTTCTGATGTTAGGAAAATTATCACAAAAGGAATGGAGTCTAAAAAATTCAAAGGAATCCTCCTAAGCTTAGATCTGCAAAAGGCTTTCGACAACGTTAGCCATAACTTTCTGTGGGAAGTTCTGCAAAAATTCAATTTTCCACTGAGCCTGATACAGTGTTTGCAAAACTTATACAAATCAGCAACATCTCTAATTTTATTCAACGGTTTTCTCACTCCAGAGTTCAACATTCGTCGGTCCGTCCGCCAAGGTTGTCCGCTAAGCATGCTTTCGTTTGTGCTATATATTGAGCCACTAATTCGTCAGATTTATCACAACTTGCTTGGAATTTTTGTCGATAACAAGTTCATAAAGATTGTTGCTCATGCTGACGATATTCATATATTCATTCGTTCTCCAGAGGAATTCGATTTGATATACCAAATCGTAAAATCCTTCGCGAGATATGCTAGCATTCATGTAAATCTAGAAAAATCCGGTTTCATGAGAATCAATAATTTTTCAAGTGGCCCAAAGCAAATTAAAGAAGTCAATAGCCTAAAAATCTTAGGAATTATGTTTTGCCATAATTGGTCTAAAAGTACTGATTTGAACTACACAAGAGTAATCAAAAACATTCAGCTTGTTCTAGACAAAAACAAATATCGAAATTTAAGTCTCATTGAAAGAGTTATTTTTGTCAATACATATGCATTGGCTAAGTTGTGGTATTTGGCACAAATATTCCCACCTACGAATGCGAATATTGCCAACATTCGATCAAATGTTGGTCAATTTTTATGGATGAATGCAATATTCAAAACGAACAGAGATCAACTGTATCTGGATCATTCTAGAGGCGGAATCCATCTTCTAGAGGTTGTAGCTAAAGCTGAAGCACTTTTTGTGAAAAATCTTTTATATCGTCAGGGTGCGTCCGGGGAATATGAAGAAGAAACTTTCCTCCTGAGTTACAAATACCCAAGAGCCCTTGGTAGGAATGCCAATGAGTGGATTGCCTGTGCACAAATACTGAAATCAGTAGCTGGTTTAGAGTCTGAAAAGACACTCTACGGGCATTTTCTGGAAAATGGGACTTTGGTTCCTAAGATACAATCAACAATTCCTCAAGTCGATTGGGATATAATTTGGAGGAATATTTCCTTCAATTTTCTTAGTTTACATGACAGGTCTATGATTTTTTCATTGATTAATGATGTCATACCAAACAAATCAAAGTTATTGGCTTATAATATCGGCGGATTGGATAATGCGACTTGTGAACACTGCGGAATCGAAGGCACAAATGAGCACAGAATTAAACTATGTTTAAAATCAAAGACAGTTTGGTCTTGGTGTACCATTGTGTTGGTCAAAAACTATGGTTTGACCATACATGATCCAGAAGATATTCTGTCATGGAATACAAGTTTTACGCACCCGATGCATAAGGCCGCTTTGTGGTTAGTAGTAAGTTGTATGAGCTATAATTTGTGTAGTTACCCACACAGTGATTTATTTGTTTTCCAAAAAACTATTAGAGAAAGAAGGTGGAACAACAGATATGTTTTTCAAAGAACTTTTAATAAATATCTTTATATATGTTGAGGTGTAGTTTATAATATTATGTATATATTTTGATAATAAAAAAAAAAAATCACAGGAGGGTTGTGTGCAAGGCCACGACCGCAAGGTTGAAGTAGAATACTTTTACAAGAGAGTTAACCCGGCTGCTTGCGTGTCAGTCATTTTTTCTAGTAAATAAATGTTGACCGCTCATTGGCAGTATTGAAAATTCTGTGCAAATGAAGTTGAAGTACTACTCAATTTCAGTTTGCACATATAAATACGACCTCACTGAACAGGAAAAGTACAAACCCTTTGCGGCGCAAACAAGTTTCAACAGTCAGAGTATATGTACCTGTGAATTCAAATTAAGATAATTAACTTTTGGTTAAAGCTCAGAACAAGAAAATTTTAAATCTTCAATTCATTTGTTTGGTTGTCCTAAAAAGGACAGTTTGTTGTTGAAAAAAAAAATCGGATATGACGCTGATTGCATCTTTGGGTTACGCCGATAGCGGGAGTGGTGAACTTCCGTATGACGAAGGCATCGTATTACCTGTTTTATTAAATGGGAGAAAGAGGAATATTGTAAAATTTTGTGAACATTTAATTCAAACAATATTACCAAATCGTAATCAGGCACTCTGATAACAAAGTTAAAGGCTGTTTTCACACTGAAAATTAGACAGCCAGCAGAAGTTTTGATTGCCAAAATCCAGAATGCTTGTGTAGTTGCCGAAATAAGGCAGAGCTTCACCGGAGGAAGGCCGAAACCCTCAACCGGCAAAGATGCTCCGATAGCAGGAAAATAGTGGTTTCGCATTCAGGAACGGCATCGTAGTTAGGAATTCTATTCTATTTACCCGGCCGTAGGTTAATGTACAGCTCTACTTACGGCTGTACATTAACTTACGGCCGGGCGAATCGGTTCGCGCCGCTTTTCGCGTTTAGCCTGGCATAGGCCTAATGCGCACGGCCAACACAATAGAAAGGTGTTTTCACATTGAAAATTAGACACGGCTTTACTGGAGTAAGTGTTGGCAAATGCATCCACCGCTAATACCGCCGCTATCGTACGAAAGCGCATCGTTTCATGTGGGGAATAATATCAACAACGAAAAATGACGCGCGTCTAAGCACACCCGAACTGTTTCGCCGTGCCGCTTCCATTTACTTCCTTATAACGTTGGCCTAATGGAAGTACCGGCTGCACATACCGCTGAGGCTGTTACCATACTGCTACTGGTACCCAAAGTTATTAACTCTTCAAATTAAGTGTTTCATTTGTCCTCAAAAGAACAATTATTCAATTTCATATCGGATATAATGCAATCTCATCTCTGTAATATTACCGACAGTAAAATTTTTCTGAACGAAATGATCCAACTTTTCCATTAGAGGAAGTGCCGGCTGATGTACGGCAAAAATTTCGCCCGATCGCTCGCGTTGGTGTTTAGCCTGGTAGAGGCCTGAGACGTGGTGACCAACCACAGGGCAAGTGATTTGTTTGATTCGAAGGTAGCCACAAGCGCAACCCACTGCTATCCTCTGTTACTGCTGAGTGCTGATATCTGCTGCGGTTAAAAATCGGTTGCTGATCGCAACCTTTGAGCTGCTCTAACAGTGGGGGAATTAAGATACACGGACAACATGCACTGTGGAAGCTATTTCACATTCAGTAAATTAGACGGGTGCGACAGATTTAAATTGCTAGGATCCAACACAGAACGCTTGCTTGCGTTGTCAAAAATTATTAACTTTCAATGACTTGTTTATTTGCCTTGATAAAGGCATTTTGATGTTCAAAATTTGATTTCCTAATGGCAATCTTCATGCTGCCCCAACACGGTGGGAATAATGGCAGTCTGGCGACACACGCTGAGAACTTCAGTGAGAAGAACCGCGCTGCTCCTGAGACGTGGTGACCAATCACAGGGCTAGTGCTGCTGCTAAGGAAGGACGACTACTGTTGTCGATGTCTAGAACTATTATGAGCGGCTTCGGCTGAAACAGGCTCATATATAAGCCAAACAGCATGTTTTCGATTGCAAGGTATATGTTTCTGTCGACCGTGCTTGGGAAGCAATTATATAACGACCAATCAGAGGTCGAATTTTTCGTTTTGACAAGGCTTGACTATTTTCAATAGTACAATAGTGTGAATAATAAAATAACAATTATCTTCTTTTGGGAAGAATCTTAGAAGATTTTCCAATCTATTGCTGCAAGAACAAAGGAAATCCATCGAATACTAGCCGATTTATCAGCATTTGAAATTGTACATATTTTTCACTTTTTTCGGTTTTAGATTTTCATTCCACATCCCTATGTAGTCGAACTTCCGGAGAGAAATATTCTACTTCAAAAAAGCATTTTGCGGTTCAAAATCGGTTGCTGATTACAACTTTTGAGCTGCCATAACATTGGGGGAATTAAAATACACGGACAACATGCACTGTGGAAGCTATTTCACATTCAGTAAATTCGACGGGTGCGACAGATTTAAATTGCTAGGATGCAACACAGAATGCTTGCTTGCGTTGACAAAAATTATTAACTTTCAATGACTTGTTTATTTGCCTTGAAAAAGGCATTTTGATTTCCAAAATTGGATTTCCTGATGGCAATTTTCATGCTGCCACAACACGGGGGGAATAATGGCTGTCTAGCGACACACGCTGTGAAAAATCGCGCTGCTTCTGAGACGTGGTGACCAACCACAGGGCTAGTGCTGCTGCTAAGGAAAGACGACTGCTGTTGTCGCTGTCTAGAACTATTATGAGCGGCTTCGGCTGAAACAGGCTCGTATATAAGCCAAATAGCATGTTTTCAATTGCAAGGTATATGATCCTGTCGACCGTGCTTGGGAAGCAAGCATATAACGACCAATTAGAGGTCGAATTTTTCGTTTTGACAAGGCTTGACTATTTTCAATAGTACAATAGTGTGAATAATAAAATTACAATTATCTTATTTTGGAAAGAATCTTAGAAGATTTTCCAATCTATTGCTGCAAGAACGAAGGAAATCCATCGAATACTAACTGATTTATTAGCATTTGAAATTGGACATATTTTTCACTTTTTTCGGTTTTAGATTTGCATTTCACAACCCTATGTTGCCGAACTTTCTGAGAGAAGTATTCTACTTCAAAAAAAAATGTTGAGAAACTCAAAAAAGACAAGACAGTAAAAAAAGTCAAGAAAGTCACAATATCAAGAAACTTAAATAAATGAAGAAAATTCGAAAACAATGTCAAAAAAATAAAAAAGGGAAAATAAAAAAAAAATGAAAAAACTAATAAAAGTCAAGAATATCAAGGAAGTCGAAAACATAAGAAAAGGAAAGAAGAAAGTAGTCAAGAAAGTCAAAATTCATTATTAAGAAAGCTACGATAGTAAAGAATGGCAAGAAAATCAAGGCAGTCAAGACAGTCTAATAAATCAAGAGTGTCAAGAAGGTCAAGAAAAAATCAAGCAATAAGCCAAATAGTCTCAAGTGTACCGGAAAAGATTTCGGTTTTTTTTTTTCCAAAAACACCCCACTCGACAGTGCGTCAAACTCCAGTCAAACTTGCAGTCGAGCCCCCTCGCATGGCAGTCAAAGCCTACTAGTTTCTTTCTCGTCACTAACTTCGTCTCTTTACTCGGAGCCCTCACGCATACCGGGCGGCGTTTCTCGTCTGGGTGAGGGAGAGAAAGAGACACCAGAATGCAGTTTGTCAGACGAGCAGGACATAGTGAATGTTTGTATGCAAAGAAGTGTTCCATTTTATTCAGATATAATTATTATAATTACAAAAACGCACATTATACCGAACATTTTTCCAGTTGTTCTCTGTGTTCTTTGTCTCTCTCTCTTTCTCACACGTCGCTCTTTATTGGCGTCGTCATCGTTGACTGCTGCATTCAATGTCTCAAGGCGAACTCGAAATTGTATTAACGATAATCATAAGCAAAATATGATAAATTCAATTTTTTAATATTTATTTGAGTTGAAACCAGTCGCGCTCAGTGGCTCAGGGCGATTCGGGTCGGCGCCCTGGCGGCTCGAGGGGGAAATAAACCCCCGTACAAGTCGAAGCATTAGCTGCTCTGTCCCGTGTCGTCGTTGTCGTCGCCAGTTTGCAGTTGCTTCGCAGGAAAAACCGCGTCGAATGTCAAACGGGGACAGACAGCAGCGAGCGGAACGTCAATCGAGTGGTAGAAATTACGGTTTCCCTTACATCGAAGCAGTCTGGGCGCAAAAAAAGGGGAGCAATGTAATCTGTATGCAAATATCGTAAGACAATTCAGAAACACTTTTAATGAGTAATTGTTGACGTTTAGTATCAGATATGGTAATTAGAATATTGGAATACTGTAAAACCGTGAATGCGTGAGCGGCGGCGGCCCGGAGATGGATTGCGCCAAATGAAATACATACACAGTTATTATTAATGGGAATGGCTGCGGATGGAGATGGCGAATGAGCGAAGAAAACGAGTTTACGCGGGTTATGAGCATTCGACGGACATCTATTTAGCGTGGCGGCCAATTTACCGCCGCCGGTGATCAAGCAGCCGCTCGGGTGACAAAAAAGGATCGCGCTTCGGTCCTCGTAGATATAGTAAGCATGTGCAGATCATACATTGAACATTAACATTCAGGAGCAGTTTGGCCGTCGATGAACGACCGATCCGAAACCGATGAGCGATAAATTAAAATGTGTGTCACTCTGAGGAAAAAAAAAACAACTGACGTGCAAAACGTCAGTGCATTCAGCAGGTACCCCGCGGAGGTAATTAAATTTTCTTGATTAATGGGCGACGATTTGAAGAGCGTTGCTCGGTGCTGTCGCAGTCCAAGTTACACATGTAACGTGTCTTATGTTAACGGGTAACTTTTAGTTTAAAACTAATTAATCAATTGGTCAGATCGAATCTAGAACGAACGTATCAATTAGTTGAAAGCTAGATACTACTGAAGAGTTAATACATCGATGAGTAGTAAATTGAAAACTTAAACGCATTTTTTATTTAGTGATGGACATCAGATCGAAAAGTCGACACGCATTTTTTTCACTGCGTGGACTTATCACTGCGACCAGAACCATTTGATCTATTGTGATATTGCCCAGGTTTTTTCTGTACTCCGCACTTCATATTATTGGCAGTATCACTATTGAAGTAAAATGATACGCTTTTCATTTATGTTCGTGCTTGTGTGTTAGAGTTTACCCTTTCGTTTCAAGCTTACTGCTCTACTATACCGCGCCTCTTTCTATCCTACCAATATCGCCAATTTACAATTCCCTGGACTGAGAGTACACCTAACGTTCCTCTATGGCCGGGTTAATTCTAAGAGGGACTTATTATGTCCAGAGAAAGGAGTATTATCGAAACCTCGTTCCCCGTGCCAATATCACCAATTACAATTCCCTGGAGAGGGATGAATATTCCTGAGATCAGTTTTTTTTATAAGACTTATTTTGACAAAAGGAAGGATTTTTATCGAAACCTCGTTCCTCCAGCCAAGACCGCTCCATAGTTATAATTCCCTGAAGAGAACTATTATATGTTACTCAGACCAGTTATATTATAAGAGAAGCTTATTTTTGTTAGGATGAAAGTCAGCAGGGGTACTATAGAATTCAGCTTGAAGGAAAGGTATGTAGTGGAGAGCCTGAGAATAAACCCATGTTATGTTTAAACGCGAAAAACGTGATTGTCAGCCTTTTGTGTATGAAAATGCTATTTAAATACTATAGTGTATTCGACAAAGGGGCATCTTTCAATGCAAATGAATTTTTGATTAATTCACCTAAAGTAAGATAAAAATTTTATCATTTTATTTTCTTACCAAATCAAAACGAAGTCTTCAGCAAAGTTGTAGATGATCTTATGTAGAAAAACTTTGCCGAAAACACTTTGATTCTATCCCTTGAAAATCCACCATATACAGGTAGATTTGCACACAGACATTCTAAAAGTTTCTAAAAATCGAAAAATACCAGATAACTTTGTCGGCATTTTTCCATGTTTTTTTCTTCAAAGGTGTACAGAATCGATTTTTGGTTTTCCTTAAAAAGTACGACAAGCATTTATATTTACGGCAACCTGCATTATTTGGAAGATAGAAAATAAATGATTTTTTTTTCGAAAATAACTGTTATGTCACTAGTGTATGCAAATACCAAGGTTTTTTTCCCAACAAAATTAGCAACATTCTTTGACGTTTTTCCAAAGCTTGAATGCTGTAACGAAAATGACAGTTCAGAGATAGACTCAAACAAAATTTAAAAAAAAGGATATTTATCTCTGAGCTGGCATTTTCTATTCAGAATTTAAGCATTGGAAAAACGTCAAAGAATGTTGCTAATTTTGTTGAAAAAAAAACCTTGGTACAGAATCTGTCGAATCGCATATGGAATCTAAATGTAGGAATCTTCAAGAACCTAAATGTAGGAATCCTTAGGTTACTTTTCGACAGAATCGTGAGATGAATCGTTTTTGCGATACGGACGGAATATTTTCACGCGGTTTACTTGCCAGGGGTTTTTACGCGTCGGTTGACTGAACGCGTGTTTTTACGCAGATTTTCGAATCTATCATATTGTACACGCAGAATTTTGAATTACCGCGTTTTTTAACGCGGATTTTTGAATTACGTAGTCTGACTTTACGTGCACTTTTGAACTACGGCGTTTTTTTTTACACGGAATTTGGAATTACCAAATTTTTCCGCGGTTTTCTATGAGGTTCAACACACGTAACTGTATAGCATAACAAATTTTTGAATTAGATCGTTTTTATACGAGTTTTCTACGCGGATTTTAATGAGGTAGGTTTCCCTCGGGTAAAAAAATCTGACTGTATAACATAACACTGAGCAATACGTATCGCAATGTGTCTATCTCTTTCTCAGATGAAGTTGTAGAATGTATTCAACATCATAATGAATATTATATACATTGCGAGAAATAGAATGGTAAACTTACTTCCATTTTTAGATCAAATTGTGCTCCTTAGAAGACGGTGGATCTAATTGAGGAAATAAAGACTTCAAATTGATTTAGATTATCTTTTTCTCAGAGTGTTCTACTTTCCAATTTAATCCTGTAACTTGTTAATTCTGTTCCAGAAGTAAACAAAACCTATGTTTGGAAGTAATATTGATCAAACACTCGTGTAACTTATGGTTAACAAATGAAAATTTTTCATTAAATAAATTCAATTTCAGCCAAACTAGATTCACCAATATTTTTATTTGGCTTTCCCTGATTTGGTTCTGAAATGATATGATTTAGAAAGTCTAAAAATCAAACATATATATTACCATGAACTTTACGTCCATCTAAGCATCAAGCCGAAGTTGCTTCAACTTCTTAGAATGAGAATGGAACTTCTGTAAATATGCGAACAGAATTACAAATTTCAACAACTGACACTAGCACGGACAGACTATTTGACCTGACTGACGTCCCAAGTAAAATACACTCATATATTCGTTGGTAGCACCGATAGGTTTCGCATAGAATCCCTAGGATTCCTCAAATTGGAATCGTGAGCGTCCGCGAGAAGGTATCCTCCAGACAGCCTTGTCTATGGGACTAGAAATCTTGAATGAGAATCGTGTAATGAGTATTCTTCGGATACGAAAACTCTCACTAACTGTTTTGAGCACAACGGGGTACCCGGGACCCAAAAATTGAAATTATTGTATCTTTTGCAATTTCCATCCGATTTCGATAGATAGCACCAGAAGATTCAGTGATTTATCTATTCTCAAATTAGCGTCAGTCTTAGATTCCTGGGAATCCGGTTTTCCCGAAACTGAGGAATTACATGAATATTTGAACAGAATCTAATATCTTTTGGTTCAAAGTACAATTACTTTCACAGGCTATTTTTATGATTTTGGGTATTTTGATGCTATGCCCTCAAAATGTACCTCCCGGAATTGATTCCACTGGGGCTTCTAGTGGCCGTAAAAACAATCAGATAAAACAAGGTCAAACACCATCCAAAATTGATATTTCCGGAACCGGGATGACATCTGAGAGACTAAAAAATGACCGCTGACATCAATTTGAATTTCAAGATGACAACTTCTGGTTTATATAAAACAAATCAAGGGCCGAATACCACCTAAAATGGGTACTCCCGGAATCAAAATGAAAACACTGAAAACACTTCGAAAGGCTTGAAATAACAAAACAGAATCAATTCCAAATTCAGCTCAAAATAATAGAAAACCGTTCCCGAAGCCTGTAAAAGCCAACAAGGAAAATGATGGTTTAAAACGCTGTTTTGTAAGAAAAGGTCAAAATAAAATATGATCAAAATTCAGCCGAACCGGGCTCAAAAATGCTTTTTAGGTAAAAAAAAACAGGAGAACATAAAAATCCATCTAAATACATGTAAAAAACACTATCCGATTTTGTTGATGACATGTGCCAAAAACGAACGATTATGTTTAATAATATTTCATAGTTTCCTCGTTTTTCTGCTAGCTAACTTAAGCTCAACAGCCGTCAAATGGATGGTATTAAATTACTTCATATTACCAATGCAGATAACCGGAATTTAGTCGTGTAGCCAAGAGTGAACGAAGTCTGCATTTCGAATTAACTAAAAATGCTTGAGAACGGTCCTGGAATTCAGAAGAAATAAAACGAAGAAATACAAAGAAAAGTATTTTAAATTCGGTTCAAATCAATAAAGTAATTAAAACTACCACAAAAGGCCAAAACGAAAATGATAAAATTAAGCGCAATTGTTGAAAGTTGGAAAGTAATTTCAAATTTAACTAATAGTAATGCCATAGATGGATCAGACTAAAAACAGAACTGATTTTGATTTTAACTCCCACCTTTTTTGTATGCCTGAAGGGCATTGGGTAGAAAGCGCCACTGCGACAGGAATGTTTGTCTTTTGTGGCTGGTCCCGATTACTTTACACAGATTACAAGATGCTCGAACTCATTGATGGAGTTGAGCTAGTTGGTTGTAAGCCTGTGCCTCAATCCGGAGCTACATGGTTGATGAAACCTGTGACCGTTTTGGGATTGGTGCTCCATACCTGGTATGGAGTTGAGAGGTAATTTCCAAAGAAGTTAAACCTCGATGAAGCAAGAGCCCCGCAAAAGCTATGCAAATGCGCTGAGCTCTCAGGTTCAGCGTTGCAAAAGCGACAATTGCCGGTTAGGACTTTGCCGATTTTCTTTAAATGATAAAGAGCAGGACAGTGTCCAGTGAGAAGTCCCGTGATGATGCGTAGTTCACTACGAGTTAAACTAAGTAGCCGTTTGGTAACCGTAGGGTTAGGGTAGATAAACTGTTTAGCTTGCCTGCAACCCTGCGCATGTTGCCATTGAGATGCTATCTTTAGCTTTTCCCATGTACTTAGTTCGCCTTTAATGGCGGATGTGGAAGTACCCAAAAACGGTTCCGGTCCAATGAATTGCTGAGCAGATCCTTGTCTTGCGAGGCTGTCGGCATGTTCATTTCCCTCGATTCCGCAGTGACCGGGTACCCAAAGTAGCATAACTTTGTTAAGGCGGGAGAGTTCCCTGAGTGTTGCGATGCACTCCCAGACTAGTCTGGAGACACATGTAGCAGACTTTAATGCCTTTAGTGCCGCCTGACTGTCCGAAAAGATTCCGATTTTCGCATGTCTATATTTGCGATGTAGACATGTTATAGCACAGATATATATTGCGTATACCTCCGCCTGAAAGACGGTTGGCCACTTACCCATTGAGGTAGTGGCCTTTATACCTGGTCCGTAGATCCCTGAACCAGTCTGGGGTCCGATTTTTGAGCCATCCGTGTAGAAGCGGATTGTGCCCGATGGAAGACTCGGCCCTCCATTGTTCCACATGGAGTGATCTGTGTCGATCACTATATATGGAACGTCCATGTTTGGCTTCGCTTCCATCCAGTCCGAGACTGTTGTTACTAAAGGTGTCAGCTTAAACTCCTTTAGGATGCTTAGGTGACCCGTTAGGTCACCTTCGAGCATCGTTGTATTTCTTTGCAGCCTTAGTGCGCCAAGCTCTGCTTCCTTCTTCACATGGAGATGTAGAGGAAGTAAGCAAAGCAAGGCCTCCAAGGCTGCTGTCGGTGTTGTGCGCAGGGCACTGGTAACTGAGAGACAGGCCAATCGTTGGATTTTGGTAAGTTTCGCCTGAGCTGTCTTTTCATTTACTTTAGGCCACCATGCGAGGGCTGCGTAGGTTATACGTGGCCGAGCAATGGTGATGTAAGACCAGAGCGCTAATTGTGATTTTAGCCCCCAGGTCTTGCCAAACAGTGTACTGCAAGCCCAGATAGCTGAAGTTGCCTTCTTGATAGCGTAGTCTAGGTGAGCAGTCCAGTTCAGCTTCTTATCCAGAATGATTCCAAGATATTTGGTCTCATTTCTGAAACATAGTCTTACCCCATTCAGTAGCAAAGGAATGATTGTGTGCATTCTTCGCTTGGTAAATGGTATAATGATCGTTTTAGCGGGGTTGATGTTCAGCCCTTCTTCTGAGCACCACTGAGAGGTGGTGTTAAGTGCCGTTTGCATACGACTAGATAGAGTTGCATCAAATTTTCCCCGAACAATAAGGACTATATCATCAGCATATCCAATGACTTCGAAGCCCAGCTGTGATAGCTTGGTTAGGAGAACGTCTACCACCAGTGACCATAGCAGTGGAGAGAGAACTCCTCCTTGAGGACACCCTTTCACTGCCCCTACTGTGACAGACGTATACCCCAATGCAGCTGTGATCTTCCTGCTCGAAAGCATTGCTTGGATCCAGCTCATTGTAGTATCATCGACTCTTTTATTTTGTAGAGCCGTGTAAATTGATGCAAAGGACGTGTTATCGAAAGCTCCCTCAATATCAAGAAAAGCGCAGACCGCTGTCTCTTTATATTTCAAGGACTTCTCGATCTTCGTCACTAGGCAATGCAAAGCGGTTTCAGTAGATTTACCCTGTTGATAAGCATATTGATGCTTGTGTAAGGGTAACTCCTTCAGAAACTCACTGCGGATGTAGTTGTCCGTAATTTTCTCCATCAACTTGAGAAGAGTTGACGTCAGACTTATAGGTCTGAAAGCTTTGGGCAATGTTTTGTCTTTTTTACCCGGCTTTGGTATAAACACCACCTTAACGTTCCGCCAGTTGACCGGGATATGTCCCATAGTAAAGCTGGCTCGAAAGAGGCTGATGAGTTCGGACATAACGACTCCGTCCGATTTTTGTAGAAAGATTGGTAGAATGCCATCCGGTCCTGGTGACTTCATAGGCTCAAAAGAGCTTAGTGCCCAGTTGATAGAAGTCTCCGTGAAAATTCTACGAGCGAGCGCTGCGGTGTCACGTGACGTTATGCGTCTGGATTCGAGGCTCTGTAACTCTTCGACGTTCGAACCGGAGATTGCTGTCGATCCAGGAAAGTGAATGTTCATAAGAACATCCAGCGTTTCCTTGGTGGTGACAGTCAGACTACCATCTTCCTTTTTCAACTGCCCAAGACCATTCGTGTGATCTTTGGACATCGCTTTTTGCAGTCGCGTTGCCTCAGGTAGAGTCTGAATGTCTTCACAGAATCGAATTCTAGACCTCCTTTTGGCTTTGCGTAGCTCAGCGTTGTATTTTGTAAGGGATGCTCTATAGGCTTCCCAGTTGGACGTGATTTTAGCCCTGTTGAACAAGCGTCTAGCTTCCCGACGAAGGTTGCTGAGAGTTTCATTCCACCAGGGCACATCACGGCAGACTGTTTTATTTGTTAACGGACAGTTTGACATAAAAGCTTCCGTGATCCTGTGCTGTAGGTCACTTGCTGCGATGTCCAGTTCACCTGGAGTTCGAATATTTTGGTGGCAGGATGTTCTCGAATTGACCAAATGTTCCTTAAAAGAGTTCCAGTTGGTTTTCTTAGGATTCCTGAAATGTTCTCTTCTCAGAGGAGTAGCCTCGACGTCAAACCTGATGTGTCTATGGTCTGATAAACTGGGTTCATCAGAGACATGTCAGTTTTTGACTTTCTCCGTTATCGAGGCGCTACATAGAGTGAGATCTAGGACCGCTTGTCTAATAGCATTACTGAAAGTTGGCTCGTTTCCCACATTGCATACATTAACATTGTTAGAAGTAAGGTATTCAAGTAGGTACTCACCTCGAGTGTTGACATCCGAGCTGCCCCAGACTGTGTGAAGCGCGTTGGCATCGCAGCCGACGATGAGTGGCTTGTTGATGCTTCGGCAGTATCGCACAAGTGCTGCGACTTCGGATGGCGGTATATCGTCCTCGTCCCCTGGGAAGTAAGCGGAGGCAACAACCACTTCTTGAGTGCCGTTGGTTGTCGGGACTTCCACCGCAATGGCAACCAAATCCCGTTGGATGAACTCTGTAATGGGAACAAATTTAATGTTTCTGTTCAGCAGAATTGCAGTACTGGGATTTGACTGTTGATTACAATAGACCAACTTACTGTTTGTGTTGGCTAAGCCAAGGATCCTGGTGTCTTGGACCCATGGTTCCTGGATCAGCGCCACGAATAGCTGATCCTTGGTGAACCTCCGGCAAAGAACACCAGAGGCGCCCTTTGCGTGATGGAGGTTCACCTGAACGCAGCGTATGCTGCTCATTTTGTTGGCAGCGCTTCCTCGTCGGATCTAGTTGAGATCCGATTGGCGGACGGTTGCCATCAGCGGTGACGCTGGGATGGGTAGTCTGCATACCCTCAGCAACAGGCTCCCGTTGCAGCAGACGGTAGGCGACAGAAGTGCTACTCTCACGTTTAGGCGGCGGAATTTGGCTCTGAGGGTCGCGACTGTTCAGATGCTCACGCTTACTCCTCTTTCGATTTTTCGGCGGAACCTTCTTCGCTATCGCGGAAGTGAGTCGAGCAGGTGGTAGCGGTACACTCCCTGAGGGAGTCACCGAACGTACCGTTCCTGCCTTCACACCAGAACCTTTCGCGCCTGTGTTTGAGGACTTTCTGCCAACCTGCCGCATGCGTGCTTTGCCGTACTTGTAGTTCAGCAGGAAGCTCTGTGCTGCTATGAGGTTAGCAGACTGTTGGTCCGGCTCCACCATCAATTCGACAGTCTTTCCAGTAACGTTGCGATGACATACTCGCCATGCACGTGTGGAGAAACCGTCGTTCTGATTTGGAGAAGACGGAGAATTCTCTCATTTATGGTGTCCACACTGTCCTGGAAGTACAGTTCGTGCGAAAGACACTAAGGTGTGCTCCCTCCCACGGTATGAGAGAAGACGCCGTGGTCTCCAGCCATCTAACTGTGTCGTTGTCGGCACAGTCAAGTTGTAGGGTACCGTTTTTTAGGCGGCAGCTCCTAAACTTGGGCCTGATGGCCGGTGACTCCTGGTCCGCAATGCAGTCCAGAATGGCATCTCGAACAGTTTTTAACTGTTCAGGGGTAAGTAGGGAGGCTGGATAGTCTATCGTTGTGATAGACAGGCTCGTGGCCTCCAGCATCTCCCTATATGTTACCCCTGACGTTTGTTGCGGTGCAGGGGGCTCCACGCAAGCCAAGTCCCGGGGCTTTTTGCTGCTCGGGCCCTTAGCGCTTGTGTTTGGCGACGCTGTCTCAGTCGACCGCTGTCGCTTGGTTGCGACCTGACCTGAGCGGTCAGCTTGTTCGACTGGTTGACGAACTATGCCTATGGCCTCCTCGCGTGAGTGACCTAGGTTTAGCAGTCTTTGAGGACGCCGCCGTTGCGATTGGGAGAGCCGTTTGGCATCAGCACGAGGTGACTTAGGTTTCTCCTTGTCAATCGGCTGTGTCTCCGGATCGGGAAGACTGTCCGTCGGGCTCTCTTCTTTCCCGCTTGGCGAGCCAAGGATTAGTGATGAAACTGAAGGTCCTCCGTCCAGCGATTCGCTGTCGAGGTTGAAATCCATCTCCAGTTCCATCTCCTCGGTTCTGCCTGTAGCGTGCAGCCTTGTGGGGCTGCACGCCATGGAGTGTGTTGGCTCCATTTGTTCCGACAGGTTGAGGTTGCCGGGGCCCTTTTTTGAAAATTTGATAAACTCCAGTTTTTAGTCCCACGAGTTTGCCACGAAAGAAGGGGTCATCTGCGTGTCACGATAGCCTAACGCAGAAGGCTAGGTTACTGTGGATGAGCGCCAGGTATTCCACATGGCTCCGTTAGCGGCTGGGAATTTATTAAACCCCCCCCACCATTCATCTCTCGGCACGGGTCGCGTCACACCTTAGCTTAGGGGTTTAACCATTATTATACGTAACAGCCATGGTTAAGAGCTGTTACAACCATCCTCCTTTCCAGGGGCTTTGGACCCTCTGCGCCAGTTCTCAATAATTTAAGTCTATTCGTACAGGCTACACTAAACTAAAGAGAACCGTCACCGGCGGAGCTAAACTCCCACCTTAGTTGGAAGCGCCTCAAAAAGGTAAAACCTTGGGGCAAGACACTATTGATATATTTCCAATATACGATATTACAAAACATTTATCGTTGCATTTTAAGGAATCCGTCTACCTGTATGACAACTCCTTGACAGCCCATTATTGTCAGAGTCTGTCGGAGTGATATGAATGTGAAAAATAAACGATAAATATCAAAATATATCCACCAATATCGAATAATATTTCCGAAATATTTCTCCTGTAAATAAAGTTGTCTAGTTGTCTAGGTTAAAACCCTAAAAACTTAATAGTACCTCTGTCAACAAGAATAAAATGATTATATCTTATTTTATTCGAAGTTTTTGAAAGTATTTCAGCATGTCTGAAAAACCTTTAAAAAACAAAAAGAGGCCACAAAAAATGATTCCAAATTCATCATCAACCCGATTCCGAAAATTTCCACATGTTGTGTATGCAAACCGGAAGTCACCATCTTGAAATTCAAATTGACGTCAGGGATCGTTTTTCGGTCTTTGGACGTCATCCCGGTTCCGAAAATACCTAAATTATGTGGTATTTGATCTCGTTTTATTCTATTGTTTTCACCAGAAAAGCTCCAGCGGAATTTGTCCCGGAAGGACCGTTTCTAGGGCATATCACTAAAACACCCAAAACCACAGAATGGCCTGTGAAGGAAATGTTCAAAAAAATTTGAGCCAATTATTTGTGAAATTCTTTTATTCATAAAATTCCTCAGTTTTGGAACATATCCCCGGAAAACCGAAATCCGGGAAGAGGAGAACTGCTTCGGGGCTTCGGTAACGCTCATTTAAATGTAGATCATTTACTTAATCATTTGGCGTTTAAACTATATAAATTCGATGAAAATTGTAGAAGATGCAAGAATTTTAATTTGTGGGTACCCTTGTACCCCGTCGAGCATTAATGGGTAAAGTAAAAGATTTTCTATCCGTAGAATTATCATAACACGTTTCTCATTTAAGAAACCTAGTCCCATAGACAGGGCATTCCTGAGAATTCTTTTTTCAGGATTCCTTTTCACGGACGCCCACGATTCCAATGTGAGGAATTTCAGAGAATCTATGCGAAATTTGTGTGTTCGTCCGGTTGACGTCCCGGGTAGAATTAATTCACATACATCTGGTCGAACACGTACGATTCGCATAGATTCCCTAGGATTCTTCGCATTGGAATCGTGAGCGTCCGTGAAAAGGAATCCTGAAAAAGGAATCCCCAGGAATGCCCTGTATATGGGACTAGGATTCTTAAATGAGAATCGCGTTGTGAGAATGTTTCGGATTCCAATGTGGAATCCTACAGAATCCGATGGATTCTCACTACACGAGTCTTATTCAAGAATCCTAGTTCGATAGACAGGGAATTCCTGAGGAATCTTTTTTCATGATTCTTTTTCACGGACGCTCACGATTCCAATGCGAGGAATCCTAGGGAATCTATGCGAATCGTATGTGTTCGTCCGGGTAGTGACATAACAATTCTTTTCGGAAAAAAATCTTTTTTTTTTCTATCTTCATGTATCCAAATAATGCACGATGTCGTAAATATAAATGCTTGTCGTACTTTTTAATAAAATATCAAAAATCGTTTCGATTCCGCACATCTTTGAAGAAAACAAACATAAAAAATTGGCGAAAAACCAAAAAGAAAACTAATTTTTTTCACCCACGCACAAGTCTTTAAGAGACTGCAAGAAACTCGTGAAACCATCTGGGGAAGCTAGTACTAATCTGCATCTTTCGAGTGAAGACTGTTTTTTGCAGCTTTTCGAGAAATTTTAGTTCGAAAAAGTGCATTTTTTTATCTCAAATGTCCTAAACCCTATGAAAAAGTTGAAAATTCGCTCAAGGTATGTTCGGCAGAATAATGTATTTTTTAATTATACAAAAACGTCAAGAAAATAGTAGGCCTATGAAATCACACGTTTTCACGTTTTAAACCACTGTTCTACTAAGATTCGAACCCATGACCACCCACTTATCAAGGCGGTCTCTGTAACCAGGGTTGCCACATTTAATTCTGTATTTTTGCTTGAAAATATCTGTATATCTGTTTCAAAGGTTAAAAAATCTGTATAAAAAATCTGTATCGAGCAAACTAAGAATATTGGATGAAAAAATGCTTCCTTAAAGAATATATTGAAACAAATCACCATTTTTTGCTTTAGCTTAATTTTTTATTGATGTCAAATTTTTAATCAGGCGATAATCAAATGTAGTAAGTGAACACGATATTGCTTATTTTTCTTTACGTTATGTTCATGCATGTTTTTGTTAATTTAATTTTAGTAGCTCCTGCTTGGTTAGCAACGTAGCTCTTAACTTTCAAAATTGAACTCATAAGCTTAGGTGCCATGAGATTTCTGGCTTTGACTTGTTGCAATTATATAATGAATACATATTGAATACGTTCTACACTAGCCGAAGAATGTGGAACTATTGAAAAAAATTCGCACAAATGATCTCAGTAACGGAAACATGAATTTACCATTCGGAATTGTGGCGTCCAACTACTTAGACCAAGTTAAGTCATCTGTTTCAGCGAATCTTCCGGTCAAAAAGTTTGTTCTTAGCGAGCGAAATTCGTTATCCAAGTCTTGTCGATCACTTACTGTTACGAATGTGGGAAATCAAATCATTTAAATTTTCCAATTTCACGATTGTTTTAGGATTAAATAAAGCTACCGTTTTTACAACAGGATCGATGCAAACAAATAGCTTTGCATTTCGTTTCACGAATTTTAAATAGAAATCCCGTCAAATACTTCGAAACGTCATTTTTTGCCTTCGTCCAAGCCTCATCCCTCTCTCCTGCAACGATACCAACATATACAGCATCAGGTTTTTTCACAAAAGTTTGAAAGTCGTTGAATCGAATTGAACATTTCAAGAAATTGATTTCAGTACGAATAGTAAAAAATTCAGTAAAATTTTTAATTCTGTAATACAGATTCTGTATTGCTATTGAACTATAGTTCAAAAATCTGTAAAATACAGAAAAATCTGTATATGTGGCATCCCTGTATGTAACCTTGTGGCTACGAAGCTCCCCTTCCGCTCGTTCCTCCTGCTGTTCTGCGATCCGTTGATCCAGCTCTCTGGCGTATTCTGCTGCCACGCCATCAGCTTTCAACCGCTGAATGTTGAAACGCGTCGTCCTCTCTGTGCGAGATTTCAGCACGTTCGACAACCGTGCGCGGATCTTACAAACGACGAGATAATGGTCAGAGTCAATGTTTGGTCCCCGAAAAGACCTAACATCAGTAACATCCGAAAAGTGCCGACCGTCAATCAGTACGTGATCGATCTGGGAGCAGGCTTCTCCATTTGGATGCCTCCATGTGTGTTTCCGAATATTCAAACGTGGAAAACAAGAACATATGGCCATTCCTCTGGCCGCGGCAAAGTTTATCATCCTCAGGCCGCGTTTTCATTGGTTGACGAGCGGAAGCTATGCCTTCCAATAATCGGACGGAAGAATTCCTCTCTCCCAACCTGTGCGTTTGCGTCTCCGATGACGACTTTTACGTCGTGTTTTGGGAACCAGTCATAGATTAGCTCAAGCTTGTCATAGAACTCATCTTTGACTACATCGGATTTTTCGATTGTCGGTGTGTAGGTGTTGATTACACTGTAGTTGAAGAGCTTGCCCCTAATCCTTAGCACACATATACGGTCATCTACGGGCCTCCACAGGATAACTTTTGTTTTCTGATTTCCCAACACTACGAAACCGACGCTCCGTTCCGCTACTTTACCGCCACTATAGTAGAAACTGCGTGCAATAGGGTGAACTGCACGGAATTCCCTTTCTCCCTTTGACCACCAAACCTACTGAATCACTGCGATTTCGGCTTCCTGCCGCTGTAGTTCTCAAGCAAGCAAGCCAGCTCGCGCCGGTTCATTGAGAGATCGGACGTTCCATGTACCCAATTTCCAATCGCTTAACTTAACGACCCCCTTCCCAGTCAGCATACGGCCATAGTTTCCACCGGGGGTTGTTTACCCGATCTAAGGTTACTCGTATCCCGGTCGGTACCTCGTGGAGGTTGGGATAGGAGCTGCTGGACAGAGGTGAATGACCACATTAGGGTCACAAGTTACACGTGGCCAACCATTTGCCAACTCGAATTTTGAAGTAGAATACTTCTCTCAGGAAGTTCGGCAACATAGGGATGTGAAATGAAAATATAAAACCGAAAAAAGTGAAAAATATGTCCAATTTCAAATGCTAATAAATCAGTTAGTATTCGATGGATTTCCTTCGTTCTTGCAGCAATAGATTGGAAAATCTTCTAAGATTCTTTCCAAAATAAGATAATTGTAATTTTATTATTCACACCTTTGTACTATTGAAAATAGTCAAGCCTTGTCAAAACGAAAAATTCGACCTCTAATTGGTAGTTATATGCTTGCTACCCAAGCACAGTCGACAGGATCATATACCTTGCAATTGAAAACATGCTATTTGGCCTATATAAGAGCCTGTTTCAGCCGGAGCCGCTCATAATAGTTCTAGACAGCGACAACAGCAGTCGTCCTTCCTTAGCAGCAGCACTAGCCCTGTGGTTGGCAGCGTTGCCAGGTATCCAGATTTAGCTGGATTATCCAGATTTTTGAACATGTATCCAAGTTGACAGCTTTGATATCCAAGTATCCAGATTTTTCGTGGATGATCCAGATTTTATCCAGATTTTATTTTCTCTGTTCCGCAATAAGGTCATCACTTCAATTTTGGCGCGAAATTTTGCAATTTTGTCACCTCAAATTTTGCGTACCCCAAGACTTTTATTCGAAAAATTAACTTTTCACCCCACGATATGACTGCCAGTTTTTTCCAGATTTTTATTTTGCCTTTTCCAGATTTTTGAAAAAATGACCTGGCAACGCTGGTGGTTGGTCACCACGTCTCAGAAGCAGCGCGATTTTTCACAGCGTGTGTCGCTAGACAGCCATTATTCCCCCCGTGTTGTGGCAGCATGAAAATTGCCATCAGGAAATGCAATTTTGGAAATCAAAATGCCTTTTTCAAGGCAAAAAAAGAAGTCATTGAAAGTTGATAATTTTTGTCAACGCAAGCAAGCATTCTGTGTTGCATCCTAGCAATTTAAATCTGTCGCACCCGTCGAATTTACTGAATGTAAAATAGCTTCCACAGTGCATGTTGTCCGTGTATCTTAATTCCCCCAATGTTAGGGCAGCTCAAAGGTTATAATAAGCAACCGATTTTGAACCGCAAAATGCTTATTTCAAGGCAAATAAAAAAAGAATTGAAGGTTAATAATTTTCTGGCATCAACACAAGCAGACATTCCGTGCGGGATGCAATCAAATTCTGTTGTTGTTGTCTAATTTTCACTTTATTCAGTAAACCCCCCACTGTAGGGGCAGCGCAAAGGCTGCGATCAGCATAACCGACCTTGAATAATAAACTGCCCTGTTAGACCGCATTCACAAAGGCAGTTAATTCGAATATGCAGAGCTAATATGAAGTCGATTCAATCAATCAGCAGTAACAGAATTTCGTCGTCTCCCAGCTGCCAAGTTGCAACATGATGCAACACGCAACAGCGAGCAAACGAAATCGCTTGATGTTACAAACCGTTATAAGATACGGGTTAAAACCGTTTCGTGTGTGAGAGCACCATCGGTGTTTATTCGCTGGTTACAAAAATCAAATGCGAATTGTGGAATGATTCGTCTAAACAACATAAGGAAATGGTAAACCTGAACTGAAAGGCGTGGCCTATTACGTAGCACCCTTCGGCTATAAAAGAGTTTTTCTGGGAAAACTAGCTACATTCATCAGTCGGATGGTCCATAGATTGGAAAATCTTCTAAGATTCTTCCCAAAAGAAGATAATTGTAAGCCTTGTCAAAACGAAAAATTCGACCTCTGATTGGTCGTTATATAATTGCTTCCCAAGCACGGTCGACAGAAACATATACCTTGCAATCGAAAACATGCTGTTTGGCTTATATAAGAGCCTGTTTCAGCCGAAGCCGCTCATAATAGTTCTAGACAGCGACAACAGCAGTCGTCCTTCCTTAGCAGCAGCACTAGCCCTGTGGTTGGTCACCACGTCTCAGGCCTCTACCAGGCTAAACACCAACGCGAGCGATCGGGCGAAATTTTTGCCGTACATCAGCCGGTACTTCCTCTAATGGAAAAGCTGGATCATTTTGTTCAGAAGAATTTTACTGTCGGTAATATTACAGAGATGAGATTGCATTATATCCGATATGGAATTGAATAATTGTTCTTTTGAGGACAAATAAAACACCTAATTTGAAGAGTTAATAACTTTGGGTACCAGTAGCAGTATGGTAACAGCCTCAGCGGTATGTGCAGCCGGTACTTCCATTAGGCCAACGTTATAAGGAAGTAAATGGAAGCGACACGGCGAAACAGTTCGGGTGTGCTTAGACGCGCGTCATTTTTCGTTGTTGATATTATTCCCCACATGAAACGATGCGCTTTCGTACGATAGCGGCGGTATTAGCGGTGGATGCATTTGCCAACACTTACTCCAGTAAAGCCGTGTCTAATTTTCAATGTGAAAACACCTTTCTATTGTGTTGGCCGTGCGCATTAGGCCTATGCCAGGCTAAACGCGAAAAGCGGCGCGAACCGATTCGCCCGGCCGTACGTTAATGTACAGCCGTAAGTAGAGCTGTACATTAACCTACGGCCGGGTAAATAGAATAGAATTCCTAACTACGATGCCGTTCCTGAATGCGAAACCACTATTTTCCTGCTATCGGAGCATCTTTGCCGGTTGAGGGTTTCGGCCTTCCTCCGGTGAAGCTCTGCCTTATTTCGGCAACTACACAAGCATTCTGGATTTTGGCAATCAAAACTTCTGCTGGCTGTCTAATTTTCAGTGTGAAAACAGCCTTTAACTTTGTTATCAGAGTGCCTGATTACGATTTGGTAATATTGTTTGAATTAAATGTTTACAAAATTTTACAATATTCCTCTTTCTCCCGTTTAATAAAACAGGTAATACGATGCCTTCGTCATACACAAGTTCACCGTAACTCCCGCTATCGGCGTAACCCAAAGATGCAATCAGCGTCATATCCGATTTTTTTTGACGTAGGACTACGTCTAACCGCACTATATCGAGATACATTCTGCGGAAACTAAAACCAAGGTGTAACGTTGGAATGAAAGATTTCAAACGGAAATGCTGATGTAACCACATGATGGATTACAATAATCAATGTGTCGTTGGATTGATAAAATTATGGACAATTTTGTGATTTCTCAGTTATCATTATCATTATATTGTTTAACAGTGAAAATTGAATAAAAGTTTCAAGGTCGAATTTTCACGAACAATGTACCAATCACATGCGAGCACCCCTGGCACAGACTTCATGAATAGACACCAATTGTCTGCTGTGATATCCTGTATAGCAGTGGCAAAAAAAATTTGACAGAATCTCCCCGTCCCAATAGGTCAACTAACGTTTGCTTCTATGAGCCTAGACTATATTGATGTCTTGAAGGTGAAGCTTTTTCGGAAAGTTCATAACCACCTCCACTATCAGATAGTTTCACGTTCTGCTCTAAGAATGTTATTAAAACTGATGTCTTGATGGAAAACATGCTGGCACAAGCAACAGTACTGCACCGAGCAATGTATGAATACTGGTCACTCGTCGTCTATCAGTGCAGTAGAACTCGATATTCATTTGTGTGCAACCAAGCCAAGTGAAGACTACATTGCCGTTGTCGACGCAAAGTGGGGCGTGTTGGGTTAACGCGTAGGTATCGTTTTCCGATCTGGAACACAATCGAATTGCCGTTTGAATTGTCTTCTTCTTCTTCTTGTTTCGTATATGTAGTAGCAAATATCAGAATTCAATATGATTATTCGGGTGCCGCAAAATACACTGCGCTACCGGGGACAACAAAATTCTGTGCGTGTCGGTAGAGGCAGATAGCAGGGTATATGAATTATATAACCTGCTATCTGCCTCTATTATATAAATAACAGATAAAATGTGTTGTTTATTTTTAAACTCTATACTCTGTTTTTCTCATGTCCATTTTGAATTTTCTGTGAATATACATTTTTGTTCAAGAACTGTAGTTTTTTATCGTTATTTTTTCCACGAACTTGTAACTGCAGGAAAATTTTATAACATCTTTGCCGCTTGGTGATCGGAGAGTGAGCCATCACAAGACAAATAAATATTGTTTAATTTCTACTAAATCGTACTCAATTTAGGTCTGTACAGAAGCTTGCCCTTTCGCGTTTTGAAGAAAATTTACTGTATTAGAATGAAAGGTATTCATCAATGTTGAAGAGAATATTTTTTCTTCTAGAATAGAGTGCTGCAAATAAATAATCAAAATACAGACCCCGTTCGATTTTGCCAAACACGACATGGCAGAATTTGCCAAAAATGAACGGTTTCATGACGTTTTTCCATAGATATTTTCACCAATGAACTAGTTTTAGTTCCAAGTCGTTTGAGGTGTCGCTTGATGAATTGAGGCTGATGACCTAGATACTTGATATTACTACCCGAGTAATTAGAGGCTTAGTACAGCTTAGATCATGATCATTATACATATCACCGGCACAAGTTCCGGTCATGTTCCAGGAAGCGTTTTACCGATTTCGGTCATTCGCTTCGGCAACATAAAGAACCAAAATACATTTCTTTTGGAGATGTCGAGATTAAATAGGTTGAAATAAACAAGAAGACTAAGAAATGTGTTTAGACATAATCGCTCGTTTTGGCACATCTGTGCCAAAATCGAACCGTGCCAAAAGTAAAACGAGCTCAAATCAAACAGAGCCTCAAAGGGAAATTTAAAACTATTGTAGTCCTACGTCAACTATGCGGTCGTATCCCAGATACCACCCTCCTACTATTGTCATCGTAGCGCAAACATAAGAAAGCCAACTCAATTACAGACTCGAAGTAAAGCAACGCGCTTTTGTTTGCGATCCGCCGGCCGCGATTAGTGGAAAATAAATTTTCGATTTTGCGTGAACGAAATTTTGATTCATAAATGTACGCGTGTGTTAAAAAGTGATTAGGTGAAACACGGGCTACAGAAACAAAAAAAGTACCCTTACTGTTGCTGTATGGTGAAAAAGAAAAAATCTGTTTTGCGTGAACTTTTAATTGTGATTGAAAGAGTGCACCTATTCACGGGCTACAGAAACGGGAAAACTGCCATCGGATTACTGTTGGTGAGTGCAAAAAATTTGAGCTCTCGTCGATATTTCAGTGGTATGTAGATTATTTGTTATTATATTTTTAAAAGAAATACATATTTACTAAATTTTCTGTAAAGACGTCCTCATTGAAATTTTAAAAGTTGGCTGTAATTCGAGTGAACACTTTAAAAAATCGGTGCGGGTAATAAATCGACTATTAAGCTTTTGCGTCTTTACAGGAGCACTAATATTTTCAAAATGAAGATGTACCAGATGTAAGACTACGTCTAACCGCACCAAGATGTGACGTCGGAATGAAAGATTTCAAACGATAATACTGATGTAACCACTTGATAGATCACAATAATCAGTATGTCGTTGGATTGATAAAATGATGGACAATTTTGTGATTCTCCAGTTATCATTATCATTACATTTTTAAACAGTGAAAATTTCATAAAAGTTTCAAGGTCGAATTTTCGCGAACAATGTACCAATCATATGCGAGCACGCCTGGCACAGACTTCATGAGTAGACACCAACTGCCTGCTGTGATGTACTGTATAGCAGTGGCAAAAAAATTGACAGAATCACCCCGTCCCAATAGGTCAACTAATGTTTGCTTTCATGAGCTTCTTGAAATTGAAGCTTTTTCGGAGAGTTCGTAAAGACCTCTTCTATCAGACAGTTCAAAGATCTGCTGTTAGAATGTTATTAAAACTGATGTCTTGAAGGAAAACATGCTGACAAATTTGGGCACTAGAGGGTTAAAAGTGTTGTACTGATGATTATATTTTGCGAGCTAAATGAATTTAGTTCAACATAACAATCATAGTTGCATCTCACGGTGGCATGAATATATATATATTTTTCAATTGAAATTTTTTCCACATTAGCATCTTGAAGATGCTGAATGAAAATATTACTGTCCATAACCTTACTTGTAATTGAACAACACTATACAAACAATAATTGCTTAGGCTAATGTTGTTTATCATTCTAGCCCTGTTTATTTCTGAAGTTAATAAACAAACATATGACTTTCAAAATTGACATCTTCGTGGTTTTTGGTATTTTGAAACAGATTAAATTTTTTTATAATTCTATTTACTGATAAAATGTTCAAAATTACCTGAATTGAATGTTAACATGTTAATAAAATTCTAGTCAATTTTGAATTGGCTGTGAATATACATTTTCGACTAAAAACTGTTCATTCTTCATGTTTTCCACGAACTTGTAACTGCAGGAAAAAATTATATGTGACATATTTCACGCTTCGTGACCGGTGAGTGAGCTATTTTCTCAAATTTAATAAATATAGAAGGAAGTTTGATTTCTACTAAATCGTACTCAATTTAGATCTGTATAGAAGCTTGCTTTTTCGCTTATTGAAGAAAATTGACTGTATTAGAATCAGAGGTATTCATTAATGTTAAAGAGAATATTTTTTCTTTTAAAATAGAGTGCTGCAAATAAATAATCAAAATACAGACCCCGTTCGATTTTGGCAACACGCCAGAATTGTTTCTGTTGTCAAAACCGAACCATGCCAAAAATGAACGGTTGTTTTTTCATGACTTTTTCACTTTCTAAGTGGCCAAAAACGACCTTACCAGTAGATATGGCCATCAATGAACTAGTTTTTTCTAAGTCTTTTGAGATGTCGCTTGTTGAATTAAAGCTGACGGTCTAGATACTTCATATTACCACCCGAGTAATTAGAGGTATAGTACTGCTTCGATGCTGATGATCATTATATTACCGGAGCATGTTCCGGTCATATCTCAGGTATCGTTTTACCGATTCCGGTCATCCGTTTCGGTAACATAAAGATTGAAAATACCTTTCTTTTGGAGGATGTTAAACTGAAATTGGTTAAAAAAATCAAGAAAACTAAAAAAATTGATTAAACATAATCGCTGTGCCAAAACCGAACTGTCCCAAAAGTAAAACGAGCTCGCTCAAATCAAACAGAGCCTATTGTAGTCCTACGTCAACTATGCGGTCGTGTCTTGAATGCCACCCTCATACTTTTTTTTCAACAACAAACTGTCCTTTTTAGGACAACCAAACAAATGAATTGAAGATTTAAAATTTTCTTGTTCTGAGCTTTAACCAAAAGTTAATTATCTTAATTTGAATTCACATGTACATATACTCTGACTGTTGAAACTTGTTTGCGCCGCAAAGGGTTTGTACTTTTCCTGTTCAGTGAGGTCGTATTTATATGTGCAAACTGAAATTGAGTAGTACTTCAACTTCATTTGCACAGAATTTTCAATACTGCCAATGAGCGGTCAACATTTATTTACTAGAAAAAATGACTGACACGCAAGCAGCCGGGTTAACTCTCGTGTAAAAGTATTCTACTTCAACCTTGCGGTCGTGGCCTTGCACACAACCCTCCTGTGATTTTTTTTATAGAATTTCAAAAAATGAAATAAAATGTTATATATCTTTAAGTGTTCGAACCATTTTGGCACGTATTTTGCCTCCGCTTTGGTACTTATAAGCTCACATCACAACAGCAATTGAATTATACGG
The DNA here is from genome assembly GCF_029784165.1 of Wyeomyia smithii. Classification (NCBI taxonomy): domain Eukaryota; kingdom Metazoa; phylum Arthropoda; class Insecta; order Diptera; family Culicidae; genus Wyeomyia; species Wyeomyia smithii. The sequence goes on along the minus strand of NC_073696.1, from coordinate 25,384,723 downwards.
ATCAATGTGTTGACTGGGGTAGTAGCTTCATGTAACGACATGTACTATGTACCAATTCACAAGAAAACTTTCGAAGTTCTGTTTTTGAAATTTTTTTGGAGGAATTCGTGATAGTATTGGCATCACACTATGGAATCATCAACCCTGAAAACCGTAGGCAAATCACACACGACTGCAGACAGTAACATTCGGAATTTTATCTTAATGCAGTTTCATCGTTCAGGAGAAAGCCAACAGAACGATTCCGAATGTGGAGAAACGTAAAGACTGGACATCTTAAACGCTCCCAATTGAAGGGTTTTATGGTTCACAATCGGTTTCGAAAATTACTGTTCGCACTTTAATGTACAGCACGAGAACGGTACGAATCGTTCTACCACCGACCGGCCGGCCAGTCGCCTTGTCCATTGAACCCCGGCATTCGACACGGGTTCAATCTAGTGGCGACCTGGCAGCCAGCAAGAAAACGCAAATCGAAACAACGGTCATTAAACACATGTATCGCTTTGACGTTAATGATACTCTCGCGAATCGTCGAAATTTGGCGCTGCGCATATCTTGGAACATAAATTAAGTTTGTATCATTTTGTTGTTTCTTTTATTGCCATACTCGATGATCATCGATCGATGCTACTAAATGTGAGTTGCGTTTTTTTTTCTCTCGTTTAACCTCTGAAGCTCAAGAAGAGCGCGGTGCCACACTTCTTCAATCCTCGCACATCCTAGTCATTAGGGCCAAACCGATCCGTCCGGAGTGTGGAATCGTAAATTACGACCAAGGGAAGCCAGAAAAAAAACATACAGCAAAAATCTCTGTAAAAATACAATTCATTCAGCGGTTAATAACCGTATAGCAAAGCGAGAAATTCAACCGAAAAAGTGGATGTTTTCGCTTACGAGTGCTCAGTCGAATGCTAAAAAACGGAATTATTATCTGCAACAATAAAACATGAACGGCAGCAGCAGCAGCGCCCTGCAAGGATTGTTTACTTGCTTGCTACCTACTTTCCCCCTCTTATTGTGACCGCATATGTCTCTCGCACCAGTTTTATGCCGATATGCCTCTGGAAAATTATCCGTCCTTCTTTTGTAGTTCATATTATTATATTATACTACCCGGTCGGTTTACATATGTTGCAATTTTTCATTCAGTGCGCGCTCGGCCCCACCGATATGCAATAATTAATTTCGATAAAATGATATGAACCGTGCACGGGGGCCCTCCAGGTTACCTATATAATAATAATACAAACATGCGCTCGCAGTTTCGAGCTTGGAATCCATTAAGGTTGAGGTTTATATTGTACGTACATGACATTTTGCAGGTGAACAGCGCTGTCGAACGAACTTTAATGAAGCTAGCGCCGGACTTTCTCCGTCAACGACACTCGGTAATTGATGTTGTAAAAATGAAACAAAAAATTAATTTTCCTAAACACGAGATAAATCAAAACACAAGTAAGGACAAATGTCACTGGGTAAATGAAAAACTCCTTGCCTACTTTGATCTGTGAGAAACCACGTACCAAATTTCTTTTGATGGTGCTTTTTTCTGATTTATTGCACCCAAGTCCGCTTTTGTTCGAACTGTGTTGCTACGTTGGGGAGACAGCTATGATCCGAATGATAGGAGACGATTTTCGTGTTAGTAAACATTTGTAATTACCTTTTACTGCTTGTGCGGTTCCGGAGCACGACCAACAAGACGCATTCCACTCAGGCCGGTCGGTCTCCCAACTTGACTTGAGAAATGGATAATGGATACAGAGCGACCCGACTGGAGGACGTAGCAGGTGTTAAACCTTGAGGCAACTCGAACGCATTGGATTTGAGGGAATCCGTCAAGCACCCCCCGCGTGTCACGCCAGTGGCCGTAAAGTTGGAGATGCTGGGAGATTTCCTTCATTTATGATTCATAGCAAGAATACTCGGCTCATAATAACACCTATTAACGATGTGTGAAAAGCATCCAGGAGAAAGAATCGCAGTTGGCTGGGTTTCAATGATAAAAGGGAAAAAGGGTGACCACGATCAATGGAAGGACATGAACACTCACATCTTATCCGACGACGACGAGGACGACGTGAAAAGTGGACTGGGCCGGACAGATTACAGCCGTACGCCATAGTTTCTGCCAAACAAATAGCCGTTTAACGTTTCGTGTTTGTCCAACTTTAATCAAAAGTAATTTTCCTTTGCCGCCGGTTGGTAGGCCATTTCTCCCATTATACGGTGGCGCCTGGATCTTATAAATATTTGATTAGTGCTCATAATCGTCTTTCCATATATCCTCACGAACATCCGAAACTGCAAACAAGTTCTTTATCCCCTTTTCATTGACCTACTATTGGATGGATATGGGGCTTTGTACGTGTGGCTTAGCCTAAACTCCCCCGGCCTGGTGGTTTGTTGATCCATGTGCGTACGAGGAACGGGGAATAGTGGTTTTAAGCGCAGGGAAGAGAGAAGTTTGCTACCCACAGAACCGTAACCAGAGATGGTATATTTCGTTTCTACCGGTGCCCGCATCGAATCTATCCTTCCACTCCGGTTTCCTAATTCGAGAACCACAAAAAAGAAAACCGATTGCGTAACAATGAGACCAACAACACGTAACATGTTCTACTCTGGAAATATTTGCGGAACGGAACACTGCATCCGGCATCGTGCGGTCGGTAGGTTGCCTAAGGAGCTGGAACTGGTGGGGATTGGCTGGTTCGGCTTACAGTTATCCTTGGCATAACACTTTTCGGGCAGAAGGAGAACGACTCAAGTTACTGGCACTAGTCTGCATCAACTATTTATACGGATTGTAGAGGTACATTGTTGGCTGCCGTCGAAAAATTATGGGGGAAAGAGTTTTACGGAAGCAATTTTGCTGGTCCTTAAGCCACTACATGGTATGCTGCTGTTAGGAAGTTCGAAAGATGCTATAGTTTTATGCTTGTGGATGATGAATGGATCCCAGGATGGGAGTAAAAATATTTTCCAGTTGGCACTCTTGTGCAAGCACTAAGCTAAGACAAATGGAGTCCAACTTAAAGTTAACTAGGGGCTCTGTGCCCTGGATTCAATTCATGATAAATGTACATCCGTTGCTGGCGTACGGAAAAGTCCTTGCATATTTTAGCGTGAGAAAGTTTGCTTGAAAGACAAATTGGAACTTTTGAGAGCGCTTAGTGCAAATAATAGTTACGTGATTTTTAATGCTGTGTTGTTTTATTTTGATCAATTATCAGCAATTGGATCAGCAATTTTATAGATATTGTTTCGACTAGAAATAATCAATAGATGTGATTACTTCTTAAAGAAAAGAATGTATTATTTTTATCAGAAATTAGTCATAGGACTCCTATTATCATATTGTTTTTCTATCAAAAATAAATTTGCACAAGCAAAAATACACAAATTTTACGCTGAGTGAAGGACACCGAATTTCACAGGAATGGTTGAATAGCTATATTTTTCATTTTTTACGGTTTGAGCTTTTGGAGTGCACCTGTGTTGGTCAGTACTATTCTCGCTTTGGATTTCCGGGCTTTCCACATAAGACGGTCCCTATATAAAAGAGTGGCCAAAATTACCAAAATGCGAATTTCATATTCAAGATGTTTTGAGCACATGATTTTGTAGTATTTTATCCATATTTTCATAATTTGTGAATGAAATCTCGATACAAAAAACGGTTCATGTTGAAAAATGCCTCCAAAGTTACCTATGTCAGAAACGGAGAAAAAAAGTTTTTTTTGAATATTTTGGAATATTGAAAAACCTACTAAAGCTATCATGATATGTTCACATATGATTGAAAGCTTACTAAATTAGTTTCCTAAAACGGGAAGAGTGATGGATTTCAACCCTACAGAGTCAGTCACAGGCCACATTGAAAATATGCGTAATTTTCCGAATTTTGACCATCAAAAACATTAAATGTAAGCACGTGTAAGCACAGCACCTGATAGTGCGTCTGAGAGCCCTACTTGTGCCCTTCAAGAATCTGTGTTGAGAGTTTGCGGAAAATTTGCGTTTTGGGAAGAAAATACTACAAGCTATACAGCCCTAGGGGTTGTATGAAACGGTGACGTAGGACTATATATATAATATATGCTAAACTAAATATTATTATATGCTGCGCTAAACTGTTCATTGGTAACACTACCGTTTATTTTTTATAGTCGTTATTTTAAAACTAACGATGCATGAATACATGAAAATTTTACACTAGTAGTAGTTGCGAAAATTCTCATAACTCTTATCTTCAAGCATCTTTAGTTCTGAAAAGAACCGATTCCATAATATTCAGTTAGAAATTCGTGCTACAGGACGCTGATAATCGCACCATGAATATTTTGTTGGCCGCGCATAAAATTTGCTCTCCGCTGTGCCCTCCAGTAGCTGTGCTAGCAAAATATCCTGCATCGAACGATGGTAAGTGTTGCTGCCGTATGCAAAATAAAGGTGTAACATAGTTCCGCAGTGCCTGGAAGTTAACTCGTATGCAGCTCTCGTTTCTCAATGTCGCAGAGCTTCAACAGCTGCACCGCACTCGCTTATGTGGAACAAACTAAACTGAAGCTGAATTTTCCACACGCAATCTTTTGAATCGAGTTCAGCGTAGATTTTTACCATTAAGGCGTGGCCACGTAGCTTATAGAAAGAAAGAGAAACAAACCAATACATCTTCAATACTACTGAGTGATTTTCATAAGCATCAAAAGAAAGTTTTTGCTTTCCCGATGCGAAAATCACTTTGGTTCTTAGATTAACTAATTTTCGTTGCTGATATTTGACTGATAACGGTGTTCGAGTTAACACAATCAAACAATTAAACCGGAAAATCACTCAATTTAGCAATGAAAATTCTTGAAATGAGGGTTATGTCTTGTTGTAATAAACTATTCATAGGCAACACTACCGTTTATCTCTGGTGCGCCCTGGTCGTTATTGTAAAACTGATTATTGAGAAATAGATGGACATTTCACACTAGGAGTAGTTGTGAAAATTCTCGTAACTCTTATCTTCAAGCATTTATAGTTCTGAAAAGAACCGATTCGATAATCTTCAGCTCGAAATGTATGCTACAGAATGCTGATAATCACAACACCACCGGTAGCATCGATTATTTTGTTGGCCGCGTATAAAATTTGCTCTCCGCTGTGCCCTCCAGCAGCTGTGCCAGCAAAATATCCTGCAGCGTACAATGGTTATTATTGCTGCCGTGTGCAGAATACAGGTAACATGCTCCGCGGTGCCTGGAAGTTGACTCGTATGCAGCTCTCGTTTCTCAATGTCGCAAAGCTTTGACAGCTGCACCGCACTCGCTTATGTGGAACAAACTAAACTGAAGCTGAATTTTCCACACGCAGTCTTTTGTATCGAGTTCAGCGTAGATTTTTACCATTAAGGCGTGGCTACGCAGCTTAGACAAAGACAAACAAACCAAAACACTTTGTTGAGTCAAAATATGTAGGCAGTGGAATTTATTTCGTCCATGTTATTGTTATCTGTGCTTGGGAAGCAAGCCAAGAACAAGGGAAATGTATGGGAAAGCTTGACCTTGTAACTTTTCACCTTTTTCCACCATTAAGCAGTAAAGCAACAATGTTGAAAATAATATCAAAAAATTGTTACACATTTTATCTATCCACCGACATATAAATGACTAAGATGCATTAAGTCGTTCGCTTGCTATAATCGTTTGAAATCTGACGCAACATTTGCCAGTTTCATTTTCATTTTCACAAAGTGTAATCTAGTATTGAAAACGAAGACGTAGTCCTACGTCAAAATTCCATTTCTTTTGCATTTTTTCGAATTTTTTGGTGATTTATTAACACATTTTTTCGTATATTATAGCAATTTGGCTAAAAACATATTAAAAAACGTAAAATTAATAGGTTTATTTGTTTATTAGTATATATGTTGCTTAAAACATATGTTAAAAGTTTGAGTAAAATTTGCGTTTTTGTATAAAAAGTTGATTTGAAATTTTTCATTTTTTATGTAATTTTTCTGAGTTTTATGAGAAATTATCAACAATTATTTGTTGGTATACAGTTTAATAAAAAAAAAATTATTTCGTTTGAAAAAAATAAGTTATGTTTAGCAATAAATTTTCGCGTGTATCTTTAGTACAACATTACAACATCACTAAGAAACTCAGCGATTATTTATGTGAAATCATACTGAACCGAATAAAATATGAATTATTATCGCAAAAATGATTACAATTGTTTGTTTTATGGCCATGAAACACCACACGCAAACTTCTCTCACCAAACACAAACATCATTGCCAGAGTTACAATCAAATGGTTCGAGCTAGCATTTGGGCATATAGTCGTCAAATACAGCCGAAGTAGAAGCTGTGTACAAATGGAGGTTCTCATGGTCGAACTCACCAACATTACAGTCAGGAGTTTTGTACACGAAATGGCATTGAGTTAACCGTTAATCTCACAACTACTCCCACGCGTAAACCCGCAATCTCTCACATATTGTTGTGCTCCTGAAACATGCGGCTCATATGCCTTTTTTGGCTGACTGACTTTAGTTCAAACCTTTGAGTCGGTCGGATTGCTTGTGTATGTGGAAAAAACAAAGTTTTATGTGTGTTTTGAAGTTCTTAAGTTTTATTCAACCGAGCAATGTCTTACGAGGAAATTAATAAGATCGATTTAGTTAATTTGTTCATACAACCTAAAACAGAAAATGTTATAAATGATTGCATTGAATTGATCAAGCACCGTTTTAAAACAGTTTACCACAAACAAGACCATAGAAAACTGTATCAACATTTGGTGGCTCTAGAATCGAGATTTGCTAAATATTTTGAGAAATGTTGCCACCGGAAACTCAAATCGTTTTTCGTCCACCATAGAAAATGGATGAATATTAAATTTAAAATCCCGGTGAAGATTACAACAATTAAGGTAATGATTTATGCTATGATTTTGATGATATTTTTTAATCGCTGTATTAGTATGCATAATCCATCTCGCCTGTTCGACTTCAGAAATAGGGGCAGTAATTGTTAACAATAAAGTTTTACTACATGTTTCATTGTACAGCCTGACGTGCGCTCCAACGTTACAGCCTCGTTCAATGACACGTCAACGATGCTATCTTCGAGCAAGGTTGGTCGACCCAAACTCTCTTACGAGAATCAATCGCTCAGATCCCAACGACGATCAGTAAAAAATGCATCCAAAGTGTTCGATCGCAATACCAACTTGACGATCGACACTGCGAAATATATCGCAGCGAGAAGTGGTGACGCGGAAATTGTTTCAACGCTTAAACAAATGAAGGACGTAAAAAAGGTTGAGAATCTCAAAAAAGGTAATTATGCTTTTTAATTATTTCTTATTGTTGTAAAACTGTTATGATAACAATTTGATGTCTTTTCAATTGGAAAAAAATGTTTCACGTTCACTTTTTACCAAAAATAATAGGTACTATTATGAGTCCAGATGCTGCAGTAGCGATTCTCATAGAGTGTGAGTTAACAAAAGCCCAGTATAAAAAAATTCGGAACGCTGCAATCGCTTGTGGACATAACTTTTTGCCGTCATATGATATAGTTTTAGTTGCAAAAAAGAAGTGTCGTCCGAAAAACGTTGTTGTCAATGAGACTGAAGCCAACGTCGCATTGCAAGATCTTGTCAATCATACAATTAACAGAATAATACAAAGTCATTTTGGTTTCATAACGCGTCAAATTCAAAACATAGACAATCCAAACCTCAAAGCTAAACTAATAATTTGCTGGGGATTTGATGGAAGTTCTTCTCAATCTGAATTTAACCAGAAGTTTGATACTATATCTGACCATCATGAGTCATCCGTATTTGTAACATCGATTTTACCATTAAAATTGGTTTGTGAAGATGGCACTATATTGTGGACGAATGCTACTCCTCAGTCCGTGAAGTTTTGTCGGCCAAAGAGTATCAAATTCAAAAAGGAGACAACAGAGCTCACTTGTCAAACAAAAACGGAGTTCGATGAAGAAATTTCTACGTTAATACCAACCCTATGCAATGTTGATGGGATGTCTTTAAAGGTAGAATGTGAATTATTTGACGATGCTCGACGGTAAATGTATTTTGGCTATATCTGAAGAAACATCAAGTTCTGTTTGCTACGTTTGTGGATGCCCTCCATCAAAAATGAACGATCTGGTTAAAGCGAGAAGCTATGCTGTGAATGAAGACATGCTGAAAAAAGGATGCTCAGTGCTACATTTATGGTTGAGATTTTTAGATGCAGTAAAGAATATTTCCTACAAGCTTCCAATAAAGCAGATGGCAAGAGGCGAGGAAAATAAGAAGCTTGTTAACTATCGGAAAAAAGAAATGCAGAGCTTGAGTTGCACCTGGAATGAGTTGGAATGAGTTGCACCTAAGACTCGATGTTCCTCGGCCGTCTGGAGGAACAAGTACCACAGGTATGGTATGAACAGTAAATTAGTGTGTTTGCTAATATTACCAACTTTTTAAAGCGTATAAAATATTTTTATTTTGTAAATAATATTTTGTTATGTATAAAATATTTTTTTGGGTAAACCACAACTCGTCCCTTAGGTAATGTTGCACGTCGCGCATTCGAGGATCCAATAAAGCTGGCCAGTATACTTGAAGTGGATGAAAATCTGATAGTCAATTTGCATTTTCTAGCATGTCAATTATCGATTGACATTGATAAGTTCGGAAGTTTGTGTCATGAAACAGCGGAAATCTATGTGAAAAAATACAAATGGCAACCTATGACCCCTACGCTACACAAAATCCTAATGCATGGTGTGGACATTCTCAAAAGAATGCCACTGCCTGTGGGCCAGATGTCTGAAGAAGCGGCAGAAGCAAAGAATAAAATATTAAGAGAATATCGGTCGAGACACTCGCGTCGAACGTCACGGGTTAATAATTTGGAAGATGTTTTCAACCGTCTTTTGGATTCCACTGATCCGGTTGTTTCCAGTGTTTATTTGGAAGAGAGACTGCTGAAGAAAAAACACAAAATGCTTCCACACCGTGTTCAAGATCTTCTCTTAACCATTGAAAAGGATACCAATGACATCGATTTTTCCGGGACGTTTGAAGACTGTGATCCACTAGAGGGGTTCTATGATGAACTGGATGAATTGAACGAAGATTTGAAAGAAGAGAAAAGAGGCAAAAGATAATATTTGAGGGATAGAAATATTTTGAGAGAAATTATCGCGGGTATTAATGTTATCAATAAAATCGAAATCAATAATGGTCGCTTTTTTATTTCTTTTCTTTTCTATTCGAAAAACTGCTGCAAAATACAAGAAAAATATCTTTTCTGGTACATTGAAGGAATACATTGAAGGAAAAACAACAATAATCGTGAAATTGAGAGGAGATGGAAGTTTGACGTCTTCAGTAGTTTTGTTTGAATCGAATAGCTCTACAACTTTGCTGAAGATACCATATCTCTAGGATGTTTCTATCAAAAGTTAGATACGCGCGCCATCTCTGCGGACAAATCGCAAACTAACTCTCTAAGTCATATGAAGCGTTTTAAGTCATAAGAAGCGTTTATTATGTACATCTTTGCTGAAAACAGTAATCGTCCTTCTCGTTCCTATAACGAGTTATTTTTATTTTTTCGAAAACACATGACATTTGCCTCGGTTTACGTGGTTTATTGACAGCCCCTTGCCAGTACAAAACTTTTCTCATATGACATTATCATCTACTGTGGCAAACCAACAATTTGGCACAAGAAAATGAATTTTGGCCGGAAATTTCAATTTTCCGACCATTGTGCTTTCATCGTACACACGACCATTAGTATTCTGTCTTTATTCGACTTTGGTTTAGTTTTGAAGACAGACTTGACGAACTGGGCTTTGAGATTAGTGCCACGTCTCCTCCGTATAGCTGGGAACTTGTCATTGGAGCGGTCAACGATGCTGAATTGGGCCTAGAATCAGACAAATTCTTTATTCAACATTTCCCGACCTAACTTTTCTATTTTATAGTTGATCCAGTAAATCGACAATATTATGAGACTAATAAAGGCAAACAAAAAGCCGCCTACTGCGAGGATAAAAAGAAATAATCATATTTCCCACCCTTCCACGAACGTTACGGAAACGTAGCCAATTGACCACATTCTTCCTGCTGCCAGCCAGCAGGACAGCGACTCATTGCGCTCGAGTCTAATAAGGAAAATAATGCCAAAAGTAGCTTACATTTCAGTGTTTTTATTTCGGCTTTTTTCTCGCTCGTCTTTGGCTATGCGTTTTGCCCTTGCCGCCCGTGGGGAAGCCGGCGGTACTCGATAAACCTAATATTTTTTTATTATAAACCGTGCCGATACGGTTCCAATGGTTTCCAGTACGGTTTCAGCACTGACTGGTAGCGAATTCCGAACCCGACAGCAGCAGTAGCGCCTACTAGATGCGTGATTTTTTTTCCCTTTCTTCCCAATGGTTTATTTTGCTTCGGGCCGAATTTTACGGGGGAGTGCTTTCTCGTTCGCGTTTCACGGACGCTATTTTTTGCTTTCTTTCCTGTTCACTCCGGTCGTATCTTTGGAGAGCAAACAATCATAAATGGCACAATTTGATATTCATATTACACGTTCGACTTACTTCTTTCTGATCCGTAAGAGCATTTTCTGGTATTATTTACACACGCACCGCAGGGAGATTTTTTGTTGTTGTGCAGTGGATTTTTTTTCACCGTGTGGGAGGTAACGGCAACTGACTAACCGTTTTGGCTGCTAACCATAAAAAAGGGTAGATTTTCCGCTGTTTTTTTACGACGACGGTCATTGGTGCAATCGGGGAAAGCCGAGTGTGGAATGAAAAACGACCGAAATCCTAAAGAACATTTCCTTGTAGCCATTGTTTTATTATTGCCTCTTTGATGCTTAGCAATGTCTACATTTTTATAGATTTGTAATGGCTTAGGGCCAAATGGATAGTCTCTGCGGGGCGGAATCAATTTCGGGATGAAATATGATAGAATTTGTTGGGATCATAATCGGACTATTAGACGGTAGTCGTGTGATTTTTTTCCTGTTTTGTTCCTTTGTTCTGGGTAATGCGAAATAAATTGCTACTTTGAAATATGGGATTATTTTGCGTGAATTCAAGGTTGCATAGACGAGTGTACGGGCAAAAATTCATTAGGAAACCAAACGCAACTGAGTAAAATCAGCTAGAATTTATTCATTTGGAATTCATGTAAACTTCAGTACCTTAGTTTAAAAACATACCGATGCGATGGTGGCAGCTTTGCTAAAAAGCATTTCCATCACAAACGGCAGAATGTCACCTTAAGCAACTGAAATACACTTAGAATAGTTGCAAAAACGCACGTTGGATTTTTATACGTACCAGAAGAACCCATTAATTTCGAAAGTACTTCGACCACAGCAAAGGCTCCGTTACACCAACTTAATTCATAAATCAACACAAATTAAAAATCAAACAAAATCACAAAAGAGGTTGAAAATAGATATTTCTAGATTGCCAGTTGCAATAAAATTTCGTAAACATGTAGGGTAGTTTGGGGTAATTTGGACCCCCTAAGAAAAACTCCTGTTATTTCGTAGCCTGTGTTTTCTACCCCGCAAACGTAATGTTATATAGAAATATTGACCTGTTTTCTAGGTTTTTACACAAAAAAAAATCATGATATTGAGGTCAAAAGAACAAAAAAATAACGAAATTAAAAATAAAGATTTTCGGACACAGAAAAACCATTTGGGGTGAAAATGGACAGCTATTGGGGTAATATGGACAATGTTTGGGGTGATGTGGACAGAGTAAAAAATGTGAGTATTATAGTATTAATGGTTGCTTAATACACAGTAGAAGGTGGTATTAGGTATACAGAATGATAATTGCAATTCTTAGGCATTGCACAGTGATTCCACCATAGGCCAAAAAAAAATTACCCTTTTTCAATCATTCAAACAAGCGCGCGCGACACATGTGTGTGCCTGTGTGTAAGTCTGTGTGTGTGTCTGTGTGTATGTGTGTTTTTTGGCAGCAATGTGGCTGCACATTGAGTGTTGCTGTGTCAGGCAATTTCAATGATTTTTATGTTCGAAAAGCACAATTTTAAGCTTAACTTCGAATTTTTGTAACTTCCTCGATATGGATCTGATTTTGGATCAACAAGTTTTGTTTTGAAGGGAAACTTATGTATTTTTTTTATTTTCCAACGTTTACCAAAAATACAACCAGTTTTTAAATCAAGTTTAAAACATTTGACTGGAAGCCAAAATCATGTATTTCAAAACTCATGTGTACCGTACAGTCTTCTGAAATAGTTCGGAATGATTAGATGATCATTATTTTCGGATCCCGGTTTGCTTTATTTTTTTCCATTAAATTTTTTAACCGGTCAAACGACTCAAAAGTTACAAATTTTTGAAAAATGATTGTCGATTTCTGGCAACCCTAATTAAAAAGGATCACCCTAAGGACAAAAAATAATACGGGTACAAAGTTTTTCGAAGTATACCAATGTTAAGCATGATCTGAACAAAAAATAAATCTTATAATAAGAAAAGTTCAACGGTATATTAGGTGAATAACGTTTTCTGGCATCAGAAATGAGTTCAGCACCCCAAAATTGGCATTATACGTCATTTTCAATCATTTTAAAACGACTTTTAGGTTTTTTTCCAACTTTTGTTCAGAAATCCGCCACTGTGCGGGGAATTAAAAACACTTTGTGTACAGATAATTCATCCTGGATTTCCTGCAATACTTTTGACAGTTCATCCTTTGTATACCACCGTCTGTCCGTCCGTTTTTGTATGCCCGCGGTATCAGTCCGACCAAAGAATTTACTTCCTCACCTGACCATATCACCCCAAAAAAAATGTCCATTTTACCCCAAACAATACGCTTTACAAAAAACGCAATTTCTTCTACTATTTCTTCCACTATTCTATCGTAATTTTTTGTCAAAATGTAGCCTTTTGCTAGACAAATGCGGCTGCAAAACTGATAAGACTGAAAAAATTGGAGAAGTTCTCAAAAAACCTTAAATACACGAGCGTAAAACTTACAGCAAAATCAACTTTTGAAGTTTCCTTTGTTCACATTGGCACTGCGGTGCACTGGGGAAACTTTTGAGGTAGTCGATGAATTTATTTACCTGGATACACTAGTGACAAGTGACAACGAGGTTAGCTGTGAGATAAAAAGGCGAATAGCAGCTGCAAACAGGGCCTTCTACGGATTACGTAACCAGCTGAGGTCCCGTAGTCTGCAAACCCGTACTAATCTTGCACTCTACAAAACACAAATCATTCCCGTTGCCCACTTCGACCATAAAGCATGGACTTTGAAAGAGGCCGTTTTTTCGGTATGCGATACACACATCCTCTAGTGCACAGCCGCTCTATTGCCGAGTTTGCTTTTCTTTGCACAAAGGCTGTCGGCAAGATGCCGAGCAGTCCTTACGCTTCTTCTTCCCACAGCCTTTTTTAACAGCCGTCACCCGACATCCATCATAAGCAAATGAAAAAAGAGAGGGAAAATTTCTCCGGTGGATTCGGGCTGTTATCGACACGCGCTGTTTGTATAGTGCGAACACGAGTGTCTGTATAAAAAAAACCTAAATTAATCCACCTAGCGGACAGACCCAGCCTTTCTCATTCAAACTTTCATTTGTAAAAATAGATTTACATGAACGCTTCAATCCAATAAATGTATATTCACTCTTTAGGTTCAAAAATATTGATGTTGTAATCTATAGATATAAAAATGTAGTCCGGTCTGTCAGTCTGTTTGATCCATATAGGCTCGAAAACTACCGAACCGATCGACGTAAAAATTTGTATGTAGGGGTTTTTGGTCTCGATAAAGGTTCCTATAATAGTTTGAGACCCCTCCCTCTTCTGGAAAGGAGGGGTCCAATACAAATGAAACATACATTTCTGCACAACTCAAGAACAAACCAAGCAAATGAAACCGAATTTGGCATGTGGATGTTTTAAAGGGTAATAAATATGTCCATAATGGTTCGACGCCCCTCCCTCTTATGGAAGCACATGTTTCTGCACAAATTTCTGCACATCTCGCGAACTAATCAACTAAATGGAACCATATTTGGCAGGTGAATGTTTTTAGTGGTAACAAATAATACACAGCTGCTAAAATCGACCACAGACCCCATTTTGGATTCTAGGTTGGCGACTTCCGGTTCCTGGGAAACAGCGGAAAATGATCGAATTACACCCAATATGGGTGTTTCTTCAACCAGAATGACACTCAGAGGCCAGAAATTATTTTAAATACCATTTTGAAATCCAAGATGGCGACTTCCGGTTTGTGAAAATCAGCCTAAAATAACCAAATACCATCCAATATGAGTATCTCTGGAACCAGAATGATGCAATGAGCTAACAATTGACCTCAGGCACCATTTTTAATCGCTAAATGGAAACTTATAGGAAACAATCGAAAATGACCAAATAATACTCAACATGGATATTTCCGTAATCGAGATGATGCATAGAAACCAAACATTGACCCTTGACACCATTTTGAATTTAAAGACGACCACTGTTAGTTTCTGGAAAACAACTAAAATAACTAAATACCTCCCAATATGGGTATTTCCGGTGTCAGATTGATGCCAGAAAATCTGCTGAAAATGACCGAATATCACCCAATATGAATATATTCAGAATTAGGGCGCCAAAAGCCAAAAGTCGAAGATTTTGTCATTTCGATAAAACCATTCATTTCAAACGATTTGTCTTTTGACTTTGATCATATCCTATGGCCGATTCGTCGTGCATTTGTAGACTTTCAACACATCGCAAGGAATCAATGAATTTGGAACGTTCAAATAGTACAAAACCACATTTAAATTATGTGGAGACCACATATATCAATCAAAGCAGGTATAGTTTTAAATAGCCTTTGAATTTCTTTTCTTTCCATAACTTTTGAGCCACATATCAAATTGTTATGAAGTTTGTTATTTGTAAGTTTGAGAGATGACTTGTTCGTATGACACTAGTTATGTTCAAATTAGTCATGTAATCTTTGAAATAATAGACTTTCGTTGTTTTATTAACAATTTAATACATAACGATGGCTTAAGTTCAATTATAATCAAATGAAATGGGAACGTTTAGGGCAGCCAAACTTTGAAACCACGTGGTCAAACATAATTTATCAGTTAACCCTTAGCTAGCCCGCTCATCTGATATTAATATTAATCAAATCGGTTGTGTAGTTTCTGAGATAATGAAGTTTCGTGATTTTCACATTTCGGTACTTTACAGACGAAGTTACAGTCCGCTTACAGTAAAATTCAATAGGGTGTTACGAGGCAGCTAGACTTATTAGTTGACACTAATTTTGTAGAAATCGGGTCAGCCATCATTGAGAAAAGTGAGTGAGTTCAAGTAGTCTTCGGAATATGTTCCATCTCATAGCTGGATTTCACATTTTTAAACATAACAGTAAAAGTAATAGTCTGATTAAAAAACAAATCAAGAGGGTCTTATGGGGCAGCTAGACCTTCCATTTGACACTGATTTTATGAAAATCGGTTTAGCCATCTCTGAGAAACATGAGTGAGATTAAGTAGTCTTCAAAACACGTTTCTTGTTATAACTTTTGAACCACAAGTTCAATTATTATGAAATTCAAAATATTAGGGTATTTCAGGTAGCCCGTTCATTTGAAATCAATTTTGTTCAAATCGGTTGTGTAGTTTTTGAGATAATGATGTTTCATGATTTTTACATTTTGAACCATAACCACGAAACTAAAAATCCGATTACAATGAAATTGAACAGGGTCTTATGGGACAACAGGACCTTTCATTTGCAATTAATTTCATGAAAATCGGTCCAGCCATCTCTGAGAAAAGTGAGTGAGAATAGAAATCTGCACATACACACACATACACACACATACATACAGAAAATGCTCAGCTCGTCGAGCTGAGTCGAGTGATATATTCCATTCGGCCCTTTGGAGCACTTTTATATTTTTGGTTTTGCAAGTGATTGCTATAGCTTTCTAGGAGAAAGGCAAAACCTAAATTAATCCACCTAGCGGTCAGACTCAGCCTTTCTCATTCAAACTTATTATTTGTAAAAATAGATTTACATGAATGCTTAAATCCAATAAAAGTATTTATTTCCACTCTTTGGGTTCTAAAATATTGATGTTTTAATTGAAGTATAAAATATGGAATTTGACGTAAT
The DNA here is from genome assembly GCF_029784165.1 of Wyeomyia smithii. Classification (NCBI taxonomy): domain Eukaryota; kingdom Metazoa; phylum Arthropoda; class Insecta; order Diptera; family Culicidae; genus Wyeomyia; species Wyeomyia smithii. Next base: position 25,368,493 of record NC_073696.1, on the reverse strand, counting down.
GTTAGTGCTTAAGAAATAACGAAATAAAAGAAATTACTCTTAATTTCGAACAATTTAATCACGAGCGCTACCGGGAACGTTGAGGCCATATATATATTGATCAAAGCAGGTATAGTGTTGAATAGTCTTTAAATTTCTTTTCTTTCCAAAACTTTTGAACAGCATATCAAATTGTTATGAAGTTTGTTATTTGTAAGTTTGAGATATGACTCGTTTGTATGACACTAGTTAAGTTCAAATAAGCCGTGTAATACTTGAGATAATAGACTCTCGTTGTTTTAACAATTTGATACAAAACGGTTGCTTGAGTTTGATTACAATCAAATGAAAAGGGAACGTATAGGGCAGCCAAACTTTGAAACCACGTGTTCAATCATAATTCATCAGTTAACCCTTAACAAGCCCGTTCAACTAATATCAATATTGTTCAAATCGGTTGTGTAGTATCTGAGATAATGAAGTTTCGTGATTTTCACATTTCGATACATTACAGACGAAGTTAAAGTTCGATTACAGTAAAATTTAATAGGGTGTTATGAGGCAGCTAGACCTTTCATTTGACACTAAATTTGTGGAAATCAGTTCAACCATATCTGATAAAAGTGAGTGAGTCAAAGTAGTCTTCGGAATATGTTTATTTTCATAGCTGGATTTCACATTTTTAAACATAACAGGCAAAGTAATAATCCGTTTGCAAGAAAATCACAGGAAGGTTGTATGCAAAGCCACGACCGCAAGGTTGAAGTAGAATACTTTTACAAGAAAGATAACCCGGCTGCTTGCGTGTCAGTCATTTTTTTCTAGTAAATAAACGTTGACCGTTCACTGGCATTATTTTTTTTTTCTACATCTATAATTTATTTGACACGGCACAAATACAATTCAATGTTTAACGGCGCCAATTATATCTTGTAGCTTACTTTCTAAAGTATCTTAATAACTAAAAGCAAATTTTTTATTCTCGCTGCCGACTACGAGCTGAAACTAAATCTAACTTAAAGCTAGAATGTTTTGCATTAAAGCACTGGTGTGTTGTTTGATGGTTTTCCATTGCAAGATATTACGGACTGGCATATTGGGTTGTCTCCCTCGGACCTTGAGAGTATCGTGCGGGTCTGATTGCTGTTTTCGGATCCGGGGTCTTAACGTGTTCTTGTCGTTTGGTTGGATGTAGGCGGAAGGGGATAGGACTAAATTGGGGCGTGGATGGATTTCAGGAAAACGTATATAAGGGACATGTAGGATAGGTCACGGCTCGCCAAGACATCACGAACAGGAACAGCCGGCTGTCTACCCTCGGCCTGAAGGGAAACTATCTATAGTTTCTATTGGCCAACCCACTGGCATTATTGTAATTTCTTTTTGTTTGATATTTTGAATGAAGTGCATTGAATATTTTTCAATTTTGTGCAAATGAGAAGTTGAAGTGCTGCCGAATTGTAATATGCACATTTAATACGACATCATTAAACGGGAACGGAACAAAGGCTTCGGTTATGCAGAACGCGAATGCCGGCGCGATGCGATTCGCCTTACCGTGGTGAAATGTACAGCTCTTTTTAAGGCGAAGTAGAGCTATACATTTCAACAGATTTCGTCTTGCCGAATCGCATCGCGCCGTTATTTGCGTTCTGCATGACCGTAGCCAAACACTAATTGACGCAAACACGTAATAATAGTCAGAGTATGCATGTAGATGGAGATAATTAACTTTGGATTATATCGCAAAACGAGAAAATATTAACTCTTCAAATATTCATTTGTGTTCTTCGAATTTTAGTTGTTCAATTTAATATCCGATGAAATGTCTGTTTATTATCCGATGAAGCTCTTATATAGGCCAAATGATGCATTCCCAATTTACTAGGTCCATAACTCTGCCGACCGTGCTTGGGAAAGCGCGGTATAACGACCAATCAGAGGTCGAATTTTGTGTTTTGACGAGGCTTAAGAATTTTCAATAGTACATTAGTTCGAATGATAAAATTGCAATTTCATGCATTTGGTAGGAATCTTAGAAGATTTTCTAATCGATTGCTGCAAAAACGAAGGAAATCCATCGAAAACTAACCGATTTATTAGCATTTGAAATTGGACATATTTCTCACTTTTTTCAGTTTTAGATTTTCATTTCACATCCCTATGTAGCCGAACTTCCTGAGAGAAGTATTCTACTTCAAAAAAATCAATAGGGTCTTATGGGGCAACAAGACCTTCCATATGACACTGAGTCTATGAAAATTGGTCCAGAAATCTCTGAGAAACATGAGTGAGATTAAATAGTCTCCAGAACACGTTTCTTTCCATAACTTCTGAACCACATGCTCAATCTCCATAATTTTTTTTAGGTTTTTTGTAACCAATTTTGTTCAAATCGGTTGTGTAGTTTCTGAGATATTGATGTTTCGTGATTTTTACATTTTGATACATAACCTCTAAACTAGCAATCAGATTACAATAAAATTCAATAAGGTCTTATAGGCCAACTATACCTTTCATTTGCAATTAATTTCATTGAAATAGGTTCAGCCATCTCTTAGAAAATCGAGTGAGATTGGGAGAGCCTTACACACACATATACAGAAAATGCTTAGCTCGTCGAACTGAGTCGAGTGATATATGACATTCGGCCCTTCTGAGCACTTTATACCTTTAGTTTTTGCAGTGATAACTATACCTTTCTAGGAGAAAGGCAGAAAGTGAAATGATAGATATTTTTATTTCAACTTCAATCCTGAGCAAGGCCGCAAACATTGAATAGAATATCAAATTTAAATGATGTTGAGGCCACATATTTTGATCGTAGCTATAGTTTTAAACAGTCTGCGAGTTGCGTTTCTTCCTATAACTTTCAAATCATATGTATAAAGATTATGTTTAAGGGTTTAAAAGCCCATTAATTTGAATTTAACCATGTTCATAGCTTTTGAGATATAAGAGTGATTTTTACATTCTGACGCAACACCAAAACTAAAAGTTCGATTACAATGAAATTCAAAAGCAACCTAAGCGGCAAATAGACACATCATTTGACACCAAGATAGAAAGAATCGGTCAGACCATCTCTGAGAAAAGTGAGTGCGAAAAAAAGGTGCACATACACACGTACACACCCACACACAAACATATACACTTATACATGCATACATACAGAAAATGCTCGATTCGTCGAACTGAGTCGAGTAGTATATGACATTCGGCCATTTGGATCACTTTTCTACCTTTTAATTAGCCAGTGATCGTTGGGAGAAAGTCAATATGTTAATTTTCATTATGTGATTTCACATTTTTATAAACAACGGACAAAGTTACAATCCGATTACAATGAAATTCAATAGCAATCTATGGGGCAATTAGACCTCTCATTTGACACTAATTTTGTGAAAATCGGTTCAGTCATCTCTGAGAAAAATGAGTGAGTTTAAACAGCCTCAGGATAACTTTTCTTTACATAACTTCTGAACCATATGTTCAATCATTACAAAATTTAAAATTTAAGGGTTTTGAAAATAGCCCGATCATTTGGAACCAGCTTCATTGAAATCGGTTATGTGGTTTCTGAGATATTGATGTTTCGTGATTTTTACATTTTGATACATAACCTCTAAACTAAAAATTCGATTACAATGTAATTCAATAGCAACCTATGGCGCAACTAGACCTTTCATTTGCAATTAATTTTATGAAAATCGGTCCAGCCATCTCTGAGAAAAGTGAGTGAGAAAAAAAAGTTGCACATACACACACACATACACACATACATACATATATACATACATACATGGTATAAGACATTCGGCCACTGGGACCACTTTTATACCTTTGGTTTTTCCAGTGATTGCTATGCCTTTCTAGGAGAAAGGCAAAAAGATTCTTCTCTTTTCTACATTCGCAATATCGAAGACATCCTTCAAATAATGCCGAATCGAAACACGGAGTACATGTTTTGTTTCCTTTTGTGATGCTTTGTTGCCAATACTTTCTCAATGTAACTATCGGACTGCTAGCACGATAGGTATCACGAACAAACAGCAACAGGGAAGAAAACCCTTAGCAGACAGTAAAAAAAAAGACTGTACCATTGGCATGCCTGGTTAAAACACGGCAGGCTGCAGTGGGCTGTACATGTAGCTAGAATGCCGGAAGAACGACCAGTGAAGACTATATTTAGCAGAAATCCCAATAGAGGCCGTCGACTTCGAGATGGGCCCCGCACTCGTTGAATGTATGCTATCGCGACATGTCGACGAAGATGCCAGCGAAATAAGTGTTAGGGGAGATTGGAGTATAGCAGCTCAAGACCGAGTGAGATGGCGACGTATTCTGGATTTAGCGTTGGATCTATAATCAGTCTGTTGCCGTAAAAGTAAAGTAAAGACAGTGAGATTTTTATAGGTTGATACATAACGGACAAAGTTACAGTTTGATTTCGTTTGACGCTAATTTCGTGGATCAGTTGTGCCATCTTCGAGAAACGTTAGCTCGAAAAAAGTGGTACATATACACACACACATACAAACAGACATACTCACAAAATACAGAGTAGAGTGATATATGACATGTGGGGTATTGGATCACTTTTAGATTTTTGGTTTTGCCTGTAATTGCTGTAACGTTGGCTTGGCTTTCCGGCAGTTAACCGGGGCATTAACCATGGCGGACGAGAACATGCGAGTAGGCATATTTTTGAGTTTTGAGACAAAATTTTTTTTTCGTGACAAAATTTTTGGAGTAGATCTTTCGCTTCAGGTTTGCCCAGAAGTTCTCGACGGAACGAAGATATGGGACGTTGGGCGGAGCGTAAAAAGAGCGGTTTTGACAGTCAGTTCCGTCTTGGGAAACTTGGCGTGTACAATGAACTTCACCTCGGAGCTCACTTTCTCCGTGGGGGAAGTAAAACACGAAGTGCCCTGCCAATCGTTGCCATTCTTTGGAGCTTCTCGCCGCTCAAGTTCGTCGGCCGTCCAGAATCGGGCTTTCTTTCGATGTTCTAATTGTTGTCGAATAGTGCCAAGATGTTGTGGATGCCGGAACGGGTGTAACCTGTTTTCGACGGGGAACCGTTTTTGAACTCACACACTTCTAAACAATGTACCTCCTCTGTATTCGCCATTACGGTTAGAGTTTTACTGATAGAGCTGTCAATTTTTTTCTGGCGACTCATGACATGACATGACGGTAAACCTATGAAAAAATCGGCAATTCTAGTCCTTTTAACTTTGTTATACTAAACAAAGGTTATAAAATCGGTCGAAAAACGCAAAATAGATCCATGATTTGGAGGGCCGAATCTGACTCAGCTCTGACTCAGCTCGACGAACTGAGCAATGTCTGTTCGTGTGTATGTGTGTGTGTATGTATGTTGTCTGTTTGTATGTGCCGCAAAATACTAACGCACCTTTCTTACAGAACGCAATATCCGATTTGAATGATCTTATACGCAAACGGAAGCTACTGTGGTCCCCCAGAATGCTACCGAGTGGATTTTTGATTAGTGGCTTAGATTTTGAAATATTGATCAAAGAGTATTTTTTATATAAGAAATTTAACTTTTAAGGCAAAATTATGGGACGGAGAGCCATGTGTTGTATACCAATTTACTCAGATCGACGAATTGAACAATTTATGTATGTTTGTGCCTGTACGTATGTATGTGTAAATATGTAGTTTATATGTGTAGTATATCAAAATCGACCCAAAAAAGAAAAATAACAAAAAAAAAACTCTCTTTACAGAACGCTTGTTCCGATTTTGATGTTCGCATGCTGAAATGAAAGCCCCAGAGATCTTTGAAAATCATACTGAGTGCGATCTTTTATTGGTTGCTTGAACTGTAGAGTTTTGACCAAAGTATATTTTAGACATGAGATATTTTACTTTCTGTATAATTTTTCTCTCTCACTGCTCTTTCTTCTTCTCTATCCCTCTTTTTTTCGTATCGCTATTTATTTCTCAAAGGAAACCAACAATCATCGACAACTTTTCATAATCTTTACACTCTTCGTAGTGCGTCTTAACTGGTGTAAATAAATTACCCTTTAGCTTTTTCTTGAAAATTTGAACCAGATTTTAGAAGAAACTGCAATGCTTACTTAGCTTCTTATCTTCAAAAGCTTCCGTGCTCACTTCTTATAAAATATATACTAAATTGTACGTTGAATCTAGATTTGCGAAGAGTAAGAGTAACATTTACAGCTTTCGGGAGCCAAGCATTGTAGTAAAATCTGATCCCACAGTGTGCAAATGTAAAACAATTAGCGATGCAGATATTTTGAAAAGCTTTACCAAAGATGTCCTATTTACGTACGAATGTGTCAGTGCCACCCGTTGGGAAAAACACGAATAAATCGCTGTTTTTTGCAATGCTACGTTTTGAACAGCTGGAAAATTTTTCAGTTAAACACTTATTTTATGTTTTAAATTTGTGACCAGGAATCTAAAGTAGCTGATGAACATAATCGGCAAAATAAGGAAGAAGTGTTGAAGTAACTCTACATGGCTCTACACGTTTACTAGTGTGCGGAGGTGAAAAGTCACTTATCTCTATGAATGATACAATATGCTCATGTAAGATATAAATATTGCTTCCTGATTTAAGACTTAGTGCAAACAGAGTATCCATGTTATTCCACTTCTCGTTATCGCAGCAAGATTTAACAAGTCTTTATTCCGGATTTTTTCATACAGCCTAGGCTTTCGAAAAGAATAATGTTCTCGCCTACACTCTGAAAATCCAAAATTCTCAAAGATCGTGGAGAGTCTTCATTTTCAGATAATGCATTTGAGATAGAATTAAATTGACAACTTTCATCAATAGCTATATTTTTTCCTGTATAATTCTGAACTATATTTCGAGAGCAGGTTTGTAGAAGCTTGCTTCAGTTCGTAAAAAAAACTTGATGCTGATTCATAAACCTAGGTCCTGCGATTTCTGAAAATAAAGCGAATAAGTAGAACCGCATTAAACTAACATACATGCTTGCTGTTCTAGTGTGGACTCAGCATCTATTACTGTTTCCCCACGTTCGATTATCTGAAAAAAAATTATTCGCATCTAGCCAGCATTTAAAAATTGGTTTGTGATCGAAAAAATAAGACTCATGTACTCCAGTGATAACATTCATTTTATTTGCGAAAACCACGTCAAGCTTTAATTCAATGATCGTCTTTGGTTAACGTTCTGAAAATTGTCTTTTAAATTTAAATTTCAAATTCATTCACTATTGAAATTGGACTTACGTTGGTATACGATTTGTAATTGACTGGCCTAATATGTATAAAGTAACAGTTAGTATAACAAAGGTTTCTGCACCACTAGGTGGATTAATTCAGGTTTTTTAGAGCAAACGTTACCTTTCCTAGGAGAATGGCAAAAAGAGTTGAATTTTACTGAAGAATCCTTGATGCTACATTCCGATACGGAACTTGACCTTCTGTTTATTTATTCACAGACTTCGCAGCCGACTGTTTAGTGTACAGGACGATTGCGGGCTTAGCGCTACGATCCTACTGATACTAACAGTCTCTCCCGAGCCGAGACTCGAACTTACGACGACTGGTTTGTTAGGTCAGCATGGTACCTCAAGACCAGCTAGGAGGTTGCACAAATATAACACAATTTCAGGGTGGCGAAAAAACTTTTTAAATTAAATCACCTCATTTTCTTTGTTATTCCTTGAAATATAACATTGTTTTCCTGATATTTTTCAGCATTCAGCACAAAAACCCGTGCAACGTAGATGAGCGCAACTCTGAAATCCCTGTGAAAAATTCTTGGTCTGATATCCTAAATCTCCTAAATTCTCCTAAATTCTTCAAGCCATGGAAATAAATCTCCATGAAGGTCTCCATCATTATTAATTCAAGTTCCTTTGAGTAAAAAATTAAAAAAATAATTCAATTTTTTTTAAATTAAAATCTAGCGATTATTTATAGTTTTTTCTCCACGATCTTCATTTTTTTGTAGAGTGTTATAAGTTTCTTAAAATTTATTTTCGGACAGTTTTTCTGTACAGGTCTGACTTCGCGATTTATCCGCGATTTGGTATATGTCCGAATCAGGTAAAACTAATCAATGTCAAATTATTTTTTTTGCTTCTTTACTTTCTTTGGAAGCATTTTTTTGAAAAAAAAGTAGGAGGTTGTATCCAAGACACGATCGCATAAATGACGTAGAACTACGTACACTATTAACAAATGCATTGAGTGTTCCATTACCCTAGTAACACAACTGGTTTTATCAAAGTTTTATAGCGCTTTTTTGGCTGTATTGAGCGCTATAAAACTTTGATGAAACTAATATTTTTACTTGGGTAATGAGTTAGAATGTCTACTAATGAGGGGTTGTGAATTTCGTGAACCGGGTTCAGTAGTTAGGGGCCATCCACATACCACGTGGTGATGATTTTTAACGATTTTGACCCCCGCCCCTTCCCCTCCGTGGACAACTGCCCATATAAATTCTAAAAAAATTGTATAGACCGTGGACTTTACCCAACCCCCCCCCCCTCCCACAGCTGTCCACGTGGTATGTGGATGGCCCCTTAGCAGATCGTGCCGAGTTAAAAACCATACATGCATTTGAAAAGGGACAAATTTCGTCCCAGTTTTTCAGTTTGCATCCCTGGGTGGTATGCTAAAGTAAAACGTAGTTCTTTATGCTGCCCCAACAGTGGGGGAATAATGGCAGTCTGGCGAGGCAGGCTGAGAAGAACCGCGCTGCTACTGAGACGTGGTGACCAACCACAGCGCAAGTTATTTATTTATTTGAAGGCAGCCACAGGCGCAACGCGCTGTTACTTCTGAGTGCTGTATCTGCTTCTACTGCTGTCAACATTGTGGATGGTCCATCCAGCTCACCTTCCGACTAATGAATGTAGTTAGTTTTCCCAGAAACACTCTTTTATAGCCGAAGGGTGCTACGTAATAGGCCACGCCTTTCAGTTCAGTTGTCACATTCTCTAATGTTCTTTAGACGAATTATTCCACAATTCGCGTTTGATTTTTGTATCCAGCTAGTAAACACCGATGGTGCTCTCACACACGCAACGATTTTACCGTTATCGTATTACGGCTTGTAATACCAAGCAAGCGATTTCGTTTGCTCGTTGTTGCGTGTTGCATCATGTTGCAACTTGGCAGCTGGGAGACGTCGAATTTCTGTTAATGCTGATTGATTGAATCGACCTTATATTAGCTCTGCATATTCAAATTAACTGCCTTTGTGAATGCGTTCTAACAGGGCAGTTTGTTATTCAAAATCGGTTATGTTGATCGCAGCCTTTGCGCTGTCCCTTGTGGGGGTATTAACTAAATAAACTACAACAGAATTTGATTGCTAGGATCCCGCGAAGAATGTTTGCTTGTGTTGATGCTAGGAAATTTTCACCCTTCAATTACTTGTTTATTTGCCTTGAAAAAAGGCATTTTGCTGTTCAAAATCGGTTGCTGATCGCAACCTTTGTGCCCCAACAGTGGGGGAGTTAAGATACACGGACAACATGCACTGTGAAAGCTATTTCACCTTCTGTAAATAAGACGGCCGTGACAGATGTAACTGCTAGAATCCGCACAGAATGCTTGCTTACGTTGCCAAAAATTATTAACTTTCAATGGCTTGTTTATTTGCCTTGAAAAAAGGCATTTTGCTGTTCAAAATTGGATTTGGTGATGACGATCTTCATGCTGCCCTAACACGGGGGAATAATGGCAGTCTGGCGAGGCACGCTGAGAAGAACCGCGCTGCTCCTGAGACGTGGTGACGAACCACAGGGCTAGTGCTGCTGCTAAGGAAGGACGACTGCTGTTGACAACTTGTCGCTGTCCAGAACAATTATGAGCGGCTTCGGCTGAAACAGGCTCTTATATAGGCCAAATAGCATGCTTTCAATTGCAAGGTATATGATTCTGTCGACCGTGCTTGGGAAGCAATCATATAACGACCAATCAGAGGACGTAATTTTCGTTTAAACAAGGCTTGACAATTATCAATAGTGCAACAGTTTGCATAATCAATCAACAATTTTCTACATTTGGGTGGATGCGTGTATAATTTTCCAAACAATTGCTGCAAAAATGAAGGAAATCGGTTGAAAACAAACCGATTTATAAGCATTTAAAAAGGGACATATTTCGTCCCCTTTTCGGTAATAGTTTTCCTATTTACATCCCTATGTGGTAGGCTAAAGAAAAACGTAGTTCTACGTCAAAAAACTTGGTTATTCGATTATCCGTAAAATTCGATTATGCGGAGTGAAAAAATTTTCGGCACTCCAGATTATCGAGTCCGAACTGAACAACTAAAGGTTCCTGAGCTACAATGCTTTAAATAAAACTAATGCCAAAAGGTTTACGCCTTTCTAGATCAATACAATTTTTTTCAAAGATTTTTTTGAAATATCAATATTAATATTAAGTTGATTGTTGATCTCTATGGAGAATGTTTCTGTTTCCTAACCGTCGCTATTTTTGATTACCATTGTAATTGCAGCTGTAAGTCAATTGGTTTAAACATGATGGTTATTTCCGTGGATCTGTTCGCATCATTTCGAAATTAATACTAAATCACTTCAATTTTCAATGTGATGTGGCGAATAATGTCAGGTGTAAGAACATTTAAATAAAAGTGACTTTTTCTCGAAGTGTATCTCTCGTGAAGGTATTTTCGTAAATTTGCCTTTTGTGTTCAATGTGGTTCGGCCTTTCGTAAATCCGCCCTTTGTTAGGACACCCAAAAGTACATCCCATGCAAATACTCTACCAGCAGTAGGCTGTGCCAAGTACACAAGTAAACGCAATATTCCCAAACCTGCTTTGATATTCCCTAGCATCAGCATTGTCCGTCATTAAACAAAGTGTGTGTACCGCTGGTTGCTCCCTTGGACATGCCAGTCTAAAACCAAAGTTTCACCCTCACACGATCGGAGCTAAATCAAACAACCGCAAGACCACGATGGACGGCTCAATTCCACTTGACCATCCCATTAGTGAGAGAGCGAGGCTGTATTAGCATTCACATCGGAAGCCACATCGTAGAGGATAGAAAATCACAACAATTAATTAAGTCGTTTCCAATTGCTTCAACCTGCTGCAAATGACAAACCGACAGCCGGCAGTTGAATTGCGGAAGCCTCCAATAAGTGCATGTCCACACCGCTGTCCGCTTCTTGTCCACCCAACGGTACGGTACTGGCGTGTAATCCCCAATCGGTTTTATCTCAATTAAAATGTTCATGATTTTCAAATTCATTTAATATGCAATTCAAGCTGCAAAACCAAGCCCTTTTGCAATGCATTCGCCCCCATTTTCGTTCGACAAAGTGCATCAAACGCCGGGGTGACCACAGTTGACAGAAGGACAAAGAGAGAAAGTGGTCCGTTGGGCGGAGGCAGTACCGGAATTGGAAGCCCATTTGCAAACCGAGAGAGCGACCGATAAAGTACACACGCACTTCATAATGGGTTTGATACTTTTATTGCAGCATATTGTCATCGATTAACCATATGACACAGAGAAATATGCACACTGCACATGCATTTATTTCGTTTTGACAACACAACATAATAATAATAAAAGGTGTAAAAATGCATTCCGGTCTCCGGGTCTTCCGGGTGGCAGCAGGCTAGAGCTGCTAGTCAAATGCAGCAGGCCATGCAGTTGATATTTCGATCGTACCCAACAAATTGCTGTTGCTGCTGCTGGGTGGGATTGGCTTGGGGGCTGTCCGATGGTCCCGGGCACCACTCCAGTCGACAAAACTGGAGGCTTTACCAAGCACTTCAGAGCTATGCGCCACAATTTTTAAACTGTATCGAGGCAAAACAAGAATAAATAGCCATCATTTCCATCTGCATGCAAATTGCTTTTTACGATATTTTATACAGCCGCACATCGGAATGAATAAGTGCGCACCGTTTTGTAGCTGTTGTCCCATGCCCTCGTGCAGCAGTGCAGTTCAGTCCAGTCCGGGGCAATGCAGTTTTGTGCCTATTGGAAGCGACAACACCTCCTAAATGGGTGCATCTTTGTCGCAAAATGGCTCGCTGCTGATACGCCCTTTCAGTACTGCAACAAACAACGTCAACATCATCATCATCATCATCATTATTATCACCATCATCCACGCAGGCTAGGCAAAATGCAACGGAAATGACGTCTCTCGCCTAGTTACAAACGGTAAAGACTATTGGGAAAACTCGTTAGCAGTATGCAATAAAATGCACATTTAGAATAACTGCTTCGAACGTTTAAATGGGTAAAATATTCATTCGCCCCCCGTCCCATTAAATAGGAATTGGTGACATCTGTACTGATGTGTATCCTTACAGAACAGAGCCTATTAACTTGCTTAAATAATAAAAAATGTTTCTGATATTTTGACTAGATTTCAAATTCGAGTCACAGGCGTTTTTTGGTGATTCTGACCTCAATCTTTTTGTAGTTTAGCTTACCTTGGTCTAAAGACGAAATTTCACATTTCTGAGCTTAGTTTAAGGTGATTTTCTGTTATTGTTTTTTTAAAATTGACTTCGCTTTTGACATATTTTTAGTTTTCACTTTTTCTGGTTTTTTAGTTTTCTTTGCAGTTTACTCCAATTTGAATTAAATTATTTCCATTCTGGTTTCTTATGCCGTTACTGTTGTACTTTCGTGTTATTTGTACATATTACTGTTTTTCAACGCATTTCCATACAAGATATCAAGAATAGCATGTCAGCAGACATGCTGTATGTAAAAGTATAGTCATTGACAAGTAAATGTTTGAACAATACAGTTGGAGTATCAGACACCATATTAAAAATTTTATGAAAGGAGACCTCAACACAACATCAGAACTTACCTACTTTACTTAGAATAATTAAACCCGTTCTATTCCATCCCGAATCTCGAGTTGTAACATCGTAAATGTTTAAACACTCCCTCGCCAAATTGTTCACATCTCAGCGGCGTTGACAGCGAAACATCAGAGCAAATGTAATTTACTTTTCGGCCGAGAATTAAAAAAGGAACATTCGAAAACAACTCATCAATTATTAACCTCCGAGTGGCACACCCCAGCGGTACAAAGAGAATCGGTCGTCTGCCGGAGAAGAGCTGAGAAAATTTTATGCGACCACAAATTCGGTCGGGCCTTTATACGCCGCCCAGTTGCCGTCATCTCTGTGTAAAATAGGACAATTTTATTTCACAGCCCTTGCGAATGCCGATGTCCCAAGTGCCATTAAGTGCATTAGCCTAGCAGGAAGCACACCTGACGACCGAAACGTTCGCCCAGGCGTTCGCCTGCTGCGATGGACGTAGCATTCGGAAGGAATCCCCGCAGGAACCGTTCGCACTTCACCAAGCCGCCCCTAGTAGGCGGCGGTGGGTGGCTGTGTGAGCCTACTTTTGTGTGATTTCGGTTGGAATATATAATTCCCGTGGTAATATAAATTTAATAATTTTAACACTTGTCATACGGTCGTTTGCACTGGAGTTGGACGACGGCACGGGGATGAAAATTTAATTATTTTTTCACTATGACTATGGGTAGGCTTTGCAGGGCTTACATGTCGTAAGAGTGGATGCTCTGGCATAAAACAAAAAAAAAATTGCCGACATCGGCAAACGAAACGCTTGCACAAGAACTCTGAAGATGTCAACGAGCGTGAAAACACTTACGGAAATGTTTTTCAAGGAGAGCAATTTAGACTTCTTACCGGAGAAAATATATATTCTTACAGTAGGCGAGAAATGGCTGCTAAACGCGGAACGAGCATAAATTGTTTCGCACTGTATCATTTGTTACAATTATGACTTTTTTATTTATGATAGAAAGCGAGGAAGCAGAGAACGAGGAAAGTCACCAAGATGACAACGAAAGTGATCCTGCGAAAGGTAATTTCAATTTGGGAACACATCGTCTCCTCGTGTTGAATTCTTTATGATTATGGAAACGGCAATTTGTCTCATCTGCTTCAGTAGCTTTCATTGCATTAATACACGTTGCACGAGGGGACGGACGGGTCTTAACAAGATCGCAGATGATTACTGTCTCTTGTATCAATGAATTTAAGATAATAACATGTTACGATATTCGGTCGTTATTGAAAATTCGTTACAATGTTGCAATCTAGTTACCCTCGGCTGTTGCCGAGCGGGGTACTAGGAGAGGCAAGCAGAAAGAAACCCTACTGGCAAGTCTTATCGATTTGCGCAACTCGTATGACAGCCGACATCCGACAGCGCCGTGCAGCGCGTTTCACAGTGCGTGTAAATGTCCGAACGCACTTGCGATTATTTCATTACTCACTCATCAGAACCGGTAATGAGTGCGAAAGGTTACAACACAACATATATGTGAAATGTTTGTACGATTGCACTCGCAAGCATAACATCTGACAGCTCTAGTAGTACAGTATAGAGTGTACAGGTGCAGAAATATAGTTCAACATTACCGATTGCATTGCATTGGAACAACTTTTGCAGCTTATTTCCGGCGGGGCGCCAATTGCTGCCGTTGATATGCAGCTCTCGGGTCCGGAAGTGCGTATTTAATTCCGGTGAGTGCGTGAATGAAAAGTGCCACATGAGTTACCGGTAGATTGGGTGCGTTTGGTCGATCGAGGTTAGTGCAAAATAATTTTTATCCGTAATCCATGTAAAAGCTGAAATAATCATTCATCTTTTCTCTGAAAGTCTAACGACTTTTGTATGTTTTAAATTTTATTATTTTTTGCAGCAGTAGATGTGTGGTTGACGTAAGGAAAGTGAACGTAATGTATGTTCCATAATAACTCTGTAACCTGAACCAATTTTCCAACCTCAGCATACTTGTTCTTTTTATCATTGACGTGTTGGAAGGGGAAAAGAAAACCACTAAAGGGGATGGGGTCTTCAGGCAGTCGGTCATGTGTCCAGAGTCAGTACGACGCACACCAAGATGCCGACATCTGTAATTGGTGTTCCACGCCGGAAATCGGTGTTGCGCGCCATTGTGAAAATCAAGATGGCGACTTTCGCTTACTGGGAATCTACGAAAGACGACTAAAGACTATGTCTAGTTTTTAAAGCTGGGTCTAATTGAAGACGCCGGAAAAAAATTCTTTCCAGATCTGTTACTATGCAAGAAACTTAAAATCGAGATTCCGATGCCATTTGATATTCAAGACGGCAATTTTCGATTTCTGAAAGCTCAAAAAAAAAATCGAATGCTTCCCGACTTAGGTTCTTTCCGAATCTGGATGACGCTTTGAAATCAAGGATCAATTCTCGGCGCTATTTTGAGCTTCAATATGGCGACTTCCAGTTTCTGGAAAGCTGGAAACGCCCGAATTTATGAATTCTATTTTTTCAAATAATCTAGTCAGACAATTAAAACACAAAATCTTCAAACCTTTTTTCAGCCCGAGTTCCCCTATTGTTCTTTGTCTTTTTGGAAAATATTTTATTTGGAATGTAACCAGAATTCCTTCAGATTATTCAAACATCTCATTGGAAACCCTGAAGGTGGTGCAACACTGTATTTTTTTCATGAAACGTTTTCAATGCTTTGTTAATTGACATCCTCCGGTAGTTTTCATACTAAATTAACCCCTAAAGCGAGTATTATTTTTTGAAAGCGGAAGGTCCCACCAAGCATGCTGAATGCACAAAAGGTGTTTTGAGTTTGATATATATCAACATGCACCTATATTTTTGTGTCACTCCGGAACGCCTGGACCAATGTCTACCAAAATTGACTTACTTCCTCCTAGACATAAAGAAAGGGTCATAGAGGCGTAGCTTATGTTAAGAGACATATAATTTAATTCAAAAACTTGCAGAGTCTTTCTCAGGTTAATAGTGTGTAAAGTTTGACATGTATTTCGAACTTAGACCAAAAACATTGCTGAAGAAACATAAATATCAGAGCTAGAAAACAAAATTACTGAAGATATGGGACTTTATGTTCAATTATCTTCTGTGAGCGTAATTTTTTTTATGTTTCTACATAGTAAAAATCTCAAACATTATGTGCACAGCTGTGCAAAAATCTGCAAAAAGCATATAAAGCGTCACAAAACCACGCTAACTGGGGAACGCATTGCACAGATTTTTGAAGTAATAAAAAAAGCAGATGCATTTTTAAAGAATTCTACCTGGATATTTTTGTTAGGCTCTGGAGACTAGAACCGAAATCATAGTAATTTACAGCGTGCTGAACCTTGACGCAATCTTATACGTGTATTTAACTTAATTTAAAAAAAAAAATCAATATTTAATCACCCATGTGGATAAGAAATTAAAGCAATCAAAGAAAAGGTCGGAAGTGTATCCAACGATAGAACGTCATGCTTGTACTTGTTTCCTGAAAAAACTACTTGTTTTGGGAAGGCAGCACAAAAATAATCGAATCGTGTTGAAATCAAATTTACTAGTCAACTTCGTAGTAGGGCATGTTTATGATACCAAGAATTTTTCTACAAAAAAATACAAGTCCGCATCATGAAAATCACGTTGGAGAAAAATCGGGATCTAGGTCCGGTAATAGGTTAAATATTTTTTGCGGATTTTAGGGCAGGTAAAAATGAAAGTTTATCGTCCGAAAAAATGTTAAATCTAGATAGTTTGATAACAATATAATTGATTTCAATTACTTTACGAGATTCCTGTGCAGAACAAATTGACGTAAAATGCTGTATTTGCAATGAACCGTAAATTATGCCAGAAACCATAACTTAAACATTACTTACTTTGCATACTTTTATGGCAATTGATTCCAGAAAACCCCCTTCATAAAACTCGGTCTTAGGCTACTCCTCTCCAGTCGCCACTTACACGCGCTGGTCAGTCATCCTTGTCGACAGCACACATGCAACGCCACACGTTCACACGGAAACCGGACAGGTATTTACCAGCAAAAACTTCCGCTCAGACTATACCTTCAAGCTAATCTGGTAAATTGTACTGGTGGAATATACAGCCGCTCGCTCTCGGCTTTGAAAAACTCGAGTGGCTATAGATGTTGTAAGATGATTTGAGAAAGAACTTTGCGGCATTCAGAACGGTAATCGCACGATAGTTTTCACCGTCCATTTTGTCGTCTTTTTTTGTAGCTGGGGGTGATGACTCCATTCTTTTACTCCTCTAGCAGCTGTTCGGAATCTCAAATCTTGACAATCAGTCTTGCAGGCAATACTTTAGGTGTTCATCATAAGCTACCATTCTTTTCTTGACACATTTTGGCTCGCGGCACAAAACCTGTGCACGGCGCGTTGAGTTTTTGGTAGACCTTTCAGGTTTTCAAAGAGTAATTCAACTGTTCTAATTCTTCGAACTCCTTCAATTTCTGGCGGCGCAACTTCTCTTGAAAGAATTAGTGTTGCTGTCTCCCCTTCTGGCTATATAACTTCGCGTTCTCACGGCTAGCTTGACACAATATTAGTACCTGCGTAGCGTTCTTCTAGTCCAACACTTTCCGTCAGTTTCGTTCCACATGCCCCAGAATATTCTCCGCAACGCAGTTGATGCCTGTTTCCACAGTGCTTCAACAGTCTTCGAGGGGGGCTTCAATCAGCTTATCCTCTTCCGGTTGCGTAGCTTCGAGCAAGTGCTGGAAAAAGGTACTATGTATGGCCATATTCTTGGAGACAGTGATGGGTCTTAGACCGTTTCGTTGGTCAGCTGGTGCATTCTCCTCACCGGTTTGAACTCTTTCGCCTCCTGGTCCATCTGTGAGTTCATGCTGCTTCCGAAGTGGTGAGATGGTGAGTTTGAAGAACCTGTCTTTGATCCTCAGCCGGCACATTCGGGGGATGATCGGCCACTTCCCGAACACCAGCTTCTGTATTTAGTCCATCTTTATAAAAGTTGTTGTCATTGACTTAGATAGAGGTATATGCAGCTGGAACCTTTAACAAATCATTGTTTAAACCTGAATCTTCCGTTTGATGGCCGTATCTCGCGCTCAAAATGTACAAGACGTTGCACCAGCGCATACTGTAAATTTGTTCCAAGTTGACGGAAGATAGCATCACACACAGCTCTGCTGCCAAGATGTCCAAACTAACGGTTGTCCGCCAAGTTTGAGCAAAAATGCGGAAACCGATTACGGTTATAGCGATCTTCCGTCCAGTTCGCGTCTGCATAGTTTTCGAAATTATAGGTTTCCGTCGGCCATCTCACTCTGCACCCGAGAATGGATGATGTTTGGGTAGCTAGGGTCCAGTTGGTGGTGATTTCGCTTGTTCCATTCCGAATCTAGCCACGACCCCGTGACCAACGAAAATCTCAATCCATGCTCCGTTCCATCTAGAGAATAATCATGAAATTCTTCTCCAGGAAGGAGCAACCATGCTGGAGCTCGTTGTTGCTATTGATTGACTATTAACATGTCGTCCACGTCGAACAGAATAAACGAAAGTATTCGTTACTGTTACGTTCTTGCTATTGTTCCTCGGTGCTATTAATTCATTTGGTGCGTTGGGGACGTTGTCAGTCTCTGTTTCGGAATCGGAATTCTCCCCAGCCTTCGCTGGCTCACCAGGAACGTACTCAGCAACGAGAGGCAAATTATTAGTTTTGGGAATACCATTTACGTCATAGTCTGGCGCTCCATTCTTGTTGCTACTGCTCATCGTTAGGAACCTGGTGTCTCCACTATTTACCATGCGGTCAGTCTCCAGGTTTAGGAATGGTACTTCTTCTGTTGTGCCGAATATTCCATGAACGTCACCTTCAGCGTTTTCGAGTCAAACCTGGTTCGGTCCAGCATGGGTTTCTCTTTCCACTTTACTACACCTACGGGGTCACCTGGAGCGCCTTGGTAGAAAGTCAGCTCTGCAAATAGTTTGTGGTATTCACAGCTTCGGTCCAATATCGCAACGGAAATTTTGCATTCAAGAGGCCATCTCATCAGTGAACGATTTTTCCGCTCAGCGATTCCATTTTGCTGCGGAGGGAACAGTTGTCGGCTGCCTTCTCGTCTGCAGAATTCTTCTGTTAATCGAGTTTTGAAATCATTCGCGGGTCGTTTGTATCCCCTTCACGAAGTCCATCAAGAAGCTACATCGGATTTTTAACATAGGAAATACACCGTCTGCCACCATTTTCACGAACCAACATTGTTCTGAACAATGTTTTCGGTGTTTGTGGCCGTCTAGGATCTCGTCTTCTTTGTTACTGGTTAACTTCCAGCACCCTCGCTGGTTGTGGCCCGGCTGGACGTTTTCGGTTTCTTGGCACTGCCAAGTTGGCAGTCATACCTTGAGGGTAGGCGATGGCTTCTGAAAGTGGTCCTCGATCATCTTCTTGGTTTCATGACCGGTCTTCGTCTGTTTGATGAGGCCATGCTGGTCTCTCCATCAAGCGCCAGATCGCAGCTTGTGCTCATTGGTCTCCCAAATCCCAGGCTTTAGGCTCAGCAGCGTTTTCTGATATGGCTCCGTCGCTGCTCGTTCTGCTGGTCTCGTGAAGAAGTTCCACAAATTTGCCCGAATCAGCATCAGTTCGGTGACAAAACATATGAGAAGTAGAGGCCCGAGGGAAAACTTAGTTAGCCTCCCACTAGGGATTCTAATTGAAGGTGACGAAGTCGAGGTGGTGGTGGTAGATGAGTTTGTGTATTTCGGCTTACTATTGACCGCCGACAATGACACTAGCAGAGACATAAAGAAACGCATTATGGCCGGAGCTCGCTTGGAGCATGGCGACGACGAATGAATTACGAGTTGCATCAGTTGCTGGGGGAACCCACCATAGCCCATGCGGCCAAAACCGGCAGGCTACGGTTGACTGGGCATGTCGTAAGAATGTCGGACTAGATCTTCTTCATTTCGGTGTCACTTCAGGAAGATCTAGATCTTCTCTATTTCGGATCTTCTCCATTTCTGTATAGCTTCAGACTGTTGATTTCCGTTGTAAGGCACCTTTTGCTGGTTTCCTACTTAACCACTTGAAAGAGGAGTGGAATAATCACATCTGGTCTAGTCAATGGTTAAACAAGAACTGATATTTATAGAATGGTAAATTTTCGGATCTGAGAAAAACGCTCTTTGCTAGAAAATTGATTTCAAAATGACGACAAAAATCAAAATCTCACCTTCCATAATCCTCATTGAATGGGAACTCAATCTTGCCTCTCACTAACAAGTTTGAAACTATTTTTATCGGTGTTGAAAAACTTGTATTTCGAGCCCTGATCCTCCCAGTTGGTCTCAAGGTAGGATGCTGGACTATTCAATGGTCGAAGGTTCGAGTTTCGGCTCAGAGAGACTGTTAGTGTCAATAGGATCGTAGGACTACCCCCGCGAATGTCCTGTACACTAAACAGGGGGTTGCGAAGTCTATGTATAATTAAAACAGAAGGTCGAGTTCAATATCGGACGATTTCTTGAGTTTCAAACCAGATCAAGGAGTATTGGAATCAAAGTTATTTTGTAACCCACTGATGGTTCCCCAAGGGATCAACATGGGTGTTTTGCTGTTCACACTGTTGCCTAAGGGGTTATATAATGTTACTTCAATATGTATTCTCTGGCATACCGATGATTATGAAACTACACCTACTTACGACGTCTTACAATTCACGTCAAAATATGACGACGTATAGACGTAACATGAATCTTGAGAAATAAAGTATGTGTATCTTTCATGTTTGGCCTATAATGAAAAAAAGTAGGAAGTTGTATCCAAGACACGACCGCATAAGTGACGTAGAACTACGTACACTATTAACAAATGCATTGAGTGTTTCATTATCCTAGTAACACAACTGGTTTTATCAAAGTTTTATAGCGCTTTTGAGGCTGTATTGAGCGCTATAAAACTTTGATAACACCAATATTTTTACTTGGGTAATGAGTT
This sequence comes from Wyeomyia smithii, assembly GCF_029784165.1. Classification (NCBI taxonomy): domain Eukaryota; kingdom Metazoa; phylum Arthropoda; class Insecta; order Diptera; family Culicidae; genus Wyeomyia; species Wyeomyia smithii. The sequence continues at coordinate 25,347,669 of NC_073696.1, read as the reverse complement.
ATAATGTCTACTAATGAAGGGTTGTGAATTTCGTGAACCGGATTGAGCAGTTAGCAGAACGTGCCGAGTTAAAAACCATACACAAATCATACCATATCATAGACACACACGCACCATATCATATCATACAAACACATACACATCGGTGCTTATTACGGGAGTCACTTCACGGTGAAATATATTTCACTTTCTCGCTCACTTCACTTTTTGAGACCTATTCCCGATTCCACCTCAAGTGAGGTGACAAAAATCACCTCCATGAAGTGAGATTGACAGTGAAGTGAAAAAGAGAATAGGACAAGTGAAATAAGCGAGTTTGCCAGCTCAAAAATTTCTAAGTCCCGCAAAGTCGATTGGGCTGAAATTTTGTATGAGGACCTTTTTCGACAAGAGGAAACTTTTGAGCCACTAAACGAAATTCGAAGGTAAATTTTTTCCTTACCATTGGCCGCAGCTCAAAAATTTGTAAGTCCCAGAAAGTCGATTTTTTCAAGAAAAAAAGAGTAGCCTTGTTACTGGAAAATAAATCCCATATATATTATCACTAGATTAGAAATCAATCGATTTTTAAACATCCCTATCTTCGTGAAATCATTTCACCGTTCAAAATGGTCGTGAAATAATTCCACGCGAAACGTCGCTTTTCCGTTTTCACTTCACCCATATGACACTCATAATAACCCAGATTTCACGGCAGATGTCACCTTGCGACGTTTTTCTCACTTACGTGAGTCCCGTAATAGGACTTCATTCACTTCACTCTGATTTCACCGTGAAGTGACTCCCGTAATAAGCACCATCATACTATATCATACAGACACACACACACATTATATCATATCATACTCACACACATATCATATCATACACACACACATCATACCATATCATCATACCATACACACATCACACCATATCATACACACATCATACCATATCATACACACACAGCAAGCAAGCGAGCAAGCAACCAATCAGAGGACGTTATTTTTATTCCAACAAGGCTTGACAATTTTCAATAGTGCAATAGTTCTTAGATTTAAACAACATTTTTCTGCATTTGGGCAGATGCGTGTATAATTTTCCAATCGATTGCTGCAAGAATGAAGAAAATCGGTTGAAAACCAACCGACCTATAAGCATTTGAAAAGGGACAAATTTCGTCCCAGTTTTTCAGTTTGCATCCCTGTGTGGTATGCTAAATTAAAACGTAGTTCTACGTCAAAAGACATTTTGCTGTTCAAAATTGGATTTGGTGATGACGATCTTTATACTGCCCCAACAGTGGAGGAATAATGGCAGTCTGGCGAGGCACTCTGAGAAGAACCGCGCTGCTACTGAGACATCATGTTGCTGTTACTTCTGAGTGCTGTATCTGCTTCTACTGCTGTCAACGTTGTGGACGGTCCATCCAGCTCACCTTCCGACTAATGAATGTAGTTAGTTTTCCCAGAAACACTCTTTTATAGCCGAAGGGTGCTACGTAATAGGCCACGCCTTTCTGTTCAGTTGTCTAATTCTCTAATATTCTTTAGACGAATTATTCCACAATTCGCATTCGATATTTGTTTCCAGCGAATAAACACCGATGGTGCTCTCACACACGCAACGGTTTTAACCCGTATTTTATTGCGGTTTGTAACATCAAGCGATTTCGTTTGCTCGTTGTTGCGTGTTGCATCATGTTGCAACTTGGCAGCTGGGAGACGACGAAATTCTGTTAATGCTGATTGATTGAATCGACTTCATATTAGCTCTGCATATTCGAATTAACTGCCTTTGTGAATGCGTTCTCACAGGGCAGTTTGTTTTTCAAAATCGGTTATGTTGATCGCAGCCTTTGTGCTGTCCCAACAGTGGGGGTATTAACTAAATAAACTACAACAAAATTTGACTGCTAGGATCCCGCGAAGAATGTTTGCTTGTGTTGATGCTAGGAAATTTTCACCCTTTAATTACTTGTTCATTTGCCTTGCAAAAAGGCATTTTGCTGTTCAAAATTGGATTTGGTGATGACGATCTTCATGCTGTCCTAACACAGGGGAATAATGGTAGTCTGGCGACACACGCTGAGAAGAACCGCGCTGCTCCTGAGACGTGGTGACCAACCACAGGGCTAGTGCTGCTGCTAAGGAAGGACGACTGCTGTTGTCGCTGTCTAGAACTATTATGAGCGGCTTCGGCTGAAACAGGCTCTTATATAGGCCAAATAGCATGTTTTCAATTGCAAGGTATATGATTCTGTCGACCGTGCTTGGGAAGCAATCATATAACGACCAATCAGAGGACGTAATTTTCGTTTAAACACGACTTGACAATTATCAATGGTACAATAGTTTGCATAATCAATCAACACTTTTCTACATTTGGGTGGATGCGTGTATAATTTTCCGAACAATTGCTGCAAAAATGAAGGAAATCGGTTGAAAACAAATCGATTTATAAGCATTTAAAAGGGGACATATTTCGTCCCTTTTTCGTTAATAGTTTTCCTATTTACATTTCTATGTGATAGGCTAAAGAAAAACGTAGTTCTACGTCAAAAAAAAAAAAAAAAAAAAAAAAAACAGTATACGTCACTTTTTCATGTCTGTTGTAGCTTTGCCTGCGTTTTCAAAGGTTCCAATCCTTGAGGCTTTAGCGAGCAATTATCGAGACACTGAAGTACGTGTTTCACAATGGTAAAGCAAATCCTCCGGATGAAAAAGTTGGAATTTCGGTGACTATGTAGTATTTATTACGTGACTGTAATTTGTAAAAATGTCTAAAAACCCTAGAATCACAGACTTACCCCATCCAACGGTAAATCTAACCTGATTAACAGCAGTGCAAGAGCCAACCACCACAAGTCAGCAATTGCTGGTAAAAATCAAGCGTATTGATTAAACACCAACTATTAAATTGAAACAAAACAAAAAAGAATACATTCGCCTTTTAGCCGCGGGTTGAACGGATCGACCGGAGCAATTAGCTGCATGAAATATTATTTGCTTATAGTGCCCTTCGTATTTATCCCGCGTGTGTGTGGAAATGTAATGCTATGAATTATGCTGCTTTTTGCCGTTCGACCAGAATGACTGCACTTGCCGCAGCCTGGCAGTAGGTTGCGGGGGATATGCGAGTTTCTTGCATTTCGTCCCCCTGGCCGGCGGGGTCAGGAATTTCCTACACACGCACCACGCGAAAGCAGCGAAATTTATTTCCCTTCTGCAGTTCCATTTGCGCGCCACGTCGTGCATAGCCTACCTATTCAACTGATCGATGCAGCATGCATCATGGCATACTCGGACGCAGACAGAGAGATAGATAGAACACGGGAGAACGCAACTGGGGATGTCATGTTTTCTGTTTTTCGAATTGTTTCACGAAACATGAAGGCACGAGAGCGTAAAATGTCTGCAGAAATGATAAACGCACAGACAGCGCTGATGATTTCTTAATCAATTACTGTTTTCACTAGTATAACAAGACTGTGCTGCGTTGGTTGCATGCTAGCTTACCCTATTGCGGCACGGCAGGAACGGAGTGAAATTAAACGAACGAATTGGCGGAACAAAATGCGCTGACGGAACAGGAATGTTCACTTCCAGTGTTAAACGTCATCTGCATCGGTAGTTTCTAGACGGTTACTAGCGCGACTTCTACATGATCGAGATACAAAATGTTTCTCCACAGAGGTTGGATAGGAGATGTTTTTAATTATAATATTTTTGTTCATCGATTTTACAGATGGTTTGTGATCAAATACTTCAACGCATAAGAAAAAGCTTGACATCCCTAATTTGTTTTCGTGAGCCACTCAATATGTGATTTCAATCGCATAAAGATGCTTTCATAATTTGTTCGTATCGAAACGCATTCTTGGTTCTCTCCCTCCCTCTCTCTATCTTCCGCAGCCTAGAAGCAATCTGCCACAGCCGGTCGGACCCGGTCGGAACACGCAATTTCTATGTTTTTGCGAGATTCGAACTCTAACAACAACTCGCAAAACGTGTTTACAATGGTCGTAAATAAAGCAACCGCCCTTTTCCGCATGATATGATGGTTAGAATTTAGGATAAATCATGCCCAACATGGAACACGAGTCCGAAATGCCAATCGGTTGCGTATCACATTGGCTGTTAATCGCCGTCGAATCGTGTTTGGAGTGGAGAGTTCGAACGATCGATATTCCAAATCCGACAATTTAATTCCCGCCAAAGTTTGCCGACTAGAGTCGGACATCGGCCAAAATCCGGAGTTAGAATGATGAATGGAGCGGTTCCTCGCAATCAATCTAGCTCTCGGTTGTAAAAGTGTCAGGGCCTATTTGTTTCAAAGCGATTTTGAATTACCGCCGTTTAATTTGGAATATCCCTTTCCGGTTGGACGGACGGCAGCGCTCTGGTCACCAGCAGCATGGTCGTTTTTTTCTTCTCTCCATCGAGGGGATCGTAGCAGTCGTATCGGGCCAGGATTTCACAATGCGTACGCGGCCTACTGGGTTACGGCTGGTTGTTGTTCGAATGGATTTCCTGCTCATATTCTCGAGCTATTAGGGTCAGGGTCGCTCCTAGCTGGAGGGTGCTTCAGCAATAATACCACACTCACATATCGGGGGCGATGCGATGCAAAGCTCGCGCGTACGCACAATTAATTTAAAGACAATAAAATTCAATTCAGTGAACCAGCTTTCACACGTCGTTTAGTGGAGTGACTCTTTGCGCTCCGATTGTTTCAGTTGAAAAGGAGCAGCAAACCTACTATAATTACTGCTCGGTGTAGTTTGGTACCGGGGAAAACAAAAGTTGCACACTTCCGAAGGTGGATTGTTCCTCCATTAATGAACATCCACTTGTACAGTCGAATACATTTAGGAACGAGCCGTCAACTTTTGACTGAGCGACCGATGAGGGAGAGCAAGTCCAGCAAAAACAGGGCACACAAAGTATAGAGGAACCGTTTATCCTGTCTGGTTTAGTCCGGGGGGTTTTTCGCATGGCTTTTTCCAATATTTATTCGTTTGCCTTTTTGATTTCCCTTCGACTCTTTCAGTGCCGGCTGAGGTGAAAAACGAACGAGTGCCAAAGTGCGGGTGGCGTCCGTCCATCAAATTGACGCCCAACAGCAACGAAGTAGGCTGGCTCGAGGGGCTGCTCTTTTCCGTGCATATGGTTCGCAGTTAGAGAGCGAGGGAGAAAAATGCCAAACAGGTGTGTGGGGGTTTCGGCTCTGGGGTGGCTAATACCCGCAGCCAGAAGTATTTCACTTCATCGGTTGGAACTGGAGCAGCCCACACCCCAAAGCCCTGCAAACAGGGAACTAACAAACAGCAGTGCCCAATCGCGGAGGGTTGGAGACTCACTCAATCCTCGAGTTTTCAGCTGCTAACAGTCAGTCGTCGCACTTGTTGATCGTCTGCTTTACTGGTGCGTTAAATTCAAACCGTTCCGGGATTGCCAGATGGATTAAACTCCCGTCGCCCCCTCCCCCTCGGTGATGACTCGAGCGTCGGCAATTTTCCCCGCACAATTGTAACCCGGAACAGTTGCGAAATGGAACGACACTTCGCATTATCGGCGTAGCAGACGAGGCGATATTTGGCGTCGTCGTCGTCGTCGTCGTCAGGACAATTTGCCGTGCTCAAGGCAAAACGCCCACCGATTGTAGGTGGCGGAATTGGCTTTTGACACACGATTGAGATCTACTGTTTATGGGTAAATCCGACCGACAATCGTATCAGCTTTTGGTTTTTTTTTTCTGCTGAATTTCAATAGAATCTAGGGGAACGACGTATCGGGTTCGGGGCAGCAATAAAAAGTCGATGATGTGAGGAAAGTCCTTTTTTATGACGGGCTTAGGTAGAGTGATAAGATATGAACGAGTATTGCGAAAAAATAAATATACTTCTTCGCAGTAATAATTATGATAGCCTAATCTACCAATAATGTTCTGTATAGAGTGTGGGGAAGTTTAATTCAGCGGAAAATATTGTTTATAAATAAACATACATGATTTTTGAAAGAAACTTTAAATCTATTTCAAATAAAATTGTAATCTATCTGTAATGTAACCTTACTTAAAATAATCTTACATATATAATAACAAAAAAAGCAAAATTGCTTAACAAAATCGTTCAATTCCTACCAATATAGCCAGTTGCAGGTTAATTTATCATTATGCTGTCAGTGCGGTTCAAATAAGGGCTGTCTTTTTTGTCGATCTTTTTGCTGGCAATGCATAGTAGGCTCTTACGGCAGTTACCAAAATAAGACGTCAAAGTGAAGTTATAAAACTTTGTGTTTATACGTACTGCATTTTTCTTGTTTTTAGCTTTTTAAATACTTGAAAAACTAAAGTAATTAGAATAAAGTTGGAGGAAAACAACCTGGAGGAATAAAAATGTTTCTAAGGTACGTGAAAATAGCACTAAAGTTGATAAAAATGCCGTCCAAAGAAATTGGAAACGCGGCGGTAATTGTTGAGACGTTTACGATGTGTAACCAAGAACCGTGTGCTCAAAGTGCAGTTCTTCTTAAGATTTTTACATGACACAAAGGTTATTAAGCTTTTTGAGCAGAACAAAGTAAATTTGAAGCCCGGGCGTGCTAGTGTTGTGTGCCAAATTACTTCATTCGGCGATTTAAGATTTCTATTTTTGATATCAAGTGCTCAAATCAAACATTTATGACAAGAGAATTGCAAATTTCGATGGTTTTTTTTGAAAGTGGAAAATTTCTCAGTATGTGTAATGTGTACCAAGATAAACGCTAGGCTTTACTAATCACAACTTACTTATTGTTTTTGCATTTTTTTTTTAATTTTATTTTTCATTTATTTACTTTGTTCTTTCACTCTTTTACGAGTCCGTTGTCTTTTTACTCACTTACATTGCACAGTGGTTTTAAACGTAAAAATCGTGATCGTCAGCCTTTTGAGTATAAAAATGCCATTTGAATGCTATAGTGTTTTCGACAAAGTTTTTGTATACCTCAAAAAGCAACTTTTGATGTAAATAGATTTTTGATTATCCACCTGAGAGTGAGATGAAATTTTTGTTTTTTTTTTACTATTTGTCTAATTAAAATGAAGTCTTTAGTAAAGTTGTAGGCAATCTTATGTGGAAAAACTTTGCGGAAGGCATTTTGGACCACATATGAGTAATTTCAAACACAGACATTCTTAAAATTTCTAAAAATCAGAAAAACGTTTTCTGATGTGTTTTCAGAGGCCTGCTATGTTCTAGACATTTTTTTTTAAGAAATACATCATTTCGCTGAACATATCTCAAGCATATTTTCTAGTTTCTCATTCGTTTTTTGGCGTTTTTAATGAAAAAATGACCACCCTAAAACTAAATTTTTTGCAAAGCTGCAAAAAGCTACAGAAACAACAATTTCTAGGTGGTTTCACTAGTTTCTTGCAGTCTCTTGGAGACTTAAGCGTCAGTGAAAAAAGCTGTTTATTTTTATTTTCAAGAGTTTTTTGTTTTTTTTTTTTCTAAAATATTCACAGAATCAAAAAAATCATTGATTTTTTTATTGAAAAGAACGATAATCATTTTTGGGAAACATGAAGATAGAAAAAAACGAATTTCACCCGAAAACAATTGTGCGTCACTAGAGTGTGTAGATGACTAGTTTTTTTTTTAACAAAATAAGCCTCTTTGATTCATTTACTCATTTACTCGTTTACTTATTTACTCATTTACTCTTTCATTCGGTCACTCATTTGCTCATTTATTTACTACTCATTTACTTATATTCTCATGTTGTCACCTACTCATTTACTCATTTACTAGTTTACTCATTCACTCATTTACTCATTTATTGATTTATTCATTTACTCGTTTACTCATTCATTTATTTATTAATTTATTAGTTTACTAATTTACTAATTTAATAATTTACTAATTTACTAATTTACTAATTTACTAATTTACTAATTTACTAATATACTAACTTACTAATTTACTAATTTACTAATTTACTAATTTGCTAACTTACTAATTTACTAATTTACTAATTTACCAATTTACTAATTTACTAATTTACTAATTTACTAATTTACTAATCTACTAATTTACTAATTTACTAATTTACTAATTTACTAATTTACTAATTTACGAATTTACTAATTTACTAATTTACTAATTTACTAATTCACTTATTTAATAATTTTCTAATTTACTAATTCAAAAATTTACTAATTTACTAATTTACTAATTTACTAATTTACTAATTTACTAATTTACTAATTTACTAATTTACTAATTTACTAATTTACTAATTTACTAACTTACTAATTTACTAATTTACTAATTTACTAATTTACTAATTTACTAATTTACTAATTTACTAATTTACTAATTCACTAATTTACTAATATACTAATTCACTAATTTATTAATTTGCTAATTCACTCATTTACTAATTTATTCATTTGCCAATTTACTCATTAACTCTTTCACTCATACACTCATTTACTAATATATTCAATTTTTCATTCACTGTTTTTACTCATTTACTCATTTACTCATCGACTCATTCCCTCACACTCATTTACTCATTCACTTATTTACCCATTTACTCATTTACTTATTCTCTCATTCACTCGAATACTCTTTTATTGTTTCTACTCATTTACTCATTTACTCGCATATTCATGCACTTATTTACTCATTTAATAAATAACTCATTTAATCATTTACTTATTCACTCATTTACTTATTTACTCATTTACTCATTTACTCATTTACTCATTTACTCATTTACTCATTTACTCATTTACTCATTTACTCATTTTCTTATTTACTCATTTACTTATTTACTCATTTACTCATTTACTCATTGACCCATTTACTCGTTCATTCATTAACTCATCTACTCATTAACAGAATTTTTCATTCAATCATTCACTCATTTACTCATATACTCATTTACTCACTTACTTACTTACTCATTTACTCATTTAACTCATTTACTCATTGACTCGCTTACTCATTTACTTATTTACTCATTTACTCATTCACTCATCTACGGATTTACTCATATAGTCATTTACTCATGTAGTCACTCACTCGTTTACTCATTTACTCATTTACTCATTTACTCATGTACTCATTTACTCATTTGCTCATTTACTAATTTACTAGTTTACTTATTTACTCATTCACTCATTCACTCATTTACTTATTTACTAATTCACTCATTCTCTGATACACTCATTTTTCATTTATCATTTCCTTAATTATTCACCTACTGTTTCTACTCATTTACTAATTTCTTCATTTACTCATCAACTCACACTCATTTTCTCATATACTCATACACTTATTTACTCATTTAATCAATTACTCATTTAATCATTCACTCATTTACTTATTTACTTATTTTCTCATTTAGTCATTCATTCATTTACTTATTCATTCAAATACTCATTGACTGTTTTCACTCATTTACTCATTTACTCATCTACTTATTTATTCATTTACTCATTTACACATTTACTGATTTACTCATTTACTCATTCGCTCATTCACTCATTTACTCATTCAGTCACGTAATCATTCCCTCATTTAACTATTTACTTTCTTACTCGTTTACTCATTTGGTCATCTACTCATTCATTGAATTATTTGTTTATCAATATATTCATTCTCTTTTTTACTCATTTACTTATTCAATCTTCAACTTATTTGACTCAGCTTGCCTAATATGTACATGTAAAATACTCATGAAATTGCAAATAGAGATTGAGTTTCCAAAATCAGGACGAAAACAATACATCAGAGAAAATCAGTGATAATTTTACAAGAATTTGATTTTGGACATTTCCACGGATTTAGCCATTTACGCGGATTTCGTAACTTACGCGTTTTTACGCGGATTTTACGTGGCATATTTTATTGGTTTTTTTCCATCTTCAAACCGTCTATCAAAAGTATCCGATGAGTTTACTTAATCCAATTTCTGAACATTAACTGATTTGACCTAACTTTTTTTGTGTACTTGACATTTTGAGTAAACGAATTGCAATGAGTAAATTACACAATTAGCGTAAAAACTGCTCAAGTTCCAATATGTCAACCCCATAGACCTTTAATAAGCAATCAAAGCAAAGCCTCGGTGCTACATTCCGTATCGGAACTCGACCTTCTGTTTTTTATACACAGACTTCGCAGCCAACTGTTAAATGTACAGGACAATTGCGGGGCTAGCGCTACGATCCTACTGACACTAACAGTCCCTTCCGAGCCGGGACTCGAACATACGACGGCTGGCTTGTTAGACCAGCATCGTACCTCGAGACCAGTTGGGAGAGTCGAGACCTTTAATAAACTCCGCGTAAAAACGCACAAAACGTGACTTCGGTGTAACATTTTTATATCATATATATTAATATTTTATTTCTCATTCCTTTTCCTTGGCCGTATATCTTTTTTTACCTTTGTTAAAATTCAAATTAAATGTGAGGGTCTCTCTTCTTACTTCTCTCTTTGACTCTTTCTTTTTTTTCTCATTTTCTGTTCCTGTTCCACACAGTGTTGATAAAAGTCATTTTCCCCAGCAAAGTTCTTCGAAAATTACAGCCAATCATTTTCAATTTTCACTTCCACTGATCGCAGCACTCTTTCAGATACACTAGATTTTCGTCCTAGTAACGAGCTGTTATACTCAGATGAAATAGATCGCGCGCATCGTTCACGGTTACGGAATAAAATGATCTTCACTTCAAAGTGAAAAAGAAAAACAAACAGTCCACTCAACCAAAATGAACCTCACCGAAACGCTTTTTCACTGACACTGACCGATGCCTTGACAATCTTCGTTAACTGATAAGCTGATTTTGTTGTCTTGCTTCCATCGCATGAAATATAATGAGGTGTTTTGACAGTTCACTTTCATGCAAAAAGCTGGAAGGGAGAAGTCTGAAAGGATTGTAAAAAAATAAAGTTTATGGATGCTTTTTTTCACTTTCACTCAAGAGTGTCAACAAATATCAGCCCTGGTTTCACATGGAAGATTCAACTTTATTTTTCTATTCATCTCTTATTTTTGTTCTTCTAATTTTTTTCAATATCATTGTTTTTCACTCTCATTCATTCTTTTTCACTTTTTCTTTCTTTCGGTCTTTTCTCTCTATCTCTTTCTCTCTCTCTCTGTTACATTCTCTCCAATTTTTCTTTTTATGTTTCCTTGTTACGTCTGAACTAATGTGAATCATATTACGTCATTTGAAATGTTTCATATCTAAGTAGTTTGATATTGAATATTGTCGTCATCGGTAGTTTCTCCAAATAAACATTGTCACTCATTTTTATTGAAAAAAGTGAAAAAAAAAAATAAACGTGTGTTCTTCGGGGATACCCGATAACACGCAATTTTAGTCTGTGAAATTTAAATTACATGATTTATTTAGCAATTTAACTGAGCACTATGTATATACACCTCCAATAATTAAAAAAAAGTATGAACACTTATTCCAGAGAATAAGATTTTTGACAAATTTTTCAAAAGTTCTCATTATTTACAACTAATAAAATGATTCTATTTTGCAAATTTATTAAAAAATGAACTTAGTAACGCGTACGTTTTTAGCAGTGGGTGGTGTGACGGTATAATAAATATTCGTTTCACCACTAGGTGGATTGATTCTGTTTTTTTTGCTAAAATTGCCGAAAAAAATAAAAAAAAAACAAATATACCCGGGAGAAGTACTAAAAATTTTTGGATATTGAAGTTTTACTTGATACGTTCAAACGATTGTAAAAATTCAGGAGGATTGTGTGCAAAGCCACGACCGCAAGATTGACGTAAAACTACCCAAGGCTGTTTGTTACACTGTCGTTCTACCCAGTGCTGCCCCAGAGCATAAACTGAAAAAAAAGTTATGGCCGGATCCAACATTTTCTCACAATATTGCTGACATTGCTCAGAAGTGGAAAGTCAATTTTGTTCCAAAATTTTCCAAACCCATCAAACTGCCTAGCATTGCGGCCCATTGAACAATAATGGGGCGATCAAAAGGCGTCTCAAACAGGATGATAAAGAAGTTAAATCGGTGTTGAGTGCCAATGAAAGTTATGCAGTAAATTTTGTATTTGACTTGATACTATTTACAAGTACAAACATTGAATAGTTTCTTATCAAAAACAGGAATTTACTCCATGAAATGAATAGTTCTTATTTTACATTAAATGATTGCTGAAATTTATTCATTATAAATTCAGCATGCATAACGCATAAAATAATTATGTTATCACTAAGTAGTAGTGGTTGTAGTGAAACGGATTTCGCTTACACTGCCAAATGCCATTGGTTAGATGGAGAAGGCCACGTCAATTCATTAATCGACTGAATCGAACTCGAAAAGAAATGAGAATAAAAGCTGGCAGCGTATACCTACAATTTATCCGTCAGTAGGTAAATGATGGAGCTTTTATTTTGCTATTCTATGGCAAACCAAGATTCGATTGGGTCAGAAGGGGTTCCACAGTATAACAAGTCGCTACAATCGCTCGCACGTGAGCTATGTGCTCCGATGTTGCGGGTATGAGTTTGAAAAAGACGGCACGGTTTTCTTTTTTTTTCTCGACGAAATGTATCTTTCTTCATTCAACCGCAACTATTGATCGATTCCTATTGTATGTCTATTGTTGGACTCACAAAGGAGTGAAATAAGGCACAATGGTTTATGCATATCATAGATAATGACGAAACTTTTCCCGCGCTCAATGGACCCTCTCTTGTAATGTTGTGCGTTATTCTGTTATGACAGCTAGTAGAGTGAAATGGGGGATAAAATGCCAATTTGGCTGTTCGCTTTCCTGCAAATTGACTGGTTCTTTTTTTCCTGTGATAACCAGCAAATAGGATTTACAGTTAATTTTTGCTACACGGTGAGCGCCAGGGAAAATTACAATCCCGCGAATGCATGTGAACTTCATTAAATGTCGATTAGACCGAACGGACTAACGAATGACGACGCATAAAATCGACCATTCAAGCGAGCATGATTGTCAATGAATGGGGCAAACATGATCTCGAAATTTCAGTCTATTTTACCCCTCTTGGCTTTGTTTGTTCATGTTTGCTTAACACCTCTTCCAGCGGCTTAATTTTCTTTGACTCTAGCCGAACTATTTTGCTTCTAGTAGCTCTACAATAGATTAAAAACGCCGCATTGTTCAGCTGGTGGAAAGTCACAGGGCGGCCTTCACAATTATTGGTTAAAATATTAATTCGGTAGAAGGTGCGGTGAATTTGACCGGCTCCGCACTGTGAACTTCTTCTGAATGGGGTAGCCAAACGCGGATGAACTTATCTGATGCTGTGTTGTCGATCTTATGACTGCAAAACTAATTTCCTATTTTTTTTCGCTCTTTGATCTGGTCAGACGATGTTTTCCTCCTATCTTCTACGCTTGCTATGATCACAGTTGTAAGGACGTGTAACGCGCACAGTGGGGCGCGTGGTTGCCCAAAATAGTAACTTTGCGCAGCTCTGTCGATTTGAATTACATTAAATACAAACTATTATACGGATTATTTAGTTATATTTAAATATATTATTACTACATATTTTTATTCAGAGATTTTGAGCTTCCTTGCAGGAAAGTCGTGATCGCCTTTTACTGATCTCTAGCTCTGCAACTTTCTTTTTCAAAGCCACAGTTCTTGGTCAGGTCTATTTAACGCCTACGTGATTGGATCATTCATCTCCGTAGTCGGCCGGGTATATTCCTCTACTGATTCACCACGTGCCTAATGGAAACGGATCCAAATATCTTCAATTAGCCACCGTAGGGTTTCTTTCCTGGTCGCGCATCTTCTGGCGTGTTATCATCCGAGGACCCCGTTGGACTACAATTGATAAGGTATCCATTAGGGTGGGGAAAAGTGGTCGATTTTCCAGAACCAAGTTTTTTTGGTTCCTTCTGGGGCCCCACACAACCTTGAACTTACCGGAAGTCATTGGTTTTGTCTCCGCTTGGCGCATTGCATTTCAAATTTGTATGAAAATTTATATGGGAAAACCTACTTTTTTGCATTTACCTTTCTAGCGAATAATGCTAATGAATTCAATATTGCTCTAATAATGCACTACATTATGTTAAAGTATAGTATTTTAGATGCCTAACAACTTTGCAGAAGACACTGAAGAGCAAGGATGTCCCTGAAAAGAGCCATAGCTGTTCAAAGCTGAGTATGTCGATTTAAATGCAGAAAATCTTGTTTTCTGCCAACATTACCAATATACCGGTGTCAGTAGGATTCCCATCAGAAGTAACCTGTCGTGATGAGTTTATACATTCAGCTGGATCAAGCAAACAAATTTAGGTCAATATTCTAGACGTAGGTAGAATCTACAACGTGTTTCAGAGGTTACTTCTGATGGAAATCTTACTGACGCCGGTACACTGGCAGTGTTGGCAGAAGAAATGATTTGCAACATAAATTTCGACATAATCAAATTTGAACAGCTCTAGTATTTTTTTGGGACACTCTAGCTCTTTGGTGTTTTCGGTGTCGTCCGACTTCCTTACGACATGTCCAGCCCACCCTAAGCAGATCATGCAGTTCGTGGTTCATTCGCCTTCTCCACGTTCCGTTCTCCATCTGTAGTCCACCGAAGATGGTACGCCACACCTTCCGCTTATGGACCGCAAGGGTGCGTTAGTCTTCCACAAGCATAGTCTATGTCTCATGGCCGTAGAGAACTACCAGTTTGATCAGCGTCTCGTAGATGGTTAAATGGTTTGGCGGCGAAATCTTATCGACAGAAGCGTCCTCCGGAGCTCGAAATATGTACGATTTCCTGTCATAATGCCCTGATGAATTTCTCTGCTGGTATCGTTTTCGGCCTCGATTTCGTCACCACCAACTTGCACTCGAGGTGGGAGGTTAGCACTGTCTTATCGTGAACCCTTTCCTTTCATGCATTGATGTTCGATTGATCTTCGATGCATTGATGACCACTCCAATCCGTTTGGTTTCGGCTTTTAGTCCGATGACGTATTCCTTATCTTTACAAAGGTCCAAGCCACATGTTCGAAATCGTCGACGAAGCCAAACAGTTTAACCGACTATTAGAATATCGTGCCACTTGTATTAATCCCCCCTTCTAATGATACCTTCCAGGGCAATATAAAGCAGTACGCACGAGAGACCATCACCTTGTCTCAAACCTCTTCGAGTTTCGAAGGGGCTCGTTAATGCTCCCGATACTCGAACTACACACATCACTCGATTCATCGTCGCTTTTACCAACCGCGTAAGTTTGTCCGGAAATCCGTATTCGTGCATAATTTTGCATGGCTGGTCTAGATCGATTGTGTCGTATGCTGATTTTGAATCGAGGAATAGATGATATGTGGGCACGTTGTATTCGCGGCATTTCTACATAACCTGCCGAACCATGAATATCTGATCCGTGGTGGCGCGGGCACCCATCCTGCATGGTAGTGGCCCACGAAGTGCTTCCGCAAATGGTGATAGTCGATGGTAGAGTATTTGGGAGAGTACCTTTTAGGCGGCGTTCAGCAGAGTGATTGCTCTGTAATTGCAGCACCCCACCTTGTCGGCCTTTTTGTAGATGGGACACATAATACTCGTTCTTCCTCCCAAATCTTGAAAATGACCCATCATCCTGTTAAGAATAATTCTCACAAACAGTTAACTTATCGGAGAAAGCAAACTGGTTGGTCGATAACTTGAAACTACAGCTGGGTTTTTATCCGGCTTTAAAAGTGAAGTATATTTTGCATTTTTTAATAATTTGGGAAAATATACATTTTTGAAACAACTATTGAAAATTTTACTGAAAATTTTTGTGTACTTTCAGGGAGGTGCTTGAGTAATATGTTAAAGATCCCAGATAGATTTCGTTATCTTGACGAGCGGTCAAGGGCTTGTTTCAGCTTCAATCCTATCCGTATCAATGTCATCTTCATGGCGAACACCCATGATACGTAATCCTCACAGTCTTGAATTCGAACTTCCAGCTTTCGATCAAGATGTCGCCGCACCGCTTCCTGTGTCTCTCGATCCATCGCGTTCAGCACTACCAGAACTCATTTTCGCTCTTGAATATTTTCCTATTTCTTTGTGATAAAATCTACTACGTTGGGCCCATAACCTATTACAAATGCGTCTTGTGAGTTTGAATGCAGTTTATCAAACATTACAAACTATTTGATATTAGGCTTGCCACCTGGCATGGATATCTTGCTGAGAGATTATTAGAGAGGGGAGGAGGAGTAGGAGGGTCATTAGCTTCCTTCTAAAAGATTTGAAAGTGATGTCTTTAAATTTACTCAGGATGTCTAGTTCCTGGGCAAACCCAGAAAACCTGTAATTAATAGGGAATTTCGCTCTTTAGACAGAATTATCCCCGAAGGATCTAATTTAACTTCTTGTGCAATCGCATACTGAACTTTTTTTGAAATTCATTGTTCTCGAATTTGGCCATGCTCTTATTCCAACTCTAATATATATATTTAGATGGCAGTATCTAGTTATTAATTCGATAGTCATATGCCTAGAATCAACGATTCGATTGCTCAAAAAATATAATTCTCTTCATGAGGTGTTGTTACAAGAGAGTTACGAACCCTTTATTAGATGTTGTTTAAATAGGGGAAGGAAAAATAATTTTTGTAACGAAAACCAAGGAAAAGTCCATTTTATCACGATTTACAGTAAAAAAAATCCCTCCTGAAATATTACAGATGTATTAATGATTTTGAGTAAAAATCAATTACTGGAAAAATAAAAACTTTACCGGAAAACATGAAAGATCAGGAAATTTTTGACTAGACACGTTGTTACTGCTTATATTACATTTACACTGCAGATAACTTATTATAGTAATTACTAGAATAAAGTGAGTAATTTTTTTTGTCTTACAGAAAGAAAAAAAAAATAGATCCACAAAATTGTTTCAAAATATTTCAGATTTATTTGTTAAATTTATTATTCAAAGGCCACAACAGATGAAAAAACATTTGATCCGAGTTTGAGATTTCCGAGATTTTGTTTATCTTTCCTTAAGGTGTAAGGTGTGAAATAATTCTCAATCTTATCCGAGAGGTCATTGAAGTTACTAGCATTTATATCGAAAAAATGGAGTGTAAATTCCAAAATACAAAAAAGTGAAGTGAAATGGGAAGTCTATCACTGGACTCTACAGTGCTTGAGAAGAATGGTTTCACTTTAAAAGAAAGTAAACGCCGTAACTGTATCCACCACAATATGACCCACTGTGCGTACACAGTTCGCAACCCACAGCCGACAGCTTTAGCCGCCGTGGCGAGCAGAACGAATTTGTAACCGAAACCATTGACTGGCGCCTGCTTAGATTTGGACGCAGTTAGAAAATGATTATTCTGTTGTTATGTATTTATAGCGAGCGCATGGCCGTACAAACAAAAGCAACAAATTAAACAGTCATCAAAAATACACGGGAGTGTTTTGGTGGGCGGAACGGCGGGAGTTCGGCAAAATGCTGTTGCTGATTCGGATTGGATCGAGTAATGAGGAGCATTTTTTTCGATCAATAGTAGCTTGAATCAATCGGCGCCAAATGGGGAGAGAGCGATAGTGAGAGGTGAGGGCAATGCAGCCACGTAGATTATTGTTTTGGACTTGGATCATTTTCGGCGGCTCCGTTGCCAGATGGTCTAGCGGTAAAATGGATCGCCGACAGAGGGTTCAAAAAAGAGGTGATCTAATGACGAATTGGCGGCATCTTTTTTCTTCTCTCTCCACCATTCACCAACGCTGGCCGTAAATTGATCATTCGCTCGGTTAAAGGTTGCTACATGAGTAATTATGTTGCTTCTGCTTTTACTTTTGCCGCCGATGTACAGAAAAAAAATCGGCAGACAGCAGAACCGATTGTAATTTGGATGTTTTCAAGCAGTCCATAAAAATTAACAAGATAACAGTTGAAATTGTAACCCCATAGAATGGAACTATTCGAAGAAATCCATTATCAAATGTCAGTAACAGTACAAAACGACCGGTAGATTACAATATTATTAGCTAACCCTTTTATCCTCGGGCGTCTCGAATTGCTTTCCATCGCTTTATTCACTGTAAAATGAACGCTTTAGATAATGGCAATAGGAGAACTGAAATCGCAAGAGTCGTCGCTTGGGCTCTAAATTAAAAATAAAGCCCAAATCAAACTGTAATTGAATCACAGCGCATTTTTCTTTGTTTGCCCTTTTCCTCGCGTTCGAAAACCGAATGGTTTTCCCCTTTCCTGGCAGTGGAAATAGGACACAGGTTGGCTACGTAAGGATACCTGGAATCCGACTCCTGGCTGTGTGGATCCGTTTATCATCATTACTCAGTCGAAAACTCGAACTTTATTAGAAACTTCCTCCCTATCTTCCCGGGAACGATTTCTTCTTTCTTTGCGACTCATTTAGCGCTAATGAATATTTCCTTACAGCTGATGTCCGCGTTTTTGGTTGCGGCAGAAGGAATTATTTCGGAGGCAGGGTGAGTAAGTTGGAAAATATTTCCCTGTCTGTTCATTAAGTCCGAACCATTGCAGAGAGCAATTATAACTCATTTGAGGCGAGCAATTTCCTCCCACCTTTGTAGAAGGGCTCACCTTTTCCGGGGTGGAATTTTGCCCACACTTCGTGCTAGAAGTCCGAGTTCGATTTTAGCACTGAGCTATCTCAGTGCTGCATTAATCTCGATTCACCCTCGTCTGAGGAAGGAATGCTTTTTTTTCTAGCCTGATTGAAACAAAGCTGATTCGATTCCGAGATGCGGAGCAGGAAGAAAAAAAAACTCCCCCGGTATTCTTGTCTGTATCGAAAATGAAGATAATTTTATATTATTAATCATAAAAGGTATAAAAAACGAAGCGAACCAAAGAAAAATTAATAAGAAGCGAGTGCCAAAAGGAGCGCACACACAAACACAATTGGTGCGTCTTGTTTACTTAATTAATTATAAAAAGATAATAAAAGCGAGAGAAAGCGGCAGCTCAGTTCCCTCAGGGAAGAAGATGCGCGCCCAGCAAGAACGAGTGTCTTCCGTAATTTTTTCTTCCGATCTTCACGTGAACTGACAACGCCGCTGCGAATCTATTAACTTACACTGTTTGAATGGACCGAGCGAATGGAAGAAACTTTTTGTATCGTAAAAAAAATTCCAACAGAATTGCGATATGAACAGTGGCAGGAAAAAAACTTTGATTAAATTTCCTTTTCAAATCGTGTTGGCTATGGTGTGGAGAAGACACAAACAAAAAAGATTGTGATTGAACAAACATCTCACTGTTTATCGACTAACGGGAGGCGATTTTTTTCTATGCAAAACTCCGATCAGTTTTCCCTGGAAGGGGGAAACTTTAATTAAGCAGCGATAATAATACCGATAAATTACGGTGTGCTGTATTTTATGGATTAAGTAACATGCGGTGGAGATGAGTTTGGAAACATAATATGTAGCAATTGACAGGAATTTGGCACTTTTTTAACATGAAAACTGAACCAAGCCCCTCTCATTCATACCCGAATTAAATTGAGAGTTACGTTCGGGTAAAGGTGGAACTTTCTGTTTACCATGAGTTATTTTGCTAAATCAGAATTTGCACTCTTTGTCGATTCTTGATTTGATAAATTATTCTTAATAAATCTCTCCTAAATTTTCTTTGTTATTTTAAAATCAAATTCTCTGGGTCGAATTTAATGTCTCAGTATATGAAAAAATGTTGGAAGTGCAATGAATACAAATTGTTAGGTAAAACATTCCAGTAATATACACAATTTTGACAGTTTATATCTATGATTTTTGTTATTTGATAAATTCATCAATTTATTCTATCCCATGAAATAATTAGAAACGAATTAAGTGTTAGAAAGTATTTGAAATATTAGAAGAAAAGTAGGTCATGAATGAGAAACGCTGAGTGAAAAGTCAAAAAAGAATAACTGAAGAGTGAGTAAAGTATGACCGAAATGCTAAGTAAAATTTAGATAAATAATTAAAGAGAAATGAAATAAGAATTAACAAAAAAGTGGTGGTAGGATTGGCCACTAGCGATTACCAATTAAATAAAAAATGGGTAAAGAGGTAAAAAATATTAAGGAAAAGTGCATGAAGAGTATAAAATGTCAAAATTTCAAAATATCAAAATATATGCGGTAACACTAAAATGTCTCATCTTACAGATAGCTAAATTACTACAAGGTAAAATACCAATTGAAGTAACACTGTAAGTTAGTTTATTTTGAATTCATGCCAAAGCAATGTGGATCTTTTCTGGTGCCTTATGCCGTGCCGAGCTGATCTATTGTGTTTTCTATACTATTTCGATATGTACTATTAATGTATAGTTGTTGCACAGCTCAATCCTTCCGCGTCGTCCCAACCAACGTCGCTACCACTGCCGCGAGAAGCCTTCGTCATCTAACCACAAAAGCCTTTTTATATTATGATTTCCATTATTGTATTCCAATCGGTTTCGGTACGATAAAAGGCCCCTTTCTCGGCTCAATTTCTTCCCTACCTGCCGCATGATGACGACTAATGCACCGAAAAGCGTACGCCCGTTCCGCTGAATCGAAGAAGATTCCCATCGTGTGTCTCGGTCGATTCCTCCGCCTGGAAGGTAGGAAAATGGATAGCTTTGCTCGATTCAGATTGATTTGATTGATGTTTATTGTTGAATCAATTATATTATATCATTATTAATTCACAGTGTGTATGTATTTATTAAGCCTTCCACATAATAAAATAAACGATACAAGCTAGACATAAACACAAAGCCTTTCGGGCACAGCCTTCTGCGGCACACGGCCTTCTGCGATACCTTTCGCCAAGGCTACGGTATAGAGGAGTGTGAAAAAGTAAAATAAGATACACATTCAAAAGAAATCAACATCCATCTGCATTTGGATGGGATTTGAATGCGAGAGGAACCGTGAATGGCTAGAGGGAGGACTGCCAATGAAAAGTGATACAGCTATTTTTTTCGCGCGGCTGTGGCTGGGAACACAGAACCGAGTCTCGTTTTGCTTCGGTTCCCTTTTCAGCAGAACTTGCGTCAAATGGAAGCCCCTATTCACATATTATGTGGCAACAATTCAATCACATTGTCCGAGTCCAAGTTCGAGTCTTTGTAGTTTAGTTTGCGGTCCATAAAAAAAGGAATCGATTCGAATTCAATCGTGGCATTAAACTGGGCGCCGACTGTACAAAAGGAGGCCCGTCAGTCCGTCAGTCGGAATCGGACGGAATGACACTACGAAAAATACCGATTCGGACACTGGCAGACGCAGATGAACTTCAATCAGACTTCGGCGCGATTAGTCGGTTCTGATGGGTGGAAGAATGGAATCGAATCGATGGGAGTGTTGATCGGTTTTTAATTTACTCGCCGTGGCTTTTGAGTAAACCGCCGTCAAATGGGGAATGCTTATTGTTTTGAGTCCCTGAGTTTTTTACCCCGAAATTGTTGGGCTGTCAGTTAGGATATTGAGAATCGAAATGATTCAGCGTAAGCGAATGATAAACCGGTAATTATCGACTATCAAGTGCAATAGATACCAATACTTCGAATATCCGAAGCCAGTTAGAAGCGAAGCGAATGCTGCAGCACTTTTCGATGTTTTGAAATAATTGAACTTGACTCATTTCCATTTTTGCTCAATAACAACACAAATTTGCATTCCCACACACCGCGACACACGGGCCCATTCAGATTGCATCATATTAATTATGATGATCAAACGCACATTATGCGAGTAGGATTCGGCTGACCCCGGATCGTAACCTTCCTGCCGGAGTCAATCAAATTAGCAAACGCTTTCAAGTCATTAATTTATTTAAATTTATTTATTTATTTTGCTCTGGCTGTAACGATGTGTAAATTGAGTTTATATTGGCATACGCCGCGCCAAACATAACATTCCAAACACTGTCCAGTTCCGTTCTAGGGAGAGCGCGTGGCATCACTGGGTGGCAAGCGACTTGCCACAGCCACGAACGGCAACGGCAGCAATAAACGACAAACGACTGATGAGCTTGTACTTTGTGTCCGGGGACTCCTACATTCATCATCATCATACTCATCCTCCTCCTCTAACCTCATCACGCGTGT
Organism: Wyeomyia smithii; assembly: GCF_029784165.1. Classification (NCBI taxonomy): domain Eukaryota; kingdom Metazoa; phylum Arthropoda; class Insecta; order Diptera; family Culicidae; genus Wyeomyia; species Wyeomyia smithii. Next base: position 25,325,560 of record NC_073696.1, on the reverse strand, counting down.
CCCGGCCGAGTGGCAGACGTTGTAACTGTGACTGCTCAATTGGAGAGTTTTTCGATCTTCTCTAAATAAACAATCATCACATAAATATCCATTTCATTATGATTGCTATAGCAATCAACACCGCCTCGGTCATTCGACGGGGACTCGCCTTTTTTCCTTGCCCGGCAGCGGCCGTGGATGAGGAATTGCCGCGTGGGACGGAGCTGTGCTTGACCGGTAGTAGCGCGTAGCGCCATGCCGTTGTAGCACTGAGGAAAAATGGAAGAGATTCTGTTGTTTTGTACGAAAGATTCATACTATTTGTAGTGGTAATTGTAAATTAATATATCAATTCTGTTCAAACGACAAAAATCAAGGTCTGTTTCGAACTTTTAAAAAGGAAGGTTACATCATCATTAGTAAAGATTGCTGTTGAATCCAATTCTCATTTTTGCCAAGATCATTTGATATGTAAAATTTTTCACAATATTCTGTAAGATGATTGATGAAGATTCTAAAGACGCCTTCAGACGGTCTACAGTTGAATCCCTATAAAGCTTCAGTAAATACTTGAAAAACGGAAATGATACATAGTGGTTTTTTCGAAGTCCGTCTGAAATTTAATTTGGGCACTAGAGAGTTAAGGAATTTATCAACACGTCTCTAAATCATTTTTGAGGGTGAAACTTTTAAAAAGACTGAAGTTTTCACTGTTTTTACAAATTGAAAGTAATAATGCATCACTCAGATTTGAACCTTTTTAAGAATAATAAGAACTGTTATGGTGAAGGAAACCCTCTGCAAAATAGATGCAAACTGCCTCAAATACGTTCGAAGCGATTGAAACAGTCTTCCTCGATTGAAAACTTAAACTGTTTATTGTGAAAATTTGTCAAAACAGTTCCAAAATCTGAAGATAAGAGCAGAAATAGAAAAAAGGTAGTGAACAAATTGATCTACTCATGTTTGTATTTTGCCTTACATTTTCGTCTCGGTATAAAGAAGGCTGCATAAACTGCTTAACCCTCTAGTGCCCAGTGCCCAGTTGAACCTCTAAAAAGCTTAAATAAGAACTTAAAAAATGTTTGTAAAGCTTCATAGCGATTTTTTTCGAAGTCCGTCTAAAAACAAAATTTGGACACTAGAGGGTTAAAATTGGTTTCGTTTCCTAGTGTTTCTTTGAAATCCATTGAATGTTTTTCATCTTTTTTTCCTGATAATACATTCAGACGGTGACTCTGGAACCTCTATAATTTTAGTCGAATATATCTTTTAATTTTTTCCATCATTTGATTTTTTTCTGTTTAACAGAACATTGCAATACAACTTTGAATTGATTCCTTTGATACAACAATCAACTAATGAAATCTGCATTTTTTCTAATTACTCTAAGCTTTTGGGGAAAGGGTTAGTCAAATAACAATACATCTTGAAGTTGATCAAAATTTTCGCTAACTTTTCGTGAATTGTTTTATTCTTTTTTTTAGATTTCCTTACGACTTTTGCGATTGACAGATTCGTGAGTCGCAGGCTACTTTCAAAGTTCAAGACTCTTCGGTTCTTTACGGAATTTTTCAATTTTTTTGGGATTTTTTTATGTATACTTGAAGAGCACTGAGACTGAGAGAGTCGCTGCGACTATCTTGTTGGTTACCTCTTAAGAGAAACCCATACTCATTGATGAAGTTGGTTTGGTTGATAGTAATGCTGTGCCTTTTTTGATATGCCATAGTCTGACAGAGATGTTTCAATTGCAAGGTTGCAGAAGCGGCAGTTATTACATAAGACAATCCCGATGTCCTTAAATAGGGCAAACTCTTTATAAAATAGAATGGTGCGAAACCAATGCAAAATTGTGCGTTTTTAGTGCATTTATTGATGTTATTTGGAACCAGTACAATGATTGCGTTTTGAGCATAATGCAAATCATTCTCTAAACTCCGCTCCGCAGCTCCAAACTACTACGAGTTTCAACTGGTGTTAGTATCGTCATGTTGAATTGTACTAGTATTGATAATCTTTTTCAGAAGGCTCTCGTTGAAACAGTGCAACCAGCAATCAATACTAATGATTTGAATACTGACTAGTTTAATGCAAATATTAACTGATCGGCTCACTTTCATGAATCAATCGGTCATTTAAAAACATCATTGAATCATCAACAATTAAAAGGACATTAAGTTTAAGTTTGTTCAAAACATTTTGCATTTATCTATGACTCTGGTTTTATTCATATGCATATGATTCCATATTTCTGGTACCAGTGTCACTAATTGTGTGGGGGAACATGTTTTGGATACAGAGTATTATTAGGGATAAGCAAGTCATTCATATGAACCGGTGCACGTAAATGAAGCACGATTTTTCGAGCGCCCCAAAATGATCGTTCGCCCGAAACTGAAGTTTACTGGATTCTCGTGTATATGATATATATTTTGATTTCAATCTATGTCAATGGATTCGCAGTACAACTGTTGCGTTATGCATTTCACACATTTATTGTGCGATTTCAGTGCAAAATTTGTACGAATCGGGAAGACACATTGATTGTACAAGACTTGAACCTCTGCGTGTCTCTTTTCTGCTACCCTGTATATTCTCCATCAGTTAGCTAATTCTAGTTTTTACATTGTTTTGTTCGCTCTTATCTCTGTTCAAACAACGTTAATGTGACACGGCACAATAGAAATTAATGTTTTACGGAGTCAATTATATTCTTCAAATAACCATATTTCAGCAGCATGTGTGGAATGTTTCGCTGAGCCAGCATGTCACGGATGGCTTGTATTACTCAGGCGCTGAACGTATCGGTCTAGTTGCTGGCTTTGAATCCGGTGTCCGAATGTGTTCTTGCCGTTAAGTTGAATGTTGGAAATGTGAATAGACTGGGGAATGGCTGGATTGCAGGAAAACGTATACACGTATAACGTTCACCACACGTTTATGCCGTGCATATCACAACAAAGATACGCGTCAAATTTTTAGTGATTGAATATTAGCCAAGACATCATGCAATCAGAACAATCTCAACCATATAAATGACATAGTAATGAACAACATTATTACCAAAGCAGCGCAGGCCGCAGGCATTCCCACCCATCACATTAGAAAGTATGTTGATGACCTTTTCGTGCTGATCCATAGGGACAGAGTACAAGAAGTTCTCGACATCTTTAATCTGCAGGATGAAAACATACGTTTCACTTGTGAAGTGGAGGAGAATGGTAGACTACCGTACCTGGATATGCTGCTAATTAGAACCGACGACAGAAGGATCCAAACGGATTGGTATGCCAAGCCGATGGCATCAGGCAGAATGCTCAATTATCTCTCGTTCCATCCAATGGCTCAAAAAATCGGGGTTGTCTTCAATTTCATTGACCGGGTTCGAACGTTGAGCACCTTTCGCACGGAGGACGAGAAGAAACAGATTATAACTAAAATGCTACTAAGTAACAACTACCCACTGCGGCTTATCAACAGAATGCTTCGCCACGGCCGCCCTCCAGAAATAACAAAAACAACTAGCAAACCAGACTGTTATCGATCGTTGGTACATATACCAGGTCTCACACCTATGATAAAACGCACACTAAAAATCAACATGCCTTCGATGGGAATCGCTTGCAGCAGCGATCACACAGTCAAGAGTTTGTGTGAGACTGCTAAAGATCCCGCTCCCCACATGCAGAAAAGTAATGCCGTATACCGAATTGCATGTATTGACTGCGAGAAATGCTACATCGGTATGACCAAAAATCAGCTGCGAACGAAGATGTACGGCCACCAGTCGTTAGTGAACACTCTCGATCGGCACCTATCGACTGGTCACGAATACTCTGATCCACAGATACAGCAGCTCAGAGAGAAATCTGCTCTGTTGGAGCACGCTATAGATCAACAACACCGTTTTGATATAAACAATCCATCGATAGTCGATACCAGTTTCAAAACACAGGCGCTGCCGGTATTGGAGATGTGCCACATATACACCACTCCTGATACGGTCAATCGACGTACGGACACTGATGGCATCAGCGCTACATATAGCTATCTGCTTACAAGTGTAGCGAATCTGAGAGCGGAGCGACCTACAGCAGCCCGTCAGCACCAAAGCGACACCAACGAAGCATTTGATTCCAACACTAACCAAAGCTCATAGACTTGTCCGCACAGAATATTTCTTCCTCCCCTGTAGTTTGGGCTAGAGTCCGACAGTTCGAGTGGGAAAATTTTTGTGTGATGGAGGCGAAGTGTATCGCTCGATAGGTTTTTTCACCAAATGTACCAAACTTGAATCTGTGCTTTGGATGTACGGCATTAAACCCTTTACGACCCGACCTTTCTATGTTTTGCAAAACTTTTTTAACTTGTTGGTTACTGTTCTCGAGTGAGTAGTTTTTCAATGTCATATAGTGTAATAGTGTCCTAATGTAAATCAATTTGTACGTAAAATGTGAAATATATTTTAGGCCCTGATGATGGTCCCATAGAAGGACCGAAACGTTGGTGATGAGCAGATAGAAATCAACGCAATTCATTAGACTGCAAGCCGAAATATAAATCCCTTAAATAATACATCAATTCCAGTCGAAAACTTAAGTTACCATATAAATAAAAACAGGTGATATCCGATGGATGTGTAGTACAACTCCTGCTCACATATGGCGATCGGTTTCGATCAACTTATATGGAATATCGAGATTGTTCTGAATCTTCATGTATTCTGATACTGTGATTACTAAGGGTGTCAGTTAAGCTGCTGGCCTAAATCGCTTTTGGAGCTTTTTTGACTGCGTAGTTAATTTGAGCCGTCCATCTCAGTATAATACCCAGGTATTTGACAACTTTCAAAAAGTTCAGTAAAAACCTGTTCAGCAAAGGAACTGTGATTACCCTGCTCTAGAGCATACTCTGAATTCACCTTGTTGTAGTATTGTCAAGTCTTCTATTTAAGAAGGCTGAATCGATGGAAACATAGTAGGTATTATCGAATGCACCATCAATATCATGAAATGCCCAAAGCGCCGTCTTTTGATGCTTCACCGTCTTTTCGATAACAGTCACTAAGCCCTAAAGAGCAGTTTCCGTCAATTTACCAGGTTGGTAAGTGTCGAGTTCTTGAGGAGCTGCATCTGCAATTTGTTTCCATCAATTTTAGGAGTGTAGATGTGAGGCTCAAGGTGGGACCTCAAGGTTTTAGGTACTGTTTTACCTGTTAACCTGTCTGGGGTGTAATCTACGCTTGAACGAAAAAAAGTATCAGTTCGGGCATTATAACAACTTTTGGTTTTTGTAGGAAAATGGATATAATGTCTTCTGCTCCTGGAGTGGAGACTTCACATGTTCCAAGGAACTTAATTTTCAATTGATAGAAGTAGTTCGCTGTTATATGTCGACTAACGAAAAAGCGTGCCCATTAGAACCAGCAGGGACACTCTAGGTGGGGCGGTAAGGCTGTCGTTCTCTCTTTTCATCTGCCTCTGCTGCAGAGCGTGAGTACACTGCCGTAATCTCGCAGACTGACGTATGCGACAGCGAGTAAAATTTTCATTACGAAGCTTTTTCCAAAAACGTTTGTATAATAAGTGTTAGGACAAATTTCAACAATCTGATCTGTACATAATGCATTAATATAATCACAAAACATTGTCGAGCGCATGATTTGTGAAAAAAGGTTTATTAACTGAAGTTATGTTACCAACGTCATTTTGTTGTAGAAACAATGATTTTATTTTCCCTGTTTCTACAACCGTCCATCGTTGTATGCGATAAGGGGCCATCCACATACCACGTGGACAGCTCGGGGGGGGGGGGGGGGGTCTGTGGATTGTCCACGGTCCTTACGAAAAAAAAAGAATTTATATGGGCATTTGTGCACGGTGGGGGGGGGGGGGGACGGGGGGCGTAATAATCGTTAAAAATCTGTCCACGTGGTATGTGGATGGCCCCTAAGTCACTAACAAAGATTCTTTTTTCATAACCAGTCAAACAGTCGCGATTCGATTATACGTTCTCGGCAGTGGATATATTTAAATATATAGTAGTGTTCGTGGCCTCTGCCATTTTCCATCCGCACTTTTTCCGTACGAAAATCACAAGTGCGCTTCAGTTGTCCACGAACATGGACCAAGCTTCGTGGCCTTAGGGGGCTACAGTATGATCAATATTTTGTAGATGGTAAACTTCGTGCCGCGGCGAATTTTATTTGAGCAGAGCGTCCTTTAGAGTCAATAAAAAGGGTACGATTTCCTGACATAGAACCTCGACGACTTTCTCTGCTGATGTCATTCTCGGTAGTCACCAGTTAGTCTAAGTACATTTACTTCTCAACTACCTCGATTTCATCACCGCTAAGCTGAATCCGTGGTAGAAGATTGACACGGTTCTAGGGTCGATCGTAGGCTTCTGTGCATCATCACGATTACGGAAACATCCATATTGAGTGGTATTCGATAATTTTGGGGTATTCTCCCGAGAGCAGAAGTCGTTAACTTGGATTTCAAGAAGACAATATCTGGGCTCTTGGTATCATTCTGGTTCTGGAAATTGTCATATTTGGTGGTATTTGGCCATTTTGATCTGTTATTCAAAAACCAGAACTTAAGTTAGAATTCAAAATAGTCTCTGGGGGAAATTCTTGGCTCCTGGGCATCATCTCAATCATTTTAGGCTGTTTTTTGGAAAAATTGTTTCAAATGTGCGTTTCATGCAGAGAAGAGAGAGGCGCTGTACCATCATAGAAAGATTTTCTGCTCCCAAAAACTTTTACATGGCAAATTTGATTCAATTTGCTTGCTTAACAACATAGTTGGGTTGGATTTACGTCACGTTGAGTAGAAATGGCGGTTACGTCATTTCGTTTTCGTGAATTAATGACGCTATTTTTTACACGTTTGATCAAATTTCGGTGACTTTAGGTCCGATTTGGTGTCTTCTATCGTTTAATCACAAAAAACACAAATCGGCCACTTTGGCGCTTACTTCAGTCTGCGAGTTTACGGCAGTACAGGGACCTCACATTTTATAGCATCGGTAAAGAAGGTTTTTTTTTCACATATTATATATAATGACCTCGTAGGAAGTACAGACAGGTTTTTTTACGAGGTTTTTTTCACGTGGGTTTGGAACCAGAAACGTTTAAGTGTTTATCTAGTAGAAGACTTAGTCCAAAAAATACTCTCCGCCCACCGAAAGATCCGGAATGACCATCAAATAGGACAATTTTATATACTGGTTCTAGAGCGTCTCGGGTTTTTTCTAAAGCCCTTCTTGCTGGACTACTTTACGCGGATTTTTAAAAAAAGTGTTTTTTTTTACGCGGTTTTATATACGAGGTGCGTATCCCCCGCGTAAAAAAAACCTAACTGTTGTCTGCATCCGAGCTGCTCTAATCGTGTAGTGAGCGTTCGCATCGCATATGATGATAAACCGCAAAATTCTGTGGAATCTTGGAAAGTCTAATTCGTGACTTTTAGATATTTGAAAATACATTGCAAGGATTTGATAGTCCTTAGTTTGTTTTAAAGTTTGTTTTAAAAGACTCTATAGAGAATTTTGCGTGATATCACATTCTAGATTCAAAAACTTATTAGGGCCTGACAACCGCACGTCTCAAAGTGGCTCCTTCGTGATGAATCTGAGCAAGTGAAGTTGTAGAAAGAACCACACTGGGACAGCTAAACGCGAAGGCAAAGCAGGTGATCGCCTGCTCGTCAATCATCGAAGGGCACCAAATGAGTAGGCAAAAGAAGGGAAAAAATTAGTACTTAATTTGAATGAACGGCAGTTTTGGTTGACTATCTTTTTGAGACGGCTGTTCCTCAAAATTATTAAGTAAATAAGAAATTGCAAGATAACATCGAACTTGGACTCGGACGAACAAATACGAACTCAGACAAACCTTGAAAAATAAGAAACAGTTTATTGAAAAACGAACCCTTTGATTGCACGTCTTGATTAAGAATGATTGAAAATCTTCTCCATCAGCGCTTGTAAACTTCTCAAGGCCTGCTTGGCAGTGCCTACATCGTCACCTCCTTTTGTTTATGAAGCCCAACTGTTCGTCGTAGATCTTCGAATCATCCAATGTCCAGCACCTTCGTAAAAACGTCCGCCAACTGCTTCTGGTTGCGAATAAAATGGTAGTTGATGTTAATGTTATCGTCCGGCGTCAACGACCTCGACCAACTCAGGCTACCAGCGCACAGTGGTCCAATAAGGCATAAAGTGGAACTTAATTCCATAGCGCCTTTTACCTTCATCCTAGCTTAAAAGTGTCTTTGGAACAATTGTTGGTATGAATAACCCGCATAATCGCAAATTGTCAAAAAGTATGAAAAGATTACTCTACTAAAAATAAAAATATTAACTTTTTTTGTGTTAAGAGATAGAAGAATAGTTTGTTCAGAAAAGTTGTATAAAATTAAAAAATATGAAACTTTGTTGAACAAATGAAAATCCTATCTTCTTTCGGTACAAAGTTATAAAATATATTACATGGAACTAACTTAGTTTAGTTTTTTGTACTTAACTTTTGCTAGTTGCATTTTACACGAAAGTATTGTTCGGAGGAATTGTTAGGACACATATAACTCACATTTTTTCCAAAGGTCATATATCTCCAGGACTTTTCCTTACAAAGTTATATCATATTTTAGCTTATTTTGTCGATAACTTCAAGAACGTATAAGTTAAAAAGGGGCAAGTGGAATCATGATGTCAATACTTTTATTTGAAGTTAAGCTGAAGTACTATAAACTCCTTTAGATTCCATTTGTCCCAATCCACTTATATTAGAGTACGGCGAGCATATGTTACAGTAGGTTTTCATATATCCAAAATACTAACTTTTTTGTGTTAAGAGATAGAGGAATGGTTAATTCGGCAAAGTTTTAGAACGTGCAAAAATACGAATCTTTGCTGAACAAATATAATTGCTATCTTCATTGGGTACAGAGTTACAGAGTATTTTCTGTAAAAGTTACTTAAAATTTATTTTTTTGCACTTAACTTTTGTTAGCTACATTTTACTAGAAAACGTTGTTCTAAAGAAGCATTTGGGCATACAAAACACACGTTTTTGTTGAAGACCACACATCTCCAGGACTTACTTTTCTAAGGCAAAAAAATGGAACTTAATTCCATAGCGCCTTTTACCTTCATCCTAGTAGGTTTCTTTCTCCGATTCTTCGTGAGAAACTTGACCATCGAATTCTTCAGTAAGGACTTGAAGTTGTAGTCCATTAGTAGGATTGTTCGACATCTCCCCCAGGTATCCACTTCTTTGTAGGGTTTGGTAATAACTTTAGTATTTATGATAAATATTAGTAAATAATAAGTATGTGTGTCCAATCACAAATGGTGAGTTCTCAACATTGTTAGAAAAATTGTAATTTTAATTGTTAAGATTTGTTTGCTTTCGTTATAGGACTCATCATTCGTAGGGATTTAAACCTACTTACTAAAAAAGAGAAGTAAACTTACAGCGTGCTTCGTAGCTCTCTTTTGGATAGAGTTCCAGCGATTAAGAACTTCAAAATTTTTTCAGAGATTTTCCATATTTTTAATAAATTTTCAATTTCTTCGTATTTCTGTTTTTTTTTTGCGTGGAAGTGTTTTTTTCTAATGAATCAGAATTCAATTTGGGAAATGTTTCATCGGTTTTCACAATTTTTGTTAAATTATTGAAAATTATTCAGTATTCGCTTAAACTTTTTCGAATTACTATTGTTGTATTTCACAGAATATTTAAATGGTTGGACTTACATTACTCAAAAATAATTATTAAAGGTTTTTAAGGGATTTATTTGTTCTTTAGAGATTAATTTGTGCTCTTTTGGATAAAATTTGGAATCTTCTAGGTTTTATTTCAAGAATTTTGAATTGTATCAATTGTATAATATTGTAAGGCTTGCAATTTTTTAGGAGTTTTCCGAATATTTGTCTTGAATTCTTTTATTCTATTCTTGATTTTTTTTTAGATTAGATTTTTTGGATTTTTTTAAACATGGTTTGAGTTCTTAAATATGCATGTGAAAGAGATTATTTATTTCGAGATTAATAGAAGATTTTAGAATTTACTTAGATTTAATTTGAGCTTCTCTTCAAGTTTCTTTAGATTTTTAAGGTTAGGTATTCCAGAACTGTTTTTACATTATTTTCGAGAATTCTTTAGGTCTCTAGGGCTCACCTTGGAAGAATTTTGATTTTGTTCAATTTACCTGGGTAGAATTCCAGTTTATTACATATTCCCTAGAAGGATATTGCATAGTCTTTTCTACATGCGCTTCTGGAATCTGAGCTATGAGTTTTTTTAGAACAAGTTAGAACAGCTAACGCGCTAACGTCCACTTTCCATGAAAGCTGGGGATAACCACTACAGTGTAGACTGTAGTTTCAAATCGACTTAAATTCAGCTAATCGGAATTAAAATTTTTGCCAGCTTGCAATCACACGCAAGAATGTTTTCCCATCCCAACACCGGCTGTCTTAGAATTTTCCTGCGTGCACCGATTTGAAGCACTAAATACACATTCCTCAACTTAAACGGCTGCGGATATTCGTCGACTATACCCCGGTGTGTGTATGTGTGTTAGCATAGAGGAGCATCCTCGCTCTCCGGATGGGAAAATAGTATGTGGTCAGTGTCCCTGCTGTCGGCCTTGTGTGCCCCGACGGTTTGGGTGGATGGGTTAGTAGTAGAGCGTGAATCTCGGAATCTCTTCGTAGCCACCCACTTTGCTGGTCGTTGCTTCGTTTGCGAGCCGGTGGTCGGACGCAACGCAGCTAATATCCATAAACTGTCCCTCTTTATTTATTTACCTTTGTGCGCCGTGGAGTCGACGGCTCTGGCTCTGGTCCTGGTGGTGTGGCCTCTCCTCTTCTTTCGCCAGCACGGTTCGTAGTTTTGTTTCCGTATATGAATGATGATGGCAGCGGACAACGGAACTCGTTATGCTAGCAGAGAGAAGTAGTGCTGTATGACAATGACGTTGGCCTGCCCAAATGTTTATTGTGTTTTTGTGGAAAATACACACTTTTATCATACACGTATGACGGGCGAAATATGATATCGTGCTGCATTAACTAGATTTAGTTTCTGTAAATGCATTTCGATTTCGATTTGGCTATTGTTCGTGTGACTGGTATTGTATTTATTGCGTTGAAGAGGGCTGCTCATGTGGAAAAACAGGAAATAGAAATTTAGCTATCCATCAGCAACTGCGGCAGTGGGCTCACTTTTCCTACGAGTTCTCCTGCTCGTTACTTGTGGTACAAATCAGCCCATAGTCTGATAACGCTCGGCTCAGCACTGCACGGTTTCACCTTTCGCCTCTATCCATCCATCCTTGCCAAATGTCCTACTCCTACTCGACGAACTGGGTAAACTGACCGGCAAATACGGCAAAGACCGGATCCGATCCCTGGAGAGAAGAAAGACAGATAGCGTTGATATGTTTACAAATAATAAACAATCCAAACAATGCGACGAGAAATATGATTTCTGCTCCTATTTCTGTGTGCGAGGCGTTGGCATGTCATCACGTTGTTTCGTTCCTGCCATTCAACAAGGCTGCATTGCATTTGCATTGTTACAAGCTCTAGTAATCATCGCTGCTTTTCCTGAAAGTAATAGGGTAGGGTGTAAGGCTGAAAATTTCGCCCAGCCCTAGCAGAGTGGGAGAGGCTGATCGGCCCTTTTCAATCGATTCCGTAATAATGGACAGGCATAATGCTACGCGGCCTGTCAATTTGTATCAAATGATCACACGAGAACAATACACAAAACCATCGGTCGTTGAGCAGCTCCAGGAGAGAAGATTGAATGCAACCACCAGCGGAATGCACAATGCCCCGGTTGTTATCTATTCGGACTAAATCATAACTTTACGCCAAAGCGGATTTCAGTTTCCAGTCGAGTCGATGCGTATGCTCTGACTGCCCATTGTTGGCGATTACAATCAAATTAAGTCTTCTAATTCATTGGCTTATTGGTGATGGATCCGGATTTCCATCCAACTATTGCAACCAATATTCGAACGAATCGACTTGTAATTGGAAGGTGCGTACAATAGCATTTGTGCTAATATGATATAATTACTATCTCATCCTCCTCTCCCCTACCTTGATATCTTCGGGTGAAACACGCGAAATCGTTTGCGCTTCTGGTTCTGTTCTAGCAGCAGATGTGTTACAGACATAACTACAAGTCATAAAAGAAAAACCATAAACCGCCCCGCCTCCCACAACGACGTACATTTGCACATTTGAAACCGAAAAGGAAACCACACCGTTACCAACTTCGGAGGAGGATGATGAGAACGCACATTTAACTACGTTGCCGCTGCTGGATTCATTCAAAATTAAGCTTGTATAGCCCCTTTTCCACTGGTTTCCATTTACAAGGCATTCATTTTTAAATCGTACAAGGTACAATTTTCTTTTCCCCTTTGAGCGGCAGCCTGTAGAGAGATGAGGTGAAAGGATACTGCTGATACACTGTTGGGATGATTCTGGGGAGCATTCCAGGGTTGCCAAGGAAAATTGTGTTTGTCAACTTTTTGTTTAGGTTTTCAAGAACCTAAAGTCTCTGAATCAGGAATAATTCTACAGTCGTGCTTAGTGGCATATTTCAACTGTAGAACGAACTGTGAATCAGATGTTTTAAAATCTCTTGTATGTTTATCACACAAGTTCAATTACAACTAATTCAGTTGATACTGGGGGGGCTTGCTGTTTTTAAATTTTTATTTACATTACGAATGATGACAAACTTCAATTATCCGAATTCAATTTGGAACTAACTTTAAAGAGTTATGTTTAATTTTGAACTTAAGAAATATATTTACTTATTGGGATTTTCCAATCTTGGAATCACTAAGTTGAAAACTATAATCTAAAATATAAAAATGTTTGAAACCTCTTTAAATTAAACCCTATTGTGAATTTTGAGAATATTGAAAAGAGTGACTTAACCACCTAGTGCCCAGAGCCGGCTTTAGACGGTCTTCAGTTCAAGCTTCTATCAATACTTGAAAAATGTTTTATATAAAGTTTCATAGTGATTTTATCGAAGCCCGTCTGAAAATTAATAAGGGCACTAGAGGGTTAAATCAACGACTATCATGTAGCAAAACGGGATTAGAAAAACATTAGTTCCGCGCGCTCATAACACTCACTCTCAAAACGAATTGCGTTGATGAAGTGGTTTTCTTGCTAACTTTAGCGATACCGCTTACCGTGCAACGCGCGTGCTGTTTAAATTAACTGTTGCGAAATTTAGCCATTCGTTAATTCGAGAGCAAAATCCGAATTGTTGTTCATCGCATGACGAACAGTAGGGTGCCGATGGAAAACGACTTTTCGAATTTTGTTCAGCGGTAGGTTTCAAAAATTTTATCTTCTCGAAAAAAGTCCCAACGACGGCCGCATGGTAGCGGAATAAGTAGGCGAGTAGTTTTCTTTCTTGGTAACTACAGGTGGCTGAAAGACAGCCAAGAATTAAAAAGTTAGAGAGTGACAGGGAGAAAAATCGCAAAAGAGAGTTGTTTGTCTCTGGGGTTTGAGAAAGTTAGGTTTAAGTAAAATCTGTTTAATGAAATTAATCTAGTAACAGACACACTTACAGGACTTAGGTATAACAAGTCTCTGGAAAAAGTCTTGATAGCCTTTGCGATCGAGCTTCCTAGGGTCGTGCCTCTAAGCCGCAAAAGTTTCACTTTTCTATCCTATAAAAAAGCATGAAATCTCCGATATCGAATAATTTTTATGTCAAATGTTTTAGAAATGCTTGAATCGTCAAGATCTGGTACTGTTTCTAAAAAAATTCTTAAAAAAATCGACTATTTAGGAGACAGGAAGTTTCCGAGTTGGAAGACTTTCCCAGAAAGTTTTTTTTTTAGAAGAATGCGTTCGAGACAACATCGGATGTTTGTTTCTGAAAAAAATCGATTTCAACTATTAACAATTTCTGGCCATTTTTTCATCGGTTGAAAAAGTGAAACTTCGACCACTTTAAGACTTTAAAGCCCGAAGTCTCGAATTGAGCTGAAATTAGGCATTGAGCGTAGAACTACGTCCCTCAGGAAGTTCCGATACATAGGGGTATGAAATAAAAGTCTAAACTGGAACAGGAGGGCTTATAAATCAGTAAATTTTCAACAGATTTCCTTCGTTTCCTAGTAAACTGGGGATGTAATATTTTATCAAACCAATTATTACACTAGTAGATGGTGGGAAGGACGATTCTAACTTAGTAGCAGCTGGTAGCAGCCACGGATAGCAACAGCGGTAGCGATACCAGCGGACTGCCAAGACTACTTTTTTTCTGAGGGCCACAAACGGCCACTTCCTCCAGTGAAGCTTTGACTTGTTTTAGCAATAACACAAGCATTCTGGATCCTGGCATTCAAAATCAGCCGGCTGTCTAATTTTTAGTGTGAAAAAAGCATGGAATACTGTGTTCTTCTAATTTACTCTTTAAATACATCGCTGTCACCACGGATGTAAGTTCTGAGCTTACCAGGACCTGTGATAAGATGAAGGAAACACGGGAAGGCCTGTACATGTCGTTTTCGTACGGTGCGGAATCACTCAACACGAGGACCGATAGATTAGCTTTATTGTACGGTAGTATGGTTAAAATATGAACCTATGAGTAGCTCAGAGCGAGAGGCTTTCTCCTCCATTCTCTGACTACCGTATCACCATTTTATGAACTTAACTTGCAGTACAATTTGTTGTTATTTGTCTGTGTGCAGCAACCACCGCCGTAACCCACCCCCATGGGGCTACGCCACTGAATCTAACTAAATGTTGAAGCTGCAATGCTCAAGCAAAGGCTTGTAAATCCCTTGAGAACTTTGTGAACCAGAAATAAAGTGAGATTATAGGGAATAAAATAAACAAATATTTCAATTCAATTAATATCTAACACCACAATCCTGAATATCCAGAGAACTATAAATAGTTATGAAAATGCAGCAAAAAATCAGAAACATTTGAAGGAGTTTGAGATTTTTAATTATAACCATTAGTGTGAGTCATCCCGTTCCTTAGAAATCATAAAAAACTAAATTTAAAAGAATACTAATTCGTCCGCAAAATTTTAAGAGACCTCAAAAACCTGAAAGAAACTAGATAATTCAAACAAAGATTTTTGCAGAGTCCCAGTACTTTTTCTATCAATCTAAAGCAATCTCGAAGAAAATTTTATTGTTTGAAAAAGTGCGATGCACTCTTCTACAATCTAACACAATCCAGAGGAATCCCAGGTAAATCCCAATCTTAGAATTAGATTGTTGAAGAATTTTATTATTCGTGATGTTCATTGAAAACCACCAATAACAAGGCTTGATTTTAATTCATAAATTTGACATCAATTTCGGAGATTTTCTTGTAGTTACTTTACCAGTTTTAGTTTACAATTTTTTTAAACCTAAATTTATTAAAATCATCAATAGAGTATTAGTCTGAATTTCAGAATCGTAAGCTTCTATTACTTTGCTCATACTTACTGTTTGTAAAGTTTCAGTTATAAAATTATGCCGTTCTGAAAAATAATATGGTACATATTCGAGAGAATAAAACTTAATATATTTAAAAGCTATCTTTGCAAAAGTTCCAGAATCCGTTTTTTGTAAATAGATTTTTGAGATAAATTAGATTAGAATAGAGAGAATCGATTGAGGAAAAATTGGAAACAAATACTCGAAACTATGACGAGTTGATGGAAATCTTTAGTAACGTTGATAATAACCAAGGATTGATTTTCTCAAAGTGTTGAGGAGAATACCAAACTTGTAAGAATTTATGCGTTGTTAAAATTTGCAGGCTCACGATATAATCCTGTATGTACTTAAGATTCCAGAAATGAAAATGATGAAAAAAATTCAGAGAAATATATAGAAATAGCAGTACATATATTTTATTAAAACCTTTAAAATCACAGTGTATAGCAACGAATATATTTTCATCTTGAAAAACGAATGAGTTGGGAAAATCCTTCGAAGACTCTGCAACCTTTCGGCAATTTCAAATGCTGGAAAAGATCTGACGGAATAAGCTAATAGCTAATAGCTAATAAGTTCTCATCGAGTTTACCCATAACGATCGCGGCTACGCTAGGCTGTTCAGCTCTATTCAATGTTTGCAGGCAGGATAAATACTGAAGCTTCCAAGGCGGAAGCAATATTTCACCACACAATTCCAACCATTCCTTCCAGTCTGGGATTATCAAAATTGTCCGTCCCTCTGTGCAGTTGAAAAGCAGTTGGTACACTGTTTCCGAACTGAACTCCACATCACCCAAATTTCTGAACAACATCTTCATACCGATGAAGACTCTGGTTTCACTTTCGTTCGCTAGCTTTCGAAGTTTCGTGAAAATTAAAGTTCGCAATTCCTAATCAAATCGAAATCTCTTTCCAACACTTGTTTGATTCCAACTGCCTTCAGAGAGTTCATGCCAATATCAGTCAGTGGAGACGGACTTCAGATCTCGAATACTCATGAACGGCCATGACTTCGACTAAGTTTTTCGCACCTCCATCAAGCCACCACAACCTTACTAGCTACAACCGGCGCAGGCATTGGACGAAACAAATATTTGCTATTTTTAGCACACAATTTATTTTGTGCAAATAAAATTCGTACCAAAAAAGCAAATATTTGCTTCGTCTAATGCCTGTCGGTCTGGCTCTTGCAGACAGGAAGATATCCGTTACTGCAGGGTGCCTCCAAGTTCCATATATAAGCGACCTTCCACCATATCGGCAATGGTTCCAACCTCTCCGATTACCTCCCTCTGAATAACTTTACCCGAGTATCCATCAGCACAACGCTGCCCCACTATTCGGTCTATGATGGAGTTTGCCATCCCGTTGTTACATTGATCCGTATTTCGTCGTCCACACCATACGACCGAATCCGCATTCGCATCCGTATCCGCATCATGTATCATGCGGATGTTGCATCATGTATCGCAGTTATCATGTGGATGTTGAAAAAAATATCGCTTCATAAAATTTTGTATTAAAATTTTCTCGGTGTATTTGCTGTTAGCTTCAAAAACTTTTAGCAATAGCAATAGTAACATCCCTAGTTTAGTTTTCCAGTAGACAGTTGCGCAGTTGCACTGCTAAATTGAATTTCTGACAACCCTGCGACGTACTGACATCGCCAGTGTTCACTGTGATTTGCACGTTCAAGAGTCTAGAATCGAATAGGGTTTCGTAACATCCCGACTAGAACTGAACACTAGCATACGACAACCGAACCAATCGAAAAGTTCCAGGCCGAAACCACCCAAACCGTTAACAATCAGGTAGAAGTATGCCGGGTATGCAGTACAACCTCGGAATGTACGAGATTGGAATGGTTTTTTCCTCAGTTTCGTTCTGCCGAATTTGCAGCAGGATTTTGCCTATGTGCTTTCCACTGGTCAGAAAGGGAACGCCTTCTCGATCTGCACTGCCGGATAGACGGTCAAGTTGCTGATGTTTTTCGACATCAGCTGAGGATACTACTCGAGCACTAAGTTCCTCTTTTCCGCCATACTAACGGCTGGAGGTGCCCATTCGAATGAAACATAAATCCCTTCATAACTCAAGAACTTATCAAGCAAATACAACCAAATTTGGCATGCAGACGGTTTTAAGGATATTAAACCCTTCCTCCTCTAGAAGGGAGAAGGTCATACAAATGGAACACAAATTTCTGTATAATTAGAGAACTTATCAAACAAACGGAACTAATCAAGTAAGTGAAACAAAACTTAGCACGTAAAGGTTTTTACAGGCAAGATTTATTTCCATAATGAGTCGACACCCCTCGCTTCCTGGAAGGGCTCTTATACTAGTGAAACAAAAATTTCTGTATTACTCGGGATTTAAACAAGCAAATGGAATCAAATTTCACATGTGGATGTAAGGGTAAGAAATGTTTCTATAATGGTTGAATACTCCTCCATGCTCTGGAGGCTGGGAGAGAATGGTTTCGCATACAAAATGAAATATTTGTATTTCAACCAATTTATTTCTGAAAATAGCCTACAATGATCGGGATGATGTACAGGAGCCAAAAATTCACCTCAGATGTCATTTTTAAATTAAAAATGGAAATTTCCGGTTTCTGAAAAACAACCGAAAATCACCGAATACCATTCAATATGGATGTTTCCATCATTGGGATAATGCATAGAAGCCAAGAATTGACCCTGGACACCATTTTGAATTCAAAGATGACTTCCTTGGGGGACGGGGGGTTGTTGTCTGTGTAATGTCAACGGTCCATACAAAATTTTTGTATATATATGTGCAGTATTCCACGGAAGGGGAGGAGTGGGCGATTCAAAAGCGTTAAAAATTTGTCTACGTGAAATGTGGATGGCCTTCAAAAACGACTGAATACCACCCAATATGGGATTTTCCGGAATCAGATTGATGCTCAGAGGGCAGAAATTGACTTCACATGCCATTTTTAAATTCAAGATGGCGACTTCCGGTTTCTGGGAAACAGCTCGAAATGACCGAATACCACCCAATATAAGTATTTCTAGTCGAGCTGATATACAGAAGCCAAAAGGCGAGGAGGTTCCGAATGGCGCATTTATTTTTAGGATAAGTTGGTGGGTATTTGTTCTAACAATTTTTCTAACAAAGCCCAATATGGCGGCCAAATTCGATATGGCGACCACCAACTTTACTTACATACTTACTTACTTACTTACTTACTTACTTACTTACTTACTTACTTACTTACTTACTTACTTACTTACTTACTTACTTACTTACTTACTTACTTACTTACTTACTTAATTACTTACTTACTTACTTACTTACTTACTTACTATACTTTTATGGCGACAGATCATTAAGATCCTATGCCGAATCCAGAATACGTCTTCGCAAAACTCGGTCTTGGGCTGCTACTCTCCAGTCTCCCCTTACACCCGCTGCTCTGGCATCCTCGTCGACAGCACACATCCAGCGCGTGCGCGGTCTGCCTCGAAGTCGTCGTCCTCTATCCGGTTCTCTACTAAATATTATTTTTGCCGGTCGCTCATCCGCCATCCGTGCTTCATGGCCAGCCCACTGTAACCTGCCGTTTTTCATCAGCTTGACAATATCAGCCTGTTTGTATACTTCGTACAGCTCGTGATTCATGCGCCTGCACCACACCCCGTTCCCTAGTTTGCCTCCGAGTATTGATCGCAGGATTCTACGCTCGAAAACCCGTCGAGCGCTCGTCGATCGGCCTCCTTCCACGTCCACGATTCATGTCCGTAGAGCGGCACCGGGAGGATCAGAGTCCTATAGAGCGCAAATTTCGTACGGATCTGTAGGCTACGGGACCTAAGCTGGCTACGCAATCCGTAATAAGCCCTACTCGCCGTCGCAATCCGCCTCTTCACCTCGTGGCTCACTTCATTGTCACATGTCACGAGAGTGCCAAGATAAACAAATTCGTCGACCACTTTGAAAGTATCCCCATCCATCTCCACCGCAGCACCAACACCCGCACTCCGCAGAACTACCACGCTCTCTGCCAGCCACCATGTACTTCGTTTTGGCAGTGTTTATGGTGAGTCCAATTCTCGCAGCTTCCCTTTCGAGAGCCGTAAAGGCCTCCTCAACTGCTCTACGGTTAACACCAATTATATCAATGTCGTCCGCAAAGCCCAGAAGCATGTGAGGCTTAGTGATGATGGTGTCGCTCCTCTGCACACCTGCCCTTCGTATTGCACCTTCCAAAGCTATGTTGAAAAGCAAGTTCGAGAGCCCGTCACCTTGCTTCAGACCATCTAACGTCATAAACGCGTCCGAAAATTCGCCTCCTGTCCTGACGCATGATGTGAAACCGTCGAGCGTCGCACGTATCAGTTTAATCAGTTTGCTTGGGAAACCATGTTCTAGCATTATTTGCCACAGCTCGTTGCGTTTCACTGTATCGTACGCCGCTCGAAAGTCTATAAACAGATGATGTGTCTGCAGGTTGTGTTCTTGAAACTTGTCGAGGATCTGTCTCAAGGTGAACATCTGGTCCGTAGTAGATCGCCCCACTCGAAACCCGCATTGGTATTCTCCAACGAAGGCTTCCTGCAACGGCCTCAGTCGCTGGAACAGGATACGGGAGAGAATTTTGTAGGCGGAATTGAGGAGGGTTATGCCTCGATAATTACTACACTCGAGTCTATGTCTATGTTTTTTAGCTCTTTGCAAGCATTCTTCACCTCGTCCAAGGTTGGTGGGTCCACAGATTGTCCGTCCTCCCCAATTTCTATCCTGTTCCCCTCGACGACTCTCCTCCCTTCCTCACCGTTCAACACCACTTCAAAAAGTTGCTTCCAACGCCTGGCCACCTGCGATTTATCGGTGATCAGGTTCCCCTCCCTGTCATTGCACATGGCAGGTACTGGCACGGTCCGGTTTCTGATTTCGTTGATCGTTCTATAGAAGCTCCTCGTGTGGTGCCTTGTGAAGCAATTCTTCGCCTCCGCGAGGACGCGATCGTAGTGTTCACGTTTCTTACGGCGATGAAGCCTCTTTTCGGCAGCTCTTGCCTCCCGGTATTTCTCCCGCATCTGACGCGTTACACGATTAGCTGCTACTAACGTGTTGGCGTAGGCTCGATTCTTCTCCTCTGTCACCTCTAGGCACTCAGCATTGAACCACCCACTACGCGTGGTTCCCGTTGTCATGCCTATCACCTCTCGCGCTGTTTCGCTGACCGCATCATGGCTGTGCTTCCACTACTCGTTCAGGTCCACTCCAGCTGATTCACCGATCCGTCTATCAACTTTCCGAGTATACTCTGCAGCAACTAATTCCGCTGATAACCTATGGATGTCCAGATGTATCTTCCTCTCCGATCTCGATTTAAATACATTGGACAACCGGGTGCGAATCTTGCCTACCACGAGATAGTGATCCAAGTCGATGTTTGGCCCTCGAAAGGACCGCACATCTATGACGTCTGAAAAGTGCCGGCCGTCGATCAGCATGTGGTCGATCTGGGAGCAGGCCTCTCCATTGGGGTGTTTTCAGGTGTGCTTCCGAATGTTCAGACGTGCAAAATGAAGAATCTGCCCTTGATCCTCAATACGCATAGACGGTCATTAATAGGCCTCCACCTAATAACACGCTTCATTTGGTTTCCAAGTAGTACGAAACCGACGCCCCGTTCCACTCTATCGCTGCCACTGTAGTAGATGTGATACTTGGAAGAAGTGCCCGCGGTCGGATCGACCGCCCGGATTTCACGTTCTCCGGTTTTGGGCCAACGCACCTCTTGTATGGCTGCTATCTCTACTTTTGCCTTCCGTTGCTCTCTGGCCAAGATGCCCGCGCGTGCCGGTTCGAGCAGAGTCCTAACATTCCAAGAACCAAATTTCCAATCGTTGTCCTTTTTCGTTTGCCTAGGTCTATACCGATTGTTTCGATTCGTATCCTTTTCTAGATTGTTCATAGTATGTTTATTTTCAGCCTGCTGTCTTACTAGGGCTGCGATGCCTAGTCTCGCGACGGGGCTGACGTCTTGGGTGTAGCTGGCGAGACACCGCATTTCATAGTTCAGCCGTCCGCTCCGGATCAGTCGCTGTTTGAGCCGCCCCTGACCTGGGGAATAGACGCTCAGGCAAGCTGCTCTCCAAGCAGAACAACTCCCCCTTATCAAAATTTCGATTATTATCGAATTTTCATGTTCCTTTTGATTTTTTTTGCGCAGTAGAAACGAAACCTGCCGCAAACCTTACCCTTTTCTCCAACATCCCAGTGATTTCTCGTGGAAGTGCAGAGGTGTTCTCGGCTTCCCCAATAAAGCGAGTATCACGTCAACATATTCTTATACACACTCCTTCTTTGACCTGCATTCGGATGCGGCCGGCGTTGGTATTGCCTAAAATAAAGGTGAAGATCACCAGTTTTTACACATTGAGGATGAATGTTAGTCCCAAGCATCATCCATTGGTTCTCTGTGTAATTACAGCTGATCTGGCAATAACGGAGTAGCAACCGCGGGCGGTCAATCATGCTCATGCTCATGCTCAATTGTTGTTATGCAGGATTCAAACTCAAATCAAACTCTACTGCACTGTTAGTAGGGTTCACGTGCTAACCGAAAATAAATGTGCAAGCAAGTTATAAAACTCACTTGGATACGAGTGCAAAGTCACACTGCCTACTATGGTTTCTACTAATGACGGTTCAGATCTATTTCTATTCTATTATCAAAACGTTGAAAGACTGTGTCTACAAACACCGTTAAAATCATCTTCAAATAAAAACTCAAGCTTTAGTTTTGGTATAAGTAATCTAGATTCGACGGTTTTTTTTAAATCTTTAATTGAAGATTGAGTAATAGAACACCAATAACAGAACAAGTACTTTACAACAATGTAAAAACACGTGATGTCGAATCTCGGCCTCCTTGAAAACGCGTATGAAAGAAACCCCACCCGAACATTTGGGGTGCAGATATTCAACAAAACAAACCTGGCAGCACTTCGAAACAGCATTTCATGCCGTCCAATAAACAGCAGGTAGTAAAATGATCTACCGTTTTTCCATCTGCCATCATGTGGCGAAAATTTTCTCAACCCGACAAAAACAGCAACGACGACGACGACGCCGACGCCGACGTCGTTTGCGGGTGTCGAAGGAGTAGCAATTTTGAATCATTCATATTTAATTACGAGTGTTACCGGTTTGTCTGATTCCGGTCGGACTCCCACAGCATTTAAAATGCGTAGCGAAAAACTAATTAAAGAACGCACATTCCGGCAACTTTGGCATTTTCCATACTTCGCTATATGAATATATCATTTGTGAGTTAATCCTCCGCCCTGCCTGCCGATTCGCACGAGGAAACGGGTTTTTCCGCTTTCGGGTCGGTTTCGGTTTGCTAATGCTTCCCCCTTTTTGGCAGAGTTGTTTCGCTGTCGGTTTCGGGCGAGGGGTGAGAAAAGGATTTGAACTCGAAGAAATTACGAAGTTATTACATTCCTAATAAAAATATGATTTGATCCAGTCGGTGTCTTAGCAAAGTAAGACCGACGATGGAAACATTTCGTTAGGGGAGAAACTGGTAGGAAACGGTCGAACAAGCTAATCAAAACTTTTCTCACAAAAGGAAACCCAGCTTGTGTCAATGGGTTATGAAAATTCTTCTGCGGTTCGGGTTTGTCTTTGACCGATATTAAATTTTACTTTGAATTTAAAGCAGCTTGCTGAAAATAAAGGCACATTGTCGGCTTTGTTTGACCCACATTGAAGCAGCCCATTTACCTCAATTTTTCCCCATTAAGTACTAGACACATCGCAAACACAGTTGGCTGTGATTTGATGAAACACAATATTTATCAAAACGTGAACATGTGAAAGTCGTTCTCTGTTGCCAGCTCAATCCGGGATCGGGACTTGGGGGGAGTAGAAAAAAGTCCAACAGGCCCATCTCACTTACGGCAAATGAATGTTTTTTTCTCCTTTCGCTTTTTCCCCGAGCGCTCGGCCAATCGGCCTTTTTACCGGCGCACATATATTTATATGTTTGCCCATTCGATCTGATTTAGTGCCTGTTGGCATGTGAACTTACACGATGTTGTCTTTCCCGATGGCTTGATTGGTTTATTTATTGACTCTGCAAGTAAAACAGTAACAAAAAATAATTGAATAGCATCCCTAGATGTGAGAACGCGTGCACAATATGAACTACACTGGATTGGATAAAACTCGGCACTCGGCATGCTACGATAGGACAACAACAATCGATCGGGCCGGGTGTTTGTTTGTTTCTACAAAATTAAAGAATTTTTATTGCGACCAGATGAGCCGATCGCAGTAGGCGAACTGGTGTTTTGGGAATTAATTGAAACGATAAATTTTCGATGCTCTCGGGGTTCTGGTCACGTAATCGCAATGCGTCATACAATCGCTTCCATATGACGCTCAGCTTCGATGTATGACGCTGCTGGCGGCACAAAATCTAGTCGGAATCCGAAACGGATAAGTTTCGTTTACACTGCTCCGGGCCTCTCTGCTCGTGGTTCTGTCCATAGACCAAGAATAGATAGACAGACAGACAGACAGACGAGTGTTTAATAATATTGTACTGGACATTATTTCACACGCACTGTATGTAGTAGTGGATCAAGGCATGGCTAGCTGTGATATTGCCGCTTTTATGCTCAAAGCGGCAGGAAAGGAATCGAGTCGTGCAACCGTATGATCGTTATTTAGTTGCCGAATAATGAAATAATTAAGTTCGGGGAGATAGTCTTCTCCCGGCCTGATCCATCGACCGTTTAAGTACGTTCGTATGTGGGTGGATGTGTTGATAAAAGAAGGCACATGCTATAAATAAAATGGGAATTCTGTGCGATTCACGCAATTTATTGCTTTCCGAAATCAAGGCTCTCACGAAATGAAATAATAGACACTGGGAAATGGTTTCAGGTTGGGGGCGACTGCTGCGGAATCGGAGCTGGGGCGGCTGGTGTTATGACTTATCTTTTACAAGCCGAATGAGAAGGAAGAGCCCGTTGGAAGGAGAACTACACGAGGGAGCATTCCACATAAAACGATAGTAAATTATGTTATTTATTTTATATTACTTTCCCAAAGGTTGCACAGTGGGAAAGAACGTATAGAACGAATATATTTTGGTAATGATAGTTTCCTTATTTTGACATTTTTTACATGGGGAACAAAAAAAAAAAACATTTCAAAGCGACTTTATTTGATGAAAGATCGAAACTCAAACAAAATCTCAAAAGCATCGACAAACTAGTATTGGATTTGAAACGGAATAGGTTTTGAATTGAATATGAATAGTATTTGGATTGAATTTGTATTGGATTTGCATTGTATTCGGATTGGATCTCAATTCGATTGGATATGATTTGATTTGAATTGGATTCGCAGAATTTTTTTAACCAAATTCACACAAACTTTCACACTGTGTTTTTTCCGTAGGCATCGCAACAAACTCACTTTCAGCCAATTTTCCCAAGGCACGAAAAATGCACCTTCAACCCTGTCTGTAGGAGGAAAATAAATCAAACGAAATTCTATTTGCTGCCTTTCTGTGTGCCGTTTTTCTTCCGAGGGAAAACTGTGCATCAGCACCCGCTCCGCTCCGGTTTCGGGCGCGGGTAGAGCAAACTGTGTGGCGAACGGCGACAGAACCGATGATGAGTGTGCAATGTCATAAGGATAATAGCATTACAGTTTGATTTTGGTGTAATTTAGTGGTAGGTGACATTGGTGATGACATTCGAGCCATCCCCTCTCCTCTTCGGCAGACTAATGGCAGCAGTAAATTTTCCCGACGCCAAGCCGAATTTCCTAGCAGCGGAGAAATAAAAAGGTAAACTTTTCTCCTGGTTGAAAATTTTACGCTTCCTTGTCTGTCTGTCTTCAGGAAACACGGTTTACCACCGTAGTCGCGAAAATTCCATCTGCCATAAAACACACCACACACATGAATATCGAAAGCAAAACCCGAGCACTGACAGGAAATGGAAAATTTATATTGTTTAATTAAAAGTCATAAATAATTACATTAATATGAAGTAAAGGTGCAATCAAAAGGTTGAAAATGAAGCCCAATCTCGGGCTGAAAGTCTCGGTAGAAATAATATATGGTGTAATTAAATTAAATTTGTTCTAAAAGAGTACAATTTCGCTTCTAGTTTTGGGGTATTCTGCGAGCATGAGTGCCGGGGGAACAGAGCGTAACGTAATTTTCCTGCTATGACTCTGTTCGCTCATGCTTCCGTCACTCTGACGAAATGGAACACTTGAAAAACATATCGTTAACATAACAACGTCTTCTTCAGTGGCAAACCTTTTTGAAGTTCCTTGTGCTTCCGCCGGGGTGGAAAAAGTGGAGTAATTCAAAGATATTACCAACCTAGATAATCGGGAAAGAAATTTATCAGCTCAGCTCCGCTCAACGCAGCTCGCGGGCACTTATTGCCTCTCTATAAGTGGGCCATCATTCCATCCTTCGTCACTCAACTGTGGGATTTAATAAATTAAGAGTGGCACTTATATTTTTAGGATTGATTATGCGCTCATATCTAAGTTCGGTTTTTAGATGTTGGGTATATGTGTAACAAGTGCTTCAAATGATTGATGACCTCCTAACGACGTCATTTGTACTGCTAGTGGAGCTTATCTAATGAGCGGATTTGGGTCTATTTTAGATTTGTCAATCGAGAGCTAAAAATCGGTTGACAAAAAAGTGTTTACGTTAATTAAATTCCCTGCTTGTAGCTATTGTACATCATTATACTAACACCGATTTCTCGTTGACGGAGAGCACGCAAGTAATTTACAGTCATAGTAAAAAAAAAAAACTTAGGATCTAAGAAATCCACTCGAGCTCAAATATTATAGATGAACTCCTTCTGTTATGAATTCAGATGCGATTCTGGAAGGATTCACATTTATTTTACATCCATATTGCGGTTCTGGAATGAATGTTCAGCATGCATTAATGTATCTATTGAACATTTCTAGAGGAGTATAATCAATTTGATTTTTTTCGTGAACTGTAAGCTGTAAAATACCTTTTGTTATAGTGTTTGGAAAAATTACCACAATAAAAATCTGTTCTATTTTAATTAGCAGGCAATTCAACTGTTCAAGAACGCCGAGCTTCACCGCAACCGCTTAAAAACTCTCTGAATCGAACTTTTCAGAAAATTTCATGGCTTCCAGCTAATTTTTTCCTGGCAGTTTATGTACGACAGCATCGTAAATGGTGGTTAAAACACATTTCCTTTTCTCCTACAAATACTATGTGTAAATTTTTGCCTCTCTCCGAAAACTGTTAAAAGTTTATTGGCAAATAAAAATCGCACTTAAAATCAGCATTCACCATCAACCAAAAGTTTTTTGCGTTTTATTATTTTTAGTTTTTTGTATTTTTGCAATCTTTAAAATTATGAAAATTTGCTGAAAAGCACAACTCGCTGAACCTTGCAGCATTACCGATTTACTAAAATCATTTGCTCTGTGATCAGCTGAAGTTATAATGCATCAAATTTATAGAGTGTTGTCAGATTTTTTCCTTTGGCTTCACTACAAACGCAATGCGAACGTTTATCTCGTATTACAATATTTATTTAACAATTTAACCCAACTGAATTTTAGCTATCTTCAGTTAACTAACATGATTTGCAAGTCTTTCACTGTTGGCGTTCTGTTGATGTTTAAAAATTCTGATTGTGAGTGCCTTGATGAATTCCTGACTTGACAACCATAGCTGTTGTTTTTGATTCTGATTCGTAATATTCGTCTTAATTCTGATATTTTTGGAAGTTTTCAATAGATTGTGGAACGCTCAATTATTGGTCCTGTTCAATTTTGGCACTGTTCGATTTAAGCACATGTGCCAAAAATGAACGGTTTACCTTTAACAATATACAACATCGCACGCTTAGCCTTGGAGCTAATAGCGGTCTCGATCAACTAGATTAGTTGAGAGAGAATTCGTTATCGATATTGTTTTTGGCACATTTTGCATGTGTAGGATATGTACAACGATACACTGTGCTTCAGTGCTGAGTCGAGAAAGTTTCCAGCTCGAAAAGATCCTCGACTCGATCCGGAATCGAACCCGATATCACAACCGTGTGGGAAAGCTAGCCAACCGACATCGCTAACCACAGAGCCACGGGGACCACTTTCAACAAATTTAAGTTTAATAACCGCCATAAGAAAGGTATTATGGTTCTTTACGTTGCCGTGGAGGATGGCCGGAATCGGTCAATTGGTTCCGGATTTATGGCTGGAAAATGCTTCTGTAATATAATGGCTACAGTGATGTAGCCAAGTTACATTGTCGACGAAAAAATGTCGATATGAAATTAACGAAACCGAACTTTTTTTGATACCAAATGTCTCAGCCAGGGCTCTACATTTTCGAATCAAAACAATGAAACTGATATACTCGCGCTGTCATTTCGATTCGAAAAGTTTCTTTTTCCCTTGATTCCTTCCGGCTACTATCAACGAATCACTTCTTTCTCTCTTTCCTTCTTTCTTCTTTCGGATCATTTCAAATGAAACTAATGATAATTTCAATCGACGTAGGAAGAGACTCTTTCCTTTCCTTCAGGGTCTCAATTGAAATTAGCACCGCATCGCGTCGTTTCTAATACCGCAAGCCGTAGTTAGAACGGCAATGGCATCCAATAAATACGTATATATATATACTGTATGGAAGCCTTCTGTCTCAGTCAGCGCTCATTTTCAGTTGAAATTCGTCATGTGAGAGTGATAGTGATAATCTACGCTTTAAATTGAAAAGCGTTTGTATCAATTGAAGGCCCTTCAGTTGTCAGAATCACGGCAAGAGCTTTCGACTGTGTGTCATGTGACTCACGAAGTGCTCGAAAATGATACAAAAGCTTTTCAATTGAAAGCGACGGGTCAAAGCGTCACTATAACCTGATAATTGTCAATTGAAAATGACTTTTTCAGGCTCTGGTCTCAGCAATGCGTGAAATTTCGAGATCTAATGTAGTGAAAAAAAAAAGTCAGAAAAATCAACTTTCTGGCTTCCAGCTCGAGAACCTACTGCCTCGATGAATTTGCATAAACAATTTCTTCGATAACAAACATTTAGTGCTTTTTTATCGACCAAAAAGTAAAGCTTTAACCGCTTTGAGGTACGACATCCGGAAGTCCGATTGCAAAGGCTAAGTTAATATGTTAAACCTTTGCCAGGGACTTGTATTACAAAATTCTCCGTGCGTGTGGAGAAAATATATACCTACCAGATTCAAGAGTGTTGCTAGATTGATTTTATTAAACCACCCCGAAAGAAACAATTTTCTTTCCCCATTCTCCGCTTCTCTTTTTATAGCTTTTCATTTCTTGGCTTTGAAAACGTTATCGCTATTTTTTTTGTTGCCTGCCACGCGGTCGTTGTTGTTTTTCTCGTGGAAAACAAGGTGCCTAGGATCAACACTTTATTCTGGCAAAGGAATTGCGAGAAAATATACGATTTTAGATTACAAAGAAAAAATATACTATTTTAGATTATGCAACAGAAGGTTGCATCAAATGTCGGTATGTGGGAATGGAATTTTGTGACTCTACTCTGGGAAAGCTCTGCTTTACAATTTATATGGAGTTTTGCATTTTTTTTGGGACTTTTTTTGAGTAGACATAACTTTTCAGACCACTACTAAAAAAATTCCAAAAGTCTTTTTGAATGTTATTTTCAAATCGATCTACGCAACGTTCAATGAAAACTGCACGTTGCATGGTAAGTGGCACCGCTAATGATAACAGAAGAAACTTCATTTCCTAAGTTGTTTTTTTTCTATCCTCTCTCTTCAATATTCTTGCGCACTCATTTCTTTACTGCAACACAACCCATATTGAAAGTGAATGATGTGAGGGTGCCAAATCACTGTTTGGCCGTTTTTTAACATGATAGTAATTGGTTAACGTTACTCCCTGTCTCTCAAACTGCTGCTTTCTTCAATACTCTCAAAATTATTTTTTTTTTAATCAAAACGATTTTTTTTTGGCATGGCTTGATTTTGGTAAAAAAAGAATTGGGATGTGTTGCGAAAATCCGAATGGGCCTGTATTTTAATTTCAATTTCTTTTATATTTTAACCTAGTGTTATTACATGTTCTTAAATGCTTGAATTATTTTTAGTCTTTTGGTTGTGCGTGCCTGCAAAATATTTTTTTCATCAATGCGCCTTGTTGGAATTTATAAATGTTCGCTAAAGAAATATCAATCATGCTTCAACGATTGTTCAGGCATGTACTGGCATACCTCAATTTTACGCACATTATCGTCGTGGTTGTGCATAAAATCGAACTGTGCGTAAAATTTTGCCTATTTTTTTTAAATTTTGTTATTCAAAACAATTTTTTTTTGAGAACTTAGTTAACAAGCTCAGTTAACTATCATTGCTTAGCAAACATGTGGTTTCCGTAGAAAAATATCTGTTTTTTGAGATATTTAATTTATAATTACATTTTTGTGTTTGTTTTTTGTTTTTGTTTTGCGGTGTATATTTTTTTGAAGGACAAAACTAGCTTTTTGATTCAAAATGACTCTCTGCATCTTTTAAAATCATCAGAATACAAATATTTTGAAAAATGTTCAAATTAGAATTTTTATAAAAAAATTAATCTACCATAAAAAAAATATTTTTCATTTTTCCATCCTGGACTTTTTTTTCAAAAGTTGCGTATTAACGTCAAGTTTCTTCAAAAACAAAAAATAAAAAAAAATCAATTTTTTTTTTTAAATTCAAATTTAATGTTTATTTTTAATTTTTTTTTGTCAAAAAAAAATTTTTTGTACAGTGTATATTTTTTTTATACTGAATTTTTAATTCCCTACAACTCATTCTCAGACAGTTTTTCTATACAACCAACGGTTTCTGGGCTACAATGCTTCGAATAAAATCTATGCCAAAAGGCATACGCCCTTTTAGAATGTAACTCATGGGTGTAAAAAATCTCTCCATCTGTGAAAATGCTCAGTTTGCTAAGCCAAATACGTGTGCAAAGTTTCATTCAAATCAAAAATGGTCGATTAAATTTTCGCGTATTTCCAGGCGATTTGAAATGATTTTGCTCTATAAATAATAACTAAACAAACCATTCGGTATTTAAATTTTTTTACTCTTTTCGAAAAGTTATATTTGTTTTGTTTTTTATTTTTCTATGCAACCATAAATGTTTGTAGTTAAAAAAATGAATTAGCTTTTGAAAATAAATTTAAAGAAATGTGCATAAAATCGAGGTAAAAAAATCAAAGTACGAAAAATCGAAGGTCCATATAATCGAGGTATATTTGCAAATATATACTTTTGGAGCTGTTTAAAATTTGTCATACCAGGTTGATGTGAGTTCAGAATTATCGAATTTTGCAATATTTCCTTATGAAAATTTTGACCTTTCTGAATGGTGATGAAAAATAACTAAAACAGAAAT
This sequence comes from Wyeomyia smithii, assembly GCF_029784165.1. NCBI lineage: Eukaryota > Metazoa > Arthropoda > Insecta > Diptera > Culicidae > Wyeomyia > Wyeomyia smithii. The sequence goes on along the minus strand of NC_073696.1, from coordinate 25,294,604 downwards.
TGAGTTTGATAAATTGTTGATATTAGCTCACTTGCAAAAAAAAAAAAAAAAAATTCAACGCCCTTGCGAAAGGCCTATCGGACCTTCGTCATGGCGGACGAAAACATTGTTTTAGTAGAGCTTACGTTCAGGGTTGCCCAGAAATTTTCCATGGAACGCAACTTGGGGACGTTGAGCAGGTTCGTCAACTTGGGTACCCATCGATATTCAGCGGCTGCATCTCCTCCAACGATCGTTTCGAGTAGTGAGCCGATGCCAGATCCGGCCAGAACACCACGTCTTCGCCCTTATGGTTTTTTAATTGATGAACGATGCAAGTTTAACGGTCAGTCCGGAGCGGAAAAATAGAGGCTCTGACATTCCTCTGACATTTTACTTCGGAGCTCACTGCTTTCGTGGAAGAAGTTTCAATACGAAGTGCCCTGCCAGTCGTTGCCATCCAGGGGAAAACAGGTTTCGTCGTCCATTACCACCGCCACGTCGCGATTTGCCGGGAAAATCGACTTGACCATCTTATTCAGGCGCTGCTGCTGCGTCATTGCCTGAGCTTCGAGACCAGTGGACGGGACTGCCGCTTCCTGACATGTATATCCCTGTTCGCCAGGTACTTTTCCACTGTTTGGCTGGTTGTACCGACCTCCCGGCCAAGCGCGCGCAGCGATGTCCCCCCGGTCTTCCTCTTCAGCAGCCTTCTTGTCGCTCAAGGTTGTCGGCCGTCTGGAACCGGGCTCGCTTTCTATGCTCTGATTGTTGTCTAATAGAACCAAGATGTTGAAGACGATGGAACGGGCGTATTTGGTGTCTACGAACTGCTGCACGATGTCCGTTTTCGATGCGACGGGTTATCGTTTTTTGAACGCGCACATTTCTGAGCTTTAGGAGTAGCTTTACTGTTTTCGCCATCATGGTTAGAGTTCGTCTGATAGAGCTGTCAATTTTTTCCTGCAAACTCATGGGTTACCATGATTGATGCTCCATGGGTAGTTTCGTCAGCGCGTGTAAAGGTAAACCCATGCAAAATCGGCAATTTTTATCCATTTTTACCGCAAACGTTATTTTTTGTATAAATGTCAAAAAAGAACGTGTGCTACTCACAGTAACGTCATAGAGAGAGTTTAAAAAAACACTATTGGACTATCAAATTAATTTAGAAACAATACGCCAAATATATATGCCATATGCAATGTACATCCTTGCATCACAATCAATAGAAATTATTTTACAGAATATCATACTTGAAATTCCTCTGTTTATTCATTTGTTTGTGTACATATCTACATTCTACGGAATCTATTGATAAACTTATATACAATATACACTATCCGCCATAAGTTTGGTATCACTTCGTTGTGAATTGCAACACCCAGCTTGAATATTGCAGTACACGGTGTCTCTGGTAGAAGAAACTTATCCGAAAAAAAATAGTATCGCTCTTATACTCATCATTCGAAAGCTCAAGGTGTCCCCTTTATTATGCTACTGAAATTGAAATGTTCTATCGGGGGGTCAAGAACTATTTTTTTTCAGACATTTTTTTTTGTAATTGAAAAGCTGGTGGAATGGGAACTATGTATACTCATCAAGAGATTTAGGTGCTGGGGGCCCGATCAGATAGTGTTGAAGTTCTGTTTTTTTCATATAATGAAACAATATTTGGCATAATCTTACATTTTTTGAAAAGGGTATAGTAGGGTAAAAAAGACTCGAGTCCAAAAACTGCTGAAAAGACAAAAAAAGCTATAACTTTTTGTACGCTTAATCGATTTCTCTGAAAATTGATATGGTTATTCTATCCTATAAAAATGTACAATGTCGGTTGTTGAAAGTTGCTGTTGAGGTTACATAATGAGATATTAATATTTTTCTTCAAAAACATGGTGATTTCTGGAGTTTGTTTTGGTCATCAGAACTAGGTCCTACAATTAAACAATACGTTTTATAAATCAACTCAAGAGTTTTTATTGGACGTATTCAAAAAGTGCACCGTTGAAAAATAAATCGATTTTTTCATAGCAAGGTTTAGGCCATCTTTTGAACCTGTTACACAATGAGCGCAACTCCATTTTGTACCTACATTTAAAATTCTGGCTATAGCAAGCTAGTCTTAAATCCTAGTCCTATTCTTAAATTGGTTTTAAAAATTGACTCCCAAAAAAAAATCTCGGGTTCGGTTCGGTTTCACAGCTTCGGGTTCGGGTTTCCCTAAAATAAAATGATCGGAAAAAAACGGGGTTTAAACCGAAAAACAAAATTTGAAAAAAGCCAAACCCGACCATCTCTAGTAGTCAGTACTGCAAACATTCTTAATGGTACAATAAGCATACCGAATTGTAGAAAAATCGACGCATTCTACTCGAAGTTACAGTAACATTCCAACTAATATTTTTGAGAAAAGAGGCCCCATGAAAATTTCTGTCCCGGGCCCCCAACACCTGAATCCCGCTCTGCATTTCACTCCACTAACTCCTTTCCCAAAAAACTTATATGTACAAATTATTTCATGGATGAACAAACCCTGGAAATTTATGCTCGATTTGGGGACATCGATGCAAAACGTAGTTGCGCTCTTGACACAATGGGTTTAAATAATGATTTAAAACATATGTATGAATAACGAAATTTTCTCGGTCGTTTCTAAAACGGCGGAGTTTTTAATAACGTCAAATGAAAGCTCTTGAGTTGCTCTATAAAACGTATAGCTTAGATTCAGGGTCCAGTTTTGTTGACAAGCAAAAAAGAGCTGTAATTATCACCATTTTTTGAAGAAAAATGCAAATATTCTATAATGAAACCACGACAGCAACTCTCAGCAACCGGCATTTTATATTTTTTTTATTGGATAGAATGTCGATTTTTGAAGAAATTAATCAAATCAATCATCAATCAAAATCAATGTAATCAAAGTCACAACATTTTATTTGTTTTCAGCTGATTTTCGACACCAAATTTTCAAGGGTCTTTTTTACCCCACTGAACCCTTTTCAAAAAATCTGATATTAGGTAAAGCTTTGTTTTGTTATATAAATAAAAACAACGATAATAATTTTTTTTGGATAAGTTCTTCAACCAGAGACACCGTGAGTACCCTTCCAAAAGTTCAGCGTCACCCTGGATTATGCAGATATTTCGTGTTTGAGATGACTCAGAAGGTTGGCAAGGCTTTTAAATAGTGGACAATGCAATGCAGAATTTCATCGCGACGCGGCGCTAGCGAGCACGAAACTCGTATCATTTTGAACTTAATTTATTTTACAGGAGGTTTATTGTTGTTTAGTCTTCAGTATAATACAGTACAGACAATTTAACCTAAATTTAATTAAAATATAGCTTTTTTATATCTAGTTTTGCTTATATTAAAGTCGAATTCGTGGCTAATTTCGTTGAAGAGCCTACAACTGTAATCTAACGGAATGCGGTGGGTTGGAGTCCAGAGAAACGTTCGGTTGCGTAAGCGACGATGGGGCGCATGGATGTTTAATTGTTGAAGGAGATAACTACAGTCGACTGTGTTCATCAGAAGATCATGAATAAGTAACCTTTGCGATAACACTCTACGCTCGGCTAGTGAGCTTAGTTTTATCAGCTGACAACGATGCTCATAAGCAGGGAGGTGTAAGGGATTCTGCCATGGAAGTCGACGCAAAGCATATCGGACAAAAGAACGTTGGACGCTCTCGATTTTATTAATTAGTCCAGTGTTGTACGGTGCCCAAACAGGGGCGGCATACTTCAAGATGCTGCGAACCAAAGAGCAGTAGAGTGTTTTCAGGGCGTAGATGTCTTCGAAATCCGAGGTGTTCCGTCGAATGAAACCAAGTATGGCGTATGCTTTAGACCAGCGGTTTTCAACCGGGGGGGGAATTCCCCCCTAGGGGGGGATTTGACCATTGCAGGGGAGGAATTGCGAGTGGAAAAATTTCACATGTAATGCGCTTTTGTGATTGACGGTGGTGCGACTTTTTTTTCAGTGTCCAATGAATTAGCTCGCAAAAAACCCATGCAGCAATTTTATGCGAATTATTTTGCTCTACACGCTCACTCTGGGCTACTCAGCGGCTGAGTTGAATTTTAATCATTTTTTTTCAGTTGTTCGAAGATGTCAAATTATGAGTAGAATTAAATTGATCATGGCGGCAAATTTCCTCAAAATTGGGTAACTGGTGCTTGCGTGTTGTTTTTGTTATTTTTTTTTTTTGCAATTAAAAGCAAACAGAAAACCAAGCAAACCGTCTGAAAAAAGGGAGAAATGGAAATGTTTGAAATTAGTTGTTATCGGTAGGTAATTCATAATTTGAAATAATTGACTGCAACTAATGCCAATTTTTCTTTTTCCCAGGACTCGTTGGTTGGATATACGGCGAATAAATTCAAAGATCTCCCGTGTCCCAGCGAACAAAGGTAAATTTCTTGAAATAAGCCTTTTTTAAAATAAAATTCATTAAAAAGGCAAAATATAATAATATCGAGTCAATGATGATAATTTTTCCGAAATTCCTTCATTGAAGCTTAAAGTACTCATTTTTGAGTCGAAAATGAGTAACATTTACGCATCGCGCATCAGGTATAATATGGGTAATATTTACTCAATTTTTACAACATTCGGTGGTACTCAAAAATGAGTAAAACAACTTCTACTCAATTTTGAGTACATACGGTTTTAGCGAAAATGATTAGGTTTTGACTCAGTTTTGGGTTATCCAGAGTGAGCGTGTATAGGCATTCATACGTCAAATCTCGCCAAACATGTGAACATCGTCAACAAGCACATTTCTCGCCAAACATGTGAAAAGGGCACACCTTCACAAGAGATGCTGAATTGTATGCCCGTGTATTGATGTTCTCCTGTTCCTGCTTAAAATCTGATAAAAATTAAAGTTTAAAAAGCCTTATATTTTTTAATTACTACAACTTTTCTTTCATGGTGCCAATAGGGGGGAAAAGCTTGTGTAAATTATCAAAAGGGGGTGCATGAACTGAAGAAGGTTGAAAACCACTGCTTTAGACGAAACGGTGGTAATATGCTCGTCGAATCGTAGCTTACTGTCAATCGAGACGCAGATGTCATTCGCAAAGAGTACGAAGATAAGCGGTCCCAATATGCAACCTTGGGGTACTCCGGAAGGTATGGGAAAATAGTAAGAATGGCTTCCTAGGACATGAACGGAGGCTGTTCGACCCGTAAGATATGATAATAGCCAATTGGTTATCCATTCGGGCATGCCAAGTCGTTTCATTTTTTCTACAGCTAACATGTGCGGAACCTTGTCAAATGCTTTGCAAAAATCGATGTACAGTGAATCAAAAAATTGCCCGTACAGCTGTTGTAATAATATCAAAGTTAGGGAAACACACATTTAATCAACCAACAGAAAAATCATTTTTATTTCATTTTGTAGTAAAACACTTCCTTACGCATAGGCATATTTCAAATTATGAAATAATTCATTCCACTGTAACAAAATCAACAAAAACAAAAAATATTCCCGAAAACGACGTCAAAAATTGTCCGTACACATTGGAAAAGCCTTCCAGGTTAATTGCTAATACCAATTTAATACTTGGTATGACCTCCTTTTGCAGCAATTACACTCTGTAGACGTTTTTTCATAGACATAGCTAACGTTTGTGTCGTTGCGGGAGTGATCTTCTGCCATTCTTCCATCAAAACGTCTTTAAGCTGGTTCTTGTTCTGAATTGGGTGCGCCCGGATCTTCTGCTCCAAATGGTCCCACAAGTTTTCAATTGGGTTAAGATCTGGTGACTGGGGAGGATGCGGAAGTGTCGACTTGACGTTGTAGAGAAGCCATTCTTTGATGAGATGCGAGGAATGCTTAGGATCGTTATCTTGGACAAACTTATAGTCGGATCCATGACCCAATTTCATTGCGCTTGCTTTCAAATGCGTTTTCAAAATGTCCAAATACACGAATCGATCCATAGTACACTCAATAAATGTCAGATTTCCTGAGCAACTTGCACTGAAAGCACCCCACACCATAACATGACCACCCCCATGCTTGACTGTTGGTCGCAAATTCTTTGGATCAAGTTCGGTATTGGGCTTACGCCACACTCTAATTTGTCCATCAGACCCAAAAATGTTAAACTTGCTCTCGTCCGTGAAAATCACGTTCTGCCAGAACTCTTCTGGTTTAACCACGAATTTTTGGGCATATTCTAGACGCTTCTTCTTATTTTTGGCTGATATGAACGGCTTCTTCCTAGCGACGCAACCTCGATATCCTTTGTCATGGAGCACAGTCCGTATCGTTTGAGGGCTAACGTTGATGTTGGCGTTTTGTAACAAGCTATCTGCCAACTTAGTAGCACTGACTTTGGGATTTTGTTTGATTTCCCGCAGAATTATACGATGGTGACGTTCTGTGAGCTTTGTCTTACGCCCTCTTCCAGGAGCTGTTTCCAAAGAATTAGTTTTTTTGAAGTTTTGAAGCACGTACTGAACAGATGATCGTGGTCGTTTCACAATTCCTGCGATTTCGAACAAGCTTTTACCTTCTTTTTTCATGTCCACAATTAGTTTGCGGACTGAAACTGGAATTTTGCTATGAGCAACGGACATTTTCTGCAAACGAAAGTTTTTTTTTCTTCATCTATAGTTTATTTGACACGGCACAAATACAATTCAATGTTTAACGGCGCCAATTATATCTGGTAGCTTACTTTCTAAAGTATTTTAATAACTAAAAGCAAATTTTTTATCCTCGCTGCCGACTACGAGCTGAAACTAAATCTAACTTGAAGCTAGAATATTTTGCACTAAAAGCACAGGTTTGCTGTTTGATGGTTTCATTGTCATAGGTAAGCAGCATATTAAATTTGTTCCGCATATTGGGTTGTTTCCATCGGGCCTTGAGAGTATCGTGCGGGTCTGATTGCTGTTTCCGGATCCGGGGTCTTGACGTGTTCTTGTCGTTTGATTGGATGTAGGCGGAAGGGGATAGGACTAAACTGGGGCGTGGATGGATTTCAGGAAAACGTATATAAGGGACATGTAGGATGGGTCACGGCTCGCCAAGACATCACGAACAGGAACAGCCGGCTGCCTACCTTCGGCCTGCAGGGACGCCAGACCTGGCGTCACGGTGCACAGGGCATGACCAAACAACGTGCTCTATGTCGTGATAACCTTCACCACAGGCACAGATACCACTCTCCCCGAGCCCAACACGACGGAGATGCGCGTCAAATCTATAGTGATTGGACATAAGCCGGGACATCACGCAAATGAAATCCCGACCTACATCCAACCCCTTGAACCACGGGTTCGTCGATACCTTGGGGATTATGGAATGTAACCACCTTCCCAGTTCCCCCTTGGTCCAAGAATTTTGCCAACTGATGATCGTATTCTGACGTACAAATGCGAAAAATTCATTAAAGGCAATTGGTCTTTCATAAATATCACCATTTGTTGCGCCCACCTTAGCCAAAGAGTCCGCTTTCTCATAACCCGGTATCGAGCAGTGAGAAGGGACCCACGCTAAGGTAATCTGAGTAGATTTTTCGGATAAAGCACTCAGATGTTCTCGTATTTTCCCCAGGAAATACGGAGAGTGCTTAACATCTTTCATCGATCGGAGAACCTCAACGGAACTGAGACTGTCCGTAAAGATGAAATAATGGTCCGTGGGCATTTTTTCGATAAACCCTAGGGTGTACTGAATTGCAGCTAATTCTGCGACGTAAACAGAAGCAGGATTATCGAGCTTATGGGAGACGGTTAAATTGTTATTGAAGATACCGAAGCCAGTGGACCCATCAAGAAATGATCCGTCAGTGTAGTACATATTGTCGCAGTTGATGTTTCGATATTTATTGGAAAAAATTTTGGGGATCTGCTGCACGCGTAAATGATCCGGGATTCCACGAGTTTCTTCTATCATGGATGTATCGAAAAACACAGTAGAATCAGAAGTATTTGATAAGTCGACACGATTTGGAATATTCGAAGAAGGGTTAATATTTTGGGACATGTGATTGAAATACAATGTCATAAAACGGGTTTGAGAATTAAGTTCGATTAACTTTTCAAAATTTTCAATCACAGGACGGTTCAAGACCTCACATTTGATTAGAATATGAGAAGACAGGCTCCAGAAGCGGTTTTTCAATGGTTGTATTCCAGCTGAGACCTCCAAACTCATCATATGGGTCGACTGCATGCAACCCAAGGCGATACGCAAACAACGATATTTTATTCGCTCCAGTTCGATCAAATGTGTGTTTGCTGCGGAGCGGAAGCAGAAACACCCGTAGTCAATGACAGACAATATCGTTGTTTGGTAAAGCCTTATAAGGTCTCCTGGGTGGGCTCCCCACCATTGTCCGGTTATTGTACGAAGAAAATTCACTCTTTGTTGACATTTTTTCATCAGATACCTCACGTGACAACCCCAGGTGCTTTTAGAGTCGAACCAGACACCAAGACATTTGTGTACCAAAACCTGAGAAATCGTTTTACCCATTAATTGTGTTTGAAGCTGAGCAGGTTCATGCTTCCTAGAAAAAACTACTATCTCAGTCTTTTCCGGAGAGAATTCGATACCTAGCCCAAGCAGACAAATTGTCCAAGGTATCTTGCAATGGTCCTTGCAAATCGGCAGCTTTGGCTCCTGTAACAGAGATTACACTGTCGTCTGCAAGTTGTCTTATCGTGCATGAATTTGCCAGACATTCGTCGATGTCATTTACATAAAAGTTGTAAAGAAGGGGGCTTAAACATGAGCCCTGGGGAAGACCCATGTAGCTAATGCGAAAAGTTGCCAAATCGCCGTGCGTAAAATGCATGTGCTTTTCGGACAACAAATTGTGCAAAAAATTGTTCAAAATTGGAGAAAATCCTTGTCGGTGAAGTTTACCCGAAAGATAGCATTGCAATCGGCCTATAAGAGTTGTGATCAGAAGCTGGTTTCCCTGGTTTTTGGATGGCGATCACCTTCACTTGCCTCCAATCCTGCGGTACAATGTTTTGCTCCAGGAACTTATTGAACAAGTTCAACAAGCGCCTCTTGGCATTGCCGGGTAGATTCTTCAACAAGTTGAATTTGATTCTATCTAACCCAGGCGCGTTATTGTTACAGGACAGGAGGGCAACTGAAAATTCTGCCATCGTGAAAGGTGATTCTATCGCGTCGTGGCCCGGAGACGCATCGCGAACAATGTTTTGCTCAGGAACAGAGTCCGGACATACTTTCCTGGCAAAATCAAATATCCACCGACTTGAAGACTCCTCGCTTTCGTTGACCGTTACGCGATTCCGCATTCTTCGGGCTGTGTTCCAAAGAGTGCTCATCGATGTCTCCCTCGACGTCTCGTTCACGAACCGACGCCAATATCCGCGTTTCTTTGCTTTAGCCAGGCTTGGTATTAAGCTCCGAACACCGTAAATAGTCGCCAGGTATACCTCCCTTCTGGTAGGCCTTAAACGCGTCGGATCTTTGCGTGTAGACATCGGAGCACTCTTGGTCCCACCACGGAGTGGGAGGCCGTTCTTTGATCGTTACGCCGGGATATTTCTTCGTTTGGGCTTGCAACGCGGCGTCGAGAATCAAACCCGCGAGGAGGTTGTATTCTTCAAGTGGTGGATGATGTTGAATCGACTCGACCGCTTTTGAAATCATTTCCTCGTATAACTTCCAATCGACATTCCGTGTGAGGTCATACGGAATGTCAATCGGTCGCATGCGAGTTGACCCGTTATTAATTGAAATAAGAATAGGCAAATGGTCGCTACCGTGAGGATCGAGGATTACCTTCCATGTGCAATCCAACCGTAGCGACGTCGAACATAAGGATAGATCCAAAGCGCTTGGGCGCGCTGGAGGTTTCGGGATACGTGTCATTTCGCCGTTGCTTAAAATAGTCATGTCGAAGTCATCGCAAAGGTTATAGATTAAAGAGGAGCGGTTATCATTGTAAGGGGAACCCCAAGCCACGCCATGGGAGTTGAAGTCTCCCAAAATCAAACGTGGCGAGGGAAGAAGTTCTATTAAATCAAAGAGCAGCCGTTGCCCAACCTGTGCTCTGGGAGGAATATATATTGAGGCAATACAAAGCTCTTTACCTTGTATTGTCATTTGACATGCGACAACTTCGATGCCTGGAATCGAGGGGAGGTTAATACGATAGAAAGAATAGCACTTTTTAATCCCTAGAAGTACTCCTCCATATGGGGTGTCTCGATCAAGGCGAATAATATTAAAATCATGGAAGTTGAGATCAACATTTGAAGTAAGCCAAGTTTCACGAAGGGAAAATGCATCGCATTTGTTTTTATTTATCAAAACTTTAAACGAATCAATTTTTGGTAAAATACTTCTACAATTCCACTGTAAGACAGAGATAGAATCCTTCATATACGCAGTTGAATTAGACATCGAAGGATACAATCGCTGCAAGGAGGAGCCATTGGGCAGTCAACTGCTAATTATCTAACTGTTGGGAGGAATGCTGTAAGAAAAATTTTCATTGTACATTGAAAGTTTCAAAAATACAGTCCACAATGTCAGAAAATTTCACTAATCCAGAGTTTGTTTCATCAACTGGGAGTGCAAAAGGAACAACTGGGGTTTTAGATGTTCCTGGCAGTGCTGGGAACTCCTCCTGGGACTTTAAATTTGCAAGCCCAGGAGGAGTTTGCTTCGGGTTTTCCGCAGCACTGTTTGGTTTGTTCGTACTTTTCATTACACTTTGGGAAATCTTAGGACCTTTACGGGGAAGCTTAGGAGAAGAACCATTTTTCCTCTTCCTAGACTCCCCAGGATTGGCATAAGATGTTCCCGCTAATGAATCGTCAGAATCGGTTTCCTCAGAGGGCAACAGATCAAAGGGGTTCGATGTTATGGTAGAAGTAGTCACGGTCTTCTTCAGCATCTCAGCGTAAGAACGCTTTGAACGCTCCTTAAGTGACCGCTTGATTTTATCTCTGCGCTGCATGTACACCGGGCATGTGGAGAGCTCATGCTGGTTTTCCCCACAGTGAATACATTTTTCAGCATTAACACTGCAAGAATCTTCCGCAAGAGTCTCCCCACACTTGCTACATCGTGCCTTATTGCAGCAGTAGGCGGCTGTGTGGCCCAACTGCTTGCAATTGGTGCAATTCATAACACGGGGTACATACAATCGCACAGGCAGACGAACCCGGTCGATCGAGACATGGCTAGGGAGTGCAGATCCGGCAAACGTAACGCGAAACGAGTCTGACGGAGTGTAAACTTTTTTACCGCCGACGAGAGACATGGACCGCAATTGCTTACAATCCAAAATCTTCGCCTGTGTTTCGGTATTTTTGAAGCAACCGGTTGCGCTTTTTAGGATACACTCGACAGACAGACTCGAATCGGTTATGACACCGTCGATCTCCACGTCTCGTGCGGGTATGTAAACGCGATACTCGCGTGTGAAGAGCTCAGAGCAAGCGATAGCATTGGCCTGTGCCAGATCACTGACCACGACACGGAGCTTGTTAGGTCGGACCTTGGAAATTTCGGTCACGGCCTTGTACCCCTTCGTCAGGTCTTTAGAAATTTGCAGTATGTTTAATCGCTTTGAATTCACTCCTGCCTTTGGACGAAAATAAACAGTATAGCTGCCCTGTTGAGATCCGTCCGGGTAAAGCCTGGGGCGAGGGGGGACTGGAGAATGAACAGGGGAGGAGGTAACAGAAGGGTCAGGGTCAGGGGGGTTCGGGGATGGTGGCACGGGAGGCGAGGGATCTATATCCATCGCGCTAAATGTAGCGCACTAGCGCACTTGCGCCGACAAGAACACGTACCTCATTACTTCTTCCTTCCAGCAGTGGTTGTCCGATCGTTCGAAGCTGCACCCAAAGCAGCCAGCAGCACCAGTACAGCAGCACCAATACAGCCACCAGCAGTGAGCCGGGTGTGAGATCACTCAGCACAGCGACACGGACTCGACTGTCAACTGATGGCCTTGAATAATACACTCTTTTGTTTGGCTATTCGTACACACGGACCGGATTGTAATAGAACGACCACTTTGCACGTCCGTTTCTGTCGAGTGTTCGACGCGGAATGCAAACGAAAGTTGAAAACATAATACGTAACACAAAAAGCATACTTCTTTAAAAATTTTACCGTTCCTGCAGCTATAAACACTGTAACACAGTTTTATGCGAAGCACAGATACGGATTATGCCGACTGACAGATGGTTGATCATTTACATGACTAACTTTTGAAAAGGTCGTAACTGTACGGACAATTTTTTGGCCTGAATTTTGGGATTTTTTTGACAATATTACGATTCTATCAAATACAATATTTTTTTAAGTTGTTTTTATCGGTAAGCTAAGCAGAGGACATAATTATTAAACGAAAGATACAAATTTGTTGTTTCTTTAGTTTTATTTTATGCCTGTTTTTTGTTGTACAACATTTGGGCCACACTCCGCTGGTGAGAGAGCTAATTAGTATAATTGTAAGTGGCAAAGCTAATGTTGCAGAGCATTGTTTCAAGAATAGTGGAGGTAAACCGTCAGGTCCATGTCCTTTAGAGTGATCGACTTCCATAAGAGCCAATTTTACATCGTCTACAGATAGCGTAACTCGGGGGGGAAACAGATCGAAGGTATGTATGTTTCTGATAGCATCATTGATATTCCTTGGAGAGTCTTCGCAATATACAGTTTGGAAATAATCAGCAAATAGGTTAGCGGAGTCATCTGCGTTACTCGCAACCATATCACGATAAAAAACGTTGGTGGGATATCCTTTAGTTTTCTTACGACTATTGGCAAAATTCCAAAAGGATGATGGTTCCCGTTTTACTTGACATTCCATTCGGTGTATGTATTTGCGAAAACATGCATCACGTTGTATTTTATACTGTTGTTCAAGCTCGCGAAGGACTTGTTTGTTATGGTTAGATCTATGTTTGAAGTAGCGTTTACGAGCTTTTCTTAACCGGTTACGACAGTGATTCAATCCTGGGTTCCACCACGGCTGCCGGTTGTTGGGCGTTCTGCGTTTTCTTCTCAAAGGGACATGCACGTCAATGATATTAGCGATTGTGGCGTAAAAATGATTAACTGAGTCGTCAGTAGAATGATTCGCAAGAAGATTAGTCCAGTTGATGTTCGCAATGGTGTTGTTCAAGGCGTCTTAGTCGCAGCGAGAAAAGTCGTAGTGCAACGTGTCAGGAGGTTTATCATCGGATGTATATGATACGTCAAGTGTCAAAATGAAGAGAATATGATGTGCGTCAATTCGTCTTCGATCTTAAGCAAAGTTTTAGTCAAGGGCCTTCTGGATGATGGACACTTCTGTACGAAATTCCACCGTGACATGGCGCAAGTGTGCTCTCAATTCTTCGAACTTATCCTACGACTCTTACTTTCACAGGGGATTTCAAATTAACTTTCGAGGTCGATTTTTAGTGTCTGTCAGGGTCACGAAAACCAGGAGAAACCTGGACAATCGGGGAAATGATTTTTCGATTAGAAAAGTCAAGGAATATTATACAAAACTAAAAGAAATCTACTAGTAGAATTAAATGGAAACATAACCTATTCTCAATATTTTTTCCTACCCTATTTATCGGATCATCCCGAGTACGGAAATATCCATTTTTGGCTGTACTCCGCAAACCGAAAGTCGCCATTCTGGATTTCAAAATGGCGTCTGGAGTTGATCTCCACTCTATGGGCATCTTGCGATCTTGGAAATACCCTCTCTCTAAGTGGTGAGATTTCCGATTAATTTATTTACAAATTAGCGCTGCATTACGGCTGAATTTCGAACCATACTGTACGCCGACCACAAGCCCTTAATCTCCTAAATAACTTTGCTGAGAACCCCAACTCTTTAGATTGTTGAGGTCAAGAGATAAAAGAACATAAGTCTGCCCATTTTAGGTGATGATAAACTTTTCGCGGTGCTGCAGTATTTGAACTGGATGTTGCAATACTCAGTGAAGCGATTCCAAACTGGCGGGTAATATAAGTAACCTTGAATGACCAGTGGAAAAAATACCTTCCATTCTTGTTCCAAACTACTCAAAACCAATTAAAGCACATCAAAAATTATCGCCTAAAACCTTAGGTTCTGAAGTGATTAGGAATATACAGGGTGACAAAAAAGTCCGGTCACACAGGAAAATCTCAATATTTCAAAGAATAAGAAGAAAATCTGAATCTGGCTTTCATTGCTTTATTCAGTAACTCATAAAGATACTTCACAGACGATATCTCGGAACTACACCACCTTTCTCTGATCGAATCAGCTTCAGACGTCTCGGAAAGTCGTCGCAAGCGGCGCGCACGTGCTCCATCGGCATCTCGTCCCAGATTTCCCAGATTTTGGGGTTCTCAGCAAAGTTATTTAGGAGATTAAGGGCTTGTGGTCGGCGTACACTCGCTAACTCGCTTGAATTGCTCCAAATTTGTTATTTTATAGTCGTTCAGCTTCGATATCATGTATCCCCACACGAAATAATCCAGTGGATTCAGATCCGGAGACGACGGAGGCCATTTATTCTTCGAAATGTAATCGGTCAAGTTTTCCTCACACCACGCCTGAACAACCTTTGTGGTGTGGGATGGGGCGCCATCTTGCTGGAAGCAGTAGTAATCGTCTTCAAACAATAGTTCAGCTTGAGGCAGAACATTTTTATTCAAAACCGTGTCCAGGTAGTACGCTGCGTTGATTTTGACCCCTTTATCGATAAAAATAAGAGGCAGTTTACCTCTCTTGCAAATGGCTCCCCGAACCATCACTGACGTCTTATTCTGGAACCGGGAAACGTTCAGTTTGTCCGCAGGAGCTTGCTGGAGGCTCACACTCCAAACTCGATCATTTTGGCGATTGACTGTTTGCTCCAAAACGAACAGCTTCTCGTCCGAAAAAATAATCTCGAAATCTGCGCGCCAACCGAGCAACTCCCGCGACCGTTGGTACCTCTTGTCCTTTGTAGCTTTGGTAACCCCATGAACCACCTGTTTTTTGTACGGTGTAAGTTTTTAATCCTTGCGCAGAAGCAGGCGGATTGATTCTCGGTTCATTTTAAGGTTCCTGGCCAGCTTCCGTGCAGATTGGGCGGGATTCCGGCGAATCCGGTCTCGTATAATCTTTTTCAGCCTTGGAGTTTTCACAGACCTTGGTCGGGTTTGTACATATTCACATATTCAGCGATAACAGCTGCTCTTAACTCTGCCATGGCTCACAACTCAATGTAAACAAACTGCACAGAAACGAAACTCTGCCACTTTGGGCAGCAAAGTTAACCCTTTCATTTGACATACAGATGGCACCGTGTAGAACTTTAAGATGCTATTATTGAGAGATTTAAGATATTTTTGATTTCAAGATTACTGCACATTGGGACGTTCGGTTTTAGCTATTGAACTTAGGATTATATTATTTTGGAATTCTGAAATTTCGGGATGTAAGGATTTTGGGGATTTACAGTGGGGCAAATTGGTCCGTTGGTGCGACAAAACCTCATAACTTCTTAACAGTTGTTTCCACAGGGTTCATGTCTTCGGCAATGTTTTTCACCATAAAAACATCTCTTTAAAAATGTATTTAGGCAGCTTTAATTTTTTTCTACAGATGGCGCTGACATCTATCTTCTGAATAAATGGTGCTAGCCATTTTATTTATTCGGGAAAGTTGTTTATATCATCAATTGGCATGAAGTTGTCGAACATGCTACAACTGTAGGACTGACCGTTAACGAGATAACTTGTTTTTCATTATTCATAAACTAAAAATTTCAGTAATTAATTATAACTTGGACTTAAGTACATATGTTTCAATTTCAGATACATTCGAACTATCGAGTCATCATGAAATGAATTATTGACAGTTTGAAGTTGATTTTGTATAGTTTTTTGTCAACCTATGATGTGTCATCATTTTTGAGAAAGAATATAAAATATAATTTCAATGTTATTGTTTGTGATAAAATATTTCAAATAGGAACATTGTTGGTCATGTTCTCTTTCTAAGAGCTCCTCTTGTTTCATTTTATTCCATTCGACATGGATACTAGACGCTTACTGTCGTTTGAAAAAACTGTTCACCCAATAACAAACCGTTTCCTAGTACTAATAATTATTTCCGAGTACTAATAATTATTCGGACCATAACACCCGCCGAAGTCGAACGCCGCGACCAAATATTGAGCAACTGCGGGACGCTGAGGCTGCACAGGAATACGCGCAGCAGCTGGAGGCAGTGCTACCCTCGGAAGAGCAGCTTGGCGCAGCTACCCTTAAAGATGGCTGGAGGAGCATCCGATCCGCCATAGGTAGCACTGCTGTAGCGCTACTAGGTACAAGGGCCCCGAATCATAGAAATGACTGGTTTGACGACGAATGCAAACGGTTAGTCGAGGAGAAAAATGCAGCACGGGCGAGAATGCTGCAACACCGCACGAGAGCGAACGTGGAACGATACCGACAGGCACGGAACAGCCAAAACTCAGTCATCCGAAGGAAGAAGCGCCAGCAAGAGGACCGAGATCGCGTAGCGATGGAAGAGCTGTACCAAGCTAACGACACTCGGAAGTTCTACGAGAAGCTGAACAGCTCCCGTAAAGGCTTCGTGCCTCAAGCCGATATGTGCAGGAGCTTGGACGGCAACCTCCTTACTGACGAGTGTGAGGTGATCACCTCGCAGCACTTCGACGAGCATCTAAACGGCACGGCGATGCAGTAGAGCGCGAGGACGGTATGGCAACTGATCTTGGTGCACGAGCAGAAGACATCAGAATTCCCGCCCCCGATCTTCTGGAGGTGGAGGAGGAGATTGGTCGGCTGAAAAACAACAAAGCTGCTGGAGTGGACCAACTTCCCAGCGAGCTATTGAAATACGGTGGAGAAACACTGGCTAGAGCCGTGCACTGGGTCATTGTCAAGGTTTGGGAGGAAGAACGAGTACCGGAGGAGTGGATGGAGGGTATTGTGTGTCCCATCTACAAAAAGGGCGACAAACTGGAGTACTGCACTTATCGGGCAATCACTCTGTTGAACGCCGCCTACAAGGTACTCTCCCAAATACTTTGCCGTCGACTATCGCCATTTGCGAAGCAGTTCGTGGGGCATTACCAGGCGGGATTTATGGGTGCCCGCGCCACCACGGATCAGATATTCGCGGTTCGGCAGGTTATGCAGAAATGCCGCGAATATAACGTGCCCACACATCATTTGTTCATCGATTTCAAATCGGCGTACGACACAATCGATCGGGACAAGCTATGGCAAATTATGCACGACTACGGTTTTCCGGACAAACTGACGCGGTTGGTCAAAGCGACGATGGATTCGAAACCCGAAGAGGGCTGAGGCAAGGTGATGGTCTCTCGTGCCTACTGTTCAACATTGCCCTGGAAGGTGTCATTAGATGAGCGGGGATTAACACGAGTGGCACGATTTTCCAAAAGTCGGTTCAACTGTTTGGTTTCGCCGACGATATCGACATTGTGGCTCGGACCTTTGTGAAGATGGCGGATACGTACATCGGATTAAAGGCTGAAGCCAAAAAGATTGGACTGGTCATCAATGCATCGAAGACGAAGTACATGAAAGGAAGGGGTTCACGTGAAGACAGTAACAGTACTAGTAACCACCCACCTCGAGTTCAAATTGGTGGTGATGAAATCGAGGTTGTCGATGAGTTCGTGTACCTGGGCTCACTGGTAACTGCCGACAACGATACCAGCAGAGAAATTCAACGGCGCATTATGGCAGGAAACCGTGCATACTTTGGTTTCCGGAGGACGCTTCGATCGAGTAGAATTCGCCGCCGCACCAAGTTAACCATCTACAAGACGCTGATCAGACCGGTAGTCCTCTACGGGCATGAGACATGGACTATGCTTGTGGAGGACCAACGCGCCCTTGCGGTGTTCGAGCGGAAGGTGTTGCGTACCATTTTCGGTGGACTGCAGATGGAAAACGGAGTGTGGAGAAGGCGAATGAACCACGAACTGCAGGAGCCGCTTGGGGAGCCATCTATCGTCCACACCGCTAAGATAGGCAGGCTGCGGTGGGCTGGGCATGTTGTAAGGATGTCAGACGACAGCCCGGTAAAGATGGTTCTTGAAACCAATCCGTCAGGGACGAGATGGAGAGGTGCGCAGCGGGCAAGGTGGATCGATCAGGTGGAAGACGACCTGCGGACCCTACGCAGACTGCAGAGCTGGCGAACTGCAGCCATGGACCGAGTGGAATGGAGACGACTCTTACGTACAGCAAAGGCCACACCACGGCTTGGGACTGTTTGGCAAATGGTAGGAAAAACATCGATACGGACACTGCTGATTAACGATTTTTAACATGAATTGACATGAAAACAATCGTTGCGAAAGTTCGAATCACTCGGAAAGTCGTAACTAGTAGCAGCTGGTTTTTGGTTTAGTAATAGTCAAAACATTGTATTTTAATTCAATAATAGTGGCATAGCAGAGCAACGTAGAACTTTTGGTTTTTCATATTGCCGAAAATGAAGAAAATGAAGAAACTTGTTTTACATATTATGCCCCCTACGAACCTATTTTCAACAAAACTGTCTTAATATCACATAACCTCTTAGTTAATACTCTATTTTATGAGGATCATATGATTTAGCTAATTAATTCCTAAGTATTTGCATGCCCTACTGGAAATTTTCTGTGAACATTTTTTCTTCCATTTTACAACCTTTGTAAATCCTCATTTTCGCAATATTATAGCACATTTTCTGAATTATTTTTCAAAGTAAATCATCATGATTTCCAGTCGACAACATGTCTACTGCAAGTAGAAAATAAAATGAGGTATGTAAACTGAATTTTGTTTAATTTTGAGTTTTGTCGCGACTTTTCTGGGTTCTGCCCCACAGTGTGGCGTGATGAGATTTTCGGATTTCAGGATCATAAGTGTAATAATTTTAGGACAGGATTAGGATTTTTTTGCTTAATTGTCCGAAATTTTTTCGTGCTGTTCATTCGTAAAGCTATCTTGTAGTTTTAATAGCGTTTTACTAAAAAATCAAAAAAAAAAGTAGAAAAAAAAATCTAGATCTCATAGTTTTGAGCAATCTAAGAAAGTTAGTCTTGATTTAAAAAAATACATTATAAAAGCAAAGTTGATCAACCTGCCAACTTTCTTGGGAATCTGATAGAATGCTGCTTTCAGCTGGTCGTGTTGGCATGAAATTCGTTTAGTTTTAAGTTTTCGGAATCTTTGTGCTATTTGAGCATTACCTTAGGTATAAGATTATTTAGATGTTTTATATAGATATTTTACCTAAAATACAGATAGATAGTTTTGATTGTATTTTTGTGCATACTAACGGTTTTTTTTATTCTAACAGTTTTGACAGTGTTTTCCCACAAGGTTGCTTTTGGAAGTTGTGACTTTCTGACATGGAGACTTGTTGACTTAAAAAACTTGGTGCATTTTGACAATTTTAGCAAAATTTTAAAATTTTTACAGTTCGACGGTTTTACCATTTTGATAATAAAAATTCGAAACTCCTCTTGACTTTTGATTGTTTTACGATTTGATCTTCGAATTATTAGTTCGAATCACTAAAATACGGTTCTCAATGACATATATTACAATAGCTAGTCATTTCTGCTAAAAATATCAACTCCTTTCTAAAGTCGCTTGCCGCAGGACCGAACCCGAGCTCATCACACTCGTCAGTCATCATGAATAGGATGAGTGAATTAAGTAACATTTGAATATGCGGTAGCACGTTCCTATCCATTGGATAAGGTAGGCTTGCAAATACCACGATGCCGACAACGACGACGACGACGACGACGGCGACGGTAAACCGGGTGACAGTCATAACTGTGTGACCTTTCTGTACCCGTTTCGGTGGATGCCGAAAAACCGGCGGAAAGCCAAACCTAGCGACCGGGTGGCGAAGGAGAGGGAGGGGAGGCGATGGTTGGTGATACTTTGAACAAACACCAATTTAACTGGAAATGAAAACAGATCGGGGGAGAAGATTCCGTTCGGGATCCGAATCCGTTCGGGATCGCAATGCGGATCCGCTTTGGGTGTGTGATTTTCCACAAAACTGAAAATGTCGCACAGGGATGCGGCTGAGTGGCAAAAGAGTGCTGAACCGTACACAGATTGAATAATGATAGAGTGGAAAAAATGAGGAAGATGGATTGCCGGGCTGTGTGATGTCAATGAATGTTGTTTATTTTCGACTTTTTTTCCTAATTCCCTCCTTCTTCCATCCCTCCCGCCCGAGGAACAGCGACAGAAATAGATGACGGTGGTTACGGTTTTCTGCGATTATGCATAGAGCGTATTGTGCGTTTGAAATTGTTCATTATGATGGAAAAGGGTTACAACCGGGATGACACACTTACCTCGTCCTCGATTTCTGTCCTGCGGCATTGCGCGACATGTTCGAGAAGATCTCCTATCTGCCTTCACTCTCTCTTTCTCTCCTGTGGCAGTTTGGTTTTACTGTTGTCACACATTTGTCTGCCACCGCTTGGGAAGGACTCGACTTTCAGTTCAGGCTGGTAGGCAAACTAGGAAGGAAACACTTTACCAACCCAGGAGGCAGGAGGAGATGGCCCTTCTTTATTTGCTTTATGAATGCGACACCACAGTTGACGAGCACTCAGTCAGTGTTCAGTGCTTTGTTTTAATCAGATTTTTCAGACCGGAGCTCATTTGTTTTCCATCACCAGTCCTTTCACTGCCGCTTTCTCACGTTTCAGATAGTGGGTACTCTCCCGGCCATGGGATTTTGAAAAATGATCTCAAGTTTGGGGTGGAAAAGTATCTCGCTGACAGGTTTGTTTGATGATGAGGAGGAATTCAAT
Source organism: Wyeomyia smithii (assembly GCF_029784165.1). Lineage (NCBI taxonomy): Eukaryota > Metazoa > Arthropoda > Insecta > Diptera > Culicidae > Wyeomyia > Wyeomyia smithii. Next base: position 25,273,777 of record NC_073696.1, on the reverse strand, counting down.
TCGCTGACAGCTTGAAATTGATTGCGGAAACCGATTTTTCGGGGCGCGTGGTGCCGGGAAAAGTGATTGTCGCTCAAATTTTTGTTTTGTTCTGCGTAATTAACTTAATGTGTCAGGTTTTTATAACTTACAAATAATAAACATTATTTGTAAAGCTTAGGAGTCGTGACACTAATAGTCACTTCCAAATCGGGTTTCTAACGTATCAAGTAAAAACTGCTTAAACTGTCAACGATGTCCAAGCTGTCAAAACAATTATAATATCAAAACTGTCGAAATGTGAAAATGTCAAATTTGTTAAAATTGTCAAAATTATGAAATTCGAATGGCCAGCAATTGTTAAACCTTGTGTCTCGAGAGCGCTCCACCTAATCGCAGCTCTGTTTGTCCGTTAAGGACAATTAAACATTTATTTTGTTAAAATGCATTGTTAATAGATAACTTAGAGAAGAAGCACATTGTTTAAAAAAGTAATAGATTAGACATTAATTTGTTCGAAATTGAAATCGTGGAACTCGAATCAAAGCTCCAGCTTTGTTATTAAACCAAACGATTTCAACCAGGTATAAAACAAACAATCTCATATTTTCGGCAGCCAGCTGCCTGCAAAAAATGCCAAATCATCTCAACCCATACATATTTCATTATCGGAGTGTTCCCATCCAACGTAAGCGCCGTCCCAATCCCAATCCGGAAATGAAAAACCCCTACGATGACGCAGGCAGATTTTAAAACTGGCTCTAAATCAAAAAACCGAAACGGCTCTCAGAATGAAATGCGTATTATCGTTATTATTATTCATTTAAATGCCACCGAAAATATGTGAAAAACTCATAATTTTAGAAACATACCGATCGGCACAGAATCTCTGCAGTAGCAGCAGCAGCAGGAGGGGGAAATCCCTTTTTTATATGCTTCGCTTATCTGCGACGTAATCTCAAAAGGAAAAACCATATGTTAGAGGATAAAATTCAATAAGTCGTTCCACTATCTCTCTTTCCCGCTCTCTCTGTCCGTTGATTTGCTCGATTATCATCAGCAATAATAACATCCAAAACCTCACTTGCGAGTGTGTCTCTGCTGCTGCTGCAGAAATCGGGATTCTGCTCGGTAGATAAAGGGAATAATCATAAAAAATTGTTCACTGTACGCGCCACGGACGATGACTTCCGAAGGAAAATGGTTAGGCAACACAGACACAGAGGTATGCAGAAGAAAAGAATTTTTGTGAATCATATTTTCTAGGTTTTCTGCTCGGTGCTCGTCTCGGGAACCGGGCACTGGAAATAGAAGTGCGTTCTCATATCTGTGATCTGCTGCTGCCGCTGAACGGACCGCGCGCTCGGTCGTGGCCACAAATTCAACATTGTACGGTACGTATCTGAATCTTCCCTGCTGGGAAAGCGTGGAACTGGGCAAACAGCAGTAGGCGAGTTAGTCCTCCTTCCTCCTCCTGCTCCTGCTATTAGAGGCCAACGCGTGCTACGATTGCTTTGATATTTTCTATCATATTTATTTTGTGCTTTTTTTTTTTTCTTCGGGGAAGGGGGACAGAATGAATGGAATCGATGTTTAAAAGCATCATTGGTTTTTCATTTTTATTGTCTTTATCAATATTTGAGCACGGACGCAAGGGGACCATTAAGTGGCATTCGGGTGAAATATGCTTTTCTTCGCTATCGGTTTTTTTTGTTCATGTTGTTGTTACGTCTGGCCACAGAGCAAATACACGATCCATTAATTCAGATTTACATTCCCATTTATTTTTGTGCAGATGTTTTTTGTCGTCCCTTTAAAAATACTGGTGCAAAATAAGAGTTCAAAAAGTCCAGTCTGCGTGAGCTGCCTTGTTCGCTATGATTATTTCCTACGAACGACTTTGACGTATTTCAAATTCAAAACAGCCCAATCTCATTAGCATGAAGGGACCAGAATGTTTGGTCTATAACTATTCCTTCCCGAACAGGCATCAAATTCCATTCATTCTTTATTATTACATATAGATGACAAATAAACAAAACTTAAAAAATAGCAGATCAAAAAGCGTTCAAAATGTTTGGAATTTTCCGCAGGATCTTAAGGAATCATCAAATTATTTATAGAATGCCTTAATTTGTATTTCAATACATATATAGAATCTAACAGCAAAAGATTTAAAACAGACTAAATAAAGGCATCGATAAATTTATGGAAGTTCGTTATTTGAACCTCTGGTGCGACGAAGATAGGAATATTCGACGGTAAAAATTACATATTTAAGGTTTTTTTTTTTTTTTTTTTTATCTCTGTATGCCTGAAGGGCACTGGGTACTGAAATGCCACTGCGACATTCTTGCTGATTGTCTTTTGTGGCGGGCCCCGATTGCTGTGCACAGGTTACGGATTGTTCGTACTCATTGATGGAGTAGAACTGTTTTGTTGTAAACCTGTACCCCAATTAGGTACAACATAGTTGATGAAACTAATGACCTGCTTGGGATTGGAGCTCCATGCTTGGTATGGAGTTAAAAGGTAACTTCCTAAGAAGTTGTACCTAGAGGAAGCAAGAGCTTCGCAAGAGCAAAGCAAATGCTCTGAACTCTCTGGTTCAGATTTGCAGAATCGGCAGGTGTCGTTCAACACTACGCCGGTTTTCTTTAAATGATAAAAAGCGGGACAGTGTCCGGTGAGGAGTCCCGTGATTATCCGTAGGTCACTACGATTTAGACTAAGTAGCTTTCTGGCGGTTCCAGGGTTCGGATAGATAAACTGTTTGCCTTGTCTACAACCCTGTGCCTGTTGCCATTGGGATACTATTTCTAGCCTTTCCCAAGTTAATAGTTCGCTTTTGATAGCGGAAATGGACGTACCCAGAAACGGCTCGGGACCAATAAACCGCTGAGCTGATCCCTGTCTTGCTAGGTAGTCAGCGTGTTCATTACCCTCGACTCCGCAGTGTCCGGGCACCCAGAACAGAAAAACTGAATTCTGTCGGGAAAGTTCCCGTAGAGTTTCAATGCATTCCCAAACAAGTTTGGAAGCGCATTTGACGGACTTAAGTGCTAGTAGTGCTGCTTGACTGTCCGAGAATATACCGATTTTCGCATGTCTGTAGTTGCGTTGCAGACATATTTTTGCGCAGATATATATGGCATATACCTCTGCTTGAAAAACGGTGGGCCATTTTCCCAGGGAAAACGTTTCCCTGATACCGGGTCCGTATATACCGAATCCCGTTAGGGATCCCATTTTCGAGCCGTCCGTATAAAAATTGACGATGCCAGGTGGAAGATTAGGCCCTCCATTGTTCCACATAGAGCGGTTTGTTTCAATCACTCTATATGGAATATCCATGTTGGACCTAACGTCCATCCAGTCGGAGACTGTGGTTAATAGCGGAGTTAGTTTGAACTCCCTAAGTATGCGAAGGTGGCCGATTTGGTCCCCTTCAAGTATGGTTTTCCTCCTTTGCAACCTTAGAGCGCCAAGCTCTGCTTCCTTTTTCACATGAAGATGTAGAGGTAGTAGGCAAAGCATAGCTTCCATGGCTGCAGTTGGAGTTGTTCGCATAGCGCTGGTAACCGAAAGACATGCAAGTCTTTGAACTTTTTTGAGTTTGGCTTGCGCAGTCACTTCGTTCACCTTAGGCCACCACACTAGGGCAGCATAGGTGATTCTTGGTCGGGCAATGGTCTTGTAAGACCAGAGTGCCAAGTCTGGTTTCAGTCCCCAGGTCTTACCGAAGAGAGTTCTGCAGGCCCAGATCGCTGAGATCGCTTTCTTAGCGGCATGATCCAGTTGTGCAGACCAGTTCAGTTTCTTGTCCAGAATAATTCCGAGATATTTGACTTCATTGCTGAAGCCCAGTCTAACTCCACTCAGTATTGGAGGAGTGATGGAGATCGTCCTTCGTCTGCCGAATGGAATTAGGACTGTTTTTAAGGGGTTTATGTTTAGACCCTCCTGTAAACACCATGACATGGTGGTATTCAGAGCCGTTTGCATTCGGCTCGACAGAGTTGCGTCATCTTTACCTCTGACGATGAGGACGATGTCATCGGCGTATCCAATGACCTCGTAACCAAGCTGTGAAAGCTTGTTGAGAAGTGCGTCGACAACTAGTGACCATAACAAGGGCGAGAGAACTCCTCCTTGCGGACACCCCTTGATCACTGACATTGTTACAGACGAATCTCCCAAGGTTGCTGTGATCACTCTGCTAGAGAGCATTGCGTGTATCCAGTTCCTTGAAGTTTGGTCGATTCCCTTATTAGAAAGAGCCGTATCGATTGATGCAAAGGACGTGTTATCGAAGGCCCCTTCAATATCAAGAAAGGCACATAGCGCCGTCTCCTGATAACTTAGGGACTTTTCAATCAACGTCACTAAGCTGTGAAGAGCAGTTTCTGTTGACTTGCCGCTTTGATAGGCATGTTGGTTCCTGTTCAGCGGGGAGTCTTTAAGAAACTCATCACGGATATATTTATCCATTATTTTCTCCATCAACTTGAGAAGCGATGAAGTCAGACTTATGGGTCTGAAAGTTTTAGGTAGGGTTTTGTCCTTTCTTCCAACTTTGGGGATAAACACTACCTTCACCTTCAGCCAGTTATCCGGAATATGGCCCAGGATAAAGCTGGCTCTGAAGAGGTTGATGAGTTCGGACATGATAACTGCGGCCGATTTTTGTAGAAAGATGGGTAGTATGCCGTCTGGACCAGGAGACTTCATAGGGTCGAATGAGCTTAGAGCCCAACCTGTTGAAGCTTCCGTGAACAGTCGACGGGCCAGCAGGATGGACTCCCGAGACGCCATATGTCTCGAATTGTCCTGCCGCGACCCATCACTATTCAGTTTTTCGGTCTCTGTCGATCCAGGAAAGTGGGTGTTTATAAGAACCTCCAGCGTTTCCTTGGTAGTGACAGTGAGGCATCCATCCTCTTTCCTCACCTGTCCTAAACCGTTAGTATGGTCTTTGGACATCGCCTTTTGGAGCCGCGTAGCTTCCGGCAGAGTTTGGATTCTTTCACAGAAACTAACTCTGGATTTCCGTTTAGCCTTGCGTAGCTCGGCGTAGTATTTAGTGAGGGACGCCCTGTAGTCGTCCCAGTTAGACGTGACTTTTGCCCTGTTGAACAACCGCCTAGTTTCCCGACGAAGGTCACTAAGTTGATCATTCCACCAGGGTACGTCACGGCATACTGACCGCTGTGTAAGTGGACAGTTAGCGTCGAAAGCATCCATGATTCTGTTTTGTAGATCATTTGCTGCCGAATTCAGGTCAACAGAATTTCGAATGTTGCTGTAACTGAAAGTTCGTGAATCGATCAGGCGTTCCTTAAAGGATTCCCAATCTGTATTCTTAGGATTTCTGAACAGCTCTCTTTTCAGAGGGTTAGCCTCTATATTAAAAACGATGTGTCTGTGGTCCGACAAACTAGTTTCATCGGAGACATGCCAATTTTTAATCCTTTCAGAAATAAAGGCGCTACACAGAGTGAGATCAAGGACCTCCTGTCTAATAGCGTTGATAAACGTGGGGTTATTCCCTACATTACATACATTGACATCGTTAGAAGTAAGGTATTCACGTAGGTACTCACCCCTGGTGTTGGTGTCCGAGCTGCCCCAGATCGTGTGGTGAGCGTTGGCATCGCAGCCGATCAGAAACGGCTTGTTGATGGCCTTGCAGTACCGCACGAGCGCAGCAACTTCGGGTGGCGGTATATCACCTTGGTCGCCCGGGAAGTAGGCCGACGCGACAACCATTTCCTGCTTTCCTCTGGTTGTCGGTACTTCAACCGTGACGGCAACGACGTCGCGTTGGATAAATTCTGTAATAGGTAAAAATTTTAGTTCTCTATTTAGCAGAATTGCAGTCCTTGGTTTGGACTGCGTGTCACAGTAGATTAACCTACCGTTAGGAGCGTTAAGTCCGAGAACTTTGGATTCGTTGATCCACGGCTCCTGGATGAAAGCAGCCGCTAGCTGCACTTTGGCGAATCTCCTGCAAAGAACACCCGAGGCGCCTTTTGCGTGATGGAGATTCGCTTGCACGCAGCGAAGGCTGCTCACTTTGCAGTGAAGTTGCCGTCTTTGTCCGGATCGGAAGATGATCCTGGTATTGGCTGACGGCTGCCAACAGCGGTTTGGCTGGTTGATGGAAGTTGCTCTTCCTCACTGTTCGGCTTCGGTTGCAGCAGTCGATTGGCAACAGAAGGTCGTCGCGCACACTGTGGTGGTTTTTGACTCCGGGGGGTGCGACTTTTCGGTGGTTGATGCTTCACACTCTTGCGAGTCTTCGGCGGAACCGTCCGAGCAGCCGCGGGGTTGCGTTTTTTGGGTGGTGACAGGGCACTCACGGGGGAGCATCCTGCGCGTACCTTCCCAATCGCAGGGTTGCGTTTGGGTGGTTGTGGGGCACTCCCGGAGGAGTTTCCCACGCGAACCTTTAACCCATTCGCAGGATCGTTTTGCCTGGGTGGTGGCAGAGTACTCCCGGAGGAGTTACCCGCACGTACCTTCCCTGACATTGCGACGGAGTCTTTCCCGCCTGTGACGTTCGGCCTTCCGCTTACCTTTCGGATGCGTGCTTTGCCGAAACCGTAGTGCAGTTCATAATTTCTACTCTCAACGAGTTTGGCCGATTCTTCGTCAATATCCAGAACTAGTTCGACCAAGGTCTTTACCAATTTGCGGTTACAGACTCGCCACATTTTGGTAGAGAGATGGTCGTTCTGATTCTGGAGTGAACGAAGAATCTTCTCGTCCGGAGAGTTCGCACTGTCCGCGAAGTAACCGACATACCGTCTGGCCTTCGGCAGATCCTTCATGTGGTATACACGAAGTTGTGCTCCCTCCCATGGTACGAGAGAAGGTACCTCCCTTTCCAACCACTGCACTGTGTCGTTGTCGGCACAGGCAAGTTGCAGGAAGCCATTTTTTAGATGGCAACCGTTAAACTTGGGCTTGGTGGTTGGATTTTCCTGGTTCGCAATGTGATCGAGGATGGAGGTCCGGACAGCCTGAAGCTGGTCCGTTGTGAGTAGGGAGCTGGGGTGGGTAGCAGAAGTAACCGCAAGGCTTATAGCTCCCACCATGTCCCTATATGTGGCCTTCGGGAGCGGCTTCGAACCCGATGACCCCAAACCAGTGCCGTTCCGCAGTTTTTTAGGCTGTGGACACTTAGTACTGGTGTTTGGTGACACCAAGTCGTCCGACCGCTGTCGCTTGACGGCAACTTGGTTCGATTGAGCAGGCTGCTCTGTTGGAAGGAGGGCCAGCTTCCTGGCTTCTTCGTACGAGAGACCGGAGCGAAGATTTTTGCTCAGTCGCCGCCTTTGCGCATTTGAAAGTCGCTTGACAAGGGGTGCCGATGATTCGGGTTTCCCTTCGTCATCGGGCCTTGTCTGTGGACCGGGAACTAAGTCCATTTGACTTTCGTCATTCCCTTGTGGAGAAAGTAGGATTAAGGATGAAGCCGAGGGTCCTCCGTCCAGCGATTCGCTGTCGAGGTTGAAATCATCCTCATGACGTTCTGCCCGGTGCGTTTGTTTTTATTGGACTACGCTCCGATGAGTCCATGGGTTCCGGCAAAGAAAGGCTGCCGGTGGCCGAATTTTGTGAAGTTTTGTCGTTCATAAAATTCCCACGAGTCGCTGGGTAAAGAAGAGTCCGCTGCATCAGTGACCCGCGTGATGCAGTAAGGGCTAATTACTGTGAAGGGTGCCCTGGTACTCCACAGGCTCCGTTAGAGGCTGGGTATTTCTTAAACCCCCCCCCACCACGTCATCCATCGGCACGGGTCGCATAACACCTTAGCTTAGGGGTTTTAACCATTGGATTTTACGCAACAGCCATGGTTAAGAGCTGTTGCAACCATCCTCCTTTACAGGGGCTTTGGACCCTCTGCTACAGTTCTCAATAATTCAAGTCTATTCGTAAAGGCTAAACTGAACCAAGAGAATCGTAACAGGCGGAGTTTAGATTTAAGGTTAGAAAGGTAATCAAAGATCGTAAGCGTGGAAAATGTGTTCCATCGAAGTTTCCTTCGGCAGCATAAATTGTCTGAATGAGCTGAAGTTGAAATGTATTTTTCATTAAAAACCAATGAACGTGTTTAGTTTTAAATGAAATGATCCCTTCATGCGAAACTTCGAATGTTCTTCAATGTTCAAGGTGTGATAAGTTATATTGTGTTCTTAACTGAATCGAAAGCAGTAGAGCTTAATCCGGCCGACAATACATACGACCTGGTGAAACCTAGAAGTCGGCAAAATATTCGGATAAAATTCCACAAAATATCTTCACGAATTCGAACGAAAAGTCTGTCTCAAAAATGATGAAACACTGATTTCTTTTTCATAGGGGTTACTTTAGCAGGATGTCTAGCATTTAAAAAAAAAACCTGGAAAACCTGGAATTATCGGGGAATTTTATTTTGTCTGAAAAAATCTGGAATAGTCAGAGAAATTTTGTTGGTTCAGTAGCATTTTAACTCAAAGGTCAAATATGTTCTATTTGCTTTCAAATATTGAACTACACTAAGGTCGCTTTTTACGCGATTTTTTTCATCAGTGAAAAGTGATAGAATTAAAAAGTGAAGTGAAATAAAAGTGTAGTGTAAAAGTGTGTCGATCTTGTCAACAGCTCGTGTAAGAATTATTGAATCAAGTTCTTACAAAACTTTGGAAAACTCGAATTTCTCGGCATGAACACATTAGTGGTAGACATACGTTACGTATTCTTATAAAAAATTCCCCTGAATCGGTTAAACATGGAGATACAGAGCCGAAATCAACTCAGAATATTATTTCAATCTATTGAATTATTTTTACATTCCATTTAAGGACTAAATTTAACCATCCAAATACACCTAAACTATTCACAGAAAACCACTTTTAGTTAACATTAAATAGGGACTAAAATTATTTTACCGCGGTAATCCATCGTTCAGCAATACCCACGAAGTTAAAATATTTCTTAGTTGACATTACCACTATGTCAAAAACACAGCACTTTAATTCACCGAAGGCCCCACCGCCGCTTCACTATGGTCGGAATCGTGAAATTTCACGACAAAAATCTGTAAGTCGGAAACCATAGATGTTAGAGATTTTTTGTCTTCTAGAAAGTTTCTCTACTAAGAGGAATCTTTCTCTTTGGTATGACTGGTTACTAAGGTGGTCCTATTGGACACAAAATAAATTTTTATCTTACGACATAGAGCAAACTCTATATTTTGACACTAATAGATAATTGCTAACTTTTCAAAGAAAAAAGTTACAGGTATTTTTTTGTTAAAAAAATATACTTTTTGGAGGCACCCTACTCCCTTGTTGGCATATATATGCAACAAAAACACATTTAGGATGAAAGTACATAGTTTCACCTTCAAAATTCATGTTGTAGAATTAGTCAACTTTTGTTCCCTTTAGAATTAAAATGCATTTAAAAAATTGGAGTTTTCACACAAAAATTTGCAAATCTACCATGCAATACCATCTAGTTATTCCAATTCGATTTTTACTTGGAAAATTCGTTCGAGTGACTTTTGGGGCATGAGAAAGCGCTTGTTTTGATGTCAATAAATAGTTTCTAATGCTCGTTGAAAATCAAATTTCAAAAATTACATTTTAATAGCGTTCTCTACATATTTACAAGCCAAAATTGTTTTTATATTAATCCAAGTACTCTTTCCACTCAATCGTAGACCTTTGAATATCTGTTTTTTTTGGCAGATTTAGCTGCAAGAATGGGATTTGATGAATCCATAGCACGATTAAAAACATCCGTAAAATTCGCAACTCTAGAAATTTCTCGTGCGTGAAATTGGCGATCTTTCCGATAATATTTGTTTCTAGCTTCAGCCTTGTTCACTCATAAATCCCGTTGAGAGGGGTAGACTTGCCATGATCCTGGTAGAATGTGCTAAAATTTCATGAAGTGTCGCAGGCATGGGATACCATCTGTACAGGTTCACGTACATATTGAATGTCATGTCACAAAGCTTATCGAAGTTTGCTATATCTATTTGTGTAATTCCACAAAGCACGGGCAACCATTTTAATCGATTATTTTTTAACTGGCTAAAACTTTGCACAGGTTTTCTTATAGACTAAAAATAACATTTTTTACTATAAGAAATACAAAAAATTCATAAATTGATTATCTCAAAAAAATCACTTTTTTTGAGGGACAAAGTTATTATCTACAACTTTGCCGGAGATACTATACCGATCAAACAAGCCGTTCAAATGCTGGAAAATTTTTGATCATTTATAGTCATTCAAATGCACAAAATGTTATCTTTAGCTTACAGGAAGTGCAATGTTTGAAACATGATAATTAAAAAAAATAATAAAGCAAAAAAAAGTTCTGTGAATTGCTCACCTGATCTAGGCTGTGGGCATTTTTGATTTGTATTGACACTGAGTTGTAACGGAAATAGCCTTTATAGAATAGTTTGGAACACACTTGCGGCGTTTTACTGTGTTTCGATATACTTGACCACAACTGGTGGCACCAGCCGAAGGCCACAACTATGAAGTTGAAGCCAATATACGAAGAGCTGCATGCACACTAGTGCCGCATAGCGGGGTAATTCAGTACTGAATTATCTAGCATGCAGATGCCTTTGATCTTTTGAACAAGTTTGCTGAAAACCGCAACTTTCTAGGTTGTTGAAAACACGAGATATCCGCTAATTCCATGTGATGCTAAACTTGCCGGGGGTGTTGCAATATTCAAACTATGTGTTGCAACACTCAGTGAAGCGATTCGAAGTTTGGTGGGTAAATTTCCAATTGATTTTTTTATTTTGATTCGCAGGTGGAATCAACTCTGTTTTTTATTTTTTTTGGACGTAGAATCACTAGAATCAACACGGTATATATATAATTGCGTTCTTGCTTTCCTTTCAGTTCATTTCTCGACTTTCGCCAGTGCAGCTACTAAAATGTTTTACTTCCCTTGTCATTGCCTACCCTTGCTAACACGCAGAGAATCCTGAGTAAGAATCCCCAGGATACCGATTAACACGGTGACGGAATCGTGAATGGAATCGCAAACACGACCCGGAGGATTCCCACTCACGATTTTTATTCAAGAATCCTAGAGCCATATACAGGACATTCCTAAAAATTCTTTTTTCAGGAATACTATTCAAGGACGCTCACGAATCCAATGTGAGGAATCCTAGAGAATCTTTGCGAATTTTAGATGTTCGTCCGGGTTGTTTACGGTTTGGACGTAGAATTACGTTTTACCGCAACATAGAAGTACAAATTGAAAAACCGATAACATCGAGTGCATCACGAAACTTGTCGAATTCCAATGACTCAGTTCAGCTTCAAGCTGGTACAGCTTTTAGTACCGCTTTTTACTCGCTTGAAATGAATATAGAAGTGAACATTTCATAATTTGCTAGGGAAGAAAATCGATTTTGTTTCAAGAACGTATTTGTGGCTCTGAGAAGGACCGACTGTAGTTTGTACTGGAACTGTAATTTGCAGGAGGAAAGAAACAATTCACAGCAAGCTGGTGCATTTCGTAACAGCTCTATTTTAGCTTTAGCTCCGGATCCCATGTGCTCGGCTAGCTCTGCTGGTAACAGCAACTTACAGTTAACGGTTTACAGTTAACGAAAAACTAGTGTAATTGTTGCATTGGTCCTCTCCGCTTTTTTCATCATTCAGGTAGCAGTTCCGTCAATCGTGAAATTTGCAAGTTGCCGTTCATCTCCTGCTGGACGTCCAATCGTTCCCGGTAGGTCGAATTCATTGTCTGCTGCCTACTGAAGAGTATGCGCGTTGGTGCAGGAGTAACTATCGTTCTGGCGTTTGCAATAGAGTACCTTGCTGCAGGTGTGTTGGATTTGGCGGGGAACGCTGCTAGAGATAACTACAAAACGAGAATCATCTTGTGTCATTTGCGGTAGGCAATTTGAAACTATGCGGAATCGAACAAGCTTCTGTGCGGGATCACAATCACCCAGGGAGATGTTCTACCTAATATACTATTCGAAAAACTCGAAACAATTACAGCTACGAAATAAGCAACAATTTTTACTTAGAATCTCGTTTCTATCAAAAACCTTTTTTTTTACTATAAACAGTAGTAGGTATAGAAACGGGATGCTATTTACTGAGATTCGAACCTATTTGAGAATAAAAATGTTAGCGTCATAGTAGGAAAATTCATCACCCGTCATTGCTTTGGACTCAGTTTACTAAACGAACAACGACAAAATTGGCATATCGTCGTTTTCGTTCGAAACTTTCCCAACTCATAATTTTATAGCTTCGGGAAAAACGGGAAAAGAAAAGTAGAGTTGAAAGACTGAAATTTATCGTTTCACACCATTGCATTGATTAACCCCAATCGAGTGTATTCCCAAATCAATTGCAAAAAAAAAAATCATTGACATAAGGCAGGCTGTTGTAGTTTTACGTTAACGTGTCGTGTCTTATAAAGAACCTCTTCAATGGTTTGAAATCTTTTAGCAGATATCATGACCAAGTTTTTGGATTTCGAGTTAAAACGCGGATTTTTTCACGCAGATTTCGAAATTTGCATGATTTTTACATGGTAAAAAGACTTAGCAAGACATATATGATTCGAGATTCCGAATAAGTGTAATCTGAGAAAAAAAAATTAGTGACACCATTCAATAAGAAAACGTAGTAAGACGTCATGAACAAATTTTTTTTATTGTCCAAAAGTTTGTATTCTTCCTGGCGACAGTTTTTGACTTTTTCTTGCGTTCTTCCTGCACCTTGAAATTTATTTCTTGAAATGTTGTATTTATAGTAAATAATCAAGCTATTATTTTCGTAATTTTCGAACAATGTGCTATCTGTGTTTAGTTTTGTTTTGTTTTCCTGGTATTTCTCGAGAACAGAAGTCCTTTCCAAAAAATACTACTGAAAAATTAAAAGGGATTCAGCAACATGCCGAAGACAGGAAGATTGCTAGTTAGAATTCCGCCTAGCTGCATAATACCGTGTGCTTTGCAAAATTTAAAAAGTGTATACGAGAAATGTTTTTTTTTTAAATTTTAATTTTTTAACTGTTTTTTTTTTCACCGTTGATTTTTTTTAAATTACTCAGACGTTTCGAATTTGTTTTAACAACGTATGATTAATAAAATGATATTTTGAAGCAGGAAAAAAATTTATATTATATTATCGTTTCTAAGCCGGTGTTAACTCATAAATTCAGTTTATCGAGATTTTTTTTTCATTTCTACAAAAAAAAAAATGAAAAAGATGCGTAAACAGTGCAGATCTAGAAACAAAGCAAGTGCCTCTTAAAAAATTCTTGTCAAATTGTAAATCAAAATAGATCGTTGGCTTAGCACTTATCCATTTGCTATCCTAGCAGGACTTGCTTTGCTTTCGATCTGCCTGCCTGCCCGGTCTTCAACAGGCAAACACTTTCCGCACCCCCACGGGCAATTCAGCAGCGCCAGCGCCTACTTTTCACCGCACCAAAACAAATAGATTGTTTGCTCAAATATAGCTTTCCACTTTGTCTTTTCTATCACCGCGCCACTTCTAGTCGATTATGCTGACGACGTGCATAATCAGAAATGAAAAACAGAACAGAGTAGGAAGAAAAATGAATCGAAATCGAATATCGCTCTTAGCTTCAGGTTTGTTGGTTGCGGCGGGGTAACAGGAAACCAACAAAACACGAAAAACAGTACAATAAAAAATACATATTCACGCTTCTGTTCCGCTAAACACAATTTAAAAGTAAACTCTGTCGCGTGTTTCTATCGAAGCTGCGTCTCCCCTACAAACGAGCGGATGGATAAACTGTTTTATCCCTCCTGGCGCGGCGGTTCTAAGTGTGCAACTCCGTGCCTTACAGAAGATGATCGGCAGCTAGAGAAACAGAGCGAGAGGTGGCTCCCTGATTTCGATTTATCATAAATGGATCATATTTTTTGCCTCGTGTACTTTTCCCACCTTCACGTCATGGCCTGCTGCTGCTGGTGCTGGAATATTCGCCAGCATTGGCATAAAGTAGAGCCCCTCGTCCTTGGTGATGCTTTCTCGGGTGGATTTCGACTTATTTTTTATTGCCACATTCTTTTCTACTGTTGATTTTCTTTTCTTTTTTTTTGTTCATTCCCAGCGCTTTACTTTAGAAAATTAATGAAGCATGCGTATTGATAACACGGCATGCCATTCCACGCCGGCAGAAATCGATTTTCCTTTCCCCCGATCCTTTTACGGGGCTCCTTCCAATCATCGTTTCTATTTGAATTTGATTTCATAAATCGGTATAGTAAAACAATATGGTGCTCCGTTGCCCGGCGAGCGAGTGAACGAACGACCGAGCGGCTGCTGATTTCCCGCCGAGGGTGGGTAGAAATTGGCGCTTCATAAAAAGACGACGGTTATTAAAACTCACTTTATCACAAGCGTTCATGCCGTTTCCTTCCATGGAAATAATAATTATACTTGCAAGGCTGCAGCAGGCAGGCTTTCGGTCCAACAGGAGCAGGAGAGGAGAGACACTTCAAAGGGTGGAGACACAATAAGATGGGAAATGTGATACAGTTTCCTTCTAATTAATATCCCGAGTGACGATATAACCAGCAATTAGCGATAAGACGAGAGCTACGGTTTGATTATTTCCGTTTGTTTTTGCTGTGGCGCATACTGCCAAAATTTCGGGTGTGTCCCTCATGTAATGGCAGCCCGGCTTCGGACGGACCGGAAGGGTGTCACACCCTGTACCTCTTTATGGTGCTCAAATGCTAGACTAAATTGGTTTCATATACATATACTTTGATACTGTCAAGGTTATTAATTTAAATAACTATTGCGAGATGAAATTTCAACTGCGATAGCAGAGAAAAAAATCGGGTTGCGATTGATCTCACATTTTGATCACAGATGTTAAGTAATCTTAATCGACATTTTGACAATTTTGATAACTCTAACAATTTTGACAATTTTGAAAGTTTTGAAAATTTTGAAAACTTGATAATTTAAATGATTGAAACAATTTTTCTGCTATCAATAAATTCGTGCAGGAAGTTGAGACTCAGAAGGCTACGTTAATCACCGTCTTGTGATTTTCGAAACCGTGTACATAAATGTTTTTTTTTTCAATCGAAGCAAACTTGTATTGAATAGGCGATAAAAGCTTTTTTATTGACCTTATCACTGCTCGACGTAATGCTAGTAAATCGAATTAGAAATATGTTTAGCCTAACAGGTGCTCGGAAAGGCCTGTTTAAAGTACCGCTCCGTTATCCTACTTATTGAGTCTGCTAAAATAACATACGCACTCGCATTTTAGAGCTCTTCTTCGTGGTGGGTAAATTAAGAGCATCGCAAACTCGTTATTTAACGTTAACTAATGGACTGTAATTTATTCTTTAGTTTTTCGTGTTAATACCTCATCTCATAATTATTGTTTTTAAAAATTCAATTGCTTCCGTTCGGGTTTTCGTGATTAAAGAGTGGACTGATGAAGGGTTTTATTTTTGATCACGGGATGTACAGGTCATAATTCCGAGAGTAAAATTACATATCTAAAACAATCAAGTTTTATTTTTCGCACAAAACTATCTAACCCAGGTTGATAAATGAGTTCACTTGTAGTTTAACGGTTAGTTTCGACACTGATCAGTCTACTACGTTAACCAAACACTTAGTTGATGACTTCCGTTGCGATACACATAGTCGTTTTTTGCGTTCCGCAATCTAACCAACTCCCGTAAGGGCTAACAAAAAAAAACCCAAATCATTAGGTTCATTAAGATAAAGAAAGGTCAACCGAGCAAGCAAACATTGCCACCCTCGCCTCCCTGACTGCTCTGGTTTGTGCAGAAACCCCCCCAGGAGCCGATCAGATAAGCCCGAAAAAGAAAAACGGGAAGCAAAGAGAAGCCAAGACTCATTTATCTAAATTTCATCACTTCTAGCAGGAGTTTTGATTGATTTGACGCGCAAGTTCGGCGTTTTTTTGTTGTTGTTGTTGCTATTTTGTTTCGGTTCTCTATACATATATGCGCGGGGTTAATTATCCACAGGGAACAGAAAATTTAATTACGGAAATTTGAAGGCCTGTCCCTCATTTATTAATGTTCGACCGATTGTTTGGCGCTTTTCGGCGCGCCGCCGCCGCCGCAGATCACACGGTCACGCTTATCAAACGGAAGGAAAAGGCTTTCGATCATAGTTGGCCTCGACGCGGAAAGGGAAAAAAAGGGAGCGTTCAATTTCAAACTCAAAAGCTTATGATGGTTTTTGTGTTTGGAGGGCTCAATAGAAAAAAATGTATGAATTTTAATGGAGAAAGAAGAAAGATCTATCAAAAGCCGATTCTTCATGGGAACATGGGAAATGATGATAATGGCGACGACGACGACGACGACGACGATGATGTCGGCAAAGGATGAAGAGGCTCAGTCTCAAGTGAACAGGCAATAATTACTAGTCGACAAGTAATTAATAGACCTTTTTTAATCCAATTCGCTCATCCCTCGCTTACATGCGGAAAATCCAGCCTATATCGCAGTGACACCATCTCTGAATCGAAGTTTAATGGGCGTATGTGTGACGCAGAAGAAGGCCGGACGAACGCAATCACCGCCGTATTGAGCATCCAAACACACTTGACGGCTTTGTATGGCCGCCATTATCGAAACAGAAAGACACGTGATGAATATTTTATCGCTCGATTAATTGACGAGCAGCTCCTCGAAAGGGGGCCCACTTCAATCAGGAAATAAATGAGGCAATCATTGGATCATTAGAATACCAATCAATTAGAACGTTCTATTGGATGCGGTTGGTAAAAAAGGCCTACACCGTGCGTCGTCCTCTCTTCTTGTCTTCATTGCGCTGCGGAGCGAACTAATCTGGCAAGGCCTTACCATAGCACAGCCGCCCCGGGTGCAGGCCGAAGTCAATCAGCCAGCCAGGCTAGTAGGCTTTGCAAAATCCCATTGAAAATCGCATTCAATAAACCGACGACTACGACGCCAACTGTGATGGGCGCTGCTGCGGTGGTAACGGCGAGGAACCATAAGAAGGATTAACCTCTAAATTGAAATTGAAATTGTGGTCTGTGTGGCACACAATCAATTGAGGGATCACCTTATGCAAAAGGTTCTCGAGTTCGCCGCTCCGTTACGTTATAGGATGGTGTGTTGATATGGGGAAGTGCATGTATGCATCGTCACCGATAGAGGGAGAGAGAGTGAAAGAGCGAGACATCCGAACAGACTAGGGTGCCACGATGACGCTATCCTTTGGGTCGACAGTTGCAGTTGCCACCGTGAAGTGCATATCTGTTTACAGACATCTCAACAATAATACGGTGCATGTGTGCAAACATATTGAATGGGCGCAATAAATCGAATGTATACCCGAAAAAGGAGAGTGTAGAGGGAGTGAGGGAGAGTTTGAAAGGCCACTACGCAGGCAGGCAGGTCGTCAGATTGCAGGTTGCGCCGAAGGTAAATGTGGTAACAGCTTTCAGAATAATTAGTTTGACTGTTGAGCTGGTCTTTTATGGATTGCGTCCTACGCGGGGGCTTGCGATGCTGTATGGGTTGATGATTAGTATTCAAGTAGATTTTCTTTCAATTGGCTCTCAATGGCAATGTGTTTAGTATAAAATCAAATATCAATGATGGTTCAAACAACTTTTGAAAACAGAGACAGATTTTTGAAATTTTGTACAACAAATTTTGTATCTATAAAATAATAAAAGTCAAGTATCCTCCACGTAAAAATGACTTTATTAAATTTGAAAAATTGGTATTTGAGTGCGCCTGATTGGGGATAACTGAAAACTTATCAACTACGTAACGTTTCTAAACATTTAAAAGATGATTTAACGAGGTAACATTTGGTAACGGTTAGAGGATAAAAAAATAGTTAGTGCAGTGAGCAATGTACATTTCTAGAAGCAGGATCACTAAATAAATAAAAATTACAATGCCAGAAAACTTAATATGAAAACTTCAACTGGTGTTTGAAGGGCATTGAAAGTGAAAAAATATTAAAATTATTTGGAGCTCAAAATAAGATTCCTGGATGCTTGTGCTCCCCGTGGTTCTGTGGTTAGCGATGTTTGTCGGCTAGCTCTCCCACATGGTTGTGATATCGGGTTCGATTCCCGATCGAGTCGAGGATCTATTCGAGCTGGAAATTTTCTCGACTCAGCACTGGGGCACGGTGTATCGTTGTACTTATCCTACACATGCAATATGTGCTAAAAACAATATCGATAACGAATTCTCTCAACTAATCTAGTTGATCGAGACCGCTATCAGCCCCAAGGCTAAGCGTGCGATATTGGATGCTTGTGCTAATCTGGATATTATAAGCTGGGCGGGGGTTTGAAATAAAATTTGGGAAAAAAATCAAATTATTCTACTCTGAAAACTACTTCAGAGTATTTCTTTCAGAAAATCCATTGTTTTAAAGCGTTACATTGTTTTACTGGTTAGTGTCATAAATTGAACCTCCCAGTTGGTCTCGAGGTACGATGCTGGTCTAAGAAGCCAGTCGTCGTAGGTTCGACTCTCGGCTTGGGAAGAACTATTAATGTCAGTAGGATCATAGCACTAGCCCCGGCATCGTCCTGTACACTAAACAGTTGGCTGCGAAGTCTGTGTATAATAAACATAAGGTCGAGTTCCGAATCGGAATGTAGCACCAAGGCTTTGCGTAGTCATAAATTGATCAAATTTTCCATTGTGTTGTGTTCTTCAAGAAAATAAAAACTACTAATAATTGTTAAGTTCTACTTTAATAGTCTAGTTTCTTTGGTGGTTGGAATCACAATGAATATAATTTTTCACAGCTGTTATTTCATAGCCTTGACAGCACGTCAAGGCTTACTTGACTATTCCATTACATCTCCCTTTTTAGAAGAGATCGTAGGGGTTCAGCCAATTCGTGACCCTACGATTTCGAACTGAACGGTCTGGCTGGACTCTGCATCCTGGAAATCGTCATCTGATTCACCTTCAGGTATGATTAGAATAGCTTCTTCAACTACAGGGGCAGCTGGTTCATCTGGAATATCAGAAACAGCGGGCCTCATTGGTTGGAGGTTGAATTCATCCAACAGCATAAAGAGCGGCATGTTTGGTAATATTGGAGAACTTTCGCAATCGCCATGAAGTTCCTTTAGCTGATTTGTGTGCGATCAAATGAGACGTCCAGTATCCAACAGCACGTTGTAGTTTACTCGGCCTTTGCGCTCCACAATCGTTCCAGGAATCCACTTGGTTGCATTGCGTTGGTGTACCTCTGCGTAGACCAGATCATTTGCTTCGAACTCCCGTTTGATGCTGTTGTGGCGTCTGTTGAACTGAGTGTTTTGTTTCGTGTTTACTTCAGTTGGGCTTGGAATCTGTGGCTTGACAAGATCTAGTGTTGTACGGATCGATCTTCCTAGGAACAGGTCAGCAGGTGACTTTCCTTCAGGCGAGTTTCGACTCGGGGTTGAGCGGTACGTAGATAAGAAAATCTGGAGATGCTGGAATGTGGCCGTGTTTTCCCCCTTGACAAGCTTCTTGAGTCCCCTCGTCAGTGTGTCAACAAACCTTTTAGCCTGTCCATTCGACTGCGGGTGATACGGAGCTATGGTCAGGTGACAGATTCCGATTGCTTTACAAAACTGTTTGAATGTTGAACTGATGAACTGGGAACCGTTGTCTGACACCAGGGTTCGTGGATTTTCATACCTTGCGAAGGTTTCTTCAAGAATTTCCAGTGCTGCTGTCGTTGTTGAACTGCGGGTGCGGAAAACTTCGGGCCATTTTGAGTAAGCGTCGACGATAACCAAATAGTAGTAACCATTCACGGGGCCAGCGTAGACGATGTGGATGCGCTCCCAGGGTTTCGACGGAATCGGCCAGGACTCCAGATCAGTTTTTCTCGGGGATTTGGCGGCTTCGGCACAGGAACTGCAATGTCGAACACAAGTTTCTATGTCGTCGTCTATGTTTGGCCAGTAAACGAAGCTTCTAGCAAACGCTTTCATGCGATTCATTCCAGGAGGTCCTCGATGCAATTGACGAATGATGCGCTTACGGAAACGTGCTGGAATGACGACCCGATCACCAAACATTATGCAATCTTGAACGATCTGCAGGCTCTCTCGTCTGGTGAAAAACTGACGAATGGCTGGATCCTGTGGTTGGGTTGCAGTTTGCGGCCAACCTTGATTGATGTGCTGGATCACCTCTTGTAGGACTGGATCACGACTTGTTTCCTTGACTATCATCTCAGATGTGACCGGTTAAGCAGAGATGGAGTTGTCGAGGATCGCTTTCACATCCAATTCGATTTGCAAAGCAGCGATGATGTAGTCTTCGTCCGGTCTACTGTTTGAACTCATCAGGCGTGACAGGAGATCAGCGTGACCAAAACTTGCAGTCGGCACGAACTGGATGTCGAAGTTATTAAGCATCAGCGTGAGTGCCCAGCGTTGTAGGCGATTTGCGGTGTAAACTGGAATACCCTTCTTCCTTCCAACTATTTTCAGCACGGCATGTGGTCGGTTTGAAGAGTGAATCTACGTCCGAAAACCATTTTGTGAAAACGGGTAACTGCAAAAATTAGCGCCAGAGCTTCCTTCTGGATCTGTCCGTAGTTCTTTTCAGCTGGTGTCAGTGACCTTGAAGCGTGAGCGATGGCCGTTCAGAAAACGATGCATAATCACTGCACCCAAACCACCCTTAGAAGCGTCACCTGCAACGATGATTTCCTTATCTGGATCGTAGTGAGTCAGCAACAAATCGGAAAGGAGAATTGTCTTGAAACGTTCGGAAGACCTCTGGCATTCGGCGGTCCAACCCCAGCGAGCGTCCTTCTTCAGCAGACAGTCCAGTGGCGCACGAAGCTCATTCATTTGGCCAACGAATCGTCCGTAGTAGTTGATTGCTCCCAAATAAGATCGCAGCTGCGAAATGTTCTTCGAGGCTGGCATCTGGGAAATAACGCGCGTCTTCTCAGGATCAGGGTGGAGACCATTCTTGTCAATGATGTGACCCAGGAATTTAATCTGAGGAAGTGAGAAACGGCACTTCTCAATACGGAGATGGAATCCATAATCTTGAATTCGTTCCAAGACAGCGTACAGGCTGCGATCGTGTTCCTCTTGAGTTTTTCGGATTCCAGCACGTCGTTGAGACCCGTAGAATAATCACCACAGACACGAACGGAGACGTTGGCAGCCTTGCGAACAACCACGATGGGGGCCGCCCAGTCGGAGAATTGAACTGGTTAAATGATACCTTTATCTTGCAATCTCTGTAGTTCGGCGTCAACTTTGGGAAGTGCAGCGTAAGCCACCGGCCTCTTTGGACAATACACAGGGCGTAAAAAGGGTTTGAGGTACAGTTTCACTTGTGCTTTGGTGCAACGACCGAGGGAACTTTAAAAAACATCAGAAAATCTGAGCGGAGCTTCTCTACCAAGGGCTCGAACTTCTGCTGTACAGACTGGATCAGTGTGTTGAACGGAACTGACCAGAGATCGAATTGATTGATCGTCTCGATGCCGAAGACGTTGAGATCCGGTTTGCTTGAAACAAAAACTCGGCCTAGTCTGGTGATGTCATGGACAGTGATGTTTGCTAGCAATTCACCGAAGATACCAATCTCGTCTCCGGATGCTCTGACAGCTACAACTTCAGTCTCTTGAGTTGGTGGTTTGCCAATCTTTTCCCAGACTTGCTCGGAGATTATTGTGATGTCTGACGCACAGTCTAGTTGCAACTGGATCGGGAAGCCGTTGAGATTCAACTTGATGAACTTTCGTTTCTTTGAGAGGTCGACTTTTTGCTTTTCTCCTAGAAAGGTATAGCAATCACTGGAAAAACCAAAGGTATAAAAGTGCTCCAAAGGGTCGAATCTCGTATATCAATCGACTTAGTTTGACGAGCTGAGCATTTTCTGTATGTGTGTGTGTGTATGTGTGTGTATTTGTGTGTGTATGTAACGCTCTCCCAATCTCACTCGATTTTCTCAGAGATGGCAGGACCGATCTTCTTGAAATTAATTGCAAATGAGAGGTATAGTTGCCCCATAAGACCCAATTGAATTTCATTGCAATCGGGTTTTTAGTTTAGAGGTTATGTTTAAAAATGTGAAAATCACGAAACATCATTATCTCAGAAACTACTCAACCGATTTTAACAAAATTGATTTCAAGTGAACGAGCTACTTAAAAAACTTTCAACTTTTGAGTTTCATGAAGATTGAACGTGTGGTTCAGAAGTTATTCAAAGAAACGTGTTCTGGAGAGTGTTTAATCTCACTCATGTTTCTCAGAGATGGCTGAACCGATTTCCACAAAATCAGTGTCATTTGGAAGGTCTAACTACCCCATAAGACCCTATTGATTTTTTTTGCAATCGGACTATTACTTTGCCTGTTATGTTTAAAAATGTGAAATTCAGCTTTGAAAAGAAACATATTCCGAAGAATACATAAACTCACTCACTTTTCTCAGAGATGGCTGAACCGATTTCCACGAAACTAGTATCAAATGAAAGGTCTAGCTGCCTCATAACACCCTATTGAATTTCAATGTAACCAGTCAGTTACTTCGTCTGTAATGTATCAAAATATGAAAATCACGAAACTTCATTATCTCAGAAAGTACACAACCGATTTGAACAATATTGGTATCAAATGAACGGGCTAGTTAAAGGTTAATTGATGAATTCTATAGTGATTAAACACGTGGTTCAAAAAATGTGAAAAGAAACATGTTCCGGTGACCTTTCAAATTCATAATCTTTTAACTTTTTGCCTTTCTCCTAGAAAGGTATAGCAATCACTTGCGAAACCGAAGATATGAAAGTGCTCCAAAGGGCCGAATGGCATATATCACTCGACGCAGTTCGACGAGCTGAGCATTTTCTGTATGTGTGTGTGTGTGTGTGTGTGTGTGTGTATGTGAAGATTTTTATTTTCACTCACTTTTCTCAGAGATGGCTGGACTGATTTTTATGAAATCATATGCAAATGAAAGTTCTAGTTGCCCCATAAGACCCTATTAAATTTCATTGTAATTGGATTTTGATTTTAGAGGTTATGTTTAAATATGTAAAAATCACGCAACATCAATATCTCAGAAACCACACAACCGATTTCAATAAAATTGGTATCAAATGAACGGGCTATCTTAAAAACCCTCAACTTTTGAATTTTGCATAGATTGAACATGTGGTTCAAAAGTTGTGACAAGAAACGTCTTATGAAGACTGTTTAATTTCACTCATGTTTCTCAGAGATGGCTGGACCGATTTCCACAAAATCAGTGTCATATGAAAGGTCTAGTTACATCATAAGACCCTATTGATTTTTTTGCAATCGGACTATTACTTTGCCTGTTATACCTAAAAATGTGAAATCTAGCTATGAAAAGAAACATATTCCGAAGAATCAGAGATGGCTGAACCGATTTTCACGAAATTAGTGTCGAATGAAAGGTCTAGCTGCCTCATAACACCCTATTGAATTTTACTGTAATCGAACTTTAACTTCGTCTGTAATGTACCGAATTGTGAAAATCACGAAACTTCATTATCTCAGAAAGTACACAACCGATTTGATCAATATTGTTATCAGATGAACGGGCTAGTTAAGGGTTAACTGATGAATTATTATTTAACACGTGGTTTCAAAGTTTGGCTGCCCTATACGTTCCCATTTCATTTGATTATAATCCAACTAAGCAACCGTTATGTATTAAATTGTTAATAAAACAACGAAAGTCTATTATCTCAAAGATTACACGGCTTATTTGAACATAACTAGTGTCATACGAACGAGTCATCTCTCAAACTTACAAATAACAAACTTCGTAACAATTTTATATGTGGTTCAAAAGTTATGGAAAGAAAAGAAATTCAAAGGCTATTTAAAACTATACCTGCTTTGATCGATATATGTGGCCTCAATATAATTTAAATGTGGTATCGTACCATTTGAATGTTTCCGGTATCGCTCGTGATTGAATTGTTCGAAATTAAGAGTCATTTACGTACATTACGTCAAAATTTTTATATTTTATACTTAAATTACAACTTCATTATTTTAGAACCCAAAAAGTGAATACACATTTATTGGATTGAAGCGTTCATGTAAATCTATTTTTACAAATAATAAGTTTGAATGAGAAAGGCTGCGTCTGACCGCTAGGTGGATTAATTTAGGTTTTAACCAATGAGATGCCTTTGGACTTGACCGTGTCCTTTTTCCTTGGTTTGTCGACCGGCCTGGATGACTTCTGCTCAGCGAAGGAACAATAGCCTTCCTTGTGACCCTTCATCTTGCACTTGCTCCAATAGCGGTTTTGAAAAGAGCACTTCTTGACATAGTGCGGGTCTCCACACAACCAGCAGGGTGTTTTCGGAATCTTCTTCTTGCTAGCAGGTTTCGGATGATTAGCGATAGCGTTGACGTGCTTGTCGTTTCCACTTTTCTCGATCATTTTGGTGTCCTGTTTAACATTGATTGCATTTTTCCACCAGGTTTTCCAGCGTCAGAATTGCTCCCAGCTCCATCACTGACGGCGGGTGCGAATTCTTCTACTTCTAACTTGCCTATCACCCGTGTGCGGATGTCCGCATCGCGTGGTGACTGGAGACCACAAACGAACCGGAGCGCTTTGAATTGATCGTTAGAGAGCTTTGATAACTGAAATGCTCCGCAGTGCTTGTTGATTGAAGCAGCATAGGAAAAATAATCATCAGAGTCGTTCTTTAGTATTGGAGACACTGATAACGAGCGTTGAATAAAGAAGTTTGACGTTTCAATTTCGTGATGGTTTCTTCGAACTTGAACTCTCGGGGGTGCTTTGGCAGGATGCTGTTCACGTAGCGTTCGTGGAACTGCGTGCCAATCTTGCGTAGAAGTAACCTTACTTTCGCGTTCTCGTCCAACTGCTTTCCGTCTTCCTTAAAAACGTCTTCGATACGAGCGTACCATGATTCAAAATATATTCCACCGTCAGGGTCGTACCGGAACTCGTCGATTCCAGTTGCGAGAGACTCGATGATTCGTTCACTACCAGCCGGATTGGCGTTCGTCCGTTTGAGATCCGCAATCGGCTGCTACTGGGTAGCAATCAATTCCGTGAGCCGTATAATTGCGCTGCGAAAATCCTGGTCGGTCCTTTTTGAATTCGCTGTTTGCTTGAAGTCTTCAAAAAGAGGAAATGGAGGATTGCTTCCGAAGGTGACTTGAATATCCTCGTTGCCAAAATATGTTGTGTTCTTCAAGAAAATAAAAACTACTAATAACTGTTAAGTTCTACTTTAATAGTCTAGTTTCTTTGGTGGTTGGAATCAGAATGAATATAATTTTTCACAGCACGTCAGCACTTTGTCAGCACGTCAAGGCTTACTTGACTATTCCATTACACATTGGTCAATGTCATAATAGGCATGAGCGCTGTCATGGTGAAAGAGCACGTTTTTTTTACCATATGTGGTCGCTCTGTCTTGATTTCATCGTTCAATCGATTTATTAATGTGAACTAATATTGTTTATCGTTTGTTCTATTACGTTTAATGTAGTTGGTGAAATTTATGTCTCGTAAATGCAAAAAAAGACCAAAACTTTACCGAATGATTGTTGCGTTCGTGTGCGCTTCGGACGACTCTCGCTAGGCAATAGACACTCTGTCGTATGCTGATTGGACTCACGAGTGTAGTGGTGGATCCGTATTTATTCCATTGACACGTATCGCCGCAGAAAAAATCCTCCCTATTGCGCGTAATCAATGAAAATAAGCTTGAAATGAAATTGATTTTTCATGTTTCACTCTTCAGGCTTACACTTTAGAGAAATGGTGTCTTCAGTGAAATTGTAGATAATTTTGTCACAAAAAACTTCTTTTGGTTTGGAAAAAATCTACACTTTATAAATTTATAAGAATTTTAAAGCCTTACTTGATGAACATTCACATAATCTGAATCAGAGTTTTGGAACCATCAGAGATGCAGTCAATTCCGCGGAAAAAGTTCAAAGAGCTGATTTCAAAATCCGTGGGAAAAGTTTGACAAAGACAGATAGTGAAAAAAGCAAAGCAAGGCAATGCCTTGGTGCTGCATTCCAATTCGAAACTCGACCTTCTGGTTATACACGCGTTCGCAGCCAACTGTTTTACCATCCGTCCTGATTTAGCAGGACATGTCCTGATTTTGAGACCCATTTGGAGCGTCCTGATTTATTTTTCATATTTGAGCATTTGTCCTGATTTTTCTGAATGATGCCGGATATTCAAAAAGGAGCAAACTGTTCAGTACTTTCATATTGACTCCGGGAAGAAACGAACTTATTTCGATTTTTTTCTTTGGTTGAATCTTGACGAGAGAAATTGTTTAGTCGTAGAAACCGTTAAGTGTTGTGTTGCATATTTTAAGGTATCTACTAACGCTTAAAAAATCAAATTTGCAAAATTGAATCGTTAGAGAAATAAGTTAAATATGAGTCTTTTGGCGTATTTTGAAATGCAAAACTCAAATTACCTGGTTTATTTATTATTACCACAAAAAATGACAATAGCTTCGATAAAATTTTTGCTGGAAAAAAGTTGTCCTGATTTTTGTCTCCGACCAAATGGTAACCCTATTTAATGTACATAACCAGTGTTATGAAAATGACTGCAATACAATGACAGCAAATTTTTAACTGATCCGGCTCTCATTGTATTGCACAGCTCTCTCTGTTTCCCATACGTTCGGTAAACAGTCCGACAGCAACTGACGACAGCACACATGCAACTCCATACGGGCTGTTAGTTTTCATCTCCTTATGTCTGTTGGTTATTCCAAGCTGTCGTAAATGACAGCCTATAATCTTCCGACATCCTTCAGCACAAATCCGAGCGGGATGTCAGGTGATTATGATACTCGACAGTAAAGCCGATGAAAGAATGAAAGAGAGATGGTGCGAAGTACGTTTTTTCTTACGTGGGAAATAATATCAACAATGGAAACGGTTTGCTTTGTATTCAATATGCCACCGGCCTGTGAAAAAGGAGAAACGAAAAAATGCGAGTCGATGACAGCCGCAGCCGATCAGCAGACTGTCACACTGAGAAAACTAGGCTGTCATGTCCGAACGAACAAAATACATGCGCAAGAATGAACTGTCGTACGCAACACAAGACAGTTTCTTTGCCTTGTTAAGCTGTAGCTGTATGTGAGCTCTCATGAACAGCTCATGCATGAGGCTGTTAGAGTGAAGAGAGAAAAGTCGTCAGTATAATGTCGCTCTCCAGTCATTCTCCTAAGCTTGTACATAACAATTGCGGCTGCGAGGCTAGCGCTACGATCCTAGACTCGAACCTACGACAACTGGAAAATATCAGAAATCAACTAAAAATAACACAAAAACGACTTCGAAATAGTGTGAATGCTATTTATATATAGGTAAGTATTTGAAAAGTTTCATCATAAACTCGTTTCTGTTTACTTGACAACCACTTTGACAACGACGCTACTTTAGGTTGAATTTGTTGCCATAATACGCATTCAAGTATTATAAAAAATTGATGACGTTGCGCTTGCAGTGGAAACCAGGAAAAAGGTTTCAAAGAGTTTTTAACTTGCTTAATTGATTCCATTATTTTCATTGTATCTTAACCTGACGCGAAATGGAACAAACGGACACAATTCGAATCCGTTAATCCGATCTCGAGTGATGTCGTGGTTTACTGGCACCAACTCAAACCTATTCGTATACATACACTAGTAAATTTGTGATTGTTTCAATCTTTTCCATAGACGGTGTTACCTATAGTAAATCTGAATGTTTTACGCTCTTTTTCGCAAAATTGATTCAAAATTACAGGCGAACATCACGCAAAGATACTTTTATCTCTACCGATAGCGGCAAATAGCGAACCGTTCGGTTTTGTGTCTGTGATCCGCCCCAAGGCAATTAGTCAACTCTTCCGCCTTTCGTCACCAGCCAAGATGCTGACGATGATCGAAAAATTAATATATCATCCGAAAGCAACTACGCCGTGCCTTCGTCGTAGAGCAGCTGTCGCTCATCGCAGTTGTTGTCGAAAACAGATGAAAATAATTACCAAATTCCTTCGTCAAATATTTCGCCGGCATTTGATTAGCGGTGTACGCAGTGTGAGTTGAAAAGGCTGCCGTAGCTAAAGTCCTCGTCCTCGTCGCCGTCGTGCCGAGCCGCACATCCCTCGGGGAATAAACGTTCCGGCAGCCGCAAATGAAGACGAACGCGGTTTCAACTGTCTATACCGAAGTTGACTCTTCCGTCCGGAGCCCATAGACCAGAGGCCTACTATGTTGAAACCAGCCAGCAACTGAGTCGCATATCAATTTCCTATTTGACCTGAAGATATGATAGAAAAAAAAGCGCCGCCAGTTTCAGAGTTGCAAATGAAAAACCAAACGAAATTCCACAAACGGTGTGCGTTCGTGCTTCTGAAGGTCCATGGCTTGCCTTATTCACGCGATCATCGATGGCGTATCAATCATACGCGTATCATGTGGATTTTACAGCTGCTGCAGCAAAAAGCGTTTTTTATTTCTTTTGCGTTGGTCGTCTTCTATCAGTTTTCCACCGGTTCGCCCTAATGAGAAAACACATGTGAGCTATGAAAATTGATTTGGGACCAGAACCCATCCAACAAATCGTTTAACGAAGTTATTTGGAGCATGCTTAATTGAAATGTTTCTTCTCTTTCTCACTCTTTGTCTATCTGTTTGACGTTTTGTTTTCTCGAGCCGGGGAAAATTTGGCAAACGGAAACGATGGATATGTCACCGTTCTAATGGAAGGAATTTTCCCGGGAAATATTTTTCATAAATACCATCCGTTTCGTCAGGTTAACCAGCAGACGACGAGGAGACTGCCAACGACTGCGACGACAAATTGATAAATTAAATCATACACACACATACATGAAAGTGACTCTGGCACGCGGTGAAAACAAGCCAAACATCAAAAGTTCTGTCGGTTTGAACCCTTTTCAGCCGAGCCGATTTGCGATAACTTGTCTTCCGTTCCCTCCCTGGATCTGGAGCCGAGACTGATGGATGGATGATGACGAACCGGAAGGCTGTCTACCAGTCAGTTGAATGAAATAAACTGGGTGAGCTAATTTACATTTCAACTGCAATTTTTTGGTCGGAATCGTTCGGGCAAATTAATGTGAATTTGATTGAAGTTCGCATTAGTTTAGGCGTTTGTTTCTCCGCACTCCGCAGCCCTTTTTGATTCAGCAGCTCTACGAAACGCCAAATTATAACGAATTACTCCATCAATCATCCGTTTCTTTAAAAACTTTATGCTGATTTGACAAACTGTGTAGAATGCGGGAATTGCTCGCTATTATGCCTTTTATGGGAAGAATTTTTTTTTTCAATTTGTGACTGTAGAAACAGTCAAATTCAATTCTTCTTCTTTCAAATTTCACTCTCCAATCCGCTAACAACCGAAACATAGTGAGCACCGCAGCAAATGTCACTTTGATTGCAGCAAAACAGGCAAATTGCAATAAAAAAGTAACATTCATTTACCATCACCCGAGTGATTGATGGCATTTATTCAAAACAATTTCATGCAAATCACCGCAAATTTCGCATTTACCAACGAAAAAAATAAATTCAGCAGATGCACCAAATCCAATCATCATCCGCTTTACCGCGAAATTTTACATGCGCCTGTAATAAAACCAATGACGACACGTAAAAAAAAACCATCAGCCTCTTGCCTTTCGCTTTTCTTTTCCGGGTGACATCGCAAGAGCCAATCTTTTCTCACTCTGTCATCTTTTTGTCATAATCGAAACAAATCTACCCCAGCAGAGTAGACCAGCGGCAGAGCTGCGAATCGCTGGATTTGCCGCCGCTTTTGCCACTAGCGGAACAGTGAAAAGGAGTTATCCGAAACAAATAAAAAAATGTTTGCTTTACCTCGATCATTCATACTTAGAAGGGCGTTCGGTCGTATGCAGTTTGCGATTTTGGCCCTTCTGCCGCAATCAATCATGTCCTCCGCGCTTTCGCTATTTGCCTAAGAAAGGCGATGAATAATTTTCTCCCCATAATTGTGCCTAAAGTTGATGTGCGTTCCTGTATTGGTGGATTGAAAATTTGGTGGGTAAAATAAAGTTTGTTTCTGTTTTTTTTTCAATTGGATCTAAGTGGTTGATCGTAGAAGGCTTTTGTTATTAGGGTCCAGTTATTAGATTGCACCATGAATTTTATTAACAAAAACATGCATGACGTAACTCAATAGTAAATGACGAAACTCGATATCATAACATGACATAATAATATATAAGCCAGCTTAGCTAAATTTGAACCTAAACAACTTTGCTGAGATAGACTAAAGCCTAATTTGATGAATTTTAATCTCAAACTTAGATTTGACTGTACATATCCATGGTTGCTACTCCGTGATGGGTCCGAGCCACTCAAGATGCACAATGAATCAACTGAAAGAACGACTAGGAGTGGTAATTCCTTCTCACTGTGCATCATTCAATGACTCGTTTTTTTGTAGACCAAAAACGGCGCCGATCACGTCCTTACAGTCAGGTGGGGATATCGTCGGTTACGGGCAACACCGGCACAACTCAAAAGTTTTCCATTTTGCAGTCAAATGATGCTAAATATGATTAAGTTTTATTTCACAAAGGCTTGTTTCAAAATTCACAAAAAAAAAAACTGAATTATGAGTCGATGTGTCTTTGAAAAAAAAAATTCAACTTATTCATAGTTTTCTTGGAGATCATAAAGGTAATTTCAAACGCCAACTGAAAAGTTCCCGTTTCTCTTGAAACTATGAATCTCAAGTTGTGCCAGTGCCGCACGAAACCAACAATAAGGAAGGAATGCTAGAATGTATTCTTTGCTTTGTTAGAGACCGAGTATACCTCTGCATCCCTACAAAGACTACGGGAGGGAGTTTTTGTTAGTTAGATGGGTTTTAGATCAGGATTCACTTTGATAAGTGATATGAACAGGATTTAATTGGATAAATGTAACGATATAGATATGATCATATATAATGTGAGAATAATAAAGATGAATACTAAAATACAACAAAAAAAAACAAATATTTTTCATTATAACTCTTTCCCATAATTTTCTATATTTTTATGACCTTCTGAAAATTTACGCGATTTTATTGCATTTATATTTTTGCTGAAGATTGTAAAACGCTATACTTAGAAATAAAGTTATTTGATAAAGTTAGAATTTCCATTCAAAAGATTTTTTTCATTGAAACAATCGAAAAGACTCTATTAGACAAATGATTTTATATTCTTTTGGAAGTAGAATAGACGTGCTCTCAGATCATCAAAAAGTTATCTGCGTATTTTTGCGTACGGTTGAATAATTTGAAATTAAACTAACCCTTGAAAAACCGTTAATGGTTGAGTAGCTTCTTTATTTTGAATCATAGCTAGATCAAATGTTCAGCAAAAATGTGTATTTCTGTTCGGCTAATAATTTTCCAGAAGGTATAAAATATGTAGAAAGCCAGGAAAAAAGTTATATTTAAAATTATAATTTGAGTGAACTTTGCATATAAAACTTTCTATATCTTTTTTAACATAAGAGATAGAAATCCGACACTTTTGACAAAGTTGCTAGTAAAACTATTTGCCACAACTTTTCCGATGATATTAGCTGTCTATCTCACTGTCCTGAAAAAATAAATTTTCCATATCGCTTCTAAGTGAATTAATCACTAAATCGTACATTCTAAAAGAAGCACAATAAAATACATAGAAACTTTTCCGAATAAAGTATATCACTAAAATCAAATTTGAAGACAACCGCAAAATTAATTTTGCGCACGAAATCAGCAAAATAAAGCACTGTGCAGTGGCTGGAAACATGAATAGGTAATAGTAATAGGTTATTACGAAAACATTGCAGTGCTTGCAGTGCTTGCGTTTTTTCTACAACTATTAATCGCATAAAGTCATCTAAACAGATCATTCACTCGTTCACGCATCTACCACAACCACGAACGTTATCGGCAAAAAAAAAGAAAGATCAGAGCACCGTGATGCGACGATTTACAGGTTGCCGTAAAATAGAATTGCCTAACGCGCATGCAATAATATGAGTGAAAAATATGCAGGTTGCAACTTTTTCGTGGACACCTCGACGGTCTCGCTTTTCTATCCACTAACAGACGGCGCTGCGAGCGTACTTTGTTCGTCGGTGTTTTTTGTGCGTCTCGATTAACCGACCCCAAAACAATTAACATATTTCGAAAATAAAAGGTTACTTAGCCTGCTTAGAATATCCTGGTGACTCCTTTTTTCACTGTTCCGGTAACCAGCAGAACCTAAATTACGAAAGTCACTGAATATACACAAGAAGAGGTTTCACTGCGATGAACTTTGAACACAATACACTATCCGCATGCACACGAACGCTTTCAAGAAATGTCACCAACACACACAACACTGCGCTTTTAAGGCAGTCATTTGTAGAGCGATAAACTGTACAAGAAAATTACTTTTACTTTTACTCACTGTTCCCATTTTCACTTTTACTATCGAATTCCATAAATTTTTTCAATAAAACGCGGACGCAGAAAAAAGATGTCTTTTCTTTTTTTTCGCGAAGCATGGATTGCTTCGATCCATTTCATTTTAATCACGCCTGGAAGACAGAAAAAATTGATTTCACAGAATCCTGACTCGTGCTTTAGCATTTCTATTTAAAAATTTCAACAATATTTAGTTCATTGATTTTGATCTTAAGAATTAAATTTAACTTTAATAAGTACAATTTTTCTCTGGCCCATCATTGAGATAGAGCAAAACCGATGTCAATTAGGCGACATCCATAAATTACGTAACGCGAAAAGAGCAATTTCTGTACCCCCACCCCGCATATGTAACGAAACGTAACGCCAACACCTTCCTCCACATAAAAATTACGTAACGCTGTAGAAGAATTTCTTGATAAAAATGCTCGTTATTGGAGAGTCTCTCCAGAGATTTTTTGTTACGTAACGTGTGTAACGAATCGTAACGCTCAAGTATACCCCTTCCTCTTATGAGTGTTACGTGATTCATGGATGCCGCCTTACAGCTCTTCACTTGAAAATAAAAAAAATTTTCAGTCAAAAGCAAATTGACATTCTCCTGTCGACGAGTACCCGAAAAATTTTCTTTGCAAAAAGCAAAGCTCTTTCAGAAAGTCTAGGACATGGGAAAAAACTATTTCGATGTTTAAAGTAAAATTTCAAGATTTTCAATGCAAAATATACAGTCTAAAAGATACCAAATCTTCCATCTAAAATGTTCAAAACTTACTGCATACATTTTTTTAACCTAGCCGCACAGATGCTGTACGCAACACGCTGTCGTAACTGAGAGTGCAACAGAAAACAGAATGTTGTCCCCCAGCATTTTCTACTATCTGCTTCCATCCGATACGATACGAAGTGTTTTTTTGTTGCGTGGCTTGCGAAAGTGATAAGAATGGCACAACTTACTTAAAACATGTCTAAAATGAAAACATGAAACAAAAAACGAGCTCGTGTTGGTCCAAATTTTCAATTGATTTTTAGTTCATTTTCACACAATCACAAATTACTGTTCTGTGGAAACGAAAAAAATAACAGAAGTACAAGTGTGAAGAAGACAACTTCAAATAGTTTGTTCTACGTGTGCAATCAATATTTGGAAACAGTTCTGTGCGACCTTTCAATTACAAATATCCATGGTTGCATTTCAGAGGGCTCAACCGAGAGAAGACACCGCTGGCGCTGAGGCTTCTTATTTCTTACTAACTCTCATCTAAAAAGCACTTTTCATTGGCTTGAACGACAATGATGTTGAAAATACTAAGAGTGATAAGGATGATGAGAATAATGAGAATATTAAGAAAGTTGAGGAAGATAAAAATAAAGAAGATGATGAGATTAATTAGATGACGATGATGATGAGGATAATTAAAACGATGGAAACAGTGAGCATGATCAATAAGATAAAGTAAATGAGGATAATAAGGATTATGTACTGTTGAAAAAGTTTTTTTTTTATTTTGAAAGTTCGTGCGGTCAATTTAACTGCAGTATTAGAAAAAAAATTTGGAAAAGTGCTTTGAAAACTAGTTAAAATATTATTGTTGGAAATGTTAAGTATTTCAAAAAGTCCGTCTGAAGGAAGCATTACATATAACAACAGGAACGATTTTCTAATTTTTTGGTTAATTGATCGAATACGAACTCAACCATCATGTTCATCTGTGAAAATAACATTCCATCCAATAAAACATCGGTCTTCCTGCCCACTTTCAATTTAGCAAAAAGTTATTTTGTGCAAATGAAATAAACTTTTCCTTTCAGCCAAACAGGCAGTTCAGCAGTCCGATGAAAAAAAAAAAACACACTGAAGCTAATATATCACACACGAAAAACGCCGGATGATTGATTCGTTACGTAATTGTGCTGTGGCCGGCAGGCTCGCAGGAATGCGAACCGGGGCCCCGTCGCATATTCACTCACTCCCAGTGAGCTGCTACAAAGTGTAATAGATTAAAAAAATAACAGGAGGGTTGTGTGCAAAGCCACGACCGCAAGGTTGGAGTAGAATACTTTTACAAGAAAGATAACCCGGCTGCTTGCGTGTCAGTCATTTTTTCTAGGAAATAAACGTTGACTTATCAGATCAATCGCCGCTTTCCGCCATCGCTGGTATCCACTGCACTGCTAGTGCTGCTGCTAAGGGAGGAAGACTGCTGTTGTCGCTGTCTAGAACTAAAATGAGCGGCTTCGACTGAAACAGGCTCTTATATAGGGATGAAAAACTTATAGTTATCAAAAGGAGCAAGAAATCATCGATAACTATCGATAGCCATATCGGTCGATATTTCCCATCCTTACTCTAATACCGACAAAGAGCACATTTCAAATTGCAAGGTCTATGTTTTTGTCGACTGTGCTTGGGAAGCAATCATGTTAACGACAAATCAGATCAATCGAATTTTGCGCTTCAACAAGGATTGACCATTTTAAATAATATAGTGAGTTGCTTGTCATGATTGGGGCTTGTTTTTAAATTTTGATTTTGCGAAAAATTGATTTTTATGCAGATAATGAAAGTTTCGGCTGTCGTGTTCATGACTGAACGAAAAGATAATTCAGTACGTTCTGAGACACGGAGATAAAGTAAAATTTGTAACTTTTACAAATTTAAAAATGTGAATTAACTCATTAGAAAATATTAACTCTTCAATCAAGTTTCAATTTCATCCTGGAAAGGACAATTTGTTGTTCATTTCAGTATCGGATAAGATGCCGATCACATCTTTGCGTTATCACTGACAGTGCGAATCAAGTATTCCTTGTGATAAAATAAACAGTGAAAAGCTGATTCAACACTCAATACTAGACGGCTCACGTGTTGTCAAAATGAGTCAACTTTTCATTGAGTGCATTTACTAGTGCCCACTATCGCACAGAGACTGCAATTTCACTAAAGTGCCTCACTGCATCTGCGATGCTGAGATCCGCTGCAACTAATGCGCCATCCATAGCCATGCCACAGTTGGGGCCGCTTTTCGCCATCGGGGCGAACACCAGGGAGGGCGACTGCTGTTGTCGCTGCCTAGAACTATTATGAGCGGCTTCGACTGAAACAGGCTCTTATATAGGCCAAATAGCATATTTTAAATTGCAAGGTATATGATTCTGTCGACGGTGCTTGGGAAGCAATTATATAACGACCAACCAGAGGTCGAATTTGTCGTTTTGACAAAGCTTGACTATTTTTAATAGTACAATAGTGTGAATAATAAAATTACAATTACCTTCTTTTGGGAAGAATCTTAGAAGATTTTCCAATTTATTGCTGCAAGAACGAAGGAAATCCATCGAATACTAACCGATTTATAACCATTTGAATTTGGACATATTTTTAACTTTTTTCGGTTTTAGATTTTCATTTTACATCCCTAGGTAGCCGAACTTCCTGAGAGAAGTATTCTACTTCAAAAAACAGCAACAACATAAGTTTCATATCTGATTTTGATATCGAAAATGATAAATTGTTTATCATACATATTTTTTCCCTCAGGGGCACTTTCGGCTCATTCGGTTGGTATCCGAGGCGTGCTAGTATGTAGTTGGACAGACATTTCTTTCTGCACCTTGTTTTCTGCGTTCAACCGTCCGAATTGACTTGTCCCAGGTTTCCCTTCCGGCCCGGGTCGGCTTGTCACGCTGTGTTATCGCCTCGATTGCCCGCGCGCTCTGCTCCTGGGGTGAGGAAATGTTTTTCGGTTTTTAACAATTTTCCTCACCCCCCTGTTGTCAGTCCCGATTCATGCAGGACTATAAAGATATTGGCTCACTATTGTGCTATTGATGGTCGATCGATCGATCTCCCCTCGAGGCTGTCCGTTGGAGACTACATCGCAGATAACAGGATTGCGAAGCTCTTGTGTGGAGTCATGGACGGATAGTAAGACGATTTTTCTTCCTTTCGGCGTTGGGGAGTTGTGAAATCTGTTTCGAGAAGTACTTAAAGATGTATTAATTCCCAAATCCACCCCGACGAAGGAGGCAACTCGTCACTCGGCACCGAATCCGAAGCAGAAAAATTGGCTGCTTCATTGAGTTTTGTGTGTACGGAAAGTGTAAAAAGGACTGCCCGCCTGCCTTCGCTTGCTGGCTTGTATGGATTGTGACTAATTTTTCTTCCTTTCTTTTTTTTGTCGAGCGAAAAGTTTTACAGATTGTCGAGGCGCACGCGGTTTGTGAGACGAATTCAGCTGTCCAAACGAATTTAAACACCATCAATCACCGGCAGATTTGCCAGAGAATATGTGTGTGTGTGTGTGTGTACGTGCGCGAATGTGGGGTGTTGCTCTGTCAGAGGACAACCTCTCTTTTCAGTGGTACTACATTAATATAATAAATGGATTTTGCTACTGTTAGCGAATTATGAAGAAAGGAATAGTGCTGGAAGTTGGATCATTTTATCTGTTGGGAGGAAAAGATTTTACGATTCAGTACTTGCATGGAATAAACCCATGCGAGTCACAACACATTTCTGTTTAATGATGATATGGAAAATAGTAATAATGGCTGTTTTTACAAGTTTGAAAACAGGAGTACCTCATAAAACAGGTAGTCGATGCGCATTTTGATTTTTGGCGTTGTTATTACAATTGAAAAGAAGGTTAAAAATAAGCAAAAGGTATTCTCATCATTCCCATCATTCTCACCACTCTCAAGACCCAGCCTCACTGTTCTAAAGCTGCATAATTTCGACTGTTTGCTGATATTGAAATATTGCACAATGAATCGACTGCTTTACAAGCGAGTTTTTGGATTGTGTAGCTTCTATCTCCGAAAACATGAAGCTGTTGGAATATTCCTCTGCAAGATCTTAACAGCAACTTTGACATTCTTTCTTAATGCTGATTGTGGACGAAAAAACTCTTCTCTTTTTGTAGATGCCACCTTACTAAAAATACTCATAGAATACATATTTCAAAGCAATGTCGAATAAGGCGGTTATCTTATAGCAATTTTTCAAACAGTGATGGGTTTCCTAAGGCCGTGATTTTTTTGAGTAGATTTTCCACATCGTCTTTTTATACGTCTACTTGTCATAACTTTGGATTTGCTTCACTGAGTGTTAAAACACCTAGTTTGACAATTGCAGCATCCCCGAAAAGTGATATGATGTGCACGCAACTCTTTTTATCAGTTATTTGTATTATTATTATTATTATTATTATTATTATTATTATTATTATTATTATTTATTTTCCATTTCATTCGACTTACAGCTTTATTGAAGAAAATAAAAAATTCAATAGGGTGTCATGAGTCAGCTAGACCTTTCATTTGACACTAATTTCGTGAAAATCGGTTCAGCCATCTCTGAAAAAAGTGAGTGAGTTTATGTATTCTTCGGAATATGTTTCTTTTCATAGCTTCCACATTCCTAAACATAACAGGCAAAGTAATAGTCCGATTGCAAAAAAATCAATAGGGTCTTATGGGGTAACTAGACTTTTCATATAACACTGATTTTGTGAAAATTGGTCCAGCCATCTCTGAGAAACATGAGTGAAATTATACAGTCTTCAGAAGACGTTTCTTTTCATAACTTTTGAACCACATGTTCAATCTATATAAAATTCAAAAGTTAAGAGTTTTTAAGATAGCCCGTTCATTTGATACCAATTTTATTGAAATCGGTTGTGTGGTTTCTGAGATATTGATGTTTCGTTATTTTTACATTTTTAAACATAACCTCTAAAATAAAAATCCAATTACAATGAAATTTAATAGGGTCTTATGGGGCAACTAGAACTTTCATTTGCATATAATTTCATTAAAATAGGTCCAGCCATCTCTGAGAAAAGTGAGTGAAAATAAAAATCTGCACATACACACACAAACACACACACACACACACACACACACACACACACACACACACATACATACAGAAAATGCTCAGCTCGTCCAACTGAGTCGAGTGATATATGCCATTCGGCCCTTTGAAGCACTTTCATATCTTCGGTTTTGCAAGTGATTGCTATACCTTTCTAGGAGAAAGGCAAAAAGTTAAAAAAATTATTAATTAGGAGTAAAACATTCGTGCTGAAGAAATAGCGAAATAAAAAAAAAATGACTTTGAATTTCGTACTCTTCAATCACGAGCAGTACCGGGAACGTGCGAATAGCACAATACCAAATTTAAATTTTGTTGAGGCCATATGTTTTGATCAAAGCAGTTACAGTTTTAAATAGTCTTTGAATTTCGTTTCTTTTCATAACTTTTGAACCACATATCAAATTGCTGTGGAATTTCTTACAGTTTGACAGATAACCCGTTCAAATGACACTAGATATGTTCAAATAAGTCGTGTGATCTTTGAGATAACAGACTTTCGTTGTTTTTATAATTTAATACATAACGGTTGAAATAAAAATACGATTATAGTCAAATAAAATGGGAACCTATAGGAAAGCCAAACTTTTCATTTGACACTAAGATTGTTGAATTAAGTCCAGCCATTTTTGGGAAAACGAGTTAATTTGAAAAGTCACCGGAACATGTTTCTTTTCACAATTTTTGAACCACGTGTTTAATCACTATAGAATTCATCAATAAACCTTTAACTAGCCCGTTCATTTGATACCAATATTGTTCAAATCGGTTGTGTACTGAAACCGACTGACTTCCCAACACTTACGGCTGGCAAAGCTTGCAGCAGAGCAGGCCCTATTGCTGGTATCGCAGGGTCGGCTAGCTACCGGGTAGCCAAGGATAACGCGGATAAAGTACAAAAACCAAGAACGTTCACTTTTCTAATTTTTATTTCGTGTAATTGTGGCGTGTGGGTGTGTAATCACAAAAGGATGGTGTGGCGTGTAATATTTACTCACTACTTTTGCTGCTTAGGCTGCGCAGGAGTCCTCTCGACTGCGCAACCCGATTCCGAACGGGTACGAGGCGGCAAGCGGATGGCGGATAGCGGGAACCCAGTTATCTCGAACGTTGATCACAAATGTTGCAGGCGTTCTTCCCTCCTTGACGCAATCGGCCTGACCGCGGCTGACCGTAATGGCCAGCACCGAGAGGGGACCCTCCTTAACGATCCGAGGGTGTCGATGCTCCTTTACGGGTTAGGCGCGGAACCTTTCCAAGTTCGCGGGCCGAACCGTGTGCTGCGCAGTTCTCCTGTAGCTGCGGGCCAATCTGCAAACGCACTACCGATAGCCCCAAGGGGGGGGGGGGGGGGTCCAATCGTTGGTCTAACTCACTGCTGAACAGCACACGGACGCCTGGTGTATAAAAAAAGCTCCCGAGTCTGCAAGTCCACTTCCTTTTATAGTCTCAGACAGTCCGCCAGTTCCCTCCAATAGTTTTGCGCTTAATTTAACTCTTCATTTTTGAAGCAGTTTGCGCCATACTTGGTCCCGCCTCATCGACCAAACAGCGATTTGTATTGTTGCAGCGGTATTTGTCCCTAACTTATGTGCTTATGTTCTGTATTGGAGAGAAACGTGAAGGCTCGAAACACACGAATAAATAATGACATCAAATAAAAACTAAGAATTGTAACCAACGGTTACAGTACTTTTTGAGATAATGAAGTTGCGTGATTTTCATATTTTGATACATTACAGACAAAGTAACAAACTGATTACATTGAAATTCAATAGGGTGTTATGAGGCAGCTAGACCTTCCATTTGACACTAATTTCGAGGAAATCGGTTCAGCCATCTCTGAGAAAAGTGAGTGAGTTTAAGTAGTCTTCGGAATATGTTTCTTTTCAAAGCTGTATTTCACATTTTTAAACATAACAGGCAAAGTAATAGTCCAATTGCAAAATAAATCAATAGGGTTTTATGGGGTAATTAGACCTTTCAAATGACACTGATTTTGTTGAAATCGGTTCAGCCATCCCTGAGAAACATGAGTTGGATTAAACACTCTTCAGAACACGTTTCTTTGAATAACTTCTGAACCACAAGTTCAATCTTCATGAAACTCAGAAGTAAAGGGTTCTTTATGTAGTTTGTTCATTCAAAACCAATTTTGTTAAAATCGGTTGAGTAGTTTCTGAGATAATGATGTTTCGTGATTTTCACATTTTTAAACATAATCTCTAAACTAAAAATCCGATTGCAATGAAATCCAATAGGGTCTTATGGGGCAACTAGACCTCTCATTTTCAATTAATTTCATGAAGATCGGTCCAGCCGTCTCTGAGAAAAATGGTTTACAAGGTCAATGTTTGGCTCCGAATACCGTATATAGTCGCCGGGTATACCTCCCTTCTGGTAGGCCAAAAACGCGTCGGATCTTTGCGTGTAGACATCGGAGCACTCTTTGTCCCACCACGGAGTTGGAGGCCGCTCTTTGATCGTTACGCCGGGATATTTCTTCGTTTGGGCTTGCAACGCGGCGTCGAGGATTAAGCCCGCGAGGAGGTTGTATTCTTCAAGTGGTGGATGATGTTGAATCGACTCGACCGCTTTTGAAATCATTTTCTCGTATAACTTCCAATCGACATTCCGTGTGAGGTCATACGGAATGTCAATTGGTCGCATGCGAGTTGAACCGTTAGTAATTGAAATAAGAATAGGCAGATGGTCGCTACCGTGAGGATCGAGGATTACCTTCCATGTGCAATCCAACCGTAGCGACGTCGAACATAAGGATAGATCCAAAGCGCTTGGGCGCGCTGGAGGTTTCGGGATACATGTCATTTCACCGTTGTTCAAAATAGTCATGTCCAAGTCATCGCAAAGGTTATAGATTAAAGAGGAGCGGTTATCATTGTAAGGGGGAACCCCAAGCCACACCATGAGAGTTGAAGTCTCCCAAAATCAAACGTGGCGAGGGAAGAAGTTCTATTAAATCAAAGAGCAGCCGTAGCCCAACCTGTGCTCTGGGAGGAATATATATTAAGGCAATACAAAGCTCTTTACCTTGTATTGTCATTTGACATGCGACAACTTCGATGCCTGGAACCGAGGGGAGGTTGTTAATACGATAGAAAGAATAGCACTTTTTAATCCCTAAAAGTACTCCTCCATATGGGGTGTCTTGATCAAGGCGAATAATATTAAAATCATGGAAGTTGAGATCAATATTTGAAGCAAGCTAAGTTTCACAAAGGGAAAATGCATCGCATTTGTTTCTATTTATTGAAACTTTAAATGAATCCATTTTTGGTAAAATACTTCTACAATTCCACTGTAAGACAGAGATAGAATCCTTCGTATACGCAGATGAATTAGGCATCGAAGGATACAATCGCTGCAAGGAGGGGCCATTGGGCAGTCAACTGCTTCAAAAATGATCTAACTGTTGGGAGGAATGCTGTAAGAAAAACTTTAATTGGATCGGGTATATTGAAATTTTCAAAGATCCAGTCCACAATGTCAGTGAATTTCACAAATCCAGAGTTTGTTTCATCAACTGGGTGTGCAAAAGGAACAGCTGGGGTTTTAGATATTTCAGGCAGTGCTGGGAACTCCTTCTGGGACTTTAAATTTGCAAGCCCAGTAGGAGTTTGCTTCGGTTTTTCCGCAGCACTGTTTGGTTTGTTTGTAACTTTCATTACACTTTGGGAAATCTTAGGACCTTTTCGGGGAAGTTTAGGAGAGGAAATATTTTTCCTCTTCCTAGACTCCCCAGGATTGGCATAAGATGTTCCCGCTAATGAATCGTCAGAATCGGTTTCATCAGAGGACAACAGATCAAAGGGGTTCGATGTTATGGTAGAAGTGGTCACGGTCTTCTTCAGCATCTCAGCGTAAGATCGCTTTGAACGCTCCTTAAGTGACCGCTTGATTCAATCTCTGCGCTACATGTACACCGGGCATGTGGAGAGCTCATGCTGATTTTCCCCGCAGTGAATACATTTTTTAGCATTTACACTGCAAGAATCGTCCGCATGAGTTTCTCCACACTTGCTACATCGTGCCTTATTGCAGCAGTAGGCGGCTGTGTGGCCTAGCTGCTTGCAATTGGTGCAATTCATAACACGGGGTACATACAATCGCACAGGCAGACGAACCCGATCGATCGAGACGTGGCTAGGGAGAGCAGATCCGACAAACGTAACACGAAACGAGTCTGACGGAGTGTACACTTTTGTGCCGTTGACAAGAGACACAGACCGCAATTGCTTGGAATGTATGATCTTTACTTTCACGTCGTGACACAAATTTTTGAAGCAGCCAAAACCGCTTGCCAAGATACACTCGATCGACAGACTCGAATCGGTTATGACACCGTCGATCTCCACGTCTCGTGCGGGTATATAAACGCGATACTCGCGTGTGAAAAGCTCGGAGCGAGCAATAGCGTTGGTCTGTTCCAGGTCGCTGACCACGACACGGTTCTTGTTGGGTCTGACCTTGGAGATTTCGGTCACGGCCTTGTACCCC
Organism: Wyeomyia smithii; assembly: GCF_029784165.1. Taxonomy (NCBI): domain Eukaryota; kingdom Metazoa; phylum Arthropoda; class Insecta; order Diptera; family Culicidae; genus Wyeomyia; species Wyeomyia smithii. The sequence continues at coordinate 25,230,842 of NC_073696.1, read as the reverse complement.
TTCGTCCGGTCTTTCGAAATCTGCAGGATGTTTAACGGTTTCGATTTCGGTCCTGCTTTAGGCCGAAAGAAAACAGTAAAGCTGCCCTGAGATCCGTCCGGGTAAAGCCTGGGGCGAGGGGGGACAGAGGAAAGGGTGGCAGGAGGGACAGGGTCAGAGGGGTTCGGGGATGGTGGCACGGGAGGCGAGGGATCTACATCCATCGCGCTAAATCTAGCGCACTAGCGCCGACAGAACACGTACCTCTTTACTTCTCCTTTCAGCAGGGTTGGTTGTCCGAACGGTCGAAACTGCAGCCGTTACAGCCAGCAGCACCAATACAGCAGCTCCAAACAGCCACCAGCAGCGAGCCGGGTGTGCGATCACTCAGCACAGCGACACAACTCGCTGTCAACTGTTGGCTTCTTCTTTTTCCTCCTTTGTGTTGAGATTCTCGTCCACTGCTGTAGCACAAATCACTTAGCAGCCAAATCGGCTTACGCACCAGCAAACAGCCACGGTGCGAAACAGTTGCACAAAGGCGGGTGACCTTGAACCTTCACTCGACCAGGCAAACAATGCCAAAACTTGCTCACGCGTCTTTTGTTTTATATTCTATCGGAGCGATCACCAAACACGTCCGATACTGATGCGTGTTCGGCACAGAATGAATTAAAAATGTTGTCTGAGGTCGATTTGTGGCTTCAGTACGTCATAACAATACCGGAAATACCCATATTGGATGGTATTTGGTTATTTTAGGCTGTTTTTCACAAACCGGAAGTCGCCATATTGGATTTCAAAATGGTATTTAAGATAATTTCTAGCCTCTGAGCGTCATTCTGGTTGAAGAAACACCCATATTGGGTGTGATTCGATCATTTTCGGCTGTTTCCCAGAAACCAGAAGTTGCCATCCTACAATTCATAGTGGTGTTCTTGCAACATTCTGGCTCCGGAGATACTCATATTGGGTGGTATTTGGTCACTTTGGGCTGTTTTTCGGAAACCGAAAGTCGTCATTTTGAACTTTGAAATTGCCTGTGAAATCAATTTCTGTCATCTGGGCGTAATTCTGGTTCCGAAAACATTCATATTGAATGGTATTTGGTCATTTCCGGCTGTTTGCCAGACACCGGAAGTCACCATTTTAAAATTCAAGATTGTGTCTGTGATCAATTTTTAGCTTCTGTCCATCTTTCTGGTTCCGGAGATACTCATATTTAATGGGAATCGTCCATTTCAGGCTGATTTCCAGAAAACGTAGGTTGCCATCTTACAATCCAAAATGTTGCCTGAGGTCGATTAAGGAACATATTTGTTACCACTAAAACATTCACCTGCCAAATTTGGTTCCATTTAGTTGGTTAGCTCTCGAGATGTGCAGAAATTTGTGTTTCATTTGTATGGCATCCCTCCCTTCCGAAGAAGGAGGAGTGTCAAAACATTATGGACATATTTTTTATCCCTTAAAACATCTACATGCCAAATTCGGTTTCATTTGCTTGGTTTGTTCTTGAGTTGTGCAGAAATTTATGTTTCATTTGTATAGGACCCCTCCCTTCTAGAAAAGGGATGGGTCTCAAACTATCATAGGAACCTTTATAGGCACCAAAAACCTCTACATACAAACTTTCACGCCGATCGGTTCGGTAATTTTCGAGCCTATATGGATCAGACAGACAGACAGACCGAATTGCATTTTTATATGTATAGATTACAACATCAATATTTTTTAAGAGTGAATATACATTTATTGGATTGAAGCGTTCATGTAAATTTATTTTTACAAAGGATTAATTTAGGTTTTTTTTTTTATTGATTTCATCATTTAAAAATCCTGTAAAACCGAACCCAAATATGTTTTTTGCGCATCCTCCGGAATCCAAACTAACAGAAAAAATTTTTTTATGGCTTTTTGTGGCTCAAATTTCAATGTTACAATATTTTTAACTCTTCTGAATATACTTAATTTTGGTGTTATCTGAAATTAAACCTTTAAAAAGCGGACCAAACTTTACGCTAGTAAGCATACTATACCATATAAAGATGGTAAATTTTATGAGGAAAAACTTCCTAGAAGACACAAAAATCCTATTTTGCATTTTTTAATGCTGCTTGACTATCAGAGAAAATGCAGATATCGGCATACTTGTACTTCCTAGCCACTCGTGCTTGTTAGAATAGCATTTATTTCAGCTTGAAAAACTGTGGACCACTGCCCCGTTGGAATTATTAGATTGATTTTTGGTTCAGTGACCCCAGCGCCTGTAGATTCACCCATTTTAGAGCCGTCTGTATAAAATATGACTGATCCTGGACAAGCTTTGGGACCTCCTTCTTCCCATTCATTGCGATGGGGCTCAATCACTCTGGAAGGAACATTGAACTTAGTCCTAGAGTCCATCCAGTCTTCATTTATACTTGCTAAGGTGTTCAGTTGCAAATCTTTGGGGATTCGGAAATGTCTCTTTAGATCCCCTTCCTGAAAAGTTTTAACAGGTTTGAACCTAAGAACACCTTTTTCGTCTTCAAGTAGAAGATATAAAAGAGCTTCTAAGGCTTTGGATGGTGCACTGGCCATTGCTCCTGTTGTTAATAAGCATGGCAGACGTTGTAGTTTATCTAGCTTCTTCTGAACTGATATTTGTGTAGTTTTGGGCCACCACACTAGCGGCACATAAGTTACTCTGGGTCTCACTATTGCTGAGTATATCCAGTGAATTATCCTCAGTTTGAGTCCTCACTTTTTGCCAAATGTATTGCTGCAAGCCCAAAGAGCGTTGTTTGCTTTTGAGATTGCATACTCTAGACGGACGTTCCAGTTGAGCTTTTGGTCAAGCATAACACCTAGGTACTTAGTTCGCTTGGATAACACCAACTATGTTCTTCCCAACTGAAGAGTGCAATATTATACTTTTTATTTCTTGTCAATGGGATTATGGCTGTTTAGGGTGGATTGCATTCTATTGGAAATAGTAGATCCGCATTTACCCCTAACTAAAATAGTAATGTCTTCAGAGAAGCATTGTCAAATGCTCCCTCATTGTCAAGAAAAGCTGCCAGTGAGGTTTCTATGACCTCAAAAGACTTCACAAGTTTTGAAACCAAAGTGTAAAGTGCTGTTTCGGTTGATTTACCAGTTTGATAGGCAAACTGGAATTTTCTAAATGGTCTACTGTTCAAATATGATAGTTTGATATGTAGATCAATGATTTTTTCCATCATTTTTAAAATGACAGAGTTAGACTGATTGGTTTATATGCTTTGGGACTCGTCCTGTCATGTTTTCCAGCCTTGGGAATAAATGTTATGCGGACTTCCCGCCATTTACTAGGAATATAGCCTAATATCATGCTAGCCCTGAACATCTCTACCACACAGGGGCCTATAATATCCTTGCTTTTTTGTATAAGCACAGGATAAATCCCGTATGGTCCCGGTGATTCAAAGGATTTTAAAGAATCCACACCCCATATACTCAACCCCCGACTTCGGTAATATAACACTGGCTATTTCTTGAGCTTTAACCTTGTCATGAATTGAACTAGGTTGAGCTATGTAGAAGTCCTGTGCGTGTAATAAATTACAATTATTAGTTACAAGATATTTTTACTCCAATCTGGAAGAAGGAGAGGGACGGGGGGTTAGAATCGTTGGAAAAAATTTCGAATTCCACCCAAAAGTGACGTTGAGCATAGCATTTGATTCTAATAAGAACAAAAACATTTTTGTACCTGAAATTTATACCATGCTCTTATGTATAATATAATATACTGATCCGATTTTGAAATATTTAGTTTTTACAAGTCCCGTTCTCAGAAACAGATTAAATGGATCTACGTCACAATGTCATCTCACGACAGTATGGCCTATTTCTCTGGAACGCTCGGGAACAGCGCTGTGACATCAGAAGAAATCATTATTTCGTCAGTGTTGATACTCTCCGAAAATTTGAAATTTTCAACAATATCTTCAAAAATCCTTCTGTTGTTGCTCATATTTCCATAACTTTGTCTTTTATGATACAGTTTATATTCTTCATATAAAAAGGATTATTTGAAAAAGTTTCTCCAGCGAACGGTTCAGTTTTTCAGTTTTCAGATTTCGTTTTCAGTTTTCCTGAAATAACTTTAAAATAACACAATTTTTCTAATCAAAGATTTTTATGATACTGAATTTTATCTAAATAATATATTGCTCTTCTAGGTTCTATACAGCTATTTGTAAGAAAATGTAGTGAAGAATTAAAATCTCATGAGAGGGAGAGAAGCAATGTGAGTGAGTGAATGATTGAGTGAGTGGTTGATTGACGTTTGACAATTGTAATAACTCGTTGCCTCCTTATTACGAATTACCGGTAGCCTAGTGCTTATAATAAATTCATAAAGATAGTCTATTTTTTCCTTAACGGTATTTTCTCCTATCAAAAAATAAGATCCATCATAAAAAAAGCTTCAAATAATTTCAATTCTGTTCGGTTGAGTAATTTGTTATAGCCTAGAAATAATTTCCTCAATTCTCTGTCTGGAAGAGTCCACAATTATTGCCTACCGCGATAGGGATTAAAATGTAATTCTAGATGGCCTAGAACAAATTCCTCGAAAAAAAGGACCATCAAACCAATATTTTGCCGAGCGTGTGCACGGCCCATTACGGTTCTTTCCCCTCGGAGAAAAAAAAATTTCCACCGCGTTACTCCATTCCATTCCGAAGTAAGATATTAATGACAAACAGTAAAAAATACCGCTAATAATAATATTATATCCCTAATAGATGCTAATAACGAAAGTTCATTCCGAAAATTTCCCAGCATGTTTTTTTTCCTTCTAAAGAATGAAAAAAAAAGGCCAACCCCTGTGGAGCGCAACAAAAAGTGATGTTTCATCTTTGCACATTTCGCTCCCGAGAGGACAATTTTCCTGGGAGCCGTGGACCAGCCGGCAGCCAGCAAGATGCAGCATCATTTCATCGATTGTCATCCGTGCCTCGTGGCGACAAACAGAAAATGGTGGGGGAGAGCAGCAAAATTAGTATTCCACCGGCGGGGCGCACTTTTCGCCAGTTTTGGGTCTGGCCGCTAAGTCGAACGAATTATAATTCGAGTTTGATCTCCGAAAAGTTAAATCATCAATTTTTTTTCCAGCAATGAAAAATTATCGCCATTTGACATCTCTCAAGCTGCGGTGCGAAACAAAAAACCGATACCTATGCAAAGTCTGCCGGCAGTGTTTTGTTTTCCCTTTGAAACCAATAAAGTACCACCCTTTCCACTGGTGGAAAAGAAGAACAGAGATGGCGTCATAGCACACTTGGACATATGTTTACGAATGTCAACCTCCGACCGAGGAGAAGTAAAATCCCGATTTCCGAGTGTTCGAGGGTTGCTTTGTTCTGTGCGTGGAAAACCGAAAGGAATCACAGCGAAATTTTTGCACCCGATTGCGAACCAAACAACCCCCATCAGTGAAGTGGTAATTGCACGCAATTTAAATATGCAAATTGTGGATCATTCGGCCAAAGTTTACTTGTGTCGTTTGATGCGACTTTTATTGTGAACACCGCACGCGTTTTTTTTTTTTCTACCGAGAGACAAACAGAAGAACGAAAAAAATGACAACCGCGCCCATCCAGATTCGCTGAGAGGGTGCTTAGAGGAAAAATTTGAATATTTATGTCGGTGTGTTCCGTTGGTTTTTTGTTGCTTTTATCAAAAAGCCGCGTGACTTTCTGTGGAGAGAAAATTGAGTCAATAATCATTTGTCATTTGATGTCTAATAAACATGAACACTTGTTAGACTGCGCTCGGAAGAAGGAAATGTGCTGTGCGGTGCCGGTGGAAAGCGAAATGAAGAGCAAGACAAATTGATCGGCTGCAGATGGGCTGCTGGGTGGAAAATTGCAATTGACTAAATGATGTACGCCTGGTGTGGAGTTTTGATAAATCGTGCCATGTGTTTCATTACAACAAAATTTAAATATTAGTAATATTTGACAGATACGTTAGCGAAACGATCCAGTATTTTCGCGTTGTAGAATCTCAAGCAGGGTAACGCTTTTCACTGTTTTAGATAAGCAATTCGTTTAAACAAGTCTATGAATTAAAAATGAAATCAAAATTGCAACGGTTTCAAGTGTAAAAAAATATCTGATTGATAATCATAAAGGTTAAATGTGCAAAGTTTGCAGTGTTAGTACTCAAACATTTCCAGAGTTTAGTGACCAGAAACTCGACTAAAGCCCTCCATCCTAAGCTGATTAATTATAGAGTGCAACGTGGAACATAAAAATAAAATAAAATTTGCAGCCCCACAAGAAAAAGCATCCGCACGAAACTGAAAGCCGACCGATGATTACACGCAAATGGTGATTTATTGCCTCTACCTGCGTGAGAAATAGAAACATGCCAACCTGGCTGATAGTGCAATAAATATCCAACCTGCCGAACTGGGCCAGATCTGAGCCTCCCGGAACCTGCAGCCCAGCGCCGACCAGGAACAGAACGATTGTAATTTCAGATTACAAACGATTTATTCGAAATAATCTTCCGATATGTAATGCAGCAGACGGAACGGACGACTCCGGTGGTACCACCCGTAGTTTAAGCCGGTTGCTATTAAAAAAATAACCTCAACCTAGCAGCCTGGCCTGCTGGAGTGCCTTTGGCAGCCGTTACTCTAGGCCAGGACTAGGTGAACGCAATTTATCAACACTAACAACAAGCTCACCATCGAAACTATTATTTTTCTCACCTCCCTTCTCCCTCTTTAACCCACCGAAGATCCAGAGAGTGCACTTTTGACTCACATCTGGACATGTTTCGATTATGTGGCTTTACTGTAGTTTGCAACTTACAACCCAAAGCCTGCCGGATCGGTTCCCGCATCGGATCGGTGCGGATTGTTTAAAGAGCAATTCAATAAAGGGATAACAATTTTAAACGCATATACCGGAAAGTCAGTTAAAAAATCTGTTGCATTTAACTTCGCTCTCTATCTCCCGGTCCGGTGTGCTTCACTGCTATCCCTTTTTATGTTCGATTGCAAGCAACCAAAACAGAGAGAGAGAGAGGGAATAAAAAAAACGCTTTTCCCCCTACACAACATACGCGCGCTTGTTATAACAACACATCCTGCATCGATTGGCAAATAACTACGCGCGGTGCACATCATCGGCAGTCCAGCAGAAGCGCGGCTCGAAGAGGAAGGGGCTCCGACAAGGGGTTCGCACTCTTCAAATCGACGACGAGTGGAGAACCTTTTAAAACCGATACATGTAACACCAATAAAACAATAATCAATTTATAATCAGAGGAAATATTTACATTAATACAGCGAAATTCAATTTTAAATTGAAAGAAAACAAATAAAACAAAAGTTTCCGCGTCTTGCGCTACGGCAGGCTTGCCGATGGCTAACGGAGCGGAGGAAAGACAACACACGAGGAAAAGACGACCGCAAAAAAAAAGATCTGCTCTTAAAAGGCTACATTCCTTTGTAGCATACCGGGAATGCAGGGAGGCTGGCAGCCGATCTTCGGGTGAGCCTCAATAAATTCTCTCCTTTCAGCACTGTCAGCCAGTAGGCAGCTGTTGAGGCGCGCGCTATGCAACCGCGCATTCGACCGCGCGCTCTTAAGCGCGGGTGTTTGCCATTTGTTATCAACTCCACATCGCAGCAGAGCAGCAGAGTACACTATGAGCCTGTTTCTTCGTCGATTGTTGGGAAAGGGTGGACGAAAGTGGCCTCCGTTGCCGCTGACGGCGAGATGATCACCATTTAGGTAGCAACAACGCAGCAAGCGATGCTGTTTGCTGCTCATACGGAAAGGCTTTTATCGTCAACTTGTTTCGATTGCTGAGACGTCCAGAGGGAAGTTCTCGGTGGAATAGTAGGCAACGCCTTGCTGGTAGTTGAACTGTCAGTAAAGTGTATTTGGTGCTGAATGTTGCTGAGGTTATCTAATAACTAGATTTTTTTGCGGAATTAATAACAAAGATCATGTTGTGTTTTACGTAGACAGCATGATTTTTTTCTTTGCAGAATTATCGAGCAATACAAAACATATAAGGGTAAGTCAAAGTTGAATAAATTAATTTTCAACCATATCACACCCTATTTCGAAGTTGGTCACTTTGTGTGACCAACTTCGAAATAGGGTGACCATAAAAAAAGACTATATTCGGTGTTTTTTATTTCAAAGAATTCATAACTTTTGAACCAGTTGATCGATTTTCGATCTTTTTGGGTCAAATTGAAGGTAATTACTTCTAGTTATAAGAAAAAATACCAGAAAATAAATCCGGGTGCTTTTATATGCAAAATGTATAAAATTTATAAAAATTATGTCTTGTTTTTAAACTAAATCTACTCAAATTTAAAAAATTACATATTTTTAAAAATTCCTCCATTTATAGAGTTAAGTATGTTCTTCAAAATGAGACCAAGAGATATTTTTTATGTTTGCCCCAAAAAGAATGACATGCAAATGAAAAACGCATATTTTTTGATGAAAAATAATAATAACTTTGAGTACAATTGAGATATTTACGATGTCAACATTGCAAATTGTTTCTCCTAAAAAGCCCTAAAAGTCGTTTAAAGACAATTTTGAGATGAAACTTGATATAAAAGAGTATGAGCGCAAAATATGTTTTTTTAGTAGAAATTGGTTGTTTTCAAAGATAGAGAAAAACTTTTTTTACAAAGTTACTTAAAATTGATGAAGCTATAACATTGTAGAACAAATTTTTCTTCTATCCACAAAGATAAAAATGTTAGATACTTGATTGCATCGAAAATTTCGGTCACCCTAATTTTTGATAATTTTTCAATAAGCGCTTTATCATATGTAACAACTTTGTAGAAGAAAGTTTTTTTCTAAAATGTTGTTATAGAGCTCTAGACCCAAATTTCCTCCTAAATTTGGTTTCTGGACCATTGTGCAGTGGTCCAATAAGGCGAAAAGTCGAACTTAAAACAAAAAAATTGAAAAGTTTACTATACTGAAAATAAAACAAAACTAACGATTTTGTGTTGGGAGATGGAGGAATGGTTTATTCATAAAAGTTGTTGAAAATCCAAAAATATGAAACTTTGTTGAACAAATGAAAAACCCATCTTTTTTTGGTACAAAGTTATAATTATATTATATGGAACTCACTTAAAAGTTAGTTTTTTGTACTTAACTTTTGTTAGTTGCTTTTTACACAAAAGTGTTGTTCGAAGAAATTATTAGGGCACTCAAAACACACATTTTTGCCAAAGACCATATATCTCCAGGACTTTACCTCACAAAGTTATATCATATTGTAGCTCATTTTTTCGATAACTTCAAGAACGTATGAGTTTAAAAGGGGCAACTGGAATCATGATGTCAATACTTTTCTCTGAAGTTAAGCTAAAGTACTATAAACTCCTTCAGGTTTCATTTGTCCCAATTCACCCATATTAGAGTACGGCGAGCATATGTCACAGTAGGTTAGTAGGGCTTATTCGGCAAAGTTTTAGAACGTGCAAAAATATGAAACTTTGCTGAACAAACAAAATTCTTATCTTCATTGGGTACAGAGTTACAGAGTATTTTCTATAAAAGTTACTTAAAAGTTAGTTTTTTGTACTTAACTTTTGCTAGTTACATTTTACAAGAAAAGTTTGTTCTAAAGAAGCATTTGGGCATATAAAACACACGTTTTTATTAAAGGCTACACATCTGTAGGACTTTTCCTTACAAAGATATAGCATATTAATAACAAAAGTTAAGTACAAAAAACTAACTTATAAAGTAAGTTCCATATAATATACTCTATAACTTGGTACCGAAAAAAGATAGAATTTTCATTTGTTCAACAAAGTTTCATACTTTTGAATTTTCAACAACTTTTCTGAATAAACCATTCCTCTATCTCTTAACACAAAAAGTTAGTTTTTTTTAGTTTTTAGTATAGCAAACTTTTCAATTTTTTGACAGTTTGCAATTACGCCTTTCATTCATACAAACAATTGTTCCGAAGACACTATTAAGCTAAGAGAAAAGTGAAAGGCGCAATGGAATTAAGTTCCACTTTTTGCCTTATTGGACCACTGTGCACAGGGAGGTGGTGTTAAGAGTCGTTTGTATTCGACTAAGAAGAGTTGCATCACATTTTTTCTTAACAATAAGGACTACGTCATCGGCATAACCGATGACTTCGTAGCCTAGCTGCGATTACTTAGTGAGATGAGCGTCTCCTACCAGTGACCATAGCAGTGGAGAGAGAACTCCTCCTTGAGGACACCCTTTTACTGCCTCAACTTTGACAGATGTAACTCCCAATGCAGCTGTGATCTTCCTGCTCAGAAGCATAGCTTGAATCCAGCTCATTGAAGTATTATCGACTACTTTATTTTGTAGAGTCCTTTGAATTGATGTGTTATCGAACGCTCCCACAATGTCAAGGAAAGCGCCGACCGCTATTTCTTTATAATTCAGTGTCTTTTCGATCTTCGTTATTAGGCAATGCAAAGCGGTTTCTGTATATTTGCCCTGCTGATACCCGTATTGATGCTTATGCAAGGGCAAATCTTTCAGAAACTGGCTGTGGATGTATTTATCCACAATTTTCTTCATCAAGTTGAGAAGCATTGACGTCAGAATTATAGGTCTGAAAGCCTTTGGCAATGTTATATCTTCTTCGCCCGGCTTTGGTATAAACACCAACTTAACGTTACGCCAGCTGGGATGTGTCCCAGAATCAGAGCTGCGATTAATCCAAGCAACATGCTGACTATGACGAGAGAGAAAATATCACCGCACTCTTTTCTTTCTCTCATGAATAGCCAGCAACCATCACAGTAAGCGTGGAGATCCGACAAGTGATTCAATATCTTGTCTCTCTTGTTGCCATTTTCGGGTTCTCATTGTCAATCGTCGTGAATATACAGAGTTCACTCGGAAATGTCACTGCAATGCAAATCAAGGTGATTTTTGGAATATCAAAAATCGTTTCAGTAGCGTGATTATGTCAGTGCCAGCTTGAAGTTTGTTGCTATCAGGATTTTTTAAATTTGATCTGCTTCGCGGTCCGTGACGATCCCAACTCAAGATATGGCCACCAATGAACTAGGTTTATAATTTCAAACAGGTCCGCATTTTTACATTTTTCAATGAGAGGCATGGTAGGATTTTAAGCACTTCTAAGCACTGCTTTGATCATCGTTACCATGTTACTGAAACATATTCCGGCCATATATCCGAAACCAGTCGATTAACTCCGGCCATCCTCTTCGTTGAAAGAAAATATGAATGAAAACTAGGAGAAAAGCAAAACCGTTCCGAACCGAAATTGAACAGTTTCAAAGTTGAACCGTGCCAAAATTTAACAGGATCTGTATATAAATATACATACCCATACATATTTTGAAGTTTTCTGTTTTGCCACCCGCGATTCATTTTTTGCCGCGAACTAACACTATGGGTATTCATGTCGAGCTCGTAAACAAATACCCAGCCGTAAAAATACTCACCTCCATTGACGAGTAATGGAAGATACACAGTTTACGGCTGGGTATTCGTATACGAGCTCGATGTGAAGACCCCTACTGTCTTTAGTTTAACCTACAACAAGCACAATATTCAAGAATCAAATTAATAAACTCATGCTGTCAAAAAACAAATAAAAATGCAATATTATTTTTCAGATATGAGATCATTTGAAAAATATTAATAGATTTCTTTCTATAACAATTGGTGTTATGAAAAAGCACCAAACTAAAATACGCTCAGTTACAAAACGAAGTAATAGTTGTTTATTGACAATGCTTTTAGTCGGCGTGCAGTCAAACCGAACCAAGCTTCTAAAAACATTTACCGCCGCAATTGCTGTGTACAAGCTGTTACAGAGAATTTTTGTTATAATATCGTTATCAAATGCTCAAACGATTTCGTTACTTCATAATAGATAGATTATTACTTCTCATATCCACTGGGTGTCAATAACTCAATCTGAGAAAACGGCGCTTAATTCGGTTTGATCGCACGCCGACTATATATCAATATCATACATATCAATTGAAGAAAAATCATTGATTTTATGTTTGCTATCCTCATAACATCATGCTGTCAAAATGAACTTGATATTTCTGCTGGTTCAATCTCAGTACAGCCATACCCGAATGATCGAGAAAGATAGCAAGAAAAAAATGAGAGTGAGAGTTGACGCTAAGAGAATCATTATAACATCGCAAACTCTTTTGTAATGAACCATGCATCGTAGTTGGCTGATTCTTGTGTTGCATCATTTTGGCGTAATGTCAGTAGTATGATATTGACTTTTCGCAGCTCTGCCCAGAATAAAGCTGGCTCGACAAAGGTTGATGAGTTCGGACATGATGACTCCGTCCGATTTTTGCAGGAAAATTGGTAGAATGCCATCCGATCCCGATGACTCTATAGGCTCAAAACTAAGTGCTCAGTTGATAGAAATCTCCGTGAACAGTTGACGAGCAAGCTCCCTGGAATCACGTGACGTCATGCGTCTTGATCCGAGGCTTTGTTGCTTCTCTATGTTCGACCCGGTGGTCACTGTCGAGCCAGGAAAGTGAATGGTCATAAGAACATCCAGCGTTTCTTTGGTAATGACAGTCATACTTCCGTCTCCTCTTTTTAACTGCCCAAGACCATTCGTGTGATCTTTGGACATCGCTTTTTGCAGTCGCGTAGCCTCAGACAAAGTCTGAATGTCCTCACAGAATTGGTCTCTGGATCTCCTTTTGGCTTTGCGTAGCTCGGCGTTATATTTTGTAAGTTTTGCTGTTGAACAGCTTCCCGACGAAGGTTGCTAAGATTTTCGTTCCACCAGGGCACATCATCGCCGACTGTCCGTTTGGTTAACGGACAGTTTGAATTGAAAGCTTCCGTGATCCTATGCTGTAGTTCACTCGCTGCGATATCCAGTTCAACTGGAGTTCGAATATGAACCTTGAAATGGTTCCAGTTGGTTTTCTTAGGATTCCTTAAGTATTCTCCTCTAAGAGGAGTAGCCTCGATATCAAATCTATGGTCTTGGGATATTTAGGGATATGTTTATGGTCTAATAAACTAGATTGATCAGAGACATGCCAGTTTTTGACCTTCTCCGTTATCGAGGTTCTACATAGAATAGAATCTAAGACATCTTGTCTAGTAGCGTTACTAAAACTGGTTCGTTCCCTACCTTGCATTCATTAACGTTGTTAGATGTAAAGTATTCAAGCAGGTTTTCACCTCGTGTGTTCACATCCGAGCTTCCCCAGACTGTGTGGTGCGTGATGGCATTGCAGCCGACGATGAGTGCCTTATTGATGCTTCGGATGGCGGTATATCATCCAAGTCCCCCGGGAGCCGTGGCAACGACCATTTCCTGAGTGCCGTTGGTCGTCTGGACTTCCAGCGCAATGGCAACCAAATCCCGCTGGATGAATTCTGTAATGGGAACAAATATATTGTTTCTTTTCAACACAACTGCAGTGATAGGGTTTAACCCTTAGCTGCAATAGATCAACTCACCGTTTGGATTGGCTAAGTCAAGAATCCTGGTGTCGTGGACCCATGCGCTTCTTGCATGGTGGAGGTATTATACCTGGACGCAGCGTATGCCGCTCACTTTAAGTGGACGACATCATCGGAAGTTGTGAAGTTCCGATTAGCTGATGGTTGCCATCAGCGGTGACGCTGGGTTGGGTTGTTTGCGCACCGTCAGCAACAGGCTCCTGTTGCAGCAGACGGTAGGCGTCAGAAGTACGACTTCCACGTTTTGGCGGATTGAAGCTCTCAGGGTTGCGACTGCTCAGATGCTCACGCTTACTCCTCTTTCGACTTTTTGGCCGAACTTTCTTCGCTGTCGCTGGATTGCAACTTGCAGGTGGTAGCGGTACACTCCCTGAGGGAGTCTCCGAACGTACCTTTCCTGCTTCTGCGACAGACCCTTTCACGCCTGTGTTCTAATGCTTTCTGCCAACCTGCTGGCAGCAGAAAGTTTTTAGCTGTTCGGAGGTAAGTCGGGAAGCTGGACAGTCAATCGATGTGATCGACAGGCTTGTGGCCTCCAGCATATCCCTATACGTTACCCCTGACATTTCACGCGGTGCAGCAGGCTCCGCGCATGCCAAGTCCCGAGCGCTCGTGTTTGGCGACGCTGTATCAGACGATCGTTGTCGCTTGTTTGCGACCTGACCTAAGCGGTCAAACTCAAATTCTTTTCAATTACTGTGCAGAAGGAATCCTGTTAAAAACCCTATAGAGACCCCAGGAAAACCAACTGGGGCAACTGGGGGTCTACAACAGTAAACTGTTGATCGACAAACATATTTTTATAAGAGAAATTGAAATCAAAGATGAGTTGGAGACCTGCTCTAATTTAATCACAAGTAAGATAATTCGTGCACACTAATAAAATAAAGACTCACCTTGGTGGAATAAGATCCTAAAAGGACTTAGAAAGTCCTCTAGGAAACTTTTAGAAAAGCGAAACTAACAGGTAATTGGGAACTGTATAGAACATCACTTACAAAATACATCAAGGAAATAAGAAAATCTAGAAGAAACAGTTGGAAGTTAATGTGTGAACACATCCACTGAAGCTAGGTTGCGAAAAGCCCAACATTCCAACGGTTTAGGTAGATTAAGAAAAACTGACGTTACTTACACCACAGATTCTCAGGAAACACTGGAAATTTTGATGGAAAATCACTTCCCAGGATCATATTCGGATACTGATGAAGTGCAGGATGAAGAACAGGAACTTGCCTGTTCTATGTTCAATAAATCAAAGGTTGAATGGGCAATAGACTCTTTCCAACCATACAAGTCTCCGGTAATGGATGAAATGCAGCCAGTTATGCTCCAGAAGAGCAAGCAACTGTTCAATCCAATTATTACGGAGATGTGTAAGGTGAGCCCATTACTAAATTACATTCCATCTAGTTGGAGACAAACTAGAGTTATTTTTATACCAAAAGCCGGAAAACGAGATAGGACAATCCCGAAAGCGTATAGGTCAATTAGTTTAACTTTCAACTTTTTGAAAATTATGGAAAAACTAATCGATCATCATATTAAAACAGTTTATATGAAATCCAATCCATTAAGAAATTTCAATTTGCTCACAAAAACAACATATCAACCACGGACGCGCTACATATGTTAGTGGGAAAAATCGAAAAACCCATCCATTCCAAGGAATTTTCCCTGGCAGCCTTTCTTGATATTGAGGGAGCATTTGATAATGCGTCTCACAACTCGATGCAAATAGCCATGGAAAGGCATGGCATAGACAGGAAACCAATAAAGTAGAAGTCGCGAAATAACTACTAAACTCGGTGGCACGTCCCTAGCAAGAGAAACTACAAAAGGATGCCCTCGAGGAGGGATATTATCTTCCCTGTTATGGTCATTAATCGTAGGCGATCTTCTTCGGAGCCTTTCGGAAAAGGCTTCGAAGTTGTTGGTTTTGCAGACGACGTAGTGATTTTAGTTAGGGGAAAGCTTTATTATTTCTAATAGAATTTAAACTGCACTTAATCTCTCAGCTCAATGGTGCAGGCGAGACTGGTTGAGTGTAAATCCCTCCAAACTATTGTTCCTTTCACTCGAAAAAGGAAATACAGTACACTAAAGTCGCTTTTGACGCGGGGGATACGTGCCGCGTAAAAAAACCGCGTAAATTCCGGAATCCGCGTAAAAAAAACGCGTAAATTCCGGAATCCGCGTAAAAAACCTGCGTTAATTTTGCATTCTGAGTGAAGATAAACCGAAATCCGAGCTACTTGACCAGGAATTAAGCTGGAATACTCAAATCGAACGAACAATTAACAAGGCAACACATGCCTTACGAGTATGCAGCAGAGCCATTGGATAAAGCTGGGGTCTCAAACCCAGCATGATACATTGGATATATTAAACAATAATCATACCCAGAATAACCTACGCCTCGTTAGTTTGGGGTCTAAAACCACTGGAACATCCACTCAAGCTAAGCTAGGGAAAATCCAAAGATTGACCTGTGCATCGATCTGTGGAGCTATGTGAAGCGCTATATCAAAAGCCTTAGGTGCAATACTGCACCTTCTTCCACTTCATCAGGTGGTTCAACTAGAAGCGGAAAAAGTGCTCTAAGGCTAAATCGACAGTACAACCTAAAAGAAGGAGATCTAACAGGACACAGGGCACCTGAGAATACTGGAAGATTTCCAAATAAATAATCTAATAAAAAGTAAGGAGGATTGTGTAAAGGGGAAACCAAACTTCGAAATTCCCTACAGAATATTAGAGATAGAACGAGAAAGTTTGCAACAAGGTGGACCCACAATTTGGGACGGTTCACTCTGCTTTTACACAGACGGTTCAAAAATGAATGGTTCCACGGGTGCGGGAATACTGGCCAACAGTATTAGAGACTCTAATTTAGAGTAAGTTTAAGCGCGGAAATATACGCGATAATAGAATACACGAATACGTGCTTGGAAAGAAATTATCGACACGCAAATATTTGCATTTTCTGTGATAGTTAGGTTGCATTTAAAGCCCTAAATTCTCTTTTCTGCCACTCTAAACTAGTGTGGGAATGAACCCTGTCGCTCCGACAGTTAGCTATGAAAAACCAGGTTAACTTATACTGGGTTCCTGGTCATTGAGGAATCGAAGGAAACGAGAAGGCTGACTTACTAGCCTGGCAAGGGTCATCCACTAACTTTGTTGGCCCAGAACCTTTTTGTAAAGTCTCCCCGAGCGCTCCAAAAGCTGAACTCGGTGAATGGGAGAAAGCGACCATCAAAGCAAACTGAGATGTCATAAGCGGATTACGATAATCGAAAAGATTCAAAGAGACAAATCGCGGGAAAAGCCTCGTGCTGCTCAGGTTAAATAAGAAAGACCTGAGGACATTCACAGGTCTAGTTACAGGGCATTGTCCGAGTTAGTACAGTGCCTCCACAATCATGGGTCAGCCACAATTATGGGTCACTTTTACGAAAATACGTCTATTCTCACGAAACTGAACAATTTTCATTGGCAGTGGTATTTTTTATAACTCAATTGTAGCCCTATTCATACGATTGAAATGATTTAATGTTGAAAATGTTACTAAAAATAATAATTCTGCTCGGTGTAATAAGTGAAGTGACCCATAATTCTAGTAATGTCACGTTTTGCGGTGCACAATTGTGAGTCAGTCCATATTTTGGCTATTCTTATTACTTTTGCATGAAAATATATCACGACCTAATAAAATAATTTATTATCAAGCTTTTACAACAATAAAATAACTTTTGTGATGGATTTTGATGGTTTTATAAACTGAATGATCTTGAAGGCCAAAAGTGACCCATAAATGTGTCTTTTGCTATGCAAGTACTATTTTTCTTCTTAGCCGATTTACACACATCAGCTGCAGTGAAACTAATTGTCGATAAGTGAAACTAAATGTCGCCTTTGTGGCATCGAAAGCGAAACATCAGAATATCTACATTGCGAATGCCGTGTGTTAATACAACGCAGATTGCGTATCTTCGGTAAGGGACACATAGAACCTACCGAAATTTGGAGGGAAAGTCCCGGTCAGGTAATAAACTTCTTACGAAGTGCGTTGTTCAACTGGGATAAATGTGCAATATAGCAAGGACATCAACTCGCCAAATAGTGATGAACCTGCTCGTACGCACTTAGAGTAAGTTGAAGCATATCTTAATAGAAAAAAAAAATGGTCGCAGTGGTTCAGTCTTCTTTAAGGAAAAAAAATCAATGCTCTAAGAAAAATTAGAATCTAAAAGACCTCTTCAATAGTGTAAAATTTTAAAGCACAGCAATAAACATTTTACCAATATCCTGAAGAGTTTTAAATATTTCTAACTACTTTGAATGATTCCTCTATAAATTCCGGTATCCGAAGCAATTATTTCGAAAAATTTCCCAAAGAAATTCCTAAATCATTGCAATTTTTTTAGAAATGAAAAATTCAGAAGAAATAGTGCAGTACACTTATTCTTACAATAAAACCTAATTTATATTAATTAAACTTTGATAATATTATGAAACAATTTCATTCTGATATCCCATCGGAAAACAGATAAAATTATACAGTGACTCTCCCGCTAGACTGATATCCGACACCGTTCAAGCGGCAAACAAAAACGGATACCATCAGAACCAGAAGTCAATCAACACCTCCCTTTCGGCCGACCGAAACAAATTGAAGCAAATTTGAAAAGTCAAAAACGTCAATACCACTCAAAAATATCTCCTGCGCGAATTCATACCCACATACAGCAAAAAACACTACAGCACGAAAGACGACGTCCGAGAATGATAAATGAAAATGAAAAATGGAAATAAATTGTTTTCCCCCATTCCCCCGGGCCGTCCGGACTTCACACGCCCGACGCCCTCGCATCGAGAGGCTCGAATTCAATCGCACAACCTCAGCCTCTCCAGTCGCAGTCCCCGGGGGAAAAATATGAGCACCGTTGTACGCACCAGCGAGGGACACATCGCCCAAACCAGGACAATTCCGTTCCGTTCCATTCCGGGCGGTAGGACAGACCAAACATACGCCTCTTGTGTCGGAGGAAAACAGCAATTAAAATATATACTACATTTACTTGGCCGCGGAAGCAGAGGGTGAAAATCACGGCTTCGCATCAACAATCGTACGGTACCGAACCGATTCGTACCTTCCGAGTGGTGTAGCGCAAAACCAAGCTGGTGAGGCGCCTGTGTTAATACAGAAAATGCGACATTTGCCCCATTGGACTCACGGCATGACACACATCGGAAAGGCATCGCGTAATGGGATTCGGGTGATATTTAGATTTCCTCTCCTGTGGCCAGCGCCTTTTCCGGGGAGAGATCTTTCGCAAAATGCATTTAGGATAATCAAATCTATCACTTGCCTTGTGATTTGATTCGAAAAGTAATCATTCCGGGCATCAATTCAATTACAAACTTCGTATGTTGTTCGCTCGGGTATCCTTTTTATGGATGGAAAGCAGGCAAATTGATTTTGGACTGTCGCTTTGGGCCTTAACAAGCGCAGATTTTAATTTTCTTTGAAACTGGTCCACAGTTTAAAGAAAATAAAAATTAGACAGCAAGAAAAAAAACCGTTTGATTTCACGCTCGTCTGGCCGTGAGCTGTTTGCGATAATTTAATCTTAATTCAGAAATTAAGAAAAGGAAACAGAATCTCTAATGGTTTAATTAGTCGTGTAAATACAATTCAATTAAAGCTAAACACATAAAAAACGTTTCCTTATGCGAGGTGCGAAAACAAAACCTTGGCAGCGAACGGAACAACGGGAAACAACGCTTCGCACAGTTGTTTTTCCATTTCCAAGCTCATAATCGGAGTCGTTAGCAAACAAATGGTGCTTCACCAGCCTTCCCACCAGCCAACAACGCCAAGAAGCAAACCTGAAGGGAAGTGATATCCTTTATTTTTCATTTCCGTGGCGCCCTCTGATCCGATGGCCCCAATTTAGCTGCTTAATTTCGGGTGGAACAGAAAAAAGAGATGCCAAGACAGACAGAGAAACAGAGAGCCGGAAAAGCCATCGAGCACACAAAGTAAGTTAATTTAATTTAAATAATTATTCTACACTGCCATTGCCATCGTTTGTCTTTAATCTAAAGCAAAGCGACATTAAAACTGCGTGTCGCTCCACGGCCCAGTGACGCAGGAGGAGAAGACAAAGGATGCCTGTCGGTTGTACCCAAAAAGACGCACACCCCCACACGCAGAGTTCAGGGGCTGACGACGACGACGACGACGAATTAATGCTAAAGATAAACACGTCCCATTCCCGTTCCCGGGCAGGGGGAGCAAATGGAATTTCCAGGGAAAACTTTTGAAATGTAAGTTTAACTGAAGGTGAATAGAGGATTCCCCAGGCCAGTTTTCGAGCGAGCCGAGATTGAATGCGGTTTGATCGCAGTAGGTCAAATTGTGCCGCAAGGAGTTTGGATCGGATTGTTGGATTTCGTCACTCGGCACACCGAAAGCGGAAATTACCTTCGCTTTGTGCGGCCATGGTTTGCTTGGATAAACGAGAAAGGGGTTTTTGTTATTGGGAGATAAATGTGACAGAATTTAAATTGGATGGCAAAGTTGACAGAACGTTTGGGAAGCTCATAAAAACCTACTTTAGAAGCAATTATCAAGTTTTGTGCGGGAGTCGAGCGTTTTTGAGCCAATCCAGAGGGCCAGTGCTTTTATGAGAATATAAGGTCAATTGAAGAAACTGTAAACGATGCAAATGTGAGTGAATGGCATTAATTAAAAGAAGCCAATTCACTTGTTACTTGTGAGATTTGGTACAAGATAAAACCTGTAGCCTCAGTTTAAGCTGTACCGGAAGTCACTATCTGGGATTTTAAATTGGGATCCGCGGTCGATTGTGTCTTCAGGATTTTCGGTCTCTGAGCATCATCCTGTTTTGGCCGATTTCTAGTAACCAGAAGTCACCATCTAGGATTTCAAAAAGCCACCTGCGGTCGATTTTCGACTTCTGAGTGGCATCCTGATGCAGGAAATTTTATTATTACACCTTTAAAAGCTGTGGAAGTAGATTTCAAAACAGAGTTGATTCCCAGTTTCTCAACATCATTCCGATACCGGAAATAGCCATATGATATTCAGTCATCTTACGCTCCATTTTGTATTTTGGAATGGTGCCTGAGATTAGATTCCTGGAATAGATCGCGTGTTTTCGACGACCTAGGAAGTTACGGTCTCCAGCCAACTTGTTCAGAAGGTCAGGGGCTTCTGGGTTGTGAACAGGATGGTATGGAATTCTACCGCTACGTGGCGTTATCATGAAATTCGTCGTGTTTTTACTTTACTTATCTCACAATCCCGACTTCTCAGAAAGTCATAGATAGTTCATTGTTCGTGAACAGTTTTGTGGCGCTAGTGTACACGTAATCGTGTTTTGGCGTTAGCTTATCTAACGATTTCGACCACCTAGAATGCCGCGATCTTCAGCAAAGTTGTTCAGAGGATCAAGCGCTACTGGTTGGTAGATAGTTTAGTACATAATTCTGCCATTACGTCACGCTAGTGAGAACGCAATTCTATGTATTTTGACCTTAGTTCCCTCTTAGCGCTTCTTCGTAGTCAGATCTAAACTAATCATGTGATTCTTATTTCTTAGAAATATTTTACCTTTGTAAGTTTTGCTGACGCTGCTATCCACATGATTTCAAAATCTTTGAGTCATTTGTTACATATTGTATCCTGCTCACGTGAAAGCACTTCTTCAGCACGATCACACAAGTTTAAAAACCAATTGTTCAAAAGAAATTGGAAACAAAATAATTTAAATTGCATAATTTCTTCATAGAAATTTGAATTGCTGAATACAGATTAATCACAGGACGTAGCAGTTTACTTCTCAATAAGTGTAACTGTAAAAACACTGTCCTAGCAGACTAGAGCTGGAGTGGCTCGTGCTACACAAGAAATTGTCTCCATTTCACTCAGTTCTGGGCTGTATGGCGCCATGCTCCCAGGCGCCTTATCACTCGTAGGTCACTTTCAATCTGATTAAGCCATCATGCACGATGTGCTCCTCTGTTTCTGGTGTCGGAGGGGTTACTGAAAAGAATCGTTTCAACCGGGTTGTCGTCCGGCATCCTTGCGACGTGTTCAGCTCATCGCAATCTGTTAAGTTTAACCAGCTGTGAAATGGGGATCTCTCCTGGGAGCGCGTGCAGCTCATAGTTCATGCGTCTACGCCGTTTTCCATCTGCAGTCTGTACTTCACCGTAGATGGTTCGCAGCACCTTCCGTTCGAAAACTCCAGAAGCTCTGAGGTCCGCCTTCGTACGGCGGCGCACTCGATTCGATCTCAGCGTTTTACGATGTGCAAAGTCGGCACGATTTCCCGCTTAAATGCGTCTCCGGATCTCCTTGCTGGTGTTGTTGTCAGCAGTCACCAGCGACCCTAAGTACACGAGCTCGTCTACCACCTCAAGCTCATCGCCTATCGTCAATGATGATTCAAGGTGGGAGGCTAACATTGTTGTCCTTGGAGTCTCCCTTTGACGTATCGATCAGCAGTCCAATACGCTTAGCTTCCGCTTTTAGTCTTGTGTAGGTTTCCTCCATCGTCGCAAAGTTTCGTGTAATGATGTCAAAGTTATCAGCGAAGCCTTTAAGCTGAGCTCTCTCCGTGAAGATCGTACCACTCGTGTCTATGCCCCAGCTCTACGTATAACACCTCCGAGGGCGATGTTAAAAAGCAAACAAGAAAACAAGCAAACAAACCTTGTCTCAATCCTCTGAATGACAGGAAGAGTATCCCCGAAACACACACGTAACACATCACACATATCCTCGTTCTCGTGCATGAAATAGCACTTCTCGATCAACTGTATCAATGCTGCCTTAAAGTCGATGAAAATGTGATGCGTGGACACGTTGTACTTACGACATTTTTGCAAAATCTGTCTGATTGAACTTATCTGGTCCGGGGTTGCGTGGGCATTCTAGAAACCCATCTGGTTCAAGGTGTTAGACGTTGGAATAGAACTTGGGAGAGTATTTCATAAGCAGCGTTGATGAGCGTAATGTCACGATAGTTGCAGCACTTTAGCTTGCCGCCCTTCACGTAGACGGGGCAGACGACTCCCTCAATCCACTCATCCGGCAGCTTTTCCTTTTCCCAGATAATGGAAATAACTTTGTGCAGTGCTCTAAAGTGTTTCTTTACCATGTTTGTAGAGCTCACCCGGTAGGACGTCTTGGCAGCCTCTCAGCTTTCAGCCTCCCAATCTTTCGTTAAATTTCGTGGAGGTCGGAGGCTGATTCCCGTTCATCTCCTGCTGGAAATCCCCGGTCCGTTCCAGTTCCGCTTCTGTTTCTTGCATCGCTATTCAGATGTTCATCGAAGTGCTGCCTGTCGATCACCTCTCTATCGTTCGTGATGAGATTACTTTCCACATCCTTGCAATAGGCGCCTCGCGGCACATAGTCTTTACGGGATTGTTTAATCTTTTCGTAGAAGTTTCGCGAATCATTAGCAGCGAATTGCTCTTCTAGCTCTTCAGGGTCACGATCCTCCTGCTGGTGCTTTTTACGTCTCAGGATCGTGGTCATGTCGTTCCTTGCCCGTCTGAACTTGACTAGGTTCTCTTCCGTTCTTACCCTCAGGTAATTTACCTCCGGCTTTTCTCTGTCACCGCTGCCTCGCGTTCCCCATCATAACAGTTGTTTCAGCCCTTTGGCGCCTCTGTTCCAGACTTCCGCGTCCGAACGCCGATTTATACCGGTCTTTCCTTCCGATTTATGCGCTCATATCTCCGATGACGATCTCAATGTCCCGCTTCGAGCAGCTGTCGTAGACGTCCTCTAGCTATGCGTAGAAGGCTACGTTTTCAAAATCGGGTCTGCCTTCATGCGGGCAGTGCACATTGGTTATGGAGTAATTGTAGAACCGGCGTTGATTTCTCAATTCACAGGTTTCCTGTCGCTAATAACCTGCCTCGTGATCGACTTTGCATCCTGCTCAACACAATAAAGACGGTGCTCCCCTCATTTGTTATGCCGCCACTCTGGTAGTACTGGGGCCTGCGGCCATTCATTCTCCGTACATTATCTCCTTTCCGGCAAAGTTCCTGCAGCGCTACGATGCCAAAGTGACGGGGTTCTAGCTGATCCAGTAGAATCCTGTCGCCAGCCGGGATGTGCAGCGATTTACAGTTTCATGTTCCGAGCTTCCAATCGGTGTCCTTTATTCGTCGTCTATCGTCTATTCGTCGGATTGTTCCGATCCGTTTTGTCTTTTTGAATATTTGTAGTAAAGTATTTTTTTTTGCCGTTTCACCTTACTAGGGTGGCGATGGCTAGTCTCGTGACGAGGCTGCCGTCTTGGGTGTAGCTGACGAGACACCGCATTTCTTACTTCAGCCGCTCCCCTTAGGTACAGACGCTGTTAGGGCCGCTACTCCTGGAGAACAGGCGCACCAGGTTCTTGGGCTAAGACGCTTATGACGGCGTTGACTCGCCTTTTAGGCGTCGTTAGGGGAGATTGTGTAGAGCTCAATACGCAACTGCCGGCCTTAACTAACTCCTGCTGCTTGTTCGGGTGTGCTTATTCATTATATTCACACCTAATCTTCATATCGGGAGACCTATTCGCTATCCACAACCTGGGACCCGTCTGATTCCTTGCAGCTAGGCTGTGCGTATTGAAACTCACATTGAAGATGTGAGAAGCGTGTTGATCCCCGTGATCCCCAACGACACTTACAGCAAAAAATTGCAACAATGCCCCACAAGATCAAAGGGTACTGGTCGTAATTAAAATACATCCCCAACAAAAATGTCCACAAACAAAAGGCCGAATGACTCTTCGAACAAGGTTCTTGAAGTCTTCAGCTTCCTAACTGGTTGGATTCACGAGATAAATTATGATCAAAATCTTTATGCCCAGCGCCGCGTTGCGATCGAATTTCGATTCTAAATTTGCATCAAAGAAAAACCCTCACCTTCTAAACAACTTTACTAAGAACGGCAACTTTCTAAACGGTTTCATGAGATTAATGTTTTTTAAAATATCCAAAACTATACTCACACTGGCGCCGCGTTGCGATCGCAATTTGTTGCATCAAAATAAACGCCTTTAACGTGCTGAACAACGTTGCCAAAGACCACAACTCTCTAGGTTGTCGGAATAACGAGATAGAGTTATATAAATCTTCTCATTTTGGGTGATGTTAATCTTTTCGGAGTGCTGCAATATTCATACTGAGTGTTATAATACACATTGAAGCAATTTCAAACTTATGGCGGGTGTTGAAAATTCAATTTGATTTTTGGAGTACATTATAATTATTACAAAAATACTTTCTGTTAATAATGCGGCTTTGGGTTCGTTGATAGGAATATTTCTGGTTTTAGGTGAGTAATTATGATTTCATCAAATCCGATTTTCGAGAGTCTTAGGTTTCTCCTAGCATTTATGACCCCGAACTTGAGAAATCAGATGTTTAGAGTCCTCCTCGGAAGTAAAGGATGGAACGACCAGAAAGTGCTAAGACCAAATAACGTTTAGAGTATGTTTATTCTTAAATTAAAAATTCATGTTATTTTTCTTTTCAAAGTTTATACATTACATTGTAAAAAAAATTGTTAGTACGTCTGCGGTGAAAAACTGTATGCTTGGGCCTCCTTTTTCACATGTTGCATCAGATTTTGTACAGTCGGTTTGCCAACCATCTTAGCGCCAGTTCGCCTTGAATTGCTGCTCGCTCCCGATTTTTTTTTGTCTTTCGTCAGTTCCACTTTACGATGGCCCAGTATTGTTCGAGCTTTTGTTGCTGTTTTTGTTGTTGACCGATGGTATCCAGAGTCTTTTGCCGCAGTGGCATGAGACTAATTTCGGGCCAAGACAGCACGTAACCCATGTGCTGCTGCAGGAATGGCAGGAGTCGTTTTTGGAGGAGCTTGTTGACGTAAACTTCCTGGTTGATGGTGCCGGTTGTAACAAAAATGCTGTTCTTGTTTCCACACATATACTCGTGTGGATCTGCCAAACAAAATATTTTTTTGGGAATTTCGACAATTTAATATTTTAAATATTTCTGCCACTTTTCCCTTTCCGGTCGCCGTGTAGAATTTTTGTTCGGGAAGCTGAGTAAAGTCGGTTTTGACGTATGTCTCGTCATCCATAACGATACTATTGAATTTGGTCAACACCGTCGTTGACAACTTCCGTGTCCTCGTTTTGGCCGATTTGCTTGTCATCGCGGTTTGGGGTCTCTACCTTTTTGTACGTTAACAGCCAGGCTCTTTTCTTGCACGGTTTTTAATTAACCGCCCAATATATTATCCACAATACTATTTATACCGTGGTGTGGGCACTCCGACTCTTTCTGCCTCATCCAGGATCGATAAGTTTGGATTCCTCATGTATGTTCTTTTCACCGCTTAGGTTATCTGTTCGATCGTCGGTTGCGGTTTCCTTTCCTTGTAGGCTTTCGAGTTGTGGTCAACCTCTCCCCAAACACTCTAATCGTTTGAGCGTTTTCGCTAACTGATTATGCGACAAACGCGGAAATTTTTGATTCGCGAGCAGAATTTTTAAACACCGTTCTTCTTGCGTGGAGGCCATTTTGACATCTGAAAGAGCGTGCGCCAGAAACAAAGGAGGCACACCATTCTACAAATATGCGCCAACAAAAATAGGGGTTTTCATTTTTTTTTTAATAATCGATTATGGGATTAATGCTACGTTGAAGCAAAAAACTTTTTGGTCGTTCTACCCTTTATGAATAGTGCTGGACATATTTTTGAGGATTGAAATTTTAAATTTGACTTTTTAACATTTCTGAACTGAGTAATATCGAGACTCTAAGCCATCAGAGAATACTTTTAGTTCTTGGCAATTTTCGTATTTAAAGAATCACTCGATCCAGAGGTTCAAGTTGAGACTCGCGAATATCACTGTTCAGAGCTTTTGAGAGCTTGCAGTTTTTTGTATTTCTTTTATTCTATTTGGAAGAAAAACGTGATAGAAAATTTAAGAATTTCCAAAATATATTTTCTTAAGAGTTTTTCGAAAGTTTGTAAAATGAAGAATTTTTCAATAGTTCAGTAATTTTTGAACTTATAGTTTCGTCATCGTTTATATTAACGTGATATGACAATTGTGGTAAGTTTTCAGATTTTTATGGTTGCAGGAACTTGGAATAAAATTTAGTAGTTTTCAAATTATATTTCGGAACTGACAACATTTTTTGAAGTGTTATTAATAATGTTATCGGTAGGATATATTATTGTTGGATTTTGTTCAGTTTTGGATCACTATTATTTCTGAGATTTAAAAACAAATAGGAATTTCAACAATAACAGTGAAAAGACTTAAAATTTTTGAAGTTTTAGGTAGTGGAGTTTTTGAAATTCTTAGTATTTCTCTAACTTTGACTCGAAAATAACGACAACGATTGTTAATTAAATACATGAAATTACATGAAACCTTGCATCTTCCCCTATCATCACGAAGGATTCAAATCAATGATTATGCAACAATTCTGAAACATAAAATAAGTTCCCATCAGCGCAAACAAAACTTGAAAAATATAATCCTCTTATGAACAAAGATACAATAGCTAAACAATACTATCGAACAAAATAACCGGTGCATTTCAGCTGGTTGTTTTGTTACCGCACTTTTTTCCGATACTTCACCGTAGATGCAGCCAGTTTGTCAAGAGAGAAAAGGTAAAGATAGATGGAGAGAGAGGAAAAAGGCAATAGGTAACACAAAACTACCTAAACTTCATCCGAAATGATACACACTTCTTAGCAGAATCCCATCGACCGGAGCTGAAGCCGGAAAAGCACTGCCCGGCGGCACAAATTTCAATAATTCAATTAGCTCATGAAGCGTGAAAATAATAAATAACATTTTTCGAAGGGGTTAACGCCGGTTGCTAAATCCTGTTTATTTATGTTAGAATTCAAAACTTATATTAACAAGAAATACTCCTCGCATCAATGCGTTCCTCTTCGCTAAACCCAGGCGCTTGGCAGCAGCAGCAGTAGGCTGACTGCCTTCCTGCCTGCTTGGATCCACCTTCTTCGGCTTTGCCTGTGTTGCGTTTTTCCGTGCGGATAGTCGCTTGAGGCAACACGAAAAGTGCCAAGTGAATATTAGAAGTAAGAATAAGAAGTGCCGTTCACAGTGCACTGCAGACCCCTGTTTCCCCTTGTTGAGCAGTAATCCCATCCATCCTCCAGGATCGCAGCAGCCTGCTGCGGTGCTGTGCGGAAAAGTAAACTTTTATCTGACCGCAGGCTGTTTGCTGTCTAACGGAAATGGATACACAACTCTTTGCCTTTGCTATCTGCTGTGCTGATGGCCTGCTACGATCATCTGTCTGTCGGTACGCATCCCAGTTTACGGTGCTCGGAAATGGTTAAAAATTTCTAATTGTTCCGTTTTGATAAGTGTTTATGGATTCATTTTTGAAGTGTCTTTCCGGAGATGTTTGAGGAACGTTTAACGAATTTATCCGACTTCGGCACTTCCTCCGTCATCCTCCCGATGACGATGAAAGATGTTTCCGTAGAAACAAATGACTGTTAGCATCCTTTTAATTTAATTCCAACAATATCAATCAAAATTAAAAGCAATCCGGAAACCAGGGGGCGTCGAGAAAACTACGGGAAACCCTCGGCTAAACACGCATCCTTCCCAATTTGAATCAGAAAATCAATGATTCGGATTAAATATTTAAAAGCAAACATAAATTAAATCTTTAACTTTCGCCCGTCTTTGGTTCGTCTCGTCGGTTGCCGCGTAAGATGCGAGATAAGACCCGAAACTCACCCAATCGCAGGAGGGATGGTGGAATGTTTGTGTTTTAGTTTGTTTTAGCTGGAAAATATGCTCATACCTCCCGCAACCCAAACACGGCACGGGCACTGGTCTCGTATTCGAAATTGATTTTTAAACTTCTCCCCTTCAACCCCGGCTCTGTTCTAATCGAAACTCCGATCCACTCCCTTCCAGCATCCCCGTCCACCGTGAATGTTTCCAAATCTTTGCAAACCTAAGACAAAAACATTTGATTACGTACTTGCTGAAGGAAGACGAGAAAGAGGAAAAAGACGGCACACGCCGTTCCTACGATGATGATTAAAGGTTCTTGACTTTCCCGATCGCGTCTAATTTGCCATCGAAGCAGCGGCGCCCCTTGTCGACCCTTCGGAGATTTACCGTACGAGCAAATTCATTTGTTTTCCACCAACGGAGCTAATTTATCGAAAGACGGCCAGATTTCATCCCCCGGAACCGACAGTGACCGGCACCTAGGAAGGAGGGAAGAAAAATGAAAGCATTTCAAAGTGTAAGAAGATTTGCGATTACAATCAATTTACAGTCCTCATTCCACACTAGCAGCAGGAGTAAGTTGAAGAGTAGTCGCGGCACTAATTTATCTGTCGTGGCCCATTTTTTACCGATTCAACCCCATCGCTCAGAACCAGTAGTCGAATTAATTCGGCTAATCTGCTTCTCCCGCAGCCAAGTGTTGCCTCTTCAGCTCGAAAAGTGGTTCGAGTTCTTTTCGGTGGGTTCTGGTTGCTGAAGTTTCGCAATTTTATTTTGTATTCAGCTTGAAAAAGCAACCGAATATTGTATTGAAAAGTTTTGGAGTATTGAACGGATTTGAAGTAAATAATATTCTACCATATTTTGTTCAATTCGGGATTTTTTTTTAAATGTAAAAATCAAATTTTAAATACGACGTAGGGCGTCTCGGTTTTTTTCTAAAGCCTTTCATGGTGGTGTGTTTTTCAATTAATGCGTTTTTTGCGGATTTTCGAAATAATGCGGTTTTCTAGAGGTATTTATCCCCAGCGTAAAAAAACTTGGCTGTACGTAAAAAAACTAAATTCGAAATTTGGCGCTTACGTCAAAATTCCAGCCCCCGGCAGAAAAGTTTTGCTTTTCAAATGCATGCATAAATTAGATTTTCTATTTAAAAGCAGTTGTGAGGCTTAGAAATACATTGGCGTATATATTGAGACAAATCCTCTGGTGCCGTGAAACAACACATTTAATGCTTGTTGGATAGTTTTCGAATAATTTTTCGCGAACATTGTTCGACACCGGAATGCACTATAAGTTCCACCCGCGCCAAGAACCGTTGTTATCATTCTGATCCCAACCAGCTGTACACGAATCCGTACCTGTGCCAAGCGTCTGTCTCCTATACCTTACGCTCTACATTTGTACGGGAAAACCTTCCCGTGCCTGCTCGGATGGCAACTGTTTTCGGACTTTTCAGCATGCTTAGAGGAACCGAATGCCGCCTTTGAGCAGCTTTCTGCTGCCTGCAACACGGTCTCTGTTAACTCCGATGCGAGCGGCGGCAACTCGTCCGCTGACCGCAAGCGTTTATCACTCGGAAAACCGCAAGAACATAAACAGCTTACGGAATGTGCATGTTGCCATTATTAAACGGTACGTGTGTGATGTGTATTATGTCAGATTTCATTTCACTTCTCGGTTCCCTCCCCTGGCTTGTTGCAAATGTATATTTTTCGCCTCTACAAACCGGCGCTGGCTGGTGGCAAACTGCGAGTCAGATAATTGGGTTTGCGTTATGATGACCCCCTCCCCCCACTCATCATCGCCACACTCATGTAAATAACTACCGGGTTCGGGTGCGGACTTCCAGCTGAGGACTGCTGTCGGTATTTTTTTGTGAGCGTGTGTTTGTGCGGAATGTGGGCAGGAAGCTGAGGTTACCCATTCTCCCTAATGGGTTTTAGGGCAAATTTTGCCACTGGTCACTCTCGGTATTAGCTTCGAACACGGGATATGAAAGGATAAACTGACGCGAGAACCAACTACCATTTTTCAACTGTCCGGTGGTTTTCATTATTTATTCTGATAATTAGAATGCTTCATTACCGACAATTGACGAAGGGCTGCAATTTCCGGAACCGCTCGCATTGTTAGGCAGTAGTAGGCATGGGAAACATCACGACACGTATTTAGAGCAGCCTGCTGCTGTTGCTGTTACTGTTGTTGTTGTTGTTTTCATTCGCTGACAATACAAACATTTTTGCGGTGGCATCGCTGATGGTTGACATTCGATATCGATGGATGGATGCCGTTGCCGCTGCCACCAGGGTCCGACAGACGGATGGGTGTAATGTTTGATTGATAATACACCTGTGCTTATCTGCATCAGTTAGCAGTAAATGGATACTCGAACCCGCAGCGACAGATCCAACCATTAAGTGTGTTGTCTGTCGGTTTGGCGCACTTGCGATCTTTTATTCTCGGGACAAAACTGACGGAACTGAAGGGCAATTAGTTGGCCGTTGTTACGCAGTCGGATGATGACGACGGAGACAACGACGGCGAAAGTGGCGAAGTGTAATGCGCGTTGCAACCGCAAACAGACTGTTAATTACTTTAAACAAGCCTGCTGCGTTGACATTTGAAGCCATAAAGTTTAGTCCGCTTTAGAAGTTTGCTGAGGTGTTTGGTTTGGGATTTACGTGGAATTCCCATTCTTTCACTGAGCACTGTTATTATTGGAGTATTGCTCAAGAATTGGAAATTGTTTGCTTTTAAAAAATCATTATACTCAGTTAATGTTTTGACATTTTTTTTTTAAGTTATCTAATGACTGTAGGTCGACAAATTATATGTCAATTAATTGAACAGCGGCTTTCAGTTTACAGGTTCGAAAACGAGTTTCGGATTAATCATAACGGAAACATGAAATGTGTAGTGATTTCATACTCTTTAAACAACCCTAATGGTGACTCATTAAGCGTTGTGACTAATATAGACCAAAGATCGCAGTGAAGAAGGTTAACGTAGAACTACGACAGTCCGTCTTATGTCATTATATTTCTTACAATGAGTTTGGAAATACTCTTGTTTAGGGTTAATCAATTTGATGTGCTAAAAGTCCTTAAAATTCTCACTAAAGGCGTTTATATTTTAATTGTCGAGCTAGACAGACGAGAGATCCAAAATCTAGTGCTTTAGGGGGAGGTGATCTCCAACTACAAATACGGTCCGTTCACTATGGAAGGATGCAACCGAAATAGCGAGTGTTGCGCCAAAATCCATACAAACATATATTCGAAATCGCCGCCTGTTGCGCTGTGACTTGTCACAGTTCTGGTTGCTGCTGGTTGATCCACAAGAAATCATTCTCTCGCAACAGTGATCGGATAAACTATGAAGACTAAATTTGTGCATGCAAGCTTCTATACGTGACCACCGAGAGTTATACTTCCAGTGGGCGTGAAGTTGTGCACTCGAGCAAGCAAAACGACAGCAACAAATGTTTTAGAAAGCCAAATAGTTATGCTGTGCTGGAGAAGAAGGGTAGTGATTGGTTTAGATATAAACAACAACATCGTGAACATCGAGAAATTTTCGGACTATCAATTTGCACCTCTAAGTTGCCATAAGACGAAGTTCCACTTCAAAAATGTATGTAGCATGTAAAAGTTTGCTGGAAAATTCACATAAAAACCGTATAAATTCTGAAACGTTAGTAAATTTCAATCTTCCTTTACAAAACACTTCAAATCTGAAATTCGAATACATGGGACGCGTAAAAAAATTAGAGAAAAGCTTTAGTGCATTTTAATTTTTGGGAATTATGGTACAAATTTACTCTGCACTTCAGTGTTTGGAAGATAAAATTATGGTCCGTAGATTTCATTATTTTGGAGTAAGCTTTTCGTCATTGTTTCCTCATGTATGATGAGACTTACGTCAAAGCGGCAGCTTCCAGGGCTACTGTTCTTCACTGCCCAGCACAAGTTTAAAGTTCCGGGGGAAGTAAGGAAGCAGACCCACCCCGTACTCTTCCTTCAATCTGAATTGTACAGTACCTCTGTTGACTAACAAGAATAAGTCCCTTTTATAATGAAACCGGTGTGAGTAACGTATGAAAGCTCTCCTGGGAATTGTAATTAGACGATATGGTTAAGATGGACAGAGGCTCAGTGTAATAGAGCAGTAAGCTTGAAACGGAAAGGTAAAACCTACAAACAAGCACGGACATGAATAATAAACGTATCACGTACTTCAATAGTGAACCTGGGCAATATCACAACAGATCTTCCAAAAAGTTTAGCATCATCCAAAATCACCAGATTTGTGTTATTCTTTCTCTCTCTCTCTCTCTCTCTCGTCATTCAAACAACCTAGAGAGCTGTGATCTTCAGCAAAGTTGTTCAGGAGATCGATGGCTTCTGGCCAGCATATGGTTCAAAATTCAGCCGTAACGCTGCGCTAGGGTGTATGTAGTTGAACTTAATTTACCTCGAAAACCTGACTACTTAGAATGTTACGGTCTTAGTAAAGTTGTTCAGGAGATCTATGGCTTTTAGTGAGTGAAAATTTTTCGTGGCGCTACTGTGTATGTAGTTTTGAATATTTTGAACTTAGTTTATCTCGGAAATCCAAACTCTTGAAAAGTTGCCATCTAAAGCAAAGACGTTAAGAAAGTTATGGCAGGGTGGCGAAAAGTTTTCAAAACCAATTCCCTGATTTTTCCTGATATTCCCTGAAATATAACTTCAATTTCCCTGATATTTTTCAGCATTTGGCACAAAATAGTGCAACGTAGATAAACGCAACTCTGAAATCCCAATGGAAAAACGCACTCGATCTGATATGAAATCGAAAAGTAGCGGTCGATTTAGCTTTTTTGCTAAAAAAAATCAGTTTTTGCAATTAAAAAAAAACGCGTATCGGTTAAAAGATTTTACCTGAATATTTTTCAGTTTTCCCTGATATTCTCTGATTTCCCTGATCGAAAAACGAATTTCCTGACATTCCCTGATTTTCCAGGTTTCTCCAGGTTTTCGACACCTTGTAACGGCTCCTAGTTGGTCAAAAGTTTAGTTTAGAACTATTCTCTACCCCCGGCGCCATTTTAAAATTGAACACTCTCAGTTTGTAAAACTAACCAAAAATGGCCATATACCTTTCAATATGAGTATATCCGATATCGGAAGGATGCCAAGAGGCTTGAAATCGACCGAAGACGCTGTTTTGAAATTCGAGATGGTAACTTCCGGTTGATGAAAAACGGCCAAAAATTTCCTTATACCTTCCCTTATACATCATCTTGTGAAACCAAGATGGCGACTGCTTGTTTCTGGAAAACAGTCTCAAATTACCACTCTCGAATGTAACAAATGCTAACAGTTTTATGTAGCACACAGCCCTCTTGTTATTTTTCGCTGGGTCGATTGGAGAGACTCTTTTGACCATAATCAATTTTTTTACAAAACTTTGGAAAACGATAAATTCGAGAATTTCAACTCGACTTGAAACAGTTGGGGTAGATATGCGATACGATAAAGACCTTGTTTTGCTAAATCGATTGATTTTATTGTTTTTCATGCTATTTGAAGATTATCACTAAAAACTCGGTGAACTACATTTGATTTGTCCAGTGACACTTAAACTACAGACAGAAAACTACTCTGGCATTGGATAATCGGGTTGGATTCGGTCCTGTGCTTCTCCAGTTAAATACCTGCGATCGATGAGACCATTTTCATTCGACTTAGCAGCAAATTATCCTCTATAATACGTATCGTCTACGTGGACATTTGTTTACAAAGAAAAATTGAAAAACGTTTGTTTTTGGTTTATTTATTGATTGACAAGAGATGTCGGCAAAGGAATGACAAAAATAATTTTAGATTCAGCTTAAAACCACCTAGGGGCCGTTCAATAATTACGTAAGCATATTTTTCCACTTTTTCAACCCCCCTTCTTCCCTTGTAAGACATCGTAAGATTTTTTGATACCCCCCCTCCCCCCTAGTAAGATCTTACTGCTAGCATATATAGATTTTTATTTTAGTTTTATCATTATAAAGCACGCACAGTACTTCGTTTCGTCTTCTGTCCTTTATTCGAGTAATTTCGTAATTTCTTTTTCATGAATTTTACCGTCCACGCTGTCATGAACATGGTTATTTGAACAGCTGCATTAACAATGTTTTTCTTACGTAAGAAAATTAATTCACCCCCTCCCTCCCTTGTAAGATAGCGTAAGAAAATTGCACACGCCCCTCCCCCCTATTTGCTTACGTAATTATTGAACGGCCCCCTACGACAGAAAAGCCATAAATTAAATGATTGAAAACACTTTCAAATGCGAGAAAAATAACACAATAGGCGGGAATTCCCGGGAACAGACAAATTTTTTAGCAAAATGAGATTTTAAATGAAGTTGATCAGTAAAAGGTAACAAAAACTGTTTAAATTTCATTCTCAATTCGCATGAAAAACAAATGAAATACAAAACATATTCAAGTGAACATCAAAAATTCGTGATCGATTTTTGTAGCATATTTTTGCAGAAGAGGAAAATTAAAGGGCTCCATGTCGTCGTACAATCGCTTCAGATCCGCTGAAAATTTTCCGTTAAGCTCAAAAATTTTATTTCCTTCTGTGAAACTTTGCTCAAGTCTGCTGAATCACCGCTGATGTTCGATTTCTAGAATACTTTCAAATCACCGATTACAGCTTTTGCTACACTTAATTGAAAACTGGTGTCTAATTCTTTCAGTTTGTTGAAGAGAAAACTAAGTGTTAGGCAGGCATTGGACGCGGAAAATATTTGCTATATTCGGTACGGACTTTTTAAGCAAAATGTTTTTTACACTACAGTAAATATTTACTGTTTACTTGAGCGGTGGCACCTATTCGTTATTATTATTTTTTTTTTTCATTTAAATATATTTGCTATGCTATTGTGATTTTTTTAAATAAACTGCGTTTTAAATCTAGTTTTCATTGACAGAACAACATTTCAAACCCCTCTGGAGTTTATATCATTATTGATTAGAACGTAAGATTTCGAAGAAGAATTTTGGTTAATTAACTACGTTATTTCGTTATTTCGCCGTTCGGTGGTTTTCTGTGACAAACTCGAAGGAAACGATAGAATACTAAATAATCAGTTCAATACGAGTCAAAATGAGTCAGTTTTGGACCATTTAAAGGCTTACTAATTAACATGCAAAGATGATTTTTACGTTGAAATACTATACTGACTTTAAGTTTAATAAAATGATTTATTTAAGGTCGCACCAGTTGGACGCATTCAATTTTATTGCAATATTGCATAAGAAACCATAGTGAATAATACAAAATTTTTCGCGGAACTCGAGAATCCCGGGATCCCGGGAATCAATATTTTTGTTCCCGGGATCCGGAAATCGTTCCCGGGATTGCAAACCCTAATATGGCTGAAAGCTTCTGTACAAGCTGGAAAGATAAAAACTTTTCTATAAGTTAAAAAAGCCTAAAAAAATAACAAATTGTACACCAAATTTACCTCAAAATGTATGAAAACGCATGAAACGTAGGAAAGCAAACTAACTTAAACTATTTAAAACAAAAAAAAAATTACTTCAGTTTCAGTTCAAAAAATTCTCAGGAGAATAGGAAATCCTAAGTAATGGAACATCAAGAAGAGGTCGAAAGCTGCTATCACAAGTTTATCTCAACTGAACTCAAAAAATTTTGAACCGTCTCAAAAAGGTAGAATGGAAGCATACAAAAGTTTATGTTGAAAAACATCCCAAAGATTCAAGAGAAGTCGAAAAGAAAAAAAATTGAATATACTTTCAAGTGACACGTTAAAGGAAAAAAAAACAAAATTGTAAAAAACGCATCGCAGGTAGCAATAATCGAAAATTAAAAAAAAAACACTTTTTGAAACCAAAAATGAAAATCATCTTGAATTTGATTCAAATAAATAAAGTAGGTAATTCTAACGAGAGAAAAAGGTCAAAAAGCATGACTCAAATTCGGCCTAATGATTTAAGGACTCTTTCAAATAAAAGAAAAGGCCAAAGCAAAAATTGATTACCAATTATGCCAAAAGTGGTTCCATAGATGGATGAGACTAATGACAAAACTAATTTTAAATTTAGCTCACAGCTCATTTGGAAGTGCCTCAAAAAGTTAAAGCAAAGTTTATGAAAAACTATTTCAAATTAGCCTAAAAACATGCTATGAATCTGCTAACAGAAGAAAACAAAAAAAAAAATTATTCTACCCGAAATTCTTGACAGGTTTCGTGTCCACGTGGACATTAAATTACTTCCTACCCTCCTTCCGCAGACAAGCGTGGACATTTGCGTACTCCCTACCTTCCGGTAGTTGTCCATGTGGAATGTCGGTCAAGATACATTTTCGGGATTATTGAATGACTTAAATAATTGAGAGAAACATGTGCTTGAACAAGGATTAAATGTTTGTTGATATAGGTCAAGATTGTGAGCCAACCAAATTGCAGTATAACTACATCTGCTCATCCGAACGCAAATACGTGAAAATGCTTTATTTGCGGGGAAATAAAACCACTGTCTGTGTTATAAATTAATTGCAATGTAAATAACAAATGATGATTGAATCTATCTAGAGTGTATTAGTGACTTTTCTCATCCAGAATTTAAAGCTTAATTTTTAACACGTAGTATCAGGTTTTCAAACGAATGAAGTTGGTTATTTTTTCAACTAGTATGAACAACAATTGTATCATAGTGTTGTTGAAAAAAAAACAGCTCTTTCTTACATCAGAAGAGAAATCACTCAGTCACACCAAGTTTATCTTTGAAGTAGTCCCTAATTGACCGTAATCTGACTTGCAAGCCCAATATATAACAGGCAGATATGTCCACAATCACCGTACTGTTATTTGAAATCGCCTCTAGCAAAGATGTCCGCAGTGTTCCGTATCTTGGTGTTGACTGTTCTGATAACTTATTGTTACGGCCAGGATTTAAAATGTGCTTCTAGTTCTAAATATTACATTCCAAATGTTTGAGTAAGTTCGAGAAAACAAATTCTAACGAGACTTTCGCAATAAAAAATATCTTTTTCCCGGCTAGGGTAATTGGTATCAAGCGACAGAATATTGCAACTCCATTGGAATGCGGTTGGCCGTAATTACCAACGCACAGGACAACGCCAGTGTGGTCGCTTTAGCCAAAGCCGACAGCAAATACAACCCCGCAGTGTGGATCGGTGGCAGTGATCTCGGCAAGGAAGGATAATTCTACTGGCAGCCAACGGGGGCGCGGTTCAGTTACACTTCTTGGTCCGCAGGTCAGCCGGATAATACTGGCGGAGGAGAGAATTGTGTGGAAATTCGATCAAGCTTTAACTACCTATGGAATGATCGTGACTGTCAGGTGACACAGTATTTTGTGTGTGAAAATGCTGAATCTAAAAAAGTGGTAGTGTTATTTTGAAACACGAACGACACTTTTCTTATTTTGCAATGTTTTTCGCATATATGAAATATATTTGCAAACTGTTTACAATCTTTTTCATTATTTAAATTATCCTGCAATTATTAAAGAAATCAAACTATCAAAACAGAAACCAGAAATCCATCTAGTAGGCGGCAGCACATCAAAAACACCCGCAGAAATTTACTGCCTTGAATACGATCTGATCGCAATAGAAAACCGATGATGAATGCAATTCAACTGCATTATTCCAAGAGACGAGAGAGTGAAATTTTATTGTAATTGTTCCTTTCGCATTGCTTGTGGTAGCATTTTTGCGGTGATGTAAAACCGGTGCAGTCTGTACCGTGCCGTGGGTGGGTCGCTCTAGATTTTCCCTGTTGGGTGCATGTTTTATTAGTGAATGTGGTTTTCTTCGAACCGGAATTTATGATGATTTGCATGTCATGAGTTTTCAGCTTGAACCGAACACAAAGCCGTGTGTTGAATATAGTGTGCTCTAGAATTCGTCCTATCAGCCGTGATCGTGTGCCTTTGCTGTAGTGCATTCAACCTAGAGATACGAACCTAGCGAGCGAGGGAGTGGACTTTTTCGATGGGATCCGTACTCTGGGACTGATGGTTCAATAATAATTGGAAGAAGGTGAAAATCATGCAATCTCCATGCCGAGGGGAAGGGGTGTCAGAAGCAACGGAGTTGGCGGTGGCTATCGACATCGTTATCGTGTGCTCTCAGTGCAACTCGTACAGCTTCCTAGCATCGACAGTGTTCTCCACCCAACAGCAATAACAACAACAACGAGGACGGCGACATTGCATTCCTTTGTGCAGTATATACCACTTAATCATGTCCTGAGTCTGGTTCGTGTAAAATGAAAATATCAGCAAAATGTAGATAGGTATCTTATCGTACAAATGTTATTGCAGTGCACCCAGCTCTACAATATACATGTGCAGGGTCCGGTTTACTGCAGTGCGGTAAAGTGCAGTATTTTCAGTTGCACTCGACAATCGCCGAGTGCGGCGAGATGAGCTGAGGCTGTTAGCAGTAGCAACAAAAAAAAAAGAGAGTAAACACACCAGCCAATTTCGAAACTTAGCGAAGCTTCCGTCGTAGGTGGACCGCAGCAAGCGTAGAGAGCTCTTCTCTGCAAGTGCATGTGGCATGCTTCGATCCTCCGTTCTCGGTTACCCAGCCGATCTCCTCTCCTCAAGCCCTTACTGCTCTGAACGGTTGGCGCGAAACGAGCGCACCTTTATTTCGCTTTTGTCTTGTCCAATTTCTCCTTCATTAATTTAAATAATCGAACTGTGTTTATCGGAATCCGCAACCTTTTATTTCCCCCCGGGGCCGAAGATAACAACGGCGATAACCGAAAAGTGCATGCGCATGCATCTCAAGTGATATCGGCTGCCCAGTGCCCACCACGCAAGGCGGGGAAACGGGGGCGCGGGGGGGCTTTCTCACATGCTACTAGAGAAAACCGAGCTGCAGCACGTGTGGTGCATACTTTGGCTCACTCGAGGGATGTTCAGTCGGTTTTACTTTATCTACTTTAATTCAAATGCGTGATTTCAACAAATCACAATTTGTGTTGTGAACTGTCATAAATAATAATAACTTTAAAAACAATATCATTCTATATCATTCATCATTCATCATTCAATCATTAAATCTCTATCTTTTTTTAACCA
This sequence comes from Wyeomyia smithii, assembly GCF_029784165.1. Taxonomy (NCBI): domain Eukaryota; kingdom Metazoa; phylum Arthropoda; class Insecta; order Diptera; family Culicidae; genus Wyeomyia; species Wyeomyia smithii. The sequence goes on along the minus strand of NC_073696.1, from coordinate 25,191,384 downwards.
TTAAAAGCATTTATATGTGATTCGGGCTTGAAATAAGTTAGGGATTTTGACCTAAATTAGGATCCGAATTTAGTTTTTGATTTTAATCGGAATTTTGACCGTATTGATTAGAGATGCACCGAATATTCGGGCCGAATATCAGCAAAAATTGGATTTTGCCGAATATTCAGCTCGCCGAATAGTAAGTTTATTATTCGGCCGAATATGCCGAATATGCCGAATAGTGGCCAATGATTATCAGAAAATAAAATAAAAGTATAGTGCAAAGTTTTATGAACGGGGGTAAACGAAAACTGAAGATGTAACTTGGGCTTAGAAAGGAATATATCTCATTAAAACGGAACACGAACCGCAATCTCCACACAATATTTCATGTCTTGTCTGGATGAGGTATATTTTTTCTGAGCCAAAGTCACATCCTGAGTTCTCGTTCATTTCTCGCATTTAATTTTTTTTTTAAAACACTCAAGATGTAGTAACACAAACTTTTAAATTGTTCTAACCATAATCCTCAAAAACATTATTTTTAAACGACAACTTAAATAAAAACAAAAGTAGGTGCGCCACGGATTAGCGTGCCTTATTCCATAGGCGCAAAATTTATTATTTCTTGTGGAATAGTTCGGACAATTTTCAATCGTTTTCGTACATGAACAATTGGAAAGCGAAAGAAACAATTTAAACTTCAAACAATGACCATTTGGTTATTTTGTTATCATACGATCAACGTTGTGTTCAGCCGAATATACGGCCGAATATTCGGCCGAATATTCATTTCACCGAATAATGGAAAAAAGTTTATTCGGTATAGTGCTATTCGGTGCATCTCTAGTATTGATGACTGAAATTTAGGTTGATATTTAAACCCGAATCTGGATCAAATATTTCAGAATGACTTAGATGGGTTTTAGATAAGATTTAGGCCTGAAATTAAATTTGAGATTTGTGGATCAACATGCCGACCTGGAACTGGTAGGATACCGCAAGGTTTAGAAACGGAATATCCAATCTCTTAATATGATGCATTTTTCAGAACTGAATACAACTAACATTTATTTTCATTTGTTATTGAAGTTGAAGATTAACAATCTTCCTGACAATTTCATACAATGAACAATTTGCGACACTTTAAATAATTGAAGAGTTCTAATCTCCCCTGTTTTGAAGAGCTTGCCTCCTCCGGTACAAAAACAACATTCGTACCTCCTCTCTATTACCGGTTACACGTAATGACACGATGCCAGATTTGGCCAGAAAGAGTTGGGCCGAAGGAAGGGCAGCAGGGATTACTGGAGGCATTCTTCTCTATATATTTGACCATTGATGGTTCCGCTCTACATAAATGTATGGCTTGCTGTATTTGTAGTACTCACAGGTCGCCTACAACACCAAGAACTTCTTGGCTAATTCGGCGACCTTCTTCTTCGAAACTTCTCCGGAACATCCAGGCCGAGACTAACCGACGAAAAACTCCAGGCGTCCGCTTCAATAAACGCCTCATCGTCTATTACGATTTCGGCTGCCCCAACCACTCACGATACAACTTCCTGGCACAGAATTTGGCCACCGTATTTTGTTTATCCGTTCGGTTAGGCGGAAGTACCCTGAAGACATAAAGTCCAACCCGCTTCATTATCTGCTGAACGATCTAGATAGAAAAACGAACTTTCTTGGCCACGTTTCGAATCGAAGGATAAAATTGCACTTGCAGTGACCCCTTAAGCCTTTGCCATACTGAACGCCAACGTGAGAGATCGGGGGAGAGAAGGAATACGCGTCAAAACTTATTTTATGTAAGTATAGGCAAATCGCTTCTCATTCAGATCTCTCGTGTTGGCGTTCAGCATGGCAAAGGCCTTACCCTTCATGCCTTCATGAGGTCGATCGCCTGCGCTTTTCTTCCACTGCTAACTCGCCGCTGGGTTGTCTGGGTCTCTTTGGACGATTTCACCCACACAAGTGAATCATATTTCAACCAATTTTTTTCGGAGCCGTCAGAACACTCGGGCCGGGATATTTTTTCGTTTGGGCTTGCAACTCGGTGTCGAGAGTCAAGTCCGCGAAGAGGGTGTATTCTTCAAGTGGTGAAAAATGTTGAATCGATTCAATCGCTTTCGAAATCGTTTCCCCGTATAACTTCCAATCGATATTACGTGTGAGGTCATATGTGATATCGACCAATCGCCTGTGTGATCCATTGGCAATTGAATTAAGAAAAGGCAAATGGCCGCTACCGTGGAGCCCGGGAATTAGGAGATAAATTAACCATCGAAGGATATGATCGCAGCAAGGAGGGGCTATCAGCTGCTTCAAAAATGATCTAACAGTTGGAAGATTCCCCAGGATTAACAAAGGATGTTTCCGCTAGTGAATCGTCAGAATCAGTTTCATTAGAGTAGATCAAAGGTATTCGATGTAAAAGTGGATAATGTAGAAGTGGTCGTGGTCTTTTTTGAATGTCAGCGTAAGAACACTTGGAACGCTCCTTCAGACATTGCTTCAGCCAATCCGGACCCCGATGGAGTGAAACGTGGCTGAACAATGCAGATTCGGCAATTGTGACTCCATACGAATCTGATGGGGTGTAGGTTTTCTTACTTTCTACGGGTGAGATGGACCGCAATTGCTTACAGTCCAATATTTTCACGTCAGGAAGACTGCTGTTCGTAAAACAGCCATCAGCATTCTTCAAGAGGCACTCGACGGATAGACTCGGATCAGCCGCAAAACAGTCGATCTCCACGTCTCATTCCCGTCTCATTCCCGCAATGTGAACACGATATTCCCGAGTAAAGAGCTCGGAGCAACCTTTATCGTTGGCCTGTTGGAGGTTTTCGGCCACGACACGGAGCTTGTTTGATTTGACTTTTGAAATTTCAGTCACGGTTCTGTAGCGTGACGTCAGGTCATTCGAAATTTGTAATATATATAAGTGCTTTGCTTTGGGCTGAATGTAAACGACTAGTGGAATACAATGCCAGTTCTTTAAATATTTTTTCACCGCCAAATGTAGTTTTACGGAGTTTGGTTCAGAATCCGAGTTCAATTTATAAAATAACACGGACTCGATTAAACACGTCAAGTCGCAACGCACACGATGATTCTTTTTCGTATTGTTATTTGTTTCTTATCATGTTCTCTTTTTTATGTTCATTTTTATGTTTTCATGTATTAACTTTTTCATTTTTCTTCTCAGCTTTTCATATATTAATCTTTTATCTTCTCAGGTTTCCATCCTTTTTGTCTCATATTTTCACTGATTCGTATTTTATTTGTTTTATCCATTTACATTTTTATACATTCATGCTTTCGTCTGTTCACCGCTTTATCATTATATATTTTCACCTTTTCATCTGCTTACCTTTTCATCTTTTCGTCTGTTTATCCCTATTATTTGGCATATTAATGCTTTGTTTATATGTTCACTTACACTTTTTCTTTATTTTTGCTATTTCACCATCTCATTTTTTTGTTTTCTAATCTAGTTTTTTTCCACTCCAGCTTCGACTTCTTGTAAATTTATATTTTCATCACTACATCATTTATCTCAACTTTGCATATTTCCATCGTTTCGTCTCCATTTTCTCAATTGTAACTTGTTTATTCTCCATCCTTTTGGAGTAGAATACTTCTCTCAGGAAGTTCGGCAACATAGGGATATGAAATGAAAATCTAAAACCGAAAAAAGTAAAAAATATGTCCAATTTCAAATGCTAATAAATCGGTTAGTATTCGATGGATTTCCTTCGTTCTTGCAGCAATAGATTGGAAAATCTTCTGAGATTCTTCCCAAATGCAGATAATTGTAATTTTATTTTTACTATGTACTATTGAAAATAGTCCAGCCTTGTCAAAACGAAAACTTCGGCCTCTGATTGGTGGTTATATGATTGCTTGCCAAGCACGGTCGACAGAATCATAGACCTTACCATTTAAAATGTGCTATTTGGCCTATATGAGAGCTTGTTTCACTCGAAGCCGCTCATTATAATTCTAGACTGCAACAATAGCAGTCCTCCCTTAGCAGCAGCAGTGGATACAGCAGCAGTTGCAGTGCAGCGGACAACAGCCACAGCTGTGGTATCGCAATGGATAGCGGAGCGCGTCTCAGCATCGATAGCAGGACCAGGTGATGCAGGGCAGCGGAAGCGTCCACTACTGTGGCAACGGGGATAGCGCAGCGGTTGACGTTGGTCTCAGCATCTATATAAGCAGGGCCAGCTGATGCAGTGTGGCATTTTAGTGAAATGCTGTCTTTGAGCGATAGCAGGCACACTAGCAAATGCATCCAATGAAAAGAACGTTCTGGAAAGCTTTTCAGTGTTTATTTTCCCCCAAGGAATACTTTATTCGCACTGCGCATTGAATTAAACAACAAATTGTCCTTTTCAGGTTATAATAAAAACCTAATTGAAGAGTTAATATTTTCTCTTAAATCAATTTACACTTTCAAAAAATTTGGAACATATATATTTGGCTTCATCTCCGTGTCTCAGAACGTACTGAATTATCTTTTCCTTCAGTCATGAGCACAACATCCGAAAAGCTTTCATTATCAGCATAAAAAATATTTTTTCGCATAATCAAAATTAAAAAATTATCAAGTGCGAACCATGACAAGCAACTATCTTATTGATTATGGTCAATCCTTGTTGAAGCGCGAAATTTGACTGATCTGATTAGTCGTTAATATGATTGCTTCTCGAGCACGGTCGACAGAATCATAGACCTTGCCATTTTAAATTTGCTTTTTATCTGTATAAGAGTAAGGATGGGAATTATCGACTGGAATGGCTATCGATAGTTATCGATGATTCCCTACTACTATCGATAGGTTTTTCATTCCTATATAAGAGCCTGTTTCAGTCGAAGCCACTCTTGGGGTTAAAGTCCCTTCAAAAGAAATCAATCAATCAATCAATCGAAGCCGCTCATAATAGTTCTAGACAGCGACAACAGCAGTCTTCCCAGTGAGACTTTTTAGTGAAATGCAGTCTCTGTGCGATAGCGGGCACTAGTGAATGCATTCAATGAAAAATTGACTCATTTTGACAACACATAGCCGTCTAGTTTTAAGTGTTAAATCAGCTTTTCACTGTTTATTTTATCACAAGGAACACTTTATTCGCACTGTCAGTGATAACGCCAAGATGTGATCGGTATCTTATCCGATATTGAATTGAACAATAAATTAAAAAATGTCTGACGCAAGCAGCCGGATTTTCTTGTAAAAGTATTGTACTTCATCCTTGCGATCGTGGCTTTGCACACAACCCTCTTGTGTTTTTTTTGAAGACAGTTTAAAAAAAAAGCTGCATATGTTATCTGGCAAATTGAACTCGAATATGATTTTTTTCAATTTATTTGCTAATGACATTACTCAAACGAAATCTTAATAAAACATTCTGAACTTCACCTGAAGAAGTTTTGCGATTAACTGGTGAATTTTATTGAATTTCTCTATCAAATAAGGCATGTTCAGAATTGGTCCACTTTTAAAACCTTTTTTCCATTATTTTCTATTTTTACATCTCCATATTTTCTTCCCTCAATTTTTAACTCTGTTTTCTTTCATTGCCTCAATTTTTTTTCATTTGTGCATTTTATTTTCGTATATTGTTCTCTTGATGCTGTCGCGTTTGAATATTTGGTTAAGTTATGGTTTCAAATAGATATTTTAGAATTCTTTTTCTTTCATTCAACATTTATTCTATCGTTACTTTGGTTATTTCCTCACTTTCAGCTTTCGAAAATAATTTTTCGTTTTTTTCTCTTTGTTAATTCTTGTTTTTGTTCTACCTCAAAAGTCATTGAGAAGATTCTCAATGACTTTTGACGTAGAACTGTATCTTTTAAGAAGCTCAAAAAAAAGAAAATCCAAAAAAAAAGAAAAACAAAAACAGAAAAAAAGAAAAAAAGTTTAGATGCTAATAAGTCGATTAATTTTCAATGAATTTCCTTCGTTCTAGCAGCAATCAATTAAAAAATCATCCATGCATCCGCCCAATTCAATAAAGTAGTAATTTGATTATTCGAACTGTTATATTATTGAGTGTTGGTCACCTAATGCTTGGTTTCCCTTGCACGGTCGACTTCTAGTAAACCGGGAATGCATTCTTTGGGTTGTTTAAGAGTTTATTTTTGCTCAAACCAATCAAGCAGCAGTAGCGGCAGGGGGTATACCAACAGCAGAAGTGGTAGCAGCATCAGTGCACTACTCTGATATATTTTGGCAACACACAAACGAAACCAACTTTCCACTGTGATATCAGAAGAGTACCTGATTCACTTAGTCGGTGATAGCACAGAGATGCGATCGGCATCATATACTATATAAACAAACAAATTGTCCTTTTGAGGACAGATTAAATAGTTGTTTGAAATTTTATCATTTTCTTGCTCATTCATAACATTCCATTCATAATTGAATAGCAGCGGGTAGCAGTAGCAGTAATGGCAGCGGCAGATTTTCTATGTCGGTTTCCGTATCGAACTTCAAGATGGACAGTTCCTTTGGTGAAACACTGCCTGTCGTTTACTTTTAGTAAGAAATCGTTTTTCTTTTGTGTTGTTAGTGTGCCTTACTTCCACTGTCGGGGAATAGCACAAAGATGTAAACAGCAAATGAGCAATTGTTATTCAAAGTTTTGTTTTATGTTTTTTGATATTGTTTCTGGGATTTCGACTACAATTTTGGTGGTGACAAGGATTTGAACCAGGATTTCGGCGCTAAATCTTAAATTTTCAACATGATTTGAGACGATATTTGGACCTGGATTCGGCCCGGTTTGGATTGGGTTTTGAAACACGATTTGGACCGTATTTGAGACATTAAACCCCAGGATTTGATACGTTTATTTATGATATCCAGAGTATTTTTCCAGGAACTTGAATTTTGACTCGAATGTACGATCGAATTTGGTTTTGTACTTGGATTTGAATATACATTCCGACTTAAATTGTATTGCTTTCTTTAGAAAAAAATTTCTGCTAGTATGTACCACTTGTTTCGGATCGAGAAATGAGGTCCAATTTTTTGTGAGATTGGAAATTAAATCTCGACTGATTTTTAAAACCTTATTTTATATATTGACTAATTTTCGATACCCAGATATGATTTGCTTTTAATACGGGATTGGCACTGGAATTTGAAATGGGAGTTCAATAAGGTTGAAACACGCAATCATAACCGGGATTTAAACAAATATTTGTGATAAAATTTGGACCCGGTTGCGTTCTGCTATTGAAATCCGGGTATGGACCAGAATGTGAACCAGAATTCTGACAAAGATTTGAAATGAGAGTTCGATTAGGATGTGGAATATCGTCTAAAACGAAAATTAGTACGGAGTTTGGATATTTTGATATGTATATGGAGGAACCTGCATTTTGATTGAAATTTAAGAAATTGGTGTAATATTTTGACGAGAATTGCCCTGTGCTATGGTTAAGGTCTCAAAACGATATTTTGACTTGAACTTGCATAGACACACTGGGCCAGAAATGGAATCTAGCGGAACGAAATTAATAGCGCTCTCAGGGTTTGACCAATCGGTTTCCAATCTCCTACAAAGTTTCTTGGTATAGTGAGGGCTTCATTTTGGATGTTTGAATCAGTTCGGAATTTAGCCGCAAAGGTGTCGTTGCGATGCTAGCTTCTTTCTCTTACGCGCTTACTTTTTACATGAAACCTATGGTTATATTCGAACTGAAATATCACAAAAACACAAAAAACACATCTTTCAAAATTTCAGAAAATGAGGATTTTTTGATGGACAATTTTTAGATCATGGTTTGCTAATACTTGCTACCCGCTGATATATCTACTTCACAAAATTAAGTATTTTTTCAAATTCAGACAAAATTTATAAAAAAAACTCGTGGATTTCTGAAACTTGAAGAGTTAGGAATTTTGTATATTCCGTAAAGTTTCATGGAATTTAGAGATTTACAACTTTGTCGAAAACCGCAAAGCTCTAGCGCGTAAAGGAAAGAAGTTAGCATCGCAACGCCACCTTTGCGGCTAAATTCAGAATTGATTCAAACATCCAAATTGAAGCCCTAACTATACCAAGAAACTTTGTAAAAGATCGGAAACCGATTGGTCAAACCCTGAGAGCGCAATTAATTTCGTTCCGCTAGATTCCATTTCTGGCCCAGTGTGGACTGGAACTTCGATTAAAGTTGGATAGAATGTAGAATACAATTTCGACCAGGATTGAACCGATATTTACATTGAAAATCCATGATTCGATCTACTATAAGGTTTCGAGCGTGGACAAGTATTTGGATCACGAATTCACACGGTGATTGGAATCCGAAATGAAATTGTATTAGAAACGAAAAGTGAAAAAGATTTGGATTTTGACTGGATGTACTGGAATTTAATTTATGACTTGTACCAGGATGAGAACTGCGATTTTGATCGAGTTCAGCAATTTGAATTGATATTCGACTGGGTTTTGAAGCAGGTTCTAGAACGGAATTAGGAACGGGAATAAAATTAGAAATTATTCCGCAATCAAATCCAAACTTGGATGTGAACCTAGTTATTGTCACATGAAGATTGCAATTGAGTTTGAGTTTGGATTAAAATGATGTTTCGACTACAGCGGGATTCAGACCGGGATTTGAACCGAAATTAGGGAGTTTAAATTCGAACTGTTATTTGGACAAGAGATGTGATCAGACTCAAGCCAGAACTAGGTTTTGATTGAGATTTTTATTGGTATTGGATTGGATGTTAACTCAAAATTAAACCGGTATTTTATCCTTGGTTCGAGATGGTGTAGATATCAAATAGACTTGAAATCAAAATTTGAATTTAAATTTCGATTCAAATTACATTGAATATAGATTGGTTTTATACCGGGAATAGGACTGGTTTTGTAGTTGGATAATAATAATTGGTATATAATGATTTGATTTGGATCATGATTTTGATTTAAATTTGAGTGAATTTGTACCGAATTTATGGGATTTCGGAATATGTTTTGAAACGAAATTTGGAACGGAATTCAAATTTTGATTGATAGGGAATATGAACAGAAAATAAATATCCCATTTACTATTTGAGTTTGCAGCTAGATTTAAATATAAATTTCGAATGAAATTGTATTTTATTGGCTAAAATTTCTGCCGAAATTACATGTACACTTAATTAGAACCGAGAACCGATTGAACCATTTTTTGATAGGATCTGAAGACTGAGATATGAGACCTATGTATGACATTAGGACTGAAACTTAGCCCGATATATGGTCTGAAATTTAAAACGGGATTTGGAACGCACTTTCATTTGGGTTCTGACCGATATTTGTGCTGAAGTTTCCAACAAGGGTTCTTATTGTTATCGGAATTCGTGAATGGACAGGATTTTGAGTTGAAATTGCACAAAGACTGGGATTTAAATTTGGATCAGTTTTGAACCGGAAAGTTTACATGATTTGGATCTGGATTTGACTGTGTTTTATACCAAGATTTGAACAATATTTCAAACCTGGAATTAAAACCTTATTTTATCCATAGCTTGTACTTGGTTTTCATGTGGGACGCATGCTTTAATTTGGACTGATCATGAAGTAGAATTTAGAATAGAGTAAGGAGCGGAAACTTAAGGCGAGGTTTAGACTGGATTCAAATCATTTTTTTACCCTTGTGGTAAATAAGGTTCGAATGAAGATATTAAAAAAAATTGAACTGGTTTCGGACTACAAATTCAGCTCGAACTTAGACTGGAATATAAAACGGATTATAGACTGAGAATTGGCAGATATATAAAACTAGAATTGGACCTGGATGTGGATCGAAACTTTGGTCGATATTTAGATCGGAAGTGTGATTGGTTTTTTTTTTCGGAATCATCATTTAGGATAACACTTTATTAAATTGAGGTTTAGATCGATAAACTCATTCCGGATTGTTTCTGCTCTGAGATATTGTAAGCATTCTTAGCCACATTGGTGACTCCAATTCCCCACAAAAAAAACATCATGTTTTCGTGATTCCTATCCTGTATCAAATTTCCAACTCCTTTGCGTTTCGAGCATTACTAAGTTGCAACACAACCAGGTAAGCCACGTTTCGAGCCGCCAAGCATCGGGAATCGTGTTAGCGCTAAAGCGTCGTCGCGAGCAAATAAACAAATAAAACAATTTTAATGACCTCGCGCAAATTCCGACCGACGACGACGGTGTGGTTGTCTGACTCATGCTCACCCGGATCGGAAGTATTGTCCCTGTGCGCGGTCGTGCCGTTTGTCGCATTCGAGCTTGATCCAGTTGCGGCTGACCTGGCACAGGTAGAGTACTCGAGGGAGGTCCCGCAGTACGCATCTGATCACGGGACGCTTTTATTAAGATGTTAAACAACGAGTTCAATTTATGTAGAAAAGCACGACGGTGGCGACGGCGCAGCAGCTGAGCGCAAAAATAAGTGACTAACTAAGTTGTTGTGTTGTGTCGTGGATCGGGGCGAAACGGCACTCGGGGGGAAGGTTTCGCACAAATACGTGATACGCGATTCCGGCGTTGATAACCGTGGCAAAATGAGAATTGAAGTTTGCCTGCATGCTAATAAAGGTTTCGGTCTGTCCCGGTATGGAATCGGTTAACGGGAAAATACAGTAATTAGGCGCTTTGTTTTACATAATCTTGCCGAGGCACAAGACAATCATCGATTCTCATGGACATTCGATGTGGCGTTTTTTTTTCTGCGTTTCTCCTAGCCAAAATACAACCTTTCAGACTATCGAAGCAGGCTGCTGCTGCACGCTAGTTAAAGCAATAACAACAAAAACGTCATATGTTAATTCATGCTTTCGACGGTTGCTGACTAGGTCGAATGTAGCAAGTAAACACATCCCAGCAGCCCAAGGGCGCTGTTCCCCTCTCACCTCCACTACTGAAACGCTGCTCGATAACAGCGTCTATCATCAACATCATCAACTTCATAAAATAGCAACAGTAGCAATAGCATCATCTGCGTGTAGGGTAAGGTTTTAAAAGTGGACCAATTTTATACATGCCTTATTTGATAGAGAAATCCAATTAAATTCACCAGTTGATCGCAAAATTTCTTCAAGTGAAGTTCAGACTGTTCCATTGTGGTACCGTTTGTGTAATGTCATTAGCAAATAAATTGAAAAAAAAAAATCATTTTCGAGCACAATTTGTCAGATAACATATGTAGCTTTTTTTTTTAAACTGTCTTCAAAAAATCAATCAAATATCAAATATAAATCAATCAAAGATATGTGAAACTTCTTTGTATAACAACTCAAATGCGCTGTGTATCAACCGATTGGAAGGTTTTATCGCAGGCAGACGTTCAAATAAGAACAACATTGTTCGAAAATTCCTTGTAAATTTACACACATTTTTCACAAATTTTATATTACACAGAAATTAATTCCTAATTTGGTACATTTAAAATTAAATGTTCAAATTGACTAATTTTTTTAACAAAAAGCAATAACAGTAACCTAACCATAACCAAAATTGATTCTTCTAACGTTTAGTATGGATCCTTAGCAGAAAGGTTACTAATAATTATTTTGAATGAAATGGAAGAACTCAGAAAAAATACTGGGTCTTAAATATAAGTGAGCATAGACAAAATACAAGCATTTGACAATGTAAAGTTCAGTTAACACTCAAAAATTTACAAGACAGGGATTTTCTGTAATTTGCGTTTTATCGAATGTCAGTTCGAAATTCAGAGAATATAGAGTTCAGAAAACGCTCAAAATCACCTATTTTAATCCATACTGTTACAAATTTGTTTGAAATTTGGTGTCTTCAGGAATGTCTTTATTTTATAGTAGAGCCTCAACTCCCAGTTGTTTTCTTGTGAGATTTCAGTTACAAGTTGCAAGAATCCGAAATAAGATAAAAATGTACTGCATATCAATGTTTAAAAATAAACACACACACATACGGAAGAAAGATGCAAAGAAAAGCAAACTTTGAGAATACTAGTTTTTTTTTCTGCGGGACGTGAGTAAATAAAGAAAATGTAGCATGGAAACCAATGCATTTTTACACACTGTTCAAATAGTTTCACTGATAACACATCACCCTATGACTGCACAGTCGATGACGTCGACGCGAATGTGCATTGCAATGGGAGGGAATTATATCCATTTCCGTTGCCTACTAGGACCTGGTTGTGTCGACCCTTCACTAGAAAAAAAAGGGTTCATCGCGCGAGAAAAGAACCGCGCCACCACGCAATTATGAGATGTCGAAATGATTACACCAGCAGTTTTTTTTCTCTCCATTCCATTCCTGATTTCCATTTACATTTTTATTATTTATTTCCTAGAACCTGCGCACTTTCCCTTCGGTCGGTCGGTTGGAAGTGGAAAGGATGCGATGTGTTCTCCCGTGTCGATTTTGAGTGGTTCAGTTGTCGAGGCCAGAAGTGCGAGAGATGCCATTAAGATTAGTTGTAATTATAATTGTAATTTTAATGTCGGCCTCGTACACCATTCCGTGCATAAATAGATGGGCGTTTATCGGAAATGCTTCATTGGGAAATGATGGCATCTGGTTGAGCGGACGTTTATCTTATGTTGGAACTGCTGAACTCAGACGGTTTTTGTTTTGAAGGAGAAAAACCAATAAACTACCGGGTGGAACTCATCTTGAAAACCGAGCACCCGATGGACGATATTGTATGCCGATGACAAGCTGCCCAATTGTTACCGTTTGATGCTTCCAAAGACGGACACTTTCAAACCGGAACAGCAGTCGAGCGGAAAAGGATAAAAAGGTGTTAATTAAATACTCATTGGTTATTGTTACAAGTTGGCAGCCTTTTTATAATCCCTGTTTATGTAAATGAACTTTGGTCGAGCGTCGGATTGACTTTGAAGGCAAGAGTTTACAACGTCGAACACCCAACCTATCCCTGGCAGGGAACTTGGCCGAACAACCTGAGGAAGAACAGATTAGGTTTCATCGGAAAAGCTGATGTAATACTCAATTTGCGGGATGTGTGGGTGGAGGTGGCAGGACAGACTGTG